>NC_141190.1:38195000-40595000 GCF_055505025.1 Bos grunniens | reverse complement strand
TTTTGTCCCCTTCTCCTCCTGCCTTCCATCTTTCCCAGCATCAAGGTCTTTTCCAATGAGTTTACTCTTTCACATCAGGTGACCAAAGTAGTGGAGTTTTAGTTTCAGCATCAGTCCTTCCAATGAATATTCAGAACTGATTTCCTTTAGGATAGACTTGTTTTATCTCCTTGCAGTCCCAGGGACCCTCAAGAGTCTTCTCCAAGACTCTTAGAGTCTTGGAGACCCATTCCTTGGCGCCACTCATGGGGTGCCCAAGTCCCTCTAAGCTCCCTTAAATTTGTAGAAAGATCTTCCCTCTCTAAGGTGTATCCTGCAAGAGAAGAAGTAATGAGAATTTGGCTAAAAGTGGAGTTGGATTTGCTAAGTCACTCATGGGGATACCAAAACCACAGTGATTTGCTTTAAGACCAGGGCTTTAAGGGATCACAACAGTGAATGTATCAGACAGGGTTTGGGGAATCGCAGTTCTGGATGGACCATGATGACCTTGGCTCTGAAGGGGCTAACTCAGCTCTTTCTAAAAAGCCAGGTTGTCCATACTCATAGCCAAAGACATAGGCTGTTTGAGCTGCCAGGCAAGCCCTAACTGGTGTTCCTCTGACCACCTTGCAGTCATATCGTGCTTACGATGCAGTCTGGAGCTCAAGTCTGTAGCCTCAGGAATTAGCTTTAAAAGACTACAACTTGTATATCTTTCAGGATAACGATGTCCCCTTCTTTTCCAGACTTGGATCTCCTTCCCTTCTCAGGCTGTGTCTTTACTCAAACCCCTTTGCTGACAGTTGGTCACTTAGCTTCCCACTGCCTCTAGCATCAATATGGGCCATGACATTTACTACATTAGTTAGATTATTTTTCTTATAACACTGCTATTTTAAATTGGTCAATCCTGTCTTATTTTAAATGAAAGCATTTGAACTGCAAACCAACCCTGTTTCATCAGTGGTAGGTATTTCCAACTCCAAGTTCTAGATAAAGAAACTCAGCCTCCGAAAGGAGGGGGGATTTACCCAAGATCACATTTCTGGTCAGTGAAAGAGGTGAACTTCCATACACTCAGGGCTCAGTCCAGGATACAGAACTGCTCTCATATGAGGTTTAGGTATGGTTGTGCATTGTCGCCAGGGATGAAACTGGGGCCAAGTGTCCGCACTTTGTGCAGTCAATGCATTTTAAAGGAAAGGCACCCAGGAACATGGGAGGCACAGTCGGCAGCTAAGGGGGGGGACTGGATGAACAGGAGGGGGTACTAGACTGACAGCCTAGATTGGCATCTATTTATCTTTCTTGGGTTTTTTCTTAAATACCTTCCACCCACCCTTTACTTCCTTGTGGATGATCATCAGTCCGATTTATTGTCTGACTACTCTTATTATTGATCTCTTTTTGTGTCTGCACATATTATAGGTAATTATTACAGTATAATGGATCAGTCACTGCACTTTATGACTTGGCAATTGAGGTTTATTAGACTGAAGGAGGTTTCTCAGAAAAGCACTCATGGTGAAATGGATTTCTCCTGAGGAAGCTGTGTGAGGGACGTGTTTTTCTTACATCCTGAGCACAAGGAGAGGCAGTCAGGTGTTGCTGGAAAGGGCAAGAGCTTTGTGGTTAGACAGACAGACAGACAGGTGAGAATCCTGTTCTGGTCCGGCCACCTCCTAGCTCTGTGACTTAGGGCAAATTTAGGGTTTGAAATATGGTATGCAAGATTCTCCAGTGTGATGGTTGTCCTGGCTATTAAGGGCAAGGAGCCAGGTGTGCACCCATTCGGGCCCCCTCTCTCTTTCCAGCTGGTCCACATAATTGACCTGCAGGCAAAACTAATTCCTGGGATCACTGGTGGAGAAAGCGATGGCACCCCACTCCAGTACTCTTGCCTGGAAAATCCCATGGACGGAGGAGCCTGGTAGGCTGTAGTCCATGGGGTCGCTAAGAGTCGGACATGACTGAGTGACTTCACTTTCACTTTTTACTTTCATGCATTGGAGAAGGAAATGGCAACCCACTCCAGTGTTCTTGCCTGGAGAATCCCAGGGACGGGGGAGCCTGGTGGGCTGCTGTCTATGGGGTCGCAGCAGCAGCAGGATCACTGGGGCTCTGTCAGTGTGTGTTTATCCAGTTACTGGCTGTTTTTAATGGAAGAATAAGCTAGAGGACATCCTTATTTGATTCATTCATCAGACTTTTATTAGTCCAAATAAACAATATCTTAATATTGAGCTCATGGAATAGCATTTCATAAATTAGATTAACTTTACAAACTTGTAGCTGGTGCACAAGCATGCTTTCTTGAGAAGAAGTAATTCTATTGATTACACATTCTTAACAAGCTTGAATCTGGGTAGAAATAGACTGTGAGACACTCTAACAGGCTTAAGGGTTTCTGGTCTTTCACAGAATCTTCCAGTTGTTGCAACTAAAAACAAATGCCATTTTGACACTTCTAAGTGTCATATTTGTGTTCCTACCCAGGGTATATGGCTGGCTTGTAATTCAAAGTCTGCCCTAGTTTTGAGTGTAGACAGACTAAATCCGGAGTCCTAGAAGCCAGCATACGATAAAAAAGTGAACTTGTAAGCCCCCTGACATTTCCTGAAAGTGTTTATTTAAGAGCATCTAGTTTTACTCTCTTGAAATATTAAGAACAATATCACAGTTTTTAAAAAGAGAAAAATGTGTCCATAATCTTTACTTGCTAATGTGAATTTTATATTCAGTTCAGTTCAGTCACTCAGTCATGTCCAACTCTTTGCGACCCCCTGGACTGCAGCACGCCAGGCCTCCCCATCCATCACCAACTCCCAGAGTTTACTCAAACTAAAATCCATTGAGTCAGTGATGCCATCCAACCATCTCATCCTCTATTATCCCCTTCTCCTCCTGCCTTCAGTCTTTCCCAGTATCAGGGTCTTTTCCAATGAGTCAGTTCTTCCCATCAGGTGACCAAAGTATTGAAGTTTCAGCTTCAGCATCAGTCCATCCAATGAATATTCAGGACTGATTTCCTTTAGGATGGACTGGCTGGATCTCCTTGCAGTCCAAGGGACTCTCAAGAGTCTTATCCAACACCACAGTTCAGAAACATCAATTCTTCAGCGCTCAGCTTTCTTTATGATCCATTTCTCACATCCATACATGACTACTAGAAAAACCATAGCTTTGACAAGACAGACCCTTGTCAGCAAAGTATTATCTCTGCTTTTTAATACGCTGTCTAGGTTGGTCATAGCTTTTCTTCCAAGGAGCAAGCAACTTTTAATTTCATGGCTGCAGTCACCATCTGCAGTGATTTTGGAGTCCAAGAAAATAAAGTCTGTCACTGTTTCCATTGTTTCCCCATCTATTTACCATGAAGTGATGGGACCAGATGCCATGATCTTTGTTTTTTGAAAGTTGTTTTAAGCCACCTTTTTCACTCTCCTCTTTCACTTTCATCAAGATGCTCTTCAGTTCCTCTTCACTTTCTGCCATAAGGGTGGTGTCATCTGCATATCTGAGGTTATTGATATTTCTCCCTGCAATCTTGATTCCAGCTTGTGCTTCTTCCAGCCCAGCATTTCTCATGATGTACTCTGCACATAAGTTAAATAAGCAAGGTGACAATATACAGCCTTGACGTGCTCCTTTTCCTATTTGGAACCAGTCTGTTGTTTCATGTCTGGTTCTAATTGTTTCTTCTTGGCCCGCATACAGATTTCTCAGGAGGCAGGTCAAGTGGTCTGGTATTCCTGTCTCTTTCAGAATTTTCCACAGTTTGTTGTGATCCACACAGTCAAAGACGTTGGAATAGTCAAGGAAGCAGAAGTAGATGTTTTTGTGGAATTCTCTTGCTTTTTCTATGATCCAATGGATGTGGGCAATTTGATCTCTAGTTCCTCTGCCTTTTCTAAATCCAGCTTGAACAGCTGGAAGTTCTCGGTTCACATACCGTTGAAGCCTCACTTGGAGAATTTTGAGCTTTACTTTGCCAGCGTGTGACATGAGTGCAATTGTGCAGTAGTTTTGACGTTCTTTGGCATTGCCTTTCTTTGGGATTGGAATGAAAACTGACCTTTTCCAGTCCTGTGGCCACTGCTGAGTTTTCCAAATTTGCTGGCATATTGAGTGCAGCACTTTCACAGCATCATCTTTTAGGACTT
Organism: Bos grunniens; assembly: GCF_055505025.1. Classification (NCBI taxonomy): domain Eukaryota; kingdom Metazoa; phylum Chordata; class Mammalia; order Artiodactyla; family Bovidae; genus Bos; species Bos grunniens. The sequence goes on along the minus strand of NC_141190.1, from coordinate 40,590,855 downwards.
GAAATAGCTCAGCTGGAATTCCATCACCTCCTCTAGCTTTGTTCATAGTGATGCTTCCTAAGGCCCACTTGACTTCACATTCCAGGATGTCTGGCTCTAGGTGAGTGATCACACCATCGTGGTTATCTGGGTCATGAAGATCTTTTTTGTATAGTTCTTCTGTGTATTCTTGCCACCTCTTCTTAATCTCTTCAGCTTCTGTTAGGTCCATACCTTTTCTGTCCTTTATTGCACCCATCTCTGCCTGAAATGTTCCCTTGGTATCGCTAATTTTCTTGAAGATATCTCTAGTCTTTCCCATTCTATTGTTTTCCTCTATTTCTTTGCATTGATTGCTGAGAAAGGCTTTCTTATCTCTCCTTGCTATTCTTTGGAACTCTGCATTCAAATGGGTATATCTTTCCTTTTCTCCTTTGCCCTTAGCTTCTCTCCTTTTCTCATCTATTTGTAAGGACTCTTCAGACAACCATTTTGCCTTTTTGCATTTATTTTACATTTTTCTTGCAATCCTGTTCAAATAAAGATATATTTCATACTTTCATAATGCACATACGTTTTATTAATCTTTTTTTGACCCTTCTGTCATAAGTATGGGGTTCCCTAGTGGGTCAGACCATAAAGAATGTGCCTGCAATGTGGAAGACCCAGGTTGATCCCTGAGTCAGAAATATTTCCTAGAGAAGGAAATGGCAACCCACTCCAGTACACTTGCCTGGAGAATTCAATGGACAGAGGAGCCTGTTGTGCTACAACCCTTTCGGTCACAAGGAGTCAGACATGCTGAGCAACTAACACTTTCACATCATAAGTATACTTATAATACTTATATAGTCATCATAATTATTATTCAAATTAATTCACAGTATTTCATAGAATAGATAAACAATGATCTATTTAGCTATTTCACTATCTGCTGATATTTAAATTATTTCCATTTTAATAAAAAAGATAAAGCTACAGTGAAGATCTTCATGCTTAGAGTTGGTTTTAATTCTGTTATTTCCCTAAAATAATCCACAGGAATGAGTATAATTGTCTTTTATTTTAGTATAAAAAATTTTCTAAATTACAAAATAAATAAGTGCTTATTGTAGAAAATATGGGAGTTCCAGAAGAGCATAAATATAAAAAAATATTATTATATGATTACTGGTAATATTCTTTTAAGGCTTCTTTTAAGTGACTACGGAGAAGGCAATGGCACCCCACTCCAGTACTCTTGCTTGGAAAATCCCATGGATGGAGGAGCCTGGAAGGCTGCAGTCCATGGGGTCGCTGAGGATTGGACACGACTGAGTGACTTCACTTTCACTTTTCACTTTCATGCATTGGAGAAGGAAATGGCTAAATATTTCTTCCTTTAAAAATGCATATTTTTTAATAAAATTCAGGTCATCGTCTAAGAACTAATTTTACTCTCTTTTCCACTCAGTACTGAGATATAGTCATTTGCAAATATTTCCCTAATTTAATTTGCCCTTTATTTGGTGAATTTGGGGAAATACAGAAATTTAACATCTTCTACTGTAATCAAGTGCATCGCCCATTGTATGCCCTTTTCATACAACAAAAGCAGGTCTTTCATTGCTTAACCACCAGACTACCATTTGACAGTGCAGTGTTCTGTGTTTGTCATGACACACCCGACTCTAGGCCTGGTGTCGATCAAGGAAACTGAAGACGAGGAGCCCTTTCTGAAGTCCCCAGGTGCTTCCAAGTCTGGAGCGGAGCCAGGTGCCAGGACTGGCGGTGTCGTTCCTCCTTCCTGCTTATCCTGCTCCTCTCACTGGCCTGCTGTTTTTCCCATGGGGACACTGGTGCAGCAGGAGCTGTCTCCCAGAGTCTGCACTCACTATCTACATAGTTCCCATGGGGAGCCTGGGATTCCCTGTCTTTTCTGGTCTTTGCTGGTCCCTTGGGTGTCACTGAGCTCAACACCTGGGAGTCTGGTCCAGATGGCAGGAGGCAGCAGTGAGACCCATGAGTCTGCCTCAAGACAGACCCACCAGGTGGTCACCAAACAAGCTGATTATTGAGAATTCAGCGCCTTCCTTTGAAGGATGCTGTTTTGAGGGTGAAGTTAATATCTAGGGGTTTCCAGGCAAATTCACTAGGAAAGTGACACCTGACTTTTTTGTGGGCTATGTCTCTCATGTCTGTCTCGTTTGCACAAAGGATTTCAATAAAGAGAAGGAAAAGTCATAAATCTTCTTCGTGGCAGAATGCAGTGGTCATGAAAGTTAATTCTCTGTAGGATAGAGGTTTAAATTTCATTTAAGGTATTTAAAAGGGAAAACCACTAGGATTCTTGCATAATTGTACAAAGGGACATTTTATAAATCTTGATGAACTGAGTAACAATGCTGTTTATTGAGAAGCAGTACACTAAAAATTTGTATTTCTTACTAGGTATATGTACATAGTTACAAATACAAATATTCTCTCAAAGTTACTCAGTAGTGTCCAACTCTTTGTGACCCCATGGACTGTAGCTCACCTGGCTTGTCCATCCATAGAGTTCTCCTGGCAAGAATATTGGAGTGGGTTGCCATTCCCTTCTCTGAGGAACTTTCCTGACCCAGGGATTGAACCCTGGTCTCTGGCATTGCAGGCAGATTTTTTACAGCCTGAGCCACCAGAGGGTAAGTGTTAGTTGCTCAGTCATGTCTGACTCTTTGTGACCCCATGGACTGTAGCCCACCAGGCTTCTGTGTCCATGGAATTCTCCAGGCAAGAATACTGGAGTGGGTTGCCATTCCTTTCTCCAGGGGAATCTTCTTGACCCAGAGATCGAACCCAGGTCTCCCACATTGCAGGCAGGTTCTGTACCATCTGAGCTACCAGGAAAGAATGTAGTAAAATGGCCGTGATATTAAAATGTTCTCCTACTGAGTCTTGCCTGTCCTAGCTGAGCACTCTCTGTGGGCTTGGGAAGCAGAAGATGTGAGTTACTCCTGAGGCCAAAACAGAAAGGGCCAATAGAGCAGCCATTATTGAAGACATTTATGGTGTCTGTGATTGAGGAATCCATTGACTCTCTGCTTTATTCAGCTCATAAGAAGAGTCTTTCTATGGTAATATATTCACATCAGGGCTATACTGCAGGATTTGCATTAGGGCTCATTAATCTACAACAGGAGGTAGGAAGTACTTTAATATGAACTTAAGTGATTCAAGGAAGCAATAATAACACATCAGTTTTTAAATTAAGGGGAAATTGTCCATCCCTGAACAGTACCTATTCCTCTAAAATGGAGTGTGTCGAGTGCAGTAAAAATTTCCTTTATGCTCTGAAAACTGCACAAGCCTTCCCAGTGGCCCCCATGAATCAGATCTATCCTCTTGGGAAACCATGCTCTCCCCTAACTGCTGCCCTTCCTCTCCTGCTCCTATATGAGGCCCAACCTGGGCAGCCAAAATGACTAGGGGTCCCTTCCACAGGCCCCATCACATTGGGAGTGAAGATTTCTACATATGAACTTCGAGTGGATACAAGCATTCCATCCATAACAGAGAAGTGGAAGTAAGAATTAAACTAGAAAGAGTATTTGTGTTGACAGTGAGGCCTGGAAAGGAAAGGGGGCTGTTCAAACTTTTAGCTAGTTAGCACTAGCTAAATACACGGCTGCCTGTCATGTAATTCCTTTGAGTCCCATCTAACAGGACTCAGACCTGATTCAGCTGTGTTAGTGTAAGTAAGTGTTAGTCACCTAGTCGTGCCCAACTCTTTGCTACCCCATGGACTGCAGCCCACCAGGCTCTTCTGTCCATGAGATTTCCCAGGCAAGAATACGGGAGTGGGTTGCCATTTCCTTCTCCAGAGGATCTTCCCGACCCAGGGATTGAACCCAGGATTCCTGCACTGCAAGACATATTCTTTACCGACTGAGCTACAAGGGAAGCCTGTGTACCCCTTCCCAAATAATCCATAAACCCCAGGAGACACTGGTTTCACTACCCTTGGCTGTAAGCTTGGGCCTGATCGGTTCAAGTGAGTCCTCTTCCTCTTTATCAGTGGATGTTTCAGGAATTGACATGAAATATGCTTCTGCCTGGGCTTTCCAGGTGACTCAGTGGTAAAAAACGTGCTTGCCAATGCAGGAGACACAAGATATGCAGGTTTGATCCCTGGGTCAGAAAGATCCCCTAGAGGAGGAAATGGTAAGCCACTCTAGTATTCTTGCCTGGAAAATTCCATGGATAGAGGAGCCTGGCAGGCTACAGTCTATGGGATCACAAAGAGTCAAACATGACTGAACAACTGAGCACACACACACATGTACACTTCTGGCCAGTAAAATATGAGAAGTGTTTTGCTGGAGATTTCTGAGAACATTCTTCCTTGGTCCTCTGAGAGACTTTGAGAAACAACTCACCATTTCTCCTCTTGGATATGAACAAGGGAGAATTAGTCCTAGTTATTGCTAAAGCCACCCTATGAGCAGGAGGAAAACCCAATTTAGGATGCAATTGACTCTGGACATCAGCGGAGAGTCATGGAAAGAGCTTTGGGTCCAGTTATATCCTGAGCCCGATGTCAGGTACCCTAAGGCTCACCCTATCTTCAGACTTTCTCTTGTGTAAGTGGATTTTCAGTTGAATTCAGAGTGAGTTGGTTTTCTGTTACTGAAGCCTAAAATACCTAAAGGATGACATCTTTTGACACTGGAAATAATATATACTCTAAAACTTAAATCATAGCAATAAAATATTGGTGCAAGCGGTGTCTGAAAGCATTCTTTGCCAAGGGCCGATGAGCAGTCCACACTCCCCATCAGGGATGTCATTAAATGCAGAAGGTACACACGGCCTCCTATCAGGAAACATCAAGCTCCTGTGAAAGCAATTCCTGCTCTGTAGCATCTGAGTCTGGCAGACCCTGTTTTGACCAACATTTCAGCCCCTCCGCTATTATCTGGACACTTAGCCTTGAGTTGTGCCATTGATTTTCTTAAGACCGCTTTCAGCTCTCCATTTCTCCACTACTAACCTAACAGGCCCAGGAGGGCAGCAATCACTTACCCAGAGAAGCATTTTCATTTATATTCATGATTAATTTGTGGGGAGCCAGCCGAGAGTCAGCAATAAAAATGCTGTTGCCTGGGAAACAAGATTCTTCCTCGAATTTTTTGAGAAACGTGGGGTCCTTGATGCTTCACGAAATACTCAACTTCCTCTAAGAGCTGAGCCACCAAGGTAACCCTGCCGATCCATTTTAGAATGAAGAACTCCAGAGCCTGAAGTCATGGTTGACTTTTTACTCTGCCTAAATGTGCGATCACTGACTCAATGGACATGAGTTTGAGCAAACTCAGGGAGATAGTGAAGGACAGGGAAGCCTGGCATGCTGCAGTTCATGTGGTTTCAAAGAGTCACACATGACTTAGCAACTGAACAATAACAACAAAATATGTTCAAATCTCCTGGAGGAGCACTTTGTACTTCCTACTCAGAAAATTAAATCTACTCTGTAATAAAGTTCACATCCTACAGGCATAACTGAAGATAACACATTCAGAGCCACTCCATACTGATCTGTATTCTACCTGCTAGGCTGGTGGTGGCGAGTTCTTTGTCAGACACTCATGGTGAAGATAGCTTTTAGCCCTGGGGATGGAGTATTATACACCCCTGAGGAATTCCCAGTTTTCCCTGGAGGAAATAGCATGTTGCAACAGAAGCTGAAATTCACGGGTAGCATGCTAGCAGATTTAACAAAATATTAAAAACCATGCCATCCCACCAAGGTGTACTAGGGTTCCAATTTCTCCACATTATTGCCAACATTTGCTGTCTTTTTTTTTTTTTTTAATCAATAGCCATCCTAGTAAGAGCTGTGAGATGTGAGAGTTGGACCATAAAGAAAGCTGAGTGCTGAAAAATTGATGCTTTTGAGCTGTGGTGTTGGAGAAGACTCTTGAGAGTCCCATGGACTGTAAAGAGATCAAACCAGTGAATCCTAAAGCAAATCAGTCCTGAATATTCATTGGAAGGACTGATGCTGAAACTGAAACTCCAACACTTTGGCAACCTGATGCAAAGAACTAATTTATTGGAAAAGACCCTGTTGCTGGGAAAGATTGAAGGCAGGAGGAGAAGGGGATGACAGAGGATGACATGGTTGGATGGCATCATTGACTCGATGGACATGAGTTTGAGCAAGTTCCAGGAGTTGGTGATGGACAGGGAAGCCTGGCATGCTGCAGTCCATGGGGCCACAAAGAGTCAGACATGACTGAGTGACTGAACTGCATTGAACTAATCCTAGTAAGTGTGAGATGATATCTCACTGTGGTTTTGATGTGCAGCTCCCTGATAATGAATATTAGTGACATTAAGCATCTTTTCATGTATTTGGCCATTTTAAAATTTTACATATTTATTTATAAATAAAAACCTGCATCAGGTCTTAGTTGCCGCACGCAGGATCTTCATTATGTCATGCAGATCATTTGTTTCAGCGCCAGCCTCCCTGTGTGGTGCATGGGCTTAGTTGCTCCATGGCAAGTGAGATCTCAGTTGCAAAACCAGGGATCAAACACCCATCCACTGCAAGGCGGAGTCAACCCCTGGACCGCCAGGGAATTCCCCATATACTTGGCTATGTGTATGTCTTTTTTTGGAGAAATGTCTATTCAACTCTTTTGTCCATTTTTAAAATCAATTTAATAAGGTTTTTTTTTTTTTCTTGAGTTATAGATGTTCCTTATATATTTTAGAGATGAAGTCCTTATCAGATATACGGTTTGCAACTATTTTATTCCATTCCAAAGGTGACCTTTTCCACTCTATTGACTGTTCCCTTTGCTGTGTAGAATCTTTTTAGTTTGATATAGTTCCACTATATTTTTGCTTTTGTTATCTGTGTTTTTGATGTCGTATCCAAGAAACTAGTATCCAGATCAATGTCAAGAAGGTTTTCCCCTGTTTTCTTCTAGGAGTTTCACAATTTCAGGTCTTATCTTTAAGTCTTTATTCATTTTGAATTCTATTTTTTTTGATGGAATAAGATATAAGGTTCAATTTCATTATTTTGCAAAGGGATATACAGTATTCCCAAAATTATTTATTGAAGAGACTATCCTTTCTCCATTGTGTATTCTTGACACTCCTTTCAAAGATCAGTTGATAATACATTGTGAAAGTGAAATTGTTAGTCACTTCAGTTCAGTTCACTTCATTTCAGTTGCTCAGTTGTGTCCAACTCTCTGCGACCCCATGAATCACAGCACACCAGGCCTCCCTGTCCATCACCAGTTCCCAGAGTTTACTCAAACTCATGTCCATTGAGTTGGTGATGCCATCCAGCTATCTCACCCTCTGTCGTCCCCTTCTCCTCCTGCCCCCAATCCCTCCCAGTGTCAGGGTCTTTTCCAATGAGTCAATTCTTCGCATGAGGTGGCCAAAGTATTGGAGTTTCAGCTTCAGCATCAGTCCTTCCAATGAACAACCAGGACTGATCTCCTTTAGGATGGACTGATTGGATCTCCTTGCAGTCCAAGGGACTTTCAAGAGACTTCTCCAACACCACAGTTCAAAAGCCTCAATTCTTCAGCGCTCAGCTTTCTTCACAGTCCAACTCTCACATCCAGACATGACCATTGGCAAAACCATAGCCTTGACTAGACGGACCTTTGTTGGCAAAGTAATATCTCTTCTTTTCAATATGCTGTGTTGGTTGGTCATAATTTTCCTTCCAAGGAGTAAGCGTCTTTTAATTTCATGGCTGCAGTCACCATCTGCAGTGATTTTGGAGCCCCAAAAAATAAAGTCTGACACTGTTTCCACTGTTTCCCCATCTATTTCCCATGAAGTGATGGGACCAGATGCCATGATCTTCGTTTTCTGAAAGTTGAGCTTTAAGCCAACTTTTTCACTCTCCTCTTTCACTTTCGTCAAGAGGCTTTTTAGTTCCTCTTCACTTTCTGCCATAAGGGTGGTGTCATCTGCATATCTGAGGTTATTGATATTTCTCCCTGCAGTCTTGATTCCAGCTTGTGCTTCTTCCAGCCCAGCATTTCTCATGATGTACTCTGCATATAAGTTAAATAAACAGGGTGACAATATACAGCCTTGACGTGCTCCCTTTCCTATTTGGAACTGGTCTGTTGTTCCACGTCCAGTTCTAATTGTTGCTTCCTGACCTGCATATAGGTTTCTCAAAAGGCAGGTCAGGTGGTCTGGTATTCCCATCTATTTCAGAATTTTCCACAGTTTCTTGTGATCCACACAGTCAAAGGCTTTGGCATAGTCAATAAAGCAGAAATAGATGTTTTTCTGGAATTCTCTTGCTTTTTCCATGATCCAGTGGATATTGGCAATTTGATCTCTGGTTCCTCTGCCTTTTCTAAAACCAGCTTGAACATCTGGAAGTTCACAGTTCACATACTGCTGAAGCCTGGCTTGGAGAATTTTGAGCATTACTTTATTAGCATGTGAGATGAGTGCAATTGTGCAGTAGTTTGAGCATTCTTTGGCATTGCCTTTCTTTGGGATTGGAATGAAAACTGACCTTTTCCAGTCCTGTGGCCACTGCTGAGTTTTCCAAATTTGCTGGCATATTGAGTACAGCACTTTCACAGCATCATCTTTCAGGATTTGAAATAGCTCAACTGGAATTCCATCACCTCCACTAGCTTTGTTCGTAGTGATGCTTTCTAAGGCCCACTTGACTTCACATTCCAGGATGTCTGGCTCTAGGTGAGTGATCACACCATCGGGATTATCTAGGTCATGAAGCTCTTTTTTGTACAGTTGTTCAGTGTATTCTTGCCACCTCTTCTTAATATCTTCTGCTTCTGTTAGGTCCATACCATTTCTGTCCTTTATCGAGCCCATCTTTGCATGAAATGTTCCCTTGGTATCGCTAATTTTCTTGAAGATATCTCTAGTCTTTCCCAGTCTGTTGTTTTCCTCTATTTCTTTGCATTGATTGCTAACTCTTTGCCACCCCAGGTACAGGCTCCTCTGTCCATGGAATTCTCCAGAGAAGAATACTGGAGCAGGTTGCCATTTCCTCCTCCAGGGGATCTTCCCGACCCAGGGATTGAACTCTCATCTCCTACATTGATAGGCGAGTTTTTTTTTTTTTTTTAACCACTTAGCCACCAGGGAAACCCATGTTGTATACTTAGACATTTGTTAAGAGTTATATATTATTTTAAAAGTCCTTATCATAATAAAATAAAATGTAAACATGAAAACCCATACAAAGAAACAACCCCATGCCATCCCAAATAAACACAAGGGATGTTTAGATCAAATAAAAATGGTGCTCCAAATCAGGAATTTTGGTTGCAAGGGACAGAAATTCAACTCAAACTAACTTTGGCCAAAAGAAAATTCTTTGACTCATAAAACCCAAAGGAAGGAAATACCCAAACTATAAGGAGAGTGATGCAGGCAGGCATCTGGTGGAACTGAATTAGAAAGTCAAGTACTGGCTAGACTCAGCACCCTCCCTGCACCTTTGCTCTCTGTTTCTCTCTCTGTTAGCTTTTTTCTTTCTCTCGCTGCAGCCCCTTTTCCTACCAGATTGCTGGCAAGATGGCTGTCAGCAGCTTTGAACTAAGTTTCATTTCTTCCTGAGGCTCTTTTTCAATTCCAGAACAGCTGATGGAGATGAACTTTGTTTTGCTTTTTCTTTTTTCTTTTGTTTTGATTGGAGATGGACTTTGATTCACCTGTTTGGGTCAGGTACTTGGAAGAATCCCCACTGGCCAGGGGAAGCCAGGCTGTGTAATAATGTAAGGGACCCCATATAGTTGTGTGCGTGGGGGAGATGTTTCTGGAAAAAAGGAGAAGTTTCATGCAAATGATCCCTGGAAGTTTCACTCTACAGAGCCTCGGCTATGAAGGCAGCAAATGAAAGAGCTGGGAGGCAGTCTGGGGACCAGCTGGTCCGAGTAACCAGGAACCAGCTTGCCCCAGGGGCTTATCAAGGATCACACAGAAAATGAAAGGTAAGAAAAAAAATTGAGTCTAATTCTCCTGGGAAGATCATACTTCTCAGCTTCTTAGAACCCTACAACAAACAGGAATGTGTAACCTGTTTTGCTATTTAAAGAGGAATTAAGAATCCTTTCCTTCCTCTGTGTTAGAAAAGAGGAAAGGGGTGGGGACAACCTGCAGGAGCCAGACGCTGCGTTGCTGTATTCAGTGCTTCACGTTCCTCATTTCGTTCAATCCTCAGAGCACATCCTGAGGAAGCATCCGCATTTTACAGACGAGGAAACTGAGGCTCAATGGAACAAGAGAACTTACCTAAGATCTCCTAGTAAGAAAGGGATGGAATTTGCTGGCAGGAAGCAGGTTAGAGACACTCTCCATGGATCACCCTGGGGAGAAGGGATGAGGATGGTGGTAGCTGGCTTAGAATCTGCTCAGCCCTGTTATGGTGAAAATATACTTCTTTCATCCATGCTCACAAAGGATTCTTCTTTTTTTTTTTTTTTAATAATACTTTGTCTGCTGTGGCTAAGACTATCACAACCTTGTTAATTGGCTATACCCCAATACAAAATGGTTTTGGTGTTTAAAAAAAATAAAAACATTAAAAAAATTTTTTTAATAACTTGTATACAGTCTTTAAACTTTTTTATTTAGTTAGGTAGTTATTAGGATTTTTTTATTTTGGCTGTGCTGGGTCTTCATTGCTGCTGGAGCTTTTCTCTAGTTGCAGTGAGCAGGGAGTAAGTACTCTTTGTTGCAGAGCATGGCGGGGCTTCAGTGGTTGTGGCTCCCGGGTTTGAGAGCTCAGGCTCAGTATTTGTGGTACATGGACTTAGCTACTCCACAATATGTGGGATCTTCCTGGACCAGGGATCGAACCTGTGTCTCCTGCATTGGCAGGTGGATTCTTTACCACTGAGCTCCCAAGGAAGCCCTGCAAAGGATTCTCAATGAATTTCTGGGGGATTTTTAGAGCTTAGGGATTACTTGCCCCCTATCTTCCCTCGCCCACTGGGTCAGGTCTGGATGGAACATAAATGCTCCTGCTTCCCACTTTGTTGTCCGGGTAACTAGAAGCCACCTCTAGCACCAGGCCCCAGAATCTGCCTGAGAGGGCTCTAACACAGCCCCCCACACTGCCTGGGCCTTGAGGTCAGCTGCACCTGTATAAATCCTTGTTTGGAAATTGTCATGTATATTTTCTCTCTTAAAATGAGTAGGACTATTTCATTGATTTTTCAGAGATTTGAATTTCAACCATAAGCACATCTTAATGAAAGGAGCAGATTATCCAAGCTGGACCTTATTGCAGTGTCTTCCAAATTATATTAAAATATTTATTTATACCCTGAATAGTCCACGGGGCTGCTAATTCCTTTCATAATGTCACCTCATGCCAAGGCCGACAAAGCTAACGAAATAATCTTCTCCACTGCCCCCCTCCCAAAAGCAATCATTTCTTATCATCGAATCTCAGAAACTGTGCACACAAAACCCTTTGCAGTAGTTTTGGGGACTGTATTATAGAGATGGATTTCTGCTGTGAGAGTGAAATTCAATTTAAATATTTTCAGCTGGCTGTCCAGGTATGAGAAGGCTTTCCCAGTGTTTAATGGAGCCATTTGTCTCTAGAAATAAGCACTAATGCAATGTGATGTGTATAGACCCAGAGTTCTGCCTCTTTTTTTCCCGCTCTGGCTTGATCCGCCAGTGGGGGGAAGAAAGGCCCTAGTATCAGTGAGAATCACAAAAGGCCGCTTTTTCCTTGGAGAAACAGTGAACCTCCAGGGGCCTGCAAGAGTAGCCTAGAAAAGTGGGACCTTATTTCCCCCATCAGGAATCAAACCCTGCAAGGTAGCTTGCAAATCTTGCAAGGTATCTTCTCAACCCGTGAACCACCGGGTGGTGAAGTCCCAGGAATGCCTGGAATTTCAACCTAGGAGAAAGGCTGGCCAGGAATATAGCTCCATCCTAGCAATTATTACTCTTACAGCAGTTATTGAGGCTGTGGTGGTCACTTCAGTCTCATGTAGAAATTGGCAACATGCTTTGTAATCATTTTATGCCAAAAATCAAGAGGGGACGGGCTCTTGCTAAAAAGCATTCAAAAGTTGCTGACAACTAAGGAAAGATCCACTCTGGTGAGGAAGTAAGTAGCTGGCACTCATTATAGAAATTTAAGAACAGATGATATGTGCGGATGATAATAACACAGCACTGTGCTTACTATGCTCTATCATTTAACTAGTGTGATCCTTATCACTTCCTGCAGGGGGCAGGTATGGGGAAACTAAGGCATAGAGACTAATTCAGGGTCACCCAGCTGCTTATTCAATTTCTTCTGTTTTTGCTTAGTTAATCTCCATTGCTGCTTTTGGTAACAATACTCCATTTACCCTTGAGGAGCCACCCACCCATCCCCTACTCTCACTGCCTGTGGTTTGCTTGAGGTTGACTCCCTCTGCCCACTCCCAGTCTCGCCCTCCCCTCCCCACCCCGCAGTGAGTGGGATGGGTGGGTATGTGACTCAGGCAATCAGCAAATTCTAGTTCCAGGCACAATGTCTGATTCAGGGAAGAGAGCCATGGAAACAGTTAAGCCCTGAAAACTTCTCTGCAATGTTAAGAGAACCCATCTTCGAGCTTGAGGCAGAGCACAGAGCAGGGAGGATGTGTAAGCCTGGGGCTGCAGGAATTGCACTGCACCCCTCCCCACCCTGACCCCCCGCCCAGTGAGAGGCCATCTTTCTAAGTGTGGAACCACCCACCCAAAGCAGAGCAGACCTACAGAAGGAAAGTGATGGGGCTTACGGATACTGTGGAGGCCCCACACATCCTGCCATTTCTAGAGTCTGCACTGGGCTTGTCCCACCTTTCCTTTTTTTTTTTTTTTAATTCAGAGAGGTTTTTTTTTTTTTTTTTTAATATTTGCAACATTGTGCAACCATCATCACTATCTAACTCCAAAAGTTTCATCAGTCCTAAAAGAAACTCTTTAGCGGTCACTGCCCACCCACCCCCAGCAGCCTTTTGCAGTCATGAATCTGCTCCAGTTCTCATGCAGTTTGCAGATTAGAACCATTGCTCACTTGGGCTTCAGGGCTTCCTCTCTCTGGCTTCCGTCCCAGCCCAAGGAGAGCGTTGGTCTTCATGAGGATCATTGAGGATGTCTGCTGGGGATAATTCACACCAGGGATGCCTTCTCTGTTATACATAAACACATTAGGAAGTAGAGAATCCACTGTGAAGGTGACAAGCAGAGAAGAAGGGGGATAGGGTGTTTGTGACATGTGACTCTGATGCTGGGTAGGACCACGCCACCCCTTGTTGTTTGGATAAGACAGTCACTGAATCCCCCAATTTAGAGCCTTCCAACCATTACCTTGAGTCGCTGATGGTGCAGGGTCTCCAGGCTGCCACCCTGGTGCCGGATCCTCCTTTTAGACTGTGTTGCTGACTTGGCATCACTTGTGCCAAGCTGGAACTTGGCTCTTGTTCAGTTTGTTTTTCACTTAAGCTCCACTTGCACAAAATTTACTGGTAGAATCAACTTTAGGATACATTGAGAGAGAAATAAGGAAAGTGATTTTGGGGCCCCACAAATAACTCCCAAATAAACATCAAGCCCTCAAGCCAATCATAAGTCTTCCTGAGACCAACTGAACGCTGAGCTGTGAGGCAGGGACATGACTTCAGTGGGCCCTCAGCACTTTTACTTTCATGTGTCACCTCATTCATTTATCTATCTTCATATATATTTGTATTTATATATATTTGTATATGTGTAATTATATTTATGACTGGGATTTTCCTGATTGCCCAGAGGCAAAGAATCTGCCTGCAATGCAAGAGACACAGGAGATGCAAGTTCACTCCCTGGGTCAGAAAGATCCCCTGGAGAAAGAAACAGCAGCTCACTCCAGTGTTCTTGCCTGGAGAAATCTGTGGACAGAAGGGCCTAGAAGGCTACAGTCCCAAGGGTTGCAAGGAGCACGACATGACTGAGCACAGATATTTATAACTACATTGGCATAAGAAAAATGTAATTTTAGTTGTATTGTATTTTTTTTTAAGTTTTGACTTTAAGAGAAATTAAAACTTGCTAAGGAGATCTTCCCTTGTGGCTCAGACAGTAAAGAATCTGCCTGCAATGCAGGAGACCTGGGTTTGATCACTAGGTTGGAAAGATCCCCTGGAGAAGGGAATGGCAACCCACTCCCGTATTCTTGCCTGGAGAAAGATTGTAAAATTAAGATTGTGAGATTGTAAAATTAAATTTACACAAGTAATTTACACGAGTCACATCAAATCCAACTCTGTCTGATTCTGAATCTTGAGCTCAAGATTCTTCTAAACCCTAAAGGTAAGTGTTTCTCATCCCCTGTTTGTGTGCTAGGTGGTGTCCAACCCTTGTGGCCCCATGGACTGTAGCCTGCCAGGCTCTTCTGTCCATGAGATTTCCCAGGCAAGAATACTGGAGTGGGTTGCCATTTCCTTCTCTATGGTATCTTCCTGACCCAGGGATCAAACCTGAGTTTCTTGCATCTCCTGCAGTGGCAGGTGGATTCTTTACCACTAGCGCCACCTGGGAAGCCCCTCTGAAGTCAGTCCCTTCATCCCCTAAAGTCAGGTGCTATTTCAGATAGTCATGACTATCTGAGGCTTGAATCTACTCACATTTGTACATGAAATCTTGTAAGAATCTTCACGTCAATGGTTTTCAAATGGGGGTGACTTTAGCTCCCCGGTGGCTTTGACAATGTCTGGAGATATTCTTGGCTGTCACAAATGGAGCAGGGGAGGAGAGTGGTACTGATATCTAACAAGAAGAGGCCAGGGATGCAGCTTAATATCTACAGTGCACAAGACAGACCCCACAGCAAAGAATTTTTATCCAGCTCCAAATGTCAACAGTGCTGAGGCTGAGAACTCCCGCGCTTCTACATAAAGTAGCACTTGACTCTAAAATACACAAATCGTCCTATTTTGTCCCTCTTAATACAGTGTGTCATTTGCCAAGAGTGCAAAGTACAGTCTTCAAAGCATCCGTCAGATATGACTCTTAAATGGATGGTTTTTCAAGCGTCCCACTGGATAGGATGACCAGATATGTTATCCTGCTAATCAGGACACTGACTATGAAAGAAGATCCTATTTACAGTTACTCCATGATATCAGGTGTATACCTGGACAAATGGCTCCCTTACTATTGAGTTCACTGTTAAAACATGCTTGTGGCAGAAGTCAGTGCAGCAGTAAAGATGAAATGCTGCCTCATATGTCTTGGCAATAACTTCAAACCTTTGCCTCCCAACTTAAAGATGCATTTTCCTCCAAGATCTCCAGAATCCTTTAGACACCCAGAGGCCATTCTGTGGCCCTCTGTCACCCATACAAGTGGCATTCAGCACCATCCATTGTTTTTTCAGACACCACTCAAAAGCTTTTGCTCTGCAGCCAGTTTTCTTGCTAGTTTAGAAAGCCCATCACCTGAACTTTGGCAATTGTGTATCTTCTACAGGTCATTTTCTTTTAGCGAGCATCCTGTGAGGGAGGTCATGTGATATGGTCACCTTTAAGAAGTGTAAAGTGAGACACAGAGAGGTTGGTGGCTCTGGGGAGCAAAGCAAGTCCCAGTCCAGTAACTCTGTCATAAGACAGGAGACAGATGGCATCATATTCTAAATGCACCCCTCTGGGTTTACCTGGATTCCAAGAAAAACCTAAATAGCTTTTTTATGACAACCCTATCTAACTACCATCTTTGTTGACAGGTGTCAGTAAAGGCATATCTTGAGCCAAGGAAGAGCGGAGATGATGGAAGGGCCCTTGACTCTTTTCCCTTCCACTCAGGAGCACATATCAGAAATGCGAGTGAAAGCAATTTCTTTGGAAGGATAACCTTGACTGCATTCTGTTTGTTAGAAAAAAGATATAGTTACAAGCTTTAATTTGTCACAGGAATTGCCTGTGACCCATCTCACAGTCAGCCATGCCTCACTGGCACACTGAGCTCTGTGCTCCAGCTTGGGCCTCTCTTCCACTGCGCTCCATCTCTGGGGAAGTGATTTTAAGAAGTAAGCAATAAAGTAAAATGCTGTCATTAGTTGAGTTCTTATCTTAGAACCATTTCATCTCGATTTCTCTTTTGAATCCAAGATCAAATCCCCTGGTTAAAGCTTGTGGGTTTAGGGGGAAGATAACAGTAGATAATTTGAGGCATAAAGTGTCTGTGTTAAGACTCTTAATGGATAGAACACAGCCATGAAAGGTAAAGAAGCTACAATTCGAGGTGAGGTCTTGTGAAAAGAAGTGGACTCCCCCACCCCAATGGAGAGGACGTGATATTGATGAGGTAAAAAAATTAGGTTGTGAGATTCATGTAGGGCTTTATCACACATCCTTTTAATTCTGCAATTAAAAGAGGGAAATATGTGTGCTGTGTTTCTTTCTCCTTCAGAGACACGATGGAAGCTGGGGGCAGAGATGCCCACTGACAACCAGAAGAGGAAGATGGATGACCCCAGCTCCTTGGAGAGGTCGTAATGGAGTTTTCTCCTCCACTGCATTCCATTTTTCCTTGCCACACATCCTGAGTTCTCCCTGTCCCCAGCTGAAATACAGTCCCTTCTGTTTACAGATGGCAAATGTGACAGTGCAGTGAGCTGTGGGCCATCATCCAGTCTGACAGGCACCCAGGTCTGTGAGGGGAAGCCAGAAATAGGGCGGGAACAGACCATGGAGTTGAGATGGCCTCCTGGAGTGCTAGAGAGGCCCTGGAGACTGGAGGGTGGCTTGGCAAATCAGCTTTCTTCTTCTTGTCTTCCATTTTGGGGGGCTTCTTTTTCATCTCCCGTCTGCCCTCCCCAGGCTATTCTGTCCCAGTGATTCAGAGCAGAGCTGTAGCACTTCAAGAATCACCTAAATTAACTTCTTTTTGGGGTTTATGGGAAGAAGTGTGTCTTTCCAGAGAACCTGCAGAGTCAGCAGAGGCAAGGTAGCTGGGAGAAGAATGGGCCTGGGAACTTCAGCTTGTTGGACCTCCATGTGCAAGAGCTGAAAGCACAACTTGTTTGCATCGGTGAATGAGCAGTGGGTTTGAATGTTACCCTATATCCATGCAGGAGAAGGCAATGGCAACCACTCCAGTACTCTTGCCTGGAAAAATCCCATGGACGGAGGAGCCCCGTGGGCTGCAGTCCATGAGGTCACTAAGAGTCGGACACGACTGAGCAACTTCACTTTCACTTTTCCCTTTCATGCCCTGGAGAAGGAAATGGCAACCCACTCCAGTGTTCTTGCCTGGAGAATCCCAGGGACGGGGGAGCCTGGTGGGCCGCTGTCTGTGGGTCCCACAGAGTCGGACATGACTGAAGTGACTTAGTAGTAGTAGTAGTAGCTATATCCATGCACATAAGAAATGTTACAGTGTGTTCTCCTAAATCAACTTTAATTGGCTCTGAGCTCCTGTCAACCATTGGCAGGAAATTCAGTCTTGGTCATGGGACAGGGGTCCTCACTTCCCTCCTCTGAGTTGTACCCAGGCTCGGAAGACATGGCAGAGTCCAGAACATTCATTGGAGGTGTCTTTGGCCTTTGAATTACATTCCTTATTTAAGGGGTGCACTGAGGTGCCTTGAAGACAGTGCTTCCTTGTGGAGCTTAGCGCAGAGAACGTTGCTGGGACCAGGAAGCTCATTTCTTTTTTCATTCCCATGGGACGTCCTGCCTAAGCCCCACCCACAATCCCAATACCAATGTGCTATATGGGAACAGAACTCAGGCTCCAACTGCCCATTCAGTCCTCCAAAGCCCCACCTCCTCTCAGAGCCTAAGGAAGCTCTAAGTGATCTTGTTCCCTCTCTGTGTCTTCACCATTCTGAGTCCTCAAATTCTACCCCATCCCTTCCCTTGTCTCCAACCATCTACCATGACTGCAACATGAGCCCAGACTTTGGCCAAAGACCAAGTTGCCATCAGGTTTGATTTCTTCTGAGGGCTGGAATAGAGAATCTGCTCCAGGCCCCTCTCCCAGCATTCAATGGGTAACTAGCTAGCTTTGACTGTCTTGACACCTGCTGATGCCAGCCTTCTCAGCCTTCATCTTCACATGGTTCTCTGTGTGCTTCCTTGTCTCCAAATTTCCCCCTTTTATAACAACACTAGCCATATTGGATTAGGGGCACTACTCAAGGATGAATTTTTCTAATTACTATTAACTAATTACAACTGCAATGACCCTATTTCTTAAAAGGTCACGTTCTTAGATACAGGGAATTAGTGTTTTAACATATGAATTTTGGGGGTACAGAAGTGAACCCATAAGAGTGACTAGTTTGCCTCAGTTTTCCTGAGATTGCCCTGCTTTTAAAGCTCCAAGCTGGACTTCTCTGGTGGTACAGTGAATAAGAATCTGCCGACCAGTGGAGGAGACAGGGGTCCAATCCCTGGTCTGGGAATATCACATGCCATGGAGCAACTAAGCCCGTGCATTACAACTCATGAGCCCAGGTACCCTAGAGCCTGCGCTCCGCAACAAGAGAAGCCACAGCATGAGAAACCCACACACGGCAACTAGAGAGTAGCCAGCCCCCAGTCTCCTCAACTAGAGAAAGCCTGTGCACAGCAATGAAGACCCAGTGAGACCAAAAATAAAATCAAGAAATAAATTATAAAAAAAGAATACAGTTCCCAGTCCTGGGAACTTCCTCAGTCCCAGGCAAATCAGAAGATCTGGTCCCCTTATTTAGGGACAATGCCAAATTAGTAACAAAAAGTGTCCAACATTTGATCATTGCCTGGAATCTATTTCTTGGGAGCTGCAAAGCAAAGACCAGCTAGTAGCAGATAAATTTGGATAGTCCTAGATTCCCTGGATGACTGTCACTTCTTTAACTCTTGAAATATAGCAGATATTGACTAAGTGTTGATGAAACATGAAGGAGAGGTGCAGAGAGAGCTGGGCCAATGGCCAAATGAGTGTGAACAAGGAGTGGGTGGAAGCTGAAGGATGGTGGGGAGAGTATTCTTGTAGAAGAAGAGACTGGATAGTTGAGGTGTCCGTTTGAGATGCTAGGGTGCAGAGAGGAGGGCCTGTGGGGCGTGTGCACCTGAGCCCCCCTCCTCACCTTGTTGAGAGTGAGCCATCGTGCCAAGGAAGCCCAGTATCCAGTGGCTCTAATCTCCGCCATGTTTCCTAGTTGCTGCAGAGGAGTGGGGGCAACTCTTTAATTCTCCCATAAATTGAAGGTGATGAGGGTCACCTCTTAGAAGGTTCTGGTCATGCTTAGAACACATATATGGTTTGCAAGGAACCATCCAGGACTGATTACAGAGAAGAAGGAGAATTCAGCTTTGAGGAGGAAATCCATCTTATTTTTAAATTTTTATTTATTTATTTTGGCTGCATTGGGTCTACATTGCATTGCACAGGCCTTCTCTAGCTGTGGTACGTGGGCTTCGCTTGTGGCATCAAGCAGTTGCCCCATGGTAGGTGGGATCATTGTTCTCCAACCAGGGACCACATCTGCATCCCCCACATTGACAGGCAGATTTTTAACCACTGGACCACCAGGGAAGTCCCCCAGGAAACCCACTTTAGAAGAGCAGAAACTGCATCGTGGTAAAAGGAGGATCCCCTGCCCCCAGCCTGCTCCCGCAGTGGTCGGCTGTTGCTGCTGTTTACAAGTTAGGTTTTAGGAAGTTTATGCAAATGCCTCCCAAAGGATCTATGTGTTATTTGACGTGATATTGAAATAATCCCCACAAAATAAGTTTTCTGATTACTGATCCAGCTTATAGAGAAATCAAAATAAACTCTCTTTTGTAAAAACCACTATCATGGATATGCAAAAGTGTCCTGAGCACATAATTTCAGAAAAAGGTATGATTTTGACAAGTCAGCAACTGCTCTTGTTAGATAATCATTCTCCTTTTGTAAGGCCAAAAATAAGTCACAGCTCAAGAGACACACAGTTGATTAGAGAAGGATATATCCTTATTTATAGCCAATCAATACTACTATAATCAAGCAACTATTAGGTACAGAGCAAAAATTTTAAGGATTTCAAATATTTGGCCTGGAATAGAGTTTCCCTACATTATCAGAAATTTGTGCCACTATCCACATTATTAATGACTCAGTCCTAAAAGACAGTCTCCCTGGTTTAATGAAAATATCTTCAAAATTGATCTGGGGCAACCCAGAAACCTATTTTACAGATGGAAACACTGAGGTACATTGTGCCGTATACAAATATGACTAGAAAATCGACAGAAACAGAGTCATCTCTAAACTGAGCCTCTGAGTTCTGGGGACTCTACACCCCACTGATGTTGGGAGGGGTGTCTGACTGGACAGTGTCTGTGGATCTTGGTTTTAGAGGGGTTCACCCCATGCCATCTGTTCATTAGTTTTGGGGTCAGCGCAGCACGCTCCCCTTTCTGATTAGCAACCACCACCTGCTGTTGGAAGTCAACCCAAAGGCTCTGGCTGCTGTTCTGTGGCAATCTGTCACCTGGCCTGACAGAAACACCTCCAGCATGGGAAGAGTTCTCCAGGCAACAGTCTCACCCTGCCTACCCTTCCCTTGTCTCTCCTCCATGCAGGAAAGGATCACAGGGGGGAACCCTGAGGAAGGTGAGAAACAGGGACGACCAAGAGCTGCCCTGTGGGAAGGTACATGTGCAGCTTAGAGGCGTCAGATTTCTCTTGGCTTTTGCCGCATCAAATGAAGGGCACTTGGGCACTGGGTTTTATATATTTGTCTTTCGTCTGTCTATCTCTCATCTATTTTTATTGAGCTGTGAAAGTGAAAGTTGCTGAGTTGTGTCTGACTCTTTGCGACACCATAGAATTCTCCAGGCCAGAGTACTGGAGTGGATAGCCTTTCCCTTCTCAGGAGATCTTCCCAACCCAGGGATCGAACCCAGGTCTCCTGCATTACTGCTGCTAAGTCGCTTCAGTCGTGTCCGACTCTGTGTGACCCCATAGAAAGCAACCCACCAGGCTCCCCCATCCCTGGGATTCTCCAGGCAAGAACACTGGAGTGGGTTGTCATTTCCTTCCAGTGCATGAAAGTGGAAAGTGAAAGTGAAGTCACTCAGTCGTGTCTGACTCTTAGCGACTCCATGGACTGCAGCTCACCAGGCTCCTCTGTCCATGAGATTTTCCAGGCAGGCGGATACAATTCAGTGGGTTTTAGCATATTCACAGAGTCGTGCAACTACCACCACTAATTCCAGAATACTTTGATCACCCAAAAGAAAAACTCCATACCCAATAGCAGTCACTCTGCACTAGCTTCCCTCAATCCCTGGCAGCCATCAACCTACCTTCTATCTCCATGGATTTGAGCATTTTGTTATTAAAGTCCTGCTGACAGGGTCCTTGGCACCTGCCCATTAACAGCCAAGAAAGGGAAAAATTAAGGTCCACAATAAAAGATGGAAGGCCATTTTTCATGACCTTTCTTCTGGACTTCTGAAAGTAGCAACACCCCACTCTTCTCTTTGCTAGCGATTCATGTCTTTCTTTTGTACCCACTGCCTGCACCCATGGTGCTGTCTGGGGTTCAGCTCTGCTCTGGGCATCAGTGTGTCACACCCTTCTTCCCTGTCATCCACTCCATCCATTTCTGTGGCTTTGAGCATCCCTCGTGGCCGTGACTGCACCACTGGTCCCTCTGAGCCCAGTCCCTCCTTCTGAGCTTGGTTTCACCAGATACACTGATGGGTGCTTGAATTAATTTCCTCTTGCTGTAACAAATAACCACAAACTTGGTGGTCTACAGCAACAAGAATTTATTGTCTAAAAGTTCCGGGAGTCAGAAGTTCAAAATCATGCCATTGGACTGAAAGGCATTGAGAGGGCTTCACTCTCTCCAGAGGCTTGAGAGGAGAATCCCCTTCCTTGCCTCCTGCAGTTTCTAGAGCTGCGTTCCTTGCATCTGTTGGCTCCTGGCCCCTTTCTCTACCTTCACAGCCTGCTGGGCAGCATCTTCCAATATCTCTCTGCTTTGTTGTCACATGACCTTCTTCTCTGACTATGACTCTTCCTGTGTCCCCCTTAATCACATCTGCAGAGGCCCCTGTTGTCATGGAAGGTCACTTGGTCACTGTTCCTGTTATTAGGGCGTGGACATCTCAGGGGCCATTATTCAATCTTCCACGGCACTCAATGTATGTTCACAAGAGAGATAAAAGGAGGAAGGAAGGGAGGAGAGGGGAAAGATGAAGACAAAGCATAGTGTTTCCTCCGAGAAGGTCTGATCCACTGATAGTTCTGATGACTGAGGATAGGACTCTGGAAAGGCATGGGTCTCTGGAAGAGCCCCCCATTCAGGGGAGGGACATGGTGGAAAGGTGGTGACAGGGCACCTCTGTGATGCTTCTGACTGTCTCATCTCTCCTTTCATCAAACTGCTTGTATTTTAGGCCAGGCCTGGGGTGCAGGACATGGGGTAGGGAGAGAATTTGGGTAATAGCAGGAAGTCAGGCAGAGCTAGGTGTCCTGTGGCCATTGTAGAAGTGGTGGCTGAGACCCACTGCCCAAGCAAGGCAACTCTTTCCCCTATTTAACCACATTTCAAAAGGCAGATCAAGGAAGCAACTGGAAGAAAATTAAGAAAATACTACAGGATGTTTTCTTCTCTGCTTCCACTAAATCAGAATAACTAAAACATGAAGTGTGTATGGTCCAATGCGCGACATCCTCCCAGACCTTTCAGCATTTAGCATGTTATTTTTGTGTAGATTCTTGCACGATGCAGCCATCAGAACTGAGGCACACGCAGTTGAAAAAGTTGCTTAGGAAACCAAAGCGTGTCATCAGATCCCAGGGTTGGGTAAGTGTGGGTCAATTTAACAGACTTTTTTGTTGCTGTTATTTTCAATTTTTCTTTAAATAAAATGAGCTGTTTACAGCAAAAATAATAATACATTGTGTAGCTTATAACATTTGTGCGTGTGTTAGTTGTTCAGTTGTGTCCAACTCTTTGTAATCCCATGAACTGTAGCCCGCCAGGCTCCTCTGTCCATGGGATTTCCCAGGCAAAAATACCGGAGTGGGTAACCGTTCCCTTCTCCAGGGGATCTTCCTGACTCAGGGATCGAACATGTCTCCTGCACTGCAGGCAGATTCTTTACCATCTGAGCCACCAGGAAAGCCCAGTTTATAACATACGTTGAAGTGAAATGTATGACTACAATAGCACGTAGGCTGGGAGATGCCACAGGCAAGGCTCTACAGAAGACAGGCAGAGCTGTACTAGTCCTTGAAAATAGACTGGGATAAGTTTAATAATTATAGTACATACACCTATTCACCTTGGTTTTATTTTGGAGACTATGTTGTTTTTTAATAAAAAATTATATTACTTAACATGGATCAGGCTTATTATTGTTGTTTTAAAATTCAGAGGAACCTGGAAGGCTGCTGTCTGTGGGGCTGCAAAAAGTCGGACATGACTGAGTGACTAACACTTTCACTTTCACTTGGGCTTGTTTTAAAATGAATCAGGGAAGATTTTTAAAACTGCCTAGTTTTAATTCCTAAGATGATAAGTATTGATACATAACCCACAAAAACAAAAGCTCTTTGCAGTCTTCAAGCTTTTTAAGAGTGCAAAGCCATGAGGCTTCCCTCATGGCTCAGTGATAAAGAATCAGCCTGCCAATGAAGGAGACATAGGTTTGATCCCTGATCCGGGAAGATCCCACACGCCACAGAGCGACTAAGCCTGTGCACCCCAGCTACTGAGCTTGTACTCTAGAGGCTGTGAGTCCCAACTACGACCTCATGCGTTGCAACTACCGAAGCCCTCGTGCCCTAGAACCCATGCTCCGCAACAAGAGAAGCCACTGCAGTGAGAAGTCTGTGCACCCAATGAAGAGTCACCCCAACTCTCCACAACTAGAGAAAACCCCGTGCAACAACGAAGTCCCAGCATAGCCAAAAATAAATAAATATTTTTTAAAAAAGAGTGCAAAGAGATGCTGACACCAGCAAGATTGAGAACCATGTGACCTTGAAAAGAACTTGTCACCCAATGTTTATTATATTCGATACTGACTCCAGGGCCTGTTCTCTAATATGTGACTGCCCTGCTTCTCAAATGTAAAAAAAAAAAATTGAAATTTGTAAAAAACAAAATTTCAGAATAAGAGGGAACATTATTACTTGATGAAGAGTTTACCTGAAATATACAAGTGAAGTGAAATCGCTCAGTCGTGTCCGACTCTTTGTGACCCCATGGACTGTAGCCCACCAGGTTCTTCCATCCATGGGATTCTCCAGGCAAGAATACTGAAGTGGATTGCCATTTCCTTCTCCAGGGGATCTTCCCGACCCAGGGATCGAACCCAGGTCTCCCACATTGTGGGCAGATGCTTTAAACTCTGAGCCACCAGGGAAGTTTATACCTAAAGAGGAGAACACGATACATATTCCCTCTAAACCCAAACCTTCATTGTTTCAACTACTGCTACTATTCTACTATGCATTAGCTTTAAGTCAGTATAATAAAATAAGAAAAACAAAATGTGTAAGAATTACGAAGGCAGAAACAAAATTGCCATCATTTGCATTATTATTAGCTTCTCTGGAGCTGCAGAGAAGCTACAAGAACCAATAAGTCAGTTCTATATGATTGCTAGACAGAAGAGTAATACAAAAATCAATACCATCCTCATATCCCAGAAACTGTTAAGTAGAATGTAGTTTTTTTAAAAAGTCTAAACTTCATATTTGTAACAAGACTTTTCAGATAAAAGGAAAAAAGGAAACAAAAAAATCTTCCTTGAAAGTTATAGAAGATCTAAATATCCAGTTTGTAGGTGGGAAGATTTGATATTATAAAGAAGGCTTATTACTTTTATTATTTCATTGCTTATCTATTAAAAGTCTTAACATAGATTTTCACAGAATTTGATAAAGTGCTAAAGACAAATTTGAAGAATGTGGCCATGTGTGTGGTAAAGAAGAAAGTCGGGGGAATATATCTTGTCTTATTTGATAGGAAAGCAGGCTCAGTGAATAAAAGGGCGCAGCATTGGACTGGGGGTGTATACAAAGACCAGTGAACCTGTGAGCAGCCTGGAAACAGAACTGCATATGGGTTCGACCTGGTATATGACACAGTGGCTTTAAAATTGGTAGGGACAGAGTAGCCCAAACAGCTAGTGTGTTGGACGACAGACGGAGGAAAAGCGTCCACTGAACTGAGACAGCATCTTGAGACTGAAAAGCAAGGCAGGCAGCTCCATAGTCAATGGGTCAGTTTTTTAGAGGGCACCTTACAGGGTGGGATGGGGTAGTTGGCTGTTTGGAATCACTAACAGCTGCACTCTGAACTGCTGAGGAATCACTGGGATAATTTTTACCATTATCCTCGGCTATGGTAGTAGGGGCTCAGAAACAGGAAGTGCATTCCTAAGATTTATAAATGGTAACTAGTCTCATGGTTGCCTGGAATAGATCAGCAAAAGTTTTCATCATTGTTTGGGGACTAACAGAGCATAAAGGCAACCTGGTCCCAATGATTATTAAACAGTATCTATTAACTACAAAGCCTTGATGATAGAGAA
The DNA here is from genome assembly GCF_055505025.1 of Bos grunniens. Classification (NCBI taxonomy): domain Eukaryota; kingdom Metazoa; phylum Chordata; class Mammalia; order Artiodactyla; family Bovidae; genus Bos; species Bos grunniens. The sequence goes on along the minus strand of NC_141190.1, from coordinate 40,565,320 downwards.
GTGATTTAATTCACAGTAAAATCCTGGGTAGGGTCAGTTGAAGGACAGGAGAAACTCTAATGGCCCAAGATAGTGTTGGTTATGCTGAGAGCCATACACAGTGATTCTGGAATAATGTGAAGTCTTTATTTTGGAAGAAGATAGTAACAACATTGAGCTTCCATCATAGTTAAGTCAATAAAGAATCTGTGTGCAATGCAGGAGACCTGGGTTTGATCTCTGGGTCAGGAAGATCCTCTGGAGAAAGAAATGGTAACCCACTCCAGTATTCTTGCCTGGATAGTCCCATGGACAGAGGAGCGTGGCAGGCTACAACCTACGGGGTTGCAAGAGTTGGACATGACTTAGCGACTAAACCACCATGAGTAATAACATCAATTCATTATTTCTTACCATATTAAAGTTAAATTCCATTGTGTAAAAGATATTCAAGTCAAAAACAAAACTATAAAACTTTTGGGAGAAAATGAAAGTTGCTCAGAGTCCATGGAATTCTCCAGGCCAGAATACTAGAGTGGGTAGCCTATCCCTTCTCCAGGGGATCTTCCCAACCCAGGGATGGAACCCAAATTTCCCAAGTTGCAGGTGGATTCTTTACCAGCTGAGCCACAAAGGAAACCCAAGAATACTGGAATGGGTAGCCTATCCCTTCTCCAGGGGATCTTCCCAATCCAGGAATCAAACCAAGGTCTCCTACATTGCAGGCAGATTCTTTACCATTCTTCATCAGGGAAGAAAGCACAGCCAAATATCACTTTGACAGTGGAGAAGGGACTGATTTTTTTAATGATAGAAAAAGCATAAGTCACAAAGAAAAAGTTTGATCAAATTGTCTAATTAAAAAAATTAACTCTCATGCCAAGAGGCAGGAAAAATCATGTAAAAATAAGAATGAATTTTGCAATCCAAGTAATGATAAAATGTCAGTTTTGAATACATAAAGAATTTTTATTTAAAAAGACAAACCCAGTAGGAATATGGGAAAAATAACACGAAAAGACAAGTTTTCCCGAAGGAGGAAACCTTCATGGTCAATAAATATACAAAAATATATTCTCACTCTCTCACATGAGTGATCAAATTTACGCATGAAACAGCAAGGCGATACCGTGACACACATCAGTTTAGGATAATTAATAAGCCTGTTCCAACCAAGTGTTGGCAAAGGCGTGCAGAAATGGGGGCTCTGTCCCAAAGCTAGTGGGCATTCTGACTGGTGAAGTGACCACTCCAGAGAACAATATGGCACCTCTCATACATTGTCCTCAAGAGAAACTCACATGTGCACACGACTGATGTGTACATGGTGGTCACCGCAGCTCTGTTATTTCATAGGATATAAGTGGAAGCCACCCAACGGTAGAGGAACTGATAAAGAAGGTCTGTTGGTTAAATGGAAGCTTGAGCTAGATCTGTTAAGACATGGAATCAAAGTGGGCGCATTTCTGACATGATGTTGAATGAAAAAAAAAAGCAAATAGCACTGAAGGAATAGTGTTGTACTAAGTATTTGTCTAAATGCTTAAAAACATGAAAAATAGATGTGTATATGCTATTGCAGGAATGGTAAAATTTGTTAATGGCAATGATCCGTATCAGCTTTAGAATGGTGGGTATCTTTAAGGAATCATGGCAGGGGGCTGTTGTGGAATGAGCCGTGCAGCTGAGATTTAGCTGTATCTGACATGTTTTGTTTCTGAGAGAGTTTGGAGGCCAAACATATATGGTAAAGTGTTATGTTTAGCTTTGGTGGAAGACACTGCATGGCAGCATGTGGGTGGCCCAGAGCCTGGGCTCCCTGTGAGTGAGTCCATGTCTGAGAGGGGACTCAGGCAGGTTGGCAGCTGGGGCAGTTGGCTGTTGTCCAGCCTGGGGTTCAGCCAGTGGCTTCAACAAGTGGTGTTTCGAGACGCTTACAGCAACAGGCCTTGCTGGGCATGTAGAGGAAAGATATAGGGCAGCCATCAAGAGGGAGAAAATCACAGGACCACGTGAAGGAGTTGTGTATAAGAGCAGCTCTAGAGCATTGGAAAATAGGAAGTGAGTGGGGTTAGGCTGGGGTGGGCAAGGGATGGACTTTTGCTTTGAGGGGAGCCTGTGCTGGCTTTTGAGCTTGTTGTAATGAGGGAAGTGAGTAAATCTAATTTGTGCTTGGAGATTACTTTAGTGTCATTTCCCCCTGAATTTCATTTTATTCAATAAAAAAAAAAAAAAAAAATCAACCTTGGACCAGCACTGTATTCAATTCTTCAAGTGCTGCTGCTGCTAAGTCGCTTCAGTCATGTCCTACTCTGTGCGACCCCAGAGACAGCAGCCCACCAGGCTCCCCTATCCCTGGGATTCTCCAGGCAAGAACACTGGAGTGGGTTGCCATTTCCTTCTCCAATGCATGAAAGTGAAAAGTGAAAGTGAAGTCTCTCAGTCGTGTCTCACTCTTAGCGATCCCACGGACTGCAGCCTACCAGGCTCCTCCGTCCATGGGATTTTTCAGGCAAGAGTACTGGAGTGGGGTGCCAATCCCCTTACAAATTCATAGTGGTCCTTTGCTCTTAAAACATACACACACACACACACACATAATTTTTTTTAACATAGTTTTACAGAGGAATGTAAAGTTCTAGGTGATCTTGTTTCCATACAATTCAAAAAAAAAACAACAACAAATCAAATTATTTATCAAAGGTATTCTTTAGGACATTGTGCTTGTCTTTTATTTTTTAACTGTCCTTCTGTGTCTACTCTAATTATTCAATACAGGCTTCAATCTAGTAAAGGCATGTTGCTGTCCCTTTGAAACATAAAAATGTCTAATGTCAGGAAACCATAAAGAAAGAGTACTCTCTACCCTAGATTTTGACCTATATGATTCTTTTCTTCTGTTTGGTTTTACTTAATTGAAAGACTGTTTCTTATGTTTTTCTAGTCCCCTCATGACTATTTTCATTCTTTCTAGTCTCATTTCAGAACTCATTCAACCATTTCTGCTTCTCAAGGCGATGCTATTCTGTTGGTAATAGAGAAAGCTCCAGGTGCAACGCTGAACCTAAATTTAGGATATTATTAAAAGCATTTAATTCACATAATTGTGTTTGATTTGAAAAAAATGACTAAATCTTGGATTGAATTGACTGAGACATAACTATTTTAGGGCTTGTTATTAAGAATTTAAACATTATTGGGCAATTGCTTTCAATTGTTTGAAGTGTCTGTTTTCACTTGTAATAATAAATCTCCTTGTAAAACCTTCCACAGATAGAACTTTATACTTATCAGGGACTGGCCTGTTTTATTTTATAAAACCACTTAAATGTCTTATTTCCGATGTTCTTTCATTATTTTCATTTTCAGGCTGGGGAAACAGAAGCCTGAGGCTTAAATGACCTGCCAAAGTACATCGGTAGTGGGCGGCTCCTTCACTTGTCTTTAGGTTTACAAGTCAAGGTTCTTTTCATTGTTGTCGTATGAATTCCAAGACTCCATCTTATCCCTAAACTTGTTTTTCTATTTATCTTCATGACATCTGAGGATTAAGCTGTCTGCCTACCAGAAATATGGTGTGATTGGTTGTTCAACAATTTCTAAAATTGAAAAAGGAGGGCAAGGAATGATGCTGTTCAAGTTGCGATCTTTAAATTATGATGCATTATCATTCATTTCAATTGATTCTTGATATTATGGTGTGCACCAATGTTAAATTATGGGCTTCCCAGGCAGCACAGTGGTAAAGAATCCACCTGCCAATGCAGGAGATGCTGGAGATTGGAGTTTGATCCCTGGGTCGGGAAGATCCCCTGGAAGAGGACATAGCAACCCACTCCAGTATTCTTGCCTGGAGAATTCCATGGACAGAGGAGTCTGCTGGGCTTGAGTCCATGGGGTTTGCAAAAAGTTGGACATGACTGAGCACACACACACATACACACACAAAGTTAAGTTATAATTCTAAGTTATTTTCTCTACTGTGGCATCAATAACCATTTCCCCCTTTATTTTTATTTTTTTAAATTTTATTTTATTTTTAAACTTTACAATATTGTATTTCCCCCTTTTATTTGAATTCTTTGGGTATTTTTGTAGATTGGGGTTTCTGTGTAGAGGTAAATCTTCCTGTGGGGGACAGGGGGAGGCTGTCCTGAGCACTGTAGGATGTTTAACAGCATCCCTGGTCTCTACCCAGAGATGCCAATAGCACCGCCCCCCCACCCCCACCCAAGTTGTGACAAGCAAAAATGTCTCTGTGGTGTGTGTGCTCAGTTGCTGTAGTCTTGTCTGATTCTTTGCGACCCTATGGACTGTAGCCTACCAGACTCCTCTGTCCTTGGGGATTCTCCAGGAAAGAATATTGGAGTGGGCTGCCATGCCCTCCTCTGATTTTCCAGACCCAGGGGTTGAAGCCACATCTCCTGCATCTCATGCATTGCAGGCATATTTGTTATTCACTGAGCCACCTGGGAAGCCCCCAAAATGTTTCTAGGCATTGCCAAATATTCTCTGGGACAAAGTCATCCTTAGTTGAGGACCACTGCTGTCAATGATACTGGCAGTGAAAATGCCTTATTCTCTTAAATTATTGAATCCTCTAACCTAAAGAAGCATTATTTTACTTATAGATGCACATTTATCTATTGATCCTTGTAAAATCAATAGAAATCAGTTGAGAGAGTATCTCAGAGGAGAGAAAACCCAAAATCTAGTTAATTCAAGCATAACCCTTGGGACCAGGTAATTAAAGATGTAATTAACTGGTTGTCTTACCAAAATCAATACAAATTGCAGTTTCATCCATCTTAGCTATAGACCATGTTTTCTTCCAGTGATGTTCCTGTTAGAGATCTTAGGACCAGGAATTGAGAAAACAAGCTAGGGATGGCACTTCGGTTGCATAATAAAAGTGTTTGATTCACATCAATAGGATTGCTCTGCAACTTTGATCATTCTACCGATTCTCCTTTATAATTTGAAATGGAACCGTCACTTACTATTAGGAAAAATGAAGGGAAGTCTCTGGGTAAAAAGGCATAAATAGGAAAGGGAGAATAAAGCAGTTCATTTCAACAGAAAGTGCTTCTTATTTATCTGTTCTGTTCAGCACATGGGCTACATTGCAGGCAAGGCAGTGAGTTCCCCATCACTGGAGGTGTGCAAACTGAGCTGTAGCTCGGGAAGAGATTAGGTCAGGCCATTCTTGATTTGAACGTTCAGCACCTTGTATATAGCTTGACTGAGCCTCAGTTTCCTATCTGTAAAATGAGCATAGCAGATGCCATTTATAGAAGTTCTGACTTAGGCTAGATAGTCAATAAAGGGCAGCTTGGTTTCTAATTTCTGTGTAGCTCATGCTTCTGTTGGAGGGCTAGGTGGCTTCATTTCACTTCTAGGCTCCACCCGGGAAGATACCAAGAATCGTGGTTATGCAGGAATTGTTTCAAAATAGCTTTATCCATCACCATAAAGCAAACATTTTGCAATACCCATTAGATACACATTGTTATTAACTTCCCTGAAAGCAGCCTTGACTGTTTCATGGTTTGAGAAAAAGAACGAGCAAGAAGAATAACAGTTAAGCGCTCCATCCACTGAATCCTGGTTTATGGCGGTAATAAAAGCAGCATGTTATCCAACCATAGAGTGTCTATTTTTAAGTAAGCTAAGCTTAGCTTACATTATGCAGAGCTGCGTGGAAATGTGGACTTGAGTGTCTGGAAGCATCTCAGGGTGCGTTACGCCAGCTTGGCTTCCTCACATGAGAGGGGGTTGAAGAACCACGGGCAAGGAGAGAGTGTCCTTCTACCGCTGGGGAACTTTGCCTCTGCACTAACCCTCCAGAGCTAAGAAAGGATGCCAGACCTGGAACACAAGAAACCAATCCAACAGTGTCGACCACAATCTGGGCCTTAACTTTGTCATTCATCAAAATGTTTGCTATTTCAAAGTATTTTGGTCCCAAAGAGAATACTTCATCGGCAAGAGTCTCTAGCATGCTGGAGCAGGCAGCAGGCTGCTGGTTTTCAATTACTTTCAAAGTTAGGTCATCTTCTCCATGTAGAGCATCTCCCAGAGGAGAGTGACCCATAAGACAAATGAAAGGAGACCCCACTGGTTGAGGCGGGAGTTTGAACGGGTACTTTGCAGTGTCTCCACCTCCGGAACCACCCTTCACTGCTCCCCCTAGTGGCCTAGAGGCATCCCCTTCGAGCCTCTGAAGTGAAAGTGTAAGAGATTCAGTGGTAACTGACTCTTCAGGACCCGGTGGACTGTAGCCCTCCAGGCTCCTCTGTCCATGAAATTCTCTAGGCAAGGATGCTTGAGTGGGTAGCCATTCCCTTCTCCAGAGGAGTTTCCTGACTCAGGTATCGAACCCATGTCTCTTGCATTACAGGTAGATTCTTTGCTGTCTGAGCCACCAGGGACAACCAGCTGGACTCAGCCATTTCAGATCCCTTTCTTGTTTAAAAGCCATTGACTGCATTCTTCTGTACACAGTGGGCTTATAAGCCTTTATAATATCAGCAATTGGCAAAAAAAAAAAAAAAGAGAAAGAGAGAAATCCAAGGCACTTCCGTGCCAACTTGGTCTTCAGAGCCACCTAACCCAGTCTGTTCTTATCCCAGAGAGTTTTTTGTAATGATGCTTAGTAAGAGCACGCTTTGTTTATGTTGCTTCCGATGCTTTTCCCTGACTTACTATTATTTTCAAAACATAAAGAAGGTGGTAGAGTAAATGGTTGCTCACTTGATGTTGCCATGATTTTAACTGTCTGGGAAAAGTCAGCAGAAGTACAGAGTCTTGAATGTGAATAGTGGTTCTTCCATCTTCGGGAAGTTGGGAACTGCTCTTACGGACACTGTACTGACCCTGCTTAGATTTAGAAGTGTCTAGAACAGAGTCTGGTGCTCAACATGCACTGGCTGAATAAAAAGGAAGCCAGGGCACTGGAAGCATCCCAGCTTGATAATGCTCTCCATCACACTGCTAAAATCTAATTCTGTTGTGGGCATTGCTGGATTTTGCTGACTAATGATTCCCCCCGCCCGCCCCCCCCCCCGCCCCTTCTGGTACTCATCTCCAGAGAAAATGAGGAGACAATATGAAATAAGATCCATTTGCATTTTTAATTTTCTTTTAGCAGAATAGCTTTTTAATTTTTTTAAAGACACGATCGTGGTGGCACACGTAGATGTTGAAACCAATTAGTGGGATGACATGAAGTAAGACCAAAAAAAATGTAGATTTAATTGAAGAAAGTTGCAATATAAAATCCAGCTGCTAGACTTTAAAATTGTAATTAATTCTAGGAGGAAGAGAAATCTCATCAAATCATTCTGGCTGCATACTCAATAGTGTTTGCGCAACCATTTTTCTTTAAGGTCCTTTCAGGCATCTTCTGATCTGTGATAAACATTCTTCTCTGGATGATGACTGGACACCTCAGTGACTACAGGGAAGCTCTTTCCTCTGGAGATGTTTTGGGTATTTCCTGTATGAACAAAGCCACATTCTAAGTTCTTCTGGCCACTTCCAGAAGATGTGGAAGGTGGCAGCCAACACCATCACGCTAGTAACTAGCATTCCAGGTCTACCTGAGGTCAGAAACAAGGGTTTTGTTAGAAATTATGCCCTTCGCCCCCCCCCCCAAAAAAAAAACAGTTAATCAGAGAGCCAATGATATCAAATTTCCAGTCAAGTCTGACATTAACCCTGGCCTATGAGAGAGTTCGGAGAAGGCGATGGCACCCCACTCCAGCACTCTTGCCTGGAAAATCCCATGGATGGAGGAGCCTGGTAGGCTGCAGTCCATGGAGTCGCTAAGAGTCAGACACGACTGAGCAACTTCACTTTCACTTTTCACTTTCATGCATTGGAGAAGGAAATGGCAACCCACTCCAGTGTTCTTGCCTGGAGAATCCCAGGGACAGCGGAGCCTGGTGGGCTGCCGTCTATGGGATTGCACAGAGTTGGACACGACTAAAGCGACTTAGCAGCAGCAGCAGCAGTGAGAGAGAGTTGACGCTCAAGAGACTCACTAAACGGTGAAGGAAGTCTGGAGGGAAACAGTAAGGATTCAAGTCTGAAAATTCTCCCTACAGCCCCGAAATCTCTCCCAACCCAGCCTCCCCAGTGCTTGAAATCTTTCCATCCCAAACTTGTATCACAGTTGATTTTTCCAGGTAATTTTTGAAAAAGGTAAAGACTCTGAGAAGGCACCTCCATAACCCAGCATGAATTAATTGATCAGATACATTTCCACTCTGGCTGTAGAGATAGAGGCAAACGGGAGTTTTGAGTGGCAGGTCATTGACCAAGTCTTGGTTACCCTTCTCATTATGACCTTCCAGCACATGCTAAGTTGTACAAAAAATAATATTCTAAAGATGACCCACTATATTTCTGGGAAAGCCATTCTCTGTAGCCTTTGTTCTCTCGGGATGCACAGAGAAAGCAGAAACTTAAATCATGAGCTTCTTTCTCATGATTACTATTCACAAAAACTTCTACATAGTGAAAAATGTTAAGTAATGTATTCCTGACTAGGAAAGGGAAACAACCTGTATTATAAGGAAACAAAGAAGCTGGGGCATGTACAGAGATGATCATTTGGGGCAATAAATGGATCCTAAGTTTGTATGCTGACTTCTCTGGTGGCCTGGTGGTAAAGAACCCACCTACCAATGCAGGAAACGTGGGTTTAATCTCTGGGTTGGGGAGATTCTCTGGAAAAGGGACTGGCAACATACTCCAGTATTCTTGCTTGGGAAATCCCATGGACAGAGGAGCCTGGTGGTCTAGAGTCCATGGGGTCGCAATAAAGCTGGACACAGCTTAGCGACTAAATGACAACAAAGGCTGCATGCAATTCTTGAAGGTATTAAGGACATATCAGTTTTCATTTCAGAAATGCTATCTACACTCTCACAGATCTTTAATAAGCAGCGGTTAATGGTTTTAACTTTCATTGTTCTTGTCCCTGAGCTTGTCAATGAAACAATGATCTTCCACAAAACAGGTCCATAATCTGCCCCCTGAAGAATTCTTATGCAAAATAAATCCTGATCCTCTCATTCATCTGTTGTATATGTTTTTGCTTTAATGCATTGAACTGTTTTATTCACCAAGAAAATGAATAAGATAATTTGATGTGATTTTCTTTTTTGATGTAAACCTTTCTCCAGGGAGCACACACAACTAGGAAACGCTGAGGGTAAACAACAAATAAGGCTGAGCTTCTTTTTATAAGTGTCTATAAAATTTACATGTCCCCTCTCTCAGTGTTGATATCCGCAATTTGTGTTTTCTCTCTTTGTTTTCTCAGTCGGTGAGGGTATGGACTGTGCCAGGCTGTTCAGGCAAAACGATGTTTCCCAGTTTTTTTTCCTGGGTCATGGCTGTGCCCAAGAGAAATTCATATAGTTGGAAGGCATAAGGAAACAGCACCCAGTTCACGGGCAGGCAGGCACTGCTCAGCTCCTGCTCCTTGTTGCTTCTCGGCCAGCTCACCTGGAGTAAGGACAGCAGCCCACTGGTCCTTCAGCTCCTGCTGCATCTCCACTTCAGCATCATTGAATCCTGGTCCAGGTACTTACGCAGCTCCAAGGCAAGCGCAGCAGCGGTTGGTCACTTGAGACACTGAAGTTGGATGCTCAGCAACAGTGAAGACGAATGCAGGTGGTGCTCCTGCGTTCTAGACGAGCCTCCTTGTTAGTTCTGGGTTCTTTTACTTCATGTCTTCTTTTCATTCCTGATGGAAGTCCCTGTAGTCTTCAGTCACTGAAACATTGCTCCTCAAGGATGGTTTAGCCAGTTCTTCCAGTTGCATAAGGTCAAATTCCTACATCCCATATTCTATATGATTAAAGATTGGCTCAGATTCTCTGATTAACCCTCAGCTGATAAGACCAGTGATAATGTTACTAAGTTTAACTAAATGATAATGTTACCAATGTTTTCCAAATAATCGACTATTTTCCTTGTTAATTTTTGTATCATTTGTCTATTTTTTAAAAATTTCTTCAATTTCTGCTCTTATCTTTATTTCTTTCCTCCTTTCTATGTATCTGGGTTTAATTCACCCACATTTTTCTAGTCCTGGAAAATGTTTCCAGGACATCTGGAAACTTAAGTTCAGAAATAAGAAAGATTTCAAATCAATGATCTGAGATTAAAAGCTATGCATTTAAAGTCAACACTTGAGTGGAATTGTTGAATTTTTGATATGTTGCATTTTTATAATCAACTTTCAGTGCAAATGTGTTCTTATTGCTTATGCTTCTTCTTTGACCTATATGTCATTTAGAGGTGTGTGGTTTAATCTCCAAGTATTTGGAGACTTTCTAGATATCTAGATATTTATAATTTAATTCGTTGGGATTTTAAAATGTGGTTTTTAAAGACTTTGATATTTTGAAGTGTATTGAGACATACATTGTGCCTGAGGATATGGTCTCTCTTAGTATGTGTTCCACGTGTTCTTGAAAAACGAATGTGTATTCCTCCATTGCTCAGTACATGCCAATTAAGTCAAGTTTGTTGATAGTGTTAGTAAAATCTTCCATATCCTCACTGAATTTTTTGGACTACCTTGTCAGCTACTGCAAGAGAGATGTTAAAATCTCCAGCTGTATCTATTTCTCTCTTTAACACTGCTACTTTTTGACCCTCATAAATTTTGAAGTCCGTATATATTTGCGCTGATTTCAAAGACCATATACATTTTATACTGTTATATATATCTTGATGAATTGACCTTTTTTATTACTACAAAATGCTCTCTGTATCTCTGCTTACAGTCTTTGCCTTGAAATTTACTTTGACTCATCTTAAGATTGGTGGGAGAAATAACAACCACAGGTATGTAGATGATACCACTATAATAGCAGAAAGTGAAGAGGAACTAACTAGCCTCTTGATGAAGGTGAAAGAGGAGAGTGAAAAAGCTGGCTTAAAACTCAACATTCAAAAAATGAAGATCATGGTATCCAGTCCCATCACTTCATGGCAAATAGAAGGGAAAAAAGCGGAAAGAGTGATAGATTTTATTTTCTTGGGTTCCCAAATCACTGCAGATGGTGACTGCAGATATGAAATTAAAAGACGCTTGCTATGACAAACCTAGACAGTGTATTAAAAAGCAGAAATATTACTTCACCAACAAAGATCTGTATAATCAAAGCTATGGTTTTTCTAGTAGTCATGTATGGATGTGAGAGTTGGACTATAAAAAAGGCTGAGAGCTGAAGAATTGATGCCTTTGGACTGTGGTGCTGGAGAAGACTCTTGAGAGTCCCTTGAACAGCAAGGAAACCAAACCAGTCAATCCTAAAGGAAATCAGAACTAAATATTCATTGGAAGGACTGATGCTGAAGCTGAAGCCCCAATACTTTGGCCACGTGATGCACACATTGGTGAACCAATTCAATGAACCAGTTCATTGGAAAAAAAAAAACCCTGATGTTGGGAAAGATTGAAGGCAAGTGGGGGAAGAGGGCGGCAGAGGATGAGATGGTTAGATAGCATCACCAACTCAATGGGCATGAGTTTGAGCATACTCTGGGAGACAGTGGAGTAGCCCACCAGGCTCCTCTGTCCACGGGATTCTCCAGGCAAGAGTACTGGGGTGGGTAGCCATTCCCTACTCCAGAGGATCTTCCCAACCCAGGGATCAAACCCAGGTCTCCCGAATTGCAGGGGGAAGCCGAAGAATACTGGAATGTTTTGTACCTATCCCTTCTCCAGGAGATCTTCCTGACCCAGGAATCGAACGGGGAGAGCTCTCCTGTGTTGCAGGCAGATTCTTTACCAGCTGAACTACCAGGGAAGCCCTGGTATTATGTCTGGATAATGATAAGCCAAATATTAGCTTTCATGAATTTAGGCAAATGATTGATTAAAATTATAATTCCCCCCTAATTTGGCAGTTGCTCAGTTCACCCATATCCCTTTGACAGCTGTTTCTTAAACAGTGGAAATATGAGACTGCAGAGACAGTTTGGGTTGCTGGTGCTCCATCTCGCAATAATGGCATAATTTGAATCAAATAAGAGGATCATAACTGTTTAGTGCTCTCTCTGAACAAACACCGTCATCTTGTAACATCCCAGAGGCTCTGCCGACAGAGTTTGATGATGCTCATGGAAGCACTTGTCATGAGAATTGAGACGAAAAGACAAAGAATGGAGAACAAAGCAATTATTCCACTCAACAATAAGTGCCTTGAAATTAAACAATCGTTAACAGTTAAATGACCTTATGGACCTGCACTCATTCTTATCTGTCACCAATGTGTGCTGATTTTTCAAGCTGCTCCACTGAATTAAAATTTTTCTCTACACAGAATTAGAAAAATACAAAAATTAATATATTAATTTTATATAAATATTCTTAGATAGTCATTCAGTTCAGTTCAGTTCAGTCGCTCAGTCGTGTCCGACTCTTTGCGACCCCATGAATCTCAGCACGCCAGGCCTCCCTGTCCATCACCAACTCCCGGAGTTCACTCAGACTCACGTCCATCGAGTCAGTGATGCCATCCAGCCATCTCATCTTCTATCGTCCCCTCTTCCTCCTGCCCCCAATCCCTCCCAGCATCAGAGTCTTTTCCAATGAGTCAACTCTTCACATGAAGTGGCCAAAGTACTGGAGTTTCAACTTTAGCATCATTCCTTCCAAAGAAATCCCAGGGCTGATCTCCTTCAGAATGGACTGTATGATGATAATTATACTTTGTATTTACTTTTTTCTATTCTGCTCCAGCTTTGTTATTGTGGAAAACTGTTTCCTGTTCTCCGTCACAACTAGACTCTCCCGTTAAACGGGACAGGAGACCTCACTGAAGGCTGGGGGGACATGAAAGAGAAATGTAGCACAGAGAATGACTCGTCACCCAGCCTGCTACTGCAGGGCATTTCCTGGCCCCCCGACCACGTGGACACACCTGATGCTCCCTGGATTGACAGAGAGGAAAAGCTGGTTTTCATTTCCCTTTTTCAGTAGTATCTAAGTCTCCTCTCCTGAGTGTTCATTTCCTGGACCAACTTCTTCATAAAGTGACTGACAGTGGGAACCTCGATCCCACCTGCAGGGCTGCAGATGAACTCTTTGGCCCGCACAAGGGACCCTTGAAATTTCCCTATACCAGGGACATTCTGTTTCTAAGTTGTGCCGCCTCATGTGATCTCACTGATGGGATACCTCATAACCCAGGTGAGGCAAGACTGAGCTAAGTTCAGTCCAGTTTCTTTTTAGACCCTTCATTAGCGTTTAGAAATCTTGGGCTTCATCTTCATGAAGGTACTGTCATGACCGTTTTACAGATAAGAAAACTGAGAAGCTAAGGACTTGAACAGGGCCACATCTCAGGAAGTGCCAGAGATTTCCACCATTCCTACAAATTCGGAATTCCTAAAGTAAAAATCATCCTGACCTACCCCTCCAACCAGACAGGAATAGCCAGACTCGACCCTCACCCCATCTCAGCACACAACTCACCCTTCAGTGTCTTCAAAATGAGCTGACTCTCCAAATTCCAGAAGGAAACCTCAAACAAATTTCCAACCATCCTATCAGGACAGAGAAACATACATAAATTATTTTTAATAGCATTAACTTACTTTATAATGACTCTCCAAGGCAGGGAACATATCCATGGAGACTAACTCCATTCGAATAGAGTTTTAGAAAACACCACTCCTAGATAAGGTAACAGGCTCCAGTTTAGACAATTCAGGAGAGAAAAAAGAAAGAATAAACTATGCCCTAATGAAAGGGGCTGAGGATGGAGGAATGGAGAAGACACAAAGTTTGGAAACGTTTACTGTGCAAAATGCTGATTTTACACTTGGCCAGGATCACTGATGTAACTGTGTCTCAAAACATCCCCTCCCCCAAAACAAACAAACAAACAAAAACCCAGCCATGTTGACACAGTTGTGTCACAATGTTCTGCTTTGGATCAGGGACTGATTAGAAAGCAGGAGGTGGGATGGATCAAGGGGCTGATTCGGTTCAGGAAAGATGAAGAGGGTGAGCGCTGGGGGCTTGTTTGGATTCAGTGCTAATACATCCTTTTCTCTGGGGCTGCTGACCAGACACTTGGCCAGCAGGACAAGAGGACTTCCTCTCTCTGATTCAGGTCTTTTCCAGCACCAAGTCAGGGCACACAGCAGGTGCACAATGAATGCTTATCAGGTGATTGCATTTCAAGCTCGGTAAAAGGGTACCTCTTTCTCTTACCAATTGCAACTAGTACTTCTTACCCTCTCCTTCATGGTATAAGATACAATCAATAAGAGTATTTATTAACAGCAAGGGATGAGTCCAGAGAGTAAATAAGCATGAACATGATGGGTTGAGGATACATTAGATTTAATTTTCTTTCTTTAATTATATGTGTCTGGAGGCCTGGCATGCTGTGATTCGTGGGGTCGCAAAGAGTAGGACACGACTGAGTGACTGAATTGAACTGAACTGAACTGAACTGAACTGATGGACATAGAGAGACTTCCCTGGTGGCTCAGACGGTAAAAGCATTTGCCTACAATGTGGGAGACCCAGGTTCGATCCCTGGGTTGGGAAGATCCCCTGGAGAAGAAAGGGAAACCCACTCCAGTATTCTTGCCTGGAAAATCCCATGGACAGAGGAGCCTGGCATGGGGTCGCAAAGAGTCAGACACGACTGAGTGACTTCACTTCACTTCATGGACATATATGGGGTTTCCCTGGTGGCTCAGAGGTTAAAATGTCTGCCTGCAATGTGGGAGATCGGGTTTGATCCCTGGGTCAGGAAGATCCCCTGGAGAAGGAAATTGTAACCCACTCCACTAGTTGCACAGGGTCGGGCACGACTGAAGCGACTTAGCAGCAGCAACAGCCTCTATTCTTGCCTAGAGAATCCCATGGACGGAGGAGCCTGGTACACTACAGTCCACAGGGTTGCAAAGAGTCGGACACGACTGAGCAACTTCACTTTTACATAGACATATAATTCATTCTTTAGAGGGAGAAAAGGAGGGAGAGAGAAAATACAAGTGATAATTGCTAGGAGTGGCCAGCTTTGCAATTCCCCAGAGTGCTTTCCATCAAGAAGGAACCTAGGGGGAGTGCTGTAGAGAATCAAGAGTGAGGGTGTAAGTGGGGTGACAGTCTCTACAGTTACGAAGGTCTCACACTGGCTCCCCAACTCCAAGGAGGATAAAACTGCCAGCTTGCGGGTGGGATGCCTGCGCCCACCTGGGACTGCAAGCAGGTCCAGGAAATGGAGGTGGTACCCACTCAAGGGCAAGCACGATCACTGGTCCACTCCATCACTTCCCCAAGGGCAAGGGCCCAATCTTGCTCATCCATCTACTTTCCAACCCTGCTCACAGTTTGGTGCAATGTAGAAGCCCATGAGCCTTTATTGAATGAACAGGTGAACAAGTGAATGAATAAATGAACACACTCTTTGTTCTTACACTTGTGGTTTGTAGAAACTGCTTTTTTGACTTTAGGAACCATTCTCTTTTGTTGTTCTTTGAGTCATTTCCTCTGTGTTTTGTGACATTGCAATGCACAACCGCCCTCACACCCCACATTCAAACCCTGTCTGAAATCCTTGTGCTGGGGACAAGTGCAAAAACATTTTTTAAAAAACACTCCAACCCTAGACCAACTGAAGTCCACCCATCGTGGCAAGATTTGAAGGTCTGTGGGAGGGAATTGATATTTATTTATGCATCTATGATGTGAGAGGTTTATAACTTGCTTTATCCTCATTAGAAAAGACCCTGATGTTGGGAAAGATAGAAGGCGGGAGGAGAAGGGGATGACAGAGGATGAGATGGTTGGATGGCATCACTGACTCAATGGACATGAGTTTGAATAAGCTCTGGGAGTTGATGATGGACAGGGAGGCCTGACATGCTGTAGTCCATGGGTTTGCAAAGAGTCAGACATGACTGAGCAATGGAACTAAACAACTTTTTCTCAGGAGTTTCTGACTAGAACTCTATCTTTCAAGATATTCTCATCCACAGAAATTCCCTCGTTATACACAGCCATTTTGAACGCCTGTCCTGACCAGCTTTATGGATTTGATATCCTTATAGCCATAGACAGCACTTCTAAAGGACAACAGAAAGAACACAATGGGTCTTGACCACCTGGTATGCAGAGAAGGCTTCAGTGAAGTCAGTCTGAGGGTGTGCTGGGGCTGAGAAATGGTCTTTGGGGCCAGAAGCCCATCTCCACCCTCTCTTGATAGTGTCATCGGGTGAGCGATGATAGATGACACCAGCCGAGTTTATCTACTAGTGAGGCAGTATAAAAGACCAGCCAGCCAGCCTGAACCTATTACATAAGCTAACCTATGTCACACAGCATTGATTATGTGCCCAAGCTGTTCTAAATGCTTTGCACATTACCTCATTTAATCCTGAGGATCCGATGGACTTGTCCGCATCATCATGCTCATGTTATCTGGAAGACACTGGACCAGGAGCACTTAGTCCATCTTTCTGTTCTATGGCTTGTAGGCAATGGAGCCAGGATGGTGCTCGAGTTAGGTCATGGCAAGGTTGCAGTTCAGTTCAGTCGCTCAGTCGTGTCCAACTCTCTTGTCAAGGCTGTATTATCTTTCCAGCTACAACCTCCTGGCATGAGACTTCACCTCTGACATCCATTACTTCTGTTACATGGGGAAATAATTTGACAATAATATCTATTTCATTAGGTTGTGCTGAAGATGAAAATGAATCACATCTACTGATGCTTGGCCCATAGTTTTCATTTTAAAAATGGAGCCATTTTATTAAGCTAAGGATTAGGGATGGGAGAACCATGAATTTCAATGTTAATTTCCTTTGTATATAAATACAGGTTGGACTACCTAAAAATGCAAACCTGCTTATATCCATTTTCCTTTAAAAATCACTTTTATAAAATAATGTCTTAGGGCTATTTCTTAAGACACAGTTCCCAGGACAACTTTGGGTTTCCATAACTATTAGTCCAATGTATCAGTGCATTCACCCATTGGCAGGAAAGTTTAGTACTAAACTTGGTAATCAGATCTCTCTGGGGGACTCTTTTTTAAGATTTTTTTTGTATGCTGAAAAATGAATTAAATATCCTTCCTCCTTCCCCATAAGAGACTATTTGTTGATTGTCTAACGTGAACCAGGCAAGCTCTTTATCCCTAGTATTGGGTATGCTCCCCATCACAGCCTTGTGAGGAAAGCATTATTAGCCCCATTTCGTGGAGGAGAAGCCTGAGTGTCCACGTGTTTCTATGATCTGTTCAAGGTCACGCAGCTAGTGAAGGGTGGTGTTAGGGTCCCAGCTCCCTGCTTGATGGCTTGTTCCCTCAAATGTATACTGTGCAATATGCCAGGCTTTCTCTATCTTTGGATTTTGAAAATTGTAAAATCTTTGAGGTTTAAGCCCATTTTTGAACAGAAGGTTTGAAAAATTAAAAATCACACACTTTCCTATCCTGCAATAGTAAGTAGGGCAAACATGAACCATTTCTTCATGATCCAAGATTATTAATCATCATCTCAGCTCATAGGCGGCCATTTCTTCTATACACAAGGCCCCAGTTGCTATGATTTGGAATACTTTTGCCTTTATATTTTCTTTATCAATTTTTGATGAATTATTGTGAAAGGCACTACAGACAATATGATGTATTACCCTTAAATACTTCAGTATATACCTCTAAAAATAAGGACACTTTCCTATCTAACCATACCACCATAATCAAAGCTAACAAAGTGAATGTCAACCTATAGTCTGTCTATATATTCAAATTTCCCAAGTTATCCCAGCTATGTCTTTCTATAGCTGGTCAAATTCTCTTTTGAAATTCTTGCCTATGGGAAAAAACAGCTGATCTTGTCTGAAAACTGGCATTTAGAGGCATGCCCCCATGAAGGGGGAGGTCAGAAGAGGCTTGGGTGACCCCGATGAAAGCAGCTCGTTGAAACACAGCAAAACCAGACCTCATGGCCAGATGGGAGATGCACCTGTAATTGGGCAGTGTCATGTACAAGTTAAATTTAGTATTCAGAACTCAGTAGGGTTTTCCCTGGGCTTGTTACCTGTTGTAACTGGTGCTGAAATGTCTAACCACTCCGGCTGCTGGAAGCATGAGGCATCTTCCCCTCTGGTGGACACTCAAGGTCACAGTGAGGTGTCAACTAGAAAGGGAACAGCCCCCTCCCAGCTCTGACTGCCTGCAGGGAGAAGTTCAAATTGAATCTCAGTGCTCTAGGTAGGCAGGTATAGATTCTGCAAAACCTCGTCTGTCCACCCTACCCACCACAACCACCCCACCAGCAGAGTGACCAGCATCTGGTGTCCCTGAGGTTGAATGGACATGGGACTTTTAAAACCAAGCGGGCCCCTTTGGGACTCCTGGGCACAAAAGCCTTTCTGTTCGCCCCCCATTTCTTAGTTACAGGAAATAGGCTTCATTCAGCCTCCATGACCTTCCCTGGGATCCAAAGGGCAGGTTCAAACAGTTGCTAATTCTGGAAGGGAAGGGATGCTAGAAAAGGTTCTGATGTTAGGAAAGACCCTGATGCTGGGAAAGACTGAAGGCAGGAGGAGAAGTGGACAACAGAGGACGAGATGGCTGGATGGCATCACTGACTCAATGGACATGAGTTTGAGCAAGCTCTGGGAGGTGGCAAAGGACAGGCAAGACTGACATGCTGCAGTCCATGGGGTTGCAAAGAGTCAGACATGACCGAGCGACTGAACAACAAGAACCAAGGGAGCTAAGATGAGGGAGGAGCAGTCAAGAGACAATAGTGCAGCCTCAGGGCAGGGTCCTCATTGGCCCTCGAGGGACACACATAACAATATCTTTGAGCTGATTTACAGATACTGAAATCCCCAACAGGTGGGAGACGTTAACTGTGAGCTGCCCACAAGCAAAGCCTGGTTCTCCAGACCAGTGGGAACCAGAAGGTTGATGATGCTGACTCTTACCTATCTCACCACCAATGAGAAGAACGTCATTGAGCTGATCACACCCTCTTTAAAACTCTTCACTACCCACTCCAGGTTGGGACACATGGTTTTGGGGGCATTAGTCCACTGTGGCCCCCTCTGTGTGGCAAAGCAATAAAGCTATTCTCTTCTACTACACCCAAGATTTAATTTCTGTGTCAGGGTACAGAGGTCAGATTCGGTTTCACTTTCAGTTTTAAAACTAGGGCAAGTTGGCCAGTCTACTCCAGGGGACCCTCTGTTGGTCCCTGGTGGTGGAGTCCTTACCTTTCACTTGGGCTGACATGTTCCAAGTGTCATGTCATGATTTGCTGAGCCCTCTTTCAAGTCTAGTAGAGCATTGAGCGGGGTGTTGAAAGAAGGCGGATGGGAACTGACATTGTTGACAAACACTCTAAGGCCCAGTGATTCACAGAATCAGTGGATTCACCCAGGTGTTACCCCCATGGGGAGGGGAGTGGGTGTGCTTCTCTCCTGTTCTTCAGCTAGTCTCCTGCCTATATGTTAGAGTCACTGGGCTGCTTTTAAAACAACAATTCCAGCATCTCATCCCCCAAGAGTTATTTTTCAATCAATCTGGAATGAAGGTCTAAAAAGTGCTTCCATATGATTCTGGATACTTTTTATCCATAGATTCCAGGTTAGGCTTGTAAGTTTCTTGGTGCAAAACTATAGGCAGCCAACCTAATTGGCATACACAAGATAAGTGATTCGCCCAACTGACATGCAAGGTGGCTCCCTTCGAATAGAACCATATGAGAGCAGCCTTGCCAGTGAAGGACAAGCTCATGGGTGAGGACCAGGCACCCTGTTTTGAGATACCAGCTCTTTGTAGGCTGCCCAGAATCCTTCCCCCAGAAAAGTGGGGAGGAAGTTCTGGGTCCAGCTGGCTCTTTATCTGCTGCTGCTGCTGCTAAGTAGCTTCAGTCGTGTCCGACTCTGTGTGACCCTGTAGACAACAGCCCACCAGGCTCCCCCATCCCTGGGATTCTCCAGGCAAGAACACTGGAGTGGGTTGCCATTTCCTTCTCCAATGCATGAAAGTGAAAAGTGAAAGGGAAGTCACTCAGTCATGTCTGACTCTCAGCAACCCCATGGACTGCAGCCTACCAGGCTCCTCTGTCCATGGGATTTTCCAGGCAAGAGTACTGGAGTGGGGTGCCATTGCCTTCTCTGGCTCTTTATCTAGCCAACTCCAAGTGAGCTACTGTGGTCATTCTCAGACAAATGAACTTGTCACTCCACACTGTCTTGTAGGAAGAACTAAAGGTCACTGTGGGTGCCTGTTACCTAATAGCCTAATAGCCAAAATGTGTCACACATGTGTCTTGAATAAAAGTCAGTAAAATATGACAAGTGCTCATGAAAATATAACCAAAATGGTGAGATAGACAATAAACAATATAGAAATGAAGCACAATGGATTCCTTAGGGCTGGGGTGGGCTTAGAAGTCTTCCTGGAAGAGGTGGTATGGATAGGAGAAGTAAGGTCCTGCTCAGAAGAGAATGGGTTTTCCCATCATTACAGAAACTCATTTGGAGGAAAAAATGTGGGTGTCACTTCATTTTCAGACTCTTATATTTTAAGGTCACTGACATTACCAGTGACTATAACTTAGAAACTAAGAACATAAACTCCTGAGATGAACTACCTAGGTCTAAGTCTGGGCTTCTGGTTGTGGAACCATGAGTAAGACAGAGTCTTTGTCTATAAAACTGGAATCACAATAACAACAAAATCTGATTAATGTAATCGTGTCTGACTCTTTGTGACCCCATGGGGTGTAGCCTGCCAGGCTTCTCTGTCTATGGAATTCTCCAGGCAAGAATACTGAAGTGGGTTGACATGCCCTTCTCCAGGGGATCTTTCCAACCCAGGAACTGAACCCAGCTCTTCTGCATTGCAGGTGGTTTCTTTTTTTTTTTTTAATTTCAAGTGTATATTTATTTTTATTTTATTTTATTTTTTAACTTTACAATATTGTATTGGTTTTGCCATATATCAATATGAATCCGTGCAGGTGGTTTCTTTACCATCTGAGCCACCAGGGAAGCCCTAGTATGATTGTGGTGATGGCATATGGGGCGTGCAGTACAGAGTGTGGGCCATAATAAACTCCCAATAAGGGCTGGTGATGACTACTGCCATCATTATTCATCAAGTGCTTAATAAGTTACATATGGGTCCCATATCATCTCTCAAAAACATTAAGGAATGTTCTTGGTGAAATCATTACTCACAGAAGATGGCTCTCCATTAGGGGGATGGGGACTTAGCTGACACTGACATTTTTGCCATGTTTTGAGGGTCATCAGCTTAACTCTAGATCTATTTGATGTTTTAGTTTGCCAAGAAGAAGAATAAAATACCACAAACTGGGTGACCTAAACCACAGAAATTTATTTTCTCATAGTTCTGGAGGCTGGAAATTTAAGATCAAGATGTTGGCAGGTTTATTTCTCCTGAGGTCTCTCTGACTTGTGTATGGCTGCCTTCTCACTGTGATCTTTCTTGTGTATGTGTATGTCCATATCCTAATCTCTTCTCATAAAAACATCAGTAGGATTGGACCAGAGCCCATGGTAATGGCCTCATTTTAGTTTAATAACTTCTTTAAGGACCCTATCTCCCAATACAGTGCTGAAGTCCTGGAAGTTAGGGCTTCAGCAAATGAATTGGAGGGTGGGTGGGTATATACAGTCAGCTCATAATTACTGAGTTCTGTTTTCCATTCTGCTTCTATTGATACAGAGCAAAAAGAGGTTCCAGTGACTTTTTTTAATTTATTGCCTTGGCAGGAAAATCTGGACTCCTTTAAGTGCACATAACACATGGTTCAATATGCCTGCTCAGCCTAGTGAGTCTGTCTGAAGCATTCATAGAAACAAACCAGCAACTATTTCCAGCATAAACAAACCACTCAGTACTAAAGTGCTTCTGAGAAGCGAAAATGAGTTTTTAAATATGAATCATTTGTTGAACACAGCC
This sequence comes from Bos grunniens, assembly GCF_055505025.1. Taxonomy (NCBI): domain Eukaryota; kingdom Metazoa; phylum Chordata; class Mammalia; order Artiodactyla; family Bovidae; genus Bos; species Bos grunniens. The sequence continues at coordinate 40,543,343 of NC_141190.1, read as the reverse complement.
GCTATTATCTGCAGCCAATATATCTCATTAATGGATGGGCTAAAAAATGAATTTATAGCCAATCTTGCATAATGAAATATTTGTACTCTTTGTAATTACTAATGATTTAAGGCAGATCATTCCCCTGCTTAGTACATGGAATTTTCAAGTCTTTTATCTTAAATTAAATAAAAGAAAATCATTCTGATGATATTCAACCAAAAAGAAAGGCAGAATAAAGTGACCTTAAAAAAAAAAAGGTTTGGGATGCACATGTGCATTATGAACACGTTCTTTCAACTTTTACATTGCTGACAACCTGGGAAATCTTATAATGAATCATTCACTTGTGGTGTTCAAATGCAGAAGAGCTGTGCAAAATTATTGAGTTACTAAAATTTAGCCTTCCCTGGTGGCTCAGACAGTAAAGGATCTATTTGCAATGCGGGAGACCGGGTTCGATCCCTGGATCGGGAAGATCCCCTGGAGAACGGAACGGCAACCCACTTTAGTATTCTTGCCTGGAGAATTCCATGGACAGAGGAGCCTGGTGGGCTATAGTCCATGGGGTCGCAAAGAGTCGGACGCAGCTGAGTAACCAACACACACAAAATTTAGTCTTGCAGGATCTTTTAGAGGTTTTTTTCTTTTTCTTTTTTTTGCTTTGCTTTGTTTTTAAGGTACTTGGGCTTTCAAAATGTTTAATTTACATGACTATTTTCTTCAAGGCAGCACAAGAATGAAAATTAAATTCATTAAAAATAATTTTCTGCCATAATAGCCTGTTCGCTTTATCTTCACCAACACACATGTACACACAGACACACACACACACACAGACACTCTTAAGAGCTTAGAAAACCCAGAAAGTGAGATTTGATTCCAAGATTATTTTGAAAATGCTGTCAAGTTCTTTGGTAGCTTGAAAAGGTTGCCCCAATGAGGGCCAAATGGTGAACCTTAGGTCTTTGGATATTTTGATTTACCTATGAAAAGTATTCACCATTGATTATTTTATTCTTCTATCAATTTTCCTTTCTGGGAATGTCTCTGACATAGATTTTAAGTGTCCCATTAACTAGAATCTGATTTATGGCCAGCCTTGAGAATTGGTATCAGCAAAAACATTTTTGTGATATAGGCTTAATTTACATGACTTTATTGAGTTATAAAGTATAGATTAGACCTTAAAACATAAATCTGCCCAGTAATAGGATAGCCATAAAGAATTGCTGTGTTCATAAAAGTAATGGTATTCCCTTTCTTCTCATTTATATTATATAAATTATTTTATGCCATAGCATCACTGAATACACACACACTAAAATGTTGGGATATTTAATTAGGAACTCCCTTTCTTGGCAAACATAATTCAGTCTGACTTGCAGTAGCGAGGCGAGGGGAGTGGTGGGAACCACAGTATGGGTGTTGGGCCCTGGGGCTGAGCTAGGTGGATGCTTTGATATTGCATCCTTGCTGGTGCCCTTTCAGGATCTCCAGCTTCCATGAACTTCCTGACTTTTAATCTGTTTGCACTTGTCCTCTCAAGTCCCCAGGAAAAAAAATGAGTTTATCAATCAGCCACTTCCATTAAGGTCACATGTTTTGGGAGGGATTGTGTAGGGATGGGTAGGTGAAAGATAGAGTTTCCCAAGGCAGGTTCAAGAATAACAGAACAGAATGGTGATCTCAAACCCACGCCTCTGGACTAGGACCACTTTGGAGGGATTAAGAAACTCATCCAAAGCCACACAGATAATAAATATCTGCTGCATGAAGTAATGAGGGTTAAATGCCACCATATTAGTGTCTGGTACACTCAGTGATGTGGCTTTAGTACTGTGCTCTTTCAAAGGGCACTGCTCTGTGGAAACTTAGCCATCATTTGATGTTAGCAACATCAATAGACAAGGCAGTGAAATCAACCAGTTTGTGATCAACGTGATTCAGTTCAGTTCAGTCGCTCAGTCGTGTCTGACTCTTTGTGACCCCATGAATCTCAACACGCCAGAACTCCCTGTCCATCACCAACTCCCGGAGTTCACTCAGACTCATGTCCATCGAGTCAGTGATGCCATCCAGCCATCTCATCCTCTGTCATCCCCTTCTCCTCCTGCCCCCAATCCCTCCCAGCATCAGACTCTTTTCCAATGAGTCAGCTCTTCACATGAGGTGGCCAAAGTACTGGAGTTTCAGCTTTAGCATCATTCCTTCCAAAGAAATCCCAGGGCTGATCTCCTTCAGAATGGACTGGTTGGATCTCCTTGCAGTCCAAGGGACTCTCAAGAGTCGTCTCTAACACCACAGTTCAAAAGCATCAATTCTTCGGCGCTCAGCCTTCTTCACAGTCCAACTCTCACATCCATACATGACCACAGGAAAAACCATAGCCTTGACTAGACAGATCTTTGTTGGCAAAGTAATGTCTCTGCTTTTAAATATGCTATCTAGGTTGGACATAACTTTTCTTCCAAGGAGTAAGCGTCTTTTAATTTTATGGCTGCAGTCACCATCTGCAGTGATTTTGGAGCCCAGAAAAATAAAGTCTGACACTGTTTCCACTGTTTCCCCATCTATTTCCCATGAACTGATGGGACCAGATGCCATGATCTTCGTTTTCTGAGTGCTGAGCTTTAAGCCAACTTTTTCACTCTCCACTTTCACTTTCATCAAGAGGCTTTTTAGTTCCTCTTCACTTTCTGCCATAAGGGTGGTGTCATCTGCATATCTGACGTTATTGAGATTTCTCCCGGCAATCTTGATTCCAGCTTGTGTTTCTTCCAGTCCAGTGTTTCTCATGATGTACTCTGCATATAAGTTAAATAAGCAGGGTGACAATATACAGCCTTGACATACTCCTTTTCCTATTTGGAACCAGTCTTTTGTTCCATGTCCAGTTCTAACTGTTGCTTCCTGACCTGCATACAGAATTCTCAAGAGGCAGATCAGGTGGTCTGGTATTCCCATCTCTTTCAGAATTTTCTACAGTTTATTGTGATCCACACAGTCAAAGGCTTTGGCATAGTCAATAAAGCAGAAATAGATGTTTTTCTGGAACTCTCTTGCTTTTTCCATGATCCAGTGGATGTTGGCATTTTGATCTCTAGTTCCTCTGCCTTTTTAAAAACCAGTTTGAACATCAGGAAGTTCACGTTCACATATTGCTGAAGCCTGGCTTGGAGAATTTTGAGCATGACTTTACTAGCGTGTGAGATGAGTGCAATTGTGCTGTAGTTTGAGCATTCTTTGGCATCGCCTTTCTTTGGGATTGGAATGAAAACTGACCTTTTCCAGTCCTGTGGCCACTGCTGAGTTTTCCAAATTTGCTGGCATATTGAGTGCAGCACTTTCACAGCATCATCTTTCAGGATTTGAAATAGCTCAACTGGAATTCCATCACCTCCACTAGCTTTGTTCGTAGTGATGCTTTCTAAGGCCCACTTGACTTCACATTCCAGGATGTCTGGCTCTAGGTGAGTGATCACACCATCGTGATTATCTGGGTCATGAAGATCTTTTTTGTACAGTTTTTCTGTGTATTCTTGCCACATCTTCTTGATATCTTCTGCTTCTGTTAGGTCCATACCATTTCTGTCCTTTATCGAGCCCATCTTTGCATGAAATTTTCCCTTGGTATCTCTAATTTTCTTGAAGAGGTCTCTAGTCTTTCCCAGTCTGTTGTTTTCCTCTATTTCTTTGCATTTATCACTGAGGATAATCAATGTGATTATCTCTTGCCAAATTTCCACTTCATTCCATGCCAGGTAGATACACTTAAGCAAAAAGAATTAGAGATGCTATAATTCGCTAATGTCCACAAGCTGTTCCAAGCCTTTCAGAAAACTTAATGATTTCCAATATTCACAAATTAAGCATCCTGCTCTGATGCCCACGATCTGAAGAGTTTTACTTCTGGGCAATAGAAGCCAGTTGGTGATTTGCAGGACCAATGTCCACCCGCTGATCAATGCAGGGGAAACAGCTTTGCCCGGGCAGCCTGAGCTGCTTGCCAATCTGAAGGCTGGTTGGGAATCGTGGTCCTTTACATTTGGACCAGCTCTAGATTTTTAGGGCTTCACTCTCTCCTGGTCCCCCAGTGAGAGAAAGCTATTTTGCTTCCACAGTAAGGGGTGAATAAAGCAGAGAAACACATTCCTTTTCTTATGCACAGATGTCGATGTTGGGACGAATCATGAAAGGGGAGTGTGGAGAGCTGGGGACATTAAAGCCATGGGGTTCTCCAGCTGGCAACTCAGCAGTTCTTCTTTGCTGGGTCCTGCGTGGAGCCTGTGCAGTGTTACAGCGGGGCCCCACAGGGCATCATTTATCAAAGCAAAGACTGCAGACCTCCTTCTCCCCGCTGCTCGGCTCGCTCCCCACAGTGGCCCCCACCATCCCAGGAAGACCTCTGTGAACAGCAGTTGGCACTTCTCTCTGCTACCAAGTCTCAGGGTTCAGACAACTCAGCCATACTCCGCAGAGGCCACCTCTGCGGCTAGAGGGGCTGCAGTTCCCAGCTCACGACACATGTCCTGCTGAGGGTCCAAGGGCAGCTCTGGAGCCTTACAGCTCCTTCAAGGGACCAGGTACAGCCTCCTAGGCAGCAATGCAGAGTCGTCAACACAGCTCTTCCTGCCAGTTCTTCTAGCTCTGCCCTGAAGCCTCACTGATGTGGTTAAGACATCCTTTCTCTGTTCATCCCCTTACCCGACCCCTGGGGGCTCCTAAGGGAATTTGAATTCTGGCCCTCATGTACTTTGACAGGTCACTGGGAGCAGTGAATTTGAGGAGATGGAGAACAAGTCAACTTTTTATCATTTTTTTTGGCAGTCTGTTTGTGTGTGCTGGAGATTACATTAGGACCGAGGGTGAGAAACAGGAAGACCAGAGCAAGAGAGGGAGCTGGGAGGGTCCCTAGGATGATGCTTTTGATTGCAAGGAATAGACCTCCTGAAAACAGACTAGACACAGTTTATATAGTAAAGGTTTTTTTCCTCCCATAATAAGAAATCCAGAAGGAGCTGATTTGTGGGAGTTGGGAGGCTGGCCCAGCAACTCAGTGGTATCTGGACACTTAGTTGGTGTCCCTGTTCTTTTCTAAGTCCAAAAGTAAGAGTAGGGTGAAGCTTCATCCTATATCTCTCAGGGAGGGAAATCTTTCTAAAGAGACTCTTAGTATATTTCCTCTAAAGTCTCTGGACTGGTTCAACAACAGACTGGTTCAAAATTGGGAAAGTAGTATGCCAAGGCTGTATATTGTCACCCTGCTTATTTAACTTATATGCAGAGTACATCATACAAAATGCCAGGCTGGATGAAGCTCAAGCTGCAATCAAGATTGCTGGGGGAAATATCAGTAACCTCAGATATGCAGATGACACTACCCTTATGGCAGAAAGCAAAGAGGAACTAAAAAGCCTCTTGATGAAGGCGAAAGAGGAGAGTGAAAAAGCTGGCTTAAAACTTAATTTTCAAAAAACAAAGATCATGGCATCAAATCCCATCAGTTCAGTTCAGCTCAGTCGCTCAATTGTGTTCGACTCTTTGCGACCCCATGAACCACAGTATGCCAGGCCTCCCTGTCCATTACCAACTCCTGGAGTCCACCCAAACCCATGTCCATTGTGTCAGTGATGCCATCCAACCATCTCATCCTCTGTCGTCCACTTCTCCTCCTGCCCTCAATATTTCCCAGCATCAGGGTCTTTTCAAATGAGTCAGCTCTTTGCATCAGGTGGCCAAAGTATTGGAGTTTCAGCTTCAACATCATTCCCTCCAATGAACACCTAGGACTGATCTCCTTTAGGATGGACTGGTTGGATCTCCTTGCAGTCCAAGGGACTCTCAAGAGTCTTCTCCAACACCACAGTTCAAAAGCATCAATTCTTTGGCGCTCAGCTTTCTTTATAGTCCAACTCTCACATCCATACATGACCACTGGAAAAACCATAGACTTGACTAGATGGACCTTTGTTTGCAAAGTAATATCTCTGCTTTTTAATATGCTCTCTAGGTTGGTCATAATTTTCCTTCCAAGGAGCAAGCATCTTTTAATTTCATGGCTGCAATCACCATCTGCAGTGATTTTGGAGCCCAGAAAAATAAAGTCAGCCACTTTTTCCACTGTTTCCCCATCTATTTCCCATGAAGTGATGGGACTGGACGCCATGATCTTAGTTTTCTGAATGTTGCACTTTAAGCCAACTTTTTCACTCTCTTCTTTCACTTTCATCAAGAGGTTCTTTAGTTCTTCTCCACTTTCTGCCGTAAGGCAGATACCATCTGATCCCATCACTTCATGGCAAATAGATGGGGAAACTGGAAACAGTGAGAGATTTTATCTTCTTGGGCTCCAAAATCCCTGCAGATGGTGACTGCAGCCATGAAATGAAAAGACACTTGCTCCTTGGAGGAAAAACTATGTCCAACCTAGACAGCACATTAAAAAGTAGAGACATTACCTTGCCAGCAAAGGTCCATATAGTCAAAGCTGTGGTTTTTCCAGTAGTCATGTATGGATGTGAGTGAAACTCAAAGTCGCTCAGTCATGCCCAATTCATTGCGACCCCATGGAGTATACAGTCCATGGAATTCTCCAGGCCAGAATAATGGAGTGGGTAACCTTCTCCAGGGGATCTTCTCAACCCAGGGAACAAACCCAGGTCTCCCACATTGCAGGCGGATTCTTTACCAGCTGAGCCACAAGGATGAGATTTGGACCAAAAAGAAGGCTGAGTGCCAAAAAAATTGATGCTTTTGAACCTTCTTGTTGTAGAAGACTCTTGAGAGTCCCTTAGACTGCATGGAGATCAAACCAGTCAATCCTAAAGGAAATCAATCCTGAATATTTATTGGAAGGACTGAAGCTGAAGCTCTAATTCTTTGGCCACCTGATGTGAAGAGCTGACTCATTGGAAAAGACCCTGATGCTGAGAAAGACTGAGGGCAGGAGAAGAAGGGGGAGACAGAGGATGAGATGGTTGGATGGCATCACTGACTCAATGGACATGAGTTTGAGCAAGCTCCAGGAGGTGGTGACGGACAGGGAAGGCAGGCATGCTGCAGTCCATGGGGTGGTAAAGAGTCAGACAGGACTAAGCAACTGAACAGCAATGACAAGAAAGTCTCTAGACCAAATTAGGTTCTATGACTGCCAGCAGATCAAGAGCGGCTTAAAAGTGACTTTCTGACATATTAGTGTCAATTTATCATTGATCCAGCCCCCACCAGAAAGGAAATACAGTAGGGGGTGGTGCCTGTAGAAGTGACAAACAGCAATGGACTGGACACTGTCATTGGTGAGGTCTGAGTGATGGCATCATATTTTTGCCCCTTGGCCTCAATATGATCTAAGAAGAAAGTGCTTGCAAATGTCTACCTATCTTTCCTCCTACCCTCTCATTAGGGACAATATGTATTAAATCATGCAGTACATCTCTGTGTGCACAGGTATGAAAATTCCATGTCAGATGTGCTTTATATATATGTACAAGAATTAGCCTCAGTTTCAAGGAAGCAACAAAATAGCATCCATAACTAGTGGTAGAATATAAATACTTTTATCCTTTTGTTGAATCAGAGGATTTGGACCTGGGATCTGCTACTAATTTAAATACTTTGGCAAATTGGTAACCACAGTGATGAGAAACCCTAGCATCTCTTTCCAGTTCCTTTTGCCATTAGGCAAGGAATCCAGCTTAACGTGGAGAAGAGTTAATATCACACGGGTCAGAAGATGTTTGAAAGAAAATATGTTTGAAAGAAAACCCAACAAAAACTCAACACCTTAAGAATTAATAGAGATTTTCTTTAAGTTTCTGAAGTGTATAGTGAATGTTCTATTTTATATAAATTATATTTGAAAATTAGACCCAGTAACATCCACCATTATTTTTATTTTTTCATTTTTGCATGTGAGATGCTTGATATTTCTGAAGTATGCAAATGACAAGGCATTTCAGGGCATGGAATCTACATCTCAGTCTGCATAATGGCTTACTGGACTGTTCAGTCAGGCTCAAGTCACCAAAGCTACCTTGGGACAGAAAAGTACTCGTCATTACCCACCAGAAAGGGGATGGGCTCAAAGGATGCTAACTCATCTGAAAGGTGCCAATTTTCACTTGATAGACCAGGCATAAATGCACTGGATAATAATACCCACCTGCTCATGGCCAGAGTCACAGTTTGAGAGCTCTTCTATTTGTCCCAAATTTTCGATACTCAAAATATCCAGCTGTCACTCTTTTGTTTATTATTTCTGAAGCAAGATGCATATAGTTGTTAACAAAATATGTGATTTTTGTATGGAAAGTCATCTGGCTGGGAAGGTAAAAGCTGTTTGGAATGGGTGACACGCTATGGCTTGTAAGTGAAAATGTCACTTTCTAGAATAATGGGGTTGTTCTAAGAAAGGTCCTCTATAGCACATATTTGAATTCCATTGCTTTGAAGCTGAAGACGCTAAAGCAGTGAAGGTGAAAAATTACCATAAAAGCTTACACAAATCTAGTACTTAAATTGTCCTGAGGATTCTCAAAACAAAATTGTTTATCACCAATATATTATAACCTCACTGTGGAAAATTTTAATATGCGGAAACAAGAAAAATAAACTCACCTTTAGTTATATCACTCTTAGTAATTATTTGGGATGTTTTTCTTGTAATCTTTTTTTTTTTTTTTCTATTTTTATTGTCAGGTTTTCCAAGACCTCTAATTTCTATGATATATTCTTATTTAGATGCCAGGATCATTAAATAAAAGAATATGTGAAGTATGTAAAGCTACTAAAAGGTACTATAAGTGGAATGACTTTTAAAATTTAATTTTTATTTTATGTTGGAGTATAGTTGATTTACAAGGTTGCGTTAGTTTCAGATGTGCAGCAAAGTGGTTCCGTTATACATATACATATATCCATTCTGTTTCAGATTCTTTTCCCATGTAGGTTATTATAGAATATTGAGTCGAGTTCCCTGCGCTATCCAGTAGGCCCTTGTTGATTATCTATAAATGGAATGATTTTGATTGGAATTGTGTTGGGTTCCCAAGGTTCTCTCTCCACCTGGTATACATAGACTTTTGAAAATGCTTTCCCCAAATCAATTAACATAGTTGGGTATTAGCATGTCAGCAGGACTCATTTTAAAACCCAAACCCTATGGGATCACTGATCATATTGGTGTTTCAACACTAGGCCTCTTTCCCCTACACTGAACCGAGTGGATCCTCGGTCAGCATGTCGACTCAATCCAAGCGCACGGGGTCTCAAGTCTGCACTGATGACTCGAGTCTGCGTTGTTCCTTCTGAAGCACACACAGTCCCGTCATGTCATTCCGTCCTTTCACAGACTCTCAGAGCCCGGGACTGCTGTGACCTTTTTCCAGAAGAGGAACCTGAGACTCAGGGAGCAAGACTTGAACACTCAATGAATGTTCGGGGGCCATGTCTTTGGACCCCGAGGCATAGCCTTTACAATTGTTAGGGGGGTTCTCAACCAGACCTGAGGTCCTCGTTCTTGGAAGCTTTGCAGCAGAGGTGAGGTGAGGAGGCAGTAGGAGGTGTCCTGAACTCAGTGGGAGGCTAGACCAGATTATCTTTAATGGGCCTTCATCCTCTGAAAGCCTGTAATTTTATGTTCTCACCCCTTCTAATTAGTGCCAGTGCGGGATGATAGGTGAGCACCGAACACTCGGCAAACAAGATGTTCTGCTCACAAAACTGGGGCCCATGTGGACCAGTTTCAGAGGAAGATACTGCAACCTTAGAAGAGATTTGAGTTTGTTTAGGCCTTTCCCCAGTGGCACAGTGGTAAAAAGTCCACCTGCAATGCAGGAGACTTGCAGGAAACACAGGTTCGATCCCTGGGTTGGGAAGATTCCCTGGAGAAGGAAATGGCAACCCACTCCAGTATTCTTTCCTGGAAAGTCCCATGGACAAAAAGCCTGGGGGGTTACAGTCCATGGGGTCGCAGAGTCGGACACAACTGAGCATGCGCACAGCGCAATGAAAAACAAGCACTCCTGGGGCTCCAAGGGCGAAGTCCACACCTTTTTCCAACTGCTCTTGCTTCCTGCTCACCTCTGCCACCCCCGAATGCTCAGGGCTTTCTCACCCTCCTACGCCAATGAGCCCTTTCCCTGCCCCCATCCATGCCATCCTGTCTGTACGTCCACGTGCTTGTCCCCCTGTCCTGATCCATTTGACCAGTCACGCCTCTTCCTTTCCCATGAAGCTATCCGAGGGCTCTGTCCTGTCTGATCTCCTTTCTCAGAAGGCTTTGCATAGATTTTGCCCTTTCTCCTCTTAGAAGTCAGCAAGAGGGGTGAGGACAGACAAAGCCACATGGGCAATTCTGAAATTGTTATAGGCTGGAGAAAGATGGAGCTTCCCTTGTGGCTCAGCAGTGAAAAAAAAAAAAATCTGCCTGCAATACAGGAGATGCACATTCGATCCCTGGGTCTGGAAGATCCCCTGGAGGAGGGCATGGCAACCCACTCTAGATTACTGCCTGGATAATCCCAGGGACAGAGGAGCCTGGCAGGCTACAGTCCATGGGGTCACAGAGTCAGACATGACTGAAGCAGCTGAGTATGCACGCAGGCAGGAGAAAGATAAAATCTGAAAATCCCCACACGTTAAAACTTATGTGTCCTCTCACACAAAGGAAGGTATTGTCTCCGTGGTCTGTGCCCTGTAAGAACTGTCCAGTGCCCCTGAGTGCCTGTGGTACCTCGGAGCTGCCAACCTGCCATCATCAGCACAGCAGGGACCTTCCAAACAGGCTGCCTCTGCAGTGATAATACCAATGGAAAGGAAAGGGGGTGAGGTGCCCACGTGGGTGAAATGGAAGTGGCTTTTCACCCTGAGGCTGGCCTCTGCAGCTCAATGGATGGTAGCACTGATGAGGCCATCTACGTGTGCATAAGACAACTACGTGTGCAGAGAGGCTGCGTCTGTATCCACAGGGACCGAGATGGAATCTAACTGCTCAGCTCCCGTAGTGGCGTGAGTGGGCTTTGAAAGTCTTCATTAACTGAGGCATTAAGGTAATGGAAAAATAATGACACACACAGGATACTGCTATCATTATAATGTAAGAATTAAATCAGAACATCTTTTTCCTCACCCCCCTCTGCGTAGTTCAGAGAAGGCTCTTTAAGCTCTCTCTCAGATGGAGGAATGTTTAAATACTTCTATAACTTTAGTTCATTATCTGTGCTGTGCTGTGTTCAGTCATGTCTGACTCTTTGCAACCCGCCTGGACCCCGCCAGGCTCCTCTGTCCATGGAATTTTCCAGGCAAGAAGACTGGAGTGGGTTGCCATTTCCTTCTCCAGGGAATCTTGTTCTTGCATCTCTTGCGTTGGCAGAAGGATTCTTTACCACTGCACCTTCTGGGAAGCCCCAGGTCATTATCTACCAAAGCTTAAGAATTTTAAATGTGTGGCAGGATCGGTTAGCTTCCTTCTCTGCCCTGTTTCTGCCTACCTCCGTCACTACTGACAGAGTGCCTGGGAGTCTTTGGCAAGATGAATAAAAAGATGGAAAACTTGCTTTGGTGGACGTGGGGCGGGCCGCATAAAAGCACATTAGAATTAACCAGGTCGGCTCCTTTGTTCTCTAAAAGCTCTGGTCTGAAAAATCAAAAGGAGTCTAAGCTTCCCAATGCTAAGTGCGTGCCACCTCCTCTGCAGAATGGAGCCTTGGGTGATGCTCAGACCCTGAGAACTCAACTTACACATCTGGGATTTGCAACCAGGACACCTAGGTGAGAAAGGATGGTAGGTGATCACCGTGGTGAGACAAAGAAAGAGCCTGGAAAGAAAAGGAATGGCCAGGGGCTTGCCAGGTTGAGGTGACTGCACTGCCCATTGGACACTGAGGGCTAGTTAGCCAGATGTAAGGTGACAGCTCGGGCAGCGCATGCGCCTAGAGCCCCTTGTGGTTGCTGTTCAGCCGCCCAGTTGTGTCCGACTCTCTGCGACCCCATGGACTGCACACACCAGGCTTCCCTGTCCTTCACCTTCTACCAGAGTTTGCTCAAACTCATGTCCATTGAGTCAGTGATGCCATCCAACCACGTCATCCTCTGCTGCCCCCTTCTCCTCCCACCCTCAATCTTTCCCATCAGCAGGGGCTTTTCCAATGAGTTGGCTCTTCGCATCAGCCTAAACAGCATTATAACTAAGCATGTTACAAGTGCTCGGTTGAGTAAAGTTTTACTCCATCAAAATGTTAAACTAAGAGAGCGATAGTCTAAGGGGCAAGGGAGATGGGATTAATTTTTGCATGCCATGTCGTGCAGCTGCAGTATCTTAGTTCCCACCAGGGTTTGAATACTCACCCCCTGCAGTGGAAATCCAGAGTCTTAACTAGTGGATCACTAGGGAAGTCCCAAGATTAATATTTTAACAGTCACATTGTTGGTAGTGGTCCATTTTTGTTCTTGTGAAAGACTCTGACTATGAAAGTGTTAGTCACTCAGTCGTGTCCAACTCTTTGTGACCCCATGGACTGTGCCCACCAGGCTCCTCTGTCCATGGAATTCTTCAGGCAAGAATACTGGAGTGGGTAGCCATTGCTTTCTCCAGGGAATCTTTCCGACCCAGGGATCAAACTCCGGTCTCCTGCATTGCAGGCAGATTCCTTACTGTCTGAGCCACAAGTCCAGCCCCAAATCTTTGATAACAACTGTGGCTCTGCACTAGTTGACTTTTTGACCTCTTGCAGGTTCAACTGTATCCTCCTCTGGGAAAGATAATGTTTATGCCTTAACCCCTGGTACCTTTGAATCAGATTTATTAGAAAACAGGGTCTTTACAGATATAATCAAGATAAGATGAGATCATGCAAGATTGAAGTTGGCCCTAAATCCAGGCTGGTGTCCTTATAAGGAGAGGGAGATTTGGAGTCAGGGACACACACAGAGATAAAGGCCATGTGATGATGGAGGCAAAGATTGGAGCGATGCAAGCCAAGGATTGCTGGCTATCACCAAGAGCTATGAAGAGGCCAGGGAGGATCCTTCTCTAGAGGCTTCAGAGGGAGCACAGCCCTGCTGACACCTTGATTTCAGACTTCTGACCTCCTCAGCTGTCAGAGAATAAATTTTTGTTGCATTAAGCCAAGCAGTTGGTGGTGATTTGTTACAGCAACCCCAGGACACTGACATATGACCTTAAGGAAGCAGTTTAACTTTTCTGGTCTCCTGCCTCAAGCCTGTATTCAGAGGGCTCCCTCTTCTCTACATCCTCATAGCTCCCTGTGTGAACTTCCCCCAAAGTCACATGCAGCATTCAGCAGTCTTTCTATTCTTATGTGTTAAGTTTCATTTCCAGAATCAATCAATAGTTCTCTGATTGCTGGGATAATCTATTGATCTCATTTATTTCTCTGTCCCTGTGGCCATCCCAATACCAGGAACACAGTAGATGGTTGGCAAATATTTGGGGATGTGTATAACTATTGATAGCAATGCATAAGAGTAGTTTGTAATGACAGTAACAGAACACACCTCGCTAATGATTGTTACAAGTAAGGTTAAAACAGGACACTGGGCTATTAATTAGCCTTGGGTGGAGGCTGAAACAAGAGGAAAAAGAGGGCAGCAAGCAGTGAGTTGTTGGGATGTGTATAGAGGTTGAAGACTCTAGAGACTTCTAGGCTGAAGACTCTAGAGGCGGACACAGAACATCTTCTGTGATCACAGAGAAGCTGCCAAGTGTTAACAGCTTAGCCAATTTTACCTCCATGAAGTGACACATGTCAGGAGTCTTCACACACTATTCACCTCCCCAGGCCTTTGTCTCACCGCTTGTGGATCTCAGGAAAATGTCCTGTGGATACTGGTGATTAGAGCACCTTCATCCCAAGAGTAACTCTTTTCCAACTCTACCACAAGTCAGTTTTACTGAACACAGAGCAATGAAAAGATATGTTGGAAAGAAAATAGAAAACTATGGGATGAGACAAGTCAAGGTCTAGTCAAGACTCTTGGATAGTATGAAACAGTACAAGAAGGTAGAAAGTGGTCCATCTTGAATAGAGTATATTAGCAGTTATTGTTTGTGCAAGAAGATGTGTGTGTGTAGGAAATATAGAGGTTAAGGATGAGGTACTATGTGCCAAGTCTTTCTCCTCTAACTCTTGCATTGATAGATATATTTCCTCATTTCATTTTACAACAGTAGGGAGAGAATTTATGCACAGAATATATTCTCTTAAGCATGTTAATTCAACCTGGTTTCTGACCTCCCCCCAAAAAAAGTGTGTTTTAGTTCCTTGGATAAGAATTTGATCTTTGCGCCCAGTTCCTGGCACAGAGCTAAAATTCTTAGATTTCCTGAGTGTTAAGGGTGAGAGGAGAGTCTTACTCCTAATAAGCCCCTTTAAACCATACCTGAGAGCTTCTCAGGTGGTGCTAGTGATAAAGGGCCCTCCTGCCAATGCAGGAGACATAAGAGACATGGGTTCGATCCAGGGGTGGGGAGGATCTTTGGGAGGGGGGCATGGCAGCCCACTCCAGTATTCTTGCCTGGAGAATCCCATGGACAGAGGAGCCTGATGGGCTATAGTCCATAGGGTCGCAAAGAATCAGACTCAACTGAAGCGACTTAGCATGCACACGTGCACACACGCAAAAACACCTGAGCTTAGAATAATGAGGTGTTTTTTTTTGGGGGGGGGTGTCCAAGGTTTATTGAAAATACTACAGTGCAGCAGAGTGATTCCAATGGCTCCAGCTGGTGTTCCAAAATCCATCCCAGCTGTAGGCCGAGTGACCTGCGGGTTGTTCAGACTGCCAAAGTCCAAGAGCTTCAGCTTTTTCCCAGTGTCAGGTCTGAGTGTGGGACTAATTGAAAGTACCCGCTGCAACCAGTGACACCGTGGGGATGGAATAGAATCTTAGAATTCTCAGCAGCGTGGTCAACGTTTGAAAATAGGGATTTATACCCGCTGCATCTGCCTTTTCACTACTCACTCACTCCCCAGCTTCTTTTGTTCTGTCTTGGATTTCTGAATTACTTTACTGAATTACTCCCTGGACATCACAGATGACCTCCTCTACATCCAATGGAACAACTTTTACGTCCAGTACTAATACAAGTTTTACTATTATCATTGTGATTTTCTTGTCGTTCCTGAGAAGGACAACACCTCCTCCTTCCCTCCTCCTCTTCCTCCTCGTCTAAAGCATCCTGGGGCCTCCCACCACCCGCCCAGGGCTTCCCATCTCCACTGCTCGGCCTCTTATTCCATGCCAGGCCTCCAGCCCTAAGTGCTAAGCCTTCTCCCGGTAGATGAGGTAAGAAGGTTCCCCAGCGAGGAGAATAGCAGTTCCAGAGCAGGAAATGCAGAAGGCAGGAAAGGATAAAACCTCCAAGACGAGATGCTAGAAGCACCATCAGAGAAAGTCTGGAGCCTCAGGGACTATAAATAGCTTGGGAGTACCCTGCTGGAGAAGGTGCTGAGGACAAAACCATCACGCAAATTGGCAGGAGACAGAGGACCACATCTTGAGGTGGGGCCTCTCCAAGGGGAAAAGAGGCATTCTTGAAAGAGACAAACAGGGGGCCTTGGAAGTAATGACGACCCACTCCTGTGCCTCTGTCTTGAGAAGCTTTCTCTGGGTCTGAGTCTCCTAGCTCAGGTTTCTAAGGCCCAGGGCTGGAAGGAGGGTGCTTCATTGCTCCAGCCCCAGCCTGGACCTTGCAGATGGCACCCATGAGCAACCTTCTCAATCCTGAACATGTCTTTCTGCAAGAGAGCAGGGTGGGCTGGCAGCTGGCTCCTCTGCCAATTCCTTCCAGCTCTGTACCATGTCTTAAAGATTCTCATGGAGTCTTGTTCTTTGATCAGACTCTCCTTTTCTGTTCTGAAGCTGTACTAGCTCAGTTTTAGAATTTCAGCCCCAACTGTGTAGGACACTGAGCACCAAGTAATACAGGGACTCCCAGGCCTCTCACTGAAAGATGAAGAGACCCAGCAAGGAAGGAAAAGATTTTGGAGCTAACCCAGGAAATGAAATTCAAACAAGGGCGCATGATTTAGTGCACAAATTCCACATTGAAGAACTCGGGCTCGGACTTCCCAGGTGGTCCAGTGGTTAAGAATCCACCTTGCAATGCAAGGCACAGTTGAATCCCTGGTCTGGGAAGATCCCACATGCTGTGGGGCAAGTGAGTGCATGCGTCACAGCTAATGAGCCCACGCTCTAGAGCCTATGCTAGGCAAGAGGGGAAGCCACCGCAATGAGAAGCCCATTCACCGCAACTAGAGCGTAGCCCCGCTCGCGGCAACTAGAGAAAGCCCGCATGCAGCAGCGAGGACCCAGCACAGCCAAAAAGATATAATTTTTTTTTTTTTTTAAGAACTCAGTCTCCTGCCAAGCCATGATTCTGTCCTAAACTCCAGAAGAGCCCAGCTCTGGCACTCGAATGAGGCACAAAAAGCATTATTGAAAGCAGAAATGCAGGACTCTTGTGTATTGCATATGTTTTGTAATGGCAGGGGATGGTCAGTTTGTGTTCAAATATATTCATCTCCAAACTCTTTGGGATGACTGAAAGAGCTCAGTGGGGAGCTGAGCTGAGTCAAACTCAGATTAGAATTCCTGTTCTTGTCCCATGACCTCTTTCCATCTAATTGCACCATCTTGGGACACTCTCCAAATTTTCTAAACCAATATTTTTTAATTGCAAAATAGGGGTGATTCTCACCTCACAGAGATCTTAAGGAGATTTGTTATAATATTACGTGATGATACAATGCTATATACTGCAAACCTAGGAGGCACTGAACAGCCAGGTCCGTTCTGTACAGCTGCACAGGTTGTACACTGTGCAATGCCAAGGGTGTCACTTACACAGTTTTCACATCACCATTTGCTACAGCCTTGCCCCCAAATATTAGTTGCCTTCATCTCCTTTCTTCTAAATCAGAGTAAAGATTGAGTGAAAAGATTATAGAGAAGAGCCAGGGCAACTTTATAACTAAACAACCAGAAGAGATGTATTAAAGCAATAAGTGATATTCTTCTGATTCCTTTACTTGACAAAACGGAGTCCATTCATTCATCAGCCCAATGTTCAAATATCACTCACTAAGTGCTAGGCATGCTAGACCCACAGTAGGGGTTTCAGTCTCGTTTTTTTTTTTTTTTTCTTTTTTTCGGTCTTGTTCTGTAGAGCTTTTTTCACACTTCCTCCCTGCACTCCACCACAGAATGAAAGCAAAAACTATTTCCATCCAAGACCATGTTATTGGCTCCATGAGGGGTCTCTTCCCAAACTCAGTCTGCATCTCTTCCCTGATTGCACACCAAGCCCCCTACTGTGTGCCCAGTCTGTCAGTGCTCAGGGAGCAGACCTTTGGTGCTTGTTAATAAGAGAGATTTGGGGGTCACTGAAATATTCAGAGCTATAGAATCTGGGCGCCAGGAAAGTCTGCAGAATTCCACACAGCTTTGACTTTCCATCTGTCTCTTATGAGCCTGGCCATCTGCACTTACTCATGTTTCTTCCTAAAGCTGTCAAGAGATGCTTACAGTCAGGACTTTCCATTTGGCCATTAGTCAAATGAGTGAGACCTGAAAATAAATAATATATTTTGGAAGCAGGCTTCTCTTTGCTGAGAGATAAAGTAGGAAATTTCTACTTAGCCCTGCACTTCGGGCATGAAAAAATATAGGCAATTATTTTTCTTCCATTTTATACATGCTTTTCAAAATCATATATATATTGCTTTCTCTTTGTCTCAAGTGCAACACACTTATAAGATCAATAATTCTTACCATTAATAATCAGACCTTTAGTTTTTCATTTCTACTAATTTTTTCAAAAATTTATTTTATTGAGATTTAGTTGATTTATAGAGCTTCCCAGGTGGCACTAGTGGTAAAGAATCCGCGCCAATGCAGGAGACTCAAGAGACACAGGTTCAATCCCTGGGTCAGGAAGATCCCCTGGAGCAGGAAATGGCAACCCACTCCAGTATTCTTGCCTGGAGAATTCCATGGACAGAGGAGCCTGGCAGGTGGTTGATTTATAATATTTTGTTAATTTCTGCTGGAGAGCTAAGTGATTAAGATATATAAATATAAATATATATATTCTTTTTCACATTCTTTTCCATTAGGGTTTATCACAACATACCAACTATGGTTCCCTGTGCTGTACGGTAGGACCTTGTTTATCCAGCCTATACGTAATAGTTTGCACCTTCTAATCCCAAACTCCCAATCCATCCGTCTCCAAACCCCTCTTTCCCTGGGCAACCACAAGTCTCTTCTCTATATCTGTGAGTCTGTTTCTGCTTAGTCTGTAAGTTCATTTGTGTTGCATTGTAGATTCCACATATAAACGATATCATATGGTACTTGTCTTTCTCTGCCTGACTTACTTCACTTAGTATGATAATCTCTAGATCCATCCATTGTGCTGCAAATGGCATTCTTTTTCTTTTTTATGGTTGAGTAGTTTTTCTTGTATGTATGTACCACATCTTCTTTATCCATTCATCTGTCAATAGACATTTAGATTGTTTCCACTAATTTCTGTATAACAATTTTAAAATACAATTAATTGCATCAATGCACAGAAATGTAGAAAGACATCACTCAGACTCACCTGGAGCTTGGCAGGTAGTGCCACCACGCTCAGTCCTACCTAATAATTTATCAAAAACTCAGTGATGGAATATTATACAGCAATTAAGTAAGATGAAGTGGTATACACGCATTTATGCACAAAAATATGTACAACACACTATTAAATAAAAAGCAGGCTATAAAACAGTATATAAAACAAAGTCTCACTTTAATTGTATATTGTGTTTAGGATGTAAACAGCTAATATTTACTGAACACTTACAAGGTACCAGGCACTAATTTAAGATTTTACTCATGTTATCTCATTTGATCTTCCTAGAATACTGCAAGGAAGATACTGTTTTTAATCCCAATTATATAGGTGAGAAAATTGAATCAAAGTTTAAGTGAATTCTCCAGATCACAGAATCTGTAAGTGATGAGCTCTTACTCTGGACCCCTATGCTCTTAGCTACCAGGCTATATAGATATATAAACCTCCTGAAAGTTTAAGGCAAGATTAATAGTGGTTATTTATTGAAATGGGTCATTTTCTTTTTTAAGCTTATCTGTTTTATATATAATGTGTGTGTGTCTGTGTGTGACTATTAAAATCTATAAAAATATATAATCAATATATATGGATATAGATAAAATTTTACATATATATATATTTGTGAAGTGACTATCTTACATTGGAAAAATAATAACAATTAGGAAAAATAATACAATATGAGAAAGGAATTTTATAAATCTTTATTTCTGTCTATTGAGTTCTAGATGCATTTCAGGGTCCCTCTGTAGCACTGTATTTCATCTGCCTGTAATCTTTTTAAATACTCCAAAGCCTAACTATTTAGTTGCTTAATGAAAGAGATTCCCTTTGAGATTCTCTAACAAGTTAATAATGCCTTTTTAAAAGAGCTGAGTAACCAGTTAAGTGGAATTACAAAGGCATGACCATTTGCCGTTATAAGTCAATTCTGATATTTTCAGACTTCGTAATCGGCTGTACTTTTTCTGACTCTGGGGCAAATGAACGTCTCATACTTCTCAGTTTGTCAGCACAAAAGAAAATCATTGTAAAGCTTCGCATCCTGATGTGTATTTCATTGTGAGAGGCTGGAAAACATACCCTTTGAAATGCTGAACAGACATTTTTACAAAAGGTCATGCTGACCATTGGAAAATTAGCTGGTGTATATAACTCTATTCATCTTAGCAGTTCAATTAATCTTACAGTTTTAGGGTATGTGAGTGAGGTGGAAGGGAGCAAAATCAATATGATGCCTGGAGTACAATCTCTGAATTTGAAGCAGCACTGGCTTCTGAAGATCAGAGGAAAATGATTCGTGAATGTACCAGGACTGTGGCTTTATGGAATGTTATCATCAGTGGGTCTGTCCATGGCCATTACCTAATAACTAGTCATCTCTGTGTGAGCTTAGGGCTTAGATCCAGGAGTCTGGCATCATCCCTGGACAGGTTACACTTGGAGACAGAGTTCTCATTCTTTGGTCCATAGCTTTAGCTCATTTATCTTTAAGGTTTATTGCCAGAGATATAGGACAACTGTATATTTTTAAGAGGATTTGGGGGCATGAAAATAAGGTTCTCAGGATTACTGCTCTTTGTCACAGCAATTGCCTTCTAAATGTTGGAGGAGATGTGAGTACCAGCTGGGGCCCCCAAGCAAGAAGCCTGCCCAATAATAATAGCTGCATTTATACTTCCATCGTAGAAGTCAGCACAGCCTGCCTGGTATTAGCTGTGTGTAGTTGTGGATCACAGCTTTAATAACAATAATAAGAGTGGCTATAATGATTTCCTGCTACGTGCCACATGTTAATAAGCTCTTTACATATGCTGCTTCATTAATTTCATCTCATCAGCTGATGGTACACTCCTCCTTATTATCCCCATTTGTTCCTGAGAACGTGGGGGCTCTGACAGGCAAAGTCACTTGCCCAAGGTTACCAAAGCTGCCGCAGAAGAGCAGTTGAGACTCATAACCACATCTGCCCAAACCCAAAGCCCTGAGTGCCAGATCTCTATGCCACGTCGTCTCTGCAGAGCCCCCAGGTGCGGTATGCTGCCGCACAGCTAGTGGCAGGGGGTGATGCGGTGGGTGGGAGAAGAAGGGGTCATCATAGCAGCAAACCTGGGAAGTTTATTTCCAGTTTATTGTCCACTACCTCCAACTCCTATGAGCCCTATACAGTTCTGGGGAGAAGTTAGGGACTGACAGTTACTCTTAACCATAAGAGAAAAGTTCTGCTGCCCTCTGTAGAAGAGGAATAGCAAAATAGGGAGCTAGATTAAGATGTGTGTGTGTACTAAGTTGCTTCAGTCATGTCTGACTCTTTGCAACCCTATTGACTGTAGCCTGCCAGGCTCCTCTGTCCATGGGATTCTCCAAGCAAGAATACTGGAGTGGGTTGCCATTCTCTTCTCCAGGGGAGAAGGATCTTCCCGACCCAGGGATCGAACCTGCGTCTCCTACACCTTCTGCATTGGAAGGTGGGTTCTTTACCACGAGCGCCCCTTGGGTTAAGACACCATGTTGTTGTTTAGTTGCTAAATCGTGTCATCGTGTCCGACTCTTTTGTGACCCCATAGACTGTCCCCCATCAAGCTCCTCTATCCATGGGATTTCCCTGGCAAGAATACTGGAGTGGGTTGCCATTTCCTTCTCCAGGGGATCTTCTCAGACCAGGGATCAAACCCACATCTCCTGCATTGACAGGTATATTCTTTATCACTGAGCCACCAGGGAAGTCCAAGATAACCTGTGCCTCCATTAAAATGCAACTATCAAATGTGATGATCTTGAGCATTGGCTTAGCAACATGACTGTCAAGAACTGTGAGGAGCCAAGATTTTTCTCCCCTTGTAAATTAACAAGTCTCCATCTTTCAAGGGTTGTAGGCAGAAGATATATACCCCTGGGTCAGAGACAAGGGACTTTATTACTCATAGCAGTATCAATAGCCAGAATATCAGGATTTGCTTTCCTGCCAACTTCCTGAGCCCTAATTCCCAAAGGGTGGCATAAAGAGCAGAGGTGATGCCTGCACTGCCAGCAACGGTGGGCTGCATTTTCCGAGGACAATTCTGAGCTTAGGAAACCCCTGCTCTTTGCTCCAGGGAGAGGAACCACCTCTATCCTCCAAGGTTGTAAGCAAACCTGATCTTTGCTCTGAGGAGAGACACTATCTCTGTCCTCCAAGGTTGTTTGATGTATAAATGTCCTTGAAAAAATTATCTGGGACAAAAGAGCAAGGTGCCCCTGTTCCCAAGATGAGCAGGAACGTGAGAGATTCATGGGGAATTATTTCCCAGCGATGAAAACACTGACAATATATTGTTGAAGAAGAAGTCAGAGAGCAGCGTAACCTCATTTTTGTAAAATGTTTAAATTTGTGTATATAGCTATGCAGAAAAGTATGGAAGAAAATTCATCCAGATATCAATGGAAGATTTTTGTTGTCATTTTTTGTTAGTTATAAATTCACATTTTTCTAATGAACATGGATTACTTGTGAAATAAAAAAAATTTTAATTTTAAAAGGTGGCTCAGAAATGTCAATTTAATAACTGAGGGAGCCCCTAGCCTGTCCCTACTCATTTCCATTTGGGCATATAAAACATAGTGTCTAATCATGTCTTAGGGGAGATAAGTACACACTTAATATTTTTACAAAAGACCTGCCTGTTGACAGCACAGCTGGGGAGTTGTTGACAAGCGCATACCTCCTCAAACAATGCAAATCACGTCCACATCAGAGCTGCCTGAGAATTCTTGTTTTCCATGATGCCATGTTACTTCCTGCCTGCCTGAGAGAGTAGCAAGTATAATGCAAGTGTATTAAAGGACTTTCTCTCTTTTACCCATTTTTGCCAAATATGGCGGAAATGTTTAAAATCTTTTTCATGTTTACATTGGCTTCATGAATCTAAATAGATTTCTCCAAAGTAAGCTTTCCTTTTCCTGCATGCATTTGCTCTGTAAGTGTTGTGAATGCTTTATAGTAACCATTACAGTTTTCCTCATTTTTTTATGCTCAGTCCACACTGCAAACTTTGGTTGGGTTTAACGGTTTGGACACGCACACACATACACACACGTACATACACAGAGTTTCTCATATTTAAACAGGAATAATAATTACAAAGAGTGGGTAGGATGTGAAAAAAAAGAGATAAGATTCTCTGGCACAATGTCTGGCACATGATTGTTACACGATTCCAAATGTTCTACGGCTGCTAAATAGTATTTCATAATTGACAGCAATAAACTGTGGAAAATTCTGAAAGAGATGGGAACACCAGAACACCTGATCTGCCTCTTGAGAAATTTGTATGCAGGTCAGGAAGCAACAGTTAGAACTGGACATGGAACAACAGACTGGTTCCAAATAGGAAAAGGAGTTTGTCAAGGTTGTATATTGTCACCCTGTTTATTTAACTTATATGCAGAGTACATCATGAGAAACGCTGGACTGGAAGAAACACAAGCTGGAATCAAGATTGCCGGGAGAAGTATCAATAACCTCATATATGCAGATGACACCACCCTTATGGCAGAAAGTGAAGAGGAACTAAAGGGCCTCTTGATGAAAGTGAAAGTGGAGAGTGAAAAAGTTGGCTTAAAGCTCAACATTCAGAAAATGAAGATCATGGGAAATAGATGGGGAAACAGTGGAAACAGTGTCAGACTGTATTTTTCTGGGCTCCAAAATCACTACAGATGGTGACTGCAGCCATGAAATTAAAAGACGTTTACTCCTTGGAAGGAAAGTTATGTCCAACCTAGATAGCATATTCAAAAGCAGAGACATTACTTTGCCAACAAAGGTTCATCTAGTCAAGGCTATGGTTTTTTCAGTGGTCATATATGGATGTGAGAGTTGGACTGTGAAGAAGGCTGAGTGCCGAAGAATTGATGCTTTTGAACTGCGGTTTTGGAGAAGACTCTTGAGAGTCCCTTGGACTGCAAGGAGATCCAACCAGTCCATTCTGAAGATCAGCCCTGGGATTTCTTTGGAAGGAATGATGCTGAAGCTGAAACTCCAGTACTTTGGCCACTTCACGCGAAGAGTTGACTCATTGGAAAAGACTCTGATGCTGGGAGGGATTGGGGGCAGGAGGAGAAGGGGACGACAGAGGATGAGATGGCTGGATGGCATCACTGACTCAATGGACGTGAGTCTGGGTGAACTCCAGGAGTTGGTGATGGACAGGGAGGCCTGGCGTGCTGCGATTCATGGGGTCGCAAAGAGTCGGACACGACTGAGCGACTGATCTGATCTGATCTGATATGCAAACTTTTATTTTAAAATTTCTTCAATTTTTCCACAATTGACAATTCAATGAATGGGTCTGTGTGTATGTGTCCCAACAGTTGCTGTTCAGTTACTAAGCTGTATCCAACTCTTTGTGACCCCATGGACTGCAGCACACCGGGCTTCCCTGTCCTTCACTATCTCCCAGGGTTTGCTCAAACTCACGTCCAATGTACATATGTATATACACACACATGTATATTGTTTGAAAGCATAAAAAGTATATTTTCTAGTAGCTGCATTTAAGAGCTTTCAAACTCTTTACCTCAAGAAAAGAGATCACCTTTTAATAAGCATTTCAGCTTATGATGGGTACCTGCATAAATTGATCATTTGTTTTTTAAACTGATTTCCTGGGATCAACCAGCACTTAATTAACTTACTCTATCATATAAGAGCATCAGGAGAGAGTGTGTGTTTATCATTTTCCTGGGCCTCTCACAGTTTTGTTAAGATATTTGGTGGCAAATATCAGAAACTGACTTTGAATGAGCTAAAGTACAGGGTGGGATTTCCTTGAAGACACTGAGGTAGTAACCTCTGAAATCAAAGAAGAGGCCAAGCGACACAGAGGTCAGGAGGGAGGAGAAAAGGAAGACTCTCTCAGCCCCCAGTTCGTGGGCTTCCCTGCTGGAGCCTCGTCGTCCGCATCTCTCAGCTGTCTTTCCCATGTGTGCTGTTTCTCGGTTTCAGTTCTCGAGAGAGAGGAGCTGAGTGGTCCAGCGTGGGTCGGGAGTCCACGCCTGCTCCATCATCTGTGACCAGGAAAGCAGGGTCTCATCATAGAAGCATGGCTGCTGGGGGTCCCAGTGTGCGTGTACATGTTTTTGTGTAGGTGTGCTTAGGTGTGAGTGACCAGGGTGCTGTGATGCAGGCGGTGGTCTCAGGGATCTGTGACTGGACTGACGTCCCCAAGTGTCTTCTCCACACACACAGTTTTTGCTCTGGAGGGGTAGAAATTCCCCTTCCTCCTATGACTCAACAATATTGTTCCTAGGTCACCTCCCCTCTCTGGATCTTGGTATCCTAAGAGGGAAGTTGCTTAGGTGATACCTAAGCACCCTTGGAGCTTTAACCAAGCACACCCACAATAGTTCATCCAGCACCTGGGGAGTCTGTCTCAGTGGAAAATTCAGCTGTTCAGGGTGGGTGACGGGTTCCGCTTGGAAATACCTACTGCCTTTTGTAAAGGGATGACCACGAATGAATCATGTTTCAAATAGATATTCTTTTAAAAGAATAACCTTTAAATTGCTTCCATGTCCTAGCTATTGTAAATAGTGCTGCAATGAACACTGGGTGGCATGTGCTTTTCGAACTATGGTTTTCTCAGGGCATATGCCCAATAGTGGGATTGCTGGGTCAGCTAGTGGAAGCTGCTGTATAGCACAGGGAGCTCAACTCAGCGCTCTGTGATGACCTAGATAGAGGGTGAGACGGGGGTGGGGAGGGAGGGAGGCTCAGGAGGAAGGAGATATGTGTATACATATGGCTGATTCACTTCATTGTACAGTGGAAACTAATACAACATTGTAAAGCAACCATACCCCAGTTAAAAAATAATAATAATAGTACTTCCCTGGTGGTACAGTGGATAAAAATCTGCCTGCCAATGCAGGGGACATGGGTTCGATCCCTGGTCCAGGAAGATTCAACCTGCCGTGGAGCGACTAAGCCCATGCACCACAATTACTGAAGCCCTCGCACCCTAGCGCCAGTGAGCCATGACAAGAAAAGGAGCCCATGGGCCATAGCAAAGAGTAGCTCCTGCTTGCCACAATTAGAAGAAGCCTACGTGCAGCAATGAAGATTCAGCACAGCCAAAATTAAAGTTAATTAATTAGAAAATGATAGTAGAAGAATAATCTGCTGTAGTATGCCTGTGATTGCCTGCATGTCTGTACCAGCTCATCTTTGCTGTAGTCCACTTCCATGCAATTAATCAACCCTGGCCTGCAATGGGCTGGAAGGAGATGAGTGAGACTTAGCCACTGGCCGGAGTCAGGGACCCACGTATTGATCTTGTGTCTGCCTTTATTACTGATGGAGACTTGGGTGCATAGTATCAAGTGTCAGGACTCTGATTTCCTCATCTTTAAACTGGGATCCAAATTCCCATCTTTTCAAGGAGCTGGGAGAAGGCAGATGGAATAGTACATGTGGACATACTTTGGACGTCGTAAAGTTCTATGCAAATGTTAAATATATTCTCCATTTAAAAATCTGCCTACCATGTCTCTTGGGTGTGTTAAACCACATGCGTCTGTGCTTCTCATCAATCCCATTTGAGACCCCACTTTCTCTGGACCATGTGACAGAGGAACAAAATCTGTGGTTATTTTCTTTGAACTACTCTTTCATTTTAGAAACTGCGACATCTTCAGAGAAAATAAATATTCTGTGATATTCACAGCTGTACCCCTATGAGAGTAATTAAGAGAATCTCAGAGGCAAAGTTATATATAAAAATCCCCAGGAGAGTCATTTTCCACTGAACTATTCCATAAAGATGAGAATCACTCCTCATACTCCCACCTGTCCCAATCTCGTTCCCGCAGACACAAAATACTTGTAGTATTATTGAGGTTACTACTTATATTTTGTTACAAATATGAATATTACTTAGTTTTTTAGGCCCTTAAGATTTAATATTTATACATATAGGGTCAACCTTTCTGATGGCTCAGTGGGGAAGGAATCCACCTGCAATGCAGGAGACACAGGACATATGAGTTCTATCCCTAGATCAGGAAGATTCTCCTTGAGAAACAAATGGCAAGCCACTCCAGTGTTCTTGCCTGGAAAATCCATGGACAGAGAAGCCTGGTGGGCTACAGTCCATGGGGTCGAAAAGAGTCAGACACAACTTAGCAACTGAGTGTGCACATGTATAGGGTCACCACAAATAATTAAATATCATTCAAGAAAGGTAAACAATTTGTTTTCCTGCAAAAAGTAGCCTTAAACCTATAAAAGAAACTTCCCAGTCCATGGGTTCGCAAAGAGCAGGACACGACTGAGCAACTGAACAACAACTCTGAAGAGAGTTCATAACTCTTAACTCTCAAAGGAAATTAAAATTTCTGACCATGGACTTGAAGTACATCCTTGTGTGATGAACCCATCTTTCCCGGACCAGCCCATCTCATAGGGAGTGTGAATGATCATGCAAATTGTTTCACAAGCCTCATTGTCTGGCAGCTGAAATTCCAAAGACAAGATCACTGGCACCATCGACAGCTACAGAGGTGTTAAGGAGGATTATAAAGGGCATTTGTGGGACTTCCCTGGTGGTCCAGTGGTTAAGAATCCACCTTGCAATGAAGAGGACACAGGTTCGATCTCTGATCAGAGAACTAGGATTCCACACGTGGTGGAGCAACTAAGCCTGCACACCACAACCACTGAAACCCAGGTGCTCTGGAGCCCGTGAGTCACAACTAGAGAGTCCATGAGTCGAAACAGAAGATCCTACGCGCCCCAACTAAAGCCCGACGCAGACCAATAAATAAAATAATTAAAAATATAAAGGATATATCTTTTTTAAAAAGGCATTTGTTTATAAAGGAGGTGGCCATCGGTGATTTCAGTGACATCTGTCCACATTGGTCGAATAACAGGGCACAGAAGCCAGAACACAAGGACGTCAGGCTGGTTGGGATGCTGAGGAAGTGGAGGCAGAGGTACCCACTTGCCTGATAGACACATTAGCAATGAAAGGAAGGAGAATAATACAAGAAAGCCTCAAGGGAGGTGAGGTATTTATTTTCTTAGTTACTTACAGGCAAAACACGTCCTTGTTTCAAGGTCAAGGAGAAGGAGCTAATGAGATCCACCAGCTGTAAGCTGTGCAACCTTGGACAAGTTACCTGACTTTTCTGAGCCTAAAAAAATCTGCTTCCATAAAGTAGGTATAATGATACTGCATATTGATACTATATGTTTCATTGGTAATGCGATAATTCGGGAATACTTAGCTTTACATTGTATATGGCACCCTTTAAGCGATTGACAAATAAGGTGATGATTAACAAAGGGAAGGAGCTGCAGAGGGAAGAAAAAGAGGCAGCCCGAGCAGAAACTGAGAGGGAGGAGGAGAAGGAGATGGTACTGGAAAGGCTGGAAAGGCTGGAAAGGCTGCTCTACAATCAGATGGAAAAGGGATGGATGTCAGTTTACACAAAGAGGTGCTCTCCTGTTAAAGAGGGGGGCAGGAGGGGAGCCTTCTGAGGGCCAGTCCTCATTTCTTTAACAAAGGACACAAGCTTTTCTTTGAAACAGTAGCAAGAAGGGGACAGTTAGAAGAGAGAAAAAGGTTCAGGATTGCCGACGTGAAGCGCATACTAAGACTCCACAAGAGGTGAACAAGTTTATAGAGTAGCCACGAGAGTCCATTCGAATCAGAAAGAAAGTCCGGGTCAGAAGTGCAGGTGAGGGCAGAGAAGAAGCGCAAGGGAGAGAGGAGAATGGAGTGGAAGTGAGGACAGCCTTTCCTTTTTTTTTGTTTTTTCTTTTTCTTCTTCCCTCCTTCTCCCTCCCTCCATCTCCAACCCTTCATTCCTTCTTTCCTTCTACCTTAAGGGGTAATAGATCATAGATAGAGTTCTTAATTGTTCCTTCTGTATTTTCTATCATCTTGTAAATCTTAAAGGTTGGATGTCCAATTTGTAGGTTCTTGTGGATATACTGAGCTCTTTGGAAGAAGGAGCTGTAAAAGGGGAAATAATAGCAAAATTAACGTCAAAAGTTTCTAGTATTAACATTATAATATGCAGCTTGAAAATGGATCCCAGAGCGGGAGAAGCTTACGTATCACAAAGAAAAATGTAAGCTTAATTGGAAATCTCTCCAGACTCGTATCTTCACGCACTGTTTACTCTGTTCTGGGGTTTTCCTGGTGATTAGGTTATTAAAATGCAATAACTCTCCCTTTTCAGACTACTGAGGCAATATTTTTTTTCTCACGCAAAACATAGAGATAAAGTTAGAATTAAAAGTTAGAATTAAAAACATGACTTCACATATAATCTAAAATACCTTCAAATGAGTATACCAATTTACTGAGGAAATGTTTCAGTGAGAACTGGCTATCCGCTAGGAATCGTGCTTAATGGGGAGCTAAGTCTCATGGCTCCTGTGACCGTGGGCATCCATCATCTTTAGAAGAAATTCCATTTCCTGACAACATGGCAAATTAACCAAAGTAAAACCTTACTCTACCAGGGCTTCCCTGGTAGCTCAGCTGGTAAAGAATCTGCCTGGAATGCAGGAGACCCCGGTTCGATTCCTGGGTTGGGAAGATCCGCTAGAGAAGGGATAGGCTACCCATTCCAGTATTCTTGGGCTTCCCTGGTGGGTCAGCTGGCAAAGAATCCACCTGTAATGTGGGAGACCTGGGTTCAATCCCTGGGTTGGGAAGAACCCCTGGAGAAGGGAAAGGCTACCCACTCCAATGTTCTGGCCTGGAGGATTCCGTGGACTGTATAGTCAATGGGGTGGCAAAGAGTCAAACACGACAGAGTGACTTTCACTTTCAAACCCTACTGTGGACACATTAAGGAAAAAAAGCAAAAGATATGTGGATGGATCCTAGCACTTCACATCAAAACCATGAAAACCTATGGGAACACAGACGGTGGATAAGTCCTTGTGTGGAAGGCAAGTGACAGCCCGGATCAGGAGGAGCCCAGGGATGTAGGTA
The DNA here is from genome assembly GCF_055505025.1 of Bos grunniens. NCBI lineage: Eukaryota > Metazoa > Chordata > Mammalia > Artiodactyla > Bovidae > Bos > Bos grunniens. The sequence continues at coordinate 40,513,727 of NC_141190.1, read as the reverse complement.
GGAGGTGTTTGGGAGGGCTGGCAGAGTGTGCCTTTTCCATTTCCCACCTTGACCTCAGTAGACTACTGACACTTGTTCCTTTAGTGGCAAATTAGCTCCCCAGCTCAGCACTCATCAGAGGTCGCTGAGTGACACTGAGGCAGAGCCAGAGCCCCTCTGTGGTGATAACAAACATGGAGAGGCTGGCCATCCCCTGAATGTTTCCTCCTCCAATCCGCCAATGTCAAAGCAAAAAGGGATAATCTTTGGAAATAAGCAGTTCCCCAGGTTGTCTGAGGTGGGAGTCCCTGGGAAGTATGAGGGTGGGGCGGGGTAGGTGGGAAGGGGAGACTCGCATTGGGAGTGGTTGATTCCTATTTGCAGAATCTGCCAAAATCTGTCCAGAAACACTCCCTACTTCACAGCCATATCTTTGACTTTCCATCTGGTACACATTACATCAACTGTAATTCCCTAGGCAACATGCATAGCCAGAGAGAAATAACAAGACTTCTGCAGAGCACACATACCCTGAAAGGCTACGTACTGAAAACCTCTACTGGAGAATTTTAAATAAGTCTGAAAAATATCATCTAAAAAAAAAAGGGAGGAGAGATATTTGAAACACAAAGTAAGACGATGAGGTTGTGAATAAGAAGAGATGGGAGATCCGGAGCATGAAAAATGAACTGTAGAAATGAAAAGCCTGATAAATGAGTAAGAGAGCTGAATGGATACATCCAAAGAAGACAGACTGATTCAGGAGAGAGAAATGAGGTGTGGGAAGAATGGGTGAGGACAGGAATTGACACATTTTATTTCTGTGTAGATTTGCAATGACTTCCTATTACTTCTCCCTTGCAAAAGAAAAAGTGTAGCCATGAGAATCAAAACAAAGACCTTAGATGAGACCAAGAAGACAGGATGAGGCAGAACGAGATGGAAAAAGTGTGCGAATGCTCTTCTAAGGGAAAAGACATCAATAATAATTATACAAATAGGAGATAAAATCTAATTAATTAATTGTATAATAAAACCCATGCATTTTGGTAAGGGGAGGGGAGAAGGGATGAAGAGTGAAGTGGGAGGGACGGTTCCCTTATTAAACTTTGGGGTAAAAAATACATTCTCAAGTACATATAAAACATGTAAATCATTCAGAATGTGTCCCTTTGGATCAAATAAACCTCCTCTTGGACCTAATTTCTGAAATCTGTGTTCAGTTTAAAGTCTTATTTCCCATGACTCCTTCTCAGAATCTGACCCTTCCATACTCAAGTCACACTTCAGGAATAGCTAAATGCAAATTATAAATACATTCTTGGGATATTGTTTCCACTATTGTTTCCAAAGCCTCTCTTGGATCATTAGATTTTGGATTACAAACCCTCCTGGGGAAGTTGCCGTGCCTTTGGTGTTTCTGAGCCTGATTCATTGACCAAGACAACGACTCATAACTAGAATGACACAAGTGCCACTCTGCAGGATCACTTCCTCCCATCTCTCCAGTTCCTGGCCCTTTTCTCTACAGTGATTTTTATCACAGTGTTTCATCTGAATTCAGTTCATTGGTCTTCCTCTAACTAGCTGAAAGTGTCTCATTATCAGCCCATGCCTGGTCAATTATCGGATTACCTCCAGTATCAATCAACAAGACATCTCCTCTGATTTAATTTGTAGGCTCACAGCATTGAGACAGCATGGGGGTGCTTTGCTGTCAGAGATTTATTAGGGAGAGAGGATTTATTGCCCTGTCAGCAATATTTCCTTCATCCTGATCAGCTTCCCATTGGAGTTGGTTAAACTGCCATTGTGATGCACACTATAGACTGGGCTTCCCCTGGAAAGGTGTTTTGTACTCTGGGGGACTCAGTGATACCATCAGCGTGCAAGGAATAACTTTAGGAATCACATGGGAGAAGACTGACTATAACAGACTGGGGAAGGGTGATGGGAGGCTTGGAATCTCCTTTATGCTTTGGGGTAACTGACCTTAATGATTGATGTTTAGAAGGATCAAATTAGACCTTGAATTAAAGTTTTATCTACAAAAGTGATGTCAAATTTCTGGACTCATTTTCTTTTTTTATGCAGTCAGTAATTGTGCACGGTTGAATCTTTAAAAGGACAATGTTTTTAAACAAATTGTGCTTCTTCTTTTGGTTACATTTCTTTTCAACTCAAGGTTTTAAGAACTTGATGTGTTCTGCTTTTTACTGAGCACCTGTTATATTCAGGGTTTATGCTAGGTATTAGGGATATTGTTGCGGTGAAAAGGGAAAAAGAGGAATGAGTATTTCTTTTTCCCTTTTAAGAGAATGTGAAGAGAATATGAAGAGAACAGTGGGCAGGCCTGAAGAACAGTGAGCATACGTAGTGTTTTTACTTAATATGCTCCTAACTCTGAAGGGCTGTAACTAAGCTTGCTTTTCTGCCCCCTAACTCTGCAGGAACTTTACTTCCCACCTATTTCCCTTTGATTCTATGCTAAATACATCCCCTATCTGGTGTTTACCCTTACACCTTTCCCCTTATAGCTACATATCAGAAGGGAGGCTGCAGAGCCACCAAAACCCCAGACTCAATTAGTGGGTTACTGTTGCCAGTTTATGACTGTCTTTGAAACAATGCAAGAGGAAGAAATCAAGATCACCTTTGTTCCTCATCACTGACTGCTCACTGCGAGCCCTTGTCTTATATAAGCCCCTAGACTCCTCATGGAGCAGGAGTGGGGTAGGGGATGGGCACCGTTCTTGAGGCATGAGCCTACTGTTTTCCCCTCTCCGCTGGCCGAGAATAAAAGCAACCTTTCTATTTGCCCCCAAATCTGTCTCTGTATTTTTCATTCAGCTTTAGTGGGCAGAGAAGGCCAAGATTTTGGCCAGCAACAATACTAGGCAAAGTATCTTGATTTGTTTATCTGAAAATAGGAGAGTGATAGAATTCTCTGAAGCTCTTCTAGGGCTTCCTGGGTGGCTCAGTGGTAAAGAATCTGCCTGCCAATGTAGGACACGAAGGAGACAGGAGTTTGATCTCTGGGTTTGGAAAAGCCCCTGGAGGAAGAAATGGCTGCCCACTCCAGCATTCTTGCCTTGGCAATCCCATGGACAGAGGAGTCTGGAGGGCTACAGTCTATGGGGTTGCAAAGAGTCAGTTATGACTGAGCAACTGAGCATGCGTGCACGCATGCACCACAAAGCTCTTCTAACAGGTAAGATCTTTGATTCTGACTGTGCTCTGAAAAATAATCAAATAAAAGCTGTACCTTCTCTTAGAAAAACTTCCTGAACAGATATAGTGAATTTCTCAGGATATGCTCTTTGCTTATCTTCCCCCATCTCAACTAGGCAATACCAGTGGGTGTTTAATTCAGACCCTGAATAGAATATATTATTTGAATTCTCTTTTTTTCAGCAGAGGTACAGGAAGCAAACCGACCAAACCCATGAAAGAAACTACAGTTGACCCTTGAACAACGTGGGGTTAGGGGCGCTCATCCTCCATGCTGTAGAAAATCCGCTTATAACTTACGTTGGTCTCTTCGTATTTGTGGTTCTGCCTTAGAAGATTCAACCAGCTTGGGATCATGTAGTGCTGTAGTATTTCTTATTGAAAAAAAAATCTGAGTATAAGTGGACTCATGTAGTTCAAACCCGTGTTGTTCAAGGGTCAACTGTATATTACTATTTTAGGTATTCACTTTTCTATTTTTTTTGTTATGAACCTATCTCTATATTAACAATTTTAGATGGAAAAGCATCTATATAATAGCTGTTAAATTGCCCTTCTGTCTTTCCAAATTGGATAAGTGATACTTTGACTAAAAAATAATCCTCTGGGACTTCCCTGATGGTCCGGTGGCTGAGACTCCACACTTCCAATTCAGGGAGTCTGGGTTCGATCCCTGGTCAGCTAACTAGATCCCTCATGCCACAACCCGACACAGCCGAATAGATAAATTAAATGGATTAAAAAACAATAATCCTCTGAGGCACAGAGGAGGGAAGGGGAAGGGGGAGTTAAATTCTAATAGCAATATACCAAAGGTCACATTTCCAGGCTTGAGGCAAATTCCAAGGACTAGCTCCCTGTTTGCAAGTAAAGCACATTATTGCAAGGTCCTGCAGTCAGAATTTTACATGTCTTTACATGTTGGTACATCTGCTTTAGAAAAGAGTTTGGCATTCCTTTTAGATTTGAAGATACACTTATTGAATTATCCAGAAAGTTATCACCAAATACCCTAGAGAAACTTCTATGCAAGTATTCCAATGTATAGGAGCAAGAATGAGATTAGCAGCCAACTGTAAACAACCCAAATGTCCACCAGCTCATGGATAGTAGAATGGATACATCAAGTTGTGGTTACATAATGTACTACTACAGTAATCAGAAGAATAGATTTCAGTGATAACATCTGCATAAATGAAGTTTAGAAGCATCAGGGGCAGTTTTATAACAGTGGAATTACATAACAGTGAAGAAAAGCAGACGGTCCTGAGGGCTTCTCTGGTGACTCAGTGGTAAAGAATGTGCCTGTCAGTGCAGGAGACACAGATTTGATCCCTGGGTGGGGAAGATCCCCGGAGAAGGAAATGACAATCCACTCCAGTATTCTTGCCTGGACAATTCCATGGACAGAGGAGCCTGGTGAGCTACAGTCCTTGAGGTCGCACAGAGTCAGACACAGTTGAGCATTCACGCATAAACACAGGCTCTGAGGAGGTGATGGGCTTTGCTTAAAGTCTCTGAACAGATAAGGGGTCAAAATGAAACCAAAACCACAGCAATCAAAACAACAGTTATGTAATGAGTGCCTTCTATGCCCAGGCATTGTATTAGGCACTTGAGATGCATCAGTAAACAAAAGAGATAATATATAATATTGGTGAAAAGAGAATTTTTTGTTTTAAAATACTGGAATTTATTACATATATATTTATATATACATATATATATGGAATTTATAATATACATATATATTACATATATAATGCATTTGTTAAGAGATCATCTAGATAGCGTTACAGGTTAAGAATTAAATGCATATAATGCATTTGATAAGAGATTTTCTAGATCTCATTTGTTTCTATTCAGACAGCAAACATAAAGAAATTGCAGAGAAATTAAGGTGATAAGTAACGTAGGGCAAGGGGAGTCAGGAGTCTGGAAGGTGGAGACAGGGTTCGATTAGGGTGGTCAGCGTGGGTCTCATGGAGAAGGTGACAGCGGAGCAAAATCTTTAACATCCAAAGAAAGAATGTTCCAGGCAGAGGACCATAGGTGCAAAGGGCCAAAGGCAGTACCATGTTCAATGGAGAGGCAAGACCAGTGGGCTGAAGCAAAGTGAGTGGGGGAGAAAGCAAGAGGTGAAGTTGGAGAAGTCAGAGAGGTGATGATCACATAAGGGCTTATGTCTCAGGCCTCCGACTCCAAGTCCAGCCTTATTTTTGCCATTTACCCTAGAAGAACTCAGAAGGAGCACTAGGCATCGAGGAACAGTCATTACAGTTAAAGATGAAGTCCACGTGAGAAAGTCTGGATGCCATTTAGATTCTAATTATTTCCATATTCCATCAGGTTAAAGCAACTTACACAAGAGATGCGGGTTCGATCCCTGGGTCATGAAGATCCCCTGGAGAAGGGCATGGCAATCCACTCCAGTACTCTCGCCTGGAGAATCCCATGGACAGAGGAGCCTGGAGGGCTGCAGTCCATGGGGTCGCAAAGGGTCGGACACGACTGAAGCGACTGAGCACATAAAACAACTTATTCATTGTGGGTAAAGCACCAGTCACTTCAGGGTAACTTTTAATGAGCTTGACCTAGAGTCAGCCTGCATTTTCTCCTATAGTGAACACTCGGTTTAAATCTTAAGGGAAAAGTAGAAAATACTTTGAAGTTTCTCTGCCAGTCATTTAAATAGCTTATTGGGTCCTTCAGTTTTCTTCCCTGGGCGTTACTGGTTTGAACCAGCTCCTACGTTGCAGAGGAGAGAGAAGCATCCTTTGGCTGGAGTGAGAATTTGGGGTGGCCATGACCTTCGCTTCAGTTTCACTTCCCCACAGAAAGAATTTGTAGACACAAAACTTGCATTATCATGCACAAATTGGCAGGAAGATTCTAGCTCTTAATGATAAGCTGGAATAAAACAACATGCGTGTGTCCATTGGAGAGGAAGGCTTTTATGCACAGGCCCCAAAGGGAAAGACAAATGTAAACTCTCTCAGAGCGATACCTGGGGAGAGTGGCTGCCTCCCAGCTGTAATAAGTTTTAGTTTGCTTCTAGGCAGCCCCAGTCCAGCCACTGCACAGGAAGTCTTTAAATAAGTATTTGCACAGAATGCGCATGAAGCTGTTGCCCTGAGTATTGACTTGGAGGTTTATGACAGTCTTAAAGGCCAGTCACAGCACACAAACTTCAAGTTACTCTGTTGGAAAGGGAAATTTATAGGACAAGACACAAGCAGGATGGGGATAGTTTTATAAACCTTACTCTCAAATATAAATAATTGATAAACTTCATCCTATGTAAAAGTATAATCTTTACTTCTGCAGGCATGGGTTTTGAGGTCAGACATGAGTTCAAATCCCAGCTCCATATTTATTGGTAAAAAGTCAGAGTAGTGGTGACCTCTAAGAGGCAAATGACCCAGAAGGACCACAGGCACCTTGCTGGGAGTGATGGGAAGGTTCTATCTGGGTCACTGTTGCAGGGATTCCCACATATGTTTAAAGTCATTGAGTTGTACGCTTAAGAATTGTGTAACTTACTTTACAGATGTTATACTTCGATTAAAAGGGAAAAAAGGAGAGGAGGAGGTGGAGGAAAGAAACAGAATGAGCTTCCCAGAGCTCAAAGTGTTCAGGTAGAATACAGATCACTATTAGGAATACTATAAAGGTCTCTTTACTTCAGGAATTAGGATTCAAAGATCCACGTTGGGTTTCTCACCTTGGTAAACATATAGAGGACTTTCAGACTGGAGCAGTGCTTCAGGAAGAATGGAGTAATGCTGGCTATTTCGTAAGGCAGAACTCGAGAGAGATTGACTGAGCGGGAGGAGGTCTCTGCAATGGTCTAGAGACTTCTGTAAGAGTCTTGAACAGGGTTTCTTAGTCTCCGCTCTATTTCCATTTTGGACCAAATAATTCTTTGTTGTGTGGGGCTGACTGTACATTGTGTGATATTTAACAGTCTCACTGACCTCCACCCTCCAAATGACAGTATTACCTCTGCAGTCAATACAGTAAAAAATGTCCCCAAACATTTCCAGTGTGGCAGTTGGGGAGGAGCACACCAGAATCCCCAGGAGGGTCTTTAAAACTAAAGATGCTCTTCCTCCAAGCTGGATACCAAGGTCAACCAACTTGATTCTCAATCCCTTTCTCTATGATCTAAATTTAGCCATTTAGATATAACTGGAAGTCTTTCTACAAAGTGCTTTCCTTTTTTCACTGAAACATAAACATGATGGCTGGAGCTTCAGCAGCCATCCTGCAACCATGAAATCAAAGTCAAGAGAATTCTAGATATTTTGGTTCTGACATGTGAGTGACTGGATCCAGTGCCAGGTAGCCTTTTAAAAATGTAAAAAAATAAGTAAACAAACCTGTTTTGGTTTAATCACTCTGGTCAAGATTTTTGTTATGATTTTTATAGTCAAAAGCATTTGTGATCAATATAGCTTTTTCCAGTGTTTCCTATGTCCTTCTCTATTTTCACCATGAGGATCACTGAAGTGTTGCACAGTTACAGTTAAGAATGTGTTGTATGTCTCAGGAATGGCAAAAAGCTTGGTCTAGTTTGGATTCTCCCAGCCCTCGCTGCAATTAGAATCTCCTTGCAAGTTAAAAATAATACTAATGATGATGCTGATGCCTGGGTCTCACCCCAGACAAATTAACTCAGTCCATGTGGGTGAGACTCCATTTCCATTGTGTTTAGTGCATCTACTAGCTACATCCTTCTCTCCAGATGTATGGAGGGTCCACGTGGGCTGAAGGTACAGTCTTACGACAAGCTGAGGTACATTTCCTATGTCCTCAGCCCCAGTCGGCAACATGATGCCCTGGCTGGTCCATGCTCTCCTTCTCAGCTGCTACATCCCCCATCTTCTTCCCCTTGTCGCACTGACTGCATTCTCCTGTCAGGGCAACATTCTCCCATGTGTCTGCTCCAGGAGTGTATCTTTACTTCATTCATCACCGTTCCCTGGCACGCAGAACATAGCATCTCACTAAGAGTGATCAGGAGCTAGGTACCAAAGTTTGAATCTGTCTTTACAACCAATGCTTTTAACCCCCAAAAATGCTCAAAGGGGAGCCCCCTGGCACAAGTGATGTTCCCATGAACCCCGACTACAGGGACCTTATTTCTGCATTGCAGCCATGAAGGTCTGATATCTCAGAAAGAGAGGAAGGAGAGCGAAGTGGTTATGGGCACGGCATGTTGGGATCCTGCTGTGAGCAGGAGACAGTAGTTAAGAGGCTGAGATTGGGCTGCTCTGGTTTCGAATCCTTCCTTTTTGTCCTGGAGCAAGTTATTCAACTCTTCAAAGCCCTATTATACAGAGTGAAGTAAGCCAGAAGGAAAAACACCAATACAGTATGCTAACGCATATATATGGAATTTAGAAAGATGATAACAATAACCCTGTGTACGAGACAGCAAAAGTGACGCTGATGTATGGAACAGTCTTATGGACTCTGTGGGAGAGGGAGAGGGTGGGAAGATTTGGGAGAATGGCATTGAAACATGTAAAATATCACGTATGAAACGAGATGCCAGTCCAGGTTCAATGCACGATACTGGATGCTTGGGGCTGGTGCACTGGGACGACCTGGAGGGATGGTATGGGGAGGGAGGAGGGTTCAGGAGGGGGAGCACATGTATACCTGTGATGGATTCATTTTGATGTTTGGCAAAACTAATACAATTACGTAAAGTTTAAAAATAAAATAAAATTAAAAAAAAAACAAAAAACAAACAAAAAAAAAACAAAGCCTCACTTGCCAAATGGGAATGAATTACATAAATAAGGCATATTAGGGCCAGATATATAGTAAGGACCTAAGACGATATCACTCCCAAGGACTAAAGATGGGTTTTTGGAGGACAGAAATCTTACAGGTTACAATGATTTGTGGTTCTCCAAAAAGGACAGGGAGGACTTCTCCAGTGGCCCAGAAGGTAAATAATCTGCCTGCAATGCAGGAGGCACAAGAGACGCAGGTTTGATCCCTGGGTCAGGAAGATCCCCTGGAAGAGGGGATGGCAACCTACTCCAGTATTCTTGCCTGGAGAATCCCCATGGACAGAGGAGCCTGGTGGGCTACAGTCCACCGGGGTTGCAAAGAGTCAGACAAGACTGAGCAACTTATCGCTTTCACTTTCAAAAAGGACAAGAGAGCCTAGCATGCTGCAGTCCATGGGGTCTCAAACAGTCAGACACAGCTGAGCGACTGAACAACAACCAAGGGTCACAGAACAGAAACAGCAGTTTAGCACATCCATGGGATTCAAATTTCATGGGGAGGGACAGTTAGGAAAAATGCTGCCTTAAAAAGCTCTTTAAGGTGTGGGAGTCAATAATGGGAAAAAAAGGCCCAGCAACATTGGATCAGAGCCTGTTGATTAAGGTGTCTTTGGTTCTGAGCCATGGGTCCTGCTCTCCCCCTCCCCTCTTTCCCTCGCCGCCTCCCTCCCCCCAAGGCAGGCAGGTGCAGGCAGGTTTCAGGCTTCGATCAGCAGTGGTGAGCTGGCTATGTCGGGTACCAGGTTTCACATGTCTCTTTGTTTCTTGATTCACAAACTGATGACCCATGAACCAGCAGAAAAAGCACTTACTTCAACCTGATGGATTGTAACTTTTCTAGGATTTCTTTCCAGTCCTTCATCCACATCCTTCACTTTGTCTCATATTAAGTTCTTTAGCTTGTATTCTTTCTCCTGAAACGTCTTTTGATAGTTCTTAAAATGGCCTTTAAAATGCCCTCAAGGATTTATTCTTCTCTATGAGGAGTGGTCCCCAGGGCTCTGTGAAGTTAAGGAGATTCTTCAACTCTCACTTCTCCAGGATGCTACCGAGACCAGTAGCTGATTTTAGACCAGGTCTGCTGATTTTAGAAGTGCAAACTCTTTCCAAAGCATGGACTCCTTGCTGACTCATGACTTGAATCAGAAGAGTAGAAATCAAATAATACCCCAAAGTCAAGAAGGATAGATATCAAAACTCCTGCCCTGTCTGGTAGGAATATGTGCATTTAATACAAAGATATGAACCCATTCATTCAAAAGTTCTATTCAATGTTCATGCTAGTGTGTGGTTTTACTTCCCTATTTGCTGCTTTTCCTAAACTTTTTTCTTTGTACTTCATAAATCACATTTATCTAAACACCTTATGATCTCCCAGGCTCCTACTCACACACCTTGTTGGGATGATGTTAGCTATCTTTCTATGAGGATATTTTAAAATTCAGCATTAATTACAGTAATTCCTTCTTCCCATCCATTCAGGCTCTTGCAGAAAGAAGCAAAAAGTTTGCTTTTTTCCCTTCATGAAGAGCCTAAAGAAGTTTTTTTAATTAACTGCCAAATTAGCCAAGATTGGATTTAATATTTCAATTTGGGAGATTGCCTCAGTGCAAGAATATCTGTCTGCAAGTTAAGGGAGTAAATAAGAGTAAATGTAGCATGTTTAAACATTCAGAATGACAGAGTTCTCCTTATTATTCAAGTCAAAAACCAACTTCCCCCAAAAAACAGCATGAGGAAACTGGTAGAACCATCCCCCATTAGCTCTGTCCTAGTCCCAGAGATCCAAGCAGCAGAGTAAATGTTAAATTCTGGAATGATGTAGTAGGTTCTTTTTTTTTAATAGGCCATTTATGGAGTTCTCTGAGGATGCTCATTCCCCCCAAATAGCTACTATCAGCCTAGAACCCTGAGTGTGCACTGCCAGTGCTGGGCTGTCTGCCAAGCGCTTAGTATGAATGATCACGCGGCCCTGAAGCCACACTGTGCATGGCAGAAATTCTGTTCTTGTCTCTGCCTCAAAGATGAGGAACTAAAAGTTAGAGAGGCTAAGGACCAACTTGAAGGCAGCTGAGGGATCGTTTCTTTTTTTCTTTTTTTAGTTTTCTTTCTTTATTTTTGGCTGCACTGGGTCTTCATTGCTGCATGCGGGCCTTCTCTAGTCATGGCAGTGGGCTCTACTCTCCAGTTGCAGGGTGAGGTCTTAGGGCAGTGGCTTCTCTTTTTGCTGAGCACAGGTTCTAGGCACGTGGGTTTCAGTAGCTGTAGCACTCGGGCTCTAGAGCACAGATTCAGTAGTTGTGCGTGGGCTTTTTGTTGCTGCGTGGTGTGTGGGATCTTCCCAGACCAGGAATGGAACAGGTGTCTTCTGCACCGGCAGGAAGATTCTTTACCACCGAGCCACCAGGGAAACCCAAGGGATCAGTTCTTAATGACAAGCCTTCAGTTCAGTTCAGCAGCTCAGTCGTGTCTGACTCTTTGCGACCCCATGGACTGCAGTACACCAGGCCTCACTGTCCATCACCAACTCCCAGAGCTTGCTCAAACTCATGTCCATTGAGTTGTGGATGCTATCCAAACATCTCATCCTCTGCCACCCACTTCTCCTGCCTTCAATATTTCCCAGCATCAGGGTCTTTTCCACTGAGTCAGTTCATTGCATGAGGTGGCCAAAGTATTGGAGTTTCAGTTTGAGCATCAGTCCTTCCATTTACTATTCAGGACTGATTTCCTTTAGGATGGACTGGTTTGATCTCCATTCAGTCTGAGGGACTCTCAAGAGTCTTCTCCAACACCACAGTTCAGAAGCATCAATTCTTGGGCACTCAGCCTAGACTGAAGTTGATGGTTCATTCTCAAAGGCCAGGGCTGATGGGGATGTGGCCCCACTTACTCGGTCCTTCTGCAAACTTCACCCTGTCTCCCTGCTTTGGCAGCCCATGTAAGCAGGGAGACCAGCACAGCCCCGACCAACAGACACGTTACTGCAGTACTGTCCAGACCAAGCAGGACCCACAGTACAAGTTGTCCAGGTTTTCCCTTCTCAGATCCCCCTTTAGACTCCTCCCCAACCCCCTGACTGCACACCATCCTCCTCTTCATTAAAGGTAATCAGGAAGGGACTCCTTCTCCCTGCTGCCCCACATCTGCCCATGTATTCAGGCTGCCGCCACACTCAAGGCTCCAAGACACAATGATGACAAGACTGCCCTTCACTGTGCTTCCAGGAGCCATGTACTGCATCCCAAAAGTCATCTCATTCTGCAGATCCCATCTCAGAACTCCCCCCTATATCCCCACCTCTCTCCGTCACATGTCTATAATTCAAGCCCCCATCCACTCCAGGCCAGACGGCCGTCTCACGCAGCTCACAGGAATCCTCCCCTGGCCTCTCCTTGCACAACACCAAGTTATCTTTCTACAGCTCAGCTCTGGTCCCAGCGTTTCACAGCTTACACCCCAGGGACTTCTTGACACCAAACCTCAAGCCATCAGCAATGACAGCAATGCCTTTCCCAACCTGGCCATGGCACTGACCTTGAACCTCTCACTGCAGCCCCAGGAGAGCGCTCCATGTCCGGGGTGCAGTGGGCTCCCGCACTGCAGCCACTTTCCAGCCCTTACCCACCAGTCCTTTTGCCTCCTTCTTCTCTGTTCTCTGTTTGGTAAATTCTGATTCCTCCCTCGAGACCCAGTTTAAATTGGCTTCGGCAGATGGGGAGTGACTGTTAGCACTAAACTGATTTCCAGAAGGGAATGAGGAGGCAACAAACTTCACACAGTTCAGTGGATTTCAAAACAACTTTAAGCACACACCACCTGACTCTGAGAGAAGAATTTAGGACAGTGGTGGTGAAATAATCTTCATACCTATAAAGACCACTTTGATCATCGGAAAAGTCTCTTCTCCATCCACTAGATGGCGCATCTAAATTTACAAGGCACGCGTCAGAGCAAGCCCTTAACTCAAAGCTGTATCGTTTACATTTTCTTTATAATGATTACAGAATTCGCCACACACCGCTCACTACAGTGTAAACACTAATCACGTGAATACTTATTCAGAATACAAATTCATATACAGGGTTGGGTGTTAAGGATCCATAAGACCAATATTAAGATATGAGCCAGAACTAGACCTCACTACTCCATCAATCACCACCCTGTTTCCTTTGGTCCTGAGAGATACATTTCTCAGCTCTCAGCCTGAAGATGCCCCAAATTCAGCCAATTTTCTAACCACTTTTAAGCAAAAAATATTGAAACTAATAATGACTCTGCCTGACCTAACCATGGAATAAATGGGCATGATCTTGACATTCCTTGGGTCTCTTCTCTGATCCCGAACTTCCTCTCCCTTCATCCTAAAACCAAAAGCCTTTGTCTTCAGGGAGGCAATAAACTCTCAAGCTGGGGCAAGCACAACTGTTTTTATTGTATATTAAATGGTATTTATGGAACAATAATCATATGGTGATCCAAGCCAAAAATCTTTTAAAGTGATAATGAGACTATTTCTTTGTAGGTGGAGATGCATATTTGACTCACTCCCATGAATTCTGGTCTGATTGTATCCTATTCCCTTCATTTTATTTTGGTGCTCACAAGCGTGTTATCTGAAGTCACTCAGCACAGAGCTGCGCTGAATAAACCTGAGTGCTTCTTTATGGTCACTTAAGGAGAGAAAGTTCCCCTATTCCCTCTTTAAAGGCAGACATGGTCCACTGTGGCAAGTTCACACATTAAATAAGCCAGGTTTGCAAGCATCTGCCCTAAGATACTGGCAACAGAGAAGTCCTGTGCAGTCAACAGATTATTGAAAGACATTCTCATCCAAGTCATCAATTTTCTCCAGCCATCACAGGGCTGGAGTTCACAGTGAGGTCAGCCCATCAACCAAGTTTTACCATCTGACCCTGGAGGGTCACAAAGCTTACCCATAGCATTATAGGGTACTACTATAAGTTGTATTTAGTTGTAACTATTAGCTGGGCTTCCCAGCTCAGATGGTAAAGAATCTCCCTGCAATGAAACTACACCCAGCTTTAATCCATGGCTCGGGAAGACTCCCCTGGAGAAGGAAATGACAACCCCTCCCAGTATTCTTGCCTGGAGAGCTCCAAGGACAGAGGAGCCTGGTGGGCTACATGGGGTCACAAGAATTGGGGCTAAAATAAGTATTTGTTTTTCTTTAAAACTCAGTGTAGATGCCAATTCTTCCAGGAAGTCTTCTGTGAATTCCTTTCACAGATAAATGTTTTCTGAATATGGTTTGATGATCTGCTATTACACTTAATGCAGTGGATTATAACTCTTTATGGAGTTGGTTAACCTCCTGAGGGCAAGGATTGTGCATTATTCATCCTGTTATCCAGCAAAATGCCTGATACATAGAAGGAAGTACAATAAGCAAATGGATGAATTACTCAAGCAATAATTTTTAAAAATTGAACATTTTCTAGGGGAGAGCATCTGTGTTCCCATTTTTGTGGGCTGGGACATTTCCCAACCTTAGTTTCACAACTGATGTGTGTTTACAGGTTAAAGAAACTACTGGATTCCATCTATGTGACAAGAAATAATCAGGTGATTTAGTCAGTTTAATCAACAACTGAGCAAAAAAGTAAAAAGCATCCTGTAAGATCTCAAAAATTAACACATGAACCTTAATGATATTTTATATTATACAATTGTCTGATTGTATAATACAATATTATTTCTGTCTTTTTCTCTTTTGGCACATAGGGGTATTAGTTCCCCCCACCAGGAATCGAACCTGTGTCCTCTGCAGTGGAAGCACAAGCTCGACCACTGGACCACCAGGGAAGTCCCACAGATGTATTACCTCTTCCCATCTCAGGACAACTCCATTGAGTGGGTTAGATCAGGGCGCATTTACATATGAAGGAATTGAGACTCAGAGACATTAACTGACTTGAGTTGGTGAAGGGTTGAGTCAAGGTGACGCCTTTGATTCCAAATCAGTGTTGCCCCTGGGATATCACCGGGCTCAGCGGTCACGGCCCGCCTTCCCATCACTGACCACTGGCTGTGTGACTACTCTGGCCAGTGGATTGGCTCCCTGAATCCTTAGTGTGACCATTCTGGGCAAATAACTCTCTTTTTGGCTCAGCCCTTTACTAGCTATCAAACCTTGAACAAGTCATCAAAATCTTTGTCTAAGCCTCCTGAAGCTGGGATAAAAGAGTAAAATCAAGGAAAATGTGTTATCTAACTCTCAGGTGATGAGGGTTCAGTGTCATCCTTACCATCAGTATGATCACAGCAGTAGCTGCCGTTTATTCCATTCTGGCTATGTACCCTCACTGTTCCAGCCCTTGACATATCGTAACTCATTTCACCTACCGAATAGCCAAAGGTAAAGCAGGTATACTAAAGGAAATCCACCCTGAAAATAAATTGGAAGGACTGATGCTGAAGCTGAAGCTCCAATACTTTGGCCACCTAATGTGAAGGGCCAACTCATTGGAAAAGACCCTGATGCTGGGAAAGATTGAAGACAGGAGAAGGGGATGACAGAGGATGAGATGGTTGGATGGCATCATTGACTCAGTGGAGGTGAGTCTGAGCAAATTCTGGGAGATAGTGAAGTACCAGGAAGCCTGGCTTGCTGCTGTCCATGGGGTTGCAAAGAGTCAGACATAACTAAGTGACTGAAAAACAACACTATCATTCTCATTTTACAGATGGAGAAACTGAGGTATGAGGTATGATAAGGTTAAGTAACTCAAGCACAGTTACATATCAAGTCAGTGGAGGAGAAAGGATTAAAGCTCACATAGTCTGGATTCCGAGTTTGTGTCCTATTGTATGGCAAGAACTTGGGCACATCTTACCAGCTTACGGGGGCAGAGGGTGCTATACCATTCTCATATTCAACGCAAAGAGGGCTTAGAGTTCATTTACCTGGAAAGATGAAAATTTGGGAAGTTCTCATGGAAGCTGAGTCTTCATCTAAATATGCCCGAGCCTGAAGCTTAAGGGCAAAGTCAAGGCGATAATTCCTGCCAGTGCCGCAGAGCCATGCAAGCAATTAGTTCATATCAAGCTGTTATTAAGAAGTTATTTTTGTAACAAAAATACTGTCTTCCTTTAATTTCTATGCAAATGCAAGGAAGCCAACACAAGTATAGTTTATTTAAAGATGTTCTTGTCGGAATTTAATTTATCCTTTTGAAGAAGCTACAAAAAGGAAAGGTAGGGAGACGAGCCAGACAACTTGGACGTGTCCTGAGCTGCTGATATAGAAAGGGCAGCTTCTTTCTCCTTTTAGATTCAACACCAAACCCTCCCCTCACCTTGACCAAGGACAGAGCACGCAAGTCTATTGTGTCCAGTGACACTTGGAGATAATATTCCGGGCATCAGTCCACACGGTGCAGAGTTACCATAAAGTAAATCCCAACACACAACCAGTCCCCTGAAAGATCAGCACAGTGACTGCAAACGACACTGCAGCACAGTGTGTTTAGAGTGCCCTAAAGTGGGGCTTGTGAAAAGCAGTGGGGGAGAAACACTCAAGCACGACGTTTGGAAAAGCAATGTGGTGTAGAAAAAGGACACTGTACCTGGGCAGAGGGAACCTGAGCCTGGTTCCACATTTATAGATTGTGTCCCCTGGGTGTGTCATTGGCTTCCTTGAGCCTCAGTCTCTCTTGGGAAACAGAAATTGTCTTAACTGTTTCTTAAAGTTGCTGTTTCTTTTGAAAAGCATGCGACAAAGGCCATGAAAACTCTTGGCAAACTAGAAAATACGGCTTGAATTGTAAGACATCTTTCATTCACTCTTCATATAAAAGGAATCACCTCTACGAAGGGTCAGAACACCTGGAAGGAGCAGTACGTGGGTGATTATATGAATCCAGCATATCATCTAATTCTTGTTATACTGATTAGACCATGTTATTGAAATTACATTCAAGTTATGCCATACAAATGGTGGTCAGGGACAAAGTGTTGAACAGAAAATGGTGTGGTTTTGTATTTATTGTGTAACAGATCCACACTGGCAGCAAATACTTGGAGGGGCTGCATTAGGCTATTATAGCAATGAAAAATATTTCAATCCCATTGTAGCTCTGGAAGAAAAAATTGAACTTCAAACATTCATTTCTTAATAGCTTTTGATTAAGGCCTGATCAGTGATGACTGATTTTGATGCAAATCACTGACTGCTTAAAGGGTAAGCTGTATTATGCATCAACTTTTAATTTGTCATATGGAGTGATATGCAGAATCAGGATCTCCTTGGATTCTCTTTTGAAAAGTTGAGGAGTCAGAATGTAACAAGAGCAGGTGGGCACTGCTCTTGTTATTAGTGATTCCCACTCATGCACCAGCATGGTTTTGTGGAGGATCAGCTGTACCCTGGCTGAAATAAACATGGGTTATGGAAATAAACATGCATATGGGCAAACATGATCCACTGCAGATGAAAGATTTATCAGCTTTCCTCTCATGACCCATCTGGTAGCAAAATTCATGGCTGTTCAGAAGTTATAAATTTAGAAAAAGGCTGTGTAGGTAGGAACTCCTGTTTACTCAGGCTGTATGTTAAATGGCCTATGAAACTGCTGAACCATTGAGAAGCATCTTTCCAGACTTTAATTTGTACACAGCGGTCCTATTTACTTGGAAAGTCTCTTTATTTTCCGAGGAATAAATCCATTGTGATACTTTAATAAACAAACAAACAAAAAATACTACTTAGACCCTGCAGGATGAACCATACCAGTGCCAGTAACTGGGAAAAGTTTAGAGAATAGGGATTTACTCTTTGTGTAGTGGAACTGCAAGAAAAGCCTGGTCCAACTTGTCTCTCCCCTTAAATACACTGCAATGGCATTTTTAAAAGATCTTATACACTTAGTAAGAATTTGGGGGACCATTGGGGAAAGCGACTTGAAATGGAACAGCTGATTGGCCCCTCTGCAATATGGCAAGTAATTATTGCAATATGGCAAGACAGCAGTTATTCTCAGATTCTTCCAGCTCTGATGTTTCATGATCTTATAATCCCATGAGACTTAAGTCTACCTGTCAAGTATACAACCTTCTACATCTTGCGATTTTGGATACATTTCACAAACTTAAATGCCCTAATGGGTTAGGGAGCAACAGAAATGAATAACTGATCATATGGTAACTGTGGGGAACAGAAGGATGTGTGTTCCTTCTAAAGGGGGTGTATGGGTTAAATTATGCTCCCCACAATTCATATGGTGAGGTCCTAACTCCCAAGTGCCTCAGGATGTGCTCTTATTAGGAATTATGGCTGTTGCAGAGGTACACAGCTAAGATGAGGTCCTAACAGGGGTAGGGTGGACTCCTAGTTCAGCATGACTGGTTCCTTACAAAAAGTGGAAATGTGAACACAGACACAGGGAGAACACTATGTGGACACAAAGGCAGAGATGAGAGTGATGGGTCTACAAGCCAAGGGATGCCAAAGACCTCTAGCAAAACACCAGAAGTTAAGAGAAAGACACGGAGATCTTCCTTACAGCCAACAGAAGGGACCTACTTTGCCAATATCCTGCTCTCAGACTTCTAGCCTCCAGAAGGGCAATAATAAATCTCTGTTGTTTAAGCCACCCAGTTTGAAACATTTTTTAGGGCCACCTCAGGAAGCTAATACGTGATGTCAACTAAACTCCAACCCAACTTTGTGTGTCAGAGTGCTGGTGTCATTCTTTCAATTTTCTAAGAGAATTCAGAAATATGGATTCTGTTCTATATATAAAATCTCTCAATTTAACAATGCCGGTCAGCAATACAGAGAATTAAAATGCAATGAAAAGGCAAAATACATCTGGTCCACAAATCACCAGCTGGAAACCTCTGCTCAAGGGCTTGCTAAACCTGTCTCAAATTATGGTCTTTAAGATCACTTCAAGAATTATCTTGACATTCTCCTCCATCTCTACTTTGGAGTAAGGTCCAGGAAGGCTACCAATACCACCCTCGTGGGTTAGGTCATGTGCTAACACACAGAATCAAAATCATTTTTTTTCTCTTAAGCTTAAGTTAGTTGGTTAGATTCATTTACTGGTTTTCACACTTCTGAGCATGGAAATCCTATTTTCAAAATTGACATCATGAAAGTGGAGTCTCTCTGGCATATATTATTTCATGTGTTTAAACTTATACATTATTTATTATAAAGGTAATTGACAAGAATAAAAAGACCCTTTGATTAACAGAAATATCTGAAATTAGGATCTGTGTAATTCTGTCAAAATTTATCATCAAATGTTTTCTGTACATTTTTTTTTAGTTTTGAAAAATCCTTGGTTCAGACAGATGAAGTGGTTGCAAAAGATAACAAAAGTATATAAATATGTCTTTTGAAATCTTTGGAATCTTTTCAATTTAACTTATTCAAGCTTGAAAGAAGAAAAATAGGAGATATTTACCACTCATATAATATCTCATGTACAGAAATCAGAGATCAGAGAAGCACAAAACTTCTGCTTCCAGTAAATAAGTGCTACAGTATTTTAATAAAACTTTACTTATAAACAATGAAATTTGAATTTCAATGAGTTTATGTCATGAGATATTATTCTTAGTCACAGGATGTACAAAAACAAGTAATGATCTGTGGGCTGCTGCTGCTCCAGGGCATCCACTAAAATTGTTTAAAAGCATATAATTTGTAAAAAAAAAAAAAAAAAAAGGGAGGGGAGGAGATGAAGCAATAAAAAATTCTCAATCAATCTGAAAGAAGATGATAAAGAAAAGAAAAGAGAATGTAGAGCAGACGGGACAAATAGGAGCAAATAAGATGGTAGATTTAAACACATATTAGCAACTACATTAAATCTAATCTAAAAGATACACTATTCTTTTTTGTACATCTTTTTAGGCAATCCACTCCAGTACTCTTGCCTGGAGAATCCCGTGGAGGGAGGAGCCTGGTAGGTTACAGTCCATGGGGTCCCAAAGAGTCGGACACGACTGAGAGACTTCACTTTCTTTCTTTCTTTAGACACTATAAAAAGAAAACTGTACTCATATCAGATAAGCCATACATTAAGGCAAAACGTTTCACGGATGATAAAGGGAGACATTTCATAATATTCTGTTTCAAGCCATTGGGAAGATACAACTCATAATACGCGTGCACCCAATAGGATAGACTCAGAACTATAAACCAAAACTTGACAGGGCCACAGAGCAGAAGACAAACCACAGTCACAGGGGAGAAATGGACATAGCTCTCTTGTTGCCAACAGAACAGCAGACCAAACTTCAGAAAGGATTCAGAAGGCTTCAAAAACATCATTAGAAAACAGGATTAAGGTATACGCATAGAATGTTGCATGGAAGAACTGCAGAATCTGTATTCTTTTCAAGTACATATAAAACATTACTAAAAATTAAAATAACAATAAGCTGTACTGTAAGCAAGAATCTACCAATTTCAAATAATTATCACCATTGACTATGTTCTCTGATCATAATACAACGAAGCTGTAAGACTATAAACCAATTATAAGATAGACAACTATAAAGTCTGCCTGCTGGAAAATTTAAAAATTGACTTCTAAGTAATCCATGGGTTATGAAGAAATCCCTCCCCCCAAAATTACAAAATATTTCTAACTGTATGATTATTTAAAATGCATGTAAAACTTGGAGGATACAGCTAATGGCATGCAGAGGAAATTTCATAGTCCTAAAACCACACTGTTACAAAAATAAGAAAGTTTGAAAATTAAGACACTAAATATCCATCTCAATAAGTTATTTTTAAAAAATAAAAAAATTAAAATCAGGGAAGTATTATACATAGAGGTTTTTATAGATACATTTATACATGGGTTACATAGTGAAGTCACTTCAGTCACGTCTGACTCTGTGTGACCCCATAGACGGCAGCCCACCAGGCTCCCCCGTCCCTGGGATCCTCCAGGCAAGAACACTGGAGTGGGTTGCCATTTCCTTCTCCAATGCATGAAAGTGAAAAGTGAAAGTGAAGTCACTCAGTCGTGTCCAACTCTCCGCGACCCCATGGACTGCAGCCTTCCAGGCTCTTCCATCCATGGGATTTTCCAGGCAAGAGTACTGGAGTGGGGTTCCATTGCCTTCTCCGCATGGGTTACATATACTCCTGTATTTCCTTGTTCCACAAGCTGAAAGACCCTAAAAGCGATGGCCCCCAACAGCAACAAGAGCGAGTACCAAACAGATCTTGATTTTTTGGATGCCATTCTCCAGTAAAAGGAACCAGGGCTCCCTTGAGAAATGCTGGTTCTAGGACTGAGGCACTGAATATATAAGACGAGCCTGGAACACTATATAGTGCCAAAATGTAAGGAAGAGCTTAAAAAATCCAACAAAGCTCTCCATAATGGGGTATGTCAAAAGAGCTGCAGGAGCCTCTGATAGAGCTCTCATGGCTAGAGCTAGAACAATTCGAGAAACAAAATAAAGTAGTAGATTATAGCCCAAACCATTAAATAAGTATCCACAAGTCCATGTTGAAAGAAATAAATGATAAAATAAATAAATGGGAGAGAATTTATTCCTTTTTTCCAAAGCACAGTATATGGAAAAGAGTAACATAACAGTGGAGGAAATGATACACTTTTCCGTAGCCAGGCGATCAAGGTCAACAGTAAGGTGATAAGTCATGTTGATAGCGTGTGCCCTTGATATGATGTAAGGAAAATGGCAATTTACCTTTGCGGTCTCCACCCACGGATGCTTCCACCTCCATGTAGAACTTCCAGAGTGCCTGTGAAAGGGGGCGTCATCAAGATGTCCTTCCTGTTCAATGTCTCGGACTGGAAGTGACACCTGCTATTCCCTCTTAGGGCCCAAACTAGTCACATGGTCCCAACCTCCCTACACAGGAAGTGAGGAAGGCTAGGGAGACCCTGGCAAATAGTACTGTGTCTGCGTTTTTGGTTTTTGGAAGCAAAAGAAATGGATCTTGTGTGTGACGATCTTATAAAACTGGTGCATTCAAGCCAAATACAATAAGTTTAAATAGTAATGGCTTCAAGTGTCTCTGGGGAACAATAGTAAATCAGCCTGATAGATTTCTTTAATCCACCAGGCTGCAGACATTTGCCTCTTCTTCACTTCATAATCTCCTGGCAATGATGTACACCTTGCCATCAACTCACAGTTGCCTGCAGGGGTATATTACTAATGATGTAATTTGGGGTTTCAATTTTTATTCAAATTCTTACATATCTATGTGTTGGTGTTCTTCAGAGAGGTTCTGATAATTCTAAAGTTTCTTTGAAACAAAAATCCAGTTTTAAAATGGATTGAAGTCTGATCCTAAAAGAACATGCTTTGTCAATCAGCCAATAGCAAACATCACTCTCCTATTTCTGTAAGCTGCATTTTCAGAATGCTTGAGCACCTTGGGTAGCTAAAATTTAGTGCTTTCAAAAAAATGACTTTCTTCCATGCCTCTCTTCCTTCATCCCTTTCTTCTAGAATGGTTTGCTATTTAGTTGCTAAGTCATGTCCAACTCTTTGCAACCCCATGGACTGTAGCCCGCCAGGCGCCTTGTTCCAGGCAAGAATACTGGGGTGGGTTGCCATTTCCTCCTCCAGAGGATCTTCCCAACCCAGGGATTGAACTGCATCTCTAGCATTGGCAGGCGGATTCTTTTACCAACTGAGCCACCAGGGAATATTCCAGTCTAAAAGTCAGTGGGGTTGGGGACACACAAGAAGGTGCACTCAGAGTGTACAGTGGCTTTCCAGAGAGGATCTGGGCCATGTGAAGATGAGCTGAGCGAGGGTGGTGACTGCCTGGAGGTGGGAGGGGGCCCTAGTGCTGAGACCTGAGGGAAGAAAGCAGACGTGCCTCGGACACCAAACAGCGGGTTTCACTCCCCACACTAGGAAAACCATAGCTCGGTGCACTACAGATCCACGTCAGAAGTGTGCACATCCACCCAACCCGAGCAAACATCATTCACCACCACAAGGGGGAGACGCCAAAGGAGAGCAAAGTGACTTGGCTGAAGCTGCCGACAGGAAGAAAGCAAATCTAATGCACTGGCCAGATCATCATCAACAGTTTCAGCCTCCTAAGGATATCACACACATTCATACGTGTGCGCGCACACACACACACACGTACATACCTATGCGCACACACACACACACACACACACACACACACACGCTCACAGAACTGTTAAACAACAGCATGGTTTTCTGGTATGAGCTTGGTGAAAGATCAAAAATGCTATTAGAATTCAAAATGTTAGTAGTTGGAAGGTCTAGTCAATCACCAAGTTGCAGGAGTTAGACCTGAGAAAAAAGACTCAAGATTTCCTTTAGGGTATTATTTTGCTGAGGTCCATGAAGCCACAGGATGAATCCACAGCCACACGGTTCCTGATGGATGTGGGAATAGACACTGAGGTCCTGTCTTCCAGTCTGATGCTCTCTTGAGTCAGCCATCGCTACCCTAAGAAGGCTCGTGGAGAGGAGCCAAAGGACCATTTCAGAAACCCCAGGGGAGAGGGATGGTACGGACTTAACCAAATTAAGTCATAGGCAAACAATGACCCAGGCAAAAATTTCTCTTTATCTCTCCTGTTGTCAGACAAAAAACAAATAAAAACTTAAGTAAGGAAAGGCTATGTTCCAAAGGATGTTAGAAAAGAGAAAAGGGTAGAGCTGTAGGAAAAAGGAAAGGGAACTATTGCAATATGGGACTTCTGACCAGATCTATAAGCATCTCAAAGGTCATACTGTAAAGAATTTTTTTTTTTTTTATGGGGAGGAATAAGCAAATCTAGAAAACTACAGGTGTGGGGCACTGGGATGAGCAGAGATGGTGTGACTGGTCAGCAGATCACAGGATGTTTTACCCCAAGGTCAGCTTATTTCTCAGGTTGGGCCATTAAAAAGGGGTTGAATGCTGGCATAGGAGGATGGTGGGTCCGAAACGAGGGGCTTAGAGCATCAGAGTGATCTTAGCCAAAGTTTGGTTAATAAGCATTTTGTTCAGATCACAGATAGTTCAGTTAATATGAAACAAAGACTGGAAATTTGGAGAGCATCTATCTAGTCTTGTCCCAGGTAAACAAAGGAGGCATCTGTGAGTCTTATCTAAGCCCTGTGGGGAGGGAGGGTTCCTTGCAGCAAGTCAGCTCTGGAACACAAAGGACTGGAGCTTTCTCAAGCATCTGTTTTCTGGGACCACGGGGTACAGGTAAAATCAATGTTGTTGCAGCAAAGTAGGGCATTCTTTGGTACGTTTCCAACCACTTGTCTTCATTTCCCTACTCCACAGCCCACTCTGTGAGAAGTCTTTTATTTTAAGAAGAGGAACTTATTTCACAAGATTCTTCTTATGAACCAAATCTAAAGGTGGAGGCTGCAATGTCCCTCATGGTAACTGGATATTGATTTCAAAATGCTGAGACCCAAGTCACCCCATCCACCACTTCTTCTAATTGACTGTTAAAAGTTTTCATGCTGCCTTTTTCTCTTCTCTATGAATAAAAGACTCTCAGGACTTCCCTGGTGGTCTAGTGGTTAGGAATCTGCCTTTCAATGTAGGTTGGATCCCTTGTCAAGAAACAAAGATCCCACATGCAGCACTGCAAGTAGAGAGAAGTCCGTATCCTGCAATGAAGAGTCCACATGTGGCAATGAAGACCTGATGTGGCCAAATCAATAAATAAGAAAAAGACACTCTACTATGACAGAGCTAGAGGTGGAGATTCCTAAATCTTGTCCCACCTAAGACCGATTCTGTGGGACCTCAGTAGTCCCCCAGATATCAGCTGAGGCCTCCCTACCTCTCAGGTATCTTGTTTACTTGATTTAAACCCTCAGTTTTACAATTTACATGAGTCCTGATACCTCCCCGTCCCACTTTTTGCAAACTCTGAGAGCCTTCTGCCTTGTGGACATTTGTCCTTTTCCAGGCAAAACCTGGGCTCAGAGCTCTGTGTTTTCAAAAGTCCTATAACAGCCTCATGTCCATGACGCACTGTGCTCGTCTCACAGTTTTAGCAAAAGCAGAGGTGTACAACACACATCACACACGCTTCCCCCAACTTGCTGTTTCTCAACTCTGGGAAAACAGTTTGTCCCACACCCAGACTTCTGGGTACTGGTTTTAATATGTATACGATTAATTTGTAGATGGAATTTTTTAAAGTATTCACTTTTTCTAAGCTTCACTGTAAACTTCACATTAACAATCAGGCCTTGAAAAACCATAAAATCTTAGAGTCGTAAAGGATTCTTAACATCATCTTGTGTTACTTCAGTTGGGAGAAGAGTCATACAGGGAAATATCAAAATTACTTCTCAACTTTTACTGTGTCGGACACTTGACAAAACTGGGTCTTTCTACTTCTTTCTCTGGGTTGAGTTTACTTATTTTCTCTTGAAATTAGCAAAAAAGAAGGAAATTCCAGGATACCAGGAGACCTGGAGAACCACCAAAGATTATTCTGCTGCCCACTTCTTCTTAACAATATAATCCAATTTCTATACCTCACGGACTTCAGCCTTCTGATAGTGAGTTAAATAGCCTCATATGTCCCAGCAGAACTGGACTCATTCATTTTTAGGGGATGGACAGAGCGTCAGGATGCTATTGGACAGCATGACATAAACAAGAATCCTATTACTTCATCTGAGACAGATGAAAGGCAGGTCCTGCTCCATCTTTCCTGGCAAACAGCTGGCACAGCTTTGCAAGGATTTCTCGTAGGAACCTTACAAGCATCATGTGATCCATCTGGTGCGATAATGAGAAATTTATACTTCAGGGAAAGGTGGGCTCGGGGCCTGATGGGACTTATTGAAGAATTATACAACAGTCACAATTTACTGCTTCAACTTGCCTCTCATTAGCAAGGAAAGCTCATCAATTTTATGATGTGTGTTAAGAGGCCTATAAAGTAGATTGACCACAGTCTCCTGGATTCACTTTTATTTGCACAGAAATGGGAATTCCTAGCCTTGTTCATTGCTCTCTGATACTAGATGGTCACTCCCTTTGTCACTGGCTTTGGGTTTTGGGTTTTGGGAGGGTTGGAAGAGAATATGGGCTTTGTAGTTCAGAGGCTCGAGCTGAAGTTATAAGATACTAAGTTGCCTAGCAGTTTTCTGCCGTGGAATCACAAAGTTTTACTTCTCTGAGGGCTTTCAAGAGCTGGAACCTCCCAGACCATGTCAATTTGAGCCCCTTAAGTGCAGGGACAGGGTGTTGGTAGGCTAGGCATCCTTCACAACCCCCTCACTGAAGGTTGATGCTCACAAGTTTTCTGAATCAGATTCGGTCCCACAGTCCCACTTGATAAAGGAGGATATTAGGCTCAGAAGATCAAGAGGCTCTTCAGCAGATCAGCATTGGGAAAGTGCATTCAGTGTCCACTCTGCTAGGGACGATTTTTATTCCAAGATTCAGTTGAAGCTCCACAGCCTCTGAGAAAATCTGCAACTACCCCAGGTCTATAGCTCCTCCCATGAGAGGAGCTTTGCAGCTTCTCCGCAGAGGAATGTTTTGGGCCCTAAAACGCAACATTTGCTAAATGACTTTACCATTTCTTTTTGTCTTTTGCAATAGTCTTTTCTCCTTCCTGCTAATTCAGCACATTCTCATTAAAAGGCAACACTTTGCCCTCATTTCAGATTTTTGACCTCTAACCACCTTCTTTTTTTGTGCTACATGCTACATAAGGATTACTCTCCCAGGGCAGGGAATCCTGTCTCTCCTCGAACAGAGGGTGGGCTGCCTTCTCACCCACAAGAAGCCTCTTGTTCAGACTTGATTCTCCAGAGCTGGCATCTCTCTTGAGGAACCTCTGTGTCTCCCATGCCCTGCTGGCTGACTTGCCACACCAGTCAGCTCAAAGTGCTGCTTCTTTTCCCACCTCATAGTTCTTTGCCCTTAACGCTGTCCCAGTGCTGGCTGCTCTCGGTGCGGGTGGGAGGGGGAAGGCTTGATGCTCTCCTGCTCGCATCCTGTGAGCCCAGGGACTTGTCTGGGCAGACAGCCTCATGTCTTAAAGCAGGAATTTTCCACCTCAGCACAGTTGGCTTGTGGAGTGGATCATTCTTTGCTGTGCAGAGCTGTCCTGCACACTGTAGGATGTTGAAGGACATACATGGTCTCTACAGGGGCATCCCAGGTTGCCAATGAAGGAGACCCAGGTTCGATCCCTGGATCAGGAAGATCTCCTGAAGGAGAAATGGCAACACATTCCAGTATTATTGCCTGGAGAATCCCATGGACAGAGGAGCCCATGGGGCTACAGCTCATTGGGTCTGAAAGATCTGAACACGACTGAGCTACTGAACACAAGCATGGTCCCTACACACCTGATGCCTGCAGCACCCACCCACCAAAAAGGTCTCCAGACATTGCCAACCATCCCTGGGGACAAATTTACCCCTGTCTGAAAACCGCTGCTTGAATGGAACAGGCCAGCTGCTCATTAAACCCAAGGACAGAAGACAGGGCTCTGTGATTTCCTTCCTGTGTGAAAAGGACTGGGAACCAACCACCAGAGTCATGTCAGAAGAATCAAGTTCTGTGTTCAAGAAACCTACACTCAAGTGTAAGCTCTCTGTGTGGAAATGCCAGTGTATTTTCTTAAAAACCATAAAAATCTTTCGTTAGTTTCTTAGTATACACCAAAGCATGCTGAGGAAAAGGACCTGACTCTGGGGCATAATAATAAACTTTTGCATATAAATAATATTTTAGAGTTTAATACAGCCTTCCACATGTATCAGCTCATTTTGGTGTGTATCTTCGAGGTACTAAAGGGAAATTTATGATGG
This sequence comes from Bos grunniens, assembly GCF_055505025.1. Taxonomy (NCBI): domain Eukaryota; kingdom Metazoa; phylum Chordata; class Mammalia; order Artiodactyla; family Bovidae; genus Bos; species Bos grunniens. The sequence goes on along the minus strand of NC_141190.1, from coordinate 40,485,897 downwards.
TAATGACACTGCTTTGTTAAAGCCATCCTCTGGAAACCGAATTCAGCCAGTTTTTAAAAGTTCTAAGAATTCCCTGGCAGTCTGGTGTTTGGGACTCTGTGCTCCCACTGCCAGGCATGGGTTCCATCCCTGGTTGGAGAACTAAGATCTTGAAAGCTTCAGGATGCAGCCAACAAACAACCCCTGCCCCCCCCCAAAAAAGTAAAAAAACAAAAACCTTCTCCACTGGATTTATTTCCTTGTTATACAAATCAAGGGCAAATACATATTTTCTTTAAAGTATTAAAAATAACTTCAGGAAATAATTGAAAACTTAAATGGCAGCCCACTCCAGTATTCTTGCCTGGACAATCCCATGGGCAGAGGAACCTGGTAGACTACAGTCCATGAGGTCGCAGAGTTGGACATGACTGAGTGACTTCACTTTCTTTCTTTCTGTGAGGTTATATCCTGATTGTTTCTCACTCTCTCTCCTTCTTCCTACCCCAAATGGAAAAAAATAATTGAACTACCTTTTATTGGTGGAAAAATGTCCCCTTAGCAGGGTACGAGCAGGAAGTTGATTTTTGCAAACCCAGAAGTTGCTTAGTAAGCATTTTGCATCCATAGGGCCGCTTGGTAATCAGAACACAAAACAGCAAGTGCCCAGCAGCCAATCATTCCCAGGGTTTTCTTATTACATTCCTTGGTTTCTCGACCTTACAAGCTCATCACTGATGTCCAGTGGGATTTTAATGTGCTCTCCTCCCCACTGCTTCCTATTCCCTTAATAAGACTAAGTGATGAGCTTGGTTTGATGCTTCTCACTCAGGAGGGGCTGTTGATTACAACCATCTGTCTTCTGAAATGGCCTTATCTTTGGCCCCGTGCCTATCTGCTTCCTATAGCCCAGAGCACTGATGAGATGATGGGCAAGCTCCTCCCAGACAGCCATATGTCATCAAGTTCCCTCTGATTGTAGAGGTGCACCTACGGGGGAAATGGCTTGATTTGTACTATGAGTTGGTTGAGGTCACAGGCAGAGTCGTAATGGGACTCTAATGGACTCAAAGCTATGCTTGGAAAAAGCTGTTTTAATTGGCTGTGTAACTTTGATGGACGTAAGCTGAGCACCTGTAGTTGGAAACTTGGAAGACCAAGTTGGGCTGACTGGTACAGATACAAGGACATTCAAGAGAAGAAGCTAAGTGTATGCTGGGCAGTTACGTGAAGGATGTGGGAACCTGGAATGGGATACAAATTTTTCCATGATGGGCTCCCTCTTCTTGATACAGTGGGCACTGGATGCTTTACTTACAGTCAGAGGCAGTGGGGCTGCACTGAAAAAGCAGGCTGTCCACCCTCGGTTTATTCCCACAGATTCTAGCTGCCCCAGAGGGTCCTGTCAACAACTAGAAGGACAGAAAGACACATCCCAACCACCTGATGGAACTAAGGACATCATGATCACCTAGAGTGAACTCTGGGTGGCATGCAAAGTGAAATTCACGACATAAATATCAGAACCTGCTTTGGGAATCTGCAAGAACTTTCATACTTCAACATTCCGGAAATAATTTTTAAATTTCTTGGGTGACTGAGGAATCCATTATGAATCCATTTCTTTCTTTTCAACAAACTGAATTCCCTGAAACCAGCTGTCCTAACAGGGGGTTAATTTTCATTTCCTTTATTGCATTTTCAACCAAGTGATTGTGAGGAGACTGGGAATAACCAACAATCCAGGAAATTCCTCCAGATGGTCTTAAAGGGCGCCCCGCCCCCGCCCCCCGCCGCCACCAGTCTTCAAGCCATTGCTGATATGCAGTGGACAATCATATCACACAATGAACAGACAGATATTTACTTGAAATTGACTGTTAGGGAAGCAACAGGGTTTAGGGTGAAAGGAAATCAATTTTGAGAGATCACAAAAATGCCAAATTACAAAAAAATAAAAAATAAAACCCCCCAAACAGTAATTGAGCTGCTGCTTTCTTTGCACTTCAGTCCAAGCTGGAGGGAGGAGGGGTTCTGGTGCTTCTCAAAAAAATTACTTCTCATCAGAACTTTCCATTAATCATTCTGCCTGCGGTCAGAAGCCGAGCTGCCATGGAGGAGTGCAAAGTCCACCTGAAACACAGAGAATCTTCCAACTCGGGGATGTGCCGTCAGAGCTCTGGATGCCAACCACAATCACCTCTTGCCTTTACAAAGCCTGGTTTGGTTTGCAGAGAGCATCCTGGAACACTACATCATTTGAAATGTAATCTGGGGAGTAGGGTTTGATGGAGCTGCGGGTAAATGAATGGACATCCGAAAAGGGGGACTCTGCTTCTCTGAGGGGGAGATGCAGACAGCTAAGGTGTCCAGAAGGTGAATGGATTAGACTCATTAGTGGCTTCTGCTCCAAGGCGTAGTGTAACGAGCGAGTTGCCTGTTGTTCCCATTACTGTCTTCTGGAAGCCACTTTAGTTTTTAGCTGAAAGAGAGTTTTCACAAAGCAGGAGCTGGTGTTTCACCTCTTGGCTTTCTGAGGCCACCAGGTGAAGCTGGGAGCAGCTGCAGGGCAGGCTTTCCTGATCTCAGTCTCAAGCAACCTCATTGCCCTAAAAGCAGAGTGTGCCCACAGGCGGGTACTAATCACCCTTGGAGCCAAATGCTGGCTGCCCTGTGTGCATTTTTACATGGATTCAGGAGCTGGTTCAGTGTGGGTCCTCACCACTGAGGGAGCACTGCCCATTTCCCCCTCACCCCACCCAGCCTGCGGAGTGTGTGGTGGGGTGTGGACTCTTTCTTTCTAAAGCACAGAAGCGCATGTTAGACCTGGGTGGAAAGACAGGCCTGATGTGGCTGCCCGAGACTCAATGGGTCCTTTTCCTCACCAGCAGAAATGCAGAGTCCCCAAAACACAGGACATTAATCCACTAGGAGCGGTCACCATGCAGGACATTAGCCTTGCCTCTTAAAACTTCTCCCAAAAAATGTACGGGGCTGGGGGGGTGGTGCACAGAAAAAAAAGAGTGGGTATCATGAAGCTGTCTTCTCTTCTTCTCTAGTATATATGTTCCTCTGGTCTTATTTCTTCTGTTTTATCTTACAACTAAAGGAAGCTCACCATGGAAAAGTTTTAAAAATACAGAAAAATCAGAATTAAAGAAGGATGTGCTATACTGCTCCCTATAGAAAACACAGGTGGATTTCCTTCTTGTCTTTTCTCTATACATTTATATACACTTCCCAGGTGGCTCAGTGGTAAAGAATTCGCCTGCCAATAGAGGAGCCACAGGAGACATGGGTTCAGTCCCTGGGTCAGGAAGATCCCCTGGAGAAGGAAATGCCAACCCTCTCCAGTGTTCTTATCAGGATAATCTCATGAACAGAGGAGCCTTTCGGGCTACAGTCCATGGGGTAGCAAAGAGTTGGACATGACTGAGCAATTAAGCATATATTTTATATAAGCATTATATTTATATTCTGTCTTTTCTTCATCTGCATACATTTATATATTTATGGTCTCATGGGATACGTGTTCTTTTAACCTTGCTCTTTACAGTTTATAAATCTTGAGTATCTCCCCACATCTTTAACTTTAACATAATATACAAAGCTGGGTGATATTTTGAGAGATTAATTTCTGCTTCTCCTCCCTATATTTCCCCTTCCTTCCCTCCCTACTCTGGCCCTACCCTTAAAGCAGAGAGTAAGGTCTGTGTTTTCCCACCCAGTAAGAGTTTACAGCCAGACAGAAAGAAGTTGCCATCAAAATGCCTCCTGTCCTGGAATTTGTTTCAAAAAGTCTGAGCCCACTGGAGGCAGGGAATAGTGAGCTGAGTCAGGTGAAAGGAGAGTCTGGGAGAGAAAGATGGAGGGAGGAAGGGGTGGATACTAAGAGGCCTCTGGGATGTGTAAGAGTGAGCCTGAGGAGCGCGCCAGGGATGAGAGGAAATGGTCTGATGATGTGTCCAGAAAGACAGGATCTGGAGACAAGCTCCCAGCACCAGCAGAGACGTTATTCCAGGGGGGACTGAGGACAGTCAGGAGTCCCCGACTTGAGGGGACCTGTGTTCAGGGTAGAGGGTGCTCGTGGTCGCTGCTGTGAAAAGACGATTGTAATTACAGCACCCCCCCGCCCCTCATTACCTCGCCAGCCATAACACTGAAGATGATCCAAAGCTTCATCATGAGCAGGAGGCAAAATGGGTGGAGCCTTTGAAACAACGAGGGACTTGAATCCAACAATAAAGAAAATGGGCTTCCCTTGTAGCTCAGACAATACAGTAAAGAATCCATCCACATTGCGGGAGACCTGAGTTTGATCTTTGGGTTGGGAAGATCCCCTGGAGGAGAGCATGGCAATCCATTCCAGTATTCTTGCCTGGAGAATCCCCATGGACACAGGAGCCTGGCGAGCTATAGTCCATGGGGTCGCAAAGAGTCTGACATGATTGAGTGACTTTCACTTCACTTCAATAAAGAAAATGAGGCTTTTTGCAGAGCTGGGCTTCAAAAGTGGAGGCTCATTCTGTGTACTTAACCCATCCTTCCCACAGGGTTCAGCACAAAGTATTTCTAATTTCCCCATCATTTGATCTCCTGAATCTTAACTGTCATTTTGCTATCAAATCAATGTCTTTGTAAAATTTCACTTATCATTTTTCCCCAAATTTTTTGGTCTAATTTTATCTGTTTAATGCAACATTTTATATTTGTATACAGTCTTTGTGTGCATGCGTGCTCAGTCATGTCTGACTTTTTGTGACTCTATGGACCATAGCCCACCAGGTTCCTCTGTCCATGGGATTTTCCAGGCAAGAATACTGGAGTGGGTTGCCATGTCCTCAGGGAATCTTCTCAACTCAGGGATCGAATCTGTGTCTCCTAAACTGCAGGCAGATTCTTTACCCTTGAGCCACCAGGAAAGCCCATGGCAAGTGGGAAGTGTCCCCACCAGGCGGCTGCAGGAAAGTTGATCTGTGGCCTGAGCAAGCCAGCCAGGGCATCATCCTCCCCCCAACTGAGCCTGCAGTGACCATCCCCACCTCCGGGAGCAGGTCACGTCACGTTCTCTGCAGAGAGGAACAAAGAGGAGAGGCTGCCTGAATCACTTTCGAGTCTGGACAGTCCAGGCGAAGCCAAGATCAGAGTTCTGCCTCGCAGTGAACAAGTCCTTCTCTCTTTGCAGGTTTCCCAGGTGGTGCCAGTGGTGAAAAAAAAAAAAAAAAATCCAGCTGCCAATAAGGAGACACAGGAGACCTGAGCTCGATCCCTGGGTTGGGAAGATCCACTGGAGGAGGGAATGGCAACCCACTCATTAGTCTTGCTTGGGAAATCCCATGGACAGAAGAGCTTGGCAGACTACAGTCCATAGGGTCACAAAGAGTCAGACATGACTGAGTACACACGCAGCAGCAATCTTTTTTTGGTTCACAGGAAGCCTCAGCCAGGAGACAACAGCTCCTCCTATGCTACTAGCCTGGCAACCACTGTACTTGGATTTCTGCTGATCCCGAGCAGTGGGGTGTCTGAGTCTCAGTCAGGAACACAGTGTGTCCTGGGTGGGGGAAAGGAGGGGTCACAAGAGTCAACTTTTATGGAGAGAGGATCTCTCTGAGTGGAGACTGAAGAAGCATAAAGACTCCTCTTTGGGGAAGTTGAAGAGAGAGATTGCGTGGTAATTGTGGCAGACATGGTTCTAAAGAGGATTTGTTTGGATCAAGAGAGTTGTATGCTTCTAGACTGAGGGGAAGCAATGTAGGCAGAGAGAAAGGTTGAAGTGGTAGGATCAGGGGAGGTCTGAGCAGTGAGGCGCTGGCGAGAATGTAAGAAAATGGGGTCAAGAAACTCATTTTTCAGAGTCACTCCTGAATCTTATCTGAATGACTGTTGCCCACTTGGATCACTTTCTAATATCTGCCATTTAAGAATATCATAATGAATAGGAAAAAATAACATTTAAAAGTCAAAAGAGAGGGGCTTCCCTGGTAGTCCAGTGGTTAAGAATCTGCCTTGCAATGCAAGGGACACCGGTTTCATCCCTGGTCCCGGAAGATCCCACGTGCCACAACAACTGAGCCTGAGCTCTAGAGCCCACGAGCTGCAACCACTGAAGCTGGCAGTAGAGCCTGTGCTCCGCAACGAGAGGAACCATGGCAATGAGAAGCCCACGCACCGCAACGAAGAAGAGCCCCCACTCGCCACGACTAGAGAAAGCCCGCATGCGGCAAAAAAAGACCCACCAAGGCCAAAAAAAAAAAAACCCCTTTTTTAAAAAGGGTCAAAAGAGAATAAAAATCTACCTCTCCTCTTGTTGTGAATTGTGGTTATACCGATTTATATGATGGTCAAAGCTCATTGAACTGAATATTTAGAGTTGGTATATTTTATATATCCCAAGGTAAAAAAATAAACTTACCTATCTTAGGAACTATAAAAATATTAATTAGGTATTCTATTGACAAACATGATTACAGTATTTAGAGGCAGTCAGAATTATAAAATTTGAAAGCAAGAGTAATACAATGTTTTCATTTCCCAAGTATGATTCTAAAAATGCATATAGAAGCTGGAAAATCACGATTAATTCTGCCCTTGTTGGTACAAATTAGATGGGAATCTCTCCCTATAAGTGCTGAGCTGGATCAATATATGGTTTGCATTCTGTGATCAATAATGCTGATAGCTAAGATTATAATTATAACTAACATTATTTACCATTTCTATAAGCCAAGTGTTTCAAGAATGTTATCTCATTTCATCCTCATTATGAGCCTTTGAAGTAACGGCATTTTTGTAATGGTATTTTCCCAATGAGGAGCCTGAGGCTCAGAATGGCTATATTATCTGCTCGAGGAAAATAACCAATCTAGGGTTCAAGTCGATCTCTGCCTATGCCCAGAGCTCAACTTTTGAATCACTTGTGGCACTGAAATTTAAAAAAAAAAATCATTTTATTTTAAATGTAACAGAGTTAGGGAGGGAGACCTGGTATTCAAAGAAATCAAGTGAGTAGTATTTTGGGTGAAATGAAACAATTTGTAATGTGATGAATCAGGTCATCTGTTGCATAAGTTAATATCTTTGCATCTGTCCACTTCTTTCATAAACATTAGTAAAAAAAAAATCTACCTGCAACTTCTGCTCACACCTCTTTGGTTTGAACTGCGACACGTGCGTGGCAAGGGAAGTGGGGAAATAAATGTCACCTTTTGCAGCGTACACTTTCACTGCCAATTAAATCAGTTGTTCCTTAAGCAGAAGGATACTGAGAACCCAGCTAGAAGCCCCCACCAGAGAGAAAGTGAAGCCAGGATTACAGGAAACCAGAGCCCATACTCAAGAGCAGGCACAGTGGCAAGATGGGAGGCAGGAGTGTCTGGGGTGTTAGGATGGGAAGAACTCCTAAGCCCTCCACCCTGGTGCCAGTGCTGGAAGGGAGGCTAGCTCTGCTTGTCCTGGCTTCGCTCAGCTCAAAATGTGGAGGTTGGGAGAGGAGTCCCGGGAGCCCGTGTAGATGAAGACGTTGCTCCTGGCTTAGACACACAGCACCTGAAGGACCCACCAAAGCAGGTCTACAGGACCATGAAGGGGAAAGCCTCCTTCCTCCAAAACACATCCACGGCGCCACTAAGGAAGGAATAATGACGCCGAGGCCAGAAATCACAGACATTCACACCCATCGTGCATGTCTTGCTGGTATATCAGGGTTGGAATGTGTGTGTGTGCTGACTGCTACGTGGGTGAGTCTACTGGGGGAGGAAAAGTGGCCAGGACCCCTCTTCTTAGCCCGTCAACAGGGCTGTGATGCTGCCCTCATGTGGGTTGAATTGAATGGACTAAAATTGAGGACTATTGATCTCAAAAAGAAGCAAAGAAAATACACTGTAGTGTTTATCAAAGTGTGCACGGTGGACAGACTGCATCAGAATCACCTGGAAGTCTTGTTTAAAAACACTCATTCATTTATTCTTTCACTGAACAAACAGATAGTGATTTCATGTGTGTGACAGGCCTAGTGTGAGGAGATGAGAGCAGAGCAGTAAACAGGGCAGACGTCATCCCTGACCTCCTGGAACATTCAGTTTCGTGAGGAAAATTTGTTGTTGTTTAGTCACGAAGTTTGCATCTGATTCTTTTGCGACCCCATGGATTGTAGCCTGCCAGGCTCCTCTACACATACAATTTTGCAGGAAAGAATACTGGAGTGGGGTGCCATTTCCTTCTCCAGAGCATCTTCCTGGCCCAGGGATCGAACCCATGTCTCTTGCTTGACAGATGGGATTCTTTACCACTGAGCCACCTGGGAAGCCCAGTGAGGAAAAGAATGAAAAGTAGAAACTGTAGTAATAAGAAAGTAAAGAAAGCAGTTGCACATTGCGATGTATTTCTGTGAAAGAAGCAAATCCTGGTGGTGACCACAAATTTCAGAAGTCTACGAGCTGTCTTCTATTTTTCAGATGCCAACTAAGTCCTTGAGCTCTCCCTTGTTAAGCCTTGGAGAAGGGAATGAGACCTTAACACAAACCGAGATCACTTATCTCACCACCTTGCATACCTTACAGTCAGTGTTAGTTTGATTTAGAAAACTAAAGGGACTTTTCAAAAAACGTGACATATGAACTTTTCATGTTTATCTCCTTCACCAAATCCACTAAAACTGCAGGTATTACTGCACAAGTTCTGAGAGATTAGGCAGGAGAAAACAGCTATTGAAAGATTTCAGTGTGTTTTTGAAAGACAGAATGCAAATGAAATAATGACAGCAGACAGCAGGAAGTTACCACCTTGTGTGTGTTTCAGGGGAGAGGTATAGAGATGGGAGGATGCTGATGATAGAGATTCAGTTCATCCTACAGAACCTCAAGAAGTGCAAGCTTGGCACCACAGACTGTGGAAGCAGACAGAGGAGGTCGATTCAAAAGAGGGTGGTAGGTTGTCTTTGCAGTACGCAATTGTCCCCCTACCTACCACCACCAGCTCCTCTCTGCCACCCCACACAGCCACAAACAAGCTCCACTTATCTTCCTTCTATAAAAAATGGACTGCATAGTATGTATCCAGAAATGTATACATACATACATTTCTGGAGAAATGTATCCAGAAACCTACAAGCTCAGGGACATCAGGAGGGAATTCCAGGAGGCACAGTCATAAAAGAGTAAGACAAGTCAAGGTCTGCATTCTGAACCCTGGAATTCCCAGCCTACCCCCCAAATTCTGCTCCTAGGACCCTAAAGCAAGATATACACTCCCCTAAGCCAGAGATTCGCGTGTTCGTTTAAGAAAACACTTATTGTGAAAGCACTGGAACATACCAAACACTCCAAGTTGCTCTGGGGATAGCAGGCTGGCTGATCACCCACACTGGAACCTATTATCAACTAATCAGCCCTCTGCCCTCAATCTGAGGCAGAGATCCACGTGAGTGTTTTTAGAGCTTATCATTTTAAAAAGGTGGGAAAATAGCAATTAAGGAAAATGGAAGATGAAAGAAAGTAATCTGAGGAAAATAAAGGTGGAAGGAAAACAGGATGAAGCAGAAACAAGTGTTTTTTAATTGTTATAGTTGATTTACAAAGGTTTTTTTTTTTAAATACAGTTATTACATTATGGTCCTCGGGGAGATGAGGAAGCCATTCTACCCATAAAACAAGAACAAAATGCTTTTAGGAAAGAACAAATGGAAAATAATATATAACTCTTAAAAATACAAATTTGTTCTTGTTTAGTGGCTAAGTCATGTCCTACTCTTTTGCAGCCCCATGTACTCTAGCCTGCCAAGCTCCTCTGTCCATAGGATTTCCCAGGCAAGACTATTAGAGTGGGTTGCTGTTTCCTTCTCCAGGGGATCTACCCGACCCAGGGGTCAAAGATAGTTTTAAAGAGTAACCCAGAAATCATCCAGGAAAATAAAACCAAAATATGAATAACAGAAAAGAGGAGAAATGCAATAAGAGAATATATCTGTGAGAGTCCTAGCAATAGGAGTTTTAAAGTATGAAGTCAGAGAAACAGATAGGAAGAAATTGTTAAGAAAATAATACAAGAAAATTTCCCAGAACTAAATTTGGGTCTCTTGATTGAAAAGGTTTGTTGGGTGTCCAGTCCTATGGACAGCAAAACATCCATAACAAGCCTCATCATGATAATATTTCTGAATACTAGAATGAAAAGAAAACCACACACTTCCAGGGAGCAAAAATAACAGGCTACATGAAAAGTAGCAGGAATCAGAATGTTATCAGTCTTCCCAGTAGCAACACTGGATGCTAAATAATGGTGAGAAACTCCTTTAAAAGATGATGAGGGAAGGTTATTTTTAACCTAAAATTCTACACTGCATGAAGGGTGAGAGTAGAATAAAGACCTTTTTTGAAGTGTAAGGACTCAAAGATTTACCTAAAAGGCACATTTCTTTAGAAAGCAACTGAAGAATGTGCATTCACAACATGAGAGCAAACCAAAGAAGACACTGGAAACAGAAATTCAACCCAGGAGATGGTGGAAAGCAGTCTAAGATCCACTGGACAGAGTCCTAGAGAACAATCCATGCACACTAGGACCAGAACATACAGGTAGTGGGGAAAAGGTCCCCAGCTAAAGTTGGGACTGGCAGATTTTTGTTATGGACTGAATGTTTGTGTCCCCTCCCCCAGATTTCGTATGCTGAAGTCTGGACTCCAGTGTGATGGCATGAGGAGATGGGGGCCTTTGGGAAGTGTCTTGGTCATGAGGATGGAGCCCTCACGGATGGGATTAGTGCCCTTATAAAAGGGACCCCCGGGAGTTCTTCCACCTTCTTCCTGCCGTTTGAGGACACCATGGAAAGGCAGGCTGTAACTTGAAAGAGGACCCTCACCAGAACTGGGTCATCCTGGAACCTGTCTCAGACTTCCAGGCTCCAAAACTATGAGAAATAAATCTCTGTTGTTTATAAGTCACCAGTCTCTGGAACTTTGTTATGGCAGCTCAGACTAAGACGATTATCCAGTGTGAATGGGTGTTTTCTTTAAATATGGTAAAAACCTTAGGTGAATTTAGGAGGGAATTGGCAATAGAACAATAGAAAATTATGCAAATTATCAACTGTAAGGAAGACAGAACTATATAAGAGAGAAAATAGTCATCATGTAATTACTTGGTACAATAGTAAGTAATGTAGAGAATAGCAATATAAGCATTTTAATATATACGATATTTACCAGGAATTATGATACAATTCTATTGGTTAACTGGTAGTGATGGTAAGAGTTAATAGTCAATCATACTACAGTTAAAAGTCAGTAAGCAGTATCGCCTAACACAGATAACTTAGAAAATAGTACTGTAAATACATTAGAAAAATAAAATTCCCAAACATCATATCATCTAAATGCATTATAGCCTTAAGTACTTGATAAATGTCATCACCTGACAAAGATAGCTGATATTAAGTTTATATTCAATATCTTTAAGCAGTAATTGCAAGATGTCAAATTGTACTTTATTACCATCCCAACTTACAAGAGCCAGAAAATATTGACTACCATTGTTTTCCTGTGTTGAAGTGGTGAAATCTAATTTCGTTAGCATTATGGAACAATTTACCAAGTGCATGATAACTATGAAATGGAGATTTTATATCGTCCCCCAAACGAATTTCATTTTTCCCTATTCATGCTTCTGGGTATAATTTAAAAGGTCTTAAAAACTGAATCACTCTGTACTATTTTCAGGCCCTATAATGTTAAGAAACACAAATATATACTTGACTTCTATTTTCCATTTGTTAATTTTTTTTTGTCATGAGAAAGTCATACAAACAGAATGAGGACAGATTGAACATTAAGATTCAATAGACTCATTTTAATGAGGAAGGTTATAACAGGAAGAGGAAATAGAATAAAATTCACCCAGAGACAGCAAATGATCCGATGCTAACTCCTTCTTCTGGCTGTTTTACGCTTGCAGTCATCATTCTAGATGCCTTGGCCTGAAGGATTTTTTATGTAATTTAAACATATCCTCTGTTCTCAGAACTGAGATAACCAGTTTCATATTTTCCATTTCGCTAGCAAAGCGGAAGAGGCTCCGGGTGGAATGAGAGGAATGCTTAGTCTAGGCAAACATATAATTGCTCTGTTAGAAACACCTTCATCCAGAAAGATAAATTAATGTAACTCATTTTGGTGGCATCTTCTTGAGCCAAATACACTTCAAAGTGGGGACAGGATAGGAGGTAAGCTCTGAAATTAAAATGTGGAGATATATTTATATCAAAATCATTTTCTCTCCATCCCTGTAAAACAAGAAGATAATACTGCCCAGAACGACCAGACAGTGCTTAACCACAGAGGTGAAACAAATAGGAAAATTCAACACTTCACATTGGTATTCTGATGCCAACCCTCACAAGAGGAGAAAAGTCCACACTATATCCAGACCTACCTCTACCAGGACTGCTCCAGGTTATTATCACATCTTTGGAGCCTTAATTATCATTTTCAACTTTTTTCCCCCAGTGGGGAAAGGACTCAGTTAACTAAATGTTCTAATGAACTAAATGAAAAATCTTCATGAAACTAAAACAATTTTTATTTAAGACTACTTTATTTAATGAAAATAAAATAAACCTAAATTTAAACTAAAAGTTTTAATGAAAATAACCACTGAAAAACATTTGGGGTGGGGGGATTATTTCTCAAAGGCAGGTAAGACCCATGGATGAAGAAAATACTTTTGGCAAAGTCTGAATGCCCTAATTTGAACTCGGTGAAAATGAAAATAGTAATTTTTTTAACTGTCATTATTGTATTTTTGATTGAGAAAAAATGAACTGCAGAATTTGTGTTTGTGTAATTCAAGAGATGGTTGCCAGCTGTCAAGTATTAAGTCCACAGGTAGAAATCTCAGTTTTGCTAAATTTTGTTTTATATTCGCTACTGAAAATACTGACTTAAATGTGCTCAGTTGCTCAGTCATGTCCAACTCTGTGCAATCTCAAGAACTGTAGCCTGCCAGGTTCCTCTGTCCATGGAATTTCCCAGGTAGGAATACTGGAGTGGGTTGCCATTTCCTTCTCCAGGGGATCGACCCAACTCAGGGACCAAACCCAGGTCTCTTGCATCTCATGCATTGGCAAGTAAGCTCTTTACCACTAGTGCCACCTGGGAAGACCAGCTTTAAAACACACCACATCAAAGGTGAATAAAAACATTCATCAGTGTTTCAGACAGGCATGATATTGACTGGTTTCTTTCTGGAAAGACCTTGCCCAGAAACCCCAGGAGAAACACGGCCTCCTATGATAAAACATGGGAATACTTGACGACACCACATGGCCTCTCAGTGTCCAAAGAGCCAGGTGCCCAAAGACAAAATGCCATGTGGCTGTCTGCCTTGACTTAAGATGGGGAAAGGCATGGACCACACGCAGGCCACCCAGGCCCTGGAGTGCTAGGATAAGCAGCCAATTTCCAGAGGGGCCCGAGAGGCAGGCTGAGGACGAGGATCCCAGCATATGCCTGGTGATGGGCCCTCTCCTCCTGTCCACTGAGCCCCCAGTGGTGACCTCTAACTTGGCTGAAGGAAGGACGCCTCCTCCCCATCCAGCCCCCTGGCATTGCCTCTTCACCTGCTCTTTCCACAGCCTTTGGTTGAGAGCTTTGCACTTAGGGGCCTGGACTCCACTCTGGTTGTGCCAACTGTAGCTGCTACGCTCCCAGCAGGGGACTTCAGCTCTCTTTCCGCCTCTTTTCTCATCTAACAAGGAAGATGACTCCAATACCTACTGCCTGGGGTTAACAGATGCATCGAAGTGATGATGTGTTTAGCACTGAGCCTGGTGTACAGTGTGTGAGGAGTGGCAGTTACTCATTGTTTGTTGATCTACTGATGTTTTTAATATCTGTTGGCCCCCCCACAAGGGATTCCCAAGTGGTACTAGTGGTAAAGAATCTGCCTACCAATGCAAGAGACACAAGAGACATGGATTCAGTCCCTGGGTTGGGAAGATCCCCTGGAGAAGGGCGTGGCAACCCACTCCAGTATTCCTGCCTTGAGAATCCCATGGACAGAGGAGCCTGGTGGGCTACCATCCCTGTGGTCACAGAGTTGAACATGACTGAGTGACTGAGCGCTCACGGCCCCCTACTAAGTGGTCCTGCCCGTGGACACAGAGATGAATCAGACACAGTCGTCCCCCAGAGAGACCATCATTCCCACAAGCCTCCATGCCTAATACAAGCCCTCTGACTGGGACAGAGACTTCAGACTCCGTTTCAGGGCACACATGTGATCCTCTACCCCAGGCCTCCACCCACCCTGTGTGTCGCACCCAAGGTATCACAGCTGCATGTCCCTCTCTATAATTGCCATTTGCTCTCCTAGCTTCAGAAACTCTTTTATCCAAGGGCTTTCTGCCCTCTCAGAGTCCTGTGGGAATTATGATAAACAGGTTTTGGGATTCATAAAGTGGGAGAGGTACAGTCTCACAAAGAGAAGGGATGAGAGAGAGACAAAATAGCAGGGATCCACTTTCCTAAGTGCTTGGCCAGTGCTCGTTGATGGGATTTAACAAACGGCTCATAGAGAGGAAGTTTTGTTCCCGACTAATGGCATTCATCCCATGCCCCAAATAACCAGGAACCATGGATACAGTCAACAATCAAAGAGCAAGCAGGTAGCCAGTCCCCACCTACCCTGTTGTGCTAAAGGCATAAAAGGCCACTAGCTGAGCATGCCCTTGGCTGAATGGAAGTAGACGGCAACCACACCACCCGGGAATTTTGCTGCCTGGTGACAAACCTTCTGAATCGATTCCAGCTTTTAGAGCTACAAGTCCTCAGGGTCCTCATTATTTTATGCTGCAAAAGCATAAGTGCCCACAGAATAAGAAACGACAAAGGAGGCAGAATGGGAATGAGGAAGTGTGCTTGGAGGAGAATGCACAAATAGTCAATATCATTTAACTCATGGGAGACAAATGCTTTTGGAAGCTGGATCTCTTTTCAGGACGCAGGGAGCAGATGGGCACACCGAATCCACAGAAGCATCCTTTAGCCTTTGAGAGGCACTCGGGTCCAGAAGATAAGACTGGTTTTCCCTACGGATCTTCATCCTCAATGGCCCCACCAAGAGTCATCTCACAGAAGGGGGTCGTTGAGGGCTTTCAACAAGCTTGCAGGAAGTCGGCTCTCCCCTCCCCACTTGGCATGCTGAGATTTGCCTGATTACAATTTCCTTCCTTTCTTTTTAAAGAACTGTATCCAATATATTAACATCCCAGAGAGAAAATGATCATGTTAAAGGTTTAAAAGTTATAAAGATGTCTTCTAACTTTATTTAGTACAGTGTTTTTCAAACTTATTTGAATATAGACTTGTGTTTATGTGAAACTCCCACTAACACCTCAACTCTAGAGCCCTATGATAGCCTGCCTAGGAGCAACAGCCAGGAGAGGGGGCTGTCCATGGCCTCAACCCAAGGAGTCTGTGCTCACTGTTGGTCACTGTTACATCCACCTCTCTGATCAACCCATTGCCTGCTCCCAAAGTACCACCTTGAGAATCACTAACAATAACCTGCAGAGAATCCCACACAGTGTACAATTCTAGCCCTGAAGTGATCCTTTGCATTTATCTGATACAAACCAGTAATCATTCAGATGAGAAAACACCTAGAAAGGGGAAGCAAGTTGATAGCTAAGGTGGAAATCGAATTTGGATTCTCCAACTCTCTCCAGTGTTACTTTAATCAGTCTGTTCTTTCCCCCACCAGTTACCCACCTCTGGTTCACCTTGTCTAGGAGACTAGCAGTCCTGGTTACACACCCCAGATCATCTGACAACACTCCCCATTCCAATCCCGAATTCTGCTTCCCATTGAACGTGACCACCATTCTTGTGATTACTTGCATTTGGAACACAAGAACCATCTGGGATCCCTCTTATTCCTAAACATAATCAAAGACACAAACTTACATAAAAGTAGGAACATGAGGAGGTTTGCACATTAGGATGACCACTCAGGCTGCAGTAAGAAAATGGAGGGGCCTGAGGCTGTTGTCTCTGCCGGGAAAGCCTTTTCCCCAGGCACCCACATGATTGACTCCCATCTCTGCTTAAGTATCAACCTGTCATCTTTTCAGTGAGGCCTTCAGATAGCTACCTTAGACAAAATAGCCATCTTTCCCCATTCCTTTTAACTTTGTTTTTCTAAATGTCATTTACTAGCCCCTCCCATTACATACTGTTTTTGTTCATTTATCTTTTCTCTACTTGCGTGCATGACCTTATAAGTACAAGTGAAGTGAAGTGAAGTCGCTCAGTCGTGTCCGACTCTTCACAACCCCATGGACTGTAGCCTACCAGGCTTCACAGACCATGGGATTTTCCAGGCAAGAGTTGCTGCTGCTAAGTTGCTTCAGTCGTGTCTGACTCTGTGCGACCCCATAGACGGAACCCACCAGGCTCCCCCGTCCCTGGGATTCTCCAGGCAAGAACACTGGAGTGGGTTGCCATTTCCTTCTCCAATGCATGAAAGTGAAAAGTGAAAGTGAAGTCACTCAGTTGTGTCCGACTCTTAGCGACCCCATGGACTGCAGCCTACCAGGCTCCTCCATCCATGGGATTTTCCAGGCAAGAGTACTGGAGTGGGGTGCCATTGTCTTCTCCGAGGCAAGAGTACTGGAGTGCTTAAAAAAATACATTGCCACATATCAAATACCTAGAACACAGTAGCTGCTCATTAAATTTTTTGAACACTGTTCTACAAAACATTTTTGTACTTAAGCTCTTTTTTAGGAACATAAGGATTTTTGTCAGGTATAAATCTAGAAATGGAATTGCTGTGTCAAAGAGTTTGTGCAAATCCAGCTTCTCTTATGATTTCCAAATTGTTTTTCAATGTGGTTGTATTAAGTTATATGCCTACAGGCTGTGTTGCCAAGTTCCTGCATCTTTACCAACCATTGATAGTCTGTCTTTCTAAATTTCAGCAATAAGGGTAATGATTTTTAGTTATACAGGAAGAATGATTCCCAAGTATAGAAAATATATAGTGTGTAATACGGGAAGGAAATGTATCAAAATATCAATGAAATAGTAATCACTGGGTGATGGCTAGTGGGGCAGAATTACACCTTGTTGTATAAATTTCCCTGTTTCTATGTGTCTTCTCCATCTCTCTTATCCCTTTGAACCACAAGGGCCATTTTTCCTTATGTTAAGCCATACTGAAAAGGAGCAAAGCCTCAAAATAGCCTCTTAATAAAATATGCCAATGTCCATCAACAAATGAATGGATAAAGACATGTAATACATATGTACAATGAAATATTATTCAGCCTCAATAAAAAAAGAAATACTGTCATTTCTGACAACATGAATGTATCTTGAGGACATCATACTAAATAAAATAAACCAGATAGAGAAAGGAAAAAACCCTGCATGATCTTCCTTATCTATGGAATCTAAAATTGTCAGACTCATAAAAGCAAAGAGTAGAATGGTGGTACCCGGGGCTGAGGGAAGGTGAAGTGGAGAGTTACTGTTCAGCTGGAATAAAGCTTAAAGGAGAAGAGGGCGGCAGAGGATGAGATGGTTAGATAGTATCACTGACTCAACGGACATAAATCTGAGCAAACTCCTGGAGAGAGTTAAGGACAGGGTAGCCTGGCGTGCTGCAGTCCACGGGGCTGCAAAAAGTTGGACATGACTTAGTGATTGAACAATAACAACATGCAAGATGGGTTAGTTCTAGAGATCTGCTGTACAACATTATGGCAAGTCAACAAAACTATATTGTGACTTAAAAAGAGGATGGATCTCCTATTAAGTGTTCTTACTACAGAAAACAAAAAACTAAAAGGAACACAAAGGAAACTTCTGGGGGTGACGGGTGTATCTTTTACTTTGATTGTGGTGATGGTTTCACAAGTGTGTGTGTGCATCCAAACTCCTCCAATTGCTCACATGAAATACGTCCAGTGTGTTGCGTATCGATTATAACTCAGCAAAGCTGTTTCAAAGATAAATGGAGCATGTGGCAAAGATGCAGTGCCAACTGGCAAAGCCAGTTTCTCTCCCTCAACGATGAGGCAAGGCTGAGACAGAGGGAGAGGAGATGAGGGTGGAGAGGGAGGAGTAGGGAGAGCAGAGTCTGAGAAGGGGAGCAGCCTCCTGTCCCGAAATCTAGGAGCTGAGTAGGAGAAGGTGGGAGTCAAGCTGTCATAGCATATGGGCAGGGGACCTCCTCATCCAAAGTGACTGAGTCACAAGCTACCAGTCCTCGCGTGGTGGTGGGTCCACACAGGAATGTACAAATAACACACTTGCCTTTCTTTTGAGCTTTGTAACACCTCCCCAGATCCACCCCTGTCTCCAGGAGGGACCTTTCGCCTACATTCTGCTTGAACTGGCACACGCCACCACTAAGCAGTGATCACACTGTGTTCTTCTTGTTTTAATGACAGTCTCCTCACTGGACTGCAAGATCCCTGAGGCCAGGGATCATCTCTGTCCACCGCGGTATCCACAGACCCTTGTGCAAGCTTACACTTCAGGCTCTTGATAAGTTTGTGTGCGTGCTCAGTCGTCTCTGACTCTTTCTGACCCCACGGACTGTAGCCCACCAGGCTCCTTTGTCCATGAGATTCTCCAGGCAAGAATACTGGAGTGGACTGCCATGCCCTCCTCCAGGGGTTCTCTCTGGCCCAGGGATAGAATTTGCATCTCCTGCATTGCACATGGATCTTCATCACTGAGCCACTGGGGAAGCCCTTGATAAGTACATGTTGATGTGATTATCACCCCTGATCTCAGGAACCAGAAAACAGTGGTGCAGATAGTTCAGAAGAAAGTCACTTTTTCTCCCAGATTTCTTTTACTATCCTTTTTGGAAGAGACATCTCAGAGTACAGCAAAGGAGTCACTGGCACCAGCTAGAGGGTAGGAACCAGGCAACTCTGGATCAGACTCAGGGTGTGGGAGGACAACTGTGACTCAGGAGTTGTGGACTCTGGAAGGATCAATGCAAATCTCTCCCCACCCTGGAGAAATAGCACAAAGCCTGTGCCTTCCAGGAACTTCCCCACAGGCTCAGCAGTAAAGAATCCACCTGCCAATGCAGGAGATGCGAGTTCTATCCCTGGGTCGAGAAGACCCCCTGGAGAAGGGAATGGCAACCCACTCCAGTATCCTTGCCTGGGAAATGCCATGGACAGAGGAGCCTGGCAGCCTACAGTCCATGGGGTCACAAGAATCAGGCAGGACTTAAGCAACTAAGCAACAACAACTGTACCTTCCTAGGGAGTGGTCCACAGGGCACACTCAACCCTCACTAGTGAGTTACTCCAGAGAGCCACAGCAATCTGAAGGGCAATAATTACACTTTTTCCCTGACATCACTTTTAAAATATCTCCCTCTGCAAATAATCAAATGGAATGAAGCTGCCCCATTTTAAAGCCAGATCTTGCACGAGATAACTTTTGAGAGAAAAACAGCAATTTTCAGACTTTCTCACTTACATATTGCTCAGATGAAGATTGTGTAAAACCTGCCCCAGTAAGTAAGAAATAACTTTTGTGGCCAAGATCTAAGCCTCTGAGGCCTAAACTTCCACTGTGCTTACCGCCTAATGGGCTCAGAGGGGACTGTGTTCTAAGAACTCAAATGAGCACAGATTCACGGTTTGTTGTTGCCATCGTTTAGTTCTAAAAGGATAATTTCTGCATGTTAAATCTGCAGATGGATTTCAGCGATGCTACTATTAAGATTTATGCAGGTTTAGTTATGGAACCAGCTTAGAACAGGACATATGCCTGCTGGAAAGCAACACTCATCATCTCCATATATCACATGATCAGGGCAGAGAGGACCTACCAGATTGCCATAATTTGAAAAAGCCTAAACGTGTATTTGCATTCCCTCTGGGACTTGAACTGGGAAGGCCCATTAGAGGGCTTCCCTGCAGGGATGAATTCACTCTATTATGGCCACACAAGCATATTCCAGAGCCTTTGGCCTCTTCACCCCAGC
This sequence comes from Bos grunniens, assembly GCF_055505025.1. Lineage (NCBI taxonomy): Eukaryota > Metazoa > Chordata > Mammalia > Artiodactyla > Bovidae > Bos > Bos grunniens. Next base: position 40,465,902 of record NC_141190.1, on the reverse strand, counting down.
ATAGGTATGAGTCTTTGACAAGTCAAAGGAAACTCTGATTGCTTTCAAACATTATCATTTTGATTGTCCCTAAATACTATAATCATGTTTCTCAATAGAACCCCTAATTAATATTTTTTATAGCTCTTCAAGAGATGGGAATACCAGACCACCTGACCTGTCTCTTGAGAAACCTGTATGCAGGTCAGGAAGCAACAGTTAGAACTGGACATGGAACATCAGACTGGTTCCAAATAGGAAAAGGAGTACATCAAGGCTGTATATTGTCACCCTGCTTATTTAACTTATAAGCAGAGTACATCATGAGAAACACTGGGCTGGAAGAAGCACAAGCTGGAATCAAGATTGCCAGGAGAAATATCAATAACCTCAGATATGCAGATGACACCACCCTTATGGCAGAAAGTGAAGAGGAACTCAAAAGCCTCTTGATGAAAGTGAAAGTGGAGAGTGAAAAAGTTGGCTTAAAACTCAACATTCAGAAAACGAAGATCATGGCATCCGGTCCCATCACTTCATGGGAAATAGATGGGGAAACGGTGGAAACAGTGTCAGACTTTATTTTTGGGGGCTCCAAAATCACTGCAGATGGTGACTGCAGCCTTGAAATTAAAAGACGCTTACTCCTTGGAAGAAAAGTTATGACCAACCTAGACAGTATATTCAAAAGCAGAGACATTACTTTGCCAACAAAGGTTTGTCTAGTCAAGCCTATGGTTTTTCCTGTGGTCATGTATGGATGTGAGAGTTGGACTGTGAAGAAGGCTGAGCGCCGAAGAGCTGCTGCTTTTGAACTGTGGTGTTGGAGAAGACTCTTGAGAGTCCCTTGGACTGCAAGGAGATCCAACCAGTCCATTCTGAAGGAGATCAGCCCTGGGTATTCTTTGAAAGGAATGATGCTAAAGCTGAAACTCCAGTACTTTGGCCACCTCATGCGAAGTGTTGACTCATTGGAAAAGACTCTGATGCTGGGAGAGATTGGGGGCAGGAGGAAGAGGGGACGACAGAGGATGAGATGGCTGGATGGCATCACCAACTTGATGGACATGAGTTTGAGTGAACTCTGGGAGATGGTGATGGATAGGGAGGCCTGGCGTGCTGTGATTCATGGGGTCGCAAAGGTTTGCACACGACTGAGCAACTGAACTGAACTGAACTGAGGAGAAGTAGGTTTATTTTTTTTTTAATGTTGCGATATACAAAATAAAATGCACCAACTATAAGTATTTAGTTCAATGAGCTTTGAAAATCATATAAATCTGCATAACTACAATTCAAAACAAGAGGAAAGGTCAGTTTTAATTCTGCTTTCAAACTAGAGCTTGCCTTGGAATGACCACTAGTGGTAAAGAACCCGCCTGCCAGTGCAGGAGACGTAAGAGACGAAGGTTCGATCTCTGGGTCAGAAAGATCCCCTGGAGCAGGGAATGGCAACCCACTCAGGTATTCTTGCCTGGAGAATCCCACGGACAGAGGAGCCCGGCGGGCTACAGTCCATGGGGTCATATAGAGTCGGACACAAGTAAGCGACTAAATAGCAGCAGTAGGAGCAAAGGAGACAGAGTACCCTACCCTGCCTCTCTGGAACAGACGCCAGCACCACCTTTAAAAAATAAAAATAGAGAAGCTCACACGACAAACGTATAGCTCAGTGGATTATTAAGGATCCTCGTGGCCACCAGACAGGTCAAGAAATTGAACTTGGTCGTCCACCCAGAGCTGTCCCTCTCAATCTCAGCCCCCTCTATTCCGACTTTTACAGCAATCACTTCTTTGTTCTTTTTAGTTTTTTTCATACTTATGAAAAAGTACATATACTTGTATCCCTACACACTAGTTTCATCTTGCCATTAAAAACGTTGACACACTTTTAATTTCTTTTAATTTTTAGAATTACCTCTATCCCCTTCTTTTCCTTATGTGTATCTGTTGAAAACCCAAGCAACTTAACCTGTGGCTTCCAACAGTGTGGATTTTGTTGGTTGTGTACTTGTCTTGCTGTTAGCATGTCCCTCTTTCTTCAGATCAGATCAGATCAGTCGCTCAGTTGTGTCCGACTCTTTGCGACTATGAATCGCAGCACTCAGGCTTCCCTGTCCATCACCAACTCCCGGAGTTCACTCAGACTCACGTCCATCGAGTCAGTGATGCCATCCAGCCATCTCATCCTCTGTCGTCCCCTTCTCCTCCCGCCCCCAATCCCTCCCAGCATCAGAGTCTTTTCCGATGACTCAACTCTTCACATGAGGTGGCCAAAGTACTGGAGTTTCAGCTTTAGCATCATTCCTTCCAAAGAAATCCCAGCGCTGTACAGGTTTCTTGAAAATTAAACCCAGAGCCAAAGGCTTGAGTGGACTCCAGTTTGATTGCACTGGCAAGACTATAAGCATGCTATATTCTCTCTTTTTGTGAAGTTAGCCATTATTATTCCATAATGCCTAGGTCTGTTCATTCCCTGGAGATTTCAAAATGGTGGTATTCTAATTCCATATTTATTTTTATGCTTTTAATTGGAATGATTTTATAACAGAGAACGTTGTCCCTGATATACTATTTGGAGACCCAGTAGGACAGTTCATATAGGAAAAAAAGGAATAAATGCATCCTTCTTTCTCAGTTTTTAAGAAAATGAAACCCCACGAAGTTAGCCAGTTGGTTTGGGTTAAAACTATTAGTGATAATTCATGGACCTAAAACATGTATGATGGATTTTAACTCCTTTCAGTTGTTATCCTTATTGGAGCAAAATTGGGTCTTATATGTCAAATTGGGAGCCTATTCAGGTTGGTCAGTGCATCTTTTTGATATGATCTTAGTGGTCTTTGACAACTTTCTTGCCGTATTCTAGGCTTATTGGCTTTTTTTTTTTTTCTGTCTCAGACTTGGGATAAGCCATAATTTATTTTAATAGGAAATGAAATCTGAAGATCACTTGTGGGTGGGTCATTGTTTCTAGGTTTTAAGTGGAAAGGGTATATATATATATATATATATATATATATCCCTGGAGAAGGAAATGGCAACCCACTCCAGTATTCTGGCCTTGAACATCCCATGGACGGAGGAGCTTGGTGCAGGCTACTATCCATGGGGTTGCATATAGTCCATGGAATTTTCCAGGCCAGAATACTGGAGTGGATAACCTTTCCCTTCTCCAAGGGATCTCTCCAATCCAGGGATCAAACCCAGGTCTCCAACATTGCAGGCAGATTCTTTACCAGCTGAGCCAGAAGGAAAGCCCAAGAATACAGGAGTGGGTAGCCTATCCCTTCACCAGTGGATCTTCCCAACCCAGGAATTGAATCGGGGTCTCCTGCATTGCAGGTGGATTCTTTACCAATTGAGCCATCAGGGAATTCCATATATATATATATATACGGCTATGTCTAATTTAAATGAAGGACTACAGGTCCCTTTTACATGTTAGACCTGTATCTCCATTGTTCCACCTTAAGAATCCTGATGAAATCCTCAGAACCAGAGGATTATTTATTTGCTTCATTTCACAATACACATTCACCAGCTTTAGAATACCAATATCAATACAACAAATACCAATATGATTATGAAAAATAATTAAAGAATTTCTTATGTATGCTCTTCTTACTCCCTCCCTTTTTAAAATTGTTGTACCATATCTACATTGTCACAGCAGATACATACCTGTTAATACTTTCTCTTTTTAACCTTCATTTAGAATTCATTCTACAAATAGCTGTATATGCAATGTTCACCGCCAGGCTTTATGTAAATATCTCTCTAGTTCCTTTGAGGATCTGAAGCTCATTCTCTGGTATATTTTCTGGGAAGGAGCCTGTAAACAATATTCACTGAGATCTTGCTTGTTGATAATACATTATACCCTTTATACTTATTTTATTCCTAAATCTTTCCTGAGTTGGTGTTATCTTTTGAGTTTTTCCAATTGTAATGGATATTGTTATTTCATGTCATGTATCATTTTCCAAATGTCATTTTGCTCATTTTGAAATACTGGATTATAGTTTTCTGGGCTTGCATTTCTGGCATGCATTCATCATCTTTAAGGATATTATCCTGCTCCTTATTCTCAGTTTTTCTACTATTAACTCTGAATGAACATGACTTTGAATTATACTTGCTGTTCATTTTTGTATGAATTTATTTTCTCCTGAACTTTTAGTAGGAGGCAAGGTTCAGAACAGCTTTTCTCATTTCTCAGAGTTCTGCTTCTGTTGTTTTTGTTTGTTTTAAGAAGTGTACAAAAATCAGATAGCTGACTTCCTGAATTTTCTTGGTGTTTCCCCCTCTCCTACTTCTTTTTTTAAATTTTACTTATTTATATTTAGTTTTGGCTGTGCCGAGTCTTTGTTGCCGCAAGCGCTTTTCTCTGGTTGCGGTGAGCAGAGGCTACTCTCTAGTCGTGGCGCCCAGGTTTCTCAGTGCCGCGGCTTCTTTTGTTTTGGAGTGCGGACCCTTGGACATGTGGGCCCCGTAGTTGCAGCTCCTGGGCTCTAGAGCATAGGCTCAATAGCTGTGGTGCATGGGCTCTGCAGTATATGAGATCTTCTTGGATCAGGAATTGAACCCATGTCTCTTGCTTACATTGGCAGGCAGATTCTTTACCACTGAGCCACCAGGGAAGCCCTCCCCTGTTCTCCTTCTCTCTGGACTTCCTCTTTCCTTTTTCTCTATTGTCCATATCCTGCTCAATTTTGTTTCCACTCCCAGATGTTTCTCTTCCATATGAGTTTCTGTCCTGGAAAGCAGTTCTGATAAGTCAATTTCAAGTTCATTCAAACTGCCTGATCTCCTTTCAAAACTTGCCAAGGAAAGCCTCCATTTACTCACTAACAGTTTTATCCACTGTCCACAAATCGATCGAATTTCATTTTCCAGTGAATACCCACTGGGTATTTGGAGTTCCCCTCCTTCACAGCCTTCAGATGCCCCATTGCTGCCTTCCACTTCCTTCCATAGAAAGTGCTTTTAGACAGCCTTCTTAGAACATAGGCATACTTTTCTTTCCTCTGCTGTTTCACTCGAGAAAATTCACCATGACACTGTGAATTTTATACTCTATCCCTCCCTTGGAAAATATTTTAAAATATGATTAAGAAAGTGGTTACACTACAGGATTACAGCAACACTGTGGAACAGTCATAGAATCTACCTGCATCTCCACCAAAAAAATACATGAAAGAAATCAGACACTAAACGAAAACTCATGGACAATATATATTTACAAAATCATCAAGTGATAAGATATACCCCCTGCCCCACACCCTGTAATAAAAGGAGACGGGACAAACCTGAATTGGTCAATACATGCCCCTTGTTTTTCCAAGAGAAACTTGTGTTTCACATTTTAGAAGAAACGAAACATTTCAAGAAGCTTCCTTTTAGCTGTGGCCAAAGAAAATTACATTCCATACCCAAATATACACAGCTGGGTATGGGGGAGGGGGGAGTAAGAGCTTTCATGGAGTTATTAAAGCTGCAGCATAAGAAATAAAATTCTCAATGGAAATTCTCTTAAGCTCATGAAATTTTAGAGAAACGAAAAATTTAAGACCCAGTTTATTATTTGATTTCACAAAAATGCCTGGTGTGAAAGCAATTACCCATTTTAAATGTTTCAGCAGAGAAAATATACACTTCCTCAGCTGAGATTTGGGGGGAAGAAGGCAGACAGTAGCTGGTAGCATCATAAATCTTTGAAGGATCTGAACAAGCATCTTCTGAACATTTTAAGAGTTTAACCAGTGCTAAACTTCAGCCCTGAAGAAACAAACCAGAGAGCAGTTTCATCTTTTGTAAATCTCAGCTTCCATCTGGAGTCTTTCTTGCAGGGGGGAAGTAAACATCATCCTTTTTAAGAAGAGATAAGATCTTAATTGCCTGTTTGACCCTCACACAGCTTTTCCCCATGAGCAAAATTTAATGTAGCCTGTTTGGATATTGATAGCTTACTCATGAATGTTCCTTGTGATATAAAATCAAGACAGATCTGTGAACACTTCCGAAAAACTGCAGTCTATCTTTGGAGAAAGGGAGAAAGTTGCACTATCATCAAATACAAGCTATGTTCCCAAATAACACTAGAATTTTTAAAGTTATATTAATAAAAATGATGGCAAATAATCATACAAATCCAGTTACAACACAAATCAAGATAGTAAAGGAATCTCTGGCATTGATATTTTTTAAAAAAAGATTACAGCCTAGGAAGGACAGTATAATCTAATTTTCTGAGTTGGTTGCACTAGAGAATTGCTTGAAATGGGATCCACTTAGAATTCACATTTCCTGCCACAGATTATTGTCAGGGTGTTGAAGAGTCATTTCCAGTATGTTCTTTCATGTTTATTTCCTTGAAACCTTGGACAAGGACTATCCCATGATTAACAAAATCTTTCTAGAAGCAGAATGATGGCCGAGGGACAAACTATGCTTAAGACAGAGGAGCAAGAGCTAGAGAAGTCAGTAAAAGCCACACGTGATAAATTTGCAAATGATTATCACTGCCAGATGGAAAACGACAGTTGGCTTATTAGGATTCGACAGATACATAGAGGAATCATCAGAAAATTATGAGAGGTGCCGCAGCATGATACTTCAAAGCCTGTGCTTTAGATAGATGCACTGGGGTAGAAGTTTTGTCTACCAGTTGTGTGATCCTGGGCAAGTAACTTAACCTGATCCATCATATTGGGTTAATGATAGTATCAATCTTGTAGTGTGTCTGCGAATGAAAAGAGATGATGCTCATAGATGCTTAGCACTGGGATAATTTCATAAAATTTTTACACATCACTCAAACATTGAGGAGGGATAAGGCTGACAGTACAAGTTGACATCCTAGGCTAGCACTGGGTGCAATTTGGTAGGTGAGCTAGTCTTATCTGGAAAGTAGCTGCTGCTGCTGCTAAGTCACTTCAGTTGTGTCTGACTCTGTGCGACCCCATAGACAGCAGCCCACCAGGCTCCCCCGTCCCTGGAATTCTCCAGGCAAGAACACTGGAGTGGGTTGCCATTACCTTCTCCAATGCATGAAAGTGAAAAGTGAAAGTGAAGTCGCTCAGTTTTGTCCGACTCTGTGCAACCCCACGGACTGCAGCCTACCAGGCTCCTCCATCCATGGGATTTTCCAGGCAAGAGTACTGGAGTGGGGTGCCATTGCCTTCTCCGTTGGAAAGTAGAGACCACTCCAAATGCCAAAAACATTGCAGCTGAAGAACTGAGAGAGAAATTAGGAGAATAAATTGTCTTCTGTATAACAAAGCTGACTTTCAGACAAGAGTAAAAGAGAGTGGAGAGTTGGTCTCATTAACCTCCTAAGAATCTGGGGTCTGTTTGACTTTCCCTAGGTGAAGTAGACATATTTGGGGTGTCCACTACTTTTTCCTTCCCTTTCTTCAAGGACACACAAAGGTGAGCCCTTGTGCTCACGTTTGTGTCACATCTCCCTGCTCCTCCCTGGAACAGTCATTGAGATCAGCAATGGACCCAACCAAGCCCAGACGGGGCCAACCTGATCCTCTTTCCAGGAGAAACTTGTCTCATGTCTGGATGCCACGTATCTCAAGCCATTTTGCAAAATTCATCAACAATTTCCAAATAAAATTAATTTAGATTTATAATGTTAACAATACATACTTGTAGTGTGTGTGTGTGTGTGTGTGTGTGCACGTGCATGGGCTTAGTTGCTCAGTCGTGTCCAACTCTGTGACCCTTTGGACAGTAGCCACCAGCTCCTCTATCCATGAGATTTTTCAGGCAAGAATACTGAAGTGGGTTGCCATTTCCTCCTCCAGGGGATCTTCCTGACCCAGGCATAGAACCTGTGTCTCTTGCATTGCAGGCAGATTCTTTACCTGCTGAGCCATTGGGGAAACCCACTTGTAGTAGAACAGTCTTTGGAATAAGAAAGAAATTGTAACATTAGATCAGAGATGAGGAGTCTTAAATCAAGAAAGCCAATAAATTCAGTGCTGTCAGAGGCATTCTGTGGGTACAAGAAGTAAGAGTCTGGCTGGGAAGAGCAGAGAAGACACAAAGTGATGCAATGCCAAGAGTTAAATGGACTGGTACAAAGAGGTGAGAGGTGGAAGCTCTACCAAGAAGTGTGCTAGTTCTCCAGGTTCCAAAGCCCTTTGCTTATTGAGATGAGTAACTGGAAATGGCTACTAGGAACACCCAATGTCTTCTACTCCTGCAGTAATCTCCAAAGGACATTTACTTATTTTTGTTCTTGATTCTCTATTTTTTAAAATCTTCCGTCGGCACAGTAGAGAAATATTTTTAAAATTTGAAGAACTGAGAAATGGAATTTTCACTTTGACCGAGGAATAACAAACTATAGAGATTAAATGAAAACTCTAAACACCATTGAAGGCCAGTCTTCTCCTTTACTGCCTTTTATATTTTTCGTTTCTCCTTCCTATACAGCTACAGGAAACTCACTTCAGGAACCAGGGAAAACCGTGCCTGCTAAGCAGTCTGCCTCCTTCATCTCTCAGACTGACAGAGCCAACCCATTGTATCCTGTCCCCTCTTACAAAGCTGGCGAGGTCCTTCACTATGGGTGAGCAGAGCCATTTTGCAATGCAGCAGTGCAGCCTGAAGGCAGCTGGCAGGATAAGCTATCTCTTCCTTTCTTTCCTTGGCTGAGTTATGCTCATGCTTTCTATTCCTTGCTCCCCTTGAGCTACTGCTTTGGGCCACCGATCTTGTTATGATATCCACATTATGACACAATGTCAAGGTTTCACCGCGGCCCTTGGGTTCACTGAAGAAGAAAGCTCTGAGCGTATGTTCTCTGGGAAAGCTTGACACAGTAGAATATGAGGAGCAGGAATGAGGACAGGAAAGCTTAGTTATTTACTGCTGCGGCTGCTAAGTTGCTTCAGTCGTGTCCGACTCTGTGCGACCCCATAGATGGCAGCCTACCAGGCTCCCCGTCCCTGGGATTCTCCAGGCAAAAACACTGGAGTGGGTTGCCATTTCCTTCTCCAATGCGTGAAAGTGAAAAGTGAAAGTGAAGTCGCTCAGTCGAGTCCGACTCAGCGACCCCAGGTACTGCAGCCTACCAGGCTCCTCTGTCCATGGGATTTTCCAGCCAAGAGTACTGGAGTAGGGTGCCAAAAACAGCCATAAACTCCTGAGCTGGGGGTGGCCCAGTTCAGAGAATTTTTCAGGCTTATTCATACCCAGATGGAGATCACTAGGCTGTATAAAGCAGCTTCCCTTGTAGTTCAGTCAGTAAAGAATCTGCATGCAATGCAGGAGACATGGGTTTGATTCCTGAGTTGGGAAGATCCCCTGGAGAAGCCAATAGCAACCCACTCCAGTATTCTTGCCTGGAGAATTCCATGGACAGAGAAACCTGGAGGGCTATAGTCCATGGGGTCGCAAGAGTCGGACACGACTTAGGGACTAAACCACCACCACTGGGCTGTATAAAAAAGGCTGAGAGTAGTCAAATATCAAATTATTCCTGATGGTCAGATTCGTGCAAAGACTATATCTATTGAAAAGATATGTCGGGCTTTGGGAATTATTTGATAATTAGTATTGGAGAGAAAGAGCTTTCACATAGCTAAGATTTGTTCCTCACTTACACAATTTCATAAAATATGCAGTTTTCTCCTCAATTAAATAGTGATTTTTGTCTACAATGAGACATCACAACACACTGATTAGAATGGCTAATAGTTTTAAAAACTGGTCATACCTAGTGTTGACAAGGATGAGGAGAAACTGAAATTCATATATTCCTAGTGTGTGTGCTCAGTCACGTCCGGGTCTTCGACCACATGGACTGTAGCGTGCTGGGTTCCTCTGTCCATGGGATTCTCCAGGCAAGAATCCTGGAGTGCGTTTCCATTTCCTACTCCAGGAGATCCTCCTGACCTAGGGATTGAACCCACGTCTCTTGTACTTCCTGCATTTCGTGCATTGGCAGGCAGTTTCTTGACCACTGTGCACTTCCTGGTAGAGGTGTCAAAAGAATATCACTAGTTTGATAAACAGACAATCTCTTAAAAAGTTAACCATACAGCTGCCATGTGATTCAGCCATTCTTCTAGATATTTACTTAAGAGAAATGAAAGCACACTTCTATGTAAAGCTTTGTGCATGAATGTTCACAGCCGCTTTAGTTGGAATAGCCAAAAACCAGAAACAACCCAAACGTCTGTCAAAGGAAAAAGAATCAATAAGTTGTATTTTGTCCGTACAATGGAGTACTTCTCAGCAATAAAGAGAAATGAGTTACTGAAAAATCCATCAACATTGAAGAAGCTTAAAATAATGATCCTGAATGAAAGAAGTCAGAAAGAATAGAGCATATGCCATCTGATACCATTTACATAAAGTCCTAGGAAATGTAAATTAATCTGTCATGACAAAAAAATGCTTCAGTGGTTCTTAGGGACGTGAAGGAGAAGAGGGGCAGGCAGAAGGGATCACCAAGGGGCAAGGAGAAACCTTTGGAGGTGATAATACTTTCAATGCCTTGACAGTGGTGATGCTGTCACAAGTATATACATAAGTAAAACGTTATCCAATTGAACACATTAAATATGTGCCATTTATTCCCTGTCAATTTTATCTCAATTATTCAATTTTTTAATTAAAAAATCACGTGATTATGTTTAACATCTCTCTCTCCTAGAGACATAAGCTTTTTGTGGATCAAGCCTCGGATGATCTGGCTCACTGCTGTATCTGCAGCAACTGAAACAGTGCCCAGCACACACTAGGCATATAATTAGTTATTAAGTGAATTAATGGATGAACTAATCCCTCCTTAAGCAAGAATTTGATATTATTATGTCTTCCATTGTCAAGTTGAAGTTTACATTCCTAATGATTTTTTAAAGAACCTAATTGGCTATTCTTAGTCTGGCGTTGAAAGATGTGCACTCTATAGGTTATGACAAATATACCTTTGAAATCAGGGATCCTGACTTTAAAATAATTCTTGCTTCTACTTATAACATGCTTATCATAGAAAATTTGGGAATATAGAATAACATGGAAACTTTTTTTAAAGGCTGTGTGCTTGTTTCTTATCCTGAAATGTGACTAATTGTGAAAATAACATGTTTCAAAGAATGAAAATAATGAACTTGAATAAACTTTTGAAAAAATGGTTGTCCAGACTCTGTATGATTTCAATACCTGTAGACCATGAAATTTTTGCACCTTGCTTTATGTCCCTGGATATGCTCCAATGTCTCCTGGTTTGTAGTCTATGGGAACCCAATATAATTTGTATCCTCCTGTGTGTGAAAATTGTGTAAATCTTAATTATGTTGAATTGGTTCATAGTGCTTTTCAGCCTTACTATATACCCTTCTACTTTTCTGTCTATTCATTCTACTAATTTTTGAGAGCTTGATATTGAAATTCCAACTAAAAATCTTAATTTATCTACTTAAAAATAATTATATAGTAGAACTATATGTAACTTTGTTCTATATTTAAGTTTCTGTAAATGTGTTATCATACTTTCATATTTTAAAAAATAAAGAAGAAAAATAATGGTTCTCATCTCTAAGTTACATTACCAAAACCTGAGTGGAGTGAGCAAAACATACCTAATTTTCCTTTTTATACCAGATCAAGTTAGAAGGTTGACATGACTTCACTATTGACTTTGATAATCAGATATTACAGTTTATTCCTTAAAATACTTGAAAACAGGATGTAGGAATTTCATTCATACTGGAAAATAAAGTCAAACAAACCACATTAAATATGAGACAGGAGACAAGACCAACAAAATAGCAAAGATACAAATAGAACCTCTGCCCATCCAAGGACATTCTCCGAAGAACAGAAAAAAAGGTTAAAGAATTAAGACCAAACATATAGAAATTACTAAGTAACTCTAAACAGTTTAACTTCGGCTGTTAAAAAAAAAATATTGAACCTAAAATAAACAAACCAAACAACCAAGCTCAGAGTTACAGAGAACAGACTGGTGGTTGCTTGGAAATGGGGTTTGGGGAGTGGAAGAAACAATGATTTTTTTTTTCCTAGTTTAAATAAATTGATTTATTTTTTAGAAAATGAATTACTTAAAAATAATTGGACACTAGACTCAGAGTTGGGCTCTAAGGAAAGAAGGAGAATGTGTAAGGAGGCTCACACACAAACGGTTTTTTTTTCCTTTTTTGTTTTTCATCACACCCTGAAGCATGTGGGGTCTTAGTTCCCGACCAGGAATCTGACCCGCGACCCCTACATTGGAAGCACAGAGTCTTAACCACTGGACTGCCAGGAAAGGCCCACATACACATTTCTACCCTCAGTTTATCTTTCTTCTGCATTTTAAAATTTGACTCTCTTCTACGTGAGCCACATTCCAGAAAACTTCCACAAAAACAAGTTAGGGTCTAGGAACCTAAATTAGAGCTTTTCAGTCAAAGCTGTATGACCTACAACGGCAGGAAGAGGATTCCAAGCTCATTTGGAATGAGGTGGGTTTCTCTACCCTCTGAGCTTTAGGTGACCTTTGGATTCAATAACTGGTGGTTAAATCATATTTTTTTTTTTTTTCCTTTTTCTTGCTGCTGAAATTCTACAAGGAGAAAAAAAAAATAGGGAAAAGGGACATCCATTTAAAACCTGGTTCTGGACTCAGCATGTTATACAAACTCTTGCATTGACAAGACTAGTCTCATGACCACAGCTCCACAAAAGGAGGGCTGGCCAAAGCAGACTGGGGTGGGCATTTACCTCCCAGAAGTAACATCATTCTGGCGTATGTTTGGTGGGGGTGCTTTTTGAATGGACAGCCAGCTGTCCAGCCACAGTGCCAAGCCGCCTAGCTTGAGGCCTGGCACACAGTAGGAGCTCAACAACTGAGCAAAAAGCCTCCCCATTAGCAGGCTTGATCATCATAGACAAATTATTTAAAGTGAGGTTTCAAGCTGTGTCCTGGTAAGAACTGCATATTCAAGTATAAGGGGTTTGATTACAAGTGCTTCTTAATGATTTAAGTAGTTAAGCTTTGTATTGTAAAATCTCATATTTTGTAAAAAGGAAAAGTAAAAAATAACTGGCTTCTAAAAGCATGATGGGGAATGTTTCATATTTTTGAGTTGGGTCGGGAGGGGTGTTTGAGTCACCATCTGGGGTCTGACTCCAGATAGATGACATCCCTTTGGTGTAAATGACCCCAGCTGGGCTGGTGGTCAGCAGTGTGTTCTTTATAGACTCAAAACCTTTGGCGTTTTACCATGTGTTAATTTCCTATGCCGTCTAATGAAGCAGAGGTAGAGAGTCAAACAGAGGTAGTCCCTGTGAAAGAATGCATAGTAACCAGGGCCCAAGTTTGATTTCAGGTACTCAGAATCTGTAAATTATCTCCAGGGAGCTTGGCCAAGAGGGCAGGATAGGAATGAGACCTTGCCTGGGTGGTGAATTCCTCCTGTAGTGAAAATATTGAGCCCCAGTAGGACCCTCGCCAAGTGCAAAGCCCCACGGTACTTGAGCACAGGAAGGAGGACTTGGTTTTGCTTTATTCCTCTTCTCTTCCTCCCAAAAGGAGTTCCCATGGAGCTGGGTCTCTCGGGCAGGGCTTGGTGGAGACAAACCAGCACCACCTCATCTTTGAACCAGGACAGATACTGGCTGGAGCCATCCTTCCCTGCTGCCTGATGAGCCCACATACCAGCCCAGAAGAAAAAACCACGTCTCTGCTAGGATGGCCAGGAACCCAGCATACACCAAGTAACTCTCAGCCCCATGCTTTGTGATATAGTCTTAAACCCAGGTGCCTAAAAACATCTGGCTGGGATACAAAAGCAGGTAGAAAATGCTTGGTGGAGAGTTTAAAAAGCCGTGGCTAAAGTCATCTTCATCCCACACTGCTTTTGGAGGGAGGGCATTACAAAGCCAGCCTTCAGATCTAGGGTTGTCAGCTAACCCGCTGTAATTTATAACTTGCATCTCATTTTATAACTCGGTCCTCTGTCCCATGCCTTCCCTCCACTGTTCCACTCTTTGTCATTTCTGGCGCTTTGTCACTGTTTGTTCATAAAATGAAACCTGGGATTAAAAAAAAGCATTCCTGCAGTCTCCCAGACAGACCCGGTGAGATGTAAAGGGCTCTGGATGGGTGTCAGTTCAGTTCAGTCGTTCAGTCATGTCCGACTCTTTGCGACCCCATGGACTGCAGCACACCAAGCTTCCCTGTCCATCACCAACTCCCCAAGCTTCCTCAAACTCAGGTCCATCGAGTCAGTGATGCCATCCAACCATCTCATCCTCTGTTGTCCCCTTCTCCTCCCGCCTTCAATCTTTCCCAGCATCAGGGTCTTTTCCAATGAGCCAGTTCCTCACATCAGGAATTGATGTGAGGAACATCAATTTGGCCACATCAGGTGGCCAAAGTATTGGAGCTTCAGCTTCAGCATGTCCTTCCAATGAGTATTCAGGGTTGATTTCCTTTAGGATTCACTGGTTGGATCTCCTTGCAGTCCAAGGGACTCTCAAGAGTCTTCTCCAACACCACAGTTCAAAAGCACCAATTCTTCGGTGCTCAGCTTTCCTTATGGTCCAACTCACATCCATACATGACTACTGGAAAAATCATAGCTTTGACTAGACATACCTCTGTCATAAAGTAATGTCTCTGCTTTTTAATATGTTGTCTAGGTTGGTCATAGCTTTTCCTCCAAGGAGCAAGTGTCTTTTAATTTCATGGCTGCAGTCACCATCTGCAGTGAATTTGGAGCCCCCAGAATAAAGTCTGTCCCTGTTTCCATAGTTTCCCTATCTATTTGCCATGAAGTGATAGGACCAGATGCCATGATTTTAGTTTTCTGAATGTTGAGTTTTAGGCCAGCTTCTTCACTCTCCTCTTTCACTTTCATCAAGAGGCTCTTTAGTTCCTCTTCACTTTCTGTCCTAAGAGTGGTGTCACTTAGTGCTTGCTAAGTCACTTCAGTTGTGTCTGACTCTTTGGGACCCCATGAGCTATAGCCCGCAGGATTCCTCTGTCCATGGGATTCTCCAGGTAAGAATACTGGAGTGGGTTGCCATGCCCTCCTCAGGGGATCTTCCCGACCCAGGAATGGAACCCACATCTCTTATGTCTCCTGCCTTGGCCGGTGGTTTCTTTACCACTAGCACCGTCTGGGAAGCCCATCCAGGGTTACTAAGGAGGAAATATTTGCCCACCAAGGCATTCCATGAGGGGCATGAACCACACACTGATAGTCTCCAAGGGCAAGTTCACACTGCCATTCGTCACCAGTACAATTAACTCAAATCAGTCATGCAGAAAGCTACAAGGGTAAACTTGATTCTGATAGAGAACAGGAAATTAATGCTCTGCCCTTCCTCTCTAGAAAAAGAAACAGGTCCTGTTATGAATGAACCTCTTACTGCTTTTTACGAGAAGGAAGCTGAAAAGTCTTGCTCCTGAGCTTTTACAGGGTGAGGGTGTGCGCGGAAAGCTAATTAGTTCAGACTGGTTTCCCCAGGACTGTGTCATGCTTGGCTTCTTCCTGCCTTGGTTATTTTCTATGAGATTGTGATGAGGCTGTCATGTCTGCAGGATTATAGTGAAGGATGACACTAACCCACATGTTCAGAGACCGTGAGAACAGCAAGACGCTGGCTCTTCTTATGGATAAATGATGAGTTGTAGAGGTTTAAATGAAGTTGCCACAGGTGACTAAGTGTTACACCTGAAGAACCAAATGTCCTGATAGATGTCAAAGAACTTTTCATCCTGAAAAGAGGATGGAGAGGATAGGCATTATTTGGGGCTGTTCTATTCAAACCCCTTCTTACAGATGAAGAAAACAAAGTCCAGAGAGGGGACTGCCAGCCAGAAGTCACCAGCAGGAGAATGGCAGAGCCATGCCTGGAAAGCGGGGCTTTCCAGAGAGCCCAGAGACCCAAGCCAAGCTCTATCCCTGTGTAAACCACATAATAATATTGAGGGCAAATTTTTTTCCGCAGCTTAAAAGTTTTGACTTCAAAGAATCTTAAACGCTTTCTTTGTGATCCCGTGTGTGTTTTGCAATTAAATTCTAGGAATTGAAACAATTTAGGAAAGTAAAGCCCTGGTTTGCCAGAAATCCTACGGAATGGGGAGTTTAGTTGAAATGTACAGCACTTTTATTTCACAATTAAAAGCTGCTGTTTTGGAGTACCTCTTTCATGTCACTGACTTGTGTGCAGGAGGCACGGTCCTCATTTACCCAGCATCCTCTGCACACTGCCAAGCCCATTCACTTCCCTGACTTCATACCCTTTGCCCAGCAGAACTTAAGAAGCTGAGTTCTCCCAAGATTAGATGGCATTTGCGATTTTTCTGTACAAGTGCATACTCTCTCACCTATTCCTGCAAGTGGGCTGGAAGGTAACACTTGAATCTGAAGAGATGGACTGGTTCCTTATGCTCCAAGATGCCTTTGGTGGGTTTGACTGCTCAGTGGTAACTATAGCTGCTGCACGCACCTCCCCTCCCTTCCCCTGTTTCAGATGTATCCTGAGCACCCATCCTGAATGCCAGGTACTGAACTAAGTACTGAGGATGCCAGAGTTGATAAAACACAGACCCTGATTTCAAGAACTCCAAGGCCAGCAGACATTCCTCCTGGTCCAGTGTTTAAGACTTTGCTTTCCAATGCAAGGGGGCACAGGTTCAATCCCTGGTTGGGGAACTGTGATCTCACATGCTTCAAGCCGAAAAGCCCAAACATAAAACAGGAGCAATATTGTAACAAATTCAATAAAGACTTAAAAAAAAAAAGAACTCCAAGACCAGGAGGCAAGTAAGGATTCATTACACTTCTGTGGGCCATGTGTGTTGGGGATTCTGACACATGGGGTTGCAAAAGGGCCAAGGGGATTCTGGAATTCTGGAGAAATTTTCCACTTCTGCCTTCCGGCCTTACGTGTGACCCACCCACCTGCTGAGGGCCAGTTGCGCTAAGGAGAGAGCTGCCACCCATCACTGATTTCTGTCACTGTTACTGGTCCATGCAAAACTCAGGCAAGGATCTCAGCTCTCTGCTGTGATGACTGATCAGTGGATGCATAAGAAACAGTCACACCAACATGCCTCGCTCTCCCTCTGAGAGAAACCATGGACGAGAGGCCTCATTTAGCTGATGGGACCATAAGCCCAGCTTTCATCAGGAAGCTTCCCAGGCTGCTCTGAAGGACGCATTGGACCTCATGAGGAGTTGATGTGGACAACATCATTAAGTGATTAATTTCCCAACTGCTTCATCATGAGTTCCTTTTAAACACATGAGGCTAATAAGGAGTGCTTGCCATTTGGTGATTTTTCTCCTGGTCCCTTTAGGCAGCCTACATGAAGACACTGGTTATGTAGCTTCCTTGCTTAAACCATGGCCTAAGGTAGGAACGGACTCTGGAGAGAGGTGGGCTGGCACTGCCTCTGTGACTGCTGGGCCTGTGTCTGAAAACACACACATGTGGAACAATCGGGCAGGACTCCAGAGAGGCCCTGGGCAGAGGTCAGAGCTCTGACTCCTCTATGTGAAAGTTCAGAATAAACCTAGTTTCCACAATGTTCCTGCTTTCTTTTCCCCGAAAAATGGAATGCTATCTGCTTGTTCTCTCTCTCACTCACCTTCCTTCCCCCAGTTCTTTGGTTTAAAGTCAGCTTCCTACAATCAAAAACACGTTCCAAAAGTATCTCCTTTGCCCTCTGCTGTATCCCAGCAGGTCCAAAAGTGCCTGACACCTAACAGATAAGACCAAATAGCTGTTGGATGAATGAGTGACTCTTCTTTACTCTTCAATTTCAGCACTCACCTCTATGGGGACAACTCCAGCCTCAAATTTTCTCCTACCCAAAGCCCCACATCTCCAGCTGTTTGTTTGCATTTCTTTCTGCTGCCTGCTCACATTCAACATGCTTGCAACAGAAACCTTTTTCTTTCTCTCCAAACCAGCACCCCCACTTGACCTTCCTTTCTCTGCCAGCAACACCATCATTCACTCAACAACTCCAGTACCAAATTTCCGCGTGGGGCTGCCTCCCCTCCTCCGTCTGTGAACCATAGCCTTTCCTAAAGCCTGCTTACCTGTCCACTGCCCGGTTTCCAGCCACCTTCCCTTTCCTACCAATCCCAGTCCCAAGGTCTAACTCGGAATCTCATCCCCTTAGACTTACCCTCTTACGATAGCCTCCTAACTGGTTTCATTGCTTTCGTCATTCATTGGAAACTCTTCTCCAGTCAGTGTCTCCAAGCTCTTTGGTCATCTTCCGCTACTTCAATCTAACCAAAATCCATCAGCCACTCGCTTATGCCTACTGCTTTGAATTTGGCATTCAAACTTCTCCACAGTAACTCTTTAAATATTTCCCAGTCACACCTCCAGTGATTCCCAAGATAGAACCTTCCTTTGATTGAGTCTTATTTCTGAATATGTTTTACATCTTCCCCCACCTGGATTCAAGTCCTCTCCTGCCCCTCCCCCAGGAGTCTCTCTCCTCAACTCTTTCCAGTGAACTCTGACCCGGCCTTCAAGACCAGCTCAGATCACACCTCCTCCAGGAAGCCTTCCCTACCCAGTTGAGCCCACAGTTGTTTCCACGTCCTCTGAGTTCCTATAGAGCACGTCCTCTGTATCCTCACTTGATCTTAGCATCAGAGCTTTGTGGATATAGTGAGTCATTAGTCATTTTGTCATGTGTATTAGTCTTATCTCCCCAGCCAGCTTGTAAACTCCTTTTGAACAAAGCTCATGGCCCATGTTCTCTTATATTCCTACAGCAGTTAATCTCCTTGTTTTCCAAATCAAGACCTTGCACAGAGTAGGAGCTCAGCTGATACTAGTTGATTTTTAAGTAAGATTAAGACTGAAATAAATGAACATCAGGATAGGAATCAAACTATGCACATTTAGGAAACAGCTTTCCTGAGGGTATTTTAATGCATTTTTTCCCTCAATAAAACTGAATATTTTAAACAGTATCAACATCACATATTAGATGTGAAATATACTAGCTTATGTTAAAATTTATTTCATTGTTATTCATTTAGAGAAGAAAGAAAAGTAGAGAATGTTTTAAATTCCAGTAACAAAAGTGGGTCATCTGAAAATTGATCTTAATTTTCCATATTTAAATCACCTCATTTTAGCAATAACATGGTAGATTTAGTAATGATGAAGGGCTCACAAAGTAACTCTTTCATAGTGTTTATGTTTTAAATCAACACAAAAGTGTTATTTATGCTGTTCTGATTCAAATTGGTTAAACTACATCACCTCTGGATTTTAGGGAAAGTCTCCAATCTGGTTCTTGACTCTAAAGCCCAGATTTGGCTCTCCCCCTTTTCCTCCCTGTGGTGTTGAAGAAGACTCTTGAGAGTCCCTTGGACTGCAAGGAGATCAAAAAGGTCAATCCTAAACAAAATCAGTCCTGAATGTTCATTGGAAGGACTGATGCTGAAGCTGAAACTCCAATAGTTTGGGCACCTGATGTGAAGAACTGACTCATTGGAAAAAACACTGATGCTGGGAAAGATTAAGGGCAGGAGGAGAAGGGAACGACAGGATGAGATGGTTGGATGGCATCATCAGCCTGATGGACATGAGTGTGAACAAGCTCCAGGAGTTGGTGATGGACAGGAAAGCCTGGTGGGCTGCAGTCCATGGGGTCGCAAAGAGTTGGACATGACTGAGTGCCTGCACTGTCTGACTGACTCTTCCTTCCTCTTCAGGGATGAATGTCTGTGTCTCTCCCACAAAATCATATGTTAAAGCCTAATCCCCAAACTGATGAAATCAGGAAGTGAGGCATTTGGGTGGTGATTAGGTCATGAGGGTGGAACCCTTATAAATAGGATTAGTGCCCTTATAAGAAGGGACAGGAGAGAGCTTCCCCTCCCCACTCGGTTGTCCACCACCTGTGGATACAGGACAACTGTGTGCAAACCAGGAAGCAGGTCCTCACCAGAGACAGGATCTAGCATCTACCTTCGTCTTAGGCTTCCCAGTCTCCCAAACTGACAAATAAGTGCTTTTTGCTTAACCCAACCAGTCTGTGGTATATTTGTTGTATCAGCCTGAAGAGTCAGCTTTTCTACAAGGAAAGCCTGACCCCAAAACCTGACCAAATGCTGCTCTCTCCTGTCCTTTCTATGTCAGAGATATTAAAGTCTGAAATCTCATCCTCAGTTTTCTGGTTAATCTCCTGGGTTAAACTCTGACCTGCTTGATTCCAGAGGTGACACCTATTTAGCTGTGTATCCACAGCTCCTACACATTGCCTGGTACACAACTCCACTGATGCTCTTTGAATGCATACAAGAATAAATGATGACCTCCCAAAGAGGAGCAAGGGCTCTGAGCTGCTAGAGGGCATTCCAAAAGACTTTACAAAGGAAGTAATGTTTCCCTGGCTGGCTCTTCCCCTGTCCCCAAGCCTGTCCCCAGTCTGCCATCTGGGCATTTTCTGACAACTGCAGTTTCCTGGTTCCAATCACAGAGCTATGGCTAACACTCTTGGGTGGGGCTAAGGACACACGTGCCAAAATGCTCCACTGGTGATTCTGATGAGAAATCAGCTTTGGGAATCCCTGATCTTCAGGCATGGGGGCTTCCCTGTTAGCTTAATGCCAGAGAATCTGCCTGCAATGCAGGAGATATGGGTTCAATCCCTGGGTCAGGAAAATCCCCTAAAGGAGGGCATGGAAATCTGCTCCAGTATTCTTGCCAGGAAAACCTCATGGACAGTGGAGCCTAATGGGCTCCATTCCATTGCTCACAAAGAGTCAGATACAACTGAAGCGACTAAGCACAGCACAGTACAGATCTTTAAGCATGAAAAATCTGTCTTCTATGAGCAAGAAGTGGCCTACGGGACTATGCTAACCTCTGCCCACCAGGACAGCCTTATTTTGAACCACTCTACTCTCTCTAAGAGTGTGTGTGCACAACACACACCTACCTGTCTACGCATACCTCTGTGCCTCTGCTCAGCTCCCACTTGCCTGGGTTACCCTTTCCTACCTTGCCTATTCACCCAGTGCCTCCAGAGGAAATATTACTTCCTTTGTAAGGTCTTTTGGAAAGCCCTCCAGAGCAGCTCAGAGCCCTTGCTCCTCTGTGCCACCGTGCCCTTGTGCACCCCTTTGGAAGGTCATCATTTGTTCTTGAATGCATTCAAAGAGCATCCGTGGAGCTCCAGTTGTGCACCAGGCACTCTATAGGAGCTGTGGATACACAGCTAAATAGGTGTCAGCTCTGGGATCAAGCAGGTCAGAGTTTAATCCAGGAGATCACCCAGAAAACCCAGGATGAGATTTTCAGGCTTTAACGTCCCTGACATAGAAAGGACAGGAGAGAGCAGCATTTGGTCAGATTTTGGGGTCAGAATTTTCTTGTTGAAAAGCTGGCTCTTCAACTGTGGTTTTCTACAGTATTAGGTGGCCCTAGTGGTAAAGAACCCTTCTGCCAATAATACACCATGTTATCATCATTAATTTAAGATCAAAGTCATAAACAATTGTTTAAATATCCTCTCTAGAAGTCCAGATGCATTCAGTACTTTTTCAAGCCCATCTTCCTAAGGAAACTCTCTTCCAGGGCCTTCGGTCGGGCTCCAGGCTGGTGGCCCGATGTGCCCAGCACTCAATGGTGGTCCTAGATCTCCTTGTATCAGCATCCTCAGGACTCCCTCCCCTCTGTCCTGTGTACCAGGGTAGTAACCAGACTGCTTTCTGCATCCCATGTCTTCCTCTTCTTTGGTTTATGGCCCTGTTTTGGAAAAGCACATTCCCTGGTATCTTCCTAAAAAGGTACCTAGAAGGTACGTTTTCTGAGGCTTTGCATGTCTGAAAAAAACATGACACTTGGTTAATTGCTTAGCAGTTGGGTCTCCAGCTCTACTTTAAACGGCTCTACTCATGCCAGTTTTCACAGTTTAAATGCTTCAATTCTTGGGAAAATGTGTGTAGGAAGTAATTCATAGTATAGTGATAACCACAAAATCTTGGGATAACCCAAATGCCTTTTTAACATGCAACTGTTAAAAATAATGAAAGATCCATTAATTAATCCACTTAGTCATTTCCCCAGCTAACACTTATTGAGCATCTGCCATATGCCGGGCCAGGTTCTAAGTGCTAAAGACATAACAGAAGTTCCTGTCAGCAGGTACTTTATACTATCTGCCTTTTTCTCACACTTAGGTGTATCTTTCTACATCCTAAGTGGAATCTGATTCTTGAATCTCTTTCAAGTCCAACTGGGGAAACATAAGAGTCGACCCTATTTTTTTTGCAAGTGAAAGATCTACTTAATCCACATTTCTGTTTATGTAAACGTATAAGAGCTAGATATAACTAAGTGATTGAGCACACACACAAAACATAATTTCGGTAGTTCAGTTCAGTTCAGTTACTCTGTCGTGTTCTGACTCTTTGTGACCCCATGACTGCAGCTAGCTAGGCTTCCCTGTCCATCACCAACTCTTGGAGATTACTCAAACTCATGTCCATTGAGTTGGGATGCCATCCAACCATCTCATCCTCTGTCGTCCCCTTCTCCTCCCACCTTCAATCTTTCCCAGCATCAGGGTCTTTTCCAATGAGTCAGTTCTTCGTATTAGGTGGCCAAAATATTAGAGTTTCAGCTTTACCATCAGTCTTTCCAATGAATATTCAGGACTGATTTCTTTTAGGATGGACTGGCTAGATCTCCTTGCAGTCCAAGGGACTCTCAAGAGTCTTCTCCAACACCACAGTTCAAAAGCATCAATTCTTTAGCGCTCAGCTTTCTTTATAGTCCAACTCTCACATCCATACATGACTACTAGAAAAACCATAGCCTTGACTAGACAGACCTTTGTTGGCAAAGTAATATCAGTAATAAAATACCAAATACTGCCATTCTTTGGTGTCTTTTCAAGGTCAATAACCCTTCAATCACTGGTGAAGCTAAAGACTTGATAAAGATTTATGACAATTTACCCAGTGCTTTTGTGTAGAGTGAATTTTCAAATCATAGACTCAAATTGCAGGTTAATTTACAGCTGAATTCACTGCATAAAATCTAAGTATCAATTTCAAAACTTTCTTTGTAATTTTAACCTGAAATTTACTGAGGGGTTATTATAAGTTTGGAAAGCCACAAGAAAGAAAGAACTGAAGGAGTATTCTTAGAGGCCGCAGGTTTCAGGCTTTTCTTTGGAATATCTGCAGACGTTTTTGGCTGTCACAGTGGAAGAACAGGGTGGGAGAGTGGTGGGGTGCTACCGGCGTCTAGTGTGTAGAGGCTGGGCTTCTAAACACCTCGCGATGCATAGGACAGCCCCAGAGCAAAGAACTTGCCAGTCCCAAATATCGGTAGTGCTAAGCCTGAGAAACCCTGGTTCAAAACCTTAGCCATAATAATAATTATCAGGCATTGCATAAACAAAATAAGTATTTATTCAGGAAGTGGTAGCAAAGGTTTAAATCACGAGTAATTTTAGCAGATATTTTTGAACATTAGGTTTGAATCCCTGACTCTTTCTGTGCCTCTTTGAATTGTGTATAGGACTTTCACCTCTGGCTAGGAGACTACATTTTCATTTTTTCTAACCCTAACCCTAACCCTGGAATATTTGGAATATTCCAAATGCCCTCTGTGGGAGGAGGACAAACTGGTTGAGTAACACTGTCCTAAACAAAGACTTTGATTGTCATCTACTTGTTCCCTGCAATTGCATGTCTTGCTGGTACTTAGAAAATAAGACTGCCATGCGCAGCTGGCCAGGTTACTCACTGTGTAAGGGCAGCTGGCCAAAGATGTAAGGAAAAGCCAAAATCCAGCCTTTGCTCTGCTTGCTACATCTTAGTCCCTGTAATGGGTCTCTGTTCTGGAGAGAGAGAGAGTTCTTTAGAACTCACATATTAGGTGCCTTGTGGGCTATCTTCTTGTAGCAACATTCAAAAGTAATAGGAAGACTAGCATGTCAGATGTAAAACTCATCTAGCCCAACGCCTTCAGTCTTAAAGATAGGAAAACTGAGGCCCAGGAAATTATGGAAGGATAACTTTGAGAAATGTACTCTAGTTGAAAACTTGGGAAGAAAAGGGAGAAGCTGATTATACTTTAGGGAGCTTGAGTATCAAACGGGAAAATCTAACGTATATCTTGGAGAAGGGCCCTTGCATGAGTAGGGAGGGGGAGGAAGCACAATCCAGTTTACAGGCAGACACAAGACAAAGAGATAACCTTTCATATGAAAGGCAGTGTAGACAGGAGGAATGGGATGTAATGGGCCACACAGAAAAATGTCCCTGGAGAAGAACGTGCTGATGGTCACTGCTGCCCTGGGATCAGCTCAAAACCAAGACCAGAGTCTGATTCATCTTTGTGGCCTTTGGGTTCATTCCTGGCCCACACTGGCACAGAACAGAGGCACAGCAAAGCACCAGCCTGGGTAAAACACTACTGAATGTGGAGACCATGGAGGCAGAAACAGGAAGCCCTCCTGGTGGAAAGCACGGGCTGTCCAGGAGGAGAATGTTCCAAGAAACCACTGCCTCGGTCTCCCTCACCCTCAGAGAGTTCTCCTCTCTGTCTCTAAGAAAGCATGGCTAAATATGACACCCTCACTTCTCCAGATGGTCCACTCGCTGAAGGTGATACAGCAAGTTGTATTTAACCACTGTCTGCCCTGGTGAGTCCAGCTGCACCCACATACCCTGGACTCACCAGTTGAACCCACCCTCCCTAGGACAAGCTGGGCTCTGGGGCTCTGAGCCCACTGACCTCCTGGAACTTCAGCATGTGGGCATCTGGCCCGTGCTGTTCCCCTTGCTCATGTAGGTCAGCTTAACCTTGGCCAAGGGCTCTGCCCCTCTCACAGTCCCAGCAAGATACCTGACAAATCCATGATAGAGTTAACAGAAGCTGCAGCAAATGGCACACACGCTCAGAAGCCACCAGGAACACATGTCTCCTCCCTGGGCTTCTGGCTGCAACCCCCTGGGTGGGTCTTCTCCTTTCCTCCAATTCAGGGAACTCACAGCTTCACTGGTTCCTGCCTTTCCTGTTCTTCAGGGGCAGTGATTGAACATTAAGTAAGCAACTATAATGCACCAACTAGGAGCTTTCTCAATGGCTTAGTGGGTAAAGAGTCTGCCTGCAATACAGGAGACGTAGGAGATGCAAATCCGATTCCTGGGTCAGGAAGATCCCCTAGAGGAGGAAATGTCAACCCACTGAATATTCTTGCTTGGAAAATCCCATGGACAGAGGAGCCTGGCAGAAAACAGTCAGTGGTGTTATAAAGAGTCGGACACAACTGAAATGACCAAGCACGTACTTATGCATAATGCACCAACTAACCAGGAGAGATGCCCAGAGGGCTGCTGCTGGGTCAGGTGTTAATTCACTAGTGACTGGATCACATGGAGGTGCTGGGTGCTGGGGGCCATCTCCACTGGCACAAGAGTATCTCAAGGTTTTACCCCTGGTGGAGTCTTCCCAGTGGCTATCATACGCAGTTATCTCTCTCCTTCTTGGAAGTACAGTTTGACTCTGCTGGGCTCTTGAAAACACAGAGAAGCATCTGTAGCTTTTAACAGGTCCCCCGAGGGCAGTTCAAACTCTAGCAATCCACACCCCTTCGGAGGTGATGGGGTCTGACAATAACCCCACCACGATCTCCCCTTGCAGGTCTCCTTTCCACAGAGCACCTGCTGTGGCACTTTTTCAAGAGGAGCCTAATAATACAGTCCAGGCCACTAACTCCTCTATTCTGCTGCCAAACTTTACAGATGTTTCTGCAGGGTCTGACTCGGTAACAATCCATAAAGCACCAACTACAGCTATAATTAAATTGTAAAAATCAATCCAGCCACAGCACGCAGCTGGGGAGGAATTCATCTCCTGCGATGTCCCCAGTGGGCCATAACCCTCCTCTGGTTGCCATGGCAGGTGGCAGAGGGCACTAAGTCAGCAGCACGGGAGCCCAGAGTGCACCTCTGGCTCTTGTTTCTATGGCAGGGTTTTGGGAACCATCAGAGACTCATCAGAGCTGCAGCAACAATGACATGGAAAAATAGTCCATAGGAAATGTGTTGTCAGGTTGAGAGACACTCCAACTGGAGCTCATAGAACTCAGAAGTGAGGGTGTAAGATCTGGTGCCTGGAAGGGACCAGCCAGGGTTGGATGTGCAACTGGGCAGAGAGGGGGGAGACCCGGAACCAGGAGAATGAAGGAAGAACGTGATCCAGGCTAAAGCAGGGGCAGAACCCCTAGTGCTTCAGACAAGGGTTGTCATTGGTAGAGATTGCCAGCCAGACTAATTAATTAAATTTGTATGGTATTTAAAATTTGCTATGTACCTGCTTAAGTTGTGTGTGTGCATGCATGTGTGGCTTATTCTACAATGTAAATTTTATTTTCAACGAGTCCATCTGCTATCTTTATGAAATGCTAGAATTAAAAGGAATCTCCTTGGATATTGTTCAGATGAAGTACTAAACCGAATTTGCATTTGGAACAAGTCTTTGGCAGCCTGGACTGGAAACAGCTGGTGACCACTTGCCTCACGTCCACTTTGCCTTTTATGTGGGTTGAATGCTGCCCCATCTCCCAATCCTCCCTTTCAGGATATGTCCATCCTATTCAGGAAAAGTCTTTCAGAAGTAATTAAGGGTCTCAACTAAGGATTAGGATGAATCCTAAATTCAATGACAAGAATCTAGAAGAAATAAGAAGGGAGAGACTTCCCTGGCAGTCTAGGGCTTAAGACTTCACCTTCCACTGCAGGGGGTGCGGCTTCAATCCCTGGTTGAGCTAAGACTCCCACGTGCCTCACAGTCAAAAAACCAAAACATAAACAGAAGCAATATTGTAACAAATTCAATGAAGACTTTTAAAATGGTCCACATAAAAAAAAAATCTTTAAAAAAAGGAAGGAAAAGGAGAAACTACAAGTCCACAGAGGCTTCCCAGATGGTGCAGTGGTAAAGAACCCACCTGCCAGTGCAGGAAACGCGGGTTTGATCCCTGGGTCAGGAAGAGCCCCTGGAGGAGGAAATGGCAACCCACTCCAGTATTCTTGCCTGGGAAATCCCATAGACAGAGGAGCCTGGTGGGCTATTAGTCCATGGGGTCCCAAAGACTTGGACGTGACTAAGCATGTGCTCATTCATATATGCACACATCAGTCTACAAGCCAAGGAACCCCATCAATTACCAGCAGCCACCAGAAGCTAGAGGAGAAGCATGGGACGAATTCTCCCCCAGAGCCAACTCTGCCAGTACCTTGATTTCAGACATCTGGCTTGCAGACTGTGAGAATAAATACGCGGTTTTAAGCCACCCAGTTTATGGAAGTTTATGGCAACCACAGGAAACTATCGTAATATACATGGCAGCTCATGACACGGTGACGTGGGGAGGAGCATCTAATACTCGTTTTGGAGTCACGATTACCTGAATTTGGATTTTATTTGTGTCTCTGCCACTTTTTACTTATACGATTTTAGACAGATGATTTTTCAATGTTCCCCTCTGTGCTGTGGGGTGGTAATATTTATTTTACAAAGCTGGAAAAATGAAATGAGAGGCAGCCACATAGCATCTGGCACATAATAACAACTGGATAAATGTTAGCTCATTATCATGCCTTTATTATTAGAAGTTGGTTGGACATCCAAGTTAATAACAAGTTAAGGGGAAGACAGGAAGTTACTTTTTTTTTTTTTTGAGGAAGTTGCTTTTGAAATAGGCATTCCAGAAAGAGATGATGGCTCTTCTTCTGGGAAGAAGTAGGGAGAGAGGACATTTGGGAGAAAAACTAAGGAAGAGAGTCCATTGTCTGTATTTGAAAAGAAGAGAGAAAAGAAAAGACAGAGGAATAACTGGGAAAGACATAGGGGGAGGACTGGTTTTAAAATAAAACAACTATCGCTATTATGGAAGATGAATGGAGGGTGTTGCTCTATGTTTAGGAGGAGGACGGAAATAGAGAAAGTACTCTTTTAGACGACAGAAGGAGAGGCTGTAATTATAAAGGGAGTATATGTATCTCTCATGCTGAGTGGTTAAATAAACAGGCCTTTATGGAGGCTTCTCTCTTTATGGAGAAGCCCAAGGAAGAGTGAACTTCCTTTTCAGGATGCCACCAGGTATCAGAAGGGGTACCTGCCCATCTCCTGAGCTGGGGGTGATGACAGGAAACAGAGACACTTCCAGGCAACTGCCCAGCATAGGGGAGGTGCACTGCCTAGGAACTCAGAAATTAGACCCTCTCCCCTTTCCCTCTATACCACCAAAAGGATACAGAATATGTTCATCAGTTCTCATCAAGACTGAGCTAGTCCTGTGACCCCATGGGCTGTGGCCCGCCAGGCTCCTCTGAATCCATCAGGAATTCTCCAGGCAAGAATACTGGAGTGGGTTGCCGTGCTCTCCTGCAGGGGATCGTCCCGACCCAGGGATTGAACCCAGGTGTCCTGTATAACAGGAATATTCTTTACCATCAGAGTCACCAGGGAAGCCCTGAGCTAGTCCTAAAAGGGTATTTTTGACAGCTGAGAGGGTGGAGTATGTTCTGGGAGGAAAAAACAGGTTGAACAAAGACAGCGAGTGAATAAAAAATGAAGGCAGTGCAGGAGGAGGGCACAAGCCTGCAGGATATATACAGGGGAGGAGTGGGAGAGAAAGAGAAGAGACAATGGGGCACCCATCGCCCCGAGCAAGGGGGCAACATAAGCCGTGCTTGGGAAGGCCAAATAGAGAGCTCCATATAGAAATGGGAGGGGAAGGAGCGCTCAGAGTGTTTCATTAACAAGTTTAAATTAGCATCAACATTTAAGAATTGAGTTTTTCCTTGAAAAACCAGATTACTGGTATCAAGAGAAAACAGATGGTCTGGCCATTCTGGCTCCTTACTGTGATGTAGTCGAAGGGAGGCTGAGGCATGGGGCTGCGGCTGGAAGGCTCAAGCTCTCTTTGCCATGGACCCACCTTAGCCAGCACTTCACACATTCACATGGCCTGCCCAGGCCCTGGTGGCCAGAGACGGCAAATGTAGATGACTTCAAGGGACAAAGTAAGACGTTCCCACCCTCTCTCCCTCCAGGCCCTAGTGCTGAAATGCATCTCTGATGTTGGCAGTTGATTGACAGCATTAATCAAACTTTCTTTATCCTTAACTATTTTTGATTTTGTCTACTGGTTCTATGAATTCTTGAGAAAGCAGTGTGTGTGTGTGTGTGTGTGTGTGTGTGTGTGTATGCATTTTAACCAACTTCTTCTTTTTTTTTTTAATTTAATTTTATTTTTAAACTTTACAATATTGTATTAGTTTTGCCAAATATCGAAATGAATCCGCCACAGGTATATCTGTGTTCCCCGTCCTGAACCCTCCTCCCTCCTCCCTCCCCATACCCTCCCTCTGGGTCGTCCCAGTGCACCAGCCCCAAGCATCCAGTATCGTGCGTAGAACCTGGACTGGCGACTTGTTTCATACATGATATTATACATGTTTCTTAGGAAGGAAAACTAGTCAGAAATTAGAGCTCTCACACATAACCTGGCACATAAGTAGTCTATTGACCTGCATGTAGTTCTCCTTCCCGAGCAAGGTTCAGACATTCTCCTGGCAACTTCATGATGTCTTTAGCCAAGTATGTAGATACAGTCTCCGGATGGATCCTCTTAGGCTTAATAAATCAATATTCTGAAAGTCAGAGTTGCTTAAACTAGGCTAACTACTACAAATACTGTCTAATAAGGCTTCTTATTTTTTTCCTGAGTAGAATACAGGATGTAAAGAAAAAGTATAGCTCTTTTCTGTTTTTCCTGTGGTTTCAAACTCAGGGCAGGTATATCTACAGGGCACATTAACTGGATACTAGACTTTGTGTCAATACAGGCATCACCCCCAGGATGATTTTTCCCAGGGAATTTCTTTGGAAAGCTTTCTTAATGTGAAGATGCTACAACACTCTTCAGTCAGCCTTGGGAATTGCAAATGCAACCCAGAGATGGAACACTGACTTTCTTTAAAAAGACAGAATCCTAATGCTTATATCTTAAACTGCAAAGAACTAATAGTCATCATGCAATTCCATTTGATGGTAATTAATATCTATTATTTTTACCAATTCATGGAATTTCCTCAGACTTATTTTCATCCTTTGAGCTAAATTTTCTTTATTCTCCACGAAACAGTTGCTGTTCCAATTTATGCAAGTCAAACAGTGACACTCCAGTGGTCCATCCTCTGACTTGACTAAGAATCAGTTCCAGGAGTAAAATAGATGCTGGCAAGAAACACTACATCCCAGCAAGGATCCTGGAACATATGATACAACGAGATTACCCTAGGATAGGCTGGAGCTGAGCTTGAAGTCTAGAATATAGGTAGGCAGAGAGGACAGATGGGGTCTTCCTGATAGGAGGTTGGAGAAGGAGTATAGCCAAAGAAAAGCCACTTCTAATGACAATCTCCCTCACTGACCTTGACCTTCCTTGCTGCATGATGGCATCATCTCTCACGTACATGCTGTTTAGGCTAAGCGCCCAGGGTAAGACAATAATACATAGTCCTAATTAGCACCTGTTGTCACTGCTCAGAAAATAAGGACTGGGATGGGATGGGTCAATACTGACCACAGGAAAGGGGAAGAATTTTTTAAGCCAGGCTTAGATGGTACCAGTGTGGGAATCTCTGTTCTAAACAGAAGATCAGGGCATGGTCAACCTGTGCATCTCTACTGTTCTACCCCTTGGTGGAGTTACTTATATGACTGTCTTCCCATTGAGTTATGATCTTCTCCCACCACAGGGTCCTACTTTCCATTCAATTGCTTATTTTCTGATGAACTGTTGGTTGCAGAAACGGCGCAGAAATGCACCAGAGACTAGGAAACTGAGAATGTCTATTTCTGGCCATGACAAGGGAACTGGTAGCAGACTTATCTCTCCACCATGAACTACTAGAAAACCAACAACTGTTTTCAGATATTGGATAGCAGACAGCATAAGAATATGATCCCTAGAGAAGGGAGATAAGGAAGGTGAAAAAGATAAGCTCTGCAATGACCTTAGTTTTCTGCCTGGGGGCGCTTTGCAGATTTCAGTGCAAGGAGAGAGATCCCAAGCAGAACACAATGTGCTTGTTAAATTGAGAAGTGAAAGGGAAAGTTTTAGTCACTCAGTCTTGTCTGACTCTTTGCAACCCCATGTACTATAGCCCGCCAGGCTCCTCTGTCCGTGGAATTCTCCAGGCAAAAATATTAGAGTGGGTTGCCATTTCCTTCTCCAGGGATCTTCCAGACCTAGGGACTGAACCCACGTCTCCTGCATCGCAGGCAGATTCTTTACCATCTGAGCCACCAGAGGATCACTCTAAAAAAGCTTAAATACAAAGGATCTTTCAAAGGAACAGTTTGCTCTTCAAATAAATTGACTGCCTGCCAGAGCAAAGGCCAACTCTCTTTAAAAGAAAGTAAGAAAATCTATGTGATCAACAAGGTAAAATGTATAGTATCCAGCATACAATTAAAAATTTCTAAACATGCCATGCTGCAAGAATGGTGGGCTATAACCAGGAGAGGGAAAAAATTTAGTTTGTAGAAATAGAGAGTAAGAGCCTAAATATTTTAGGTATATTTGGGTCTTGTATCCAAATTCTTCTCTTCATAATTAGCAACTTATTTTACTCCTGTCAGACTCGTTGAATAAAAAGCTACTCCTGTTTACCTACCATCTGATGTGCTTGACATCTAATTAACTAAAAATTTATAACAAGTCCTCAAAGGCCAGCTGAAAGCTTCTGCCTTGGAAAAAACAAAGGCTGGGCTTGTTTGGGTGAGATAAAGAAAAGTTGCTCACCCCAGCACATGAGAATAATAAATACTGGATAAATTCTTTTCAGGGAGGTGATGCACCAATTTGCTTTTCAGCTTCTCTGGGTTTTAATTGTCTCCGTTTCCTCCTTGCCCATCTCCACACCTACAGTGATCTCAAAACCAACGAATGAGAACACACACATAGCAAATGTTGGCAAGATCCCAAAAGATGAAAGCAGAGAAATGAAAAATGAGACTTCTATTTGGATGGTGCCTTGGGTTTCTCTATTATTCTTAGGGGATTATGCCAAATTATTTCTTTTCTTTAACAAGTACATTAAAAAGCAAGCCAATGTTCAATCACTATGATTTTACAAATAGCTGCCTAGCACAGCCTGCAGAGGTGGCCATCACCGAGCATGTGGAATACAGGGTGCCAAGAACAGGTGGGAGCAGGACAGGTTTTCCATCTCAGCCTCTGTATGGTAGTTTAGGACCTTCGCTTCATTTAATCAAGTGATCAGTTCGAGTTTAAGCATTTATTTTAAATGTCAACCACCCCCAATCACCACCACACACCACACAAAGCTCTTGATGTGTGGATTTGAGTGTGAAAGCAAATTTTTAACCATAGGACGGATATTTGTCCACTCTTTGAGTGGGCTTCCCCAATAGCTCAGTTGGTAAAGAATCTGCCTGCAATGCAGGAGACTCCAGTTCGATTCCTGGGTCAGGAAGGTCTGCTGGAGAAGGGATAGACTACCCACTCCAGCATTCTTGGGCTTCCCTTGTGGCTCAGCTGGTAAAGAATCCGTTTGTCATTGGTGAGTTTCTGGCCAACAATGACCATGCACGGTTTGGGAGTGAGTGACTTTTATAACTTTTATAATTTAACTGGGTTGTCAGACGGTAAAGCATCTGCCCGCAATGCGGGAGACCCGGGTTAGATTCCTGGGTCGGGAAGATCCCCTGGAGAAGGAAATGGCACCCCACTCCAGCACTCTTGCCTGGAAAATCCCATGGCTGGAGGAACCTGATAGACTACAGTCCATGGGGTCGCAAAGAGTCGGACACGACCGAGCGACTTCACTTCACTGGGTTCTGGGAGCTCCCCAGAGCTGACAGCACCGGGCTAATTAGAAAGGCAACTCAAGTAATTAGCTAGATAATGAGGGGAAACGCCTGTGATTTAACCTGTACCTACTATTGTTCCCTGTGGGGTTTTTGAAGGGAAGTAATCACCTCCTCATTATCACAAGTGTTACTTGATGTGTGTTTTGCCTTGCTGCCATATTTGTTTCTTCTTCTGAACTCTCCAGGCGCGCGAGGTACAGGCAGCCCTCGTTTTATCACGCCTCACACATATCGTGTTTTTCACAGAGGGAAGGTTTGTGGCAATCTTGCATCAAGCAAGTCTATTGGTACCATTTTTTCCAACAGCGTTGGCTTATTTCCCGTCTCTGCATCACATTTTAGTAATTCTCACAATATTTCAAACTTTTTCATGATTATTTTTGCTATGGTGATCTCTGATGTTGTTGCAAAAGACTACAACTCACTGAAGATTCAGATGATGGTTAGCCGTTTTAGCAGTAAATTCTTTTTAAACAAAGGTATGCACATTGTTTTTCTTCGACATCATTCATACTTAATAGACTACAGAATTGTATAAACAATATTTATGTGCATTGGGAAACCAAAGAGTTTATGGATAGTAATATTCACTTTATTGCAGTGGTCTGGAACTGAACTCACAGCCTGTCTGAGGTGTGTCTGTATTTGCTTCCAAGAGGCTTGAGCTTCTCTTAGGGACACCATTAAGATCACTTCAATTTTCAAGAGTCAAACATGAAACATAGACTCTAAGCAGTGAGTTAGTCTTACTTTTCCCCCAGTGAATGAATTCCTTCGTTGACACTGAAAGGTTGTTGTTGAATCACGCGAATACACCAGGATTCTTGGCCCCCGGAGGAGAAGAATTCAATCCGGGGCCAGAGACGAGGCTTGATCGCTCAGAGCTTTTGTGTAATAAAGTTTTATTGAAGTATAAAGGAGATAGAGAAAGCTTCTGACATAGGCATCAGAAGGGGGCAGAAAGAGTACCCCCCTGCTAGTCTTTAGCTGGATGTTATATAGTCACTAGCAGTCTGTTAATGAAAGAAAGGAATGTCTTAAAATTCAGAATGGCACCAGGCCCCTCACCCATAAGATGCATTTTGGGATAATCTTGGCACCAAATGGTTTATCCTGGGCCATAAAATGATTAACTTGAATCTTGAAGAAGGGCAGCCCACCATACAAATAGTTTCATTTACATAGATTAGGGGAACAATATCCATACTGGTTTGTCAAGTAGGTTCTGGGCCGAGAGGCGGAACCGACTTGGAGACAGAGTTTGGGGTAAAGGCATAGTACATTAGCATAGCTTAAGACGAACATTTCCATAAGAAAAGGCATTGGTTATCTCTAGACTCGAGAATAGCTAACTTCAGGTGAAGCCGGGTGTCATTATGGCAACACAATATTTTAAGAGAAACCTCCCTTTAAATTTGTATAGAGAAGGAAAAAATATTGCTAGTTTGTTTTCTCCTGCCGCTTAAGAGAGAGAAAAATGTCTGACACTTGCAGGCTATTTCCTCTGTTTGGAGACCCCTGGCCTTCCTGCCTGTTACCCTCTCAACACCCTGTAGGTGTCTGGTCTCTGCTTGCACATTCCTTGAGAGGGAACTCACTACCTCACTTGGAAACCCATTTCTCTACTAAGCAAGTTCTTAAAATTGAACTGAAGTCTCTCTCCTACTATTGCTTCTAATTCTTCCTTCTGTCATGCAAGAAACAGTCTGCTCAGGTTTCCAAATGAGGGTTCTTATGTCATACTCTGTTCCAGCCCTGCTTCCCAAACCCCATCATCTCCCAAGTGTCCTCCCCTCAAGTGACCCTACAATAGAATTGACTCTTTCAGTTTGTTTTTCTTTTCCATTCTTTTTCTGTTTTTCCTCTGTCGTCCTTCCTTCTTCCCCTCTTTTTTCCTTCCTTCCTTCCTTGTTAAAAAAAATCAGTTCAGTTCAGTTCAGTCGCTCAGTCGTGCCTGACTCTTTGCAACCCCATGAATTGCAGCACGCCATACCTCCCTGTCCATCATCAACTCCCGGAGTTCACCCAAACTCATGTCCATCGAGTCGGTGATGCCATCCAGCCATCTTATCCTCTGTCATCCCCTTCTCCTCCTGCCCCTAATCCCTCCCAGCATCAGAGTCTTTTCCAATGAGTCAACTCTTCCCATCAGGCGGGCAAAGTACTGGAGTTTCGGCTTCAGCATCAGTCCTTCCAAAGAACACCCAGGACTGATCTCCTTTAGGATGGACTGGTTGGATCTCCTTGCAGTCCAAGGGACTCTCAAGAGTCTTCTCCAACACCACAGTTCAAAAGCATCAATTCTTCGGCGCTCAGCTTTCTTCACAGTCCAACTCTCACATCCATATATGACCACTGGAAAAACCATAGCCTTGACTAGACAGACCTTTGTTGGCAAAGTAATGTCTCTGCTTTTGAATATGCTATCTAGTTTGGTCATAACTTTTCTTCCAAGGAGTAAGCATCTTTTAATTTCATGGCTGCAATCACCATCTACAGTGATTTTGGACCCCCAAAAATAGTCTGACACTGTTTCCACTGTACATCAGACGAAGACAAATATATATGATATCACCCATACATGGAATCTAAAAAATACAATAAACTAGTGAATATAACAAAAAAGGAGCAGACTCAAAGATGCAGAGGACAAACTAGTGGTTACCAGTGAGGAGAGGGGAGGGTTGAGGGGCAACAGAGGGGTAGAGGATTAAGAGGAGAAACTATTAGGTATAAAATAAGCTACAAGGATATATTATACAACACAGATAATATAGCCAATATTTTATAATAACTACAAGCAGAGTATAACCCTTAAAAATTATGAACCACTATATTGTACACATGTAACTTCTGTAATATTGTACATCAACTATACTTCAATAAACAATACACACACACATATATAACAAAAATATATGCACAATTTGAAACATTGTTCAGAAACACCAATCACATGCTTCCAGTGTTCCCCAAGTCTCTTTGGAAGTACTAGACTCAAATCTGCTCCTAATCTAGTAGCTTTTTGCTCCATGAAAATAGACTTGTAGATCCTATTTACTCTAAGAATCATGGTGAAAATTTTGCTTTGGGATCTTACTTTTTCCAGAATGCCTGTATCTACCAGCCTCAGACCCCCAGTTTTCATTTCACTACACATCTCCTGAGCACAAAATAACTGAGGCTTAAGACAGTAACTTGGTTCAATTCAGATGACAAGTTTTTGGTCCCATGTAGCAGCTGATAGAAGAAAAGGAATTTCATGAACACGAGGCCTTTGGTGCGGGTCCTACGCCTGCACACCATCACACGATGTAAAGAAAGACACAGTCTCTGGGTGCACACCAAGAACAGGGACTCCTCTTTTCATAACCATAATCTGAGACTCTAGAAATGCACAGCCTGCCTGCAGGGAGACATGCCATTCACAAATCAAGGCAACTGTCCCAGTGCTTGATGGAAAACAAACATCGTAATTGTAAAAATAATTTTCAAATAGTATTTAATGTGTTTCATTATTCCTTGTGATATTGATGGTGTATTAACCCACTTTCTTCTTATTTCCTTGGGAAACAAACCATGGGGACTGCCTTTTCTCTTCATGTCACATCAAAGTAAGGATGGATTTAAATGTGGAGTTATTGATTTATATACACATATTTGGAAAAATTGGACAGCTATTTTCCTACATTTTCTAAAATGACATCGCGGGTATCGATAACAGGGTGAAACTGTGACTCTGAGCCATCAGAAATGGAAGTCTCAGCCCAGCTGCCTGCGTACACTCAGGCTGATGAAGGCAGGCCCTGGAATTCTAACCAGCACACTGAGATGCTCTGCATTCAGCCTGCATCACCCGAGCCAGAAAGCAGTGTGCTGATGAGGGAGAAGGGTGAACAACACCAAGTTCCACTGGACAGGCTCCAGGCATCAGCCAGAAGAACAGAGAGCCATGGCTGACTCAAGGGCTGAAGGTGAGCCAGAGAAA
Source organism: Bos grunniens (assembly GCF_055505025.1). Taxonomy (NCBI): domain Eukaryota; kingdom Metazoa; phylum Chordata; class Mammalia; order Artiodactyla; family Bovidae; genus Bos; species Bos grunniens. The sequence goes on along the minus strand of NC_141190.1, from coordinate 40,428,983 downwards.
GGAACAGGCGCAATGAAACATAAAGGAAATGCAAGTCTCAGAAAGACTCCCACTCAAAAGAAGGGAGACCAGTGAACAGGGAGGAAGTGGGCACTGCTTGTGTTTTAGGGCTTGCATTGGTACTTGCTGAAAGTAGTGTCTATTTTATTTGGTCACCTGGGGTGCAGAATGAAACTAAATCTGGCTAAAGCAGAAAAGGGAATTCATCGGTTCAAGTAACTCAAAAGTCAGGGGTAGGGTTGGTTTCTGGAACAGCTGGTGGAGAGTCCCAGACAATGGCTCCACTTCCCTTTCTCTATCTTTTGGTTCTGAATTCCTCTGTGTGGGCTCCACTTACAAGCAGATACAGCTGTTTGAGGCTTCCATTCCATCGTCACAGCAATCTCAAGCAACAGAGAAGCTTTTTCTCTTTTTCTATGGTTCTGATAGAAGTTCTGAAACTGAGTCTCAACAGCTCTGAGTGGTCGGCTTTGGGTCACATGCTTATCCCTTTACCAATCATTAAGCTCAGAAGCATGTGACACTCTGATTGGCCAGGCTCGGCCACATGCGTCACCTCTGAAGCTAAGATGGGGCCAGCCTCTTACTTACCACTTGGACAGAGAAAAGAATGGGTAGTTTTCCCCCAGAGTTGAAAGCTACCAAGGAGAAAGGCTGCAGGACAGGACACAAAATTGCATAACCACTTCAGGGTAACAAAAGTGATTGAGGGGCTGGGGCAGAGTCTACGGATTACATGAAACTGCTAAATATAAGACTAAATGGTGACTTCAGTTCAGTTCAGTCACTCAGTCGTGTCCGACTCTTTGCGACCCCATGAATCGCAGCACACCAGGCCTCCCTGTCCATCACCATCTCCCGGAGTTCACTCAAACTCACGTCCATCGAGTCAGTGATGCCATCCAGCCATCTCATCCTCTGTCATTCCCTTTTCCTCCTGCCCCCAATCCCTCCCCATGAACAGTATGAAAAATGGTGACTTCATCTGCTATCATCTCAGATGAGCTTACACCTTCTGGGGATTCTGTTACCCATTAGGGATCTGCTCTTTCTAGCCACCGTTTTCACCATGGCCATTACTGAAGAACCATGGTTAACCATCATGGTCTTGTCTGAGGATAAAAGCATGAGATTATCCAGGACAGCTAGAAATGAATTTGTTTACTTCAACAGTCAGTTGAAAGATGGTTTAAATATATAGGACTGATAATGTTTAAAATATATAGGGATTGCCTTTATTCTTGACAAACTTATTCTTGTAAGTTTTCATGTTTCCTTTACTAACTCTTTTTATTTATTTATTTTACTTTACAATATTGTATTGGTTTTGCCATACATTGACATGAATCCACCATGTGTTCCCCATCCTGAACCCCCCTCCCACCTCCCTCCCCATCCCATCCCTCTGGGTCATCCCAGTGCACTAGCCCTGAGCACCCTGTATCATGCATCGAACCTGGACTGGCGATTCATTTCACATATGATAATATACATGTTTCAGTGCCATTCTCCCAAATCATCCCACCCTTGCCCTCTCCCACAGAGTCCAAAAGACTGTTCTATACATCTGTGTCTCTTTTGCTGTCTCACATACAGGGTTAGCATTACCATCTTTCTAAATTCTATATATATGCGTTAGTATACTGTATTGGTGTTTTTCTTTCTGGCTTACTTCACTCTGTATAATCCCTTTACTAACTCTTAATAGTGAAACATAGACTCTTAATAGTTATGACTCACTATTTATGAGGTGGGTTTCCAACGTGACCTTGTAAAGTCATAGCTGTTTCTGTTAAAACACACACACACACAAAATTCAGCCAAGTAAATTTGAAGTTTCAATTGACTGTTCAAGGATTCATGAGCCAGGCAGACTCCAGCTCCTATCAGAGGAGTTGTCCAAAATGGAAAGCTTTAGAAGACAGAGAAAGAAACTATTAGCAAAAGAAAATAAAGGACTGTTTCAGGCCAGGTCGCCTTTTTTGGTGGGGGTAAAGGAACAGGAGGGGTCTTTACTGTGCAGTTACCTCACTGGTATTGATCCTTGATCAGAAAATTTCAGATTAACTGTTTTAAAGGTCATTTCTGGGAGGGACTGAAACTGCAGTTCAGTATTGGTTTGCTGTCATGGGGCAGGAAATATTATTTTTGACTTGTTATTTCTTTCTAACATGTCCCTGTTATTTTCTGTTTATTAGAAGTGCAGGGATCATCATTTCTAAGTTTGTTCATTATGTTGATGTCTCTTCCAAGTGTTCTATTACTCTTAGTGCCAAACAACTGGGAGAGATCATTCTGAAAGTCCTGGTGAGCAGCCTTCTGAGTGATGAATTCATTATGAGGCCATGACACATCAACGGCCTCCCTCTAGAATCTCTCTTAGTCACTCCTACTGACTCAGAGCCGTTCCTTCTCAGAGTAGAAGTTTCCCTGAGGCAAGTCCCCACCATTTCGCTGTTTTGACTAGAGGAAGAATTCAAAGTGATGCTCACAAAGCGAAGAGGTCTTGTGACTCCCAGGCAGCAGATCATTGTCAAGCGGAAGGGAGCAAGCTTGACTACTGAGCTAGCACTGCTAAGGGTGTCATTTAAACTTCCATACTCTGCTTCATGACAACCCACAGATGCTGTACTACAGATGGAAGGACATAAGTGAGAGAACATGAGAGGAAAAAGAGAGAACATGAAATATTTTCCAGTCATATTGTAAGCTTCCATAATCATTGTCTCAGATGAGCTGGAAGGAAATCAAAATATGTAACCCCAAAATATGAACACTTGGGCAAAAAGACTATTTTGAATTGAAAGCAATTAAGAAAAAGCAGTTACAAAAAAAATAGAAAAGTGTTCTGCCTTCTCACTATTTGCCTAGAAGCAGGACTTTCTATCTAGAAGGACACAAATTTGTCACTGGACACAACTTTGTGTTGTCTAGACACTACTTTAGACAACTTCATATCCATCTGGAGACAAATTTACATAATAAACTTTACTAACTAGCTTTGATCTGCCACTGGTTTCCAATATATTTACCTTCTTACAGTTTACCATCCTTGGAAGCCTAAAATCACCTTCTATGTTCTGTTATTTCTCTACAAATGTATTGTCTGTTGAAGATGTTACTTCAGCCGAGTTCCAAGCCTCCTCTCTCAGTTACTCATCTATCGGCATTCCCATGGGCCACGTGTATAGTACACGTGTTAATCCACTTGTTTTTCTTCTATTAACCTGTGCTTTGTTTCAAGGCTCCAGCTGAGAACACAGAAAGGTAAAAGGGAAAGATTTTCCCCTCTGCCTTATTCCTAGTAATCATCTCGTTGAATTTCCTAGGGCAGGTATTGCCACATTACAGAGAAGAAGACTGAGGCTTGTACTGGGTAGCCATCTTGGATCCACTACATAATGCTACTTGAGGAATCCATCTCAAAGGGATTGAAGCGATGGAAGGTCTGGCCTGCAGACACTTATCAGCCAAGATCATCTGCGTATTAAAGACAGTTACCAGCCTTGCCCTCCTACCACTTCGTATAGCTCATTCTCAAGCTCTAGGCCTATTTCAAGCCACTGTCCTTCATCCCTCCCAAGAGACCAAAAGGTAAGGTAACCAAAGGGCCCTTGAATAAGCCCATTCCAATAAAGACCCAGAGTTTATGCAGGTGAAAAGCCTTGTTAAAGTTGTAGCCCCATTCTAGCAAATTATTTTCTGGGAGTAAGATGAGCCAACTTATTTGTTTCAATGTCTTCTCCACTCTTCTTTTTCTTTTTCATTTATTTGTCAAGTTAGCCACTCACTCTTTGGGGCAGTTTTCGTCACCTACTGGAAGGCCCAATGATGCAAAGGAGGGAAGATGTGTTTATGAACCACGCTGAGAATGCTGCAGTATACACAACCCAAACACTGTCTTATCTTCTTCCTGAATGACTCAAATGGTTGTTTGGTCTTTTGTGAACCCCAGATCTTCCTCAATAAAGCATCTAGCCACTGTATTCTTATGTGCAATCATACCTTTAACCCAGTGTTAGTTAAAGGAAGAGAGGGGACTAAGCCATATGAGAGGCCCATTATCCTTGAGATTTAGAGAGGGACAGAACTTCAGACGTCATCTAGTTCAAAACTTCATGATGGGTAATCTCTAATTGTCCCTTTCTCTAAGATTAGTAAGTAAGAAAAAGTAAAAATCAGAGTCAGTACTTCTCAGCTACTTGCCAGATGCCAGGCACTTTTACCTCCATGCTTCACATGTATTGATTTGCTTAATTCTCATGTAACATCTCAGATAAATACTATCAAGATCACCATTGTACAGATGAACAAACTGAAGGTAAGAGAATCTTTGTAACTTGCCCAAGGCCACATGATGCAAGTGAGATATAAATCTACGATGTGAATCTGTGTTTGGGCTAAGATCTGAAAAATTCAGAGCTGTCGCTCTTAACTATGTTTTTGTTTTTTCCCCAACCAAAACATAGGACTGAGTTAACAGATATAAGGGGAATAAGGGACAATATTCTGAAGAGCAAAAAAGTCACATATCTGTACAACGCCGTGGAGCACACACCTTCCACTGAAGTCTGAGTTAGACTTGGAAGTTATTTACTTAAGTGGGGCAACACAGGTCAAATTACTTTATTTTCTTTAAGTCAAATTAATTTTGATTTTGAGTCCCCAACTCAATCCTTCTGGCCTGGCAAGGAACCCAGGCTGAGTGAATTGGGGGCTGTTCTAACCCAGCTCTGGGAAGGGCTCTGGGGGTCTCAGAGGAGAACATTCAGGGGCAGGGGAGCCCATGGTTTCCAGTCCTTGCCAAGCTACTCTGCCCAAACCCGTGCAGTCCCTCAGATGCAGTGATTCTGCTCCTTCTTGCAGCTCTGGTATCTATCGATCTGGGTTGGTTAAGGTTGAGGTCTTCAAGATGTGGGGGGGGGGGGTCCCCCCTCTCCAGGAAGATCACACAGCCAAACCTCCACTTCTCTCCCACATTACTCAGGAAGCCCTCTTCCCTCACTGAGACCATCGTTTTCAGTCTCCACCCAGTGTGAGCTCTGCACATGCAGGAATATCTGTCTGTTTTGTGTGCTGATGTCTCCTCAACGCCTAAGTGAGAGCTTGACACGTGGACCTGTGCTGCTTCTACCCCCATCCCCCACCCCCACAGGAAGCCCTTCCTGCCCCCCCCAACCCCCGCTCCCCTGGGAACACCCGGCACCATCCCCACAGTAAACCCAGGCCATCAAGAGAAGCAAGTTCTAGGGATCTGGAGGAGTGAGAAACCCGAGAAAAGGAGATAAAGCAGAGATAAACCCAGAGAACAGGACGATAAAGCCTCTCATCATGTTGATTTCCCCTGCTGCAAAGACAGAACCCAGACTAATATCTCAATAAATCGCTCTCCCCTTCATGGACCAGCCAGTGGGCATTCAGTACTGTTCACTCGCATTTTAGCTGTTGGGTAAAAGTAGACAGGAGTGTGCAGATAATTATAAAGATTTCAAAGATCTTTCTTACTGAAATGACAAAGTTTGAGAAGTTCCTCTCTCCAGCCCCCGGATAATGAGATAGCATTCCCACACTTAAAAGGATTTCTCTGTCTCCTGGGTGGAACAAAAGAGCTCGGCTTTCAGTATGAGGGAGGCTAATGAAGTTTTACACAGACTCTCAGGCTTTGCACCACCAGAGCAGTGGCCAGAGAAAGTGAGAGGAAGGGAGGGAGCAGAGATACACTGGCAGAAGGAAAGATAAGTGTAGAAGTCACAGACACACATCAGTGTACAGAAACCCAGAAAAGACACTCTGAAGGACACAGAGACAGAGAAGAAAACTGAAGAGTTAGAAGAGTTCCTTTTCGCTAAAAGGAAAACAGCAAGAGTTAGAACACACCAGTGCCGAACTGCAAATTAAATGCTCTATCATTCCCCAAACTTAACTAATTTCCCATTAAAGCGATAGCTATATCACTTAGGCACCATAAGAAAAAATGACTTCCCTTAATGAGCTGTCTCATTGCAAACCTGCTTCAAGGTTCAGCCACTTAAAGAAATAATATATTTGCTCTCCTTTGCCTGCCCTCATTTCCCAGACACTTTTCCACGTGTACAAGCAGACTTCAGAGATAATGTGGGTTGGCTCCGACCACTGCAATAAAGCAAATATCAAAATACAGTGAGCTGCTCCAGTTTCTTTGGTTTCCCAGTGCCTATAAAAGTTATGTTTAAACTATCCAGTGGTCTACCAAGGGGTTTCCCACGTGGCTCAGTGGTTAAGAATCCACCTGTCAAGCAGGAGACACAGGTTCGATTCCTGGGCTGGGAAGATCTTCTGGAGAAGGAAATGGCAACCCACTCCCATATTCTTGCCTAGGAAATCCTATGGACAGAGGAATCTGGTGGCCTATAGTCCTTGGGGTCTCAAAGAGTTAGACACGACTTAGTGAGTAAAGAGCAGCAGCAGCAGTCTAAGTGTGCAATAGCATCATGCCTAAACAAATGTACATATCTCACTTTAAAAATGTTTTACAGCTAGAACACGCCAACTATCATTTGAGTCTCAAGAGGCACAGTACTAGCATCCAAGATCACTGATCACAGATCATCATAACAAATATAATAATAATAATAAAGTCTGAAATATTGCAAGAATACTAAAATGTGACACAGGGAGGCAATGTGAGAAAACGCTGTTGGGAAAACGGTGCTGATAGACTTTCTTGATGCACGGTGGCCACAGACCTTCAACTTGTAAAAAATACAGTACCTGCAAAGCATGATAAAGCAGAGCTCCATAAACAAGGTATGCCAGCACTTGGTGCTTTGGATTTGTTCTCTCACAGCTCTTTGGGGGTCAAATTAAGAGCTACCTTGTCCTCTATTTTTCTAGTCTTTTTGACAAACACCTCTTGGTTTTGTAAAAAATTAACAAAGAGATGCCAAGTCCCTTCAGTTGCCTTCCCTCTTTGCGACCCTGTGGACTATAGGTCGCCAGGCTCCTCTCTCCATGGGGATTCTCCAGGCAAGAATCCTGGAGTGGGTTGCCATGGCCTCCTCAATTAACAGAAGCTTCAATTAAATTCAGTTGGGAGACCAGAAGGGGGAGCTCTCACACCCTGTGAGGATAGGCGAGCCCGACAGGAAGAAGAGTCTTCTTCCTGACGAGGACTCAGTCAGTGGAAAGCCTTGGCTGTGTTTACCGCAGCTCTCCCAGCTGCCTTTTCCCCTCTATACAAGTGTCCTCCTTCTCTTGCCATGGGGCGACTTGCTTGCTGTGATTGCAGACCCTGAATGGAATTTTCTGCTGATACCAAATAAACCCATCTTTGTTGGAGAAATATCTGGTGGTCTATTTGTCTCAGGTCAACAGCTTATTGGTATGTTTTTTTTTGTTTTTAATTTTATTTTATTTTTAAACTTTACATAATTGTATTAGTTTTGCCAAATATCAAAATGAATCCGCAAGTGTGCAATAGATAGGTTCTTGAAAGATCTTTGTAAATCAAATTGTAATATAGCAGCACTATTTACAACAGCCAAGACATGGAAGCACCCAAAGTGCCGGTTGACAGATGAATAGATAAAATACATACAATAGAAAATGACTCAGCCATACAAAGAATGAAACTGCCATTGCAGCAACATAGACATAGAGATTATCATAATAAATGAAGTCAGAGAAAGACAAATACCATATGATATCACTTACGTGTGGAATCTTAAAAAAGGATACAAATAAACTTATTTCTAAAAGAGAAATAGAATCATAGACCCAGAGAACAAACGTCTGGTTCCCAAGAGGGGGAATTAGGAGATTGGAATTAAAATACACACACTACTAAACATACAATAGATGACCAAAAGGGCCTACTGTACAGCATAGGGAGCCAGACTCAGTATCTTGTAATCACCTCTAATGGAAGAAAATGTAAAAAAAAAAAAGAGTCTAGATAGAGAGAGAGAGAGAGTCTTTTTTTTTACATTCTCTGGAGTGGGTAGCTGTTCCCTTCTCCAGGGAATCTTCCAAACCCAGGGATCGAACCCAGGTCTCCCACATTGCAGGTGGATTCTTTACTAGCTGAGCTACCAGGGAAGCCCTTATATATATGTATAACTGAATCATTTTACCCCTGAAACTAACAAAGCGTTATAAATCAACTATATTTCAATAAAAATTAAAAAATCAAATTGTAATAAATTATATCATATGAGGATGGGTTGGGATAATAGTGGGATGTTCAATACTTAGGTTAAGAAAAAAAGTCTTTGGTTAAGTTGGTCGGTTTGCTTCCTTTAATGAAAACAACCTCCTTCAAGGTATCTAGTTTTGGTTGATATGTTGTTTCATTGTTATTTTTGCTTCTCCCTCCACAGCCCAGGGGCTTCCCCAGAGGCTCAGTGATAAAGAATCTGCCTGCAACGTAGGAGACCTGGGTTCAATCCCTGGCTCGGGAAGATTCCCTGTAGGAAGAAATGGCAATCCACCCCAGTATTCTTGCTTAGAAAATTCCCTGGACAGAGGAGCCTGCTGGACTACGGTCCGTGGGGTCACAAATAGTTGGACAAGACTGACCATGCATGTAGGCAGGCTACAGCACAAATGTGAACCTTCTGAAGCACTTTAAGGAGAACAAGCATTCCATATTCTGCGAGAAGGGGAGGCTGGTAGATTTTCTTTTTTTTCAAGCTGGCCCTCAGGGAACTATGGAATAATCGGAATGATGTGGGACCAGGAATCAACAATTCTCTTGCTTTTAGCTGTGTCACCTTGAGTAGGTAACTTAAACTTCATGAGCCAACCTTAGAAGGATAATGGTGAGGAAAAGTAAGAGGATGTTCCCATTCACTAATTCAGCAACATATCAAGGTCTCCTCTGTGCCGGGCCCTGGGAACAGAACTGTGCACAAGACAGATGGGGCCGTGCACCCACCAGACCTACACTCTGGTGAGGGCAGAATGGAAAAAAATCTATTTGTTTTCTCAGGCTGCAGTAACAGAGTACCACAAACTGGTGCTTTAAACAATAGAAACCCATCATCTCACAGTTCTGGAGCTAAAAGTCCAAGGCTAAGGTGTCAGCGGGGTGGGGTCCTCTGAGGGTTGTGAGTGAAGGGTCTGTCGAGGCTTCTCTCCCTGGCGTGTCCATGGTGGCTTTCGTTCAGTCTTCTCTCTGTGTAGATCTGTCTCCAAGCTTCCCCTTTGTATAAAGACATTGATCATATTGGATTAGTACTACCCTAATGCAGACTCACTGGAAAAGACCCTGATGCTGGGAAAGATTGAAGGCAGGAAGAGAAAGAGGGGACAGAGGATGACATGGTTGGATGACCTCACTGATCCAATGGACATGAGTTTCAGCAACCTCCGGGAGATAATGATGGACAGGGAAGCCTGGCATGCTGCAGTCCATGGCGGTAGCAAAGAGTTGAACATGACTGAGAGAATGAAAAACAACAATGACCTCATTTTAACTTTGGTTACCTCTGTAAAGACCCTCTCTCCCTATAAGGTCACATCCTAGGATACTGGGGGCTTGGACTTCAACAGATGAACTTTAAGGGAGGTGATTCAACATGTAAGAATATATGAATAATATAATTGTGACATGAAGGAACTTAATAGGAGAACCTGAGAGAAAAATATAATTGTGTGTGTGTGTGCATGTGAGTGAAGAGTAGAAGACTGGCCTGGTGAGTGATGCTCAGAGGAGAAGGCATCTGAGTTGAGACCAGGAAGAAGAGAAAGAAGAAGAGCCAGGCAGAGCTGCTAGGTGCAGAGGGCACAGCGATGCAGAGGCGATAAACTACTCAGCTGATTTATGAACAGAGAGGAGGCAGCCAGAGCAGATGTGAAGGAGGAGGCTAGATGGCAAAAGCAGACAGCAGTCAGAAACAAAAGGCCACATATTAAGTGACTGTATTTATACAACATTCTAGAAAAGGCACAGACCTTCTCAGGTGGTGGTGGTGGGAAAGAATCCGCTTGCCAGCGCAGGAGATGTAAGAAACGCAAGTTCAATCCCTGGGTCGAGAAGATCCCCTGGAGAAGGGCATGGCAACCCACTCCAGTATTCTTGCCTGGAGAATCCCAAGGACAGAGGAGCTTGGCAGGCTACAATCCATAGGGTCACAAAGAGTTGGATATGACTAAAGCTACTTAGCACGCATGCATGCAGAAAATGTATAACCTTACAATAGAAAGCAGATCCACAGTCGCCTGGGACTAGAGATGGAGGAGGACGTGGAGAACAGAGGCAAGAAGGAAACTTCCAGGAGGAGGGAGCACTTTAATCAGTGGTGGTGGTCACACAGCTGTGTACAGTGATCAAAATTCAAAAAGCTGGACGTTCAAAAAAGGTGAGTTTATCCTATATAAATAATATTGTGGTTCAGTCGTGTCCGACTCTTCGTGACCCCATGGACTGTAGCCCGCCAGGCTCCTGTGTCCACGAGATTTCCCAGGCAAGAATACTGGAGTGGGTTGCCATTTCCTCCTCCAGGGAATCTTCCCTACTCAGGGATCGAACCCACGTCTCTTGAGTCTCCTGCGTTGGCAGGTGGATTCTTTACCACTGAGCTACCTGGGAAGCCCAATATAAATAATTCCTGAATAAAAAAAGAACACAGTTATGAGGTGATTTGTTTTCTGTGGAACTTTTAGGGTTTAAGCCATGTTTTTAGGACATGTTAAGTAGCGCAAAACAGGGTCACAGTGGTCATCATGAACGTCCATGTGTGTTGTTTTGAAACACCTGCAATAGGACTGTCGGTGTCTACGAGAGATAAACTAAGGGGAGAACCTGGGATAAGAAGTTTGATGGGCCACATACATCACTGAAACAGAAGGGACAACTGTTAGAGCCAAGAACCCTCCCCTGTTCCTCCTTCAAAAAAGACCCCCAAGTCATGTGGCTACAAGGCTCTTCTGCTGAAAGGACCCGACTCCAGGCTGCCGGTAGCTGCTCTGGACAAAGCCGCCCTGTGCCCTGTTGCCTGACAGCTTGTGCAGAGACATCTCTTTCTTGGACTTCTCCTGGGAGGGCTCAGTACCCACTGGTTCTATTTTCCCTACTCTGTCTAACCTGTGTCGTGTGCTAATTGGGTGCAATAAACTGTGTGAGTTGTGAATTACATATATTTCATACAGCTCCTGCCCCAGGATAATTACCTGGTCTCAGGGCTGGGCCCTGCAACACACACACACACACACACACACACACACACACACACGGATACTTTGGCTCCTGAGTGCATCGTGGATTAGGCACCAGAAGTGGACGTGGTGAGGTAGGTAGGAGGCATCACAGCCATTCATGTGAGAGAGGGTGACCCCCTGGACTAGGGTGGCCACAGCTAAGGTCGGGGGGGAAGTGGGCGAGTGAGGCATGGGGAAGTGTGGGGTGTATTTTGAAGGTAAAACCAAGAGGTGTTGCTTATGCCTCGGACAAAGGGAATCAGGGGAAAAAAAACCATCAAGGGAGACGCTAGGGATTTGGACTTCAGAGTCCATGTGGCTCCATGGGACACAGCATGCAGCACAGACAGAAATACCAACAGAAAAGAAAAGAACATGATCATTTCCGAGACCCTTCCCTCCCAGAGAAGAAGACGCCCTGAGAACAGCTCCATAGACTAGTCTCCTGCCCCTCCAGCCTGTCCCTCTTGGGGAAAGGGAGGCAGGAGAAAGCCTTTCAGGCAAGGGGTCTGAGAAGTGCTTGTGAGTCCTCACTACGGATTCCGGGTTCTCTTTCCCCAGCGTCTAATTCAGGAGCTCTGGGGTGGCGCCTGGGAATCAGTAACCAGGTGAACAAGAAAACTACCATGCCTCCATGTGCAAGTAACCTGAGGACCTGGAGAAAGGGAGCAGAGGAAAATGATGGGGACTCTCCCTTCCAAGCCCCCTGACTTCTGGTTGGCCACAGGACAGGGCTCTAGCCAGTGCAGATGGACTGACCACGTTCGCAAGGGGAGGGAAGCGCCTCACGGATCACAGCTTTTGGCTGGGCTCTGAGCGAACCGTCTCCAACCTGCTTTGCCAGAGACTCAATTAGTAACCCCTCACTTCCAAAAAAGACCAGGGGCTGGGGAACAAATGACTTCATTCTCAGCCATTTTATTAATGCTTTGTGATGCTACATTTCCTTCATCTTAATAGAGCATGAAATTAAAACACATGCACCCACAAAACACCTGCCTTTTGTGAACTGGCTCATCATGGTAATTATGTCTCCTAAGGATGCTGCCATACACTTCATGTTATTACGCCCTTTGTGATTTTAATTACAATTTAATGAAAGCTTTTACATGGCCTGTCTTAGAACTTTCAATTTAATAATCATCAGCGTTAACAATGCTCTGTGCTTTGTTACTTTTCCTTCCACTTATTGTTAAATGTAAGTTTTTATATTAAATTTACATTTCATGGTCCAGAATGTTAAGTCATCATCATTAACTGAAGTGTGGTTCTCTCACTTTCCTCCTGCTTGTAATGCAGAGTAGGGGGAAAACCAGGATCAAAGAAATATAAGGGCGGCATTGGGTGGATTGTTTTTAACAGCAGGTAGCAAAAGGATTCTTTCCCTGTATTTTTATATTTGACTTTATTTTCAAAATTACAGAATTTTTAGTTAGATCAGAATACTGTTTCAATTTTTATATTTTATATGAATTTTGGCTCTGCATTTAAAATTGCTGCATGCTTAGTCTCTTTAGTCACGTCCAGCTCTTTGCGACCCCATGGACTGTAGCCTGCCAGTTTCCTCTGTCCATGGGATATTTTCCAGGCAAGAATACTGGAGTGGGTAGCCATTCCTACTCCAGGGGATCTTCCCGACCCAAGGATCAAACCATCTCCTCTGTCTCCTGCATTGCAGGTAGATTCTTTACCACTGAGCAATAAGGGAAGTCAGATTTTAAATTGTCTTATGAATTGCTGTGATTTAGCTTTTAAAGTATCTCATATGTGTTTTCAAAGTTACTCATGAATGTAACTGCTGCAAATTAAAAATATCTGACTTTGGAAGGACCTCAAGACTTCCCCTCCCCTCACCCCACAATAGGATAGTTGCTCCCTGGCGGGTGTGGACACAGGGTTGAAAGGACCATAGCTCTAGGGAGCTGCACTGGAGCTCACCTGATAAGATCTTTGCAAGTGGTACAGGCACTCCTAGGCTTAGCCCACAGCTGAGGTGGCTGATCAAAGACACCCTGATGGTTCTAACTGGCATGCTCAGGGCAGAGCTACACAGGCGACCGCTTCGACAGCCACTCGAGTCCCTACAGATGCAGTCTGTTACAGGAACTGCTGGAAAGTGACAGTCTTCAAACGTCAGAAATGCATCCCACGGTTGGAGGATCTGGAGAAGCACTTGGCACGTCTGATCAGAACTGAACGGAAGGTTGCTCGCTGCTTTGAAAAGAACAAGCTGGCTGAGGAGCGGCGGGCTCTGTACTCAGACTGCACACAGTTCTCCTCTGGCCACCTTTAAACGGTGAGAAGAGCTGAGCCAGAGACAGCATATTTCTGTTTCTGTTCTGGCACCTTCTGCGGGAGCCTCAGCACGCTGAAACGCCACCTGCCAGATAGGATTGGGGACCCGATGCTGCCATGTGATGAACCCTTTGTGCACCAGGACCCTAAAGGGGAAAAACTCCTACCCAGAGGCTGCTTTTACTCCAGCATCACCCAGCCATTCCCTTGAAAGGATATGGTACCCTCAGCCATACCCTCAGAACACTGCTTTGACCCTCTCCCCATACCCTCAATCTTTATTTTCCTCCTGTCTGGTAGAAACCTATGTGTGAGATGATTCATCTCATTTCCTTCTAGATTTGTAACAGGGAAGAACAAAATCTGACTCCACATTGGTGTTTCTTTTACTTTAATCTTTGTTTTCTGTTGCTTTTGTTACTATAATCACTGAGAGGATTGCTGTTTATAGCTATAAGCACACATAATGGCCTGCCTCAGGGAACCCTGCCCCTCAGCCTGAATGTTAAAAGTGTCTTAGGAAACTCCCTGCCCTGACCATGTGTGAATGGCTGTGGGAAAGAAGAAATTAATACATTCCCTCCCCGAGGATGACCAAACCAGGAGATATTTTGTAAGACTTATGAACTGTGATGTTGGAGAAGACTCTTGAGAATCCCTTGGCCTGCAAGGAGATCCAACCAGTCCATCCTAAAGGAAATCAGTCTTGAATATTCATTGGAAGGACTGATGCTGAAGCTGAAATTCCAATACTTTGGCCACATGATGCGAAGAGCATTTGAAAAGACCCTGATGCTGGGAAAGATTGAGGGCAGAAGGAGAAGGGGACAACAGAGGATGAGATGGTTGGATGGCACCACCGACTCAATGGACATGGGTTTGGGTGGACTCCGGGAGTTGGTGATGGACAGGAAGGCCTGGCGTGCTACGGTTTATGGGGTTGCAAAGAGTCGGACACGACTGAGTGACTGAACTGACTGATGGCCTTCATACATGTTCCCTGACCTCCTCCCTCTATTCCATAAAAGGAACTAGCACGCACACCCCATAAGACAGTGCTGTAGGGCATTAGTCCACCATCTCCTTGGGTGCCTGACTTTCCAGATAAAGTCACTATTCCTTGCCTCAACACCTTGTCTCCCAATTATTGGCTCAGTGGGATGACCAGGCTGAGCTTGGACTTGGTAACAGATTCAGTGATTCAAAGAGCCCTAGCAATGTCAAGGCTGCAGCTCCAGGCTGCAACTCCATTTCAGAGCTGTAATCAGCTGACAGTTCTCAAAGGCTGTCAGTCTCCGCCCGCAGCTCAGTACCTAGAACCACCACAGCTAGAGCTGGGCCAGCTCTCCACCCTGGGGGTGGATGTGAAACTCACTGCAGCCCCGAATGATCTGTGCACTGGACCGCCAACACCATGTCTTCCAGGTGGGAGGTTTTATTATGTTTTACAACCATGAAAACATAGGACGGTGGCCGTGACGGCAAACATCTCGGAAGGAGGAATCGACCAAGCTGCACCCGCCCACCCCGGCAGCCTCCTTCCACATGTCTCTCACAAAATGTTCCTGGGCCCTTCTCTTGACCAGTTCAGGAGAGTTGAAAGTAGACGTGGAATGTAGCAGGATCATCGTCGGCAAAATGGGAGCGGAAGGAGAACTTGGAGAAACAACGGATGAGAAACATGTTACAGAAAACCTCTTCTACTGTGTGATGAGGTCAGGGTGGAGGAGCGTGGCCTGGGCTCAGTCCATCCCCCGAGGTCTGGGTCATACAGGGCCCTCGGTGATGCCCTCCAGGGGCAGGCTGGGCGCGCTGTCGGCCGTGGGCCTCTCATCTTTCTTCAGCGAGGGCGGGACTCGGAGACTGACGTAGGGTTTGTGACAGGCTGTGTTGGCCAGAGGTGGGTAGTGCTGTCTGTAGCAAATGTAGGCAAAAATGAGGCCAATGACGCCGCCAACAAACGAATCTAGGGCAGAAGAGCAGAACCAGGAGAAATGCATTATGATTCATTCAAATGAGGCCAGCTGTGTTTTCCAGAAAGCACTTTCCTACCGATTTCGGTGACTGGTTTGCTGATGAAACCCCTCGAAAGACTGGAAGGGGAGAGAAACGACACTGGAGGTGTACGTCTTGGTGGCCTCCGCAAACCCTTACCATTTCTAGAACTTAAACATCCCCTTTGTGTGTGCACTTGATTCTTCTCATTATTGATGGAATATGCAGCAGTGCACGGCACAAACTCAGAACTGCATTCTTGATTTTGAAAATCAATTCTAAATTCTGGAAGAAGAATTCCAGCCATCTCCATGGGATGTAAATACCCTCGGGGGCTGTCATTTTTCTTTAGCAAGTTTCTGCTGGAGTCCTGCAATGTTGCTGGTGCACCACGGAAAGCCAGCGGGCATGCTGGCCTCCTCCTCAAAGTTAAGTGATTTCCCAGGGATGGAGTAAAACTTCCAAGTCACAAAGTGAATACAACATTTGATGCTGCACCAGGGTGGGCAAATTCGACACTCCCAGTGGGAGGGGCCTAAACCCTTCTACAAGCTGCAGATTTTATCAAGTCAGAAGACATGGTGGGGGGCCCCCGCAGACAAGGTAGGAGAGGGAACCTGTGGGCAAAACAGGCCCTTCCACCACCTCTGGACCCCATGCTAAAGAGGGCATTCAGCTAGTGTCCACCAGAGACCCCATGAAAGTGGCCCACCCCAACAACCCTCACTGTGTGTGTGTGTGTGTGTGTGCATGCCCTTTAAACTGTGTCTTTGGGTTTATTCTTGCCAAAAAGATCCTAACACAATGGAAAAACCTCCCCTGCCAAGAGAAACTTTGATTTCTTGTGAAGGTCGCTGCCAGGCTGAAGTGTCATCCTCCAGTGGGGGCTTTCCACTTTCACCATCATTATCTTGTTGAATCACCCACACCTGCCATGGGCAGGGATACACTTTCTCATCTCCTGCGGATGAGAACAGCAAGTGGTGTGTCAAGCTGTGTGATGACGTAACATTAACACTGGAGTCTCTGCTCCACCAGGGCAGGGGCTCTGTGAGGCTTGCTGGCTGTTGATTCCTCAATACCTGGAACAGCACTTTGCTCATCTGCAGAATTAAGTTGGTGAAGGGAAGTGGCTGAATGAATGCTGTTGCTTAGTCGCTGAGTCGTATCCAACTCTTTTGCGACCCCAAGAGTGTAGCCTGCCAGGCTCCTCATCCATGGGATTTCCCAGGAAAGAATACTGGAGTGCATTGACACTTCCTTCTCTGGGTATCTTCCTGTCTCAGGGGTCAAACCCATGTCTCCTGCATTGGCAGGCGGATTCTTTACCACTGAGCCACCAGGGAAGCCTGGATGAATGAATACGTGCACAGTAATTGGGGGCTAGGCTCTGGTTACTGTCTGGTGTTGTCCCCATTCCCCTCTCTGAACTTCAGTTCCCTCACCAGGAATAAGTGCTTGGCAGCTGAGAGTCTTTCTCATATGAATGTTCTAGGAATTTGGTCCCCAGGGTCAACCTACTGAGATCAGCCTGCAGATCATTATGAAACTCTGCTGAGCATCTTCAGAAAATAGGTCATATCCTTGATTGGGATAAAATGTCACTTGTAAACAAAAGTCATTCTAACAGGCCAGAGAAACTGAATAACTGTGGCTACTTCCTCTGCATAGGAGTGCAAACATGGTGCAACCTGGCAGAAAGAGGAGGAAAAGAGATTAGTGGCCACTTGGCCCTGATGAGTAGCCACCAAGGAAGAGGGGTGGGGAGGACCACTTGTGAGATACAGTGAAACCCCAGTGCCCAGCTCTGCTCCCAGAGCAGATGCCTGGGGCCACAGTAAGTTATCCAGCATCTATTCTCACCTCAGACTTGAGAATCCTCTTGGCTGAGAAATCCATCACAAAGACACTGTAGACCCCATTAGGGCAAGTCACTGCACCTCTGAACCTCAGTTTCCCCAGCCTCAAATGGAGATCTCAATATCCATGTCATTTAATCATCACAGTGATTTGATGAGATCTGCTTCTGAACAGTGCATGCCACAAAATAAGACCTTGAAATGCAGTATCTAAAACAATAGTCTCAGACTTCTATGGCAGTCCAGTGGTTAATGCTGTGTTTCCAATGTAGGAGACAAGGGTTTGATCCCTGGTCAGGGAATTAAGATCTCACATGTTGTAGTATGTAGCCAAAAATATGTTTTTTAATTAAAAAAAAAAAATAGTGCCCATCACTGTTATTGTGTTCCTCTCCAGCACTGCGTGCTGTCACTTCAATCGTGGCTGGCTCTTTGTGACCCTATGGACCACAGCTGATCGGAGTCCTCTGTCCATGGGATTCTCCAGGCAAGACTACTGGAGCGGGTTGCCTTTTCCTCCTCCAGGAGATCTTCCCAGCACTACTGGGGACTTTCTAATCCTTCCCCATCCTTCTCTTCACACAGTAACTCAACAGTCTATAGTTGTCATCTCTTTAGCACGGCCACACTTTCATAGCATTTTGAATAAATTCATGAACTTAAAAAAAAATGGTCACCCAAGAAATTGGAAAGTAGTAACTACTGTGAATTCCTCTGTGGGGTCATGAGGCATAATTAATGTGATTAAACCAAGTTCCTCAAATTGAGAAACTTCATACCACCTGTGGGCAGGAGCCCGTGCTAGGGAACATGCCAGGCTTTTTCATGCACAAAGTCTTAGGGATACACCATTGTTTTGTTTTTCTAATAACCCCAGAGAACAGGCCTATGGGGTATTACTTTTATGAGTATCTGAAATGACCCAGGACATCTGTGTTTGAGTCATTGACTATTGAACAGACCATGCAGAGAAACCTATAAATAATGCCACTTGATTTTTATTTTCTGTGACAAGGCATTGGTCACATGCACAAGGTGCATCACGGACCAAAAGATACCAAGTCATTCTGAATGTACGTTCCCCGAGCTTACTGATGCGGCAGCAAGCCGAGCATGTGACTGCCATCAACGCTGTTTTCCCATTTAATGGAATGAATTAGAAGTGGTATTGTAGGTGCCACCATAGTTATTAGAAGCAACTAGGGCATCGGAGAAGGCAATGGCACCCCACTCCAGTACTTTTGCCTAGAAAATCCCATGGACGGAGGAGCCTGGTGGGCTGCAGTCCATGGGATCGCGAAGAGTCGGACACGACTGAGTGACTTCACTTTCACTTTTCACTTTCATGCATTGGAGAAGGAAATGGCAACCCACTCCAGTGTTCTTGCCTGGAGAATCCCAGGGACGGGGGAGCCTGGTGGGCTGCCGTCTCTGGGGTCGCACAGAGTCGGACACGACTGGAGTGACTTAGCAGCAGCAGCAGGGCAATGGAAGGTCTAGCAAAGGCTCCTTCTCAGCAGTTATTCAGGGCTTTGTTTATCACAGAGATGGTGAATAAGATTTAAAAAATGACTTACTTAAAGAGAGAGATTGTCATTAAGTGCCATTTAATGAAATCCCATTCCCATCCCGTAGAGCATGTGCTTAGAGAAAAGCAGGCAGGAGACAAGCGGCCCTTGTTAGGAAAAAAACTGCCTGGGATTGACTTCACCCCAAATATGGTCGCATGGGACTGGAAGGCTCAAAGGGGGAGTGTGTGGATCTCCGTGTCCCCAGAGTACACAAGCCACGGTCTTCTCACTCAGCATCGACGTCATTCATCCATCATGTATTTTGTGAGGGGATCAGGTGTCAGGAGTGATGCCCAGTACCAGAACACGAGGCTGAACAAAAGAGATGTGTTCCCAGTCCTAGGGGTTAAGATGGACACTGAGAAGTGACAGTCTTACCAGTGAGCGGCAGCTGTGGTGAGCGCCAGGAAGGAGGAGGCGGGTCTGTGAGATCAGCCCGCAGAGTGGTTTGGCTTGTCTGGATCGGGGGAGTTTTGCTGAGGACAAGACCCACGCGTCAGCCCTGCAGGAAGAGCAGGTGCAAACCAGCGGGGTAGGAAGTGGAGGCAGGGATGGCAGGGCAGTCTTCCTGGCAGAGGAAGGAAGGGGCATGGCCAGTTTGAGAAACTGAAAGGAGTGGTCCATCTTTTCCCAGAGAGGTGTGTCTTTACAGTTCTATAGGACATAAATTGACCAGGCTTCTGGTGTGGGCTGGAGAAGACTGTTTTCCATGGCCCCTTGGGGCTCTGTTGAGGACCAGGGGCTGCACTAGCTTTCTAGGCTGTTGTCTGTGCACCTCTCGGCTCACATCTACCTGTCAGTGTTAACTGCCCCTTGAGTGCCTCATCTTCATCTCCCCATGCCCAGTAGTTGTGTGCATGTGTGTAGGTGCAGTCACTAAGTCGTGTCTGACTCTTCCTGACCCCACAAACTGTAGCCCGCCAGGCTCCTCTGTCCATGGGATTTCCCAGGCAAGAATACTGGAGTTGGTTGCCATTTCCTCCTCCAGGGGATCTTCCCAACCCAGGGATCTAACTTGGGTCTCCTGCTTGGCAGGCTGATTCTTTACCACTGAGCCACTCGGAAGCCCAGCCCAGCAGTTATTATGCAGTAAATGTTGAGATGCCCTGAACAGCCTTTACAAGATGCACTAAAGAATAGACACCACAAGACACAAAAGGCCACATATTATGTGATGCCAAGAATATGCAATGTCCAGAAGATGGAAATCCATAGAGAAAGAAAGTAGATTTGTGGTTGCTGGGGGCTGCGGTGGCTAATATGATTTTCTGGAATTAGACAGTGGTGATGACTGCACAGCTCTGAATATACTAAAAACCATTTAATTGCATACTTTAAAATGGAGAATTTATGCATTATGAGTTATGAATTACACCTCAACAAAGCTATTTGAAAGGGGAGGTTAGAATCAATACCTAGAGGGCTCCAATGGTAGTAGAAAGAGGGCTAGACTTTGAATCAGGCGACCTGTATTTCAGTCCTTACCTGGAAAACGAGGATGACCTCAACCCCTTCTCATGAAGTTGAAGGGCAGGAAAGAATCTCATGGAGTCTGGCCTACTGAGGTGCCAGTACTCAGCTCTGGCACCGACAAGCAGAAAGTGTTCTGATGACGTGCTATCAGGTCCTTGGGAGGAACACATCCCTCCCTGTTGCCATGGCAACATCCAACATCACTCAGCTGGCTTACTTGGTATCTTGTATGCCTTGGGCTTTATGACCCAAGACCCTAGGGTAAAGACCATTTCTGGAAAATTCAACAACCTCACATGATTGTTTCTGTGTTTTTTTTTTTTCTGCTACTAATAATGCATCCCGTTTTTGTGACTTTGAGCTTCTATAAAAGAACTTACCTAGCACAGAGAATGCACACTCTACCTGCTACACTGTAAGCTGGCAGGGCAGCACCTAGTCTGTCTGCCTCAATACTGTGCCTCCATCGAGAATATGCCTGACACACAGGTACAAGAGACATACTGAATGAGTGAGTGGATGGTTTTGGAAGTTTACTTTTTGGCTTATTTTTGAAAAGAAAGAACTTACAAAGAGTAAGAATAATTTTAGTAAAACCAGTGCATAGAGAAAATAAAATTAGTAAGAAAGGAATATGATTTAACCAAAATTATTAATTCCTGCATTCCACACTTATGTACTGAGCACTGCTAAGCATTAAGAATTGTTCCTCCAAAAGATACGCTGAAGTCCTAAACCCCAGTACCTCAGAATGCAACCATATTTGGATATAGAATCCGTACAGAGATAATCAAGCCCAGATGGGATCAGTAGAATGGGCTCTAATCTGAATGGTGTGCTGATAGGAAGGGGAAATTTGAACACAGAGACAGATACAGAGGGAAGGTGATGTGAAGAAACTCAAGGGAAATGCCACGTGAAGACAGAGGCAGAGACTGGAATTATGCTTGCAGATGCCGAGAACTATCTGGGGCTGATCAGCTGCAGGATGCAAGGAAAGCTCTTTCCTGTGCAGGTGTCAGAGGGAGAGGGGCCACCAACACCTTGACCTTGGGCTTCTGGCCTCCAGAACCATGAGACAACTTCTATTCAGTCTGTGGAACCTGGGAAACGAACACAAGCACCTACTATGTGCCATACCAGCAAAAGAGACACAAATCCTTCCCCACAGGGAGAGTATATTCTAGTACAGAGAGCAGCAAACTATGCGAGCCATTCATTTATAGGCTGGTGTTCACACCACCATCACCAACTCGAGCAGTTATCATAGAGACCACATGGCCCGTATAAAGCCCAGGATAGTGACTCTCTGATCCTTTACAGAGGAAGTGTGCAGACTCCTGTTCAAGTGGATAAGAACAGACAATAATCAATACCTAAGAAATGACTGGGGCTTCCCCAGTGGCTCAGTGGTAAAGAATTTGCCTGCAATGCAGGAGACATGTGTTCGATTCCTGGATCAGGAAGATCCCCTGGAGGAGGGCACAGCAACCCACTCCAGGATTCTTGCCTGGAGAATCCCATAGACAGAGGAGCCTGGTGGGCTACAGTCCATAGGGTCACAAAGAGCTGGACATGACTGAAGTGACTGAGCATGCAAGCAAGAAATGACTGGGTTTGTCAGAAGGTGGTAGATGAGCAAGGTGAACACCACAGAGAATGTGGGGACTGGGCTGCGATTTCAACAGAGTGGTCACTATAAGACAGCCTCACTTGAGCTAAGATCAGGAGGAGGGAAGGGAAGGAGCCATACACACATCTGAGAGAAGTGCATTCTGGGCACTGGAGACAGCCAGTGCAAAGGCCCCGGGGTGGGAAAGCACCGGCATGAGCAAGGAGGGGCAGTGGAGAACACCATCAGAGAAGCAGGAATTGCGGGACCAGGTCTCACAGTCGCTGTAGGACCTGGGCTTTGATGCTGATGGACACAAGGAGTCCCCAGGGGCAGAGGAGCAGGCACCACACGTGACAGGGTTTAAAGGCTCTTCCTGGCTGCAGTGTGAGGGGCAGAGGAGAAAGGAGGGGAGACAGTAGCAGGGCTTCTGCAATAACCCAGGCAGCAGGTGATGGTGGTCTGAACTACAGTGGGCATAGGAAGGTGGCTTGTGGAATTACTTTGAACAGAAAGTCAACAGCAGAAAGCACTGTTAAATGAAGCCAAGTTGTCAAGAGACTTGGAAGCAGCCAACACCTGTCTTCCCTGGGAACTGAGCAATGCGGAGGCCAGGGCAGAGGGCAGGGAGCCTGGCTGAGAAAGCCTCTCAAGGCCCAATGCTCTCTGCCCAGTGGATTTTTTTTTTTTAATATTTACTTATTTGGCTGCATCGGGTCCTAGTTGTGGGGCATGCGGGATATTCGTGTGGTGGGTGGGCTTCTCTCTAGCTGAGGTGCATGGGCTCAGCAGCTGTGGCACTCGGGCTTAGTTGCCCCGCAGCATATGGGATCTTAGTTCTCTGACCAGGGATCAAACCCGCATCCTCTGCACTGGAAAGCGGATTCTTAACCCCTGGCCCATCCAGGGCAGTCCCTGTTTAGTGCATTCTGATCCCAGAAAGGGAGTGGCCTGGGCCTGCTCAAGGCCTCCACAGGGATGCCCTAGGTATGGTGGCAGAGATGGTGGATTCACGGGCAGCCAAGGCCCAGAGGTCCCAGACCCCAAGCAGCATTTGGCAGCTGATGATAAATGTGAATGCAGACACACTACATGGGCAGCCAATTGTGGAAGGAGGAAGAGATGAGATCAGTTCACCTGGGAAGGAGGATCTTGGAGGGAGGAACTTAGTGCTCCTGTTCTATGTAAGGCTGGTGGGTTTTGGTGGGAAGCATGATATCGTTCCAAAGTCTCCTTTTCAAGTCACTTCATTTAGAAAATCTAGAGATTGTTTCATAGAGAAGGCAATGGCACCCCACTCCAGCACTCTTGCCTGGAAAATCCCATGGACGGAGGAGCCTGGTGGGCCGCGGTTCGTGGGGTCGCTAAGAGTCGGACACGACTGAATGACTTCACTTTCACTTTTCACTTTCATGCATTGGAGAAGGAAATGGCAACCCACTCCAGTGTTCTTGCCTGGAGAATCCCAGGGACAGGGGAGCCTCGTGGGCTGCCGTCTATGGGGTCACACAGAGTCGGACACGACTGAAGCGACTTAGCAGCAGCAGAGATTGTTTCTGACAGCCCAGGGAGGACTGGTGAGCAGTGTGTCCCTCAACTGTGTGTGTGTTGGGGGGAGGGGTGAATGGGACTGTGCAAGGAGGGAGCAGACTCTGCCTGGCTTTTTAGTGTGGTTCAGGTACAGTTAGGTGCAGGGTGCTCGCTACATTGCTCAGATGACCCCATGGACTGTAGCCCCCAGGCTCCTCAGTCCATGGGGTTTTCCAAGCAAGAATACTGCAGTTTGTTGCCATTTCCTTCTCCACGTAGGCACAGTGCCCTCATCCTCAAACACCCCATCTGCAGAGACCAGAAACTACACCTGAACTCATTGCACATCACAGACCCTTCATGGCCAAGTCAGGAAACCTGGCAAAAGCAGTGGCGCCATCTTGGAATTTTGAGGCCAGTAAACATGGCGTCTGTGACTGACATGGACGCGTCCCGGCCTCAGGCTGGGTGGGAACAAATGACTGCTTCCTCCCTTGAGACTTGTTTCTCTGGATTATATTCAGACCTACGTGCCCTTTCTTATGACGAAACATTACCTAAGGCACCCAGGGCTGCTTAAGAGAGCTATGGTTAGAGAATCAGTGTTGGCTAGAAGGTTACTTGCAAGCTGGAGTCACATAAGGAAACACTGGATCCAGATACAAGGATCTGAGGGTAGAAGGAGCTCGTTATGTCCATTCATGGAAAAAACAACACACTCCTGCCACTTCTGGCTCTGACTGTCCACTGACAGGAACCATAAACCCAGGAGACTATGAACTGAGGCAGAAGATGGTTCAGGGAGGTGCTCTGTTCTTTCTGTGCGTTTTTCTCCACAGATATTCCCCCCAGCATGGGAATTCTACAAGTTTTAATGCTGAAAACACACAGTTAATCACAAAGGTAAGCTTCTTTGTGAAGCGTTGACATCACCCAGGGACTCTAACTTCCAGCTGACCCAAAAGCCAGCATGTCACAGAGACAAGGAGAACTTCAGCCACAGAAAGATTTATAATCCATCCAGTGATTTTATTTGTGAAGAAGCCCTGTTACATGTCTTACTGCCCCTCCAGACGATGGCCTGTGCCCTCCATGTTCCTCACTTAATAAAACAACAGACTCCTGTGGAGTGGAGCTGGGAAGGCAGAGAAGACCGGAAGGATGTTGATAACCATGATAATGAACAGAGCAAAGCATTTGAGATTATGGGTTATTTACTGGATATGAATATGTAATCGAGTAATTGGATATACTTCCACATTAGACACAGTTGCTTAAATCAAAATTGAAATGGAGTCATAAAAATCTCATAATATTAATGTTGTTAACTAAAGTCTATAATGAGAGGTTCTCAGGTTGTGCTGCTGCCTAGGGGTCTCCCCATGAATTTTCATCATGACGGAAGGCCCCCGCCCACAGTCACTGGGCAGCTCAGTACATCAACAAACAACACCTCGTTAATCTCAGCCAGGCATCCTGCCTCCAACACCCTCCCACACAGCAGCCAAGGGCCTCACCGTCTACCTTTTCTCCAAGCTGCAAACCTCTGCAGCCTCCCTGATTACTTCCTTAATAAGTGAGTGTTGAACAAATAAAATTTTCCACTCATTGAACACTGCTGCTTTTAGCGTGTAATAAGGGAAAGAAAAATAGAGCTGAGATGTGGTGTGTGTGTGTGTCTGTGCTTAATCACTTCAGTTGTGTCCAATTCTGTCCAATACTATGGACTGTAGCCCACCAGGCTCTTTTGTCCATGGGATTCTCCAGGCAAGAATACTGGAGTGGGTCACCATGCCCTCCTCCAGAGTATCTTCCCAACCCAGGGATCAAACCTGTGTCTCTTCTGTCTCCTGCATTGGCAGGTGGTTGCTTTACCACTAGCACCACCAGGGAAGCCCGAGCGGTGGTGTAGTTGGGCTCTCTCAACCTCGGCCATAGATGTTTGGGGCTGAGAAGTCTTCCCGGTGGAGGAGGTGCTATCTCATACACTGTACGATGTTGAAGAGCTTCCCTGGACTCCACCCACTAGATGCCAGCAGCCACCACCACTCCCACCATCCCATCTGTGAATATGTCCCCAGATATTGCTAAATGTCCCCTAGAAGGTTCAGTTGCTCCCCATTGAGACCACTGGTATAGACAAGGACAGATGACCTCCTAAAGAGGAATTAAGATAAAATGAACCCAACTCAGGGCCCACTAGAGGATCCAAGGAAAAGCACACTCTGCTCCTGGCTAACTCCAGGGTACGAGCTGAACAGGTGATGGCACAGCTGAACGAGTAGCTGGGCCACATCTACGACCTGTAACCCACTCAGGCACATTCAGTTTGGGCTGCAGGATGGGTCTACCATGATGCAATTTTGGCTTGCCCCTCCCCGCCCCCAAAGTACAGCCCTACACATCACTGATCATAAATTCTCTTGCTTTGCTTTCCCATCAGCTCACAGAGCATTAGTATTCTCCCTCTACTGCTCCAAGTTCCCTTCTGTGCCAGTTGGATAGGAGGGGCATGAAGCTCCGCTGCCAGCAGGGCTTGGGGGCACCAGCTGCATGAAGTCCAGCATCTCCCCAAAGCCAAGAACTGCGATTCTTCATCCTTTCATGATGCACCAACCACAGATCAGTAGTAACAAAAGAGCATTTAAGACAGGCCAACCTCTCTTCCTAGGTTTTCAGGACAAGATCACTACACAAAGTTTCTTACTATCTTCCAAGATGAAGCCAAAATATCAACTCTGAAATCCTTCATCACTTCTCAGGTCCAATGTGGAGGAATAAAAGTGGAAACCAGGGATTCAGAGCTTACAAATGTGCCAAAAGCATGTCCACCTCAAAATCAGTGGCTTGGGAGACACAACACATCCTTCTTTAGAAATGATGCACTAAGCAACTTCAATATTGATTCACAGTTGTGCAACACACTTTCATTTACAAAGTACACTCAGATCCATTATTTCATTTAGTCTATGAAATGGCTCTGGGAAATGTTGAGGGATTATTGTTCCCATGTTCAAAAGAAGAAACTACAGTTTACAAGGGATAAATGAGAAGCAGTTCATGAAATGCCATCCAGCCCGTAACAGTCCTCATGTGGAAATGCTCTAATCATATGCGCCACCATGATTCTGGAGGAAAATATTCCTAGTTCCAAGGATGCGATGGGTCCGCCCTTGCTCTGTTGGCTCAGCAATTCTCTTCCTGCCCCTGCCCCATTGTGTGGGATCATTATCCATAACTTCATCCAAGTCACTGATAAAAGCAGAGAACAAGGCAAGGCTCAGGGTGTAGCCCAATGGGCCTCTACTGACCACCCCCATCAGCAGGGCCTCAAATCTCCTTGATGCCTCCACCTGTCTAGACCATGCATCAGCCTCCTTTTCTCCCAGACCCTTCACCCCCAGGTTGAAGCTGCTGCTGGAAGCTCATGACACCCAGCGTGTGATTTTCGGGAGGGTAGAAAGTGGAGCTGAAGCCAGAGAAGGAGCAGAAGGCCCCTGGAGAAGATGGGGCAAAGTCACCTCCAACCAGGAGTTCCCCTCACCTCTGGCCTCAACTGCTGCCTCACTACCACTGGGACAAACACCTGGGAAGAGGTGAGAAGAGGGTGGTCAGAAAAGGGGGCAGAAGGGAGTGAGCCCGGGGGACGGCAGGAGGACAGGAAAGGAAGAGGAAGGGCCGGCCACAGACAGATCGTGGAAGGCCATTCATCCAGGGAAGCCGGATTAGGATTCGGCACATTTCATGCACTGTGTTTGCTGAAAGCTGACACAGTGGAACTCTCCATGGTGCTTCTCAGACTTCATCAGAATTAATGGACTGCTTTGCTAAGAATGCACACTTCTGGCGGTCACTCCGAACCCACCCTCAAGAGTCCAATTCCTAGGTTGGAGTGGCCTGATCAAGGTGATCTGAGTATTGGATTCTGGGAAACACAGCCCTAAGCCCTGCGCTCCTGGAGGGCACGCCTTCTATGGACACTGCCTCTGTCTCTGCTCCCTTTCTTGCCATGGCAGATGCTGCTGTGGTTTAGGCAAGCTGAGAGCTGCAGCTGATCTGCAGAGGGGCATGGCACGGTTTTGCTTTATTCCAAGAACAAGCCCCTCAGTTGTCCTGTGTTATTCTGACTTGGCACAGACACCCCAGGGCTGAAACATATAGGTAAGCCTCACCCAGCCCTGCAGTGGCTGCTGGCATCCATCCCTGGGCTGGAAACCTCTTCTGGAAGAGCATCAATGGTGAGAAACATGCCTTTACAGGGTGAATGCGATAGGAACCAACCACCACTTGGCACCAAGTCTGAGAACAGAGGCAAGGGATCCAGCAGGGAAGTCACATCTGAGTCTGTGACTGAGGTCCTGCCTTCCTGGTAAGACTCAAGCTGCCTAGTTGAGCATGAAGGAATGGGAGGAGCTCTGATTCTGTTCCCAGCAAGGCTGGAGCTCACCTGAACAGGTGCATCTTCTTTAAAACTGTGTCTGCTCTGTCATTTCAGCGAACT
This sequence comes from Bos grunniens, assembly GCF_055505025.1. Taxonomy (NCBI): domain Eukaryota; kingdom Metazoa; phylum Chordata; class Mammalia; order Artiodactyla; family Bovidae; genus Bos; species Bos grunniens. The sequence continues at coordinate 40,400,969 of NC_141190.1, read as the reverse complement.
CTAGTTTCTCACAGCAGGCACTTACTTCTCCCCCCGGTAGGTGCAAGTATCCCCCCATCCCTGCACGAGAGCAGCAGATGGCGTGTGGACCGGGCGGGCCCGGGGCAGGGACTCACCTTGCCAGTGATGCTTGTAGTCACACATGCGGGACAGGGCGATCATCATGGCGCAGTACAGGGGCAGGATGGCAGCACAGAGCCGCCAGCTCTTTCCCCGCCCACTCTCGGTGAAGCAGTGCAGCTTGCCAGCCAAGTAGAAGGTTGTGAAGCCAAGGCCTGAAAAGGCAACTGCCAAAGACAAACAGCAGGTGTTACCCTAGCAGGTGGGACGCGGCAGGGACACAGGGCACCCGAGCATCCTGGCTGCCATCTTGCAACACCCCCAGGGTCAAGACCATGTTGTTGCCAGACACCATCTTGGCAATCTGTGCTCTTGCTAGAACCACGCTGGTATGAAGCTTTCAACAATGAGAACAACCTTTCAGGCTTGCATGCGATCACAATCTACTCAATCTCATTCATTCAACAATGATTTGAGGGGTAGCTACTGTGTGCTAGACAGGCATTGTTCAAGGTGGGGGAAATTAAAACTTGATTCAGAGGCTGTCTCTGCTCTCAAGGGGCTCATGGACTGGTTGAGGGTCACGGTTGTGCAAACAGAGTTTTAATACTGTGTTTGGAGTTCTATATGAATAAAAGTGCCTGCAGAACAAATGACTGATGACCGCTTAGCTTTGAAAAGTGAGGGAAAGAAAGGGAGTTTTAGCTTGGTAAGTTTTAGCTCAGGAAGATGGGACCAGCAAATGCTATGGAAAAGTGGGTTTGACAGAGAAGCCAGTGGTGACACATTTCTTGTCTTCTCTCAGAAATTATGGTTATTAGTTTTTAGAACTGCAAATGCAACTCATAGCTTCATTGGATCCATTGTCTAAAGTGTGGAGTCAGGTGGAGTAGGTAAGCCCTGAGCTTTTCATCTAGTCAGGTTTAATACACAGTTGAAGTCAGTGAGATTTAAGGTGAGTCTTCTGTGGACTTAAAACAACAGTGCTCAAACCCGGGCTACACTTGGAAATCACCTTTAAAACCTGCTGCTGCTGCTGCTGCTGCTGTCACTTCAGTCATGTCCGACTCTGTGCGACCCCATAGACGGCAGCCCACCAGGCTTCCCCGTCCCTGGGATTCTCCAGGCAAGAACATGGAGTGGGTTGCCATTTCCTTCTCCAATGCATGAAAGTGAAAAGTGAAAGTGAAGTCGCTCAGTCGTGTCTGACTCCCAGCGACCCCATGGACTGCAGCCTACCAGGCTCCTCCGTCCATGGGATTTTCCAGGCAAGAGTACTGCAGTGGGTCGCCAGTGCCTTCTCTACTTTAAAACCTGGGAAGTTTTCAAAAATACTGGTAGTCAGACCTCATTATCAAACCTTCTATTTGCACTAGTCTGGAGTGAACCCTAATGGTGCACACATGCATTTATGTGTGTGTGTGTGTGTGTGTGTGTGTGTGTGTGTACTCCTCAGGTGATTGTAATGGCAGCCAGGAGTGAGTTTAGATGCTTCTTTTGAGGGAAGGGGCTACAGCTCCCACCTCCTCTGGACACTAGCCTACTCAAAACTCTCCTCTTGATCAGAAAATACTCCTGAGGGGCAGGGCTCCTAGGCAACCAGCCTACACAGTGATTTGATAGAGTTGGTAGAATGGGGCTAAAGCTAGGGCATCAAGGACTTTAACAGACTGTCTGAAGCCTGAGCAGCAGCCTCGGCACCAGTGAGTTAGTCGCAAATACAGAACCTCAGAACCGCCCCAGACGTACTAAGTTAGAATCCCCTTTCACAAGATCCACAAGTGAGCTGTGTGCACCCTGAAGTCTGAGAAGGCCTGGCCTATAGAACATTCATCCTCTTGATACAATGTGTCTGAGAGTCCATCTTCAGGAAATAATAAAAAACCATGGGGATATCTAGAAGATACTCTGCTTAAAATTATTATGTAATTATGGGGAAAAAAATAAAGAGAAAGAACTAGACTATTCCCACTCAATGAATTATGATGCAGCCATGGAAAATATTCTGACTATGCGAAGGAGATCACACCAGTCCATCCTAAAGGAAATCAATTCTGAACGTTCATTGGAAGGACCGATGCTAAAGCTAAAGCTCCAATACTTTGGCCACCTGATGTGAAGAGTCGATTCACCGGAAAAGACACTGACAGTGAGAAAGATTGAGTGCAGAAGGAGAAGGGGACGACAGAGGATGAGATGGTTGGATAGCATCACCGACTCAATGGACATGAATTTGAGCAAATTCTGGAAGATGGTGAAGGATAGGGAAGGCTGGTGGTTTGCAGTCCATGGGGTCGCAAAGAGTCAGAAATGAGTGAGCAACTGAACAACAGCAAATGTAGCACTACAGACAATACTTAGGATACAATGTTAAGTGAAAAAAGCAGGACTCTAAGTTGTAAGTTCATTATAATCATGGTTATAGTATATAAATATGAATAACCTGCAGTTTTAATGAATTATCTCTGATAATAATGTGTCTTCTTAAATAGGGTTCCCCAAGTATGAACAAAAGCTTATGCCAAAGCAGAACTTTTTCAACAATCAAATTAAACAAGGTAACAGGATTGCTTGGTTTTGTTTTTTTATTAGTAAAACAATATTAAGCCAGGTTTATCTCAGGAATAAAAATGAAGCACTTAAATATTTTTGAATAATGATTTGTACTCAAACAGTAAAGCAGTGCCAGCATACATTGAATATTCTGTTTAAAGTAAAACTCTGTGCAAAACTGCATTGCCCAGGCCAGTTCTACATTGTTTGCTATGATGAAGGGTATTATTAATAGATGGTTTATAGTGTGTTCCAAAGTGGTCCCATTTGGCCACCTTCCTAGCAAGTGCAACAGGCTCTCAACTCCCCATCCTCATCCATTTTGCTCTGTTTCTTCTCTTCATTCACACTCTACCCTGAGGCATCAGAGTGGGCAGCAGAGGCTGGGGACTTGGCTCTGGTGGGTACTGGCCTCATTCTGAGCTCTTAAGGGAGGAGTAATAGACTTTGTTCAAATCGGACAGCCTAGCAGTATACCCACCTAACTACTGCTGCTCCATTTATATAAGGATCTTGAGCATCCATGGATATCTGTGTCCGCAGGGGCCCTGGAACGAATTCCCTGAAGGATACTGAGGGACGACTGTACATTGAATGTGATGAGCATCCAAGATCTGCCCTGAGGCTTTGCAGGGTTATGGATGGAAGTTTTCAAGATTTGAATTGGAAGAAAGGCAATCCTGGGTGTTGCCAAGTTGTCAATATTAAAAACAAGGTCAGTAAGTATAGGGTGGATATTGAGCAGGAATTTGTATGTGTCCCTATAAACAATGGTTTGGAGACTTTAAGATAGATGAGTCCAGACTCAACAAGCTCTGGAAAGATTCACAAGATGGACAAGAGAAGGGACTGCTAAAAACCCACCAAGGTCAAGTCCTAGGGCATGTGGTCCAAGGCCAGACCCTTGAGCTCCACCAGGTCACCTCCCTGACCCCAGAAACTCAAATTTGGATTCCAAATTTGAGCTCCAACAGTGGGGGCCGTGGCTCAAAGAAGAGCAGGCAAAGCACGTCCTCTCTCTCACAGTGGGGCCCATGCTGCAGGTCCTCCGAAATGGAGAGTTATCTGCTTCTTGGAAAGGAAGTGAAGTGAAAGTTGCTCAGTCGTGTCCGACTCTGCGACCCCATGGACTATATAGTCCATGGAATTCTCTAGGCCAGAATACTGGAGTAGGTAGCCTTTCCCTCCTCCAGGGGATCTTCCCAACCCAGGTGTCCTGCATTGCAGGCAGATTCTTTATCAGCTGAGCCACAAGGGAAACCCTCTTGGAAAAAAAAGAGGGGTTCAAAGGAATTTTAAAGGCTGAGTTCAACAGCCTAGATCCTGCAGGCATCCCGCAGCAGCTGATCTCCTTCGACACATCCTATTGGTCCTCCGGGCAGCGTGTCTAAAGCAGCACGGTGTGTCCTTACTTGTCTAGCTGACACAACAGACTCTGATTCCATGTTAAACTTTATGCTTGTCTCTTTCTCATTGATATTCCTACAGTTATTGAACTGGCATGTGCTCCTTTGACAAAGGGCTTCTGATGCACCTCCTTCTGGCCCAGCCATGGGCAGCTCAGGTACTTTGCCCAAACGCCTGTTTTCCCAAATACCAACTGAATGAGAATTAGGCTCTATCAAACTATACTGAACACATAGGATTCCACAGTTTTCTGCCCCCTCCTCCTTTGAGGCTGGCAGTTTGGGACCAAAATGCTCCCGTGAGCGTTTCAGCTCTGAGATCCTGGGACTTACCAAGGCTTTGATTCAAGTTCAACTGGGAGAAAAAGAAAGCAGAAAGGTTTTTAAAGAAATGCTTTCCAACTTGAGCCAAACAACACCTTCTTCTCTTCTCAAAGAAACGGGCATGTGAGACACTGAAGAGCCTCAGAAGCTGGTATGCGAGTGAGGAGCAGGGAGATGGCATTTGTTCCAAGGGTCTGCCTTCCCCCTGAAACGTGGTCCGCTTCCAGCATGATTAGGAGATAAAACCGAGCATTCAAAGATGCAGCAGAGCACCGGGCATTTTGGAAGATGGAGATGATAAAGTATGATAAATGCCTTCATATTTTGTTAACATTATTAGCAACAGAAATACGATTACAATAATGGTATGAGAGAAAGCTGAGAGCCGACCTCTCCTGGGGGCTCAGAACGTGTTTATTTGCTCTCCAGAGTTTAGAACACACACACACACACACACACACACACACACACAAGCACTCACATGGATCAAGGGAAGAGCATATGCCCCTTGTTTTCAAAGTCTGTAGCAGGTTTTCTTGGCAGGAAGCAGCTGATTGTAAATATTTCTCTGTTGAACTGGCTGTGAGAAGTAAAAATACTCTTGAAGCCTCTAAACTAGGAAGCAGATGAAGGAGGGTGGCTTCCCCACCTGTTTCTGGCACTTTTGGGGCTCACTTGGCTGTCATCAATGAGAGTAGATAAGCAAAACCTCACAATACGAGTTGCTGGTCCAGGTGGTGATGCTAGGCATGTGGCCTGAACAGGGCTATCTGCCTGCCTGGTGATTCTGAAAGGGAGTTACTGACTCATCTCTGACTACACAGATGAACTGTCACAGGTTTACAACATTCCCTTTGCAAGAAAGGTCTATTTACTGAGTCAGCTTAGGTGGCAACCCACTCCAGTATCCTTGTCTGGAGAATCCCATGGACAGAGGAGCTTGGCGGACTACAGTCCAGGGGGTGGCAAAGAGTCGGACTGAGCTACTAACACATACACACTTAGGTGAAATAAAGTCATTTTGCCTTTTCTCCCCAGCTTACTTTAAACCAAGTGAAAGAGGTTTGCACCCCAACGACTGCAAGAAATGAGAAAACTGGCTCCAAAGAAAAGGCTTTAAAAACAAATGAGATAAGAATCAGGGGGACAGGCTCAGCTTTTGGGGTTGTATTTTTTACTCTAATTACAATGAATTTCCCCAAACTGATTATAGCTGACACCACAAATGGAATTGTGTTCTAATGAGGTAATTTGTACAAATTTTTCACATGATGCTCAAAGAGTAAGTATTTTCTTCTCCAAGAGGGAGAAAGGCGATACTGGGTAGTGGAATAAAATTTTTTTCAATTAATTTATTTATGTTTGGCTGAATTATGTCTTCATTCTGCACGCGGGTTTTCTCTAGTTGCGGTGAGTGGGGGCTACTCTCTGGTTGCGACGCTCTGGCTTCTCACTGAGGCGGCTTCTCTTGTTGGGGAGCGCAGGCTCTAGAATGTGGGGGCTTCATAGTTGTGGCTCACAGGCTTGCTTGCTCTGTAGCATGTGGGCTTTTCCTGGACCAGGGATTGAACCCATGTCCCCTGCATCGGCAAGTGGATTCTTAACCACTGGACCACCAGGGAAGTCTCTGAATAAATTTTAATGTTGAAGGGTGTTTTGAGGAGTTTGCCAGTACATCTCCACAAGACCATCCAAAACCAAGGATGCAGAACATGCATGCCTGGTCAGCCCCTGCAGACTCCTAACAAGCAGTGGGGTGCTGTTGGGAGCATGGGGTACAGGTTCCCATTCTGGCTCTGCCATTAACTGAATGCATGATCTTAGGCAAGTCTCTTTCCCACTCTGGGCCTCAGTTTGCTCTGTAAAATAAGAGGCTGATCCACAAGGGGCTACCACATCGTGCCCAGGGGAGCCAGGTAGATAGGGAGCATGAGTTAAGTAGTTGGATGTTGAGTCAACATTTTTGCAACAGAAAGCCCTCTTGGTCTATCTTCTATTACTCCTCTATTGCTAGACACTCAGATCCAAGAGATACTTTCGGAAAAAAATTCAATGGTTCATTTGTGGTGATAAATGGCAACTAATACCTGGCCTCGCCATTGGGAGACATTTGAGAGTGGTGAGGACTGGGGAAAACGGAAACATTCGCCTATTTAAAGATGCAGCGCCTTCCCTCTGCTCAAGCTGGTGTCTGCCACATGGGCTCAGTGTTCCCAGAAGTTTTGATATTCTAACAGAAGAGGGAAACCCTGATATTTATGAGAAGTGTCTCCATTTAAATGTGAACAATTCATCAAAAATGAATACAGTACAGACCACATGAAACTCATCTGTGTACTAACAGGGTTAGGTTAGTGGGCTGCCAACTTGAGAACACTGAAATTCTGTTTCCAATGCTAGTGGTCCACTGTCTAAATGATCCCCTAAGTCTGTGCTAAATGTGATAGACATCAATTTATCCCTTCTCTCTACACTGGAGCAAAGAAGCACTTGAAAAGCTTTAGAGTTGGTGTTGCTTAAACCAATAGCAACAACAAATTAAGTGACACAGGAGATTCAGGGATTGAATACTCAATTCAATAGGAGGGAGTACTGTGTGCTGTTGAGAAAAGCAGACCTTTCAGGACTCAGCTCTGCTACCTTCTCCCGTGTGAGCTCATCTCGGGGGGCCTCAGTTTCCTCATCTGTACAATGGGGTTAGTAGCACTCAACTCACAAAGCCATCTTGAGGATGAGCTCACAGAGAGTTGTAACAGGCTTAGCTCGGTGCTGAGTGACTGCTCTCCTAACTCTGCCAGCTCTGCAGCTGCTGTTGAGTTCTGCCTGGTTCTAGAAAGTTTCATCCTCAAAGAAAAGCCTTCCTAAGCTCTACTCTTGCAATCTGCAGCTCCTCAGTTATATAACTGCATGCTTGCTTACAGAGATTTCTGGAGCTGGGTTCCTAGCCTCTTAGCATTTTTTAGCCCCTGCGGCTCTCAGCAGATGTAAAATGATCTCAGCTGGTAAAATGAACAAACTTACAGACCCAGTGAGAAGAGTCAGCAGAGATACTGTTCCCCACTCCACTCGGGAGATGACTGAAGCTCTCCGATGAGAGGTCAGACAGCCAGGAGGCCATTCTAATGGCACATGACCCGTCAGGTAGCTTGTCTCCTATGATACTGAGTTTCACCGTGTTGACACCTACTTTTACATCCCTTTGGCCCCAAATTTCTTAAAATAGCTTCTCATTCATAGTTTCTTAATTCATAGTTCATTCTAGCTAAGATGCTTGCTCTGTTTTCTTTATATGACAAGCTATATTTATTAACATTCTAAGTTAATAAGAGATTTCACTTTCAAAAAAAGGATGAGAGAAGATTGCTACAAATCTTAGACTGTGGATCCACAGGGCATCTATTGCCTAAAGCATTCAAGTGAACAGGAAAGACAGTTATTTATTCCTAATGAAATGACTGACAGAAGATCATTAGCCTCTGATGTAGCTATCGAACCAGAATCATAATTTCAAGGGGAGATTTTGATAAAAATTATAGAACAGACTCAGTACCACAGTGATTTTTTTTTCAATCTCTCCTTTCTAATCCAGCAGTAAAGAGATTGTTTCACTATGATGTAGGAGACGTGTAATTTTCTAAATATCACACCAATGATACCTCTTAATTCAATTACAAAGAAGTTGTAATAAAATTTCTTTCATTACAATTGACATAATTCAAGGGTGTTGAGAGGCGGGGTTAAAAGTATTCATCCATGCAGTAAAGTTGCCTGTGATTCCAGGAACAGTCAGAATGCCCAACGACCTCTGGTAGAATTACTTACTCCAGTACCATCAGTCATAAGAGTTAATAAGAATTGCTCTGCTGGTGAGGAGCTGAAAGCCATCTGCTGAGACAAAGGAGACTGGATGGGTCCTAAGCACCTTGGGGAAGGCAGGCGGAGTTTGAGGCTGTTGAAGCCAAAATCATTTGACCACCTGATCCACAGGAATGGCAAGAACCATTTTAACCCACTGGAGGGAACCAGGTAACCAAGAAGACCCAGTGGCTGAAACACCAGAGATGTCAAAAGAATTGAGAGCCTACAGCACGGCAAGGGCGGCGCGGGGACTGAGCACAGGTGAGAATGCTCTTGTGCACAGCTGGATGGGTCCAGGCAGGCACACTGACCCCCTGCCACCAGCCTCCCACCTGTGTGACCTAGCGTGAGGTGCTTAGCTTCCAGAGCTCAGGCTTGTCGCCTCTAACATGGATGAGCCAACAGTTGTGCACACAGCCACCGAAAGCACCGATGATAGAGTGTCCAGGGCACACTGGACGGAGTGTGCAGCACTCCTCAAGCCCTAAGTTAAAATCCGATCTCTTTCCCCTCCATCTGCTTCTTCTACTTAGGCTCTTCCTCAAAATCATGCTGCATCCCTGCAGTGAACCTGAGAACGTGGAAGAGGAAATAAAGCAAATGCACATGGAAAGCTAAAAGGATGTGAGTTCCGGGTTGGCTCCATGACCACGCCACCAAGATGGCGTCTGTGTCTGTTGCCATTCTATGCCCCACATCAAAAACTGGTGCTCGAGATGAGTGAATGAACAAATTAGTGACAGGAAGGATAATGTGAAAACTGGACCAGATGGTGTATACTCTTGGGGGCTCCAAGGAAACAGTGATGAGCCTCCCTTTTCTGCCCAACACACTTCTCCTCCTCCCTGCAAGGCTTGGTTTACATGACACTGCCTCAGAGGTCTTCCCCAGCTCCCCAGCAGGTGTAATGGGCTCTGACTGCTTTCTGTACCTGCCTTCATAACACTTAACACCACTCCTCTCATGTATGCGACTGTCCAGCATCTCTCTCCCTTCTGCTAGATTCTCAGCCTGCACTCACTGGAGGCCCCACCAACACACATACTGAATGAATGGCTGAAGACCTGATAACCAGAGGTTTCACAAAAGAAGACAGGGATGTACCCAGGGGAGGAGAAGGGCTAGAGTCAGGCTTGAACCGCACCGGCTCAGGATAACGTGTGAGCGGAAGGTGAGCTGGGCCTCCACTGAATTCTTCCTTATCACACCCCGCCCTCCAGACATTCACAGGGAGTGTGTGTGTCTCTTTTAAATACTCACACACATGTATACACACACTTCCCTGCCCTCCTCCTACAAGAATGACCCCAGAGTTCTCCTGGAGCCTTCATAGCAGGGGTTCCTCTGTTTTTCAGAGATTGGTAGCCACCTCCAAGATATCTGGGCTAGTTTCTGAGAAACAATGTAAAAAATTCTACAAAAGGAAGCCATGAAATTCTAGGAGTCTGAAGGATGGGTGGGTGGAGTAGCAATTTCAGTGAATGAGAAAAGAAGGAAAGCAGAAACTGTCTACTCGAGCAGGTACCAGGAGTGTTCTATCAGAAGGAGGACAAGACCATCAGGCACAGAGAGCCCCTCTCTGTCAGACTCTGCACTAGACGCTTCCATAACTTGTCTTCGCTGCATCCCCAGAAAAACACAGTGACATAGCTATTGGGCCATTACATGGATGAGAAATGGAGGCTCAGGTCAAATTACCTACTGAAGGTTAATGCAGTCCTTCAGAAACTGTGAATTAAGTAACTAGCCATGTAATAAAATAAATAAATTAATTTGCAAAAAATAAATAAAATAAAATAAGAAAAAAAAGGAACTGTGAATTATTTCTAAACAGAGCAAAAAAATCACATGTTTTCTTGGCACGGTTGTACTTACAGCACTTCTAGCTGCCTATTTGTTCTACACTCCCTGTAGGCATGTGACGATCAGGGTCACTGTTCAAGCCTTAGAACCCAGCACACTGCCTGGGAGGAGAAGTCAGCGACACATGGTGACTGAATGAATATATAAATGGCAGAGACAGTTTAGTCCTTCCACAAATATAACTTCACTCGAACAAGTACTCTGGAAAGAGGCCAAGCTCCTTAGAGAAAGAAAGACATACATGGCCATGAAAGGTGGTGTGCTCCACCCACTGTTTGAGGCAGTGTGATTCTGCAGCTACCTGAGCCAGAAGATGATTTCCACCTCATGATGGAAAGGATCGCACCGCCTTGTTTGAGAATGAGCCATGGGGAAACAGAACTGGAAAGCTCGTAATTAGTCTGAAAGCAAATGTCAGAGGCAGGAAGTGCAAACAGAGAAAAGCAAACTGTAAACTCCTTGCATAACCTCAGTTTGCATCCTCAAAGACGATTTTGCTCTGGGGAAAAAAAAAAATCAACTCAGACACAATGCACAAAAAGCACAGAGGAAACACGAGGGGTGGGGATGAAACTGACTCTGGGAGAAGAAGGCGGAGGTCCTTCTGTCAAGCCCCAGAGGTACCAATCCTGGGGAGGGAAGAAGCTCAGCAGAGGAGGATTAAGGATTTCTAAGTGACAGAAGTCACTTTGTCTCTCCCCCATCCACCCCCTACAGCTTGATGAAAAATTCTTATTAGGAATCATAAATGTTACTCCTCACCCCAGAGAGAGCTAAGTAAGAGCAGGCACCAAGATGGAATGTGGTTTTTGCATATCACACTCTCCTAATCTACTGAAGGTCTAAATCCCCAGGATGACTTTTGTTTTTTTCAGTCTTGATTATACACCACAATGACCTGAAACATGAATATGAGAATAAACCTTCAAAAGGGAGAGATTACCTTTGTCCATAACACTATTAGAGGAGGCGATAAAAGCTCTGGCAGGACTCAGATAAAGATAACATTTTAATGGAAAATCATTTTATTTTACCTCCGACAGATGGCCTTAGCAGAACATAAATTTGTTGGCGAGATTTGAATAGTAATATACACATTTGAAAAACAACTAAAAAGAAACAACTAAAGGTAGCCATTAACTGGCCCAAGGTACTCATCTGATTGGATTTCTCAGGAGGCGCTAGTGGTAAAGAACACACCTGCCAATGTAGGCCACATAAGAGACCTGGGTTCAGTCCCTGGGTTGGGAAGATCCCCTGGAGGAGGGCATGGCAACCCACTCCAGTATTCTTGCCTGAGAAATCTCCATGGACAGAGGAGCCTCGTGGGCTACTGTTCATAAGGTTGTAAAGACTCGAACACAACTGAAGCGACACAGCACACACGTGCTCATCTGATTAGCCTCTTCCCAGGGTGTATGGTCTTCAGGAGAAACCCTGGAGGTCTCACTGACTGATACTGATACTGATACTGTCTTCTCAAGATGTGGCCTCAACAGCATCTGCCTTTTTTGAAACGTTGTACCACTTGCGGTGTGATTTGTCAGGGAGAACACCCTTCGAACGTGCCCCTGGAAGCCTTGACTGGGGCTTTCAGCCCTACCAGGAAAGGAATGTGTGAAATAATAGAAATATAGCTCATGACACAGAGGAAGACTGGGTTGTAGCCGCAGGCTATAAATGGGCGGCCATTAAGAGGATCTACTACCTCCGAGGTATTCAGCTCAAATGCGGACCTCCAGGGCAGCTGGTGATTAGTGCTGGCCACACAATCCAACCAAACCTTCCCAGTACTGTGTAACTGGAAAAGGGGAAGGAGAATGGACTTTATCTTTCTGTCCTAAGCTAGGCTAGACCAGTGTTTGGTAACTGAAGAAAACCACAGCATCTGTCACTTTTAGGACCAAAGGCCCAGGTGACTGGGTTAGCTGATGAGGCGGCTTCCCAGGCTTCTCCAACATCCCTGTCTCTCTGACAACAAACTCCCATCAATGAAGGCCAGCTCGGTTCATCTCTCACACCTCTAAGCAAACTGATCATAAACAGGACAAAAGCTTCATTTATTTGATGTACACAAAGACTATCTCTCTCTGTTACTTCAAAAAAGATGTCTGATGTTCATGGGAGAATTGTGGATTTTTTTTAAAGTTAGGATGGCCGTTTAAATTTTGGAAAGCAAATATGTGGCAATTCATCTCCTGTGGTCTTGGCAGCAAAGGACTTTATGCAGAAGCCAGCTTTGGACTCACAAACTTCCTTAAGGCAGAGTCCATGTGGTGACTTGCCCCACACAACAAGGTGAAATCCACCTTGGCTTCTTTTAAATCACTTCATCGAGGACTGCACAAAACAGAACAAAAATAGACGCTTCTGGGTGTTCGAAGATCTGGTTCTAGCACAGCGTGGGGTCGCCCTCTGTGGTCTCATCTGTTCACCAAATGGGGAACATCACCCAGCTCTCAAAAGACATGATATTGGTGAAAATACTTAGGAAACGGAAATTCAACATACAGATGGAAGGTGTTAGTAAAGCTGAGGAAACAGGTGACTAGAAATACTGAAGCTGGTTTCAAGCCTGGACCCGACTGCTTCTAAGCCCAAGTTTAATCCTCTTTCTCAATACAGAAATAGCTGTAATCCTCAAACCCAGGACTTTATTTCCAGCTATGTGGCAGACTCTATATCCTGATGGAAATAATTACATGTTAGGTGAAATATAAATCAAACAAAAAGCTTTTAAACCTATCACTGAGTTGACACCAAGAGAAGAATTAAGGAAATTAATCCTTAATTAAAGAATTAGTGGAAACAAGGTTTCCCCAAATGACAGGAAAAAGAGGGTCTTAGATGCAAGGAAATGGCATAGCCAGATGGAGCCCTGAGTGTTTACGGAAACCTGCAGACCCTGGGCTTTGAAGGGTTGATGTCTCCCTGGGGCACAGGAGTGAAAAGACAGAGTCTCAGGCCTACCCAAGGTGAAGAATGTAACACTATACCCCTGAATAAACATTAAATCCTAAAGCTTCAGAGCAAGTAGGAAAGGAAGCCTGATTTTCAGAAGAAAAGGTAAGGAAACTTGCCTGTCTCTATTTTTCTACTGAGTACAGAGATTCCATTAATATGACTTGTGTATATTTTTGCTGTCCCATTCGTGCTTCTCATACGGTCCCCAGAAAACCTAAGGGGAGAATTAATTTTGGATGGCCCTGGAATAAGTAGTGGTCTCTGAAGGAATTCATTTAACTCAGACATCAAAATATTCCCCAAAATAAAGTTCTAGGGGAAGTTAAAAGCCCAGTGCAAGAAAACTCAAAACACAAAATATTTCAGGGCATATATACAAAAAGCAGATTCACAACAACTTTAGATATTGTAAGGCACAGACTATAAAATAATTTATTGCAATATGTTTAAGGAAATTATAGGGCAGTATGAAAATGAGGACAAAGAAGAAGCATTAAAAATAATGAAGCAGATTATTTTAAAGCCCAAATAAAATTTCTATAAATAAAAAATGAGTCTGGAACTTAAACTAGGGTTAAATAATAACTAGACAGATTAAACGGTAGGTGAGACAAAGCTGAATAGAGAATTAGTACATTGGAAGATAGATTCAGAATTTTTCTAGAGTCCAGTAGAAGAAGGAGGAGAAGAAGAAAGGAGAGAAAGAGTAAGAGAGAGAGATGAAAAATATGAAGAGAGATTATGGTAAAAAATTCTAATAAATGTCGAACTAGAATTCCAAATTAGAGGAAAAGATAATTGAGAAAAAGGGGAAGAAGCAATATTCAAAGAGCTAATGACAGAGGATATCTCAGCATGTAGAAGGATACAAACCTGAGAATTAGAAAGCCCAGTAAATCTCATACAAGATACGGAAAGGGAATCCCACACCAAGACACACAGTAATAAAACTTTATGACACACAAAAAACCAAGATGCTAAAAGCATCTCGAAAGGAAGCACAGAAGGGGCAGCAATGACACAACTGACTTCAAACATGCCCAAAAAATCAAAGCTAGAAAACAGCAAAATAATATCTTTAAAATTCAAAGAGACAATAACTGCCAAATTAGAATTCCATATTTAGTAAAGCTACCTTTCAAGAATGGGGTCAAACAAAGAAAAATTAGAAAAATAAAAAACAGAGCATTTTCCACAAAAGATGTATCAATGAAGGAAATTTAAAGGATATATTTTTGGCAGAAAGTAGAAACACTGAGATGGAAAAGAGAATGGTATGTACATGGCTAAACTATGCACAGGTTAGTGGTTTTGTTGGTGGGAGAGAAGAATTGGGCTAGAATTAAAACACCAAAGAAAACCACCAGATGTGTTAGAATGCGTTTATCAGACCTAAGGCATTCAAAGTCTTTATGTTGCTCAGAAGAAGAAAAAAAATATATATTAATTAATTAATTTGAGATTTCATTAACTACATGTGTTAACCAAGAATTTTAGTAGAATTTGCAAACAAAAAGAGTAAAGTAATGGAATATGAATATGAAAATGGTACAAGAAGTAAGGAGTACACAGTACATAATGAATGATGTCAATAAGTCCTAATATATGACTCTTAATAACTATAATTGAAATTAGCTCCCTAGGTAAATGTTTAAAAAAATACATAGATAAAACATAGAACACAATCAGTACAGGACAGAAAAAGATATAAGAAGCAGAATTTAATCAATAGAAAGTTTGTCTCAATAATAAAGTCAAATTGTAAAAAACAACACTAGAAATAAAGATGGACATGGATTTAATTATAAAGGTAGAAGAAGCAGTAGAAGGTATAATAAGAAGCAGGACAATTCTAAACTATATTTACACATCACTTCAAAATATATATCTCAAAAATGGGGGAAAAAACAAACACCATAGAACTACAAGATCTACTGTAAGAGTGGAATTTTTAATGTACATTTTAAAAATTAAGCATAAATTAATACTTTGATTAATTGTATGAACTAAGCATTAATTAAGTAATCATAAACAGAATTTAGAGAGTATATGTTAAGATTTGAACAGCACAATTAAGCTTAGTCCAATGGACATATATACAGCTTTATTTCTAGCTGTTTAAAAATTTACATTCTTTTTAACCATATGAAACATTTATGAAAACTAAACATATGCTAAGCCACAAAACTAGGCTCAATATCAAGAGTGATAATTTTTGTAGATCACATTATCTGACCACAATGTAATTAAACTATAAACCATTTAAAAAAATAGAACAAGAAAAAATCATGCTTAAGATTTTTTTTTTAAAGCTCTTCTAAGCAACTTATAAGTCACAGGAGACACATTTAAATTAGAAATTTTTCAAAAGTAAATTTAATGAAAACAATATGGGGACTTCCCTGGTGGTCCAGTGGTTAAGAATCTGCCTTGCAATGCACGGGACATGGGTTCAATTCCTGGTTGGGGAACAAAGATCCCCCCTGCCATGGAGCAAATAAGCCAGGTGCCTGCAACTACGGAATCCTGCAAACCACAGCTAGAGAGCACCGCTACAGAAGACCCCGCAGGCCGCGTTAAGACCCAAGGCAAACAAATTAATAAGAAGAACAGCTGTAAAAAGCAACATGTATTAAAATTTATAGAATGTAGCTAAAGAAACATTTATAGGAAAATGTATAGCCCAAATTGCTTAAGTTTAGAAAGGAAGAAAGGCTAGCATTATCAAGCAATGCATTTAAGTTAACTTAGTAAGTCCAAAAAAGAACAGAATATACTTAAAGTTGACAGAGGGAAATAATAAAGATAACAGCAGAAATAATGAAAAATAAAACAAGCACGTGGTAAAGAGGTTCATAGCAAAAGTTGGCTCATTGAGGAGACTAATAGACTAACTCTGTCAAGACTAGCAAGAAAAAAACTTAGGGGAGAGAGAGAGAGAGGAGGTACATATATACAATACAGAAATGAACAATGCAGATAAAACCTCCAGACAAATGATATTTTAAAATACTATGTCAATATCTTTGAAAGTTCATGTGAAAGAACTAAGTTCTAAAAACAAATTGAAGTTACCAAAAATTTCTCAAGAGAAAATTTTAAAACACAAAGAGTTTTATAACTTTAAGTAAATTGATTCAGTATTTTAAATCTAGGACCAAATACTTTATGGGCATATCTGCCAGGCATCACCAAAGGAAATAAATCATCTTACATGACTCTTTACAGAGAATTAAAAATAAGGGAGCACTCATCTTAATGAAGCTTGTTAAGTGTGCTGGTCAAATCTTATATATTTTCCCATTTTTATTTGATTTGTTAGTCACTGAAATTAATATTTAAAATTTCCAATCATTTTGGGGAATTTTGTAAGTCTTGTACTTCCTTTTTGAACCTCTATCTGGCTTGATATCAGACTGATTATCTGATAACACTGATTATCAGACAAGTGTGGCACAAGAAATGAGAGTTATTGACCAACATCACTCAAATATATATATACATATATATACATAAACATCATAAATGGAATGTTATCAACCAAAGCTAGTAGTAAATTAAAAGGAGAATACGTCTTCATCAAAGTGTTAATTATAGAAATTAATACTGGTTTAATATTTTAAAGTTACTCACCACATTAACACATTAAAGGGAAAGTAAACAACTTGTCAGATGCACCAAACTTAAAATTCGTCCTTAGCAAACTAGAAATAAAAGGACCTTCATAAAGAATGTCTACCCAAAAAAGTCTTACTTAATGGTAAAATGTTGAAAGCATTCCTTTTGTATTAGTAATAAGATATGGATGCTTGCTATCCTCAATTTCAGCACCTTTACAGGGAAGTCCTAGCTAGTAAAGTGATATGAAAACTAGGTAAAAAGTTAAGAACTGGAAAGGAAAAAATAAAACTGTCATTTGTAGGTAATATGATTCTCTTTGTAGAAAATCTCAAATCATCTATGAATAAGAAATGAGAACTACTAAGAGAGTTCAGCAAAATATCTGCACTAAAAATCAATATACCAAACTCAACTGTATTTTTTGGACACTAAGAAAAAGTCAGATAGAAAATGTAACAAAGTATTAAAAATATAAACAATAATATAAAGTACCTATGAATTACTGTAATAAATAATAGGTAAGACCTTTAAGGAAGAAGTATAAAATGACTAAAAGATATTATCACCTCAATTGACAAATATACCATACACTTAGATAGGAAGATGTCATTTCTCCCCAAATGAAACCTGAGATTCAATAAGACAGCAATCAAAATCTCAATAAGGATTTTCATGAAACTTGACCAGATGATTCTAAAATACCTGTACAAGAGCAAAGGGCTGAGAATAACCAAAATACTACTGAAAAAGAACAAAGACAAGGAGGGCAAACAATCCTCTAGTTCCAATTACAGAAGAATTGAATTCCCTTACACCTTTGAAATTAGGTGTGGTCACGTGACTAGCTCTGTCAACGAAACATGGGTAGAACCTACACGTGTCACTTCCGGGAGGAGGCATTAACAGCTGACTCTCCACACTCTCTTCTCCCCTCTGGAAGCACATGTTGAGATGGTAACAGAGCTTCCGTCTGTCTGGGTCCCGAGTGACTACAATTCTACGTGTAACATAAGTAAGAAACAACCATTTTTGGTTTTAAGCCACTGAGATTTATATTCAAAGGTAGCCCACCCATGCTGACTAGCAGGGAGATGTGCCCTATTAAATCTCAAGTCTTTATAAAGCTGTAACAATGAAAACACTGCCGCGTTGGTACAAAAATAAGTGAACTGACACCTGGATCAGAATAGAGAGCCAATTAAAAGACCCATCCTTGAGTGGACACAAGATATGCCAGAGGTTGTGCTATAGATCAATAAATAGTGTTGGGAAAGATAAGTCCACAGGGACAATA
Organism: Bos grunniens; assembly: GCF_055505025.1. Taxonomy (NCBI): domain Eukaryota; kingdom Metazoa; phylum Chordata; class Mammalia; order Artiodactyla; family Bovidae; genus Bos; species Bos grunniens. The sequence goes on along the minus strand of NC_141190.1, from coordinate 40,383,026 downwards.
AAACTGGACCAGTACTGGACATTATTCATCATCAACAGCTCCAGATGGATTACAGACCTAAAAGAGAGCAATGAAATGGAAGAGCAATTAGCAGATGACACAGTCTTGGGAGTGGGAGGTAAGTCTAAAAAGCCACAAAAAGCACTAACCATAAAGGAAAAAACGGATGAAGCTGACTACACTTAATAATGAACATTTGTTGCTTCCAAATATGCAATAAATTCCAGATTGGATATTGGTTTGACCACATCTATAAAGGATATTGGTAGTAGATGGAGGAAATCTGAAGATCGTTTGCATATGCCATGTGATGAAAATTCACTGAAATGCAAAGATGGAAACTGTTGACTGAACTTGCATTTTGATCACATACACACACACACATACACACAAATGCAACTCAGTAGAATACGCACTGAGATGTTCAGGCTGATGACTTCTAGGCAGTAGAAATACAAAGTGCTTTAAAAATATTGTTTGCATCTCTGTATAGCCTAACTTGCTACAGTATGCATGTACTGCTTCTATGATAATAAAACAATATTAAAATAAATGAATGAATAAGTAAATGAAACAATGAATACACAAACTGTGGGAGGCTAAAACCAACACATAAAGATAATGAAAAAGACAAGCACAGAGAGGGAAAAGATATTTGCCTCACAAATAACCAACAAATAACTAATATGGAGAATTTCTTTAACCCTGTAAGTCAGTGATATAAAGGCAGAAAACCTATTTGAAAAATCAGCAAAATACATGAAGAGTAATGTCATATAAAGAAGAAATCTAAATTGCATTAAATTTATGAGAAGATGGTCCAGCTCATTAGTCATGTATAAGAAACATGTCATAACCCCTGGGAGCTACTATTACACCCTCCAGATGGGCAAAGATTAAATTCTGATGATGCCAAGTCCTGGCAAGGCTGTGGGTGATGGGTGCCCTCATAACTTGCTGGCAAGAATAAATATATATATATATATATATATATATATATATATATATATATAGTATGACATTATTTGTTAAAGCCACAGATGAGCAAATGCCCCAGAAATCTCATTGCCAGGAATACATCTGAGAAATTATTTTTGCAGAAAAGAGTTCATAGCAACACTGTTCATAACTGGTCCAAACTGAAGATGAGCCAAATTTTCATTAACATTAAAACAACTTTTTAAAAACTGTGGTATGGCCATGTCTTGGGATACCATAAAGCAATGAACATGAATAAATTCCTGGTACATACATTAATAAACAGAAGAACCTCAAAAACAGTGGTGAGCAAAAGTAACAAATCACAAAAATACATCTGTATGACTCGATTTAAGTTCAAAACCAGGCAAAACCAAGTAATATATTATTTAGGAGTGTGTGTGTGTGAGTGTAAAACTATCTAGAAAAGCAAATAAATTAGTTTTAAAATTTCAAGACAATGGCTACAGTGTGAGTAAAAACAATAAGCCAGGCGGTGGGGGCAAGGGTGGCGGGGGTGAGACAGGAGTTCTAAGACTACAGTTAGATTCTATATTTTAATTCCAGTGGTGGGTACACCAGCGTCTGTTTTTCATTATTACTTAACGTTTATTGATATTATTTAACAATAACAATAATATCTGTCTGTGTTTGTGTGTGTGTGAGCTCAGTCATGTCCAGCTCTATGTGATCCCATGGACTGCAGTCTGCCAGGCTCTTTGACCATGGAGTTTTCCAGGCAAGAATACTGGAGCAGGTTGCTATTTCCTTCTCCAGGGACCTTCCTCATCCAGGGATTGAAACCACGTCTCTTGCATCTCCTGCATTGGCAAGAGGATTCTTTACCATTGTGCCACCTGGGAAGCCTTAATAATATTACATAATATTATACAGATATTAATTATTATAGATCATGTTTCATGTGTGATTTTGTACATGCCTTTCATGGTTAACTAAATTATCCCTAAAAAACAGCAGCAGGATATCAAGAAATGTATACAGTCCAGGAGGAAATGCAAAAATAAAACCAGTCACCAAACTGTAAGAGTCACTGTAACAGAGACTATACAGCTATTCATTTGGTCATCAAGCAAGTCAGGCCGTTAAAAGAGGAACAAGTTCAAGTACCCAACTCTGGTCTCCTTTCTCTGTGAAGCTTGACTGTAAAAGCTCTATGTTTCCAGGCAGGTGCTCTGCATGCCAAGGCTACGTGTGCTGGCTCAAACAGCTTATGAGTGAACCTGAAGTCCTGGATTTGGTTTTAGGAGATGCTGAGTGTCATGATCATGCAGGCTGTAAATTGCATTTTTATGATGACAGTGATTGTTTAACCAGAAAAACAGAAGCAATGCGCCTGAAGAAAAGACAACAAAGGAAGCCTACCCAAACATCACCTCATTATTCAAGTGCAATGAACTCCAACTAATACTTAATTACAAGAGGCGCGTGGAGGCTCTGAGCAGAATAAGACATGGCACTCTCCCGAGGCACTTGATTGATTTCTCAGATTACAAAATTCAAGCCACTGAGAATTATGAAAACATTGATTTAGCAAGAGTGAGCCCAGGGAACACTCAAGGCTTCTAATGGGAATAAATGCAGAATAAATGAAACTGGCCAGGCTGCCTGTTACAGATCTTATACCAGAACAGATTTCAAACTTCACTGATATTTTATTGTTCTAATGTAGCTATTTCTTAAAGGGGAAAAGACAGACCTCATCCCTTTTATTCCTGTTCAGTGCAGCAAAGGCCTGCAACTCTGTGCCATCTGTTGTGATGTTCTGCATGGCTTGCATAGCTCAGAAATATGCTAAGTCAGGACTTGGATTATTTATTTTTCTTTGAAAATTATTACCAAAGAAGCCTGCCCCACACATATGAACATAAAATATTTTGGTTACCAAGTTTTCAAGGAAAGAAATAGCTTCTTCCTGCATGAATCATCAATGGGAGAGTTCTTCACTAATATCTTGAATTAAATATCAAATAGATTGATAGTTGGGCAAAAGCATTAGTCGCTCAGTCATGTCCGACTCTTGGCATGGCGACCCCATGGACTGTAGCCCGCCAGGCTCTTCCGTCCATGGAATTTTCCAGGCAAGAATACTGGAGTGGATTGCCATGCCATTCTCCGGATGGTTATGCAAAGTCACATCAAAATGCTTAGGTTTGAATCCTAGCTTCACTGCTTACCTGCTGTGACCTGGGGCAAGAGACTTAACCCTCTGGGTCTCACCTGCAAAATGGGATAAATAAGAATATCTACCTCCTGAGTTTTTCCTGAGGACTAAATAAAATAATGAATGTAAAACATTTGGTGCTTGTCCAGAATATAGTAAAAGCTCAACAAACAGCTGTATAAAGTCAGTAGAAAGACTCAATGCTTAGTTCAAGATGCTCTACAGGAGACTGATTTTTCTCTGAGTCCCCACTATTGCAAATAGCAAGCTTAAATTTTATCCTCATGTCCACACCATTTGACATTCTGCTCATGCCATCTGAACACATTCTGCATCTATGAACAGAAGCTTGGGCCAGAAATAGTTTAACAGTTCCCGTATTCTCTGTGGTTACCCACATGAGAAAGAGAACAATTTCTCCCCAGGACAAAAGAGCCCTTCCCCACGTGATCAAAAATTACTTCTAGGGATTTTTGTAAAAGCAGGAGTAATAGGAAAGGTGCTGAAAGCCTAATGGCAGGAAAATATCCTGGTTTGTCTTTTGATAAAGGCTTGGGGCTTTCCTGGTGACTGTAGTAAAGGCTCTGCCTGCCAATGAAGGAGACATGGGTTTGATTCCTGGTCTGGATGGACCCCACATGCTGAGGAGCAATTAAGTCCACGCACCACCACTACTGACCCCGTGAGCCTGGAGCCTGTGCTTCACAACGGGAGAAGCCACCGCAATGAGAAGCCCATGCCCTGCAACTGGAGAGCAGCTCCTGCTTGATGCAACTAGAGCAAAGCCCACGCAGCAATGAAGACCCAGCACAGACAAAATAAATACATTAAAAAAAATTTTTTTTAAAGAAAGCCTTAAGGAAGCAATGAGATTCTGGAAGTTAAAGACTGAAGTATCTTCTATCAGTCTCTGGAAATAGTCACAGAAGGGAGTGTTATTTCCTCACAGTGCTCACCACTTTCCTAAGGCAAGGACGGGAAAGGGCACCAGTCTGCAGAAACAACAGATCCAGGGATAACTACACCTCTAACTTGGTCTCCTGGTACACAGGGCCAGTTAGTCTTCTGCAAGAATCCCTCCTTTACTGTCTTTACCTTACAAGACCTTGAGGAGAGATGCTGTCTTAGTCACCTTTGTAGCCTCAACACTTAATTTAGTGTCTGGAACCCCGGAGGCAATCAATAAATGTCTCCTATGTGAATAAAGGAGAAGTCAATAACCTGCTCAGGGTCACTGCTGAAAGTGATAGGTATAGGACTCCAGATTCCATCCATCCATCCATCTATCTAGCCATCTAGCCATCCATTCAGGCAAACAGGTACTAAGTCAGACCTCTCAAGTCCCGTGCTTTCTCCGCCTGCCACAGTGACACTCAGTGGGTCTTAATTTTAGTAAGGCATTTGCCAAAGTCACACCTGAGAACTTTACCAGAATGCTGTGGGAGCCCTTGGTCCTATTTCTATCTAAAGTCTTCCTGGATGATTTGGATAAGAGATTGAAAGGGGAGGTGCCAAATAAAGTCCCTGTGATGCGGACAGGAAGTCAAAGTGCTTTCTACCCAAGCAGCTCCATATGCCCTGGGTACAACGCAAAGACAATATAAAATCTGATTCAAACACTAAGGAAAAAGTCGAGTGGGGCCAGCTCACCATTTGGAAGTTTCTATATTATTCAAACCAGTCAATATTCATTAGAAGGACTGATGCTGAATCTCCAATACTCTGGGCACTTGATTAGAAGAGCCAACTCGCTGGTAAAGACCCTGATGCTGAGAAAGATTGAAGGCAGGAGAAGGGGATGACAGAGGACAAGATGGTTGGATGGCATCACTGACTCAATGGACATGGGTTTGAGCAAACTCTGGGAGATGGTGAAGGACAGGAAAACCCGGCGTGCTGCAGACCATGGGGTCGCAAAGAGTCAGACACAACTTAGCAACTGAATAGCAACAACATTTTACTCAGGTCAACTACATTACGGAGTCAATTTTTTTTTCAATCTAACTATGAGAGTAAAGGTTGGATTTGGGTTTTCCCTTTTCTTCTCTAGAGGCAAAGATCAATGCTTTGCTGCTGCTACTGCTGCTAAGTCACTTCAGTCTTGTCTGACTCTGCTCTATTTGGGTTCTATTTGGTTTTGGTGTCCTGGGTTTGTTTCTGCCTTTCTAGAACTAATCTCATTCCCTTCTGTCCCTCAAATTTGGTACTCAGTGTAATTACCAGTCTCTGGAAGGTTATCAACATTCCCAGAACTTCCAGAAGATAGGTTTGAGGGTTCTATGCTGCCCAGAGCGGGCAGGCAGAGCTGTCTGCTATGGATCTAGGGGTGTGTAGGTGCTGAGGACAGCAAGCTGAATGGCCAAGTCTGGGTCACAGCTCAGTTCATTGCTGGTCCTCTCAGACCTCTCCCTCTCCACCTCTGTGATTCTCAAGGAGTCTCACATACTCATAGGCATAAGGAGGCCCCAGGTACACAGTATCCAGGTTACTGTCAGGGACAGGCACCCTTAATAGCAGAAAGTTACTTAAGGTGAGTCCACTCAAAACCTAGAGCAAACTTTCATATTAAAGAGTGCAAAAAAGCTTTTATTAAGATTCAACTCAAAAAATTAAAACTCATAAAAATTAATTTTATCTTATAGTAAATAAAATATGTGTTATAATTTCAATTAAGCTAATTTTTAGAACAAAAGAAATCAAATTTCCATGGTTTTTTATGTGTGTGTGTTAGTTGCTCAGTCGTGTCCAACTCTTTGCAACCCCACAGATTGTACCCCACCAGGCTCCTCTGCCCATGGGATTCTCCAGGCAAGAATACTGGAGTGGCTTGCCATTCCCTTCTCCAGAGGATCTTCCTGACCCAGGGAATGAACCCTGGTCTCCTGCACTGAAGGCAGATTTTTTACCATTTGAGCCACAGGGAAGTCCCGTTTTTTTAATATAATTAAAATAAAAATTGGTCTTCAGTCGCTAAGTCGTGTCCAGCGCTTTGCAACCCATGGACTGCAGGACGAGACTGCAGGACACCAGACTTCCCTGTCCTGCAGCCATAAAATACAACACACACCCCTCAAAATCACCAGGAAGATCTTTTTTGAACAAAAATAGTAGTAGTATTCATTACTTTTTTCTCAACTACATCTCATAATTCGTTGACATTCATATCAGTCTCTTCTAAAGCAACTCCACTGGCCTCATTCTCTGCATTTGCCTCCTTCCAGTTGTTCAATGGTCTCACTGTCTGACCTGGCAAGCTCTGCAGCATCACTTTCACTGACTTCAGGAAAGCCTGCATGTTTCTCAAGATGTGCAGTTTGACTTCATCATCAACTTGCAATGTGTTTGTGTTGCACTGTCATATTAAAACACCCAATAATCAGTGAGAACTGAGCAAGAAGGAGGAAAGAAAAGGAACAGATGTTTGAGAGCAGGTTAATTTGAGAGATGGTCAGTTCATTACTCTGCATTTCCTTTCATGGCATATTGACTTCACCTTTCCTGTGCAACTTCGTAAACTTTGTAAAGAATCAGGTAATAATGTAAATGCTGAGAACCCCAATGTCTGCACCCTTGTCAAATGCAGTGGAACTTTGTCTACACCATATTAATAATCAGAAGAGAATTTTGCAGGTGGGATCCCAGCTTCCTACACTGCAACAAAGACTTTTTCCTGTATTGATTCCATCAGCAGCTTTTGTCACTCAGCTGCTTGAAGAGATCTGGAAATCAACACAGCCAATATGCCTTTCCAATCACTGATGCAAGCCTACAGCTTTGAGGAAATGAATCTCAGAGGTGAAAGCTGGTTGGTGTTTTGCAGTGCTGACATGGGTCATGGAGTTAGTTGACTAACTCTCTTCTAAAAAAAAAAAAGAAGAAGAAGAAGAAGGAAAAAGAAGCTGCAGCAGTCACTTGTTAATTCAGTCAAAAAAAAAAAAACCAACCCGGACTGCTTTCCTGAGAATGAGCACAAAAGTATGTGCATTTGGAATGCAGGAAATTATAAAATTCCTAGACTTCCTAAGATACTCTTTGATAGTCAATGGTATATAGAAATAGTCAATGCATATAGAAAATGTCGAAGACCTACAATTAAACCAGATTTCAATTTTCTACTCAGAGAAGGGATGATGATGTGTTGCCCTGATTTGGGCTTCATCGTTTCATCCATTAGATAAAGAAGCTGAAAGGTCACCTAACTTCTGTTATTGTTGTTCATTTGCTATGTCATGTCTGACTCTTTCGTGACCCCATGGACTGTAGCTCGCACGGCTCCTCTGTCCATGGGATTTCCCAGGCAAGAATACTGGAGTGGGTTGCCATTTCCTTCTCTAGGGGATCTTCCCGACCCAGGGATTTGAACTCAGGTCTCCTGCATTGGCAGGAAAATTCTTTACCAAGGAGCCAGGAGGGAAGCCCATCTAACTACAGGCAGTCAAATATCCAAGTTTAGAGAAAGGTGACTTTATTCCCTATGATAATGTAAGTTTTTGTCGAAAAATAAGAATTTAGTCTGCCAGGATTTTGAAAAAATATGTAGGCTTCATGAGACATACACACACACACTCAAAACAATACCACCTGGCATGATAAGATTGAGAGTTTTATAATGCAGCCGTTATTTCAACAAATATTTATTCAGTTCCTCCTATGTACCAGGTATGTTAATGCTCAGGTCTGAGATAATGAGACAAAATTTGGTTCTTGGCCTTATGGAACCTAGAAATAGAAATAATGATGAACTATAAAAAGTGTTAGGAAAGGAATAAGCAGGCTTTTGGGAGAGTGTGGCTGATAAGGCCAAGGAGGGGGGCACCACTTTATGTAAATCAGAAAGATGAGAAGACGCTAGATATGCAGAGCATTAGAGAGTATCCAAGGTGCAAAATGGGCTTCCCTGGTGCCTTGGACAGTAAAGAATCTGCTTGCAAACTGCAGGAGACCTGGCTTCAATCCCTGAGTCAGAAAGATCCCCTGGAGAAGGGAATGGCAACCTACTCCAGTATTCTTACCTGGAAAATTCCATGGACAGAGGAGCCTGGCGGGCTCCATGGAGTTGCAAAAGACTTGGACATCACTGAGCAACTAACACTTCTCACAAGGTAGAAAACCTCACAAGGTAGAAAGGCAGCCTCAGAGAGGGAGAGCTGGATACAATCAAGGAACTGTCAAGTCAGTACGGTGGCATGGAGCACGGCTGATATGAAGCTAGAGGATTAGGCAGGGGTTAGATTTTTACAAAGCTTTGGGGAACATGACAATTCACTTACATTTATTCCAAGAGTTGAAATTTTATGCTAAGACTTTTAAAGAGAAGAGTAGCAGAAAATCAATTCGTTGCTATGTGAAAGACCAAGCAGTGAAATAAAAGAAGGAAGACAGAACAGGAGCCCACTGGTCTGGACAACTGTATCAGTGGACGACAACTGACCTCTGGTCATCTTGCTATGTCACAGTGTCATTTCAAACGCCACTTAAATGTAATCACAATCTACAACTTGCTTATTTTTCAAGTTAAAATAAATGCTATGTGAAAATCCTCACCAATTACTAAGTTGTTCTTAAATATCCTTGATACTAATAAATATGTAGGCAGTATGTAAATTTTTCTTTTTGGTCTAGTTTTTTTGAAACTGAGCTTAAATTAATACACAGTGAAACGCACAGATTGTTAAGTCCTAAAAAGCACAGACATTCTAAGAAGCACACCCCCACCCCCTGCTAAAGATAACGTTATAGCCTTTTCCAGTCAGCCCTACCCTTATCTACAACCCTTCCCCTGATCCTAACAATCACGCTGATTTCTACTCCATGGACTAGTTTTGCCAGTTCTTGAACCTCATATACACAGAATGCTACAGTATATATTCTTTGGTGTCTGGCCTTCTCTTCCTATATGCTTTTGAGATTCATCTCTATTGTGACATGTATTTGTAATTTGTTCCATTTTGCTATCTATTCTCCTACTGATAAACATTTGAATTGATTCCAGTTTAGGTCTCTTGGAGGAGAAGGGGGTGACAGAGGATGAGATAGTTGGATGGCATCACTGACTCAACGGACATGAGTTTGTGCAAACTCGTGAGATAATGAAGGATAAGGAAGCCTGGCATGCTGCAGTCCATGGGGTCCCAAAGAGTAGGAAACGACTGAGCGACTGAACAACAAAAGAAATAAAACTGCTAAATACATCTGTACGAGTCCTGTTATGAATATGTGTTTTTCTGTTGGGTAAATACCTAGGAATGGACCTGCTGAATCATAGGGTAAGTATACGATTGATTTCATAAAAAAGACTCCCAACTTACAAAGTCATTATATCAATTTCTACTTCCATAAACAGCATATGAGAGTCCCACTTGAATCTACATATATCAACATTTGATGTTGTCTGTCTTTTTCAATTTAGCCATTAGTAAATGGCTGTGAAGTGGTATCTTAATAGAGCTTTAATTTGTATTTCCCAGGACCACAGCCTTGTCTAACTCAATGAAACTAAGCCATGCCCATGGGGCAACCCAAGATGGGCCGGTCATGGTGGAGAGATCTGACAGAATGTGGTCCACTGGAGAAGGGAATGGCAAACCACTTCAGTATTCTTGCCTTGAGAACCCCATGAACAGTATGAAAAGGCAAAATGATAGGATACTGAAAGAGAAACTCTCCAGGTCAGTAGATGCCCAATATGATACAGGAGATCAGTGGAGAAATAACTCCAGAAAGAATGAAGGGATGGAGCCAAAGCAAAAACAATACCCAGCTGTGGATGTGACTGGTGATAGAAGCAAGGTCCGATGCTGTAAAGAGCAATATTGCATAGGAACCTGGAATGTCAGGTCCACGAATCAAGGCAAATTGGAAGTGGTCAAACAAGAGATGGCAAGAGTGAATGTCGACATTCTAGGAATCAGCAAATTGAAATGGACTGGAATGGGTGAATTTAACTCAGATGACCATTATATCTACTACTGCAGGCAGGAATCCCTCAGAAGAAATGGAGTGGCCATCATGGTCAACAAGAGAGTCCGAAATGCAGTACTTGGATGCAATCTCAAAAATGACAGAATGATCTTTGTTCGTTTCCAAGGCAAACCATTCAATATCACAGTAATCCAAGTCTATGCCCCAACCAGTAACACTGAAGAAACTGAAGTTGAACGGTTCTATGAAGACCTACAAGACCTTTTAGAACTAACAGCCAAAAAAGATGTCCTTTTCATTATAGGGGACTGGAATGCAAAAGTAGGAAGTCAAGAAACACCTCGAGTAACAGGCAAATTTGGCCTTGGAATATGGAATGAAGCAGGGCATAGGCTAATAGAGTTTTGCCAAGAAAATGCACTGGTCATAACAAACACCCTCTTCCAACAACACAAGAGAAGACTCTACACATGGACATCACCAGATGGTCAACACCGAAATCAGATTGATTATATTCTTTGCAGCCAAAGATGGAGAAGCTCTATACAGTCAGCAAAAACAAGACCGGGAGCTGACTGTGGCTCAGACCATGAACTCCTTATTGCCAAATTCAGACTTAAATTGAAGAAAGTAGGGAAAACCACTAGACCATTCAGGTATGACCTAAATCAAATCCCTTATGATTAGACAGTGGAAGTGAGAATTAGATTAAGGGCCTAGATCTGATAGATAGAGTGCCTGATGAACTATGGAATGAGGTTCGTGACATTGTACAGGAGACAGGGATCAAGACCATTCCCATAGAAAAGAAATGCAAAAAAGCAAAATGGCTGTCTGGGGAAGCCTTACAAATAGCTGTGAAAAGAAGAGAAGCAAAAAGCAAAGGAGAAAAGGAAAGATATAAGCATCTGAATGCAGAGTTCCAAAGAATAGCAAGAAGAGATAAGAAAGCCTTCTTCAGAGATCAATGCAAAGAAATAGAGGAAAACAACAGAATGGGAAAGACTAGGGATCTCTTCAAGAAAATCAGAGATACCTAAGGAACATTTCATGCAAAGATGGGCTCGATAAAGGACAGAAATGGTATGGACCTAACAGAAGCAGAAGATATTAAGAAGAGATGGCAAGAATACACAGAAGAACTGTACAAAAAAGATCTTCATGACCCAGATAATCATGATGGTGTGATCACTGACCTAGAGCCAGATATCCAGGAATGTGAAGTCAAGTGGGCCTTAGAAAGCATCACTACGAACAAAGCTAGTGGAGGGGATGGAATTCCAGTTGAGCTATTCCAAATCCTGAAAGATGATGCTGTGAAAGTGCTGCACTCAATATGCCAGCAAATTTGGGAAACTCAGCAGTGGCCACAGGACTGGAAAAGGTCAGTTTTCATTCCAATCCCAAAGAAAGGCAATGCCAAAGAATGCTCAAACTACCGCACAATTGCACTCATCTCACACGCTAGTAAAGTCATGCTCAAAATTCTCCAAGCCAGGTTTCAGCAATATGTGAACCGTGAACTTCCTGATGTTCAAGCTGGTTTTAGAAAAGGCAGAGGAACCAGAGATCAAATTGCCAACATTCACAGGATCATAGAAAAAGCAAGAGAGTTCCAGAAAAACATCTATTTCTGCTTTATTGACTATGCCAAAGCCTTTGACTGTGTGGATCACAAGAAACTGTGGAAAATTCTGAAAGAGATGGGAATACCAGACCACCTGATCTGCCTCTTGAGAAATTTCTATGCAGGTCAGGAAACAACAGTTAGAACTGGACATGGAACAACAGACTGCTTCCAAATAGGAAAAGGAGTACGTCAAGGCTGTATATTGTCACCCTGCTTATTTAACTTATATGCAGAGTACATCATGAGAAACACTGGACTGGAAGAAACACAAGCTGGAATCAAGATTGCTGGGAGAAATATCAATAACCTCAGATATGTAGATGACACTACCCTTACGGCAGAAAGTGAAGAGGAACTCAAAAGCCTCTTGATGAAAGTGAAAGTGGAGAGTGAAAAAGTTGGCTTAAAGCTCAACATTCAGAAAACGAAGATCATGGCATCCGGTCCCACCACTTCATGGGAAATAGATGGGGAAACAGTGGAAACAGTGTCAGATTTTATTTTTCTGGGCTCCAAAATCACTGCAGATGGTGACTGCAGCCATGAAATTAAAAGACGCTTACTCCTTGGAAGGAAAGTTATGACCAACCTAGATAGCATGTTCGAAAGCAGAGACATTAGTTTGCCAACAAAGTTTCGTCTAGTCAAGGCTATGGTTTTTCCTGTGGTCATGTATGGATGTGAGAGTTGGACTGTGAAGAAGGCTGAGCCCTGAAGAATTGATGCTTTTGTGCCGGGAGCCGGCATATTGCATATTGAGTGCATATTGCATATTGAGTGCAGCACTTTCCACAGCATCATCTTTCAGGATCTGGAATAGCTCAACTGGAATTCTATCACTGCCAGGAGCCAGCGTGAGGAGCTCCACCCATGACAAAGGTCATGAGGAAGGAGGCTCCGCATACGCAAAGGCGGGATCAAGCCTCAGGAGTGCCCCTGGAAATTCTCAAGTATCTACCCCCAAAACCAGAGTCTGCCTACTTTCTGCTTTGTGCTTTCACCTACACCTCTGACTTTACGGGGGGCTGTCCCCCACTACCTCTCTCTGAAAAAAGAGTTAGCTTACAGCTCCAGTTAATAATTCCTGGGTGTGACAGTGTTTCAACCTACAAACTCCTTTGGAAATCCTCTAGCCTGCCTGAATAGGTTTTTCTGGCCACATGTGATTGTTCAGAGCCTCCCAACTGTGAGAGGCAGGAGATGTTCTAAACTGTCTAAACACAGATTCTTTTGAGTAGTTAAAAGAATGATTAGAAATTGTATTGGTGAAGGGATTTTCACTTGTTGGGCCAATGTTTGCTGCTAAGTTTCCATATCCCTTACCTGCTGTGTCCCTGGCAGTGTATTGATTAATATAATTGGTCTAAGTAGTAGCTTTAATGTTTGTAACCTGGGACCCTTGAGTTAATTCTTTTTCTTGTTATAGCCCACCACACCTTTGCTCTGTAGGAATGCAACTTTATCTAATGCTTTTGGAGGGTGGCTCCTGACCAATCACCTTTAGAGAAAAATAAGTTTTCTGAAGAAAGGGTCTTAAAATGTTAACAGGCCTCCAGGCCAGAAGATGATGCAAATCACCTAAGCTTTTGCATATGATAAGTTTGCAGGAAGAAAGCCTGGCTTGCTGCATGACTCTACCCCTTCCCCCATTATCCTCTATGCATAACTTAAGGTATAAAAACTACTTTGGAAAACAAAGTGCGGGCCTTGTTCACCGAAACTTGGTCTCACCATGTCGTTCTTTCTCTTACCTTCTGGCTGAATCATTCAGCCTCTTTTCCTCACTGAATTTCCTCACTGAGCTATCCTTATTTCAGCCTCTTTTCTCCACTGAATTTCCTCACTGAGCTATCCTCATTCTATTACTCTTTATATCCTTAGTTAACGTTTAATTAAGCAATTGTTTCCTGATCTTCGCCTACGCCGTCTCTCCTTCGAATACCCTGGATCAGCCGGGGCTGGACCCTGGCACTTTTGAACTGTGGTGTTGGAGAAGAGTCTTGAGAGTCCCTTGGCCTGCAAGGAGATCCAACCAGTGCATTCTGAAGGAGATCAGCCCTGGGATTTCTTTGGAAGGAATGATGCTGAAGCTGAAAGTCCAGTACTTTGGCCACCTCATGCGAAGAGTTGACTCATTGGAAAAGACTCTGATGCTGGAAGGGATTGGGGGCAGGAGGAGAAAGGGACGACAGAGGATGAGATGGCTGGATGGCATCGCTGACTCGATGGACGTGAGTATGGGTGAATTCCGGGAGTTGGTGATGGACAAGGAGGCCTGGTGTGCTATGATCCATGAGTCGCAAAGAGTCGGACACTACTGAGTGACTGATCTGATCTGAATGAACAATCATCTAACATCTTTTCATATGCTTACCAGCCATTCATATTATCTTCCTTTATGCAGTCTCTGTTTAGGTCTTTTGCCTACATTTTTATTAGATTGTCTTTCTGTTGCTTACCTGTGGGAGCTCTTTATATACTCTGGATGTGAACACATAAGTCTTTTGTGATATATATGAATTACAAGTATTTTCTTTCAGTAGATGACTTTCCCTGTTACTTTCATAATGATATCTTTTGCAAAGCAAAACTTTTAAATTTTGGTGAAGTTCGATTTATCTTGTTTTGTAATTGTTGGTGCTTTTATATTCCTTTTAAGAAGTCTCTGGGGCTTCCCTAGTGGCTCAGTAGTAAAGAACCTACCTGCCAGGAGACCCTGGTTCAATCCCTGGTCCAGGAAGATCCCTGGAGAAGGAAATGGCACCCCACTCCAGTATTCTTGCCTTGAAATCCCCATGGACAGAGGAGCCCGGCAGGCTTCAGTCCATGGGGTCACAAAGGAGTCAGACAGAGCTTAGTACCGAACAAGAAGAAGAAGCCTCTGACTAGCTCAAAGTACCAAAGACATTCTTCTACATTATCTTCTTGATTTAAGTCTCAGTATACAACTTGTTTTGAATTATTACATATAGTGTGAAGTAGCTGTCAAGGTTAAATTTATTCATAATTTTATTCTTGTTTTCTGGTCTATTGATTTTAAACTTTTACTTTTGCCACTGAAATGCCTTGGCACCTTTGTCAAAAAAGTTTATTCCTATGTATTCATAAATTGATGCTGCTGTAAATAGGACTTTTAAAATATGCATTTTCTATTATAATTGTTTCCTGTTATACAGAAATAAAACTGATTTTTATATTAACCTTTTATCCTATAACCTTCCAAAATTCAATTTTGATTCTAATATATTTTGTAGATTTCTTAGGATTTTCTAAATAAATAATCAAATTATTTAAATAAAATAAAAATTACTTCTTCTTTGCTTATTATTTTTTTTTGCCTAATTGTACTGACCAGAATAACCATCACAATTTTTAATAGATACAGTTTTATATTTTTACATAGACAAAATAATTAAATGAAAAATTATAGTAAATGGACATGCCTTTATGATGTTACCAATCATAAAAGAAAAGCTTTTGATCATTAAGTATGAAGCTAGTAGTAGATTTTTCACAGACACGTTTCATCAAACTGAAGAAGTTCCATTTTATTTCTACTTAAATGAAAGAAGAATTTTTGGAAAATTATGGATGGCTGATGCTTTTTCTATGTCTATTGATAATATGATTTTTTCCTACATTTTGATAATTTAGTCAGTAACAATGATTGATTTTTAATTTTTAAATCAACTTTGCATTCCTAGGATAAATTCCAATTCCTTCTTATTACTGGACTTGACTTGAAATTTTATTAAAGAATTTTGTGTCTATGTTCATGAGAGATATTTGGCCTATAATTTTTCTTCCCTGCAATGTCTTTGTCAGATGTTATCAGAATTAGTCTATAACCTTATCTGTATAGTCTTAAAGAACCAGCTGGGACATGTTCCCTTCTTTTCTACCTTCTTTTTTTTTTTTTTTTTGAAGTTTTGTGTAAGATTGATATTACTTCTCCTTAAATGTTTGATGAAAGATACCAGTGAAACCATCTGAGCCTTGAGATTTCTTTCTACAGAAGCATTCAATTACAAATTCGATTTCTATTTAATCTTTAAATCAGTCTTAGTGAGCAGTGGTTTGTGAAGAATTTGACCATTCTACATACATTGTTGAATTTATTGGCATAATTTCTTCACAATATCCCCTTAATGTCCTTTTAATGTATTTAGAATCTATAAGAGTAGCTCATCTTCTTTTCCTGATGTTGATAATGTGTGTGATCTCTCTTTTTCCCTTGATTAGTCTTGCTGGAAGCTTATCAATTTTATTAACCTTAAAAATAACAATAAGGGCAAATCCAATACCAGTTTCTCCCTCATGACTAGAACTAGAAATTCATTATCCAACAGTTGGCATCTATATCAATCCCCCAAGTATAAGACCAACCATCTTGGACCATATGTACATATTATCCCTAAATTTAATAGAATGTAGCTAAAGCAAATTTTAAAATTAGCATATTTTAAAAGCTAAGTGATACAATCCTCACAGTAACATTATGAAATATTATTGCATCCATTTGAAAGATGAGAAAACCAAAGCTTAGAAAAATTAAGCAATTACCAAGGTCACAAAAACTAGTTCAGATTCACAGTCATGTCCTTCTGATTCTAACACCCATGAACTTTCCACTCAACCATGAAATGTCCATGAACAAATGATTCAGGATTATATTATCAGCACTCGAGCAGCCTACCTTTAGAAAGGTATTGTCCTCATGAAACTGGCCTAAATGCAGCCGGAAAAAGGAAAGTAACAGGAAAAAAATGTCCCTTGGTTTTTTTTCACATGGCCAAGAAGCATCACATAGCACTGAATAAAATGTTACTATTGATGAAAATTACAAAAAGCAATATTTTGGCCAAATCTACATGAATGTAGTATTTTTTTTTTTTTACTTATTGATGATCAATCATTTTCCTACTGGGTTTCTTCTCTAAATTGCCAATTGTTTATTTTTTAATAAAATTTTAACCTTCACTTCAAAAATTATGATTGATGAGGCTGGGAAATGTCACTTACAAGATTATGCCATGCTATATTTAATAAAAAATCATGCCATTTCTGTTCATCTAATAATGGATCCTCATAGAGCTATGCTTTCTCCTCTGCCTTGACATTTATTTCCTTAGTCAAGAAATACTAGAGTTCACAAAGATGTACTGCAGCCATGAAATGAAAAGACATTTGCTCCTTGGAAGAAAAGTTATGACCAATTAGACAACATATTAAAAAGCAGAGACATTACTTTGCCAACAAAGGTCCATCTAGTCAAAGCTATGGTTTTTCCAGTGGTCCTGTATGGATGTGAGAGTTGGACTATAAAGAAAGCTGAGCACCAAAGAATTGATGCTTTGACTCTTGACAGTCCCTTGGACTGCAAGGAGATCCAACCAGTCCATCCTAAAGGAAACCAGTTCTGAATATTCATTGGAAGGACTGATGCTGAAGCTGAAACTCCAATACTTTAGCCACCTGATGCAAAGAACTGACTCATTTGAAAAGACCTTGATGCTGGGAAAGATTGAAGGTGGGAGA
This sequence comes from Bos grunniens, assembly GCF_055505025.1. Lineage (NCBI taxonomy): Eukaryota > Metazoa > Chordata > Mammalia > Artiodactyla > Bovidae > Bos > Bos grunniens. Next base: position 40,365,777 of record NC_141190.1, on the reverse strand, counting down.
AGAAGGGGATGACAGAGGAGGAGATGGTTGGATGGTATCACCAACTTGATGGACATGAGTTTGAGTAAACCCTGGGAGTTGGTGATGGACAGGGAGGGCTGGCATGTGCATCCATGCGGTTGCAAAGAGTCGGACACGACTGAGCGACTGAACTGAACAGAACAAAGATGTAGAGAACAGACTTGTGGTGGTTGGAAAGAGCTGGAGCCTGCTAACCACACTGGCACCCACACAGGCAGGAGACTCTGTGCCAGGCACCTATGAGGGTGCCAAGGTCACCTGGGCTCCACCCCTCCTCTGCCTTCACCATCTACAGGTAAGGATCAGTTCAATTCAGTTCAGTCACTCAGTCACGTCTGACTCTTTGCAACCCTATGGACTGCAGCACACCAGGCCTCTCTGTCCATCACCAACTCCCAGAGGAGTTTACTCAAACTCATGTCCATCGAGTCAGTGATGCCAACAGGTAAGGACAGTAGTGTCTGAACAGGAAGGACATACAAACTGCCTCTAGGGGAAGAAAAACTCAATCCAAGTGAGTGTTACAGATGCATGGAAGAATTTTTGAAGACCCTGGGACATGAAGACAGCATTTATCGACAATCAGGGTAGTCTAGCGGTGGTGGTAGTTTAGTCGCTAAGTCATGTCCATCCAACTCTTGCGACCCCAGGGACTGTAGCCCATCAGGCTCCTCTGTCCACAGGATTTCTCAGGCAAGAGTACTAGAGTGGGTTGCCATTTCCTTCTCCAGGGGATCTTCCCAACCCAGGGACCAAACCCATATCTCTTGCATTGCAGATTTATTCTTTACTGACTGAGCCACCATCGAATCCAATCAGGGGTCTGTTTGTAATGTTGGGGACGAGATAAAGCATCGAGGACAGCCACATGGCAGTGAGTTTTGTGGTTATTGTTAGCATATGAAAAGCTTTTACCAGTTAATTTCTCAGCAGCAATTGAGCAAAAAGGGCACATATGGGCTGGATGCATGAAAGAAACTAAATATACTTTTACAAAGTCATGGGGCTTATACATTCCTGTATTGGGCCGAAGGCCTCCAAGTGAAGTGAAGTCGCTCAGTCATGTCCGAATCTTTGCAACCCCATGGACTGTAGTCTATCAGGCTCATTTGTCCATGGGATTTTCCAGGCAATAGTCCTGGAGTGGATTACCATTTCCTTCTCCAGGGGATCTTCCCAACCCAGGGCTCGAACCCGGGTCTCCCACACTGTAGACAGAGGCTTTACCCTCTGAGCCACCAGTTAATAGCATGAAGGCCTCCAAAGGCACCTCTTCTCTCCTTGGGGAGGTGGCCAGCTCCTCTGCAATGAACTTTCACTGTTAGCCTGTGCTATTGCAAATCCCATCTGTCATAAAGAGACTGAAGGAGGCTGAGTAACAACCAGTGGTTCCCAGGTTGACTGCAATTGGTTAGGACTACCATCCCAGCCCTACTCAGAGGCTTCCTTTGCCATCTCAAGCGACTGCCTCCCTAAATCATGTTATTCACTTCGAGAACTGAGAACTGTGCTTCAGCTTTAGCTACCATCCAATGAGGAAAACAATGGATGACTTAGTGGACGATGACTTCCAATCCCGTGGTCTAAGGTCAGGCTATGTCTCTGGTGGTTTGTACTTGGGCCCATGCTGGCTGACATTCTGGCTGACTGCACTCCGGTATCCCTGCTGCTGTGAACTTTCTAGATGTGGGTGCAACTGTTCACCAACCTTCTAGGAAATGCATCTCCAGCAGGCCTCCCACTTCTCAGTCTGCGGCCATCAGGCAAGTGTGCCATGCTGTGGTCATTGATTTGGCCTTGTCCAGAAGCCTGGCTCAAGGGAGGCTGTTGAAACACACCCTGGTTTTTAAGAAGGATCTAAGTGGCATGCCATAATTCTTAAATACACAGGAGGCCATGATCAGAGAAATCTTTTTTAACGTTTTACTTTTGTTTTAAAAAATTGTAAGACAGTGAGTTTCAGAAATTTATAGATCTGTTGTTTAGTCGCTCACTCGTGCCTGACTCTTTATGACCTCATGGACTGTAGCCTGCCAGGCTCCTCGGGGCATGAAATTCCCAGGCAAGAATACTGGAGTGGGTTGCCATTTCCCTCTCCGGGGGATCTTCCTGACTCAGGGACCAAACTCGTGTATCCTGTATTGCAGGCGGATTCTTTACCACTGAGTCACCTGGGAACCCCAGATAGATCTGTACATAGAATCAAATTAATACCATAGGTGTAGACAGGAGAACCACTGCAAGAGGAGTATGTTGACTGAATATACTGCACGAATCTCACAGCAAAACACATGCCATGAAGGACGGTATTAAGGATGCAATAATCAAACACTCATCTTTCAGTAGGGAACTCAACTGGCTGCATCTATAGTCTGCTGTCATATGACATAAGAGACAAACACACTTGAATCAACACACGTTGACCAGATTCTGTTTTGTTTCACTCTTGCTTTCCCATTGCTGCCAAAGGGGACAGAGACCAGCATCTTCTGATCTTTCCCAGAGTCAGAGCTCAAGGGGGAATGGGCACTAAATCATCACATTTAATTTTCCCCACACCTTAAAAGGTAGGCATTAGAGATCCCATTTTACAGATGAGTAAACTGAGGCAGAAGCTCATGAAGCAATTTGCCCAAGATCACATCATTACAAAGTAATGGAGCCAGGCCAAACTCAGGTCTGTCTGAATCTGAAAACAATTCTTCTCTTTCTATCATAACTAATACTAAAGTGCTCTTAAGTATGAAATTATTTATGTAGAGAAATCTAATGATTACAAAAGCAAATTTATCATTTTTTACCCCATGATAGGTCTTAAAATGGCATTCTTTGGACAGTCAGCAATGCATAGTTATGAACATAAAAAAATAAATAAATGCTCTAATCGAACAAGTGGTTAGACCAGAAATCCAAAAGTCTTAAACTTATCTAAGTGCCCTGGCTCTCTTCCCCACAGGCACCAAGACGATGGGTGGGGACGCTTGGGGTTCTTCTGATGAGAAATGTTCTCACGCACTCCTCCTTCTGAATTGTCCCAGACACCTCTGCCTATGTAAGAGACACTACTTAATAATTATGCATTAGGTACTTGCCTTAGTTGTATATGCCAGGCTTGTAATTAAGTGTCTATTTGAGTAGTAATTTGTTTAATGTCCACTGCTGTCCATCAGGGCTGCCAAGAATGGTTGTTCAAAATACTCACTGCCCAAGGGCTCCCACCTGATGAAGGACACCTGCTTTCACTGACGATGCTCCATACCTGGGACTGCATCTGCCGGGAGCAAGAGACACCTTATCCTGATGGGCTTAAGGCACCATATGGCTCGCTGAGGTCGTGCTCTGTAAAGGCTGCTAGGACAGGATTGGTGTCTGCCTCCTCTTGCACCACAGGCAGACCTAGCACATAGTAGGTCTCCACGAAACACAGGTTGAATAAATGGCTGAATCACTAAAGAAATGCACAAATGAATGCTTTCTGAAATACTTGCAGGGCATTTGGAATTCTACCTAAGATGTGACAAAGGCCAGATCATGAAATATGTGGCAGCATCTCACTTGTTTTTCTTTTTCGCTTTGTTCGGTCATGTGGAATCTTAGTTCTCTGACCAGGGATCGAACCAGCACCCCCTGTATCCCTGCATTGAAAGCACGGAGTCTTAACCACTGAACCTCCAGGGAAGTCCCTCTGGATTTTATAGGTAAATCCTAACAACAGGAGGAGACAACCCTTTGACCATAAGACACAGGCAGTTCTTCACTGGGCTCCCTGGCTCTACACAGTCAGCAAATGCCAGTTACTTTTCTTCTTTTTCAGAAGGCAGTAATTTTGAAAGAAAGTAAATGGACTCTTGTCTTATTTGTAAGCTGTGGTAAAGAATATCCAGGCCAGAAACCTGAACATTTGATCAAAAAGTCATATTAGTGAAGGACAAAAATATGAGACATATATATATATATATATATTTTTTTTAAACAAAGTTACTAATCACCATGGGATCCGAAGTCTGTCAAGTTTCCCCTGGCCTCTAGCTAGTAAATGAACCATAAAGAAAACAATGTGTTTTTCCTCCCTTCCTCCCCTTTCTTCCTCGCTTTTGATGAAAAACTGTAGAGATTCTTATGGTCCAGAAAACTGAGGGAGATAATCCTATGAGAGAAAACCAACTGAAATTGAATCTACTTATTGGCAGAAATACGCACAAAGATGCTCCCAAATAAACTTTAACTTCTGAATATGTTTGCTTACAAAAACAAGCAAAGACTCAGGAAGGCCAAAGCTCTGGAGTAAAGCAGCTCACTGGTCTTTCCTCCCAGGATTCCCCAGTTCCCAGCCCCCAGACCCCACTCCAGGCTTCCAGGCAGAAAGGACCCTCACCCACAGTGTCATCTTGGTCTCTGCAGGCATTATCAGGATTAACCAGCTCTGCTGGAGGAGTTAGAGAGAGGATCCAGTCACAAAGCACCTACTGGGTGCTCAGCACAGTACAAGTGGCTTCACAGCCTTTATCCTTTTCAATACTCACCACATCTTTGGGAGGTTTTTTGTTTTTTTTGTTTTTGTTTTTTCCTTTTTCACATTAAGCAAAGCCTTGATTTTCAAGGCAAAAGTACATTTTTTTTTCACTTTCTGTTCTTGGCATAAATTTTAATTATTTCCAATAGAACCAAGACCTCCTGAACCCCTTTCAGTGTCATCTAAAGCTTGAACTACCTCAATTTCTGGGTGAAATATCCATTCAGAAATAAGTTGTGCAATTCAATCACCCTTTTTGACTTCAAACTCTTCTTTGCCAAAATTAAACAGAACAACACCAACATCTCTATAATCTTCATCTATGACACTTCATCTATGACACTCCTACCTCTATGAAATGTTTTGCCAAGTCAGAATGTGGAGCTTCTCTCCCATAGCACCCAGAAGGAAGAGTATCTGAATGTTGGTTTTCACAAGGACTTTCTCCGTCAGTGGTATTGTGTAATCTTGGACTCTGTACAGGTCATAGCCCAAGGCACACACGGACCCCGTGGTTGGGGCAGTGGTGTGCTCCCAGAGCTGGGCAAAGCAGAGCCGCATGACTTCCTCCTCCACAACCAGGCCCCACCTTCTGGGGGAGATGACTGAGCCTCTTGAGAGCTGGGCAAGAGGGGCAGAACATCAGCACAAGAGGGAGCAGAGGAAACAAGAGCCTTTGGGAGGTATTTTTAAACCCTCTTTCAAAACTGATGACAGAGGCTGAAAAAGTATTCCATCACTCAAAATGAGTTCTGAAACCTCATCTCAACTATATCCCTTCATCTCTTAAAAAGTGAAAGGGAAGACTGAAAAGTCAAGTGTTTGCCATGAAATGACATTGCTGATTAGAAGGAGAGCTGACCACATTATTCTAACAGCTCAGGTCCCTTTCTTACTCTAGACAAAGGAAGGCAGGGGAATTCTGAAAACTCAGTGTTGGTGGTGAATTTGGGGTCCTGAACACACTTTTGGAGTTGCAAAGAGTTGGACACAACTTAGTGACTAAACAACAACAACTCTTCAAAGGCTTGAAATGCTTTTTCTACTCTGTATCCCAGTGCTAACTCTGCTGCTGGCATAAAAGGAAGGTGCTATTTAGCAGTAATTAGCAGACTCCAGAGGAGGATGGGTGGAAAGAAGCATTGGCTTGAATCACCCAACAACTGCACACACTTGGCTGTGGAATGATCTGCTTCATTTGCCTTCAGCAGACTTAACTTCCTAATTAAGTTGGCTCCAGCCAACATTCAAATGACTTTGCATTTTCCAAGTAGATGCCAAAAGAGGCCAGAGAGATGGCCCCCAAAGCCAGTGGGAGAAATGAGGAAGCAGGTCTGGAATGAAATACATGCTGTGGAGACCCTCATGGGAATAACTTACGTACATACATGAGTTCTAGCCAAAAGGGAAAAGAAACCACCCTGGTTCTAAGGATATGCACACTAGATATGAATCTGAGAAAACACAAAGAAAGGACTTGGTGTGGTTCTAAAGCCAAAAGATAATGTTTCCATGGCAGGTGCCCAGCTGAGGCTGGGACTAGGACAGTTTCCAGAGAATGGGATTGTAGAACAGTATTATCTTATATTTATCTACCTATGTCCCTTCCTCCTTCCATCTATCTATATCCCAAAAGATGTCCACTGCAGAAGACATGTGGTTATCTGAATTTTTATTTTTAGAACATATCTAACATCTTGAATGATCCCTGGGCCCAAATTTGGAAGACTGAGTTAAAAGTCAATGATTTGAAACAGTGATAAAAGAAACACCCACACAAACTAGCTGCCTATCCAACAAGTATTCCTTTATAATTCAAGTCCATTCTACCATCATGGGCCAAGAACAAGATCTCTGATGAGTCTAGGGCCCTCACATCCACAAGAAGTCATTACATGCAATGGGAGAGAGAATGGAGAGTAAAGGACATTTCATAATGGTTAAAGAAAGGGTCAGACGATAAGAAAATACAGCAGTCATAAATGTGTGAGTGCCAATAGAAAGCGCTCCAAAACACAGGAAGCAAAACCAGCAAAACAAAAAGGAGAAACAGGCAAAATCCATAATCATAGTTAACACTATCAAACTCTTGATTGATAACAGTGAGACAGAGAAAAAGAATTAGAAATCTCTGAACAACAACATCTTAATCAACACACACGGAATGCCACACCCAACAAATTCAGAATATGTTTTCGGGTGTGAATGAAATATCCACCAAGATAAAGAATGTGCTAGGCAATAAAACAAATCTCCATAAATTTCAAAAGACTGAAATTTTCATGAGTATGTTTTCCAGTCACAATAAAACTAAGTTAACAATTCATTACATTAAAATAGCTGGGAAAGTCTCCAATATTTGGAAATTTAAAAATTCACTTCTGAATAACACATAGATCAAAGAAAAAACCACAGGGATGTTAGAAAATATTTTGAACATAATAACAATAAAAATACAATATAACAAATTTTGTGGGGGTATAGCTAAAATAGAGACATTTATAGCTTTAAATGCTTATATTAGAAAGGAAAAAATCTTTAAACAATTATTATTTAAATTTCTAACTTAAGCTAGAAAAGCATGAGCAATTTAAACACAAATTAAAAGCACGGAAGCAATGAAAATAAGAACCAAAATCAACAAAGCAGAAAAGACATAAAAATAGAAAAAATAAAGACAAAGTAGGTTGTTTGAAAAGTTTAATAAAATCAATAAACTGCAAGTAAGTTAATCAAGGGAAAAAAGGATCAGAAACAAATTACTACATCAGAAAGGGAAGCCAGCCTAGCACCACCAATCTTAACAGACATGAAAAAGTCAATAAGGTAATATTATGAACACCTTTATGTTAACAAACTCAACAGTATAGATAAATGTACAAATTACTTTAAAATCACAATTTATCAAAAGTGACATAAGGGAGTTTCACTTCCACGCTGGCACATGAGAAGCTCTGGGGACCCAATTCCAAGCTAAACTGGAGAAAATTACTAAAAATATAAAATCAAGTCTCTGGAAGTGATCCTAAGAGCACATAGCAAATGAAGAAACAGTCATTTAAGAAGACACTAAAACTCAGTAGGGACAGTGAAAATCTCTGGCATCAGAACCTTGATCCATTCTTGCTCCTTCCCTCCCAGCCTCGTGTGAAGGAAGGTCCATCCCAGATGGATACAGCCTAGAACACAGGGCTCCCCCTTCCTCTTCCCACAGCTCCTAGTCGAGGGCAATGGTGTCCTGCTGGGAGAGACAGGCTGTTGGTGTTCATCACCCTGAAGGTCAGAAACTACTGAGCTCCCCTCCTTCCAGTGGCCAAGTCCTAGGCATGAGCATCACTCAGAAGGAACCTGTCATTGTCCCTATCTTCAGCTCTAGAAACAAGGCTCGGGAAGACACATCTTAAAACAGAGAACTCTGGAGCTCTTCTCAAAGGAACTGACTTTATTTGAACATGGTAAAGTTCAAGCCTAAGGGTGCACTCAGAAACACTCGAGGTTGTGATGAAAAGCAATTAAGAGGAAAATGGGAGCTTCACTAGAGAAACGAACTAAATAACACATGTTAACTCTTCTTTTCAAATTCTGTTGATTGAGTGTAATCCCAATTATAATGCCAGAAGACTTTCTTATGAAAATTCATAAACTGATTCCACAGCATATATTTTGGAAAAGTAAAGAACCTATAATTGCCAAAGTAACCTTGAGAAAAAAAAAAGAACAAAGATGAAAGATTCCAGCTGCTGGACTTCAACAGACCTACCATAAAGCTACAGTAATCAATACAGTGCAGTTCTAGAAAAAGGGTAGGCAGACAGATTAATGACATTGTAGAGAGTACAGAAAGAGAACCACATTGTATGGTCTATCAATTTCTGCAAAGGCACTAAAGCTACTTGATAGTGAAAGGAAAAATTGTTTCAATAAACGGTGCTAAAAATGGATATAAATGCAAAAAATTTTAACTTTTAAACACTGTCTCACACACTGAACAAAAATCAACTTGGTTTTAAATATAAAACCCAAACCATAAAGCTTTTGAAGAAAACATATGAAGACAAGTTTATAACTGGAAGGTGGGAAAGATTTCTTACATAAAACACAGAAAGCAATAACCACAAATGAAAAAAGTGACAAGTAAGATTTAATCAAAATTTAAGGTACTACTCATCAACAGATACTATTAAGAAAATGAATAGGCAAGCCACTGATGGGAGAACATATTCACAAAACATTTATTTGACACAAGGCTTCTAAACAGAATATGAAGAAACATCACCAGTTAATCACAAATAGACAAAAATAATTAATGGAAAAAGGATTTGAACAGACACCGCACCAAGGAAGATATGAGAACAGCCAGTAGGCAAATGAAAATGTCAGTGACATCATTAGTATTCATTGTAGTAGAGAACTACAATGAGACACTGTATAAACCCACCAAAATGACTAAGCAAACAAAAAAAACCAGTAACAGCAAATGTTGGTGAAGACCCAGTGTACCTGAAATTTTCATACATTGCCAGAGAGAATGTAAACTAGCACAAGCATTTTGTGAAAATATCTGGCAGTTTCTTCAAATGTTAAACATATCCTAATGTTTTTACGTTAGCAATATCACTCACAGATATTTAGCCAAGATAAATGTCAGCACAGTTCATTAAAAGAACTGCACACAAATGTTCATAGCAGCTTAATTCACAATGGAAATAACCAGAAAGACAAAGAACCTGTGGAATATTCATTACAATGAAATACATTGCAGCAATAAAAAAGAATAAATTATGGATACTTATAACAATGTGGATGAACTTCAAGATATTATACGGAGCAAAAACTGCCAGACTCAAAAAGAATACACTGCATTATTCCATTTAGGTGAAATTCTAAAGTAGGCAAAACTAATCTAAAGGTTGAAAAAAAAAAAACAGTACAGTGGTTATTTCAAGAGAATGAAGATTGGAAATGAACATAAAGACCCTTCTGAGGTGATGGAAATACCTTACATTGTGACAGGAATATGGGTTACATAATGAGCCCACTTCTCAAGACCGAATGGCAATGACCTATGCATTTCAATGTACATTTTACCTTAAAATGCTAAAATAATTTTTTAAAGATATACTACCATGTGTAAAATATCTAGCTAGTAGGAACCTACTATGAAGCAAAAGGGGCTCAACTCGGTGTTCTGTGATGACCTAGATGGGAGGGGTGGGGTCGGGGGTGAGGGAGAGCCAAGAGGGAGGGATATATGCATACATACAGCTGATTCACTTCGTTGGACAGCAGAGATGAATGCAGCGCTGTAAAGCAGTTATGCTCCAATAAAAAGAAACTGTCAGCATTCTCAGTGGTGGTAGGAAGTGGGCAGACAAAAACAGGAAGGAAGAAGGGCAGACTCTTGTACTTGAAGCATGTGGGGATTCATTAGCTCTGTTTTCTTTTATATGTCTGAATTTCTTCATAATAAAAAATTTAAAAAGAAAGACAGAAATAAAAAGGCATTAGGCTTTAATTACAACCTTTAATCTGACCATGATCTTTTTTTTTCATGGAAGTCAAATGGTGAGCCAAGTCTTTGAGGGAGAGTATTTTTAATTAATTAAACAGTAACCATTTCTAAAACTACTCTATTTATTCAGACCAAGAACCTGAAGAGTGGATGAATTTAACATGTGAAAGATAAATTTCTTCCGTATATTTGCCTAATTATCTTAGAATGGGGCTCTCAGCCTGGACATCATTGACATTTGGGGCTGGATCCTTCTGTGTCGTGAGGACTGTCCTCTGCACTGTAGGAAGTTTGGCAGCATCCCTGGCCTCGACGGAGGAGATGCCACATGTCACATGCCCTTGTGACAACCACAAATGTCTCTGGACTTTGCTAATATCCCCTAGGGGGCAAAATTGTCCAGTTGAGAACTACTGCCCGGGAATACTCATTCCCAACCAAGACCACATAGCCCTCATTGTTCAGTTGCCCAGTCGTGTCCGACTCGTTGAGACCCCATGGACTGCAGCATGCTAGGCCTCCCCACTCCTCACCATTTCCCAGAGTTTGCCCAAGTTCACGTCCATTGCATCGGTGATGCCATCTAGCCATCTCATTCTCTGATGTCCTCTTCTCTTTCTGCCCTTAGTCTTTCCCAGCATCAGGGACTTTTTCAGTTAGTCAGCTGTTCGCATCATGTGACCAAAATACTCGAGTTTCAGCTTCAGCATCAGTCCTTCCAGTGAGTATTCAGGGTTGATTTCCCTTAACATTGACTGGTTTGATCTCCCTGCTGTCCATTAGACTCTCAGGAGTCTTCTCCAGCACCACAGTTGAAAGGAATCAATTCTTTGGTGCTCTGCCTTCTTTATGGTCCGGCTCACACAACTATATATGACCACTGGGAAGACCATAGCCTTAACTATAGGAACCTTTGTCAGCTGAGTAATGTCTCTGCTTTTCAACACACTGTCTAGGTTTGTCATAGCTTTCCTGCCAAGAAGCAAACGTCTTCTGATTTCATGGCTGCAGTCACCATCTGGAGTGATTTTGGAGCCCAAGAAGAGGAAATCCGTCACTACTTCCACCTTTTCCCCTTCTATTTGTCATGCAGTAATGGGATCAGTAATGGGAAAGTTATGACCAACCTAGATAGCATATTCCAAAGCCGAGACATTACTTTGCCAACAAAGGTTCGTCTAGTCAAGGCTATGGTTTTTCCTGTGGTCATGTATGGATGTGAGAGTTGGACTGTGAAGAAAGCTGAGCGCCGAAGAATTGATGCTTTTGAATTGTGGTGTTGGAGAAGAGTCTTGAGAGTCCCTTGGACTGCAAGGAGATCCAACCAGTCGATTCTGAAGGAGATCAGCCCTGGGATTTCTTTGGAAGGAATGATGCTAAAGCTGAAACTCCAGTACTTTGGCCACCTCATGCGAAGTGTTGACTCACTGGAAAAGACTCTGATGCTGGGAGGGATTGGGGGCAGGAGGAGAAGGGGACGACAGAGGATGAGATGGCTGGATGGCATCACTGACTCGATGGACGTGAGTCTGGGTGAATTCCGGGAGCTGATGATGGACAGGGAGGCCTGGCGTGCTGTGATTCATGGGGTCGCAAAGAGTCGAACATGACTGAGCGACTGAACTGAACTGAATGGGATCAGATGTCATGATCCTGGATTTTTCAATATTTAGTTTTAAGCTGGCTCTTTCACTCTCTTCCTTCACCCTCATCAAGAAGCTCTTTAGTTCCTCTTCACTTTCTGCCATTAGAGTGGTATCCCCCCAAGGGGACAAAAATTGATTCTTGGGGAGATGAGAAAATTCTAGATATTACAATTTTTTGTGGCCCTCCAAACAGCCATAATATTAATACAATATATCAGTGGAATTAATATTTCATGGTAGAGAAGAGAAGCTGAGGGTTAGGGTTAGTTGAAGGGGAAGCCTACAAAAATGAGGATGGGTGATAATGAAAAAAAAAAAAAAAGATTGAAAAACATCACCCCATAAAGAGGTCTGATTCTTTTTAAAGCCAACTATTTCCTCCAAGGATTTGGTATCCCCAAAGCAAGACTTTCCAGTATTCAGGGGGGGTCTTCATTTCAATGATGAAAAAGTTGCAAAATAAGCACAGTTGCTTCCCAGAACCTCTGAAACTGTCTTGGAAGTTTAAGATGAAAGATAATGCAAATTTAGGTGAAAAAACCTAGGAGAGGCTCTTGCCAAGTATGATGATGTCCCATGACAGGACAATGAATTTGGAAGCTCTCATTTGTCACTTAGATGGTAAACTACACAAATCAAACTGACCTCAGATAAGTGACCACCAGTTTGTCCTGGTTGAACATGACCCAATCAGCCCATGTCATTTCATACCATTTTTATTTTTATTTTTTTCTATTTTTTTATTTTATTTTTTAACTTTACAATATTGTATTGGTTTTGCCCTATACCATTTTTAAAAGAAGAAGATGGTCTTTTTCAAGCTTCCCATCTAGCAGCAAAATCCCTGGACAGCAATTTCATTTCATTAAATGATCCAAAACAAAAATAATCTTGCATTTTCTTCTGCTCTTCTATTTCCTGTATCTTTATGCAAAAGTCTGTCTAACCACTCCAAAAACCAGCTGGTTTATAACATTAAATATTCATGCTTGATGGAGTTAAACCTGGCTGCTTAGCATAGATGATATCTTATGATAATTTTTCCATCCATATTTACAAACCCTTTAGATTTGTTCCACAAAAGCAAACTCCCAGACACTCAGCCTACAAAGACCCTTTGTAGGACTCTTGTCCTACAAGAGTAGGACACTCTCCAGGACTCTTGTCATCAAAATAACACTGAGGTTATATGAGAATCTTCTAACATATGGTACCCCCGCACTAAGGCATCAGAACATTACCAAGGTATTCCTGAATTTAAAATGATAAGGGAAGGAAGGAATAAGAGAGTGATGACTAATTTTGTGTATCAGCTTGGCTAGGCCATAGTGCCCAGATGTTTGGTCAAACATCAGTCTGGAAGTTGCTTCAAAGACATATTTTAGATGTGACAAGTGTTTACTATCAGTTGACTTTAAATTAAGGAGCTCACCCTACATAATATGAGTGTACCTCATTCAATTAGTTCAAGGCCTTAGGAGCAAAGACTGAGGTTTCCCAAGCAAGAAATTCTACCTCAAGACTGCAACACAGGGATTTCCCTGCTGGTCCAGTGGTTAAGAATCAGCCTTCCGATGCAGGAGATGCAGGTTTGATCCCTGGTTGGAGAACTAAGATCTCACATACTGCAGGACAGCCACTGAGCCTGCGTGCTCTGGAGTCCACGCACCACAACTAGAGAGCCTGCATGCCGCAACTAAGACCCAATGTGAAAGTGGAAGTGAAGTCGCTCAGTCGCATCCGACTGTTTGTGATCCCATGGACTGTAGCCCACCAGGCTCCTCTGTCCATGGGATTCTCCAGGCAAGAATACTGGAGTGGGTTGCCATTTCCTTCTCCAGGGGAATCTTCCTGACCCAGGGATCGAACCCAGGTCTCCCGCATTGCGGGCAGACGCTTTGACCTCTGAGCCACCAGGGAAGTCCCAACTAAGACCCCACACAGTCACAATAAATAAACAATAAAAAAGGAGACTGCAACCTTGAAATCCTAACCAAATTTCCAACCTGCCAGTGCTCATGATCTCACAAGCCAATTCCTTAAAATAACTGTTCGTCTCCCTCTGTACATACACACATCCTATTGGTTGTTTCTCCTGAGAACCCTGACTATGCAAAGAGGGAGACGAATTCTATCTTCAATAAAACAAAAAGCACCTCAACACCACCCCACGATATACGAGGGTGGGAAGAAGCTGGCAGAGCAGATGCTGACTCAGAGAGGAAAGGCACATCTCCACGTGGTCCTGTGGATGGTGATGCCCGTGAGAAGCCCTAATTCACCAGGAGGGGCCCTGCAAGTGTTTGAACTGGAGGCAGAGGTACCGCAGAGGGCAGGGGTCAGATGCGGGCTGGACAGGAAAGTAGGTGGGAAGTCCCCAGAGAGCAGCTGAACTTTCCAGGTCCCCACCTCATCCTCGAACCAGTAAACTGTCACCTCCTCAACTCTTAAAGAAGGTAGAAGGTTTAACCATCCAAGGCTCTGGGCTTGGAAAAAGCAGTCAAATGCAGAAAAAGGCTAAACAATCAGGCTGAAAACAGGGGGGCTTAGGGAAAGTCTGCAAGGTAACCTGTGAGAAAGCAAGCCCCTGGGCTTGGCTTGCAGAATGCCAGGTTCATATACACCCAGCCAGAGACTGGGGAGGGCAGGGGAGGGGAGTTCCCGCCAGTGAAAAGAATAGCCTCTAAGTAAAGGCCAGATGCTAGCACTCAGGGCCAACCAGTGAAGCCCCAGCTCGCTTCCCTCCCACTCTTCAGCGGAGCCCACTTAACGGACTCTGTCCAGTTAGCTTCAGCACTCCCACCTTAGATAAGAACATCCAGCGGAAGACTGCCAGATATGTAAGGAAAGCTAGATACCAAAAACATGCAGATCAAGAGAAGGTGAGGAGCAGATGACGTCTGCAGTCAAAGAGAAAAGAGAGTATACCCGTGAGAAAAAGAACCTGATGTTATTTTTTTGTTAAATCAGAGTTCAGGAAAGAGCTCTTGGAAATTAAAAATACAAAATTCATAATAAAATTCAATAGAAGGGTTGGTAAATAAAATTTTTAAACTCTCCTAGAGAGATGAACAAAAACACAAAGAGAAAGATAGTAGGAAATAAAATTAAAAGATAAAATCAACCCAGGAGATTCAACACCTGCCTAACACAGGATCCAGAGAAAAGAAACGGAATACAGAGGAAGTGACACAAAGTTCCAGAGTAGAAGGACCTACTGAGAGACCAGAACAATAAATATAAAGAAAAAAAAATCCCAGGAAGGCACATCATTGTGAAACTTCAGACGACCAGAGATAAAGGTTCCTAAGAAGTTCCAGAGAGAGAAAGAGAAAAGCAAGACGAAAGAGGGGAATGTCATAGGGTCTCTCTGAATCACACAGTAAACTAGAATCCTGCACAGAACTGATTTTCAACCAAGAATTCTACACTCAGCTGGAGGGTAGCATAAAGATACTTCAAACATAAAAGACCCCGAACACCTGCTCATGTGTGCTCTCCTGGGAAATGACAGAAGAAAGGGCTTTACCTCCAGAGGCTGTCCCTGTCCCTGCACTGGAATTCCCAGCTCCCCAAACCCAGAGCACTGTGGAAAGTGCCTGGCATTGGCCTTGACCCCAGACAGGACAGGGCCATTTCAGAGCACCTGTGCCCTCCTCAAGAGCAAGACTGTGCCTGCAAAACACTGAGTGCCCGAGAAGAGTTAAATCACCACCAGTCAGGTCTTGAAATTCTGTCTGTCATGTAAAGAATGCATCCCACAAGCACTGATTATCCTTCACGACTTAGTGACTGAACACCACCACCACCCTGTAAATGCCTCCTTTTTATTCCATAGTGGAGTTCTTTAAAAATGAAATACCCGTGTGCACAATTCAAGTGCACTGGTCTTGCTTTACTAACACCTTTTTCTTAGACCTTAGTTTCTGAGACCAGCATTAGGTATACAGCAAATTTTAAAAGGTACAGAGACTTCCTATAGATGCTAAGTTCCCCCTACCCCAACCCTGACCTTCACAGCATCCCTCATTATCAACATCCTCCAACAGCTGTCACAATTGACGAACCTACACTTACACATCAGAATCACCCAAAGTCCACAGTTTGATTAGGGTTCACTCTTGATGCTGTATAGTCTATGGGTTTCGACAAGTGCATAATACAGTGACAAGCATCCACCAGTATAGTGTCATATAAAGCAGTTTCACTGTCCTAAAACTCCTCTGTGCTTGGCCTATTCTTCCGTCCCCCACCAGGAACCCTGAAGTAATGCTTTTTAATACTATTTGTTTGGAATATGGGCAATATGCTTGTAGTTTTGTGGGCCAGGTCTCTTCTGCAACTACCAACTCTGCCATTATAAAGTAAAAGCCTCCACACACAATATGTAAGTGATGGGCACCTCTGTGTTCCAATAAAACTTTATTTACAAAAACAGGCAGCGCACATGCTGTCATTTGCCAAGCCCGGAATACAGTATCACCTTATTCATTCCCTCCATTTTATAGAAGAAAGTTTCTTAATACCTTGACTTGGTAATAATAGGGTGTTTTTTTTTTTTTTCCAATTTTTCTCTCTGAAATCTATCCTCGTTCTGCAAGTTGAAACAACACCCAATCAAAAGCTGAGATAATGTGATGAAAGACAGTTCATCGCCTTTCTCCACTTTAAACCCCAAGCTTCTCAAAACTCTGAAGGAAATCACTCGCTCTTTGAAGCTGTGCCTCACACAGCCAGTCCTCTGACATGGCTGCCACGGTCACGCTGTGTGCTGAAAGGTTGTCACACGAGCCCTTCAGGGCAGTGCTGTTTGACTGCTTGTGGTAAACCAAGAAAAAGATCTTTGGTTTCCAAAAGACATTAGTGTTTGTTCTTCTGTTCAAATAAAACCAACTGTTCTGCAGGATGACATGTGGGCGTCGACTACCTTCCAGTCACCAATTATCTGTGAACAGAGCAGAAGCAAACCCATGTTTACCCAGAATGGGGGATTTGTCTCCAGAGATCCGTTGGTCCAGAACCCCTGGGTCCACTCACTCAAGTGTAATCCACAAAAATGGATAAATAAGAAGGGAGAAAGAGCCTGTGTCTTAAAACGGGAGTCCACTGAGGTCACCCTTCTGAGGTCCACCACCTCCTCTGGGGAGCAATGAGTCACACCAGGCGTCCTATCAGCTACAGTAAGAAAGCCGGAAAGCGGCACTGATGGTTTTCTAAGTGGATACGGCAGCTGCCTGCAAGGCAACCACTGATCTGTCATAAAAAAGAGCAGAGGAAAATACTCACCGAAAGCCTAGAGGCTGGGAAGGATCCTGTCAGCCAAACAGTAAAAATCTGTAACATTTTAAGCACATCTTAAGCTGCTGCTGCTAAGTCGCTTCAGTCGTGTCCGACTCTGTGCGACCCCACAGACAGCAGCCCACCAGGCTCCGCCGTCCCTGGGATTCTCCAGGCAAGAACACTGGAGTGGGTTGCCATTTCCTCCTCCAATGCATGAAAGTGAAAAGTGAAAGTGAAGTCTTAAGCAAAAGATAGTAATAGCCTCTGTCAGAAAGCTTGTCGAGCACAGAAGGGACATCAGCCTCCCATTGGACAAGGCAGCTGGTGGGCAGATCCATCAGGAAATGCATTTGACAAGGCAGGGGTGTGCCTCTAAAAGAAACTTCTGAGGGTCCTGACCGCTACTCTGCAATCCAGCAGTCTCCTAGCTTGAGTCATTCACGTGAGAGCTATTTCCTTCCCGAGTTCAGATGCAACGGTAGATAGAAAACTGTGCTGCAGTCCTCAGATAACCATTTGAAAACCAGGATGAAAATTTCCCCAAAGGGTTTCACTTCTTACTGCTAATAACTTTTGAACCCCTTTAAAGCTCAGCACCAAATCTCTCAGAGACCAGAAACTGCAGAAAACTTGAGTGACCCCGCAAGGATACAGATGAAAAGCATATGGAAGCCGGCCCCGGTGAATACTATCCCAGGTACATCTAAAAAACACCACCCGGGGAATTCCTGATAACAAGGAGACAGAAAATCAATATAGCAGGCCTTCCTCCAACTAAAGTGATTATTCCAAACAGATGCTCGACCATAAATACCAGGAACGACGAGAGCCTAGAAGCACCATGAACCCTAACCTTCATGCATGCTGTGCCCCTGGCCATATTAACCTCAGGAACGCATGTTCTGTCAATCTCCCCTCCCCCACCTCCAAGGCTCTGAAGCCAGACCTGCTCTGTTAACCAGGAAGTGTTCAGTCTCAGTCTCCTCCTTCTTTACTCAGGGCTGCTGTTGAGACAGGCCCGGGACCTGGGACCTTTGGCTGCAGTGCTGCGATGCTTACACCTGGACACACTTCTCCTTGAGCAACAAAATACAAAGAAACTGTATGGGACTAAAAGTAACTGTGTACACACGCAGGTGGGGCAAATTCTGGACAAAAGATACAAAGAGACCAAGAAATCCATTGGCCACTTTTGAGGAGCCTGGAGCACAGAGCGTTGGGAGCAAAGGCAGGGTACTGCACACACCACCACCTAAGGGGTGGGCAAAACACCTAAGCCACCCCTTCGGCCTGATCCCCGGACACACCCCTGCCTTCACCCCGTATAAGGAGCAGGCTTGCCCCCTGCTCAAGGATTAAGGGAAACCTGTTGCTTGTTCTCACTCTCCCTTGCTGCAGTAGGGCCCCCAGTAAACTTGCCAGTTTCTTATCTGGCCTCCAGTCAATTCCTATTGACTGGGGAAGGCCAAGAAGCCTGATGGATAACACTGCGACAAATTATCACAAACCTGGGGGCTGAAAATGAAAGAAATGTATTCTCTCCCAGTTCTGGAGACCAGAAGTCCCATATTAAGGTGCTGGCAGGTCCGCAGCCCCTCTGAAGGCTTCCAGGGAGACTCCTTCCTGCCTCGTCCAGCTTCTAGTGGCTCCAGGGTTCCTTGGCTTGCGACTGCTGCTGCTGCTGCTAAGTCGCTTCAGTCGTGTCCGACTCTGTGCGACCCCATAGACGGCAGCCCACCAGGCTCCCCTGTCCCTGGGATTCTCCAGGCAAGAACACTGGAGTGGGTTGCCATTTCCTTCTCCAATGCATGAAAGTGAAAAGTGAAAGTGAAGTCGCTCAGTCATGTCCGACTCTTTGCAACCCCATGGACTGCAGCCTACCAGGCTTCTCCATCCATGGGATTTTCCAGGCAAGAGTACTGGAGTGGGGTGCCATTGTCTTCTCCTGGCTTGCAACTATATCACTTCAATTCTTGCCTCCATCTTCACGTGACCTCCTTCCTCATATCTCTAAGTCTCAATATTCCTCTGCCTTTCTCTTATAAGGACATCTATCCTAGGATTTACAGCCCACCCTAAAGCCAGGATGAACTCATGTTGAGATCCTTAACTATATCCACAAAGGCTTTTTTTCCCAAATAAAGTCACATTCACAGGTCCTGTGGGCTAGGATCTAGACAAATTTTTTTTTGGTGTCATTATTCAACCCACTAAAGTCTCCAATAAACTAGGGGAGAAAAAGAGTTATTTATTTAAATGAACATGGACTGTGAATCAGTTCAGTCACTCAGTCACGTCCAACTCTTTGCAACACAATGTAATGCAGCACGCCAGGCTTCCCTGTCCATCACCAACTCCCGGAACTTGCTCAAACTCATGTCCATCAAGTCGGTGATGCCAGCCCACCATCTCATCCTCTGTCTTTCCCTTTTCCTCCTGCCTTCAATCTTTCCCAGCATCAGGGTCTTTTTCAATGAGTCAGTGCTTCGCATCAGGTGCCCAAAGTGTGAATACCTTGTTGTATTTGTTGTTTAACCACCAAAAGCCCAAGACACTATCACATTAGAGGCTGGCAGGGAGGTCAGCTAGTGTCCTTGAATAATCTTCTGAGTCTGTCTAAGCCTCGCTGTTCCTATGCACACAGTAGGGACAACCGGACCTGGCAGGGCTGTGGCACAGGCCAACGGAGAGTCACTCAGAGTGCCAGGCGCCCCGATATTGCTGACAAGCCCTAATCTCCAGTGAATCTGAGCAAAAATGGCCAACTACCACTCTGCAGGAAAGGCCATCCAGTTACTCGTTGGTCCAGCCATTATCAGGGTGTGTATTAGCTACTTAGAAAAAAGAAAAAGGATGAGGGTAACAGGCTTGGCCAAGGTCAACAACGATCCAACCTGTGGGGAATCAAGGGTCAACAATGATCCAACCTGTGGGGAATCAAGGACTTCAAGTCATAAGAGCGGCCAGTCCTCTCCCAAGTGGTCACCTGGGGACCTGGTTCCTCTCCAAGGATTTCAGAATCACCAACCTAAATACACAGCCTGCCACTGCCTACGGACTCCCCAGGACACGAGCTGTGGCTCATTTATCTCCATGTCCCCAGCACCTGTCACAATGTCTGGCACCTGACTCACTCAGTAAACACTGATGGAATGAAAGAAGATGTGACCAGGACACTCTGACATGGATAACTTGGTTTATTTAAAGCATGATACCAAGTACTTGACGTTCATGGAGTGGATTAAATAAGATAATGCATTGAAACATTTTGGCATGGTGATGCTCCAGAAATGTCAGTGGTCACCATCACTTATTTTAACCCTCACTCCAACTAACAGTGGAGGCCTTATCATTCCCAGTCTACACAGCAGGAATTGAGGCACAGAGAGGTTAAGTCACAGTTTGTATCTGCATAGCCAGGATTTGTCACACTTCGAAGACCTGCGTACTCTCCACTACACCACACTGCACCTGGTTCACATTATTTAGTTTAAGGCTGGTCCCAGCTTGAAAGAAAGTGAAAGTGAAGTCGCTCAGTGTGTCCGACTCTTTGCGACCCCATGGACTGTAGCCTGCCAGGCTCCTCCGTTCATGGGATTTTCCAGGCAAGAGTACTGGAGTGGGGTGCCATTTCCTTCTCCAGGGGATCTTCCCCACCCAGGGACTGAACCCGGGTCTCCCACACTGTAGGCAGATGCTTTACTGCCTGAGTCACCAGGGAAGTCCCAGCTTACATACCTATAGTCAGACTATATATTAGGGGTGATGGCGTGTATGTACATGTATATATATACACATATATGCCATATGTTGGTACAGTACACACACATACACACACACACACACACACAAACTTTCATTGAAGGGGAAACCTAGAGAGGACACTGAGCTGAAAGGCATACGGTCCCGGGGAACACGGTTAATTCCCTTGACTGTCAGCATCCTGAATGGATACTGCCAAAGGGTAAAGTGTCGCAAGTTTCACCCTGCTGAGTTGACAGGAGCCACACATACAATGTTTTGTAAACTCCAGAGTCTTGGCCTCAGGCTTATTTCTTCCTGGGGAATGTCTTGTTTCTAAGACAACCGCCCTACAGAGAAGAAAAGTGAACTTCACTTGACATTCAAGGAACAATACTTTTCCCTTTACATAAATTCCCAAAAAGAGTGATCAGGAGACATGACCTAGGAATCAGAGTCTCCCAAGCAGGGAACTTACAGGAGGAATGGATGCTGGGGAAGCTTTTGCGGCCCTCGGACACCAGGTCGGGGTCACCGGTGCAGTGCATTTCCGAGTTCATCACTCCATCTGGAAAGCAGCGGTAAAAGAAATCGGGGCGAGGTCTACAAAAGACACCATGGACAGTTTCAATATAAAACGCTGCCATCACAAACAAACCCCAGCTGACCCCGCCGACCCCTGCTGCTGCCCCAGTTCCTTCTTCTGCCATCAACACCGCAGCCCCCACCGGAAGACACCGTGGGCTTAGGCAAAGCTCAGGCTTCAGCGTCAGAAAGATCTGGGCTGGAACTCCCACTCTGCCACTTACTAGTTTTATGACTTAGGTAGTCACATAGCCACCCTCAGTCTCCACATCTGTAAAAGAGGGATATCAATACCTACCCAAAAGTGAGGTACTGAGGGTCAAGAGAGATGACTTCCGGGAGCCACCTGAGCATGGCGGTGGTGAAATAAAGATGGAGCCACAGCTCCATCTATGGCTCCACTGCTCGGAGGCTGCTACCAGGATCCAAGCCTCCAGGCTCCTCATGGCCCTGTATCTTGAATCTGATGGCCAACTGCCTACACTTCCTTAAAGAGCAGGTTTCACTGAGAAGACCTGAAAACTCAGTTCTGAGCTTTGGCACACAGTCACCAGCCCAGCTCTTGGTCCAGGTTGTGGGGGAAGGAAGTAGGCGACAAGCTGGTCCCGAGGCCAAGTCAACTGCCATAATCACGGCTAACATGTACTTAGTACTTAACTGCATACCAGACCCAGCACTAAGTACCACCCATGGGTCACACTGTATGATTTTTATGACAACCCTGGGGCAGGTCCTGGAACTTCCTTCATTTCACACGTGTGAAAATGAAAGCTTAGAAAGATCACACTCCTGCCCAGGGTCACACACAACCAGTAAGTGGCAAAGACAAGCTCTGAACCCTGGCAATTGGATTCCTGCACCTACACACCACACCCCACGTGTCCACTTCACTCAAGTGTGGATTCTCACTGTGATGAGTGATGGTGAATTCTTCACATGAATTCAACTAACTCTGCCAGATGCCTGCCATGGACAAGGATTTTCTAATACTATAAACACAGCCCCCCTTTTCTGCACACACTGGGTTACAGTTCATATGGTTCTCACTGTGAACTCTAAGGGCTCACTGGTCCTCCAGCTCTGGGATCTGGGCCCAATAACAATCTATCAGTATCTATAACATATCAATTATCAATAATCTATCAGAACTGTTGGTGTGCTGTTTCTCCCCTATGTGTGTCTTTAAGTGTGGCTATTCACCTACTGAACCAGAGCCTCAGAGAGGACCTGGGAATCAGCATTTCATTGGGCCCTCAGCAACTCTAAGCACAGAAAGTTGGAAGGACAATGCAGCCCAAGGCCACTTGCTGACCAATCTATATCCATCTTCTGCCCCCTCGTTGCCTGACCAGGACTGCACACCAAGTACCTGATTGCTAAATACTGAGGTTCCAAGAGGGAAACCAACCTGTCCAAGGCCAACAGCTAGTCAGGGCCTAAGTCAGGTCTCGAACTCAGATCTTTTGACTGTTTTTCTCTACAGAGACTAGCTCATTTCCAGAGCATTTGGGGGAGAAGGCAAGATAAACAGAAAATAGAAATCATCTCCCAGGAGGGTAAGAGAAATGTGTCATGAGTCACAGCTCAAATACTAATCCATATTGCTTATCCCAGAGACAATGATAAATAAGCAAGATTATCTATTTTTTGGATGCCAAAACTGATAAGTGAGTGGGTGTCTGGTGAGGCCCTGGAATACCAGTGGGCTGGAAATGGCTTTCTTGACATTGGTCCCCAAGAAAGTATAGTCATTAGATACTTCTTTACTATTGATGTCATGCTTACTGAAGTAGTGAGTTTATCATTCAAAGGAGTGGAAAGATCTGAGTTGAGGACAGAAACCCCAGAAGGACAACAATTTAAGGAAAACCAGATGAGCTCCAATCTGTCCCATCCAGTTTCCTGTGGCCAAGGTTTCTACACGGCTGACCTTGAAACTAAGTCACTGGTTGTTTCTTTTTGGAACTTACCTTCCCACTATCAATTTAATAGTGTTTGTGCAGACTCCATTCAAAGCAAGAGCCAAGGACACGGCTACAAAACAAAACCAACAAACAGAAAAATAACCAGCTGGCTCTCAAATCAAAATTATCATCAGTACCATCATTATCATCATTACTTTTCCATCACACTATTTAATTTATGACCATAGAAATATGAACCAATGCTTTTTAAAAAGGAGGGAAATTTGAGTGGCTAGAGTAAAACATAATTAGAACTGGACTTTGGAGACTGAAAGTTCATAAAATTCCAAGCCCCTAGGACGTGAAATTTATCTCTCCTCCTAGACTGAAATTTTCAGTATCATAGAGAAGCCCATGTATCATGTTCTGACCTGATAGAACAGATTTAATACTACAGCATGTAGAATTTCTTTTACTGGTAGCAAGAAACATAACATTTTATTTCCTTCTGGCAACCTTCTCAGACATAATTCTAATCAGAGCAGCTGCAGGAATCCCTTTGCATACTGGCGTGCCCACTCAGGCATCACCTCCTTGTTGACTTGTCCCCTGCTGACAGCTGTCCACTTGTTATCAAACAAATCACTACTTCTAAGAAGGTGAAGTGTTTCAATACCTCATTACTGGTGTTTGAAAAGGTTTGCCCAGGTGGTTCTTTCTGCCACCTAAACCAGTAGGCACTTCTGGATGACATTCTTCACAAATAGACAGCCTGGGGAATTTCTCTAAGCAGCTTGGAAGGACTTTGCTGGATGAAGCACAGATTGTCCAAAGGATGCAGGTGAAATGAGTCATGGAGTTTTCCCTGCAAGGCCCCTGCATCTCTCTCTTGTGTTTATCAAGACTACACAAAAGGCAAGTCAATGCGATGGAAGGTCAAATACTTTGCATAAGCAATAAAAACCTATCGATGTCCTGTTCTGTTGCTTTGTCGAATAATAAAGCATGTGAGTTACCATTTCCCTTTGGCAAGTATTAACTGTTCAATACTAGCTGAGACTTATGTAAGGAAACAGCGGTGGAGGGCCACTTTCGGGAAGGAGCTGCCTGGAGCAGTTCATGATCATGGGGAGACAAATGTGTTATTCTACAAATGAAAGGACTGTGAACAGTCAGCACAGTCACCCAGGGCACAGGCCACTGAGATAGAGACAAAAACCCACCTGCTTGTATCAAGTCACGGGGAAGCAGAGAGAATGGGAGGGACCAGTTCAAATGAGCACCTCTGTCAAAGGGAAACTAGTCCCCAGAGCGGAGGATGGGCCACATTACAGTAGCTGGAAAGGAGGGATGGGCCCCCTGGGTGCAGAGTGGGGCATGAGTCAGCAGCACCAGACCACCATTAAAACACCCAGCATGCAACGCGGTGTAACCTGGAGGCAAGCATGGAGGAACTTGGAGAGATCTGCTGATTACACTCTGCACGCACAGATCCTTCCTTCCTAAAATGCTGGCTTCCCTTCTCTCTCACAAGCTTGGAGCACTGCTGAGAGGTTTCCTTTGCAGAGAGGAGGGAGAATTCCCTGGGCCATCATTGCTGCAGGATTCTCCCAAAGCCATGACAATTAACAGACTGTGAGATTGCCCTGAGATGACAGGGGTCTTTTCTTGGTAGGGCTGGCCCAGCACAGGCTCACTGCTGTATTTTCCCAGCGGGGCTGAACTCCTTCTCCTCCTGGTCCTGGCAAGGCCTCTGCACAGAAAAGGTCTTCAGGAACAAGCATCACCAGCTGACCTCCCAGTGCCCTTGGGGAAGTTCAGAGACCATGACATCAATCCAGAACACCATACACGTCCCCAGCCTCTGCCCTGGCTGGGTTTACTATAGCGCAGAGCAATTCTCTGAAAAGCTTCAAGTGGCTGAGCTAGAAAAGGTGTGGCTGTGATGGAAGCACCAACAGCTGGCAGCTTCCCTCTCTGATCCAAAAGCCTGAAGGAGACAGAAGAGAGCGAGGATCTGGGTGGAAAGCGTCACAGCCTTCTGGAAGTAAAGTAAACCAATTATTACGTTCTTCTGCATAGCATAACCTCCAGGGGACCCAGACAGGGGACCTCTCACTGATACCACAGGGAAGGCTGGGCTGAGAGTAGAGGCATGAAAGGCTGGACGAGCAGAAAATGAATGACCCCAACCATGGGGGGCTGGCTTGTCGATTAACGAGGACCCAAGGCATCTGGCTCATAAGGGGTGCATCAACAGCATCCCACGGCACTGCGGGGTTGAGAGGAGAGTCAGAAAGACAAGCCAGACTGTGTTCTGATAAAGAAATGCAAATCAATGTGTCATGTGAGTTGGCCTGCAAGTGGCCTGTATTGAGGGCACTCCTGCTTACAAGCAACCCCAGAGGATTAGAGGGCTTTTGTTGCTGTCACTTTTGTTGTTGTTGGGAATTCAACACTGCAGTCCTTCAAAAACAGGGTTTTCTATTAACACCAACTTGGCCGTTCTGCAGCCAAATCCCTGGGTGCGGCGAGCCTTACTTGCACACGAACAGATGCACAGAGTGGGCTGCTGTGGACAGGCATCTCAGGGGCGTTCTTAGGGTCCAGGTCTGCTGAAGACGCCTGGGTAAAGAAGGGACCTCAGACCAGACCACCCTCACTGAGAAAGTCCTGAATTCCAGATAATGGAGAAAAAGCTACACCTAGCTTTCTGTCCTTGGTTTTGAAAGATCATTCCCTCCAGCCCCTTCCAAGACTTCCTAAAAGTGGCAACTTTTTTTTTTTTAATTGTGTACAAAGGGAGGTTCTTCATCATTTTTACAAGGCAGCCTCTCATTTATTTAGGCAAACAGAATATCCAATTAACTCCACCTTCTCTGTTAACAGGCCAGGTATGGTGTACAATTTTGAAGTGTCATCCTAAGGGAGATTTAGCTGAGAATGAAAAGGTCTAGAGAAAGTAACTGTAAGCTCCTCAAGGCCATAACAATCTCCCAGCTCCAAAAGAAGCCAGTAAATTATAACTGAAACCATGAAAGACAGTTCCTACCCACAGCCATACATCTCGGGACTCAGTGTCAGGGGAGCAGCTAGAATAACAAGTGAGGCAAAAAGATTTCCAGGTCAGCTGAGAGGGGCTCCCAATGGGACATTTGGGAACCACAGTAGTATCTGTCCAAATGCTGACACAGCTGCTTGAGCCTCAAGAGGGAGGGCACCTACACCCTTCCTGGAAAACCTGACCTTTCCATCACCTCAGCTGAAGAGACAGAGACCATGTGATGACCAGAGCCTCAAACCTCAGGTGAGCAGCCTGGGGAACACACCTGTCTTCAAGCAGAGCATCCACAGGCTGGCCAGAGACTCGGGACTTTTGCATCCAGGCTTGAGATTTGAGTCAAGTCCAGAGTCTCCGCCTGGGAAGTCTGGACCACAAGACGCAGTGACACTGGGAGGTGGCACTGGAGCTGAGCAGTCACGCAGGCGTGGGGCAGGGGCACCCGCCACTGCAAGCCCAAGCCTCACACAGACCAAGATGCAGGCAGCAGGGACAACGTCTTCACAGGAGACTGAGGCAGGGAATGAGAGGAGAGGAAGGACGCATCACAGAGAAGAGGGGGCATAAACTGACAGGGCGCCTCCACCCCTCTTGGCCTGGATCCCTATTCCATCCCCATGAGGGTTTCCCTCTGATTCTTGAAGTTCTGTAAGATTGCTTGTTATAGTCCTATAACCAAACCTCTAATTTATTCAATCCAATTTGAGAGGAATTCTGTTCTTTTCAACTACACAGAGCCTAACCAAAGCCTGGCTATGTCAGAAACGGTCCCAGTCCTTCCACTGCTCTGCACACCCTAGAACTCACCCCACCCTCCTTCCCTTACAAAGAACAGGGAAGACCCTAGTTTGCTATGTTTTTCATTTCCTCAAAGTCCAGTAATTGACAAACACCATCTTCAGTGAAGAATCTCATATTCCAGATTTACTACCTTACTGAACGGTGAGCCTACACAACACACCAACAACACAGCGTGTGTGAGGGTTTGGATAACGTCAAGGCGTCATGTCAGAAAAGAAACCCAATCCAGTTTTCCTGATGACCAAAAAGCTAAAACCCTGGCTTCCGGGGAGTTTATTTTGCTAAACAAGCCAAACAGTTCTGCTTTTTCTTCATGCTGTTGTTTACTTTGTCTTTTGATTAATACGTAGATCAGAAAAAAAAAATGGATTTAACCCTAAAATTATCAAACTCCTGTCACACGCAGATATGGCTCAGCTTAGGGAGAATTTATAAGCATCATGTCATACTCAATGGCAAAGATGGTAGCATTCTTTACATAATAACAACTGATTAACTGCCAAAGTGTCCCCACAGTGGTGATGGGTTATGGAGCTTGTTTCCAACTGATATTAAATTTTACATCTGCTTTTCCACATTTTTGCTTCCAGTCAATGGTGACTGGTCCAGGAGTCTGTGTTGATGTCTGAATTGCCCCAAATGGGGGCCTATTAGCCACAAATGTGGGGTTGGACAGTCAGCGGTGACAAAGCTTCAGATTCACTTTGCCTTACAGCCAAGAGCTGTCCTTTCAGTTTGCTTAGGAAGCACAGAGCTCTGGAGAGGAGCCCGAAACGCATTTTCAGCACAAGGGACAGCGGCGATGGGCTGGCCCACAGATGAGCTACTTACCAAGCACTGGCTCTTTAAAAGGGCTAAACGTTTACCTTGTCTTGTGTCTACCAAGCTTAATTTGACCAAGAGAAAAATCAGTTGAGTGCAACTGAGATTTTAGAAATCTGGTAATCTAATCAAGTTCAGCCCCATCCCCTAAAGCAGGAACTGGGAATACTCTACCTAGGAAGGCTTCCTTAATTTCAGTCTTGTCTGTCCGCCGGATAATTTTCACCACACAAATAACAGCCAGAGGTGTGAGGAAAGAAATTGCCTGGAAGAAATAACAAATAATCCCTTATGAAGGCAGTAGTTTGCTATCAGAGAGCAGATTGATAATTAGTTCCAGTTAGCTTCCTTTGGATTCACTAGTTGAATGATCTCACTGAACTCTTGACCTCATACTAAGAAGGATTTATATCTATACTGAGAGATTCCACAGACTTGAAAAATCAGAGGTCTGATTATGGGTTATAATTGATTTGTAATTGCTGTGAGTCACGTTTAAAGTGGTGGCTTTTTAAACGAAAAGAAGAGTCTATAATTACAGTGACATCTTTGGTAGTAACCCTCCTCCCATCCTCCCCTGTGGAGGGATGGAAGAACCCTTGGCCTCCCATCCCCAGCGCTCTGGCCACATGGGAACACGTGGGATTTGCTTGGAGTCTATTGATTCAATCCCCTTTGGTATTCTTTGGTTGAATACTCATTTCCGCTGCAAAGCAGAGGTTAGTCCCTTCACATGAAGTCTCTCCTCTTCTCTTCTTCCATCCCCTTTCCTCTGCTAGACCAAAGCACTCAGGAGTACAGTATGCACTTAACAAATCAAGCTGTTGGGATTCAGATGCAAACAACTCTTATCACTGAACCTTCTATGAGGCAGGAGCCATGTTTAGGCACCATCCAGTACTGGGGTCTCTTAAATCCTCTCTTAAAATTGTGACAATCTTTGCCAGGCTTGGGGACTATGTGATGTGCCCAAGGACACAGCTGGGAAGTAACAAGATGGGATTCAGAGGCCAGGTTTTCTGCCTCCCATATCTAGTCTTTACTCAGCATTCTATAATTAGTACTTTTTCCCCCTAACATTCCAATGATCAAAAAAAAAGGTATTGGATTGGCCAAAAAGCTCATTCATTTGGGGGTTTCATTCTGTCTTACCAAAAAACCTGAACGAACTTTTTGGCATACAATATTTGTTACATCCTTATGATTATAACATCTCAGGATAGCAATCAAAAGGGATTAACTATCTCACAAGTCTGCAGCTGGGCTCACAGACGATGGTGGGAGGCGTGGGCATGGGAGATGGTAACTGTTAACCAACAGTGTTCACAATTTGGGAAGTCTCCACCTGGGTGCTAATCAATGTTGCTTTTTGGAAAGGAGGCTTTCTAACAGGACTAAGGCATGGCTGGACGATACTTTCCTTTGTTAAAAAAAACACCAGAATTCCTCTAAATGCACACAGTCTATAAAAATAATTGGAGATGTCCTAGACATGCAAGAACCAGACCGCGAGAGCTCAGAGCATCTTGGGAACTCCTCTTCAGGAGCAATATTCACAGACAGTTCATGAGACAGGAGAAAACCCTTCTCCTTACAGGCTGGTTCCTTTCTGACCACAAACGGTAGAAACCAGCTTGATGAGCCTCCTTATTGGCCATGGCCCTGAACAACTTAACATCAGTAAGTCCTGTCGCCATGGAGGGTGTTCAGAAGAGTGTGGCCCAGGTTTTAGGACAGCTGCACAAAAGGAGATTCAGAACTGGAGCAGAGAAGCAGAGGATTCACCCAGGGTGACTGAAAAAGGCAACACTCACTTGTGAGGGAAGAGTTCCAGCAAGTCTATGAGTCTACACCAGTGCCTGGGGGTCTCTTCACCTGCAGCATTTGTTACAAGGCTCCTCAGACCCTCTTCTAGGACAGGTCTGGAATCCACATTGTGTAACAAGCACCTCAAATGACTCTGATGACTGAGAAGCACTTCATCAGTTCTGATTCACACATTCCGTGTTTAGAGAGTGCTGGCTGAAGCGCCATCTTACCTAAGTCTAAAGTTAAGCTTAAGGTCAAAGAAGTCCTGGGCTTTTGGTTTCCTCTCACTTTGGGCACTACAGACCAGCCACTGCCCTCAAAGAGGAGAGAGCAGCTCACTGAACAGTGAACAGTACTGCAGCAACCCCACAAACAGTCAAACCATAAATATGAGAACAATAGTGAACTGAAGATGTGCTGTGTGCTGTGCTTAGCTGCTCAGTCGTGTCTGACCCTTTGTGACCCCATGGACTGTAGCCCTCCAGGCTCCTTTATCCATGAGGATTCTCCATTCTAGTGGAAGTAATGATAGCTTTCCTCTGCTTGGGCTCTAAAATCACTGTGGATGGTGACTGCAGTCAGGAAATCAGAAGAAGTTTGCTTCTTGGCAGGAAAGCTATGACAAACCTAGACAGTGTGTTGAAAAGTAGACATTACTCTGCCGACAAAGGTTCACATAGTCAAGGCTATGGTCTTCCCAGTGATCATGCACAGTTGTGAGAGTTGGACCATAAAGAAGGTAGAGTGCCGAAGAATTAATGCGTTCGAACTGTGGTGCTGGAGAAGACTTCTGAGAGTCCCTTGGACAGCAAGGAAATCAAACCAGTCAATCTTAAGGGAAATCAACCCTGAATACTTGCTGGAAGGACTGATGCTGAAGCTGAAACTCCAGTATTTTGGTCACCTGATGCTGGAAAGATTAAGACCAGAAGGAGAAGAGGGTGTCAGACGATGAGGTGGCTGGATGGCATCACCGAAGCAATGGACATGAACTTGGAAAACTCTGGGAGATGTGAGGGACAGGGAGGCCTGGCGTGCTGTGGTCCATGGGATCACAAAGAGTTGGACATGACTGGGCAATTGAACAACAACAACATATGCAGAAACACACACACACACGTATATGTGTATGCTTTTGGTGGCTTCTCTGGTGGCTCAGATGGTAAAGAATCTGCCTGCAATGCAGGAGATCTAGGTTCAATCGCTGGGTCAGGAAGATTCCATGGAGAAAGGAATGGCTACCCATTCCAGTATTTTTGCCTGGAGAATTCCATGGACAGATTAGCCTGGTGGGCATGAGTCCCTGGGGTCTCAAAGAGTCAGATAAGACTGAGCAACTAAGTATCTTAGCACATATATGCTATTAACATAAAAGGAAAGGAAAGTGAAGTCATTCAGTCGTGTCTGACTCTGTGACCCCATGACCTGTAGCCTACCAGGCTCCTCCATCCATGGGATTTTCCAGGCAAGGGTATGGGAGTGGGTAGCCACTTATTTCTCCAGGGGATCTTCCCGACCCAGGGATTGAACCCGGGTCTCCCACATTGCAGGCAGACACTTTACCATCTGAGCCACCAGAGAAGCCTGCTATTAATATAAGACAATCCCAGAAGGCATAGTCTAAGGTTAGACAGATTTGGAACCCCAGAGAAAATATGATTTGGGAAGACTTCCCCTCCAAGGTTCCAGAGGCTGCCTGCTGGGGATGACCCTGAGCTGGACTGTTCTGACCAAACAGGAGATGGGGCGCCATGTGGGAGCCCCGTGGCTCCAACCAGGAGTGGGAACTGGAGAACACAAGGGCCATACCTTGTGCATCCACCAATGAAAGCAACACAGGACATGCCGTCCGTCCCCAGTCCAGACAATGGGTGACCCCTGGGTGCTGATATAAGGCACTGTGTTGCCAGGATGCTTCTGGGAATCCACCAGGCATGACACCAGACACAAGGCTTGTCTCCAGGGAAGGGCATGAGTGGCCAAGAACTTTTAGCCACCAAGGGGCTTGAAGCCCGGGCACCTGGTGTTCGGATGTTTTAGCCACAGAAGAGCTTGTCAGACAAAACCATGGGCATCCGACAGGAAGGCGTGTGCACTGCACGGCGCTTCTAACAACTCAAGACACACGGCCACCTGGGAAGGGCCCTGCGGTGGGCAAACAATCACGGCCTGTCACTGAGCTGGGAGCGAAGGCTTGTCAAAATGTCTAAAAACTCAACTACCACGAGCCAGCTTGGTCTCTTTTCCTTCCCTCCTCCCCGCAAACTGATTTTATTTTTGTCTTCCTTAGAAGCATCCTATCACAGAATAGAAGCTCCTGTTATTAAATCAACACAGTACCAGTAATACACTACTATTTTTAAGTTAAGAATTTGGGAAACACCTCCTCTTCCCTCAGTTCCCTGAGTCTTGCCTGTCCTTCGAGGGTTTTTCTGTGATGCTGAATGGTCTGACTTGTGTTCATGTCTCTGTTCCCACTAGACCAGAAACCATACCTACTCAGCTCTGCACCTCCACTACACACCGTGCGTGGCTCTAGGAAAGTGCTTCATAACTTTCTGTTGAATTAAGTAATAATTAACTAACTTGAAGTAGTCCATACTCTGCCTGCACCCCTGCCTCCCGCTGCCCCCTTCACCATGCAGTACTCCAAGCAAACTCCCATTCATGGGGCCCCCACAGCCTGGATCCACTGTGTCTTCTTGACACCTGCTCTTCTGTGTGTGACAGGCTGCACTCACCACCTGTCCACCTCCCTTCCACCTCCAAGGAGGCAGCACGGCTGAACGGCTCCAAGAGTGTCTGCACTCTGATCGGCGGCGTTCAGACCCTGGTCCAGCCACTGACGGTTGTAAACCTGGGATAAGCTGTTTAATCTCATGACAGTTTCATTTTCTCCATTGAAATGATGGGATCACAAAAGAGCCAACCTCAAAGGATTCTGAGAGAATTCACTGAGATGCTAGTTGTAAAGTGATGAGCACAGTTACTATATTCAAGAGATGCTAGCTGCTGTCGTGACTACCACGGTGATGAGAAGGAGGAGGACAATGGTGAGGATGGGGATGAACGTCCCTAAAAGTGCACCTGAGCCTCTCCTCCACTCTTTCTCAGATTCCTCTTTGCTTCAGGGTACCACTGCCCCCACGAGCCCTCAGGGGTCAAGTCTTATTTGACTTCACATCACCTGCAATTCCTGTGGCTTTCCTCACCCTGGAAGTGTTCTCTGGACAAAGACACTACAGGCAACAACAGAGAGAAAACTGAAAAGCAATAACGAATACCGAGTAGTCTTTCTACACCAAAAAGCAGGCTTTCAAAGATGCGCTGATACACTCCACATGTTCAGAAAGGAAGCATGGCCTCTTCTGAATCAGGAAGCGGCTGATAGCCTGGGAATATCCAGCAAATGTTAAAGTCAAGTCCCAGTATGTGAGAAGAGAGTTCTCAGCCTTCCTCTCTGGTCCACAGAAGCCCAGGGGCATCCAGGGAAACAAGCTCTTGGAATCTCACGGTCCAACCACACCCAAGTTTCATGTTGACAGATACATTCACCTTAGCTAATGGTGCCAAAGACAGAGAAAATGCCAGGCAGGGCTTCCAGGTGATGTCATTACCATTTACTCCTTACTTAGTTCCCTAACCTTCTGATTATATTTTTGTAACATTTGACCAAGTAGCTCTTTTAAAACAGACATGCACACAAATAAGCATAACTCCAGAAATACTGATTTCGCAAAGAAACCTGGATTCACAGCAGCTGCCTTTAAAAAACACTTTGGTTATTAGAAAGTTAGCAAGTTTGCCTTTAGAGTAAAACATTCTAAACAAAAATAGAGGAGACCCCAGGATTATTTATGTGTTAAATAATGAAACTGGAGCTTTCTAAGGAAGCCAAGCGATTTTTAAAAAACATTGAAAATATGTTCTCTTATACATTCTTTTAGAAACACCATAAGGTTTGTAGAGATCAAAAGCAGACAAATGATATCTTGCATTAAACTCTCAATAAAACCCAGGAGAACAAATCTAATTTATGTGGTGACAAAGCATTTTTCATCTTGCGTTGCACATATTCTAAATGTATCTACTGCTTTCCTTATGTTATTATGGAGCCGCACTAAATCTTCCGACCAAGTGAACGAAATTCATCAACAACTATTAACAAAACAAAAGGTTGAACTTATTTCATTAGGAGATTAGAGGGTATGAATCAGTGTTTGTGGCTGAATCCGCTTCTATTCTCTGAGAATCCCAGCACTGAATAACTCCTTTACTGTCTTCTTTCCTCCACTGCCAACATGCAAATGTGCTCCATCCTATTTGTGTCTGCAGCCAGGATATTTGTGGCATTTGTATCTAGACTTCAAAACAATCCATTGTTCATAAATCTAGGACACAGCCACAGACTCATCACAACATCCCATATGAGCAGTCATCTCCAAATTGGGTTTTACAGCACACAAAATGTGAAATCTTTGAAAATGGGGATAAGTGATAAACAGAAGCTCCTCCTACTAAAACCATGGAGTAAACTAGTGATGCACATGCTAGTTGCTTTATTTCTAGGATTTATGGAAGATGTGAGTTGGAACAGAAATGGAAAAAAAATCTGATTTTACTACACAGATGTAAGGCAATGCCCAACTCACAAGAACCCTACGTTATTCAATTTTCCTGATACTCACAAAAATCTGGTTTATTTTCCAGCAGGAAGGTAATTATGAAAAAGCAATAAAAATAAGACTGATGCTCATGTAGTGTTCTGGACATTTGGGGATGTCTGCAGACATAAAGATCTTTCCAATCATCTTTGAAATAAACATTGGTGATCTTTCCAGTCACTGATGAACAAGATTTCCTCCCCAAATCAGAGGGATTTCTTTCAAAGTGCAAAAATATCCCTCGTGTGCTCTATAAAAGCTCTGGAACACACACCTGAGTTCCCAGAGACAGGACATGTGATGGCCGGTCAATGGGCAAAAACTTCAAGCTACATCCAAAAGCTACATTCTTGTTCTATAACAAGACAAAGCTTCAATATTTCCTCTGCCACAGAAAGGCCTTAAAACAATTCTCCAGGAGCTGGTGAGCCTTAGCAAGGAGTCCTGAACACTCAGCTCCAGACTGCAGGGCAACCTCCTGGCTGACAGCAGGGCTCAGATCTGGCTGCTTGGGTGCAAATCTGGGCTATCCCACTCTCTAGCTTGTGTGGTTTGGGGCAAGCTCTCTCATCTCTCTGGGATGCAGGTCTGCAACTGCAAAATTCAGACAATAATGACATCTTCCTCACTGGGAAACATTTCAGTTCAGTCGCTCAATCATGTCTGACTCTTTGTAACCGCATGGACTGCAGCACGCCAGGCCTCCCTGTCCATCACCAACTCCAGGAGTTTACTCAAACTCATGTCCATTGAGTCGGTGATGCCATCCAGCCATCTCATCCTCTGTCATCCCCTTCTCCTCCCACCCTCAATCAAGGTAAGTCTAAATGAGAAAATCCTCCCTAAGCTTTCAGCAAGTGACCAGCACATAATAATGTTAGCCACTCAGTCGTGTTCCACTCTATACAACGCCATGAGCTATAGCCCGCCAGGCTCCTCTGTCCATAGGATTCTGCAGGCAAGAGTACTGGAGTTGCCATTCCCTTCTTCAGGGGATCTTCTCGACCCAGGGATCAAACCCGGGGCTTGTGCTTTGCAGGTGGATTCTTTACCACCCGAGCCACCAGGAAAACCCATAGTAGGGAAAGTGTAAAAGGTTGTAATCAACATGGAGCAGAATGAAGAGGTAAAAATAGTCCCAATATACCCACCAATTATTTGGGTGTTAGCCCATTTATCCTAGGATCAGAGACACTATCCAGAGTTGAGTCATACACAGTGGTCTCATCACCGGTTAACTGACCAGCCAAACCCAGAAAAGCGGTTAACAGAGCAGCTTAATGGTGTCTGAGGATGGCTAAATCAAGGTCTGCTTTAAAAGAAGATGGAACAGACAACTCTGTTCACTAGTTGCTCATCTTATTCTACTCTAAGTATTTGCAAAGAGTTCAGGTTTAGCTCAAGTAAGCATGGCCCTTCTTTTCCAAAGCCTCAGGCAATTGCTTCTCACATGACCAAGCAGCGAACCCTCCTGATCTGGAATTGAATTTTAATTTGTCGGGCCACTTGCCTCTGTTCTTCAGGCTGCTTGCCGTCATCAGCATGGGGTGGAAAAACAGAAGTGAAAACCCATGTGGCTCACACTCGGGGGAGTGGTCCCATCAACCATGAAATCACCGGTACTTACAAACATGAGGCGGGTGGGGATGTTGTCTGACTGCACCAGAGGATTCTTATAGAGCCAGATCTCTTCTGGCTGGATGACTCTCTGGAAGGGATCCAAAAACTCTGTAAAACTGAAACAAAACAAAGAAAGAGGCATGAGGGCTGAGCACCAGGGAGGAGGCGGCTTACGCAAGAGCTCAGAGTGGACGAACTGGTCCCTGGGGAGGGAAGGACAGGCTGCCCAGCTGATGGGTCTCAGGCAGCTCCAATGGGGGGAAGATGGAAGAATCACCAGGACTGTAGGGTCTTTTTTCACCTCCAGCCTGCAAGGACCAACGGCGGGCATAAGAGAAGAGCTGAGAGGCGGACACACAAAGACCCTAAGAACTCGGGGATCCAAAGGGAACTGGGAGTTGAAGTCCAGAATGGTGGCTCAGACTGGGGCAAGGCCAGGCCAGCAGCCATCTCTGGGGACAAAATGGACTTGAGTTGGAGGAAAGGTGATGGAGCAGCGGGCAGGACCAGAGAAAAGAACCCACGGAGTTCCTCCTCTACGTTACTCCAGATAGCGCCCCTCCACCATCACCACCACCAGGGGGCAGAGCGAGAGAAAGAAGCTTCCAGAAAGGAGAAGGCTGGGACACGAGAGACAGCAGAGGAGAGGAAAGAATGAAGGAAGCGGGAGGGGGATGGGGGACTGCTGTCAAAGAACCAGAAAGCTCTAAGCCTCCGCCTCCCGACCCCTCTCTCACCCTGGGAACCCGCAACACCCAGGTGGATGAAAAGAATCACCACCAAGAGAAAACCTGTGGGGAAGAACAACAGTTTAGCCAGCTTTCAGCCCTTGAGCCCCCTCCCAGCTCTCCAGCCCAGTTCTCCAACTGGTGAATCCAGTTCAGAGTGGCTTCAGATGTGTCTGGGTGAGTCAGGGCTTGTGTGCCAGACTGAGGAATCTGGCTTTTGAACCAAGGAGGAATTTGGCAGAAAAGCATGGAATGAAATGAACAGTGGTGAAGACGGGCATTGGAGCAGAACAGAGGAGGGAGGCAGAGACAGTGAGGAGGTGAGGACAGCTGTCCCAACAAGAGATGCCGGCAGAGAGAAGCAAAAGGCAGGGCAGAAAATGGAAGAACACACACAGGCAGGGGCAGGGGTGACTGGCAGAGCTGATTCCAAGGGCTCCGGCTTGGGCTTTCAGGAAATGGGGTACCATTGCCAAGATGAGGAGGAGGGGAGTTGGGGGATGGGAGTTGGAGGTCAGCAGTCGTCTCATCTAGGAGACCAGCCAGGTGACCAACAGTCCCGGTTTGCCCAGGACTCTCATGGGCAGAATTCCCTCATAGCTCAGTTGGTAAAGAATCCGCCTGCAATGCAGGAGACCCCAGTTCGATTCCTTGGTCGGGAAGATCCCCTGGAGAAGAGATAGGCTACCCACTCCAGTATTCTTGGGCTTCCCTGGTGGCTCAGCTGGTAAAGAATCCACCTGCAATGAGTGAGACCTGGGTTCGATCCCTGGGTTGGCTGGGAAGATCCCCTGGAGAAGAGAAAGACTACCCACTCCAGTATTCTGGCCTGGAGAATTCCATGGACTGTATAGTCCATGGGGT
Organism: Bos grunniens; assembly: GCF_055505025.1. Lineage (NCBI taxonomy): Eukaryota > Metazoa > Chordata > Mammalia > Artiodactyla > Bovidae > Bos > Bos grunniens. The sequence continues at coordinate 40,328,206 of NC_141190.1, read as the reverse complement.
CGCAAAGAGTTGGACATGACTTAGTGACTTTCACTTTCACTCCTGGATTTAGCACTGTAAGTCCTATATCCCAGGAAAACCCCCAATCTCAGAAAAAACCTAGATGGTGGGTCATCTTAAAACCATTCCAGCCCTGGGACAGAGTCAGCAGTCTGAGAGTCTTGGTTTCTACCCTAGATTTGGGGCTTTGCATGATCATTAGTCTGTATGCCCAGCTACATTGGGAGGGTAGGGAGATTGGAGTCACTCTCCAGGGCTATGTCCTCAGAGTCCAGCAGGATGGAATCTCAGTGACTCTCCAGTGACTGCAGAATCTACTGTCTGTTCCAGACTTTGAACAGCTGCTACTGTTAAAAAAAAATACCCTCTGTCTCATCAGCCTCACACTGAATTCCATCATGTCTATATCTAAACGAGACCTAAAATTCAATCTGTCTTTTGTGTCTCTATATCCATGTTCCTCCCTCTCTCTGTCTGTCTCTGTTCCTCTCCTCCTCTCTCTCCCCACAACTGAGGTTTTTTACATTGTAAAACTCTGTCCTTCTGTCCGTGTATTTAAGAAATTTCAAGAAGAAAGTGGTGCTGGCCCCTGACTGTTTCACTCAGCACTCAGCCCAGAACATATCTACTATAGGATCTTACTGCAATGCCCTGAGACCCCTGCATTGATGTGTAAAGTAATTTCTGCTAACAGCCCTCCAAGCCTCCTCCAAGACACAAGGGTGCATGCCATCTGGGTGCTGGGAAACCTGCTTTCTTCCCGAGCTCCACCATTAAGCTGCTCTGGCCTCAGAACAACCCACTTCTCACTGGGCCTCAATGTCCTCACCTGCAACCTGGGTGCGTGAGCGCGTGCATGCTAAGTCGCTTCAGTCATGAACGACTCTTTGCAACCCCATAGACTGCAGCCCACCAGGCTCCTCTGTCCATGGAATTTCCCAGGTAACAATATTGGAGCGGGTTGCCATTCCCTTCTCCAGGGGATCTTCCCAATCCAGCGACTGAATCCTGTCTCTTACATCTCCTGCATTGACAGGTGGGTTCTTTATCATTAGTGCCGCTTGGGAAGCCCCCTACAACATGGGAGGTTGGCTTAGGTCAGAGGTGACAAATGAAGAAGGGTTAGAACTTTTGGAGACACCCTACCCCAGACCTATAGCCTTGGTATGGACTGGGCCTGGTACGTGAATTTTAAAATATTCCCCAGGTGATTCTGAAGGGCCCGGCACTAAACAAGAAAATTCTTCAAGATTCCCAGAACCCTTGTCCACAAGAAGAGGAGACTTAGAAATTTAGCTCTCTACATTAACAATTCTTCCATCTGCTGAAGGACAGGCACTGGAGTCAGTCTCATCCATGTTCAAATCCCAGCCCCTGCTGTGTGGCTCTTAGTGAATTTATTAACATCTCTGAGCCTCAGTCCACCCATCTGTAAAATGGGCACACTTTACAGAGTGGAAATGAAACTTAAATGAACAAATATAAAGTACCTAACAGAGCACAAACAGAAACCAGCATTTTGTCACTCTATCATTTTACTCTAGCCTCCAACTGCAAATTTTTACTAGATAGTTTTCTAGTAAAAAACTGTTCTCTAGACAGTTTTCAGGCTTTCTTTCAGCAGCGGGGAGGTGAGGAGTGGATTTCATTTTGCAACAACCTACTCACTGCACTTGGGTATTTTAAAAGCATTTTAAATATAACTAAGTAAAAAGAATTTTATTTGCAAGTTATTTTAGAGAATAAGTTGGCTTCCCTGGTGGCTCAGATGGTAAGAATCTGCCTGCAATGTGGGAGACCTGGGTTCGATTCCTGGGCCGCAGAGGTCCCCTGGAGGAGGGCATGGTGGCCCACTCCAGTTCTTGCCTGGAAAATTTCATGGACAGAGGAGCCTGGTGGGCTATAGTCCACGTGGTAATAGAAGAGTTAGACATGATGGAGTGACTAACACTTCAAGAATATACTTATGAAACTTAAAGCTTCCAGAATACTCCAATTACTCTGGATGCATAACAAATTACCCCAAAACTTAATGTCTTAAACCATTCGTTTTCTTTTGCTCATGATTTTGTGGACCAGGAAATCGAGACGGGTCCAGCTAGGCAGAGCTCACTTCACGTGGTCACAGAAGTTAGACATCAGCTGGGGCTGCGTCTGAAGGTTTGACCAGGCTGGACCTCAGGATAGTCCCTTACATGGGTGCTGGCTGTCAACCAGGAGCTGCCACCTGGAGCACCGCACACGTCTCTCCAGCACGACAGACTCAGTACGGTCAGAATTTTTCACGGTTGCTGGCTTCCTCCGGAATGCAGGTCTCAGGAGGTCCAGGCAGAAGCTGAATGGCTTTTCTGACCCAGCCTCTGAAGTCCTGTAGCATCACTGGGTAACAGAAGGTCAGCCCCGATACAAGACAGGGGGACTGACTCCACCTCTTGGCAGTGGTGTAGCAGAATCCCATTATGGAAAAGCAGGTAAGATGAGATACAGGGCTGCAGCCGCCTTTCAAATACAATCTGTCACCCGTAGGCTGTCATTGTTATAATGGTCTTGCAGCCCCTACTCTCAGAGACCCCAGAACTCCGATCTCCATTTCCTCTGCACACAGCTGGCCACAGAGCCAAGGAACTGGCACACCACTGAGCCCAGTCCTTCCTCATCTCGTCTGTTGCCCAGGGGACACTATCCCCATGGCGATTTTTTAAAGCCTCGTGCACCCATCCTTTCACATGACTCCTCACCCCACCCTGAGTGGCTGCAGCCAGAACACATCTGTCGAGGAAACTGTATCCTCTGGGAGCAGCACACCAGGAAAGATAGATGTCCCTTCTCCCCGCACACCAGCCACTGGCGTCTGCCTCCGAGAATCCAGTGAGGCAGCTACACAGAGGACGTGAGTTCCAAAATGCAGACGGGAGCAGAGGTGGGCATGCAGTAGAATGGAAAGTTCTAGAAATGTGAAAGGGTGCCCCCAAGAGAGGGCATGCCAGGCCTGGAAACATCCTTCCAGGAACTCTTTGTAAAATGGGTTGGAAAGCAGGAAATGGAACCTTGCTTCCCGGGGAGGAATTCAGGCATGGGATCCAACTGCCTGCTCAGCAGAGCTCACTATGCACTGAGGACCTCCCCTCGGCCCCCCAGCAGCGTGGACGATCAGGGCTTCCCAAACAAGAATGCACCCAGAGAGCTCTTGGGGACTGCTGATACAGCAGGTCCAGGGCTGGCATCTCCAGCAAGCTCCCTAAGGATGCTGATGCTGCTGGTCTGTGGACCAAACCTAGAGTCACAAGAGGCCACCATGTCAGCATCACCTCGGACGGAGCTGTTAAAAATACAGAAACTGGACTTCCCTGGTGGCTTGGTGGTAAGGAGTCCACCTGCCAATGCAGGAAGCATGGGTTTGATCCCTGGTCCGGGAATATCCTACATGTTGCGGAGCAACTAAGCCCGTATGCTACAACTACTGAGCCAGTGTTCGACAGCCAGGGAACTGTAACTACTGAAGCCCTAGCATCACACCCTAGAGCCGTCCTCTGCAAAAAGAGAAGCCACTGCGATGAGAAGCCCACTCACCATGCACCGCAACTAGAGAGTAGCCCCTGCTTGTCTCAACTACAGAAAAGCCCATGTAGCAACTAACACCCAGCACAGCCAAAAAGAAATAAATTATATTTTTAAAATGCAGAAACTTGGGCCCCAGCCCAGATCTGCTGACTCAGAATCTTCATTTTTCACAAGCTTGCTGTGAGCGCTATAGTGGTACAGACAGAGTTCTTGGGGAAAGCCCATGCTTCCCAACTTCAGCCATTTAAGAACCAAGGTGGGGGGTGAAAAAAGAACCAAGGGGGCCAGTTTTGCTTGATGTGCTCTCCACTTGCACTGTGACTTTTCTTCAGACTTTGTAAACTGCAATGAGTTTATTCTAGAAGAAACCTGTTGTCACTGCTGAGTTATGGGATTGGCATTCCTTTTATAAATTGTTGGTAAATGTTAAAAGCAAGCTATTAAATTCTACCTTAATGCTTTAGCCTCTGGGCAGAGGCCGGCCTTCTCTGTGAGGTCAACAAGACCATTCCTTGCAATATGGGAGGATAGAAGGAGAGGAGGCGGGATGCACGAGCCTTCTTCATAATACAGAGTCAGTTGGATCATGTCCACAGATAATGGAAATTCGCTTTGTGAAGCCCCTACCATTATCTCCAGCACCACTTGCACCACAGAAGAGGCAGAAAAAAGATGAAAAGCAAAAATGATAACTCAAAAGCAGAGCAATTGGAGGCCATTCACTACAGAAGAAATAGCCCCACGGGTCTTAGGACCTCCTGCCAGTATCAGCATCATAATGACTTGACTATGCTGATAATCCCAGCACACCCCAGACCAGTATAATGACCGATGTCCTTGCATTTTGAAGAAAACACTGAAGGAAGAGGAGCAACTCTTTGGCCACTGGGAGGTATGTAAACCCACTTCGCTTACTTTTATTTCCAATAAATATAATGCAAAGAAAAACATCTCAATGCCCAGAAAGGGTCTGACAGACCCACCAATGCAGAGTTCCTCATACTCTGAGGCTAAGAATCAAAACTATCCCCTCTGTGAATGGCATTTCTGCATCACCTCAGAGACTCACGAAGAAAGAGTCTTGGTGTGACAATTGGTACCCCAATTCTGTGGCTAAATGCCCCATTTATCCATTTTAAATCCAGACAGGCTTAAAAGTGGAGGGGACTTCGAAGACTTCATCAGACTCAATGACCAAAAGTAAACAGAAAGGAAGAGCAAGAGCTATGAGACAAGGATGGATGTAAATCTAACAAGTCAGAAATACCGTGTATTAATCATTTCAAAGAAAAAGTGTGAGTTAATGAGATCCCATAGGTATGAAAGCAATGTTTTCTGCATTGGTACTGATCAACTCTGATTCAGCATCCAGGACCAGTCTAGTCTCAAAATAACTGACTTCTCCCCCCATCAAATGCAGTCACTGAATCTTCAGTTCAGTTCAGTTCAGTCACTCAGTCATGTCTGACTCTTTGCGATCCCATGAATCGCAGCACACCAGGCCTCCCTGTTCATCACCAACTCCCAGAGTTCACTCAGACTCACGTCCATCGAGCCAGTGATGCCAATCAGCCATCTCATCCTCTGTCGTCCCCTTTTCCTCCTGCCCCCAATCCCTCCCAGCATCAGTATTTTCCAATGAGTCAACTCTTCACATGAGGTGGCCAAAGTACTGGAATTTCAGCTTTAGCATCATTCCTTTCTAAGAATACTGAATCTTAACTATTATCAAAAACATCATTGTCCTTAACAGTGATTTGAAACTAAAATATAATGACTAAGCTATATAGGTCAACATGTTCTGATGTGAAAAGCATGAAGTTACTATTATAGGTGGTCGTGGTTGAGTCACTAAGTTGTGTCCAGCTCTTGTGACCCATGGACTGCAGTCCCCCAGGCTCCTCTGTCCATAGGATTTTCAGGCAAGAACATTGGAGTGGGTAGCCATTTTCTTCTCCAGGGGATCTTTCTGACCCAGGGATTGAGCCTAGGTCTCCTGCACTGCAGGCAAGGTCTTTACCAACTGAGCTACTAGGGAAATATGAAATGAATAATGTTCTCTCCTGAAAATGAAAACTGTCCAAAGTCAGGTAACTTGCTGTGGGATTTTGATCCAAGACAAGCTCCTTCGAATTGGACAATTATCTTAGTCTAGCCTTCTCTTAATTTCTCCCTGCAAAGTTTAGGCAGTGCTACTCATCTTCTCCCCACTCCAGTCCTCTTGCCTGGAAAATCCCATGGATGGAGGAGCCTGGTAGGCTACAGTCCATGGGGTCGCTAAGAGTCTGACAGGACTGAGCGACTTCACTTTCACTTCTCACTTTCATGCATTAGAGAAGGAAATGGCAACCCACTCCGGTGTTCTTGCCTGGAGAATCCCAGGGACGGGGGAGCCTGGTGGGCTGCCGTCTCTGGGGTCGCACAGAGTCAGACACGACTGATGCGACTTAGCAGCAGCAGCAGCAGCAGTCATCTTCTTCTTAGTTCTCTGATGATACAGAAGAATTTGGAAAACAGACAAAAAGAAAATTCAAAGATGTTCTTCTAACTTTTTAGTATCAGTGTTAGTCTCTCAGTCGTGTCCAATTCACTGCAACCCCATGGACTGTGCCCTGCCAGGCTCCTCTGCCCATGGAATTCTCTAGGCAAGGATACTGGAGCAGGTAGCCATTCCCTTCTCTATGGGATCTTCCCAACCCAGGGATCAAGCCAGGGTCTCCTGCATTGTAGGCAGATTCTTTACCATCTGAACCACGAGTCAATGCATAGCATAGATGCTTTATCCTCCTTAGACCAGAGCTTATCTACATATCTCATACACACACACACACAACCACAACCACACACACACACACACACACCAAAACAGAACTTTAGTGAGCAGAAGCAAGAAAGTTTCTAAGACACAGGAAGACCTTACCAAAACTAACTGAAATAGAAAAGAGGCAGAAGGAGATTGGATGTTGACAGAGTGAAGAGCAGGCAGAAAGCTAAAGGAGAAATAAAGCCAAGCAGACAAAAACATCCTAATGTTTCCCTTTTCCCCTCAGGTAGGTGACCAGTCACTGCTCCTCGCCAAATCGCAGACACGTGGCCTGTCAGCCTTCCGTGGTCCCCGAACCCTCACCCAGAGAAAAGGATGCAATTCCAGTGTCTCACACTGTATCATGAGGGTCTCTCCAGGAAAATAAAAACATTTTTATGTTTTTTTAATTTATTTATTTTAATTGGAGGCTAATTACTTTATAATATTGTAGTGGTCCATCAGCAGACAAATGGATAAGAAAGCTGTGGTACATATATACAATGGAGTATTACTCAGCCATTAAAAAGAATACATTTGAATCAGTTCTAATGAGGTGGAGGAAACATTTTTATGTTTTAATAAAAAAATATTAGCAGCAAATAAAAACATCACCTTGCCCATCAGAGGATCCCCAGACCAGGGCCAGCTAGGGTAGCATTTACAGTATGACAGATACATACCACACTCACACACGCTCACAAACACACATACACATGCACAGACACATTCTCTCTGTTGGCTAGTCCTGTTTTCATAGCTCACCTGCCCTTAAGCAGCCTAGGATACAGTCTGCTTACACAGGAAGGGGCACAGCAGGGGCCAGACAATCAACTTCCGCCTTTGCCTGTTGTTTATTCATTCAACAAAAATTTACTGAGTGTCTGTGATGTACCAGATACTGTCCTATGAACCCTGGTGTATGAAACACATATGATCACACTCTTGTGGAGACTACGGTCAAGGGATGCTAAGCTCCACCTGACTGGGGAATGAGATGTCAAGGCCTTTAGTTACAGGTGTTAGAACTCTGACCACACAAAATCTCACCACCCCAGGGTGTGACTCTATTACTGTCCACTTGCTGAATATGGCAAGAGATTCAGCCCAAAGCTGGGAACCCAGAAAAATGGCCAATCTTGACATCACAGTAGCAGGAACAAGTCCCTGAACAAGGGACTATGATGCTACTGTCCTCTGGGCCTTTTCTGACTCAAAGTTAAGTTCTCAAAGCCCTAGGATCTCCCTATAATCTTCTAAGAGATTCCATAGATTTGTCAATGACATTTAACTCATGTTCCTTAATATGCTTTTTTTCAAGATAAGTTAATATTTCTGCCACATACTAGACTCAGAGGTCGACATCCTTTCCCCCAAATATAAATAACACAAGATTATATGGAAATATGAACTTAGATCCTTAAACTTGGTTCAAATCACTGATTTGGCATTTGCCAGCTGGGTGACTTGAAAAAAGTCACTTAACCTCTCTGAGATTTCCGATCTCCTTCCTCGCTTCCCAGGATGGCCAGGGCAGGGCAGTAATAATACTGCTATCATTAGCAAGAAGAAATATTAGAATATGGCACAGTGCCTGGGGCACTAAAGGGCTTAGTCAAACCTGATTTGATTGGCTGCTGTTCTTGCAAACGTGGACAAGAATGATGCTGATGGCTGACATGACCACTGGGTCTAAGAAGTCTTCCCCTCTCCGTTTCTGCCCCACCCGGGACAGTGAGGTTTCATGTTGTGGGAAGGAGATGAGACAGGACAGATGAATGCCAACAACTACCAACCACATCCTTTAGCCATTCTTCGAGCAAACAATGGCCCAGAAAGTCACTTTTGAACCTTGTGAGATCCGAAGGAGGAAAAAACAAGACACATGATAAAACTTTCCAGGCAAGAGCAGAAAGCAGAGCATGTTTCTTAATTGGACTATTGACTTTTCCTCTCCAGTGAGCGTCACTCAGGCAAGAGGGGAAACACTTACAAATGGTCAGCAGAACAGGCAGGCAGTTCCACTGGCAGGGAGGAGGTGTTTCAGATTTTCCATTAGTCCTGGGGACAGCCCATTGAGAGAACATATTGATGGATTATTTCTGTGAGGCAGTAAACCAGAGACCTGCCACCAGACAGGCTTTACCCTGGATAGGGGAGCTGGGCCATCCCCACAACAAGTCTAACAAGTATAATAATAGTAACTAGTTATCACAGTCGGAGCTGTCTTCTGCCAAGTGCTTTATTTGGTGTTTTCCAACATTACTTTGTTTAACCTTCATAAGAATCGTAGGAGGTTGAAATTACTGTTATTCCCATTTTAGAGATTCCCATTAGTTATAACCTTATAACTAAGGTTGTAAGACATAGGAGGTCTTGCCTAAATCTGCACAGTTCTATCTGTGCAGGCCACGGATGGAAGTCCACTCTTCCATGTCCTCCTTGGCACATTCTGGAATTCTAAAGCGATCAAGGAACATGGACATGTGCACACACACATGCCCGTGCACACACAATTCTCACCAATGTAATGGCATCTGCAATTATTTTAATAAGAGATAAACATTTCCACAATTAGAAATACAGCCTCACTCTTGGGAAATGCAGGATGTCAGTCTCAATTCTCTCAGTGTGAACAACTGAGATCAAATCTTTGTAAGGAGCAATTTGCTGTTTGTTGTGAAAGAGAAAAAATAACACACCAGGAAGGAGGTAAAAAGAGAAATGCAAGAAGATGCTTCGACTTCCCTCCTCCCCGTCCTTCAGAAAAGCAGGTTCCCTAGCAGCAACTGACTTAATCAAAGCTACCTGCCCTTCACCTGGATGGAGGAGAATTGCATCCAGGAGACCAGCCATGGACCAGGCAAGAAACAGCTCCTGGAGTCACCACCACCCTCTTGCGATGGTCCCCCTTGCTCCGTACTGAGCTTGCGATAAATGGAGAGCCTGGGGCTTCAGCAAGTGTAACTGCCCACCTGAGGCAGAGCCTGGATTCATGTCCCCCTTTCTCCACTCTAGATCTCATGTCTTTTTCAATCAAGAGGACACAGACCCCGGAGGGCAGCCTGGGTGAGCGTTTCAATCACCCCCTCCAGCTGCGGGACCTTGGTCAAGGCATTTCACCTCCCAGGCCTCAGTTTCCTCATATATAAAGTGGTGCTGGTGGCAGCACCTACCTCAGAGGGCTGGTATTACTGGTGAGGTCATACCGTAAGATGAACTGCTATGGGGGGCAGTGCGTGCGTGGAGAGAGTGTACTGGAGGTGTGTGCTGTACTGCAGTGAAAAGCCAAAAACTAAGGTCCAATATCACATCCTCCCTTGACATCTGAAACCACAAAGGCTTCTCATGTCCTAACCACAAGTTCCCCTTCCACTCAGCTCCTTCAACCTAACAAACCCCCTTATCAAGGAGACTAGGTATAGTACCTGCCAATCCCCAAAGAGCAGGTTTCAGTCCCAAGAAATGCCGGCCCATGGACTTATTCTAACAAGTCAACCACATCCTCCTGTGGGAACCAGGGGGCACTAGAGCCCCTTGATAGTACAAAGCCTGCCTCCCGTTGCCCATGGTTTGCTATGCCCCTGGCCAGCCTATGTGACATTCAGCGTCCTGCTTCCCTGGGCTGTGAGTCTGTCACTAATAAACTACTTCAGTCTCATCTGTCCAGTGTCGGCTGTCATGAACGGCTGGGATCCCTGTAACTCCAGGGCAGGAATCCCTCCCTGACCAAGGGGGAAAACAGGAGGTGATTAAAAGATGCATTCCTCCACTATGCTCTCCTAAATTATGATGGGATGGGATGGGGTGAGTGGTGCTGTGCTTAGTTGCTCAGTCATGTCTGACCCTTTGTGATCCCATGGACAGAGGAGCCTGGCAGAGCTCCTGTAGCCCTCCAGGCTCCTCTGTCCATGGGATTCTCCAGGCAAGAATAGTGGAGTGGGTTGCCATGCCCTCCTCCAGGGGATCCTCCCAACCCAGGGATCAAACCCAGGTCTCCCACCTTGTAGGTGGTTTCTTTACCATCTGAGCCACCAGGGAAGCCCAAGAATACTGGAGTGGATATCCTACCCCTTCTCCAGGGGATCTTCGATTCCCAGGAATTGAACTGGGGTCTCCTGCATTGCAAGTGGATCCTTTACCAGCTGAGCTACCAGGAAAGCCCAGGGGTGAGTGCTGGGACACTGGAAATATATGGGTCAAGTCTGGAGGTGTTCTCATCCATCTAGAGCCCAGGAAGGAAGACAGAGAACCAGGAACAGGCTGCACGGAAAAGGCAAAGCCACGGGCTCAAAGATGCTCTGCTCACACCGACTCTTCTTCAGCTTTTTTTCTTTCTTTTTTTTTTTTTTCTTTTGAAAAATGGCACTAACCTGCACACCCAACCTGTGGTCACCAAAGCTAGGACCACAGTCCCATGCAGATCCCTGACATATGGTTATATGGAGTGTATGGCATCCCCATGAAGCATTCTTCCAAAGGTGTATACTCTGAACCTAACGAGGATTTTGGACTCAACTTCCAGCTTGTCAAAATACAGGGGCAGAGGAACAGACAACTCCAGAAACAAAGTTGCAATATTCCACATTACAAGAATCTGAAGACATAAGAACCAAATGTAACCACTGTGTGCTGACTGGATCTTGGGTCAAAAAAAAAGTTTGTTTTTTTTTTTTTAACTTATAAAAAAGAAACTTTGAGGATGACTCAGGAAATTTTTGGAGAAGGCAATGGCACCCCACTCCAGTACTCTTGCCTGGAAAATCCCATGGATGGAGGAGCCTGGTAGGCTGCAGTCCGTGGGGTTGCACAGAGTCGGACAAAACTGAGCGAATTCACTTTCACTTTTCACTTTCATGCATTGGAGAAGGAAATGGCAACCCACTCCAGTGTTCTTGCCTGGAGAGTCCCAGGGAGGGGGGAGCCTGGTGGGCTGCCGTCTATGGGGTCGCACAGAGTCAGACATGACTGAAGCGACTTGGCAGCAGGAAATTTTGGAACTAGACAATGAGCTGGATATGAGATGACTGTAAGGAAATATTATAATTTCCTTCAATAGAGAAGAAATGTAGAATATTTGGGGGAAAGCAGCTTAAACATTTAGGGTGTTTAGGATCATGACATGTCAGCAGCCTGCTTTCAGATCAGAAAAGTGTATAAATAAACACATAAATACAGAGATAAAGCACATAGGATAAAACACAAATTGCTTAATCTAGGTAGAGTATATGGTGAATCATTTTGGCTCTTCCCATTTTTCTGAATACTTGAAATTTTCTGGATGAACACTGGCACAGCGAGGTCCCAGTGCAGGACCCGGAGTGGGGAAAATAGCGTAGAAGGTAGTGTGACCATGAAAGTGCAATGGAAGCATCCAGAGCTGCGGAGTGTAAACCTATTTTCTACCCTTGCCACTTTTTAGCTATGACCTTGGGCTAGTGACATCTCCTCTCTGAGCCTTGCTGCCTCCTCTGGGAGTGGAGATAACCATGCCACCTGCCTGGAGGGCCGTGATGAGGAATGGATGTGAGGACTTAGCATGGACTCAGCATAAGACCAGGCTACTCTGCTCAGTTGTCATCTCCCCCCAGAAGTCATTTCGAATAGTAGAGGCATATTCAAAACCACTTCTGCTTCAGAGGAAAAGCAGAGCACATTCGGACACGCCCGCGCTGGAGCACAGGCATAAATGGAAACTTGTTTTGCAGAAGCATAACGTTCAGAAACCATATGGATCACCCCAGAAGTCCAAACATTCAGAGCAATTATTTTCAAACATTTCTACAGAGGAGGCCTTCCCTTTGGAAGGAGGCAACAGAAGAAAGAAAATGCTTTCATGGCCTGACCTAGACAGAAAACCCTGGGCTCCATAAACTCAAGCTGCAAAAACTAACACATCCGGTCCAATCCGGGCTTCATGACCTGGGGCAAACTGCTATACTCCCTTCCGCATCTGTAAAATGGGTAGAACACCCTGCTGGACATAGTGAGAATCTGGGATCATCATCAGGGCCCACAGGAAGCACTCAACAACCAGCAAGGACACACTACTCACTGAAAAATTCTAAATTAAAAAGTCATTCCTAAAATATCTGCACACCAAGTAACCATGTGTGGACTGTATTTGGATCCTGATATGAAGAAATTAATGTTAATTTTATTGGGTGTTACAAACAGTATTGTGGCTTGCGGGGGAGTGGGCAATTAGAAGGCTTGTTTTTGTTTTCATTCTCACTGGTTAAAGTTACCTTTTGAAGAATTAAGATGTGATGTCATGCAATATTTGAAATTTGCTCTAAAATACTCCATAAAAAGACTGAACAAGGAGGACAGTGGCGGGAAACAATAAATAAAAGTGCTGATAACTGGAGGCAAGTGTTGTAAAATTCCACAACAAAAGCGGTTTTATTTTTGGTTTTTCCTAATGATTTCATTCACTGGCTATAAAGACACTTAACAAAATTAAGTATCTTATCAGCCAAAGCAGCTGATACCCTTGGAAAGTATTATTAGCTTTGATTGGATTTCAGTAAAGCGTGACAATGGGAAGGGTAATGAAAAAATCAGAAAGAAGACAGAAATGAAAAGAGGTCATCTGGTCATTCACAAAACGAACAGCCTTCAAAAACCCACCCACCTGGACCTACCTGGAAACCCTCAGGTTAAAGGTGCTCCAGAGTCTGGGGTGATGAGAAGCCCTCTCCCTGGCTCAGATGCTGCCTTGGCAAGTAGGTGCCTGATAAGTAGAGTAATAAGGAGCCTGTGGAAGTGAGCCCAGCAGTGGCCGGTGACTAGGGGCAGAGCCAGGCCACTAAACTTGGGACTCGGGGAAACCTGGCTGCCAGGACTTTGGAGCCCAGACCCCACCCCAGCACAGGGCCCTACTCTCCCAACAGCGTCAGCAACACTGATCCCTGTAGGACTGAACATTCTCTGGGCCAGACATACTTCCCAGTGGGAAATGATGTTTGGTGCAGAGAACACTGTGCTGGATCTGAACCAGAAGCAAACAAAAGCCACTCCAACAACAACAACAACAACAACAAAACTAGTAAGAAAAGAGGGAGAAAAGCGTACATTTCTTTGCTAAGAGACCTCAGTCTCCAATTAATCTTTGACACTACAATGCCCAGTGAACCATTCATTCCTAGGTTAATTAGGACTCTTTAGGCACTTACCAGAGCTTAAAGTACTCTGGAACATTCTATATACCCATTCCCAGACCCAGTCACAGCAAGATCCTGGGACTCATCACTGAGCAAAGAACTGGGACAGAAGAAATGCCCCTCAACACTCAGGGCAAAACACAGTGAAGATAGTACTTAATTTGAAGGCAGGCTTCTGAGCTATAATTTTAATTAACTACACCAACCAGAGAGCTCTTATTCCTAAACAGGAGACTGCAACATGTCTTTGTGATCTTTTTCCCCCCTTAGATCCTCATTTGATTTTCCCTGGTGTCAGCAGTAGCAAAGGACAGTACTAGGCCTTTCTTACTCCAGTCCTTTGCAGAAATCTGCCAAGTTTTCACCTGGACTAAGCCCCTGACCTTTCTCTCCATGACCTATTTTCCCCAGGGGAGGTATCAGGTCACGTTCTCCTAAAATGATCTTCAGTGGGGCTGGCAGGTGAGGGGAGGCTAATGAATGAGATGGAAAAGCCACCAATCTAAAGGCTCAGGGTTGGGGACAGCTGTGATCAGGTGAGAGGTTGAGAGTAGGGCCCAGGGCAGAATTGAGAACAGGAATAGCCAGGTCTATGGCATTTAAGCAGATCAGTCCTTATTTTTGCCCCCAAAGTTTGTTGCTGATGGTAAGCATCACTAAGTGTTTTTGTGGCCATGTGCCCTGCAAACCCCAAGCTCCTCAGCACAGAGTCACATTGAGACACAGGCTTATGGATGTGGGCTTGACCTTGGATGACTGGAGACATGCCTATGCTGGTGTCTGTGGCCCCAACAATGGCCAGTATCCAAATCAAGAACCAAGCCATGGTTGCCAGTTGGTATGACTGGGCTCTGTGGTTGGGATGTGATTCAATCAAAATCTTCCTAAGAAGGGGATGAAGATAACCAGGTCATCATCACAACTTCAAAGATACAGCAGGCACAAGGCAGAATGTAAGGGCCACAATGGAACGACAGCTCCAAGAGGAACCCAGGATTCCTGTCTATATTTAATGAGAGCTGCATTCACACATCTTAGAACAGCACCTGGTATATAGTAGATGCCCCCAAAATATTTGCTGAGCAAAGGAAACCATCAACAAAACAAAAAGACAACTTACTGAATGAGAGAAAATATTTGCAAATGAGATGAACAATGAGAGGCTAATATCCAAAATATACAGATAGCTCATACAACTCAATATAAAAATAATGACTAAAAATGGGTATAAGATCTGAGTAGATATTTTTGCAAAGAAGATACATCAACAGGATATGGTCAAAAGACATATGAAAAGATACTCAAAATCACAAATCATCAGAGAAAGGAGAACCAAAACACAATGAGATATAACCTCAAAACTGTCAGAAAGGCTATCATCAAAAAGCCTACAAATAACAAATCTTGGCAAGGATATGCAGAAAAGGGAGCCCTAGTATACTGTTGGTAGGACTGTAAATTGGTGAGGCCACTATGGAAAACAGGATGGAGCATCCTCAAAAAAACAAAACAAAACAAAACAGAACTACTATATGACCCAGCAGTTCCACATCTGAATAACATCCAGAGGAAATGAAAGCAATCATTCAAAAAGATACATGAACCCCAATGTCCAGCTTTATTTACAATAGCCAAGATGTGGAAGCAACCTAAGTGTCCATCAACAAATGAATAGATAAAGAGGATGTGGTATACAATGGAATATTACTCGGCCATCAAAAAGAACGTAATCTTGCCATTTGCGACAATGTGGTTGGACCTAGAGGGTATTGTGCCTAGTAAAACAAGTCAAACAGAGAAAGACTAATATTGTACGTTATCACTTATATGTGGAATCTAAAAAAGGAAACAAAAGAATATACAAAACTAAACAGAAAGAGGCTGATAGATATAGAGAACACATTGGTGGTTACCAATGGGAAGATGGAAGTGGGAGGGGCAGGATGGGGTGGAGGATTAAGAGGCACAAGCTATTGACATTATGTATAAAATAAATAAGCTACAAGGACATATTGTACAGCACAGGAAGTATAGCCTTTATTTTGCAATAACTTTAAATGGAAGACCATCTACAAAAATATTGAATCACTGTGCTGTATACTGGAAACTAACATAATATTATAAATCAACTATACCTCAATAAAAACAAGCAAATATTTGCTGACTTAACAAATAAGTCCAGCTGTTTCAATACAGATCAATCCTCCACCACATAGAATCTTAAGTCAGAGGCTGGCAGCTGGTCATCCTTAAGACTGATTTTTTTTTTTTTAATGTATGATTTGTAGCCAATATTTAAAGCCAGGAGGTGTTGCAACAAAGTCTGTATTTCTGGCTTCCACTGAAGAATTTGGTCTGGCAACCTGGGGCCTGCATCCCTGCAGGGCAACAAGGAGTTGGAGGAGCTGAGAAGTGCCCTGACTTTGGGCAAGCAGAGTCCTGTCCAGGGTTCTGTCCACCCATTTGTTTGTGACCCCCCATTCTGGCTGTGTGTGTGGCATCTGTGCTCCCTCTTGTGGAGGGAGACCACTGGCAGGTTGCTGGTTAGTCTGAGAGTGGGGGGCATTTAAGCAACTCTAGGGCCTCTTGGACCCACTCTATGAAGTCAGCTCCCCTGTAGATGATGAGACCCTCTCTCTTCAGGAAGCTGGGCTTTTCAGAGTGGTCGTCTGCTGAGTGGTATGTTAGGACTAATCGATCCATGGAACTTGCATATTTATCTGTTTCCCACCAGCACCATCATCACCACCAATTCTGGGCTGAAAGGTCAGAGTACAGACCTGGCTCTCCTCCTCATCTGTGCCAAGTGATAGAACCACCCCAGTCCAGGACCACTGAGAACTGGCTGTGAGATGTCACAGGCTGCCTGAATGGTTCCTTCTTCCCTTGGTAAATGAGATGCTGTCTGCAGAGACATCCGGAGGGAGAAAGGGAGGAAGAGGAGAAGGGAGAAAGCGAATTGAGGTGGGGAGGGAGGATCCATGGACCCCTTTCTCAGTGCTTCTTACCAGCCAGCAGCCTGCTAGGCGCATCTTACACCTTCTCTCAATCACTCCTCACAAGTAGAAAAAGCAGGCCCTGTTATCCCCATTTCCCAGAGAGAGAAACTGAGGCCAGAGAGGCTTCTTGACCTACCCAAGGTCATTCAGCCAACCTGGAACCCAAACCCAGATCTTCTAACCATAATCCTGGGCTCTTTTCACTGCCCCCACCTTGGAAACATGGGCAAGTACATGGGGCCACAGGTGGGCTGTAGATGACAACTCAGCTCAGTAGAGGGTGGTGGGAGGGCCTAGGGCCTGACTAGGTGGTATAGACACAGCCTGGCGCTAGTGAACAGCTCGCTGGACTAGGAAGCCAAAGAGCTGCTAGCTCGGACTCCACCACTGATGACTCTGTAATTCTAGGAAAGTTACTTGCCTCCACTGTTGTTACTTCTTAACAGGTAAGACGGAAATACCCTCACTTATTCATCCATTCACTTGCAGTACAGCAAGGCAGTTAAATGAAAAGCACACATTTTGAAAGTGGTCTGACCTTGGCCAAATCACTTTACTTTTCTGTGCCTCGTCTGCAGAAGGACTACTATAAATAAGATGACTGGCACTGAGTAATTGAAGCAGGTCCAATGCTCATCATCCACTCTTCCAACAAGCATTGATATCGCATCCATTGAGTGCGTATTGTGACCCTGGGTTTCTGGGGCACGTCCTCCTGTTCTTCCATCCCTCTCCCTGCTCACATGTTCTTTCCCAAGTGCCTCTCCTTCTGTCTAGGCCCTTCATGAATCATGTTGGCCCTTCAAGACCAAGGCCATCAGGCAGTACGGACCACACTGGCTCCCACAGCCAAGCTCATCCCTGACTTCTTGCCTTCCCAAATTGAAATCTCCATCCCTGAGTTCTCACTCTCCCTCCTGGACTGAATCTCTAGTTGCTTATGACCTGACAGCCATGGATTTCCTTTTGGCTTTGGGAGCAAGTCCTAAGCAAGCAGTAGCCACCAACACTGGGAACCAGAATACCTAATCTCGGCTTAGCTTAAATGAACTCCAGTAAAGGTTTTTCTCATTTTTTTCAGTAAGGAACTGTACCTTCAGAGTTTCTTGTCTCAGTTCAGTTCAGTTCAGTCACTCATCATGTCTGACTTTTTGTGACCCCATGGCCTGCAGCACGCCAGGCCTCCCTGTCCATTACCAACTCATGGAGTTTACTCAAACTCATGTCCATTGAGTTGGTGATGCCATCGAACCATCTCATCCTCTGCTGTCCCGTTCTCCTCCCGCCTTCAATCTTTCCCAGCATCAGGGTCTCTTCAAATGAGTCAGTTCTTTGCATCAGGTGGCCAAAGTATTGGAGTTTCAGCTTCAGCATCAGTCCTTCCAATGAATATTCAGGACTGATTTCCTTTAGGACGGACTGGTTGGATCTCCTTGCAGTCGAAGGAACTGTCAAGAATTTTCTGTCTAAAATGCTGCAAATCCTTCCCCCTTCCAAACAATGGGGATTTTAACAATTATGTAACACCTACCTTCCAGCTGTGCAATTATGCACCTATCATATTATTTCATTCAGATGTTACCATACCCTACAAGGTAATTTTTGCCTATTAAGAAACTGAGTTTGGGAAATGCAAATTAAAACCACACTGAAATATCACCTTACACCTATCAGAATGGATGTCATCAAAAAGATAAGAGAGAACAAGCGTTGGAGAGGATGTAACAAAAAGAAAATCCCTGGGAACTGCGGATGGGACCATAAATTGGTGCCATAAATGGATAACAGTATGGAAGTTCCTCAAAAAATTAACTATAGGACCACGATATGAACCTACAGTCTCACCTCTGGATATTTATCCAAAGGAAATGAAAACAGGATATCAAAAAGATATCTGTACTCTCATGTTTAGTGCAGGATGATAAAGGCAAGATATGGAAACAATGATCATCTGTCAGTGAATGGACAAAGAAGATGTGGTCTATACATACAATGGAATATTATTCAAACATAAGAAGGACATCCTGCCATTTGCAACAACATGATGGACGCTGAGGACATGAAGCTAAGTGAGAAGAGTCAAACAGAGAAAGACAAGTGGCTGTATGATCTCACTTACATGCAGAATCTAAAAAAGCCAAACACAGGAACAAACACTAGAATGGTGGCTACCAGAAGCCAAGGAGGTGAGTGAAAGCAGGTGGTGTTGGTTGAAGGGTGTGTTCAGTATCTGTGCAAGTTCAACCACCCAGTCATGTCTGACTCTTTGCAGCCCACCAGGCTTCTCTGTCCATGGAATTATTCAGGCAAGAATATTGGAGTAGTTAGCCATTTCCTTCTCCAGGGGATCTTCCCAACCCAGGGATCAAACCTGCATCTCCTGAGTCTGCTGCATTGGGCAGGTGGATTCTTTATTCCTAGGTGGCTAGGTGGTAAATAATCTGCTTGCCAAGCTGGAGACGCAGGTTTGATCCCGGGGTCAGGAAGATCCCCTGGAGGTGGAAATAGCAACCCACTCGAGTACTTTTGCCTGAAGAATCCCATGGACAGAGGAGCCTAGAGGGCTACAGTCCATGGGGTTGTAAAGAGTCAGACATGACTGAGTGAGCACAAGCCACCAGGGAAACCTGGTCAAAGGGCACAAACTTCCAGCTACGAAGATGAGTAAGTGCTGGGGATCTAGCTTACAGCAGAGCGATGACAGCTAATAATACTGTACTATATGGATGGTCTTGGTCCCTGTTTCCTGTGCAATGTCACGAACCTCCGTCCATAGTTCATCAGGCACTTTGTCTATCAGATCCAATCCCTTAAATCTATTCCTCACTTCCACTGTATAATCAAAAAGGATTTGATTTAGGTCATACCTGAATGGCCTAGTGGTTTTCCCTACTTTCTTCAACTTAAGTCTGAATTTGGCAATAAGGAGTTCATGATCTGAGCCACAGTCAGCTCCCAGTCTTGTTCTTGCTGACTGTATAGAGCTTCTCCATCTTTGGCTGCAAAGAATATAATCAATCTGATTTCAGTGTTGACCATCTGGTGATGTCCATGTGTAGAGTCTTCTCTTGTGTTGTTGGAAGAGGGTGTTTGCTATGATCAGTGCGTTCTCTTGGCAAAACTCTATTAGTCTTTGCCCTGCTTCATTCCGTATTCCAAGGCCTAAATTGCCTATTACCCCAGGTGTTTCTTGACTTCCTGCTTTTGCATTCCAGTTCCCTATCATGAAAAGGACATTTTTTGGGGTGTTAGTTCTAACAATAAACTGTGGAAAATTATGAAAGAGATGGGAATACCAGACCTCCTGACCTACCTCTTGAGAAATCTATATGCAGGTCAGGAAGCAATAGTTACAACTGGACATGGAACAACAGACTGGTTCCAAATAGGAAAAGGAGTACGTCAAGGCTGTATATTGTCACCCTGCTTATTTAACTTATATGCAGAGTACATCATGAGAAACACTGGGCTGGAAGAAGCACAAGCTGGAATCAAGATTGTTGGGAGAAATATCCATAACCTCAGATATGCAGATGACACCACCCTTATCGCAGAAAGTGAAGAGGAACTAAAAAGCCTCTGGATGAAAGTAAAAGAGGAGAGTGAAAAAGTTGGCTTAAAGCTCAACATTCAGAAAACTAAGATCATGGCATCCGGTCCCATCACTTCATGGGAAATAGAAGGGGAAACTGTGGAAACAGTGTCAGACTTTATTTTTCTGGGCTCCAAAATCACTGCAGATGGTGATTGCAGCCATGAAATTAAAAGACGCTTACTCCTTGGAAGGAAAGTTATGACCAACCTAGACAGCATATTAAAAAGCAGAGACATTACTTTGCCAACAAAGGTCTGTCTAGTCAAGGCTATGGTTTTTCCTATGGTCATGTATGGATGTGAGAGTTGGACTGTGAAGAAAGCTGAGTGCCGAAGAACTGATGCTTTTGAACTGTGGTGTTGGAGAAGACTCTTGAGAGTCCCTTGGACTGCAAGGAGATCCAACCAGTCCATCCTAAAGGAGATCAGTCCTGGGTGTTCTTTGGAAGGACTGATGCTAAAGCTGAAACTCCAGTACTTTGGCCACCTCATGTGAAGAGTTGACTCATCGGAAAAGACTCTGATGCTGGGAGGGTTGGGGGCAGGAGGAGAAGGGGACGACAGAGGATGAGATGGCTGGATGTCATCACCGACTTAATGGACATGAGTTTGAGTAAGCCCTGGGAGTTGGTGATGGACAGGGAGGCCTGGCGTGCTGTGATTCATGGGGTCGCAAAGAGTCGAACACGACTGAGCGACTGAACTGAACTGAACTGATATACTTGAAATTTGCTAAGAGAGTAGTCTGAAATGTTTTCACCACAAATAAAGAAATATTAATTACGGGATGTAATGCAGGTATTAACTACTGCTAATCACTCCCCAATATATAAGTGTATCAAATCAACACATTGTATACAATGTTACACGTCAATTGTCTGAGTCAATTGCCTGGTGGCTCAGACGCCTGCAATGCAGAAGACCTGGGTTTGACTGCTGGGTCGGAAGATCCCCTGGAGAAGGGAATGGCTACCCATTCCAGTATTCTTGCCTGGAGGATCCCAAGGACGGAACAGCCTGGTGAGTTACAGTCCATGGAGTCACAGAGTCAAACACAACTGAGCAACTATCACATCTCAGTAAGCCCAAAACAGGCTACAACCTGAGTTTAAAGGTCAAGTAGTATTGGGGAAAGGAAGCTATAAGTATGTAACTAAATAAACCAACTGATGCTTCTCCCCTAAAATGACTTCCCAGAGTTTCTTTAACTTTTTATTTTATCAGCGGTATCACGTGTCTTCAAATGAATCAGCATCCAGTGCAACTGGCAATATTACTAACCAGCATGACAACCTTGCAGAACGCCAACAGCGAGTCTGCATCACTATACGCCCAATCAGCAGAAGAGTGGGTACCTTCCCACCTCCACATGTTACATGACAATACAACTCCCCAGCTATCAGTGAAGTATAAAAACATCCAAAGCAGAAGAATTGTCCTCACCATCCTCAACCTGTTGGCCAACTGGCTAGACTTACAAGAGCAACTTCCCCAGAATCTGTAGTCATTACTGGAAGGTCTTAATTGGCTTTCGAGATTTTGCACAGCCTTGCAAATTCGGATAATCAAGTTTGGGAAAGTGTGTAATCAAGCTGATTTATCCACAATTATCTCCCCCTATTACCCTCCTTGTTACCCCATACTGCAATTACTTGCACAGAAAATTTTTATGTACTGGAGAACACACAGGAGAAGGCAGCAAGTCCCTTCTGAATAGTAGAGTAAGTGAGGGGCTGAGCTCTGGCCAAAGAGCCCGGGCCCGTACAGGAGATGGTCCTGAGAAGGCAGACCTCAAGATAGGGAGGAATAATAGGAGTAAATGCCCAATGAGCCCTCACTTACACTTGCTTGGAAACTCACAATTACCTCCTCCAAGAGAAGACTCTCTCTCGTCCAGTCAAGGAGTGACCCACTGGGCACTGTCCAAAACACGCTGAAAAGCACCAGTGAAAGATGATGCATCCATCAACACTTGTTACTGGCTCTGATGCTTGAACTCCCATTCTCGTCCCTCTATTAATAGTAATTTCATATAATAATATTTATAACATCTGGCATTCACAAACCACACACTCTTCTGGGCACTTTGAATGCACTATATGTCTTCTTTCAAACTTCACAACCCCTGTGGAGTATTATTACTACTATCCCCATTTTACAGATGGTCAAACTGAGGCTCTCAGAGGCCATACAGTCTTAGTGCTGCCAGATCTCAGAGCCTGTGCTCATGCTCACCAAGTGGTCCTGCATCATCAAGGGAAGTGTGGAGACAGATGGGCCATGTTTGCATCAAAGCATCAGCTGATCTTTAAAAAAAAATGACTAGCTTCTTTTTTTTTTAATTTATTATTTTTAATTGTAGGGTAACTGCTTTACAATGTTGTGTTGGTTTCTGCCACACATCAACACAAATCAGCCATAGGTAAACATATGTCCCCTCCCTCTTGAACCTCCTTCCTATCTCCCACCCCATCCCACCCCTCTAGGTTGTCACAGAGTACCAGTTTGAGCTCCCTGAGTCATACATCAAATTCCCACTGGCTTATCTAGTCTACATAGAGTAACGTATATGTTTCCAACCTACTCTTTCAATTCATCCTACCCTTTCTTTCCCCTACTGTGTCCACAAATCTGTTCTCTATTGCCGCCCTGTAAATAGGTTCATCAGAACCATCTTTCTGGATTCCATATATATGCGTTAATATATGGTGTTTATTTTCTCTGACTTACTTCACTCTGTATAATAGGTTCTAGGTCCATCCACCTCATTAGAACTGATGGACATCAAGGTTGCTTCCATGTCTTAGCTATCGCAAATAGAGCTGCAATGAACATGGGGGTGCATATGTCTCTTTCAATTATGGTTTCCTCAAGGTATACGCCCAGTAGTCATATGGTAGTTTTATTCCTAGTTTTTTACGGAATCTCCACACTGTTCTCCATAGTGGCTGTATCAATTCACATTCCCACCAACAGTGCAAGAGGGTTCCCTCTTCTCCACACCTTTCCCAGCATTTATTGTTTGTAGACGTTTTGATGATGGCCATTCTGATCGGTGTCAGATAATGTCTCATTGTAGTTTTGATTTTCATTTCTCTGATAATGAGTGATGTTGAGCATATCTTCATGTGTTTATTAGCCATCTGCATATCTTCTGTCAGCTGACCTTTTAAAGGAGCATTTGGCACAGATGTAGAAAACAAACTTATGGTTACCAGAGGGGAACAGAGGGAGGGAAAATTGGGACATACACACGGCTATATATAAAACAGGTAACTAATAAGGACTCACTGTATAGCACAGGGAACTCTACTCAATACTCTGTAATGGCCTATATGCGAAAGAAATCTGAAACAAAAAGTGGATATATGATATGTGTTGCTGATTCACTATGCTGTACAGCAGAAACTAACACGGTTTAGTTTTACAGCATAGCTATAAATCAACTAATCAAAAAATACGGAGCATTTGGGAAGAAGTAAGAAAAAGTGTGAAAAACTGAAAGTCACTCACAGATGGAAGCTGGTGGGATCATTCTGGTTTGAGGCCATCGACAGCACCAGCTGGATCTGTGGAGGGCATGAACAGTCCTCAGATGGAGACCCTGGTCTTATGACCTTGGTTTCTCCTTTTGTAAAATGCTTGACTGTAATACCAAGTAATACCACTGAATGACTCTTAGGGTTTGGAGGCTTCTAACAGGAGAACAAAGCAAAGCAGGAATGCCCAGGGGCACTGATTCTCAACCCCTGCTGCACACGACACTCACTCCGGGAACTTCTGAAAGTCCCACTGCCCTTGCCCTGCCCCAGACCAATTAAATCAGACTCTCTGGGCATCCAGGGTGGGACACCCCTGCTCTGGGGCCTCTGTACAAAGACAGGCAGGCAGGAGGCGGCTCGGAAGGTCAACGGCCAAGTCTCTTCATTCTTTCAGCTGTCTTAGTCCTTTACTCTTTTGTTTGGCTTTTCGCTTCGATTTGTCTTTACCTCACTTATTTCCTTGCTGAATGAATCAATAATTGTCCTTTAAAAAATGTTACAAGGAAGCCACAGTATCCAGCATCAAAAAAAAGAACATGTGCATGTTTTGAGTTCTGCCCGTGAATTCTTCTCCTTTATAAGGACGTCCCTTCGGAAGGAGGCCCCGTTAGCTAGGAGCTGAGCAGGCAGGCCATGCTCTCTCTCCATCAGTGTCACCTGTTCGTGGCTGAGAGTGGCCTTGCCTGGCAGCCAGTCCCTAAGCCTTGGAGGCCTTTCCAAGTGGGTAGCATCAAGACTAGAGTTTGGATTTAGGGAAGAGAATCAAGGAGGCCATTCCATCCCTAATTCCGAGGTGCAGCTCTTGATCCGGTGCAGAGGTTAGCAAAAGTTTGTTCAGCCTGAAGGCAGTGCCCAGCACTGGGATCCAGAGTGAATAAGGCACGGCTCCTGCCCTCAGGGAGCTCACAGTCCAGGGGGGAAGCCATGGGCTTAAAAACCAACCAGAGGGAAGTCCCTGGTGGTCCAGGCGTTAGGGCTCTGTGCTTCCATGGCAAGGGGCCGTGGGCATGGGTTCCGACCAGGTTGGGGAACTAAGATCCCATAAGCTACGAGGCACGGCCAAAAAAAAAAACAAAACAACAACAACAATGACGATAGTATTAGGCTCCTTTCACCAACATAACAAAAAACCACAAGCTTATTCATTTTAAACAACACGTGTTCCCGAGGTCAAAAGTCTGATGCAGATCTCACCAAGTGAAGATCCAAGTGCTAGGCAGGACTGCATTCCTTTCTAGAAGCTCTAACCGAAAATTCACTTCCTTGCCTTTTCCACCTTCTGGACACTGCCTGCCTTCCTTGCACAGGGGCCCTTCATCTTCAAAGCCAGCAACAGTAAGTCCAGTCCTGTCCACAGGAAATATTTCTGCCTGATCCTCTGATTCTCTTTCTACTTTTAAGGACTCATGGAATGAGACAGATCCTAGCCGGATCATCCAGGATAATCTCCCATTCTCAAGGCTGACTGATTAGCAACCTTAATTACATCTGCACACTTAATTCCCTTTGGTGTGTAAAGTAACATACTCACAAGTTCCAGGGGTTGGGATGGGGACACCTCTGGGGGAATATTACCCTGCCACACACTGGGGGTGATAACGCAACGGCAGGTGAAGGAGTTTCCTGGGCTCTCCCCTTTTTGTTGCTGATGTTGTTATTTACACAACACACAAACACACACAGGAGAGAAAGAGAGACATGATGAAAATCCCCCACATGGTAACATATTTATATCTGCTCAGGCACTATTACATCACACTTAAATTTCCCCTGTGGCACTTACACGCAAATATTTGCTCACTGTTGCTGGGGCCCGCCCGGCTGGAAGCACCACGAGAGCACAGCACACTGACTGTCTCTCCTTCTTTATCCAGGGACCAGGGCAGTGCCAGGCCCCTGCTGGTGACCACAGCGGACGGTGACCAAGGATCCACGCTGTGCCCAGCACGTTCTGAGTGCTTTTCCATGCATTAACTCACTCAGGCCTCATGAGACCCCTCAGAGCATGGGCTTACTAAGCGCCACTGTCTGCACACGAGCAAGGCACTTCACCTGCCTCTCTCAAAGCCACCTCACGGCCCTGGAAAGAGTCACTTGGCACTCTCACCCGTCCCTGCTAATGGAGGCCAGGACCAACTCTGTGTCCTGGCCTCGAACACTAATTTCTAATGTATTCCGATTCCAACCTAGATAAATACTCTTCCCACAGAGCTTCCACAGGGATGAGCCTTAAAGCTGGACAGGGAGTGCCCCACAGGGTGGAGGAAGGAGCAGATCTCTGCTCCTGGCCAATGCTATGGACACCTGCAGGAGTTAATAGTCAGCCGCCTGTTGCTCCAGCTAAGCCATGAGAAAATCACCATGGGAAAAGAATAAAAGCCAAATGTAGCAATACAACATAAGGGGCTGATCAGTTGGGGCTGTCATGCCCTGCTCAGCTAAGGACAAACAGTGTGGACCTTGGAATGCCGGGTCAGCGCAAGTTCAGAACACTGCTTGTGCACACCCTAAGATGTTTTCCCGAGGCATATGTGGGTCTATGACCTCCAGCCCTTGTACAAGATAGCCCTTGTACAAGAAAATAGCAAAGATAGTTTCAAGTAATCAATAAAATGGGAGACGTGACTGGGGACACAGGAAGCTGACTTCATCGCAGCACAGCAGATGCTTTCTGCATGCCGAGACACTAAATAAAGTGATGCGGCCTCGAGGAACAGGGCTCTTGACCCAAGAGGTCTTGAGTCCCCTGGTCCCATCTTGAAAACTTTAATTCTGTCTCTAGTTTCTTTTTCCCAACCTTGCGTCGACCCTTTTCGATCCCTAGCTGCTGTGCTGGCTGCAGCAGACACCCCTGCTGGACTCCAGCCCCCTAAGCTGGGCGTGGACATAGGGAACCAGGAGGGTGACTCTGCAGAGCGGAGGGAGAGTGGAGTCTCCACCAGCTCAGCCTGCTGGGAGGTGCAAGGACTTTAGAATCGTGTGGATCTAGGTGAGAATCTGCGCTCACTACCCAGAGCTAAGGTTCTGGGTGTGTCATCTCCCCTCCCTACCTCCCAGCGGAGAAGCAGGACTTCTCGACAGTGGGGACTGGCGCAGATGCACACGGCAGCTGGACCCAGGGCCTGGAATCGAATGCCCAGTCGATCCGTGCACCATCCTCTCACTCCATTCTGACCACGCTGGCCTCCTGAGGCTCCTTGAACTTGCCAAGCAGGCCTGACTTGGGAATTGTGTCCAGGTTTTCCCTCTACGGGAGTGCTCTTCCCAAGCACCCACCTGGCTCCCGCCTCACTTCCTTCAGTTTCTGCTCAAGTAACATCTGTCTGCCAGGTTTTCTCAAACACATTGACTTGAAATAGCAACACGTGTCCCAAATCAGCTATCTCCTTCCTCCTCACCCATATAGCTTTTCTACTTTTTTCACCCTCCAATTGACTGCTTTCACCTGTGTACTTACTAATCTGGTACTTCTCACCCGATTAGGATTTAAGCTGCGTGAGGGCAAGGTCTCTGTTTTGGTCACTGATACATCGTCAGGGTCTGCCTGACATCTAACAAGTGTGAAGAAGAATTTGTCGAGGAATAAACAATCCTTCTCTATAATTTCAAAGAAGAAAAACCATGTACCTATTTACTGATATTCCCTCAAACAAATGGTCTGTAATCATCTTTCTGGCTACAGAAGAGAATTATAGAAAACACCTTGAGAAGATACACACACACACACAACACACACATGCCAGACAACTGACAAGGCCAAGGACAGTCAGGATGACAAAGGGCAGCAAGGCCTGGATACAGGACATCCCCTGGGCAGCGTGAGGCCAGCAGAGTTCAACAGTGTATTTCTGCCCCTTCCCTCTGCCCTGATACCTGTTAGGCAGGGAAAGTTCTACACACCACACACACAGTGTGGACAAATTATGTCCATTTTGTTTTCCTGGATATGCTCAGCTTATCTGGACAACAGATTTCTAACCATTTCAATCATGAACAATACAGCCAAGAATCTGATGGCAGATGGGAGCACAAGCCATCTTTTGCCAGGGGCCCCCTGGATCAGGTGCTTTACAAAACTAGAGGCTAACTCTACATTTCACAGCTGAGGCTCAGAGAGGTTAAGGGACTGGACTGGGGACCCACAGCCAGCAAGTGGCTGTGGACACTCAAACCCAGGACTGTGTGGCTTCTGGATCTGTGAGGTCTTCCATCACCTTACTATGCCTCAAGACCCACAGAAGCCAATATCTGCAAGTTAACAATGCAGCTGAATGGGCCAGTGAAGGCTTGACACACAGATGGAGGACGTGGGGAGGGGCTCTAGGAAGCTGGCCCAACTCTGAGGCCACTGAATTTCTACACTTCCTAGATTCTGGAGGAGATGCTGCTTAACTTTCAGACAGCAGATTCCCAGCATCAGAGGCCCTTAGCATGGGAACAGGCTTTGGTGATCTGCTGCTTACTAGCTGGGTGGCTTGACACAAGGTCTTGGAGTCTCACCTGCTCAGCCGATATAGAGGAGCACCAAACCCCACATGGGATCAAGACCATCCCCATGGAAAAGAAATGCAAAAAAGCAAAATGGCTGTCTGGGGAGGCTTTACAAATAGCTGTGAAAAGAAGAGAAGTGAAAAGCAAAGGAGAAAAGGAAAGATATAAGCATTTGAATGCAGACTTCCAAAGAATAGCAAGAAGAGATAAGAAAGCCTTCCTCAGAGATCAATGCAAAGAAATAGAGGAAAACAACAGAATGGGAAAGACTTGAGATTTCTTCAAGAAAATTAGAGATATCATGGGAACATTTCATGCAAAGATGGGCTCGATAAAGGACAGAAATGGTATGGACCTAACGGAAGCAGAAGATATTAAGAAGAGGTGGCAAGAATACACAAAAGAACTGTACGAAAAAGATCTTCACGACCAAGATAATCACGATGGTGTGATCACTGACCTAGAGCCAGACATCCTGGAATGTGAAGTCAAGTGGGCCTTAGAAAGCATCACTACGAACAAAGCTAGTGGAGGGGATGGAATTCCAGTTGAGCTATTTCAAATCCTGAAAGATGATGCTGTGAAAGTGCTGCACTCAATATGCCAGCACATTTGGAAAACTCAGCAGTGGCCACAGGACTGGAAAAGGTCCGTTTTCATTCCAATCCCAAAGAAAGGCAATGCCAAAGAATGCTCAAACTACCACACAATTGCACTCATCTCACACGCTAGTAAGAAGGCAATGGCACCCCACTCTAGTACTCTTGCCTGGAAAATCCCATGGACGGAGGAGCCTGGTAGGCTCCAGTCCATGGGGTCGCTAAGAGTCGGGCATGACTGAGCGACTTCACTTTCACTTTTCACTTCCATGCATTGGAGAAGGAAATGGCAACCCACTCCAGTGTTCTTGCCTGGAGAATCCCAGGGACAGAGGAGCCTAGTGGGCTGCCATCTATAGGGTCGCACAGAGTCGGACACAACTGAAGCGACTTAGCAGCAGCAGCAGCAGCAGCACACGCTAGTAAAGTAATGCTCAAAATTCTCCAAGCCAGGCTTCAGCAATATGTGAACCGTGAAATTCCAGATGTTCAAGCTGGTTTTAGAAAAGGCAGAGGAACCAGAGATCAAATTGCCAACATCTGCTGGATCATGGAAAAAGCAAGAGAGTTCCAGAAAAACATCTATTTCTGCTTTATTGACTATGCCAAAGACTTTGACTGTGTGGATCACAATAAACTGTGGAAAATTCTGAAAGAGATGGGAATACCAGACCACCTGACCTGCCTCTTGAGAAACCTGTATGCAGGTCAGGAAGCAACAGTTAGAACTGGACATGGAACAACAGACTGGTTCCAAATAGGAAAAGGAGTACATCAAGGCTGTATATTGTCACCCTGCTTATTTAACTTATATGCAGAGTATATCATGAGAGATTCTGGGCTGGATGAAGCACAAGCTGGAATCAAGATTGCTGGGAGAAATATCAATAACCTCAGATATGCAAATGACACCACCCTTATGGCAGAAAGTGAAGAGGAACTCAAAAGCCTCTTGATGAAAGTGAAAGTGGAGAGTGAAAAAGTTGGCTTAAAGCTCAACATTCAGAAAACAAAGATCATGGCATCTGGTCCCATCACTTCATGGGAAATAGATGGGGAAACAGTGGAAACAGTGTCAGACTTTATTTTTCTGGGCTCCAAAATCACTGCAGATGGTGACTGCAGCCATGAAATTAAAAGATGCTTACTCCTTGGAAGGAAAGTTATGACCAACCTAGATAGCATATTCAAGAGCAGAGACATCACTTTGCCAAATAAGGTCCGTCTAGTCAAGGCTATGGTTTTTCCTGTGGTCATGTATTGATGTGAGAGTTGGACTGTGAAGAAAGCTGAGCGCCGAAGAATTGATGCTTTTGAACTGTGGTGTTGGAGAAAACTCTTAAGAGTCCCTTGGACTGCAAGGAGATCCAACCAGTCCATTCTGAAGCAGATCAGCCCTGGCATTTCTTTGGAGGGAATGATGCTAAAGCTGAAACTCCAGTACTTTGGCCACCTCATGCGAAGAGTTGACTCATTGAAAAAGACTCTGGTGCTGGGAGGGATTGAGGGCAGGAGGAGAAGGGGACGACAGAGGATGAGATGGCTGAATGGCATCACTGACTCGATGGCCGTGAGTCTGAGTGAACTCCGGGAGTTGGTGATGGACAGGGAGGCCTGGTGTGCTGCGATTCATGGGGTCACAAAGAGTCAGACACGACTGAGCAACTGAACTGAACTGAACTGACTGAAACCCCACAGGGAGGCCATGGGGACTCAGTTACACAAAGTGCCTGACACCTGGGGAGGGCCTGGAAGGGTTAGCTATTGTGATGGTTCTTATTATCATTAGCTTTCAGTTTCTACATTTGCCATTTAAAACTCCTCTCCTCTCTTCACAGTCAGTGAGTAGCTCCTAGCAAGTCAGTGGTTGCACGTGCTTGGACAGCTCCATGCTGTCTTCACGCTCAGGCATTCAAGGAACCAAGGCCTTGAATCCCTGTGCTTCCCTGCACTGCCCTGGAACCCCTGAGATGGTCCACACCCTTCTTTCTTGGAGGCTTACACCTGGGCATGGTCTAGCTGAGCATCCACAATTCTATCGCCTGTTTGTCACAGGAAAAAGTCTGCAAACCAGTCACTAGCTGGTCCAGGACCCTACCCAGGTTCTGAGAATGGATATACCCCCGACCAGGGCATCCACTGGCCTCTGTTGTGTGCCAATCGCAGTGTTACTGCTTAGTTCAGTTCAGTCGCTCAATCGTGTCCGACTCTTTGCAACCCCACGGACTGCAGCACGCCAGGCCTCCCTGTCCATCACCAACTCCCAGAGTTTACTTAAACTCATGTCCATTGAGTCAGTGATGCCATCCAACTGTCTCATCCTCTATTGTCCCCTTCTCCTCCTGCCTTCAATCTTTTCCAGCATCAGGGTCTTTTCCACTGAATCAATTCTTTGCATCAGGTGGCCAAAGTATTGGAGTTTCAGCTTCAGCATCAGTCCTTCCAGTGAATATTCAGGACTGATCTCCTTTAGGATGGACTGGTTTGATCTCCTTGCTGTCCAAGGGACTCTCAAGAGTCTTCTCCAACACCACAGTTCAAAAGCACTGCTCAGAATGGAGCATTCAGGGAGAAGATACAGTCCCTGCCTTCCAAGAGCCCTGGATCCAAAGAGGAAGATGAACAGTCAGACAGATAGCCACAAGGTTTGGGGAGACTACACTGGGGAAGCCGTGATGCTGTCTGAGCACCCAGGAGAGCATAACTCACTCCATCTTGCCGGCTCAGGGAAGGTTCCTCAGAGAAGGAGCCCAGCTGGGGTCTGAACACCATGTGAGTTGGGTGAGGCTGTGGGGAGATGGACAACGAAGAGAAGTTCTGCGGGAAGGAATTTCTATGAGGCCATTTGCCATCCTTAGATCTGGAGGCCGTACTGCTGTTAACAGTATATAAGGCATCCTTAGTTTTTTTAATGTTGCATCTAAGAAACCCACAGGCCTTACGAGGTCTTCGCTACCCAAATGGCCTTCAAATCAGGCCCCTCCCGTCGCTGGCAGCTGCAGCCTACTCTGTTGAAGTGAGATGCAGGACTTCACACGTAATCCTGTTAGGGCTTACCTTGTTAGTTTCAGACCCATCATTCCTGCCAAGAATTTTATGAATCTTGATTCTATTATCCTACGTATTAGCCTTCCATCTTGGTTTTGTGTTATTCGCAAATTTGATAAGCCTGCTTTTTCTGTGTCCTTATCCAAGTTGCTCATAAAAACCTTGGACAGAGGAAGCCAGATTCAGAGTCCAGAGGCATGACCCTTGAGAGCATCCCCCAGCCACGTCCCAGATGCACAGCCACTGCCAGTATTCTCTAGATACGCTAGTTGTTCAATATCTAACTACTATGTTAGCCATGCTTCCCCTTGTACTCAAAGGAGAGACAGCCTCAGTAACAAGAATTGCAATACTCTGCTCATTTAGGACTTAATTATCAATACTATCCTCCTATAGTAGTAGTGTTAGTCGCTCAGTCGTGTCCGACTCTTTGCAACCCGATAGAGTGTGGCCTGCCAGATTATGGGATTCTCCAGCCAAGAATACTGGAGTGGATTGCCATTCCCTTCTCCAATCGTCCTATAAGAACCAAAAAAAAAGAAGTCAAAAAAGCCTCTGGGCACACAGAATATTCAAGCAGTTAAACACTGCAGAGCTATTCAGACCCTCAAGCTAAACCTATTCATTCTTATTTTATACACAATATTAATAAGGTGGCTTTCTCCTTTCAAAGCTTTGGCAGACTAGTAGCTGCAAATCAGAAGTGGAAACATAACTCGGGTAACTGTCTATAACTTTTCAAGAAGAGAGAAAAATTAAGCCAAAAGAAACAAACCACAGTAATTATAAACCCAAGTTAGGGCTTGGGAAAGGGGCCTTACCCCTCAGTACACCAAATGGAGTCATGCCATCACCTGGGGGCCACTGGTCACCAGCAGTGTGTTAAGAGATGCTTGGCATCCTTCGTTTTAGAATAAAAATAACAATTTTAATGCATGATGATACAAGTGTCATTGACATTATGGGTAAACATATGTTCATTCAGCAAATTTATCCTGCACGCCAAGATGCACAAGTGTAGTGGAAACGGCTGACTGGTTGAAAGGCACTGCCCAACAGCAGTGACCCCCAGCAGGCAAGGCCCCTGCACTCACAGGGTTTACAACCTGCCAAGTGAGTTGCCGCTAAACAGGGATGCCAATAAATAATGGATCCTTGAATGTGAAGTCAAGTGGGCCTTAGAAAGCATCACTAGGAGCAAAGCTAGTGGAGGTGATGGAATTCCAGTTGAGCTATTTCAAATCCTGAAAGATGATGCTGTGAAAGTGCTGCACTCAATATGCCAACACATTTGGAAAACTCAGCAGTGGCCACAGGACTGGAAAAGGTCCGTTTTCATTCCAATCCCAAAGAAAGGCAATGACAAAGAATGCTCAAACTACCGCACAATTGCACTCATCTCACATGCTAGTAAAATAATGCTCAAAGTTCTCCAAGCCAGGCTTCAGCAATACATGAACCATGAACTTCCTGATTGATGTTCAAGCTGGTTTTAGAAAAGGCAGAGGAACCAGAGATCAAATTGCCAACATCTGCTGGATCATCAAAAAAGCAAGAGAGTTCCAGAAAGGCATCTATTTCTGCTTTATTGACTATGCCAAAGCCTTTGACTGTGTGGATTACAATAAACTGTGGAGAATTCTGAAAGAGATGGGAATATCAGACCACCTGACCTGCCTCTTGAGAAACCTATATGCAGGTCAGGACATAACATGTCCATAACTGGACATGGAACAACAGACTGGTTCCAAATAGGAAAAGGAGTACATCAAGGCTGAATATTGTCACCCTGCTTATTTAACTTATATACAGAGTATATCATGAGAAACGCTGGACTGGAAGAAACACAAGCTGAAATCAAGATTGCCGGGGGAAATATCAATAACCTCAGATATGCAGATGACACCACCCTTATCGCAGAAAGAGGCTAAAGAGCCTCTTGATGAAAGTGAAAGTGGAGAGTGAAAAAGTTGGCTTAAAGCTCAACATTCAGAAAATGAAGATCATGGCATCTGGTCCCATCACTTCATGGGAAATAGATGGGGAAACAGTGGAAACAGTGTCAGACTTTATTTTTCTGGGCTCCAAAATCACTGCAGATGGTGACTGCAGCCATGAAATTAAAAGACGCTTACTCCTTGGAAGGAAAGTTATGACCAACTTAGATAGCATATTCAAGAGCAGAGACATTACTTTGCCAACAAAGGTCTGTCTAGTCAAGGCTATGGTTTTTCCTGTGGTCATGTATGTATGTAAGAGTTGAACTGTGAAGAAAGCTGAGCACTGAAGAATTGATGCTTTTGAACTGTGGTGTTGGAGAAAACTCTTGAGAGTCCCTTGGACTGCAAGGAGATCCAACCAGTCCATTCTGAAGGAGATCAGCCCTGGGATTTCTTTGGAAGGAATGATGCTAAAGCTGAAACTCCAGTACTTTGGCCACCTCATGTGAAGAGTTGACTCATTGGAAAAGACTCTGATGCTGGGAGGGATTGAGGGCAGGAGGAGAAGGGGATGACAGAGGATGAGATGGCTAGATGGCATCACTGACTCGATGGCCGTGAGTCTGAGTGAACTCCAGGAGTTGGTGATGGACAGGGAGGCCTAGCATGCTGCGATTCATGGGGTCACAAAGAGTCGGACACAACTGAGTGACTGAACTGAACTGAACTGAACATCATTTCAGATTAAAGTAAGTGCTATTAAAAAACAAAAAGGCTTGATATGATACTATGATAGGATAGGGCGTGAGACATTGAACAGAATGTTCAGTGAGGATTTCTCCAGCAGGAGACAGTTGAGCAGGAATGGTAAGGAGAACCAACAGATGACACATTGCAAGGAGCAATGTTAATTGATACAACCTTTCTGGATGGCAAGCTAATGAAAGTAGAGGGGAAAAAATGCTTTGGCCCAGGAATCCCTCCTCCAAGAATTAAGCCTATGAATCTAATCAGAGATGTGTATGGCAAGGCATGAGCCATAAACCCTGTTCAACACAGGGGTGTCTCTAGTTCTAGTTCAGTTGCTCAGTCGTGTCTGACTCTTTGCAACCCCACGGACTTCCCTGTCCATCACCAACCCCTGGAGCTTGCTGAAACTCATGTCCATCGAGTTGGTAATGCCATCCAACCATCTCATCCTCTGTTGTCCCCTTCTCCTTCTGCCTTCAATCTTTCCCAGCATAAGGGTCTTTTCCAATGAGTCAGTTCTTCACATCAGATGGCCAAAGTATTGGAGTCTCAGCTTCAGCATCAGTCCTTCCAGTGAACATTCAGGACTGATTTCCTTGAGGATTGACTATTTGGATCTCCTTTCAGTCCAAGGGACTCTCAAGAATTTTCTCCAACACCACAGCTCAAAAGCATCAATTCTTCGGCACTCATCTTTCTTTATAGTCCAGCTCTCCCTTTATAGTTTTTTAATTTCATGGCTGCAGTCACCATCTGCAGTGATTTTGGAACCCAAAAAAATAAAGTCTCTCATGTTTCCATTGTTTCCCCATCTATTTGCCATGAAGCAATGGGATTGGATGCAATGATCTTAGTTTTTTAATGTTGAGTTTTAAGCCAACTTTTTCAACTCCTCTTTCACTTTCATCAAGAGGCTCTTTAGTTCTTCTTCACTTTCTGCCATAAGGGTGGTGTCATCTGCATATCTGAGGTTATTGGTATTTCTCTCAGCAATCTTGATTCCAGCTTGTGCTTCATCCAGCCTGGCATTTCACATGATTTACTCTGCATATAAGTTAAATAAGCAAGGTGACAATATACAGCCTTGACGTACTCCTTTCCCAATTTGGAACCAGTCTGTTGTTCCATGGCTGGTTCTAACTGTTGCTTCTTGACCTTCATACAGATTTCTTAGCAGGCAGGTCGGGTGGTCTGGTATTCCCATCTCTTGAAGAATTTTTCACAGTTTGTTGTGATCCAGATAGTCAAAGGCTTTGGCATAATCAATAAAGCAGAAGTAGATGTTTTTCTGGAACTCTCCTGCTTTTTTGATGATCCAACAGATGTTGGCAATTTGATCTCTGGTTCCTTGTCTACATCAGCTAAAAACCAGAGACAGACCACTAATGTCCAACTCCAGTCTGTTTACTGTATTAGATTATTTGCCTAATTTAATGGATTGTGTTACAGCTGTAGGAGAGGAAAAAAACAACATTCCCTCTACCATTCCGAATTCTTGGCTGGGACTCCTATAACAAAAGACAAAAAATTAACAAGAAAAATAAAGAACCAGAAGTTTATTAACATGGATATCTCATGTATACATGGGGGATATCCAGGGGAAAATGAGTAACTCTAAGTAGTGGCTTAGAACTCCAGTTTATATAGCACCCCCAAGAAAGAACAATGATTTAGTGAAGAAATGACAGGACAAATGAAAGATGTTTTAGGTTTCCAAGGACAGCAAACCATGGGGAGGTTAATACATAGAAGAAAACATAGCTCAGTTGGTATCGAATCTGCCTGCAATGCAGGAAACCCCAGTTTGATTCCTGAGTCGGGAAGATCCTCCAGAGAAGGGATAGGCTACCCACTCCTGTATTCTTGGGCTTCTTTTGTGACTCAGACAGTATAGAATCCAGCCACAATTCGGGAGACCTGGGTTCGATCCCTGGGTTGGGAAGATCCCCTGGAGCAGGGAAAGGGTACCCACTCCAGTATTCTGGCCTGGAGAATTCCATGGACTGTAGAGTCCATGGGGTCTCAAAGAGTCAGACATAACTGAGCAACCTTCACTTTCACTTTCAAAGGTCTCAGTCCTTCCTAGTGCGGACAGGTGGATGGATACCCTTGAAAGTTAATGCTCTGCTTTTAGGAAAATAGGGGGAGGGCAGGAAGCCCTTCCTGCATCTGCTTCCTCTCAACTGCCCTCAACCTCAAATAATCTTTATGCCAGAGTGGCATATTTGGGGGCAGCAGATTCTGCCATCACTCACAGCTTTTAAAAGAGCAAGTTGGGGAAGAATATGTATTGGTATAGAAAGATGTTGAGGGTATAATGCGAAATGAAAAAGGCAGCCTACACAATTCTCTTTCAGACAAAGCATACCTTCTCTGCAGAAAAAGTATCATGTATCATGGTATGAGTAGGGGTGAGGGAATGGAAGAAGACTAAAAGAATGCAAAACCAAAATGTTAACTCTGGCTTTCTCTGGGTGGTAGGATCATAAATAATTCCATCTTCTTTCCATTTTTTTTCTTTCTATTGAGCTTTCTGCACCAAGCCTATATTTGTGTCATAATTTTAAAAAATCATTAAAGTAAAATGAAAGAATTCTAACAAAGATGACTTGTTTAAAAGCTGAGGTCCCAGAAGAGGTAAACCTCAGGTCAGAGGTAATGCAAACAGACGAAGCAGCTAACCCCCAAGGAGGGATGGGAAGTAACTGATCGCAGAGCCTGCATCTGGGGAAATGGGTATGACCCCACCAAGGACCCTTTACCAGAAGGTTGTCTGGACAGTTGTGGGTGCGGGCCCTGTTGGGGGCGGGGGTGGGGCGGAGATGGAGGCCTGGCAAAGCCTGGTGTGTGTCTGGATATTTAATCAAACACACACGCGGCCACACTACCCCTCTGCCACTTTGCCACCTCCCTGCTCGCTCCCACCCTGCACAGTCTCTAAATGACAGAGCCCAAGGAGGGCAGCCCAGGGGTCTGCCAGGCTCCCCAGGAAGCTGGGAGAGTAGCAAACCCACAGGACCTCTCCATGCAGCTCCTGGCCCTCTGTGCACTGCATTTCTTCCTGGGGAGGAAACGTTGTCTTCCTTTAGTGACACGTGTCCTCCTACAACTGTTCCTCCCAGCTTCTCTGCACATCTGAGGACAAGCCTTGGCTTCTGACTTCCTGTCTGCAGGCCCGGGAGGCCCTGGTTGGAAGGGCTCTTCCTCCAGAAGGTGATAAAGTGACTGAAAATCACCTCACCACAGTTATATCATTCACTCCGCATTTCCTGAGCATCTATTTTGTGCCAGCCACATATCAGGGGCGGGACAGAGAGCGGTGACACAAAGGTCCAGACTCCTCTTCTTGAGAAGCTTGTGGTCAAATGAGGAAATGCTTTCAAACCCAAGGCCACACGGGGAAGTTGTGCCAGGACTTCTTTATATCTGACATTGATTTGTACCTAGGTCTTTACTCCGTTCAGTGTGAAATTGAACCCCACTTGGTCCGGGGTGAGCCCTGCTTCCTGATTTCCTGATGTAAGCAAGGAGTTGTGATTTCCAGCACAGCCAGCAGAAAAACCCAGAGTGATTTTCAAAACGTCTCAGATACAAGCAAACAAAACTGACAAGAGGGACCCTTCTTGCCTGAGCATGATCTTCACAGAGTTCTTTTCCCTTCTTTTTTACAAACTTGAAACAATTAAATTGAATCCAAAAATTATTCGACACACCTTCAGATTCTCTGCAAAGATAAAAGAAAACCCTCAGGCAATAATTCTGAGTGCTGATACAGCAGTAGGGAGATTTAAAACAAACAAACAAACAAAAAACCCACTATATTGCTGGATTAATTCAAAGCAGGCAACTCACATTCTTGAGAAGGAAATGAAAACCATGATTCACGCTTTAGGCATAAAGTACACAGATAATTAATCAAGCTTCATCAGATGCTTTTTATGTTTGCTGTTCCAAGGCAGGCACTGTTTTCCAACAATGCCTGCTGACATCCAGGGAGAGGTTCCACTTGGTCAAGAAAGAAACAATGATCACAGTGAAGGGAGACACATAATTCTTATAAACAAACGGCTCTCCCAGGCGAGATAAGGCCAGGGTGACAAGAAGGCCACCAGAGAAGGGTGCAGAAAAAGAGGCTGTTCTGACGACAGGGCGAGAAGATGGGTAGGAAAATTTCTAGATGAGTGCTTGTGAGTATGATAGTAATGGGGGTTGACACATACACTATTGAGACTGTGTATAAACTGGTGCGCTGCAGTCCACGGGGTCATAAAGAGTCAGACACGACCAAGTGACAGAACAGCAACATAAACCAGACAACCGATGGGAGACCACTGTGTAGCACAGAGAACTCTGCTTAATGCACTGCGGGACCTGAACGGCAGGCAAATCCAAAAGGGGGAGTGTCTACGCATATGTAGGACTGATTGATTTTGCTGTACATACAGCAGAAGCTAACACGACATTGCAAAGCGACTATACTGCAGTAAAACATAAATTAATAAAAAATACATTACACCAGGGCTTACCTGGTGGCTCAGCTGGTAAAGAATCCACCTGCAGTGCAGGAGACCTGGGTTTACTCCCTGGGTTGGGAAGATCCCCTGGAGGAGGGAAAGGCTACCCACTTGAGTATTCTGGCTGGAAGAATTCCATGGACTGTATAGTCCATGGGGTCGCAAAGAGTTGGACATGACTGAGCGACTTTCACTTTCACATTTAAGCAAGAAAAAAATAACAGCTTACATTTGTGCTCCCTACATGCCATGCATCACTCAGCCAGTATTTATCCCCTGACAGGTTCCAGCAGGTACTATTTCTATCCCCATTTTACAGGTCAGTAAACTGAGGAAGGAGAGGTTAAAGTAACCTAAGCTGAAGTGGAGGCAGCAGTGGATGCCAAGCAGCCTGGCTCCAGATTCTGGACCTCAGTGCTAGACTCAGGTACATCTGACTATAGGTTTGTTGTGACCAAGATCCACACCAGATAGTGGGCAGCAGGCCATTGTGCGGGTGGTGGTTTAGTCACTAAGCCATTTCCGACCCTGCGACCCCATGGACTGTAGCCCACCAGGCTCTGTCCATGGAATTTCCCAGGTAAGAATACTGGAGTGGGGAGCCATTTCCTTTTCCAAGGGACCATCCTGACCCAGGGATCGAACCAGGGTCTCCTGCATTGCAGGTGGATTCTTTACCAACTGAGCCACCAGGGAATCGTGTGGGTGACTCGGAACAAAGCTAATCCCCCACCAAAGTGCAGCCGCAGAACAATGGGAACAGAGAGCAATCAGAGCCAGGCAGGCCTGGACTCCAATTCCACCTCCACCACCTATGAGCAGACAACCACAGACAGATCACACCCCTCCCCGCACTTCAGCACCTCTGCCCCCTGTAAGGTGAAAAAAATCACAGCACTCACATCATGTTGTGTGGATGAGAAGAGCTAATTGCCCACAAAGCACAGAGAAAGCACTTAAAAAGAAAGAAGCTGCTATTTCTCATGGCAAAGCAGCTCCAAGGACAGTCCCTGGGGCTGGAGGGCCAGCCGCAAGGTCTACCTAGAGAAGGGTGTGGCTGGCCCCAGGCAAAGCTGCTCCCTGGTGTCCTATACACTACTTTGTCGCCCCACTCTGAGCACTGTTGTTTTTTCCCCCAAGGCCCTGATCCCACTGCAACCCCCTAACTCCTGGCAAGTCTTCTTGCACTGGTAAGTCCCCAGGCCAGAAAGACTGGCCTGGCTGTAACCCAACATACAGAGGCTCTGCTGTTCACTGGCCATGTGACCAGGGCTGGCGTGTCGCATGCTTCTTCTCTGTGCCCCGGGCCTGGCACAGTGGGACTCAACCCAAGCACGGATCAGGCTGCAGAAGTGAAGGAATGGAGGGGATTTCAATGGTATCTTAAGTGAGG
Organism: Bos grunniens; assembly: GCF_055505025.1. Lineage (NCBI taxonomy): Eukaryota > Metazoa > Chordata > Mammalia > Artiodactyla > Bovidae > Bos > Bos grunniens. The sequence goes on along the minus strand of NC_141190.1, from coordinate 40,287,806 downwards.
GCAGTGGCTCCCTGCCCTTAAACGTCATCTACTCCTGCTCGCAGGACAAGGGAACTGGGCCAAATAGAGCAATGCATCATCAGCTGCAGTCACTCTGCCAACGAACACACACTTTGAGTGTGCAACGTGGTGCCCCTCAGTTTCTAAAGCTGGACTTTGGAGAGAAAACACCTCCAGACACACCCACTCCAGAACTTCAGGTTGCATCCCTTGTCCCGATACTTAGAACAAAGTCCACAGGAAGCCCCAGGTCAGGTTGACCACCAGGAGTGGACACCACCCTCAGGCATGGCTGGCTCGTCACCTCACCTTCTCTCGGCCTGGAGACACCCCTCTGCTGTGTCCTGTGGAAGTGTGACCACACACGGGAGGGAGCTGTCAGGACTTCTTTCTTTCCCAGCTTGATGGAGATACAGTAGACCTCATGTATGTTTAAGATGTGCAATGTGCTAGTCTGATAAGCATGTGTTGCAAAACGCTCCCTGCAGTAGTGCTAACCCTTGCATCGTGTCACATAACCACGTATCGTTAACCATCATCACCACGCTGTACATCAGATCCCCAGAATTTATTCATCTTATAACTGGAAGTGGTGGGGGGCGGCGGGGGAAGATGTTGGACCAAGGACTTCCTTTTGAGCAAGTGTGTGTGTGTGTGTGTTTTAGTTTATTTATTTATTTAATTGGAGACTAATTATGATATTGTAGTGGTTTTTGCCATACATTAACAAGAGTGAGCCCTGAAAAGTGGCTTCCCAGCTAGCTCCCCACAGAGGCTATCAAGAAAGGCAACTGCATTCAGATGATCCCAACAGGATGGGGAAAAGAGGAGCCCAAATGCAAATGGGCAGGACCTATGCCATATCAGAAGCAGAGGAGGTCATGTGCTGAGCAGCCCCTGGGGCCAAGAATCAAGAGACTGGGGGTCTAGGTTTGCCTCCGCCGCTGAACAAGGAGGACGTGATTGAAGCCCCCTGTTAAAGACAGGAAAAAAAAAAAACAACACAGAGGGGAAGACAGATGAGACAAGCCCTTGAGACTCCCAGGTCAGACGCAGGATAAGATATAATTCACTCTGTGGTGCCTTCTGGTAAAATGTCAGAGTTCCATTTGCTCAGGGTACGTCAATCCCCTTCATGTCCGTGACTTCACTGAGGATGTCAGGGTCATTTAATTACCAGAAAGCCTCACCACCAGACCCTTTTCTCCCCTCTCTACCCAAATCTGATGCAAACTGTTCCATCGCATTAAACACTCAATTTAAATGTTTCACTGAAGGCACTTTCATCTCACTTATTAACAGTCTGATGCTGGGTGAGTTCTTAAACCTCTCTAAGCCTTGGATTTCTCATCCAAAAATATGAAGAATTATAAAACTCCTACCTCATAGGATTGAAGACTTCAAGGGTAAATTGCCTTGCATATATTGCCTTGCATAAATTGCCTGGCATACAGTGAGTGCTCAATAAATATTAGCTATTATCATCATCATCACCCCTGGAGCCAAACAATCCCAATCTGCTCCTTTTAGGAAACAATGAAAGGATATTTTGCATCTAGAAAAAATCAAAGCATAAGTATCTTTGTTTCTTGTGTTTTTACATAAATAAGGTATTCATATTTTTTATATCTAATTTAATATGTTCTCATTACATGGCTGAAGACATTTTCACTTGTTCACAAGACTGAATTAAAACCCAATACATCCAGAAAACCAAGTATTTCTATCATTAAAAAAAAAAAAGATATATGCGGGACTTTTTTGTAACTTTATCATCAGTATTATATACATTTAGAGTTAGTATATTTAAATAAGATACCACAGAAAAGCAAATTCTGAGCCAAATCTTGGAAATTAGCTAAGATTTTAGATTAGCAAAGAGGAGACCACTTACTTGATGACTCAGAAAACTATAAAAATATTCACAAGTGGAAGAATCAATTTTTAATATAATATTCATATAAAATATAAACACTGTATCAAAGAAAAATTTGAAAAAGGTTTTTGAAAGAGACATCTAGTTTAAGAAGACTAATTGAACCTGCAGTTTGTCTTTCTTCCCTCTCAGAAGTCCACTCAAAAGAATGAAGAACATAAACTCCATATCCAGGCTGAAGAGCCTCAAGGGGCACCGACTAGCAAAGCAGAAGACAAAAAAAAAAAAAACATTATGGAAAACACAAAGCATATGGCGAGAAAATACTGGATAATACAAGAAAGGAGACACATCCCTGTTAAGGAGTTTAGACAGAGAGTGGGAATCCAAAATTCCATGTACAAATTTCCTCCGAATCATTGGCAAACTCAGAAATTCCAACACGCAGGAGAAGAGCACAAATTACCACAATGGAAAGTAACAGCCACATGGAGAAGGAAATGGCAACTTACTCCAGTGTTCTTGCCTGGGAAATCTCATGGACAGAGGAGCCTGGCAGGCTACAGTCACTGGGGTTACAAGAGAGTCGGACGTGACTTAGCGACTAAGCAACAACCACCTAGTTAACCAGTGGATCAAACTCAATATAATGTTTACTTTGTGTTCTGGGGTAATTCAAATTTTTAGTACTGAGTTGTCTCAGGCAAAACTGGTTGTTTAAGAAGCCTATAAACATTGGCCTTTGGCCACAGAAGAACTAAGCTTGCTACCTTAGGTTTATTAAGATTTGCCCCATAAAAACTTAAATTTAATTGAAAATACCTATGCAGTATTTATTTTAGCAACTGTAGTTTGGGGTTTAACTAAGTTTTCAAATTTTCTGTGGTTGTGGAAAATAGTATTTGAGGCAACTGGCTGTAGCAACAGTACTTCCTAGTGGTATTATTTGGGTACACCTGTTAGTGACCACATTTCTAGGCGTAGAATATTCAGAAATCTCAGTTTGGGCAGTTTTAATTAGCTAAATTGTAAATATAGCTGGGAATGTGTATTCTTCTTCTGCAAAATATATAATTGCTTAAATAATAAGGAAATGCCACCACCTCCATTAAAGGTTTGGTCTTATTAAGTGCTCTCTCTCACAATGTGGGCAATCATGAGTTTCTGTGGTCATTTGACATTATTAATATATATGTTTGCACTGGAAAAAAAAAAAAAAAAAACACAGAGAGAGAGAAAGTAACAGCCATAGTCTAAAGAGTGAAGGACAGACTTCAGCATCCAGGAGACAGAGTTTGGAGTTGAAATTTCCCCAAGTTACACTTTCAACTGAAACCTCAAAAGGGTCAAACCACAGGAATAAGAAACACATCCTACAACTTAAGGACACACCCTAGTATCTAAAGCAAAACCAACACAGACTTATCCAAACACAACCTAGAACCAAGGCTTCTAGTAAGGTGATTCCACAGTAAATTAACTGCCTACAAGCTTAAAACTCAACATTTTTCAGAGGACAGTAACAGTCAAGTGTCTCATAATAGCCAATACACAATTAAAAATTATGACACAAGCAAAGAAACAGGAAAACATGATCCATAATTCAGAGAGAAAAAAACAAAACCATGGATCATCCTAACAATGGAAATAGCAGAAAAGGACTTTCTACTCTAAAATATGTTTAATTCTAGGGAAAGATGACAAGAATAGGTGAACCAGTGGAAAATATCACAAAGAAACTAAAACTCTATAAAAAAGAATCAAAAGGAAATTAGCAATATATAACTGAAAAAAATAAGCATTTGAAATAAAACATCTGTTGCATGGGCTTACCAAAAAAAATAGATACAGCAGAATAAAGAATTAGTGAATTTGAAGAAAAGTCAATAGATATTATCTTAAACTAAGTCACAGAGAGGGAAATTAAAAAAAAAAGAAAAGAAAAACAGAAAGAACTACCCAAGACCTGGGGAATAATAATAATAATAAACTGTCTGATATATACATAACTGAAGAACCAGAAGGAGAGGAGAGACAGACAGACTGGGGCTAAAGAAATATTTGAAAAAATAATGTCTTGAGAATAACTAATTGATGAAAGACATCAAACCATCGCTCCAAAAATCTCTATGAACTAAGCAGCAAAAATACAAATGTGCCACTCCTCTGGGGTTGGCCTGCTCCCTTGTCTCAGGAGTGTACTATCTACTGTCTATCTAATAAAAGATCTGTCTACTTGAGCTGTAAAAAAATATATATATAAATGAGACCAAATGAGACATATCATAGACAAATTGCTGACAACCAAAAATGAAAATAAAGTTTTAACATCAGCCAACAGGAAAACATGTGGCATTCAGAAGAGTGACGGCTGACTTCTCATCAAAACATTAAAATCTACAAGACAATTCAAAGCCATCCCTAAAGAAACGGAGAAGGCAATGGCACCCCACTTCAGTACTTTTGCCTGGAAAATCCCGTGGATGGAGGAGCCTGGTAGGTTGCAGTCCATGGGATTGCTAGAGTCGGACACGACTGAGCAACTTCATTTTCACTTTTCACTTTCATGCATTGGAGAAGGAAATGGCATCCCACTCCAGTGTTCTTGCCTGGAGAATCCCAGGGATGGGGAAGCCTGGTGGGCTGCCGTCTCTGGGGTTGCACAGAGTCGGACACGACTGAAGCGACTTAGCAGCAGCAGCAAAGTACTGAAAGAAAATTGTCGATCTAAAATTCTATAACAAACATAAATGTCTTTCCAAAGTTAAGGCAAAATAAAGACAAATCCAATAAGGCAAAAGCCAAAAGAATTCATTTCTGGCAAACCTGCCCTACAAGAAATGCTAAAGGAAGTTATCTAGGCTGAAGGGATAGAATCCTAATGAGAAAATCAAATATGCAAGAAGTAATAAAGAGTACTAGAAATGGTAGATGTGTGGGTAAACATATATTTAAAATTTAATTTCTGTAAAAATGTATTAATTGCTAAGACAGAATAATGTAAATGTTTTATGGGGCTTACACATAAAAGTGAAACCTAAGACAATGTACCAAAGGCATGAGAAAAACATGTTTTTTTAAAGATTCTTACATTGTACATAAAATGGTATAATATTGACTTAACAATGACAAGTAAAAAATGCATACTGTAATGTATAGAGAATCATATGAATTTTTTAAAGAGCTATAATTAAAATACAATAAAGGAGATAAAGTGGAATACTAACAAGTATTTGATTAGCCTAAAAGAAGACAGAAAAAGAGAAACAAGAATAGGTGAAAAAAATAAAAATCAAATAAGAAGGTGGTAGGCTTCAACCCAACCATATCCATTGCATTAACTGTAAATGGCTTAACCATTCCAACTGAATGTCAGAGACTGGTCAGACTGGATAAAATTAAAAGGCACAACTAAAAGCTATTTCTAAGAGTCACAGTTTTATACATTAAACATAAAAATACAGATAGGTTGAAAATAAAAAGACTGAAAAGTACATTCTGTGGAGACATTAATCTGAAGAAAGATAATGCAGCTACATATTAAAAGTAAATAAAGTAGAATTTAACATAAAGAACATTAAAACAAAGATTGAAACTTCATGATGATAAGAGGTTCAATTTCATCAGAATTAAAGATAATTTAAGAACACTACCCAGAAATGGACATAGTAATCTCAGTTACAAATCACTAAAGGAAAAAAAAAAGGAGGTAGCAAAGAAAAGTTGAACTATTCAGCAAAGCAAGAAACAAAAGGGGGGAAAAAACACAAAAATGAGCACCATTTAAAAGAAAACAGAATAAGTTGGCAGCAATACAAAATAAATATTAGTATCTCAAAAAATGTGAAAGCTTTAATTACCCCAGTTTGACACAGGGAGCATATCTTCACATTTAAAAGAACAAATTTAAAAGAGTGAAAATATGAGGATTTGAACAGCACAGCTAACTTGCTTTAATATATTTAGAGCTTTATATCTACCAAACAGAAACTATTCATTATGTTCAAACTATGTAAATTTACATAAATTTACACTGTAGGTAAATTTAAAAATTGACAATGTATGTGACCATACAGAGAATCATAACAAAATTTTTTAAAAAACTAGAAATCACACAAGTCACAGTCTCTGATCTCAATTCAATGAAATTATTTTAGCACTGTGGTTGTTCAGTCGTTAAGTTGTGTCCAGCTCTTTGTGACCCCAGGGACCCTCCAGGCTCCTCTGTCCATGAGCTTCTTCAAGCAAGAATTCTAGAGTGAGTTGCCATTTCCTTCTCCAAACACTGTAATTATCTCCATATTTAAGGCTAAGAAGCTGAAACACAGAGAGATAAAGCAAACCACCCAAGTTCACATAATTAGTCAACAGCAGATTAGTGTTTTGAGCCCCAGACATCCTGGTTCTGGATCCTGCAATCTAAACCTTCTCAGGAAGAATGGGCCATTTCCCTTCAGATATCTCAGTAAACTATAGAGTTACAGTAATTAAAATGTTATATTGAGCCACAACCAGGCAAACAAATAACCACAATAGACTGCACTTGCAATCTTCGGACATACCGAAGTTTGTTACATGATAAAGAAGTCACTGAGAAAACAATGTCTATTTTGCAACTGACAAACCACATGTAATAAAAATGTTAAATCCTCCACTTCATTCCATAAGTTTAAAAAATTCTGATACAGAATTAAAATTAAATTAAATCTCATACAGAATTAAAATTCTAATAAAGAATTAAAATTAAAGAAGGAAAGTATAAAATACTAGGCAATACAGAAAAATGTTTCTATTTTAGCTGATAAAAGTGAAAGTGAAAATGAAAGTCACTCAGTCAGGTCTGACTCATGGTGACCCTATGGGCTATACAGTCCATGGAATTCTCCAGGCCAGAAAACCAGAGTGGGTAGCCTTTCCTCTCTCCAGAGGATCTTCCCAACCCAGGGACTGAACCTAGATATCCCCAATTGCAGGTAGATTCTTTACCAGCTGAGCCACCTTTCTAAATAGGACAGAAACTCTGAAACCAAAAGGAAAAGACTGATAGATTTAACTATATCACTGAATTGTGCACAATAATAGAAAGTGCAAAAAAATTTAAAAATCATACAGGTATAAAAGTTTTGCAACTTATGAAATAAAAGGTCAATAGCTATTAAGAATAAAGCACTCCTACATATCAGGAAGATAAATGTGAAGATCCAATAAAAGCATGAATAAAGGAAAATGGCAGATATTTTAGTTAAAAAGACAAATTTCCAATACACGAGTGAAAAGATGCAAATGATATATTCCCTCTCATGGTATAAATATAAAATGTTAATAACATCCAGCATTGGCAAAGATGTTAAAAAAAACAGATACCTCTGAACTATTGGTAGAATGTAAGTAGGTATAGCCATTTGGCTAGTAATTTGGTAATACCCAGGAGAGGGCACTGGTGACCCACTCCAGTACTCTTGCCTGGAAACTTCCATGGACGGAGGAGCCTGGTAGGCTGCAGTCCATGGGATCGCTAAGAGTCGGAGACGACTGAGCGACTTCATTTTCACTTCTCACTGTCATGCGCTGGAGCAAGAAATGGCAACCCACTCCAGTGTTCTTGCCTGGAGAATCCCAGGGACGGAGGAGCCTGGTGGGCTGCCGTCTATGGGGTCGCACAGAGTCGGACACGACTGAAGTGACTTAGCAGCAGCAGCAGCAGAGCTTCCTTGATAACTCAGTTGGTAAAGACTCCCCCTGCAATGTGGGAGACCTGGGTTTGATTCCTGGGTTGGGAAAATCCCCTGGAGAAGGGAAAAGCTACCCACTCTAGTATTCTGAATTCCATGGACAGCCCATGGGGTCACAAAGAGTCAGACACCTCTAAGCGACTTCCACTTTCACTTTTGGTAGTACCCATCAGAATTTAAAATACATGTGGCCTTTGGCCCAGAGATTTCACTTAATGGGTTTATCACAGCAGTAATTTAATAGGTACATCACAATATATGCACAACTGCAATGTTGTCTATTATAACAAAAGATGAAAATACTCTTAAAATTCTGTGACTAGGTTAATACAACAGAACACTACACAGCCAGCAAAAGGAATCAAGTAGATCTATAAAGATAGAAAATATCTCCAAGGTATATTAAGTTAAAAAAGTTAAGCTATAGATAAAATGTATTTTCTTTTTTATTATATAAATATTTGTTTAAAAATTTAACTTTAAAAAGTGAAGAGAATGGAATTGGCAAAAGTGCAGGAGTTCTGGGAAACTTACCTTTTGTATTGCTTTAATTTTTAAAACAATGTTCAAGTGAAGGGGAACATTCATTCCCATCAGATTCATTTTTTGTAATCTTTTCTAACATTTGTCCAAATCAGATCTATTTCCAATAGTCTGGAAATACATATATTTTTGTGTAGTGTTTTCCTTAACAATTACTTCATAAAATTTTACCCTGTTTCTTCATGGTTTTCAAAAAGGTTACTTTAATAGCTACATAGTATTTCTTTATATTCATAACTTCTACAACTTTTCTTCAAATGTTGACCATTTGAAATTTTTTTGACCATTTGAACTTTAATTTATTTTTATTTGACAAGTTGTATTTGCTTGGCATGGAACACAACAATGAACATCTTTATACAGGAAGATTTTGTGTCTTTTATATTAGTGTTTCAACATATTTTTTAAAGCATTCTAAGTCAAAGAACAGGAATAATTTTTATGGCTGTCTACGCACTGCGATGTTACTCTTCAAAAGGCTCATGTCCATTTATAATTCCACGTATAACATCTGATCATATCTGTTTTACCATGATCTCACACATCCTGTGTGTTAATCCTTACTTTCTGATTTTCCTTTAAACATTTTATTTGACATGAAATATAGTAAGGTTGATTTTTGACACATTCCCACTTCAGATATTTCTAAAGCAATCAGAAAAGAATCATCCAGTGCCCTGTCTATGGATATTTAATTAGCTTCTTTTTTCCCCTATAACAGGAAACATCTAAGTCAATTTCTAATTATGTATGAAAGTAATAAATGTTTACTGTAAAATAATTACACAATAAATGTTATAATGAAAAAAAAGCAAATATTATATAATCCCATCAGCCTGAAATAACCACCATTAAGATTTCATTGTTTATCTTTATAGCTATTTTCTTACCGACATAGATACAAATTGATTTTATTCTATTACCACATTACAGTAGCTTTATACACACTTATGTAACCTGCTTTTTATCACTTAACAACAGTTTATGGATATCTTCCAAGCTAACCAATGTTATCTACATTATGTACAAAACTAAGTTCAATGGCTACACTTGTTCATCAGAGCCCATAAAAAGCTTGTGCTAATCTATATGCATGAAGAAAGCTGAGCACCGAAGAATTGATGCTTTTGAACTGTGGTGTTGGAGAAGACTCTTGAGAGTCCCTTGGACTGCAAGGAGATCCAACCAGTCCATCCTAAAGGATATCAGCCCTGGGTGATCTCCAGGGCTGATCTCCTTTAGGAAGGAATGATGCTAAAGCTGAAACTCCAGTACTTTGGCCACCTCATGTGAAGAGCTGACTCATTGGAAAAGACTCTGATGCTGGGAGGGATTGGGGGCAGGAGGAGAAGGGGACAACAGAGGATGAGATGGCTGGATGGCATCACCGACTCGATGGACGTGAGTCTGAGTGAACTCCAGGAGTTGGTGATGGACAGGGAGGCCTGGAGTGCTGCGATTCATGGGGTCTCGAAGAGTCGGACATGACTGAGCAACTGAACTGAACTGAAAACTCTGTAAATTAGGACAACAGTATCACCTCCTAAAGGATTGAAAAGATTAAGTCATCTAGGGTGTGACAAATGCCTAGTATGAACATGGCACATGGTTAGTATTAAAACTTGTTTCCTGTAACCAAGATGGAGAGACAGGTCAATTAAAGGATACCCACACATACACATAAACAGTCTCCTGCATTGCAGACCGATTCTTTACTGACTGAGCCACCAGGGAAGCCCCTATACATGCATATAAGCCTCTTCTTTTTCTCAATGACTTCTTGGACAATTATTCAGAACACCATCCTCAGACTCCCCAGACACCAGTTCCAGGTTCATGTCTGCTGTGGCACTGAGCGCTGCACTCAGTGTTACATTGCGACACTGTTGTCGTCGTTCAGGTGTTCAGTCGTGTCTGACTCTTTGTGACCCCGTGGACTGCAGCACACCAGGCTTTCTTGTCCTTCACCATCTCTCGGAGTTTGCACAAACTCATATCCATTGACTCAGTGATGCTATCTAACTATCTCATCCTCTCCCACCCCCTTCTCCTCCTGCCCTCAATCATCCCCAGCATCAGGGTCTCTTCCAATGAGTCATTTCTTTGCATCAGGTGGCCAATGTATTGGAGCTTCAGCTTCAGCATTAGTCCTTCCAGTGAATATTCAGGGTTGATTTCCTTTAGGATCTCCCTGTTTGTGACATTAGGTATCTTTTATTTACCTCTATCTCAACCTCCCCCTTTTCATACTGTTCATGGAAGAAAAGCTATGATCAACCTAGACAGCATATTAAAAAGCACAGACATTACTTTGCCAACAAAGGTCTATCTAGTCAAAGCTATGGTTTTCCCAGTAGTCATGTATGGATGTGAGAGTTGGACCATAAAGAAAGGTGAGCACTGAAGAATGGATACTTTTGAACTGTGGTGTTGAAGAAGATGTGAGAGTCCCTTGGACTGCAAGGAAATCCATCCAGTCAATCCTAAAGGAAATCAGTCCTGAATATTCATTGGAAGGACTGATGCTGAAGCTGAGACTCCAATACTTTGGCTACCTGATGTGAAGAACTAACTCATTGGAAAAGACCCTGATTCTGGGAAAGATTAAAGGCAGGAGGAGAAGGGGACAACAGAGGATGAGATGGTTGGGTGGCATCACTGACTCGATGGACATGAGTTTGAGTAAACTCCAGGAGTTGGTGATGGACAGGGAGGGCTGGTATGCTGCAGTCCATGGGGTCACAAAGAGTTGGACACGACTGAGTGACTGAACTGAATCTTGACATCCCCATTGGAGGGAAGAGAGGTGGAGGAAGGAAAGGAGCCTGGCTTTAACACTTACCGTTACTTCCCTTAACATTACTTCCCTTCACCTTTAAGCCTCCTCGGCAATGATATCTTGTCCCCACTTTACAGATAAGGAAGCCGGGATACGTCTCTCTCATCAGCAGTCAGGATACAGCTCTGATGCCCATGAGCAGACTTTGGTGCCAGGCTGTCCCCCTCCTGCAGAGTGGGGACCCATCCTCTGCGCATCCTCCTGTCATTCACCACGTGCTTTACACAAAGTAACTGATCAACGGATGGAGATTAAAGCAGCATTCAGACTAGTGCTCTCTCTCAGGATCTGGGCCAGACAAAAAGAAGCCAAATCCTCTTTAAAAATCTCAGATGAGTTCCTGAGCATTTCCACCCCTCAGTATATAGCCCACAGGAATTACAGATATGTTCATTAAAAACAGTAGCAGCATTATGCTTAATAGCCAAAAATAATAAAGAATCCAAATATCAATAAATGATATCCATATAACGAGTAAACAAAAAGGGACCATCATGCAATGACAATGAGAATTAACAAACTAAAGCTACGCATAACACGGATAAGTCTCCAAAGCATGCCCAAGCAAAAAGCCCAAAAAAAGGTCCAGAAAGCAGTACGCACAATGCTTGATGCCATTTACACAAAGCTCGAAAACGCTGTTAGAAGTTAGAATGATGGGGACCCTCAGGGTGGCAGAAGGGGCCGTCAGGGTGGAGGGTGCTCTGTACAGTCATGAATCATGCACTTTTCTTTGTGGATATTATTTTTAGTTTGGACTGAGATGAAATTCCTGAGTCTGTAGGTCAAAACAGTCAAATATCAGCAATTCCACATGGTTCAAACTGATACTTCAATAAAAACACGTTTTAAAAACCCTCTGGTAAAGGAGAAAGATATGTCTAGTGCTAATCGGCAGACTGCTTTCTGCAAACCAACCTAGATGCTCCTGCAGCTTCTGACCCCGTTTCTCACTGCTTTGTCTTCAGTGGACACAGGATAACAACTCGTCCCTCACCTCGACGGGACAATTTTTCACAGTCACGTGTTAAAAGATTGTGATGAAGCAGTCCTTGGGCTCCACAGCCCCAGCCCCTCCTGGCTTCCTGCTCAACCATCCCAGGCACTGCCAAGTCCTGTACTAATTTACTTCCTCACGGTGAACCAGGGTTTCTAATTCATCTGCAGAACACCAAGATTATATTTTTTAAAGAAACAATACTACTGAGACAATTTTCATATTTAAAAACACTATCACAGAAAAATAGAGATATGGAGCTTTTACGAGCCTTGTGTGGGTCATAAAAGGTATAATCTTTATAACTAATTGAGATAACTTTATCCCAAAGCTATAAAACTAATGATCTCTTTTTGTGGCGTTGTAAGCATTTATCTCCCTGTGGGAAAACATCACCAATTCTCAGAATTCTGGGTACAGCCGACTCATTCTACAGTGGCAAATAATATTTCAAATGGAAGGATGCTCCATTTAGCAGAAGACAGAGCAGATGCCCTCCTGGGTGGGGGGAGAAGCGCTGGGTATACTTGGTCTGGCATGCAGAGACTGGTGGGTACAAGGGGTATCTGATTGAAAAACTGTCGGCAGCAGGCTTCTAGCAGAACTCTGTGTGACAAGCACAGACTCAAAAGTCAATGATGGGAACACAGCATTTTCCTTACATATTAGTGAACGCTGATAACACTTCTGATTCAGTGTCCTAGAATCGCTGCTGTAAAAGGCTGGTGATTTGTCACTGCTGAGAAGCTACAGGGCTGAGACACCATCAGAGAGACAGCACCCCATGCTTTATAATGGGGGTACAGCTCACTGAATGAACTCATGGCAATTTATGTACCTCACTTTAGGGGGCTAAAAGCAATCGTTTGAAATATAAAGGAGTTAATCATTTTACAGAAATCTTGTAGTAAATCATTTGCAATAAGAGTATCATTAGCTACCTATGGCATTTTCCTTAGCATGTACATTATGGATTCATCTAAATAAAAGGATAATAAAAATCATATCACCATTTGTTGAGGCTCTCATTTAGTACTCACAAGTCTTACATCCGAGGATGCTGTTGATGGAGAATAGATGGAGAAACATGGACGGAACTAGGATAAACACTTTGCTAAAAGGTTCACACAGCTAAGTGACAAAACCAGGATTCAAGCCCCAGGAACCCAACGCCCAGGGCCTAACTGTGACCACTATACTACACTGCTGGGTTTTGACAGGACATACAGACAATAGGGATTCACAAGAGTAGGGAGCAGACACCTAATTATCGGTGTATGTACTGTAGGCACTTACAGCACCTTATTTAATAAAACCCAGTGAAGTAGGAACTAACCCATTTCACTCACGAAAAAACTGAGGTTTTAGGCAATTTGCTAGTTGGTAGCAGAGTCAAAATCCCATCCCAACCCTGTCCATCTAGCTCCAAAGCCCATGGTTTGTCATTTACACTTTGCCTCAAAAAACCCTTTGTTCCTAGAGAGTGAGCAAAATTATTACAGGTGTAGTAGATAGAATAGATTTCTGCTACAGTAGCTAAAGTGAAAGTCACTCAGTAGTGCCTGACTCTTTTCAATCCCATGGATTATACAGTCCATGGAATTCTCCAGGCCAGAATACTGGAGTGGGTAGCCTTTCCCTTCTCCAGTGGATATTCCCAACCCAGGGATGGAACCCAGGTCTCCCACATTGCAGGCGGATTCTTTACCAGCTGAGCTACCTCAGTCCCCAAATCACAGTTAATGAAAAAAAGCTTCCTTCTGTCCCACAAGTCCACCTCCAACAGCAGCTGGCATCTGGCAGCTTTGCCACCTCAACACAGAGCTCCATGCTTGCCGCCAACAGAGAAGGACAATGACAGGTCACCAAAGGGGCCTGATGCTGCCTCAACCTGAAGGTGACCCTCTCACTCTGCCCATGTTCCCCACGGCCCCACCTGAACGCAGGGATTTGGGAATGGTCATCTCCCATGTAGCCAAAGGAGAAAATAATCAGAGGCGACCCTAGACCACAAGAGGGTCTCAAGCCACTGTAACTGCACATCAGCAGTTCCCAAATGCGTAAGAAGGATCGCCTGATGAAAATGCAACACTCCACGGGCTGATGGGAGTGTTGATCCACTCCAGGGTCGGGCTCCACTCCAAAGGCTGATCCAGTTAGGCCTGAACTGGGGCCCAGGTAATTCAGGCGCAGGTGGTCAGTAGGCTGCCCTTCAGGAAGCCTTGCTCTGAATGGATGCCGAACTCAGGGGTCTGTAAACACGATCTTCGCAAACCAAGCACCAGCTGGTGAGCTCTCCTGAGCGCCAACCATGCAAGGCCCAGCTGAAAGAGCAGGGAAAGCAAGACAGGGATGTGGATTCCTGCACAGACGGCAGAACAAACCTCAGGGTCCCCAAAAGCACAGAGGAGCCCAGCAACAGAGGCACATGTGGCCACTGACAGAAGGACCGGGGCCTAGGTGCTGAGGGAACTACCGCACCCTCCACAGTGGGCACGTGTCTGTTCATGGTGCTTTTTTGTTTCAAACTTCCCAGAGCTCCCCAGGGACATTCCACACAGGGGAACATCCAGGCTTCACGTGGGCCCTAAGATGTCCTCGTGCCATGCTCATTTCCTGACCCTCCTACAACTCAACTCCCCAACCTCGAAACCCACACTTTGTGTTGAGGCCACACGTGGTGAGCTCAGTGTTAGTCACTCATTCATGTCCTACTCTTTGCAGCCCACCAGGCTCCTCCATCCATGGGATTCTCCAGGCAAGAATACTGGAGTAGGTTGCCATTCCCTTCTCCAGGGAATCCTCCCAACCCAGGGATCAAACTTGGGTTGATTCCTGTAGGCCGATTCTTTACCATCTGAGCCAATTCCACCCAAAATGTGCCTCCAGGCTTTGGCTCCAGGACTCTGTCTGCAGGAATGTTCTTGGGCCCAGGGTCTCTGCACCTTCCATGCCCTGCTCAAGACTCAGGTGAGAGATGCCAGCTCTAAACAACCGTCCTTGGCACCTGTCTCTTCCTTGTCATTCCTCCCAGGGCTAATTAATTCCTCCTTCTAAACAAGACCGAGCAGTCTTCTCCAAACACCACAGCCCTCCCCAACCTCGAGTCTTAAATCAGACTCCTCAGGGTAATAAAGAAAGATCTATTAGCTACTGCCAATATTCCAAAAATCAACCTCACAACCAGGGCCCTCGAGCAAATCACCTGGATCAGCTAAAGCGCCAAGTTACTCTGTGTCTGTTTGGAATTACACAAACTGAAGTTTACTAATGAAAGAGAAAAAAAATAACCACGATAACTGCAAGCACCTACAAGATGCCAAACATGCCTCTACAGGCTGGATGGATAATAAAAGGGAAATGTTTGGAGGCAAAACTTTCAAAACCAGTGATTGCAAAGTGACGGGGAGGGGGCGGGGAATAACAAAAAGCAGTGTGTCGTGTCTTGCTCTGCCAGGCTGCGTGCTCCTTGGAGGCCCCCTGGTCTTCCTTACCCAACCATCCCTGCCACCTGCTCAGGCCTCCAGCATAGGAAGTACTCAAAGGAGAGAGGCTGAGTTGATCTGAGGTGAAGCAAACACCATTGCCTGGCATCCTGAGCACACCCCTACTTCTGGAGGGACATCCCAGACAAGGATCCTCCGGGAGCCACAGGGAGGGAGAGAAAGAGGATGGAGGGATGTGGGGAGAAAAAGAGAGGTTGAGGAGCCCAGACTCACAAATGAAGTAGGCAGCTCATCTGTGCCATCCCCCACCCACCCGTTAGCAGGTCAGGTCATCAGCATATGTCCAGGGTCCTTTCTGCAGGGCTATAAATAAAGGTTTCTCCCATTTAACTGATGCCCCAGAGGGGAACGGCCAACAGCGGCAAGAGAAAAC
Source organism: Bos grunniens (assembly GCF_055505025.1). NCBI lineage: Eukaryota > Metazoa > Chordata > Mammalia > Artiodactyla > Bovidae > Bos > Bos grunniens. The sequence goes on along the minus strand of NC_141190.1, from coordinate 40,271,940 downwards.
AGCGCTAGTCCTTTAGTGTCTTTATTGGCAACTTCCTCACCACGTCACACTCTCTGGGCTCCAGAGACGTAAGGAAGACCCTTACAATCTGTAACAAGCCCAACCCCTCCTCTTAGGGAGGGTGAACCACAGCTGGCCCCCTCCACCACTGAGATGTCAGAGAGTCTGGTTTTGGAACTAGAGTGACATCAGTCCAGACCGTGCTTCTCTACAGATAAAGGATCTTTAGCGGAGGGATGGCTTCTAAGAGGCGGTCACTTTGGTTCCCGTCTGGAAGCCTGGAACTGGACATAGTTCATCTCAGCAGCTTTGGGAAAGGAAGACAACTGCCTGAAAGCATGTTATACCTCCTGCTGGCTGAGTACCTGCAGACAAGTTACTTAGCCTTTCTAAATTGGTCTCTCTATTTGTAAAGTCGGAAAAATTAAGAGGATCTCTTCAAGCAAAATGAGGCTTAAAGGAGAAATCACATGGAGTCCCTTTGGTGGACAGCGAGCCCTCAACAGACCACTGCTGGCTGTTTTTATTTTTTTTCCCTGAAGCTGTACAGCAAGGTGACTGAGAGCTGGAGCATCGAGATTTAGGTCTCAGCGCCCTTACCAGCTCTGTGGCAGTTCCTTAATCTGTGTTCCAGATCCTTCATCCATGATTAGAAATGTCAACACACCCGCCTCATCAGGTGCATATAACGGTTAAATATACATGCGATTGTCTTTATTAGTGTCTGGCACATGGTAAGCGCTGAATACATGGCAGGTATTGGAGAGGCCAGGTGGAAACGTGGCAGTAGTGTACCAGTGGTGGTACACACGTGGGTCACAGGGCCACTGACTGGCCCCCTTGCCTCCACACTCCACTCACTCAGCAACATCCAGTCTGGCTTTAGCAGGAACACTCACAGTATCCCTGCTGGCATCTAGGGTGATGGCAGAATGGAGGAAGCCTGTGGGCACTCCTCCTCTCTGCTTTGCCCACAGCCCTTGCCATGCCATACTAAGTCACTTCAGTCGTGTCTGACTCTTTGTGACCGTATGGACTGTAGCCCACCAGGCTCCTCTGTCCGTATGGTTATCTAGGCAAGAATACTGGAGTGGGTTGCCAGGCCCTCCTCCAGGGAATCTTCGTGACCCAGGGATTGAACCCACATCTCATGCATTGGCAGGTGGGTTCCTTACCACCAGCATCACCTGAGAAGCCCTCCCATGGGACCCTTGAGGAAGAGCAAAGCCCACAAGTCTCAGAGTACTAAATTCAGCCTCAAAGCTGCACACCATACTTTGATGTTTCCTAAACACTGATTCCTCAAACCAATTTATTTCTTGGTAAGTTAAACTTTACATACCAGCCCTGATGGGCATTACTTGTTACTAATTTTCTCCTCGGTGATTGAGCTTCTCAGGCAGGACCGAGCATTTCTCGGGTGCTCTCTGGAGAGTGGTCCATGAAAAGCATCCTGTTGGAATCCTGAGTCATCAAACCTCAATGCTAAACCTGGTCTAGAGACAGAGAACCGGTTCCTTAAGAGAACAAGGGAAACCTTGGTTCCTAGTCTATGCCCACTACCCATGCATCCACAAATGCATTGCATTAGCACTAACCTCACACCTCCAGGGGGGCTTCCCTGGTGGCTCAGCCATAAAGAATCTGCCTCCCAATGTCAGGAGATGCAGGTTTGATCCCTGGGTCGGGAAGAACCCCCTGGAGAAGGAAATGGCAACCCATTCCAGTATTCTTGCCTGCGAAATTCCATGGACAAAGAAGCCTGGCGGGCTACAGTCCACGGGGTCACAAAAGAGTCAGACAAGACTTTGGGCACCAGGAAGTGGGGTTCTAGTTTCATGCAGAGCAAATCTGATCAGAGAACAGGAATATCTACAGGTGATGCTCCCTAGAGGCACAAGTCTGCAAAGAAATAAAGTATCCCCCAGCAAAAGATTATTTCCTTATCCTCAGAAATAAGGGAGATACACCAAGAAGAACCAAATAGTGTCATCTAAGTTGGACCCAACAGCAGAGAAATGGATTCGGCCTGTCCAGAGGGACTTTCTAAACCTACGGGGATGAAGCCCTCCTACTGAGACCATCACCTTCATGACTAGAGGTGGGTTCAAGCCACTGAAGCACCAGCAAAAGGAAGAATAAAACTCCCCTCACCCCGAAAGCCAGCCTCTGTCATCTCGCCAGAAGCTCATCTCAGAAAACAAAGGGTCATCTGTATCTCGCGCTCCACACCAGTCCTTCCGGAAGTCCGTATCTGCCTGATGATAACAGCATCTGAGCATCCAAGATTCCCACCCAGGGAGTCGAGCACAGATAACCAAGCTGGTCTTTGCAGGTAAAAGAGCCACAAGTTGGACACACTGTTAATATTTCTAATTTGATACAAAACCAGGGAATCATCCAAAAATGCCATCAGCACCCAAGATTTTTGGTGATAACAGATCCCCTCTGGGTGATAGAAGATCCCCCATTAAGTAATTAATACAAAGGGGAAGCTGGAGAAAAAAATATGAACTGCCTGATTTTTACATAATATCTTTAGAGGAAGCAAGAAGCACATAAAATGGTAATTATCAAATTTCCAAATCCACTGCATGGACCATTCATTACGTATTTATAAAATTTGCATAAATGTTTGGTGGGGGGGAGATATTTGAAGGAGTGTTTGAAAATAATACAAATATTTACATATCATTGGATCCTTTTTTTTTAATTTGATGATTGCCAGTGGCAAACAAAACTAGCAACCAAAGAGCCTACCTCACTTTATTTCAACATAACTCACACGAACATTCACCCAACAAATGGTAAATTCTGCTGTGCACTGAACACTATTTTATCATTTCTATCACACAATACTTTAATGGGGCTCAGCCTAATTGCCAATTGGAAGCTGTCCCCATCTGGCCGCAAGGCAAGTACTAGTTTGAATGTATATTCCAAAGGTAGAAAAACAGATGAAGAGAAGGGGAAAGTGTTTTCTGTTTTTTTCTAAAGTGCCTCAGGAACCACCCGAGTTCTTCTTCCGGCTGAATAACACTAGTGTTTAGTCAGAAGCTAGGAAAGGGGGTTTTCTGCACCTGGGGGAAGCTCACGGATTTTTTTCTAGCAATGTGAATAAACACGCTGGATGAATTTAGTCCCTGGTAAAGAAAAACATGCCAGAAAGGGCATTTCTTTGCACGTGTATACCCTGGGTGAACAAAACCGAAGTCGTCTCATGGCCTCCCACCTGCCACCAAGGACTCCGGATTCGGGGCAGAAATCCAGAGAGAGGCCTCCTGTTTGGAATGGCTTAATGGGCTTTTTTAAAAAATGCAAATCCAGAAAGTTCATGCAACTTAAATATTTAAAATGTGTCTGAAAACAGCCCTGGGCAGAGGAGGAGAGAGAACCTGAACCCCTAATGGAGGGACAAGTGTAGACACGGCGCCTAGGTGACAGGAGATGACAGAAGGCTAGAAATGGGTCTGAGCGGATGTTCTGGGCTTGAATCTGAAGGGCAGAGACGCGACAGATCGCTGCTGCTTGGGCGCGGGGGAAGCTGGAGGCGGCGGCGGGCCCCCGGGGGTACAGTGGGGCTCAGACGTCTCTGAAAAAACCCATTGCCAGATCCCCCTCCTCTTGCCAAGCACCCGCCGCTCAGGGCCCCCGGGGCATCTCGCTGCTGCCCTAAGTGGGCATGGACTCCGCACAGAGCTCTCGACATATGGAGCCCACATCCCGGGCTGTCGGCCCTCCGACTTCTTAGCCGCCGCAGCAACAGTTTTCCAGCCGGAGAAGCATCGCAAATGCCTCCGGGGAAAACGCTCAACAGGACCCCCCGGGCGCCAAAGCCAGGGGCGCGAAGGGAGACCCAGCCCGGCCCTGGGCACTGCGCGGATCCAGGAAGGATGCAGCCAGGAGCAGAGACTGCAAACGTCGGGCTCCGAAGATCACACACAGGGAGAAACTTCCCCAGGGCGCCAACGAGGGTGCGCGTTTGCGTCCCCGTAAGCATCCAGAATCCCCGGCAGGTGGTGCAGGGCCGGGGAAAGGCGCCGGCCAGGGGACCTGGCGCGTTGAGGTGACGGGAGCCGGCCAGTCTCGCGCGCGGGGGTCCCTTCGTGCGCAGAGTGCCAGGAAGGGGGACAGAAGGGTCTTTCTAGGTCCCCTAGGACGCATCCCTGGGCGGGGAAGGGACCCTCCAATCCAGGCACCGGCGGGGCGCAAACAAACTTGGGGTGCCCAGACGTCTGCTCGGTCCGTGGGTCCCCGAGTCCTCGCGCCCAGACCCGCGGCGCGCCACTACTTACACGAAGACCCCGAAAAGCAGGGCTCGGACCCCGATCTCAATGGCCAGTTCTCGCATGGTGTGGCCGGAGCGGCTCCCGCGGCGGCGGCTGGTGCTCTCGGCGGCTCCCGCAGCCTGGCCGGTGCCGGCTCGCCAGACCCGGGGCGGCGAGGGAGGCGCGCTCCAGGCCGCGGGCGGGGGCGGGAGGCGGGCGCCGAGAGGGGCGGGCGGGCGGCGGGGAGGACTCAACCCAAATCTCCCGCCCAAGGCTCTGGGGTTCGGGGACGCAGCGCCGACCGCCCCCGACGCTCCCAGCCCCGCGGCCCCTGCGCCGAGCGGGAGGGAGCCTGGGGGACTCCCGGGTCCCCCGCGCCCGGCACCGCCTCCGCTTCCTGGGCCCGCCGCGCCTTGCGCTCGCGCCCGGGCGAGGGGAAGCCCGGGGAAGCCCGGACGCCGCCGCCTCCCCTGCGCGCTCCCCGGCTCCCCCGCCAGTGGGCGGCCCCTGGGCTCGGCGCCCGGGCAGCGCGCTCGCTGGGTCTCTGCCTGCGGCCCCTCTGCGTCTCCTCGCTCGTCCTCGACTCTCGCTGCTCCCGGGGCTCTGGCTCCTTGGCACACGCACTCACGTGGGCAGGTAGTAGCGGAGCGCTTTGAGGATTCTCTCGGGCTCCAGACAGCCCTGGCACCCACTGTTCGTGGCGGGCAGAGCTCCTTCCTATCTATTCTCTGCCCTTCCTACATTTTTCTAACCTGGAATTTTTTTTTTTTTTTTTCCCTAAGAAGTTACCCGAGATTACTCTCAAGCTTTGCTTTGCCCCCTGGAAGACCCGGCCAGATTCCAGGGTCCTGGCACAGACTGAGGGCAAAGGGGAACCTGGCTCTTCGCCAACCACCAGCGCCACGCCAAAGGAAACCGCCCTCACCCCCACCCCGCGCAGCCCCCAAGCAGCTCCGGACTGTGCTGTGAAACGTAAAAGAGAGAGAGAGAGACTGGCCCCTACCCCAGCAGGTGGGCAGGGTCCCTCTTTGCTGACACAGCATCGTCATCAGCACCTGAGGCAGCAAGGGCTGCTGGGAGGACCAGAAGCCTCACCCGAAGGGTTCAGAGTCAAAGGCCAGATCCTCACCGGTGACCCGAGGGTCAGGACGTCAAACCAGAGCCCAACCAGGGATTAGGTTTGCTTTCCCATCACCTGTCAGGATTATATGTTTGTCAGAATTTGAACTTCCTATTTTTATTAATTTAAAACAAATGGACATTCAAGATGCAAAACTCATATTAACCATAACCATCAGGTTGTCTCTGGGGAGCCCAGGTCTCTCCTGGGTTTAGAGATCTGGGAGATGGTAGTTACTGGGAATGAGAAGCCAGAGTGCAGCCTTGGACAAGAGGGAGGGTAGGAAGAAGGAAGACCTTAGAAGGAGAGCTTAGACATCAGCAGAGGGCAAACTGACTCTACTTCAGAAGGGACCCATGACAGATCCAAGATTCCGGAGCCAAGACATCTCAAGGACTAGGGAGAGAAAGGCAGACAGAGGAGGAACAGTCCTGGCTGTGTGGAAGGGACGCCATCCTGGAAGCCCCAGAGGCAGGCCCTGCATCTGGTTAGCCTGTCACTGTATACATGATGCCTGGCACACTGTGCTTGGTAAGTATTCGGTGAATGAATGAATGATTGATTATGTATATCACGCACGTGGAGTGTCAGGTGTGGGTAGAGTAATGAGGACTTGGAGGAAGGAGGTGTGGGTCTGTTTCCTCTGTTCCCCGGGCCTTGCAACTACCCTGAGCACACTGGACTGAGCTGGGGTGTGGGAGAGTCCATAGTCAACCCAGTGAACTCTAGGAACCCAGATCCAAAAGGATCTGGTCAGGAGGCCAGATTCTAGATTACTAACAAGAGCCAATGATATTAATACATCACTTACCTATGAGCATCAACTGAGCACAGTTATGTGTTGGGTGCGAGGACTCATAATCTAAATCCGCCCTCAAGCAGACAGACAGACAAGGAACCGTGAAGAAATATTAAGGAACTTAGCAAAGCAGCACCAATCAGTCCCCTTCTGAAAACTGGATCACTCTGAGATCAGAGGTTGGAATCCTCCCTTTGGTCTGGGGTGGCCAGAGCACAAAGCCTTGTTGAGGAGAGTTGGTTCTTAAAAGGCCAAGGAAATTCCAAGTGAGGGCAAGAACATAAATAGGTGAAGGGAGAAGAGGTGGAAGGGGTCTGGAGGGCAGAGTGGATCAACCTCTCTGGCAGTCAGAAGGGTGGACCAAGGTTAAGTTCATGCTCAAGACCTAATTGTGTTGGTGCTGACCACCAGGGACTGTTACCAAGATTGTAGATTTAGAATCTTTGTGCCACATGTTCCTGATCATTGCTTGCTTGTATTAGAGATGCCTAGAGAAGGAGTTTGAAAGAGTATGTGACTACACTGCTATTATCATTAAAAAGGGACTTTGAAACACACAGCTCTAAAGAGCTGCCCAGGTAACCCCCTCTTTTGTTGCCTTGAATTGATTCTATGCTCTCCCCTCAATGTGGTCATCCTGTTTGGATCAGAAATCCTGCTCCTGATAAAGAATTCACCCTTGAGGGAGCCTGTACCCTCTCCAAACAGCTCTGTCGAAATCTCTCCCCTATGGGGAATTACAACAACACAGCATCCTGTAACATATAATAACGGATTAGTCCTACTTCCCCTGTTCCCATTCTAGGCCTATCAGCTGCACAGAACTGATACCATTAGAACTTCTGTGGAGCAAGGAACAGATGGCTCAAGCCAAATTCATTTTAAAGAAGTAGAATTGTAAAGTTCAGAAGAAGATCAGGCTTCAGGCACAGCTGGATTCAGCATCCAAGCAGTGTCACCAGGACTTGACTCTTTCTACCTCTCCACTCCACTCTGCATTTGTATTGGCTTCAGTCTTGAGTTCCTGGTAGCTCCAAGGTGATTGCAAGAATTCCAGCTTTCCATGCTCTCAGGATCAAATCTGATGGGAAAGACCTCTATCTTGAAGCCAGCAGTCCCAACAAAAGTGTCATTGAAGGTCACTGGCCCTGTCCAGTCCTGAACCAGGCACCGTGGTCTGGGAATTATGATTGGATTGATTGTCTCAGGCCTGGGCCACGTGTTTCATCCCTAAGCTGGGAATAGAAACTTCACCCGCAGCTTCTGAACTGAGAATGGGAAAAGGTGGACCCACAAATGATGCTTTGGAGGAGGAAAAATGTTTCATGTAGAGCAAATGAACATGGATCCGGATACCCGCTTCCATGTCATAACCATGCAGATTAAAGAATGCTAGTGTGCTTCCCTGAGTTCTTGGCCAGCCCCTCCATCTTTAAGTAGTAGAAGAGTTACACATGGTAAGGCTGCCTTGCCTGTGCTCTGCCAGGCAGACTGGCAGAGCTGCCTTTACACAAAGTGGTGATGTCACCCAGGGGCTCCTCCTCAGCTGCAGGGGCTCCTCCTTCTCCACTCCTGCTGGTAACTCTGTCATCTGCTCTAATCATCTCCTTTCTCGTTCACCAAAGCCAGCTGTCAAGGGAAAACTCCAGCCTTCTTCATTACGTGGTGGCTCACATGGTAAAGAGTCTGCCTGCAATGCAGGAGATCCGGTTTCAATCACTGGGTTGGGAAGATACCCTGGAGAACAGAATGGCAACCCACTCCAGTATTTTTGCCTGGAGAATCCCATGGACAGAGGAGCCTGCCGGGCTAAAGTCCATGGGGCTGCAAAGAGTTGGGCACGACTGAGCAATTCACACTTTCACTTTCTTCATTACATATCCTGGATCAGGATATTTCATGGGTTCGCTCTCTCATACACACTGAAGCTCTGATTATTTAAGGCGGGTCCCTCTTGAAGGGCAGTTCCCAGAAATGGCCTGAAGATGGCATCCTCTGTGTCCCTAATCACCCACAATGGGACGCCCCTGCCATGTGTGCAGGAGGCCGGCGCCAGCAACTGTCCAGCTGTGCATGTGTGCTCAGTCACTCAGTCCAGCTCTTTGCAACCCCAGAGATTGTGCAGCCCACCAGGCTCCTCTGTCTATGGGATTTCCCAGGCAAAAATACTGGAGTGGGTTGCCATTTCCTCCTCCAGGGGATCCTTCCAACCCAGGGATCAAACCTGAGTCTCCTGTGTATCCTGCATTGGCAGGAGGATTTTTTTTTTAACCACTGGCAGTAACAGGGAAGCCCCATCTAGCTGTGAACATGTGCCAAGTAGTAGAGCCCCTCAAAGTGCCGTGATGCTACTGAAGCAATGAGTCGACAAGGGAGTGAAGTAAAGCAGGTTAGATAAAGCCGTCTGGCCAGGTGCCCAGCTTGACAGCTCCAGCTGGGTCTTCAGAAGCCCCCCATGGAACGTGATAAGTTCTCCCGTGAAGGAAGCATGGGTCAGAGGTTCTAGCAGTCTCAGAAACATTCTATCATAAGAAATGAAATAAACATGCCAATTCCTCCCCGAGATAAAGTGAGCACTGTAACTGTAAAGTGTGAGATTGACCTTTGAAAAATCACTGCAGGATGCAAACTCTCAAATGAGTGCAGCTTCCTTTGGTACCTCTGTGGTGGCACACCTTTACAAAGTGCTACTTGGGGGAAAATCTCTCATGTTTCATACTGAGCTTATGGGCATGCCAAGGAAATCACCCTTGTCCCTCCATAGTCATGCTCTGTTGTTGGATTATTTTTTAAATCCCCAAATGGTGTCTAATAGGGTGATCCCATATTGATCAGATTTGGGGCTATTTCTAAGAACCAACCACCACTTTCAGACAACACAAATCTGCAACAATGTCTTATCACTTCCAAAAGTTATACACTGTGTCTCAATGACTCCTACCTAGCTGCTCTAAGAGTGTGTCCTGGAAACGGGTAGCCAGCATAGCGATACTTCCCTATAGAGACCCACACATCCAGGCTTTCCACTGTGGTTGCCTGGTGTGAACTGATGTGCAGAGATTGAAGAGGAATTTCAGAAGAGGTCATCAAGTTCAACTTGTTCCATAAATATCCTCCATAAGGGTCGCAATAAATATCCATCTGCTTGAACACCTCCGGGGATGAGGAACTCATTCACTGCTCATGTCATCCCTGGAGAGATCTATTGTCCTTGATGTCTGAGTAGAAAGAGACTTGCCTATAGCCTACATCCAGTTGTGCTTTGAGGGCCACACAGAATATATTTAATGCCTATTCTTCTACATTATGGCCCTTTAATTATTCCTCAACTGGAAACAGAGATAGAGAGATGGAGATGAGAATGGAGGCAGGGAGGCAGAGAGAGAGAGAGGAAGAGAGGGTAGGTCTTCTAAACAAGTTAAATATTCTCAGCTCGTTCACCTTCTGGTAGTAATATTTATTAGACCTCTGAGGATACAGAACTGCAGATCCAACACTGAAGTGCTTTAAGCCAAATTCCACATAATGAAAGGGAATTTTTCTACTTCCTGGAAGGAGATAAAGTACACTGAAAGTGACTTAACGTGTTCCTGTCTTCAGAGCAGCTGTTAGGCCATCAGAGGAGAAAACGTATGAATTGATGAAGACTTCAGGAGAAAATGTTACTTCAGTTCTTAGAAAGCTTTAAGTTAGAAACTTTTTTTTAAGCAGGATTTTGTCTCTTGTTTTCAAATTTATCATGTGAAAAGTCTGAGTATCACTACCTTTGCATACGTGCTAGATTCACTTCCGTTTGTCTGATTCTTTGTGACCCTATGGAGCCCGCCAAGCTCCTCTGTCCATGGGATTCTCCAGGCAAGAACACTAGAGTGGGTTGCCATGCCCTCTTCCAGGGGATCTTCCCAACCTAGGGATGGAACCATCATCTCTTACGTCTCCTGCATTGGCAGGCGGATTTTTTTTTACCACTAGCGCCACCTGGGAAGCCCTACCTTTACTTTGCCCAAAAAGAAATCTTTATGCAGGAGCCAATAGGATTCTCACTAATATTCCTAATTAGAATCCTGGAACATTTGTGCAAGGGAAAGTGAAAAGTGAAAGTCGCTCATTCGTGTCCGACTCTTCGCAACCCCATGGACTATACAGTCTATGGAATTCTCCAGGCCAGAATACTGGAGTGGGTAGCCTTTCTCTTCTCCAGGGGATCTTCCCAAGCCAGGGATCAAACCCAGGTCTCATGCATTCAGGCAGATTCTTTACCAGCTGAGCCACAAGGGAAGCCCACCAACTGCAAGGGAAGAAAGTTCAAAATTAAGAAGCCTTTGTTCTTAGGGTGCAGCTATTTCTACTCCTTCACTTGTGGGTGGTCCAAACCCTTGCCAGGACTCCCACCCCACCTCAGGGTGTCAGGGACACAGCCAGGAGCAGGACCCAAGTCCCTCATTCACAGTTCCATGCTCTTGAAAGACATTCAGCTACATCCTGGCTAAGATTGTGTGTCCTGGAAACGGGTAGCCAGCATAGCGATCCTTCCCTATAGAGACCCACACATCCAGGCTTTCCACTGTGGTTGCCTGGCTGACATCTGATTGTGATCATGGTTTGTGTCTCCCTGATGGTTAATGATGTTGAGCATCTTTTCATGTGAGTTTTGGCCATTCTTTCATCTTTTCGTGTGAAGTATCTCTGTGTGTCTGTTGCCCATTTTTAAATTGGATTTTTGGTTTTTATTATTGATTTGAAGGAATTTTTAATATTTATCTCAACCCCAGTTCCTTCTTAGATGTACAAATATCTCCTACATCTGCCTTAACTTTTTCTTTACAGTTCTTTTGGAAGAGCACACACTTTTAATTTTGATGAAATCCAATTTATCAATTTCCTCTTTTACACTTGTTCCTTTTGTGTGTGAAGAAATCTTTGCCCATTCCCTATCTGTGAATGTTTCCCTTTGTATTTTCCTCTAGAAGCTTTATAATAGCTTTTACGTGTAGATCTATGTTATGTCTCAAATTAATTTTTGCATGTGGTATAAAGTAGGGGCTGAGGGACTTCCCTGGTGGTCCAGCGGTTAGGAATCTGCACTATGATGCAGGCAACGTGAGTTCAGCCCCTGGTCAAGGAACTAAGATCCCGCATGCCATAGAGCAGCAAGAGAAGCCTGCTCATTGCAACAAAGACCCAATGTAGCCAAATTACAAAAATAAAATAAAATAAAGTAGGGGCTCTCAGCCAAATAAAAAACAAAGTAGGGGCTGAGATTCTTTTATGTGAAAGGATATTTGGTTACTCCAGCATTGCTTGTAAATAATACAGTCTTCTTCAGCTGAATTGCCCTGATGCCTTTGTTAAAAGCTGGCCATTGTATGGGTCTCCTCAATTCTTTTCATTCTCTCCACCCATCTGTTTGGGGTCCAGATCTATGCTAGCCAATATCAAGGGACTTGTACCAATGTTCATTACAGCTTTATGCATGATAACTGAATATTAGAAACAACCCAAATATTTATTAACATAAACACAGATAATGGATAAATGGTGGCATATTAATACAATGAAAACTGTGTATGTGTGTCGTCACTTCAGTTCAGTCCAGTTCAGTTGCTCAGTAGTGTCCAACTCTTTGCGACCCCATGAATCGCAGCACGCCAGGCCTCCCTGTTTATTGCCAACTCCCAGAGTTCACGAAGACTCACGTCCATCGAGTCAGTGATGCCATCCAGCCATCTCATCCTCTGTCGTCCCCTTCTTCTCCTGCCCCCCAGTCCCTCCCAGAAACAGGGTCTTTTCCAATGAGTCAACTCTTCCCATCAGGTGGCCAAAGTATGGAGTTTCAGCTTCAGCATCATTCCTTCCAAAGAACACCCAGGACTGATCTCCTTTAGAATGGACTGGTTGGATCTCCTTCCTGTCCAAGGGACTCTCAAGAGTTCTCCAACACCACAGTTCAAAAGCATCAATTCTTCGGTGCTCAGCTTTCTTCACAGTCTAACTCTCACATCCATACATGACCACTGGAAAAACCATAGCCTTGACTAGACAGACCTTTGTTGGCAAAGTAATGTCTCTGTAGTCATGTCCAACTCTTTGTGACCCTGTGGGCTGTAGCCCCCAGGCTCCTCTGTCTGTGGAATTCTCCAGGCAAGAATACTGGAGTGGGTTACCATTCCCTCCTCCAGCGGATCTTCCCAACCCAGGGATCAAACCCACGTCTCTTATGTCTCCTGCATTGGCAGGCAGGTTCTTTACCTCTAGCATCACCTGGAAAGCCCACAATGAAATACCATTCAGTGACAAGAAGGAATGAGCTACTGATACCTGCAAACACAAGAATAAACCTGAAAAGCATATTTTGAGCAAAAGAGACCAGACATAAAAGAGAGCATATCATAGGATTCTATTTATATGAGCTTCTAGAACAGGCAAACTGGGCTGTGGCAATAGAGAGTGAAAGGGTAGTTACCTCTGGGCAGAGTTGAGAAGGTGACCCAGCGGAACTTCCTGAGGTGTTAGAAATATTCTATGCTTAGTTGAGGTGCTGGTTACATGGGTACATACGGGCTTGATCCCTGGGTGGGGAAGATCCCCTGGAGTAGGGCATGGCAACCCACTCCAGTATTCTTGCCTGAGGAATCCCATGGACAGAGAAGCCTGGTGGGCTACAGTCCATAGGGTCGCAAAGAGTTGGACACTAATGAAATGACTTAGCATGCATGTCCCTATCCAGTTGTATATTTTATATCTGTGTATTTAATTGTGTACAGGTTATATCTTAACTTCTTTTAAAAGAGGAAGAACGCAGGGGAAGAATTAGGTCACAGGATGTGGAGGAAATTCTCAGTGGGATACCTCCAAGCAAACAATGCCAACTCCTCAGTTCGTTCAAGTATTGTGAGTGCCACGGGGTCAGACACACTCAGCAAAACCACCGTGCTTTCAGAGACTCAAGCAGAAAGATCTCTTCTGGAGAATCTGGAAGCTTCCCAAAGGCTCCTTGTGAGGAGGTACTCAGGTAACAGTGAAGATTGTTTCCCTGGCCACTGACCTGACCAGTGAACTCAATACTCCAGCCCGTTCTTCCAGGTCAACTCTTCATTTGTTTGCAAAATTTTAGCTTTCATTAGCCAGAAATCTTCTTCCTGGGGTCTTCTCATGCCGGTCACCTCCGAACCTTCACTTAGCTCCCCACCTGCATTCTTGCCCATCAGGAAAGCAGGCTGTCTGGTTGGCCCTTTCTCTTCAACACCACCTGTTTGCTTATGTGTGCATGCTACAGCAGGCATGCTCAGTCATGTCCGACCGTGACCCCTGGACCCTGGACTGTAGCCCCCCAGGCTCCTCTGTCCATGGGGATTCTCCAGGCAAGAACACTGGCGTGGGTTGCCATTTCCTCCTCCAGGGGATCTTCCTGACCCAGAGATGGAACCCACATCTCCTGACTCCTGTGTCTTCTGCATTGCAGGTGTACTTGTTATCATTTGAGCCATTTGAGGAGTGCTGCAAAAATATCTACCGGCGAGAAGAAAAATGTTCTCCTTAATGAATAGATTCTTCCAGGTCCTAACTGCTGGGAATGAAGTCGGCCACAGGGCTGGGCTGGGGAGCACATGCCTTCACTGGATAACTGAGTTAGGTCTGGCCTCTTCCCCCCAAAACAGTGACCCTGGCTAAAGGCTATTATTTCACCATTACAACTTCATTTGTGTAGCCAGGAAATCTTTCCTCTTCAAAGATCTCCTTTTAAAGTAGACATTCTCCCAAGCAATTAATAATGATGTCTTCTTTTTCACAAGTCAACTAGCTGGTTACACCGCCATTCCCATGCATCATCTCCTTGATCCTCACCACAAGATCATGTGGAAGAAGAGGTATTATTATTATTAATATTATGATCTCCACCTCTTTTTTGGAAGAGAGAGCCCACAGTTATGTGTTCACCCAGACCACCTAAACGGTCCAGAGCAGAGCAGAACTAAGCAGGTGAATCTTCCAGTAACAGGCTCCATGTCCTTTCCAGGGTGCCAAGGCCCCCAGTCCTCAGAATCCAAGTGAGGATCGATGGGCTGCTGGGAGAGCAGAAAGAGAACACAGGACCAGTGCCTGGGGAAAGCAGGAAGACTGCATGTGGCAGGATGCTGGGGAGTGAGCAGAGGGGTGATAGGAAGGAAGGGGTGACCAGGTCCGCCTTCTCTGGCTCCATTGTTTGGCATATCCACCCCCATGCGTGCAAGCTCAGCTGCTCAATTGTATCTGACTCTTTGCAACGCCACTGACTGTAGTCCACCAGGCTCCTCTGTCCATGGGATTTTCTAGGCAAGAATACTGCAATGGTTTGCCATTTCCTCCCCCAGGGGATCTTCCTGACCCAGGGATCAGACTCGTGTCTCCTGCATCTTCTGTACTGGCAGGCAGATTCTTTACCACTGAACCACCTAGAAGGCCCATATCCATCCCCAGAGAACCTTAAATACCCCAGGAATTCAGAACATGCATGTAGATGAAACTACTTCACTGAGTCTTCCAGGCCAATAAATTGAATAAATTTTGATTCATCTAGTAGCAATTGATAGAAAACCTAATTCAAATTGACCTGGACAATGATCAGAGGGGAAATCTGGGTTCAGGAACAGCTTGATCCAGATTCAAAACAGTGTCATGAAGACTCCGTATCTTTTACACATCACTCAATATAATTTCTCTGTGGTCTTCATACTCAGCTCTATTCTCTCCTTGTTAGGCAGCTCCATCTTACAGCCTCTTAGGTTCAAGTTCAGCAGAGAAAAAAAAGTGTGTGTGTGTTTGTGTGTGTGTGCATTTGTGTTTGTGTGTGTGTGTGTGTGTGTGTTTATTTGTTTTCCAATAGCTCTTGCAAAAGTCCTGAGATTTGCTCTGATTAGACCAGTTTGGGTCATGGGTCTAATGACCATGGACCCATGATGGCGGGGAACTATGCTAATTGGGATAACTCTGGGTCATAAACCCATCCCTTTAACCCAAGAGGATCAAGAGTAGAAAAGGGACAAGAACCTTGAGCTAAAGTTGGTTACTGTTACCAAAGAAAGGTGAATGGATATGGAAAAAGCACATTTCAAATTCTCACCACACAACACGATGCCCACCACATAGATCTCACTAGAAGGTAATCACCAATAGAATTAAGTTGTTTCCATGTTCAGTCCCATGGCTCCTAGAAAATTACCTGGCATAGAGTACAATAGGTACTCGGTAAATAGTGACATTTATCATACAAATAAGTAAATGAGTGAAACACTAGCTTTCAGAGGAGCTGCTAATACGGTATCACATGTTTGCTTTGCTTATTGCTTTCTTGGCCCAAACTAAACTTTCAGGAAAAAACTGGATGCACAGCCACCTCCAGTAGCTATGCCTGTTCATGTTACATCCATCCATCTGAAAGTCCATTTGCCACTTGAGCTTAAATCAGACAACACATGTCATCTTCTAACATGGTACAAGCGACACTGATGTATTGACTTGTATTAAAACTGCATCTTGGAGCCTAAAGAAATCTTTCCACCCTTTGTTCTTCCTCAAAGAGATTAAGGAGGATCTACTATAAGGAGACAATGTGTTTATAGCAGCAATGGACAGACATACACACATATTGGCACAACAGCCCCACACAGCACTGCCAGGGAAACAGCACAGACTTCCGAATTTCCTAAAGCTATTGCCCTGTAGATGTAGTCTTTGCAGTCAAGGAACTGGGATTAAAGGTTGTGTTATCTGAATTGCGACCCACCACCTTCTCCAAATGTTACTCCCGAGTAGAGTTCTCTGGGGCTACCCTGGTGGCTCAGCAGTAAAGAATCCGCCTGCCGATGCAGGAGGTGCAGGTTCAATCCCTGGCTAGAGAAAATCCCATGGAGAAGGAAAATGGTAACCCACTCCAGTATTCTTGCCTGGGAAACCCCATGGATAGAGGAGCCTGGCAGGCTGCAGCCCATGGGGTCACACAGAGTCGGACACAACTTAGTGACTAAAGAACAATGGAGTTCCCTAATCATGATGTGTGTATAACACTGGGACTTCAAGAATAACATGAAAAACCCACACTGTTTGCAAAGTCTGGAATTTATTTTATTTTTCTGAGAAGAGTGTCCATAATTTTTATCTGTTTCTCAGAAAGCATCGTAGGAAAAAAAAAGTCAAGAACATCTGCTTTAGTGATTATCAGATCAAATCACCTATGAGTCCAGTAAGGTTTGATCAGTAGCAACCGCAGCCTTGTGCCCCAGAGGCATTAAACAGCTTTTTTTTTTTTTTTTTTATGATTCCAACTGAATAACAAAGATTCCCTTCCATGGTCAGACTTGGAATCAGGTCCATCTGAGCATCTAACCTAAGTCAACCAAAACACCCAAGCTATATTTGAATAGGTTGAGGGCCCCTGATCATGAAGAAAGAGGAGTGAAGTGGCCTGGGGTGGAGTTTCGGGTCCACGCAGAAAGTGATGGAAGCGTTAGTTGCTCAGTCTCCATCTCTTCGTGACTCCATGAACTGTAGATCACCAGGCTCCTCTGTCCATGGGGTTTCCCAGATAAGAATATTAGAGTGTGTTTCCATTTCCTTCCCCAGGGGATATTCCCACCTCATGGATGGAACCCAGGTCTCCTGCATTGCAGGCAGATCCTTTACCATCTGAGTCACCAGGGAAGCCCAAGGTGGGTCCACCCAGGTGTCCCTAAAGGCTGACATTTCAAAGCCATCTATAACGAAGGTTCTCTTCCCAAAAGGAATGACCCACCTTCTCAGAACAGCTGTCCTCAGGGCTTTGTCCTATATCATCCACATTTTCTTCCCTAATCTTCTCCATTAAGACTTTCAGATCAGATCAGATCAGTTGCTCAGTCATGTCCGACTCTTTGCCACCCCATGAATCACAGCACACCAGGCCTCCCTGTCCATCACCAACTCCCGGAGTTCACTCAGACTCACATTCATCGAGTCAGTGATGCCATCCAGCCATCTCATCCTCTGTCGTCCCCTTCTCCTCATGCTCCCAATCCCTCCCAGCATCAGAGTCTTTTCCAGTGAGTCAACTCTTCACATGAGGTGGCCAAAGTACTGGAGTTTCAGCTTTAGCATCATTCCTTCCAAAGAAATCCCAGGGCTGATCTCCTTCAGAATGGACTGGTTGGATCTCCTTGCAGTCCAAGGGACTCTCAAGAGTCTTCTCCAACACCACAGTTCAAAAGCATCAATTCTTCGGCACTCAGCCTTCTTCACAGTCCAACTCTCACATCCATACATGACCACAGGAAAAACCATAGCCTTGACTAGATGAACCTTTGTTGGCAAAGTAATGTCTCTGCTTTTCAATATGCTATCTAGGTTGGTCATAACTTTCCTTCCAAGGAGTAAGCATCTTTTAATTTCATGGCTGCAGTCACCATCTGCAGTGATTTTGGAGCCCAGAAAAATAAAGTCTGACACTGTTTCCACTGTTTCCCCATCTATTTCCCATGAAGTGATGGGACCGGATGCCATGATCTTTGTTTTCTGAATGTTGAGCTTTAAGCCAACTTCTTCACTCTCCACTTTCACTTTTATCAAGAGGCTTTTGAGTTCCTCTTCACTTTCTGCGATAAGGGTGGTGTCATCTGCATATCTGAGGTTATTGATATTTCTCCCGGCAATCTTGATTCCAGCTTGTGCTTCTTCCAGTCCAGCATTTCTCATGATGTACTCTGCATATAAGTTAAATAAACAGGGTGTCAATATACAGCCTTGACGAAATCCTTTTCCTATTTGGAACCAGTCTGTTGTTCCATGTCCAGTTCTAACTGTTGCTTCCTGACCTGCATACAAATTTCTCAAGAGGCAGATCAGGTGGTCTGGTATTCCCATCTCTTTCAGAGCGCAAAGAAATAGAGGAAAACAACAGAATGGGAAAGACTAGGGATCTCTTCAAGAAAATCAGAGATACCAAAGGAACATTTCATGCAAAGATGAGCTCGATAAAGGACAGAAATGATATGGACCTAACAGAAGCAGAAGATATTAAGAAGAAATGGCAAGAATACACAGAAGAACTGTACAAAGAAGATCTTCACGACCCAGATAATCACGATGGTGTGATCACTGACCTAGAGCCAGACATCCTGGAATGTGAAGTCAAGTGGGCCTTAGAAAGCATCACTACGAACAAAGCTAGTGGAGGTGATGGAATTCCAGTTGAGCTATTTCAAATCCTGAAAGATGATGCTGTGAAAGTGCTGCACTCAATATGCCAGCAAATTTGGAAAACTCAGCAGTGGCCACAGGACTGGAAAAGGTCCGTTTTCATTCCAATCCCAAAGAAAGGCAATGCCAAAGAATGCTCAAACTACCACACAATTGCACTCATCTCACACTCTAGTAAAGTAATGCTCAAAATTCTCCAAGCCAGGCTTCAGCAATATGTGAACCGTGAACTTCCTGATGTTCAAGCTGGTTTTAGAAAAGGCAGAGGAACCAGAGATCAAATTGCCAACATCCGCTGGATCATGGAAAAAGCAAGAGAATTCCAGAAAAACATCTATTTCTGCTTTATTGATTATGCCAAATCCTTTGACTGTGTGGATCACAATAAACTGTGGAAAATTAAGACCTTAGAGGCATTTAAACAAGAGCCCCAAGACTGGGTCAGCACAAGGATGACCAGTCCAGACAAACCAAAGAACTGGCATTTGATGACCAGTTACCAATGACCACTTTCAGGAAATCTCTTGACTCGGAAATAGTGGAGGTCCATCATTTTTCTTGTTGTTGTTCAGTCGCCCAGTTGGGTCCAACTCTTTGCAACCCAATGGACTGCAGCACGCCATGTTCCTTTTCTGTCCAGCATCAATTTGTCCTGGACAACTAACAAATAGTCCCTAATTTTCTTCTGGGAACAACTGTAGTGTAAAAACTTAAAGCTAAGATTCAGTAGTATGCATTGTGTGGACATCTGGTGAGACCAGGAGGGCCTCAGATGGCCTAGCTTCTCATTTCCCTCTCTGCTCTGCTGTTGTGCATAGGCCCCCTAGGCAATAACCTCCTTGTCACACAGGAACCAGGCATAGTTTCTGCTTATCCCAAGGACCAGGTTTCTGGCCTGCAAAATTATTCAAACAGGCCCATCACATCTTTCCATGGAAACCAGGGTTCACCCTTCTTGCCCATGCGATTCCTGAGTGCAACCCTCACATGGCCCTGCGTGCCATGCTGTGTCCTCCTTCCTGGGACTGGGACTGCATGTGACTAATCACTGTCTCATCTGTCCAGTGTCATAGGTCATGTGGCCTGTGTTGGCCATCCTTATAACCCCAGGTCAGGAAACCCTCCCTGGCCAAAGAGGGAAACAGGAGGTGATTAAGACAATCCCCACACTCATACCCTGTGCCCCAAGGCTGACCTCACCCTAGCTTCAAAGATGTGACTTTGACTCAGACCTGGCCAATCAGAGAACACTTTCTTCCAGCCACAGTGATTGGTCAAGGCTGGACACGTGACCTGGTTAGAAGCAATGAGATTCAATGCAACATCTCCTCCTGTTGCTGAGCAAGGTGCTTTTCTTCTTCTTTCATTGTAGACTTTGGGGGAGATGGGATGGGAGCTGGTACCTTTTCACCACAAAGATACTGAGAATTAAGCTACCATGGAAGAGAGAAGGGATAAGGTTTAGAAAGCTCAGGCCCCATTGACATTGTAAGGGGCCCTGGGAGAAGTTATGCCTAAAGCTACCAATACTTAGAGTTTCAAGTTCTCTAAGCCACAGCATTCTTGGTTTTGGTAAAGACAATTTGCTTGGGATTTTTTTTTTTTTTTGTCATGGAGATATTTGCCAAATATCTACCATGTTCCATGCGCTGGTAAGGGATATGTGTGGGACACAGAGGTATAGGGGCCACAGAGGTTTATTGAGCAAGATCAACATCCACAAAGCAACAAGCTAATGAGTAAGGACTGCATTCGATGGCACTGACGTGGGCAGGGGTCGTTGAGAGTGACTATTCTGTCCATCAGCTGTAGAATAAAATTCCGTTCCAGAATGACTCCCTCTCTCACAGGCTCTAGTGATCCACGTGCATGACCAGGAACTCTCAGCAGCAGACAGGAGGAGAAAGTGATGTCACCAGGACCAAGCTGGCCCCTTCCCACTTTACCTGAAGCTCATCTCCTTATTCAAATCACAGGTCTGTTTTATAACTTTCCAGGACACAAGATGTTCTGACACCTGAATAATAAGTGATATTCACAAGATGTTTTCCCCTTCTCCGCACCAAGGGTGCCAATGAGCATGGTGCCACGCCTCCCCTCTTCCCAGCCTTTGTCCAGGTAGTAAGGTGATGGCCCTCCCTTTCGAGTGCATCATCAGTAGAGCTAGACAACCACAATGCCCTCAAGCTACACAGAGAGAAAGCAAAATAGGGATGCCAACAGCCCTGAAGAGTTTCTTCTGTTTTGTCCTGGTGAGTTGAAGCAGAAAGTTAATACTAGGCCAGAGGCTCAGTGGTCCCACCAGGCAGGAGAGCCAGACAACCCTGTAATCACTAAGAGCATCTCCAGAGCAGGGGCCCCTGGATAGGGGGATGGGCAGATGAGTGGTTCAGCCATTCACTAAGAGAAACACCCCACAGGGGATGGGCCTGCACTAGCAACAACCACGCTGAGGTATTTTTTATTGCAAACACAGTTCCAAAGATCTACTGGTAATAGATAAAAATTTAGAGAAGTTGGATCTCTGTGGGTGACAGGTGCTATATATGCTACCCATTGAATGACTTGTTGTAAAAGTAGGGAACATGACTGTACATGATTCTTCGCCAATTTTTACAGAGTCCTACCAACACTGTGAAGATAAAAAGATACCTTCTTCCAAGAGGAAGTGAAGTGAAGTGAAAATCACTCAGTTGTGTCCGAGTCTTTGAGACCCCATGGACTATATAGTCCATGGAATTCTCCAGGCCAGAATACTGGAGTGGGTAGCCTTTCTCTTTTCCAAGGGATCTTTCCAACCCAGGGATCGAACCCAGGTCTCCCTCATTGCAGGCAAAAGTCCCTTATTTTCAGGCCTGCCTCATCCATGCCATTAGGAACAGTTAACACATTTGGGGAATGAATGAGGCAGGGCTTGTTAAGCCCATCAGAGAACCCTTTGGAGTTGGAAGATAGATGTGAACCCCAGCTCTGCATCTCTTTCACTGTGTGATCTTGAGCAATGACTTAACCTCTCTGCGCTTCTTTCTCTATAAAAAGGAGATGGTAATTATATCTGCCTCACAGAGCATTTGCGGTGCCCAGGGAGATGAAGCACGTGAGCACTGTGTACCACGCGTGGGACATGGCCAGTGCTGGGGAACCAAGCTGCAGGTACGTAGACTGGAAGAGGGAGGGGCCAGGAGTTTTGCAGGCTAAACACAGAATATGGTGGTTTTGAACCGGGCTCTGCTTCAAGACACTGTAATCAAATGGGTGCTGTTTTGAAATATATTTTAAGCACCTTAAAAACTGTAATAAAAAAAGAACACACACCTACTGGGGTGGCATACTAAATCTTAACATATCCAAGATTGCTAGAGTGTGAACTGGTGCAGCTGCATAAACTCATTTTTGTGTGAACTTTGGGAAAGAACGCATCTTCCATCTCTGTGTTGGCCTGACTTTCATAGGAAGGTGGCACCAATTAGGCACCAACACACTCTGGTGGGTTGTTTTAAAAAATCCAGCTTCTGCACATTTTTTCGCCTCTAATGCGCAAATGAGGACACCATTGCCTGCCTGGGGCCTGCCCTTGTCACTTCAAAGCAGTTAGCAGTGCCACCACAGGTGAACGTAGGGGCATTCACGCCACACACCCACAATGCAGCCGTCTTATCAAGGTAACCCTGTATGCTTGGCCGGGAGAGGTACTGCTTTTCTCAAAGGGTTCTGCTACTTCTTGCTCGATCTCCAGAATGGAAAATGGTTTCAATCTGGGGTGCTTCTCAGGTGAAACCTGAAACTGGCTTCCACACACAGAGGGCCGGGAGAGATGGAGGAAGAGGCAGACCTCTCCAGATGGGCTGTTGTTGTTGTTTAGTCGCTAAGTTGTGTCTGACTCTTTGCGACCCCATGGACTGTAGCCCACCAGGCTCCTCTGTCCATGGGATGTCCCAGGCAAGAATACTAGAGTGGGTTGCCATTTCCTGCTCCAGGGGATCTTCCCAACCCAGGGATCAAGCTCACGTCTCCTGCTTAGCAGGCAAGTTCTTTACCACTCAGCCCCCAGGGAAGCCAGATGGGTGGGTGCCAGGTTTAATAAGCACATGAACTTACAAGGCTTGTCTTGGTGGTCAGTTCAGTTCAGTCACTCAGTCGTGTCCAACTCTTTGCAACCTCATGGACTGTAGCACACCAGGTTTCACTGTCCATTATCAACTCCAGGAGCTTGCTCAAACTCACATCCATTGAATTGGTGATGCCAGCCAACCATCTCATCCTCTGTCATCCCCTTCTCCTTCTGCCTTCAATCTTTCCCGGCATCAGGGTCTTTTCCAATGAGTCAGTTCTTTGCATTAGGTGGACAAAGTATTGGAATTTCAGCTTCAGCATCCGTCCTTCCAATGAATATTCAGGACTTATTTCCTTTAGGATGGACTGGTTGGATCTCCTTGCAGTCCAAAGGACTCTCAAGAGTCTTCTCCACACCACACAAGATGAGTTTATCTCTACACCCACTCGCCAGAGTCTTAAAAGTTTGTCCAGAGGCCTTAACAGGGTTCAGTCACATACACTGTCCAGATGGTCTCAGTGATGCATGACTTGCAAGGCTGTGACCTTGAAAACAGCTCCCATTGTGAGAACAGTGGGCAGAAGATAGAGTCCAAAGACAGGGCAGGGGTGAGGAGCCCAATTCCAATCCAAGTCAACAAGAGTCACTTCCTCTCGATGACCCCTCCCCCATCAAGTGCTTGTTAGACCTTGTTGTGATTAAACCTTGTCAATGTGAAAATAATCACTACCCATTTCTCATGCTTTTGGGAGTTTAACTGAAGAATGCATACTGTGATTGCAAGGTGAGATCTTAAAAGCCCATTGATAATGTGTACTACCATGATAATGTTGACTACCATGTGTAAAATAAATAGCAAGAAGCTGCTGTAGGGAGCTCAGCTCGGTGCTCTACGATGACCTAGAGGAGTGGGATGGGAAGAGTGGCAGGGAGGCTCACGAGGGAAGGGATGTATGTATACATGTGACTGATCATGATGCTGTACCACAGAAACTAACAAATTGTAAAGCAACTATATCCCAATTTTTAAGTTTCAAAAAATAAAATAAAATGCAAAACCTAGAAGACAAAAACAAAAACATTGTTAGATTTGTAATTCTGTGCCTGGGTGAATAGGGCTTCCCAGGTGGCTCAATGGTAAAGAAACTGCCTGCCACTGCAGGAGACATGGGTTCGATCTCTGGGTCAGGAAGATCCTTTGTGCCTTTCCTTCACAAAGAGGGAAATGGCAATCCATTCCAGTATTCTTGCCTGAGAAATCCCACAGACAGAGGAGCCTGGCAGGCTACAGTCCATGGGGTCACAAGAGAGTCAGATACAACTTAGCATCGAAACAACAAACCCCTGTGTGAAAACAGTCTTTTTCTCTACCATGCAAACCAAATAGACCAAAGTAAATGGGGTAACAACGCTTAGTCCTGGCTCCTCTAGAGTCTGGCCCTAAGACAAGGGTCCAAGTCCTTGCAGCTTATTTAGGAACTGATCCCTCTGCCTGCCTCCAGCAAGAAGCCCTGCAGGAACGTGAGAAATTGAGACTGGGAAGGGATCAAGCAGGTGACCACTATGGTCCACAAAAACTCAGCTCCACCAAGGAACTCGAGCAGACAGCATCTCAGGGTCATCCCACCCTCACTCCCACCCCAGAGCCAGGGTTCTTATCCACCAATTGTTGTCAGTCTTGTGGAGCTGAGGAGCACTTCTGGGCATTTTCATCCTCCTCTGAGCTCTGGCCAAGCACATGACAATGACCAGAGAAAGCCCCCAGCCAAAATTGCAGGTGTTTGCAGCTAGAAGCCAGGATCCCTCTTACTCAAGAGGTGGTGAATACTGAGGGGTGTAGGTGAGGTGTGAACAGTATCGGGTACCCCTTCCTCTTTCCACCAACTTTGATAACAGCTCAGGGTGCAGGGCACCTTGCCTATGACACCTTGTGTGATCCTCACACCCACCCCATGAAAAAGATACTATTCTGTGCCCATTTTAAATGTGAGTAAACTGAGCCTTGGAGAGATTAAAGAACTTGCTCATGATGCCATCAGTCAATACAATCAACTACAGCACTCGAACCTGGAGCTATCTGACTTCAAACTCTTTGCCCCTTATCATGCCAACAAGTTGCAGTCTCATTCATTCTCATGTATGATGTTAACTAGTTGGTTACTCTGATTTCTATTCCATAGCAGACTAGAAACAGAAAATGCCAGATAGACACGTGGCCACTGCATGCCAGCACTCAGGGATAATGGATCAATCTCACTGTAGAACAGCTCAGCCCAATGACGAACACCTACAGCAAATAATCATATAAATCTTAAATGATGTACAGTACCTCCCAAACAGAACCTAATGATGCTATGAGGTTTCTGAAAGACTTCCAATAAGAATCACAAACAAGGTTCATGTTTGTGCTTCAGAAGAGTCTATCTCAATGATCTGATTATCTGTGCCCTGGCAGAGTTGGGTTCCCCATTGCAGAATTTCTAAGCCTATGTGATGAGTCCAGAAAAGAGAGAGGAAAAGGGCTGAAGGGCCAAGGGGATCATTTTGGGAGGAAGGCAGTGCAGCCTTGTGGGTAGGTAGGGTTAGCAAGGTCACACTCCAGAGGAGGAGGGCTGTGAGGGCACAGCAGCATCTCAGCTGACAGCTCATTTGTGGGAACAGGACCGGAACTGGTTTTCCAGAGAGGCTGCAAGACCAGATTAAATTAAGGGGGAGCCACATGAAGAGAAAGCACCTCCTTTTATCTTCAAAGCCCTTTGCAAAAACTGAATCTGGAAACAGTCCGACCTCCTAGGAAGCACTGCATGGGATGGCTTCTGCCGGCCAGTTTTAAAGGAGTGAGATGGAGGCAGCCTGACAGGGCCAGAACCAAGGAAGAGGCTAGAACCAAGGAGGACGCATCCTTTAAAGCAGTGCTCTGGTCTGACCACCCATCGCTGCTCCCAAGAGGGCTACAATTTTGAAAACCTCCTTCACAGGGATTAGGCTGCAGACCATTCCCTTCAGTCACAGGCTAGGAAATAGACATCTGTCACACTACGACTCTCACCTAACTGTTTGCTCCTTGTCCTTTAGGGAGGGGGCAGTTCCTACAAACTGCTGCCTCTGTGGTTCTGGTCATGCTGCCTCATGACTCTTAAATCCACATTATAAACCTGTCAGACAATTAATAGCAGCACCTGCCTCTCAGGCTTCCCTGGTGGCTCAGATGGTAAGGAATCTGCTGGCAATGCAGAAGACCCAGGTTTGATCTCTGGCTCGGGAAGGTCCCTTAAAGAAGGGGATGGCTACCCACTCCAGTATTCTTGCCTGGAGAATCCCATGGACAGAGGAGCCTGGGGGTCTACAGCCTATGGGGTTGCAAAGATTCAGACATGACTGAGTGACTAACACACACACACACACACACATACACACACACACACACACACACACATAAATCTGCCTCTCACCTGACATCAGAGGTTCTCTTCTGCTTTGCCCTGGTTTAACCAACTCTACAATACACACTGGAAACAACACAAATGCAACACATAGGCCGGGAGCAACATTTAACACAAAAGTTTGATGCTGACAATGTTCTCATCTTCCATCCCACCCTCATCATTATTTTCTGTGGTTTCAAGTCATCTGGTGGAATTTTTTAGTTGCATTCAGTTAAAAAGAACTCTGCCCAAAAGATTTATGAAGCATGTCCTTGTGGGAGAAAATGTGAGAACTTCTAAACTGATGGACTGCAAGAGTAAACTCAGCCTCCAGAGGAATTATGAAGAGCTTGGCCAGTGATTCCAGGGTTTCAGCCATTCACTCAGTGCATCTCAAGCTGAGTGTCACTCAAGCAGCAGGAGTCATGCCAGTTCTGGAGTATCAGACCAGACTTGGCAGGGAAAGCTGGGAAAGGGTCATTGCTTTTTATTATTAAAATCCCCTGCTGGAGGACTTGTGCACTGATGTTTATAGCAGCATTATTCACAATAGCCAAAAGATGGAAGCAACCCAAGTGTCCACAGATAGAGGAATGGATAAACAAAGTATGATTAAACATAAAATGGAATTTTATTCAGCCTTTGGAAGAAGGAAATGCTGACAGCTGCTACAACATGGATGAATCTTGAGGACATCATGCAAAGTGGAATAAGCCAACACGAGAAGATAAGCATTATATGATTCTACTTATAATAAGAGGGACCTGGAGGAGTCAAATTTATGGAAATGTTACCGAGTCCAAGCTCATTCTGCTTGCCACGCTCTAGGCCAATGAATCCAAGAGGAGGTGTTGAGGCAAGGAATACGACTTTATTTGGAAAGCCAGCTGACTGAGAAGATGGCAGACTAGTGTCTCAAAATAACCATCTTGTCGAGGTTTGGATGCCAGCTTATTTTATGGATCAGAGATGGGGGGAGGTGAAGAAACAGTAAAAAGAACATTTAATCTTGCTAGTACCTCCTAGAATCTTCCCCTAGGGGGTTGTGTTAATTTCTTTGTTTCTGCAATCTACAGGTGGACAGGAGAAGGCAATGGCACCCCACTCCAGTACTCTTGCCTGGAAAATCCCATGGGCGGAGGAGCCTGGTGGGCTGCTGTGCATGGGGTTGCTAGGAGTCGGACATGACTGAGCGAGTTCACTTTCACTTTTCACTTTCATGCATTGGAGAAGGAAATGGCAACCCACTCCAGTGTTCTTGCCTGGAGAATCCCAGGGACCGGGGAGCCTGGTGGGCTGCCGTCTATGGGGTCACACAGAGTCAGACACGACTGAAGCGACTTAGCAGCAGCAGCAGGTGGACGGGCTTATGAACAAAGGCATTTAGTTTAAAGGTCAGGGAGTGCTTGGTTGCTCTGTCATGTCGGATTCTTTGCGACCTCATGGACTGTAGCCCCTCAGGCTCCTCTGTCCATGGGGATGCTCCAGGCAAGAATACTGGAGTGGGTTGCCATGCTGTCCTCCAGGGGATCTTCCCAACCCAGGGATTGAATCCAGGTCTCCTGTATTGCAGGTGGATTCTTTCCCATCTGAGCCGACATGGAAGGGTCAGGGAGAAGGGGCAGGATTCTCTGAGGCAGGATATTATGTATGATTATAATGACAAAAGCAGCAGAAAGCAAGTCAAAGAAACAGTTTCACCATGGAGTCAGAATTGACTTCTCCCTGCAACAGAGAAGACAGGAGCATGGTCTGGGGGTGGGGAGGAGAATGGTATGTTAGGATTTAATGCGCGTGGAGTTTCGGTTTGGGAGGATGAAAACTTTCTGTAGATGGTTGGTGGCGATGGTTATTAAACAATGAGCACATTGAATGCTACAAAACTATACACTTAAAACTGGTAAATTTTATGTTATTCCTCTTTAACCACAGTGATTCCAAAAAAAAAAAAAAATCCCCTGCTGGAAGAATTTCCCATCATGTTGTTTTTCCATCAAGCAAAGAACCGTGCAGAGCAATGATTCACGCCATCCCACAAAATTCATGTTGTTTGCCATTTGATCTCATTTCCATTCTCATCTTCATTTTCTCTTCATCTTGTCTGTGCCTGACAAGGTGTTCTTTTTTAGAAACTGACTTTTCCTAAGTTGGAAGTACCATGGAGTACACTTTTTACTGGATATAACAAATAAACAAAAAACAGAAAGGAAAAAAAAAAACCCACTGGGTTGTAGTATCCTAACACTAACATTCCAGCCTTCCTATTTCAAAAGTTTGTCACAGAGACTCACATTGGGTTACACTTTTTAATACGGCATGGTAAAAGCTCTGACTTCTTTTTGGCTGAAGACTTTAGGCACACATAACTTTCTGCTTAATGACCTCAGAGCAATTTATCTAATTTTTCATAATATGCAAGGAATGAAGAGGCCAAACGGAGAGCATGACTTAATGTTTCCAAGCTCTCTGCACTTCATAAATGTATCCTTTAATGCCATCGCGCAAATCCATCTGGCAGCACTTTTTTCACTTTCTTCCTTTCAAAGGGGACTTGGTGCCAGCAAAAAATTACACAGAAAATTCTAAAACAATAAAGACAAAGTAACACCCCCCTTTAAAAAAACAGAAGTAGAATTTCCAAAAGTAGGTTCCATGAACTGTCTGTATTAGAATCACGAATGTGCTGATTAAAGATGTAGATGCCCCACTGAGAATCTCTGGGGTGCTGGCCCTTGAACCCACTTTTTAGAATATTTCATAAGGTCCCGGGTAACTAAGGGAAGGCTGGACTGAGGCAAGATGGTGGACAAGACACAGCTGGACTTGCTCAGAAGGGCTGCACGCCAGAAGGCTGGCTAGGGAGAGCGGACACGTGAGCCCAGGGCCTCACCTACTTGAGGCCCAACCCAGGTGCCTCTCTTATATGCCTCGAGGCCCCAGCCCTCCACGCCCAGCATCCTCAGACAGCCCCACTGGTTCACTTCGAGTGGACAGCGACACTGCGCTCTCAGCACCCTTGCTTAATAAACACAAAAATGTAGCGGCCGGTCTGGGCAGGAGCCTCAACTGCCCTCCTTTGGCCTTCCTGACTGGCCTCACCACTGTGGGCACTGCCCTGACCAGAACTTCTGCCAGGCTGCACCCTATTCAACCAGAGCCGCTTTCCAGGCCTGCTGCAGTGGTGGGACCAGGGTGAGCAAATGGATCTTGGTCTTAAGCACTCAGTCTCAACCAGTGCTTGTGGCCACCTGGGGCCTGTGCTGTCTGGCATGGCTGGGAGGGGCAGGGCAGTGTTTCCAGCACGCCCTCTCTGCCCTTTAACCGCTTTAAGACAGGGGTCCCCAGCCTCCCGGATCTGATGCCTGATGATCTGAGGAGGCGCTGATGTGAAAATAATAGAAATAAAGTGCACAATGAACCTAATGTGCTTGAATCGTTCCGAAACCATCCCCACCCCCACCCCCACCCCAACCCATGGAAAACTTTTCTCCTAGGAAACCCATTCCTTGTGCCAAAAAGGTTGGGGACCGCTACTTTAATACAATACTTTTCATAGCTCTGTGAATTATTTACTCATTTAAGTACTTATGTAGCACTTTCTATGTTCCAGAAACTTTCTAAGTGCTTTATAAATATTAACTCATTCAATTCTTATAAAAACCTTGAAGCAGAGACTCTTTGTGCTCAGTCGTGTCTGACTCTTTGTGACCCCATGGACTGTAGCCTGCTAGTCTCCTCTGTCCATGGAATTTTCCAGGCGAGAATACTGGAGTGGGTTGCCATTCCTTCTCCAGGATCTTCCTGATCCACGGATCGAACCTGCATCTCTTGCGTCTCCTGCATTAGGAGGCGGATTCTTTACCACTAGCACAACTTGGGAAACCCTAGAGACTCTTTCCCCTCATTTGAAACTGGGACAGCCAAAGCACAGAGAGGTTCAGAACTTTGCCCGCAGTCGTTACCTGGCAGAACTGATTCAAGCCAAGATGGTCTAGCGTCACAATCTGTACCAAGCTGTTTAAATAGGGTGTACATGAATTAAAGGCAAAGTAAAGCACATCAATAAAAACACAGAGGGTATTAAATTCTGGTTACTGTTCCCTAACCTGAGGCTTTGCTGAAAGAGGAAATTAAAGAGCATCTTTGAGAGGTGTTAAAGGAAAAAGGACAGAACTGAAGCTTTCTCACTGGTATTGCTGGAACTGAACGAGAACTGAAAAGCAAGCAAGTTTCTCATTTTGTGTGCCAGAGCTACTTCGTGCCACCAAAGGCACAACTGAGGGCATCTTTTAGGGAAACAGCCTGCTGATAAATTATCGCTTTGTACTTAGCCCACCTTTCTAGTTTCTTTTCTTACAGCTTAAACCTCTTCCTCATGTCTATGGATGCTGTGGATTCACTGAAAAGATCTTATCTTTTCTGGTGCAAACTGACATCTTAGCCC
Organism: Bos grunniens; assembly: GCF_055505025.1. Classification (NCBI taxonomy): domain Eukaryota; kingdom Metazoa; phylum Chordata; class Mammalia; order Artiodactyla; family Bovidae; genus Bos; species Bos grunniens. Next base: position 40,241,623 of record NC_141190.1, on the reverse strand, counting down.
TAGTCACACGTCACCATGCAAGTTGAGTCTAAGTCGACAACACCTCTACAGTTGAATATCTCCAGTCAGCACACAGCATCAGCTGGTCTAGGAGAGGAGTTCTCCATATGTGATATCTGCCCAGCAGGAGCAGTATCACCCAGGAACATGTTAGGACGAATTCTCTGTCCCACCCCAGAGCTACTGAATCAAAAACTGGGGACTAGAGCCCTATGTTCTGTGTTTTAACAATTCTCTGAATTTAAGAAAACTAGTCTAGAAAAAAAAACAAATACCATGCATACACTAATAAAAAAAATGTCAATTTCTTACTATGAGTTAGGTTTCTAAGAGTTTATCTGGGATTAAATACTGGTTCTACATTGTACTGCCTCTATGGTTTTAGGCAAGCCATTAACCTCTGTAAATCTCAGTTTTCTTTTCTGTAAGATGGGAGTAACAAGACTTGATGTTACCTGGATTAAATGGAAAATATGCATCCAGAATTCTGACAGCACATACAACATGACAAATACTCAAGATATGTTTGTGTTAGTATTTATCACTTTGGTCATCTTTATGGGTACAACAGCATGTGTTAAGGAAATATTTTAAAAAGAGAAGGACTGTGTTATGGGTGGGACTTCTCAGAGAATACCCAGTCAAAGATTATAGACAGATTCCATTTTGTTCAAAATATGTGCCTAACCTAGAAGAGGTGGGACTTGGATGGGGGGTGGGAAAGAAGCTCCAGAGGGAGGAGATATATATATATATATATATATATATATATACTGAGAACCGATCCACACTGTTGTACAGCAGAAACCAACACAACACTGTAAAGCAGTTATTTTCCAACTTAAAAATAAACAAAACTATGACCCTGTCTGGCCAAACTCTTTCCCCACTGGCCTATTAACCTAGAGCATCAGCATCCCTGACTTTCAAGATCCCTAGAATGTAGAGATGGTCCTTTCGATAGACCCTGCCAGCCAGACTCTTCTCCTCCCCAGGAAGTATGTGATGACGGTGGCTGGGGGAGGGGATGGGGTGCAAGGAGGACCCGATAAACAGGGATGGGGGATGAGGAGGAAGATGGGACCATCTCGGGCAGAGCCCAGGTCCCGGGTCTTCCCCTCTTCCACCCCCCAAGGCCCTGTCCTCCTGTGGCCAGCCTTGAAAAAGTGCTACTCGCCTGTCTCTGGACACAAACCTTTCCCACAAATCCTGCCACACAGGCTGGAATTTTCCAACCCAACCTGTACTAAATCAAAGGCAAGAAGAGATGGGGGAAAGAAAATGAGCATGAAGAAATCAGGGAAAACTAACACAAAGCCCAGAGGACCAGTGGTGCTCACCACAGACTGGGATCTGACCCTACAACAGCAGCCCCATAAGCTTCTGCAAACTGATTTTTTTCATTAAACCGAAATCACAGGGTAATCCCAAGGGAGGTGCTATCCAGCCAAGGAGAGCCCTCATTGATTCGAAGGCTCTTTTGTTATGGCATCTGAATTCCTAACCCTAACCTACCTCTCTTCATTCTTCCCACTTGGTCCTTTGGGCTAAGCTCGCTTTGTGGGAAAGAATCCGCCTGCCAATGCAGGAGATGCAGGAGACCCCAGTTCAGTCCCTGGGTCGGGAAGATCTCCTGGGGAAGGAAATGGCTACCCACTCCAGTATTCTTGCCTGGAAAATCCCAGGGACAGAGGAGCCTGGCAGGCTACAGTCCTTGGGGTCACAAAGAGTAGGACACGACTGAGTGCGCACACACACGCCCAACAGCAAGGGAGATTACATTTGCTGACTGACAACAGATAAGGTCAGCAAGTTAGGTCACAGGTGGGTTGAACCACAGCTGAGGATAAGCAAGAGTCCATCAGATGGAAGATAAGAATGATAACCACACAGCTGAGCACCTAGGAAGTGCCAGGGACTATGCTGAACTTGTTACATCCACCCTCTCAGGAAAGCCTCTTAACAAATCAACAAAGGCAATAATAATAGTTATTGCGATCGATTGAGCACTCACTGTGTACCAAGCACTGGTCTAGACACTTTACATACAGTCTTCACACATTTAATTCTTATTACAACTGTATAAGCTATAGATCATTATTGTGCCTATTTTTAACATGAGGAATTTGACACCAGGAAATTAACTGCTGGACCTGAAGTCACACAGAGTAAATATAGCAGAGGCTGGAGTTGAACCCAGGGGCTGACCAGAAAATCCACGGTCCCCAGCACTAGGAAAAGGGGACAGCAGTCGTCCAGGGAGAGCAGGAGTGGCATTGGCCGGAAGGTTCGCTGAGTGCTGGGAAAGTGCGGTCATTTTAGCTTCAGGAAATGATTTGCATGAGAAGAAAAATAATAATAATAATAATGTGGAACCTGGGCCCACAGGGCATTCAGGAAAAGAAAATTCGGTCTCCGAGGAAAACAAAAGAATTGAGAGAGAAGAGGGTGAGCTGCTGGCTCTCTCAATAGCTACATCCATCAAGGGTTTCACTAAAGAGAAGAAACAAAGTTCTTAATAGCAATTCTTTGGATAGATTTTATAACATCAACAGAAAAGACAAAGGACCAGACAAGTGAGATCCAAGCAACAAGAAATGCACTGTGCCCACGCCCCAAGAACAATCGGTTAGGACCCTCCCCAGGCCTTCTGCTGTGCCCCGCCCCTGATCCAGCCGCCCTCGGCTCTGAGCCACCTCTCAGCTCCCTCCACTGGCGTGGCATATTCTTAGCTGGGGCCACTGGGATGGCTGAGTGTGGACCAGGGACAAACCCTCGTTCCGCTTCTAGGATCTCTGAAATCAAGATTCACACCACACAGGATGCCCTTCCTTTTCCTCCCAAATCCACGCTACCCACGACAGTTGCCGAGGCCGACTTGAACAGATGCACAACGTGCCAGGTCAACAGGGATCCTGAAGACCAGCAAGCCTGGAATAAAAACTGTTGGCCAGGGATCTAATACAGGGGCGAACTCACATGCCTCTCTGAGGAGATGTATCAGTTTTAATGACTGAGACCCTGAAGCCTTCTTCCTGAGTACCAGCATCACCAGCCTTATGAAAAGGTTCCCTTGACTCAGGAGGGTTTAAGACTTGAGGTCCCAGTGCCTCCTGACCATGCAGTGGCTGAGGATGATGACCAAGGGCTCCTGGAGTCAGTGGGCTGGAAACTTCTCCCCCGAAGGTCCCCTTGGACCCACCATTTTCTGTGTGACCGATGCTCAGAGGAACGGTGGCAGGAAAGTGCCCTCTGGAGGGGCAAGTTCATGGCCATGTGCTGACCTCCTATCAACAGGAGGCACTGTGACCCTGGAATTTTTTTCATCTGTGCAAAGGCTGGCCCTGCATCCAGTTCTTCAGCCTCTGCTTGTGCTGACCTGGAAATAGCGGGAACTCCCCTGTGCAGTGATAAGCCTTCCCAGCTCCCAGAGCTCCCTTTGTGGGACATCCCTCTTCTTGCTTAGTTCCAGCTTGAGATCCCTCTTTTTGCTTAGTTCCAGCTTGAAACGGCAGGGTCGGACAGCGAATCATAAGCAGAACTCATTCATGGATGCACATGCCACAGCTTAGCAGATCTGGCCATCGAAATCAAGACACAAACATGCCTCTGGAGAGAATAATCACCACCACGAATGGAACCAAACAGCTGGCTGAGGATGACAGCGAAAGAAAACGCTCAATGGGGACATTTAATTTCAAAGGAAAAACCTCCAGAAGATGACAAATGCAATCTTTGGATTGAACCATCTGCAGTTGAATAGCTTCCCGTGAGCAACACATTGAAACATTTATAGAATTAAGATGCTAAAAAATTAATGTTTACTTATTATAGAAGTGCTTATAATTGTCTGACGCTCTTCCATCATCAAATAAAGTTTCAAACATTCCAGGCCCGCCCCATCCGGCGAAACTGTCAAGAGAACAAGGAAGATTTATTAGAGGAAAAGTTTGTGAGCTGCGAGCCCTCTTGTGGCCACAAAGTGCAGTGCAGCCTGCGTCTCCATCCCCACCCCCAGCTTTCAGTCCCGGAGGAGGTGGAGTTGGGGGTTAGAGCGTTGAATTTGAGGACTGTCTCCTTCACCAGACCAAGACCTCTGATTCAAAGAGACTGCTGGACAGCAAGAAAATGCTCTTCCTTCCTTGTGGTATCATCAAGGACATTAGGACAGGGCACAAAGCTTCCCACACCTCCACTGTTACTCATAAACTGTGCTGTATCCACAAACATTTATGGAACTTTAGAGTTGCATTGATAGACAACGTCATTTATCTAGAAAGAAAACACCACTGAAACTGAGGCTCCAGGAGACGATGTGACTTGCCTGAGGTCTCTTATTCTTCCAACCTGATCTTAACATGTCACCTCTTCCTGATTTGAAATGGTCACCTGCCTTTAAATGTCTTCCTTGACCCTTCTGTATAAAGTCACACCAGCACCACCCACACCCCCTACTGTCAAACACAGTCCGCCCTCTTTTCCTCCATTTCCGAAAATGGTCACATGTGGGCTATATGCCCCTCCCACTGCAGTGGAGACGCCAGTGGGTCAAGAACCGTCTCATTCACCCACACTCCAGGAAGTATCCGTGGAACAGTGAGTGACGTGATCAGTAAGGCACGTGGCTGAAATACAAGCACAGACTCGTTGACTCCAGACTCACTGGAGAAGCACAGGGCTTGTTGACTTGCTGTCAGTTCCTGGACACCCAGCTGGGCTCAGCCTGCAGACCCCGGTGTGTGAGGTTAACTCCGCCCTTTGCCACGCAAACTCATTCCTCCTCCTTTATCCCCCATCTCAGGTTGGAGGCACCACTCTCCACGCAGCTGTACAAGCAAAACATCAGGAGGTCAGCTTGCCTCCATTGCATGTGAACAGTTCCTTTATCTCCCCACCACGTCACCAACCCCAAGTCCCACTAATTCTATTAATACCTCCTAAAGGGTCCCTTGTGGCTCAGCTGGTAAAGAATCTGCCTGCAATGCGGGAGACCTGGGTTCAATGCCTGGGTTGGGAAGATCCCCTGGAGAAGGAAAAGGCAACCCACTCCAGTATGCTGGCCTGGAGGATTCCAAGGACTGTACAGGCCATGGGATTGCAAAAAGTCAGACACAATGGAGCGACTTTCACTTACATGTAAAGAGTCAGACATGACTAAGCGACTGAACTGAACTGAATGCACTCGCCTGGATGTGCCCACTGCTCTCTATTCCAGCCATGCTCCCTTGCACAGGTCATCATCATGAATCATTCGTATCAGGGCAGAAGCTTGTCAGCTGTCCTTCCAGCTCTGGGCTGCTGTCCTGGCTGCAGCCAGAGGGTGGTTGCAGAATTGAGCTGCCTTGTCACTTAGAACCCTCCAGGGCTCCTTGTAGCTTTTTGGAGAAAGTCCAAAAGGGTTCACATAACCCTTTTGGCTCCTGCTGCTTCCCTGTCCTCTGCCCCCCCGCCCCTAACTCCAGCCCCCAGCTCCAGCCTTGCAGACATTCCTCCAGAGAGTTCCTTACAGCCCAGTACTACTACACCACACCCTTTCAAGGACATTATTTTGCTAAATTCTCACAATACCTCTGCAAGAGAGATATTACTGTTCCCATTTTCAAAATGAAGCAGCTCAAAGAGGCCAAAGTGACTTGCCTGGAGTCATCAGGCCTCTTGGTTTGAGATTCACTGTACTTTCCTATTCCCCATCCTCATTACTGTCCTTGACAGTGTTTGTTAAACACCTACTGTATACAGGACAACATGCAGGATAAACTCCAGGGCACTCTTTTGAGCAAGTCATAAAGCACCCTTGTTCACACACAGCTACCCAGGCGCTCACTAGAGCCCACCTGATCCCTGCACCTTGAATCTCCAGCCTCTAGAACAGGGTCCAACACACAACAGGTGCCCAATAAATCCTTGTCAAGTGAAAGACTGTCCGTTCTCTTTCCCCTTTCAGAGAGCATAGTTTGTAGTGTTTCTAGAGCCATCCGTCTTGTAAAAGACAAAGCACAAGAAAATATGAGCTGGGACTTCCCTGGTGGTACAGTGGCTAAGACTCCGTGATCCCAGTCCAAGGGACTTCGGTTTGATCCCTGGTCAGGGAACTAGATCCCAGATGCTGCATGCCCAACTAAGACCTGGTACAATCAAATAAAATAACTTAAAAAAAAGAAAATACAAGCTTTTCTCCTTTTCTTCTCTGGTTCTTCAAGTTCCTGTAGGTCTAGAAAAGATTTTTTCATGTCTTCAGATAGAACATGAATTCTGCCATCATACAGGTCTCTCACCCCCACTGGCAAGTCCCATGACGATGTGAATAAATACTGTTGAAGATACTGGAAAATGTCAGCCATTCACGGATTTGGTCCTGAGGCAATATGGCAGGGGCTTCAGGTGTGACCTGTATTGGAGTTGGAATATAGAGCTGAGCTCTTGCGAAGCCACAGTAAAGCAATGACTCAGGGAGACAGAGGTAGCCCCCAGTGGGAGAAATGTTCCAGGCAGCTGCTCATCGAGTTACAGGAGTAGTCCGGTTATATTAGTTGCCATAGCAACCCTGCCCTTCAAATTCAGAAAGTTTCATGAACAAGATTACTCTGGTGTTAAAGATTTCATGAAAAACAAAAAACAAAAAACTGGCCAACTCAGCCCCAGGGGGTAGTTGTACTTTCTTGGAGGACTTCTCCCCTCAAACCAACCACAACATTAAAGGACTCTGAAGGCTGGTAGTCGGTTGGTGCAAACATAATTGCGGTTTTGGACTGTGAATTTTAAATCATTATAACTAAGTTCAAATACATCCGCAAAACTTGGGAGCCCAATCCTTTCAGCTATTGAAGTGTTGTGCGATGTGCAATTGGGCATTTTCATGGAGAAGACTTAGGCCCTTTCTGTTGACCAATGCTGGCTACAGGCATTGCAGTTTTCAGTGAAGCTCATCAATTTGCTGAGCATACTTCTCAGATGTAATGGTTTCAACAGGATTCAGAAGGCTGAGCAGATCAGACAGGCAGCAGACCACCGAACAGTGACCATGATCTGTTTTTGGTGCAAGTTTGGCTTTGGGAAGTGCTTTGGAACCTCTTCTCAGTCCAACCACTGAGCTGGTCGTTGCCAGTTGTCATATAAAAGTCACTTTTCATCACAAGTCACAATACGATTGAGAAATGGTTAGTTGCTGTTGCATAGAATGAGAGAAAATGATACTTCAGAAAGACAGACTTCTGGGGTTTTAGATCAGCTCATGAGGAACCCACTTATCAAACTTTTTCACCTTTCCAATTTGCTTCAAATGCCAAACGACCATAGAAGGATCAATGTTGAGTTCTTCAGCAACTTCTCACTAGCTGTAAGAGGACCAGCTCCAGTGATTACTCTCAGTTGGTCACCATTATCTTCTGATGGCTGGCCACTGTGTTCCTCATCTTCAACGTTCTCGTCTCCTTTGCAAAACTTCTTGAACTCCCACTGCGCTGTACGTTCATTAGCAGTTCCTGGGCCAAATGCACTGTTGTCTCTGATGCTTTATGACCCATTTTGAACTCATAAAAAAACCACTCAAATTTGCTTTTTGTCTAACATCATTTCCATAGTGTTAAATAAATATAAAGTAGGCAGCAAGTAATTGTCATTAGCAAAAAAAAAAAGCAAGAAATGCACATTAAAATAATGTATAACATAACCACATTTATTAAGAATGTATTCAAATATCAAACAGTAAGTTTCAACAATGCAAACACAGCAATTATGTTTGCACCAAACTAATAACTATGAATAGGAAAGCAATACAAACTGCTTTATTTTTCATTCCACTAGTTAAGGATTTGTGAAAATCAAAAACAATTACCCTGGCATGCAGCTGGTTCAAATACTGTGTGATGAACATATGAGTGAACAAAGGAATATTTTAAAGTACTGACTTGATTAAAATAAAATATCATTATTTACATTTATAAAAATATTTTAATATTTAAAATTTATTTATCTTATAAAAAATATAGTTATAATATAGATATAGATATGTTAAAACTGCCTGGAAAAACTGCCTGGCTCTGAAGGTTGGATTTTCGAATGCACTATAATTTATGATTAGAACATAAACACTGACTGGCAGGAAAAGTCTACTAGGAAGCTAGTTTTCTCATTTGAGGTTCAGTTCAGATCAGTCGCTCAGTAGTGTCCAACTCTTTGCAACCCCATGAATCGCAGCACGCCAGGCCTCCCTGTCCATGACCAACTCCTGGAGTTCACTCAGACTCACGTCCATCAAGTCGGTGATGCCATCCAGCCATCACATCCTCTGTCGTCCCCTTCTCTTCCTGCCCCCAATCCCTAGTCATGATAATAAATAAAAGAGTATATGCTTAAAAAGGGGCTTCCCAGGTGGCCCTAGTGGTAAAGAACCCACCTGCCAATACAAGAGACATAAGAGATGTGGGTTTAATCCCTAGGTCAGGAAGATCCCCTGGAGGAGGGCATGGCAACCTCCAGTATTCTTGCCTGGAGAATCCCATGGACAAAGGAGCCTTGCAGGGCTATAGTCCATAGGGTCGCAAAGAGTCGGACACAACTGAAGCAGCTTAGCACATACACACACGTATATGCTTAAAAACAGCTTGGAAAAGCTAATGTGCTAAACCGATGCTAATCATTTTTTGTTTAATCACATCTCACCAGGCTCAGATTCTTGTGTTTCTGAAACTTGGATCCTACTTCTCTTTTATATGGTCAGTAAATATTACTTTTCTTCTGCCTTAGGCAGCCACATCCAACCAGAGGGTTAGACCAGCATGCAGTCTGCAGAGTGGGTATGTTTGTGGGCACCTGGCTGCATGTGTCTGTCCATGGGTGAACACAGTTGGGACCCAGTCACACTGAGCGGAACCCCCTGGCCATCCTGGACAGGAAGCAAATGCCTGGGCACTGAACTCTGAGCATTCACTCAGTTTGTTTTCCGACAAACTCACAATTGGAAATGGGAGGCTTCCATGACAACCCTTTCAGGTTTGTCTGGATGAAACCTCCACTGTCACCTTTTCTGTGCACATGATCCACAAAAATTCCTTCTTCAGTTTCTTGGCAGGTGACCATACCTTGGTGCCATTCGTGAGCTAAGTGAAAGAAGAAAGTGAAAGAAAGTGGCTTCCCTGGCTCAGACGGTAAAGCGTCTGTCTACAATGTGGGAGACCCGAGTTCAATCCCTGGGTTGGGAAGATCCCCTGGAGAAGGAAATGGCAATCCACCCCAGTACTATTGCCTGGAAAATCCCATGGACCTAGGAGCCTAGTAGGCTACAGCCCATGGGGTTGCAAAGAGTCAGACACGACTGAGCATCATTCATGAGCTAAGGGGCCTTCAAATCACATCCAGACAGAGATCTCTACCCACGTCTCACACTCACCAACTGACCATGCTACCTGCTTCTTCTCCAGAGGCTGGAGGTAATGAAAATGGGCAGACAGTATCTGGAGCAAAAGGAGGCCTCTAACCCATTCATATCATCCTTTCCTTTCTTCACTCATTGATCCATTCATCACTGATATACTTTTTTTATGAAGCTGTTGGATACCTACCCAGTGATAGGCCCCACAGTAGGCAGTGGGATCCTACAGTGAACAGGACCTGACCTCTCACCTTTGCCCTCCATTCTCCCATCACATGGGCTCTGTTCTTAAACACCATGTTCCTGCCCCAAGATGTCTGCACTTGCTATTTCCTCTGCCTAAAATGTTCTTCCCCCAACTCTTCCTAGAGCTCATGCCTCCTCTATTTATCTGGCCTCAGTTCACAAGTCACCTTTCCAGAAAGGCCTCCCCTGATCACACTCTGTAAAAGAAATCTCCCTTCCCCACCACCCTGCATTTATTTTCTTTACAACCGATGTGAAATTATTCAATTTTTTTGGACAGTTTTGTCTTCTTCTCTGCTGGATCCCCAGCCCTGACACACCGATTAGCACATAATAAGATGCAATAGATAAAATTTATTTAGCACTCTCTGAATGCCAGTTGGGCTTCCCTGGTGGCTCAGTGGTGAAGAACCCACCTGCCAATGCAGGAGTCATGTGTTTGATCCCCAGGTTGGGAAAATTCCCTGGAGAAGGAAATGGCAACCCACTGCGGTATGCCAGTTGCCGTTTAGGGTATTTTACACACTCTCCCAATTAATCATTCCTACAAGCTGATGCACTGGGTATTAAGAGAGGGTTAAGGAAGTTATGCACCTTAGTCATATAGTTAGTAAGGAACAAGGTTGTTTTTTGAACCCAGGATGTTTAAGTCCAGTGCCTGGGCTCCTAATCCCTACACAAGACAGTCACTGAATCCATCACCCAGTGTTTTGAATAAATGAATAAACATAAGAATGAATGAAAGAATGAATCTAAGACAAGCATTGAACAATGATTTGACAGCTACATAAGTGCAAAGAAAAGTATTACTATGATGTGAGTTTTTGATAGAGAGATCAAACCTAGTTAGTACACCAGAGGAGACCAGCCAAGGAAAGTGACACTTAGACAGCCTGGAGTATGGACAGGAGGTGGTGAGAGAAGAGGGTCATTCATCAGGTAATCTGCGGGTGACAGCTGGACACGGGCGTCAGACCTCAGCTTCAGAATAACATCCGTTTGTAATGGTGTGGGGACGCAGGCAGGGCATGTATCAAGGTAGGAGCAAAAGCTGGTTACGTTTTTTGGAAGGCAATTTGCAGAATCCATGCTATCTATAATCAGTTTGCAGACTTTCAAAGATACCTACTTTTCAACCCAACAATTTCACTTTAACTAGCTAACCTACCGATACACTTGCCTATCTGTAAAGAGGAGTATGTATAAGGAGGGTAAACATTGAAATAGCCCCAAACTGGATAATGAAAACCAAATACTTATCAACAAATAACACCATCCTGTGAGGAATATTCTAGAACAAATTCTTAAATGATTTTATCAGCAATTCTATCAAGACATAGTAGCACTTTAAGATCTACAAGGCACAGTGCCAAGTGAAAACAAGTCAAGTAACATTTCGCTATGTGAAAAATGATCCTGTTTATATTTTTTATAGAGAAATTGAAGCTATACGTGTGTGGACACAATGCACGCCCATACACACAGAGATGTAAATGCATGTTTTGAAATGTTAGCAATGCTTTGAAAAACCATCCAGCAACTTCTTATCTGTGATTTCCTAGGAGGAAAAAAGAGGAGAAAAAAAAGACTTTGACTTAAAAAAAGTAAAGAATCTACAATGTTTGAATATTTATAATGAAAATGTAGGCATATATTACTGTGATTTTTAAAAATCTCATATTGAAATTAAAAGATTAAAAGCCAGCAGTGTAAACAGAAATCCCCCTGAGAGTATCCCACAGGGCTCCACAGAGGCCCCATCCAGCTGAAACCCTCCCAGCCACACAATTGGATCTGGAGCATCTTTCTAGAGTTTCCTGCTGGTCCTGATTTGCTTCCTCAGGGCTTCCCTTGTGGCTCAGCTGGTAAAGAATCCAGCTGCAATGCAGGAAACCTGAGTTCGATCCCTGGGTTGGGAAGATCCCCTGGAGAAGGGAAAGGCTACCCACTCCAGTATTCTGGCCTGGAGAATTCCATGGACTGTATAGTCCATGGGGTCACAAAGAGTCGGACATGACTGAGCGACTTTCACTTTGGCTGGAAGAAGGCTCACTTGTGTCAGCAGTTCTTGGATTCTGATCCCTGGCTAATCCCTGACTCGGCATTTGAGCTTCATCCAGGGTTCAGGACACCTGCCCGTCTATCCACCATTCACCTGTGGCCCTGATTTGTACCAATCTATGTAGCTTCACTTTGTTCATCCTCAGGGGTCTGTGCCCTCATGGAGAAGCAAGGTGAAATGCCCTCCTCTGTCCCTTTGTCTCACAGATGAAAAGACACTCACTTTTAGCATTACCTGGTGATAAGGTTAAGATCAAGTTTTCCACTGGAGATTCCCTTTTCTCTGCTGTGTTGTTGAATTCTCCATGTGGTTTCTGTTCTCTTTCCAGGATTCTGAAATAGAGTACCTCAACATACTGGCAGGCGAAATCACTCTTGGTTGGTTGAATCTTTAGTTGCATTAATAAAATAATGTCTTAATGATCTGGGATATTTGGGCAAAGTAGTGACTACTTCTCCGAGACCTTGCCTTCTTAGAGTTTCCAGTCCAGTTTAGGAGACTGACTCATAAGCACATAATCTCAACACTGGTGAGTGGTAAAAATAGTCGGACGCATAAGAAGCTATGAATACAAACATTAGGGGTCCTTAGCTTAGCTAGAAAATTCTGGGATGGCTTCTTGGAGTAGACAGATGGGTGAGTAAGAGTATCTTGGAAGAGAAAGAAGAAGCAGCAGAGGGAAAATCATGAGTGAGCACATGGAGATTTGAAATGAACAGATTGACACTGTGCAAACATTAGCAGTGATTGATGTGGCTGTGGCAGGAGATGGCACAGGAGAGGCAGGCAGGGCCCAGGCAACAGAAGGCCGAGAATCCAACTCATACCATTTCCACTGCATCAGAACATGCCAACTGGCATTTCAGTAGTGACCTCCAAATGACTATGATTTTAGCATCTTTATACTGATGCTTTTGAACTGTGGTATTGGAGAAGACTCTTGAGAGTCCCTTGGACTGCAAGGAGATCCAACCAGTCCATCCTAAAGGAAATCAGTCCTGATTGGAAGGACTGATGCTGAAGCTGAAACTCCAATACTTTGGCCCACCTGAGGTGAAGAACTGACTCATTGGAAAAGACCCTGATGCTGGGAAAGATGGAAGGCAAGAGGAGAAGGGGACGACAGAGGATGAGATGGTTGAATGGCATCACCGACTCAATGGGCATGAATCTGAGTAAACTCTGGGAGTTGATGATGGACAGGGAGGCCTGGCATGCTGCAGTCCATGGGGTCGCAAAGAGTTGCACACGACTGAGAGACTGAATTGATACTGAGTCCATATTATGTTCAAATGGATTGGGGAAGGGAAGAGGTCAGATTTGTTAAATATTGGTAAAAATCATATTTGACATTCTTTCCTAAAATAAAATGGTCCATTTTTAGAAAGTTCTAGATAATGAGCACCAGGGCGATTGCTTTTCAGGGCCAGCCTCTCACATACTGATGGCTTACAGTCATAAGGAGGTAAATACAGAGCTTGGGGATGGTGCCAGTCTCAGGATGTGCTCTAAGGATTCCTCTCCATCCTAATGAATCTTGTGTTTGGAAGGTGTTTATGCAGAGATGATTTGTCTCTCTCTTTAAGAGAGAACAACCAGATGTTCCCTTGATATTAGGATTTTGTGATACAGGCTGGATACCAGCATTGTAGCACACTAGAGGGTACTGATGTGGTACCCACTTGCCATGGTAATTCCAAATGCAACACAGCCAGGTTTGAATATCAGGTGATTCGGTGTACTACAGTTGTCCCTTGGTATCTGGGGATTGGTTCCCTGACCCCCACAGATACCAAAATCCACAGATGCTCAAGTTCCTCATATAAACTTGCATAGTATTTGCATATAAACTATATTCTCCCATATACTTGGAATCTTCTCTAAGTGACTTATACAATATGATGTAAATAGTTTTAAATACAATATAAACACAATATAAATAGTGTTTGCATGCAACAAATCCAAATTTTGCTTTTTGGAATTTTCTGGAAATATTTTAAATCTGTGGCTGGTTGAATCTGAGGATGCAGAACCTGCAGATATGGAGGGCCAACTGTGCTAGATTCAAACAGACATTCTAAATTATATTTATTAGTGCTTTTTGATACAAAAAAAGAATAAGAAAAAAATAACCTACTGTTCTATCACTAATAAATTTACCCTATCATCTCAATTTACTTTTACTTTATTTCCAAGCTTATTGAGATATAATTTATACACAGCAAAATTTAGCCTTTTGAGGGTACAGTTCAGTGAATTCAGATAAGACCATGTAACCATGACCCCAGTTGGGATACAGAGCATGTTCATTACCCCCAGAAGTTCCTTCATGCCTTTTTGTGGGTGCCTTTCCCCACCCTTGATCCCTGAAAATCACTAACCCAATTTCTGCCCCTACACTTTCGCCTCAATTATTAAGAAATAATTTAAGAATCAAGTAAGAAATTTCAAATATTAAAGTTATGTTTAGGGTAATTTAAGAAGTAATTTCTTGTTTTTTGCGAGAGTTCTGGAGTTGGAAGAAGTGGAATCCTATTTTGTCAGTTACTTTTCCTTTACTGCATAGTGGTTAAAAAATGTAGTCTTAGACTTTTGACATAATGGAATTTACTGAGATTTTCTCCATAATTATTATATGGAGAATATAATAACATAATTATTATATTATATATAATTATATATATCTAAGTATGAAACAACTACTTGAAATAAGAGTGGTCTCCATCAGTTGATATGCCAATGTGTATTAGAGTGACCAGATTAATTTTAATTATTGCGTGGGTACTCAGTCGGGTCTGACTCTTTGCAATCACATGGACTATAGCTGACCTGGCTCCTCTGCCCATGGGATTCTCCAGGCAAGAATACTGGAGTTGCTTGCCATTTCCTCCTTCAGGGGATCTTCCTGACCCAGGGATTGAACCCAGGCCTCCTGCAATGCAGACCAACTCTTTACCATCTGAGCCACCAGGGAAGACCTATGGTGGCGCAGTGGTAGGAAATCTGCCTGCAATACAGGAGACCCAGGTTAAATCCCTAGGTGGGGAAGATCCTGGGGGAGGAAATGGCAACCCACTCTAGCATTCTTGCCTGGAAAATCCCATGGACAGAGGAGTCTGGGGGGCTACAGTCCATGGGGTCACAAAGAGTCGAACTTGACTGACTGAGCATAGTTCAGTCAATAGCATCAGTTTTAACTCTTAGGTCTTTAAAAATTCTTAAATATATATTTTTTACTATTTCACCTAATTCTTAAGCATGACTGAAGGTGCTATTGCTAAGTTGCTTTAATCGTGTCTGACTCTTTGCAACCCCATGGACTATAGTCCACCAGGCTCCTTGTCCATGGGATTCTCCAGGCAAGAATACTGGAGTGGGTTGACATGCCCTCCTCCAGGGGATCTTCCTGACCCAGGGATCGAACCTACATCTGTATTGTAGGCAGTTTCCTTACCACTGAGCTACTGGAGAAGCCCAAGCAGGACTAATATATCAAAATAAACAATGACTCAAATGCAGTAAAAGCTTATTTCTCACTCTCATAAAATATTCTGGTCACAAGTGGCTTTCCTGAAGGCAGTGGTTCAAAGACCTAGTTCTTTCTTCCTTGAGGGTCCTCCATGTCCCAAGGCCATATCATTGCCTTGGGGGAAGAGAGAGCAGAGTGAGTTTCTTAAAAGTCTTAGCCCAGAAATATCTTACATCAGATTGGCTGGAATTCAGTCACACGGCCATATCTAGCTGCAAAGGAATCTGGGAAATCCAAAGTTGTGTACTTGGGACAAAAAGCACACAGACTCTGATGAGCAGCTAGCAACCCCTGAGCCAGTTCTGCGTGCTAACGTGAGTGAGTTAAAATCTCTTTAATGTTTCTGTGTATTTATCACTGTATTCCCTGCCTTTTTTTGCTGTACCAGGTCTCAGCTGCAGTTGGGGAGATCTAGTTCCCTGACCAGGGATCGAACTTGGGCCCCCTGCACTGGAAATACAGAGTCTTAACCACTGAACCACAAGGAAAGCCACTCCTTGCCCTTTATTCTTTACATAATTTGATGCTTTGTTGTTTGGTACATGTATCTTGTTCAGTCTCTAAGTCATGTCCAACTCTTCACAACCCCATGGACTGCAGCACACCAAGCTCCGCTGTCCTCTACTATGTCCCAGAGTTTGCTCAAATTCATGTGTTAATAGTGGCTTAAACAACACAAAGGTATTACCTTACAGCTCTGGGGATCTGAAGATTCACTAGACTAACATCAATGTGTTGTCAGGGCTGCACTCTTTCTGCAGGCTCCAGGGGAGAATCTGCTTCCTTGCCTTCCTTGCTTCCAGAGACTACCCTTATTCCTTGGTTCATGGCCCTCTTCCATCTTCCAAGGCAGAAATTCCATCACTGCAGCCCCAGCTTCCATCATCATATCCCATCCTCTGATACCACTCCCTTCCTTTTTCACTTATGAGGACCCTCGTGATAGCACTGGCTCCATGTGGATAATTCAGGATAATCTCCCCATCTCAAAATCTTTCATGGAAATTCATCTATAAAGTCCCTTTTGTCATGGTCACATATTTACAAGCTTCAGGAATTGTACACGGACATCTTTGGGGGAACCATTATTCTGCCCAACCACAAAACCTGAAGCTCCATATAAGTGATCGTCATGGTCTTGTTGTGGATAATTTATCAGCTTAAAGTGCCACTTTTGCCTTGTTTCAGTTCTTGGCCTTGAATTCAACCTTGTGTGACATCAGCACAGTTTGTGAATAGTTGCTTGATGTGTCTTTGTCAAGCCTTTTACTTTTAACCTTATTGAATCACTTATTTTGAATGTCTTTCAAGAATTGAGTTCTTATAAACTTGAGCCTGAAGTTTTCTTCTTATAGGGAATGAGTTTGACTCTCTTATAGTTACTGCTGTTGTTTCGCCTCATTCTGTCATCTTCTTTGTGTACATGCTTCTTTTTAAGTTTTCAGTTAAACTGAAAACCTTTGCTATATGGGTTATCTTTTTGTTATATGGGTTATCTTTTCTCAATCTTATTTCTCAATCTTGCTTTTTCTTCTGCTATTTTCAAAGTTTTATTTATCTGATTTTAGTTCTTCAAGTGGTTATAATTATACATTTTAAAGTAAGCTTGAGCCTCTTCACTAGTTTACCAATATTTGACACATCTACTGAATCCTCTCCATGAATGAAAACATTCATCGTAAACGTCTTCTCATT
Source organism: Bos grunniens (assembly GCF_055505025.1). Classification (NCBI taxonomy): domain Eukaryota; kingdom Metazoa; phylum Chordata; class Mammalia; order Artiodactyla; family Bovidae; genus Bos; species Bos grunniens. Next base: position 40,224,721 of record NC_141190.1, on the reverse strand, counting down.
TATCTACACAAATACAGCCCTAATTTTCACTTACAATATTATTATTCTTTTTTCTTCCAATTTTATTGAGATATAAGTGACACACAAAGCTGCCTAAGTTTAAGGTGTAAGCACAGGGATTTGACTTGTACACATCATGAAATGATTATCACAATAAGTTTAGTGAACATTCATCATCTCATAGAGACACAAAACTAAAATAGAAAAAAATTTTTCCTTATAATGAGAACTCTTAGGAATTATTCTCTTAACATTCATATATAACCTACAGCAGCATTAATTGTATTTATCAAGTTGTACATTTATCTCATCTACTTATTTATCTTATAACTGGGAGTTTGTACATTTTGACTGCCTTCATCCAATCCCGCCTTCCTCTCATGCCTTGCCTCTAATAACTGCATATCTGATTTCTTCTCCTGAGTTTGTTTTTTTGTTTGTTTCTGAAGCAAAACTGACCTACAAAACAATGTTAGCCCCAGTTACACAACATAGTGATTCTATATTTCTATACATTTCAAAATGATCACCAGGATAAGTCCAGTTACAACTTGTCACCGTACAAAGATACTGCAGTTACTGACTATATCCCTCACACTGTGCATTCCATTCCGATGACGCATTTATTTTGCAACTGGAAGTTTGTACCTCTTAATCTCCTTCACTTGTTTCTTTCGTTATTCTTATTGCTGTCATTGCCACAGGATTGAGCACACTTTAAAGATTTATGACGTTTTCCATCTACAATTATGATATGCAGGTCTGTTCCTTTCATGATAATCTCAAGTTCAGTGCTCACCCAACTCTTTCACTACTGTCCCCACTAATCTGTTTCTGCCCAAGCCCCACCTCCAATGTGTCTGGCTTTGTCCTCTTAGATATCTGAAGAACTCTTTCTTTCCTTTGGCATTGTATTATCTTTATTGGGGTATGTCTTAGTATTGATCACTCTATATCTTTTTTATTTTGGGGCAATAAAAAAGACAATGATCAATACTGCCTTTTGATCAGGAGAGGCTTCATTTTAGGAAGAACATGAGTTTTTTTCCCCCAATGTATCTTTGAATAATGCTTTTGTTCATTTATTGGATTCTCTGTTGGATCATGTCCATTCAATATATTTGTTTATAGTCTCTGTATGCATTATGATCGCCTCAGTTTTGCATTCTCTTTGTTGTTGTTGAGTCTCTTATTTTATTTTACCTATTGTTTTTTTGTTTTCTTGGCTGTGACACACAGCTTGTGGGATCTCAGTTTCCAGACCAGGGATTGAAACCTTGCCTTTGACACTGAAAGCAGAGTCCTAACCACTGGTCCTCTGAGGAGTTCCCAATTCTCTTATTTGTTTTCTTTATTTTGTATTCTTTCTTGAAGGTTTATTACTATTTTAAGTTGCTGATAAACAAACAATTTGCCCTAAGGAAATGATTCAGGGTAACCGGCCCTCTCCACTCCACTCCCCCCGGGCACCTTTGATAATTCTGCCAGTGCCCATTTAAACATCCACAATTCCAGAACCAGGGTTACAGGTTCACAGTCTCAGCTTCTTTACTGTTCTGTCATGAGAAGGCTTTTCTCCCAGAAAACCAGAGTGCTAACTATCTGCTTCCTCCTCCCCCACATAGGATGCCCCTGAGGAAAAGGAGTCACTGCACGGCTCCCAGGAACAATATCCACTTCTTACAAATGTCAGGGTAACGTGGTATAGGGGCTTCCCGGGTGGCGCAGTGGTAAAGAATCCGTCTGCTAATGTAAGAGATGTGGGATCAATCCCTGGGTCTGGAAGATTCCCTGGAGGAGGAAATGGCAACCTGCTCCAGTATTCTTGCCTGGAAAATTCCATGGACAGAGAAGCTGGCAGGCTACAGTCCATGGGGTCACAAAAGAGTCAGACTCAAATGAGTACACACACAAAAGATGTTTTAAAGATTCTGAACATTGCCACCTAAAACCCTTCCGTGTGTAACTTTCCAGAGAAACTCAGAGAGAAATGTTACAACGTTTTAAAGAGATTTGGCATTTGCTGCCACAAGAGAATTCATAAAGTGAATTAATTATTTAGCTGTTTTCTGTAAAGCAGCCTAGAAATACCTTTGGGGCATCTGTGTTTAATTCTGCTAAAGGATGAGCAGTCTGCTTAATTTCTCCCTTTCATATTTTACTAACATTTTTCCTCCTCTATTTACTCCATTAAAGTCTACAACAGCATAAAGGATGAAAGAATGCGTTCAATTGTTTTAAAATGCTAATTTCATCAAGCCTGTGGTGGCTGTTCAAGGTGATTTCTTCTTTAATGAGGAGATGACTTGGTAAATTTCTGACTCTCAATGTAAACTGTTCAGTGTTCAGTTCACAGCCTCACTAATTTATGTGTTAATTTGATCAAGAGTAGTTTACATTGCGAACCACAAAACCTGCGTTTCCTTCATTGTTGTTGACAACAGGGAATCCACTTCATGTATGTAAATCAGGCATTACTCCTCTCTGAAAGGCAAAGTGCAGTAATCAGAGGTGATGGAAACCACGAGTTAGTAGAAATTCCATGCGCACAGAAGCTATGAGGAAGTAGAATAGAATAATAGAAAAGACACTCACAGTAGTAACAAAAATAGGCAGAAAGTTTTATTGCTCTGTGGGTTGAACTTCAGAAAAGGGAACACTAAACGGTCACCTTGAGTGGGGAATTAATAATGTGACCTTGAGAATGACATTGGAATCCAAATGGTGTTCCAGTCTCCCTAGGAGGCTCAGCTCTACCGCTGATTTATCTTTCTAATTAGGAAGTATATTTATAACCATCCCCGTTATTGGGGGCAATCTGAATGGTCCTGCAAAGTAAGATTCAAGCCAAAGTCATGGTCCCATGAGGAGACCAGATGGCAGGTATGGCTGGGTGAGGGCAAACCAACCAATGCTTTGGTTTTAGTCTCTAAGTCATGTCCGACACTTGCGACCCCATGGATTGTAGCCTGCCAGGCTTCTCCATCCATGGGATTCTCCAGGCAAGAATACTGGAGTGGGTTGCCATTTCCTGCACCAGGGGAGCTTCCTCTAATCCAGGAATCAAACCCAGGTCTCCTTCATTGCAGGCAGATTCTTTACCAACTGAGCTACAACAGAAGCCCCAAAACTAACCAACGTCAGTGAGAAAAAACACTCAAATGTAGGTGCAGCCAAGGAAGAAAGACAGCCTGTCTCCATAGATAAAGGAGAGCATATTTAAGTGGTCATGCTAGAGAATAGTCTTCATCACACATTCAACAAGTAGCATCAGGCACGGGACTGGCAGGACCGTATACATGAACACACAGACTGTGCGAAGCCGCAGCCCCACCTCCCAGCAGAGTGATGAGAGTACAGAGTCCCTGCCCCTGTGGAGCTCACATTTGAATGAGGCTCGCAGGGAACTGTTTGCTGAACTGCATCACAGTTGGGGAGCTGGAGCGCTTATCCTCTCACTCCTGCCGTCTACTGACCAAGGGCTGCTCTGCTCTTCCACGTCATCTCCACACCTACAGCCAATGAACAGACAGACGATCTACAGCCTTGGACGGACAATCAGGAGGCTACTGGCGGGTTAGAGAGCTGTTCCCTGTGGCCTCCAGGCCAGGCTGGGCTAAGAGGAATGGGAGGGGCCCCCACAACCCCTGTTATGATCACAGGTCACTTTCCAGAAGGGCTGGGCTGCCACGCAAGTAGAAGTGGCTGTCTTAAGACCATAACATGTGCTCTTCTGTGGTCACCAAAGGGAGGGAAAAGGACACAGAGGAGTCGGGCTGGCAGATGGCAGAGGACGGCAAGGTCTCACCTATTTTCTCAGTGACATGAGAACAGAGGTCATCAGCCAACGGAGTGGACAGGGGAAGATGTTCAAGGCTGGAGGAAAGCTAAAGTGTGAAATGGTCATCACAAAGTGTAGGGAGATGTGTTTACTGAGAAATAGTATGGGGTGGGATGGTGCTGAGCGCCCTTCCGAGATCAGAAACCACCATTCCAGTTATATGCCTTCTTACAGCGATACTCGGGCAGCAGCAAACAGCTTGTCTGGTTTAATTAGGGCTGGGACATTGTCAGGTGTGTGTGTGAAGGGGCGAGGGGACCAGAGAGCTAAGGGTTAAGCTTTGGCATCAGGAGGAATCCAGGTTTGAGGGGGTGGGGCTAAAATGTAGACACTTTGGGTGCCCTCTTTAACAGAAAGTTTACCAAATCACAAATGTGAAATTAAACACGAGTGAATTTTTTTAGAATCAGAAAATAAGAAATTTTAAAACTCAATGCTTACTGCGGACATCATAACATCCCAAAAAAATAACATGCTTTTTAATTAGCTGTCTGATACAACTTTGTATTACTTCCTTTCCTGCCCTCTTTTGCCTATTCATGTGACAATAATCTTAGAGAACAGAAACATAATTCAGTCTTTCCTCTAGCAAGGTTGATGGATATCTGGTTTTTTTCCCTTATTGATAGTTGCAGAAATAAAACATATGACTTCACACAGATATAATTACTGTGTGTAATACTGATACAGCTTTTATGCTGCTGCTGCTAAGTCACTTCAGTCGTGTCCGACTCTGTGCGACCCCATAGACGGAAGCCCACCAGGTTCCCCTGTCCCTGGGATTCTCCAGGCAAGAACACTGGAGTGGGTTGCCATGTCCTTCTCCAATGCATGCAAGTGAAAAGTAAAAGTGAAGTCGTGAAGTCGCGTCTGACTCTTCGTGACCCCATGGGCTGCAGCCTACCAGGCTCCTCCATCCGTGGGATTTTCCAGATGAGAGTACTGGAATGGGTTGCCATTGCCTTCTCCGGGTTTTATGCTACCGATAACGGAAAAACTGGTAGATTCCATTATACATCACGCCCATCAAAAAAGAGCGGATTTATAAGTGTAAACGTTGTATCACTGAAGATATTCTTTCCTCCAAAGTATCTATGAGGAATTTCCACACACCACCTTCTGGGTCCACGCATTTTGAAGCTTGGTTCTCCCTCATTACTCAGACACTTCCCGAGCTGAGCTCTACAGGACCTGCTCAAATCATAATATGACCCTGGGCTCTGACCCCTTGTGTCCTGATGATGGATGGATCAGCATAAAAGGCAGTAGGAATATTCTGGAAGCGAGGTTTACAGGAGGACAGCTAGTGCTATTCTTACTATACTCAACTTTCCTTTAGCCACAAACTGAAAACTGCCTCTGGACCATTCAACCCCACCCAACAAAAAGGCATATGCAACAGAGTGGAAGTGTGAATAGAAAGATCTAGTGATTTTCAACCAATTGTGGTTTAAATAGCTCATTTTTGCAAATTTTGCAATCACACGTGAACTTATGACCTTTGAGGGCCTTTCTCAGGGTTGTAGGAAGATCTCCTACAAATGGGGACCCCCAGGACCCAGATGTCAGTAGCTACACAAGTACCTCTTTAAGGCATAACTGTAATAAAGGGTCTTCTTACTTCTAAGCTAGATGAGAAGTTGGATGTAGAAACACAGCAAGATAAATGTTATCAATAGAAGGTGTGGATCCTGTTGAAAAGTGCTGAGGTGGGCGGTTCTGGAGTCAATGCACCGAAAATACAGGTTGAAGTAGGTCTCAGCCTGAGATGCCTGAATCCAAGGTCTTGGATTTCATGACATTTCAACAGAAATAAGAACTAAAGTAGGACCACCGGGCTTACACAAGATGGAGGCAATGGTATTTGGACACAAAAAAAGCCAGGCATTGCATGGATTCCAGAGCCACACTGTCCCATATGGTGGCTACTAGCCACATTTGATTACTCACATATAACTCAACTAAAAACTCATTTCAAGGGCCCAATACCCATACCTGGTGAGCATATACCCATATCTGTCTACTACATTGAAAAGTGCAGATATATTGACAGAACAGTCCTGTGATAGAACATGCTATTGGACAATATACTCTAGAAGACATTGAAATTAGTAACAATTATAACCAAAGTGTTGGGGTACAAAAAAATGAGCCGCGCTGCTTGAGTTCAAATCCTGGCTCCATCAAGGACTAGCAATGTATCATTTTGGATACATTACTTAGCCTGTCTGTGCCTTAGTTTCCTCATCTTTAAAATGAATATTATCATAATGCTTACCTTAGAGGGTTGTTGTGAAGATAAGTTAATATAGCAAATGCTTAGGACTGTACCTGGCACATAGGAAATACTACTCAAGTGTTAGCTATGCTTATTATATGCTAAAAATCCTCACTGAATGAGGGAGTGTAAAAGGAGGGGAACCAGGATCAGAAGATGACTGCAACGTTGAGGGGCAGCAATGAGACAGTCTGAGGGTGGTGCTGGAGAAAAGCTGGAATTTTGAAAAAAGGAGGGCAGAGCCTGTACTGGGAGCCAGCAAGGCACCTAACCCTTCTCTGGGCTCCAAGAAATGTGGCTGGAAACAATACCATACTGCAGAGGGTATGAGAGGGATATAGAGGAAACCAAACACTCAGGGCACAGCTTCATTTCTGCTGATAGGAGAAGGTGGAAGAAACACTCAGAGAAGAGGTCCATGTTGGATGGAATTTTGCTGACGGTAACCCCAGTGTCCCAAATGGCCCAAGACAAAGCTGCGGAGGCAGGCGTGTTGGAGAACTGGATCAAATGACAAGGCCTTGCCTGGAGAAGCATCGCAGTGGCCACGTTCCCCTGGGAAGCTGACACTTCCAGTGTGACTGAGGCACAGCAGAGTGGAAGGCATGAAGGTGTGAAGAGGGTGAGGGTCTGCTGGGGGAAGGTGGGGACCCCGTGGTCATCACAGCCTCCTCTGCAGGTCCTTTTGGCAATTTACAATGTATGCTGGACAGTGTCACAGCTAGAGGTGCAGAGCTCTGGGTGACTTAGTGTCAAACATCAGGTAACCCTTCTGTTTTAACCCACCTCCCCCCTACATCACTCCATCCATCCATATCCCCCACCAATCTGTCCTCTCCCCCACCAAGTCACCTATAAATCCATCCACCCATCTATGCATCCAGCTGCCCACCCATCTGCCGACTCCCCACCCATGTACCTATCTCTGGCTACCCTTATAAGCACCTGATAAATGAAAGGCTTAGTGTTTCATTTAGACGACTGAAGCCTTTTCATGCTTTTTCATTTCCAATCTCATTTTCTCCATTTCTCTTTATCATGATGGATTTTATGCACGTAAATCCCTTGTCTCATTTATAATTTCAGCTTCAAGACCACAGTTCAAGCCATTCTTCTCCCCACAGAGGCCCTTTCTCCTCCATGCTGTTTGCACTGCTTGGGCATGACTAATTAACTTCTCTAATCATCATAAGCCTCCTCCCAACACTGTTGGCATTAGGCAAGAGCAAGTCGAAAGCATTGTGTCATTTCCTAAAATTTAATAAGAAAACAATAGCTTGGGATTTATAAGTTTTCTGACAGTACAGACATTTGCCCAGGGAGAGATGGATACATAAAATCCAGTTCATCAACTGGCAAGATGTGCATAAATAGAGGAAAGGATTGTTGAAAATACATGTTGAGCCTGAGCTCTCTCTAGCATAGTGTTTGGAGGAAGGATGATAAGAGCTGACATTTATGCAGCTCTTACTAAGGGCCAGGTTCTCTGTCTGCATTGTTTTATTTAATTATCACTGCATAAAGGATAAATTTAGCTCTTCTCCCATTTTGCAAATAGGGAAACTGAGGCATTGCTCAATGCTTGGAGAAGCATCACAGTGGCCACGTTCCCCTGGGAAGCTCACAGTCAAGCATAGGCAGCTAGGAAGGCTGCCTTTAGAGCCCATGCTCTCTCTCTACTAGACAGAGGGTTGAGGCTTAACTGGAGACCAGGTACCCAGGGGAAATAGCATAGCAGAGCCTGCGGGTCAAGGGCCTCAGGCCCTTGAGCCTCCTTACTGCCAATACCTCACTGGGTGATCTTGGGTGAGTTTATGAAAACGCAGGTTTCCATAAAATGAAAAGGCTGAGTTGATGATCTCCCAGGGCTGTTCCAGCCCCAAAGCCTGGAAGATCTACATTATTACATCGCTGGCTATGGAATTCATTTACAGCATTAAAATCAAAGCTGCTGAAAAGTTACCCAAGCAGCCAGAATTAACCAGAGCAAGGACTGCAAGTGGAAATATCAATACACCAACCTTGAAACACAGTCTGGGCAATTCTGTGTCCAGGGAGAGCCCCAGAGACGATCCCACCATTGCAAACTGTGAGTCCACTGCCCGTGGATGCCTGGAGAATCTGCAAAACCCAGCTTTACAGAGAACGGCTTACAAGGAGGCACACAACCCATCCCCAGCACAGGCAAGACGCTGAGTAGACTCCTCCATTCAAAAATCTGCTGTGTACTGCCTACCATTTTGGAAAAGACCCTGATGCTGGGAAAGATTGAAGGCAGGAAGAGAAGGGGACGACAGAGGACAAGATGGTTGGATGGCATCACTGACTCAGTGGACCTGAGTTTGAGCAAATTCCGGGAGATGGTGAAGGGCAGGGAAACCTGGCATGCTGCAGTCCATGGGGTTGCAAAGAGTTGGACACAACTGAGCAACCGAACAACCACCACCACCTCCTACCATGTGCCCAAGTGCTGAAGACATCAGATGACTAGATCAGAGACAGCCCATAGACACCCAGCCTGGGGGGCTGAAACATGCCCTGCATGGGAGGATATTCAAAAGGTTTGAGGGCCCAGATGGGGGGCAGTAATCCACATTCTCCCTAGTCTCACTGGCTTCCTTCAGTCCCTCAGACTCGCCAAGCCCCTTGCTTCCACTTCTCCAGGTTCTGAAATGTTCTTCCCCTGCTCTGGGGACAGTGGGCTCCCTCTCATGCTCCAAGGACCAGATTACAAGCTATCTCCTCAAAGAGCTCCCCTTTCACTCCTCACCTATGAGCTCCTTTACCATTCTCCATCCCAGCATATAGTTGTATATATTTTTAAATTTTATTGGAGTAGAGTTGGTTTACAATGTTGAGTTAGTTTCTGCTGCTGCTGCTAAGTCACTTCAGTCGTGTCCAACTCTGTGCAACCCTATAGATGGAAGTGCACCAGGCTCCCCCGTCCCTGGGATTTTCCAGGCAAGAACACTGGAGTGGGTTGCCATTTCCTTCCCCAAACCATGAAAGTGAAAAGTGAAAATGGATACACTCGGTCGTGCCCAACTCTTAGTGACCCCATGGACTGCAGCCCACCAGGCTCCTCTGTCCATGGGATTTTCCAGGCAAGTGTACTGGAGTGGGGTGCCATCGCCTTCTCCGTGAGTTAGTTTCTACTGTACAGCAAAGTGAATCGGCGATATGTACACATATATCCCCCCCTTTTCTTTGCATTCCCTTCCCACTTAGGTCCCCACAGAGCACTGGGTAGAGTTCTCTGTGCTATACAGTGGGTTCCCATTAGTTATCTGTTCTATGCATGCATGCTCAGTCCCCTTAGTCATGTTCAACTCTCTGCGACTCTATGGACTACAGCCCACCAGGCTCCTCAGTCCGTGGGATTCTCCAGGCAAGAATACTGCAGTGGGTTGCCATTTCCTTCTCCAATGCATGAAACTGAAAAGTGAAAGTGAAGACGCTCGGTCATGCCCAACTCTTAGCGAGCCCATGGACTGCAGCCTGCCAGGCTCCTCCATCCATGTGATTTTCCAGGCAAGAGTGGGGTGCCATTGCCTTCTCCATGAGTTAGTTTCTGCTGCTGCTGCTAAGTCACTTCAGTTGTGTCTGACTCTGTGCGACCCCATAGACGGCAGCCCACTAGGCTCCTCTGTCCCTGGGATTCTCCAGGCAAGAATACTGGAGTGGGTTGCCATTCCCCCCTCCAAAGGATCTTCCCGACCCAGGGATCGAACCCACATCTTCTGCATCTCCTGCATTGCAGGCATATTCTTTAACCGCTGAGCCACTGGGGAAGAACTATTTATACATAGCATCAATCGCATATACATGTCAATCCCAATCTGCCAGTTCATCCTCCCCTTTTCCCACTTTGGTGTCCATACCCTTGTTCTCTATGTCTGTCTCTATTCCTGCCCTGCAAATAGGTTCATCTGCACCACTTTTCTAGATTCCACAAATGTTAATATTACTGTATGTGTTCTTCTGACTTACCTCACTCTGTACAACAGATGGCAAATGGCATGCAAATAGCATGGTTTCGTTCCTACCACTGCTGAAACCATTGATGGTGATTATTTTTCTTACACTCTCACTAAACTGAGTTCCAAGAGGGCACGTGCTGGGTCTACTATAACCACTCCAGTGCCCCCAGCCAATGCCTGCCACATCATTTCAAACCTTTTGTGAATGAAGAGCTAGCTGGGGGGAGGCAGGGAAGGCTCCACAGGGGAGACGTCGGAAGGAAAAGCAGGTTCCCAGACGTGCAGGGTGAGGACATGGTGCACGTTCAGGATGGCAGCACGTGCAAAGACATGGGGGTAACACTGAGAAGGATGACCCCAGGAAAGTGTCTGATGGGGAATGAGGGACGTGGCCCCCCTCTCAACACCTGTGGATCCAAATCTTGAAAGGACCCGCCCTTCCTTTTTTCTTCCTCAGAAAAATGTTGTAAGTAAACACAACCACTGAGTCTCAAATAAAACAAGGCTAATGAAAACAAGAAAATGATGCAAATGATAGCTTACAGATGCCTGAGGAGGGAAGAAACCTCACAGCTGATGATGCCGGATGTGACAATGAATCATGATTTATGTCTCCAGATGATTCTACCAAAAAAAAAAAAAGGTTACACCAAGTCTGTCTTGGTGCATCTCCTTAAAGGACTGGCCGACAGTCATTACCATGTGAGTCTAATTTACACCTGCCTATGGGCCCACACGCTAGTAAAGTCATGCTCAAAATTCCTCAAGCCAGGCTTCAGCAATATGTGAACCGTGAACTTCCTGATGTTCAAGCTGGTTTTAGAAAAGGCAGAGGAACCAGAGATCAAATTGCCAACATCCGATGGATCATGGAAAAAGCAAGAGAGTTCCAGAAAAACATCTATTTCTGCTTTATTGGCTATGCCAAAGCCTTTGACTGTGTGGATCACAATAAACTGTGGAAAATTCTGAAAGAGATGGGAATACCAGACCACCTGATCTGCCTCTTGAGAAATTTCTATGCAGGTCAGGAAGCAACAGTTAGAACTGGACATGGAACAACAGACTGGTTCCAAATAGGAAAAGGAGTTCGTCAAGGCTGTATATTGTCACCCTGCTTATTTAACTTCTATGCAGAGTACATCATGAGAAACGCTGGACTGGAAGAAACACAAGCTGGAATCAAGATTGCCGGGAGAAATCTCAATAACCTCAGATATGCAGATGACACGACCCTTATGGCAGAAAGTGAAGAGGAACTAAAAAGCCTCTTGATGAAAGTGAAAGTGGAGAGTGAAAAAGTTGGCTTAAAGCTCAACATTCAGAAAACGAAGATCATGGCATCTGGTCCCAACACTTCATGGGAAATAGATGGGGAAACAGTGGAAATTGTAGGACTTTATTTTTCTGGGCTCCAAAATCACTACAGATGGTGACTGTAGCCATGAAATTAAAAGATGCTTACTCCTTGGAAGGAAAGTTACGACCAACCTAGATAGCATATTGAAAAGCAGAGACATTATTTTGCCAACAAAGGTTCGTCTAGTCAAGGCTATGGTTTTTCCTGTGGTCATGTATGGATGTGAGAGTTGGACTGTGAAGAAGGCTGAGTGCTGAAGAATTGATGCTTTTGAACTGTGGTGTTGGAGAAGACTCTTGAGAGTCCCTTGGACTGCAAGGAGATCCAACCAGTCCATTCTGAAGGAGATCAGCCCTGGGATTTCTTTGGAAGGAATGATGCTGAAGCTGAAAGTCCAGTACTTTGGCCACCTCATGCGAAGAGTTGACTCATTGGAAAAGACTCTGATTCTGGGAGGGACTGGGGGCAGGAGGAGAAGGGGACGACAGGGGATGAGATGGCTGGATGGCATCGCTGACTCGATGGACGTGAGTCTGGGTGAACTCCGGGAGTTGGTGATGGACAGGGAGGCCTGGCGTGCTGCGATTCATAGGGTCACAAAGAGTCGGACACGACTGAGTGACTGATCTGATCTGATCTGATCTGATAGGCCCACTGTGGAGAAGGCAATGGCAACCCACTCCAGTACTCTTGCCTGGAGAATCCCAGGGACAGAGGAGCCTAGTGGGCTGCTGTCTATGGGGTTGCACACAGTCGGACACGACTGAAGCGACTTAGCAGCAGCATAGGCCCACTGAGTTCTTCTCATCACAGACAAGATCCTCTTTCGAGAGCACAAGTCTGGCAAGGAAAGCAGCGAGGCCTGGTTCACAGATGCGTCTCCCAGCCCTCTTCTCAGCCCCTGTTCCCCAGCGCCTTCTTCCCATCTCATCCTGACTGCACTCTTAGGCAGTGGTCTCCACCCTTTTTGGCACTAGGGATTGTCTTCATGGAAGATAATTTCTCCATGGACGGGCAGGGCATTAGATGGGGGGTAGGGAGGATGGTTATGGGATGATTCAAGAGTATTCCATTAAGTATTCCATTAAATAAAGCACACAAGAAAGTGCACTTTATTTCTATGATTATCCCATCAACTCCAGCTCAGACCATCAGGCATCAGATCCCAGAGGTGGAGACCCCTGCTCTTACGGATGGGGTGATGCAGTTGAGGACTTCCTCTGAGTTGCTGAGCACCACAGAACTGGTTCTGTATCACCTTCCTGTCTCCCCCCAAATGGTGATGCCAAGTCTGTTCCCTCTGCTTTAGGCATTTGCACAGAAAGTGTACCCGGGAGCTTCTAGTGTTGAGAGGGGAGATTTACCAATGCTAATGACAAGGATGGCACATTACATCCAGATCAACCCCCAACACACTCATCACAGGGCTGGTGCCACAGTGCAGACACCAAAGGAATTAGTGATGATGAGATGCCTCCTTGTCAAGTGGAACTGGAGAAGTGATCATTACTTGGAGTTTATATGCTTCCTCAAATGAAAATGAGCAAGCACCTTCTTCCTAACAGAAAAAGCTCCCGCAGCCAAGCATCAGCTGCAATGTGGGTTTTCGGTGATGCCAGCTCTGTTATTAACCATCCTAATGGAAGCAGCTCATGGAACTGAGAGGCTGGATCCTCTAGGAGGATCTTGCTATAACTAACTTCACAGTGAGATTGAGGGAAGTGACAGCATGTACCCCCAGAGATTTACTGTGTGCTTTGAAAGACAGCTGACTGAGTACAACGTAGTTTCTGTTTAAGTAACAAAATGTCTTTCTTCCAGCTTTGAAATCTACTGTTGAAAAACTCGATTCGGTTCCCACCCGGTAACATTTCAATTTCTAAAATGATCAATCCTCCTCTGAAGGGAAGCTAAACTTTTGAATCAATGAGAAACTTCTTAGTAATCACATATTCCAATAAAACCCCTCCCTTCTGGTTTTGGAGTGGTGTCTGTTTGTGCCTCTTGGGGCCACTTGACAAGATGAAACACTCAAAAAGCTTCAGGGAACAACCACTCTAACAGCTGTCCTACACAAATGACAACCAGACTCCTTGAATTTCTAGAGAAAGATGGGATTTCTTTCCTGGTAGGTTGTGATACACATTAGCAAACAACTCCTTGAATTAAATAGCTTAGATCCAAGGAGCCTGGTGGGCTACCATCCATGGGATTGCAAAAGAGTTGGACAGTCTCAGCAACTAAACAACGACAAGAAGAAGAAGGCAGGGAGGGGACATCAGGGCCCCACTCCATTGTCGCCACTCTCCCGGGTTAGATGGAATGATGACTGCACCTCACAGATGCTCATGCAAACAGTTCCACTGAATCTCTGCCAAGTCCAAACCCATCTAGGAGCGTGGTATGCTTCTTTCAAGAAACTTGACTCTGCTAACATCAGTGATTTGCAGGCATAAAATATACAACAGATGATTGTTCAAAGACATGCTAGTTGTGTCTCACTCTCAGGCAAGGTACCCCAGTAAATGCACAGCGCCCTTTTATCTATTATTGAAACGACAATGTAAAACAAAGGCATGAATACTTCTATCATTTGGCCTAGGAAGTGAAATGGACTGGAGCTCCAGGCTACTGGGCTTGACTCACTCCAGGATGTAACTGCAGCAGCCAGCCTGCATGGGATCTTGCCATGTGATCCTGGGGATGACCAGGCGCCACAGGCCCAGTGAGGCCAGAGGCTCTGCAGGGCTTGTCCCCCACCAGACCCTGGGCTCAGGACTTCTTTGCAGAAGACTGGCCTGTGAATGTGAGAAAGAGAATCCAAAGGAACTTCCCCCAGCTGCCCTGCTCCCAACTCACATCATCTTTATTTTAATAAAGATAGCCATGCATGGAAAGGGGAAAGAGGACCTCAAACTATACAGAGAAAGGTTTAAATTTTTTTTAAAAAGGACCATGTGCAACAGACTCACAGACTTAGAGAATGTATTTATGGTTGCTGGGGGAAGAAGGAGGGGGAAGAGATAGTTAGGAAGTTTGGGATGAGACATGTACACACTGCTATGTTTAAAATGGATAACCAATAAGGACCTACTGTACAGCACAGGGAACTCTACCCAGTGTTATGTGGCAACCTGGATAGAAGCATAGTTTGGGCAAGAATGGAGATACATGTATATGTTTGGCTGAGTCCCTTGGCTGTCCACCTGAAGCCATCACAACATTGTTGATTGGCTACACGCCAACATAAAATAAAAAGTTTAAACTGAAAACAGAAGGAAAAAAAGGACCATTTGCTCTCCCTCTACTTCCAGTCCTCTACAAAGGCAACCACTATCAACATTTCTTGCACATCCTTCCAGTAAAATATTAGTACACATAACTACATATATTTGCATATGCTTTTAAAATATTTGATTAAGGTTATATTTATAAAGAGAAATATATATGGCTCACACCTGGGTCTCCTGGATTGCAGCAGATTCTTTACTGTCTGAGCCACCAGGGAAGCTCTTACAGAGAGAAATGTATACATATAAAAATCCAAGTATTTATATATAAATCTATATATATGCTATTCTTGATTTTTTCCTTAATGTATTGAAGATAATTTCACATTGCATGCATCTGTTTTTATTTTTTATGTTTTGTTTTCCTTTTTTATTGTGGTCAAGTACACATGACATAAACATTACCATCTTAAGAGCACAGTTCAGTGGCATTACATACATTTGCAACACTGAATGTGTAGCCGTGTGCAACCATCAGCACTATCCATTTCCAAAAGTTTTCATTATCCCAAAACGAAATTAAACAATAACCCATTAAACAATAACCTCCTCTCTCCCCTAAGCCCCTGGTAACCTTTAATTTGTCTATTTCAGATACCTTATGCAAATGAAACCATGCAATGTTTGTCCTTTTGTGTTTGGCTTATTCCACTAAGCACAATGTTTCTGAGGTTCATCCGTGTTATCATGTGTCAGGATTCCATTCATCTTAACGGCTGAGTAATACTCCATTGTATGGATAGACGATATTTTGTTTATCCGTTCACTTGTGAGGGACCCTTGGGTTGCTTCTACCTTTTGGCTATGTACAGTATTGTTGCTTAAATTTCTTGGTGCATATAAGCTGAAGTGGAAGTGTTAGATCATATGGTAAGTCCGTGTATAACTTTTAAAATTTTTTATTTATTTTTTAATTGAAGGATAATTGCTTTACAGAATTTCATGGTTTTCTGTCAAACCTCAACGTTGTGTATAACTTTCTGAGGAGCTACCAAACCATTTTCTATAGTGGCTACATAATTTTACATATCCACCATAAATATATAAAGAGTCCACCCTCCTACATTGTTGGTGGGAATGTAAACTGATGCAGCCACTATGGAAAACATTATGGCGTCTCCCCGCGTGCGTCTCCCTCTCTGCGTCTCCCTGCGTGCGTCCCCCTGTGCGCCTGCGTGCGTCTCCCTCCATGCGTCTCCCTGTATGAGTCTCCCTGTACGTCTCCCTATGTGTGTCTCTCTGTGTGCGTCTCCCTGTATGTGCATCTCCCTGTGTGCGTCTCCCTGTGTGTCCCCCTGTGTGCGTCTCCCTGTATGTGTGTCTCCCTGTGTGCGTCTCCCTGGGTGTGTCTTCCTGTGTATCTCCGTGTATGAGTCTCCCTGTATGAGTCTGCCTGTATGTCTCCCTGTATGTGCGTCTCCCAGTGTGCGTCTCCCTGGGTGTGTCTCCCTGTGTGTCTCCGTGTATGTGGCTCCTTGTATGAGTCTCCTTGTGTGTGTCTCCTTGTGTGTGTGTGTCTCTGTCCAAATCTCCATCTTCTTACAAGGACACCAGTCATAGTGGATTAGGATCCTCTCTAATGTCCTTACCTCAACTTGATTACATCTGCAGAGACCCTATTTCTAAATAAGAGCACATTCATAGGTACAGGAGGTTAGTCAACATATGTTTTAGGGGAGACATGATTCAACCCATAACAGATGTCTAAATCCAGAAACCACCTCCAAAATCTCACCTTTCCAATGCATTCTTCACTTTGTCACTTGAGCAATTTTTTTCCTAAATTATAAGACTGTGTTCCCATGCTCTCAGAAACCTGTTGCAGCTCCAGCCATCTGCAGGCTCAAACCCAAACCCCTTAGCACAGAAGGGCCTCCACTACCCAGCCCTGTCTAATTTCTGCCTCTTCCCTCATTACTTCCTGTCCATGTGCTCTGCATCCCAGGAGCTCCCAGTCATCTGCCCTTCCCCAAACATAGCCTGCACTTTGACTTCTTTCTATGCCCCAAATGTCCTTCAATCATTCCCTCTGCCTCCTGAACTATTACTCATCCTTCAAGTCCCAGAGGTTAAACTGATTTCCTTGAGGAGTTTAAAAATACAGTTATTTTGGAATTTAGAAAGATGGTAACAATAACCCTGTGTAAGAGACAGCAAAAGAGACACTGATGTATAGATCAGTCTTATGGACTCTGTGGGAGAGGGAGAGGGAGAGGGTGGGGAGATTTGGGAGAATAGCATTGAAACATGTATAATATCATGTATGAAATGAGTCGCCAGTCCAGGTTTGATGCACAATACTGGATGCTTGGGGCTGGTGCACTGGGACGACCCAGAGGGAGGGTATGGGGAGGGAGGAGGGAGGAGGGTTCAGGATGGGGAACACAGGTATACCTGTGGCGGATTCATTTCGATATTTGGCAAAACTAATACAATATTGTAAAGTTTAAAAATAAAATAAAATTTAAAAAAATACAGTAATTTGGGGCTTCTCTGGTGGTCCGGTGGTTAAGAATCAGCCTTGCAGGGCAGGGGACACTAGTTCTATCCCTGGTCAGGAAGAGCCCACATGCCACAGGGTACCTAGGCCTGTGCAATCGACTACTGAGCCCATGCTCTGGAGCCCGCGAGCCACAACTGCTGAGCCCACGTGCAGCAACTGCTGAAGCCCGAATTCCCTAGAGCCTGCACTCTGCAATGGGAGAGGCCACTGTAATGAGAGGCCCTCAATGAGATACCACAACCAGGGAGTGAGAGAGTAGCCCCTCACTCGCTGCAACTCAAGAAAGCCAGTGCTCAGTAACAAAGACCCAGTGCAGACAAAGATAAACGCATATATACTATATGTATGTCCATATAGCAATTTGGTGATGTTAATTGAGGAGAAATCTGAGAACTTGTTCCCAAAGGAACTAGTGGCACAAAATTCAGGAGTAGCTTCTTCCTTGTGTGGAGGGGAGCTGCAGAGCACATACAAGCCAGACCCAAACAGCACTGTAAGGAAGAATTCACAGTTTTGCACACCCTATCTCCACCCCATGCCCCTTGTCTACCTGGTTCTATTCCTGTGCTTTCCATCTCAGTGAATGGCTCCACTGTCCATCCTGCAGACAAGTAAGGAACTTCAGTGTCACCCTTCACCCTTAAGCTCTCCACCACCTCCCAGGTGGCACTAGTGGTATAAAGAACCTGCCTGCAATGCAGGAGACACAGGAGATGTGGGTTCAATCCCTGGGTTGGGAAGATCCCCTGGAGAAGGAAATGGCAACCCACTCCAGTATTCTTGCCTGGAGAATTCCACAAACAGAAGAGCCTGGCGGGCTACAATCTGTGGGGTCGCAAAGCATCAGATATGACTAAGCACATACGCACCTCTATTTCTAAATTCAAAATTATATCCTGTGGTTTTTATCTTCTGAACTGCACTCAAAGGTCCAGGTGTTTCTACCACCATCTCAGTCTTATTTTCCAACATCTATCACTGATTACTTAACTGCTCTGCCATTTCCACTCCTGCCCTCCCACACTGCGGCTGAGAGAGCCTTCGAAACAGAAAGCAAATCATGTATATTACACACATACACACACACACACACACAGAGACACTTGTTCTTAAAACCTTTAAACACATTCCCACTGTACTAAGATCAAAAAATAAAAACAAAGCAGGAATTCCCAGCAATGCCTACCAGGCTCTACATAGCTCACATAAATGCCTCCTCTTCAGACCCATACTGACTTGTTCAGCCCACCCTCATTCAATGCCACACTGGCCTTTTCTCACTTCCTGGAACATGCTCCCTCATACCTCAGACTCTTTGTTCTTGGTGTGTCATCTCTCTGGAATGCCCTCCTCGTACCTTGAACCAGGTTCAAATCAGATCTCCAGTTTATCAGATCTCCATTCAAGCATCACTTTCTTAGTACATCCCTATCCTTTCTGAATATGTTGTATTTCCCTTTATAGCCTCTCCATTACTGTGATGCTTTTTTTTTTTTTTTGCACAAACTATAAATAGTTTCTGTGTTAGTGTTTCAGTGTTTATCTGATGCATGGTTCTCACCATACTATACTACATATACTCTACTCTATATTGTAATATACTATACCACATACTGACAGAATGTGGTCCACTGGAGAAGGGAATGGCAAACCACTTCAGTATTCTTGCCTTGAGAACCCCATGAACAGTATGAAAAGACAAAATGATAGGATACTGAAAGAGGAACTCCCCAGGTCAGTAGGGGCCCAATATGCTACTGGAGATCAGTGGAGAAACAACTCCAGAGAGAATGAAGGGTTGGATGTGACTGGTGATAGAAGCAAGGTTCAATGCTGTAAAGAGCAATATTGCATAGGAACCTGGAATGTCAGGTCCATGAATCAAGGCAAATTGGAAGTGGTCAAACAAGAGATGGCAAGAGTGAATGTCGACATTCTAGTAATCAGCGAACTGAAATGGACTGGAATGGGAGAATTTAACTCAAACGACCATTATATCTACTACTGCGGGCAGGAATCCCTCAGAAGAAATGGAGTAGCCATCATGGTCAACAAAAGAGTCTGAAATGCAGTACTTGGATGCAATCTCAAAAATGACAGAATAATCTCTGTTCGTTTCCAAGGCAAACCATTCAATATCACAGTAATCCAAGTCTATGCCCCAACCAGTAATGCTGAAGAAGCTGAAGTTGAATGGTTCTATGAAGACCTACAAGACCTTTTAGAACTAAAACCCCCAAAAGATGCTCTTTTCATTATAGGGGACTGGAATGCAAAAATAGGAAGTCAAGAAACACCGGGAGTAACAGGCACATTTGGCCTTGGAATACAGAATGAAGCAGGGCAAAGACTAATAGAGTTTTGCCAAGAAAATGCACTGGTCATAACAAACACCCTCTTCCAACAACACAAGAGAAGACTCTACACATGGACATCACCAGATGGTCAACACTGAAATCAGATTGATTATATTCTTTGCAGCCAAAGATGGAGAAGCTCTATACAGTCAACAAAAACAAGACCAGGAGCTGACTGTGGCTCAGACCATGAACTCCTTATTGCCAAATTCAGACTTAAATTGAAGAAAGTAGGGAAAACCACTAGACCATTCAGGTATGACCTAAATCAAATCCCTTATGATTATACAGTGGAAGTGAGAAATAGATTTAAGGGCCTAGATCTGATAGATAGAGTGCCTGATGAACTATGGAATGAGGTTCGTGACATTGTACAGGAGACAGGGATCAAGACCATCCCCATGGAAAAGAAATGCAAAAAAGCAAAATGGCTGTCTGGGGAGGCTTTACAAATAGCTGTGAAAAGAAGAGAAGCGAAAAGCAAAGGAGAAAAGGAAAGATATAAGCATCTGAATGCAAAGTCAAAGAATAGCAAGAAGAGATAAGAAAGCCTTCTTCAGCGATCAATGCAAAGAAATAGAGGAAAACAACAGAATGGGAAAAACTAGAGATTTCTTCAAGAAAATTAGAGATACCAAGGGAACATTTCATGCAAAGATGGGCTCGATAAAGGACAGAAATGGTATGGACCTAACAGAAGCAGAAGATATTAAGAAGAGATGGCAAGAATGCACAGAAGAACTGTACAAAAAAGATCTTCACAATCCAGATAATCATGATGGTGTGATCACTGACCTAGAGCCAAACATCCTGGAATGTGAAGTCAAGTGGGCCTTAGAAAGCATCACTACGAACAAAGCTAGTGGAGGGGATGGAATTCCAGTTGAGCTATTCCAAATCCTGAAAGATGATGCTGTGAAAGTGCTGTATTCAATATGCCAGCAAATTTGGAAAACTCAGCAGTGGCCACAGGACTGGAAAAGGTTAGTTTTCATTCCAATCCCAAAGAAAGGCAATGCCAAAGAATGCTCAAAGTACCGCACAATTGCACTCATCTCACGCGTTAGTAAAGTAATACTCAAAATTCTCCAAGCCAGGCTTCAGCAATATGTGAACCATGAACTTCCTGATGTTCAAGCTGGTTTTAGAAAAGGCAGAGGAACCAGAGATCAAATTGCCAACATCCGCTGGATCATGGAAAAAGCAAGAGAATTCCAGAAAAACATCTATTTCTGCTTTATTGACTATGCCAAAGCCTTTGACTGTGTGCTACTGCTGCTAAGTCACTTCAGTCGTGTCCGACTCTATGCGACCCCATAGATGGCAGCCCACCAGGCTCCCCTGTCCCTGGGATTCTCCAGGCAAGAACACTGGAGTGGGTTGCCATTTCCTTCTCCAATGCATGAAAGTGAAAAGTGAAAGGGAAGTCGCTCAGTCGTGTCTGACTCTTAGCGACCCCATGGGCTGCAGCCTACCAGGCTCCTCCATCCATGGGATTTTCACTGGAGTGGGGTGCCATCACCTTCTCCCTTTGACTGTGTGGATCACAATAAACTGTGGAAAATTCTGAAAGAGATGGGAATACCAGACCGCCTGATCTGCCTCTTGAGAAATGTGTATGCAGGTCAGGAAGCAACAGTTAGAACTGGACATGGAACAACAGACTGGTTCCAAATAAGAAAAGGAGTACGTCAAGGCTGTATATTGTCACCCTGCTTATTTAACTTATATGAAGAGTACATCAAGAGAAATGCTGGACTGGAAGAAACACAAGCTGGAATCAAGATTGCCGGGAGAAATATCAATAACCTCAGATATGCAGATGACACCATCCTTATCACGGAAAGTGAAGAGGAACTAAAAAGCCTCTTGATGAAAGTGAAAGTGGAGAGTGAAAAAGTTGGCTTAAAGCTCAACATTCAGAAAATTAAGATCATGGCATCCGGTCCCATCACTTCATGGGAAATAGATGGGGAAACAGTGGAAACAGTGTCAGACTTTATTTTTCTGGGCTCCAAAATTAATGCAGATGGTGACTGCAGCCATGAAATTAAAAGACGCTTACTCCTTGGAAGGAAAGTTATGACCAACCTAGATAGCACATTCAAGAGCAGAGACATTACTTTGCCAACAAAGGTTCGTCTAGTCAAGACTATGGTTTTTCCTGTGGTCATGTATGGATGTGAGAGTTGGACTGTGAAGAAGGCTGAGCGCCGAAGAATTGATGCTTTTGAACTGTGATGTTGGAGAAGACTCTTGAGAGTCCCTTGGACTGCAAGGAGATCCAACCAGTCCGTTCTGAAGGAGATCAGCCCTGGGATTTCTTTGGAAGGAATGATGCTAAAGCTGAAACTCCAGTACTTTGGCCACCTCCTGCGAAGAGTTGACTCATTGGAAAAGACTCTGATGCTGGGAGGCATTAGTGGCAGGAGGAGAAGGGGATGACAGAGGATGAGATGGCTGGATGGCATCTCTGACTCGATGGACGTGAGTCTGGGTGAACTCCGGGAGTTGGTGATGGACAGGGAGGCCTGGCATGCTGCGATTCATGGGGTCGCAAAGAGTCGGACACGACTGAGTGACTGAACTGATACTATATACTATACTACACTATACTATACTATAAGCTCCATAGGGCAGGCACTGAGCTTCTGTCTTATCACGTAGATCCTACGTAACAGGGGTACAGGAAATATTTGCTGAACGGATGAATGACTATTTGTAAATGTAGAACTGAATTCCTCGAGCCACTGTTCTTGCCCCAGTGTCCACGTGATTGAAATTCCTGCTCCGAAGAACAGGGTAGACCATTTTTCCTGGGAAATGTATAAAGGAAAATGTTATGGATCACTCCGGTTGTCCTAAAATCATCTCAGTAGGCAACCATGCCCCTGCAAGGACAGTGAGTGAACACACCGCATGGGCCTGCCCCCGAGCAGGCACGAGTGGGAAATGCTTCCCAAACAAGTTAGATGAAACTGTTCAGTGAGGTTATTTGCGCTGATTCATTCATTGGAACACTGCGGGGATGTCTTCCAAGAATCATGACTTCCATTCCAGCACAGGCAGTGTTTCTTCTAAAGAAAATGCCAAACAGGCTTGGCTGCCTCTCCAGGCACCTGGTTGAAGACAGACAGAGAAGTGATGCCCACAAAATAGAAAAGGACCTCCTTTTTCCTCATTCACTCTGCCAAATGAGCATACAGCCTTTTCACTAAAACTCAAGTAATTTGGGCAGAAGTAAAAAGAAGAAGGGGTGGTAGCAATGATAATGAGAATAATGCTGAGGCATGAGGCTACCATTTACTGAGCTCTCTTTATGGGTCAGGCTCAGTGCAAAACACCCTCCAGGTATAATCTCATTTAATTCTTAGAGACACTATCTTCTTCTGATTGCCTGAGGAATGAGTGGTTCAAAGAGTTTAAATGACTTGGCTAAAATCCACAACAAGGAAATCATAGCCCAGCATGGAGCCCAGAGCCTCAGACTAGTGTTCTATGACTTTAGTAGCATATGGATTATAAACTGAGTAAATCACCTACCTACTGCCCCAGCTTTCCCACCATCTAGCTCAGTTAGTCCTCCTACAGTGAAATTAGTGAATAGAACCCATATCTGAATGATAATTGTGTGCCTAGAAACATGGTTAATCCTCGCAACAGCCCTCCAGAATATTGCTATTTTCCAATTTTACAAATAAAGAAATGGAGACCTGGGGGAAGGTAATAATATGCCTACAGACACATAGTTAGTAAGTCCCCATCCTGGTAGTTGAACCCAAGACTCTGACTCTGAGGCTTCTGTTCATTTTATCCCCTCTTATATAACACACCCCACTTCTGCTTGTAGCCAGTATCTCTCTCAGTCCCAAGAAGGTTCCCAGGAACACCTCCAAAAAAGAGATTAGTGAACTGAGACCCAAATTAATGGAGAAACTGATGCCTAGTTTTCTTAGAGCCAGTCTGTTTTCTTTGCATTCATGGCAGGTGCTGACTGTAACAATTACTCCGCTCTGTTTCCAGGGACTCAGAACTACGTTCAAATATCCAGTCAGAGATCACTTAGCAAAACAAAGACTTTGTATTAAAATCACAGGTCTGATTTAAATTAATTCTCTGTGATCTATCTGTCTATTTGGGGAGATCAGAAACCGTAACAGGATCTTCCCCATAAAGCTGCTTTTTCTGCTCCCAGTGCAAGCTTATCTCATGACACAACCTGGAAAAATGAGCTGAAATTACTACTGCTGGGAGGCTGAAACTGCCCTCCAGATTTCTAAAATACCTTCCCTCTGAAGTTCGAGAAAGATGTCAGGTTTGCAGATCTTTGTCCCCAGACACCTCAGAGCTGGAAGAAGCCTCAGAATGATGGCTCTTTGAGCAGGTTGAATTACATCTGCTGAGAAAGGAAAGTTGCCAAAATACAATCGAGAAATTCCATCAGTGTTTCGCTGACAAAAGATCTCTTCCATTATGACTTCAATTATTCTTTCAGAATTTCTGATTAAAATATAATCACTTTCGCATGGGTCCATAGGAGATAGGATTCTGGAAAAGAAATGACTCGTTCTGCATAGAAATAAAAGTTACAGAGTTTTAAAAGATACAAGAGAGAGTTAGTGATATGGTATTTGGGCAGGACCTCAGTGTGTAAAATCCTCATACTGTCTGACACACCACACCTCAAAACACAGCCCGTGATCAAGAAGAGATCCATGTGTCCACTGCAGGAAACTCCATGAGGGCAGGAATCTCCACGAGGGCAGGAATCTCCACGAGGGCAGGAATCATGGCCTCAAGGGGAGGCTGGCATTTAATAAATGTCGGTAAGTATAGAATGACCAACTAAGTGGCAACAACCCAAATATCCATCAATAGGGAATGCTGGAATACATTAAGGCAGAGCAAGACCTTGGAACAAAGGTCAACTATAAAATACACGCCACAGTGAAAAGAATAAAAGCCCTGGAAGAGTGAGAGTGTGTGTGTGTATGTGTGTGTGTGCGTGTGTGTCGTGGGCATAGCTAAGGGTCTGGAAAAATACACATCAAGCTGTTACCAATATTATATTCAGGGACTGGAAAGAAAAGAGGGTTGAGGGACTGAAAGCTTTTCACTGTTTATACTGGTCTGTTGGGTGTCAGTTTTTAGCCATCACTCTGTATTACGTTTGTGATTAAAAAGCATATCAAGAATACAAAAACTGAAATCTGTTGCCTGTTGACTTATCGACTGAGATCTCAGCTGCACGAGCTTCCAAGTTCCCAGCTCCCTGAAATTGCAGCATCCCTTGGCATTGATCGTTCTCTCTGGTGCCCCGGGAGTTCCAGGTTTGAACATCAGCGGGGCTTAGCTGCCAGCCCGGGACAAGGGTGATTCGTGGGCGAGGATGGAGGCTTACGAAACATAAGGCTGAGGCCTGGTCACTTTGCATGAAACATCAGAAATCAATTTATCCACCTGATGTACCTGTAAAAACTCGTGTAGGTGACCTGTCACTGGGATTTTGAGATGAAGCTCTGGGGTGAGTGACCCTAACCAAAAATTCAAGAGTGAACATATTCGATCCACTGGGGAGGGGCTTTCTGTAAGAAATGCTTATTCATGTGGGAGGCCCTGGCAGCAAAGTGTAGCCAGGGCTGTGATGGGTGACAGGGCAATAGCAGATAGGGTAGCTTCCACCTCCTTTCCCTTCTTTCCTCTGTTCCCTGCCCTCCAAACCCTTCAAAGGACTTCACTGCCCCCTGTTCCCAGGGTTCACACCACTCTGCTCCTTGCTCTTCAGTGACCTCCAAATCACCTCGAGTTCTTCTCCTCACTCCACAGTAGGCTCTGGTATAAAATACTAGTTGGTTACCTCCTGACTATTTAAAATAAGCACTACAGCCCTCTTTTTGTCTATTTGAGGAAGTCTACTGCCAGTTATGAGGGACAAATAGGGCATTATAAAACTATGTGCTTAGAGGAATTACAAAACCATTAAGCAGTGGTTCCAACTTTCGTACTGATGCTCTAGATGCTTGCAAAAGCCCCTGTCCCTAAAGACTCCTAACACTGATATGTGTTCACATAAAATGCTTCATGTACATTTAAATTTTTTCACATATAATATAGATTAGTCAAATCAATGGAAGATTTTTAAAAATCTACCAATGTAGAAAGCTAAAATAGTACTGACAGTCCAATTAACTTCATTCCAGTAATAACATAAGGAATCTGAAAAGAGCAGAAAATAAGTGGAGAGACCAAGAAGGGGGGAAAAAGTATGTAGCTTTTTATGCCTAAAATTAAGTTCAAATGTTTTAGAAAATATTCTAATTAAATATTAATTTTATCATCCATGAGTGCATATTGGAAATATAGCTCATTGGCTTTCCCTTAGAAGCCCCCAAATCAGCATTTAATATTTAGAAATTGTAGAAAAAAGAGACAATAAAATTCTTCTGTCATTAGAGGCTTCTCAGGAGGTGCCGTTGGTAAAGAATCCGCCTGCCAATGCAGAAGATGCGAGACGCAGGTTCGATCCCTGGGTCACGAAGATCCCCTGGAGGAGGAAATGGCAATCCACTCCATGGCCTGAAAAATTCCATGGACAGAGGAGCCTGGTGGGTTACAGTCCATGGATCTCAAAGAGTTACACAGGACCGAGCAACTGGGCACACATTCTGTCATTACATAAAACACAAAACATGAACAGATAGGTCAAATGAGTAACCAAATGGAAAAAGCTATCAATGTCAGATGGAAGAACTTAACATAAAAGTAGTCCAGGGCAACCTCTGGACATCAGAGACAGAGGAAGGATCCCAAGGTTCTTCCTGTCCGTATTCCCTAAGGCATCTCCTGCAGCACAGGCTAACAGCAAAGCTGTCCAGGGAGGAGAAACAGAGTCAGGATGCAGCCCTAAATCAGATTTGGGGTAGAGGATGCAAGAAGGGATGAGGTCATGCAGGGACCATGGTCTTAAACCTGGCCAGATTTGGGGACAGGCAGGACTTAACAAGAACCCAGAAGGGATAGGACACCACGGGTATCTGATGGCCTCCTTTCCTCCCTGCAAAGTTTCTTTGCTTTGCAAATGGCAGGCCCACTCTAGCTAGATAGGAGCATACCTGCTGCTCCATGTGCTCAGTCGAGTCTGACTTTTTGCAACCCCGTGGGCTGTAGCCCACCAGGTTTCTCTGTCCATAAGATTTCCCAGACAAGGATGCTGGAGAGGGTAGCCATTTCGTACTACAGAGGATCTTCCCGATCCAGGGATTGAACCTGAGTCTCTCATGTCTCCTGCATTGGCAGGTGAGTTCTTTACCACTAGCGCCAGCTGGGAATCCCTAGGAGGAGGATGAAAGGGAATTCTTGGAAGGATTCTGGAGCATCTCATGGGCTGTGGTATAGCAGAGGAGCCTGGGGTCTTCTTTATAAATTTCTAATTCATACAACGTGGTTTCTGCTGAACTGCAATACGACTCTGATGTTTACCATCTGAAGTTGGTACAGCCTCCACGGGTCAAGGGCTCAGTTCCCAACAAGACCGCCCTCAGACACCAGCCACAAGCTCTGAGGTCCCAGGCTACCTGCATTCCTGAACAACTGGCTACAAATTCAGAAGTTTCTTATGAAATATTAAGGTTGAATACTTCACTAGAATAATCCATAGAACTTGGGGAAAAAACTATGCTCACAACTGCAGTTTTATTTTAAAGGACTAACCAAGTGAATAGACATACAGGGCAAGGTCAGAAAGGGACTCCAATGCAGAGCTTTTGTGTCCAACTTTTTGTGGTACTAGTGGTAAGGAACCCGCCTGTCAGTGCAGGAGACCTAAGAGATGTGGGTTCGATCCCTGGGGTTGGGAAGATCCCCTGGAGAAGGGAATGGCAATCCACTCCAGTATTCTTGCCTGGAGAATCCCAAGGACCGAGGAGCCTGGTGGGCTACAGTCCATGGGGTTGCAAAGAGTTGAACATGACTGTAGTGACTTAGCACACACACCCTCTGAGGACAGGGCACACCATCCTCCCCAAACATCTGTGTTCACCAACCAGAAAACTCATCCAGTCTGGGAGTCCAGAGTTTTTGTTGAGGTTACATTTGACAGAAGTGATTGGCTGAATTATCAGCCATATGATTGAACTTGATCTCCAGCCCACCTGCCCAGAGTCACCCGGCCCAATGCCCAACCTTCTAATTACATGGTTGAGCTTTCAGGTGTGACCAATCTCATCTGCAGTCATTTTAGTATAAACTCAGGTGTGGTCCAGTTGGCCACCATGAATAATGAAGATATTCTTGCCACTTGAGATCTCCTAGGAGGGTAGAAGCTCCCTCCCAGGAACTGGGCATGCATGCTAAGTCCTTTCAGTCATGTCCAACTCTGTGCGACCCCATGGACTGTCCAGGCTGCCAGGCTCCTCTGTCCATGAGATTCTCCAGGCAAGAATACTGGAATGGGTTGCCATGCCCTCCTCTAGCAGATCTTCCCAACTCAGGGATTGATCCTGCATCTCTTGCAGGTCCTGCATTGGCAGGCAGATTCTGTCATCTGGGGATAGAGGCCAAATTCTCTATTACATAACATCTCTCCATGCTCTGCCTCTGGTTCTGCATTTGTTTTCTCAAGAGAACAAATCTTATTGGGCCAGCATGGGCCTAGAATTCACTGTTAGTTTAATAAACCAGAGACCTAAGAGGCAGGGGCAAAACTGCTGGGGTAAAATGCTGCAAGGGAAGTTTGGGAGAGAAAGGGACAGGCAACCCCCCTCTCTCTATGAGTGTCTACAAACTCTGAGTAATAGCACCAAAGCAAGCATCCAGCAGTCTGAAATCAAGATTCTAGCCTTAGCATTCCCTAGAAAAAAGGGTAGTTTTTATATTATTAATGGAAGAATTAAATATATCCTTAGAACCCTGTCAGAGTTGAAATAAGCATTATAAAACCTGTCAGAAGCGTGATAGAGAAGGCTAGAACTTTGTATGAGACAATGTATTTCATTAAAATGAAGGCATTTTCTTGAAATAATTGAAACCTTCTTTGATACTGCTACAGCAGTAGCAAGAATGTATTGATTGTGTGAAGTTCCAAAATTATATTTGATCCTCAACTTTATAAAATAACTTCAGAAATTTTATATTAAGGAAACACCCATTACTCTGAAGAATCTAAATTCAAAAACAGCTAAGGATGAAGGGAAAAGATTGCATGTTTGATCCCTTGAAACAAATTTGGGGTGAATTTATAACAAAGAAAGCTGAAATGGTGGAATGGCATTGTCCTGCCTGAATGCACAGAGACAAATTAATACCATACAAGGATGGAGAAATCTCATGAAAGTGCTAGTATCTGAAGACAGAAGGTTCTTTTTGCCCCAACTCTTGTCAATTATTTGTCCCACAGAAACATATGCGTGGTCAGCCCATAAAGTGAGTAGATAAGGAAGCAGTATTTCCCTTTCAGAGACAGCTGGACACAGCACACTTGGAAGCTCAGAATCTCGTTATGTTTGACACGCTTTCCTTTTCCAACTTGTCAAGTCCACTTGGAAATAAAGATTGATGATGTCCATGTGGGATCGCCTGAGCTCCTCGACTTTTGCACTGGCTTATCTAACCTTGACCTGGGCAGCCACTATCAACCTTAGCACACAAATGGGATTTGGGCAGCTTCCTTCTCAATACTGTAGTTACAGAGGGCCATCTGTGTTTTCCCCGTCATTCTAATTTTGAGGAATAAGTACCAGGTTTCTCTTCTTACAAGTCCAGAGGCTTGTCCGCTGGTCAAGAGGTTGGCCAGGTGGGAAAGCTAAGGAGTGAGGACCAGGAAAGATAAGAAGTAGGGGTGGCAGGAAGGCAGTTTCTTGTTTGGCTTCAGGCAGCATTGCACAGTGGGTGGATTTTACCTTCAAACAGATACAGTCACATCACCTTTTCCTTTCTGCAAGCAGGCTGGTTCTAACCTGTGCATGCACATAGAAAGTAAAATACACGTTGGGAAAAAGCAAAGCAATTGCAGAAAGCCAGGAGGTTGGTGGGTTCTGCCACTGGTCAGATCCTCAACAGTGTTGTATCTCCCCCCCTCCCTTTTTTTTTTTTTTTTTGTTGTTTTTTGCCACACCATGCAGTCTGCAGGATCTCAGTGCCTCAACCACGGACTGAACCCAGGTCACAGCAGTGAAAGCTCCAAGTTCTAACCACCAGACCACCGGGGAGCTCCCAACAGTGCTCTGTCTTGACCCCACACCGCTGATCCCACAGTTTCTGTGGACACAGTTGCCAGTTTCCTCACAGTATCCATCCATCCCAGAAGGGCAGGCAAGAGCTTCCTTGGCGTGCTCTATTAGGGATTCCCTTCACATACATATTTCACAGGCTCCTGGTCATCTTCACAATGGAAAAGTTAAAAAAACTAGCCCCATCTGGCTATTTTGAACGCTTACCTTTTAATATATTTTACAAGAAATGGTATTTTAAAATAGCATTCAGCAAGATTAAAATCTCACAGTCTCATTATTCAAGTTTTTACAAATATGCCAACAAAGCATTACCTTGCTCCAAGTGGCTCAAAGAGCCATTACAAGTGGATCTTGTTCTTTTAACCTTCCTGTAAGTATATTTCTATTACTGCTCAAAACTATGTTAATGTTTTAATAGTTCTATACTGCCAGCTAATGTGATGCATTGTGAAGTATGAAGGACTGAGTAATTTCCAGACTATGGGACACAAATCTATTCTTAATGGGCACCTGAGCGTGTATTTATGTATTACCTCACAATAAATCACAGGAATGACCCAGAAGTCTTTAAGCACATATTTGAAAACTCCTAACAGCTCCAGAAGCCGCAATAAATCTCACTATACAAATTAATATGAATGTTTCATTTGACTTACACAAGACAAATGTGTTTTAAATGCCTACAGGGGGAGGGGAAATCTAAGTATGTCACCTTTGAGTTCGTTTGTCAAAAGGAGGAAGGGAAAAAAGAAAGATGTGCCAAATTACTGAAAAATCTATTGACTTAATTTTACTTCTCATAAATTAGATATTTTATACAAAAAAAAAAAAAAAAAAAAGAAAAGGAGACCATACTTTGAGGAGAAAATGTGAGTTAAGTATCGAGATAATTTAATTAATATCCATTTGAAATATTTAGATTATTAGACTCAATCTGATGTGAAATGGCTTGACTCACTTGTATAAAATCCCATCAACTGTCCTTTGAGTGTCTTTATCATTCTCTGTTCTAGGACTGCTCCACTCTTGGCAAAACCAGTGGCAGCCGTAAAATTTTGGTGCTTTCTTAACTCTCTATCCAGAAAGGTCTAGATTGTTTTTTTTTTTCTTTCTTGGAAAGAACTAAACTGATCCTGCTGACTGAAAACTAGCAATTGTCCTGCAGAAATTGCCTGTAATGAATTGCAGCTCATTAGTTGTAAATAGTCTTTTTCAGTGGTGTGGATTCCTGCCCACTCTCTGGGTTTCTTCCTCCGTAGGCCAGG
Source organism: Bos grunniens (assembly GCF_055505025.1). NCBI lineage: Eukaryota > Metazoa > Chordata > Mammalia > Artiodactyla > Bovidae > Bos > Bos grunniens. Next base: position 40,193,618 of record NC_141190.1, on the reverse strand, counting down.
GATGTTAGAGAGGCAAGTCTCCTCCACTCCTTGTTCATAACCGCAGAAGAACCTCAGCTTAGTTTTTGGATGGTTTCCACTGACTCCTCTTCTTTGACCCTCCACCCTCCTCCACCCTGCACTGTGTCCTGAAGCTCCCCAGGGACAGTGCCCCCCTAGACTTGATTAGTTCCACCATGAGAGGCACTGCCAGGAAATAGAGGGAGGAAGGAAAATGAGGCTGGTGTATCCATGCCCCTTGACATATTCTTGGTCTCTGTAGTTTGGCCAGGTCCCTGTACCAAAGGCCATGGCTCCCATTGGGAGGCCTTCTCCTCCAGCGTCAGTTCCTCCTTCTGGGTTCAAGCAATTTTCCCCCTCAAGCCAAGGGGTGACAGAAACATCCCAGGGTACTACATTATCCTGTGGGGTTTTCTCTTAACCCTGCTCACACCTTTGTAAACAGCCTCCATGATAGTTAACTTTGTGTCAACTTGACTGGGTCATAAGATGCCCAAATATCTGATTATCTAATATTAACATTATTTCTGTGTGTCTGCTGCAGTTCCAGAAGAGATTAGCATTTGAATTGGTGGGCTGAGTAAAGCAAATTGACCACCCAATGTAGATGGGCATCACCCATTGAGTAATTGAATAAAACAAGAAGACAGAGGAAGGCTGGCTTTGCCCTCCCTCTGCCTGACGACACAGCTGAGACATCAGGCTTCTCCTGTTCTCACTGCTCCTGGCTCTCAGGAGATCTGGATCAGAAGCTACACCATCAGCCTCCTAGCTCTCAGGCCTTCAACCTATACCACTAGCCTTCCTGAGCCTCCAGCTTGCAGGTGGCAGATTGTGGACCTTCTCAGCCTCCATAATCACATGAGTCAATACCTTAGAATGTATATGTGTGTATGTGTGTGTGTGTGCATGCACTCACTAAGTTGCTTCAGTCGTGTCTGACTCTGCAACACCATGGACTGTAGCCCACCAGGCTCCTCTTGCCAAGGGATTTCCCAGGCAAGAATACTAGAGTGGGTGGCCATTTCCTACTCCAGGGGATCTTCCTGGCCCAGGGACTGAACCTGCATCTCTGGCGTCTCCTGCCTAGACAAGCAGATGCTTTTCCGCTACGCCGCCTGGGAAGCCAATACCTTAGCATAATGGAACTTCATTTGGAAATAGGGTCTTTGCAGATATAATTAGTTAAGATGAGGTCACACTGGGTTAGGATGGACCCTGATCTAATGACTGGCATTCTTAGAAGAAGAGAAAACACAGACACGCACACAGAGAAGATGGCCATGTGAAGGTGGAGGCAGAAACCGGAGGGTCACAGCTGTCAGCCAAGGGAGGCCAAGGACTGCTGGCACCCAGAAGCTAGGATGAGACTAAAAAGGATACTTCCCCAGAGCCTGCAGAGGAATCATGGCCTTGTTGACAGCTTGAACTTGAAATTCTAGACATCAGAACTTGAGAGAATAAATGTCTGTTGTTTTGAGCCACCTGGTTTGTGGCACTTTGTTCTGAAAATCCTTGAAAATGAAAATGGAGGTGAGCGTTCTCCCACCACAGGCGCTCATGGGCATCTCTCAGGACTTGATTGTCTCTTTCTGGGAGACTGTCCACACGTCAGCCATTTTAGCACGTGTCCCAGATCGGTAACTGTTGTGTCTTCTTGTTGGCTATTTCTCTGCGCCTGTGTCCCCCCGAGAGTTTCCATCTTTCTCTTTCTTCACCGCCAGTCTCTCATGCCTCCCTTTTCTCCACCCATGACCCTTTCCCCACTTCCTAGGAGACGACAAATATGCATCACAAGAGTCCCATTGAAGAGAAGCCACCATGCCCAGGCATGCCCCGTTCCCTGAGGCCACAGACAGCAGCTCTGGTCAAGAGTTACCACCCACGTCACATTGTGGCTGCAGCCACGACCCTCCCAACATGTTAACCAAGCAAAGACTGTGACACCTTGAGTTGACGTCTATTTTTCTCCAAGTTGTCTTCTTCCCCTGTTGAAGCAGGTGATAGGAATGTGCCCGAGTGGAACGCAACCAACCTGAACCTTCTTGGATTTTGTGTTCCCAAATCCTGAGCCTGCCAAGCTGAGCAGAGCTTGAGGAAGTGGCAGAGGGCTCCAGAGAAGCAGGGTGATGCAGTGAGGGTCCTCCCGCTGAAGAAGAGGTTTCCTGAGATGAAGAAGAGAGTGGCAGGGATCTGGCACCCACCCCTAGAGAGATAGTCAGACTGGTGGGGGAAAAGGGGCCCTGAGGGAGATCGTCAGTGGCAGCGAGCGCCCCAGCCTCCCCCCAACTCCATGCCCCAAGCACAGAGCCGAACAAGCCTTTGATCTGAATGGTGACCTGGTCAACAGAGGAACTGGTGTGGCTGGAGACCCTCCCCTTCCTGGCTCTGGTCACAACCCTGGGAGTGGAAGAAGTCCCTAAATGACCAGATGGGATTTCCCCAGCCTGGTAGTGAGAGGACTTTGGGTTTAGATTTGAATAAAAAATTAAAGTGATATTTCTTATACACTTGACTTTATGGCCTAAGCAGCACTGTCTGCCTCTTCATTTCGATGAGGATTGAGATGGTTGAAGGATAGGTAAACCCTGCAGGTAAAGTAACAGGAAGCCAACATTTTTCCTTCTAAATATATGCATGGCAGGAATGTGGGCATACGCTGAACAGAGGACATGTTCTAGAATGTTCCTAGGGGCACTCTCCTTAACAGCCCCTAACTAGAAACTTCGCAAGGCCTACTGACAGCATCAATAAACTGTGATGTGTGCACTCCATGCCACAGTGTCCGCCATGAGGATGAGCAGTTTACAACTACACGCAAAGTGGACAAGCCGCAGGAGCAAAATGCAGACTTAAAAACAGCTATGTGATTCTAAACTGTAAAAACAAGCAAATGCATTTACGCTGTTGGAAGGCAGGGGCATGGCTGTCCTTGGACAGAGGAAGGGACTAGAAGCAGACTTCAAGGATGATTAGAGTTTACGAGAATGCCCTGAGCTGAACTCTCATGATCTGAGCATTTTCTGTATGTATATTACCCTTCAGCACACACACAAAAAATCAAGGTAAGGAGAGGGTTTCTGATAATGTGAACAAAGATAAAGATGGAAACAGATACACTGGGACAGCGGGAAGCAGACAGGGATAGGAGGGGACCCGCACTGACGGACATCCCCCTTCCCCAAAGGCATGTAGTGCGTGGCTATCGTACACGCGTGCTTAGTTGCTTCAGTCGTGTCTGACTCTTTATAACTCCAAGGGCTGTGGCCCAACAGGCTCCTCTGTCCATGGGATTCTCCAGGCAAGAATACTGAAGTGGATTGTCATGCCCTCCTCCAGGGGATCTTCCTGACCCAGGGATCAAACCCATGTTTCTTATGTCACCTGCATTGGTGGGCAGGTTCTTTACCACTAGTGCCACCATCACTGGGATACTAAATATACTGGCTTGGGGTGGGAGGTTTGGGGGTGAAAGGTACGCCATCTGAAAACATGTTATCTGGATTGGCATTCTACTTACAAGGAAAGGTTGTCGCGAAACTGGCAAGCCACCAATGTAGCTCCCAGCCTTCCCTTTCCTCTGAACAATGGTGCTAAAAGTTCTGACTTTTATAATGAGCAGAGCTGTGCAAACTGTCATAAATACCCAGCACATGAGAGAAGGACTTCTATATCCAGAGACAAACATTTGCACTGGTTCATTCCTGAGTGCGATAAAATATAAAACTTGCAGTGTTTCTGGGAGGGGAAAATGATTCTCATTCATAAGTCATAGAAATTTAATGACTGTTATAAATTGCTAAATAATTTTTTTTCAAAAACCACAATATTGCTGGAATTGTGTAGAGGCACAGAAAATTGTGCTCAGGATAATTCCATTTTGGAAAGCTAGGTCATACCTCCCACTCCTGATGAACTAATTCAGCATCCCACCCAACCCCACGTGTGGCACAAACAATCTTCAGACTTCTTAACAAAGGCCCCCAACATGGGTTTTTCTGATAACCAGAGAAATGTTATTTTAGCTGGGTACCTACAAGCCTCTGGAGGATAGGGTCATGAATTATTCATTGCTGGTGTTAATGTACATCAGAAGAGTATATATTTGGACACAATCCTCATTACTTCTCAAGCATTTTTTCCACTTGATTTATTCTTCTCCCTTCTGTGAATGCATGTTCATAATCTATATTACCAGTCCTCTAATGATGCCATGTCAGATCCAAATGTCACCTCATTATTTCTGACATGCACAGAACCCACAACAGTAAAAGCCAATTATAGACTAGAAAAATCCCAGAAGACCTCGCTGCTACCACAGCTAATAAGCTCTGGCATCATGAAGCTTGGAGAGAGCCCCACATGGTGGGCATCTGTGCACACCCATCCTGGGCCCTTCCATTCACAGGAGCAGGGAGATCCAGTGTGATAGACCTGGCTACTGGGAAACCAATCTGCACACCCTGGCAAGAAGCTATGGAATTCACCAGCAGCAGCTGGATGACTGAAGTGTTGTGTTTTACTCTGACACACGAGTCAGTTTCATTGACTGAATCAACCTGGCTGAGCTGGGACCATGTTTATGGATTTGGTGGAGAGATGGCCAGATGTGAGATTTGTTTATGACCTACATCGTAGAGGGGAGGCAGCACCATAACTTTTGGAAGGTTGTCATGGTTACACACACAGGGAAAAGAGATGTTGAGGAGCAGGTAGATGTCGGCTTGTCCTCGCTCTCCCCTCAAACTGCATCCAGCTCTTTTCAGATGCCACCTTGCTGGCCAGCAGTCCAGGCCCTCCCCAGGCAGACAACAGACTTCCACAGACTTCTCCCCCAGCCTGCAGGTGGTCCCTCTCCAGCACAGGAACCTAAGTGGCAGTTTCTCAGAGTTCCCCGCAAACTCTGACCTTTCCACTGAGGTTAGTAGTTCTGGAGGACCAGTTAATGACTCTTCTCTGACCTTCCAACTCTCCTTTATGGATTCTCCTTCCAGCTTGAAGGACTGGCCTGGCTTCAGGGGGTCTTAAAGGACCCCTGATCAATGCAGGCAACCAGTAGGACTTCATCCCTTCAGCAAACATTTATCTAAAATCTCCCATGAGCCAAGCATTGGGGATCCCACAGGGAAAAGCCAGCCACTCCCTGTCTTCCTGAGCCTGCACACCTAGGAAGAGGATGTAACCTGCTTACAAGGTCACAGGCTCTGGGCTAAGTGCTTTACATGAAGGATTTCATTTCATCTTTGTCAGGACGCATTTAACAGGAGGCTTCCTGTGTGCTGTTTTGGATCTGTCAGGAATTCTCTGCTCCTTATTAATTCCCGAGTATTCAGGAATTAAGAGGAGAGGCAAGCCTCTCCCGGGACTGAGGAATCCAGGCATTTCCTTCATTAGTTTTTCTATATGGTGATAAGTACCCTCTTACTTGTGAACCATACGGTAAAACTGATTGCTTACAAATCTCTCTCTTTAATATGGATTGCCTATGTTTTGTAAGTCTGGAATTATAATCATTATCTTTGCTGAGAATAACTACTTTGTAAGACAATATATATGCACACACCATGTTGATTAAAACACCTTTGCTCCATCAGAGCTCTGGTCCCCGTGTCTTTCTTTCTTTCTTTCTTTCTCTCCGTCTCTCTTTTTTTCAGGCTGATCCCCTGGAGCGCAGAGGCTCTCTGAGTTCACTTTCGTGCCCGGGCTTCTAAGACCCTCTCGAGAAGGCGCTCTGCATCTTCACCCCATCGAGAGGGCGCCTGAGGCCTCCATGAACAGAGCAAGTCCCATGTCAGGGGCTTTACTGGCTTTCTGTGTAAACCAAGGAATATCAGCCTCTTTCTCTCTCCTTTACTTTCTTATTGGTCGACTCTGGACCACCAGGTTCCGGTCCATTAAAGGACCTCAACAAGTGGCGCCCAGAACAGGAACTTGGTACACATAGGCAGATTCTCAGACGGAGTGACCCCAGGGCCTATTGAGGCTGGTAAGTACTAAGACATGGGTAATACGGCTGGAAAGAAAGCCTCATCACTTTTCTACTTTACTTCATCACTTATTTAAAGTTCAGGGATCTAATGAAACATATGCTGATTTTTTAGCTAGATTAGAAACTGCTATTTCCCGTACTGTAATTGGAGAAGAAGCCAAAAGGCAACTAGAGAAATTACTTGCCTATGAAAATGCAAATCAGGAATGTCAAAAAGCTATAGCTCCAATTCGTGAGACAGGGACTATTATTGATTATTTGAAGGCTTGTCGAAATCTAGGATTAGAAACTCAAAAGATGCAAATGGTAGCTGAAACAATAGCTGCTGCCTTAAGAAAGGGAAATAAAGGATGTTTTACATGTGGAAATAAGAACCATTCAAAAAAGGACGGCCCTAAGGAAAAAAAAAAAGAGAGAGAGAAAATATATAAAAATAAAAAACCTCCAAAAATCTGCCCTTGCAACCATAGAGGAATGCATTGGGCCAAAGATTGTAAGTACATTGAAAGAAAATCTATTCCGGAAAACTCCAAGCAGGGACCCCTCAGGTCCCCTTCAACAAAAACCTGGGGCAAATTCCATCTTTTACCTGAAACCCTGAGCATCTGGCAGTGCTGCCATCGATATACCAGCTTTGTTTTTAGAATGAGCTCTATTTAAATTTAAATTCAAATTCACGTGAACTGAAAAATATTAAATATATATAATATTTATTTAAATATAAATATAATTTAAATATAATAGTTTGCTAATCTAATTAAGACATATCTTAAGTCATCAACATTATATAATACTTTTATTATGCCTGGGTTTAAGGTAAACTAAATTTGTCAACAAAAAGGTAACTCTTTTTATAAAGATATAAAAACACATAAAGATATAAAAACTTCTAGATAAACTCTATTAAAAATAATTATATTTTTAATAGAATAATCTGTTATTATAATCTAAAATATATCTCTTAGGATTGGGATAACTTAAATTTCTAGAGTTGTACTAAACTAAATAATAAAAGTTTATTAAACAGCTAGATCATTTCCAAATAAAATAAGATCTTAAAACATTAATTACTAAATATTAACTTCCTCTTACAAAAGGTTTTTCTTACAGGAAAACTAAAGAGATTTTAAACTATTAATAAATATATTATATAATGTATAATATATTGATATATATAAATATAAACATATATCTATATATAATAAATATATATTATATTATAATATAATAAATATATTCACTAATCTATAAAATGCTAATATACAAGACACCTCATAGTTGCTAAGGAAAAGTAAGATATATGCTTTTAATAAAAAGATATAAGATATGACAAACTCAGACATACATTCCACATTTTTCCTGGGGCCCACTGCTCATCTAACAAACAATACAATTATTAAAATAACCTGGAAATATGACAAGCCTATTTGGACAGAGCAGTGGCCCCTCATGAAAGAGAAATTACAGGTGGCTAAAGAACTTATAGATATACAGCTAGAGTTAAAGCATATTGAGGAATCTTGTTCTCCTTGGAACTCTCCTATTTCTGTCATAAAAACGAATTCTAACAAATGGTATCTCCTAACAGACCTTAGAAAAGTTAATGAATCTATGAAACCTATGGGTTGCATTACAACCAGGAATCCCATCACCTACCACTGTTCCTCAAGACTGGCATATTATTATTATTGATTTACAAGATTGCTTTTTTAATATACCTTTACACCCTTTAGACTGAGGGAGATTCGCTCTCTCTCTCCCTTATCCTGATCATATTGGGCCTCGTAAACGGTACCAGTGGACTGTACAGCCACAAGGGATGATGAATCCTCCCACCAGGTGTCAGTCTACGTAGCCAAAGCCCTTGAGCCTGTGAGAAAGCAGTTGCCTAATTTTCTTGTTATTCACTATATGGATGGTATGTTGTTTTCAGCTCCATCTAGCTTAAAAACTGAACACATGTTTGATATAGCTCAACTATGCTTTAAAAACTAATCATTGCCCCTGAAAAAATTCAAACCTTACCATTACTTGGGGTTCGTTGTTAATAGGCAACACATTACTCCCCAACTAAGTCCGATCCGTACTGATAAATTATCGACCTTAAATGATTTTCAAAAGCTCTTAGGTGATATTAATTGGATTAGACCTTCTTTAGGCATTGCTAATTATCAACTGAATAACCTATTTAGTACTTTAAAAGGAGCTCCTGATTTAAATAGCCCTCTTTCACTTTCTCAAGAGGCGTGAGAGGAACTCTGGTGCAAAATAAATTACAAAAACAATTTCTTACTCTCATCAAAATAGATTTACCTCTAGAATTGTTTATACTCCCCTCTCCCCATTCTCCCACAGGACTTCTTGCCCAACAAGAACACCCAGTAGAATGGATCTATACCTGTTTTAGGGGAATAAAGTCACTTACACCCTACCTTGATTTAATTGCTCTAATCATTATCAATGGAAGAAATAGGAGTAAAACTCTAATTGGCTCTGATCCTCATAAAATTGTAATACCTATCAATAAATCTCAATTTGAGAATGCTTTACAAACTTCTACCGATTTCCAAATAGCTTTTCTGGAATATTTTGGAGAAATTTCATTTCATTATCCTTCTGGTAAGCTGTAAAATTTCTTCAAAAATACTGAATTTATTATTTCTCACATTATCAGCTCACAGCCTATACCACAGGCCGAGGTTTTTTATACAGATGGGACTAAAAACGCCAAAGCTTCATTCTGGCCTCTTAAAGAATATAAAGTCTTTTATACTAAATTTCATTCTGCTCAACAAAATAAATTATATGCTCTTATTTAGGTTATTTGCCTACAACTTTGACCCATCGCACAAGGTATCAATCCTCATGGTTTACAACCTAATGAATTATGACAAATGGATGTAACTCATTGACCTGAACTTTCTCCATTTTCTTTCCTACATGTTTGTATAGATACAAATTCCTCTTTTATCTGGGCCACACCTCTTCATGGTGAAGCTACACAACACCATGTATATGCCTATATTGCTAGACACTTGAAACAATTTTTACAATTTTTTCCTATTATACATATTACAGGTATTCTTTATAATCCACAGACACAAGACATAGTCAAACACACACATCACACACTAAAGTTACAAATAAAAAAATTTTAAAAAGGGGAATACACAGGTACACTACTGTCTTCCTTATCTAAAGCAGACTTTACTAGATTCCAACATATTTTCTAAACCTATAACTATTGTTAATACAGCTTTATTTTTTTTTTTTAATTTTAACCTCTTCTTAAGATTTGACTCAAGGGGGCCCCTGGCATTCAAAATGGAGATGAACAAGAACCCCAGGAAGAATAAATTCCAGTACAGGCTATGCCTGCTCTAAAGATTTCCAGAAAGTATCGTCCTTGGCAACATCACCCCGATGATCTCCCCACTTGAGGACAAATAAAAACCCTACTAATCAAGCTGAAAATTTGGTCTCTCAACAGGGATTGCCTCCGAGTCCTGAATACAGTGTCCTGGCAATGCTCAGTCTTTTGGCCTGTACCTCCCTGCCTCTACCCCCACTCAAGCTCGGACTAATACACAACCCCCCTCTATTACAGGCAGTCGAATGGACAGAGAGAGGACCAATCGTTTCAACTAATGACTCTATACATATGCCTTCTCCCTAGTACAGGAAAGGGCCCTCACACCCTGGGCAGGAAAGAAAACTAATTAACATTTCTTTAGGCTATGAAGTCCTTCCCTTGTGCATGGGCGCAGGAGAATTGTGCATAAACGTCAGCCGACAAACTTGGGCTTTCGTCCTGCCTCCAAAAGAAGACTTTCAGACATTGCTTGGATTATTTACTGCCCTTTCTTTGTCTGTAAACCATGTTTATAGTACTGAGACTTTAGAGAAAGAGTTAGGGAAAGAGTTAGGGAAAGAACAAAGAACATTAAGCAAAGGGTTTACTTATAAAAACTTTACTTATACTCCCGTTCGTTGGGACAAATATCAAACCAAATCAAGAAAATCAATGTTTGTGGCTAATCATACAATTGTTGATTGGGGACCCCATGGTATGTGGTTATCTGACTGCTCAGACGATATTCACAACACTGTGTGTGATATGGTCACTGACACTACGATGGAACATTACTATGACAAAGGACTTCTTGAGTGGCTTGACGGTGGATTAGCCCCACCTCGTCCTAGGATCGTCCTTGATAAACAGAGTGGGCCTGAACAATGGGCCATTTGGAAACTTGCTGCACGCACCAGAGCACAGAAAAACTTGGGACTTGGACTGGACATTTCATAGGGACCAGTCGTGGTCATACTATTTCTTTCGCTATAATCAGTCATATTTTATACAGGCCTGTGTCCCACTTCCTTTTGTAATAGCCATAGAAAATTTACAATTTAATAAGACTTTTACATTCTGTAACTTGTATTGATTGCAAACTATATACTTGTCTTAACTCCTCTATTTCTTTAAGCTACTCAATTTTGTGTTACTCCTGTTCAATTAAATCATAGTGCCTACAACTGGGAACAAATCAAATTTCATTTACAAAATATACGTGATAATGCCTCTCTGAATGTACAATTACTGCAAAAGAAAATCTTTAAAACTTTTTCTAAAAATCTGCCCTCTTCCCCTAATTTGGAAACTTTAGCTGAACAAATTATCCCGGCTAGACCCTCGAGGATGGTTTCAAAGTATTATACACAGTATCAGGTCTGGAACTGTAACTTTGGTGATTGTCTTGATAATTATATTTGTTGTTTACAGTCGCCTTTCTATAAGGTTGGTTAATACTAACCAAACTCATTTGGTCAAGACCTTTTTTACAAATATAATAAAATAGGGGGAACTGTCAGGAAGCATTTAACAGGAGGCTTCCTGTGTGCTGTTTTGGATCTGTCAGGAATTCTCTGCTCCTTATTAATTCCCGAGTATTCAGGAATTAAGAGGAGAGGCAAGCCTCTCCCGGGACTGAGGAATCCAGGCATTTCCTTCATTAGTTTTTCTATATGGTGATAAGTACCCTCTTCCTTCTTGTGAACCATATGGTAAAAGTGATTGTTTACAAATCTCTCTCTTTAATACGGATTGCCTATGTTTTGTAAGTCTGGAATTTTAATCATTATCTTTGCTGAGAATAACTACTTTGTAAGACAATATATATGCACACACCATGTTGATTAAAACACCTTTGCTCCATCAGAGCTCTGGTCCCTGTGTCTTTCTTTCTCTCTCTCTCTCTCTCTTTTTTTTTCAGGCTGATCCCCTGGAGCACAGAGGCTCTCTGAGTTCACTTTCCTGCCCGGGCTTCTAAGACCCTCTCGAGAAGGCGCTCTGCGTCTTCACCCCATCGAGAGGGCACCTGAGGCCTCCGTGAACAGAGCAAGTCCCATGTCAGGGGCTTTATTGGCTTTCTGTGTAAACCAAGGAATATCAGCCTCTTTCTCTCTCCTTTGCTTTCTTATTGGTCGACTCTGGACCACGAGGTTCCAGTCCATTAAAGGACCTCAACACATCTTCACAAGCACAAATTTATAACATTGGTAGGATTATTACTTCCATTTACAGACAAGGAAACTGAGGCTCACTGAGATCAAGGAACCTGGGCGCCACCAATTCCAGGATTCAAATTCTGATCCACTCTGCTGTTTAGTCTCCTTGTGCAGGAAGACACCCCCCGCCTCAACTCAGGAAAAATGAAAGCCCAGGCAAGGTCCCAGACAGAAGATGAGATGGTTGGATGGCATCACCAACTCAATGGACATGAGTTTGAGTAAACTCCAGGATTTGGTGATGGACAGGGAGGCCTGGTGTGCTGCAGTCCACGGGGTCGCAAAGAGTTGGACACAAGTGAGCGACTGAATTGAACTAAAGGCAAGGTCCCAGGGCATGAGGCATACACAGTAAGAACAAGCCAATGCCTGAGTAAACCTCTTGTCCACGGCCAGAGCATTTAAGTGACTCCAGTTGAGGAAAACGTTAATGCTGGAACCAAGCTCTTTTAGCATCTGAAAGAGGTCACTGGAGGGCAGTGACCACAGCGGGCAGGCCAGCTACTGACCAGAGACACATCCTGACAGGGAAGCAGGCCCAGATCTACGGAGATTGTTTACTTTTTTAATGCATTGAGATATTAAGCTACAAATCAAGCTCAAAATATATTACTTGACTTTTTCTCTGTTAATAAACAAATGAGTAGTAGTGAGTTCAAAAATAATTACAAAAACCATATGACATCAATTATATATGAAATCTAAAATATGACACAATGGACACATGTACAAAACATAAACAGACTCACCGACGTACAGGACAGACTTGTGGTTGCCAAGGGTGAGAGGGGCTGGTGGGGAGAGGATTGGAAGCTTGGGACTAGCAGACGCAAACCAGTATATGAAATGGATAAACAAGGTCCTACCATATAGCACAGGGAACTACACTCAATATTCTGTGATAAACCATATGGGAAAATACATGATAAAGAATATACAGGTGTACCTGAGTCATCCTGTTATACAGCAGAAATAGCACAATGTCGTAAATCGACTATACATCAATACATTTTTTAAAGGAATAATTGCAAGAATACCCAACCCTTAATGACGGTTTTCTCTGAGACGGGGAGAGGAGTGATGATTTCAGAGAATCTCCCTCAGCCAGTCAGACATTTCATAATATGCAAATGTTTAACAGTGAATATATTCACTTCCATAAACAGAAAATAAGCAAATGAGGCTGCTAGTCAGGCCAAGAGTTTATGCTGCAGTACCAGTGCTACAGTTAAATGATGCTGTGCCAGGGAGCACCACCCACCCAGATGGGGTCTTCCCAGGCGGCTCAGTGGTAAAGAATCTGCCTGCCAAGGCAGAAGACTCGGGTCTGATCCCTGGGTCAGGAAAAGCCCCTGGAATAGGAAATGGCAACCCACTCCAGTATTCTTTCCAGGGAAATCCCACGGACACAGGGCCTGGTGGGCTACCGTCCATGAGGTCACAAAGAGCTGGACATGACTTAGCAACTAAACAACAGCATCAACAAAGCACAGGTGGAGCCTGAGGCCCAGACCATGCCGTCTTCATTTCCTGTCCCCTCCCTCTGCCTCCAGATACATTCAAAGAACAGTGCTGAAACACCAGCTACTCCCTGGTAATGAAGTCTAAGTTCACCTATGAACAATCTTGCCTTATACCTCTTTCCCAATTCAAATCAAGGGCAAACCATTCATCATTCCAGCAGAGCCCAGAAAACTGCGTACACTGATCTTCTGAATTTTATCACCTGCTCTTCAAGGAATATTGAGCCCTTATGACTTGACAGTGATTTCATTACAATTTAAGAATATCATATATAACCCATTTTGCAATCCTGTCGCTAAATAATCAGTAATACTTATTATTGAAACAGATGTACTAATGAAATGGACAGGTTTGAGTTTATCAATATTCTTCTTGGGTTGATTTTATCTTTTTATGTCAAAATAATGCAAAAACAGAACTGAAACTTTGCAAAAAGACAATTTTTCTTGTTTGATAGTATCAGTAAGAGCCAGGAGTCTAACTATATAGATTTACCTTGTGAAAATTAGTCTTTCTGAAGTCAGTAAGAAACTCCAGTTCTCAGGGATTCCCAGTTCCATTGTATAGTTTGGAGTGGCAACAAAACAAGAACAGACTTCAATAATAATTTCATCCATAACACAACACTGTAAAAAGTGATTAAACAATAACTTCATCTTTTAGGGAATAAAAGTGTTCAAAAGGCACAAAACTGTGGACTGGCACACCGGATTATTTGTCTTCCAAGCCACTGGACATTTGCATCTCCCTTGTCCTCTGGCCTCCAACTCCCCAACTCATCACCTCCACTCATCATCAACCCCGAGGATTCCACTCTAGGAACCATTACAGGACCTTCAACTCCCCTTGGACAGAATCAATCCGCAAATCCTCCCAATCCAGAAGCTTCATAGTTCACATGTTCTGTACCTCTATTGTTGAGAGCTCCTTGTAGCCAGGAACTATTTCTATTGCCTTTGACCCCTGTGTCCAGCCTGGCACCCAACCCAGAGCAAACACTCAATACTCGACAATAACAAACAAACTGTGACAGTAACTTGGATTCAACGTCCAGACTTAACCACTACTGGCTGCTTCATGCTGAAGAGTCATCGATTTCTCTGGAGCACTGTCTCCTCATCTGTAACACACACACACACACACACACACACACACACACACACAAACCACGATCATCACACTACATGACTTAGAACTGCAGGAAGAGCCAGGGCTATAATGAATGAGAAAGCAGTTCGTAAGGCATAAACCAAAGCACAAGGTGAATTCTATTCCAGCTCCCCATATCCAGGTACATGGCGAGGGACTGGGGAAGCACAGGAGAAACAAACTCAGGGCTGGCAATGCCTCCCACAGTGGCCCTGGGCACCAGGACTCTGGAGCAAGGAGTTAGAGAGGGAGAAGCAGAGGAGGGACCGTTTGTTCTCAGCTGGATCCAGGGATACCAACTCCCTTTCCACAGTGTGGAGATGTAAGCAGAATGCAGGCAGGGTGAGAAACCCCTGTGCCCTGTGCCCTGTACCCTGTCCCCCCTCCAAAGGAAAGAAGTAATGGAGGCCAGGCAGGGGGTGGGGGGAGTGCTCTGTGGCCAGAGGGCCCTTGGCAAGAGTTTCCCTGTTGATGCCAGGCATGGACAGCCTGGGTATGAAGGGATTACAGCAAGGAAACACACCTCGATGTGGAAGATAACAGCAGTGCTGGGGCTGGGTACATGACCTTCTGGAGGCTGTACCCACCAGGAAGCGGACTGCTCAAAGATCTAGCTGAGCAGGTGGAGCTGCCCTCCAGGCACAACCACAGGAGGGATTTCCCATAAATGCCCTTTACCTTTGGCAAAAAGGAGGTCACCGAGTTTCCTCTGCTTCCTGGTTGTTTTTCTTCCTGCTTTCTGAACTCCCTACTATGCATGCTGGGAACATGTAAGCACATGCACAGGAGGCTAAGGGTACTATGGTAATGACCCCTCACACCTGAAGAGTGTTCTGAAATTTAAAGAACGATCTCACCCACAGCCAATTTGAGCCTGATAATAAATAACCTTCCCATTTCATAGACATGGAAAGTGAAGTTCAGGATGAAGTGCCTTGCCTAGAATTCCTAAAGCTAGGACTCCAGCCCTTCTGCCTCACAATATCTCTACCCTCCTGCCCTGAGAGATGCAGGTTTGATCCCTGAGTCTGGAAGATCCACTGGAGGAAATGGCAACACTCTGCAGTATTCTTACCTGAAAAAATCCAGTTCTCATTCCAAAGTCAACATTTGGATTGGCCTGTCCTACCTTGCCCCTTGGCCAACCTTGTGCCAGCCAGACATTTTAACTGAGCAGCTTCTTGGAGGCCCTGCAAGACTGCGAGAAGCACCTGTGACACTTGCTTTTTGGGAGACACAAAAAGTGGTCAACTTTCAGGAGGAAGAAGCTCATTGTGATCAAGGCCTTTGTATGAACAGGGCTTCCCTGGTTGCTCAGATGGTAAAGAATTCACCTGCCAATGCAGGAGACCCAGGTTCAATCCCTGGGTTGGAAAGATTCCCTGGAGAAGGGAAAGGCTACCCACTCCAGTATTCTTGCCTGGAGAATCCCATGGACAGAGGAGCCTGGTGGGCTACAGTACATGGGGTCCCAAAGAGTCAGACACAACTGAGCAAGTATCACTTTCACTTTCAAGGCATAAACTAAAGCCTACATTATGAGACTATTCACTGCTCAATTCTAAGCAAGTCTGAAATCTATCTAAAAGGAAGAAGAAGCATGGTTTTCCAATCTTAATTCTAAATTCTTTCCAATTTATTCAAGCTCAAGTAAAGAATCCACTTACACTTATTAATACAAAGCTTTTATAAAATTTGAAATTTTAATAGACTGCCTGTAAGATCTCAATTGCCTTAGCCTTTTCCCCAGTTGGTCTCTCAGTGTGTGTGTGTGTGTGTGTGTGTGTATGGGTGCATGTGCGTGCACATACATGTGTGTATTATATGTTGGGTATTTTATTGGAAAGCTAAGAATAAATTTAAAAAGTCAGAAACTATGTTTTCTTCAACAGGAAGATTCCTCTTTCAAATTACCATAATGTGTTCTATTTTTTCTTATTCAGAAGCTGCCTTAGGAAATTGTATCTTAATACCCCTATAGAATTTTCAACAGATCTACTTTGAGTTAATTTTCTAGAACATTTCCATCCCATTTTCCAGTTTTCCCCCTCTATTTACTACATTCAACCAAAAAGCAACAAACATACATTTTATAGACTTAATTATCCTTGAAGCTAAAAGTAATCTGAAACTTGTTCCAATGCAAAGGCTAAAATTCCAAAAGCAATGATGAGTAAGCAGATGGCTGCTTACAGGGAAACACGAACAAAAATGATGCAGCCTTCTTTACACACCTTTTCCGGGCAAAATAACTCCAGGTTCTTTACCACATTATTAAAGTTATAAACTAATCTACCTTGAGGGCTTGGCAAAGACATAACAACCACAGACAGAGAGGAGAGTAGGGGAAAGAATGAAATGAGGGTGAAGAAAGGGGAGGTTAGCAGAGGAGCTGGTGGGAGGCATGTGGCAGGATTCTCAAGCACATCCTCCTGCCGCCTCCAGTAGGAACCACCTCCACTGAATTTATCCTAAGTTCTTCCTGCTAATGTCTAATAAGGCTGGCTAGTAGACAAAGCAACATTTAGTTTAAGAACAGGAATGCCCTTGGCTAATATTAGGTATGAGTGGTCTCTCTACTGATTTCTTTTTCTGATTTCTAGGCTGTACTAAGCCAATCTGCCACTTTGACATGACCCTGCATCCTTCTGGTTAATGGTCATAAGGAATGCAGCTTCCCCATGTAAGAACTGTAAAGTCACTGGGAATAAAAGCAATTGTACACATTAAGTGTCGATAGTGAAGTAGGAGATAGATGGGCCCCTGGGCTGGACAGCTGGTATTTGTCAAGTGGAGTCAAATTGAAGCTTTGTTCCCACCCAGACAGTCCAAGGACAAAGCTAGTGGCAAAACTGAGCTGTGCTTAAGTTAAAAGATAAGATGACCTCTCCTCAAGTCAAGGAAAACTTCCCTGTCTTCACAAGTGCTGGAAGAATCCTTGGGGGTCAAAAAGGGAGGGGGGCACTACCCCATAATAAATGTGGGCATGTACCCACAGGCCTCTGCAGTGGGATCTATCTTTACAAAATGTTGAACACACATCTTGGGGAGGGTCCTAGGACCGACCAGTCAGGTGTGATTAAAAAAAAAAAAAAAGATAATTGGCCAAAGTTAAACAAAGACCAAAGAGGACTGTCGTATATAAAGGATTTAAATCATTTCTTTACCATGCTCTTCCTCATTAGAGGGGGGAGCCCACACCCTTTCTCTCTGTGTATATATTTCTGTCTTGCTTCTGTCTTAAGCAAATTATTTCTCTATGTGCTTTCCCATATACGATGCTGTGTCTCTATAATAATAATTAATGTTGTAGCTGTATTTATAGTTTTTGACTCCTTTAAACATTCTTACTTTCAAAGGGAAGGAAAAAACTGGGCTACTTTGCTTCTGGGCTTCCCTGGTGGCTCAGATGGTACAGAATCTTGCTACAATGCAGGAGACCTGGATTTGAGCCCTGGGTCAGGTAGATCCCCTGGAAAAGGGAATGGCAACCCACGCCAGTATTCCCACCTGGAGAATCCCATGGGCAGAGGAGCCCGGCAGGCTACAGCCCATTGCGTCACAAAGAGTGGGACACGACTGAGCCACTAATACACACTTTGCTTCTAGCCTCTAGTCCCTGGTGGTCTAGCAGCTAGAATTTCTGGTTTTAATCCAGGCTACCCAGGTTCAACTTCTGGGCAGGGAACTAAGATCTCTCTTCAGAAGACTTCTCTCCCTCGAAGATCAATATGATGTGGAAGAGGAGGGCTCAACAAAGTGAGACATACTCTATTCTTTGCAAATGGCAGGCACTTGAGTATTTGCAAGTTATCTTGTTCCCCTCTTTTAAATGAACCGCTGGTTACATCACCAAATTCTAGATAGTGCAGAATCTACTCATTATTCTTAGAATATAACAGGTTGCCAACGTTAGACTTACCACTTAACAATGTTTATTTAGATACTCAGTTCTTTACAATTTTTGAACCATTTAGGAAATTTCCAGGGTATAGGAAAAAAAAGACTGTATTTCATATAATTTATATTTTAGCCATTAAATTTTATGCTCCATTTTCAAGATTTCTGGAAAAGTTATCTAAAACTAACCATATACTAAGGCAAGAAAAAAAATCTCAGCCTAGAGCCAGGATGCCAGTAATCCCAGCCTAGATCTGTGCCTTTAGCAAGTCATCTCTCCTTCTTGAGCTCCACATCTCCATAAGCAAAAGCTGAAGTTTGGTTGATTCTGGGTTATAAATAAGCATCACCCTAAATAAATCAAGCTTTGTATTGTATTGAAAGGATGCTGGATCCAAGCCTGGTGGGAATAAGTGCAGAGTTCAGTTAACAATGTCCAAAGTCAAGG
The DNA here is from genome assembly GCF_055505025.1 of Bos grunniens. Taxonomy (NCBI): domain Eukaryota; kingdom Metazoa; phylum Chordata; class Mammalia; order Artiodactyla; family Bovidae; genus Bos; species Bos grunniens. Next base: position 40,175,040 of record NC_141190.1, on the reverse strand, counting down.
ACAACAAAAACGCCAAGCGGTTCAGGAGCACTGCCCCGGAGATGACTGCTAAGGTCTCTCCAAGGTCTAAAACCTACGCAGAATATGATCTCTGACATATCCTTTAATGTCTTTTTCTCCAGAAACCCTGTCTAGGGACAATGGCTTAGGGAGCACAGAATGGGGCAAGTGACATTCGTCTTAGAAGAGACACCAAGTTGACTCTGGACACAAGGAATTCCAAGAGAGAAAATCCAGAGATGGGACCAAGTAAGTACGGCCCTTATAAGGAATCAAACTATGCAACCCCAAAGTTCACCATTGTGGTGTAAGGATTTTTGAGTTTAGACTATTGAGAAAAAGCAAATGCCAAAAAAGCTCTCCATCCGATCCACATTTGTCTAAAAGCAGACTCAGACTTTTAATCACCAGAGAGAACTCTAGACCAGCCCAAGATGGCACCCAGAGGAACCTACATAAGAGACCTTACCAAAATAATCCTTCTTTTCTCTAAGTTCACCCCACACATTTGTCTTCCCACAGTCTGCTACCCTTGGAAGCCTAAAGCCCTTTTCCTGTGCGTGGTCACCTCTCTATACATGTATTGTTCTTTGCTCAGATGCTAACTATATAAGCCCAAGTTCCAGTCACCCCTCTGAGTTATCCAGTGCTGAGTTTCTCCCATGTATATGCATACTGCACGGAGAAGGAAATGGCACCCCACTCCAGTACTCTTGCCTGGAAAATCCCATGGACAGAGAAGCCTGGTGGGCTGCAGTCCATGGGGTCGATAAGAGTCGGACAGGACTGAGCGACTTCACTTTCACTTTTCACTTTCATGCATTGGAGAAGGAAATGGCAACCCACTCCAGTGTTCTTGCCTGGAGAATCCCAAGGACGGGGGAGCCTGGTGGGCTGCCATCTATGGGGTCACACAGAGTCGGACACGACTGAGTGATTTAGCAGCAGCAGCAGCATATGCATACTGCATGTGCTATACACTCTGATTTTCTCTTGTTAATCTGTCTTTTGTCAGTTTAGTTTCTAGGGCCTCAGCCAGAGAATCTAGGAAGTTGGAAAGAAAAGGTTCCTTTTTCCTCCTCTAGGCCTCCAGTCCATTCTGAAGGAGATCAGCCCTGGGATTTCTTTGGAAGGAATGATGCTAAGGCTGAAACTCCAGTACTTAGGCCACCTCATGCGAAGAGTTGACTCATTGGAAAAGACTCTGATGCTGGGAGGGGTTGGGGGCAGGAGGAGAAGGGGACGACAGAGGATGAGATGGCTGTATGGCATCACTGACCTGATGGACGTGAGTCTGAGTGAACTCCAGGAGTTGGTGATGGACAGGGAGGCCTTGCGTGCTGCGATTCATGGGGTCGCAAAGAGTCGAACACGACTGAGCGACTGAAATGAACTGAACTGAACTGAGGCTTCCCAGAACAGGCACCCTGTTCGGGATCAAGAGCTCTGTTTCCTTCATAAGAAGTTGAGTCCCCACCTCACACCTGGGCTCAGCCGTTTGTCCTGGCCCCTCCCTAGACTGACTGAATTCGGACTTTGGGCGTGGGGCCCAAGAAGCTGTGGTCCAACAAGCCCACGTGATTCTGGTCCACCCTCAAGTCTGAGGGGCACTGTTTTAAGGAACTCCAGGCTTGCTTGCTCCTCCCCCTTGATCTGATTGGAGGATCCTAAGTTACAACAATGAATCCAAACCTTTGGTTTCCCATTGGTTACAAAACTAGCAGCGCTGGCTGGGTCCTCCTGGGTCTCTCTGTCCTTCTTCATTCCTTGATTCTGAATTGCCTGACTGCACCCAGTAAAGCAACTTCTTAGTGAGCCACACATCTCTTAAGTGAACAGAAAGCCTTCTTTAGTATTTTGCCACAATGGAAAGAGACACAGAGCAGTAAAGGGCATCCGTAAACTTCACCTGAGAAGCTTTATAAAAATAGAGATGCCAATTCCCATTCCCAGAGAGTCTAATCTCGCTTATTTGGGTGAGTCTCAGGAATCTGCAGTTTGACCCAGTTCCTCAGGGTCCTGGGGAGCAGGTGGTGGAGGGGCCACTCTCTGGAAAACCCATCACTTCGTGATCCATCATGTGGAAACGCAAGAAGCAACACGTCCCCACAATCCCTGAAATGAGCTGATTTGTTTCCAATGACATCCATCAAACATGTTAATGACACAAATTAATGACTTTTAAGCAATTTGTCCCCTGGAGAAGGAAATGGCAATCCACTCCAGGACTATTGCCAGGAAAATCCCATGGACAGAGGAGCCTGGTAGGCTACAGCCCATGGGGTCGCAAAGAGTCAGACACGACTGAGTGACTTCACTCACTAAACAATTTGTATGCTTCCTCAGTGGCTCAGCGGTAAAGAATCTGCCTGCCAATGCAGGAGATACGGGTTCAATCCCGGGGTTGGGAAGATCCCCTGAAGGAGGAAGTGGCAACCCATTCCAGTAATTTTGCTGGAAAACCCCATGGACAGAGGAGCCTGGCAGGCCACAGTCCACGGAGTAACAAAGAGTCAGAGATGACTGAGTGACTCAGCACGTGCACACACACACACACACACACAAGTAATATGTGTAAGTGGCTGCCCATGTGATCAATCTTAATTTGCAAACACTGCTGAGTGCCTGCACAGGATCATAATGTGCCCAAACTCACATATAAATCTCTCACATGGAAGTTAAGCAGGTATGTAAGAATCTGGTGGGGACAACTCAATACTCCAAGGGGTAACATCCGGTTAACAGGATTGAAGCTGAAAAATCAACTGGACCATCAGGAGAGCACCTGTCCTGCCCTGGTGAGACTCATGCCTGATTTCAAAGCCAGTGCAGGGACCTGGGAGAGAAACCCTCTTCTCTCTGAGGCAGGTGTGTGTGAACCTGGAGACCCTCTCGAGGTTTGGAAGGTGGTGGAACTGAAAGAATTCCTCTCCCCCGACCTTAGGCAAAGTGCTCACGTGCCCACAGTGTCAAATGTCGGGAATGTTTGTTACTTTGGAAGACAGAACCCAGACATTTCAGAGGTCACAGGTTGCCTATCCAACATCCCTTCTTCAGGAGAACAATCCTTTCTCTTCTGATAAAACTGGATTTGGGAGCATCACTTTTTTCGCCCCACTTGTGAGCCCTGGGAGCTTGTGGGCAGCTTGCTGGCTGCCGTGACGATGGGAGAGAAGATATGAAAGCAGCTGGCCGAGGGTGTGGTTAGCACAGCTGGCCGCATGCTGAATGGAGCTTCTTCAGCAGCCTCTGTTCCAGGTGCTGAGCTTCTCAAAGCCCATCCGGCCCCACTGTCTTCAGACATACAAGCCAAAAGCAGTTACAAAAGTGCAATAATACTTTCCACAGCTGTCATCCCCCTGCTCTCCCCACTGTGGCCCCATGTGACTTCTGGATGACTTGCTCCCTCTCACCCTGCAGCCATGACATTGCCTCCACACAGATTCCCCTTTTCCTCCATAAATGAAGCACTCTGTTCCTCCTCTTACACTGACTGTGTTTTCTTGCAGTGTGTCGTTGTTTTTCAGTCGCTAAGTTGTGTCCGACTCTGCAATCCCATGGGCTGGAGCCAGCCAGGGTCCTCTGTCTATGGGATTTCCCAGGCAAGAATACTGCAATGGGTTGCCATTTCCTTCTCTGGGGATCTTCCTCAGGGATCGAACCTGCATCTCCTGGGTATCTTGTATTAGCAAGTGGATTCTTTACCGCCATGCCACCAGAGAAGTTCTCTTGCCTGATTAGCTGTTTACTGTGTCTCACAATTGGTCCACAGCTCCTACACAGCAGGGACCTCCTTTTATTTACTTATAAATCTATTCTCCCCCTCTTCCCCCCAGAGTCTCAGTTCAGTTCAGTTCAGTCACTCAGTCGTGTCCGACTCTTTGCAACCCCACGGACTGCAGCACGCCAGACTTCCCTGTCCATCACCAACTCCCGGAGCTTGCTCAAACTTATGATCGAGTCAGTGATGCCATCCAGCCATCTCATCCTCTGTCATCCCTTCTCCTCCCATCTTCAATCTTTTGCAACATCAGAGTCTTTTCCAGTGAGTCAGTTCTTCGCATCAGGTGGCCAAAATATTGGATTTCAGCTTCAGCATCCGTCTATCCAATGAATATTCAGGACTGATTTCCTTTAGGATGGGCTGGTTGGATCTCCTTGCTGTCCAAGAGACTTTCAAGAGTCTTCTCCAACACCACAGTTCAAAAGCATCAATTCTTCAGCGCTCAGCTTTCTTTATAGTCCAACTCTTACATCCATACATGACTACTGGAAAAACCATAGCTTTGACTAGATGGACCTTTGTTGGCAAAGTAATGTCTCTGCTTTTGAATATGCTGTCTAAGTTGGTCATAACTTTCCTTCCAAGAAGTAAGTGTCTTTTAATTTCATGGCTGCAATCACAATCTGCAGTGATTTTGGAGCCCCCCAAAAATAAAGTCTGACTGTTTCCCCATCTATTTCCCATGAAGTGATGGGACCAGATGCCATGATCTTAGTTTGCTGAATATTGTTTTAAGCCAGCTTTTTCACTCTCCTCTTTCACCTTCATCAAGAGACTCTTTAGTTCCTCTTTGTTTTCTGCCCTAAGAGTGGTGTCATCTGCATATCTGAGGTTATTGATATTTCTCCCAGAAATCTGGATTCTAGTTTGTGCTTCATCCAGCCTGGCATTTCACATGATGTACTCTGCATATAAGTTAAATGAGCAAGGTGACAATATACAGCCTTGACATACTCCTTTCCTGATTTGGAACCAGTCTGTCGTTCCATGTCCAGTTCTAACTGTTGCTTCTTGACCTGCACACAGATTTCTTAGGAGGCAGGTCAGGTGGTCTAGTATTCTCATCTCTTTAAGAATTTTCCACAGTTTGTTGTAATCCACACAGTCACAGAGTCTAGCATAATGCTTACACACAGTAGGTATATAATACACGCACATTACACGTAAACACACCGAATCTCAAATGAATATGGGAATAATGCACTGACTGCAGGATTTGGGCCTTTGGATACTGAGGACATTTAAACAAGGCTGCCCAGGCAAGTAGAGGAAGAAGCTCCCACATAGAAATTAGATCCATAGTGGGTACACAGTAGGAATAAAATAAGTGCATGCTCTCCATCACAAAGGCACTGAATTTTCTGCAAAACTCTTATGTCTGCAAAGAGCTGCTTGGAGAGGGAGAGGAGTGAGTTTTCCACTTACTATTTTTCACTCTAAGTTATGGCTCTCCCAGTAGTCATGTACAGATGCAAGAGTTGGACCGTATGAAGGCTGAGCACCAAAGAATTGATGCTTTCGAACTGTGGTGCTGGAGAAGACTCTTACAAGTCCCTTGGACAGGAAGGACATCAAAGCAGTCACTCCTAAAGAAAATCAATCCTAAATATTCATTGGAAGGACTGATGCTGAAGCTGAAGCTCCAATACTTTGGCCACCTGATGCAAAGAGCTGACTCATTGGAAAAGACTCTGATGGTGGAAAAGATTGAAGGCAAAAGGAGAAGGGAGTGACAGAGGATGAGATGGTTGGATGGTATCACTGACTCTTTGGACATGAGTCTGAGCAAACTCCAGGAGACAGTGAAGGATAGGGAAGCCTGGCATGCTGCAGTCCATGGTTTCACAGAGTCAGACATGACTGAGAGACAACAACATTTCTTACTCACATCCATCTCCAAGAAGAGAATGGGAAGCTAACCTCTAGATAATTAAATGTGCTAATCCAGGAGAGGGGACAACGGAGGACGAGATGGTTGGATGGCATCACTGACTCAGTGGACATGAGTTTGAACAAACATCAGGAGATGGTGAAGGACAGGGAAGCCTGGTGTGCTGCAGTCCGTGGGGTTGCAAAGAGTCCATGGGACATGACTGAGCTACTGAACACCAATCCAGCCTTGGTGGGTAACATTTGTTCATTTTCTTCATTGTTTTGTGTAAGCTCTCCTTTGAAGGTTGGTGGGATTTGAGGACCCCCTGCTACAGAAGTCAAGCATCAAAGGCCACTTGCCCCCACTATCCCCGAGGCAGTGGAGGGTGACTTCAGCTCAGCCACTCAGATGCCCCATCCTAAACCTGAGATTCAGGAGTGAGGGGATCAGAAAAGGAGAGGGAGGCATAGGTTCCCATCTGTTGGTGCCCACGGCTGCATCTCAAATCCAGGGGCAGCAAACCATGTCCTGGGTCTCAGGGTCAGGGGGAATAAGTGGATTCTAAGCAGATTGGAATTGTGGGTGACCAGTGGTTCTGGCTGTCCAACTGCCCTTGCTGCAGGCTATAACCCAAATGAAGGTTCCCTGTCTCCGCCTTTTGCTTCCTGGTCTCCTTCCCATGCATTCTTTTTCTGCTGAAATCAAGCATGATTGGTTTCTGCTTAGTCGGAACCCCATCAGGTGCAGCACTCAAGAACTGTTGGGCTAATATTGTTGGGATTGGGGAGTTAACTAAAGACATTCTTTTCTTCTCCTCTGGAGTTAGGAACTAAGTGAGAAATAGAATCCAGACAGAGATCAAAATGTCAGATCTACTCCATTCTCTTACTCTAAATGCTGGGCCGGATGGCATGGCTTTCCAGTGCAACCATGATGAGGCTCCAAATCCTTTATTCTAGAAATAAACTGGCCACCCAGGCACACACAGAATTCAGCAATTGCTTGCTTTTTCCACAGTGGGGGCCCCTCACCACCAAGAGAAAGCCAAGGACAGATAGAACACACCCTCTCTGCAAGCAGACTAATCCTATTAATAAGTAGTGCATGATCAACCTCCAATTCAGGGCCCCATGAGCCCCTCCTCCTCCTCCTCCTCCTCTGAGAAGAGGTGGTAGTGGGGGTGGGGCAGGTCCATGACCTCCTGACCCTTGCTCCAGACAGTCTGGAGTTCCTCCCCTGAAAGCAAAGGAAATGGATAAATGGAGACCCTCACTGACTGTGATTAACACATTTATTCAAAATATGGGCTTCCCAGGTGGCTCAGATGGTAAAGAATCTGCCTGCAGAGCAGGAGACCCAGGTTCAATCCCCAGGTTGGGAAGATGCCCTGGAGAAGGAAATGGCAACCCACTCCAGTATTCTTGCCTGAAGAATCCCATGGACAGAGGAGCCTGGCAGGCTGAAGTCCATGGGGATGCACGACTGAGCAACTAACACTACTTACTAAAATATCATCTGGACAGATCACTTCTGGCAAGAGTTTTTGTTGTTGTTGTTAGAAGGGTAGAAAATTTAAAACTATCACTGTGATACCATGACATAATAAATATACATTTGGTCTTTACCCCTGGTTCTTGACACAGAGCTCCTAAAACCCTTGGAATTTACCAAGTGAGGGGGTAATAGGAACATCTTCTGATAACTTCAGGGAGGGGTCTAGCTGCCAGAGGTACCAGCCATGTGATTGGTGGGATGGGACTTTCAGCTTCACCTTTTGACCTCCAGAGGGGAGAGGGGCTGGAGACTGAGTTGATAATTACTAGTAATCAGTAACTTAGTCAATCGTGCCGACATAATGGAAACTCCATAGAAACCCAAAGTAAAGGGGTTCAGAGAGCTTCTAGGGTAGTTGAATGCATCCGTGTCACAAGAGGATGTAAGGGCCTCTTTACAGTTTGGGCAAACCCCAAATTGTGGGGACAGGAGTTCTTGCATTAGGACCCCTCTGAACCTTACTTACACTCTGGACCTCTTCATCTGGTTGTTCATTTGTATCCACTATAATATTTCCCTGAGTTTTATGAGCTGTTACAGTGAATTACTGAACCTGAGGAGAGGGTCGTGAGAACTCCTGATATAGTCATGTCAGACAAGCTGTGAGTTACCTTGTTAGCTAGTTAGTTAGTGTTAGTCACTCAGTTGTGTCCGAGTCTTTGTGATCCCAAGGACTGTAGCCCTCCAGGCTCCTCTGTCCATGGAATTCTCCAGGCAAGAATACTGGAGTGGGTTGTCATGCCCTCCTCCAGGGGATCTTCCTGACCCAGGGGCCAAACCTGGGTCTCCTACATTGCAGGCAAATTCTTTACTATCTGAGCTACCGAGGAAACCCACGGGTTACCGGGGAACCCACTATTTGCAATTGGCATCTGAGTCTCATGGGACTGAGCCCTTAACCTAGGGGGTCTACTCTAACACAGAGCAGTTAATGCCAGAATTGAATTCAATTGTAGGATACCCAGTTGGTGTCCTCAGAGAATTGCTTGGTGTGGAAAACCCACACATTTCAACATTTGATGTCAGAAGTGTTGTGAGTAGAAACAGTTTTCATTCCATGCCTCATAACACAGAACTCAAAACCCCTGGCAGAAGTCAAAACTCTTGGCTTTCTATCTATTTCCATTTGAAAGAAAACTGACTATGCCATATTTCTCTTAAATATATGCACGGAAAATTTAAGAACTGCCTAAATCACATTACCATTAGAAATGGATTTCTTTATCATAAAATAGACCTCAAAAAAAAAAAGAAAAAGAATTTCAAATTTGGATCACTGAAGAAAAAGGAGAATATGAAATTTCATTGTGTTATCTCAACTACTTTCCTCCCTAATAAAACTCTTCTTCAGAATTCCATCCATATTTTAATATTTGGGTTTAAATTAATGTAAACTAATTTAAGTGTGAATCAAATGAGGTGATTGAAAATTCAGATTCAGATCAAGAAATCTACAAGAAACATGGACACTGTCTGGTATATGGAAAGCTAACTGAGAAGGTATAACCAGAGTTCCCCAAAGAGACAAAACTAAAGAGCAGGATATGTACAAATATACATACATGTATGGCATCATCAATGGACATGAGTTTGAGCAAGCTCCAGGAGATGGCGAAGGACAGGGAAGCCTGGAGTGCGGCACCCACGGGGTCGCAAAGAGCTGGACATGACTGAGCGAGTGAACAACAATAATGTCTACAGAATATATACACAGATTTATTTTTAAAAACTGGATTTTGTGATTGTGAGACTTGGCAAGTTTGAAATTCATAGGAACAGCAGGCTGGAAACTCAGGCAGGATACTAGTCTTGAAACAGAATTTCTTCTCCAGGAAATCTCAATTTTTGCTCTTAGGACCTTCAGCTGATTGGGTAGGGCCCACCTTACTACCTCCTTGACTTAAAGTCAGCTGACTGTGGAAGTTAATGATGTTTACAGAAACACCTCCACAGCAACACTTAGACTAAGTACTATATCCTAGTCAAGTTGACATGTAAAATTAACTATCACCACAGGCTTAGCAGAACTCAGTAATTCATTTCAAACATTCCCCCCATGCCATATCTAGTCAAGAGAATTATTTGGCAAGGTACATAGATCATAAAAATGAATTTGATTAACCATGCCTTCTATTTCATTCATTTTTACCAATATACTTGTAACTTTACATGTATGCAAGTGTATATACATATCAGATCAGATCAGTCGCTCAGTCGTGTCCAACTCTTTGCGACCCCATGAATCGCAGCATGCCAGGCCTCCCTGTCCATCACCAACTCCCAGAGTTCACCCAGACTCACATCCATTGAGTCAGCGATGCCATCCAGCCATCTCATCCCCTGTCGTCCCCTTCTCCTCCTGCCCCCAATCCCTCCCAGCATCAGAGTCTTTTCCAATGAGTCAACTCTTCGCATGAAGTGGCCAAAGTACTGGAGTTTCAGCTTTAGCATCATTCCTTCCAAAGAAATCCCAGGGCTGGTCTCCTTCAGAATAGACTGGTTGGATCTCCTTGCAGTCCAAGGGACTCTCAAGAGTCTTCTCCAACACCACAGTTCAAAAGCATCAATTCTTCGGCGCTCAGCCTTCTTCACAGTCCAACTCTCACATCCATACATGACCACGGGAAAAACCATAGCCTTGACTAGATGAACCTTTGCTGGCAAAGTAATGTCTCTGCTTTTGAATATGCTATCTAGGTTGGTCATAACTTTCCTTCCAAGGAGTAAGCGTCTTTTAATTTCATGGCTGCAGTCACCATCTACAGTGATTTTGGAGCCCAGAAAAATAAAGTCTGACACTGTTTCCACTGTTTCCCCATCTATTTCCCATGAAGTGGTGGGACCGGATGCCATGATCTTTGTTTTCTGAATGTTGAGCTGTAAGCCAACTTTTTCACTCTCCTCTTTCACTTTCATCAAGAGGCTTTGGAGTTCCTCTTCACTTTCTGCCATAAGGGTGGTGTCATCTGCATATCTGAGGTTATTGATATTTCTCCCGGCAATCTTGATTTCAGCTTGTGTTTCTTCCAGTCCAGCGTTTCTCATGATGTACTCTGCATACAAGTTAAATAAACAGGGTGACAATATGTGTGTACATATACACATCCATTTACACACACACACTGATGCTCTCAAGTGTGTTTGCTCCATACAGCATGACAACTATAGTTAATAATACTGTATTGCATATTTGAAAGTTGCTAATAGAGAGTAGGTCTTAAAATTTCTCATCACAAAAAATATTTTTTTGTAACTATGATTGGGGATGGGTATGAACTAGGCTTATTGTGATGATCTTTCACATTATATACAAATATCGAACCGTTACGTTGTACCCCTGCAACTAATACAATGTTACATGTCTGTTATACCTCAGTAAAAAATGTGTTTGCTGCAAAACTCTTTTCCCGCTCATTTCCTCCCCAAACTGGCTATATTTTAATTCAACATTTTAAATTACTCTTCTACAGATGATGCTTTTGAGTTCATTACATCTCACTTTTTCTTTGTTATAATGATAATATTTAACTTGCGTTTTCATTTCAAACAATTATGTAGTTGTTCAGAGCCTAGAAAACTAATCGGCGCCCTGACGGTCCCTCAGCCATCAATGACTTTGCTATATTGAGATGCAAAAAGAGGGACACTCTGCTGTTTCACATCTAAGCTGTGACTACAATGCCCCAGGATACTTAGTGTGATTTAATCTCTTATTTAATTACCTTGGCAAATGTGACTTAAAATAAAAACACTACACAAGAAAGTCAGTTCCTGCTTCTCCATGATAAACACAGGTCAGACTGCAATTATGCATTATTACTAAAATTAAAGCACAGTGAGACTTAATAATTTCTGATATTTGGGGAAGGTTTGTTTTTAGAGTGAAAAAATATCAGTGGAACTACCTGCTTAACTAGTCTTCATCTATTTGTTTTCTCCAGATTTTATTATGATAATTCTGCTAGATAATGCCTGGGATAAGCCATAACTCAGAGTGATTTAATTAGTTTTAATAATAACACCTGCCTGTGCTTGGTCCTTTTGGAGATTCATTGCAACATTAGGGCATAAATTGGCAAATGTCTACAATAGGGAATGCCTGGTTATAACTCTCACCTCTGGAATCTCATAAAATCAAAGAAATATCACCAGCCTCTTCCATCTTAAGATTCCAATGCATTATTCTCCCCCTACCTCCTGCCAGGCGATGAATGACACTTTCTCTGGGTCCAGCTGATGATATTCAACAAACTGCCATTGTCTCAGAAACAAACTTCCCTGTTTTTTCCCCAAAACATGTTTCTCTCCTCTGAATTGGTATTTACATAGGTCCTTTTCATTAGTATAAGAAGTGTTCTAGTACAGGCACAATCTAACTCTGTTTGCCTCTGAGCTGTTTTGAAGAAAACCCAATAGTTTGCCTGCCTCAGCTCTCAAGAATGAACATGTAATTCTTTTTGGTTCACCAGGCAATGGTTCAGATATTCAGAAGTTTTGTTAACAATTCAGTTATTTAATTATTTCCACTTGATCTGGAAAATAACTAATGCAAGCCTATTGCAAAGCCAATATTTAGAAATATTTACCAGTTTAAATAATGTTTGTCTATGGTTTTAAGGAATTAACTAACCGAAGGATGAATCTAAAAACAGAATGGTTCCAGAAACCCTTAAGATAAGTATATACTGTTCTAACCAGGACAAACTGTTTCCCTGTTTTACTCAAGTGTGTTACATTTGTTCTACCCCCAGAAAGATGCATCAGTAAATCAAAAGAAGCAAAATATCAGAAAGTCAGTTTTATGAGAGACTCAAAAGGCAACCTAACTCCCAGATATTTTTTCACAAAATTTTAAGACTTTTTCAGGTTGGTCAGAGTTGCACATTTAAAATCTTTTTTTTTTTTTTTTTTTCATTTCACTTTAGTAACTCATGAGCTGTCCACATTCCTGGAAACCTTAGAGAGACATAAAAAGTTCTTCATTTGTAGCTATCAATATATCAGTATGAAAATCATCTGAACAATAATCTATGTTTTCTAGAACAGTCTCCTCTGTAAAACTTGGGGACAAGACATAGAGATACTATTTACAAGTAATTGTGCTGTGTTAAGTCGCTTCAGTCATGTCCAACTCTTTGCGACCCTATGGACTGTAGCCCAACCCCCAGACTCCTCTGTCCATGGGATTCTCCAGGCAAGAATACTGGAGTGGGTTGCATGACCTCCTCCAAGGGATCTACCTGACCCAGGAATTGAGCCCGAATCTCTTAAGTCTCCTGCACTGGTAGGCGGGTTCTTTACCCTAGCGCCACCTGGGAAGCCCCCATTTACAAATAATTAGCTGCTGATTTTCAACAGCTAATTTGCTGTTGAATTACACACACACACAACAGTTGATTTGCTGTGTCCAGCTCTTTATGATCCCATGGACTGCAGCACAGCAGGATCCTCTGTCCTCCAACATCTACTGGAGTTTGCTCAGATTCACGTCCATTGAGTCATTGAAAGCATTGAAAGCATCATTAAAAACTTGAGGAAAGAAGAGAAGGAAGGGAGTGAGAGAGGAGGAGAAAAGTATAGGACCATCTTTTGTGTGGTCACAGGAAGAAATCCAATTTACTTTTTGCATTTTTGAAAATAAAATTCAGGATAACATTAAGCAAGGGGGAAACATTTCTTAATAAAAGGAAATAAAGAATGAAAATCCCATGCCTGTCTCAGAACAAGCACCTGCTTCTCCAAGTCTTGGGCTTCAAGGACCCAAGTGTCAAGTTGGAGTCTTGCTTTCTGCCTCTAGAGGTTAACAGAAAAGAGAAAATAAAAATGAAAATTAAAAAGGCACAAGTAAATGAGAGGGCCACCCCCACAAGAATCAAATCCAATCAAAGAAAAGCTGAAAGCTTCCAGAATAAAGTTTCTATTTAAAATAAAATTAGATTAGGACTATCTTGGACAGCAAGGAGATCAGTCAATCCTAAAGGATATCAACCCTGAATATTCATTGGAAGGACTGATGCTGAGCGACATGACTGAGTGACTGAACAACAGCAAGGACTAAAAACAGATTTCCAATGAACTTATCTGATATATTTTTAAAAAGTGTCAAAGGTTAGTAAACCTGGCTATTTCCATCCCTCCCCTCCACTTCCCCCACCAGGCCTCCAGCTCCCCTTCAATCTTCCAGTAACTACTTCCCAAGCCTCCTGCCTCAGGGCCTTCTAGATGCCTCTCTTCCACCTGCCAATCTGACCATCTGATCATCTGATCACATCATTGCCCAGTGGAAATCCTCACTGCCATCTCAGCAGCCTCAACATCTACACCAAGCTCCTAGTATTGGGGTACATCTCTCCAACAGGTACTGAGTGTTAACTCTTAGTCCCACAGGAAGCTGAAGAATAAACACAGCACATCTTCCTGAAGCTGTAATTTCACTTAAAAATTAGGGAGGGCAATTTTCATTTTTAATGTATATATAACATGAAGCTGGGCTTCCCAGGTGACACCAGTGGTAAAGAATCCGCCTGCCAATGCAGGAGACACGGGGTCGATCCCTGGATCAGGAAGATCCCCTGGAGAAGGAAATGGCAACCCACTACAGTATTTTTGCCTGGAGAGTTCCATGGACAGAGGAGTCTGGCGGGCTACAGTCCATGCAGTCACAAAGAGTCGGACACAGTTGAGCTACTAACATATATAACATACATTCCTTCCCTTGTGGACCTGCCTCCCACCCCCTGATCCCACCCCACTAGCTCATCACAGAGTACCACGCTGAGCTCCCTGTGCTGTAGAGCAGCCTCCTGCTAGCTATCTTTTTTGCACATGATACCGCCTGTCATTCTTGATCTATCTCCTGCCCACCTCCCTCAGTTTCATTTTGCGCTCGCCCACCCTGGTCCTTTACCCACTGACAACCCTGGGATTCACTGTAGCTTTTCAGATCCGAGCTGCTCTCTCATACCTCTATGCTTTCCGGGTGCTTTTGTCTCTGCCTGACATGTCCTCCTTTAACTTGCTAACTTAACAAACAATTTCCCTGATGATAAGGTGGCTTTTCATTGTGCCTTCACCTTGAGAGAAAACATTCTGGCCATACGATTGATTTGCCTGACACCCCTTCACAATGACGCTCCTCAGTGTAAATTCATAAAGACTCTGCTTTTGTAGATCAGCCTTTGTACACCTGGTTAATGTGAGTCACCCTGACAGGCAGTCACTCCCGGAGGCTGCTCACACCAGGAATTTTCGTTTGCACAGCTGATGCCCATGGGTTCCATCTGGTGAGAAGCAGCAGATATCCTGTGAGCCATGTTGAAACAGCCAACCCAGTAACCTTCCTTCCCTGGGCAACAAACCATCCCAATACCATTCTTTTGGCCAGGCAAGAGCCCCGGTTTCCCATGAATATCAACGAAAATCTCAACAACTGAATTATCTGATGAGCTAGGCAGCTCCAATTCAAAACCAATAACAGAGATTTCATCATACTACAGATCAATGAGAGAAGGGCCATGCCCGTCTGCATATTTTCATTCTCTCACTCAGCATAGAGCTTTGAGCACTGAGTGTGTGTCAGGCAGTGTGTGTGTGTGTGTGTGTGTGTATGTGTTTAATAAAGCAAACACAATTTATGCCCTCACTGTGGCTTATTCAATCTAACACCTTGACCTCTCCAATGAAGAACCATATTTCCTAAACAATTTTTTGTTCACCAAGCTGCCTCCAATTGCAAACTCAAACAGGGCAAAAAATATATGAGAAGCAAGTACATCAGACTTTGAGCAAGAGTCCTGACAATTCATTGTTTCAGGCAACTGGCAGAAACAGTGTCAACTTCCCAGCCTCTGCCCATCCTGGTCAGGAACACCATTTCTAAAGCTCCATCACTGTAATACATGATGCTGGAGGTAACGCTGAATACAAACAGCCTGCTGTGAGCAGTGATCTTCAACTTGACTTGTGTCTAGCCTGAGTCATCTGCTGCACTTTGCTTTATGAAGCAGCGAAATGTCTGAGGATGTCCTCTTGCTTTTAGAATGAATTTTTAACACATCTTCAGAAAGGAAGCCTTTGTCAGCTCTGTTTATACTCTTGACCACTTTGGAGAGGAGAGAAACGGCAGCTACAGAAGCACATAACTCAAGGTAAAAAGATCCAAAGGGGGAAGATAAAACTCAGGGATGAGATTCTGCTTTTTGCGGGTGATCAAGACAGATTTGATGCCTCTGCCCAAACACAGCGATTGCCAAGTACAACAGTGATCCCACGCTTGCATCAGAGTTAATAGCCTAAGCTACATATTTTCAGTCCCACCTGAGTAAGCAAAAGTAATGAATGGTGATTATCATGGAGACATTATGCTTAGAGCTTAGTCTCTTGTCTACACTGCATCTGCTTCAAGAAGAATGAATATTTAAAAGAAAAAAACCCTCAGTCTCATTAGTAATCATGGACATGTAAATTAACACGAAGAGATGTCATTTTTCACCTGTCAAACTAGCAAAGATTTTTAAACTGCTATTATCCAGTGTTGACAAGGGTGTAGGGAAGCAACCACTCTGACATTCTGTTGGAGGGAGTGTAAATTGGTTCAGTTTTTTGGAATACAATGTGCCAAGACACATTATAAATGTAAATTTTTGTATATGCATGAGCTTGGGAGTTTTTTCCAACTGAAAAAAAGTAACCTAATAATAATAATAATAATTCCTAATGATTTGACCAGTAAGGAAACATATTCTCATAAATCAAGCGAGGCTGTAAGAGCTTCAGGGCTGGTCAATCCAGAAGCTCTAGGATGTCATCACAGCCCCAGGTTTTCCCATCTTTCTGCTCTGCCAGCGTTACTCTGCTGGTTCCTGCCCTCACCATCACAGGAGGGCTCCTGGCAGCCCACGTTCACACACCAATATCCAAAAGCAACAAACAAACAAAACCCTGCCTCTTTAAAAAAAATATTCACTTATTTGGCTGTGCCACATCTTAGCTGTGGGCACACAGGATCTTAAATCGTTGTAAATTCGGGATCTGCTTCCCTGACTAGATTCAACCCGGGCCCCCTGCACTGGGAGTGCGGAGTCTTAGCCACTCGACCACCAGGGAAGTCCCCAAACCCTGTCCCTTTTTCAGTCTCTTTGACATGTAGGAAGTCTTCTCTGGGAGCTTCCTACAAGACTTATCCCCTGTACCATTTCACTGGCCTGATTTAGTGATTCCCAAAAGCAGCGGCACCTGGGAACTTCTTAGAAATGCTGTTTCTCAGCCCACGCTGGACCTACTGAAAGTGAAATTTGGGGGTGAGGCCGACTCTCCTGCTCCAGTTTGAGAACCACTGATCTAAACCAGCCAACTTCACAAGGGGAATGGAATTACCGGGGTTGGTTTCAGACTTCTCATGGTCCATTCCTTTGGGCTGGGAATTGCCTCTCCTGAGCAAATGGTCTTACCTCACTGACCTCCATTCTACTTGTCCACTTGCATGATGAGCCCTAACATGCGACATTCTGTAGAATTAGGATGTTTCTCAGTTGTGAGAACAGAAAATCTAACCCAAAATGTCTTTACCAATGAGGAAGTTCATTGACTCACATCGTAACAAGTGTTACACATCAGGGTTGAGGGACCCATTGTGTAGCACAGGGAACTCTGCTCAATATTCTGTACAACTGAATCGGGAAAAGAATTTGAAAAAAGAATACATACAAGTACGAACATAAATGAAACACTTTATTGTACACCTGAAACTAAACAACATTGCTAGTCAACTATCAGATCAGATCAGTCGCTCAGTCCTGTCCGACTCTTTGCGACCCCATGAATCGCAGCACGCCAGGCCTCCCTGTCCATCACCAACTCCCGGAGTTCACTCAGATTCACATCCATCGAGTCAGTGATGCCATCCAGCCATCTCATCCTCTGTCATCCCCTTCTCCTCTTGCCCTCAATCCCTCCCAGCATCAGAGTCTTTACCAATGAGTCAACTCTTCACATGACGTGGCCAAAGTACTGGAGTTCCAGCTTTAGCATCATTCCTTCCAAAGAAATCCCAGGGCTGATCTCCTTCAGAATAGACTGGTTGGATCTCCTTGCAGTCCAAGGGACTCTCAAGAGTCTTCTCCAACACCACAGTTCAAAAGCATCAATTCTTCAGCGCTCAGCCTTCTTCACAGTCCAACTCTCACATCCATACATGACCACAGGAAAAACCATAGCCTTGACTAGACGAACCTTTGTTGGCAAAGTAATGTCTCTGCTTTTGAATATGCTATCAAGGCTGGTCATAACTTTCCTTCCAAGGAGTAAGCGTCTTTTAATTTCATGGCTGCAGTCACCATCTGCAGTGAATTTGGAGCCCAGAAAAATAAAGTCTGACACTGTTTCCACTGTTTCCCCATCTATTTCTCATGAAGTGATGGGACCGGATGCCATGATCTTCGTTTTCTGAATGTTGAGCTTTAAGCCAACTTTTTCACTCTCCACTTTCACTTTCAAGAGGCTCTTTAGTTCCTCTTCACTTTCTGCCATAAAGGTGGTGTCATCTGCATATCTGAGGTTATTGATATTTCTCCCAGCAATCTTGATTCCAGCTTGTGTTTCTTCCAGTCCAGCATTTCTCATGATGTACTCTGCATATAAGTTAAATAAACAGGGTGACAATATACAGCCTTGATGTACTCCTTTTCCTATTTGGAACCAGTCTGTTGTTCCATGTCCAGTTCTAACTGTTGCTTCCTGACCTGCATACAAATTTCTCAAAAGGCAGATCAGGTGGTCTGGTATTCCCATCTCTTTCAGAATTTTCCACAGTTTATTGTGATCCACACAGTCAAAGGCTTTGGCATAGTCAATAAAGCAGAAATAGATGCTTTTCTGGAATTCTCTTGCTTTTTCCATGATCCAGTGGATGTTGGCAATTTGATCTCTGGTTCCTCTGCCTTTTCTAAAACCAGCTAATCAACTATACTGCAATATAAAATAAAAAGTTAAAAAAAATTTTAAAAACTAGTTAAAGGATTAATTGAGATGTTTGCCTCTATAAACTAAAGACAAACTTCTTCCTCATTTACATTTCTCTCTCTCTCTTTGTGGGGGATGGAGGAAAGAGTAATTTGCTGTGCTGGCTTTAAAATACATCCACAAATTTTCTGATATTCTTCCATTCAAAAAGCAAAGCTCAATTCTCCTCCTCTTGAGTGTGGGCCATGCAGTGACTCACCTCTAACAGATGGAATGTGGTGGAAATGGTGGTGTATGAGTTTTAATACAAGGTCACTAATATTCCTTTCTCCTTTTCTCTCATGGATCAGTTGTTCTAGGGGGAAACTGACCACCATACTACGATTACTAAAGCATCCAGGTGAGCAGTCTGCGAAGAAGGAATTCAGGCCCTCTGCCCACAGGCTGGAAATGCATCCTCTGGCCCCAGTCAAGCCTTCAGATGACCGCTAATATCTTGACTACAGCATATGACTCATGAGACACCTTGAGCCATAACCATCCTGCTAAGCTGTTCAATGAAATGAAATGCAAGTCACTCAGTTGGGTCTGACTCTTCATGACCCCATGGACTATGCAGTCGTGGAATTCTCCAGGCCAGGATACTGGAGTGGGTAGGGTAGCTTTTCCCTTCTCCAGGGGATCTTCCCAAACCAGGGTTTGAACCCAGGTCTCCCACATTGCAGGCGGATTTTTTACCAGCTGAGCCACCAGGGAAGATGACTGAGTGACTGAACTGAACCAAAGTTGCTCAATAATTCTCCACACCAAGAAACTACGAAATGAAGTTTGCGTGTTTTAAGTTTGAGGGCTATTAACTGTAGAGTCTAATCGAAACCCCTAGTAGAATGGCTTGGATGTCTGGAGGCCTAGTGACTTCAGTTTTACTTTGAAACATTTTCTTCTCCCCAGGATGTACGTGAGTCCCCAGGAGGGGTGGGTTGGGAGTAACCCAACCCTTGTTTTCTTCCTACACTTAGGTCCTGTTACTAGTTCTTGTCCATTATATGGCAAATGTCTTCCTTTCTTGTGCTGATTACTCTTCTTTTAGATATCCTGGCATCTCCCCCTGAATCTAATTTCTTTAGCCTCTTCTTGGTCTTTGCCACTTTTCTGCATTCTAGCAGAGACCTACTGGAAAGAAACCGCATCTCTCCCTATAGCAGTGACTCCAGTAGTAGAAATTTCTAGTCATGCCTCAAGGGTGAAGGAAAAGTTGGAAGCATTTCTGATTCAGGGCAAACTTGTGGGTAAACTCCAAATTCCACCTCAGAGGAAGTGTAGGGATACGTGCCGAGACAACAGCATTTTCTGGACATTTAAAACAAATCGACATAATCTTTCCAGTCAACAACATAGTTCTTGTGACTTAACTAAGGCTATGCTTCTGTTCTGCCCAGAGTAGAGGTGGCCAATGACTCCAGTCCTGTGTCTCTAGAAAGTACCCGTAGAAGCTTCCCAGCCCAGTAGGATCAAAGGTACATGGGGAAACCATGCAGGCCTGTGTGATGCTTCTACATGGCACATGCATACATGCCAAGTTGCTTGAGCCATGTCCGACTCTTTGCAACCCTACGGACTGCAGCCTGCCAGCCTCCTAGTCTATCCGTGGGGTTCTCCAGGCAAGACTCCTTCTTTCTGCCCCAGGGATCTAACCTGTATCTGTTACATCTCCTGCATTGGCACATGAGTTCTTACCACTAGTGCCATCTGGGAAGCCCTACGCACTGCACAGAAGCCTGTAAACAAGACCCACAAGGCACCCTAACTGTTGCAAACTGTAGCTATTTTGTATGATTTACATACAGTAAAATGTAAGTGTTCAATTCAGAGATTTTGACAGTTGTGTACACCCGTGAAACCACCACCAAACAAGATGCAGAACACTTCAGCACCTCAGAAAATCCTCTCTTGCCCCTTTCCATTAACCCCCTCCCACAGAACTCATGACTTTGGAGTTTCTACCATCATCGAGAATTTTGTCCAGAACTACTGCTTTTGAAAGAGTGAGGTTAAAAAAAAAAAAGAATGAAATCTGTCATTTGAGAGCTCTAAATAAGCCATTTCTGTCTGGCAGGAGAAAGAGACTTCAATAGTCCATTTGAGGAGATTGTTCCATTTTCCTAGGAAAACCAGCCAAATGGACTTCTTAGTGATGCAAATACAGAAACTTCTGAATTGGCAAGGTGATTGGAAATGTGATTCTGAGGAGCTAACACTGCATTGGGAGGGAGAATGTTAAAGGTCTCTGTGTTGGAGGCAGGGCTGCAGATTTTAAGTATCAAGGACAGGGGAGGATCCAAAGACTTTTCAAGCTCTCTGGAAGGGAGTTAAGAGCTGAGGGCAAAACGTAGATGTGATCTTTATCATGAGAGACACTGTGATACTGTGGGCTCAGACAAGGGCCCAACATCCCCAGCAAGTGTGGCTATATGAATGGTATTGTTTTTTCATCATATTTCCTAAATACTGTGTTGCTGACATCTGAGGAAGCCCTTGATATTTGTATGTTTATTTCATGTCTGATCACTTCATTGAATGAATTGTCTTAACGGTTCTGATAGCTTTACAGTAGTTTAACAGGGTTTTCTAGATGATATCTAGATAATATCTTCTGAGAAGAATACTTTTATTTTTTCCTTTCTAACTGCTATCTTGGTTTTTCCTGCCTTATCACTTTGCTGTTGTTGCTCAGTGCTAAGTCATGTCCGACTCTTTGCAGCACCATGGACTGCAGCACGCCTGGCTTCCCTGTCCTTCACCATCTCCTGGGGCTTGCTCTAACTCTCATGTCCACTGAGTTGGTGATGCCATCCAACCATCTCATCCTCTGTCGCCCCCTTCTCCTGCTTCAATCTTTTCCAGCATCAGGGTCTTTTCCAATGAGTCAGCTCTTTGCATCAGGTAGCCAAAAGTATCAGAGCTTCAGCTTCAGCATTAATCCTTCTAATGAATATTCAGAGTTAATTTCCTTTAGGATTGACTGGTTTGATCTCTTGAAATGCAAGGGACTCTCAAGAGTCTTCTCTAACACCACGATTTGAAAGAATCAGTCCTTTGGCACTCAGTCTTATCACTTTGGCCATTATTAAATTATTCTAATATTCTTTAGTATAAAGATGCATTCACGTGTGCATGCTCAGTTGTTCAGTCATGTCTGACTTTGACACCCCATCGACTATAGTCTGCCAGGCTCCTCTGTCCATAAAATTCTCCAGGCAAGAATACTAGAGTGGGTTGCCATTTCCTTCTCCAGAGGACCTTCCTGATCCAAAAATCGAACCTGTGTCTCCTTCATTGGCAGGCAGGTTCTTTACCACTGAGTCACCTGGGAAGCCCAGATAAAGATACTGGTGTTGAATTTTTGACCAATTTGAAAATGATGGATTTGGGAATAGAGCAGCTTTAATCTGAATAAAGAGAAGCCACATCAGGAGTTCAGGTGTGATGTGATAATAATGTCTGGTGGGGAGTGATAAAACAAAAATAAGGGTATATGAAAGATAGTTTAGATTTTAAAAAAGGTTGGGTTGTGATAAAAGAAGGAAAAATCAGTGTAGGCCATGGCTCCTAATGCTGTGGTTTTATCGACAATAAAACATATGAGTGAAAGTCATTCAGTTGTATCCAACTTTTGGGGACTCCATGGACTACAGACTTCCAGGCTCCTCTGTCCGTAGAATTCTCTAGGCCAGAATACTGGAGCAGGTAGCCTTTCCCTTCTCCAGGGGATGATCCCAACCCAGAGATCGAACCCAGGGATCAAAGCTGGTAAAGAACAAATTCTTTACCAGCTGAGCCACAAGGGAAGCCCAATAATACTGGAGTAGGTAGCCTATCCCTTCTCCAATAGATCTTCCCAACCCAAGAATCAAACCAGGGTCTCCTGCATTGCAGGCAGATTCTTTACCAACTGAGCTATCATGGAAACCCAAAACATACAAAAAGAGCTCTATTTTTAATCAACTCTGGTATCTGTCATAACTTACTCATCTTAAAAGAGGTGAGAAGGAAAGTAGGATGTATTTCAGCTCATGCAAACTTACAACTAAGAATTTAAGACAATTTAACATATAGCTTCTTTCCCTACTGTATATTCATAGTACGACTCTTAACCTACCAACAAGCAAAATATATTATAAGAATTAATACCTTATTTTGACTTTTCCAGTGCAAAAAGAAATCTTTCTTTTCCTTTGGTATTTCAAACACATAGAATTACAGTGATGTGGTCAATATATTCACCTCAAGTCAGTTTATGCCGTATTAGCATTAGGAGTTCACAGAGAACCTCATTTTATCATTAACATTTCAAAATTTTATTTATTTGGCTCTTTCACCCAACTCCTAATTCTATTTCTATTCCACTATATTATACTC
Source organism: Bos grunniens (assembly GCF_055505025.1). Taxonomy (NCBI): domain Eukaryota; kingdom Metazoa; phylum Chordata; class Mammalia; order Artiodactyla; family Bovidae; genus Bos; species Bos grunniens. Next base: position 40,152,451 of record NC_141190.1, on the reverse strand, counting down.
TTGTTATCTAACATACAGCTGCCTTGTATGGCTTTATTTACACCTATAGGCATTTTGGGGACTTACCAGGTGGCTCAATGCTAAAGAATCCGCCTCAATGCAGGAGATGCAAGTTCGATCCCTGGGTCAGGAAGAGCCCCTGGAGAAGGAAATGGCAACCCACTCCAGTATTCTTGCCTGGAGAATCCCATGGACAGAGGAGTCTGGCGGGTTACAGTCCACGGGGTCACAGAAGAGCAGGACTCGACTTGGCGAGTAAACGACGACGACAGAGGCCTTCTTAGCAATACTTGACTAGAGTGGATTATTCTTGTTCTATAAACAGTATTGTACTGGGCATATCATTAGGTCTTTTTACTTTTTTCATTCAGTATTACACATTTGAGATTTATTGATGTTAATATATATAGAGAGTACTAAGATTAAAAATAAAATGAACACCAGTGATCCATCACCTGCAATCAGATTGCTGGTCCCGTAGAAACAAGGTGCCCTCTAATCCAACCAAACTTCCTCACCAGCAGGTAACTGAATCCCAAATCTGTGCTTATTATTTCCTTACTTTTCTTTATTCATTTTGCCATGTATATTATGAAAGCTTCCCTGGTGGCTCAGACAGTAAAGAATCTGCCTGTAATGCAAGAGACCCAAGTACAAACCCTGGGTCAGAAAGATTCTCTGGAGAAGGGAATGGCAACACATTCCAGTATTCTTGCCTGGAGAATTCCATGGACAGAGGAGCCTGGAAGTCTACAGTCCACGGGATCTCAAAGAGTCGACACAATTGATCAAAGAACACTTTCACTCTCATATATATTATGCACTCCAAAATGATACATTATGTAGTTTTTACATGATTTTCAACTTTGCATAAGTGGAATTATATGTATTCTTTTTTTCATTTTTATTGTATATTGGAGTATACTTGATTTACAATGTTGTATTAGTTTCAGATACACAGCAAAATGATTTAGTTATACATATACATATATCTATTCTTTTTCAGATTCTTTTCCCATATAGATTATTGCAGAGAATTATATGTACTCCTATGCAACTTTTTAAAATTCAGCATTATGTATGTGAGATTCATTCCTGCAGATGGTCGTAATTGTTGTGATAACATTTTCATAGCTGTGCATCAATGTTCATCCATTTTCCATCCTCAAACATTTGGATTGTTTGCATGTTTTTAATATCACAAAGATGGTATATGAATATCCTTAAGCATATGTGCAGAAGCATCTCTATGCTGCAAAGTGGAGTTGCAGGGTTAGGAGTACATACATCTTCCACTTCAATAGATTCCAAATTATGTCCAAAGTGGTTGCAGCAATTGGCATGCCTACCAGCAAAGAGCTGACTCATTGAAATGACCCTGATGCTGGGAAAAATTGAGGGCAGGAGGAGAAGGGGATGACAGAGGATGAGATGGTTGGATGGCATCACCGACTCAATGGACATGGGTTTGGGTGGACTCTGGGAGTTGGTGATGGACAGGGAGGCCTGGCGTGCTGCAGTTCATGGGGTTGCAAAGAGTCAGACACCACTGAGCGACTAAACTGAACTGAACCAGCAGAGAATCAGTATTTCAGCGGCACCAAGCTTCTCAAAGTTTCAATAGTGTCAGAGTTAAACGTGTGCCAATGGTGTAGCTATAAAATATGGCTTTCATTTTCATTGCTAACCAATGAACTCGACAATCGTTTTGTTTATTCAGCATTTGGTGACGTGACCAGTCGATGCTTTTGTCTTTTTTTCTGTTGGAATTTTTATTGGGCTTGACTGGTACATAGATGGATACTTGAATGGCTGTATGATATTCCTTTGAACACATCACATTTATCAGTTCCTCTTACTGCTGCCTGTTTAGTTCATTTCCAACCCTTCGTTATTACAAACAATGCTGCATGAAACATCCTAGTACAAGTCTCTTTGGGAGGTAAGAGATGTCCCTTGAAGTGGAATGGCTGGGTCTTAGAGTGTGTGCATATTCAGTCTCCCTAAAGGCTGATGGCTTGCTCTCCCAAACAGCAATACCAATGAACTGTCCTCCAAGGGGCTGAAGTTTCCCATTCATTCTCCTACACATTTGCCAGTACCTGGTATTACCCATAAGGCAACTTTAGGTACATACTGTCTCATGGAGTTTGTAAATAATCCTGGAAGGTAGAAAATTTTTTTAAAACAGCAGCATTTTTCTAGTACTTTACAATTTGCAAAGTCTTTTCACTTGCATTGTCTACCCCATTTTATGCTCACATTCTGTCACTCATTTCCCTGAAAGTCATGCTCAAAGAGCTATGTATTTCATTCTCTAAATCCCATGTGCTGCTTCACACTTTCACATAAACACAAGGGTCTTGCCCAGCTCAAGTAGAACCCAAATATTTCCCAAACCCTGTTCAATCATGAGCTGTTCTTTATCCCATACCCTGGGGAAGCATAGAAAACCAGAGTCTACTCTCTGTCACGGGGATCATCAAAAAGGAGAATGTGGTTCTGTTATCTTCTCCCCGTAGACCCTGCCTCCTCCCAAAGCCACAGGAGGTAGAGGGTTCCTCACACATGAGAAGGAGTATGTATACTGGTCAGCCAAACACAAGGACAAGTTGTCCAGCAAAGAGATTATAAATAGGTCAGTTAAGGACACAGTGTTCCAGTCTTTTCTCCCTAAACATAATCTTTCTCTTCTTTTCTTCATCCAGTGTCTGGTGGCAGATTTGGGATAAAGAATGAGACACAGTATCATAATCACTCAAGCATTCCTACCGATGGAAGCTCACTTGGGAGCTGTTTGTTTTTCAAGAGCTTTGTGGCTGTGTTCCTTATGTTGGCAATACGTCATCCTAATGATTTTAACAGGAATGAATTATGACTCGGTTCCCTCAGTAAGGCATATGGCATCCCATTTCCATCCCACGTGAATCGGTGTTGTAGTAATGAATACCAACTTCATCAATAACATTAGAGAATATAAAGCAGTGTTCTCTAAGCCATTGTCTTTCTTTTCTGTAATCTTTGCATTCCATCATTTTGATTAATTACTGCTAGATTTAGCTTCCTTTTAATTTACAAAACACTCGTGCATGTCTGCCTGAATTATAACTTCCAGATTCTGATTTCACTAGGTTTTGAGCACCTGTGTGGGGCTTTTTCACCCAATAAACTCTACTGTTTCTAGCTGAGACAACCTGGGTTCAGGAAAGTGAAGTCCTCTGGTCAAGGTCCTAATGATGAAGCCAGGATTTTATCACTGGGTCTAAACCTCAAAATCTAGAGCCTTTTCTACTAAACCATGCCCCAACTCTGTAGAGTTCTGTTAGTTGTTTTTTTAAGCTTCACGTATACAATTCCTGAATTTTAATTTAATTTTCTTTATAATCTTGAAGAAATTTGGATGGTATCCCACTTTATCTATGAAATTTGAGTCCCCATAGAGTAAAAACCAAGCCTTATGGTATCTTGCCACATTCCTCAGAGATGCATATTAGATGCTATCAAACTCAACCAGCTTCTGCTCTCTAAAAGGCAAGGTGGAGAGATTTCTACTACCAATCAGTTGCCTTGACAGTTATTTTCATTCCCTTTCCCTGTGAGAATCAATACCAATAAATATGAGGCTCTGGGTTTCTAGCTACACAGCTTTAGATGTATAGAATCATGCTTTCAAATATCGTAGGAATCTGTCTGGAATGGGTGAGGATGTCCTACATTTTCAGGTTTCAAATTTCAATCTTCTGATAGGTATTTGTCTTTCAGAGCTGTATTATAAACCCAAGGAATTTTGACCCAGATTCAGCTAAGCCTACAAAAGATCAGAACTTTATAAGAACATGATGAATCATTTAAGATAAAGAGTCTGGGGATAAACATATTTAGATATCATAAAATTGTCACTAGAAAATTGAGTTCTCAATTTTCTTTTCTGACCCTTTTGCCTGTGTGGTATGGTTTAGTCACTAAGTCGTGTCTGACTCTTGCAACCCCATGGACTGTAGCCTGCCAGCCTCCTCTGTCCCTGGAATTCTCCAGGCAAGAATACTCGAGTAGGTTGCTGTTTCCTTCTCCAGGGGATCTTCCTGACCCAGGAATCAAACCCAGGTCTCCTGCATTGCAGGCTGGTTCTTTCCTGACTGAGCTACAAGGGGAGCCTGACTCTTGTGTCTATATGATCACTATTTCCACTGACTGAGAAGCAGCCTGACTCCTCTCTCCTCATCATAGCTCCATCTTCCTGTAAAGCTCCTGGTTCAGAAGCTGAATCCTTGTGACTGAAACCTTTCAGACATCCATGCCAGTCCCCTGTGATAGTTCCTCCCTGATCCCACAGCACTGTGTGCATGCATGCAATCACTCATTCATCCAGCAAATATTCACTGAGGGTCTACCATGTGACTCACTGGAAAAGACCCTGATTCTGGGAAAGACTGATGGCAGGAGGAGAAGGGGGCAACAGAGGATGAAATGGTTGGATGTCATCATCGACTCAATGGATTCATCGACTCAATGGACTCACTTGCTCATTGAGTTTGAGCAAACTCTAGGAGACAATGAAGGACAGGGAAGCCTGGCGTGATGCAGTCCATGGGATCGCAAAGAGTTGGACACAACTGAGCAACTGAACAACAATTGCCATTGTAGCAGAGGCCACCCTAAGCTCTAAGATACATCCAGGAACCAACAGACAAAAATCTTGCCCTGTAGAGACTGCACTACAACTGCAGACCACAAACAAGAAACCTAACACACAAATGAAACAGTACCCTGGCCAGTGATAAATGCCGTGGGGAAAGGTGAAGCAGGGAAAGATGGGTGCAGAGCACGGGGGTGAGGAGGAGCCTTCTGACTTAGACTAGAGGGTCAGGGTAGACCTCATTGAGCAGATGACAGAGTTGAGGGAGCATAGGAAGTTACCCATGTCAGGGAGGAACATTCCAGGCTGAGGACCAGATAGTAACAAGCGCTTAGGGCAGGAGACCCCTGCAGCTGGAGCAAAGTGATGAACAAGACACAGTATTCACAGAGGCCACGAGGACCAACCTGTAGCAGCCCAGTTGGCCATTCTGAGGATGTTGGGTTTTTGCAACAAGAGAAGTGGGGAGACATTAGAGGATTCAGAGCAGAGGGGATTGGATTCTGAATATCTAATCAGGACTTCCTATTGGACAGATTGTGAAATATGATCAAGGATGGCCCCAGGGCACATTCCACCACGACAGCCCTCATTGCACTCGGTCATACATGTTTAACTACGTGTCTTTGTCCCTCACTGGATGTGACTTGGTTGGGACAGAAGCTGTCTTTGGATTCCCAATGTCCAGCTTAGGGCAGGACACATAGGCAAGAAACATGCGTTGAGTCTCGTAGTCAAAACGAGTGTGTCTCAGCCATGAATTTTATTAGTGAACTGAGACAGGCTTTCGATATCACTCAGGAAGACGAGCCAGAGACTGAGAAAGCATCTCCACCCAGCCTCTCCTCTCAGGATGGATGGCTTCCAGACATCAACATTGCCCTTCCAGGGGTGGATGTGAGAAATGCTGGCTACTCATGCCCTCTTTACACAAGGACATGGAGGCAGATGCAATGAACTTCTATATCTGCTGAGACCTGGGGCAGACATGTGTCTATTCAGAGTGTTACAGTCAGAATTATTTAGAGCCAGGGGATTTCCCCTGGGGCTAGTTTCAGCTGAGCAGGGGGCTGCACAGGACTTGATGAGGACTCCAGAAGGCTTTAATGCTGGCTGGGCGCAGCACCAGTTGCCCATTGGGCTGCCAGGAGACGCCCCTCCCTGGCAGCCTCGTTCTCCTGAACACAGAGGTGTCAGGATGAATTACAGCTCCTTCTGGATGCCAAACATGTCCTCTCACCCTGTTCTGTTTTGTCTGCTGAAGACCCCTTCACTGTCTCTGAGGGCAAAGTGAAAAAGCACTGCAGCTGGAGTTAGAACAGGTAAAGCATGGAGTAAATGTGGGCCTGGCCCTGGAATGACATGAAGTGCTGTTCTTTGTCCTGCCCGCCTCCATTACTGGCTAAAAGGAAGGCCCATAGTCGGGACTGGTTTATCCAATAAGGAAAGGCACCAGCAAAGCAGGGAGAGAGAGGGGAGATTTCAAAATCCAGCAAGAAGCCATTTAAATTTCAGCATGTATGTAAACTTCATGTCATTTTGAAAAATAAACTATTTTAAGGTTTAATGGTAGTCTTACTCTGAATTGCATATGCTGATGGAAGGGTAAGCTATTCAGTCTATAGAGTTTTTAATCTGTTCCCATCAGCACACCTGGTGGGCTTCTCAAAGCTAAAATTTAGGCATAAGAAATAAAACTGCTTCCTCTGATTTGAACGGGCAAGCTCCATTATGTGACAAATTCTGTGAAACTTTTAAAGACCAAGGAGCGCACAGGGCTTGTGAGCATCAGGAAGAGGGTGTGTGGTTCACTTACCAGGTGACCACAATGCTATTCCACCAGGCTCTCGGGAACATGTCTGTAGGCCAGCTGCCATCACGTGTATCCGAGCAGCACAGCAATGTTTGTCATTTTCCTCACGGTGTACATGCAGTCTGCGCACAGTGGGCCAGGACCAGCACTGGCCCCGAGGAGGGAAGGTATTCCTGCCCCCAGTGGAACCAACACATGTTATTATAGAGCTCTTGTGTTGCCTGACATTTGCTATATTGCATTACGTTTATTACTCTCTTTTAACCAGGGATGGAAACGTGTGGCACTCTGCCATCTTCCTGCCCACTCCCCATGACAGATGTTATATGTGATCACAGTGCTTTTCCCACGGACCCTAGAGTAGACCTCGACATTTTCTCAACACACACTGCAGGCAGCCACTACCAACTGTTAACCAAATGGTGATGGCATGTGACATGAAGCCTTCTTTCATCCTAGTTCTGATGGTCAGCTTTTTGAAGAGCAGGAACCTTGTCTTCTGCATTTTTTGTATTTTTGTACTTACCCCCTGTCTCAGATACAGAAAGCAATCTACAGTAATTTTCCTTTCTAGAACTTTCATATGCATTCATCAAACTTTCCCCAAGCATATGGGAATGTTAAGTGTTAGTTGCTCAGTTGTGTCCAACAATTTGCAATCCCATGGACAGTAGCCTGCCAGGCTCCTCTGTCCATGGGATTTTCCAGGCAAGAATACCAGAGTGGGTTGCCATTCCCCTCACCAGGGAATCATCCCAACCCAGGGATTGAACCTGGGTTTCCTGCATTGCAGACAAATTCTTTACCATCTGAGCCACCAGGGAACTACCAGAGAAGCATGTGGGAACACAGAAACAAATCTGGCTTAGTCTCCAACCTCCAGAGCCTTACAGTCATTTAACACTTATGAGACCAACTCTGATGAAAGCATATATTATAGCATTGATTCCAAAGAAATTTTGTACGGGTCAGTCTGAAAGGTCAAAGAGGTAGCCCCAGAAACTAGGTTAGTTAAGTGCAAGATGCTATATTTAACAAATAACAATTAAAATGCCCTTGCTTCTTGACGAATTGCCTTCCAGAAGCAAAACTGTCAGACTTTGAGACATCCTGGCACCCTGTGATAAAATGGCTTTGGGATGACATATATCACTGCTAAGCCATTCCCTTCACATTTATTTTCCTCATTACCATTGTTAAGAAATTGAACAGGAAAACCTTCTGCCACTGAGATAATGAATTTCTCTGAATCCTTTACGCCAGTTGTAAGGGGCTACCCAATCTGACATTCCAATTTGTTTTCATTTCTCTTTTAACCACCCCAAATAGGAGCTAAGTTGTAATTTTTAAAAGTGCCTCAAAACTTTTGTGAGCCTCATTAATAACAGGGCTGATCCTCACATTTGAGTTGGCAACTGTTATTCCCATTGGGGCAGAAGCTGCAGCTCTCAGAACACCCGATTACACTGGCTAATGAGGCCCATTAATCAGTGCTCATAGCTTTGGGGAACACCACTGAACGGTCTGTTGACCTCTGGAGCTGGCTGCATAGTCACTGTCATATTTTACGTGTCACATTTCTAGCAAAGTTAGCTGTGGTTAAGGTCTTCACTCCCTGATAGCTCAGTTGGTAGAGACTTTGCCTGCAATGTAGGAGACTGATTCCCCAGTTTGATTCCTGGACCCTGAGGATTCACTGGAAAAGGATAGGCTACCCACACCAATATTCTTGGGCTTTCCTTGTGGCTCAGCTGGTAAAGAATCCACCTTCAATGTGGGAGACCTGGGTTCCATCCCTTATTTTGGAAGATCCCCTGGAGAAGGGAAAGTCTACCCACCCCAGTATTCTGGCATGTATAACAGTCCATGGAGTCACAGAGTCTGACACAACTGAGCGACTTTCACTTTCAGGGACTTCACTCAGGTTTTACTAATTGTCAGTTCAGCTCAGTTCAGTTGTGTCTGACTCTTGGAGACCCCAAGGACTGCAGCATGCCAGACTTACCTATCCATCACCAACTCCTGTTACTCAAACTCATGTCCATCCAACCATCTCATCCTCTGTCATCCCCTTCCCTCCAGCCTTCAATCTTTCCCAGCATCAGGGTCTTTTTAAATGAGTTAGTTCTTCCAATCAGGTGGCCAAAGTATTGGAGTTTCAGCTTCAGCAGCAGTCCTTCCAATGAACACCCAAGACTGATCTCATTTAGGATTGACTGGTTGGATCATGACATCTGGTCCCATCACTTCATGACGCCCCATCACTTCATGACAAATAGATGGGGAAGCAAAGGAAAGAGTGACAGACTTTATTTTGGGGGGGTCCAACATCACTGCAGATGGTGACTGCAGCCATGAAATTAAAAGACGCTTGCTCCTTGGAAGAAAAGTTGTGACCAACGTAGCTGCTACTGCTAAGTCACTTCAGTCATGTCCAACTCTGTGCGACCCCGTAGACGGCACCCCACAAGGCTCCCCCGTCCCTGGGATTTTCCAGGCAAGAACACTGGAGTGGGTTGCCATTTCCTTCTCCAATGCATGAAAGTGAAAAGTGAAAGTCAAGTCACTCAGTCTATCCGACTCTTAGCGACCCCATGGACTGCAGCCTACCAGGCTTCTCCGTCCATAGGATTTTCCAGGCAAAAGTACTGGAGTGGGGTGCCATTGCCTTCTCCAACCTAGACAGCATATTAAAAAGCAGAGACATTACTTTGCTAACAAAAGTCTGTCTAGTCAAAACTATGGTTTGATCCAGTAGTCATATATGGATGTGAGAGTTTGACTAGAAATAAAGCTGAGCACCAAAGAACTGATGCTTTTGAACTGTGGTGTTGAAGACCTTTGAGAGCCCCTTGGACAGCAAGGAAATCCAACCAGTCCATCCTAAAGGAAATCAGTCCTGAATATTCATTGGAAGGACTGCTGCTGAAGCTGAAACTCCAATACTGTGTCTATTTGATTGGAAGAACTGACTCATTGGAAAAGAGCCTGATGCTGGGAAAGATTGAAGGTGGGAGGAGAAGGGGATGACATAGGATGAGATGGTTGGATGGCATCACCGACTTGGTGGACATGAGTTTGAGCAAGCTCCGGGGGTTGGTGATGAACAGGGAGGCCTGGTGTGCTGCAGTCTATAGGGTCGCAAAGAATCAGACGCAACTGAGCAACTGAACTGAACTAACTGATTGGATCTCCTTGCAGTCCAAGGGACTCTCAAGAGTCTTCTCCAACACCACAGTTCAAAAGCATAAATTCTTCAGTGTGCAGCTTTCTTTATAGTCCAACTCTCACATCCATACATGACTACTGGAAAATACATAGCTTTGACTAGATGGACCTTTGTCAGCAAAGTAATGTCTTTGCTTTTTAATATGCTGTCCAGCTTGGTCATAGCTTTTCTTCCAAGGAGCAAGCGTCTTTTAATTTCATGGCTGCAGTAATTTTGGAGCCCAAGAAAATTCACTATTTCCACTGTTTCCCATCTATTTGCCATGAAGTGATGGGACTAGATGCCATAATCTCAGTTTTCTGAATGTTGGGTTTTAAGCCAACTCTCCTCTTTCACTTTCATCAAGAGGCTTTTTAGTTCCTCTTCACTTTCTGCCATAAGGGTGGTGTCATCTGCATATCTGTGGTTATTGATATTTCTCCCAGCAATCTTGATTCCAGCTTGTGCTTCTTCCAGCCCAGCGTTTCTCATGGTGTACTCTGCATAGAAGTTAAATAAGGAGGGTGACAATAGACAGCCTTCACGTACTCCTTTTCCTATTTGGAACCAGTCTGTTGTCCATGTCCAGTTCTAACTGTTGCTTCCTGACCTGCATACAGATTTCTCAGGAGGCAGGTCAGGTGGTCTGGTATTCCCATCTGTTTCAGAATTTTCCACAGTTTGTTGTGATCCACACAGACAAAGGCTTTGATGTAGTTAATAAAGCAAAAGCAGATGTTTTTCTGGCACTCTCTTGCTTTTTCCATGATCCAGTGGATGTTGGCAATTTGATTTCTGGTTCCTCTGCCTTTTCTAAGTCCAGCTTGAACTTCTGGAAGTTCATGGTTCATGTACTATTAAAGCCTGGCTTGGAAAATTTTGAGCATTACTTTGCTAGTGTGTGAGATGAGTGCAATTGTGCAGTAGTGTGAGCATTCTTTGGCATTGCCTTTCTTTGGGATTGGAATGAAAACTAACCTTTTCCAGTCCTGTGGCCACTGCTGAGTTTTCCAAATTTGCTGGCATATTGAGTGCAGCACTTTCATAGCATCATCTTTCAGGATTTGAAATAGCTCAACTGGAATTCCATCACCTCCACTAGCTTTGTTCATAGTGATGCTTTCTAAGGCCCACTTGACTTCACATTCCAGGGTGTCTGGCTCTAGGTGAGTGATCACACCATCGTGACTATCTGGGTCATGAAGATCTTTTTTATAGCTCTTCTGTGTATTCTTGCCACCTCTTCTTAATATCTTCTGCTTCTGTTAGGTCCATACCATTTCTGTCCTTTATTGTGCTCTTCTTTGCATGAAATGTTCCCTTGTTATCTTAATTTTCTTGAAGAGATCTCTAGTCTTTCCCATTATATTGTCTTCCTCTATTTCTAGAGAAATCTCAAGAGAGGACAGTTTCAGGAGTCATCAACAACTGCAGAATCAGGTGTTCTGTGAAACAGGTCCCACCTCTGGTACCAATGGCCAGCCTTTGCCAAGCACTCACATGTCCTAATTCGCCGTGTCTCTGAATGTTACTTTATTTGGAAAAAGTCTTTGCATATTTAATATATGCATATATATCATTGCATATATAATTAATGATTTGGGGATGAAGAAATCATCCTGGACTATCTGGTGGGTCCTAAATTCAATGATGTGTCCTTATAAGAGACACTGGAAAGAAAGAGAAGATGGCGTGAAAATATATTCTGTGATTGGAGTAACTCAGCTACTAGCCAAAGAATGTCAAGGATTGCTGGCAGATACCAGGAGCTGGGAGAGTGGCATGAAACGGATTCCGCCTTAGAGGCATTAGAAGAACCAATGTGCTGACACCTTAATTTCAGACTTCTGGCCTCCAGAGCTGTGCAGGAATACATTAGTATTGTTTTGAGTGATTCAGTTTGTGGCAATTTGTCACAGCAGCCACAAGAAACTAATAAATGAATGAATGAAGAAAAACCTTTTGCAAACATGCAACACTAGTTCACAGAAAAACTTTAAAAACTAGGAATATAAGGAAAAGGTAATTTACAGATGGAGCAAATATATTCAAAACACATATCAACGTAAGATTAATATCCAAAATGTGGAAAGAATTGCAAATCAATAAGGAAAAGATCAAAATCTTAATGGGAAAAAAAGGTACTAAATATGGACAGACAACTCATGGAAGAGGAAACTCATTCAGTCTCACCTGTAATCAAGAAAATGCAAACTGAAATACTAATGAGATTCTATTTCACACTCATCAAATTGGCTGTAAGTTTAAAATGAAAATCTCAATGTTGGCAAGTGTGAAGAAAAATTAACTCAGCAGACCTGATTGCTCACATTTCGTACATTCTCAGGGGGGCCTGATTGTATGACTAGCCCTTGGCTAGCTCCTGAGAACTGACCTATTGGTTATTGGACTATTCCTTATGCACTAACTGATAAAGGCATTTTATATATTTTAACCATGTTATACCAACATGATTATATAATTTTTGTAAACACTGATTTATGGTGAACAGCTACTTTCCTTCTGCAGGAGTTTCAGTAACCATGTCTAATCACAAAGGCAATATGTGGGACTTCCCTGGTGGTCTAGTAGTTAAGATTTCATCTTCCAATGCAGGGGATGCAGTTCAATCCCTGGTCCAGAAGCTAAGATCCCATGTGCCTCGTGGCCAAAAAAAACGAAAACAAAACAGAAGCAATACTGTAACAGTACTGTAAGCAATACTGTAAATTCAATAAAGACTTTAAATAATGGCCCATATCAAAAAAAATCTTTTAAAAAAAGGCAATATGTGCCTGTATGCTGCTGCTGATGCTGCTAAGTCGCTTCAGTCATGTCTGACTCTGTGCGACCCCATAGATGACAGCCCACCAGGCTCCCCAGTCCCTGGGATTCTCCAGGCAAGAACACTGGAGTGGGTTGCCATTTCCTTCTCCAATGCATGAAAGTGAAAAGTGAAAGTGAAGTCGCTCAGTTGTATCTGACTCTTCGCAACCCCATGGACTGCAGCCCACCAGGCTCCTCCATCCATGGGATTTTCCAGGCAAGAGTACTGGAGTGGGGTGCCATTGCCTTCTCCGATGTGCTTGTATAACCAGGCTTTATTAAAATCTCCAGACCCTTAAGCTCCAATAAATTTTCCCTGGACATACAACACTTCCCAGGTGTTGCTACAATTAGCTGCCAAAGGAAGAAGCATGTCCTGTACAACTCCATCAGGCAGAATTTCTGGAAGTTCATACCTGTCTCCCCAGATGTGGCCACACGTGTCCTTTTCCTTTATTGATCCTGGTTTGCATTCATTCACTGTAATAAATCATAGCCATGAGTGAAAACTATTTCTGAGGTTTTTGAGTCCTTCTAAGAAATCAATGAACCAAGGGGTGGTCTTGGGATCCCTGAAAGAATGAGCATGAGAAAGAATGAGAAAGTGGAGAGACAGGACCTCCACACATAGCTGGTGTGCCAACCTGGAGGGCAACTGGACCAGATAGAAAAGGCTTACATGTATATACACGAAGTCTAGCCATTTCACACCTATGTTCCCAATGTAGGAAACCTCTCTCTCAATGTCATGTACAAAAATGTTCATTGCAGCATTGTTTCTTTCTTTCTTCCTTTTTTAAGTCTTCATTGAACTTGTTTCAATATTGCTTCCATCCCAACCAGGGATTAAAACTTCGTCCCCTGCACTGGGAGGTAAAGTCATAACTACTGGATTGCCAGGAACATCCCCTGCATCATTTTTTTCTATAAGTGAAGGACTGGACACAATTTCAAAATTCACTGATAGGGAAATGGAAAAATAAGCGATCACAACAAAGCATTTCAAATGAATGAATAAGAGCTACATTGACATTGATAAGTCTCAAAAACAAAATGTTATGCAACAGAAGGAAGCCAAAAATATATATGCATAGTAGGGTATCACTTACACAATGTTTAAAAACATGTAAGATTAATCTTTAAAGCATCAGAATGACACCAACTTCATGACAGAAGTTATTCTTTAAAGAAAAGAAGAGAAGTGAAATGAGGGAGGGGCAGAAACAGGGGTGTTACATAGACCTGCAATGCTTTATTTCTTACATCAAACTGAAATTTGAACTCCAGCTCCCACTTTACTACAAACTTTACTAGGGTGTCATTTCTTTTCAGTCATGTGTTAATTAAAATCCAGGCAAATTAACTTAATCCCATCTGCTGTAGATCATGCAGAGTTCAGAATTAAATTTAACCAAAATGCTTAATTTACTATAAAAATTTAGTTGCTTGTGAGAACTCAGAATGTAATTAAATGTTGTAAATAGCAACTAAAGTCCCACATTAATGACAAAGACCTTATAGACAGACTTCAGGACACAATAAAACTCAACTGATGGAACAGCTACTAAGCCTCCTGAGCTATGGAGTATCTCGATCATTTAAAATATTGAAGAACAGTAAAATCAATATGAAGGTCTCAAGACTTGTAACTTGGTCGACTGAATATAAATTAGGAGGAGCTATTAATTAAACAATTTGTATGCACTGATAGGTTCATTTCATCTTTTAGGAAACATAGCTGCTTTCAGTTTGTCATTGGAACATCACAAGACAGAAACCAACTTATTTTGTATTTAAAGATGAAAAGTCAAAGAAGAAGGATAAGTATCAAACACTTGAGTTCCCAAAAGGAAGCATACAGGAGATGTAAGACATATATGCTAATGCTGTTATATAATTTTAACTAAAAATGTGGAGAGTGGGAGTTTTATTTTAAAGTTTTTCTTAATTAAAATGAGTCAGAAATAACAATAAATTGCTTTCATGTGTTTCATCAATGTACTTGTAGTTCAATTTCACAAATATTTTATAAGGATTTCCTTGTAAGAGGAGCATTGTTCTGGATTCTGCAGAGATGGGAAATTCCTTTGTTATGATAATAGCGAAAAACACTACTATTGCTACCCTACTGGATTCCTCTCCACAGGCCAGGAACTCTGTTAGAAGACTTGCATAATTAGAAGGAAAGTGAAATATGGGTGTGTGGACACAAAGCCTGAAGAACATAAATAATAGTAAAGAAACTTGCTAAGACCACAGAGCAAAAATGGAGAGACATGTTCAGAGAAAGAATTTTAAAGTTTGAGATACTTGAGTAGAAATGTTCTCAGAGGCTGTAAGGTTGACAGAGTACAAATCTTCTATTTTTGCTGAGACAAACCTGATGGCTGAAAATAACACAGATCTGTTGTCTTGCAGTTCTGTGGACCAAAAGTCCAACATGGGTCTTACGGGGCTAAAAGTCAAGGAATGCAGGGCTGGGGTTCCTTCTGGCTCCAGGGGAAAATCTATTGATATTTCCTTGCCTTTTCCAGCTTCTGGAGGCCACCTACACTCCTCATGTCCCCTTCTTGCATCTTCACAGTCAGCAATAGCAAACTGAATCCTCCCCACACAGGTGACTCTGACTTCCCTTGCTGCTTCTGACTTGCACCCCTCAGGACCCTTGTCAAAATGCTGGGTTCACACACACAATACAGAATAATATCTTAAAGGCAGTGATTAGCCACTCTGATTCCATCTGCTCCCTTAATTCCCCTTTGCTATGTAATGTAATGTAATGCGATGCAATGCAATGTAGTAATGTCCCATCACTTTATGGTAAATAGAAGGGGAAAGAGTAGAGGCAGTGAGAGATCTTATTTTCTTGGGCTCCAAAATATCTCCATCTCACTTGTCTACACTGCATACTGCTAGTGAAGTTACAAACCAAAGGAGAAATGTCTTTCGTTCCCTTATGGATCCTGATAAGAAACTGAATGGGGCATAGTCAATACCACGCTGGACTCTGAGACCCGTGAAGTCTGAGGATTCAAGTATGTCTCCCTCAACCCTGTCTCCACAGCACCATGTGGATCCGGCCCATAGAAGTGGTCGATAGACATTTATGCTAACTAGACAGAGCGCTAAGTGCTGCAGTCTGTGAGAATGAGTAAGATATTCAGCTGACCTACTAGGAGTTTATACCAGCATGTTTTCTAAGATGTTAATAACATTTCTGTCTGCTCAAGATGGAAGTCTCCTAAAAGCTAACAAGGAGACAATCAATAACAAGGACTATCACAAACGCATTTATATCTGAAAAGTAAAAGCAAATTCTTCTCCAAAGCTTAAATGGCAGCTAAAGTGTTTTCTCTACTTTCATAAAAAGTAATCAAATGTCAGCCTTGTAAATATTTATGATCCTCAGCAGTCATATTTGAACATCAATTATTTCAAGATCCTTCAAGTGCTTTTTGACAGAAATCTTATATTCTTTGCATTCCCTGTACACAGAAAAACATGCCGTTAGAATGTTTTCTAGGATAAGGTCACAAAGGTAACTAAATATGATGGTGCAGACCCACCCAGAGCTTTATATATTCTGGCCACTGCAAGTGGAAAGGTTAGAAGCAAATGAGTTTCACCGGCGAGGAAGCCACTGCGACTCCTACTCATCATTAAATGTTATCTGGTTTACAGTATTTTCACTTCTCAGAGGCATTTCCTGATATAACACGAGAAGAAAATGAGAGAAGGGGCAAAGAAGCCATGACAATTATGTATGTGTGCTATGCTCAGTCGTGCCCGACTCTTCATGACCCCATGGACTGTAGCCCACCAGGTTTCTCTGTCCATGGAATTCTCCAAGCTAGAATACTGGTGCGGGTTGCCATTTCCTATTCCAGGGGACCTTCCTGACCCAGGGGTCGAACCTGTGTCTCTTATGTCTCCTGCATTGGCAGGCAGATTCTTTACCGCTGTGCCACCTAGGAAGCCCATTAATAACTATAATGCTTGTTAAATGTTCCATCCAGGCAGGGGTGTGGCTGCATGCTGTGGTTAAGTTTAAGATCTTTCGCCAGTAACTACCTGTGACTTTAAAAAAGTTATCTGGGCCTCAGTTCCTTCAATAGTAATATGTATCTTATATATAAGGATTAAATGAATATCAAGCATTGTTGTGTGCTGTGTACTTAGTCACTCAGTCATGTCCGACTCTTTGCAACCCCATGGACTATAGCCCACCAGGCTCCTCTGTCCATGGGGATTCTCCAGGCAACAATACTGAAGTGGATTGCCATGCCCTCCTCCAGGGGATCTTCCCAACCCAGGGATCGAACCCAGGTCTCCCACATTGCAGGTGGATTCTTTACTGTCCGAGCCACCAGGGCACTGTTGACACATTATTAATCATCCATTTAAGAAATGAAACTATTGCTGGATTTCTGATACACCTTTCCACTCTAAAACATAATGGTTTTGTCAACTTGATAAGGGACATAAAAGAATCACAAGAAAAAAATTGACATATTTTATTCAGTTGCTCATGTTTACAATATCATCACAATACTTTCCAAACTCTTCTGGAGTATACATTCATTCCACCAATACTCTGCCCAGAACAAAAATGCCTTTGTATTATTTAAATTCCAGTTTTTCTCCATTTTTCTCTACTCTGATAGAAAAATCAAGAGAAAAGGAAAAAATGGAGGCATCATAAAAACAATCCATGAATTCTGTTTAAGAATCAGCCAGACTATATAAATCTGTCAGACTTCAAAACACTGCAGTCACTTACCAGGACTTTTTTGCCAGGAATGGCCAATTGGAATATCAAGTTATTCAGTTATAATAATACCTAATTGATATGAAATTGTCAGAAGATGAGGGTTTCTGCTTAATGAATTTTCCAGAAAACTGACACAGAAAGATGAAAACTTTTATTTTTAAGCTTGAAGGATCTAACACTTTCTAAAATAGATAACCTACTTCCCCAGCTGCTTATACTGAAGATAATGAACTCAATTAAACCTTTTTTGGGATTCAAGTTCAGCATCACTGAATATCCATACATGAAACTGTGCTGATTTATCACATCACACTGTCCAGCCTGATACAGAGAGACCCTAGCTTCCCCAGCATTTCCCAGTCTGCCTTATAGCTAGAGCCTGAATATGCAACCCAAATTCGGCCAATGGGACTTTGTGGTGGACTTCAAGGAAGGAACAGGGAAGGCTGGTCTTTTGTTCTTTTGCTTGATTTATTTTGGTTTGGTTTGGTTTTGTGTCCAAATTAACAGAGACGAGAAGGAAATAATGATCTCTTCTCTTTAGGACATAGCTGTGTCCACTGTGAAGGGAACCATGACACCGTGAAGATGGCAGATACCTGGCCCTTGGAAGCACCACAAGCTACTGAATTAGATAGCTAGCCTTCCTTGGTGGCTCAGATGGTAAAGAATCTGCCTGCAATGAGGGAGACTGGGTCAGATCTCTTGGTTGGGAAGATTCCCTCAAGAAGGGAATGGCAGCTGACTCCAGTATTCTTGCCTGGAGAATTTCACAAACAGAGGACCCTGGCAGGCTACAGTCCATGAGGTCGCAAAAAGCTGGACACAACTAAGCAATAACATTTTCACTTTCAGGACCCCTACCTCTCCCTACCCTGGGTTTCTGGATAAGTAAGAAAATGAGAGTTCTCTTATGAAGTCGACACAGGTCAAGGAGCCTTGTCTTGCATCTGAAGCACTTAGCTTATAGGTAAGGTCTCCAGGAAAACCCAAATTAGAATTCAGAACCAGCCTCTTGCAGAACAGCTGACCCAGTGGCCCTTCTGAGTGTGTAGCTGCAAAAGTGGATATTCAGGGTGGTCTTTTGTCAGACTGAGAAGTATGAAAGAGCATGTTTGCAGGTTGATCTGGAACAAAAAGACTGCTGGCTATCTCTCCAGCAAAGACAAGTTTATTCAGGATCAGCAGAGAATTGCAACTTGGGGTTGGACACCAGGGTGAGCCCAACCTGCAAGTCCCTACACAGCAAGAGCAGGAGAGAAAGAGAACTGTTTTATGGAGGGGACAAGGAAGTTGGGAGGATACAGTCCACAGAGTCTGAGCATTTTCATTGGCTAAGTCCTTGTCAGGAAGGAAGAGGAGGCTTTCCTCCTCCTGTTGGGCTTTGCTATGAAGTAGCCATCATGGTCAACAAAAGAGTCCAAAATGAGTACTTGGATGCGATCTCAAAAACGACAGAATGATCTCTGTTCGTTTTCAAGGCAAACCATTCAATATCACAGTAATCCAAGTCTATGCCCCAACCAGTAACGCTGAAGAAGCTGAAGTTGAACGGTTCTATGAAGACTTACAAGACCTTTTAGAACTAACACCCAAAAAAGATGTCCTCTTCATTATAGGGGACTGGAATGCAAAAGTAGGAAGTCAAGAAACACCTGGACTAACAGGCAAATTTGGCCTTGGAATACGGAATAAAGCAGGGCAAAGACTAATAGAGTTTTGCCAAGAAAATGCACTGGTCATAACAAACACTCTCTTCCAACAACACAAGAGAAGATTCTACACATGGACATCACCAGATGGTCAACACCGAAATCAGATTGATTATATTCTTTGCAGCCAAAGATGGAGAAGCTCTATACAGTCAGCAAAATCAAGACCAGGAGCTGACTGTGGCTCAGACCATGAACTCCTTATTGCCAAATTCAGACTTAAATTGAAGAAAGTAGGGAAAACCACAAGACCATTCAGGTATGACCTAAATCAAATCCCTTATGATTATACAGTGGAAGTGAGAAATAGATTTAAGGGCCTAGATCTGATAGATAGAATGCCTGATGAACTATGGAATGAGGTTCATGACATTGTACAGGAGACAGGGATCAAGACCATCCCCATGGAAAAGAAATGCAAAAAAGCAAAATGGCTGTCTGGGGAGGAATTACAAATAGCTGTGAAAAGAAGAGAAGTGAAAAGCAAAGGAGAAAAGGAAAGACATAAACACTGAATGCAGAGTTCCAAAGAATAGCAAGAAGAGATAAGAAAGCTTTCTTCAGTGATCAATGCAAAGACATAGAGGAAAACAACAGAATGGGAAAGACTAGAGATCTCTTTAAGAAAATCAGAGATACCAAAGGAACATTTCATGCAAAGATGGGCTCGATAAAGGACAGAAATGGTATGGACCTAACAGAAGCATAAGACATTAAGAAGAGATGGCAAGAATACACAGAAGAACTGTACAAAAAAGATCTTCACGACCCAGATAATCATGATGGTGTAATCACTCACCTAGAGCCAGACATCCTGGAATGTGAAGTCAAGTGGGCCTTAGAAAGCATCACTACGAACAAAGCTAGCGGAGGTGACAGAATTCCAGTTGAGCTATTCCAAATCCTGCAAGATGATGCTGTGAAAGTGCTGCACTCAATATGCCAGCAAATTTGGAAAACTCAGCAATGGCCACAGGACTGGAAAAGGTCTGTTTTCATTCCAATCCCAAAGAAAGGCAATGCTAAAGAATGCTCAAACTACCACACAGTTGTACTCTCTCACATGCTAGTAAAGTAATGCTCAAAATTCTCCAAGCCAGGCTTCAGCAATATGTGAATCGTGAACTTCCTGATGTGCAAGCTGGTTTTAGAAAAGGCAGAGGGAAGATGGCAGAGGAGTAGGATGGGGAGAACACTTTCTCCCCCAGAAATTCATCAAAAGAGCATTTAAACGGCGAGTAAATTCCACAAAACAACTACTGAATGCCAGCAGAGGACATCAGGCACCCAGAAAAGCAACCCAACTCTTCGAAAGGAGGTAGGAAAAAATATAAAAGACAAAAAAAGAGACAAAAGAGGGAGGGACGGAGCTCCGTCCCGGGAAGGGAGTCTTAAAAAGAGAGAAGTTTCCAAACACCAGGAAACCTTCTCACTGCCGAATCTGTGCCGAGCTTTGGAAGCACAGAGGGCAACATAACAGGGAGAAAAAATAAATAAACAATTAAAACTTGCAGATTGTGAGCCCTACGGTAACTCCCCCAGCGGAGAAGCAGCGCAGACGCCTGCACACGCCATTAGCAAGCGGGGGCTGGGCAGGGAGGCGCGGCGCGGGCTGCATCGCTGAGAGTAAGAATCTGGCCTGAGTACCCTGAGCACTATCTGAGCGAAATAGTTTGGGCTAGCAAACCAGACTGTGGGATATCTACCACGCGAAAAGCCAGCCCCAACCTAAGACACCGCCAGGCCCGCGCACGGAACAAAGGACTGAACAGAGATAGCCAGCTGCAGACCTTCCCCCTCCGGTAACAGGCAGCCAGAGCCAGAAGGGGACAATCGCAGCCCCAGAGAGACATTATCTATAAAACTGTAAGCAGGCTTCTTTGCTAATGAAAACTTCTTGGGGGTCTGGACGGTCGACATTTGCCTGAGAAGGTGCGCCAGTTTTACACTCAGATAACCGAGTGGCGGGGAGGCGATAAGTCGCAGCATTGGCGCTCGCCAAACACCTCATCACCTGAGCTGCTCAGACCTGGGAAGAGCACGAAACGCAGGCCCAACTGGGTCTGCGCCTCTGAGGACTGAACCTGAGTGGCTTGGACCTGGGAGGTGCATGCAGCCCAGGGCCAGCCTCGGATTGTTCCCGGCGGAACAACCTAGAGCCCGAGCAGCGTGGGCAGGGAGGCTACACGCGCCGTGAGTGGGGGCAGACCCAGTGTGGCTGAGGCACTGCGAGCGCACGCCAGTGTTATTTGTTTACAGCATCTTTCCCTCCCTCCCCACAGCGCGAATGAACAAGTGAGCCTAAAAAAAAAAAAGTTTCCCCCACCGTCCCCTTTGTGTCAGGGTGGTAACCAGACACTGAAGAGACCAGCAAACAGAAGAAGTTATAACAGAGGGAAACGCCTTGGAAGCTACAGGCAATAGATTAAAACCCCGTGGTTACTACAGACTACATAGGAAGGGGCCTATAGATCTTGAGAAATATAAGTTGGACCAAGGAACTAGCCAAAAATGAACTGAACCCACAATACTCAAAATAAAACCAGAAAAAGTCCTAGATATATTTTTACTATTTTTATGATCATTCTTTCTTTCTTTCTTTTTTTAATTTTTAGAAAAAAAAATTTTTAAGTCCTCTATTGTTCCTTTAATTTTCACTTTTATAACTTATTACTTTGTAAAAAAAAAAAAAAAAAAAGACCCTATTTTTTTTTTCTTCTTCAGCAAACTCCATATATATATATTTTATAATTTCTTGACCTTGTTTTTTTTTTTTTTTCCTTCTTTTCTTCAACATTGTATTTTTGAAATTCCAAACTCTACTCTAGTTTTTTAATTTTAGCTTTTTGGTATATGTTATCAAATTTGTACCTATAGTTTTTTTTATAATTTCTGTGACTTTTTTTTTTTCTGTTTCTTTCTCTTCTTCTTTTATATAACATTGTATATCTGAAATTCCAAACTCTACTCTAGATTTTTAATTTATGCTTTTTGGTATTTGGTATTAATTTTGTACCTGTATTTTCTTTATAATTTTTGTGACATTGTTTGTTTTTGTTTGTTTGTTTGTTTTCTCTCTTTATGTCTCTTCTTCCTTTTTTTTAACATTGTATTTTTGAAATTCCAAACTCTACTCTAGATTTTTAATTTTTGCTTTTTGGTATTAGTTATCAATTTTATACCTGTATTTTCTTTATAATTTTAGCGACCTTGTTTGTTTTTCTTTGTTCGTTTTTTCTCTCTTTCTTTTCCTTCTTCTTTTCTTTAACATCGTATTTTTGAAATTCCAAACTCTACTCTAGATTTTTAATTTTTGCTTTTATGTATTTGTTAACAATTTTGTACCTTTAAGAACCCAATCCTCAGGACCCATTTTTCACTAGGGAGTGAGATAACTGACTTGACTGCTCTCCCTCCCTTTGGACTCTCCTTTTTCTCCACCAGGTCGCCTGTGTCTCCTCCCTAACCCCTCTCTACTCTACCCAACTCTGTGAGTTTCTGTGTGTTCCAGATGGTGGAGAACACTTAGGGAACTGATTACTGGCTGGATCTGTCTCCCTCCTTTTCATTCCCCCCTTTTATCCTTCTGGCCACCTCTGTTTCCTTCCTCCTTCTTCTCTTCTCTGTATAACTCTGTGAACATCTCTGAGTGGTCCAGTTGTGGAGTGCACATAAGGAAGTGACTACTGGCTACCCGACTCTCTCCACAATTGATTCCACCTCATCTCATTTGGGTCACCTCTAACTCCCTCCTCCCTCTTCTCCATGTAACGCTGTGAACCTCTCTGAGTGACCCTCACAGTAGAGAAACTTTTCATCTTTAATGTAGATGTTTTATCAATGGTGCTGTATAGAAGGAGAAGTTTTGAAACTACTGTAAAAATAAGACCAATAACCAGAAGCAGGAGGCTTAAGTCCAAACCCTGACTCCAGGGAACTCCTGACTCCAAGGAACATTAATAGACAGGAGCTCATCAAACGCCTCCACACCGACACTGAAACCAAGCACCACACAAGGGCCAACAAGTTCCAGGGAAAGACATACCAAGCAAATTCTCCAGCAACAGAGGAACACAGCCCTGAGCTTCAAGATACAAGCTGCCCAAAGTCACCCCAAAACCATAGACATCTCATAACTCATTACTGGACATTTCATTGCACTCCAGAGAGAAGAAATACAGCTCCACCCACCAGAACACCGACACAAGCTTCCCTAACCAGGAAACCTTGACAAGCCACCTGTACAAACCCACACATAGCGAGGAAAAGCCACAATAAAGAGAACTCCACAAACTGCCAGAATACAGAAAGGACACCCCAAACTCAGCAATTTAAACAAGATGAAGAGACAGAGGAATACCCAGCAGATAAAGGAACAGGATAAATGCCCACCAAACCAAACAAAAGAGGAAGAGATAGGGAATCTACCTGATAAAGAATTCCGAATAATAATAGTGAAATTGATCCAAAATCTTGAAATTAAAATGGAATCACAGATAAATAGCCTGGAGACAAGGATTGAGAAGTTGCAAGAAAGGTTTAACAAGGACCTAGAAGAAATAAAAAAGAGTCAATATATAATGAATAATGCAATAAATGAAATTAAAAACACTCTGGAGGCAACAAATAGTAGAATAACAGAGGCAGAAGATAGGATTAGTGAATTAGAAGATAAAATGGTAGAAATAAATGAATCAGAGAGGATAAAAGAAAAACGAATTAAAAGAAATGAGGACAATCTCAGAGACCTCCAGGACAATATTAAACGCTACAACATTCGAATCATAGGGGTTCCAGAAGAAGAAGACAAAAAGAAAAATCATGAGAAAATACTTGAGGAGATAATAGTTGAAAACTTCCCTAAAATGGGGACGGAAATAATCACCCAAGTCCAAGAAACCCAGAGAGTCCCAAACAGGATAAACCCAAGGAGAAACACCCCAAGACACATATTAATCAAATTAACAAAGATCAAACACAAAGAACAAATGTTAAAAGCAGCAAGAGAAAAACAACAAATAACACACAAGGGAATTCCCATAAGGATAACAGCTGATCTTTCAATAGAAACTCTTCAAGCCAGGAGGGAATGGCAAGACATACTTAAAATGATGAAAGAAAATAACCTACAGCCCAGATTATTGTACCCAGCAAGGATTTCATTCAAGTATGAAGGAGAAATCAAAAGCTTTTCAGACAAGCAAAAGCTGAGAGAATTCTGCACCACCAAACCAGCTCTCCAACAAATACTAAAGGATATTCTCTAGACAGGAAACACAAAAATGGTGTATAAATTCGAACCCCAAACAATAAAGTAAATGGCAACGGGATCATACTTATCAGTAATTACCTTAAAGGTAAATGGGTTGAATGCCCCAACCAAAAGACAAAGACTGGCTGAATGGATACAAAAACAAGACCCCTACATATGTTGTCTACAAGAGACCCACCTCAAAACAGGGGACACATACAGACTGAAAGTGAAGGGCTGGAAAAAGATTTTCCATGCAAATAGGGACCAAAAGAAAGCAGGAGTAGCAATACTCATATCGGATAAAATAGACTTTAAAACAAAGGCTGTGAAAAGAGACAAAGAAGGTCACTACATAATGATCAAAGGATCAATCCAAGAAGAAGATATAACAATTATAAATATATATGCACCCAACACGGGAGCACCACAGTATGTAAGACAAATGCTAACAAGTATGAAAGGAGAAATTAACAATAACACAATAATAGTGGGAGACTTTAATACCCCACTCACACCTATGGATAGATCAACTAAACAGAAAATTAACAAGGAAACACAAACTTTAAATGATACAATAGACCAGTTAGACCTAATTGATATCTATAGGACATTTCATCCCAAAACAATGAATTTCACCTTTTTGTCAAGCGCACATGGAACCTTCTCCAGGATAGATCACATCCTGGGCCATAAAGCTAGCCTTGGTAAATTCAAAAAAATAGAAATCATTCCAAGCATCTTTTCTGACCACAATGCAGTAAGATTAGATCTCAATTACAGGAGAAAAACTATTAACAATTCCAAAATATGGAGGCTGAGCAACACGCTGCTGAATAACCAACAAATCACAGAAGAAATCAAAAAAGAAATCAAAATTTGCATAGAAATGAATGAAAATGAAAACACAACAACCCAAAACCTGTGGGACACAGTAAAAGCAGTCCTAAGGGGAAAGTTCATAGCAATACAGGCATACCTCAAAAAACAAGAAAAAAGTCAAATAAATAACCTAACTCTACACCTAAAGCAACTAGAAAAGGAAGAAATGAAGAACCCCAGGGTTAGTAGAAGGAAAGAAATCTTAAAAATTAGAGCAGAAATAAATGCAAAAGAAACAAAAGAGACCATAGCAAAAATCAACAAAGCCAAAAGCTGGTTCTTTGAAAGGATAAATAAAATTGACAAACCATTAGCCAGACTCATCAAGAAACAAAGGGAGAAAAATCAAATCAATAAAATTAGAAATGAAAATGGAGAGATCACAACAGACAACACAGAAATTCAAAAGATCATAAGAGACTACTATCAACAATTATATGCCAATAAAATGGACAACGAGGAAGAAATGGACAAATCCTTAGAAAAGTACAACTCTCCAAAACTCGACCAGGAAGAAATAGAAAATCTTAACAGACCCATCACAAGCACGGAAATTGAAACTGTAATCAAAAATCTTCCAGCAAACAAAAGCCCAGGTCCAGATGGCTTCACAGCTGAATTCTACCAAAAATTTAGAGAAGAGCTAACACCTATCCTACTCAAACTCTTCCAGAAAATTGCAGAGGAAGGTAAACTTCCAAACTCATTCTATGAGGCCACCATCACCCTAATACCAAAACCTGACAAAGATGCCACAAAAAAAGAAAACTACAGGCCAATATCACTGATGAACATAGATGCAAAAATCCTTAACAAAATTCTAGCAATCAGAATCCAACAACACATTAATAAGATCATACACCATGACCAAGTGGGCTTTATCCCAGGGATGCAAGGATTCTTCAATATCCGCAAATCAATCAATGTAATACACCACATTAACAAATTGAAAAATAAAAACCACATGATTATCTCAATAGATGCAGAGAAAGCCTTTGACAAAATTCAACACCCATTTATGATAAAAACTCTCCAGAAAGCAGGAATAGAAGGAACATACCTCAACATAATAAAAGCTATATATGACAAACCCACAGCAAACATTATCCTCAATGGTGAAAAATTGAAAGCATTTCCTCTAAAGTCAGGAACAAGACAAGGGTGCCCACTTTCACCATTACTATTCAACATAGTTTTGGAAGTTTTGGCCACAGCAATCAGAGCAGAAAAAGAAATAAAAGGAATCCAAATTGGAAAAGAAGAAGTAAAACTCTCACTATTTGCAGATGACATGATCCTCTACATAGAAAACCCTAAAGACTCCACCAGAAAATTACTAGAACTAATCAATGACTATAGTAAAGTTGCAGGATATAAAATCAACACACAGAAATCCCTTGCATTCCTATACACTAATAATGAGAAAACAGAAAGAGAAATTAAGGAAACAATTCCATTCACCATTGCAACGGAAAGAATAAAATACTTAGGAATATATCTACCTAAAGAAACTAAAGACCTATATATAGAAAACTATAAAACACTGGCGAAAGAAATCAAAGAGGACACTAATAGATGGAGAAATATACCATGTTCATGGATTGGAAGAATCAATATAGTGAAAATGAGTATACTACCCAAAGCAATTTATAGATTCAATGCAATCCCTATCAAGCTACCAACAGTACTCTTCACAGAGCTAGAACAAATAATTTCACAATTTGTATGGAAATACAAAAAACCTCGAATAGCCAAAGCGATCCTGAGAAAGAAGAATGGAACTGGAGGAATCAACCTACCTGACTTCAGGCTCTACTACAAAGCCACAGTCATCAAGACAGTATGGTACTGGCACAAAGACAGAAATATAGATCAATGGAACAAAATAGAAAGCCCAGAGATAAATCCACGCACATATGGACACCTTATCTTTGACAAAGGAGGCAAGAATATACAATGGATTAAAGACAATCTCTTTAACAAGTGGTGCTGGGAAATCTGGTCAACCACTTGTAAAAGAATGAAACTAGACCACTTTCTAACACCATACACAAAAATAAACTCAAAATGGATTAAAGATCTCAACGTAAGACCAGAAACTATAAAACTCCTAGAGGAGAACATAGGCAAAACACTCTCTGACATACATCACAGCAGGATCCTCTATGAACCACCTCCCAGAATATTGGAAATAAAAGCAAAAATAAACAAATGGGACCTAATTAACCTTAAAAGCTTCTGCACATCAAAGGAAACTATTAGCAAGGTGAAAAGACAGCCTTCAGAATGGGAGAAAATAATAGCAAATGAAGCAATTGACAAACAACTAATCTCAAAAATATACAAGCAACTCCTACAGCTCAACTCCAGAAAAATAAACGACCCAATCAAAAAATGGGCCAAAGAACTAAATAGACATTTCTCCAAAGAAGACATACAGATGGCTAACAAACACATGAAAAGATGCTCAACATCACTCATTATCAGAGAAATACAAATCAAAACCACTATGAGGTACCATTTCACGCCAGTCAGAATGGCTGCGATCCAAAAGTCTACAAATAATAAATGCTGGAGAGGGTGTGGAGAAAAGGGAACCCTCTTACACTGTTGGTGGGAATGCAAACTAGTACAGCCACTATGGAGAACAGTGTGGAGATTCCTTAAAAAACTGGAAATAGAACTGCCTTATGATCCAGCAATCCCACTGCTGGGCATACACACTGAGGAAACCAGAAGGGAAAGAGACACGTGTACCCCAATGTTCATCGCAGCACTGTTTATAATAGCCAGGACATGGAAGCAACCTAGATGTCCATCAGCAGATGAATGGGTAAGAAAGCTGTGGTACCTATACACAATGGAGTATTACTCAGCCATTAAAAAGAATACATTTGAATCAGTTCTAATGAGGTGGATGAAACTGGAGCCTATTATACAGAGTGAAGTAAGCCAGAAGGAAAAACACCAATACAGTATACTAACGCATATATATGGAATTTAGAAAGATGGTAACAATAACCCTGTGAACGAGACAGCAAAAGAGACAGTGATGTATAGAACAGTCTTATGGACTCTGTGGGAGAGGGAGAGGGTGGGAAGATTTGGGAGAATGGCATTGAAACATGTAAAATATCATGTATGAAATGAGATGCTAGTCCAGGTTCGATGCACGATACTGGACGCTTGGGGCTAGTGCACTGGGACGACCCAGAGGGATGGTATGGGGAGGGAGGAGGGAGGAGGGTTCAGGATGGGGAACACATGTATACCTGTGGTGGATTCATTTTGATATTTGGCAAAACTAATACAATTATGTAAAGTTTAAAAATTAAGTAAAATTTAAAAAGAAAAAAAGAAAAGGCAGACGAACCAGAGATCAAATTGCCAACATCCGCTGGATCATGGAAAAAGCAAGAGAGCTCCAGAAAAACATCTATTTCTGCTTTATTGACTATGCCAAAGCCTTTGACTGTGTGGTTCACAATAAACTGTGGAAAATTCTGAAAGAGATGGAAATACCAGACCACCTGATCTGCCTCTTGAGAAATTTGTATGCAGGTCAGGAAGCAACAGTAGAACTGGACATGGAAAAACAGACTGGTTCCAAATAGGAAAAGGAGTACATCAAGGCTGTATATTGTCACCCTGCTTATTTAACTTATATGAAGAGTACATCGTGAGAAATGCTGCACTGGAAGAAGCACAAACTGGAATCAAGATTGCCGGGAGAAATATCAATAACCTCAGATACGCAGATGACACCACCCTTATGGCAGAAAGTGAAGAGGAACTAAAGGGCCTCTTGATGAAAGTGAAAGAGGAGAGTGAAAAAGTTGGCTTAAAGCTCAACATTCAGAAAACGAAGATCATGGCATCTGGTCCCATCACTTCATGGGAAATAGATGGGGAAACAGTGGAAACAGTGTCAGACTTTATTTTTCTGGGCTCCAAAATCACTACAGATGGTGACTGCAGCCATGAAATTAAAAGACGCTTACTCCTTGGAAGGAAAGTTATGACCAACCTAGATAGCATATTCAAAAGCAGAGATATTACTTTGCCAACAAAGGTTCGTCTAGTCAAGGCTATGGTTTTTCCAGTGGTCATGTATGGATGTGAGAGTTGGACTGTGAAGAAGGCTGAGTGCCGAAGAATTGATTCTTTTGAACTGTGGTGTTGGAGAAGACTCTTGAGAGTCCCTTGGACTGCAAGGAGATCCAACCAGTCCATTCTGAAGGAGATCAGCCCTGGGATTTCTTTGGAAGGAATGATGCTAAAGCTGAAACTCCAGTACTTTGGCCACCTCATTCGAAGAGTTGACTCATTGGAAAAGACTGTGATGCTGGGAGGGATTGGGGACAAGAGGAGAAGGGGACGACAGAGGATGAGATGGCTGGATGGCATTACCGACTCAATGGATGTGAGTCTCAGTGAACTCTGGGAATTGGTGATGGACAGGGAGGCCTGGTGTGTTGCGATTCATGGGGTTGCAAAGAGTCGGACGCGACTGAGCGGCTGATCTGATCTGATCTGATCCTCAGAGAGCATGAGAGCTCCCCCTTCTGGCCTCCCAACTGGATTTTTTGAGGTTCCTGTATTAATTTTTTTTAATTTATTTATTTTAATTGGAGGCTAATTACTTTACAATATTGTAGTGGTTTTGCATACATTGACGTGAGTCAGCCATGGGTGTACATTTTTAAGACAGGTGTGTGCTCAGAAGCTTCTGGGTCACAAAAGTGATTGACAGGAGAGAGGGGCAGATAGCAGTGTGGCCTGCTGTCCAGGTAACAAGGCATGGGATAACATGTAGCCCATGAAAAGCATGGGCTCAGGGCTCCAGCAGATTCCCAGCTCCACTATATGTCACCTGTTACATAAGCCCCATGCCTCTTCCTTAAGTGGGAGATGATAATGCCCTCCTCACGGTGATGCTGGCAGGACTGGAGGCTGGATTTCACTGGGTCTCTCACATGGATTCTACAATGCATCCCAATTTTAGAGATGTAGAACTGGGGACGGGGGGAGGAGGAAACTCTCTTTGGTGAATCATGGTGAAGTGAAATTCGCTCAATCCTGTCCTACTCTTTTTGACCCCTTGGACTACACATAGTCCATGGAATTCTCTAGGCCAGTATGCTGGAGTGGGTGGTCTTTCCCTTCTCCTGTGGATCTTCCCAACCCAAGGATCAAACCCAGGTCTCCCACATTGAAGGCAGATTCTTTACCAGTTGAGCCACCAGGGAACCCCAAGAATACTGGAGTGGGTAGCCTATCAGTGAGTTTATATATATAAAGTGTCTGGTATGAACAGTGAGTCACGGAATGTTTGCTATGGTCCTCAGAGCCAGAGGAAGGGACTTCCCCCCAGCCCCGCTTGGGACCCAGCAGAGGTGGCCCTCTGGGGACCAGTGGTTTGGGCAGCATTGAGAGGGAAGACCTGGCTTGGAGACCATCAGACCCATAGAGGGAAATACCACACTTCGTGGGAATGATCCTGGGGAAAACAGGAAAGCCTTGGGGCCAGGCAGCTGTGAGAGGCGGGACACAGCAGAGCTCAGAGGGGACAGGGGCAGGGGTCAGAGACCCTGCTGCTCACACAGCTTCATGTGTGTGCACGCACATTTTCATGGGCTTTTGAGGGGGCTAGCTCCATCTGCCCCCACATGCGATGTCCCCCAAACATGCTACGTGTTTGAGCTCTGGCAGGGCCTTATGGCCATTCTTGGATTCCCCCCTCACTGCTCTCAGCACTCCTTCCTATTCCAATTGCCTTCTTTTAATCATCCAAGTCTAGGAGACCAGAAAACTGAATGTCATCAACTTACTTGAAAGGCTCTTCTGTGATCCAAAAAAAAAAAAGGTGTGGTCCTTCCATTCCTCCATCGTCTCTCAACAGATAATTTTGAGCACCGACTTGTGCTAGACGCTGTCCAGACACTGGTAATGCAAAGGGACCAAGAGACACCAGGCTCCTGCTCTGACGGGATTTACATTTTAAAGGGAGGCAGACATAACAACACCTAATTAAAGTAATGAATAAGATCATGTTGGCGACTGTAACCTCATCATCTCTCTGCTCACTTCTGCCAGCAACACCACCCTAACAAATTCATGCCACTGGGAATAGTGCTATTAAATCCATCCTGAACAATGACATGCAGAGCCTTCTCTGAGTTTTGAAAAAATGTCCTTCTTTTGAGATCAAAAGAAAGGGAAAAAAAAATTAAAAGATCCTTAGACATAGTTCAGGAAAACTGCAAATCAGTGCATTAAGAGAAGCTGATCATTGAACTGTGCTCCTAATGGAATCATGAAACAAACCCAGTTTCTTGGAATATCACACAGAAGAATTCTTGGAGAGCCACCTCAAGTGAACCACCTTAATCGTGCCCGCTTCTCCCGGCCTTGGACTGTGGGGAGCTGATTTTGTGTCAGTTTACTTAGCCAGTGGACAACACCTTGAGGCCGGTGTCAGATGCTGTCTGGTTTAAGTAAGTCTTAAGGATCCTGTCTGGTTTAAGTAAGTCTTCTTTTTAGCCTAGCACTTGCATTTATTCAATAAATATTTATGGAAAGCACTCTGCTAAGCCCCAGGCATCCTCAATAAATACTTCCTGAGTTGAATTCAGAACACTCCCCAGTGGAAATAAAGTGATGTAAACTGATGGAGGCAGGGAGAGAAAGATGGATGGAGGGATGAAGGGAAAGAGGGAGGCAGGGAAGAAGTGAGAGAAATGGACTTGCTCTTTGTTTATAATGAGAAAGAAAAAAATAGAAAAGTCTTCTGGGGAAGGCTATACAGTCTCATCTCTACACCTGAAGAAGACTGAGATGAAATAGATAATGGAGAAATCCACCTTGTAAGATGAATTAGACAGGATCAGGACTTGGAAAAGACCCTGATTCTGGGAAAGATTGAATGCAGGAGGAGAAGGGAATGACAGAGGATGAGATGGTTGGATGGCATCACCAACTCAATGGACATGAGTTTGAGCAAGTTCTGGGAGTTGGTGAAGGACAGGGAAGCCTGGCGTGCTACAGTCCATGGGGTCACAAAGAGTTGGACATGACTGACCAACTGAACTGAGGTAGGATCATGGGATTTCAGAGTCTCATCCAACTCTAGGCTACAGTGTTGCACTGAAGGAGGAAGGACAGAAAGAAAAAGTGGCCAAGAATATCAATCTCAGAGACAGACTTTAGTCTGGATGAACTTGGGAGCCAGGCAGCCCTGTGCCTATGGTGCCCATTTACTGCCCTTTACCTGGTCCTTTCATACTGATCAGGCATCCTACTCTGGAATCACGTGTTTGTTTTGTTAATGCTCTGGCTGCTGTTCTCAGCATAGGTTGCACACTTCATGACGAAGTGCTCACTGCAGTACACTCAGCGCTGTACTAGGCACATGCAGTCAGCCAATAGACATTTGTTGAATGAATGAAGATGTGAATTATTTTAAGTACTTAATCTTCCTAAGCCTCAGATTTGTCATTTGTAACATAGGAATTATAGTTATTTTCACTTCCCAAGGGCCAGTATAAGGGTCAAATGAGTAAAAGTACTTCAAATGCTTGACACATAAAAATGCATTCAATAGATGATTAATATCAGGTTGTAACAAATAAACAAATATCATTATCATTGACATGATTATCCACACAAGAGCTGATTTATTCAAATAGTAAAGAGAAAGAAAAGCTAGAACAGAATTATACAGGTGAACCACATAATAAGGAGACATTTGTGTGTGTGTGGTGGGAGGGGGGCTTCCCTGGCGGCTCAGGGGTAAAGAACCCACCTGCCAATGCAGGAAACACAGATTCGATCTCTGATGGGGAAAGATCCACAGGCCAAAGGGTAACTAAGCCTGGGCTCCACAGCTACTGTGCCCACGTGCTGTCATTACTGGAGCCCGCGTGCCCTAGAGCCCGTGCTCTGCAACCAAAGAAGCCACCGCACCGAGAGGCCCACACACCGCAACTGGAGAGTGGCCCCCATGCGAGGAAACTAGAGAAGAGCCCACTCAGCACTTCTCAGGAGAAGAGCCCAGTGCAGGCAAAAACAAAAAATTAGAAGAGAGAGAGACATTTGGGAAAATGCTTAGTGAGATGGGAGGCCTATCAGATTAAAATGAAGGCACAGCGGTGGGGGGGGAGGGGGACTTCCCTTCACAGAAGAAGAGGCCAGGTGCTAACCAGGTGTCAGAAGGAAGAGAGACTAAGACAACACGCATACCCACTCACTTCCACAGCATCTCCAAGGGGCACGGGAAGAGGACAGCAGTGGCTACACTTTGTCATGGAAACCAACCCAGCCTCTCCCTGCCGGATGCAAGCAAGCTTTGTTCCTTCACACCAAGTGTCAAAATCCTCTTCTGAATCACCCACTTTGCCGTCTCAGTTCCTGTCAAATGCATATTTTCTCTTGACTTTTCCTCAGCTTTTACCCCAGAACCAACCAACAGTTCATCAAGGCTTGAGAGGATATCGTTCAATCCATAGTCTGCAAGGTCCCAACCACATACACCCAGATCCTGATCATAATTCACGCTTCCCTGCAGCTTATTTGTTTCTTGTCAAACTATTCGAATTGCAGCTCGTACTGGAAAAACATCTGATCGAGCACATTACCTGGGTGGCCCCTGGTTTACAACCACTCTCTGAAACAATTCCATGATCAGACTCCACCGTGAAGTTGAGATGGGAGAAGAGTCATTTCCTTCTTGCAGAGTCCTGCATCCATTTGTCTTTTAACTCCAGAACCATCTGAAACATCTCTCTGTGACATATTGAAGTTAAAAAAAAAATAGTTTTTGTTTTATTTCTTTAGTCCAAGGATCAACAAACTTCCTGTAAATGGCCAGGTGGTAAATATTTAAGGCAATATGTGCCAGATGGTGCTTGTCACAACTCAACTTTGCTATTGTCACCAAAGACAAAACACAAATGAAAAGGGATGACTGTATTGCAATAAAACTTTATTGACAAAACGAGCAGCGACAGCACACAGCCTGGGTTTTCCAGTCCCTGCTCTCTAGTTTGTCCCATGTTTAGAGAGCCAGAAAATCAATGGGCTCTTATGTCCTGAGAAACCAAAAGGAAACCTATTCTCAAGGCAACTAGTTCATGTGCTACCAAGTAAAGTATAATCACCCCACCAGTTACAGTTCCTGCTGTTTTGTTGTTTGTTTAGATCAATTTATTCCCAGTACTTGATTCCACAGGAGCACAAAATAGACAGCAGAACCTCTTTGTCACATGTTTCTCTTACATAGAACCTGACACATAAAGCCAAGGACACAGATGAGGGGGCTTCTCCAAGAGGGCTCCATCTTTTCTGATTTGGATAGATTCTTGAACATTTGGAGATGCCCTGTGGCACCCCTGCAGAGTGTGATAAACACTGGTGAGGAGCTCAGAGGCTGGGGCTCTGAGTTGGAGACCCAAGCTCTAGTCCAGGCTCTATCCAATTTCTTTGGAAACTGCAGAGATATGAGATGATGAAAGGCAGCACCCCAGGGAGACAGAAGTTGACCTTGGCCCTGATGCCAGCTCCTGGCTTGGGCCCTTGAAGATCCCTAGCTGGCCTTCTGTAGTCTGGGCCCAGTGTTCTTCCAATAAATTTCATTTTGATTTTTGCTCAAGTTAGCTTGGCTGGATGTCTGTTCTTTACAACCAAACAATCCCTAAACAAATTAGCAGCAGAATTAGATTTAATGACATTTCAATTCTGTTCAGCTTATGCTAAAAGAGACATCAAATGGGCCACCTGAGTTCTGGGATGTAATCGAATCTTCAAATTCTTAAATTAATTAAATAATTAAGTCTCCTGTAAGACAACACTCCAATATGTGGGAAGAAGATGACTTGGGCTT
Organism: Bos grunniens; assembly: GCF_055505025.1. Lineage (NCBI taxonomy): Eukaryota > Metazoa > Chordata > Mammalia > Artiodactyla > Bovidae > Bos > Bos grunniens. Next base: position 40,117,472 of record NC_141190.1, on the reverse strand, counting down.
TTGTTTATTTTCCTATAGCTGTTTACAGTTCCACTTCTAGAATAGAAAGTGAATCAGAGAATATTCAGTGCAAAGTTAACCTAGTGATTCAAAATCAAGAGTGTGATTCATGAGACAAGATTAAAATAATGAACGCTCCAGTCAAGCTAAATAAAGAGTAAAGGTGCAGGGTTAAGTGCGTCTGACTACCTATAAGGTGTAAACAACTGAGTAATGACGTTTGGGGGATGGTAGTAAAGTGTGTTAGGTAAGAAGAGGGGAAGGCTTGGTAAATGTCCTGAATGTTGCTAATTCCATTGAAGATGGAATTATCCCTCTGAAGAAATTTGCAGAATTATCTTCAGAATTAACTGTGTGATTTCTGAAATTGGTTTAGATAAGGCAGAACAATATGTGAGTTGTTCTTTTTCCATCTTAATACTTATTAATCTTTATTAATGCATCTAATTGAAAGAAATAAAAGTCCTTTCAAACGTCCTCTAATGCAGACTTTTCACAGATATTATTTCAACACTATGTCCTTTGCTCTCCATCCTGAGCCCAGGTTACTGTGGTCAGAAAATGTTTTCCTTCGGGTCCTTCTCCAAGGAAGTGGGTAACAGGCAGCCTTTGGTTTGTTAGATCTAAGAGACTGTGATCCTCCTCAGAATGAGAAGGTTCTGGAGCCCTCTTGGTCCCATGAAGCTTATTTGTCTACATCTTACCTCTTTCTATTTCTCTGACTCCAAATCTCTTGGGATAGGGTTTCCAGGATGATAATCTCTCCTGTAAGGTCAACCACAGAGAATCTTCATGGTCATCAGGCCCTTGAGTTTCCCTTGAAGACTGTGCAGTGATCTGACATGGCTCAGCCTCCAACACAGCATGAGAACAACGCCATAAGTATCCAGGTGGCAGCACCAAACCTAAGTTGAGAAGCCCTGTTTTTAAAGAATTCATCCCTTGAGCTTATGCGCAGCCCTCCAGAGAAAAGAAGGACCAAGTACCTCTTTAACTTGGACTCAAGAACCAAAGGCTACAGTGTGAGACAGGTGGAAATGAAGTGATTGGGCTCCAGGTTTCTGAAATCTGGACTCCTTGCTAGCAATGAGGCCAATGGATAATTTTGCCTTCAAGTTTCCTCATCTAGGGCATAGGAATTGCTGTTGTTCAGTCACTAAGTTGTGGCCAGCTCTTTGAGACCCTGTGGATTGCAGCACACCAGGCTCCTCTGTCCTCCATTAACTCCCAGAGTTTGCTCAAACTCATGTCCATTGAGTCAGTGATGCTATCTAATCATCTCATTCTCTGTTGTCCCCTTCTCATCCTGCCTTCAATCTTTCCCAGCATCAGCATCTTTTCCAGTGAGTTGGCTCTTCACATTAGGTACAAAAGCATTGGAGCTAGAGTGAAGTAAGCCAGAAAGAAAAACACCAATACAGTATACTAACGCATATATATGGAATTTAGAAAGATGGTAACAATAACCCTGTATACGAGACAGCAAAAGAGACAACGATGTATAGAACAGTCTTTTGGACTCTGTGGGAGAGAGAGAGGGTGGGATGATTTGGGAGAATGGCATTGAAACATGTATAATACCATGTGTGAAACAAGTCGCCAGTCCGGGTTTGGAAAAAAAAAAAAGCATTGGAGCTTCAACTTCAGCATCAGTCCTTCCAAGAATACTCAGATCCAGCACCACAATTTTAAAACATCAATTCTTTGGCACTCAGCCTTCTTTGTGGTCCAACTCTCACACCTGTCCATGACCACTGGAAAAACTATAGCTTTGATGATACGGAATTTTGTCAGCAAAGTGATGTTTCTTCTTTTTAATACACTGTCTAGGTTTGGCATATCTTTCCTTCCAAGGAGCAAGTGTCTTTTAATTCCGTGGCGTAGGACTAGCCAGGAGTAAAACACCAGGGCCCAAGCACCAAATTCAGCTGCCACCAGTTTTTGTAAATAAAGTTTTATTGGAACACAGCCACACCACTTATTTACACACTGTCTGTAGCTTCTTTTGTGCTGCAACAGCAAAGCTGAGTAGCTGCAACATAGCATGCCTTGCTGCTGCTGCTGCTGCTACTAAGTCGCTTCAGTCGTGTCCGACTCTGTGCGACCCTAGAGACGGCAGCCCACTAGGCTCCTCTGTCCCTGGGATTCTCCAGGCAAGAACACTGGAGTGGGTTGCCATTTCCTTCTCCAATGCATGAAAGTGAAAAGTAAAAGTGAAGTCGCTCAGTCGTGTCCGACTCTCAGCGACCCCATGGACTGCAGCCTACCAGGCTCCTCTGTCCATGGGATTTTCCAGGCAAGAGTACTGGAGTGGGGTGCCATTGCCTTCTCCATAGCATGCCTTACCAACCCTAAAAGAAGAACCAACCCTGTCTGGTTCTTCATGGAGAAAGTTAGCCAACCCCTGAACTAATTGCTCTTTCTGACATCTTCCAAACTCTCTGCCTCTTCCCCATGTTGCCACATACTAGGAAAGTGTTTCTGATGTGTGTGTACACATATATGAGAGACCTATCTCACTTGTGACAATTATAGATAATGGGCTGGGGTACAGTCTGAGAGACATCCCATGGGCATGCTTATCCAACCAAGAAGAGGAAGATTCCAGGTGCACAGAGCAAAGTTCACAGTTTCTGATGGGCCTAATGAGAGAATGGGCTTCCCTGTTGGCTCAGTGGTACGGAATCCGCCTGCCAATGCAAGAGAGGCAGGTTCGATCCCTGGGTAGGGAAGATCCCCTGTAGGAGGAAATGACAACCCACTCCAGTATTCTGGCCTGGAGAATCCCGTGGACTGAGGAGCTGAATGGGCTATAGTCTATGGGGTCACAAAAAAGTAGGGCATGACTTAGGGACTAAATAATAACAAAAGAGAGAATGAGTCTGTGTCTTTCCTCCAGTAATGCACAGCCTTCCCAGTAATACTGAACAGGGTTCTCTTTGCCTCAAGTATCGAGAACCCAGCCCACGGTCACCATATCTACACACAAACTCAACACTGAAACCAAACTGTAAACAATCTTTCTCGTAGTTTTGTTCAGAAAGAGATTTGGCCAGTCCTATATTTATAGGATAGCTGTGTTTAAATTTCAGCTACACAGGAATTGCAGATTTCTGGGTTTTTCCCAGCTAACACTCTACACAAAGAACAGCCAGCCACTGGATGGGCAGCCAGTTCCCATTAAACTTTCCCAACGATATAACAGGACTGCTTCTTATTCATCCTACCCTTGTACATTGGGTGTTAGGAGATGATTTTCACAGAAATCCAGTTCCCAGAAGAAGAAAGACAAGACAGCAGGCACTGCCACCACTGTTTCTGGTGGTGGCAAAATTATGAGCTGACAGCCTCTGCCAGCTGGTACTTTTCTGATCTGGGTCATTTGTCATCTTGACAGGAAGACTGGAAAGGAATTGAATGATAGTTTTAATCCATGCAATAGAAAGCATATATGTATCAAAAATCAGTGTCTGCAATTATGAAGCTATTTAAAAAAAAACCATTAATCCCTAAAATCCTCCATCTGTCATGAAACAGGCCTCATTTAGGTACTTAACAAAATTACAGAAAGAGGTTCTGATTCCACCGTTTGCAGTTCCCTGGTGGCCTCCTCCTTCTGCTCAATTGCATTCAGCCAACAACTTGACTTACACCCTGCCAGTCGAGTAAGCTTCAGTGGAAAGGGGAGCTTTCTCTCCCAGTGTCTATGTACCCATTCAGGGAAGAATCTGAATGGTCCGACTTGGGTCATGTGACCTATCCTTCACCTACCAGCCCTTTCATGAAAGATTCCTAATTAGCCAGCCTGGGTCAAATACTCACTCCTATGGCAGAGATTAGGGATCCTGACTGATACTTGGCCAGGACTGAAGAAATAGGGCTGGGTCTCCAAAGAATGAGAAAAGCCCTCTAAAAGGCCAAAGTTGTAACCACCATGCCCCATCAAGCCAGCTTTCAAACATGGTTTCCAAAGTCATCAGCAAGGATTGAAGGGGAGTTCATACTGTTCTAATTTTTAAAAGGTGACCAGTTCACCATACCAGCAGACGTGAATGCTGCGTGCATGCTCAGTCGCTAAGTCGTGTGCAACTCTTTGAGACCCCATGAACTGCAGCCCATCAGGCTCCCCTGTCCATGGATTTCTCAGGCAATAATACTAGAGTGGGTTGCCATTTCCTACTCCAGGGGAATCTTCCTGACCCAGGAATCGAACCTGCAACTCCTGCATTGGCACATGGATTCTGTGCTATCTGGGATGCCCAAAAGCACCACACAGAGGATAACAGTTCTGTAGCAATGTTGTAAAGTAGCTAACAAAGTGTTCGTTGTTTGGGAGAGTCAAAGTTATTTGACTAGGTAGATTTAAGTTCTTATGCACTAAATGCAGATTAGGGATTTTCTTTTTAATACTATGTTCACTGATATATCTGGATTCTCTATTATTCTTCCTTCTTTCTCCTGCCACTTTGATCACCCACTTTCCTCTTCATAACAAAAATATTTCTTCAAAAGCTATACTGTATTCAGATGTTTGAGAAATAACAGGTCACCTTTCCTGAATTTAACCTTCCCAAAAAGTAACTTTTGTTGTTGGCTGACATTCACTTTGTAAAGGGTTTGTGTATAAACAAGTTTATACGATCTGAAGATCTCTTTATGGGTTATCAGCAAGAATCTTGGGGATGGTCTATAAGTCATTCTGAAACCTACAGAAATTTAAGGTGAAGGCATGGCTTTGGCCCCAGGCTCCTACCACGACAGGAAGCTGGCACACGGCCACTGGCTTCTAACACCCCTGTTCTTGGCGGTCTTTATCCCTGATCACAGAGAGAGCATCTCTAGGACTAGGACTGCACCCCCAGAGCATGATCGCTCAGAGGTCTCTAATAGCCTTTCTCCAACACTAACTTGTTAATATTCTCCCATCTTTGTTCCTCAGTCACAGATTTCATTTAAGCCCAACTCCTTCAAAGTGGGAAGGGAACCTGCCGGGGTCCAGCCCCGGTGGATCCAGGGAATTCGAAGGGGAGACGGCACCAGCGATCAGGAAACAATTGCTTAATTAAACATTAATTAAGGAAGTAAAGAGTGGTTAAATAAGGATAGCTCAGTGAGAAAATTCAGTGGAGAAAAGAGGCTGAATAATTCAGCCAGAAGGTGAGAGAAAGAACGACATGGGGAGACCAAGTTTTGGTGAACAAGGCCCGCGCTTTATTTTCCAAAGTAGTTTTTATACCTTAAGTAGTGCATAGAGGATAATGGGGGAAGGGGTAGAGTCATGCAGTAAGCCAGGCTTTCTTCCTGCAAACTTATCATATGCAAAAGTTTAGGTGATTTACATCATCTTCTGGCCAGGAGGCCTGTTAACATTTTAAGAAACTTATTTTTCTCTAAAGGTGATTATTCCAAAGTCAGGCACCAGCCTCCAAAAAAGCACTGGACAAAGCTGCATTCCTATAGGGCAAAGGTGAGGTGGGCTCAATCAAGAAAAGAATTAACTCAGGGGTCCAAGGTTACAAACATTGAGGCTACTACTTACATTTCTATACACCCATTATATCAATCAATACACTGCCAAGGACACAGTAGGTAAGGGGTATGGAGACTTAGCAGCAAACATTGGCCCAATAAGTGAAAAACCCTTCACCAATACAATTTCTAATCAATCTCAAAGGAATCTGTGTTTAGACAGTTTAGAACATCTCCCGCCTCTTACAGTTGGGAGGCTCTGAACAATCACATGTGGCTGGAAAAACCTATTCAGGCAGGCTAGAGGACTTCCAAATGAGTTTGTAGGTTGAAACACTGTCACACCCAGGAATTATTAACTGGAGCTGTAAGCTAACTCTTTTTTCAGAGAGAGGTAGTGGGGGACAGCCCCCTGTAAAGTCAGAGGTGTAGGTGAAAGCACAAAGCAGTAGGTAGGCAGACTCTGGTTTTGGGGGTAGATGCTCGAGAATTTCCAGGGGGACTCCTGAGGCTCGATCCCGCCTTTGCGTATGCCAAGCCTCCTTCCTCATGACCTTTGCCACGGGTAGAGCTCGCTCCCAGCAGGAACCTTTTCTCAAGACTGACTTGATTCAACTATGCCTTATGCTTTTTTACTCCGCACTTTACTATCCCAAATATATTATTTTAGCCTTAAGCACATGGGTAACTTGGGGAAACACAGTGTTCCAGTGCAAAAACACGAGCTGGATTTAGACTTCATGGTTTGGGAGAAAAATATTCTCATTCCAAAGTGACTTGAAAACTCAAAGGCTTTGTGATAAGCACATTTGGAGACTTGCTTCCTAAAAGACTAAAATATTCTCTGCTACACTCAAAGTTTCCAAATATATGTGAATAAAATATGGTGATTACTCATGGGAAATATCCCCCAATGTTGTCTAAATAAGAACAGCTGTCCAGAAGCCCTTTTAGGTTATGTGAGTCCACAGGGTCTCTAGCCATCAGATTCTGCAGGACCTCCCAGGCCACTTCTGATGAGCCCCACAAGCTTCAGCTCTGAGGGTGTGTGGTACCTAGTCTTTGGGAGGCACTATGGAAAACATTATTTCTAGCTTAATCCAGGCTTCAACTTGCCTTGTCAGGAGCAAACAAAATGCTGCAAATTCTTAACCAATTCCTTTAAATGGTGTTTCTACTATGCAAGCTTGGACTCCGGCATTTTATTTTAGGCTATTTCCCATACTGCTTTGCTGTGCTCAGTCATGTCCTACTCTTTGCAACCCTACAGACCATGGCCTGCCAGGCTTCTCCGTCCATGGAATTTCCCAGGTAAGAATATTGGAGTGGGTTGTCATTTCCTCCTCCAGGAGATCTTCCTGACTCAGGGATCAACCCCCCATCTCCTGCATCTCCTGTAGTGGCAGGTGGATTCTTTACCACTGAGCCACCTGGAAAGCCCTCATAAGGAGGTCACCTCTACTCTTTTTTTCTAATGCTTACCTGCCACCTAGGCTGAGACTGCCCTGTGGTTCTTGAATTCTCTCTTATCTACCTGGATTCCTGATGATCTACACAGTCTGACCCTGACTCCCCCATACCCCTAGTACCAGCCTACATGTGGCACTTACCACATCGCAGAATGAGCCTTTCAAAGTGCAAATCTCATTGGGCCATTTCCTGATTAGTATTTTTCAGTAGGATAAAGACTAAAACCCTGTTCTTGGGGTACATCTCCCAGCAACACTCACTGACCCCACGGAACCCAGACTTACAAACCTCTCTCTCCATCACCACCTCCAAATCTCTTCTTCTTGTTAATTGCTTTTCTTCCTTCGAGTTTCAGCTAAATCCTCTCTTCCTCAAGAAAGTAACCCCTGACCTGCCAATGAGCCATTCCTCCATTACAATTTCCAACAATGTTACAGGTCTACCCTTCCATAACCCTGGTCACAATTACAGTATTGGACACACTGCATGATGATTTTATTAGTGCTGATAGATTACACTAGACTGTGAATTCCTTGTGGGCCGTTACTCTGCCCATTTCTGCATCTCCAGCACTGCTTACAGGTTGGCCCTCAACAGGTATGCGCTCAATGAGTGTCTGAATGAGTCTAGTACCCCAGGCACAAGGTGAACTGATTCACACTATAAAATAACAATATTCACTTTCTCATTTTTCCCTGAACATTTTTCTCTCTCTCAGGAAACCTCCTTCCTTGGTCTCAGAGATCAAAGGGCTGAGGGAGCATCTTCCAGTCCTAATTCTCAGACAGACACAATTCCTAATAAATTTTGATTGTGATTTCTTTTTGGCTTCCCCGGTGGCTCAGCAGTGAAGAATCTGCCTGCAATGCAGGAGCCACAGGAGAACATGGGTTCAATCCCTGGGTTGGGAAGATACCCTGGAGAAGGGAATGGCAACTCTCTCCAGTATTCTTGCCTGGAGAATCCCATGAACAGAGGAGCCTGGCAGGCTACAGTCCATGAGGTCACAAAGAGTCGGACATGACTGAAGTAACTTAGCATGCACACATGATGTCTTTTAACAATTATTCTTTGATATCACATTAAATTGATCAAATACTCGTGGTTTTGATGTTGGGCACCGTTCCACCGATGCAGTTTTCCTGTGATGGTCCCCTGTCTGCCTCTGCAGCTAAATGGATTTACAAAGCACATCCTCCTTGAAGCTTGAGATTAATGTACATGAAATTGGGCTGATGGGATTACTGATGAGTAACAGAATACAATCAAATCAAAGTGGGCATTCCACATAAGTGTAAACACATTGAGGATTTGGAAAAAGCTGATGCTGGCTTCATTTATGCCTCTCTTACCCTGAAGCTGACAATGGGACTTTCATTCATTTAACTTGATCACTGTCGAGAAATAATAGAACTCGCTATAAGTCTTAAACCAAATAGATTTCAGGAAAACATTCTCTGTTCTGCACTGACCCCAAATCAGACTCTGCAGAGGCCATGACTTTCCAATCCCACAAGCTCCCAAGCCCCTTCTCCTGGGTCTCACAAGTTCATCTAGTTCTGATAGTTCTCAGGATTGGGGTTGGGTTTAAATTAACTTCCTCCTGTTGGTATTTGTGTTTATTTTTTTCCTCTCTTTATAGCAAGGGATTAGATTGTGTGTTTCAAGCAATCTCTCGTTTTGCTCTAACACCACTGGTAGACATTGTTCCACAGGAGGCAGAAGCAGAATGGGGTGGAACAGAGGTTTCCCAAACAGAAGGAGCAAAGAATCACTTTGCATTGTCTGACCTCCCTACAGCCTACTTCTCTGATCTGAAGTTGGGGTAGAGAGAAAAGAAAGAGCAGATACAAGCTTCTCATACTTCTCATTTCTCCCAGAGACATCCTAAGAGTCCCAAATCCTATAAAACTCCACCTAAAACCAAAGCTTCTGACTATAACCCACCACTGAAATGAGGAAGTTCTAACATGTCTCAGAGTCCTGCCTTATCATATATATGGCAGCATTCAATTAGCCTTAGTCCCTGGGTCACATTCATTTCTGACCTCTCAAGGTTCCTCTTTGATATTTACTGCTTTCACAGTTGTCTCCTCTGATCCTTAACATACTGTGAAGTAAGCAGGACAGGGTTTATCATCCCCATCTCAGAGACACATACACTCAGTTCAGTTCAGTCTCTCAGTTGTGTCTGACTCTTTGTGACCCCATGGACTGCAGCACGCCAGGCCTCCCTGTCCATCACCAACGCCCGGAGCTTACTCAAACTCATGTCCATCAAGTTGGTGATTCCATCCAACCATCTCATCCTCTGTCATCCCCTTCTCCTCCCACCTTCAATCTTTCCCAGCATCAGGGTCTTTTCAAATGAGTCAGTTCTTCGCATCAGGGGGCCAAAGTATTGGAGTTTCAGCTTCAGTGTCAGTCCTTCCAAGGAATATTCAGGACTGATTTCCTTTAGGATGGACTGGTTGGATCTCCTTGCTGTCCAAGGGAATCTCAAGAGTCTTCTCCAACACCACAGTTCAAAAGCATCAATTTTTCTGTGCTCAGCTTTCTTATAGACACTGCAATAGACATCTGCTCTTTCTGCATGCCCAGCCTCCCTCCTCCTCTTCTTCTAACATCAGCAGCTCCCCTTCCCTTAGGAGACACCTCTTGCCACATCACATTTGATTTTGATGAAGCTTTGATCAAAGGATACTGCTCCAGCTGCCACTACCTTCTATATCGCTACCACCTTCTGAAGCTGAAAGAGTCACGACAAAGAAAAGCCAGTGAGACTCTCTGTCTCCTGGAAATCTGAATCAAAGAGAACTTTCAGGCTGTTGGAACTGAGGGACCACCCACAATGTCTGATGCCCAGATCCCTGGAGTGACCCAGTTACTCAAACCCCCCTTTCTTCCCTTACCCTCTGAACAAATCCTTTTCACCCTTAACTTAATCACAGTTGGTTTCTGCCATTTGCAACTGAAGCATTCAGCAACAAGTCTGCAATTTGCCCAAGCTCTCAGACTCCAACACAGGCCTCTTAACTCAATCTTCATGCTATGGCATGGAACATATCATAAGTAATACAAATACCTTAACCAACACAGAGAAGATGGTAAGGCTGACACAACTGAAGATAAATTTCATTCATTTCATTTCATTCATTTAAATTTCATATAAAGAAAGCCTCATCTAGGGCAGTGAGTCTCAGCCAGGAAGTAGTTTTACCCTTCTGCACCCCCAAGGATAAGTGGCAATGCCACGAGACATTTTGGTTGTCACAACTGATAGGGGACTGCTACTGGCTACTGACAAAGGCCAGGGATGCTGGTAATTGTCCAACAATGCACAGGAAGGCCACCCCCCCAGTCCCATTCACCACCCCCCCCCAAATAGTTATTTGCCCCAAAATGTCAGTAGTACCAAGGTTTAGAAAACTTCATCTGGAGAAAATGGACTTATTTAGCATACCAGTCAGGATAACACCAGATAATGTCAAAAAGTGGGGGGGGGGGGGGGAATCCAAGTTTTCTTTTTCTTTTTTTAAATCCAAGTTTTCAATAGCCTAACAGTTAACTCATCAAAAGTTGCAACTTGCTGTTGCAAAGTCTGCAGGTAAAAGTCTCCTTTCCGTAATGACTCGCATCCAGATCACGCCATCATGTGACACGACCACTTCAGCACATAGTCTCCAGGTTGCTAAGGCAGGGGTGCGAGAACTGGCAGACTGCACGTCAGGTTCCAAATGCGCATGATCCATTGGCCAGACCAAGAAACCCAAGTGCCAGGGGCGGGGATACACAGGGTGGGCTGGGGACAATGCAATGGATACTGAACAGTAAACAATGCTGTTACACAGCCCATAGAGCTCAGTGCCATTAAACTGTATTAGATACAGAAAGATATTTCCACAATTCATAACTAAGTGACATGAGTAGGACCTGTGCGGGGCCTTACTTGGTTATCTCCTCCAAATTAGGTTGTTTTGCTTTTTGCTTTTTTAACCTCAAAGAATTAATTTGCTGTAGCAGCCCTGACTGCCGCCAATAATTCTCAGCTCTAAATAAGTGCCATTAAGGCCTGATTTGCTTTATGGTGATCAGGCTATGAACTTTGGCAAACAGACCATAGCCAACTAAATTCCATTGATTTAAAGGGCATTTTCTTCCAAGAGCAGAGTCACATAAATGAAATTGTATCTATATGTGATGCAGAGCATTTATAAGTAAGACCAATATATTTTCATAGCATCCGGTCCCATCACTTCATGGCAGATAGATGGGGAAACAGTGGAAACCGTGTCAGACTTTATTTTTCTGGGCTCCAAAATCACTGCAAATGGTGATTGCAACCATGAAATTAAAAGACACTTACTCCTTGGAAGGAAAGTTATGACCAACCTAGACAGCATATTCAAAAGCAGAGATATTACTTTGCCAACAAAGGTCCATCTAGTCAAGGCTATGGTTTTTCCAGTGGTCATGTATGGATGTGAGAGTTGGACTGTGAAGAAAGCTGAGCACCGGAGAATTGATGCTTTTGAACTGTGGTGCTGGAGAAGACTCTTGAGAGTCCCTTGGACTGCAAGGAGATCCAACCAGTCCATCCTAAAGGAGATCAGTCCTGCGTGTTCATTGGAAGGACTGATGCTGAAGCTGAAACTCCAATACTTTGGCCACCTCATGCGAAGAGCTGACTCATTGGAAAAGACCCTGATGCTGGGGAAGATTGAGGGCAGAAGGAGAAGGGGACGACAGAAGATGAGATGGTTGGATCGCATCACCAACTCGATGGATATGGGTTTGGGTGGACTCCAGAAGTTGGTGATGGACAGGGAGGCCTGGCATGCTGCTATTCATGGGGTCGCAAAGAGTCAGACACAACTGAGTGACTGAACTGAACTGAACTGAATATATTTTCATTGCAAATAATGTCGGACTCAATTTATGCAGAGATGTCATCTTGCAGTTAAAAATCTTTAAATATGCATGAGATACAGCATCTCAGTCATTTGGGGCAGTGTTTCTTAATCATGGATAGAGTCACTCTAGCAGCCTTTTCCAAAAATCAAAGTCTGGGCTGATCCTTCAAATTTTTAATTCAACAGAGGTATTCTCATTAAGATTATTGTGGTTGCAAATAAACAATCTCATTGTGGCTACGTGAAAAATGAAAGGGGAAGGCAGCAACCCTGCCTGGAAGGGTACTAGGAAACTAACAGAACTTGGGCTTGGGAATCACAGAGCTGGAACATGGCTGGACATGCAGCAGCCAGGGTTCAAGATCCTTCTGTGAGCTACAGGGTGCTCACCGTCATCCCCCGCCCCTACTTGTAAATCTCCACAGAAGTTTACTTCTCCCAGGAGTTGCTGGACTAGCCTGGCTGAGGAGGGTAGCTCCACCCATGGATAAATCAGCTCCGATGGGGGAAAAGGGAAATCTTCCATGAGATTCTACAACCCTGAGCAAGTTACTCAACCTCTTCATGCCTCAGTTTACTCTTCTGTGAAGTGAGCCTGATGGGAGCATGTGTCCTAGAGGAGCTATTATGCACACATCTTGCAGTTCCAATCAGTGTCTAATACTGTTGGGATTTAGAGGTGTGTTATTTGGAATTAGGATTGTGTACTTTAATTAGTAGATTTCCTGAGCATTTATAATGGGTAAACAATATGAAGCCTTTCCCTTACACTGGCTCATTTAATTTTCAGAAGAGATCTACCGGCTGAGACCTCCTGTGTCTGATACCCTGCCTGGAAAACAGCAAGGGCTACAAAATGTCAAGTGAATGGGTGAATGAATGAATGAAATGAATGGTGGTGTCACAGCCAAGCATTTCAACTAAGATTGCAGGTGGTGATCTGCATAGGTGGTGATCCCACCTTTTCCACGCAGACCTCAGACCCTATACCTGCCCAGCATCTGCTGGTCAGGGGAGTGCTGGGCATGGATAAGGTATGGGGTCTGCAATAGAGGAGGTGCATTCTCCACCGCTCATGCAGCCACCATTCTAGTTGATGCCTCCTATAGAGGGCCCCTCTCTAACATTCGCCCTCATTTTTCACAAATGCATTCATTACAGATGAAAGTACAGGAATGCCAGTTTTATTGATGAGTTTATGTGTGTGGCACAGGCTCCAAAAGCAAGCAATCTGGCTCCAACTGGGATTCTTTATACTTCCTCTCTGTGTGACTCAGAGATAATTACTTTCTTTCTCTGAGCCTCAGTTTTGCAATGTGCAAAAGAGGGGAAAGATAAACAATGCAGCACTGGTAGTATTGTTATGTGAACAAGTGCATGGTAAAAGCAGCACAATTCCTGGCACATAGTCAGGGTTCAGTCAACGATTAGCCAAAATTATAACAGTACTTAACAATCATTATTAAGGATGATACTACAGTGGGTCTAGGAAACAGATGAAAGTAAACTAATCCCAAAACAATCCCAAAGAAAGACAATGCCAAAGAATGTTCAAACTACCACACAATTGCACTCATCTCACACACTAGCAAAGTAATGCTCAAAATTCTCCAAGTCAGGCTTCAACAGTATGTGAACCATGAACTTCCAGGTGTTCAAGCTGGATTTAGAAAAGGCAGAGGAACCAGAGATCAAATTACCAACATACGTTGGATCATCGAAAAAGCAAGAAAGTTCTAGAAAAACATCTACTTCTGCTTTATTGATTACGCCAAAGCCTTTGACTATGTGGATCACAACAAACTGTAGAAAATTCTTCAAGAGATGGGAATACCAGACCACCTAACCTGCCTCCTGAGAAATCTGTATGTAGGTCAAGAAGCAAGAGTTAGAAGTGGACATGGAACAACAGACTGGTTCCAAATCAGGAAAGGACTATGCCAAGGCTTTATATTGTCTCCCCTGCTTATTTAACTTACATGCAGAATACATCATGCAAAATGCCAGGCTGGATGAAGCACAAGCTGGAATCAAGATTGCCAGGAGAAATATCAATAACCTCAGATATGCAGATGACACCACCCTTATGGCAGAAATCAAAGAAGAACTAAAGAGCCTCTTGATGAAAGTGAAAGAGGACAGTGAAAAAGTTAGCTTAAAGCTCAACATTCAGAAAACTAAGATCATGGCATCTGGTCCCATCACTTCATGGCAAATAGATGGGGAAACAGTGGAAACAATGAGAGACTTTATTTTGGGGGGCTCCAAAATCACTGCAGATGGTGACTGCAGCCATGAAATTAAAAGACGCTTGCTCCTTGGAAGAAAAGCTATGACCAACCTAGACAGCATATTAAAAAGCAGGGACATTACTTTACCAACAAGGTCCATCTAGTCAAAGCTATGGTTTTCCCAGTAGTCATGTATGGATGTGAGAGTTTGACTATAAAGAAAGCTGAGCACCAAAGAATTGATGCTTTTGAACTGTGGTGTTGGAGAAGACTCTTGAGAGTCCCTTGGACTACAAGGAGATCAAACCAGTCAATTCTCAAGGAAATCAGTCCTGAATATTCATTGGAAGAACTGATGCTGAAACTCCAATACTTTGGCCATCTAATTCAAAGAACTGGCTCATTTGAAAAGACCCTGATGCTGGAGAAGATTGAAGGTGGGAGGAGAAGGGGATGACAGAGGATGAGATGGTTGGAGGGCATCACCGATTCAGTGAACATGAGTTTGAGTAACCTCCAGGAGTTGGTGATGGACAGGGAAGCCTGGCGTGCTGCAGTTCATGGGGTTGCAAAGAAAGAGTCGGACATGACTGAGCAACTGAACTGAAAGCAATCATTTATTTTTAAAGCAATTTGTTTGCTTGATGCTTGCTTTCCTTGTGTGTGTGTTTAGTTGCTCAGTCATGTCTGACTCGTTGCAGTCCCATGGACTATAGGCCACCAGGCTCCTCTGTCCATGGGATTTCCCAGGCAAGAATACTGAACAGGTTGCCTTTTCCTACTCCTAGGGAGCTTCCCCACCCAAAGACTGAACCCACATCTGCATTGGCAGGCACATTGTTTACCATTAAGCCACCTGGGAAGACCTGCTTTCCTTGAGATTTGCGATAAAACATGGATTCTGGAAAGAGGGGGCCTGGGTTTGAATCCAGATTCACCATTCAATAGCTTTGTGATCTTGGGCAAAAGTTTAACTTCTTCGTACTTCTATTTCCTCATCTGTGAGATGCAATCCTATTAGTACTTAACTCATAGGACTGTGGTAGGGATTAAATTAACCAGTATTTGTAAAACAGAATGATACCCAGTTCATAGTAAGTACTATTTGCTTATTAAATAAATGAAACAGAATGCAGGGGCAGTTTCTGATCAGCTAGCATTAATACACCCAGATAGTTGGCTTCCAGACATGACGTCTTGGTAAGGACACCAGTCAGACAAGGTTTATTCCATTTTATTTCTGGGTTCAGCATTTGATCATTCTTCAAATCTGGATTTCAGAAGACAGTTAATGCTCACTCTCATCCAGGTCTACTCAACTTGAAGGGAGGTGAGATCATGGGGTTTCATGTGAATCAAAATATCTTGAAATGCTTTGATCATTGGGGTTCAGCTATTTCTTGGCCTCAGTACAAAAGAAGTGACACCTAGTTTACTTTGAGGTGGGGAAATCTTTAGGCACAGATGACAAAAGGGCTCTGGGAGCCAGCAGATGGTACCTGGTAAACAGCCCCTTCAAGATGAGCAACATCTGGAAAAGGAAGGTGAAATTCCCCCAAGCGAGTTGTTTTGCATATGAATTGCTCCATTTCTGATTAAGTTTCCCTGAGGCTTACCTGAAGGAAGACTTGTAAAGCTTTCTGTTCAGGAGATACTGAAGAGCAAAAAAAATCCAGAGAATACTATCTTTCACTGTGGTTTTCTTTTTTAAAATTTACTGTGGCAAAAAAAAGAAAAAGGAACACAACATAAAATTTATTGTCCTAACCACTTTTCACTGCACAGTTCAGTAGTGCTAAGGTATCCGCGCCGTGTTTTAAAACAGATTCAGAACTTTTTATATTGCAAAGCTGAAAGTCTCTACCATTAAACAATGACAGTTCTTTTTCTCTCCTCCCTACCACCCTAGCCCCTGGCAACCATCATTTTACTTTCTTCTTGAATTTGACTATTTTCGATACCTCATATAAATGGAATCATGTGGTACTTACCTTTTCGTAACAAATTATTTCGCCTGTATAATGTCCCCAAGATTCATCCATTTTGTAGCATATGAAAGTATTTCTCTCCTTCTTTGACGCTGAAAAATATTTTGCTTGCATATACCATAGTTTGTTTATCCACTCATCTATGCCAAACAGCATTCTACCTCTTCACGACTGTAAAATATTTCTGCTACAAATATTGGTGTACAAACACCTGAGACCCTGATTTCAATTCTTTTGATATATACCAAGAAATGGGATTGCTGGATCATAAGGTAGTTTTTGGAGAAGGCAACAGCACCCCACTCCAGTACTCTTGCCTGGAAAATCCCACAGACGGAGGAGCCTGGTAGGCTCCAGTCCATAGGGTCGCTAAGAGTCGGGCACGACTGAGCGACTTCACTTTCACTTTTCACTTTCATGCATTGGAGAAGGAAATGGCAACCCACTCCAGTATTCTTGCCTGGAGAATCCCAGGGATGGAGGAGCCTGGTGGGCTGCTGTCTATGGGGTCGCACAGAGTAGGACACGACTGAAGCGACTTAGCAGCAGCAAGGTAGTTTTATTTTTAATTTTTTAAGTGACTTAGCATAGCATAGCACAGCAAGGAAACTCCATACTGTTTTCACAGTGGCTGGACTACTATACATTACCACCAACAGTGCACAAGGGTTCCAGTTTCTCCACAGCCTAACCAAAGCAGTTATTTTTGTTTGTTTGTTTGTTTGTTTTATAGTAGCCATCCTAATGGTGTAAGATAACCCATGTGGTTTTGATTTGTCTTTCTCTGATAATTACTGATGTTGAACATGTTTTCATATACTTATTGGCCATTTGTATATAATCTTTGGAGAAACGTCTATTCCATTTTAAACCCATCTTTTAATTGGGTTATTTGATTTTTTGTTGTTGTCAAGTTGCAGGAGTGCTTTATATATTCTGGATATTAACCCTTTATCAGACACATGGTTTGCACATCTTTTCTCCTGCTCCATCGGTTTCCTTTTCACTGTGTTGATTGCATCCTTCAATGTACAAAGGTTTTTAAGTTTGATGTAGCCCCCTTTCCTGTTTCCAGCTTTTGTTGCCTGTGTTTTTGGTGGCCATCCAAGAAATTATTGCCCAGTGCAATGTCATGGAGCTTCCCTATATTGTCTCCTAGAAGTTTTATGATTCTAGGTCTTACATGCGGGTCTTTATTTCACTTGTTAATTTTTGTATATGGTGTAAGACAAAGTTCATTTCCTTCTTTTGCTTTAGGAAATCCAGGTTTCTTGGCACCATGGGTTGAAGATTCTTTCTCCTGCGTTTGACTTTCCTTATTAAGACAGAGGATCAGTAAGGCTGCTAGAGCTCTCCTAACAGATGCAAGGAGGCCCAACCAGCCGAGGAAGAAGAGCTTAATTCACATGCAGCTCTCCCTCTGAGCCTCTGTTTCACAGTCACTGTTAGCCTTGCACTTCCCGTCACGGTCCTGACTTCGCTTTAAATCACTGTTCTCAGTTCCACCTTCTCACTATGAGGAATCAGGGTTGCTCCATTTGTTTCTCAATGACTTCTGAAACAATCCTCCATTCGATCCATAATCCAGAGAAGTCAATTTCCTTTGACAAAACTTAACTGACCAGGTTTCATTTCATCTTCTTGGTACTTACTAATCGTAATTGAGATATTTTTCCTTTTCCTAATGTGTGGGAGACACCAGCAAAATACGTGTGTTATTTCTTTTTAAAATTCTATTTGTTTGCTTAAATTCTCTCTCCTGGTGAAAACTGTCTCTAGAAACTTAATGTTTAATAATTTCATCTCATTTCTTGAAAGGTTAGTGATATTTTAACTCAGTTAAGCTCATAGAGTATAGAATCAATCCTCGTCAACTGGGCATCCACACATAATCTTTTAACCATGCATGCATGTGTGCTAAGTTGCTTCAGTCGTGTCTGACTCTGTGTGACCCTGTGGACTGTAGCCCACCAGGCTCCTCTGTCCTTGGGATTCTCCAGGCAAGGATACTAGAGTGGGTTGCCATTCCCTTCTCCAGGGGATCTTCCCAGCCCAGGAATTGAACCCATGTCTCTTACGTTTCCTGCAGTGGCAGGCAGGTTCTTTACCATTAGCACCAGCTGGGAAGTCCTTTTAAGCATACTTAACTTACAAATAAAGACGAAAGCAAACCCATGCATTCTACCTCACACCATGCATTTCTCATATTTATACCTTGAACAACAGAAAGCACATTCCCAAAAAGAGGATACAGAGCACCTTTATCTATCTCTGAGTCATGTTAATTCTTCTAGCTGAGTCACACTCCCCTTTTGATGTCCTGTAACTTAAATACTGAGATATAAAGTTAACTGTTATTAATACATGTTACATAAAATGGTGGGGGAAATGGGGAGAAGGCATAGAAAATAATTAAATACATACATGAATATAAAACATATCAAAATAAAGAAAAAAATACTTATAACTGCTACAGCTTCTGCAACTTCTTTCATGACTGATAAGAGCTTGTAAAACTTTCTTCTTTGATTGTCTACTCTACATGCCTTTGGCCTTCAGCAAGCATGTCAGGGAGTCATGATTCCTTGCCTGGGGAGATGACCGAAATCTTTGATTCTAAAGAGTCTAGACAACTAGAAGTCCTGGCTGAATTATATTACTATGATTTTCCACTGACTTCTTTTTTCCTTTGAACTTTTTATTTTGTATTGAGGTATGGCACCCCACTCCAGTACTCTTGCCTGGAAAATCCCATGGACGGAAGAGCCTGGTAGGCTGCAGTCCATGGGGTTGCTCAGAGTCGGACACGGCTCAGCAACTTCACTTTCACTTTTCACTTTCATGCATTGGAGAAGGAAATGGCAACCCACTCCAGTGTTCTTGCCTGGAGAATCCCAGGGACGGTGGAGCCTGGTGGGCTGCTGTCTCAGGGGTCGCACAGAGTCGGACACGACTGAAGCGACTTAGCAGCAGCAGCATAGCTGATTAACAATGTTGTGACAGTTTCAGGTGAACAGCAAAGGGACTCAGCCACACATATACATGTATCCATTCTTCCCCAAACTCCCCTCCCATCCAGGCTGCCACATGACACTGAGCAGGGTTCCCTGTGCTATACAATAAGTCCTTGTTGCTTATTTATTTTAAATATAGCACTGTGTACAGGCAACCATAAGTTCATTCTCTAAGCCTATGAGTCTCTTTCTGTTTTATAAATTCATTTGTATAATTTCTTTTTAGATTCCACATATAAGGAATGTCATACAATATTTCCTCTCTGTCAAACTTACTTCACTCAGTCTAACAATCTTTAGGTCCATCCACTGCTGAAAATGGCAGTCTTTCCTTCTTTTTAGGTTTTCCATTGACTTTTACCACAGGACATGGTAGTGCTAAGACATTCTGGAAGGTTCTCCTCTTTATCGCTTATGCATAGAAGAAATCCTTATATGTCAGGATCTCTGATCTCAGTCAGTACAGAACTCCTTTGCCTGGAGAGGCTGGGTAGCAGCCTCCATTCCCCATTTAACTGAAACACTGCCGTCTCCTGGTGGAAGCATTCGTCCCTTGGGAGCTAAGATCTCTAGACCAGTAGACCCAAAGTCTCAGAGATGGAGAGCAATTCATTCTTGGGTCACTAGGGGTAATACTGAGAGGAGCCAATTCCATATTCACCCTTTGATTCCCAGACCCATGAACATTATGGGGAAAACAGCACCATACATAGCCTCTTAATTCAGAGCATATTATCTCAGCCCTGGGCTTCCCTGGTGGCTTAGACAATGAAGATTTTGCCTGCAATGCAGGGAACATGCATTTGATCCCTAGGTCAGGAAGATCCCCTGGAGAAGGGAATGGCAACCCATTCCAGTATTCTTGCCTAGAGAATTTCATAGACAGAGGAGCCTGGCAGGCCACAGTCCATGGGGTTGCAAAGAGTCAGACACGATTAAGCAACTGATGCTAACTAACTAACTAAACTCAGTTTTACAAGGTGTTCTCACCCAACTGGCACTGTAAATGGATCTTCAAAAAGGCATTTCAGGACTTCCCAGGTGGTCCAGGGTTGGGAGTCCACCTGCCAGTGCAGGGGACACTGGTTCGATCCCTGGTCCAGGAAGATCCACATGCCAAGGGGCAACTAAGGTTGTGGACCACAACTGCTGAAGGCCATGCTCTAGAGCTCACGCTCCATAACAAAAGAGGCCACCACGATGAGAGGCCCCTGCGCTGAAACAGAGAGTAGGCCTCATCACCACGATTAGAGAAAGCCTTTCCACAGCCATAAGTAAATAATGAATAAAATGAAAAAGAATCACCAGACTTTGAAATTTTCTTTTTATAAAAGGGCAATTCAGTGTCTTATCAGATGAGCTTTTTCTCGATAATGTGGCTGCAGTCAAACCAGTGAATTCCATGAACATGAATCTGCTGACACACTTTATTTGCTCAAGCCCAGTCTCCTATATACTTCTTACACTGGATGATGGGATGCTGCCGTGCACATTCAACCTTATGGCTTAGTGGGCAATGCCCAGTTCATGAGAGGTGGTTCAGGTCACATGGCCATTTGAAGGCCTGTCGTCAAGCATTGGTGTTGCCCAGTAGCTCCCACTTGTGCCTCAGATGGTAAAGAATCTGCCTGCAATGCAGGAGACCTGGGTTTGATCCCTGGGTTGGGAAGATCCCCTGGAGAAGGAAAAGGCAACCCACTCCAGTATTCTTGCCTGGATAATTCCACAGACAGAGAAGCCTTGTGGGCTAAAGTCCATAGAGTTGGATGACTAACTCACTTTCAGTAGCACTTGTAGACACCTGTAATAAAGAACCACTTTCCTTAAGTTGCCAGTGCACTTAGAAACAACCAACAAAATCCATTAAATTTTCACTAAAATATTCTGTGGCAGCAACTACTTGGTCACCTAGAAACCTATAGGAGCAAGGGAAGAAGTCTATAGAAGGTTGCAGACTTTGAATCTATGATGGGTCTGAAGTCCCTATAAGGTGGCAGGGATGGAAGTTGGGAAGAAAAGCCAGGCATGAGGAGGGAGAGGTCAAGGATGCAAGGAACCCTGTGGAGATTATCTAGAATGTGTGTCTGTCTTTCATCTCACTAACCTTGAGGATGTGGTGACTGGCAGAAGAATCTAGTGTCCCCTTCCACAGAGGTGCACACACACCTGCCCTGGGACCTGGAGAAGCTGGTGAGGAGGTCTTGGGGGAGTAGGAGGAGCTGGGGGCTCATCTGCAGTCTTGTGACAACAAGGGAGCTAGCAATAAGGTGAGGGCCACCAAAGCTCCCTCCTTCAAAGGGCAAAGGCCACCGCTTCACTTCTGCTCTTAACATCCAGTCCAAAATCCTCTTATAGCCAACCCTAACCCAGAACCGAGACAGCAAGGAATCCTTGGAAACAATTCCACATGGCTTGACTTGACATAGAGGCAACACAGGGATGAAAATCACGTGCGTGCATGCTAAGTCGCTTCAGTCGTGTCTGACCTTTTGCGACCCCATGGACTGTAGCCTGTCAGGCTCCTCTGTCCATGGGATTCTCCAAGCAAGAACACTGCAGCAGATTGCTCTGCAGTCCTCCAGGGGAGCTTCCCGACCCAGGAATTGAACCCGAGTCTCTTATGTCTCCTGCATTGGCAGGTGGGTTCCTAACCACTAGCACCACCTTGGGAAGCCCATGGAGATCATAGACTGCTAGAAATCTCTGGGAACCATTTCTCAGGAATAAATTTTCCTCTCTATGTCTCTGTTCTTCTTTGATCCTTATAGTCATTGGACAGCAATTATTACGTTTGATTACTGTGATCATCATCACAGCTAATATTCATTTCACATTTACTATGTGACAGATACTAGTCAACTACCTTGCATCCCTAATTCGTTTATTCTCACAATCATCCTATGGGGTGGGTCCTATTTCACAATGAGGAAACTAAAGCCGAAGAGAGATGAAAGAGCTTCTCAAGATCATACAGAGAGTAAGAGGCAGGGCAGGTATCTGAACAAAGTCAGTCTGATTCCAGTGTCCTTTTTCTTAACCGCTAAGCTATAACATTCTTAACTTCAAACAGGATCCAAATATTAATAAAGATCTTAACACAAATGAAAAGCATAGAATTTCTCTATGAATTTGGTTTTGAAAAAAAGAAACACTTTAAAGAATATCGATAATCACAAAAATGTAAATACATCACTCATACTTAATCCAGGAGGTACCATAACTTGCTTTAAATTCCCAGAGGGGCCTAAGATTACAGCACTAGTTTTGAAAAGCATTATGACATAAAAGAATGAATTTGTATTCAAGCCATGTAGGATATGAGAGCAACACTAAATCGGATGAGGTATTATAAAAACAAGGGAAGAGAAATGTATATTTACACGCTCTGCCACTCACTTCTTTAGCTAATATTTGGAAAGAGCAGTGTGGGTAAGTGACCGTGGGCATAAAAGACACTGAAGCCTGCTAGGGTGTTGAGTCTACAAGGGAAGAGAAAGCTACAAGAGAAGATAAAGCAACAAGAGAAGGCGCGTGGCATCTCCCCTGCTAGAAGCCAGAACGCAGGGTAGACCTGGTAGTCAAAGAGAAGGAGAAATTCAAGCTAACAGGAGTCTGGTGAAAGAAGAGAGAAATGCCATCTCAGTTTGATTTCCTTTCTCTTCGCTTTTGGTATCGCATGGAAATCTAGGAAAAACAATGGCCAGGGGAGTCATGAGACTGGGGTCCCATTTTCCTGTTTCTGCCACTAGCTCACTGGGGGATCTACTTCCATTCTTCTCTAGGTCTCAGTATTATTATCTGTAGAATGGAGTGGGGGTGGTCCTAACAATTTTCTTCTAAAGTTCTAACAATCGAGCATTCTATGACACTAGACGTTTTTACACAAAAGGGAACGAACGGTCCCACCCACCACTCAGGAAGCACACTCTTGATGCTCAGGTGTGTTGCTGAGGATGCTGCCACTTCTGTGTTCTGACGATTGTTATTCTATCACTTTCGTTTGTTTGTTTGTTTGTTTTTTCCATGTCAGTGGTAGATTCTACCCGATCCGCCATTACTCTGCCATTTTCCCTCAAGGCCACCAGACGGCTGAAATCACAAGTCCATTTGAATCCCAGGACAGAGTCAAAAGAATCTGTTCCCTGACCCAGTCCTGGAAACAGAGCACCATCCTCAGTGGGAGCCAGTAGCCCCAAACTAGCAGTGATGGGATCCTTCCTACAAACAGGCTCATTTCACCCAGAAAGAAGCTGCTGGCAAAGTGTTCTCAAGATCAGAGTGAACATTGCAGACCAAATAAAATGAAAGTGCCTGTGATTCTTAAACATTTTTAGGACTGAGTTAACAGCAAATTAACTGAAAGTAATCTGAGTAGAAAAGCAGATATCTTGAGCTTTACATTGCCAAAAGAAGCAAGGTGTGTGTCTGTCTGTGTGTGTGTGTTGTGGGGGAGATGTTAAGTGTGTGTTTTCTGCAGAGATTTTAAGATGGGGGCTTACCAGGTAGCTTAGTGGTAAAGAATCCACCTGTGAACGCAGAAGACGCAGGAGACTTGGGTTCAGTCTCTGGGTTAGGAAGATCTCCTGGAGGAATAAATGGAAACCCACTCCAGCATTCTTGCCTGGATAATCCCATGGACAGAGGAGCCTGGTTGGCTACAGTCCATGGGGTCGCAGAGAATTAGACACGGCTGAGCAACTGCACATGCCCACGCATGCACACATTCATGTTCTATGGCTCCCGTGTTAATGGCCCCCATTAACTGATCCCAGTCACTAGACCAAGCATCTTACATGTATTTTCTCATCTAAACTTCACATTAAGCTCATTTGGGTGTTATTTCTGTCCAATTCCACAGACAAGGAAACAGTCTTAGGCAGGAGAAATGTGTGTCCAAACCACATGGCTAAGGGAAGAGTTGGGATTTGAATCCAAGCCTAACTCCAGACACTTCTGTCCTTCTGTCTACTAGCACTGGCCTTTTTCTTCTTCCTTTTTTTTTCCCTCCTTTTTTAAGAGAATTGACCTTTGCCTTAACTTGAGTATTTGCGCCACTAGATATAGGCCTTGGTCAGGTTGGAAGGATGTGTTGAGATCTTTGTTACACATGCTGAATGTGGGTGAATGGGGGGCACACAATAACATTTACTGAATAAATAACAACATGCCTGGTTCTGTGCTGGGTAGGAGCTGGAAGCAGAAACTCAAACATAAAACAAAGAGGCCACTGCTGCACTAGAGACGTGTGGAAACTTCAGGGTGATCTGGATGACCAAGCACTAAATTGTGCTTGGGTGAACTGCTGAGTCTCCTCAGAGAAAGCGCTCTTCAAAATGAGCCTCAAAGCACGATGGGAGCTCACTACTGAAGGAAAGCAGAGGGAACATGCATTTAAGGTAAAACCTTAGGAAATAAAGGAAAGTCAAAGCATACCAGATTCGGCTTCCCTTCCTCCTGAGAGTCTGAAAGCCACCGCCCTGTGGCTGGTGTTGGGACTGCTTCGGTTTGCTTTAATAAGCCAGACTGACACCCAGTCTGCTCCTCTGTGGTGTGAAGTGAACTGGCAATACTGAGGTAAGGAACCTGTGGCCTTGCGGGGCCATGAAATGAACTGAGCATGGCTTTTCTATTGGCCTGTGGTGACTCAAATATACCCAGTCCCAAACATGTTGGTCAGCCATCTTGTGTTCTTTGAGAGCCAAGAAGAAAGGGGTCAGTGAGCATTTAACATGCTAATTGGAATTATAGCACAGCCAATCATATTTGGAACTCAGAAGAAGCTTTCTGTTCCAGATATGGCTGCTCAAAAAAAAAGGGGGGTGGGGAATAACAAAGAAGCTTGGAAGTGAACCAGCAGGAGGGAATTGAGGAAGTCATTGCGTGCCTGCTCAGTCTTGTCCAACGCTGTCAGTTTCTGGGCAAGAATACTGGAGTGGGTTGCCATTTCTTCCTCCAGGGGATCTTTCCCGCCCAGGGATGGAACCCGTGTCTCCTGTATCTCTTGCATCGTCAGGCAGATTTTTTACAGCTGAGCCACCAGGGAAGCCCTTGAGGAAGTCATTGCCTAAAGAATCCTCCATGGTTCATGGACCAGCTTTACCTGTATTTACACATAGGCTTGTAGAGGAGGCTTTGAAAATCTGGAATTGTACTGAAAGATAAACTTGACTGTTAAAAAAAAAGGCTATATGGAAACAAAACTAAAGTCAGGCCTCAGAGTCAAGAGGACTAAGCCATAATGTACAGTAAGAATCACTGCACTATAATTTTTGGTAGCAGGTTATAAAGCTGACGCTCAGTCGTGTCCGACTCTTCGAGACCCCATGGACTGCAGCCTACCAGGCTCCTCTGTCCATGGGATTTTCCAGGCAAGAGTACTGGAGTGGGGTGCCATTGCCTTCTCCGAAAGCTGATGTAGCCTTCTATAAACTTCTTCCTTTCATTTCTTATGTCCATTCCTTAACTCCCCAAGTCATCTGCAGAATTTTCAAGAACTTTCCTGATCTGTCCATTGAGAGTCCCTGGCCGATTTTGTCAAGTTTTACCTCTTCCCTTAAACTCTTTTCGTTTACATATGAACGGAAAGTGTTTAGTCATGGCCAACATAAGTGAAAAGCTTGAAACCTTGACACAACAAATTCATAATTAAGGCTTTCTGTTTACCTCATCTCTTAGAATGCCCAGCAACCTCTTACTTCTCTCTCTTTTTTTTTTTACAATGATTTTGTTCCAAAAATATTGCTACTCTTTTTTTTTTTTTTTTTTAAAGTAAATCAGATCTTAAGCTATAGATGGGGATTTTTCTACTTAGGGAAAATCTTTGCTAAAATATTTTATAAACTAAACAGAATGTTCTATAAATGTTTGTCTCTGTAAAAATTCACTTTTAAATTGTATTTTAAGCGTACTAAAAAATTAGAATACCACTCTCTCTAAACGCTTAAAAGTTTTGCATGAGCATGTCATAATCATTGACAATTATCATTAACCTCAAACCTTACAAAGAACTTCATTTCCTCAAAATCAATGCTCCTTTGAATGGATACCTGTATATGTATGGCTGAGTCCTTTCACTGTCCACCAGAAACTATCACAATATTGTTAATAATCTATAGTCCAATATAAAACTGAAAGTTTAATTAAAAAAAAATCAGTGCTCCCTTACAAACACAGCAAAATAACACATGCTTCCAAAGTTCTAGAAGAATCAGAAAGTGGAGGCAGGAGATCTAGAACTTGGAGGGGTTTCCTTGTTCACTGAAAGCAACTGGAGACAGGATGATTTCTGAAGGCCCTTCTGAAATTCAAGCCAACTATAATTTTATCTACCTTAGAGACAATTTCTCAAGGTAGTTAAATTTTCAAATGAAATTCCATTTCTTCCCCAAAGTATACTTACTGAAAACAGTACAGAAAAAAGAGGCCACACACACAGATGAACTGAGATGAATCTGAATAACCAGGGGAGCTCTTGGCAAAGATACAGAATGTGTGGCAATTATTATTTTATGAAGAAACTTCAAGAAGTAACCAGAGATAATACCCAGAAGCTCTTCCTTAAGACTATTATAAAGGGAGAAGCCTAACCTAGCAAAGTTAAGAATTATATGAAGTTTACCTATTTCTTTTGTTCTTCACTCACCACTATTAATCTTTCCCACTTTCTTTGGGAACCAGTGTCTTGTGTTTCTGCCTGGAGTTCCCCAGAAGGAACCATTTAGACAAACCATTTGTGGTATTAAACTCTCTGGTGACACAGAACTACCTTGCCCTCCTTCCCACAGCCCATCAAAGCTTCTTCTTGCACAGCTGTCCAAACCATTCTGTCTGGAGCAGCATCACCAAGACTGTGGTCCTGAATTGAGAGAGTAACATTGAAATATATACATCAGCATGTGTACAACAGATAGCTAATGGGAAACTGCTGTATAACACAAGGGGCTCAACCTGCTGCTCTGTGACAACCTGAAGAGGTAGGATGGGGTGGGAGCTGGGAAGCAGGTTCAGGAGGGAAGAAACGTATGTACACCCATGGCTGGTTCATGCTGATGTATGAGAGAAACCAACACAACACTGCAAAGAGATTATCCTCCAAATAAAACTAAACAAAATTTTTTGAAAACAGTATTGTCCTCAAAACAGCAGCATTAGCATCACCTTGGAGTTTTTTAGAAATGCAAATTCTTGAGGTAATGAAATAGGTCCCTCAAAGTGATCTACACTCCTCGGTCACTGTAGATCATTCACAACAGTCGAGACGTGGAAACAGCCCACAAATATACGGATGGATAAATGGACAAAGAAACTGTGGTTTAAATAAACAATGGTGTATCACTCAACCTTTAAAAAGAAGATCATACCATTTGCAACAACAAGGATGGATCTGGAGGACAGCATGCTAAGTGAAATAAGATACAGATACAGAACCAGAAAAAAAAGAAGAAAAAAACAAACCCCACATATCCTCTCTTACATGTGGAATCTATAAGAGTCAAATACACAGAAGCAGAGAGTAGGATGGTGGTTCCCAAGGGCAGGGGTCTGGGGATGTGAGGAGATGTTGAAGTGTACACAGTTGAAGTCCTGTGGGTGAGTCGATCCAGGGATCTAAAGGCAGCGTGACCACTATAGTGAGTAACTGTTTTTGAAGATTTCAATAGGGCTGTATTTTTAGGGCTTCACACAATTTAAGTAACAAAATTAGTAATTCCCAGTAAAGTGGAACAGAAAGTAAAAGAAAACCATTCCTCAACACTGTAGATCATTTTCTAATACTGAGTGAGTGAGTATAGATTTGTCCTTCGGTATACATCAGGGGTTGGTTTCAGGAGCCCCGGTTCAGTTCAGTTCAGTTCAGTCAGTCAGTCGTGTCCAACTCTTTGCAACCCCATGAATTGCAGCACGCAAGGCCTCCCTGTCCATCACCAACTCCCGAAGTTTACCCAAACTCATGTCCATCGAGTCAGTGATGCCATCCAGCCATATCCTCTGTCATCCCCTTCTCCTCCTGCCCCCAATCCCTCCCAGATCAGGGTCTTTTCCAATGAGTCAGCTCTTCACATGAGGTGGCCAAAGTATTGGAGCTTCAGCCTCAGCATCAGTCCCTCCAATGAAC
This sequence comes from Bos grunniens, assembly GCF_055505025.1. Lineage (NCBI taxonomy): Eukaryota > Metazoa > Chordata > Mammalia > Artiodactyla > Bovidae > Bos > Bos grunniens. The sequence goes on along the minus strand of NC_141190.1, from coordinate 40,089,272 downwards.
ACCCAGGGCTGACTTCCTTTAGGATGGACTGGTTGGATCTCCTTGCAGTACAAGGGTCTCTGAAGAGTCTTCTCCAACACCACAGTTCAAAAGAATCAATTCTTTGGCGCTCAGCTTTCTTCACAGTCCAACTCACACCCATACATGACCACTGGGAAAACCATAGCCTTGACTAGACAGACCTTTGTTGGCAAAGTAATGTCTCTGCTTTTGAATATGCTGTCTAGGTTGGTCATAACTTTCCTTCCAAGGAGTAAGCGTCTTTTAATTTCATGGCTGCAATCACCATCTGCAGTGATTTTGGAGCCCAAAAAGTCTGACACTGTTTCCACTGTTTCCCCATCTATTTCCCATGAAGTGATGGGACCAGATGCCATGATCTTAGTTTTCTGCATGTTGAGCTTTAAGTCAACTTTTTCAGGAGCCCCAACAGATACCAAAATCCAAGAAAAAACATACTGTATTGAATATTGGAAATTTGCTAAGAAAGTTCAGGTGCTCTCACCACAAAGAAAAAAAGGTTAACGGTATACAGAGATGGATAATGTTAATTAGCTTGATTGTAGTAATCTTTCACTACATATCCATATATCAAATCATCACATTGTTCTCATAAAATATACACAATTTATATTTTAAAATAATTTTTAAAAAATGACAATTGTCAAGCCCCACCTTGATCCACTGAATTAGAATCAGGGCCTATGGCACTGTTTTAATAAGCTTTTCATGTGGTTCTTACATTAAAGTTTGAAGATGACTGACTTAGAGAAGGGCTTCCCTGATAGCTCAGCTGGTAAAGAATCCACCTGCAATGCAGGAGACCCCGGCTCAATTCCTGGATTGGGAACATCTGCTGGCGAAGGGATTGGCTACCCACTCTAGTATTCTTGGGTTTCACTTGTGACTCAGCTGGTAAAGAATCCACCTGCAATGCGGGAAACCTGGGTTCAATCCCTGGGTTGGAAAGATCCTCTGAAGAAGGGAAAGGCTATCCACTCCAGTATTCTGGCCTGGAGATTTCCATGGACTGTATAGTCCATGGAGTCGCAAAGAGTCGGACACGACTGAGAGACTTTCACTTTCAGGGTTCCCTGATAGCCCAGTTGGTAAAGAATCTGCCTGCAATGCAGGAGACCCCAGTCCTATTCCTAGCTCAGGAAGATCCACTGGAGAAGAGATAGGCTACCCATTCCAGTATTCTTGGGCTTCCCTTGTGGCTCGGCTGGTAAAGAATTAGAGAAACCATTGGAGAGAGAATTCTAGCAGTAGAGGAGATGGGAAGAGCTGGAGCTCTCCCTCCATGAGCCTTCCCAACAAAGAGCTTCTGGTCCAAAGGACTTCCACCAACCAACTGTAAGCTGATCATCAACACAAGACACACACAATGGAAACACTGGGCAGTGGTCTAACATCTTATTGAATGATTTCCCTACACTTTGGATGTGAAGATTCAAAATTAATGACTCAAGGATATTGGGAATGAACAGTACACCTCACTTAATTCTCTGTGTCTCCAGAGAGAGGTTAATTGGGGCTGATAAACTGGAAGACATTACTTAACAAGTTGATTAATGTTCTGAGAAAGAAGGGGCCCCAACTGGACACATTCTGCTGATTTCTAAAAAAGAGGATTTAATTAAAATCAATTGCTTAACCCTACTGTAAACAAGCGGGATCAATCTCTGCTGTGGGGAGTCTCATCAGTGTGCAAGAAGGAGGAAATGAGGCCACAGTCAGCACGATTGCAGAGAGATTCAGTATTTGCCAAAAGACTATTTATCACCTGCAGGAATGTCAGTGCATAGAAGGAAAAATCAAATATCAATTTCAGCCAAGAATAGATTTTCCTGTAAGTGGGAAAGGGGAACACCCAGCCCCGAGTCATCCAGAGTTAAGTAAATTATTCTCCTGGGTTAAATTGCTGTCAGGCTATACTCTATAACTTGAACGTTTGCTGTGCCTTTTCAACAATGTGCACACACCTCAGTGTGCGTCTGTGGAAACAGATGAGTGGGCTGGCATTGCTGAGTTTAGATCAGTACAGTGAAAGCATCATTATTCAGCAGCAGACTCTTGGCATTGCAGATTGCCCAGGGGCTTTCTTTGCAGGGCCGAGGTCTGTACCCCACACTCCCACTCCCTCCACCACGGCCTCGGGCCACCTCCCACCCTCCCAGTCAAGGCCCAGAAGCCCCACTCCTCCAGTCCCAGGGCCTTGTTCAGCTCCACCCTGCTTCTCCAGGCTTCAGTTGCTCCTGGTCCAGCTCTGAGAGAATTCTGCCTGGTAGAGAAACTGAGCTACATCTGAGAAGTGAGGAAGCTAGGAGACCTGCACAGGCAGACTAATCAAGATGAAGAACAAGGGAACCTCAAAGCTATTAACAAACCTAGGCAGGCCTGGGTTGGTGTGGGAGGCCAAAGAACACCCCCACCCACCCAGAGATGCCCATATCCTAGCCTCAGAACCTGTGACTACATTAGCTTTCATGGCAAAGGGGATTAAGGCTGCTGATGTAGTGAGGTTTGCTGACTTAGAGGTTAACCTGGATTATCTGAGTAGGATCCATCTAATCACATGAGTCTTTAAAAGTGGAAGGAGAAAGAGAGAAAAATGCAAGGTGGACAGGTCATGACCAACTGCTGCTGGTGCTGAAGTTGGTAGAAGGGGAGTGTGGAGAAGACGCTAGAAGCCGGAAAGGGAAGGAAATGTATTCTCCCCAGAGCCTTTGAAACGAAGGCAACCCTGCTGACCCCTTGATCTTGGCCCAGTAAGACCCACAGGGGCTTTCTGACCTACAGAACTGTGAGATACTAAACGTGTGTTGCTTTAAGCCATTTGCTGTGTGGTCGTTTGTTGTAGTGATAGGACACTCATACAGTCAGCAAGGGCTGAGGGTCAGCCTCTACCCTGTGGGCCTTGCAGGACCTGCTCCAGACGGTATCTCAGGGTTGGGTGGGCATAGTCAGTGCCTGTGCAGTGGGAGAAGTGGGCAGGAAGCCAGAAAGTAAAAAGATGGGTGGTTTCTAACCATTAATCTACCGCTGAAGTTTCACAAATGCGAAAATGGTGGAAATTCAAAGAAATAAGGTGAGCACCCATATTATGAGTTGTATAAAACAGATTTACTTTGCCTCTTTTAGAAAATGAAGCTGCATACATTTGACTGACTGTTTAGAACAGTCTTGACAAAGCCATGGGCTTCCCTTGTGGCTCAGCTGGTAAAGAATCCACCACAATGCGGGAGACATGGGTTCGATCCCTGGATTGGGAAGATGCCCTGGAGAAGGGAAAGGCTACCCACCCCAGTATTCTGGCCTGGAGAATTCAGTCCATGGGGTCACAAAGAGCTGGACATGACTGAGCGACTTTCACTTTCACTTTTATTGACAAAGCCATCTTATTTTCAGAGAATGTCGCAAAACGTTATAGGGCTAGTGAAATTGTTTTTAATGTCAAAAGAAAAAAAATGAAGTCTGGTATTTAATATTTAACAAACTCCTTATTTTGTTAGAAACATTTTGACTTTAATAGCTAATTATATATCCTTCAGTATCTAATATATATAATATTCAAATTTTTTTAGATTTGTGTAAATCCACACTTAGTCACCTTCCTACATAATGGAATGAATACAGACTCTTTAAATGGGCAGATACTGTATTGGGAGATGTAAATAATATAGATGGGTGATTTTTAATGGACTTTAATAGAAGAAATCTCCACCACATTCCATCCCCATCAGCCCCTGGTGAAAAGGAGATTCTGTTAGGCCGTGTGCTTGGCCTCCATGGTCAATGCCACACTTCCCTGGTTAAGAGCCTCGCCTCTCACTCATCTGAGCTGGAGGGTGCGTGTGCTCTGCCTACACTGCAGCCAGGCCATGTCAGTTCTGGGTCAAACATGGGGACCAAACAGGGCTCTCTTGCCATTTCATTCTCTCTGGGTACCAGTCCCCCTGGAGTGGGTGGCAATGTCAGGCTGGCTTTCCTCTGTGTGGCCAAACACATCTTACCAGGGAGCTCTGCACTGGGTCTTGGGTCCAAAGGCCAGTTAACAATCAGGTATCAGCAGGGTATATTAGTCAGAGTTCTCTAGAAAAACAGAACCAATCTATATATACTTGAAATTTTAATATAGGAATTGGTTCACAGGGTCACAGACACCAATAAGTCTCATGACCTGCCATCTGCAGACTGGAGAACCAGGAAGGCTGGAGGTACCATTCAGTTCAAGCCTGAAGACCTGAGACGCAGGAGCCTGGATGTCCAAGGCCAGGAGAGGATGCAGAGTGAATTCACCCTCCCTCCTCTCCATGTCCTATGGGGCCCTCGATGATGCACATTGGAGCGGACCACCTGCTTTACCGGGTCTACGGATTCAAATGCTAATTTCTTCCAGAAACACCCTCCCAGACACGTCCCAGAAGTGTTGTACAGCTATCTGGGTATCCCTTAGCTCAGTCAAGCTGACCCATAAACTTGCCTGGAATTGTGCTCCAATACCCCTGGAAGTCAATCCAACCAGTCCATCCTAAAGGATATCAGTCCTGGGTGTTCATTGGAAGGACTGATGTTGAAGTTGAAACTCCAATACTTTGGCCACCTGATGCAAAGAGCTGACTCATTTGAAAAGACCCTGATGCTGGGAAAGATTGAGGGCAGGAGAAGAAGGGGAAAACAGAGGATGAGATAGTTGGATGGCATCACCGACTCAATGGACATGAGTTTGGGTAGGCTCCGGGAGTTGATGATGGACAGGGAGGCCTGGCATGCTGCAGCTCATGGGGTCACAAAGAGTCGGACAGGACTGAATGACTGAACTGAACTGAACTGAACCCCTGGAAGTCACGGGAAAGGGAACAGTGGACGGGAAGGTAAAGACTGACTCAGGGGAGTCCTGAGATGACAATCAGCTGCCGGAAGCCTTCCAACCTGCCTCTCAAACTGTTATATCCAAAAAAGAGGGAAACAGGGGAAAGATGTGGGGAGAGAAAAAGAAGAGACAAAGGGAAGGAGGAAGAGGGAAGTCTCTTTCTCATGCCCACCATGGGAGTCTCACACAGTCTGAACTGCCTTCCATACCCACTGGAGGACACCCAGGACTGCCCCTTGAAGCATCAGAGCCAAGGTGCGCGCGCGCGCGCACACACACACACACACACACACACACACACAAAGAGGAGGAGATGCCTGGGGACTGCTTGCCAGCACCTTTTCCTTTTTAACTATTTCCTCAAAGAGCTTTTGAAACATCAGTAATTCCAATTCAAAGTTCTACATGGCAGGATGTGGGCAATGCAAAGAACCCTGTGCCCAGAATTTTAATGTGCATTTTCCCTAAGCGAATGAGCACTAGGAAATGAGCTTTTCTTTTTTTTCCCTTTTTTTTGGAGACACTGAAGATCTCCACTGGAGTGAAGTCATGGGCTATCAGCCCTGCCCTGTGCTCTGGAATATTGATTTGCTGGAAAACTGCAACTTTCAAAGTGGAAACCTGGATTTAAGCAGGTAATGGGGAGCACAACTAATATATTCTGAGGCTTTGCAATACAGTTTAAAGATGTGTCGCATCTATCAGATGGTGCATGATCAAGTGTCAGTTAATTTTGCAAAACTTCTAGAAGTGAAGAGGGGTAGGGGGGGTTTATGATTTGTCGCACTGTGAGTCCAACAACTCGGATCTATGTGTGTATGTGTATGTATGTCTATGTAGGGCTCGGGGTGTTTGTTAAGCACTGCTCGTTTCCATGTGTAAAAGTCTTACCTTATGTCAGGAAGTTCATCTAAATGTCTAACCACAACCTTCGCAAATGTGGGCTTCCCTGATAGCTCAGTTGGTAAAGAATCCGCCTGAAATGCAGGAGACCCCGGTTCAATTCCTGGGTTGGGAAGATCCCCTGGAGAAGAGAAAGGCTACCCACTCCAGTATTCTGGCCTGGAGAATTCCATGGACTGTATAGTCCATGGGGTTGCAAAGAGTCGGACGTGACTGAGCGACTTTCACTTCACTTCACTTCACTTCACTTCACATGTCACCAAGCCCATAGCAGACTTCTGTTGCATTTCAGTAGAGGCGAGCATTTATTATCATTGATTACTTGTCTTTTAATTTGACATTTAATATTGCTCCTTGTCTCCGAGGCATTCTAAGACATACATTTGTTTCCTTTTCACTCTAAGTTAACACTATGCCTTTCTTCCAAGATCATCATTCTCAATTTCCTTTAAACACTTCATAAAAGCAAACAGCCATCTTTAGCCTTTCTGCCTAAAGTATTTCTGATAGCAATTGCAGATTGTCATGTAGTTGAACTTCGCTCCTCAACGATATCAGTCTTAGTGAGGCTTGCGGTCCTTGGGGCCCAGAACCTCATCTTTTTATACATTCTGCAAAGTGTCTTGTGAACTTAGACCCTCAATAAATTACATACGGCCACAGTGGTGATCACTTTCCAACTCCACCCGTGGGACTGAGGTCATCTACATTTTACGGGCATCTCTTTTAACTAGGTCCGTTAATTTTGCAGTAAGCATTCTAAGTGTAAATCAGCTCCTTTATGGCATGATCTGCCAACTTTTCAGAGTCTGTCTTTTTCACAAAGGCGCCAACAGGACCGACTAATGGCATCCTTAAGTAAGACAAGGGCTGGAGGTTTTCATACAGGAGCTGGAAAGCCTTGGTGGATCACCCTCTTTGCAAGAGTGACACCTTACCTGGGCTCCAGAGCCTGGGAGGTAGAACTCAAGCTAGAAGAGCGTAGTGGAGTTCCTGAAGAGTGGGTTACCTAGAGGACATCTTCCTGTGGGCAGCATGGGCTGATGCCCCTCACGGAACACTTCTATTTGACCAGAGTTTAGCCTGGGCAGACACCCAGCAGGTAGAAGGTGGGAACCTTAAGGGTCCCAGCAGATGACCGTGGAGCTCAGTTCTCGGATATGGATGAACTGACCCCAGATTTGGGGCTGGGGCCTCCTGATCTTGGGTCACTCTTCCAAATCCTGAGCACTTGATCAAAGTCAACTCCCCTGACTTAAACTTACCTTCAGAGTCCTAGTGAGACGCTCCTGGCTCAACAGTCAGATAACTTCTCGCCTCTGCTGAGCCTCCACACGCCGCCTGTGTGGACAGCACCAGCCTCTTCAGGACTTTAGGACCGTGATAGAAACACATAGAGAATGCACAGCGCAGACACACCCACACGGGTGACTTCTTCACACTCTGCCATCTTTATCCTTACGGCTTCTGACTCCTGCTGCTGCAAGTCTTCAACAGCTGGAAGACTGGTCAGTCCTGAGGGTCTGTATACCTGTGAAAGACAAACAGCTGGGCCCAGCCAGAAATCTCCCCCTTCCGGGAACCAGACTGGCACTTCTGCCATGCCTGCCTCAAGCAGAGCCGGTGATTCCTTCCTCTTGTCACCTGGAAGTCTTCTGTGACAAAGTCTGTGAGCTAAGTATCACAGCCCTTTTCCTTGAATAACCAAGTAATAATAACCACAGGGCCCTCCTGCATCACTACCAAAAGCCCGTCCATCAGTGTTCCCGAGAACACCCAGGAACCGTGTGCAGGTCCCATAGCTCCACTCTGCCCCAGTTTTTCATGGTCACACCTGGCTGCCTCTTACCTGCTTTGCCCTGCTTGTTTAATCGCTCAGTCATGTCTGACTCTTCGTGACCCTTTGGACTGTAGCCCACCAGGCTCCTCTGACCAAGAGATTTTTCAGGCAAGAATACTGGAGTGGGCTGCCATCTCCTTCTCCAGAGCATCTTCCCAAAAAGGGATTGAACTGAGTTTCCTGTGTCTCTGGCATTGCAGGCGGATTCTTTACCCGCTGAGCCATTGGGGAAGCCCACCTGCTTCGCCATCCTATCCCAACTCTCTTTTTAATCTGCCCAGTCTCCACCTGTGAGCACAGCCTTAAAACCTGCAGACACAGAGCTATTGCCAGTGTTTAAGAAGTTGTGTTACAGCCCAAATATTTCATGCGGCCTCCATATGGGCTCCTTTCCCTAAGCCCCAAGACAGCTGCCAGGTTGCTGGGGTTTACTCATAGTTCCCACACAAAGCGTCCATGGTCACCTCCCTTTATCGAGTGATAAAATCTCTGCAGCCACCCCCATCCTCCATGGGGCCATTGTCCTTGTACAAAGGGTGCCTCATGGCCCGACCCAGACTTGGCTTGTGGCTTCATCTCTTGCACAGCCAGATGGATCAAGCAGTCATTTCCCCCAAAGAGGGGAGCCCTGAGCCCTCATCAGGCCTCCATCTCTGGCAACACAAGGAAATGCTTTGAATCTTTTCCTTCAAGGTTGCAAGACTCTTTTGTCCAATAGGTGAGTAAGGCATCCCTGGCAGTCCAGGGCCAGTGCTTGAATTCCAGCTTGTGGAAGGGACTCACCAAACGAGTCTCCCAAAACAAAGGGGCATCTTCCCCAAAGACAGCTTTGTTTCCATCACAGATTAAAGAAATTTCTGAGGTTTTCAAAATAGCATTTCCCCTGGTCCCAAATATTCACGGATCCCATCTATGTGTAGTGTTCTGATGTTCTTCTTCCTCCTATGCAGCATCTTGAACGTTTCATAACCTACAACTCCTGCATGTTTTCCCATAGTCTTGCAGAACCAAGATCCTGTAGGACTTCACTTTCTATAGACTGTACTTCAACTGGAAGTTTGGAGTATTTTTTATCCAGTGTCCCTCCCCAGAGCTTCACTGGCCCTCCTGGCACCCACTCCTTATCCCACCCCAGAGGCTGGGAATCACTTATATTAGCTACAAGTTCCTCTGAGGTGGGGACACTTCTTCAGTCCCATGGGCTCTGCTCCCCGAGGGCGGTGCATGCACTCCTGAATATTTGTTCACACCATTCATCTCTGTGTTTCTTTCTCTTCCACTGTCCCCACCTGAGTGGAATCCACCTTCTCAGCTCATTGACTCACAGGAGCTTCCTCAATAGTCTCCTGGCCTCTGCTTCTGCTCCTCCCCAGTCTGGGGTTCACACTTGGGGCAAAGCAAGCTTTATAAAATGTAGGTCTGACCATGCAGCTCCTCAGCTTCTGTGCTGCAGTTGGCTTGCAGGACAGTCCAAAATGACGCTCATGACCTTGCCTGCCCTGGCTGCTGCCTACACCCAATGCTGTCATTTCTCACCAGCACCCTCTCCCCTTCTTCCCACTCTATGCTCGACCATGCTGAACCTGTCTTAGTCCTCAAGTTTGCCATCTTCTCTCATGCCCCATCCTCTAGACATGCTAGTTCCAGTGTCTGACCTGTGACAACTTCTCAATACCCATGTGGTAAATTTGTTGTGTTAGTCACTTCAGTCAGGTCCAACTCTGCGACCCCATGGACTGTAGCCCACCAGGATCCTCTGTCCATGGAATTCTCCAGGCAACAATACTAGAGTGGGTTGCATTCCCTTCTCCAGGGGATCTTCCCAACCCAGGGATTGAACCATGTCTCCTTCATTGCAGGCAGATTCTTCACTGTCAGGGAAATAAATGTGGTAAACAGACCAATCGATCAGCTAATTACTGGGCTTAGTTCAGTCACTGAGTCGTGTCTGACTCTGCAGCCCCATGGACTACAGCACACCAGGCCTCCCTGTCCATCACCAATGCCCAGAATTTACTCACACTCATGTCCATTGAGTCGGTGATGTCATACAACCATCTCATCCTCTGTTGTCCCCTTCTCCTCCCGCCTTCAATCTTTCCCAACATCAGGGTCTTTTCCAATGAGTCAGTTCTTTGCACAGGTGGCCAAAGTATTGGAGTTTCAGCTTCAGCATCAGTCTTTCCAATGACTATTCAGAACTGATTTCCTTGAGGATTGACTGGTTGGATCTCCTTGCTGTCCAAGGGATTCTCTAGAGTCTTGTCCAACTCCACAGTTAAAAAGCATCAATTCTTCAGTGCTCAGCTTTCTTTATAGTCAAACTCTCACATCCATACATGACTACAGGGAAAACCATAGCTTTGACTAGATGGACCTTTGTTGGTAAAGTACTGTCCCTGCTTTTTAATATGCTCTCTAGGTTGATCATAGCTTTTCTTCCAAGGAGTAAGCGCCTTTAATTTCATGGCTGCAATCACCATCTGCAGTGATTTTGGAGCCCCCCCAAAAAAGTCTCTCACCGTTTCCATTGTTTCCCCATCTATTTGCCATGAAGTGATGGGACCAGATGCCAGGATCTCAGATTTCTGAATGCTGAGTTTTTAAGCAAACTTTTGACTTTAAGTTTCAGTTCAGTTCAGTCGTTCAGTCGTGTCCGACTCTTTGCGACCCCATGAATCACAGCATGCCAAGCCTCCCTGTCCATCACCAACTCCTGGAGTTCACTCAGACTCACACCCATCGAGTCAGTGATGCTATCCAGCCATCTCATCCTCTGTCGTCCCCTTCTCCTCTTGCCCCCAATCCCTCCCAGCACCAGAGTCTTTTCCAATGAGTCAACTCTTCGCATGAGGCGGCCAAAGTACTGGAGTTTCAGCTTTAGCATCACTCCTTCCAAAGAAATCCCAGGGCTGATCTCCTTTAGAATGGACTGGTTGGATTTCCTTGGGGTCCAAGGGACTCTCAAGAGTCTTCTCCAACACTACAGTTCAAAAGCATCAATTCTTCAGCACTCAGCCTTCTTCACAGTCCAACTCTCACATCCATACATGACCACAGGAAAAACCATAGCCTTGACTAGATGAACCTTTGTTGGCAAAGTAATGTCTCTGCTTTTGAATATGTTATCTACGTTGGTCATAACTTTCCTTCCAAGGAGTAAGCGTCTTTTAATTTCATGGCTGCAGTCACCATCTGCAGTGATTTTGGAGCCCCCCAAAATAAAGTCTGACACTGTTTCCACTGTTTCCCCATCTATCTGCCATGAAGTGATGGGACCAGATGCCGTGATCTTCGTTTTCTGAATGTTGAGCTTTAAGCCAACTTTTTCACTCTCCACTTTCACTTTCATCAAGAGGCTTTTGAGTTCCTCTTCACTTTCTGCCATAAGGGTGGTGTCATCTGCATATCTGAGGTTACTGAGATTTCCCCTGGCAATCTTGATTCCAGCTTGTGCTTCTTCCAGTCCAGCGTTTCTCATGATGTACTCTGCATAGAAGTTAAATAAGCAGGGTGACAATATACAGCCTTGACATATTCCTTTCCCTATTTGGAACCAGTCTGTTGTTCCATGTCCAGTTCTAACTGTTGCTTCCTGACCTGCATACAAATTTCTCAAGAGGCAGATCAGGTAGTCTGGTATTCCCATCTCTTTCAGAATTTTCCACAGTTTATTGTGATCCACACAGTCAAAGGCTTTGGCATAGTCAATAAAGCAGAAATAGACGTTTTTCTGGAACTCTCTTGCTTTTTCCATGATCCAGCGGATGTTGGCAATTTGATCTCTGGTTCCTCTGCCTTTTCTAAAACCAGCTTGAACATCAGGAAGGTCACGGTTCACATATTGCTGAAGCCTGGCTTGGAGAATTTTGAGCATGACTTTACTAGCGTGTGAGATGAGTGCAATTGTGTGGTAGTTTGAGCATTCTTTGGCATTGCCTTTCTTTGGGATTGGAATGAAAACTGACCTTTTCCAGTCCTGTGGCCACTGCTGAGTTTTCTCAATTACTGGGCTACTCAATGCCTATTCATAGCCTGCCCGACACATGCATAGCTTCTCTGTCAATGTTTGAAGGAAAGGAAGAGAGGTGAGATGAGGAAAGAGAGGGGCAGAGGAAGGGACTAGAAGACAAGTGGTACACTGGCCGACAAGAGGCCACAGAGATCAGTTACCCAATCAGTAGATCTCAGGGGGGTGAAGCATAGGGTTAGGAAAGAGCAAAGCAAGGGAGACAACAGTTGTCATCACTGGGAGTCTTGAGACCTTGGCCAGTCCCACTGAGGTGGGTCCTAGTGACAGATCTCAACAAACCTAAGTCCCAGATGATGCAGGGTGGCCAAGAGAGCTCTACTCCCCTAGGCCCACTTATCCACATATTGACCATCCAGCAGAAGGGCTCTTGCTGTGGAAGGCAGGAGTAGAACCAGAATTGGACAGATCCTTGACTCAGTACATAGGCTTGACTTTCACCCCCAGAACTACATCAAGGTCTCATCAGTTGGCCCTTCAACCAGGGGTTCAACATCATTCTGGCCCATTTTAACCTCATTCTGATATGAAAACACCTAGGCAGAGAAAACAAAATCTGGATGGGTATCTTCAGTCCTGTGCTTCATAACCAACCATGAAGCAATTACATAGTCATGTTATTATACAGAAAACCAGTATGCCAACTCTGTGAGCAATGGTAAATTTTGTTTTCCTCCTAGAAAATGTATTTTCTCCTGCCTAGGAGTAAACTTAATATCTATGCAGCACTGTAGCTTTTAGAGCTGCAGTCTGCATACATTTACACTCCCATGGAACTCTCAACCTACAAGGGGAGACAGAAATGTAAAGAATATATTAATAAATTATCAGTGTGATAACACAGGGTCTATCCCATAGCAGGCACTCAATTAAAAATCAGCTGCAGATGAATGAATGAATGGGTGCTACAGCAAAGGTGGAATAGAGGATCCAGTGGGGGCAACAGGAAAGGGCACAATTCATACTGGAAAGGAAAAGTTAAGTCAAAGAAGACAAGTAAGATGCACCTGGCTGCTATTTTAGGGATTTGGTACATGCGGGTCTAATTATTAAAGTGCTTATTGGAAAAAACTTGGATTTTTTAAAAAAGCTTAAAGAAGAAGACAAGATGCACCAACAATTTAGGCAGCAAATGAAATTTGAGTAGATGTGGAAGAAGTGGCTGAGCAGGGATGGAAATGAAGACAGTAAGGAAATTGGCCAGGGCTGAGCTAGTGGATGAAGGGAAGGTGTAGGGGTTGTTCCCAGAATGAATGAGAAATTCAGTTGGCTGTACCATGGAGCCTCTAATCAAAGGTATATTGTTGAGACTTCAAAAATACCCAGGACTTCTGACTGATTCTTCAGAGAGAAAGAGGGGGTAAAGGGATACTCATGATTGATACTGCCCAACTCTAGTCCTGGAGAGTGTGTGTTGGCCTGGAGAGTGTGTGGAGGGCAGTGGTAGGCAGAAAAATGCCCCTGCACCCACCAAAGATATCTATGTTCTGATTCCAGGAACCTGTGAATATGTTATCTATATAGTCAGAGGGACTTAGCAGATATGATTAAATTGAGAGTTTTAAGATAGGGAGATAATGCTGGATTATCCCGGTGGACTAATCTAACCACAGGGTCCTTACCAGGAAAAGGAGGGAGGCAGGAGAGTCAGAAGGGTATGTGACAGTCAGTTCAGTTCAATTCAGTCGCTCAGTCATGTCAGACTCTTTGAGACCCCATGGACTGCAGCACGCCAGGCCTCCCTGTCCAACACCAACTCCCGGAGCCTACCCAAACTCATGTCTGTTGAGCCGGTGACGCCATCCAACCATCTCATCTTCTGTCATCCCCTTCTCCTCCTGCGCCCAATCTCTCCCAGCAGCAGAGTCTTTTCAAATGTGACAATAGAAGACAGCATTCAGAGAGAGGTCTGAAGATATTACGCTACTGTCTTTGAAGATGGTGGAAGGGGCCATGAACCAAGGAATGCCAGCAGCCCCTAGAAGCTTGGAAAGGGAAGAGATTCTCCCCAAGAACCTCCAGACAGGAATCATCCCCAGTGACACCTTGACCTTACCCCAGTGAGACCCACACAAGACTTAGAATTACAAGGTAAGAATTTGTCGGGTTGTTTCAAGCTTGTAAGTTTGTGGCAATTCACCACAGCAGCCATGGGAAACCAATGCAGTATGCCTTTGTTTTATAAGATGATCCCCACATTACAAGACACACTGCATCCATGGCTCCTGCCTGGTGGGTTTGGGGAGTGCCCCACAGCCATGTGACAGTCAGAAACACCCACACGTTTTCAAACATTCACTGTGGATGTGGGAGCATCCAGCCCATTTGCATAAAACTGCCCAGAGAACAGAGGAGGCAAATCTTTCTTTTCGGCCTCAATCCCTCAAGCGTTCATCACGCCTGCCATTTCCTCTCACTCAGTGTCAATCCATCAGATTAAAAGGCTTCTAAAACATCCTGAAATTGAGCGAACTGGGGCTTGGTAACAAAGGTGGAAGCACGGACATATAAAGAGAAACAGTCATCCATTTGATTTACTTATGCACACTCCCTCTGTCTGTTTCTGTGTGTATTTTCAACAAAGGGCAAAGATACTGCTTACAAGAGGGCTTGCAGCAACCGGAGTGGGGGCAGCTGAAATGCGAGCAGCTCTGTGTCCCCTGATTAACGGAGAAAAGGTGGTTGGGCTCCTTGATTGATGACACACAATCCCTATCAGCTTGCCTCCAGCAGCAAGCATGGCTGCCTAACAGGCTCAGAATCCAGAGGGCAAAAGGATTTTCATTCTGGGCATGGAAAACTGGAAAAACAGCAGACCAAGCTGGAGTCCACTCTTGCATTGTCTGCTAGGTGAAATGATGCCTTGTCAATTTTCACTTTGATTTTCCTCCCAGATCTGCATGCCAGGGCAAGGGGACTGCTGACTTCCCCTGAAAAAGCCTGCCGTTTGAGCATCCCTCCAGGTGGTGCTGGTGGTAAAGAATCGGCTTGCCAAAGCAGGAGACCTAAAGAGTTGCAGGTTTGATCCCTGGGTTGGGAAGATCCCCTGGAGGAGGAAATGGCAACCCACTCCAGTATTCTTGCCTGAAGAATCCCATGGACAGAAGATACTGGCAGGCTACAGTCTTTGGGGTCGCAAAGAATCAGACATGACTGAAGCTACTTAGCATGCACACATTTGATAATACCAAAGGCCAGAGCAGTGACGTGAAGAGTTTTAGGTAGCTAAGTCCTGTCTTAGTTGCAAGAAAAGAGTTTCACTGGTCACCCCATTATCTCCCATTAGCTTAAGAACAGTGCCTTTTTCTCCCTCAGAGAGAAGCTTTACATAGATAGATAGCTGTTTCTGAAACCCATAAAAGGAACAGGAATTCAAAGATGCTTTTCTGTCTTTAGCTAACATTCACTGCATACTTCTTTGAATTATTTATTATTGAAATTATGCCACCAGCAGAACCAAATCATCTCTGTTAAGGGAAGTTTATCTCTGTTAATGGAAGTTTTAGTAAGCTGGAATATGGGTTAGGATCACCACTCCCATTTTTACCTAATTATTTTTTCCTTAACATCCATACATCCCCATGTTTTGTGCTATAAAAAGGCAAAATCAGACTGATTATGTAAAGTTGCTGACATATTTTAATGCTCAAGGCTCAAATTTTGTTATTAAATGTTAAATGCTTTTTCTCAGCTTCAAGAGAATTTTCCACTATGGTATTTTATTAATCTTCTTCAAGGGGAATGCCATCACCCAAGACATACAAACACTATTTTTTAAATTTGGGAAAAGTCTTATTCTAAGTTTCCAGAAAAAGTCATTGCTAAGTTCTCATTGGGATCCTGAGGTTGCCCTCCATGCTTCTCTCCATCATGCCCTCCCGAGCAGGACATACATTCATGCACACACAACACAGAGTTGAATTTCTGTGGGCCTTCCACCTTTTCTGCCTTCATCTCTGATCAGAATCATGAGATTAGGAAAAGTATACAAAACAGAAAATCTATCCTACAGCGATTCTTCCCACATCCAAAGATCTGACTTTGGAGGAAGAAAGTCTCTGTGAAAATGAATGCATGAGGCTGAGCCATAGGAAATACCATAAGGTTATGCATGCTCTATAATTAGCAATCTGTGTGACCTCAGGCAAATGGCCTACCCTCTCTGTGTCACAATTTTCTTATCTGTAAAATGTGAATAGTCATAGTATCCACCTCATAGGGTTGTTGTGAGAATTGAATGAATGAATACTTGAGCACAGTTAACAGAGGAAAGGATGTAACAGATGGATACGCCGACAATGCATAGTTTTGGGGTTTTTTTTTTTAGTGGTTAAGACCATAGCAGACTTCAGAGATCAATCAGCCACTCAACAGCAACTTATTTAATACCTAGGAAGAGGCAGGCTCTGGGCTTCTTGCCACAGATATGATTATAAACAGTCCAGCTTGATTCTTACTCTCAAAGTCCTCAGCCATCCCCAAAAGCTTGGGGTCTCTGTGTAACTGACATGGTCAAGTCACCATTCTCTTGATGTAGAGTGAGCTGTTGGCTCAATCATCAGTGGGAAAAAACCACAAGAGTGACAATATGATGGAGTCCTTACAAACTTTAAAAAGTCCACCATTCCTTTTAAATATTTCACCTTCTTCTCTATAGCAATCATTTTTCTCTAGTACCAGGATCAAAATTTGATCACAATGTACCCAAGTTAAATAATCTTAAGTGATATATTACTATCATTCCTACAAATTCAGCATAAATGGTATCTTATTCAAGACATCATCTCAAGTACTGCAATTTCTAAAAAGGAAAAGTACAGACAGCCTTCATGTGACCCCTTGGAGTCAGGCTTAAATTAATTGACTTCTCCCTCTCTGATGTCTGTGTTAAATGCTGCTTCAGCCAACCCCCCCCTAAACCCATTGTCACAGGATGCTTCTTCTGGAACAAATCAAGATTAGAGTGGCTGACAAAGCACAATCTCTAAACCAGGCTCTAGAAATTGGTCTTATTTTCAGCTGACAAGAATTCACCACTAAAAGAGAATCCTGTTTACAATTTGTTTACTGAACTCTTAGGAACCAATCCAGCACTGCAGAGATTCCAAAGGGAATGGCTACTGGAAGAAGGGTAACTTGTCATTTTCTGCAAACAAAGCTTCAGGGCACATTTGCAGTCTTGTTTCTGAGCAGAAGCGAGAAGGCTTAATTTCAAAATGTGGTGTGATTATTAAGTGGTTTCACTTAAAGAAACCAGCCTCCTGGGTCCTTGCATTTCAGTTCACTACACCAATCTCCCACTGAGTCAAAAGCATATTTCATAACAATTATCCCTCTGGTTTCCAAATGTCTGCTAATAATAATAAAAAGAACTAATTATTGAGTAGTTACTATAATGCAGACAAATTCTTATTGAAATATAATTGACACACACCATTCTGTCAATTTAAGGAGTCAACATGTTGATTTGATACATTTATATGTTGCAAAATGATTGCCATTGCAGTATTAGCTAATGTCTTTATCACATCACATAACCATTATTTTTGTGAAAAGGATAATTAAGACTTAGTCTCTTAGCAAATTTGATTTGTATAATGCAGTATTGTGTCTATAATCACTATACTATGCATTAAATCTCCAAAATTGATCTCCTACTTGCAAGTTTATACCCTTAAACAACATCTCTAATACTCCTCCACCCCCAAAGTCCTTGATAACCACCATTCGACTCTGTTTATTTTTAAAGTTTGGCTTTTCAGATTCCACATGTAAGTTTTGACTCATATATATTCCTGTGAAACAAACACCATGATCAACATAGTGAATGTGTCCATCATACACTGCAAAAGTTTCCTGTACTCTTTTATAATCCTCTCTCATACTCTGCCCTAACTCCCAGCCTCCACCCATCCCCATCCCCCACAACCTGTCACTGCTGTCATTCCAGTCACTCATGTCATTAGTTTGCATCATCTCAAGTTTTACATAAATTAAATCATACTGTATTGTACTATTTTTTTTTTTTTCTTTTTTGGCCTGGTTTCTACCACTCAGTCTAATTATTTTGAGATCCATCCATACCATTGCATGCATCAACAATTCATCAGTTTTACTATTGACTCCTACTGTGTTACAAAATTACTCTGACGGCTGCGTGGTGCTGGAGCAACTTTGAGGAGATACCCCACATCCAAGGGCAAAGGGGAAGTCCCAGCAAGATGGTAGGAGGGGTGAAGTCACATTCAGAATCAAACCCCATACCCGCCAGAGATGCTCATAGGGCTCAAACATACCTTGTTGGCACAAGGACCCAGAGACCCCACAGAGACTGAGACAGAACTGTGTTTGAGTGTCTCCTGTGGAGGTACGAGTCAGCAGTGGACTGCCACAGGGGCAGGGGCTCGGGTACACAGAACTGGGTATGGCAGGGTGCAGCAGACTTGGGTATGGCATAAGCCCTCTTGGACGAGGTCGCTATTAACCCCACCATAGAACTGCCAGAACTTACACAAGACTGGGGAAACAGACTCTTGGAGGGCACAAACAGAACCTTGTGTGCACCAGGACTCAGGAGAAGGGAGCAGTGACCCCACAGGAAACTGACTGAGACTTGCACGTGTCCAGGAGTCTCTGGTAGACGTGTGGGTCAGCAGTGGCCTGCTGCAGGGTTGGGGGCTCTGTGTGCAGCAGTGCGTGCATGGGACCTTTTGAAGCAGGTCGCCATTATCTTTATTACCTCCACCATAGTCTGGCAGGTAAATAACAGGCAGGGAACACAGCCCCACCCAACAACAGAAAATTGGATTAAAGATTTACTGAGCATAGCCCCCCCCCCCGCCCCCATCAGAACAAGACCCAGTTTCCTCCTCAGTCAGTCTCTCCCATCAGGAAGCTTCCATAAGCCTCTTACCCTTCAACATCAGAGGGCAGACAGACTGAAAACCACAATCACAGAAAACTAACCAATCTGATCACATGGACCACAGCCTTGTCTAATTCAATGAAACTATGAGCCATGCCATGTGTGGGGCCACCCAAGACGGGCGGGTCATGGTGGAGAGGTCTGACAAAACGTGGTCCACTGGAGAAGGGAATGGCAAACCACTTCAGTATTCTTGCCTTGAGAACCCCATGACCAATATGAAAAGGGAAAAAGATAGGATACTGAAAAATGAACTCCACAGGTTGGTAGGTGCCCAATACTCTACTGGAGATCAGTGGAGAAATAACTCCAGAAAGAATGAAGAGAGGGAGCCAAAGCAAAAACAACACCCAGTCGTGTATGTGACTGGTGATGGACATAAAGTCCAATGCTATAAAGAGCAATATTGCATAGGAACCTGGAATGCCAGGTCCATGAATCAAGGCAAATTGGAAGTGGTCAAACAGGAGATGGCAAGAGTGAATATCCACATTTTAGGAATCAGCAAACTAAAATGGACCGGAATGGATGAATTTAACTCAGATGACCATTATATCTACTACTGTGGGCAGGAATTCCTTAGAAGAAATGGAGTAACCATCATAGTCAACAAAAGAGTCTGAAATGCAGTACTTGGATGCAATCCCAAAAATGACAGAATGATCTCTGTTCGTTTTCAAGGCAAACCATTCAATATCACAGTAATCCAAGTCTTGCCCTGACCAGTAACGCTAAAGAAGTTGAAGTTGAACAGTTCTATGAAGACCTACAAGACCTTCTAGAACTAACACCCAAAAAAGGATGTCCTTTTCATTATAGGGGACTGGAATGCAAAAGTAGGAAGTCAAGAAACACCTGGAGTAACAGGCACATTTGGCCTTGGAGTACAGAATGAAGCAGGGCAAAGGCTAACAGAGTTTGGCCAAGAGAATGCACTGTTCATAAGAAACACCCTCTTCCAACAACACAAGAGAAGACTTTACACATGGACATCACCAGATGGTCAATACAGAAATCAGATTGATTATATTCTTTGCAGCCAAAGATGGAGAAGCTCTATACAGTCAGCAAAAACAAGACTGGGAGCTGACTGTGGCTCAGATCATGAACTCCTTATTGCCAAATTCAGGCTTAAATTGAAGAAAGTAGGGAAAACCACGAGACCATTCAGGTATGACCTAATCAAATCCTTACGATTATACAGTGGAAGTGAGAAATAGATTCAAGGGGTTATTTCTGACAGACAGAGTGCCTGAAGAACTATGAACAGAGGTTTGTGACATTATACAGGAGGCAGTGATCAAGACCATCCTCAAGAAAAAGAAATGCAAAAAGGCAAAATAGTTGTCTGAGGAGGCCTTACAAATAGCTGTGAATAGAAGAGAAGCAAAAGGCAAAGGAGAAAAGGAAGGATATACCCATTTGAATGCAGAGTTCAAAAGAAGAGCAAGGAGAGATATGAAAGCCTTCACCAGTGATCAGTGCAAAGAAATAGAGGAAAACAATAGATGGGAAAGAGTAGAGATCTCTTTAAGAAAATTAGAGATACCAAGGGAACATTTCATGCAAAGATGGTCACAATAAAGAACAGAAATGGTATGGACCTAACAGAACAGAAGATATTAAGAAGAGGTGGCAAGAATACACAGAAGAACTATACAAAAAAGATCTTCGTGACCCAGATAATCACGATGGTATGATCACTCACCTAGAGCCAGACACCCTGGAATGTGAAGTCAAATGGGCCTTAGGAAGCATCACTACAAACAAAGCTAGTGGAGGTGATGGAATTCCAGCTGAGCTATTTTAAATCCTAAAAGATGATGCTGTGAAAGTGCTGCCCTCAATATGTCAGCAAATTTGGAAAACTCAGCAGTGGCGACAAGATGGGAAAAGATCAGTTTTGACTCCAATCCCAAAGAAAGGCAATGCCAAAGAATGCTCAAAGTACCGCACAATTGCACGCATCTCACATGCTAGCAAAGTAATGCTCAAACTTCTCCAAGCCAGGCTTCAACAGTACGTGAATCATGAACTTCCAGATGTTCAAGCTGGATTTAGAAAAGGCAGAGGTACCAGAGATCAAATTGCCAACATCCACTGGATCATTGAAAAGGCAAGAGAATGCCAGAAAAACATCTACTTCTGCTTTATTGACTATGCCAAAGCCTTTGACTGTATGGATCACAACAAACTGTGGAAAATACTATAAGAGATGGGAATACCAGACCACCTGACCTTCCTCCTGAGAAACCTATATGCAGTTCAGGAAGCAACAGCTAGAACTAGACATGGAAAAACAGACTGGTTCCAAATAGGGAAAGGAGTACATCAAGGCTGTATGCTGTCATCCTGCTTATTTAACTTATACACAGAATACATCATGAGAAACGCTGGGCTGGATGAAGCACAAGCTGGAATCAAGATTGCTGGGAGAAATACCAATAACCTCAGATATGCAGATGACACTACCCTTATGGCAGAAAGTGAAGAAGAACTAAAGAGCCTCTTGATGAAAGTGAAAGAGGAGAGTGCAAAAGTTGGCTTAAAGCTCAACATTCAGAAAACTAAGATCATGGCATCCGGTCCCATCACGTCATGGCAAATAGATGGGGAAACAGTGAGAGACTATTTTGGGGGGCTCCAAAACCACTGCATATGGTGACTGCAGCCATGAAATTAAAAGACACTTGCTCCTTGGAAGAAAAATTATGACCAAACTAGACAGCATATTAAAAAGCAGAGACATTACTTTGCCAACAAAGGTCTGTCTAGTCAAAGCTACATTTTTTCCAGTTGTCATGTATGGATGTGAGTTGGATAAAGAAAGCTGAGCACTGAAGAATTGATGCTTTTGAACTGTGGTGTTGGAGAAGACTCTTGAGAGTTCCTTGGACAGCAAGGAGATTCAGCTAGTCCATCCCAAAGGAAATCAGTCCTGAATATTCATTGGAAGGATTGATGCTGAAGCTGAAACTCCAATACTTTGGCCACCTGATGTGAAGAACTGACTCATTGGAAAAGACCCTGATGCTGGGAAAGATTGAAGGCAGGAGGAGAAGGGGATGACAGAGGATGAGATGGTTGGATGGCATCACCAACTCGATGGATGAGTTTGAGTAAACTCTGGGAGTTAGTGATGGACAGGGAGGCCTGGCGTGCTGCAGTCCATGGGGTTGCAAAGAGTCCAATACGACTGAGCGACTGAAGTGAACTGACTGAGTGTTACAAAAATAAACCACAGGGAACTTCCCAGGTGGAGCTAGTGGTAAAGAATACACCTGCCATTGCAGGAGATGCAAGAGACTTGGGTTCGATCCTGGGTCAGGAAGATCCCCTAGAGGAAGAAATGGCAACCCGTGCCAGTATTCTTCCATGGAAAATTCCATGGACAGAGGAGCTTGGCAGCCTATGGAGTCATAAACAGTCAGACACAACTGAGCACACACACAAATGTTCATTCATTTACCTACTGACATACACTGGGACTCCAAACTTGGGGTGTCACAAATAAAGTTGCTATGACTACTATGTACAAGTATTTGTACAGACATGTGCTTTCATTTCTCTTGGGTAAATGCCCACATGAGAGGTAGCTGGGTCACAAGTGTGCAATTAACTTTTCAGAAACTGTCAAACTATTTTTCAAAGTGGTTTTACCATGTACAGACATTGATATGTTGTATCTGCATTTTTATTCAATTCAGAGTTCTTACCCATGTCGTTACTATTTTTCACACTCTTCATTACTTTGTGTAGATCCAGGTTTTCCTCCGGTCTCAGTGTCCTTCTGCCACTGGACTTCCTGCAGCATTTCTTGTAGTGCGTGTCTCCTGCTGATGAACTCTTTCATCTATCTCTAAAACTCTTCACTTCCATTTCTGAAGAATAGTTCCACTGGGTATATTCTAGACTAAAGGGTTTTCTCGCAGTAGTCTTAAGATGCTGCTTTACTGTCTTCTGGTTTATATCATTTCCAACAAGAAATCTGCTATCATCCTCATCTTTGTTCCTCTGTATGTCGTAAGTATACTTAAAGGTGCTCCTTCACAGGAATAACTTTAAAATACGAGTTAAAATTACAAAATACTATTTTTCTATTATATTCATAAAGATTTAAAGTATTGATAGCATCTAGTTGTGAGTACACACTCACTATATGCCACTATTAGTGATAGTATAAACTGGTACAGTTTTTTGCACAATAATTGTATACAATCTACTAAAATCAAAATGTCTGAACTTTTTCACAGCTTTTCTACTAGGATTTTTTTCTCTAGAGATATTTTCAACTACAAGTGCAAGTGTTCAAGAATGGTACAGCAGCATTATCTAAATTCAAAATTTCAAAATAGAAATGATTATAAATAGAAGATTTAAAAGATATATGAGTTTGTACATCAATGAAATGTATCCAATAAAACAAATGAATAACATTTATTTGCATAAAAATACGTGTTAGTAAAGACACTTTTGAGTATAAATGGCAAGAAATACAATTAAAACTAGGTTGAGGCAAAAAAGGAGAAGTTACTAATTCTTACAACCCAAGGAAAAGGAATGTGACTGAGCAATTCAACTGTAATAAAAGAACAACCAGAAAGAAAATAGGAAGAAAAGTTTGTATAGTTTGTATACCAAACTATATCTAAAAGATTATCTCTGAGGTTTGGGACTATGTAGAACTCCCACTTTCTCCTTTACACATTTCTCTAGGGCTTCCACTTTCATAATATAAGTAGAAAAAAATCATATATTTCAAGACAAAACTTCACAGAAACCCAAAATCTTTTCATCAGGTTCTTGGTATGGTTTTTTAATATTTGCAATAAGATATTCTTGAAAACATTTAATTTTTAATAATATTCCAATCTACAGGAAAACATGGAAATATTCCCTTTAAACTCTTTTGGAGTCTGGAATTCTTAAATGTACTAGCTTGACAACTCAAAGCAGTACCCTCCTTTATGCAAAATATTTAAAAGCACAGATATTTGCCAAACTGCCTCTGAAGAATTTAAACCAAAAACAGTCCCTGCCCCCATGTTCTGAATGCCTCAACAACACTATAGACAAGAAGGAGTATGGGCCCTCTTCCTCCCCACCTACCCACTCACAGAGCAGGACATTTCCAATAGAACCTTTGTATAAAATAATGAGTCCTCCCCAAGACCATGCTAGACACCCAGCACGTAAGTAGGAACAGAGCCTCTAGGACGGCAACGCCCACATGGCTGTTCCATCCCCACCTTATACCTTCCCAGGAGATAATCCAGAACTTGAAATTTTAAATTATACCACATAACCCAAGCAAATGAAAATGGTACCGAGTTTCTTCAAGCCACTCAACTGAATATATGAACAGCAGTCTCTGAGATTTCTGGGGTTTATCATTGTTGTTTAGTCACTAAGTCGTGTCCGTATCCAACCCTTTGCAACTCCATGGACTGCAGCACACCAGGCTTCCCTGTCCTTCAGCATTTCCCGGAGTTTGCTCAAATTCATGTCCATGGAGTCAATGATGCCATACAAGCATCTCATCCTCTGTTTCCCCCTTCACCTCCTGTCCTCAATCTTTCCCACCATCAGGGTCTTTTCCACTGAGTCAGCTCTTCATATCAGGAAGCCAAAGTATTGGAGCTTCAGCTTCAGCGTAAGTTCTTCCAATGAATATTCAGGGTTGATTTCATTTAGGATTCACTGGTTTGATCTCCCTGCTGTCCAAGGGACTCTCAAGAGTCTTCTCCAGCAGCACAATTTGAAAGCACCAATTCTTCAGCACTCAACCTTGTTTATGGTCCAACTCTCACATCCATACATGATTAGTGGAAAAACCATAGCTTTGAGTATATGCACTTTTGTCAGCAAAGTGACATCTCTGCTTTTGAATACATTGTCTGGGTTTATCACAGCTTTCCTTCCCAGGAGCAAGCATCTTTTAATTTCCATGTGGAGCAACATCGACTAGAGAAATATTCTCAGCCTCTCTCTTGGGCTGTTGCTGTTTAGTTGATAAGCCAAGTCCGAGTCTTTTGTGACCCTATGAACTGTAGCCTGCCAGGCTCCTCTGCCCATGGAATTGTCCAGGCAAGAATACTGGAGTGGATTGCCATGTCCTCCTCTAGGGGATCTTTCTAACCCAGGGATCGAAGCCGCTCTCCTGGATTCTTTACTGCTGAGCCACCAGGGAATCCCTCAAAAATGTACCAAGTACCACGTTAACATTCTGGGGAAATAAGAACAAAGAAGACACCATCTCTGTTCTCAAGAGGCTCAATACAGTGGGAAAGGCATTACCTGTAATTACAGGTCATTACAATACAAAATTATATATGCCACAGTAAGAACAAGTATGGGCTTCCCTGGTAGATCACCTGGTAAAGAATCCACCTGCAATGTAGGAGACCCCGGTTTGATTCCTGGGTTGGAAAGATCCTCTGGAGAAAGGATAGGCTACCCACTCCAATATTCTCGCCTGGAGAATCCCCATGGACAGAGGAGCCTGGCAGGCTACAGTCCATGGGGTCTCAAAGAGTCAGACACGACTGAACGACTAAGCAAGAATAAGTATAGACGCTAAGAGGCACATAACCTACAACTGCAGAGGGCTGGTTCTGTTTCAGAAGGAATTATACTTACAATGACCATTATCAGTTGACTATTATGACAATTACCAGATAAACTCTGTCTAATCAAGGCTTCCCTGAAAATTCTATGGTTATACTGCTTCCTATGGCAGCACTACATCTGGCTAGAGCTAAGCCTTCACAAACAAGGCAACCCAAAGCTTTACTTATTCCCCAGAAACATCCAGATCTGTCTCACTCCTGATTGGCAGGGGAGTTTCTCAAGTCTTCAGTGCAGATGTGGAAATCCATCAGTTTCCCCAAAGACGCTGTGCATAACAGCTGTGATGAAAGGGCCCTCATAGTACGAAACAGGCACCACTTATCATCTTCTCTCTACTATCAAAATAATTGCACAGTGCACAGCCTCATTATTAAAAACTGGGCACCACCATGGAAAACATGTTGTTGGAAAACACCTGCACTGGCAAAGCAAAAATGAGTTGACCCAGTTATGTCCTCCATCTCTAATTCTGGATGGAATATTAAGAGTGGCTGAAAAGAACACATTGGCAAGAAATGCAGATAATTCAGCTTGAGGCAGGGGGAGTTGCCCACAAAGCTCTATTGGGCGAAACTTTGAAGTTATCATCTAATTACACTTTTATACCCCTTTTATTCCCCATGAAAAATGCCAGGGGTGAAAACATGTCATCTAAAGCCCTTCATTGCCACACCCCCTCTACAATTTTTCTCTCACATCTGATTTGAAATTTTTTAAAATTCTAATCTAGAGTTCTTTGAAGGATAATGATGAGAACGAGACCCTGCCAAGCATGCAGGATGGGGATGCGGTGAGCTATGACTAGAACAGATGGCTCGAACAGAAGCCACCAATTCAACATGACAGCCCAAGATTAAACTGCTCCCTTTAAGTCTTCAGAAGTTTTGTGGGCCAATCCTTATTAACTTCTCCAGGAACACAAAGAGATTTGAGTCTACAGAAGTGCCAACAGGGCACTTTTCAAATAAAATATGGATTTGAACAAGATTTGAACTAGAACAGGTTCATCTGCTGTATTCATTCCCAAATCTAGCAGCACAAAGAATCACTCCAGAGCTTGGAAATATTCCTATAAATTTCAAACACAGAGAAATGCAATATATCTAAATAACAAGTATCCAGCATACAGCATTTATGCATTTATGTCATTTTTCCAGATTTTATCTGGATCTTTTTACATAAAAAGTCACTAC
The DNA here is from genome assembly GCF_055505025.1 of Bos grunniens. Taxonomy (NCBI): domain Eukaryota; kingdom Metazoa; phylum Chordata; class Mammalia; order Artiodactyla; family Bovidae; genus Bos; species Bos grunniens. The sequence goes on along the minus strand of NC_141190.1, from coordinate 40,062,875 downwards.
AGATACATTTCAGCTATGTTTTGCTCTCCTCCCAGTCTCATTATGCAAAGATAACTACTCTCTTAAAGATAATATGTTCCCTTCCCATGTGCATTTTTAGAGTTTTGGTACATAATGTGTGTCTTCCCTGGTGGCTCAGATGGTAAAGCATCTGTCTGCAATGCAGGAGACCCGGGTTCGATCCCTGGGTTGGGAAGATCCTCTGGAGAAGGAAATGGCAGCCCACTCCAGTACTCTTGCCTGGAAAATCCCATAGACAGAGGAGCCTGGTAGGCTTCAGTCCATGGGGTCCCATAGAGTCGGACACAACTGAGCAACTTCACTTTCACTTTCACTCTTCATAAACAACACACTGTTGTTTTCTGTTTTAAAATATACACTGCTGCTAAGTCCCTCCAGTCGTGTCCAACCCTGTGCGACCCCATAGACGGCAGCCCACCAGGCTCCCCCCGTCCCTGGGATTCTCCAGGCAAGAACACTGGAGCGGGTTGCCATTTCCTTCTCTAATGCAGGAAAGTGAAAAGTGAAAGTTAAAGTGAAGTCACAGCCTACCAGGCTCCTCTGCCCACGGGACTTTCCAGGCAAGAGTACTGGAGTGGGGTGCCACTGTCTTCTCCAAAAATATACACAAATGATACATTACTGTACCTATTCTGTAACTGGGATTTTTTACTCAACATTTTAGATTTGTCCACACTGATACAAGAAGACACATTTCATTTTCACTGCCACAGTCATATTTTTTATGTATTTCTTTTAAACCACATTTTTTTTTTTTACTTTATGTCCTTTTGAGTCTCTGAATAAAGAATTTTAATCTATTTACATTTGTTGTGAATACTAACATAATTAATCTACACCACTCTCTTATTTTGTGTTTTTTATTTACCATGGGTTTTGGGTTTCTTTGTTTTTTTGTATAAGAATACAGTTTTGCATTTTATTCCTTCTTCTCCCCATATACTGGTTCAGAAGTCATGCTTTATTTTTATTCTTTTAGTAGGCACTCTAAATTTTTAAATAAACATTTAATTCAACAGATTTAGAGTTAGTAAGTAACAACCCTGTTCACATTTAATACAAAGGTAGGATGTTTTAACTGCAAACGCCCAAGCCCGTTCTTCTTATTTGTTGCTAATATCTGCTATTAGATTACTCTTATTTTAAAATCCCCCAAAATTGGTCTTTTCTAAGTCAACTCATGTTTAGATTTGCCAACATCCTTATCAATTTCCCCGTCTACTGCTCCTTATATCCTTCTCTTTCCATTGGCACTGTGCTTCAGCACTGTATACGTCATGCATTTGCTTCAGAAGAGTTTATGAGCAGCAAACTCACTCAGTCTTTGTATGCCTATGGGTACCTTTATTTCATCATCTCTCTTGAATAGTAATTTGAATATAAAATTCTAGGTTGGGCTCTGTTTTCATCATTAGGAATGATGGATGGCTGTCATTCTGTTGTCTCCTGGCATCTTATTGCTGACAAGAACCTTACTATTAGTTTACTGTCCATTCCTTGTAGATAATCTATATTTTACCTCTAATAGCCTTTATGGCTGCTGTTTTGATACTCACGTTCTGCCATTTCACTATGTTGATGTATGCTTGTGTACATTTTTTAAATTTTTTCTGCTAGAGATTCAACATGTACCTTCCATCTTTGCTTCATGTCTTATGATTTCTCTTTCATACTTCTCTTTATGTCTCTGTGCTACATCCTGGGTAATTTCCTCAGGTCTTTATCCAACTAAGTAAGTCTCTTTTCAGCTGTGTCTAACCTACATTTAGACTCATCATTTGAGAAACTTTTCCCCCTGCCATGGCTTTATGTTATTTTCTATCCTCTACTTGGTTCTTTTTTAATTCTATTCATTTATCATACTGTTCTAATTTTGCCTCTGAGGTTTCTAGCTCTTCTTTTACCTTTTTAGATATCTGATTGTGCTATCCTCTCTAGTTCTTGTGGTGTGAATTCTCCAGTGTGATAATTCTCCTTCATGGTGCTTTCCTGTGTGAGATTTTTATTTTTTAAATAGGAAGCCTATCAATGGTGACATCATTTTCCATGAGTATCCTAAGGCTCTGGGAAGTGTCCATTTTCTCACAGATGCTTCTTTTCCCTTCTACCACCCCAAACAGAGGCCCACTTTTCTTGCCACTTCCCCATACAACTGAATGGAATTTCTCATGGCTCCCAGCATTTTACTGACTACTTTATTTTTCATGGGCCTGAGACCTTGTCTCCTATCCTCTAGTAAGTGTTAAAACCCCACCCTAGTCAGGAGCTTTTAAAAATTCTTAAGCTCTATTTTAGACCTTCTGAAACAAAACTCTGAATGTGGGACCTAGAAATCTATTTATCGTGTTCCAGTTACCCTAGTTATTTTTGGAGCCAGGATAAGAAGCTGTATTTCCTAAAAGAATGTTAGTGGCAGAAAATACTGGGGAGCAATTTAACACATCCATGAAACTTAACTCTTTCCATCTACAGAAGAAGAGTAAAGTATGGGTTAACAGTCCACTAATTACAACTAATGAACTATAAGCATGGACTACAGGCTATCACTTTCCTGGGTGATGTTCCTTTATACAGAAGTTTTCCTCTTACCCACTCCAATATTCTTGGGCATCCCTGGTGGCTCAGCTGGTAAAGAATCCACCTGCAATCCTAGAGACCTGAGTTCGATTCCTGGGTTGGGAAAATCCCCTGGAGAAGGGAAGAGCTACCCACTTCAGTATTCTGGACTGGAGAATTCCACAGACTGTGTATAGTCCATGGGGTTACAAAGAGGTGGACACAACTGAGCGACTTTCACTTTCCACTTACCTGTCTGGACTCCAACTGCTCCATTTTGCCAGTTTTTTAACAGAATAATGCTATAATCCTCTAAATAATTACCAGCAAGAATCCACTTGACACAAAAAGGAAATTTTTTTCTTAAGATTCCTACATGAAAAAAATAATTATCTTTAACCTCTACTTTTGCCTTTTATCTGGGTATCCATGTTGTCTCTACGGCTAGTTATCTAAATTTGATTTCTAAATGCCTTATCCACAGGTTTAATTATAATTTTACCTTCTACAACAAAGTTTACTACTATGACTTCACTTGAAGGCCTCAAGGCAAGGAGGAGTATTTAAGGAGAAAAACAGAAGGCAAGCCTGGCTGGGGTCCCAGAGCAAGGAGCTGGGCAACCACAGATGAGGCAGAAAAGGGGCAGAGGTATGTCTAAGTAGGAGATTTTAGGCCTAGAGCAGGTCACAGGGGGCAGGGTTGACCTACTGACGTGTATTCCAGTCCTTCATATGTGTGATGCCTGAGAAATAATGTCTCAGTAAATGTTTGCCAAAGAATTAATAATCCATGAACACACACAAAATTGACTTTGAGTTCAAAGCCATGAAAGCAAGGCTGAGTTATTACCTCAGTTTGAGAAAAATCAATTCTTGAAAACAAATAATACAGAAACTTATTCATATACCCATTTAACAATGGGTTACCATTGTTACCACTTTGGACAAGGTATTGCAAAGTGTAACACAGCTATCAGAATCCATCGCCGATGGCACAGAGACATTTTTCTGAAATCCAACAAGTCCCTTCCATTTTATTTCACTTTTTTCAGCTAAATTTAAGCAAACTGAAATGTCATAGTTTTTCAAATAAAAAGCAAATATACTATTACCCCATTTTCCCAAGCTATTTTGTCCATGTGTTTGCACCTATGACGTCCATCAGATATTAATGAAAGTTGGTTACCTCTAGGTGGTGAGATTTTTTAATATTTTATTAGCTTTCCTCTTTCTATTTTTCTTATTATTTGACTTTTTAATTCAATGAGTTTCTATAATTTTTACAAAACAATGAAGTCACATTATTCTTATTTTATTTTAATTTTTTATTCTGTATTGGGGTATAGCTGATTAACAATGTTGTGACAGTTTCAGGTGAACAGCAAAGAGACTCAGCCACACATACACATGTATCCATTCTCCCCCAGTTTCCCCTGCCATCCAGGCTGCCAGATAACATTGAGCAGAGTTGTATGTGCTAAACAGCAAGTCCTCATTGGTTATCCACTTTAAAATAGCAGTGTGCACATGTCCATCCCAAACTTCCTAACTATCCTTTCCCCCCATCCTTCCCCCTGGCAACTATAAGTTCATTCTCTAATAAGTCTGTGAGTCTCTTTCTTTCTTGTAAATAAATTCATTTGTATCATTTCTTTTTAGATTCCCCATATAAGGAACGTCATACGACATTTCTCCTCCTCTGCCTGACTTCCTTCACTCAGTACGACAGTCTCTAGGTCCATCCATGTTGCTGCACATGGCATTGTTTCATCCTTTTTAATGGCTGAGTAATATTCCACTGTATATATGTACCACATCTTCTTTATCCATTCCTCTGTTGGTGGACATTTAGGTTGCTTCCATGTCTTGGCTATTGTAAATAGAGCTGCAATGAACAATTGGGGTGCATGTATCCTTTCGGATCATGTTTTTCTCCAGATATATGCCCAGGAGTGGGATTACAGGGTCATATGGTAGCTCGATTTTTAGTTTTTTAAGGAACGTCCATACTGTTCTCCACAGTGGCTGTACCAATTTACATTCCCATCAACCATGTAAGAAGGCTCCCTTCTCTCCACATCCTCTATAGCATTTATTGTTTGTGAATTTTTTGATGATAGCCATTCTGACTGGTAAAAGTCACATTGTTTTTAAACCACTGAAGAATAAGGGATTCTACCTCCCCTGTAGTTCCCACAATCCCCTGATTACAGAGGTGAGTACCTCACAAGGGAACACACACACCCCTGGGGCCCCTGCCACATTCTTGGGTTCTTTCTGTTTCAGGAACATAATTTGAAACATGCTGAATCTGAAGCAGTGACAATTAGTCATATGCCTGCCTTTCACAGGAAGACAGTGTGGGGATGAACAGGTCAATCTCTGGCTGATTTTCTGCAATAATTCTCTTCTTTATCAGAGAATTTAAAAGATGTGCTGTTGGAAGAAGGAGCACGCAACCTCATATAAAGTGCCTCACATTTTCTATCACAGATTCTATCATGCTGCAGACAAAAGAAAATCCCCATATTCACATTTCTACTTCAGTTCTACTTTTCTCTTTTTAAAATCATTAATTTTTCCCCTACAACATCAGCTGTGCAATAAGATTTGCTGTAATCAACAACCACCTGTGAAGCACCTAAATGATTTCAGAAACTTTGACATATAGGGAAATCAAAGACAAACAGGGCAGGGCTGCACCCAGTAAGTTTACAGTCAGGAGTCAAAACTTTCTACGATTGAAAATATCACTAAACATTGTTACTACACTGCTGATTAAAGATTAGAAAATTCTAGAAAGTGATGCTAGATGCTATCGCAACTATCATCTTAGAAGTAATGAATGTGTAAAAGGGGATTTGATTAGGTGTCTGGCCTTAAAAGAAGAAAAAAAGATATAGAAGCATGGTGTGACAAAGATTACCAAAAGAACTACAACAATTTATGAATGACAGAAATCCAAGATGCTCACTGTGAAATTCTCTTTTCTGACAAGCACATTAGTCACTGGGAGGGTGAAGGGAGCAGTGTTCTGGTTTAAGATATACTTTTTGGATCACTATTTATGACTTGTGGAAAATCCATCTGCCAAATTTGCTCTTTCTTGAGTAGTTTTTTTCTTACGTCTTTCAGGAGATTCAAGTATAACCACTCTGCTTTAGCAGTAAAATTGAAATAAAATTGGCCCCAATCTGCAAGTGGTAAAACGTTAACTCACTGAAATTCAAGAGGTAGATGTTTGGGAGTAAATGCTACCCACCAAAGAATAACTGTCAACTCCCCTAAAAGAGATAAAATAAAAATCAATACAAAATAGGTCATGGAGAAATTTTCAGACCAAATGTGTCCACCCAAGCCTACATCTCACAGCTGGAAATGGGCCCATGCGGAAGGAGGCAAGGTACACAAAATTTGGCCTATTCTCCACCTACTAGGGGGCTTCCCTGGTGGCTCAGATGGTAAAGAATCTGCCTGCCAATGCAGGAGACATAACAGATGTGGGTTCAATCCCTGGGTTGGGAAGGATCTCCTAGAGGAGGGCATGGCAACCCACTCCAGTATTCTTGCCTGGAGAATCCCTATGAACAGAGGAGCCTGGTGGGCTCCAGTCACAGAGTCAGACATGACTGAAGCATCTTAGCATGCACACACACTCAACTACTAGAGATATTTAATTTCACCTGTAGAGACACATCAATATATGCTGTATGTCTCCACTCTACAAACCTCTCCAATGTACTTTATGAAATCCCAAACTGTCTTACTACAGAAAAAAGAAAACCATGGTGGCACTGGAGAGCTCTAACAAGCTTTCAAAATTTGAACCCCACAAAATTATCCTTTAAAACCTTCATAGAAAACCAATTCATTTGTTTAAAAGAGTTTCAAGCCACTCTTTCTCAACAACCTTGTTTCATTAGAAGAATTAAAACTTATTAAGACAGTTAGAATAATCAGCTTTCCACAAACACACCCTGAGGATTTGAGAGAATAACCATTCTAACACCCCATTAATGTTTATTCAATAGTTTATGGTAATTTTATAAAGTGAATATTTAACACAGTAGGAAAATATTCTTTACCGTGTCAAAACTATAATCCTTAATGGTTTTACATACATGAAAAAAAGAATCAACTTTTCTTGATAAAAACTTGAACACAATGTAATTTCTCTTCCAGAGATACATATCGTCAGCAATCATTATTATTGCATGTCCCTGTTTCAACTCTTTCTTGAAAAAATAACAACAATAAATCTTGTAATTAAGAGAAAAATGTTCCATTGATTTGGAGAAATTTGATTTCAGATATATGGAGTATTTTAACTGGATTAAATAGAGTTGGCATCTTAACTTTGCAAGGATCCCCTTTCATCAGAGACCCTTAAGTTAGCGACCCTCCTAGAGTTGGGAGGCCCCCAGGGCACTGCTTAGCAAAAGTCAGAGAGTAAGAACCCCAGGGAGTATACACCAAAGCCCCAACACAGTCCTCAGTTCTCAAGGATAAAAATCCACTCCCTGCTCCCAATCACTGCCTTTTTTTACAGGTTCAATTGTCTTCTCTGAGACCCTGGAATTCTCAGGAAAGAAAGATGGTCAGACTTTTTCTTAAATGACATGGTAAGAAACTTCATTTGTAGTCCTCCTCCCTCAGACCCAAAGGAAAAAGTGCAGACTCAGACTTATTTCCTAAGAGCCCATCAAAGGATTTGACCTACAAAATACTAAAGTGGAGAGAACGTAGCTGATGCTATCCAAAGCAAGCCTTTAGTTTTCCTCCTCCAAAAAGTTCCATACAGTGAGTAGAAGAGAACAGAGCCAGTGACAGAGAAAAATTAATTACTTAGAGGACAAAGTTATCCAGGTATCCAGTTCCTCTATGGGAAGAGCCTGACTTAAAGCCCCTCATTCCGTCACTCAACACTCCTTGAAGTGAAGTTGCTCTGACTCTTTGCGATCCCATGGACTGTAGCCTACCAGGCTCCTCCATCCACGGAATTTTCCAGGCAAGAGTACTGGAGTGGGTTGCCATTTCCTTCTCCAGGGGATCTTCCCAACCCAGGGATCGAACCCAGATCTTCTGCATTGCAGGCAGAAGCTTTACCGTCTGGGCTACCGGAGAAGCCCTTAACATCCACTCTATGCCAGTCACAGCGCTGGACCACAAAAAGCATGAGACAGGCCTGTCTGCAAAGAGCTCACAGTCTCAGAGGAGGGTCAAACTAGCAAACAAATCACAGGACAATGTGATGCGGGCCCAGAAGCGGAGAGCAGAAAACCAGGGATGACGATTGCAACCTGAGATGCCAGAAACTCATGGGCTGGGATTTGAAAATAGTTCATTAGGCAAAGAAGTGAGGGAATGGGGTTTCCATGGAGTGGAAGGGGCCATACCTGACATAGGCAGCACAAGGGCAGAACAATCAGCAGCCCAGCGGAGAGAGGAACGCAGGCTCTGAATCCACCCTGGAGCCACTGTTGGAATATGATCTCTGACAAGTCTGGACAAACCATCTAGAGCCACCACCAGTTTACATCTATATGAGAAGTTCAGACAAATTTCCAAACTCAGTTGTCAGCACCACTGCCTGCACGTTAGCCTCAACACAGAAGCTTGAAAAATAAAAAGCAATGCTTGGGTCCCCCTCCAACCTAATTATACTGGAATCTCTAGCTTCAGGGTCTAGTCCAAACATCAGCAATTTTTAAAGCATTCCCATCGCTTCTTGGCCTTTTGGCTAAGATCAAGTGTAAAATGTCCCAACTGATTCCCATGTAGTATGAACCTCAGAACTCACTGTAAAAAGGAGTTAATTTTTAAGATCTAGTCCCAAGGGTTGTCACGAAGGTTAAGTGAAATAATAAATGTCTAGGAGGTATAAAGGTCACAATGGATTATGTGGAGGGGGTCACGTATGGAAATGAGGCTGGAAATAGGCCAGAACCAGACCCTTGTGACAGCTAAATCATACACATCTTTCCCTCATGCTAGGCATGAGCTCTTAACACGTGCAACACAGGCAGTCTGGCTCTGCAGACCAGGCTGTTTCACCCCCTCTCTCTACTGCAAGAGCAGAGGTCTGATTCAGAGGTAAAGGCTTTAGGTGTGCTGTGTGGGTATTGATGAACCACATTATCAGAAGTAATAATCAGAACTATATTATTTAAAGTCATTCTGACTTTAGTGTAGACAATAGTTTGAAAGAGAAAGAGACAGAGGCAGGGAAATGACTCTAATCCATACACAGAAGACAGAGATTGGATGGGTCGATTAGAGGAGAAAAACAGCCCAGAAACTCAGAGCCTGAAAGAAAACAAAAAGGCACCACAGGCTGGTAGATTTTCTGATATGACTTCTGAGACTTCATTAAGACATAAATGTGTTCTGCAACACAAATACAGTCCATTTTGACCTCTTACCTCTTGCGCAATTTCAGTCTGCAACATTAATATCGTCTGAGCAAGAGAGTTCCAGAAAAACACCTATTTCTGCTTTATTGACTATGCCAAAGCCCTTGACTGTGTGGATCACAAGAAACTGTGGAAAATTCTGCAAGAGATGGGAATACCAGACCACCTGACCTGCCTCTTGAGAAACCTATATGCAGGTCAGGAAGCAACAGTGAGAACTGGACATGGAACAACAGACTGGTTCCAAATAGGAAAAGGAGGACGTCAAGGCTGTATATTGTCACCCTGCTTATTTAACTTCTATGCAGAGTACATCATGAGAAACGCTGGGCTGGAAGAAGCACAAGCTGGAATCAAGACTGCCGGGAGAAATATCAATAACCTCAGATATGCAGATGACACCACCCTTATGGCAGAAAGTGAAGAGGAACTAAAAAGCCTCTTGAGGAAAGTTAAAGAGGAGAGTGAAAAAGTTGGCTTAAAGCTCAACATTCAGAAAACGAAGATCATGGCACCCAGTCCCATCACTTCATGGCAGATAGATGGGGAAACAGTGGAAACAGTGTCAGACTTTATTTTTGGGGGCTCCAAAATCACTGCAGATGGTGACTGCAGCCATGAAATTAAAAGACACTTACTCCTTGGAAGGAAAGTTATGACCAACCTAGATAGCATATTCAAAAGCTGAGATATTACTTTGCCAACAAAGGTCCATCTAGTCAAGGCTATGGTTTTTCCAGTGGTCATGTATGGATGTGAGAGGTAGACTGTGAAGAAGGCTGAGCACCGAAGAACTGATGCTTTTGAACTGTAGTGTTGGAGAAGACTCTTGAGAGTCCCTTGGAGTGCAAGGAGATCCAACCAGTCCATCCTAAAGGAGATCAGTCCTGGGTGTTCATTGGAAGGACTGATGCTGAAGCTGTAACTCCAATACTTTGGTCACCTCATGAGAAGAGTTGACTCATTGGAAAAGACCCTGATGCTGGGAGGGATTGGGGGCAGGAGGAGAGAAGGGGACGACAGAGGATAAGATGTCTGTCATGAGATGTCTGAGGCATCACCGACTCAATGGACGTGAGTCTGAGTGAACTCCAGGAGCTGGTGAGGGACAGGGAAGCCTGGCGTGCTGCAGTCCATGGGGTCGCAAAGAGTCAGACACGACTGAGTGACTGAACTGACTGACTGAACTGAAACACTTTTAATCATGTCTCTAGAAGTCTACGAAGAATACACTTAGCATGTTTTTATCATATTTCAAGAATGTTGTCTATTCAAAGGGTTTTTAAATGCTGTTATCATCACCTGCCCAGAGAGTTTGATTTAATAATTTCCTTTATGGCAGAGTCTCTTTAATGAGCAATTCAGATTTAAACTATTTTTCCATTACTGATATATTCATGATGTTACTGTTGTCTGACTCCAGCAGCATGTATTCTTTTTTTTTTTTTAACTTTACATAATTGTATTAGTTTTGCCAAATATCAAAATGAATCCACCACAGGTATACATGTGTTCCACATTCTGAACCCTCCTCCCTCCTCCCTCCCCATACCATCCCTCTGGGTCGTCCCAGTGCACTAGCCCCAAGCATCCAGTATCCTGCATCGAACCTGGACTCGCAGCTCGTTTCTTACATGATATTTTACATGTTTCAATGCCATTCTCCCAAATCTTCCCCCCCTCTCCCTCTCCCACAGAGTCCATAACACTGTTCTATACATCAGTGTCTCTTTTGCTGTCTTGTACACAGGGTTGTTGTTACCATCTTTCTAAATTCCATATATATGCATTAGTATATTGTATTGGTGTCTTTCCTTCTGGCTTACTTCACTCTGTATAATAGGCTCCAGTTTCATCCACCTCATTAGAACTGATTCAAATGTATTCTTTTTAATGGCTGAGTAATACTCCATTGTGTATATGTACCACAGCTTTCTTATCCAGTAGCACGTATTCTTATACCACAAGGTAGGTGTTATTCCCATTTTACAGACGACAGCTAAGCTGGTTTTCCTTCAGTGTTTCCTTCATAGTTACAGAAAGAATAAACTACTTAAGTACAGACTATTTGTAAGCATCTCTAGCACTTCAGAATTATTAACTCCAGAGAATAAATGTGACAACTCAGTTTTTTCCATTCCTTAAATTCACTCTATTTATTAGGTAAAATAGCTAGTCTATTTATACCTAGGGAAAAAAGGCCAGGCCATGGTTTAACTAATTCCTTGTACTTAGAAATATACTAAATATGAAGTCTGGGGCATTTTCCAATTTTTATTGTAAAATACAAGGAACAAAAGTTACCATCTTAATGATATAAGCATATAGTTCAGTGGTGTTAAATACATTTAAAATGTTGTGCAGCCATTACCCCTATCCATCTCCATAACTCTTCATCTTGTAAAATTAAGACTCAGTTCAGTTCAGTCACTCAGTCATGTCCAACTCTTTGCAACCCTATGAATTGCAGCACGCCAGGCCTCCCTGTCCATCACAAACTCCCGGAGTTCACTCAGACTCACGTCCATCGAGTCAGTGGTGAGCCCTTAAACAGTAATTCCCCATCCCCTCTCCCATGGCAACTACCATTCTACCTTCTGTCTCTGTGAATTTGATTACTCTAAGAATCTCACATAAATGAAATCATAGAAGAGTCGTCCTTTCACTCAGCATAATGTCCTCACGGTTCAACCATATGGTAGTATGTGTCAGCATTTCCTTTCTTTTTAAGGCTGAATAACAAACATCCCACTGTGTGTATACATCCACAAATATATGCGAAGAACAGACTCGTTGGAAAAGATCCAGATGCTGGGAAAGATTGAAGGCAGGAGGAGAAGGGGATGAAGGAGAATGAGATGGTTGGATGGCATCACTGACTCAATGGATATCAATTTGAGCAAACTCCAGGAGATGGTGCAGGACAGGGAAGCCTGGGGTGCTACAGAGCACGGGATCGCAAAGAGTCGGACGTGACTGAGTAACTGAACAACAACAAACTTAATATTTTCGTAGGTCAAAAGTAGACACGCTGGCAATCTCACATGGCTCACTTTAATACAACATTATATTGGTATGATACCCGTCAGGATTGTTAGTACTTTAGACTAATCCTTGTTCTTCCTTGCACACTGCAGGTACCATCTGGTGGATCACGCTGAATCATGGGAACAGCTTCTGAGTCCCTGGTTGTAGGGGTGGGGGTAAAATGCAGCCCTACAGTAAGAGTTTAAGAGAGGCAGGGTCTCAGTTTTCCCAGCTTTGGCTCCTGAACTGATTAGACCTGTGTGTCTTTAAGCTCCCCAAGAGTAAACCATCTCCTTCCTTGGCTTTTGCCACACATGACCAGCCTTTGCCTTGCCCTGTGTTGCTGGCTTGTACGTCTCACATGCCTGATCCTTACCTACCCTCTGTGCCCTTGGATGGCAGTACATCTTTTCCCACAGGAGGGTCCCACCCGCGAACTACTGATACCATTGCAGGCTGGGTAGATAAATGCTTTAAAATAAATTGGAACAATGATAAATCCAAGATAGAATTTTCATTCCTATACCAAGTCTACTCTCCAATGACTAAGAGAAATATTTTTTTAACTCCTAAGTCACAAAGTTCTATCAGAAATGAAGGACGAAAATACTGAGTAAAGAATAAAGCACTTGACAAATACTAATGGCTATTATTTCTATCGTGTCCATGACAATGGAACAGAAAGATCTTGAGCCTGCCTTTCCAACTATGCTCCAAAGTCAAGGTCAGAGGAACAAATAAAATCTAAATGCATATCACTGGGATACATTGTAATATAGCAATCACTGCCATGGAATTACCATATGGCAATTAGGTGGATCTTTACTCTCCAACATATAGAGAGCAACAATGAACACATAAATACACGTGAGCTATATGTACTTTTTATGTATGTATGTCTCTATATGATTAAAAGTTCTTAGAAGCAAAAGAGTAAATCCTTGAAAGTAGTTCCCTGTGAGGAGAAAAAAAGAAGAAAACTAGAGAAGCGAATTTTTGTGTGTTTCTTCAACAATTTGTAAGAGAAAAAGAGATGAAAAACCATGGATTAAAACAGACAAGACACATATCAATTTATTGCAACATGCAGACCCTATTAGACCCTGATTTTAACAAAATTTTTAAGTATGAGATAATGGGAAATCCATTCACTGGACATTTGTTGATAAGGAATTATTGTTAATCTAGGGAGACATGATAATGGATTGGAGTTAGTTTATAAACACTTATCTTTTAGAGACATATTGAAATATTTACATATGAAGTGGTATTTGCTACCAATATACTGTAATGGCAGGTGTAGATAAAACAAGATAACCTTGCCGGGGTTCTGCCCCGGCTGATCCAGGGTATTCGAAGCGGGGACGGCGTCGGCGACCTATTTATTTAAATATTTTATCAAAGATATAAAGAGTAATAGGATGAGGATAGCTCAGTAGGAAAATTCAGTGGAGAAAAGAGGCTGAGTGGCTTGGTTTACTCGGGAGACCAATAAAACTTCAAGACAAGAAGTTTGCACCACTTACGTAGGCCGCAGGCGTCCTTCCGTTCTCCCGAAGGAGAGGAGACACTGAGGCCTCCCCGGTCGGATCTTAGAAGCCCAGGCATAATTAGTAAGCATGGTGGGTTCCGCGCTCCAGATGGAGACTCAACCAGAGTGAGAGAGAGAGAGACATGGGGAGACCAGTATTTCGAGAAACTGATCCCAATTCTTTATTTTCCAGAGTCTGTTTTTATACACTGAGATGTTATACAAAAGTCACGTGGGGACAGCAGTCCTGACTTTTATTAAAGTCAGGTGCTTCACACAAATGTATACAGAGGTCTTAGGGGTGTTACATCATCTTCTGGCCAGAGGGGCCTGCTGACAATTTACGACCCTCTCCTTGTGACAGCGGTCAGTCAATCAGGACACTTATTTCCCCAGGGCTGATTATTCTCAAAACAGACGCCACCCAAATAAAGTTACATTCCAACAGGGTGAGGGTGTAGTGGGTTTTAGTTAAGGAAAGAATTTACTTAGCCTAAGGTCTAACGTGATTAATATCAAAGGTTAATACTTATTCCTTCTATATATTCATTAATGTGTGTAAGGGCAGGGGATATGGAGACTTAGCAACAAACATTGGCTCAACAAATGAAAAACCCTTCACCAACACAATTTCTAATCAGCCCATTATACTTATACTAATAGTTTTCTAACTTTTCTAAGGAATCTGTTTTTAGAAGGTTTAAAGCATCTCGTGCCTCTCACGGTTGGGAGGCTGTGAGCAATCACATGTGGCTGGACGAGCCTGTCAGGCAGGCTAGAGAACCTTCAGAGGAGTTTGTAGGTTAAAACACTCTTGTCACACCCAAGAGTTTTTATTGATTGGAGCTCTAGGTTAACTCCTTCTCTGAAAGAGGTGGTGGGGGACAGCCCCCCGTAAAGTCAGAAATGTAGGTGAGAGCACAAAGTAGTAAAGTAGGCAGGCTCTGGTTATGGGGGTAGATGCTCGAGGATTTCCAGGGGGACTCCTGAGGCTCGATCCCACCTTTGCGTATGTCGAGCCTCCTTCCTCGTGACCTTTGCCATGGGCGGAGTACCTCACTCTGGCCCCCAACATAACCTGATAATTGTTCAAGGCGGGTGACACTACACATTATATTATTTTTCTATTTTGTGTATGCTTGAAGCCTTTGGCAATAAAATTCCCAGTTGGCACTAGTGGTAAAGAACCTGCTTGCCAATGCAGGAGAAGTGAGAGATGTGGGTTCGATCCCTGGGTTGGGAAGATCCCCTGGAGGAGGGCAGGGTAACCCACTCCAAGGTTCTTGCCTGGAGAATCCTATGGACAGAGGAGCCTGGGGGACTGGTCCATAGGGTCATAAAGAGTCGGACACAACAGAAGCAACTTAGCACACACACACGATAAAATGTCACAAAAATCCTTCTTTAAAAAGTACCTGGGCTTGCCACCTTCCTGATTGTGTGACTGAAGCAAACTATCTAACCTCTGTAAGTTTCTGTCCCTTTTTCTAAGAAGTGGGGATAATGTGGCCTGGTCAAGAGTAAACTTTCAAGAAGCTTGGACCTCACCACACTGTTTGACAGGCCCTCACCAAAGGGCAGTAGTAGCTGTTTTATAGCTATTTGTCATCTCTATTTGAATGTGTCAGAGGAAACTCAAACCTAACCTGTCTGAAAATGAATCATCAAATAGGATAGATAGATAGATGGAAAGAAGGAAGGAAGGGAGAAAAAGATCCATGTCACCATTCTGGTCTGTGTTCTGATAGTTTCTTCCAACCGCTGTCAGAAATGCTGCATCTCTGATTTCAGTTGCTCAAAGTTCAGACTTCAAGTACAAAGTCATTATGAACTAATTTTTCTCTAGCTTTAGCATCCCCTCTTGAAGCATCTCTACAGCTTCTGAATCTGTTCATGGGAACTTTGTAAAACATGTGCTTCTCATTGAAACCAGCTTCTCTGTCTGATGAAAGACCTATTCTCTGTATCCTTGGTCTTTGGCAGGAGTGACCATCCAAATTAGATACAATTCCAACAAAAGAATTCATGGACTCAATAACGCCCGTAGTTTGATCACCTTGTTTGATCATGACCAGGGGTGCAGCAACCTATGCTTTTACCATTAACTATTTCATGCCCATCTTGATAAGATCCAAATTAGATGTGTAATGACCCTATCAGAGATCTTCCCCACTCAGGAGCCATGTAATAATCAAAAACCAGGGAGGAGGAAACATCCCAAGAGATTGTTTTCCCCATAACATCTTTGAAATCTGAGCAATTTAACAAGACTGTAAGCATATTGCATCAAAATGTGGTCTCCTGATGGATTTCACACGAGTAATTCCTTCATCACTGTTCAGTAATGGGCACCTTTCCATGTCCTCGGGAATAAATAACATGCTTCTTGTGTGTGTAATTTGTTTCAGACCCATTAGCTCCTTGGCCAGTGAATGTATTTATTTCTAAATAGATACAGACACAGTAATTTTGCTGCACCATTAACTCCTGGAGGAACCTAAGGGTTGTGTCTTTCCATAATATCCTTTTGTTCTTTTTCGATGGTATGTGTATCCAACAGCCCATATCTTGCATTTACTCAGCACTCAGTTCTCCTGGGTGAGGTTTTTATGGCTAAGGAAAGCATCAGAATTATAGAATCATCACACATGAGAGCTAGAAAAGACACTAAAAATCTAGTTCACTGCTGTTGTTTTGCATATGGAAAAGTGGGGCGCAGAGAGCTAGAGGGTCTTGCCACACCAGTAAGTGTCCAGTGATAAAATCGAGGCTAAGGTCACACCTTTGGAGTCCTCGTTCAGGGCCCTTTGGACTTCAACCACTGAAAATAAATTATTCCCTGATCTTTAGAAAGCAGAGTCTCTTTTTTCAGACCATTTAAGTGCCAGATAATGGTTTATGAGAACACATGAAGCACTCAGACCGTTCTCAAAAGCCCACACCACAGCTCCATTTACGTAGAGGGAACAGCTCAGTACAGGGACAGATGTCCCCAGAGGATCTATTCTGTTCCTGCTGACCTCTGTAAAGTCGGGACCTTTCAGAGAATCTATGAAAAATCCTGACAGGAGCAAGCAAGAAAGCCCCTGAGAGGAACCCAAGCCAGAATACTGGGCTGACATGCCAGTAGAGACGTGCTCTAAAACTGCAAGCATGCAAAAGCTTGACACTGCAAACACACGAGTACCCCATTTATTTACACCTTTATAACTTCCACCTGAAAGCAGGTATGAGGGGCTTTGTCTTTCTGTGGTCCCCAGTCCAGCTCCCCCTCCCCTGGGAGACCCCTGTCCAGCA
Source organism: Bos grunniens (assembly GCF_055505025.1). Lineage (NCBI taxonomy): Eukaryota > Metazoa > Chordata > Mammalia > Artiodactyla > Bovidae > Bos > Bos grunniens. Next base: position 40,046,030 of record NC_141190.1, on the reverse strand, counting down.
CCACCTGACCGCGCCTCTCTGTCATTTATTCCCGAAGAATTCCATTTTCTCAGCCACCAATGTTGCCTCCTCCTGGGTCAGGACACCCTTGGTCTAGTCAACTGTGGCTGCTGGGTGGTGTCCTGAGACAAGCCCGTCTGCCCAGGTCTACGGGGGCTGCAGGTTCCTGCACACACCACCCCAAAGGCATCCTCTGGTCTGCACCTGAAGTGCCCTCCTGGGGGCTTTCTCTGGCTGCCTCACACAGAAGGCCAGGTGTCCTGGGAGCTGATGCCCCCTCAAAACTCTCAACCAATGACTAATGGAAGCTGGTAAATAACTCAGCTCGGGGCTCTGTGCAGATAATGACGTGAGGTCAGAACTGCCCAGTAGAATCAAGTCCAGATGCTCATGGCATCAGCCTGCTTAACAGCACACATTTTCTGGGCTCTCTTCCACGTCTCTCTTTCCACTCTCTTACAGGACTCCTAGGATTCTTGACTAGGCTAGTCTATCCTACGATAGACCTATGAAACTGCTGCCTCTTTTAAATACCAATTACACGTTTCATTTGCAAGAACCATCTAGACACTATTGCTCAGTAGGAGATATTGCAGCCTACTACAACCTGTTAGACTTTGCAAGCTTTTTAATAAACAAGCCTAAAGCATAATTCCACTTTAATTGCATCAAGGAAAGTGTGACTTTTGCCCAACTCTGGAAAGCTCCTCAGTGGCTTGTTTATTAAGCAGGCACCACTGAAATATTTGCACTCATTTCTATCAACTCTAATAGGCAGGTAATGATCCTTTCACTTCCCAGCTCAAAATACCATAAGGCAAATTTTCCCAAAGATGCAGAGGGCAGGTGAAGGCTTCCTTTCACCCACGTGCTACTGAGTAATAAAACCGGCAGGACAATTTAAGGTCCCTCATCCTAGAGTGTACGTGCTGAAGACTGAACGGTGGCTGTGATGGAAAACAGACCGAAAGCTGGAAAGCAAAGTTCTGTGGGGTCACGTCATAGTTTTAATTCTTTATTTTTAAAAAATTGACATATGCTAAATGAGTGACTAAATTAAACCTACCCTGTCTTCCATTTCATCTTCACATGGACACATTTAAGGATATTGGGAGGACATACAATGAGGAAGGCTCACTGGTGTATATACACCCTGGACTCTTCCAAGGAATGAGACTCCTGGGCTTATTAAGTAGCAGAGATGGAATGAGAGGCAGCATCATATACATAAGAGTTAACAGCCAAGTTTGAAACTGGCACGATTAGCAGCAGCTTCTACTGTCTCATCTAGAAAATGGAGGCTTGAGATAGCATCTGAGGGACTTCCCTGGGGGTCCAGTGGCTAAGGTTCCACACTCCCAACGCAGTGGGGCCCGGGGTTTGATTCCTGGTCAGGGAACTGGATCCCAGAAGCCACAACTAAGGGTTCACACACCTCAGTTAAAGGGCCCTGCACGCTACAACGAAGATCAAAGATCCCTCGTGCCACAACTAAGACGCGGTACAACCAAATAAATAAATAATTTTAAAAAAAAGTCGTACCTGAGTCATAGGGTTATTGTGAAGACTGAACAAGATAATGGCATATGCAGTCCAGGCACGTGGTAAGTGCTCAGGAATTATTAGCAAAAGGGATGGAAACTTCTGCATGATAAGAAAGGAGGGAAGAACTCATTCTTCAGGCTTCTTTCTCATCTTCACTCCCTGTGCATTTAATGCTGCTGAGGGTCTCGTTTGTGCTCCCATGAACTTCAGGACCGAGCATCTACTGAAGTTGACCTTAGTCATACACGATGGCAGGGCTTCCCTTGTAGCTCAGTAGGTAAAGAATCTGCTTGCAATGCAGGAGACCTGGGTTCGATCCCTGGGTTGGGAAGATCCCCTGGAAAAAGAAATGGAAACCCACACCAGTATTCTTGCCTGGAGAATCCCATGGACAGAGGAGCCTGGCAGGTTACAGTTCATGGGGTTGCATGAGTCGGACACAACTGAGCGACTAAGCACACACACACACCCACTACGGCAGCAAGGTCACCCCTAAGAATATCCCCAAGCAGAATATCCATCCAGTACAGATGTTCACTGAAAGACATGTGCAAGAATGTGCACAGCAGCACTTTTATAATATCCCCAAACTGGAAACCACCCAAAGAGTAAAATGGACAGTACCCAGCCATCAACAATAAAAGACAGAAACTGACTACTCCATTAATAGCAAGATGGTAAAGCAAATTGTGCTGTACTCGCCAGTGGGTGACTAGCCCGCGGTGAGAACGAGCAAACCACAGCCACCGCAACGCAGGTGAATTTCACGTGCACACCACGGACAAGAGAAGCCAGACAACCACAGTGCACAGGGCACGATCGTGTTTGCATGCTGTACAAAAACAGGCCAAACTGTTCTAATCTCACCGCCAAGACTCAGAAGAGAGGTTCCTACTGGGGGATAGTCCCTGGAAGGGACTAAAAGAGTCACTTTTGGTGATGGTAATGTTGTCTTATTTGAGCAGTGTGCTCTTACCTGTATGTATGTGATGCTTTAGTGAAAAGTTCAACAAGAAATGGACTGCACCCCTTGGGCTCAGGAGCTGTGCCTTCCCAAAGTGTGGCTGACTTCTGCACAGATATAGTAATGCCAGTAGAGCATCACCGGGGGCCTGGGTGATGCCAGTAGGCTGTCTAGCCGCTGCCGACAGCCGGTCCTCACTGTTGACCATTCTACAGCTGAAATCCGAGTCTAACCAGACACAACTGTATGAATACACTGTGGCCAGGACACTGGTCTCTAGACCAGGACTAGGGACACTTAGCCAAGACCCAAGTCCTCTCACTTTCCCATTGTCCTCCACATGTGTGGCCCAAGGGACAACACAGATTATTCCAAATCATTGGTTTAAGGGACACTGTGTCCTACAGAGCCCTGGGCATATGAGTCATTTTATTTGGATAAGATGGAAACAGCAGTGAGGCATCCCATACAGAAGACTAGATTTGAGATCTTCTGTAACAACAAATGTATATATGCATAGCTTTTAATAGATGAAGTTATATAGAGTTATATATATTTTATATCTAGACATATACACATTCTCCTTTCATTGCACTTTTCCTTTATTGTGCTTTGCAAATCTTTTTTCTTTTTTTAAATCAAAGGTTTGTGGCAACCCCCCAGGTGGCTCAGTGGTAAAAGAATCCTCCTGCAAATGCAGTAGACACAGGAGATGCCAGTTCAATCCCTGGGTTGGGAAGATCTCCTGGAGGAGGAAATGGCAACCCACTCCAGTATTCTTGCCCAGAGAATCCCATGGACAGAGGAGCCTGGCGGGCTGCAATCTATGGGGTCACAAAGAGTCAGACATGACTGAGCCAATGAGCATGCACATGGTCAGATGATGGCTAGCATATTTTAGCAATAAAATATTTTAAAATTATGGTATGTATACTGTTTTCTTAGATGGAATGCTACTGCACAGACTACCATATAGTGTAAACATAACTTCTATATGACCTGGAAAACCAAAGTATTTATATGACTCACTTTATTATGATATTTGCTTTATCATGATGGTCTGGAACTGAACTCACACTATCTCTGAGGTACGCCTATATTGTTTTAAATAGTTCTTTCTACATAAATGGATTTTCAGTTTGAAATTGTTCATGGCCTTAGGAAATCGGTTTTTTGAAAGTCCTCTTGTGACACTAAAAAAAAATCGTTTTGATAACAGGCAATTCTTAGTACTTCCAAATATACTTAATACTTTTGTATCAGTCATTTGCTCAGTGACTCTGTGTGTGTGTGTGTGTGTGTGTTAGTCGCTCAGTCGTGTCTGACTCTTTGCAACTCCATGGACTGTAGCCCACCAGGCTCCTCTGTCCATGGAATTCTCCAGACAAGAACACTGGAGTGGGTAGCCATTCCTTTCTCCAGGGAACCTTCCCAACCCAGGGATCAAACCCAGGTCTCCTGCTCAGTGATAACATTTATTTAAATGGTCATGCAGACTTCCGTGGAAAACATACTGAATCCTGTCATTTTTTCCCCCCCAAAAATCTGTGATCCCCCAAAATTCTTCCAGAGCAAGTGAAAATCCCTTGGCATGCCAAAGTTCTAGAGTTCAGTTTCCATCCCTCATCAAAGAATGCAGGCAGTCACCAAAAAGCTAGAAGCAAACAGCACAAGCCTGAAGCCTTAGGAGGGAGCCCAGCCCTTCAGACACTGTGACTTCAGCCCAGCGATACCAATTTCAGAGTTCTGGCCTCCCAGAACTTCACAGGGCCTCCATGGGAAAACAAGTTCCTACTGTTTTAAGCCATCAAGTCTGGCATAATTTGTCACAGCCGTGGTAGGAAACTAACATACAACCCAAGACTGCATTTGTTTTCCTTTTGTTCTCTGTCCATGATGCCAACTTGCTGAATTTAAATCAATTATTAGTTTCAAAAAAAATAAATAAATAAAGTAGAGCAGTTGAGAAGAAAAGGTCCTATTTTATTGGATTCCAAAGCACAGACTGAGACTTCCCTGATGGCTCAGATGGTGAAGAATCTGCCTGCAAAGCAGGAGACATGGGTTCGATCCCTGGGTTGGGAAGCTTCCCTGGAGAAGGAAATGGCAACCGACTCCAGTATTCTTGACTGAAGAATTTCATGGATACAGAAGCCTGGTGGGCTACAGTCCATGGGGTCCAGAAAAGAGTGGGCTGCAACTGAGCAATTGATCACCAACAGCAAAGCACAGACTATGGAGAGAAGGACCATATTAGGGGTTTGAGACTCAGCCTTGTGAACTTGCATCAGTCACTCTCTGACTCACTTTTCCCATTTATAAAATGAATAAATAACCTCTGAGGTGATGATTCTATAAACCTTCATAGCTTTTGACTTAATGTCACCTCCCTAAGTGCCACCTCCACTAGGAAGCCTGCTCTGACTCACCTCTCTTCTCTATACTCTAGGGTCTCTTGAAACACATTATTTCAGTATTTATTGCGCTGTGCTGTAGTGATTTGTCTCCATACCATCTTCCCCACTAGACATGTATTACTGGAGGGCAGGAGTTACATTTTGCTCACCTCTCCAGTGCCCAACTGAGTAATGAATAAGCAAGGAAACTGAGTTGTTATGAAGTATTAATAATGACTTCTCATCCTACACAGATGACTGATGAAAATGTCCCAGGATAGGGCTGTGCATGAGATTCCTGGAGCCCAAGCAGCTCCCTCCTGGGAGCCATTCATTGACTAAGTTCTGGCACTCAGACTGCATTTTATGAGAGTTTTATGTGTTTTCATCAGTGTAGACTTGACTTGTTTGATCTATTGAATGAGCTTCAGTCATAATTCAAAAGCCAGCTTTGGTAACTTATATGCTTGAATTTTATAATTATGCTCAATATTTACTGATACATACTTCAACATTTCAAATTGCTCCTAGAGATGCTTTCTTCTCCTGGCTCATCAAGGTTTTAGAAAGACTTTCCTAAAAATCTTGCCATTTATATCCATAACTCCCATCTCTATGGGTATGAATTCAATGATAATACCCACAAAAATTTGTACAGGAAAGAATTTTTCCTGGGGCCTGGTTTATTCTCTCCCTTCTTCTGGTTTTGGTCTCTTCTTGGATGGAAGTGACGGGTTCATCATGGCAGTAGATGCCCGAGTTGCCCTGCAGTCTCAAGGAGACCTGCTCTAGTCCAGTAAACCAATTCAACCTGCTGAGATTTTGACTGAAGCATTCCCATCTTTGGCTGAATCTCAATATAATTTAAAGACTTTCCTAAGGCCAGTCATCAGCATCAGAGTTGATACTGAGCACATTCATTCATTCATGCTCATGCCCAGTCACGTCCAACTCTTTGCAACCCCATGGACTACAGCTGCTTCTAAAATAATCACTCAGATCCAGACTTCTCTATGAAAATCTATAAGCTTCTAATAAAATTAAATTTGTGAAGTTATCTGGTGTTATTTTACTAATCAAAATCACCACAGGTACCTTCCTATTCATCTCAGAAAGTAAAGATCAATCTGGAAAGCAAGACTAAGAGTAGATTCAAAGGCCAGATGGAGATGAGATTTACCCAGCCTTATCTCTTCCGAGACAAAGACCATGTGCACTTTCAATCAGGATGCATTCACAGTCAGCAGGAACCCAGGGCCCTCTCCTCCTGCCTGCAGTAACATTGCTAAAGATGCTGAGCATTGGAATTACTTCTCATTTGCAAATGGTAATTTTCATATTTACAAATAGTAATCATCTAAATGTAAAACTTCCTTAAGTAAATAGATTATTAGACATAAATATGTAGCCCTCTAGATGACCACATGATGTGAAGAGCCAACTCACTGGGAAAGACCCTGATGCTGGGAAAGATTGAGGGTAGAAGAAGGTGGTATCCGAGGATGACTTGGTTAGATAGCATCACTGACTCAGTGGACATCTGAGAAAACTCCTGGGAGATAGTGGAGGACAGAGAGCCTGGTGCACTGCAGTCCATGGGGTTTGCAGCACATGCAGTCCGACTCACAAAGAGTCGGACACGACTTGAACACAACAACAAATATGCAATTTTCCAAATGTCTCTGTAGCAAATCAAAGGGCTCTGCTGCCACAAGTCCAAAATTCTCTGGTACCATTTCATTTTACCTGGGGATTCCCAGATGGTGCTAATAGTAAAGAACCCACCTACCAATGCAGGAGAGACATAAGAGATCCGGGTTTGATCCCTGGGTCCAGAAGATCCCCTGGAGGAGGAAATAGCAACCCACTCCAGTATTCTTGCCTGGAGAATCCCACGGACAGAAGAACCTGGAGGACTACAGTCCAGGGGGTCTCAAAGAGTCAGACACAACAGAGCGACTTAGCACACCTGCACACATTTTACCTAATACTGTTAAATATATTTTCTGCAGTTACCATCCCCTTTTTACTTTTTTACTTTCAAATTTTGCCTTTTAGAGCCCAGGCATTTTGTGATTCTGACTTAAATGCTTTTAAGGTTAATAAACTTTTCCTAATTCACAAAAAGGATAACAAAATCAGGCAGTTTCCCCAATTTTATGTTTTCATTCAAGACTATCAGAAGTGCTACTGCTTAAAGGATAGCAGAATATTGAATTACTAATAAACAAATACTGAGGGAAACAATGTTTCAGTCAAATGATTAAAAATCAATGTGATGCAGAGAACATTTTAATTCAACGTAATTTGTATAGCACACCAAAAAAGAGTGAGGTGCTGTGGATGACACAAAGTTGAAACACTGTTTCTGCTGTCAGCCCGAATGGTCTATGAACCGTGTCAGGAAAATAGACAGCTGTGTAAAAGGGTATGCACGGAAAACTCCACCATGGGTGAACAAAACTCTTTCTCCTCTCAGGTGATCAGGAGGCTGGTAGACTGTGGCTGAATAGGACAGAACGCACAGGAATAGGAAAGGACAGGAGCTGGAAAGAGGAGGTAGGAAAAGGAGGACTTTCTAGCTAGGCTGAAGAAAGAGGAGACAGCTTAAGGAAAGAAAAAGATAGCACCATGCCTTCATGGAGAAGCAGAAAGCAAACTGTTACTCAAAGTGGAAGGCTTACATAGAGATACAGTTAGAGATACAAGTAGAGGTCAGGGAATGAATCAGGACCTTGGATGCCAAGCTGAAGAGTCTAGGTAGTTCCCTTGAGGCAGCTGGAAGACAACAGAGGTGGCTGAGCATAGGAAGATGTGAAAGATTAATGTCCCTGTGTCGTGCAAAATGAGGGACTGGGGTGGGGGAGGGGAGTAAATGATGGATAACCAGTGTAAGGTACTGAACTAGATCAGGCATAAGCCAGGCTGGTGAAGGAGGCAATAGTAAGGAAGGAGGAAGGTAAGAGCTGTTGAAGAGAATGTTTTGGTTCAGAGGCTAATTGAATAGGGAGGACAGAGACAGAAAACACACTATTTTTACATCCAAATAACTGGGATCATTAATCAAAACACCACAAAGTCAAAGACAGTAAATATGATGGCTGCTGATTTTAGATGAAAAATGTCCAGGATTAAAAGAACCACACTTATTCAGAGCTTGCCACGGGTCAGCTCATGTAACTGTCATGGAAATATTCCCGTTTTACAAACCAGAGAACTGAGGCCAGTGTCTTGCGGGGAGTGAGTGACAAGAGTTGAGACCTGAACCCAGACCATGGTTTTGTATTGAACTTTCAAGTTTCCAAGAGGAGACTGGTGATGTGGGGCAGAGACCTAGAAGAATAATCAGAGCTGGAGACCGAAATTTAGGAGTAACAGCAGCAGCCTGGGATGAGAGAGCAGACAGTTGGAGGTGGAAGCCAGGGGCCGAGCTCTGCCTGGCCCTTTGTCTTGGTTTCCATTGCAGATCTGAAATCAATAAGAGTGGCTAACAGGATCCTGTGATAAACGACCTAAATTCAGAAACTGACTTTGAGAAATAAAGAGGCCATGTCTTTGTTTTCTTCCCATTCCATGCACTTGTCACTTTCTCTGTTCTTTCCACAAAGCCAGAGATCTGTATCACAACCATCAGAGATTCAATCAGCCGAGGACAGTCAGGAAAGAGAAATTATGCAGTAATTTGAAGTTAAATGGTTAACATAAAGGGCATATTAACTATAAAAGGGGATTAGATTTACAAGAGACCAGCTAATAAGAAGTGAAAAGGACTTTAAAGAGCATAGGACTAGCAGATATAGAGAGAAGCCACTACCTCTAGAGTTGAGATAGATTATCCCCTAGCTCGGGTTTCCCTGGTGGCTCAGACGGTAAAGAATCAGTCTCCTGAAATGCAGGAGATCCAGGTTTGATCCCTGGGGCAGGAAGATCCCTTGGAGAAGGATATGGCAATCCCCTGCAGCATTCTTGCCTGGAGAATTCCATGTACAGAGGAGCCTGGAAGGCTACAGTCCATGGGGTCACAAAGAGTCAGACATGACTGAAGTGACTAACACAACAATAACAGATATCAAGCCTGGATAACCATCTTCAGACTGCTTTTCTGTAAAATAAAACAAAATCCTTGTCTATAACCTGGAGCTAAGTACAGTTTCTAACTCAAAAGGTACAGGACTACTTAGCTTTCAAATATGTAAAACAAAATCTGCCAGAGGAAAACAACTAGCAAGTCAACAATCAGTGATAGATTTCAATACATCTGTTTCTAAAATCAAGTGATTTTAAACATTAGAATTAAAATGCAGAAATTATCAGTCTGGATAAAAAAAAACATACCCCCAACTACATGCTATTGGAAATGGAATTTAAGTTTTAAAAATGCAAACAGGTAGAAAATAACAAGATGGAAAAGTATATGCCATGCTAACAGGGAGTATAAGAATCGGCAAAAATAGGCAAGGAATGTTACAGAGAAATGAGAATCATTTCATAATGATAAGGTAGCCAACTCATCAAGACGTAATTCTAAATGTGACATACCTAATAACAGAGCTTCAAAACACATGCAGCAAAAATTGACAGAGCTAAAGGGAGAAATAAACCCACAATCATGGTGGAGATTTTGTCATTCCCCTCTCAGTAACTGATGGAAAAAATGGACAGAAAATCACTAAGGATATAGAGACTTGAATAACACCAGGTAACAACTCGACCTCACTGACATTTCTAGAACATCCCACCTGACAACTGTAGAATACACAATTTTTTCAACTGCACATAAAATAGTCACTGAGTTAGACCCTTATCCAAGACCAAAACCAGCTGATGAAGCAAGTAAACATCAGAAATAATTTTGAAGACTTTACACAATTAACAAGTAAGATCCCTGCCTACGTGGCACACATCTCAGCAAACAGAGACAAAAACATTCTTTTCAAACCACACGAAGTGAAGTGAAATGAAAGTTGTTCAGTTGTGTCCGATTCTTTGCGACCCCATGGACTATACAGTCCTTGAAATTCTCCAGGCCAGAATACTGGAGTGGGTAGTCTTGTATTACTTGGGAATACAAGTAATATTCCCAAGTATATTCGATCCCTTCCCAAGCCAAGGATCAAAGCCAGGTCTCCCACATTGCAGGCGGATTCTTTACCAGCTGAGTCACAAGGGAAGCCCCTCAAACCACACGAGTCAGTACTAAAAATTGTGTGTCCCTGACTGTGGCAGGCAGCCTCCAATATGGTCCCCAGTGGTCTTCACCTCCCAGCAATCTCACCCTATGTGTATTCCCATCTAGTACAGACTGGACTTAGTGATCCACTTCTGATGAATAGAATTAAGATGTAATGGCTATAATTCAGAGACGAGGTCATAAAAGGCTGCCTGGGGCTGCTATCTCTCTCTCTCTCTCTCTGAACACTCCTTCTAGGAGAAGCCACCTGCTACATGATGAAATCCACCTGGTGAGGAAATGAGGCCTCCTGCCAACGTTGAGTCATGTGAGTGAACCATGAAAGTTGCTCTCCAACCCCCATCAAATCTTCAAATGCCTGGAGTCCTACCAAAAGCCTCTCAAAACCTCATGACAGATCCTGAGATAGAACCACCCAGGTAAGCTGCTTCTATATTCCTGACCCTCAGAAACTCTGAGATAATAAATGTTTGTTGTTCTAAACTACTAAGTTTTGGAGGTAATTTGTCACCAAACAATAGATAATATCTAAGCTATTAGGAAAAAAAAAAAACTGTCCAAACTGAAATTTATACAATCTACTTTGCCTGACCAGAAAGCAATACAATTAAATATTAATGACAAATCTTCCTTAAAATTTTTAAACTGTTTTAAATAATTTTTGGATAAGAAGGCTGTCAAACTGAAATTATCAACTATTTAGAGATGAATGAAAATGAAAACATTACATATCAACACCCATGGGATGCAGTCAAATATATTAAGAAATACTTTTAGCTCGAAAGTCTGGTATTTATTAGAAACCAGGAAAAGACTAATGGGAAATTAACTAAACAACTGACTCAAGCAACTCGATGGAAAGAACCAAAAAATAATACACTCCAAAGAGTTAAAAAGGGTTAGTAATAAAAGTTAGAATGCTTTAAACGATAGACTTAGTCAAAACCAACATTCTTTGACTAATAAAAGAGAAGAACTTTTGGCATTTCTAATTTCTAACTGGTAAAAAAAAGGGAGAGAAGATGTAAATAAACATTAGAAATGCAAAAAAGAACATAACTTGAATCTTTATCTGGAGCTATTTTCGTAAAGACTGCATTTAATTATATGCCCAAAACTGGAATATCCAATTCAAATTAAATTTTCTAATATAGTCCAATAGAACTTTTGGAAGGATGGAAATATTTTGTATCTTCACTGTCAAATATGTTAGCATTGGCCACACATTGATACAACCCTAGAGCAATTGATACATCATTACTGCAACTAACTGAATTTTTAAATATTACTTCATTTGAATAAACTTAATCACATATGTCTGGTGACAACTGTAATAGATAACACACTTCTAGAAAAAAATTATAAAAGTTAAGAGGTAGAAAAATTTACTTAGTCTGAACACTATGAAGGAATTTGAAAGTGCAGTCAAAAATATACTTTAAAGATGTTTATTAGGTGAGTTCTACTAAACATTCATAAATAATGTTACAAATTTGCAAAGTATAGAAAGATCTCAAAATCTCAATTATTTCTTCAAAGTTAACTCTGAAACCAAATTCCAATAAGAAAGCGTAGAGAGGAGCTTCCCTGGTGATCCAGTGGTTGTTGACTCCGTACTTCCACTGCAGGGAAACAGCTTCAATCCCTGGCCCAGGAACTAAGATCCCATATACTGCAGAGTGCAGCCAAAATTTTTTAATAAATAAATAAACAAGTACAGTTTCAGTTCAGTTCAGTTCAGTCACTCAGTCGTGTCCGACTCTTTGCCACCCCATGAACCACAGCATACCAGGCCTCCCTGTCCATCACCAACTCCCGGAGTTCACCCAAACCCATGTCCATCGAGGCGGTGATGCCATCCAACCATCTCATCCTCTGTCATCCCCTTCTCTTCCTACCCTCAATCTTTCCCAGCATCAGGGTCTTTTCCAATGAGTCAGCTCTTCACATCAGGTGGCCAAAGGGAGTTTCAGCTTCAACATCAGTCCTTCCAATGAACACCCAGGACTGATCTCCTTTAGGATGGACTGGTTAGATCTTGCAGTCCAAGGGACTCTCAAGAGTCTTCTCCAACACCACAGTTCAAAAGCATCAATTCTTCGCTGCTCAGCTTTCTTTATAGTCCAACTCTCACATCTATACATGACCACTGGAAAAACTATAGCCTTGATTAGACGGACCTTTGTTGGCAAAGTAATGTCTCTGCTTTTGAATATGCTATCTAGGTTGGTCATAACTTTCCTTCCAAGGAGTAAGCATCTTTTAATTTCATGGCTGCAGTCACCATCTGTAGTGATTTTGGAGCCCAGAAAAATAAAGTCAGCCACTGTTTCCACTGTTTCCCCATCTATCTGTCATGAAGTGATGGGACCAGATGCCATGATCTTCGTTTTCTGAATGTTGAGCTTTAAGCCAACTTTTTCACTCTCCTCTTTTACTTTCATCAAGAGCCTCTTTAGTTCTTCACTTTCTGACATAAGGGTGGTGTCATCTGCATATCTGAGGTTATTGATATTTCTCCCAGAAGTCTTGATTCCAGCTTGTGCTTCCTCCAGCGCAGCATTTCTCACGATGTACTCTGCATAGAAGTTAAATAAGCAGGGTGACAATATACAGCCTTGACGTACTCCTTTTCCTATTTGGAACCAGTCTCATGATGGAGAGGTCTGACAGAATGTGGTCCACTGGAGAAGGGAATGGCAAAACACTTCAGTATTCTTGCCTTGAGAACCCCACGAACAGTATGAAAAATACAGTTTATCTTCTCACTAATGCTCAAGCTCTGTTGCTGATCAACAGGAGGCTATGCTCATTACAGTGACTCAAGGGCCCAGGCTGGCTTTTTATGTTGCTGGGCAGGAAGTCAGAGGTAGAAAGAAATAGCCCTGGATATGTTGCTGTAACAAAAAAATCCTTGGCCCAGAATTGTGACATTGGTTCCACTTCCAACTTGTTGGCCCAAACTAATAACATGGCTGGACCCAACTCCAAAGACTCTAAGTCCCCCACAAGCTGTGCCTCATGGCCAAGGGAAAAAAAAAAAAAAAACACTTTTGGAGAAAATCTAATTAAATCAGGAATCAGAGAAAGACACCCACCGTTGGCCATACTAGTCAGTATCATACTTGAAATCCTTGCCAATGCAAGAAGAATTAAGGGATGAAATGATATTAGTATTGGAAAAAAGAACAGATGTCATAATGAAGACAATGTGTGCATCAACTTAGAAAATCCAATGAAATCAACTAATATGCGAATTAATTACAAGCATTAAAACTAAAGGACACTTCAGAAGAAAGTGGCCATATCCAAGGCCAATGGAGTCACTAGAAAGACAATTCAAAATTATGTGGGCTTCTCTGGTGGTCCAGTAGTTAAGAGTCTGCCTTGCAATGAAGGGGACAACAGTTTCGATCCCTGATCTGGGAAGATTCCACATGCCTCGGAGCAACTAAGCCCACGCACTTCCACTACTGAAGCCTTCACTCTAGAGCCCATGCTCTGCAGCAAGAGAAGCCACCACACTGATGTGCCCACGCACCGCAGCTAGAAAGCGGCCCTCGCAGCAACAAAGACCCAGCACAGCCAAAATAATAATAAAGAAAGACAGAAATTGTTTTAACAGAGAAAGAAATTCTGGAGAAAGATTTCCTTCTCAGAAGCAAATCCAGTTATCAGATATCTAGGAATAAATTTATCAGGAAAAATAAAAAGATGAGGAAATTGATGTTCAGAAGGGTTAAGTGCATGCGTTACTGAAGTACACGTAACTCAAGTGGAGTTCATGGTGTATTTCTAAAGCAGATTTATCAACTATTTAGATAACTTTCTAAAGTTATGAAAGATATGAAAAGTTATGAAAGATAACTTTCAACTCTAAAAAAAAAAGGAAATATATAAAACAAAAGTGATTAAATGAAATTTTTTTACTAGAGAAAAGAATTACAATGATCCTGAATGAGAAGATTTAATACTGTTAAGATTTTAGTTTAAAAACCAATTATCTATACACTCAAGGTAATTCCAATCAAAATCCCAATAATTAATTACATCAAGCTAATACTAAAATTCACATCTAAATGTCCAAGAATTTCCAAGAAAATAGCTTTTTAAAAAGCAATTTCCTTACCAAATGTGCTAATAAAGTTACAGAAAATACAACTGTGTAACTCTAGGACAGGAATAAACAAATATACAACGGGATCAAACCAGTCAATCCTAAAGGAAGTCAACCCTGAATATTCACTGGACGGACTGATGCTGAAGCTCCAATACTTTGGCCACCTAATGCGAAGAGCCAACTCATTGGAAAAGACCCTGATGCTGGGAAAGATTAAAGACAAAAGGTAAAGGGGGCAACAGAGGATGAGATGGTTGGGTGGCATCACTGACTCAATGGACATGAGTTTGAGCAAACTCAGGGAGATGGTGAAGGATAGAGGAGCCTGGCGTGCTGCAGTCCATGGGGTCACAAAGAGTCAGATATGACTTACCAGCTGAATGACAGCAACAAATAAAGACACTAAACAGAAGATCAGAAGTAGACCCATTTCATATCAGACATAGTTGGCTCTTCATATCAATGGTGATGAAACAGACAATTCAGTAACTGTCACTGGAGAAATCTAATAGCCATCTGTGAAAAAATTAAAATATATCTACCCCACACTACCTAACCACAAAATTCAGATGTATTATAAAAATAGTGGCCAAAACTCGAGACCACTGCTTTTATGACCTTGGCAGAGTAAAGAAACATACAAATCCCAGAAACTATCAACGAAAAGACCAGCTTATTTGCTCACATAGAAATTTAAAACTTGACAAAAGATTCTATAAGCATCATTATAATACTAGAGAACATAACTGCAAAGAATTAAAATTTATAAAACATAAATATATAAAATGTATAATATATAAAGCATTTCTCTAAGTCAAGAAAAAGACAAACAATAAATATCTAAGTCACAGAAAGAAATAAAACTAATATACTTTGGAATGATATCTTACAACTATTATAAATTAAATACACATTAAAAATACAATAAAAGCCTTTTATGACCAAATCTTGCAACATTTCTGCTTTTTTTTTAAATTTTTGTGGGGATGTGTGTGGGTGTGTGTGAATAAGGATAGTCAGATAGATATTCTCAAGTTTGGAAGGGCAAGTTGGCAAAAACATTATACTCCTGCACCCATTTTTACCTCCAATAATCCATCATGCTAGAATATTTTTAAATCTCTTTTATGATTTATATTAAGATAATTTTCTAAATTTTACTTAGAATAATGAGAACTCTGACTAGAAATAGTCAACTAAAACAAATATTATAACTACCAGAAATGTAAGCACATGGAAATGCCCATAACAAAATGAAAAGCATGATATCAAATTACATAATAAAAGCTATAGTAACAGTGTGAGTGGTACTGTTAACATTTGTTGACCATTTACTAAGCCCTTACTATCTACTAACTTATTTCATTTACACAATCCCTGTATGAAGTAAATACTACCTTTTTACCCATAAAGGATAAATTGATGCCTCAAGTGTTTGGATGGATTCACTTATATAAGGTAACTAGGTGGTGTCTGCAAACACTCTAAGTGTTCTGAGTTTGGTTAATGAAGGTTTTCAAGTTGAGATTCTAATACTGTCACCTCACCCACCCCCTGCTAACTCAGGGCAATCTAGGATCCTTGCCAAAGTTGAGAAGCAAAGGATAAACCAACAGAGAAGGTCAAAGTTCTGCCTGCCTTCCCAGAGGAAGATCACATCTCTGGCTTGATGACCTGGGAAATAACAGGCGGAAATTCCTCTGCCCACCTTCAGCTCACCTGAGACACAAGAGGCATCTCAAGGCTGAAGTGGATGCTTAAACTCAGTGAGTGATTGGCAAGAACACCTACCTGGGTTCTCATCTCCTAAAAACACCACCAGGCCACTATGATTATATAAGCAGGCTGACCCTAAATAACGTAGAACAGTGGGTGTTAGAAAAGCTGTAGAAGAGTCTTCCACCCCTCAGGGTGTAGAAGAGTCTCCCACCCCTCCCTCCCTGATCTCCCAACCATAGTTTCCATCCTTAAGGACCCCCAACACTCACAGCTCTGCCCTCACTTTCCCAACTCACTCCAGAAGGAAGCACAGAATTCTGAAACTTGATTATCACTCAAAGAAATATTTGCATAAGATTAAAAAAAAAAAAAGAATAGCCCTGGAGCAAACAGTGCATTGCACAGAGGAATTATTCAATGGTAGTCTTTCCAGCATCATTGGGGGAATACTTGAGACAGAGTCCTTCCCAGACTCTGTCCCCCACCTCCCAATATGGGCTGTTGCTGATACAGCTGATCCACGTGGCAAACAGCTCAGTAAGCAATCAGCTCTGTCTTTTCACATCATGGAGAAGATAACCTGATTTCCCCCACAAGTATAATATATTTGATCATTAAAAACTCTAGAAGTCCTCATGGAAAAATTAAAGAGTATGAGAATAGAAACCTGAAAATATGGTGGGTGGCCTCAGACCAGCCCTGAAAGCACAGCGGCAAGGAAGGTGCTGATGCAGTTGATGAAAACTTTAGATGCTTTAAGGCTTTCCGGAAGCACAGGTCAAAGGCTGGTGCTATATTCGGACCTGTAAAGGAACAATTTCAAGCTCCTTAAGGAGCCATTTCAAGCTCATATCAGAGTGGCACTAAAGCACTGTGTGTTCCATGGCTCCTACTGATGTATGACTTGACCAGCTGGGCGTCTGAAACATCTCAGACAGCTCGGGTACAGACCCTGGAGATAAATGGTAGAAGGACACCGAGCTTATTAACCACAGCCACAAAGCAGTTTTAATTAGAAAGTAAAAAAGGCATTTGAGGTTAACACTCAAGATCCCCTGGCAGGAGAGCATTAATGAGGCTGGGAGAGAGAAGGGACAGAGCAGTGACTGAGAAGGAACAATACATGCAAAGGTCCTGGCAGAGAAACTAAAACAAGACCAGTGTGGGCAGAAGAGAGCAAGATGGGGAAAGCAAGGAAGAGCTGGACCAGCCCAGACTGCAGGGTGGCCAGGGCCTGGATGCCACAGGCCTTTCAAGACATGATAAGAAGTTGAGATTGTGTTCTATGTGCTTTGGAAAGCCATGAAAGCAGGGAGGGTATGAACGATCCATGTTTTTTAATGATCAGTGGCTGGGTAGAGAATGGATAGGGGAGGAGCAAGAATACACTTGGGGGGATCACTTAGGTGGCTACCGGGTGGTCTAGACCAGCCTCTGGGCCACAGAACAGTACCTCCTGTCAGATCAGTGGCAGCATTATGTTAGAAATAAAGTGCATGGTAAATGGAATATGCTGGAATCATCCCAAAACCATCACCCCACTTCATGGAAAATCGTCTTCCATGAAATCAATCCCTGGTGCCAAAAAGTCTGGGGACCCCTGGTCTAGATGCAAGATGGTAGTGGCCTGTGATGAAGGCAGCAGTGGAGCTGAAGGGAAGGAGCAGATCTGAAGACTTGTTGATGGACTGGATGCAAGTGGCAAGGAGAGGAGGGTGTTAAGAGTAAGAAGGGGAGACAACAGGAAGAACAGGGTTGGAGCTGAAGATCGAGTTCAGCCTTGGACACGTTGCTGAGATGGCATCCAGGCCTCTATAAAGCAGGCAACATATGCTCCGGGAGGCAGGCAGAGGCCGCAGAGTCCTGCCCCCACCCCAAAAGACTTTCCCAGCAGTCGCTATGGTTTGAGTTCTCAGCACTGGCCTCCTTTCATTGGGGAATTGGGGGCTTGCAGGAGGGTACTACCGCACATCACATTACATGCTGCACACGCATGTCACATTACAGCCCCAGATCTGCAAGCTCACTGCTGAGGAGGCTGTGAACCGGGAGGAGGGAGGAAGGCACAGGCTGGGACATTTCTGATGATGAGACAAGCCCAGGGCAGGCCCTGGGAGGTGGCTGGAGAGGGAGGCATCTCAGGAGGAGACTGCCAGTTAGGGCCTGCCTGAAAGATCTGTACAAACCACCTTCTGTTCAGCTCAGATCCCTGACTGCAGAGACAAAGATGTCAATTAAAGAGAAGCACCTGAGATTCCTGTGAGGTGCCTGTCATCAGGCAGAGGCACAGGAATACTGGCGTAGGCAGAATCCATTTCCACTGCCTGCCAGGAAGGGACATGCACGCGCTTCCCTGAGGATGCCCTGGGGCTGATCAGAGAAAGTCAGCGTGAGTGGCACAGGCCTCAGCACACAAATGTGTCTGGTTGGGCATCGATGTTTTTATTATAGTTCTCAAGAATTACTCCTGACCCTCTCCTCTGTCTGAAGACATGGGTGTGCCATCTCCTGCAGAAACTTCCTTTCAGCCCAGTGCAGACTTAGGAGTCAGACCACACAGTTTTGTAGCCCAGCTTTGCCATCTACTGTGCAACCTCAGGCAAGTCACTTAACCTCTCTGTGCCTCATGTGTCTCATCTGTAAAATGAACATGGCAATAGTAGAGGGGAGCGCCCTCCTGGGATAGCACTGTGAGGAGCTCTGCAGACCCACTTCTCAATGAAACAAGCCTAACTTGTGAAATCTATTTGAAAACAAACAACTATTTAAAGTCTCTGAAAACTGTCCTAAAGGCATGTAGCCAATAAACACTTGTTCGAGAAAATCTACTACAACTTGCTAAGACATTGAGAATCTGTGGCACCTGAGTTGCAACCCCTGCCCTCCTATCCACCCAGCTCAACCCCCTCCCCCTCATCCACTCTGGGCATCTGTGGCCAAGAAGAGAGCTTCCTCATCCCTCAGTTCCTAAACAAGTGGTACAGGGCACTGGGAGGGGCAGGCTGCCAGCGTTTCTCATGCTTCCAAATCCAATGAATGTGTGTTAAGTTGCTTCAGTCATGTCCAGCCCTTTGCATCTCCATGGACTGTAGCCCTCCAGGCTCCTCTGTTCGTGGGATTCTCCAGGCAAGAGCACTGGAGTGGGGTGCCATCTCCTCCTCCAGATCTTCCTGACCCAGGGATCAAACCCACATCTCTTAAGTCTCCTGCTTTGGCAGGCAGGTTCTTTACCATTAGCGCCACCTGGGAAGAGGCTAAATTCCTGGTGAGTTCAGTCAAGAGATTAGGGCTCCTTTCTTCTGCGCATCTCCCATTCATTGGATGGATGCTCTAACCCGGGGTCATCAAACCAAGAACACTGGGGACCCAACTGCCCCTGCCCCCTCCTCACTCAGAGGGCAGAGGCTTCACACATTAAGAGAGGCAAGCTGAGAAGACCAGTGGTTACTGCCCCCCCATCCCCCAGTGTGGGAGCAGTGCTCAGAGTTTTCTGGGGGAAGAAGCAACCCCCAAACGAAATGATCCTATTTGAAATGGAATGTGGGAAAGTTCAAGCCCAAGAGTGCTCTTGGAAACAATAGGGATTTTGATCATAAGAAAATGAGAAGAGACTAGTAGCCTCTTGTATTCAACTGTAGCAAACTAAACCACAGGCCAGCTAGCTCATTAGAAAGGACCAGGAAAAGAGTTACAAAAAGCCCTCAGTTCAGTTCAGTTCAGTTCAGTCACTCAGTCGTGTCGGACTCTTTGTGACCCCATGAATTGCAGCACGCCAGGCCTCCCTGTCCATCACCAACTCCCGGAGTTCACTCAGACTCACGTCCATCAAGTCAGTGATGCCATCCAGCCATCTCATCCTCTGTCGTCCCCTTCTCCTCCTGCCCCCAATCCCTCCCAGCATTAGAGTCTTTTCCAATGAGTCAACTCTTCGCATCAGGTGGCCAAAGTACTGGAGTTTCAGCTTTAGCATCATTCCTTCCAAAGAAATCCCAGTGTTGGGGGCCAGAGTGAGGTACTCCGCCCATGGCAAAGGTCATGAGGAAGGAGGCTCGACATGCGCAAAGGCGGGATCGAGCCTCAGGAGTCCCCCTGGAAATCCTCGAGCATCTACCCCCATTAACCAGAGCCTGCCTACTTTACTACTTTGTGCTCTCACCTACACCTCTGACTTTACAGGGGGCTGTCCCCCACCACCTCTTTCGGAGAAGGAGTTAACTTAGAGCTCCAGTTAATAATAATTCCTGGGCGTGATAAGAGTGTTTTAACCTACAAACTCCTCTGAAGGTTCTCTAGCCTGCCTGACAGGCTTGTCCGGCCACATGTGATTGCTCACAGCCTCCCAACCATGAGAGGCACGAGATGCTTTAAACCTTCTAAAAACAGGTTCCTTAGAAAAGTTAGAAAACTATTAGTATAAGTATAATGGGCTGATTGGAAATTGTATTGGTGAAGGGTTTTTCATTTGTTGAGCCAATGTTTGTTGCTAAGTCTCCATATCCCCTGCCCTTACACACATTAATGAATATATAGAAGAAATAAGTATTAACCTTTGATATTAATCGCGTTAGACCACCTTAGGCTAAATAAATTCTTTCCTTAACTAAAACCCACTACACCCTCACCCTATAGGAATGTAACTTTATTTGGGTGGCGTCTGTTTTAAGAATAATCACCCTTGGAGAAAAACGTGTTCTGACCACTGTCACAAGGAGAGGGTCGTAAATTGTCAGCAGGCCCCCCTGGCCAGAAGATGATGTAACACCCCTAAGACCTCTGTATACATTTGTGTGAAGCACCTGACTTTAATAAAAGTCAGGACTGCTGACCCCGCATGACTTTTGTATAACATCTCAGTGTATAAAAACAGACTCTGGAAAATAAAGAATTGGGATCAGTTTCTCGAAATACTGGTCTCCCCATGTCTCTCTCTCTTTCACTCTGGCTGAGTCTCCATCTGGAGCACGGAACCCACCATGCTTACTAATTATGCCTGGGCTTCTGAGATCCGACCGGGGAGGCCTCAGTGTCTCCTCTCCTTCGGGAGAACGGAAGGACGCCTGTGGCCTACGTAAGTGGTGCAAACTTCTTGTCTTGAAGTTTTATTGGTCTCCTGCGTAAACCAAGCCACTCAGCCTCTTTTCTCCACTGAATTTTCCTACTGAGCTATCCTTATTCTATTACTCTTTATATCTTTAATTAATATCTAATTGAAGCTATTGTATCCTGACCCTCGCCGACGCCGTCCCCGCTTCGAATACCCTGGATCAGCCGGGGCTGGACCCCGGCATCCCAGGGCTGATCTCCTTCAGAATGGAGTGGTTGGATCTCCTTGCAGTCCAAGGGACTCTCAAGAGTCTTCTCCAACACCACAGTTCAAAAGCATCAATTCTTCGGCGCTCAGCCTTCTTCACAGTCCAACTCTCACATCCATACATGACCACAGGAAAAACCATAGCCTTGGCTAGACAGACCTTTGTTGGCAAAGTAATGTCTCTGCTTTTGAATATGCTATCTAGGTTGGTCATAACTTTCCTTCCAAGGAGTAAGCATCTTTTAATTTCATGGCTGCAGTCACCATCTGCAGTGATTTTGGAGCCCAGAAAAATAAAGTCTGACACTGTTTCCCCATCTATTTCCCATGAAGTGATGGGACCAGATGCCATGATCTTCGTTTTCTGAGTGTTGAGCTCTAAGCCAACTTTTTCACTCTCCTCTTTCACTTTTATCAAGAGGCTTTTGAGTTCCTCTTCACTTTCTACCATAAGGGTGGTGTCATCTGCATATCTGAGGTTACTGACATTTCTCCTGGCAATCTTGATTCCAGCTTGTGTTTCTTCCAGTCCAGCGTTTCTCTTGATGTACTCTGCATATAAGTTAAATAAGCAGGGTGACAATATACAGCCTTGACGTACTTCTTTTCCTATTTGGAACCCTACTGAGCTCAAAATAAACCCCAAAGACTGGCCTCAAAAACTGCCTCTGCCCTCCACGTATAAAACAGAGAGCCAGTGGGAAGCTGCTGTATAGCACAGGGAACGCAGCTCAGAGCTCTGTGATGACCTAGATGGGTGGGATGGGGGGGGTGAAGGTCCAAGAGGGAGGGGACATATGTATACATATAGCTGATTCACCTTGTTGTACAGCAGAAACTAAAACAACTTTGGAAAGCAATTATACTCTAATAAAATAGGAAAAAACTACCCCTGCCCTAGTTAAACTGGATGAGAGGTAGATAATTGACGCCCCAGTTTAAAAAAATTGAGCAATCAGCCAGCAAATGATGGAGACAAACATCTGGGTGTGATGCCAAACGAGGCAAGCATCTTGACAGAGATGAGGAGGAAACACAAAGAGACAGCCACCCCCACCTCACCCCCCACCCACCAAAACCACTCTCATCCCTGAGTGATGGTTGTGCACACGCCCTTCACTCTGGAACTCAATCATTTCACTTTCTCTCTGTGGATAATGGAGGTCAGTGATTAAAATGAGTCCTGCAGAAATTAAGAATAATTCTACATCACCACATTCATCGAATCATGCTCAAATTAGACAATGTTTGGTAAAGCACTTTGCGAACTACAAAATACACCATACATGTTGACTAGCATTATTTTATACTTTATAGGGCAATTAATATAAGGTAGTAATTAAGATGACAAATTCGAGGGTGAAGCACAGAGGTTCAAAGCCATCGCCTCTTGATTTGGGGAGTTACCTAGCTTCTCTGAGATGCAGTGACTTCATAGATGAAATATGTTATGTACGTCACAGACAACACGCTTCTAAAGCTCTGATACATCACCTGGTACCCAGCCAGTGACAACCAGTGAAAGTTGTTATCATAAACATAAACTAGCACTAATATCTGACTAGGTTGATTTAGAAGCAGAATTTACTGGGACCCCAAAGCCAAATCTGAAAATAGAAAATTGACACTAATTTATTAACTTGTTAGAAACAAGATCTAAAAAGAGATGGACCAGCTGCTTTTTAAAAATTCAGTCATTGACCTGTTAGATGTTGCTGGTATATTTCCATATTCCCAGGAAGGTTCCACTTTATAAAGATAGTTCTAGAGTGCATCAGAAGGGTATTTGCTGGTGGTGGATAGCGATGTACATTATAGTGCTTTTGACTGACATTAGAAAGACTTTCAGCAGTTTCTCAAAGGCACAAAAGATTATTCTTTTGTCCTTCAACTTCTCTTTAACACAGATCATGAGAACATTATTTAGCTGGAGCCATGTTGCTTCTGGCAGAAACACAGGGTGTCCTTTTTGAGTTCATACCTTAGGTAAGTCCCTGTCTGACCACTTTGTTCTCCAGATGAAAAGGTGACCCAATCTCCATAGAAGAAATGATCTGTTGGCTTCAACCAATTCAAGAGGAAAGCAACATAGCTTTGTTACATTAATATTCTTTTATAAGCAAGCTGCCCTGGGGGTTTTCTTTGATTACAGCCTCTAAAATGGATTTATTTTCTAAATGTTGACCTTTACCAGGTATCTTGTAGACAATAAATAATCTCCAAGCGGCCCCGTATTTACCAAGATATACCACCTACTATATGTGCATTGATTTTTTTAAGCCACAAACTCGCTCAACTTTATCTACTGAAAATATCCCCAGCAAAATAATGCTTCATTCTTTTCCCACCTCCAAATCCTACAGTACACAAATGTACAACGGAATTTGTATGCAGCATAGTAGGGGTTGGAGTGGATCTGACTTTTGGTATAAAATAGTTTCTTTAGTTCTTATTGTTAAGTAGCTTTTCCCAAGAAATGTGCTAAATTTATTGGAATGAAAAGTACATTCATACTCAAATGATATTTACATTTCGCAAGCATACAGATCACTGTCCTCTACTCTTTCAGCTACAAGTTCAAGCACTGGGTCAGTGCTCTGGCTCAAATTCCTTGCCCTCCCCAGTGCCATGCTCAAGTTGAGGCCTCCATCATGTCTTGCCTGGACTGAGGCAGCAGCTTCCTACTGCCACCTAAGGCCCCCTAAGCTGCACACACTTAGAACTCGTATTCTGCCCTCCTGGGTTCTGACAGGGGGTGTGCTGGACCTTGCTTATCCTGGATGAGAGAGGGGACTATAACATTTTCAGGAATCTTGTAAGCTAAATTCCAAACATAGCCATTATTTAAAAGCCAAGTTAGGGGCTTCCCTGGTGGCTCAGTGGTAAAGAATCTGCCTGCCAATGCAGGCGACACGGGTTCGATTTCTGATCCGGGAATGTCCCACAGGCTGCAGAGCAGCTAAGCCCGTGAACCACAACTATTGAGGCTGTGTGCTAGAGCCTGCGAGCTGCAGCTACCGAAGCCTGCGCGCCCCAGGGTTCGTGACCCGCAACAAGAAAAGCCACCGCAACGAGAAGCCTGTGCACTGCAACTAGAGAGCAGCCCCGCTCTCTGCAACCAGAAGAAAGCACGAGAAGCAGCAAAGACCCAGTACAACCACATAGACTTCCCTGGTGGTTCAGAGGTAAAGCGTCTGCCTACAATGCGGGAGACCCGGGTTCAATCCCTGGGTTGGGAAGATCCCCTGGAGAAGGAAATGACAACCCACTCCAGTATTCTTGCCTGGAAAATCCCATCGACAGAGGAACCTGGTAGGCTACAGTCCGTGGAGTCACAGAGTCAGACACGACTGAGCGACTTCACTTTCACTTTCACAGCCAAAAATATATAAATAAATGTATTTTTTAAAAACCAAGTTACATAAATTCACAATTAAACAAATTACAAAAGAAAAAAGGCAATGACTTCCAAAACCTCATCACTTCACCGCAGGCTCGAGGCAGAGTCCCTGTTCCCCCTCAAAGCATATACATCACAAGATCTTCGAGCTCTTGTGCAGAACTAAAACTCCCACCAAATGGAAGATGTTAACTACTTGCTGAAGCACTCCATTCCAGAGAGAATGTCACAATTCCATAATCTCAAGAACCACAGGAGACCATCATGAGACCACCTGATGGCAGATGCTCTCTAGACTGAAGAAATGCGGGCCCTGCACGCACCCTGATCCTTATCAGCAATCCGACCCCTTGACTACAAGACTCCTCACAAATCCCCTCCAGGTTGGGACACCGTTTTGAGGGCATTAGGCAGCTATGGACCCCTTTGCCTAGCAAAGCAATACAGCTGTTCTTTTCTACTTCATCCAAACTCTGTGTCTGAGATTCAGTTTGGTGCCAAGCGTACAGAGCCTGATATCAGTTCAGTATCAGGGACAACATGTTGACAGCTTGCAATTGGCCAGGTGGGAATTACTACATCACAGAAATTAGTAAAATGATACATATTACAGCTTCCCATCACCCTGCACCAGAAAAGGTTTTGAACATTTAGGTACACAGCACCGGTTCTCACTTACCTCCAGTGCTCAGCCATCAGGCAGGAGGCCCCACATCCTCCTCACAGCAGGCATAGCTCCTGGAGACAGTGATGGGCTTGGGAAAAGTCATATAATCCAAACACGGCCAACTGGAGATCTCTGGAGAGGAGTTCAATGGGATTAACAGCAGAATAATGACTTCTCTCTCTTTGAGATTGCAACCTGGGGGTACATTTAAGCCTGGAGCTGCTGGGGAACCTTCATGTGGAGGGAATCTGTCTGAAAAACAAAAACCACACAAAAGGAAACCAGAATGAGAAAGTAAAAGAGATGGGCGGGGGGCAGGGGGAGAGGGAGTCAGTTGTGACATCATTCGAGCACCTTGATCCAGCTGTACCTGAAATTAGAATAATTCCTGGAGTTTTCAGATACATGAGTGAAAAAATTCCTTTGGGGCTTGACAGACTTCAAGTACTTTGCTTCTATTCTTTGTAACTTAAAATTTTCTGAGCTACGTAGTTTTCTTAGTAGAATTTAAGCAGACCATTGGGCTCTGGTTTAAGTTTTGTTCTTAGTGAGCAAATATTGTCAGCCTCCTGCCAGGAGGGAAAGGGAAGGAGCAGAGCAAACAGCAGAGCTGACCTCCTGCCAAACAAATGCAACCGAACCGCACATCGTTAAAGCAAAGGCGCTGAGTTTGCCTCAAGGGAGACTCTGTTTCCAATATCCAGGGACACAAAATCAAAGTTGAATACATCCTAAGCACTAAGACCTCTGGATCAGAGCCACCCCCGCCGCCCCCAGAGTTTCAGATGAAGTAGGTCTGGCGTGGGGCAGATGAATATGAATTTCTCTCAAGTTCCCAGATGACGCTCGTGCACCTGGCCCGTGACCATACTTTGGAAACCATCCTTTGTGCATTAGAAATCTAAACACAGAGGTGGGAGACACAACTTTAGGGGTATAGGCTAGTCTCCAGACTCTATCCTTCCTTCTCAGGTCCCAATATGCAGGGTGGGCCCCCAAGGGCCATGTTTTCTGCCACTGGACTCTACCACTGTTATTCAGAGTTGGTCAAAGTTATACCAATTTAATGGTTTTCCCCAATAACTTGAACTTAGGAGAGAGAGACTAGAAGTCATCGTAGCAGAGTTTCAAAGGATCTGCCTAGGAAGCTGATCCGAACTCCTGCTGCTGAGGCATCTTTGTGAGTTAAGAACAGAGGCTCTATAATCAGCATGCCTAGCTCACTGGCAAAGAGGAGGTGATAATAATAAGACCAACCTCATGGGGTTGTTATGAAAATTAACTAAGATGCAGTTTTGGCCCAGGGCCTGGCACGTAGGGAGAGCTCAGTAAATGCCAGCCACTATTACCCCAGTTGTTGTCAACATTCCATCATGGAGCTGACGGGGCTCCTGCTCTTCCTTCAGTTTCGTGAGCTATCACAGCAGCCTTCCAATATATTCCTTTCTCTTAAGTTATTCAAAGTGGGTTCCTGTGGCTTGCAATCAAAGGAGCTTAAGTAAAATACAATTATAGAGAAAAGCTTGGACTTGCCTACACTGGTTTAGCATCATCAGCCAGCAGGCACAAACCAGCCCAGGAAATCACTTCGCCCTCGTAATACAGCCCAGCCTTCATTCAACAAGCATTCAGGCGGCACTTAGATGACCAACACCATACCAGACGCTGTTGGGAAACACAGTCCCTGCACCGAACAAGTTTCTGGCCTCAGAAGAAATCAAGGCTTGCACCCAATTAACTGAGATGCAATGCCGGAAGCCAGGTGGCCATCAGAAGGTAGTAATAAAGGTGCAATGTCATCTCTCCCACTCAGGACCAGGGAGCCCCAGGAACCCCCATGGGAACATGGGCAGCAGGTGTAACTCAGATAGCAGAGGTTACCTCACCCAGAAGGCTACAGAGTCGGGGTATTGATACCCAAAAGCCCATCAGTCCCTGGCAAGGCTGCTCCCAAGGGTTTTAACTCTCCAGAACTTTCCACCTGTTCTGTGGGTGACAAAGCAAGCTCGGGGCAAGAGAAATCCCCCTGGCAAAGAAACCCAGGTGCTGTCAGTTAGGAGTCAGGCTGTGTGTGCTAAAGTGGCAGAGCTGGGGTATCAGTGGGGCACCGAAAGCATCTTCCCGGCAGAGTGTGTACAAAGACGGAAGAATGAGCAGGAGCAACAGGAAAAAGGAGTAATTTCCGGGGTGGAGCTTCTGAGCTACTTTTCCTATAACATGCCTTGTTGCACTATCAGACTTTCAAAAAAATTCATGTTCCCAAATAAGGGATATTCTACAAATACATGACCAGCACTCCTCAAACCTATTAAAGTTGTCAAAACAAGGAAAGTCTGAGAAACTATCAAAGACAAGAAGAGTCTAAGGAGATACGATAGTCAACCATAATGTGGTGTCCTAGATCCTTTCTTGGAACAGAAAAGGGAGGGAAAAAAAAAAGAACTACAGAAATCTGAATAAAGAATGGTTGAGTAATAATGTATCAATATTGATTCATTTATTGTGACAAATGTACTACACTAATGTAAGATGTTAACAATAGGAAAAACTGGGTCTAGGGGTACATATGAAGTCTTTGTACTATCTTAGAAATTTTTCTATAAATCTAAAACTGCTTCGAAGTGGGAAGTTTATTTTTAAAATGGAAGCACACCTCCTCCTTCACAGGGCTGTTGAAAGGCTCAAAGGGATGTCTTATAGGAAGTAAGTGACATACCCAATGCTCTCAATAAATATTAGCTTGTTTAAGAAGCCACAGGATAACTGAAAGTTCCAAGAATAAATTCTGGTTTAATGGGAGCTCAATCGGTCGTCCCACTCTGTCTTTTCTTCATACTTATTTATTTCCACATGATTCCATTTCTTTCACCAAATTCATTATTTAACCAGTCTAAGCTCCAATACTTTGGCCACCTGATTCAAAGAGTTGACTCACTGGGAAAGACCCTGCTGCTCCGAAAGATTGAAGGCGGGAGGAGAAGGGGATGACAGAGGATGAGATGGATGGATGGCATCACTGACTCAATGAACATGAGTTTGAGCAAATTCCAAGAGATGGTGAAGGACAGGGAAGCCTGGTGTGCTGCAGTCCATAGGGTTGCAGAGTTGAACACAGCCAAGCAACTGAACAACAACAGATACCAGCATCCATTTTTAAGTTAATTTACAGAAGTCTCCCTAACACTAAGTAATAATAAAACTTGAAAATGAATAAGTTAACAAAAGTTAGGTTCCTTTCACTTGTTGAAACAAAAGCAAATCACAGGGTGTGACTATCTCATACCTCCAGCACACACTGTCTCACAATCGCATTCAGGAATAATTCAGGGTCATTCGCAGACATGGAGCAAAGAGCCTCCCAAATGCCCAAGGCCAGTCGGATTCCAGAGCCAGGCCACATTTTATTTACCAGCAGGGATGAGCTGCTTGTCCTCTTAAACCCAACAGGGAGCCTGACCAGAAACAAGTCAGCCTGGAGAAGGGCTGAGGCTACAACACCTCCAGCCTGGGCCTGTACTGGGCCTGTGGGGACAAGCCAGGTGATAAATGAAATCCTTGTCTTTGCACAGATCCGCCACGGGGCAAGTGTAGGAGAGAAAGCCCATCAGTGCTTTCAATGGGCTTTCTGATGGGTTTACATGAAGGTTACAGGTAAGGTTACATGAATGCTTGAGAAGACAGAGCGATGGCCCAGGACCCCTGGCTCAGAGCACTGATTTGAGGATATCATTTCTCTGTGGAGTGGGCAGACAGTGTTAAGACCAGAGCCACTCAGGAGAAAGGGAAAAGCCATCTGATGATTCAGTTCAGTTCACTCACTCAGCCATGTCCGACTCTTTGTGATCTCATGGACTGCAGCACACCAGGCTTCCCTGTCCATCATCAACTCCCAGAGTCTACTCAAACCCAAGTCCATCGAGTCAGTGATGCCACACAACCATTTTATCCTCTGTCGTCCCCTTCTCCTCCTGCCCTCATTCTTTCCCAGCATCAGGCTCTTTTCCAATGAGTCAGTTCTTCGCATCAGGTGGCCAAAGTATTGGAGCTTCAGCTTCAGTATCAGTCCTTCCAATGAATATTCAGTACTGATCTCCTTTAGGATGGGCTGGTTGGATCTCCTTGCAGTTCAAGGGGCTTTTAAGAGTCTTCTCCAACACCACAGTTCAAAAGCATCAATTCTTCGGCACTCAGTTTTCTTTATACTCCAACTCTCACACCCATACATGACCATTGGAAAAACCATAGCTTCAACTAGATGGACCTTTGTTGGTAAAGTAATATCTCTGCTTTTTAATATGCTATCTAGGTTGATCATCACTTTTCTTTCAAGGAGCAAGCGTCTTTTAATTTCAAGGCTGCAGTCACTATCTGCAGTGATTTTGGAGCCCCAAAAAATAGTCTGTCACTGTTTCCCCATCTATTTCCCATGAAGTGATGGGACCAGATGCTATGATCTTTGTTTTCTGAATGTTGAGCTTTAAGCCAACATTTTCACTCTCCTCTTTCACTTTCATCAAGAGGCTCTTTGGTTCTTCTTCACTTTCTGCCATAAGGGTGGTGTCATCTGCATATCTGAGGTTATTGATATTTCTCCCAGCAATCTTGATTCCAGCTTGTGCTTCATCCAGCCCAGCATTCCACGTGATGTAATCTGCATATAAGTTAAATAAGCAGGGTGACAATATACAGCCTTGACGAACTCCTTTCCTGATTTGTAACCAGTCTGTTGTTCCATGTCCAGTTCTAACTGTTGCTTCCTGACCTGCACACAAATTTCTCAAGAGGCAGGTCAGGTGGTCTGGTAGTCCCATCTCTTTCAGAATTTTCCACAGTTTGTTGTTATCCACACAGTCAAGGGCTTTGGCATAGTCAATAAAGCAGATATAGATGTTTTTCTGGAACTCTCTTGCTTTTTCCATGATCCAGTGGATGTTGACAATTTGATCTTTGGTTCCTCTGCCTTTTCTAAAACCAGCTTGAACATCTGGAAGTTCACAGTTCACGTATTGCTGAAGCCTGGCTTGGAGAATTTCGAGCATTACTTTACAAGCATGTGAGATGAGTGCAATTGTGCAGCAGTTTGAGCATTCTTTGGCATTGCCTTTCTTTGGGATTGGAATGAAAACTGACCTTTTCCAGTCCTGCAGCCACTGCTGAGATTTCCAAATTTGCTGACATATTGAGTGCAGCACTTTCACAGCATCACCTTTTAGGATTTGAAATAGCTCAACTGGAATTCCATCACCTCCACTAGCTTTGTTCGAAGTGATGCTTCCTAAGGCCCACTACACTTTGCATTCCAGGATGTCTGGCTCTAGGTGAGTGATCATACCATCGTGGTTATCTTGGTCATGAAGATCTTTTTTGTATAGTCCTATGTATTCTTGCCACCTCTTCTTAATATCTTCTGCTTCTGTTAGGTCCATACCATTTCTGTTCTTTATTGTGACCATCTTTGCATGAAATGTTCCCTTGGTATCTCTAATTTTCTTGAAGAGCTTTCTATTCTTTCCCATTCTGTTGTTTTCCTTTATTTCTTTGTATTGATCACTGAGGAAGGCTTTCTTATATCTCCTTGCTATTCTTTGGAACTCTACATTCAAATGGGTATATCCTTCCTTTTCTCCTTTGCTTTTCACTTCTCTTCTTTTCACAGCTATTTGTAAGGCCTCCTTAGACAGCCATTTTGCCTTTTTGCATTTCTTTTTCTTAGGGATGGTCTTGCTCCCTGTCTCCTGTACAATGTCACAAACCTTCATCCGTAGTTCTTCAGGCACTCTGTTTATCAGATGTAATTCCTTGAATCTATTTCTCACTTCCACTGTATAATCATAAGGGATTTGATTTAGATCATACCTGAATGGTCTAGTGGTTTTTCCCCACTTTCTTCAATTTAAGTCTGATTTTGGCAATAAGGAGTTCATGATCTGAGCCACAGTTGGCTCCCGGTCTTGTTTTTGCTGACTGTATAGAGCTTCTCCATCTTTGGCTGCAAAGAATATAATCAATCTGATTTCTGTATTGACCATCTGGTGATGTCCATGTGTAGAGTCTTCTCTTCTGTTGTTGGAAGATAGTGTTTGCTATGACCAGTGCGTTCTCTTGGAAAAACTTTATAGCCTTTGCCCTACTTCATTCTGTACTCCAAGTCCAAATTTGCCTGTTACTCCAGGTATTTCTTGACTTCCTACTTTTGCATTCCAGTCCCCTATAATGAAAAGGACATCCTTTTTTGGGTGTTAGTTCTAGAAGGTCTTGTAGGTCTTCATAGAACCATTCAACTTCAGCTTCTTCAGCATTACTGGTCGGGGCATAGACTTGGATACTGTGATATTGAACAGTTTGCCTTGGAAAAGAACAGAGATCATTCTGTCGTTTTTGAGACTGCATCCAAGTACTGCATTTTGGACTCTTTTGTTGACTGTGAGGGCTACTCCATTTCTTCTAAGGGATTCTTGCCCACAGTAGTAGATATAATGGTCATTTGAGTTAAATTCACCCATTCCAGTCCATTTTAGTTCACTGATTCCTGAAAATGTCGACATTCACTCTTGCCATCTCCTGTTTGACCACTTCCAATTTGCCTTGATTCATGGACCTAACATTGCAGGTTCCTATGCAATATTGCTCTTTACAGCATAGGACTTTACATCCATCACCAGTACATCCAGAACTGAGTGTTGTATGCTGATTACATAAATGTATTTCTTAGCACTGCCTTGCAAAGTCATGTTATCAGTGGAGATTCATGGCTTGTTTTTTATAAAGGCTTTCTCCCCAGGACACTTGGTTCTACCTTACTGCTTCCAAAAAGTGAAGAGTGCCTTGTCTTTTACTGGCTAAGGACTATACGAGCCCACAAAAGACAAGTTTGGTCCCTAATCCATGCCCACCCCTGTGTGCTGAAGCAGACTGGGATTACAATTCTGGGTCATTCAGTGGCTTTGAACTCCTGCTCAGGTGCTGGGGAACTGGGGGCAATGGGGAAACAGGAAGTGGGTGCAGAGGAGGAGGTGAATGGTATGAAGCTGCTCAGGCAGGCAGGCCCCTCATTCAAGGGCTCTGTGCTGAGGTTAGACGGTTGGGCACCTGCCATCTCTGCCTGTTCTGGAGCTCTGAGGGTGGCATGGGGCAGCCTGCGGTGCTGTCCAGAGGAGCCTTGCACCTCAGTGACCATCTCCCAGCCAGAAAGATCCAGATTGTGGACTCAGCACACTGCAGCATTTCCCTCACCAGCATGTAATTAAAAGCACCCAGAGACAATAAGTCAGAAGAGGAAAGACTATATAGTTAAATACTAAGTTGACCAAAAAGTTCATCTGACTGAAGTTCAAAGACCAAAGCTCAAAGACCAAAATGGACTTTTTGGCCAGTGCCATACATTACAACTTTAAAAGTCTCTATGAAAAAAGAGACTATAAATATAGCTAGAAAGCAAGCCACAACTAAAGATAATTGCAACTTATTTAACTGACAAACGATCAATACCTATTGCTTATAGATGGTGATTGGTAAGGATAAAGATTTTACCCTTAAAAAATTTTTATCCTTTATAAAATCTTTATCCTTACAAATCCTTACAAATCAATGATTTAAACACACCCACTCACACAACCCAGAAGAGGGAGCCTGAAGTGCCAAAAAATACATGAAATGATGCTCAGGCCCTTTAATACTCAAGAGGTCAGCAAATTATATCAGGAGGTAGAGGGTGGTTAAGAACTTGTGCTGGCTAAGCCCCAGAAATAATAACAACAACAGACTGAGCAGGAGAAATGCCCCTCTCCCGTTTATGTATAATCTCAGGAAGTGTGGGAAGGAAGGGCCTCCCTACTCCCCTCCAGATACCTCTTCAAGGATATAATGAGATTTTCTTTCTTTTAAACAGAAAAAACATCTGACCAGCCATGGTGCACTATAAGTCCCTTCAGTCGTTTCCGACTCTTTGCAGCAGCATGGACTGCAACCCAGGGACTGAACCCAGGTCCCTGTCCTGCATTAACAGGTAGGTCCTTTACCACCAGTGCCACCCGGGAAGCCTGAAGCAGCCGTGGTAAAATATAATATTTAAGAAACTGGTGTGGTGGGCACATGTATGTTACTTTCTGAATTTTTTCTTTTTTACATGCTTGAAACATTTTACAATTTTTATAGAGCTCATAAATGATGAAAAATGAATGAAATGATGACATTCAAAACAAGGATGGAGTCAGAAGAGGACACCAGGGTGCAAAAGCAATTCCCTTGGGGCACAGACCTGGGGAGCAGCGGGCAGAGTCAGCCTCCCCTCCCCACTCCAGCAGCCCCGTACCTTGCTTCATTCCCTGGGTTATTCATGACCTTGTAAGGGGGCCTTTCTCTTGCCCAGTCTGGGGCCAGTTTGGGGACCCACAACTCATGTTCCAACTATACTGACTCTGACAACAGGCCAGAAAGACTGAAGTTTAAAATTTGGGGTATTAATGTCTCACCTTCACATTAACCAAGTCCTGATGTTAATAAGAATATTCATTACTGATGATAAATGCGGACACTTGGAAAGGGCATGACCTAAGTCATTATCATTCATTACAGACTGCCCTCCAGAAACAAGGCTTTCATTTAAATTTCCTGAGGTTGGGTTTGCCTCCATTTCTGATATTTAAGAAAAGAAAAAATTCACTGTGAATACAAATCAGTTCAGGTTGAGTTAAAGGTAATTCTATTACTTTCCAAAATGTCAAAGATTCGTGCTTTTGAATCCCATGAGATACCTGATCACAGCAATGTACATTTCTTTGTGATGGCGATTAAGTGCAAGTAGCAAGAACCTATAATTTTAGGCTTCAGGTTGACTCAACTGGGCGAAAATATTTATTTTTCCTTTGCTCTTTCTATTGGGTTCACATAATGAATTAAATGCAGGGCTCTCTTTCTTGATTATTGCTTCAGAAAGAAACTGTCATGCCTTATTACTCATTTTCAAAAAGAGATGATAGCATGTTTTATTATAGGATTCTTATGTATTGCTAATGTCTAGATAACTCAGCAGATTAATTCTCTCTATACAAGGAGAAATGATTGAATGAACTGGATATCTATAAAAGTCCATCAGTTGTGACCTAAAAACTTTATAGAAGAGGGCACACAAGGACCCAAAGAGAAAAGTATAAATCTGACATCAGAGACATAAAATTATACCCAGAGGTTTATCTGAGATTGATTGAAGAACCATAGTGTTCAATAGGTAATTTTTTAATATTAAGTACTATAAATTACTTATAGGAGGTGGAAGACATGGAAAAAATAGCTAAAAATATACTCTGAGATATATATGGCACTTTAAATTTTAAAAGCTGAATTATTTATGGCCTCTGAGCACACACAAAAGCCAGACTTACACAAAATTTCAGATGTAAATTTTGATGAGTCTCATAAAATATGACATCAGTGTCACGGGACCAGTTCTAAACCTCAGGAAGCTTAGGACACTGGACAGCTTTTTGTTTCCCCAGCATGCTATTCTGACTCCCCCTTGAGAGAAGTGCATCCATGGGGTTCAAGTAAAGTGAACCCTTACTTGCATAAGATGCTGGGTATCGCACACTGGGCCGTCCAACTCTCATCTCTAACCTTCCCCACCCTGCTCTGAGCCCTGGGAAGCTGACTAGTCTCACCTGTGTTAACAGCTCCCCAGCACTCTGGCTTCCAGTTGGCCGGGCCCCACAGGAGTCATCAGTAGGAGAAAAAAGGCAGGAGGAAAGTGAAGTCAAAGAGTTTATTCTCCATTTGGTGTCACAGCCAAAGTCCTCATCTCCTATCAGGAGGTGCTCCCAGCTTCCAAAAAGTGCCCTTTCCTTGCTCTGCTGGCATAGGGACAAGGACAGCAGCCTGGAGTACTGTGTCATCCCTTGCTGGTTTCCCTACACCCTGCCCTATACCACCACAAATGATCCATTGATAAGCCATCCATTTCCTGCCAGGTCCCTGGCTAACATCCTTGATCCTCCCCTTCCAGCTTCACCAGAGGGCTAAGCCCTGTAAGTTCTAGACCAAGATCATCCAAACAGCTGGGGCTCCTAGTAAAGAGACAGACTCTCTCTTGACTGCTGTAAGAAGGAATAAACAGGTTTGGGTCACATTTTGGAAGAAAATTCTAGTAAGAGAGCATAGGAAGATTAAGAAGAAGACAAAACTAGAGACAGAAGGACTAGTTTTTGTTTTGTTTTGTTTTTTCACGGCTACAGGCCAAGTCAGCTTCTTTGGTAGCTCAAATGATAAAGAATCTGCCTGTAATTCAGGAGACCCAGGTTTGATCCCTGGGTTGGGAAGACCCCCTGGAGAAGGAAATGGCTACCCATTCTAGTAGTCTTACCTAGAGAACTCCATGGACAGAGGAGCCTAGAGGCTATAACAGTTCATGGGGTCACAAAGAGTCAGACACAGCTGAATCACTAACACTTTCACACAGGCTCGGTACTATGCTACAGGGCTTCCCTGGTGGCTCAGATGGTAAAGAATCCACCTGCAATGTGGGAGACCTGGACTCGATCCCTCGGTTGGGAAGATTCCCTGGAGAATGGAATGGCTACCCACTCTAGTATTCTTGCCTGGAGAATACCCAGGGACAGAGGAGCCTGGTGGGCTACAGACCCTGGGGTCACAAAGAGTTGGACACAACTGAGCAATTTTCACTTTCAAGTACTATGCTAGGTCTTAAGAAGGCAACACAAGCAAAAACAGTGGAGTCAAGAGTCTAAAGAACTAACTGACTCTTAGTGAAGTCGCTCAGTCGTGTCTGACTCTTTGCGACCCCATGGACTGTAGCCTACCAGGTTCCACCGTCCATGGGATTTTCCAGGCAAGAGTACTGGAGTGGGTTGCCATTTCCTTCTCCAGGAGATCTTCTTGACCCGGGGATTGAACCTGGGTCTCCCACGTTGTAGGCAGACACTTTACCATCTGAGCCACGGGGAATGGACTTCACTGAAGGCATTAATACCATTCGCAAAGTCATCCCAGATTTAAATGTCCAGTCCAGAAGTTTCTGGTTTATTTACCTCAGGTCATATTTAGATAGACCAGAATAACCCAGTTTTGGAGGTACAGTTCTCCTGCAGTCATTCCAGCAATGATGCACTGTCTAATTTAATCTTCATGACAGCTGGAGAAGGAAGGTTTTGTTATTATCCCAATTTTACAGAAGGGGACACTAAGGCTTCAAATCCCACAACCAAAAAGTGGTAGGGCTACATCTCACACTCCAGCAATTCTGATCCCTGTCCTCCATATCTTACATTTTTTTCTCACTGAAGTAGAGTTTGTTTACAATGTTATATTAGAAGTTAGGAATGCAGCCTCACCACCAGGGAAATTAAACCCTGGGCTCCTGGCTGACAAGCAGGCACACTTACCACTGTACTAACAAGGAAGACATTCCCACCCTCCATATCTCAGCCCCTACCCTACAGTTGCTGATGTTCAGTCGCTCAGTCGTCTCCAACTCTTTGCAATCCCATGGGCTGCAGCACTCCAGGCTCCTGTCCTCCACTATCTCCCAGAGTTTGCTCAAACTCATGTCCATTGAGTCGTAATGCCATCCCACCATCTCATCTGTCTCCCCCCTCTCTTCCTGCCTTCAATCTTTCCCAGCATCTGGGTCTTTTCCAATGAGTCAACTCTTTGCATCAGGAGGCCAAAGTATTGGAGCTTCAGCTTCAGTATGAGCCCTCCCAATGAATATTCAGGGTTGATTTCCTTTAGGATATAGTACTATAACCTTTTATCATAATTATCTAATCCAACCAAAATGGAATCTTCTAATCACTTAAAAATTAACAATACCAAGAAATTATTGCTAGGAAAATGGTAAACCCCCATACCATTCATACCTCAGAAAACATTATCAAAATTAACAGTCATGCACATTTCAACATTAACATACCAAACCAAGGTGTAACTTATACCATTCCAGGAATATTGTCACATATATCTCAACAAAGCATTCCTAATATGGAGTTCTAGCACTATTTGGGGAAATTCTTATCTCTTTTTTTTATTGTACCCAAAATATCATGGACACAGCTGGAGGTGCTCCAGTTCAATCAGGTATTAGCACTTGGTGTTCAGCTGACACTTCATTATCACTAGTTAAGAGTGAGCTACACCACATTTTTAATGAGTACATACAATATTTTCTTTTATTATTTGTACTTACCATCAAACCATGGTATTATAAAGCACGGCCCACTAGGGTTTTAGTAAGATGTGTGCATTTAGCTTTGATCAGAGCAGCTTTCCCTACAGCTGCTTCTCGTCAGACAGGATAGGGACTCCCTGGCTTGTCACCAGAAGGCAAACGACAACATGTGATTTGCAGTGTCTCACTTTACTCAGATGTCCAGTGGTGAAGAGTGAAGATGTAGTCTAGTGACAGAGAAGGAACTAGGTCCAATTAGGAAGGAGAGGGAGGTGTTTCTCACACAAGCTTTGCAAATAATGCAAGAACTTAGAAATGACACTGGCCTGGGAGAGATATCATAACTACAGGCAACTGCTCACCATTGACATTGTCTGCACTGGAATCTTGGGGTGCCTGAAAGGCACAAAACAGGGTACCAGGAAATATGAAAAACTGGTTGTTCAGACTAAATTGGGTAGTTATCAAATAGACAATAAGCAGCCCTAACAGGCATGCACATGTGCACACTCACACCTCCCAGAGGAAATAAGTCAGAGCCCAAGTGAGCAAAATGAAGTTGGGCAACAGCCCAGGGCAATGGGTGTGAAATAGCAAAGGCACATGAAATCAGAAACGGGCAGGAAGGAGATGGTAACGGCTCCCCACGGGCTTCAGGACTAAGACAAAATACTTGGAGAGCCAGTGTGAGTCACCAGCATGGAGGAGGGCAACACTTTTAAAGAAATCCATCCTCGTCCAAAAATCTCTTACTTCCTAGGACATGGCTGACCTAGATCTGCAGACAGATAGACCTGCTGAAGTGAGGAGTCTGGGAGACTTAAAACATGGCCTTACACTAAGATTACTTTGCATTTACTGCCCCTTTCTTGATCCCAGGGACACTTCAATCCTTTCCCCTCTCTCCCTCAACACCATACTCCATTATTCACATTAGCTATCTACAGTGACCTGTTCAACTGAGTAAGTATTCAGAACCTTACTTCTCTATATACCAGGTGTACACAGCCTAGATCCAATTTTTAGCCTGAAGAAGGTTTTCATTATGATCTACCTGAAATAACTAGCAAGGGTTTGCCAATTACCAGGCAATGGAAATTCAGCACCAAGAGAGGCTTACAAAAGAAAACTTCCTCTAAAAAGTTAAGCTGAAATCAAAACATTACTTTAGACCATCAAAAAGATGTTGTGATGGCTAATTTTCTGTGTCAACCTCACTGACCATGGGGTGTTCAGGTTAAACAATATTTCTGGGTGGGTTTGTGAAGGTATTCCAGCTGAGATCAAAGACCATATTGCCAACATCTGCTGGATCATAGAAAAAGCAAGAGAGTTCCAGAAAAACATCTACTTCTGTTTTATTGACTACATCAAAGCCTTTGACTGTGTAGATAACAACAAACTGTGGAAGAGATGGGAATACCAGACCATCTTACCTGCCTCCTAGAAACCTGTATGCAGGTCAAGAAGCAACAGTTAGAACCAGACATGGAACAACAGACTGGTTTCAAATTGGGAAGGGAGTACTTCAAGGCTCTATATTGTCACCCTGCTCATTCAACTTATATGCAGAGTA
Organism: Bos grunniens; assembly: GCF_055505025.1. Lineage (NCBI taxonomy): Eukaryota > Metazoa > Chordata > Mammalia > Artiodactyla > Bovidae > Bos > Bos grunniens. The sequence continues at coordinate 40,006,963 of NC_141190.1, read as the reverse complement.
CATCATGTGTAATGCCGGGCTGGATGAAGCACAAGCTGGAATCAAGATTGCTGGGAGAAATATCAATAACCTCAGATATGCAGATGACACCACCCTTATGGCAGAAAATGAAGAGAAACTGAAGAGCCTCTGGATAAAAGTGAAAGAGGAGAGTGAAAAGTTGGCTTAAAACTCAGCATTCAAAAAACAAAGATTATGGCATCCAGTCCCATCACTTTATGCCAAATAGATGGGGAAACAGTGGAAACAGTGACAGACTTTATTTTCTTGGACTCCAAAATCACTACAGATGGTGACTGCAGCCATGAAAGTGAAAGACGCTTGCTCCTTGGAAGAAAAGCTATGACCAACCTAGACAGCATATTAAAAAGCAGAGACATTACTTTGCCGACAAAAGTCCATCTAGTCAAAGCTATGGTTTTTCCAGTGGTCATGTATGGATGTGAGAGTTGGACTATAAAGAAAGTTAGCACTGAAGAATTGATGCCTTTGAACTGTGGTGTTGGAGAAGACTCTTGAGAGTCCCTTGGACTGAAAGGAGATCCAACCAGTCCATCCTAAAGTAAATCAGTCCTGAATATTCATTGGAAGGACTGATGCTGAAGCTGAAACTCCAATACCTTGGCCACCTGATGCAAAGAACTGACTCATTGGAAAAGACCCTGATTCTGGGAAAGATTGAAGGCAGGAGGAGAAGGGGACAACAGAGGATGAGATGGTCGGATGGCATCACTGACTGGATGGACATGAATTTGAGTAAGCTCTGGGAGATGGTGATGAACAGGGATACCTGGTGTGTGCAGTCCATGGGGTCGCAGAGTCGGACATGACTCAGAGACTGAACTGGCAGATTCTGGACAGTAACCTGTCCTCTCCAAATGTGGTTGGATGTTCAATTCATTGTGGGCTTAAGTAGAACAAAGGCAGAGGAAAGAGGAATTTGACCTTACTGTCAACTCTCCCACTGTTGAGCTGGGGTCTCTCATCTCATCTCTTGCCCTCCTGTTGGGATTCATACCACCAGCTTTCCTGGGTCTCCAGCTTGCAGACAGCAGATCATGGGATCGTTGGACTTCTCAGCCTCCATAGTCTCCTAAGCCAATTCCCCATTATATTGATATAGATACATAGATATACATGTCTAGATACATCTCTTATTGATTGTTTCTCTGACGAACCTTAATGCCCGAAGCCAAAAGTTTACCTGAGTCTTTACATTTTTACTGAATTTATTGCCAAAGTCATGTCTATATTATCATATTCTAGGAGTTTTATGGAACTATCTTCATTTCCAAGCTAGACTTCAACAGTATGTGAACCGAGAACTTCCAGATATTCAAGCTGGATTTAGAAAAAGCAGAGGAACCAGAGATCAAATTGCCAACATCTCTTGGATCATAGAAAAAGTAAGAGAATTCCAGAAAAACATGTATTTCTGCTTCATTGACTACACTAAATCCTTTGACTGTGTGGCTCACAACAAACTGTGGGAAATTCCTGAAGAGATGGTAATACCAGACCAACTCACCTGCCTCCTGAGAAACCTGTATGCAGGTCAAGAAGCAACAGTTAGACCGGGCGTGGAACAATGGACTGGTTCCAAATTGGGAAAGGAGTACTTTAAGACTGTATATTGTCACACTGCTTATTTAACTTAAATGCAGAGTACCTTATTTTTTGGGACTCCAAAAGCACTGCAGATGGTGATTGCAGTCAAAAAATTAAGACATTTGCTCCTTGGAAGGAAAGTTATGACCAACCTAGACAGCATATCAAAAAGCAGAGACATTACTTTGCCAACAAAAGTGCATCTAGTCAAAGCTATGGTTTTTCCAGTGGTCATGTATGGATGTGAGAGTTGGACCATAAAGAAGGCTGAGTGCCAAAGAATTGATGCTTTTGAACTATAGTGTTGGAGAAGACTCTTGAGAGTCCCTTGGACTGCAAGGAGGTCAAACCAGTCAATCCTAAAGGAAATCAGTCCTGAATATTCATTGGAAGGACTGATGCTGAAGCTGGAGCTCCAATACTTTGGCCACCTGATGTGAAGAACTGACTCCTTGGAAAAGACCATGATGGTGGGAAAGATTGAAGGTGGGAGGAGAAGGAGACGACAGAGGATGAAATGGTTGGATGGCATCACCAACTCAAACAGACATGAGTTTGAGCAAGCTTCAGGAGATGGTGAAGGACAGGGAAGCTTGGAGTGGGGTTGCAAAGATTTAGACGTGACTGAATAACAATAACTTCATTTTTAAGAAAGATACCCAACTGCAGTCTCTGGAATGTAAACAGGAATAAAATGAAATAGGTCCTGCCTATCACAATGTCCAGAATTTTCCATAAACCCACTCTGCTGTGGTTTGCAAACTCCTGTTCTTTGTCAACCCCAAGTCAGACACGAGGCCAGAAAGCCTTTAGGCAACATGCACAGAGACAGTCTACTAGCAGCCAGGTAAACTGAAGAAATGGTGAAAATTACTGATTTTATAGATGCAAATATTAGGAAACTTAAAAGTTACACCTAGTGTGAGGGAAAGAACTTCAAACACTTGCATTTAGATTTATTATTTAAAAAAGTAGACAAAACGGGGTCCATATATAGTAAAATCAATAGATAAATCCAATACACATTAGTCCCCAGACTGCAATTGAGATTATTTTTCAAATAAGAATTCCATTGAGGACTTCCCTCGTGGTCCAGAGGCTAAGAATCCACTGACTGATGCAGGAGACATGGGTTTCATCCCTGGTCCAGGAAGATCCCACAGGCCGCAGGGCAGCTCAGCCCGTGCACCTCAACTCAGCCTGTGCTCTAGAGCCTGGGAGCCACAGAATCACGCTGTGCAATGAAGAGTTCCTCGCAACTAAAGAGAGCCCAAGCATAGCAAGAAGACCCAGCACAGCCATAAATAAATAATTTTTTTTATAAAAAGAATTTCATTGCTAGGGTACCTACTAAGAGATACGTAAGGGAATCTACAAAACAATACCACCACAAACCTGTTCAGTTGCAAGGTGATAGTAATCCTCTGAGCTAATACAAAGGCTACAGATATAATTCCAAGCTGTACACAGTAATGAAACACCATGAAATAAAATGACTGCTTGTTTCTTGTACACTTTTTCAGAATGTGTTTGGCCATCTGCCCCCAGTATCCTTGATGTCACTGGAAAAATAGAACAGCCAACAAAAGTCACAACCATCGCCGGTTTCCTAGTGCAGCATTTCCTATCTGAAGAATGAGTTTCCAAGGGTCTTTCCTGGGAGTGGAGTAATTAGCTCTGAGATCCAGAACTTACAGCTACTCCAGGCTCGATTATAAACCTCTTTGGCTGAAACTATGAACACTGTAATATTATCTTCAGGCATCTCAGGGACCTGGAGACTTCATAAAATGAGAGCTCTTTAGAGGTCAAGTGCAGCATAAATCTCCTTAAGCTTGCAGCGCTTGTTCCAAAATGTAAGCTATTATAAATAATCCATGGAAAACTGACCCACGTGCTCAAATGACATTTGTTGAGGATTTAAATGTCTTTGCCATTGTAATTCAAGGAGGGTCTCCGTATAGTCAGGCAAAATGCACACGTCGGAGACAGGAAGAACAAGACTGACAGCTCTAGAAGACTGAAAAGAAAAAATTTATCATGCGTCTAAAGAAGGTTGATCAACATGTTCTTCATGGAATTTAAGTCCAGGTAGAAAGGACTACTCCCCTGCTCTATGAAGTCTTGCAGGAAGTAGCTTGAAAAGGACCCCTGATGCCATGTTGCATGCTAAGTTGCTCCAATCATGTCCAACTCTTTGCAATCCCATGGACTGTAGCCCACCAGGCTCCTCTGTCCATAGGATTCTCTAGGCAAGAATACTGGAGTGGGTTGCGATGCCCTCCTCCAGGGGATCTTCCTGATCCAGGGATTAAAGCCACGTCTCTTATGCCTCCTGCATGGCAGGGGGGTTCTTTACCACTGGTGCCACCTGGGAAGCCTGATGACAGGTTACACTTCAAGAAAACAACATTGGCACTCTTAGTATATGCAGCTGCTGTTTCTCTAGACCTTGGCTTCCCTGAGCCCTCCTTACCATATTTCAACTTATGTTCAAGTCACCACTGACCATTCTCCATGTTCTACTCTATCTTTTAAAATACTCATTAGCTTTCTAGTGAGGAGATCCTATTGGGTCTGTTCTCTGTGCTGAGAGAGATATTTTATATTAGAACAACATTCTTTCAAAGCTGGTTGGTGTATTATATTTTTGACTGATGCAGCTCTAAGCTTCTCTCTTTCGTTTGCCTGGCCTGACAGTTTAATTATCAGCTCTTCTTCCAAATGCAACTGATCAGAGCTTCTCACTTGAGGATTCCATAATTGGTTAGGATATACCTCAGTAATTTTAACTACCTGCCTCACCTCCTGTTGTAGAAAAACTCATAAGCCACTCAAGAGCTCTAAACAGTCTTGTATTCACCGTGCTGCCTCCTTTACTATAAGGATAAACAGCATCGCTCCACTCCGTTTAACTCCCATCAGTGACACATCTTGAGATTTACGCTCTAGGTAGTGCCCTTATCTCCCACTTCACACGCACGGCCTGCTTAATGGCGAGGTGAGCTTTCTACCCAAAGTTATTAAGTGACTTGTTTACCTTCACACTTCTGAAGAAATGATCCAGTATTTTGCTCAGGTGCCAATCGCATCCCAAGAAACTGCTTTTTCTTTTTTCCCCTTTGAATGTGGAATGTTTCTCTTCTGATTGAATTCAGACTATTATCAGCAGAATACCAACAAAGTTTGGAGCAAGATGTTTAAGAGATATGGAAAGCATCCAGAAGAAAGTAATGAAAATGAATAAAAGGTTACAAAACAAAACTGATAAAAGGATAAGTGAACTGATACAAAATGTCTGAGGATGAATCCCGTATGCTACCTGGTTCATCAGTGCAAAAATGTTGTGTGCTTATAAACATTCATTTACCTAAATCACTTAGTGTCTGTTCACTTAGAAAGCAGAGACATTACTTTGCCAACAAAGGTCCATCTAGTCAAGGCTATGGTTTTTCCTGTGGTCATGTATGGATGTGAGAGTTGGACTGTGAAGAAGGCTGAGCGCCAAAGAATTGATGCTTTTGAACTGTGGTGTTGGAGAAGACTCTTGAGAGTCCCTTGGACTGCAAGGAGATCCAACCAGTCCATTCTGAAGGAGATCAGGCCTGGGATTTCTTTGGAAGGAATGATGCTAAAGCTGAAACTCCAGTACTTTGGCCACCTGATGCGAAGAGTTGACTCATTGGAAAAGACTCTGATGCTGGGAGGGATTGGGGGCAGGAGGAGAAGGGGACAATAGAGGATGAGATGGCTGGATGGCATCACTGACTCGATGGACGTGAGTTTGAGTGAACTTCGGGAGTTGGTGATGGACAGGGAGGCCTGACATGCTGCAATTCATGGGGTCGCAAAGAGTCAGACATGACTGAGCAACTGAATTGAACTGAACTGATAACATATTTTATTCTTATAAAGCCAAAATTATTTTTGTACAAGTTTATGTCTCAAATTAACTGTGCCCAATCATTAAGATAAATGAATATAAAAATGCAAATTCATGTGCCAATATGCATGAATACAAGCCTCTAAAAATGTATGATTGTTTTTCATTGCTTTAGGTGTTAGCATGTTGCCTTGTCAGATTAACATTGCTGCAGAATTTAAATTCTAAGCTTCATTAAAAGTATACTCAAGTGTTTGTTCACCTTTAGCTCACAGTTTAGAAAAAAGCATTATGATCAAATACTGCTGTTGCACAAAAAATACACACAAAGCACAACTATTGAACAAAACATCGCTCTTTAATAGCATCACCTTAAGTGCTGGGCCTCAATTCAATGGAGCAAATTGTGTTTTAACAATAAAATAATGTTTGCCATCCTAGAATTGCCAAACATTTATGACTTTGAACACATTTTACACATCTGAAATAATAATCATTATCCTCATTTCCTACACGATAACCTTCATTCCGTGTTAAGTACTTTAAAATTCAAACTCTCTGCTGCCAATTACTGCCCTTGTCTTTGGCAACATCAAGTCTAGAAGCCAAGGAAAATATGTTTGAAGGACTCAGCCAGGTTTTAGGGATAGAAAGGGAGGCTATAAATACATCTTTGCTTCCTCCACCAAAATACTACTTTTCTCTAAACTTCTTAACTTGAGAATTTCATTTTTTAATGGCTTAGCAGGTCAGCTATGGCATTGTTAAGTGACTGTGGACCCACTACCAGGCAGAATACTTGGGTACTGTAACACACAGAGACTGAGGGAGGAAGCACAGATGAAACAGCTGAATGCTTTGGAAAGAGGGGCTCAGGGCCGAGAGCCTGAACTCACATTACTACATTTACAAACATCTTACTTCTTGCCTCATCTGCAAGCTGAAGCTCACATCTACCTTGCACAGCTAGGTCAGGAAATCTATGCAGCAAATACCACACATCTGGAAAATAGCTCCCCAATTGAATGTTAGTTCCCTCCTTCCAGCTCCCTATCTTCAAAGGTCTTACAACCATGGGGGAAGGAAAGATTATGATAGATAGAGAGAAAAATCTTCAGGTAAATCTCTACCTTTTATCAAAACATGTTCAGGCAGATTAACTACTTAAAGGTTTGAAATGAACTCACTAAAAGTAACTAGGAAAAAATCAAGGTTGCAATCATTCTTGATTTAGAATGATCTTATCATTCTGGAATTAAGAAGTCTTTCCTCAAGCTGAATAGGAAAAGTAAAACTTAAAAAAAATGTATACAATCGATGCTGTAAAAATAAATAATGGGCATATCATGTAGCTCAGCTGGTGAAGAATTCACCTGCAATGCAGGAGACCCCAGTTAGATTCCTAGGTTGGGAAGATCCACTGGAGAGGGGATAGGCTACCCACTCCGGTATTCTTGGGCTTCCCTGGTGGCTCAGCTGGTAAAGGATCCAACTGCAATGCAGGAGACCTGGGTTACTTCCACAGGCACAATTTTAAATTCTTGAAGTCAAACCACTACCATATTGTAATCAGCCTCCAATTAAAATAAATTAATTTTAAAAAATATAAAAAGCAAACTAGGAAAAATTATCTGCCCTACAAATGACAAAGAGATAATTTAGTATACAAAATGCTCTACAAAAGTAATGATAAAAAGATGAGCACCTTTTAGGGAAAAAATGAGCAAAGAACAGGAATGGTAATTCAGTCAATATCCAACAAATATTTGAGCTCCTTCTTCTGTGTGTCAAGCACTCTTCTAGGAATGGAAGATAGAAAAGAAACAAAACAGATGAACATCTCAACCTGTATGAGCTGCTCTTCTAGTAAACACAGAATAAATACAAGTGGGAAAACAAAAACCTAAGCAATTAAGGGAATGTAAATTATAACGAGTTCCCACTTCTCTTGACAAAGACTAAAATAATTTGTAGAGGGCAGTAGAACAAATGTTTTAGAACCTTGAAAGATTGCACACTAATTTCCCAGAAATTCCTGTCCTAAGGAAATATATAAAGATACAGGCCTAAGGATACACAATTTATAAAAAACTGAAAATAACCCAAACATTTAGCTAGACGTTGATTCTATAAATTACAGACAGTCCATACAATGAAATGCAATGCAAGCATTAAAAAATCATAGCATTAACAAAGTATGTCCACAAAAAGCGGGTGTCAAAAGTATGTATATTACATGGTACAGTGTTTGTGTTTATATATATATGTGTAGAGTCAGATATCTTTAAGCATAAAAAGAATCTTGAATGATTATACATAAAAATATTAACAGCAGGGACTTCCCTGTTGGTCCAGTGGTTAGGAATCTGCCCACCAATGCAGAAGACACGGGTTCGATCCTTGGTCCAGGAAGATCTCACATGCCTCAGACCAACAAAGCCCACTCACAGCAACTACTGAGCCCACGTGCCTAGTGCCATGCTCTGCAACAAGAGAAGGCATGGAAATGAGAAGCCCGCCCGCCTCAATCAGAGAGTAGCCCCCACTTGTCACAATTAGAAGAAGCCCACACACAGAAATGAAGACCCAGTGTAGCCAATAAATAAAATATTAACAGCAGATATCTTTGGATGGAGAGCTGACAGGTGTTTTTATGATCAAAAAATTCTAAAACTATTTGCACGGAAATTTTTTTAAAACTAAAAAAAAAAAAGATGGACAACAGCACACACATTCCTGGAAGAACTACACTCAGAGAGTAAGAGTCCACTATGTAGTCTGAAGCACCAATACTCAGAGGTGCCGTATCCCTCTCCTCTTTTCTGGTAAGCAAAAGATGCCTTTGCCATAACCGATTCATGGGAAACACCAGACCTTGGGGACAACAGAAGAGTCTGTGCTCTCAATAAGATTTCCAACTGGAAGAAAAAGATCCCCCAGAGAACCAGCCAGTCAAGTTAAGTGAATATATAGTACCTGTGAAAACAGCTCTCCACTCCTGGCCGTTAAATATTCACCACATGGACCATAAAGGCCCAAGTAATTGAAACTGGAATGGCTTTTTATCCGTGGCACTCAATTTTTAATATATAAAATCCAGCTCTAAAACCCCATTTATGGAAATCTGTCACAACTAAATTACAGATCTCACAGTGGTCAGGGAGCATCTGTGCTCTCAGTCTCTTTAACCAGGAAGCAATAAAATTAATTATTTTTATTTCAAACTCATTTAACTTTCTGTCACCAGCAGTAACATTTATACCACATTCAGGAGTTCTTTCAGGGTTATCAGTGTTTCTGCCGAGGCTCTTCCCATTTCAATTTATCATCAACATAAAGCCCTTTTATCTCCAAAAATACACATATCATATTCATAACTAAAGCATTTTTTTCAATGGCTCTTCTGACCCACCTCATTAACAGTGTAAAATTCACTGGTCAAATACATATCATTAGCCAGTGAACTACTATGCTTTTTGAAAAGCTATATATATACAAAGGATTTACTTCAAAGGTGACTTTTTTTTATTCTCCCAAAAAGGTGCTGCTGCTTTGCTTGGTAATATGCTTGATAGGTTGCTAGAAAGGAGAATTATTAGACAGCATCAACAAATAAAAAAGAGGGGAGGAAAGCAAAAGAGATGGCGTCCCCCGCACCCCCATTTCCACCCATCTGTACTACATGGTCTTTGCACTGCGTTCCACCGGATACTTGGCTTCCACGAGGAGGAGACACACCTGCACCGGAAGTGGGCGGAGCTGGAGTTTCCCTTTTCTCGCGAGCAAACTCGAGAGTGGATTCTGCGGGACCGACCAGGGTAAACTAAGCTGATACCGGAACGTGCCTGACGTCCTCTTTACCAGCTCTCACCTCAAAATTTGTTAACCCGGGGGCACCTAGGGGAGGCAGACTGGAGCTGGGAGACCTGGTCTCTGGTCCAAGCTGGGGCATGTGTCCAAGGATGTGATCTTGTTCTGTGGATGTCGGTTTCCTTATCTGTCAAAGGAGGGGACCCTATCCAGGTGCGAACTGGGATTTTTTTTTTTTCCCCTACTTACAAATTGTGGCAAGTCCAAAGCTATGCCTAAGATCTCCACAAATTTTTGGAGTGGTGGGAATTTGGGGGTCATGTTCCTGGGGTCACCTCTGGCTTGGAGCTTCTGCAGCAGATCAGCCCTGATGGGGATTTCTGAAAATACCTCCTGTAGTTTGGCTAACTGGCCAAGACTGAGAACCGTGGCATGGAAGAGTCACCGCAGGCTTTCCTAGCTCTGACAGCAGGAGCTTGACTGATTCTTGATTTATTGAATTCATTGTTCAAAAAGATCTGGGAAAAGAAAGTTTGTCATAATGACCCAGATTAAAGACAGTTCTCTTGAAAGAAGATGCGAGGACAAGAAAAAGACCTTCCAAGCAGCATCAAATGCAGAAATAGAGGTGGCTGCCTTCATATCACATAGCAGAGGCTCCGTGAATTGGTCTGCCCAAGTGGTCTGCAGGACACAACAGAGAAAATAAGCCTGGAAATGCCTCGGCTACTACCCTGACCAGTCCCCCAGCTCAGACCATCCCAGTGGTTCCTCCTTTTCCTAGAATGACCCCACGTGCAAACAGTATTCTTGATTTCTCCCAGGTTTCCCTCTCCTGCCCAATACCATGCCCCTGATCCTATACAACTGTTATCTTCCAGAATCCCCCAGTGCTAAAACTTTGAAAAATTATGCTGGTCTCTAACTTATCACAAGGTCTGGAAAAGAGGAACAGCGCACACAGCGATACTGAGTTCACATGAAGATATGATCGTCTTCTGTCCTTTCCTGGGAAAACTCAGCAGAAACTAGGAAGGGAACTGGCCCAGACTATCAGCTCACAAGGAAAATGTCCCACAAGGAAACAGCACTCTCAAAATAGGATGATCTGAGGAGAGCTTATTTACTAAGGTGCTACTTATACAAAGGTGTGGCTAAGGCAACCAAACGGGGTAGTGTAATAGCAACTGAGCTGAAGGACCAAGGAGAGGGAGCTGTAACCGGATATATGTGTATTTTACATATTCTAGCATGTATAATATATGTACATACAATTTTTATATTATATAAATATGTTGTAATTATATTTATATCAATTTTATAAATTTTCATTATTTAATATACAATTATTTTATAATATAATACATAATACACTATTATATGTGCTATATATTCCTCCATATTCATTATATATATATTTGTAGGGCTTCTTAGGTGGCTCAGTGATAAAGAATCCTCCTGCCAATGCAGGACACATAGGAGACCTAGGTTCAATCCCTGGGTTGGGAAGATCCCCTAGAGAAGGAAATGGCAACCCACTCCAATATTCTTGCCTGGAAAACTCCATGGACTGAGGAGCCTGGCAGGCTACAGTCCATGGGGTGGCAAAGGGTCAGACAAGACTGACCATGCACAAACACACACACACACATACACACACACACACAGAGTATATGTGTATGTACAGGTACAAACATATTCTTGCTCAAAACAGACTCACCTACTCAGTGCTAACCTGGAAACCATGGTGGTATCTGATATTGCCCATCACCAACACCTGAAGCAACAAATTTCATAATTTAGACATTTCACATGGATCAACCCCACCTAGAGATTCAAACCTCAAATATAAATATTTTGTAGATAAGAATGGATAGCACACGCTTTGTTAATCCTAAGTGACTGGTCGGTGTACTGATTTCCTATTTATTATTTAAATACCAATATAAGATAATACAAAAACATATAGACTTCCTTGAAAACTGTGAGCAACATGACATCAGTAGTCACATCCTTTGATCAAGGTGAGTCAAGAATACCTTGATATAACCTTAAAAGTTATATCTTAAAAGTGTGGGCAGACAGTAACCGCCTGCCCATACACTGTTAGAGCTGGGAGTTTGTCCAGACTATTAGCCATATGTAAGGCCATCTGTGTGACACCCTTGTTGCTGTTGCCTAGTTGCCAAGTCGTGCCCGACTCTTCTGCGTAACACCCTTACTCGCTACCTAAATAAAGACTTTTGAATTTTCATGATGATGCTGCTGAATTCATGGCTTTAAAAGACACTAATCGAAATATATCACTCTTCCTTGCCATTCTCTATTTACATTTAAACTACCTATAAAAGAAATAAAAATCCCATTTCCAGACCTAAACTTTCCTCACCTTCAGATCCAAATATTTAACTGCCTCCTAGAACTTTCCCCCTTCCCTTTCCATTTTCCTTTCCACACAGGCTGCAGTTGGTTCCTTATGTCTCTTCCACTCGACTGTAAGCTCCCCAAGGACAAGGAACTTCCCTCCACCATCATCACCCCAGCACCCTCCTGGGTGCAGCACATATAATAGAAATCTAACAAACACTTGTTCAACTGAACTTGATTCCTAAACTTTCCTTCTCCAAAGGAGAAAATGACCACAATATTGGATATGAAATATAACACAAGCTGCCCACTAGAAATCTCAAAGTGGACACAGCTCTGCAAAAGAGAGGGTGGAGAAAAGAATGTTAAAGCCAGTGCTTTCTTGGAAACAATTCCAGGCTATTTCACCCAGAAAGGGAAGCCTAAGCATCTTTAAAAAGTGGAACCATTAAAAGAAAGAAAAGGCAAACCAGAGACGGAGAGAAAATACTTTCAATACATGTATCTGATAAAGGACCGGTATCCAAAATATACAAAGAACTTGTAAAATTCAACAGTAAGAAAACAAAAGTAAACAATTTACAAATGGGCAAAAGATCTAGATATCTCACCAGAGAAACTATACAGATGGCAAATAAGCATATAAAAAAAATGTTCCACATTGTATGTCATTGCTGCTGCTGCTGCTGCTGCTGCTAAGTCGCCTCAGTCATGTCCAACTCTGTGTGACCCCATAGACGGCAGCCCACCAGGCTCCCCTGTCCCTGGGATTCTCCAGGCAAGAACACTGGAGTGGGTTGCCATTTCCTTCTCCAATGCATTAAAGTGAAGAGTGAAAGTGAAGTCGCTCAGTCGTGTCCGACTCCTAGCGACCCCATGGACTGCAGCCTACCAGGCTCCTCCATCCATAGGATTTTCCAGGCAAGAGTACTGGAGTGGGGTGCCATTGCCCTCTCACTGGGGAAGCGCAAGTTAAAACAACAATGCAATACAGCCACACAGCAATCAGAAAGACCGAAGTCCAACACGCTGACAACATCAAATGCTGACAAGGGTGTGGAGCAACAGGAACTCCCTCATCCATTACTGGTGGGAATGCAAAATGATACAGACAGTTTGGAAGACAGCTGGGCAGTTCCTTACTCTTACCACACAATCCAACAATCTTGCTCCTTGGTATTTATCCAAACGAGTTGAAAACACATCCATACAAAAACCTGCACTCAAATGTTTGTAGCAGCCTAATTCATAATCGCCAATAATTGGTGCAACAAAGATGTCCTTCAATAAGTTAATGGATAAGCTGTGATACACTGTATAATACCAGCGATAAAAAGAAATGAATTGTCAAGCCACAAAAAGACATGGAGGGACCTTAAAATGTATATTGCTAAGTTAAAAAGACAGATTGGAAAGGCTACGTGTTATATGGTTCCAACTTTTAAACTACATTCTGTTAAAAGCAAAACTATAGAGACAGTGGTTAACAGGAATTTAAGAGGAAGAAAGAGTGATGAATAGATGGAGCACAGAGGATTTTTAAGGGGGGTGAAATATGCTGTATGATGCTGTAATGGTAGCTATGTGTCATTTTACATTCATCAAAACCATCAGAACTATAAAACAAAGAGTGAGTCCTGATGTAAAACTCAGACTTGAGCTAATAATAGTATATCAATACTGGTTCACCAATTGTTCTAATGTACCACATCAACACAAGAGGTTAATAATAAGGGAAACTGGGGCATAGGTGGGTGGAGCAGGGGAGCATAATACAGGAACTCTGACCTTCAGCTCTAATTTTTCTATAAGTTCAAAACTTCTCTAAAAAATAAAGTTTATTTATTAATTTTTTTAAAAGGAGTAGGACCAGAGACTTGGACTTCCCTGGTGGCTCAGGTGGTAAAGCGTCTGTCTACAGTGCAGGAGACCTGGGTTCGATCCCTGGGTCGGGAAGATCCTCTGGAGAAGGAAATGGCAACCCACTCCAGTACCCTTGCCTGGAAAATCCCATGGACGGAGGAGTGTTGTAGACTACAGTCCATGGGGTCGCAAAGAGTCAGACACGACTGAGGGACTTCACTTTCACTTTCAGGACCAGAGAAGCTGTGTTTTCTGGCCCTCATCCATGAAGCTAGACTCTTCCCAACACACCCGTACGCACTCATGACCACATCACAGAGTTGGAGAAAAGTATTAGAAGGCCAAGTGGAAGGGAGTTTGCCGGGAGCCGGCAAGAGACATTCCACTCGTGACAAAGATCATGAGGAAGGAAGCTCAGCATACACAAAGGCGGGATCGAGCCTCAGGAGTCCCCCTGGATATTCTCTAGCATCTACCCCCAAAAAACCAGAGTCTGCCTACTTTATTGCTTTGTGCTCTCACCTCTGACTTTACTGGGGGCTGTCCCCCACCACCATCTCGCTCTCTCTGTCAAAGAGTTAACTTACAGCTCCAATTAATAAAGTTCCTGGGCAATTAGGAGTGTTTAAATCTAAACCCCTCAGATAGCTCTCTAACTCGCCTGACAAGTTTACCCGGACTCCTACAGCTATGCATACAATTGTTTACAGTCTCCCAGCCTCGAGAGGCACAGGAAGCTTAAGATATTCAAATAGCTTAGAGCCTCTCAGAGAGTTAGAAACTGTCAGAATAAAACTAGTAAAAGATTTCATTGATGAGCCAATGCTTGTTGCCAAGTTTCCACATCCCCTGTATTGTATCCTTGAATATGTATTAATTAATATAGTTGGTATGTAGAAAAAATATAAGAAGTGGCCTTGGTGTTAGCAACTTTAGACCCTTAAGGTAATAAATTCTTTCCTTTGTTGTAAACCCATTACACATCCGCCCTATAGGAATGCAATTTTATCTAACACCTTCAGAAGATGGCGCCAAACCTTAAAATAATTACTCTTAGAGAAAATAAGTCTTTGTCAAGAGTCATAAAATGTTAATAGGCCTTCTGGCCAGAAGATGATGTAAATCACCTATACCATTTGTATATGATAAATTTGCAGGAAGGAAACCCTGGTTTTTGATAAGGATCAAAGACTGCTGACTTTGCATCCCCTATTATCCTCTTTGTGTAACTTAGGGTATAAAAACCCCTGTTGAAAATAAAGCTACGGGCCTTGCTTACCAAAGCTTGGTCTCCCCATGTCATTCTTCCCCTCAATTTCCAGCTGAGTCTCCATCTGGAGCGCGGAAATTCTCTGCAACCATTTATTTGCCTGGGCTTCTAAGACCCACTCAAGAAGGTGTCTAAGGTGGGGCACCTTCCGCTATTCGAGAGGGCGCCTGCGGCCTCCATGGTCAGAGCTAACCTGGTGTCACAGGTTATATTGATTTTCCGCATAAACCAAGCTACTTAGCCTCTTTTCTCCACTGAATTTCCCTACTGAGCTATCCTCATTCTATTACTCTTTATATCTTTGATAAATAAATAAATAAATAAATAGGTCGCCGAAGCCATCTCTCCTTCAAATACCCAGGATCAGCCGGGGCTGGACCTCGGCAGGAGTTACTTTAGTAACTTCTCTAACTTCAGTAACTAAGCCCTCCTGGGAAGGGTTGCCCCAGAGCCAGGTGGGACTGAATGAATTGAATGAGCAGGATGGAGAATGAAATGGTTACTAATGTTGTGGCTAGAAGTACCAGGGTAGGATACTTGGAAGACCTGTATCTATTCCAAGACAACAGCAACAAATTCAAGCCCTTTATTCCTCAGCATTTTTTTTTTTCTCTTTGGCTTTTCTAATACATATGTGTGCGTGTGTGTGTGTGTGTGTGTGTGTGTGTGTTTAATCACTTCAGTCGTGTACAACTCTTTGTGACCCCATGGACTGCAGCCTGCCAGGCTCCTCTGTCATGGGATTCTCCAGGCAAGAGTACTGGAGAAGGTTGCCATTTCCTCCTCCAGGGGATCTTCCTGACCCAGGGATTGAACCTGCATCTCTTACATCTCCTGCATTGACAGGCAGATTCTTTATCACCAGTGCCACCTAGGTAGCCCTCTAATACATATAAGCCTTCCTTTTATTACTTACAATACAACTATTCCTTTTCCTGTTACCTAGAGACAGAACTTGCTGGACTTCTCAAAACAGCAGCATACTGGTTAGGGATGTGGGCCCTGGAGACAAAGAAACTTGAGTATGGGGACTTCCCTAATGGTCCAGTGGCTGAGACTCCATGCTACCAAGGGAGGGGGCCTAGGTTAGATTCCTGGTCAGGGAACTAGATCCCACATGCCACAACTAAAGATCCTGCACGCTGGAACCAAGGGCCAGAGCAGTCAAATAAATAACTAAACTTGAGTCTGAAACTATAGAGTTCAGTAACTCTGCCATTTTCTGTTGTGCAAGCATGTAGAATTTACTTAACTACCTTGCCTATAAGATGGATTCATCATGGTGCCTCCATCAGAAGAGGGAAATGAGATAATGCATGTAAAGAACTGAGTCCAATAACAGCTTAGAAGCAACAGCATAATAAGCAGAAGCTATTATATTTATTATTCCAAATCCTATACTTGTTCCCCAGTGCCATGAAGCCTCTCTGCAGCTGACAGATGGTAATGATTAATGCTGGAAAACAATCAAAGATATTATGGTCTCTGATGCTGTCACTTCTATCTCACAGCAAATGAGTCTCATACTATGCTAACCCTTCAGTCCATCACTTCTAAGTTACCCCAAACTACACTTCTCAAATTCTATACTTCTATATATTCCATATTCAAACCTCCATCTGGAAAAATCTATATCAAATCTGTCTTCCCACTTATACCTAGTAGTTTTTATTCAGTTGTTAAGTCATATCCAGCTGTTTGTGACCCCATGGACTGCAGCACACCAGGCTTCCCTGTCCTTCAGTATCTCCTGGAGTTTGCTCAAACTCATGTCCATTGAGTCAGTTCAGTTCAGTTCAGCCACTCAGTCGTGTCCGACTCTTTGTGACCCCATGAACCACAGCACACCAGGCCTCCCTGTCCATCACCAACTCCTGAAGTCCACCCAAACCCATGTCCATCGAGTTGATGATGCCATCCAACCATCTCATCCTCTGTCATCCCCTTCTCCTCCTGCCCTCAATCTTTCCCAGCATCAGGATCTTTTCAAATGAGTCAGTTCTTCGCATCAGGTGGCCAAAGTACTGGAGCTTCAGCTTCAGCATCAGTCCTTCCAGTGTGAATATTCAGGGTTGATTTCCTTTAGGATTAACTGGCTTGATCTCCTTGCTGTCCAAGGGACTTTCAAGGGTATTCTCTAGCACTACAATTCAAAAGCATCAATTCTCTGGCGCTCAGCCTTATTTATGGTTCCCCTTTCACATCCATACATGACTACAAGTCATAGCTTTGACTATATGGACTTTCATCAGCAAAATGATGTCTTTGCTTTTTCATACGATATCTAGGTTTGTCATAACTTTTCCTTTCAAGGAGCAAGCATCTTTTAATTTCCCTTATACCTTGTGGAGCCACCTCAATCTATTTGAATAAAATCAGTAAATGTATATAAGGTATAAAGTGCATCAATAAAAGACAATGACAATAACCCCTTCAAATGTTATGAGAAGTGTTTACCATGAGCAAAATGACAGAGGTAATTTTGTTTGCAAAGGTAAGTTTGTTCTCAACTTGTCCCTTTTTCGGGGGCCCTCTCTCCCTCACTAGAGCCCTATCGAGGCTAGATGTCTTGGTGAGGTGGTAGCTGATAAATGTTTAAAATGCTGGACTTGCTGGAGATATCTGCTCATAAATAGGGCATTCTTAAGAACCAGAGGAGCCCTTGGATTTTAAGGGAATGATTAAGGATTTTAAGGAATCTAGCTCTTTAGCTCCTGCTTGGGAAAAATTTGGGACAAGAAAACTTTTCTGATATTTTCTACATCCTGCCAACATAATTGTCTGACTAAGGTCAACCTGTAAAATTTCACCAAAATGTCTTAAAAGCCCAAGCCACCATAGCTAGGTTCACAAAAATTTCATTCCAGAGCCATAGCACTGAAAATCTTCCCAAGATGTCATCAAATTAGTTCTATTTTGACCAAGATTTCTCCTAAGCTCTCTGGCTGCACGGCTGGTGAGTTGACTCCAGAAGGGCCATAGATACTTGATTAAGCCAACAGGTGTTGCAGATTTATCTGGGGCCCACAAAAGCAATTAGAATAGCGGGGGAAGTCTGATTAACTTCATTATTGCTGGTGCTCAGCCAAGAAGAGAGTTGCCATACACAATATTAATGAAAAGCCGTTCCAGAACAGAAAAATGCAAATAATGTTTCAGCTGCTGATTTTCTGTCACCAACCCAGCAAAGCTGAGTGAAATAGCAAATCTTTCTCTGCCAGTCACTTCAATGTGCCACAGTTGCCAGGCTAACCAAATGGAACTTAAAGCCATGTTTTATTGTTGCCTGTCTTACTCATTAACAATAGCAGGAGGACAATATTTCAAAATAATTACAGAAATGAAAGGTAGTAATTAGCAGTACAAATTAGCTATTAAGTGATTCCAAAATTTCAAAGTGAGAAGATGACCTTTTCACTTCTTACCTGGCAGTGATAAATTGGGTTCTGATTTGAGAAGAAAAATAAAGCCCTCTAACACATTATGGATTTTCTTCACCTTCCAATGGGAACTGAGCCAAGTTAATTAAAAATATGGTAGAAAGCAGGAATTTCACGATGTCCCTGGGTGGCTTTCTCACCTGCCTACCTGGAAGGGTCACCTTCCTTTTCAGCCCATCCTCAGCACCTTCCCTCATAGTTATGAGAAGGAAAAATGGGAATTCCTAGTGCATAATATTTTATTTAATTACTGGATGACCTGGTAAACCTGTGTTTGTCATGACAACATTTCCCACTCTAATTAAAAATTGGCTGAAGATACACACGCTGAGTGTTCATTAATTCCTCTAACAAATAATTTCACTTTACAGTAAACATGGCATTGTAGTCCCAGTCTTGGATATTTTCCATCTAAAAATGTTGCCAAGTTATTCTTGCCATTTTGCTGAGCAAAATTACACAGATTCCACCATGAAGAGCTAACCAGACCCCTCACCTATATTAGCCTGCAGTCATGCTAAGCACCTTCCATTGCTGCTTCTCCTGGAAAAGGTACCCTTGGCTCAAGAACTGTATATTTCTCTTATATGCTAAAGTCTCTTGCCACCGCGGCCTTGACGCAATTGCAATCTAGGCTACTTCTTTACAAGTCAACGTATGAAAACCTTTTTTCTGCACTTTATGGTGAGGCCGAAGATTTTGACATGAGAGGGCACAGTGCCACAGGTGGGGGCAGGGGTTGGCACGGAGACAAAGGTGATGATCTCTTTAACACAAAGCAGCAGATGAACACAGTGATTCATGCTATACCCACGGGGCTTCCACCTGAGAGCGCAACTCAGAATCACCAAACTGCAGAAGTAAAAAGGACCTCGGATGTAATTAAGCTTAAACCGCCTTACTTATAAATGACAGGACAAAGACTATTAATGCGTATATATGGAATCTAGAAAAATGGTACAGATGAACCTATGGGCAGGGCAGGAATAGAGACACAGACGTGGAGGACACACATGGACATGATGGTGGGGAAGGAGAGGGCAGGACAAATTGGGAGAGTGGGACTGACCTATATACACTGCTGCTGCTGCTGCTAAGTCACTTCAGTCGTGTCCAACTCTGTGAGACCCCAGAGACGGCAGCCCACCAGGCTCCCCCGTCCCTGGGATTCTCCAGGCAAGAACACTGGAGTGGGTTGCCATTTCCTTCTCCAATGCCTGAAAGTGAAAAGTGAAAGTGAAGTCGCTCAGTCGTGTCTGACTCCTATATATACTACCATGTGTGAAACAAAGAGCTAGTGAGAAGTAGCCGCACAGCACTGGGAGCTCAGCCCAGCTTTCTGTGATGACCTAGAAGGGTGGGAGAGGGTGGGGAAGGGAGGCCCAAGAGGGAGGGGACTTTTGTGTACATATAACTGACTCACTTCATTGTATAGCAGAAACTAACACAACATTGTAAACCAATTATACTTCAACTGAAAAAAGACTCATAGTAAACAGGTTTTGCCCATCAGCACACAGCTACCTGGGGGCAGAGCCAGCCTAGATCCCAGGTCATCACCTGGTTCTGGGTCCAGTGCTTCTTGTGCCTACCTGCTGCTCTTTCAAAGGTTTCCCCCTCCCCAAGCTGGAGGTAAAGCGCAAGTTTCATTATTTGCAGATTTTATATTTGCAAATTCTCCTACTTGCTAAAATGCATTTGGAACCCCAAAATCAATACCTGCAGCACCTTCACAATCACTCATGAACATGCACACAGAGCAGAAAAAAGTTTGAGCCACCTGGCATGCCAAGCCATCTCAGCCAAGGTCTAACAAAGATACCCTCTGCCTCCTTGTTGCAGCTCTTACACTAAACAAATGTCCTTTATGTGGCCTGTTTCTTTCCACTTTTTTATATTTTGTGTTTTTTGCTTGGTGATTTCACTGTTTAAAATGACACAGTGCTGAAGCACTGTCTAGCATTTCTAAGTGTAAGAACGTTGTGAGGAGACACAGAAAACACGTGTCTAACACGTGTTAGATACGCTTCCTTCTGGGCATGAGTTATAATGCTGTTCACTGAATTCAGTATTACTTAATCCACAGTCTATATTAAATAAGATGCCATTAAACAGAAACACATATAAAACAAGGTTATGTATTAACTGGCTGACAAAGTTCTTCTGACCGGAGGTTTGCAGGAAGCTAACCCTGTACTTCCTCTAGCAGCGATGGCTCAGAATTTGCTCATTCAGGGTTCACGGCAACTTTAGACCATAACTACCATGAATAGAGCTTCCCAGGTGGTGCTAGTGGTAAAGAACCCTCCTGCCAATGTAGGAGACATAAGAGATGTGGGTTCCATCCCTGGGTTGGGAAGATCCTCTGGAGGAGAGCATGGCAACCCACTCCAGTATTTGCCTGGACAGAATAGCCTGGACAGAAGACCTCATGGACAGAAGAGCCTGGCAGGGCTACAGTCCATAGGGTCGCAAAATGTCAGACACGACTGAAGTGACTTAGCATGTATGCACACACCATGAATAGTAAGAATCACCCATATATTTGAATAGGCCGTCAGATGATGAGGGCTTCCCTGATAGCTCAGTTGGTAAAGAACCCACCTGCAGTGCAAGAGACCCCGGTTCGATTCCTGGGTCAGGAAGATCCACTGGAGAAGGGATAGGCTACCCACTCCTGTATTCTTGGGCTTCCTTGAAGGTTCAGCTGGTAAAGAATCTGCCCACAATGTGGGGGACCTGGGTTTGATCCCTAGCTTGGGAAGATCCCCTGGATAAGGGAAAGGCTACCCGCTCCAGTATTCTGGCCTGGAGATTTCCATGGACCGTATAGTCCATTGGATCACAAAGAGTCGGACACAACCATACAACTTTCACTTTTAGATGATGGCTCAAAAATGTTAAAACAATACAGGAAAGGTAAGACAATCCCAAGGTCATGGGCAGGTGCATCTGGGAGATGAGGCAGACTCCCTGTGGGTGCTCACTCTTATCAGCGGTTCTTGGTTTGTAAGTATTTATGGGGCAGAACCAGGTTCCTCAATTGAGCATCGTGTACTAGCATCATGTACCTATTACTGAGCATGTGAGGTGCCTCTATTAGGAAATGAATGATCTAGGATGATTTCTGAGAGCAGAGTAGCAAGCATAGAAATTCAAGAGAGCAGAATCGCAGCTGATGTGTACATTAGCCTCTCTGCCTCAGACACTCTCTCCCACAAATGCTACTGGGATTCACTCCGGGCTTTCTTTTAGCTGAGTCTCCTATGACCCTGACAGTGGCACTACTCTTTGATTCTTGCAAGAAAAGCACATTGAGAAGCTGTCTCCTGGGAAGTCACAGTGAAAAGTATGGTTTTAAAGAGCTCCATTGATGCTCAGCATTTAAGTGCATGTTTCCAAAAAAATGTTAGCAGACACACACCATATTTGGAAGAACATATACCAACCATCAGCAATGGTTTTCTTTATGGAGGACGGAATTACTAGGGACTTTCACTTTGTCCATTATTTATTTCTGCAATGTTTTGATTCTTTGTGAAAAGCGTCTATTACCTTTTGCAATGGACTGAATTATTTTCCCCCTTAAAAAATGTTGAACCTCTAACCTCCAGTGTGACTGTATTTTGAGATAGGGCTAAGAGGAGGGGATAAAGGTTAATGGGTGTGATAAGGATGGAGCCCTAGTCCAGCAGGGCTGATGTCCTTATAAAAAGATGAACAGACCCCAGAACTCACTCTTTTTCTGCCATGTGAGGACACAGCAAGAAGCTGTCTGCAACAGAGAACTACATTCAATATCCTGTGATAACTCATAATAGAAAAGAATATGAAAAAGAATATATGTATAATGTATAACTGAACCACTTTGCTGTACAGGAGAAATTAACACACTATTGCAAAAATCAACTACATTTCAATAAAATTTTGTTTGAAAGATTCAAAAAAAGAAGCTGTCTGCAAGCCAGGAAGCAAGTTCTCACCAAATCAACTGGCACCTTGATCTTAGACTTCCTGGCCTCCAGAACTGTAAGAAAATAAATGTGTTTTGTTTAAGTCACCCAGTCAGTGGAATTTTGTTTGGACAGCTGGAGCTGACTAATACATCTTTGTAAGAAGGGGGAGAAAAGACACATTTAATAATTAAATACACACGCATTTGCAGAGCTCAGACAAATACACTCAGTGCTGACCTAGCTGAAGTTTTTGTTTTGTATTTAGCAAATGTGTGATCCCAATGAACTATCCGAAATATATCATTAAACATTGAAAGGTAGCATCTATACAGAAGTGAAAAGCCCCTGAGCTTGATCATTTCTGTTTTGCTTGACAGTGTTCTTCCCTAGGGCATATTTTGTGAAAATTGAACTCAAACATGTAATCAAATCAATTGCAAACAACTCACATAGTTTTCTGTGTGTTCTATCACCCTTGAAGATATCCCACAGGCAGAATTTCAGTTCTACCATGGTCCACTCCAGTGGCCATTCTGGAAATCTCTGCAAAGACCATCAGCTGCCCTCCTCTTCCAACCAGGCTGGCATCTGAGTAAGGCCTGGGAACTTTGGAATGAGAGGAAACGCATACTTTTCAAAAGAAACCAATGCACCACACCCATTAAAATGACTACTATCAACAACCGGAAAATAACAAGTGCTAGCAAGGAGGTGGGGCAACCGGAACGCTCGTGCTCTGTTGATGGGAATGTAAAATGGTGCGGTCACTGTGGAAAGCAGTATGGCCGTGAAACCGTGTACAAGCCTCTGTGTCCTCGTCTTTTGAAGCAAAATGCTGACTTGGGAAGTATGAAGACACGGAAACAAAGAATAGCTACTGGGCTAAGAAGCTGGTAACAATTTAGACTATAATTCTGCCACATAACAGAATCACCAAACTCCAGTTTCCTGATAGATAGAGGCCTGACACACATTCCTAAGCTGTTTTTACAGGAAGCAGACCCCTCTCCAGGTGAAAACTGCTGATGGGAAGAACACAGACCCTAAACCAGTTGAAACCATAAGGCTGATGATGCTTGAAACTTCACCTTGATGCCAACTAATCCAAGAAGTGTCCACGACCTGGTCACGCCCTGCTCCTTGGACACTGGAAAGCCCCTCACTACCCCTTCCAGGGTGGGTCACACGATCTTCAGGGCATTAGCCCACTGTGGCCCCCTTTGCCTGGCAAAGCAACAACAGCTACTCTTTACTACTTCATCTAAAGCTCTGTTTCTATTCAGCGCTGGTGAACAGAGACCGAGTTTCAGCAACAAAAGTTACTTAAAAAATTAAAAATAGTGACAATGAGTATTCAGTGAGTGGGACGTGTCAGGGTCACTGGGGATGGAACTCTCTGCCCACTCATTCCTGCTGGTGATCATTTGTCTGTTCAGGGCCACAAACCACAGACCAGGGAATTAGGACCAGGAACCAGACCTAGCAACATTTTTCTCCAACATCCCTAGGCAAAGTACGCCTGCTGGGGAGAGGACAGACTGCTCCTTCTCAATCTGGGCCAGTCCCTAGCATCAGTGACTTCCAAGGTTCATGGAGGGCCACCCTCAGTTGGCTCAAACGTGCCGAAAAATTTTCACCATCGTCTTGGGTCAATATCCCAACATTTACACGTGTATAAAGAAAGTTTTGTTTTGTTTTTTTTTAACCCCTTGCTGCCACTGCAATGAAAGAACATCCACAAATGAGATGAATAAACACAGA
Organism: Bos grunniens; assembly: GCF_055505025.1. Lineage (NCBI taxonomy): Eukaryota > Metazoa > Chordata > Mammalia > Artiodactyla > Bovidae > Bos > Bos grunniens. The sequence continues at coordinate 39,983,005 of NC_141190.1, read as the reverse complement.
GTAATATTTAAAATTAAAAATACAACTACCATATGATCCAGCAATCCTACTTCTGGGTATATGCATCCTAATGAATTGAAAGCCAGGTCTCACAGAGGTATTTGTACATCCAAATTCATGGCAGCATCATTCACAATAGTCAAGAGGTAGAAGCCACTCAAGTGTCTCTCAACAGGTGGATGGATAAACAGAATATGGTCAATACATTCCGTGGAGTATTATCCAGCCTTTAAAAGGAAGAGAATCTGACACACGCTGCAACATGGATGAACCTAAAGACTGGCTGGAATGGAGGAATGGAGGTAGTAACTACCAGGGCCACGCAAGGGCTTCTGGGGAAATGATACTGCCTTGATTCTTGCCTTGGGTGCTGGTTACACAGTCGTGTTTACTTCACGACAATTTTTCAAGCTTAGGAGACTAAGGATATGTAAATATGTGTATTATAGTTCTATTAAAAGCTTTTTCAGAAATTTCCAAAGTGAATGCAAAACTTCAAGCTACAGCCACAGTGGATCAACTGACCAGAAGCCAGGAGGGATTGAGAAACAAAGCAGAATTCAGGCTTGGGAGATCCAGCCACGTCCAGATTTCCAAACAATTGATACAGGTGCTTCTGAGCTGTAGAGCTGGACCCCACATGCTCAGCCAGATGTTCTCAACCCTGGTGTGTGTCGGAATCCCCTGAGGAGCTTTAACAGTCCCCCGTGCCTGGGCCCTGCCCTTAAGGATTGTGGTGTAACTAGCCTGGGCAGCAGCCCTGGCATCAGATTTTCAAAGGCTCACAAGTGTTCTGCGAGCATCCAAAGCTGAGTACCACAGCTCCGGGGACCAGGTTAAATCCTTTACATCATTCTCTCTAATCCCTTCACTCTTCTACAAGATGATAAAATGAAGCTCTGAGAAACTGTCTTTTTCTGAGACCACACAGCAAATAAAGAGCCACGATGAATTAAAAGTCTGTCGGTCTACAAAGACTGCTACCTCCATAATATTATCTAGAGTTGTTCAAAGTCATGAGTTTTATTATAAATGATTTGCAAATTTGCCATGTGTTTTTTGCCTGGAGAATCCCAGGGACGGGGGAGCCTGGTGGGCTGCCATCTGTGGGGTCGCACAGAGTCGGACACGACTGAAGCGACTTAGCAGCAGCATGTTTTTTATCTGGCTCTTATCCTCTCCAGCTTCATACTACGAAAGACAGTGAAAGTGGTATTCGCTTAGTCGTGTCCCACTCTCTGCGACCCCGTGGACTTTAGCCTCCCCCGTTCCTCTGTCCATGGGATTTCCCAGGCAAGTATACTGGAGTGGGTAGCCATTTTCTTCTCCAGGGGATCTTCTTGACCCAGGGATTGAACCCAGGTCTCCTGCATTGCAGGCAGATTCTTTACCATCTGAGCCACCAGGGAAGCCCTCTTCATACATATTCCTGCTTAAACTGTGTCTTCTGAGAAGTCTTTCCTCTTCTCTTGGTCCTCCACCCACACACACTTAACCACCCCCAGCTATCATTTCTATCACAGTCGAAAATGGCCCAGCAATGCGTTTCTTTTCTTGTTTCCTTCCCTACTAAATGGTAACCTCCAGGGGAGCGGGAATGCATCCGTGTTCCTCCCTAATGAATTCCCAACACTTAGCACAGTGCCTGACATTTCATAAGGACTAAATAACTCACCGCTGAATAATAAATGAACCACTCAATACGGAAGTGTGTCACTCAAAGCCTGTGGAAATGGGGCATCCCCTCCTCTCGTAGGCCCCCTAGAGGCCACTGAAGTGAATGCACCCCTCCACATGAACACTAGGGAGGACCCAGCGTCATCCACAGAAAATACACAGGAGAAAATAGAAAAACAAGAGGCAGAGATGAAAACCCAGAGGTGGAGACAGCATCTCACCACAGGCAGCAAATCACACACGCAGCTCCCATCTGTCTCCAGACAATCTTGTTTATTCCCCACATCGCTCAGTTTATCCTGGGGCTGCAGAAGAGGCAGATGTTGCTGAAGCTCAACCCCAGCTCCTTGGGGGAGCCTCCCGGGGGAGTTCACCTGCAGCTGCCGGAAACATCACAGGAAGCATCTCTTATAATCTGGCCCCCTGGGCGCTGGCTCCATTGTAAGCAGGCACAACCCAAAAGGATGAGGGGCTTAACCTTGCCACTGCCCCTCCTCTGGACAACCAAAGGGAGGGGAATCCAAGGACAAACACCCCAGGCCCTTGTCCTCTGCCAGGCTGATCTTTCAGAGGTCCTGCAGAGGGTCCCCGTGGGACTGAGACCCTGGCGCTCAGCTAGAGTACCCGCTCATTCCCACACTTGAGCTCAGCTCCTTCCCTGCCTCACCTTCCCTACTTCCTCCTGTGCTTCCTGATATTAACTCCCGAATAAGCCACCTGCACTCAACACTTGCCTCAGGATCTGTTTTAGGGGCCCCAAGTTAGGGCAGGCTGTTATTTCTACTGCACAGGTAAATAAGGGAAGGAGGGAAGAAGCAGAGTCTTGCTTAGAGTGAGTTGTTTTCTTTGCATTTCCCACAGAAACTTAGCGATTCCCGCACTGCTTAGGGATGACCTCTCATGGAACTCAGAACTCTGGAGGCACCAGCAGGGCCCTCTTCACCGCAGAGCAGAGCGGGGAGTTCCTGACCTTCAATCCAAGTGCAGACAGGCCCCAGGGGCTGCAGAGATGCTGGGGTGGGCACGCTATGTTCTCAGGGACTTAACCTCTGCCTGGGAGGCACTGGCACAAACTGTCACTATTCCCATGTCCAATCAGACAGCAAAAACTGACTGCAGACAAGCAGCCAGGCCATGAGGAGTCCCCCTTCTGACGATGTCTGTGGCAGACACAGAGAACCCAACTGCGTTCCCCTTCACTCTGAGAAGCTGGATCTGAGTGTCAACACACAAGACCCCTCATGGGAATTCGTTGTCCTTCTAAGCACATCCAGGTGAACTGGGCAAGAAAACCATGTTCTGAAGTTCTTAGGGATCCTAGTTTAGTCCAAAGTAGAAATTCCCTCCCCGGTTCAGGGCAAAAACTGGTGTCCCCTGAGCAGTGTTTGTCCCATGAATGTGTTCACTGGGGGGCTGGATGAGGATGATAAAATGAGATTTCCTACGAAAATAGGAATTTCTAGTTTTTCTTGAAAAAAAACCAAAGGGTCTGGCCAACCTGGGCCCACACTCTCACCTGGGAAGTATTGGCCAGAACCAAACAGTGGCGGCTGCCTTTTCGAAACAGGCCAAGTACAAGGGCGGTGGGGGGTAGGGGGCAGGGAGGATTGACCGGGAGACTGGGATTGATGTATATACACTATTGATACTATGTATAAAATACATAACCAATGAGAACAGACTGTATAGCTCAGGGAGCTCTACTCAGTGCTCTGTGGGGACCTAAATGGGAAGGAAATCCAAAAAAGAGGGGCTATGTGTATACATATAGCTGGTTCACTTTGCTTTACAGTAGAAACTAACTCAACATTGTAAAACAACTGTGCATGCATGCATGCCAAGTCACTTCAGTCGTGTCCAACTCTTTGCAACCCCACGAGGCTCCTCTGCCCATGGGATTCTCCAGGCAAGCATACTGGAGTGGGTTGCCATTTCCTGTTCCAGGGGATCTTCCCAACCCTGGGATCGAACCCCGAATCTCCTGCACTGGCAGGGGGATTCTTTATCACTGAGCCACCAGGGAAGTCCTAAATACCTACTTTAGCCATGCTCTAAATAATAACATGCATGAAATCATGGTTTTGGAGTGCCAGTTTAATTTTCCTGTTAAACACTGAGATAAACATAAACCTTTTAAAACCTTTAAACATCACTTATACCATCTCAAATTGTCTTGCCTAACATATTTGCTAGGGTGATGCCAATAATTATAATAAATAACCAAAAACATAATGGCTCCAACACAGTCGATGTTTATTTCTTGCTCTTGTGGCAGTCCTGGCAGATGAACTGAACAGCAGACCCAGGTTCCTCCACACAGCCCAGCTGTGCCCTCTTTAACACAAGGCTGCTGAGGTCACCCGATGGGTCACATCCACTCCAGCCAGCCTGTGGGAGAAAAGAACATAGGAGGGCATGCACTGTTGCCATGGCCAAGTCAGAAGGGGGTGCCCTTCATGTCCACTCAGTTTCCTAGGCTAGATTCCAGCCCTGTGTTACACCTTCCAGAGAGGCTGGGAGAGGGGATATAGCTAAGTTACAGGAGAAAAAGAGAAGACTCTAAGCTGTGTTATAGCCTATTTCATTTACATCTATTCCTTACTAATATCTGGGTAGTCTGAAGGCAAGGAGAAGAAACTTTACATCCCTGTACTCTCTCATGATTCCTGATAGTGTGGCTAAATAAGTATTCATTCCACGGTCAACAGAACAATCTTTTCAGGACAGCAACATTCCATTAAACAGCAAAAAAGATGTTGTTCCAAACTGTCTTTTTTAGTTACAAGAGCCAATTTAGTGGGAAACAGAAGGAACCATTAACATGAGAGACCTCCAAGTAAGACCAGATTCTATCTAATGGGGAAACTTAGTCTTTCTTAAGCCAAAGCAGAGTTAAGAAACATCGTCACCGATGCTCTCCAGAAGCACAGAGGGGATGATGCTAGAGATCTTCTTCTGGGCATCAGGGGAAAAAAGATCAAGAAAACCTCTAGAAGAATAGAAAAATGCTTCCACTTGGTAACAGAAAAGAACAGAGCTGAATGGATTTAGAATATAAAATGCACCTTCTAAAATCAACAAATACCTTTTTTTGCACAATTAAAACTCAGAGTAGAAATGGCAGAGAAAGAAGGGAAGACCAATTTTCTTGCAAATCACAAACTCTAGGAGGTGATGATGTATCACACTATCACATTTCAAGTGGTGTCCTTGGAAGAAGTCAGTAAAAATAATTTATAAAAAAGAAATTGAGGAGAGATAAAAGGAAATGAAGAAAGTGGAGAAAACCACTAGACCATTCAGGTATGACCTAAATCAAATCCCTTATGACTATACAGTGGAAGTGAGAAATAGATTTAAGGGACTAGATCTGATAGACAGAGTGCCTGATGAACTATGGACTGAGGTTGGTGACATTGTACAGGAGACAGGGATCAAGACCATTCCCATAGAAAAAAAATGCAAAAAAGCAAAATGGCTGTCTGGGGAGGCCTTACAAATAGCTGTGCAAAGAAGGAAAGCCAAAAGCAAAAGAGAAAAGGAAAGATATACCCATTTGAATGCAGAGTTCCAAAGAATAGCAAGGAGAGAAAAGAAAGCCTTCCTCACCTATCAATGCAAAGAAATAGAGGAAAACAACAGAATGGGAAAGACTAGAGATCTCTTCAAGAAAATTAGAGATACCAAGAGAACATTTTATGCAAAGATGGGCTCAATAAAGGACAGAAATGGTAGGGACCTAACAGAAGCAGAAGATATTAAGAAGAGGTGGCAAGAATACACAAAAGAACTATACAAAAAAGATCTTCATGACCCAGATAATCATGATGGTGTGATCATTCACCTAGAGCCAGACATCCTGGAATGTGAAGTCAGGTGGGCCTTAGGAAGCATCACTACGAACAAAGCTAGTGGAGGGGATGGAATTCCAGTTGAGCTATTTCAAATCCCGGAAGATGACACTGTGAAAGTGCTGCTCAATATGCCAGCAAATTTGGAAAACTCTGCAGTGGCCACAGGACTGGAAAAGGTCAGTTTTCATTCCAATCCCAAAGAAAGGCCATGCCAAAGAATGCTCAAACTACTGCACAATTGAACTCATCTCACATGCTAGTAAAGTAATGCTTAAAATTCTCCAAGTCAGGTTTCAGCAATACGTGAACCATGAACTTCCAGATGTTCAAGCTGGTTTTAGAAAAGGCAGAGGAACCAGAGATCAAATTGCCAACATCTGCTGGATCATGGAAAAAGCAAGAGAGTTCCAGAAAAACATCTATTTCTGCTTATTTGACTATACCAAAGCCTTTGACTGTGTGGTTCACAATAAACTGTGGAAAATTCTGAAAGAGATGGGAATACCAGACCACCTGGCCTGCCTCCTGAGAAATCTGTATGCAGGTCAGGAAGCAACAGTTAGAACTGGACATGGAACAACAGACTGGTTCCAAATGGGAAAAGGAGTACATCAAGGCTGTATATTGTCACCCTGCTTATTTAACCTCTATGCAGAGTACATCATGAGAAACGCTGGGCTGGAAGAAGCACAAGCTGGAATCAAGATTGCCGGGAGAAATATCAATAACCTCAGATATGCAGATGACACCACCCTTATGGCAGAAAGTGAAGAACTAAAGAGTCTCTTGATGAAAGTGAAAGAGGAGAGTGAAAAAGTTGGCTTAAACCTCAACATTCAGAAAACCAAGATCATGGCATCTGGTCCCATCACTTCATGGCAAAAAGATGGATAAACAGTGGAAACAGTGGCTGACTTTATTTTTCTGGGCTCCAAAATCACTGCAGATGGTGACTGCAGCCATGAAATTAAAAGATGCTTACTCCTTGGAAGGAAAGTTATGACCAACCTAGATAGCATATTCAAAAGCAGAGACATTACTTTGCCAACAAAGATCTGTCTAGTCAAGGCTATGGTTTTTCCAGTGGTTATGTATGCATGTGAGAGTTGGACTATAAAGAAAGCTGAGCAGCGAAGAATTGATGCTTTTGAACTGTGGTGTTGGAGAAGACTCTTGAGAGTCCCTTGGACTGCAAGGAGATCCAACCAGTCCATCCTAAAGGAGATCAGTCCTGGGTGTTCATTGGAAGGACTGATGCTGAAGCTGAAACTCCAGTGCTTTGGCCACCTGATGTGAAGGGCTGACTCACTGGAAAAGACTCTGTTGCTGGGAAAGATTGAGAGCAGGAGGAGAAGGGGACGACAGAGGGTGCGATGGTTGGATGGTCTACTGATCACCGACTCAGTAGACATGGGTTTGGGTGGACTCCAGGAGTTGGTGATGGACAGGGAGGCCTGGCATGCTGCGGTTCATGGGGTCTCAAAGAGTCGGACACAACTGAGTGACTGAACTGAACTGAACTGAAAAGGAAACGAACACCCCAAAGCAGACACTGTCAGCAGCATTTTAAAGAGTCAATAATTATTGACAGTTCAGCACTTGCACAATGATAAATAGCTGGCGATACAGGCTTTATATAGCTGTGCTGGTGGCTCAGGCGGTAAAGACCCTGCCTGCAATGCAGGAGGCCTGGGTTTGATCTCTGGGTTGAGAACATACCCTGGAAAAGGGAATGGCTCCCCGCTCCATTATTCTTGCCCGGGAAATCCCATGGACAGAGGAGCCTGGCAGACTATAATCCATGGGGCTGCAGAGAGTTGGACACAGCTTGGCAACTAACACACAGGCTTTATAAGCATACCAGTGTTTATAATATGAAAACATGCTATCAAATCATTTTCTAATGCAGACATGAGAGCGAAATAAGAAGTGTAGCTATTGGACAAAGAATTAGGGTCTGTCCTTTGCACCAGGTACGTGGGAGAGTGTATCAGTTTTCTATTCCTGCTATAACAAATTACCACAAATGTGACTCAGAACAACACAAATTTTTCCTCTTACAGTCCCTGCATATCGGTCAAACACAGGTCTCCCATGACTAAGGCCAAGTTGTCAGCAGGGTGCCTCCCCATCTGGGGGCTCCAGAGAGAATCCACAACCTTTGTCTTTTCCACTTTCCACAGGTGTCCACATTCCTTGTCTCATGACCCCGCTCCTCTGTCTGCAAAGCCGGTGGCAGCAAACTGAGTCCTCCAGCTGCCTTCCCATCTCTGTGATTGCCTCCCTTGAGTCTCTCTCTCACTTTTAAGGTCTCCTGATTACACTGGCCCAGCAGGGTAACTCAGGATTATCTTCCTGTTTTAAAGTCAGCTGATTAGCAACCTAACTCTATTTGCAACCTTAATTCCCTCTGGCCATGTGTTATGGACTGAATGCATCCCCTCAAAATTCATAAGCTGAACACCTAACCCCTCACACTGTGATGGTGTTTGGAGTCAGGGCCTTTGAAAGGTGATTAGGTCATAACGGTGGAGCCTTCATGAATGGAATTAGTGCCCTGATAAGAAGAGGCTGGGAGAAGGCAATGGCAACCCACTCCAGTACTCTTGCCTGGCAAATCCCATGGACAGAGGAGCCTGGAAGGCTTCAGTCCATGGGGTCGCTAGGAGTCGTACACAATTGAGCGACTTCACTTTCACTTTTCACTTTCATGCATTGGAGAAGGAAATGGCAGCCCACTCCAGTGTTCTTGCCTGGAGAATCCCAGGGACGGAAGAGCCTGGTGGGCTGCCGTCTATGGGGTCGCACAGAGTTGGACGTGACTGAGCGACTTAGCAGCAGCAGCAGCAGCAGCAAGAAGAGGCTGGGCTTCCCTTGTAGCTCAGTCGTTCAAGAATCTGCCTGCAATGCAGGAGACCTGGGTTCGATTCCTGGGTTGATTCCTGGAAAAGGAAATGGCAATCCACCCCAATATTCTTGCCTGGAAAATCCCATGGACAGAGGAGCCTGGCAGGCTACAGTCCATGGGGTCGCAAAAGTCAGACACGACTTAGCGACTAAACCACAACCACCACCATGACCAAGAGGCTAGAGAGCTCTATGGCCCTTTCCACTATAGAAGGATATCACAAAAAGTCAGTCATCCGGACCCAGAGGGATGAGATGGGGAGGGAGGTAGGAGAGGGGTTCAGGATGGGAAACACATGTACACTCATGGCAGATTCAAATCAATGTATGGCAAAACCATTATAATATTGTAAAATAAAATTAATTAATTAAAAAAAAAAGTCAGTCACCTGCAACCCTAAAGCGGGCCTTCTCTGTAACACAACCATGCTGACATACACCAATCTTAAACTGTGAGAAATGCTTGCTGGTTAAGCCACCCAGTGAATGGCATTTTTGTTATTGCAGCCTGAACTTCCCAAGAACCATGGAATTTAACATATTACAGGATATAGGGATTAAGACATGAGCATCTTTGAGGGGAGCCATTATTCTGCCAACCATAGGGATTATGTTAAATGAGCCACAAACCTTGCTTTTATGACACCTATATGTAAGTAAAGGAAATATTATCCATTCCCCATTAATAACAGCCACAACCAGTTACTGAGTACCATGCTCTGTCCTGAGCAGTGTATCTAGTAATTACGGGGTTAGAAAACTACAGCTCATTACCTGTTTCTGTAAATAAAGTTTTATTGGAACACAGGCACACCACTTGTTTATATACCATCTCTGGCTGTTTTCTCAGTACAACAGTAGTTGTAACAGAATATATATGATCCACAAGCCTGAAATATTCACTATGGCCCTTCACAGGAGAAAAACTTGCCAAACCTATGTATCAGCTCATTAAATAACATTTTGCAGTTAATTATCTTATTATAATCCCCATTTTAAAGATCAAAAACCTGAAGCACAGAGAGAAATGGAACTTGACTCAATCACACAGCTCACAAGAAACAGAGTCAGAATTTAAAGGTCCTTTAGCCATTGCTCAGTCGCTAAGTCATGTCCGACTCTTTGTAACCCCATGAACTGCAGCAAATCAGACTTCCCTGACTCTCACTATCTCCTGGAGTTTGCTCAAACTCATGTCCATTGAGTCGGTGATGCCATTGAACCATCTCATCCTCCGTTGTCCCCTTCTCCTCCTGCCCTCAATCTTACCCAGCATCAAGGTCTTTTTTAATGAGTCAGCTCTTCACATCAGGTGGCCAAAGTATTGAAGCTTCAGCTTCAGCATCAGTCCTTCCAACAAATATTCAGGGTTGACTCTCTGAAATAACCATACACTAAAGACCCAAATGCTGTCTCATCAGAATCCTACGTACGTATTATTGGGCTTCCCAGGTGGCACTAGTGGTAAAGAATCTACCTGCCAATGCAGGAGACGTAAAAGATGCAGGTTCTATCCCTGGGTCAGGAAGATCCCCTGGAGGAAAAAAGGGCAACCCACTCCAGTATTCTTGCCTGAAAAATCTGATGGACAAAGAAGCCTGGCATGCTACAGTCCACGGGGTCACAAAACCGTCAGACACAACTGAGAAACTTCGGACATAGGTATTATTGTCATCATTTTAGAGATGTAGAAACTGAGGCTTACAGTCCTACAGCTGGTCATGGCAGAGGTAAGGTTCAGGCCCAGGTCTGTCTGACTCCAGAATGTCTGCTCCCCTAACATGCAGTGATACACTGCATCACTCAAGGGGAACCACCCTTACAGGGTGGGAAACAAGGGAGGCTGCCTGGCCAGTTATGTGTGAGTTGGGATTTGAAGAATAAATGAGATTTTGAGCTGCAGAGCTGAGGCTGAAGAATGGGGTATTCCAGGGAAATGGATAGCAAGATAGAAATCTTGGAGGTAAAAAAAAAAAAAAAAAATCACTCAGTATGTTTGGTGACTGGTGAGGAGGCTGGAGTTGAGAACTTCAACAAGAGAGCAGTGGAGGTTGGATGAATTGATGGGAGAACCAAAGTATTTGGATCTTAAATGCCAAGTGATAGTATGGGATTTTATCTGAGGACAGAAAAGAATTTCAAGCTGGAGCTTATGTATCATCATCTATGAAAAGAGAAATAAGGTGATGGTGGAAGAAACGGAAGAAGGAAAAAGGCACTTGGTTAAAGAAGAATCACAGGAGGGTCTCAGGAAAGAAAAGGTCAAGGAAGACAAAGGCAGACAGGGATCTCCGAGCTGGACGCTAGGTGAAAAGGGTGATGCCATGGATAGACGAGAGAGGAGGGACTTTGCTGGTGGTCCAGTGGCTAAGACTCTGAGCTCCCAATGCAGGGAACACGGGTCAATCCCTGGGAAGGGAACTAAGATCCCACATGCCCCAGGACAGCTAGGACTGCACCCAGCAACTACTGAACCCACACACCACAACTAGAGAAGAGCCCGTGCGTCACAACAAAAGATTCCACATGCCACGACGAAGATCCTGGGTGCCTCAACTACGACCCAGCACAGCCAAATCAATCTATCAATATTTTTAAAAATTAGAAAAAAAATTTTTTCAAGGAGATGAGAAAAAACTGGTTGTATAGAGTAGCTGACAGTTATTTTGGCTTTGGTTCTGCTGTATGTGGGATTCTAGCATTATGTCCAGGTAGGTACACTAGCCAGAAGCTGAAAATTCAGAAATAGAGTTCAAGGGACATCCTTGCATTAGACAGAGCACTAGATGGAGAGGTCTGTGTGTGGAGGTCATGGCTGGAACTGTGGACCTGGACAAGGTCTCTGGTGTCATTCTCTGTGAGATCTGCAAAGGTACACGGACTCTGTGGGTCCTCACCAGCAGCATCTTTGATCTCAGGAGTGGAGACTCCCAACATATAACATCTTTTAGGAGAGCCGAGACTCAGCATGTGCACTCAGTCACATAGTCTCGTCTGACTCTTTGCAACCCCAGGGACTGTAGCCCACCAGGCTCCTCTGTCCATGGGACTTTCCAGGCAAGAATACTGGAGTGGGTTGCCATGCCCTCCTCCAGGGGATCTTCCTGATCCAGGGATTGAACCCAAGTCTCCAGCATTTCCTGCACTGGCAGGCAGATTTCTTACCACTGAGCTACCAGGGAAGCCCCCGCTTACTCAGAATCCTCAGTAAGTCCATGAGGCCTTGTGAGAGTAAAGCCAGCACCTCCTCTCTCAGTGCTCCTTCCTTCCCAGGCCCCTGACGACCCCTTCCCCCACCAGAAGCACAGTTCGGTCCTCGCAATTGGCTGATGTGATTCTGGAATCAAATACATTCTCCACAGAGGATCAAGCTTTTCTGCACTAGCTCTTTTGTGTATATTGTAAAACCACTGCTCTGCTCAGACAGGATGATCAACTGATAGGTCTATGGATGGATCATGAATTTCAAAGTTAGTAACAATGTGTTTAGCGTGTTTCACTTGTATCAACATGCATGGAAACTTGTCATCTCAGCCTATCCTTGTGAGACTCAGCCTGTAAGGGTGAATATGGGGGTCATTCGGTTTTACAAATGAAAATAAACTGAGTCGAAGAGTCTCTATGTGGCTCCCCAAGGTGATCTTGTATACTGTCCCCTCCTCGGTGCCAGAATTTCCAAGTCAGCTCCAAGGGTCAGCGAGAAAGACTAAGCACCTGAGTGCTGAGAGGAGAGTCAGGGGCTATCATGTGACTGCTGATGACAACAGGTGCTTCAGACTCTGCCCTGCTCTTCCAATAAAGCTGATTTTTAAAGAACAAGACCATAACAATTCTACAAGGAAGATAACAGTCTGGCACTGATGGGCTTGCAAGCTATTCTCTGTTGCCTTGAATTTAGCAAGGATAAAGTTTTACACCAAATGCAAGATTGTGTATTTGTATTCCCTTGGGTTCTTTTTAAAAAGTCCTTCATTTAGATTAGTAATAAGAACATATGTTCTAAATAATTCCCATGTGGACAACAGATCAGAAACAGCTAACTAACATAACAGCATGACAGTGGCTTCAAAACATGTTGACTTAAGGAAAAAGACTTCAAATGGAAAAAAATGTTTTTCAAAGGAGATTCTGTTATATTCAAGCAGTCAGAAAGATTTATGAATCTAAGTCTCCTGCATTTAACAGATGACTTGTATGTCTTTAATGTCAACTAGCTCATCTCTACCTACTTCATGTTAGACAAAATTAAGTGAAAGAAGGTATAGAGTAAAATTCAAACAAAATAATTTGATGACTAAAGTGTGCAGGATGAGAGAACATGAATTTATCCATTCATAGGCCCAGTGATCACCCGACATAATCCTCTGAATCAGAATAGAACAAGTGGGTCAGAGTATGATTTCAGCTTTCCAACAAAGTTGCTTAATCCAACAAAGATTAAGGAAGCTTCCTTTGGGCTTCCCTGGTGGCTCAGCAGTAAAGAATCTGCCTGCCAATGCAGGAAGCATGGGTTTAATCCCTGGCTCAGGAAGTTCCCCTTGAGAAATGGCAACCGATTCCAGTTTTCTTGCCTGGAACATCCCATGGACAGAGGAACCTGGCAGGCTACCGTCCATGGGGTCACAAAGAGTTGGGCACGACTTAGCAACTAAACAACAGCAACCTGAGGACTGGAAAATTCTCTCTCACTGCTAGTGTTCAGGCTCATCAAATTTTCTCTAAGGATAATTCAAAACTTAGAGGGATTTTGGAGAGGCTTGCATCACAGACTTTCTCTGACTCTAGGAGAAAGGGATTCTAAATGGTGGCTCTCAAAATTATTTTGATCTATGACCACTTGTTGAGGAATCTCTGGCCCTCTGGGAATCTAGGGCTGTACTTTGAGAAAGGATGTAGCCATTCAACCAAGATGTATTGAAGACATACTATCTTCCAGGTACCATTGTTCAAACTGCTGATTCAACAAATATTTACCCAAGGTTTGCTATGTGCCAGACATTGTAGTTGGCCTTGGCTGTATAGTGCTGCTGATGGGGATAAGACAAATACATGAGTAAGATACAAAGATTTTTAGGTATTATAAATAAATAAAATAGGGCAATGAGGATGAAAGCCAGTGATTAGGGGGTTCCGGGCGGCCTCCTTTGGATTAAGAGCAGGCTTCCCTGAAATAGCTGTCCTGGGGTTAAGAGGTGAAATACGATAAGAAGTGAACATCTGAAAAGCAGAAGCCAGAGGAAGAAAGAGCAAGTTCAAAGCTCTGAGGTAGGAACAAAAGAGGGTTGTAAGAAGACCAGGGTGGCCAGATATAAGGAGGATAAGAAGTGTGAGCAGGTATAGGAGTCAGGTTAGAAGGATGTGCAGGTTGTAGTAAGGGGTGCAGACTCCATTCTAAGTTAGATGGGCAGCCAGGAGAAGAGTCTAAGCAGAGGATCGCACTATCCCCTTCACTTGGGATTCCATGAAAAACTGCATAGAGAGGACTTGAACCTGAAAACAGGGAAGAGGAACACTACTAAAAACAGAGTGGAGAGAGGAGATCACCTCAACCCTGAGCAGAAGGGTGGAAAGGTCTTGGGAAAGGGCTGGGAGAAGACAGCAGAGCGGCGGCCTCTTCAGGAAGGAAGAGTCAGTCCACATGATCTTATTTGCAAAGCAAAAATAGAAACACAGACGTGGAGAATGAACATGGATACCAAGGGGGAAAGTGGGAGGGGTGGGATGAATTGGGAGATTGGGATCGACACATATGCACTATTGAGAACCATGCATAAAACAGACAACTAATGGGGACCGACTGCACAGCACAGGCAGCTCTACTCAGTGCTCTGTGGTGACCCAAAGGGGAAAGAAATCCAAAAAAGAGGGGTATATGTATACATATAGCTGATTCACTTTGCTATACAGCAGAAAAAATACAATATTGTAAACTAATTGTACTCCAATAAAAAATTTTTAATTAAAAAACATTTGTTTAAGAGAAAGTCTGCAGACCTGAGTTCAGTCAGTGATCAGAGGTGGCTCTGCATGAGGTGAAAACCTGGTTCGAGAAGGACAGGATGACGCAGCTACTCCAAGAAGCCTGGGTCCAGAAGTGGGGAGGAGAGTTTGGAAGAAGAAGCCAGCACTCTGGATGCTGTTTTAGCCCCCTTCTTGGGCCAAGCTCTGACCCAAATACCCTGAATTCTAACCCCCTCAGTTCCAAAGCTCCGGAGTCCCCTTCGGCCTCTTTTAGGTTCCTTTAATGGGATCAGAATGGGGCTTCCTACATGGCTCAGTGGTGAAGAATCCACCTGCCAAGGCAGGAGACATGGGTTTGATCCCAGGGTTTGGAAGATCCCCTGGAGAAGGAAATGCAACCCACTCCAGTATTCTTGCCTGGGAAATCCCAAGGATAGAGGAGCCTGGCGGGCTACTCATGGGGTCGCAGAGTCGGACACAATTGAAGCAACTGAGCAGGCACGCATGCAATGAGGTCAGCATAGGAGAGAAACCACTGCAGAGAGAAGTCCAAAGATGCCCCCACATTACCACTGCTCCTTGGCTACCAAAAACATTTTTCCCAAAGGATATAAGGAATGACAGTACCCCCCCAAAAATAGCCATTTGCCCTTGATTTAATATCATAAAAGAATGTTTGTCTCCACACCTAAACAAGAGCTGTCATAACCAGCGCTGTAACTAGTTCACAGGTACAGCAGTACTTGACCCATGAAACTCTTGCAAGACATGCAACAGCAGAAGGAAGGCAGGCTATGCACTCAGATAGGCTTGGGTTTGAACACCAAACTTGAAAGCTGTTTGACCTTGGGCAAGTTACTCCACCTGGCTGAGCTCTGGGTTCATCTTCTTAAAAGGGGATAAAAACATCAGCTCCTGGAGCTGCCACGTGGAGTGGATGATGTATGCAAACCCTGAGCATGGTACCAGGCACATATAGTAGGTCATTAAAGTTGCTTCCCTTTCTTCCAGCTAGGATCATTGGCAGTTCTTTAAGTTAGTCTCTTTTTTTCCCCTTTCTATAGACATTTTGAGCTGAGCCACATAAAGGTGAAGGGCATAGACACCCCGGCACTGCTACACAAAACAAGGTTGAAAAATAATTTACTCTGTATGCCTAGCAGCCTGCCCAGCACACAGGAACTCCGGCAAGTGGTGATGGTCTTTGTTGTCTCCAGCACTGGCGCTGAAGGACTAATACAGAAGCAAGATGTCAGACCACTGAGAGCTCTTCTCCCCGCTGAAAACATCTTAAATTTGATCTGATAGTCAAGAAGCCCATCTCTAAGACCAAAACAGAACTTTCTTCATGGGAATAGGCCATTCCGAATCACACTACTGGCCCCCTTACTCTCCATTTCCCTCACTTCTTAGAACTCTTGAGAAATCTTCCAACCCCTTAATTCAGAAGCTGGAGGCCAGTTTATGCAATCTGATCCTGACAGAGGGAAGGCCACAGAGACTTTTTCCCATCACAAAATGGGGCTGCATTTTTTCTTTCATAGAAGTCAGGCAGCCACAGGCACTAGACATACGACTTCATAACTCAGTTCGCTCCACTAGGCACTGGGGTTAATTGATCTAGGAAAACAGCTCCTGACAGCCCCTGGGTTTTCCCTGTGTGGGTCCTGAGCAGGTAGGAACCATCAGGCCCTTGTGGAGACCTTCAGTATTACCTGTTGATGCTGAACTAAATCACAGAGGAACAGCTTCAGCAGCATCACCTTTACATAAAAGCATTAAGTTAATAACAAACAACGGAAGGAAGAAATTGCTGACCAAGTTTGCAATCACAAGAGATGTACTTGTTCTGCTGCAAAATGAATGCTGGAAAAAGTGCATGAATTTTAAAAGCCAAATGAAGCTAGTGTCTTGCACAATGGCACAGAAGGGAATTCTTCCTGGAGGGATCAAGTAAATGACAGGATCTTATCTCTTTGCAAAAGAAGGGACATGGGAAGTGTCCATTTTATCACAGTCAAGGTATTTTTTTAATATTCATTTATTTCACATTCTGTGAGCCCATTATTGACTAGGCTTCAGTATGAGATGTTAGAGATATGGTTACAGATGTAACCTGGATTCAGTGCTGGATTTTATTTGTGTATCAATCCTGGGGGATTTTCAGGCACAGCCCGGCTGTTCCTGGACTCAGTATACATATGAGCTCCGGAACCTATTTCTTGAGGAAGAGGGACAGTGAGGAAGTAGGGAAACTATAATCTGGGGCTTTTGTTGAGCCTTCTGGAAAGTCAAGTTCAAGTGCTACCAAGGGGAATGACGGTTCTAACCCACAACAGCCCTCAGAGAATTTGTGGGTTGTGAGAGCTCCCCTGGATGCCAACGACAGGGTATTCCTCTGTCGCTCCAGTATGACTGCCTCCTCCTTCTGGTACTAAATTCCCTTTCCTGTGAGGAACCAACCCCAATACAGCCCCTCCCAACCACCCTCATCAGGAAGTTGTCAAAGACTCATGCCAGACAATCAGTCTTCTCTGGGATTTTGCTGCTAGTGCTGTTTTGGGGGGTCACCATGCTAACAAAACAGGCTTCCCTTCTCTGGTGGCTCAGCAGTAAAGAATCTGCCTGCAGTGCAGGAGGCCTATGTTCAATCCCTGGGTCAGAAAGATCCCCTGGAGGAGGGCATGGCAACCCACTCCAGTATTCTTGCCTGGAGAATCCCATGGACACAGGAACCTGGCGGGCTACAGTCTGTAGGGTTGCAAAGAGTCAGACACGACTGAAGCGACTGAGCATGCACACATGCAAGCTAAAGGGACATGAGTCTAGAGGCAGTGGTGGCCATTTCACCCCTCAGATGGAGGAACTAGTCTAAGAGGTGGGAGAATGGTTCGTGGTGGCATTATTTAAGCCTCTGGCCCCAACCAGACCTGAAGTCAGATGCACTCCTGGACTTGCAAGTTTTGAAAACTAATATATGTCTTGTGTCCTTAAGCAATTTGAGTTCCTCACTTACAACCAAAAATACAAAATTGATCGTTAAACCACAGAACAGACCCTGGAAGAACTGTTGCAGGAAATTCTGAGTAGTATTTCCCGCAGCAATTCGGGAAACACTTGCGGATCCGTCTTTTGCCAAGTTTGTGTTCAACACCAAGCTGATGCTAAAGGTTCCCAATGGGACACTTCTTGGAGCTGTTCCCTGGGCCTGGTGCTGAATAGAAACCTTCGTATGACCTGCATCTGAGCTCTAGAATAAGAAAGGGAAGGTCCCTATGGAAACAGCAGCTGGGATCACCAGCTCCCATGGGAAGCCTTCCAATTGGCTCTGCAGTTTTAGGGGAATTAAGAACCATTGACAGTAGCAAGAAGGTATGTCTGGCTAGTCCAGGGGAGCCTAGAGGCAAAGACTCTGGCAATAAGCAGAACCCTACAGTTAGCAACAATCTGGGAGCAAAAATCCAGGCACCCCCAAGAACTGGAGTTAAGAGTTGTTGCATGTGAGAGAGAAGATTAAGAAAGGTAGGACTCCAATTGTAGAGCAGGGACTACTGAAGTCAGAGGCCCTGGGTTCAAGTCCCAATTCTGACATTTATAAGACATCTGGCCTTAGGAAAGTAGCCATTCTCAGCCTCAAATTAAGGAAGTGGATGATAATAATTAAAATCAAAACAAAGGCCTGAATTGGTTTTTATCTCTACTATTAGAGTTCCGTACTGTCTGAATTGTGGTAGTTTGTGTGTCTGTTTATATGTCTGCCCCACTCCCCGCTATACTCATTTTCTTTATCCATCCTCCTTCTAACTCAGTACATGAAACTCAAAATTATATACATAACAAGTTAGTGAAATTAGACAATGCATATCAGTTCAGTTCAGTTCTGTCGCTCAGTTGTGTCCAACTGTTTGCGACCCCATGAACCGTAGCACGCCAGGCCTCCCTGTCCATCACCAACTCCTGGAGTCCACCCAAACTCATATCCATTGAGTTGGTGATGCCATCTAACCATCTCATCCTCTCTCGTCCCCTTCTCCTCCTGCCCTCAATCTTTCCCAGAATCAGGGTCTTTTTAAATGAGTCAGCTCTTTGCATCAGGTGGCCAAAGTATTGGAGTTTCAGCTTTAGCATCAGTCCTTCCAATGAACACCCAGGACTGATCTCCTTTAGGATGGACTGGTTGGATCTCCTTGCAGTCCAAAGGACTCTCGAGAGACTTCTCCAACACCACAGTTCAAAAGCATCAATTCTTCGGTGCTCAGCTTTCTTCACAGTCCAACTCTCACATCCATACATGACCACTGGAAAAACCATAGCCTTGACTAGACAGACCTTTGTTGTCAAAGTAATGTCTCTGCTTTTTAATATGCTGTCTAGATTGGTCACAACTTTCCTTCCAAGGAGTAAGCATCTTTTAATTTCATGACTGCAGTTACCATCTGCAGTAATTTTGGAGCCCAAAAAAATAAAGTCAGCCACTGTTTCCACTGTTTCCCCATCTATTTGCCATGAAGTGATGGGATCAGATGCCATGATCTTAGTTTTCTGAATATTGAGTTTTAAGCCTCTCTTTAACTTTCATCAAGAGGCTCTTTAGTTCTTCTTCACTTTCTGCCATAAGGGTGGTGTCATCTGCATATCTGAGGTTATTGATATTTCTCCTGGCAATCTTGATGCCAGCTTGTGCTTCTTCTTCTGCACACAGCACTATTATATAGAACTAGTGAGCAGAAGAAAGCTAGTGAAGGTGATGGAATTCCAGTTCAGCTATTTCAAATCCTTAAAGATAATGCTGTAAAAGTGCTGCACTCAATATGCCAGCAAATTTGGAAAACTCTGCAGTGGCCACAGGACTGGAAAACATCAGTTTTCATTCCAATCCCAAAGAAAGGCAATGCCAAAGAATGCTCAAACTATGGCACAATTGCACTCATCTCACACACTAGTAAAGTCATGCTCAAAATTCTCCAAGCCAGGCTTCAACAGTACGTGAACCATGAACTTTCAGATGTTCAGGCTGGTTTTAGAAAAGGCAGAGGAACCAGAGATCAAATTGCCAACATCCACTGGATCCTCGAAAAAGCAAGAGAGTTACAGAAAAAGATCTACTTCTGCTTTATTGACTATGCCAAAGCCTTTGACTGTGTGGGTCACAACAAACTGTGGAAAATTCTTAAAAAGACAGGAATACCAGACCACCTGACCTGCCTCCTGAGAACTCTGTATGTAGATTAAGAAGCAACAGTTAGAACCAGACATGGAACAGACTGGTTCCAAATAGGGAAAGGAGTATGTCAAGGCTATATATTGTCACCCTGCTTATTTAACTTATATGCAGAGTACATCATGAGAAATGCCAGGCTGGATGAAGCACAAGCTGGAATCAACATTGCCGGCAGAAATATCAATAACCTCAGATATGCAGATGACACCACCCTTATGACAGAAAGCGAAGAACCAGAGTCTCTTGATGAAAGTGAAAGAGGAGAGTGAAAAAGTTGGCTTAAAGCTCAACATTCAGAAAACTAAGATCATGGCATCTGGTCCCATCACTTCATGGCAAATAGATGGGGAAACAGTGAGACACTTTATTTTGGGGGGCTCCAAAATCACTGCAGATGATGACTGCAGCCATGAAATTAAAAGATGCTTACTCCTTGCAAGAAAAGCTATGACCAATCTAGACAGCATATTAAAAAGCAGAGACATTACTTTGCTAACAAAGGTCTGCCTAGTCAAAATTATGCTTTTTCCAATAGTCTTGTATGGATGTTAGAGTTGGACTATAAAGAAAGCTGAGTGCTGAAGAATTGATGCTTTTGAACTGTGGTGTTGGAGAAGACTCTCGAGAGTCCCTTGGACTGCAAGGAGATCCAACCAGTCTATCCTAAAGGAAATCAGTCCTGAATATTCATTGGAAGGACTGACGCTGAAGCTGAAACTCCAATACTTTGGCCACCTGATGTGAAGACCTGACTCACTAGAAAAGACCCTGATGCTGGGAAAGATTGATGGCAGGAGGAGAAGGGGACAACAGAGGATGAGATGGTTGGATGGCATCACTGATACAATGGACATGAGTTTGAGTAGGCTCTGGGAGTTGGTGATGGACAGGGAAGCCTGGTGTGCTGTAGTCCGTGGGGTCGCAAAGAGTCAGACACTATTGAGCAACTGAACTGAACTGAACAGTAAGTGGAAAACAAAATCAGAGACCAGGACAGGAACTAAATTACTGGACCTGAATATGCCAGGAAGGATCAAATCGGGGGGACAAGAATCCTGGACCCTGGCCTAAGGGACTTAATGCTGTATCCCAAGACACAGAAAGCAAAGCCTTCCTGAGTAGGTCCCATATTTATTCCCTACTTTAGAGGGAACATGATATAAATCCTCAATAGGAGGCATCTCATAATAATGAACCACCATTAATGCTCAGTGTCCACTGGAAGGAAACAGCTATTAGAAATACCTGAGAACAGATTAAGGCCCAGATGTCTCTACCATCCCAGTACTTGTGATCATTGAAGGAGACAGAGGTTAAGTTCCCACTGGGAATGGTTTATACTTTTATATATTCTTTGCTTAGAAGAATGCCTCTGTATCTTTTTTCAAAGTCTGAAAAGTGTTATCTAAGATGCTGTAGGTGGCCACTGGAATCAATTTCAGAGATAAGCAATAACACAAACTTTAGGTTCTCAGTCAGGGCAAGAGGATTATAAGACATGGAAACCACTAAATAGTCCTGCTTAAGACATGGACTGCACTTTCTAGTTTTAATAATATAAGTTCAAAACTATATGCTTCCAAAGGTTAAAAGTGACTATATTTCACAAAAGACCTAGACATTTTATGTTATCATCCATCCTATTTCCAAAATTATGTCCATCCAAAGTATTAAAGCAAATTAACAGTTTTTTATATCTCAAAAGATTTTCTCACAATTTTTCCTCCAGTTCTATTATACGTAAAAATTCATGATACTCAAATGCCAAAAGGATTGTAATTGATGCTCTAAACTGGTATCACGTCTCAAACATAGATGACTGTCCTTGGTATTTTTCTATTTCCTACTCATATAATGATATATTCATAAAGCACATCTGGGGACAAAAAATTATGGTTTCTTTTAAGACAAAGAATCTATTCATTGCTTCTTCTTTTATAAAGCTCAATTCACTTTCTAAAGATAACCCTGAGATTATATTCAGTTGACCATGAGCATTAATCAATGTCTTATTTCCTCAAATAAAAATGCTATTATTCTTGGCCAAAGATAGTGATACGAGTTATACAGCAAAGTTGGTAAATAAATCCATAAAGTTAGAAATATAAAAATAAAATGGGGACACCAAAACTGTCTCAGCCTGTTTTGAAGACCTGTGAAGGTTGTAAAATTAAAATATACAGGGTTGGGAATTCCCTGGCAGTCCAGTAGTTAGGACTTGGTACCTTCACTGCCATGGCCCAGGTTCAATCCATGGTCAGGGAACTAAGAGCCTACAAGCCACACAGTACAGTAAAACAGAACAGAATAGAAGAAATACACAGGGTAGTAGCTGGAATGATTCATGCAGCAATGGATTAGAATTAGAGATATCAGTATGAATGTATATTTAGCTTAATATAGATATAGATAGAAATACAAAAATACTTGTAGATACATGGGTTAGTATACACAAAAATATATCCTTGTTCTGTCAGCTGAGAGGGCCTGGAAGCAATGACACCCAAGTAGCAATGAACACACCTAAGAATCTTGGTTTCTAATATCATTCTCAAAAAAAAAAAAAAAAGAATCAGGGCTCCCTGGATAAATGACTGACTCTCAGACTGGAGTGAGAAATATATAAGATGATTCTGGAGTATCTTATTGTGCCAGAAAGTAAGAAAGTGCTTTAAAAAATGAAAGACAGAAAACCACAGTGATGAGATTATACCAAAGGGACCCAGAAATCAACTAAAAGAGCTTCCAATGGCCAGAGCTAGAACAATTTGAGCAAAAAAAGTACTGGGTTATAGTCAAAGGATAAATAAATATCCATGAGTCTATTCTCACATATAAAAAAATAAATAAATGCTTCAATAACTATGCCTGCCCTCCAGAAATGTGTTTTAATAGGTCTGAAGTGAAACCTAAGCCTAAGTTTTGTTTTACTTTTAATTCAATGAGTTATTCTAATTTGCATCCAGGCAGATAACCATTGAATAGATGACTCTTGAGATTCCATCCAGTCCTCAAATTCTGCCATCTTAATTTCCTTTAGTAGGAACCTTCAAGCCAAATGTTTAGGAGGAACTCATCTCACCAGAATGACATTTATATACTTGCATTTTTTAAATCTAATGCTGGAATACCAGACCACCTGACCTACCTCTTGAGAAACCTGTATGCAGGTCAGGAAGCAACAGTTAGACCTGGACATGGAACAATAGACTGGTTCCAAATAGGAAAAGGAGTTCGTCAAGGCTGTATATTGTCACCCTGCTTATTTAACTTATATGCAGAGTACATCATGAGAAACGCTGGACTGGAAGAAGCACAAGCTGGAATCAAGACTGCCGGGAGAAATCTCAATAGCCTCAGATATGCAGATGACACCACCCTTATGGCAGAGAGCGAAGAAGAACTAAAAAGCCTCTTGATGAAAGTAAAAGAGGAGAGTGAAAAAGTTGGCTTAAAGCTCAACATTCAGAAAACTAAGATCATGGCATCCAGTCCCATCACTTCATGGTAAATAGATGGGGAAACAGTGGAAACAGTGGCTGACTTTAATTTTCTGGGCTTCAAAATCACAGCAAATGGTGATTGCAGCCATGATATTAAAAGACGCTTACTCCTTGGAAGGAAAGTTATGACCAACCCAGATAGCATATTGAAAAGCAGAGGCATTATTTTGTCAAAAAGGTCCATCTAGTCAAGGCTATGGTCATGTATGGATGTGAGAGTTGGACTATAAAGAAAGCTGAGCACCGAAGAATTGATTGATGCTTTCGAATTGTGGTGTTGGAGAAGACTCTTGAGAGTCCCTTGGACTGCAAGGAGATCCAACCAGTCCATCCTAAAGGAGATCAGTCCTGGGTGTTCATTGGAAGGACTGATGTTGAAGCTGAAGCTCCAAAACTTTGGCCACCTGCTGTGAAGAGCTGACTCATTTGAAAAGACCCTGATTCTGGGAAAGATTGAGGGCAGGAGGAAAAGGGGATGACAGAGGATGAGATGGTTGGATGGCATCACCGACTCAATGGACATGGGTTTGGGTGGACTCCAGGAGTTGGTGATGGACAAGGAGGCCTGGCGTGCTGCAGATCATGGGGTCGCAAAGGGTCGGACATGACTGAGTGACTGAATTGAACTGAACATAATAAATTACCCAAAAACTTTTCCTTGAATTTGTCTAACTTTTTGGTCTTCAAATCTTTTTAACTCAAAAGTATTAAGGACTCCAAAGACCTTTTGCTTATGGGGCTTATATTCATTGATATTTAGTGCATTATAAATCAAAACTGAGATATTTTGTAAATATTTACTTGATTTAAAATAGCAGTAAAAAATCCATTACATGTTAGCAGAAATAATATGCTTAAATGAAAGTAACTATATTTTACAAAACAAGATAATTGGGGAGAAGAGTGCCATTGCTTTTCACTTTTGCAAACTTCTTAAATGACTGACTTAAAAGAAAACACCAGGTTCTACTACCTGTGTCTGAATTCAACCTGTGGCAATGTTGCTTTCGTTAAAAAAAAAAAAATCTGATCTCACACAAATAATTAGAAAGAGGGGAAATATTATAATAGTCCTTTCACGTCCCCATAGATTTCTTTCTTGATACCACATTAAACTTGACAGCTGATAGTTTCTTAAAGGTTAACTGCAAAGTGGAATCTGATATCATATCAATGACCTTTTCATATTCTGCTATATTAAAATTAATTGATCTATACTACAATTAAATGGATATTTTGTCTATACATGATTTTGCCATTTCATGCTTTGGTGATTTGGAAAATATTAGTTCACAGAGTAATATGGATACTACAAATGTTACCATATTTCATCATACAATATCAAAATCACATTTATTAACATCTTCCCTGATCCCATCAGAAAAGTGTTAAAATGTGGGGAAACTTGCAAGATCATGAGAGATACAAGTTTTCCCAACTTTCACCTTTTGCTTGAAAACTGAAATTTTATCCCTGAGAGCAAATCTGGTCAGATGTTTTCCTTTAAGAAATAAACTCCCTTGGTTCATTTTTGAGCAAATATGTACCAAATGCCCAAGTCTAAAAAACTAGTTTTGCCCATCTGCTATTTCTTTCAATTAAAAATGGTGTTTCCTGAAAGCAGAAGCTCAGTCAGCTCACAACTCCAGCAACCAGGCACAGAGTTCCTCCTGGGATGACTATCCCACTTTGATAGAACAGCTGAAGTGTGCTCCTCCCATTTCATCAATCTGGGCGCTGGACTTTGTTCAATTTTCTGCCTGTCATGAAGTCTTTTGCCCCTAGGAATTCTGAGGCCATAGTTCGTTCTTCAGTTATTTCTCAAATCATACAGAATGTGTGCATTCTTTTGTCTAAATCACCTACAATAAGCATGTATAGGAGAATTTTAAGAGACTTCTCAAAATAAAGCCTTTCTCAGTACATTATACCTGTTGTTTTTATATACAACGTAGAGCTTTTATTAAAGTTGTAGTGTTCATATCATCAAGGAGAAATAAGTGTTCTTCTGACTATGATCCCAAAATTACTGTGAACATGGGACAGGCCTCAGAATAACTAGAAATTCCTAGTACTTCAGTGGCTTTAGCAAACCAAGGCAAATACAATTTATACCTTCTCTAGCCTTCTGCAAATTACCGCATGCCTTCAAGTTTGCCTCTTATAATTTAGCCTGCATTCCGGTATGACAGAACATGGCACTAGTGGCAAAGAATCGGCCTGCCGGTGCAGGAGACACAAGAGACGCAGGTTCGATCCCTGCGTCGGGAAGATCCCCTGGAGAAGGAAATGGCAATCCATTCCAGTACTCTTACCTGGAAAATTCCATGGACAGAGGAGACTGGAAGACTACAGTCCATGAGGCTGCAAAGAGTGGGACACGACTGAGTGACTGAGCACACACATGTACACATAAAAGCACTCCGTTAATAGCCAAAATAGATAAAGAACTGATACAACTCAACAGCAACAGATTTTTAATGCACAGAAGAGCTAAATAGACATTTTCTACTGAGGAAGATATACAGATACCAGCAGGTACATGAAAAGATGCTCAACATCACTAAATATCAGGAAAATGCAAAGCAAAACCACAATAAGATATCATCTTATGCCCATTAGAATAGCTATTATCAACATGGATGGGCCGTGAGGGTATTATGCTAAGTGAACTAAGTCAGACAGAGGAAAACAAATACCAGATGATTTCACGCATATGTGGAACACAAATAAGTAAGTAAATAAACAAGTAAATAATCAAATAAAAACAGAGAGCAGACACAGAAAACGGAGTAATGTTTACCGGAGGTGAAAGGGGTTGGGGAGCACAAAATGGTTAAAGGGGGTCGAGTGTCTGGTGACTAAACTTTTGGTGATGAGCACACTGTACTGTATTCTGAAGTCAAAATATAATGTGAGGCACATGACACTCGTCGTTCAATGGCTCAGCCATGTCCATTTGCAACCCCATAGGCTGCAGCACGCCAGGCTTCCCTGGCTTACATAATGAAACTTACATAATGTTATAAACCAATAAAACTATTTTCCTTCTTCTGTACTTACTTCCAGTCAATGTGCATGTCCTTTGACCTTTCAGACAACTTTACCATTTCATTCTGGGGAACTGAATTCTAAGGCAGTGGAGGACAGAGAGAGTTAGTGGTAACTATATTAACAAGAAAGCTGATGGCTTGCTTCATATCTTTAGACAATTTCTCCTGGAAGTTCAGAGGAAGGAGAGGAAATTGGGGGGTGCTAATGTTTCTCTCGCATGATACCATGTCTGAGTTTTTATTTCTTTGATAATATGGAACACTGTTTCTTCTAATGGCCCTTGTGCTTGCAAATATTTACAGAGATCTTTATTCATAGACTTTCAGTTCTGTTTTTGTCCTTATTTCAAAGGTCAGTTCTTTTGCCTTGAGATCTAGAAATCTATTTTCATTTCTAGCTTATTTACTCTCTATGTATTTTAAATTGGCAATTTTCCATTCCAATTTACTTATTTATGACTAAAACCTCTATTTCAGGTCTAAATCTACTTACAAAAAGAGAGGACAAGGCTCCCTTTACTTGAGCGGCTAGGACTAGCCAGAATACTGCTTAAAAGTTTCCGAGGGTCTATTTTCTAAGTTTCCTATTGATTCATCTTCATTTTGTTTGCAATTTTGAATCTTTGTCCAACCTTCTCTTTGGGAAAGACTTCTGAAATAGCTTAATGGAATACACTGTCTATTTTTCTTGCCCCCTCTCAAGGCGATTATTAAATTATGGACCACTGGGCTGTTTAAACTTGCTTTGTCTTTCTCATCCTGTGCTTTTAACCATTTTCCCCCATCTGAGGGGGCTAGCAATCAAATGAACTAGTTGGTACAGATTTGATAGTTCAGAACAATAAATATCTAATAAAATCTCAAGCTTTGCAGTAAATTTCTGTCCATCTCACTGAGGTTTAAATTTTTTTAATTAGTGTCTTTTACTCAATTCTAGACCATTGGCTTAAATTCAGCTTCCATGCTGCAATACTTCACTTTAGATATTTATACTGTGGTAAAAAGGGCATGTTCTTTTATTAAGAAAATCCTGAAGAAAGGAAAACTCATTTAGAAGGTCAGAGGAAGGAACAGAAGGAAGAGAAGAGCTGTAAAGAGGATGATGAAGACAACACAGAGATGGGAGCTGTAAGAAGAGTGGGTTCCATGTGGCTTGAATGATAGTGAACTAAAGTGTTTTTTGAGAGAAAATACCTTAGAGTCAGCATTTTGTTCTGTGGGTTCCTTGGCTTAACAATTTTAAAGAAGCTGGCATTGAACCTTTGAATGTTATTATTTCCTAATATTTCGAGAATCCTTCTTTAGTGTGTTAATTTTGACACATCAAAAGTTTTCCCAAATGGGCATTGTTATTCTAAATCAAAATACATTTGCCAGAAGCAGAAGATATGAAGAAGAGATGGCAAGAATACACAGAAGAACTGTACAAAAAAGATCTTCACGACCCAGATAATCACGATGGTGTGGTCACTGACCTAGAGCCAGACATCCTGGAATGTGAAGTCAAGTGGGCCTTAGAAAGCATCACTACCAACAAAGCTAGTGGAGGTGATGGAATTCCAGTTGAGCTATTCCAAATCCTGAAAGATGATGCTGTGAAAGTGCTGCACTCAATATGCCAGCAAATTTGGAAAACTCTGCAGTGGCCACAGGACTGGAAAAGGTCAGTTTTCATTCCAATCCCAAAGAAAGGCCATGCCAAAAAATGCTCACACTACCGCACAATTGCACTCACCTCACACGCTAGTAAAGTCATGCTCAAAATTCCCCAAGCCAGGCTTCAGCAATACGTGAACCGTGAACTTCCTGATGTTCAAGCTGGTTTTAGAAAAGGAAGAGGAACCAGAGATCAAATTGCCAACATCCGCTGGATCATGGAAAAAGCAAGAGAGTTCCAGAAAAACATCTAATTCTGCTTTATTGACTATGCCAAAGCCTTTGACTGTGTGGATCACAATAAACTGTGGGAAATTCTTCAAGAGATGGGAATACCAGAACACCTGATCTGCCTCTTGAGAAATCTGTATGCAGGTCAGGAAGCATCAGTTAGAACTGGACATGGAACAACAGACTGGTTCCAAATAGGAAAAAGAGTTCGTCAAGGCTGTATATTGTCACCCTGTTTATTTAATTTATATGCAGAGTACATCATGAGAAACGCTGGACTGGAAGAAACAAAAGCTGGAATCAGGATTGCCGGGAGAAATATCAATAACCTCAGATATGCAGATGACACCACCCTTATGGCAGAAAGTGAAGAGGAACTCAAAAGCCTCTTGATGAAAGTGAAAGTGGAGAATGCAAAAGTTGGCTTAAAGCTCAACATTCAGAAAACGAAAATCACGGCATCCGGTCCCACCACTTCATGGGAAATAGATGGGGAAACAGTGGAAACAGTGTCAGACTTTATTTTTCTGGGCTCCAAAATCACTGCAGATGGTGACTGCAGCCATGAAATTAAAAGACGCTTACTCCTTGGAAGGAAAGTTATGACCAACCTAGACAGCATATTCAAAAGCAGAGACATTACTTTGCCAACAAAGGTTCGTCTAGTCAAGGCTATGGTTTTTCCTGTGGTCATGTATGGATGTGAGAGTTGGACTGTGAAGAAGGCTGAGCGCTGAAGAATTGATGCTTTTGAACTGTGGTGTTGGAGAAGACTCTTGAGAGTCCCTTGGACTGCAAGGAGATCCAACCAGTCCATTCTGAAGGAGATCAGGCCTGGGATTTCTTTGGAAGGAATGATGCTAAAGCTGAAACTCCAGTACTTTGGCCACCTCCTGCGAAGAGTTGACTCATTGGAAAAGACTCTGATGCTGGGAGGGATTGGGGGCAGGAGGAGAAGGGGACGAAAGAGGATGAAATGGCTGGATGGCATCACTGACTCGATGGACGTGGGTCTGAGTGAACTCCGGGAGTTGGTGATGGACAGGGAGGCCTGGCATGCTGCGATTCATGGGGTCGCAAAGAGTCGGACACGACTGAGCGACTGATCTGATCTGATCTGATCTGAAGGTAAGTGCAAAAGTGAGGATTAGAGAGCAGCTTCATGTAGGAAAGAGTTCTTGAGGAGAGTGAAATATTGACACAGATTAACTAGAAAGAGATCACGCAGTAGCATCCCAGGTAATTACTGACTCCACCCATGAGTGAAACAATGCAATCTCCAGTTGACTTGACAGTGCCTTTATGAAGATTCTGAAGGGGATACGAGGCTAAGTATTAATATAACCCATCAAGTCTGCATGAATTGGCCACAAATCAAACAGATGTCCAACCATTTGTCTTCTAGGTGGGTTTGGATTGAACAGAAATTTATTGAGCCTGCACCTACACCTATTCTCTGCGGAGTACTTCTTCATGTGTCCAACAGGCACAAGGCAATTCAGAAAGCAACAAAAACATAGTCAAACAATTGCAAAAGCAAAGTGATCCATAAAAAATTCTCCAGTAGGTTAATGGCAAAAATATTTACCAAGCAGTACAACTACAAACCAAAATCTCTAATGATTGTATATATATACTTAAAAACAAACAACAACAACAAAAAATTTGTGTGCCTACAAACCAAAAGGTCTAATTTCCTTAAAATAATTTTGTTAAATAAATTCTAAGATACAAAGCACAGAATATGAAAATAAACTCAGCAGCCAAAGTCACTGAAATAAGCCAGAGGTGGTTTGATTACAAACCCTGGGATAATAAAATAAGCAACAAGAACACTAAAACCTGTTGGAAGCCAAATCATTGTAGAGACAGACTTATCTGGCAGCAAAGGCAAAGGACAAAAAATATCTGTACCAAGTTGCCCAATAAACATGTCCTAGGCTCAAGGAACCCATGGAATCCTACAAGTGAAAGCCTTAAAAATTATTTTGGTGGAACATGTGAAAGGATGAGACTCATCACTTAAAATATGAATCTAAAATGCTGAATTTAGTACCTGCTTAAATAAGGGGGAGGTCCCACAAGACTTCATTGAGCAAAGCCAACTGCTGATCTTCTACAAGATTTAGGGGAAAAGTCAGGAGGGAGTGGGAAGATGTCAGCCTTAGAAATGTTTCTGTGCTGGCGCAGAAATAATGGCAACAGTGACAGACTTTATTTTCTTGGGCTCCAAAATGACTGCAGATGGTGACTGCAGCCATGAAATTAAAAGATGTTTGCTCCTTGGAAGAAAAGCTATGACCAACCTAGACAGCATACTAAAAATAGAGACATTACTTTGCCGACAAAAGGTCCATCCATTCAAAGCTATGGTTTTTCCAGTAGTCATGTATGGATGTGAGAGTTGGACCATAAAGAAGGCTGAGCACTGAAGCCTGATGCTCAACTGTGGTGTTGGAGAAGACTCTTGAGAGTCCCTTGGACAGCAAGGAAATCCAACCAGTCCATCCTAAAGGAGATCAGTCCTGAATACTCATTGGAAGGACTGATGCTGAAACTGAGGCTCCAATACTTTGGCCACCTGATGTGAAGAACCAACTCATTAGAAGAGACCCTGATGCTGGAAAAGATTGAAGTCAGGGAGAGAAGGGGATGACAGAGAATGAGATGGTTGGATGGCATCACCAACTCAACGCACATGAATTTGAGCAAGCTCCAGGAGTGGGTGATGGAAAGGGAAGCCTGGCGTGCTGTAGTCCATGGGGTCACAAAGAGTTGGACACAACTGAGCGGCTGAACTGACTGACTGAAGTATGCTCACTGGAGCAGGTCTACTGCCAGTTGACTAATTTTCTTTACATAATACTGTCCCTGACTGGCTGGCTTTCAGGGATCTGCTCACTGAAGCAGGCTGTCATTGACTGACCTAAAGTCAGTTCAGGTGTTTACTAGTTAAAGGGAAAGTGTTGGTCACTCAGTAGTGTCCTACTCCTTGAAAACCCATGGACTGTAGCTACATTCTCAATCTCTTCCATAACCTTTGGTTAGGTTCACAAAGAATTAAAGGGAAACAATATTATAAACTCAGATTATACCATCTCTTCTCCTTGTGTCTGTGACTGTACATTATTTCCAAAGAACAGACCTGGCCACGTTTGTTTTCTATAGAAGCAGGCTGTTTGCTTTATTATTCCTATGATCTCCAGATGATTCCAGATTGATTAATAATTTCTCTTTGCTTTTCACTATGGTCCTGTGCACAACTGATGATAAAGCAGGTAGCTTTTGTTTTCCAGATTCAACCTTTTTGTTCATTTTTCAAAGGAAAAGTTTATAACCTTTTTAGGCCCCCTGGACCTGCTGCTTATCTTCGCTTCTTTAAGTCGTTGTGAGCTCCTCTACATTTTGGAGCTGAGCCAATGAATATACAAGTCAACCAGTTCCACTAATGTGAACACACCCAACTTTTCAAAACGGGCATTTGCTGGATGGGACATCTGTAGGCTGCATTGTTTCCAAAGCCAAGGACATTGTAGAGACATTAAGTACTTAAATAATTCAGAGGTAGGAGTAACACTGTGCCCTAGGGGATCAGGAAAGTCTTCACAGAGGAGATGGACTTGATCTGGCTCTAAAAAATCCATTAGTATTTTAATAGGCAGAGAGGAGGATACATTCAACATGGATGACAGAGCACTCTAAGAGTCAAGACAGAAAATGTTTTATATATTTAAAGATAATGTGCAGAAAGTTGTAAAAGACCATTACCTTCTGTCTAACAACCAAATGAGATGGCCAAGCTATGAATGCATACCAGACTAAATTTTAACTCCAGTTCACCAGCCATTTGGAGGAGAAAAGATACCCATGGCTGCTCTCCTCACTGGCTGAGCAACAGGAAGAGGATAAACCCTGCAAGGGTGGGAGTGAAGAGGACCCAACCAAACCTTGAATGAACTTCTAATGGGCACGCGTGAACTGCAAGGACAGATGTGAACTCCAGGAGTCCTGACCCCAGAACAGGTTTGCTTCTCCCAGCCTGTTCTTTTCCACAGGTCCTCACTGAGTGCTCAGGGCTACAAACTTTAGCTGGGGACCAACCAGAAATGAGAGATATTTCTCCCAAGGCACACAGAGCCTCCTCCTGCAACAGAGCCAAGTCTGAAAAGGTGGGAAGAAGAGCAGGCTAGCTGAGAGGAAGCAATTTCTTTAAGTAAGACACAAAGGGCTCTTAGCTGGAAAGAGCTGAGAGAAACCTCCCTAGAGCATTCTGGAAAGCAGAAAAATCTCCCGAGGTACAAAATGCATAGGGGAGGACTGGAGAGCAAAGGGGACTATCTAGAAATCCGAAAGGCGAGGCATAGACTGCAAAGTAAAGAGAGCACTCCTACAACTAGGAAAGCAATCAGTTTAGCCAAAACACCAGTCAATCCTAAAGGAAATCAACCCTGAGCATTCACTGGAAGGACTAATGCTGAAGCTGAAACTCCAGTAC
Organism: Bos grunniens; assembly: GCF_055505025.1. NCBI lineage: Eukaryota > Metazoa > Chordata > Mammalia > Artiodactyla > Bovidae > Bos > Bos grunniens. The sequence continues at coordinate 39,950,447 of NC_141190.1, read as the reverse complement.
TTCGGCCAACTGATGCAAAGTCTAACTCACTGGAAAAGACCCTGATGCTGGGAAATATTGAGGGCAAGAGGAGAAGGGGACAAATAACAAAGTCCAAAGAAACCAGATAGACAACATATAAACAGTTTTAACCTTTTCATCATCTTTTGCTTATTATTTTTCTTCCCCTTAACTTAGGTCGGCTTCTTTATTTTGTATATTTGAAGATTTTAAAAAGCAGACATTTCTAACAAGCCAAGGAAAATTATGTATGCTAGACCTAAATTACCTAACTGTGATGTTGGAGAAGACTCTTGAGAGTCCCTTGGACTGCAAGGAGATCCAACCAGTCCATCCTAGAGGAAATCAGTTTCTGTATAGTCATTGGAAGGACTGATGCTGAAGCTGAAACTCCAATACTTGGGCCACCTGATGTGAAGAACTGACTCATTGGAAAAGACTCTGATGCTGGGAAAGATTGAAGACAGGAGGAGAAGGGGACGACAGAGGATGAAATGGTTGAATGGCATCACCGACACGATGGACATGAGTTTGAGTAAGCTCCAGGAGTTGGTGATGGACAAGGAAGCCTGGTGTTCTGCAGTCCATGGGGTCGCAAAGAGTTAGACATGATTGAGCAACTGAACTGAACTGACAAATTATAAATTTTTACAAGTTTCAGAGTAAAAATATTTAGACAATAATGCCTCTATATCTGAGTTCCTGTAACGAAACAAGGACATGCCCAATCCCTACACTCTGTAGCTGACATTTACAAGGAATTGATGGCTTATGTTTTAACACATAAAGTAGCTCATAACTTTTATTGAAAACTCTTGTTAATTCTTTACATGATACATTGGCAGTCATCTTACCAGTAGTTATCATTCAAACCAACTCTTAAATACATAAGTGTACTATCATATGCAAATACTTCCTCTGCTTCATTCATGACTAACATGCAAAAATAAAAGTTTTCCACTTGATTTTATTTGTTAATCAAGGATAAGTTAGAGAACAAGATGGTCAACCTTTGTCCTGGTTTTCAGAGGAGAAAATCATGACTTAAGCAGTAGTTAAATTCACTGAGTATGCCAAAGCTCAATTAACTGACACCATTATGTGAAGATCAAGCTTTACTTCATTAAACTCCAACTTACTGATGGTAATATTTCAAGCCTATGATTCTTGTGTCTTCCTCGCCTGAAGGCCTTTGGAGGTTTTAAAAGTGCCAACCCCATGCTGATTAGTCAGATTTTTCATTCAGAATTCATAAAGATAGATTATATTTAACTTTACACATTTCTTTGCATCTACTATTCCTAAAAGAGATTTTGTTTTCTATGCCTCCTAAGAAAAAGCCTGGTGAAAAGTGTGACACAAACACATACAAAGAAATTAAAACCTCCTTGAGAGACCAATGGAGAAGGAAACGGCAACCCACTCCAGTATTCTTGCCTGGAGAATCCCAGGGACGTAGGAGCCTGGTGGGCTGCCCTCTATGGGGTAACACAGAGTCAAACATGACTGGCATGACTTAGCAGCAGCAGCAAGAGACCAAACTGGGACTTCTTGCCAGTCCAGAGGTTAAGATTCTGTGGTCCCAACACAGGGGCATGGGTTCGATCCCTGGTCGGGGAACTAAGATCCTTCATGCTGCATGGCACAGCCAAAGAAATAAATATAAAGGGGAATAAAAGAGACCAAGCTAGTCTTATTTTATGAATTATAATATAGAAGCAATTTCCCCAATAATTTGATAATTATAATTGGAAGGAAGTAGGAAGAAATACTTTAAATATCTCAAAAAGTAAGTTCTCAGAATAATTTACAAAATCAAAATAATTTCACCAACCATTCCCAGACTTAGTAGCACTGTGAAATGTCTATTATTCCGTTTTGTTTCATGCCCTACATCAGACCTCTCCTCTCATTTGCCTTCAAAAATGCAACCTTGGCAGCCACTTGCTTAGAAAACACTTCCTCTCTGGCTGTAGATGGGGCTTCCCTGGTGGCGCCTAGTGGTAAAGAACCCTCCTGCCAATGCAGGAGGTGCTGGAGACACGGGTTCAATCCCTGGGTAGGGAGGATCCTGGAGGGGGACATGACAACCCATTCCAGTATCCTTGCCTGGAAAATCCCATGGACAGAGGAGTCTGGAGGGTTACAGTTCATGAGATCACAAAGAGTCAGACATGACTAAGTGACTTAGCACGAATGCTGGCTATAGATACCCTCATTCTGATGGCTTCCATGGATGACCATCAGCATTCTCTCTACCGGAGAGAACGGGGAAGGTAACAGCCTCCAAACCATTTTCCCCTACTGCCTGTCCCCCTGGGCTGCCACTTGATAAGAATATCATACACGGAATGCAGTGACATAAATTTTCCTTGGACGTTATGAAACTGAAGCTACGAAAGGAATCTCAGAGGTTCTCTGAAATGACCCAGGAGTGGAATGGGGGAAAAGGAAAAAGGAGCTTACAGAGAGACAGACGACAGAGAGACTGAAATAGAGAGAACCAGACCACAGAGGAAAGAGAATGGTCAATCTCATGAAAATCAGACCCCCAGGGGACTTCCCTGATGGTTCAGTAGCTAAGACTTTGTGCTCCCAATGCAGGAGTGCCCAGGATCGATCCCTGGCCCAGGAACTAGGTCCCGTATGCTACAGCTAAGAGTTCATATGCAGCAACTAAAGATCTTACATGATGCAACTAAGACCTGGTAAATAAGTAAATTTATTTACCTGGTATTCAAGTAAATAAATAAAATATTTTAAAAAATCAGACCACCTAAGTATTCTGAAATCTAAACTACAGGATAACATATGCTTAGGTAAGGAGATGTTTACTTATATTTTTTTCCATTTCCAGATGTTTACCTAATGTCCATATTTCATGAAAACTATAATCTAACATGTTTTTAAGGGAGGGCTTTGCTGAGTTATCAGCGGCCAAATATCAAAAACTTCCTCCTCCTGTCAACAGGCAACATTCACCAACATTTCACGTTTTATTCTATCCAGGAAAGAGAAGGGGAGCATACGAATCAAGAGGGTCCACACGTCAACTAAAACTTTCCTGACTTCCACAAGCCCTGAGAGACTAACTGCCCCACAGTCTCCACCTCACTCATCTTGAGACCCATCAGTTTGCCCCAGGGCTTGCTAGTCTTCCTTACCCTTCACTTACCTTCCCCTCAGTGTATAATCCTACAGCTACGATTGAAGGAAGATTCTTTCTTGGCTCCAGACTTTCCAAGGACGGAGAGTGTGGGGAGCAACAAAGAAAAGCAGAGAACCCATGAGTGTAGCTGGCAATAGACTGGTCCTGAGGATAAAGTCATATACAGAATCTCCTATTGCCATATCACTTCAGTTAAGAATCTGGCTAGGAGACTTCCCTGGTGGTAAGATGGATGGAAAGCAGGAGACACGTGTTTGATCTCAGGTCCGGGAACAGCCCACGTGCCGCGGAGCAACTAAGCCCATGCGCCGCAACTGCTCCTAAGCCCAAGTGCCTCGGAGCCCGTGCTCCCCACTGAGGGAAGCCCCTTCCGCTGCAACTAGATAAAGCTCATGCGCAGCGACAAAGACTCAGCGCAACCAAAACTAAAATAACAATCATCTAGCTAGGTCGGTGGACACTCAGAGTGCTGAAGATGGATCTTATAAAATGAGGGGATTAAACCAAAGTCCCCCACCAGCCGTAATATTTTGACATTCTAGAATGCTGTTCTCTCCATGTCTTACAGCTCAGAGTTTGGCATTTACTGTAGGGTTGCCAAATTTAACAAATAAAAACACAGAACACCCAGTTTAATTAGAACTACAGGTAAATGATAATTATTTTTAGTGTAAGTATATCCCATGTGATACTTGGGATATACTTAGAAAATTCTTTATTGTTTATCTGAAAATTTGCCTGGGAGTCCTACATTTTATCTGGAAACCATAAATTAGTGGATAAATCATAAATAATCATTTATATAGGCCACCACTTACTGAGCCCTGACCTGACGAGGACCTCAGATATGTAAGACTCATCTCATTTGATGCTAATAGCCTTATGAAGGAGGTGAATACAGAGGCTTCTAGAAGTGAAGCGCTGAGCTGGAGAGCAGTGAATGCTAGGACAGAAGTCCAGGTCTGGACGACTCCATGCACTTTACAGGCTATTATTTACAATTAGGAGAAGGAAAAGGTAACCCACTCCAGTGTTCTTGACTAGAGAATCCCATGGACGGAGAAGCCTGGTAGGCTGCACGCAGTCCATGGGGTCGCACAGAGTCCGACACGACTGAAGCGACTTGGCAGCAGCATTTACAATTATTGCAATGTTGAAAATGCATCAAACAGTTTTTGAATAATATGCACAGAACTCTACTTGTCTTTGAGGAGGAAACTTTTGAATCCAGAGGTGAGAGAGAGCATTATTTTTCACTGCTTTTATCTGTACTGTTTGGATTTTTTTTAAACAATGTAATGCATAATGTGCATAATTACTTTCATTTAAATAAAATTAACCCCCAAAGATTGTTACAATATACAACTTTGATAAATAGACCTTTATCAACCTTAGTATTTTTTCAATAGTAGTAGCAATACCGGAGAAGGCAATGGCAACCCACTCCAGTGCTCTTGCCTGGAAAATCCCATGGACAGGGGAGCCTGGTGGGCTATAGTCCATGGGGTCGCTAAGAGTTGGACACGACTGAGCGACTTCACTTTCACTTTTCACTTTCATGCATTGGAGAAGGAAATGGTGACCCACTCCAGTGTTCTTGCCTGGAGAATCCCAGGGACGGGGAAGCCTGGTGGGCTGCCGTCTATGGGATAGCACAGGGTCGGACACGACTGAGGCGACTTAGCAGCAGCAGCAGCAGCAATACCTATTATTACAAATATGTTGACTTTACTTCTTTTTTGTTGGAGGTAGATTCCTGCTTCAGAGCACAGTTCTCAGTTGCTCGCAGACTGTTAACGAAGTCTCCCTCTGCCATTTAAGAACCCTTGCCAACCCTTGGCTGATTCATGTCGATGTATGGCAAAAACCACCACAATATTGCAAAGTTATTATCCTCCAATTAAAATTAATTACTTTTTTAAAAAAAGAACCCTAGCCAGTTACATAAGGAGGAAATGTGCACGGAGCCTGAGATGTAGGGTTTCCCAGGAGCTCCACTGCCTGCGTTTCTCCCTAAGGCAGTAAGCAGATCTTACTTGGAGGAATAACTTACCCCAGGGAGTGTGTCAAGGCAAAGGCAGGAAGCCCCTCCCCTGCAACCCAGACCCACTGGGCAGAGCCTTTGATCTTCCACTACTGACTCGAGGGGCTCCCGTTAGTGGTGCCAAATGTCAGATGTCACATCCCCGAAGTCCTAAGGGCCACAGTACCCAGTGGCTTCAGCCCTACATTTTTTAAGAGGAAAAGATATGTCCATGAAAAAGGAACGTTATAGTGACAAAGTTTTCTCCTAAGTGGACTTCAGTCCCTCATTGTTAGTTGTCTCAGACATACATTTCTGTAGTTGAAGAAGAAATACTCACTTTTTTGAAAATTCTCTGCTTGCAACACTTACCTCCTAATTGGTAAGGGTTGAATTGAATTGAACCCTTCAATTGAAAAGAACTGAAGCCCCACTTCACTTCTTAAAAACCAGGTTGTCAAGATTGAGAGGGGCCATGGATAAAGGGAAATGAGCATGCTCTAAGGCATTTAGGTAGGTGTTCCTTGGAGCATAGTCTGTGATGCCTTTGCATCCGCAGCTCACAATTAGCAGCTACTGCTCCTGCCCACACGGGCGGGAGGCAGGCTCTCATTGCTCCAGGCACTTGCAAACACCAGCCACAGAGGAGGCACCACAAGCGAGCTTCCATCAGAGTTAATTGATAAAAATTAAATCCCATTAATAAAAAAGGGAATATTCAATGCCCACCAAAGTAGCAAATGGCAAAATGACAGTGAGCTCTTCATGTATATCAGAGTTTAGAATACAAAGTGTGCAGGGAAGAAAAAGGGAGAAAGTTAGTGCCTTCTCCAAGGACAGTGGAAACTGTGTGAAAAGCAGAGATATATGGACCAGACTGCTCTCCATTAGCATCCAGGCCAGTCTCACAATGTCAGAAGCGCCATTCAGGTAACAGGATACCTGGTTTCTCTCCCAGCTCTGCCATCGCCTCCCTGGAAGTACTGGGATTGAGTAGAGGAAAGGAACTCATAGTGTGTTAGTCGCTCAGTCATGTCCTACTCTTTGTGACCCCATGGACTGTAGCCTGCCAGGCTCCTCTGCCCATGGGGTTTCCCAAGCAAGAATACTGGAGTGGGTTGCCATTTCCTTCTCCAGGGGATCTTCCTGACCCAGGGATGGAGTCTGGCTCTCTTGCACTGCAGGCAGATTCTTTACCATCTGAGCCATCAGGGATATGTAAATTTGTGATTCTCCCAAGTCCAGTCCTCCTCATCCTGCTTTATGGTTTTCATAGGATTTGCCATCAGCCAGCATATTACATGTTCACTTGTCACCTGTCTGTCTCTCCAGGCACTGTGACACTCCAGCAGAATAAAAACTTTCTTTAGCTTTCTTCAGAATCCCCAACTGCTAGCACACAGTGGTGGTGGTTTAGTCGCTAAGATGTGGCCAACTCTTGCGAACCCATGGACTGTAGCCTGCCAGGCTCCTCTGTCCAAGGAATTCTCCAGGTGAGAATACTGGAGTGGGTTGCCATTTCCTTCTCCAGAGGATCTTCCCGACTCAGGAGTGGAACCTGGGTCTCCTGCATTGCAGGCAAATTCTTTACCGACTGAACTATGAGGGAAGCCCACACAATAGGTCATCCATAAATGCATGCTGAATGAATGGACCCATCCTTTCATTCACTGAGCACTCATCAGGCATCTGGGGATTCTGCTGATGGATTTGCATGCAACTGATGAGTAAATAAACAGAATATGTTATAGTTATACAATAGAATCTTTTTCAGCCATAAAAAAGAAAGATGTGCTGATCTATGCTACAACACGGATAAAATTTGAGAACATTACGCAAAGTGAAAGAAGCCAGATACCAAAAGCCAGATACTGTGTGCTCCATTTTAAATGAATGGTTCAGAATAAGCAAATTCATATAGACAAAATTAGTGGTTGCCAGGGGTTGGGCAGCAAGGGGCTTGTGAGCATGGAAGGTGACAGCTGAAGATGATACAGGGTTTCTTTTTAAGCTGATGAAACTGTTCTAAAATCGATTGTGGTAATAGTTTCATACCTCTATGAACAGACTAAAAGTTATTGAATTTACATTTTAAATGAATGAATTGTATAACATGTGAATTATATATCAGTGCTGCTGTTAAGTCGCTTCAGTCGTGTCTGACTCTGTGCGACCCTAGAGATGGCAGCCCACCAGGCTTCGTCATCCCTGGGATTCTCCAGGCTAAAACACTGGAGTGGGTTGCCATTTCCTTCTCCAATGCATGAAAGTGAAAAGTGAAAGTGAAGTTGCTCAGTCGTGTCCGACCCTTCGCGACCCCATAAACGGCAGCCCACCAGGCTCCCCCGTCCCTGGGATTCTCCAGGCAAGAACACTGAAGTGGGTTGCCATTTCCTTCTCCAATGCATGAAAGTGAGAGGTGAAAGTGAAGTCGCTCAGTCGTGTCCGACTCTTAGCGACCCCATGGACTGCAGCCCACCAGGCTCCTCCGTCCATGGGATTCTCCAGGCAAGAGTACTGGAGTGGGGTGCCATTGCCTTCTCTGATATCAATAAAGCTATTATAAAAATAATACTAAAGCTGACCTCATCATCTCACCAAAATCCATACTCCTGCTTTTATTTGTACCTCACCTCCCATTAAATTGCCTTTTCCAGGAAAAAACATACTAATAGAAACATGTGTAAGAACGGCTGAGTCCCTTTGCTGTTCACCTGAAACTACCACAACATTTTAATCGGCTATATTCCAATACAAAATGTTTGGGGAGTTTAAAAAAATTGTTTTTAAATAAGAAATACTAATGACCACATAGTTCTTCAAACTATGCTTTTCTAGTTATTATTTTTAAGGTGGTTTTAGTATTTTAAAGTTTTTATTGAATTTGTTACAATACTGCTTCTGTTTTATGTTTTGATTTTTTTACCACGAGGCATGTGGAATCTCAGCTCCCTGACCAGAGATCGAACTTGCACCCCCTGCATTGGAAGGCGAAGTCGTAACCACTGGGCCTCCAGGGAAGTCCACCTCCTATTTTTCTATATCAGATCAGATCAGATCAGTCACTCAGTCGTGTCCCACTCTTTGCGACCCCATGAATCGCAGCATGCCAGGCCTCCCTGTCCATCACCAACTCCCGGAGTTCACTCAGATTCACGTCCATCGAGTTGGTGATGCCATCCAGCCATCTCATCCTCTGTCGTGCCCTTCTCCTCTTGCCCCCAATCCGTCCCAGCATCAGAGTCTTTTCCAATGAGTCAACTCTTCACATGAGGTGGCCAAGGTACTGGAGTTTCAGCTTTAGCATCATTCTTTCCCAAGAAATCCCAGGGCTGATCTCCTTCAGAATGGACTGGTTGGATCTCCTTGCAGTCCAAGGGACTCTCAAGAGTCTTCTCCAACACCACAGTTCAAAAGCATCAATTCTTTGGCACTCAGCCTTCTTCACAGTCCAACTCTCACATCCATACATGACCACTGGAAAAACCATAGCCTTGACTAGACGAACCTTTGTTGGCAAAGTAATGTCTCTGCTTTTGAATATGCTATCTAGGTTGGTCATAACTTTCCTTCCAAGGGGTAAGCATCTTTTAATTTCATGGCTGCAGTCACCATCTGCAGTGATTTTGGAGCCCAGAAAAATAAAGTCTGACACTGTTTCCACTGTTTCCCCATCTATTTCCCATGATGTGATGGGACCGGATGCCATGATCTTCATTTTCTGAATGTTGAGCTTTAAGCCAACTTTTGCATTCTCCACTTCACTTTCATCAAGAGGCTTTTGAGTTCCTCTTCACTTTCTGCCATAAGGGTGGTGTCATCTGCATATCTGAGGTTATTGATATTTCTCCCGGCAATCTTGATTCCAGCTTGTGTTTCTTCCAGTCCAGCGTTTCTCATGATGTACTCTGCATAGAAGTTAAATAAGCAGGGTGACAATATACAGCCTTGACGTACTCCTTTTCCTATTTGGAACCAGTCTGTTGTTCCATGTCCAGTTCTAACTGATGCTTCCTGACCTGCATACAAATTTCTCAAGAGGCAGATCAGGTGTTCTGGTATTCCCATCTCTTGAAGAATTTTCCACAGTTTATTGTGATCCACACAGTCAAAGGCTTTGGCATAGTCAATAAAGCAGAATTAGATGTTTTTCTGGAACTCTCTTGCTTTTTCCATGATCCAGCGGATGTTGGCAATTTGATCTCTGGTTCCTCTTCCTTTTCTAAAACCAGCTTGAACATCAGGAAGTTCACAGTTCACATATTGCTGAAGCTTGGCTTGGAGAATTTTGAGTATGACTTTACTAGCATGTGAGATGAGTTCAATTGTGCAGTAGTTTGAGCATTCTTTGGCATTGCCTTTCTTTGGGATTGGAATGAAAACTGACCTTTTCCAGTCCTGTGGCCACTGCTGAGTTTTCCAAATTTGCTGGCATATTGAGTGTGGCACTTTCACAGCATCATCTTGCAGGATTTGGAATAGCTCAACTGGAATTCCATCACCTCCACTAGCTTTGTTGGTAGTGACGCTTTCTAAGGCCCACTTGACTTCACATTCCAGGATGTCTGGCTCTAGGTCAGTGACCACACCATCATGATTATCTGGGTCGTGAAGATCTTTTTTGTACAGTTCTTCTGTGTGTTCTTGCCATCTCTTCTTAATATCTTCTGCTTCTGTTAGGTCCATACCATTTCTGTCCTTTATCGAGCCCATCTTTGCATGAAATGTTCCTTTGGTATCTCTGATTTTCTTGAAGAGATCTCTAGTCCTTTCCCTTCTGTTGTTTTCTATATCAGTCCTCATCAATTATGAGAAGGGCCCACATGGGGTTCATTGCTTCAGATGAGTCCCCATGCTCTCACCATTGGGAGCTGGATCAACCTCTTCTATGGACGGATAAAGTGTTCACACCTGTGTTCATTGTCGCAGAAGGAAATGCACAATATGAGATGTAATGTCCTTGGAAATTCAGGGTTTCCTAGCCAGAGAAGACATAATTTTAGCAAGCAGAAAGTTTACTTTGATTTTTAACCCACTTGGCGAGGAAGTGATGAGATGTTGTCAATTGTCACATGGCAAGCTAAGTTTTCAAAAGCAGTAAAATAAAACTATCATATCTGTTATTTTTTTAAATGCAGAGTGATTCTTAAAACTTAAGCCCCTGCTAGACTTTCCTATTCTCTGCCCTCTTTAGTCCCTCCACAATATTTTTAAATATCTATCCAGGTTCCGGACAATCTAGAATAACAACTTTGCCTCACCTCTTTTCCTTACTTCTGAGCACGATTTACAGATATGGGTTGACTTTGTCTCTCCCTAAAAGGACAAGAAGAGACCCCATCAGAACCCCAAGCACTCTGAACCCACAGAAAGGATCTCCGGCTCAAAATGCTAAGAGCAGCAGGCTTGCGTCCTATTAAACAATAGCTCTGGGAGTCTCCTTGGAAAGGCAAAGGAAGGAAATGTTGCACTTATACCAAGAGCATTCAGCTTTACTGACTTGCAGAAAGGCACAGTCTCTAGAATCAAAAGGAAAAAAGCTATTTTATTTTTCTCCTATTTTTGAAGGGAAAAAAATAACTTATTTCCTTTTCCCAACGGCATTGAAAGTAATTAAGCATAAAAATGTCAGGGAAACATCAGCTCTGAAAGATTCCCACTGCTCACATGGCAGGATCGAAACAACAGATCAGGTCACACCTGGGGCTGTGGAGTTCCAGAACACGGCGACTGTGTCTTAGCACAAGCATTCTGAGGATCCACTGTGTGCTCTGCTCTGGGCTGGGCACTGGAGACCCTGTGCGTGCATGCTCAGTCACTTGAGTCGTGTTCAACTCTTGGTGACCTCATGGACTATATCCACCAGGCTACTCTGTCCACGGAATTCTCCCCACAAGAATACTGGAATGGGTTGCCATTTCCTCCCTCAGAGGATCTTCCCCGCTCAGGGATCGAACCTGCATCTCCTGTGTCTCCTGCACTGGCAGGCAGGTTCTTTACCACTGAACCACCTGGGAAGCCTACTGGAGACCCCCGCATGTCGAGAGCTCTATCTGCTCCACTCACATTCATGCAAATGCTAAACTGGTTCGTGATGTATCTCCGACATGGCATGAGAGCAGGGTTTCTCAGCCTCACCATTACTGACACCTTGGGCTGGATCATTCTCTGTTATGAGGGACTGCCCTGTGAATTGGAGGATGTTTAACAACATCCCTGGCCCTACCCTCTAGGTGCCAGCAGCACCTTCCAGAGGGCAAGTGGGGCTCCACCAAAATTGCTTCTGGCTGATTTGAAGAGAGAACAGCAAAGAAAATAGCATTATGCTGAATAGCCAGGGGGAAGTAAAGTGATTTTAACAAGCTACTGAGGGTGATTTGGGCAGGTGTCTTATTGCTAAGAGCACCTAAGTAATGCAAAGTCTAATCGGCCCATCTTCCACTCAGTGAGAGTCTGGAGCCAGAAAGACAGGGACTCTTCCCATCTGTGGGACTTGGGCTAGAGAACTTATTAAGCTTTCCTCTAATTCCAGGACTTCCCTAGTGGCTCAGACAGTAAAGCGTCTGCCTGCAATGCGGGAGACCTGGGTTCGATCCCTGGGTCAGGAAGATCCCCTGGAAAAGGCAATGGCAACCCACTCCAGTATTCTTGCCTGGAAAATCCCATGGACGGAGGAGCCTGGTAGGCTACAGCCCATAGGGTCGCAAAGAGTCAGACACGACTGAAGCAACTTCACTTTCTTTTCTTCCAATTCCAAAATTGTATAACATGATCCTTTCCACCCCACCCAAACCAAGTTGTCAGACTACTGCCGGCTGGGAGGAGCCAGGTTCAAGATGCATGGCCATCTCTGCCTGTGTGGAGTCAGAAGTAGGTACAAAAGGAGTAAGAACTTTGAGGAATAGGTTGGACCGTATCACTGACTCAATGGACATGAGTTTGAGCAAACTCCAGGAGATAGTTGGACACGACTTGGCAACAGAACTACAACAACCCCACACCCCACATGTGCGATGCCCAGAGCCTCATAACATCTAAGACCAGCCCAGCTACCAGAGGAAGAACCATCACAGTATGTTCAGTTTTACATTCAGTGCCTTGAATCTTTTCTTTACAACTTAAATGAAATGAACCAAAGGAGGGGGAGGGGTCCAGGCATTAATCTGGCTCAGACGGTAAAGCGTCAGCCTACAATGCGGGAGACCCGGATTCCATCCCTGGGTTGGGAAGATCTCTTGGAGAAGGAAATGGCAACCCACTCCAGTATTGTTTCCTGGAAAATCCTATGGACAGAGGAGCCTGATAGGCTACAGTCCATGGGATCACAAAGAGTCGGACACAACTGAGTGACTTCACTTCACCCAAAGGAAACACATAAGGAGCGAGGTTAAGTACTGGGTTGGATGACATCACTGATGCAATGGATACGAGTTTGAGTAGGCTCTGGGAGTTGGTGATGGACAGGGAAGCCTGACATGCTGCAGTCCACTGGGTCACAAAGAGTCGGAAAACGACTAAGTGACTGAACTGAAGTACTGGCTCTGCTTCTCCCCAAACAGCCTCCCAGAGCCAGGGAGAGGGGCTGAACAAACTGTCCATGCACAAAGGCTGCACTGTATTAGAAGGGCGGTTTAATTCATTCTTATGAACATGCAAGAGATCCACATCTCCGATCTCCAGGATAGTGAAACAAGGAGGTGAATGATAACAGCCTAATTTAGCCAGCTCAGTGAATAAATAATCATTGCAAATGAAGCAGTCATACCAGGTAATTAAATTAATTTGTCTCGCAGACATGATTCACCAACTCTCCACTGACAAGAGTTGCCTTCTTAGATGTTAACTTTTACTCTTGGATCTTCTTTGGATGTTGAAATTACTTCCCAGCTTCTTATTCTCAGGTAGCCAAAATGAATATTTATTTCTCCAACGATTAATCATTCAGCAAATATCAGAGCTCCTAAGATATGTTGGGCTTAGAAACATGATTAAAAAAAAAAAAAAAAAGACCCAGGTCCTTATCCTCATGCAGTTGCATGTCAGCAAAAAAGACTGATGTTAAATAACCACAAGGGTGTTGGGTGCAGTGATGTAAAAAAACAGGCCGCTATGGGTTTAGTCTTTGGAGAATAACTTTCTTTTCTTTTAAAACAGAAACATAGGACCTCACGTTCATTGGCTGGACCTCTGCTGAGAGGGGATTCAATAGTTCATGGCAGATAATCCATTCCAGGAGAGTAAGAGGGTCACTCAGAAAGGGTATGAAAAACTATAGACTAAATGTCCATCTTTCATCCTCTGTTGCCAGACCCACCAGGTCCAATGAGTGAAATGTGGAGACTGGTTCCGTCCTATTTCTTCACACCTTCCCACTGACTGTTTGAATATTCGTGTTAAAATTGTAACTGCTTTAAAGTTGAGGAGTAGGAAGGAGGAGAGAAAAATCAGGAATGAAGGTTATAATATTATAGTTTTAATATTATTCCTATACAGCATCTCAAAGATCTAACTTACATGAAGACTGGGACAAAATTAAAAGAAAAATGACCTCTTGAAATGATCTTTAAAAAAAAAATTTTTTTTAAGACCTAAGGCTCAAGAATGCCATACTTGGATTTTTCCATGGCCTGGAAAAAAAGGCACACTCAACTAACCGCAAAACGTGAGCCTCTGAAAGAGTCAGTGCTGCTGATTGCCAGGCTGATAATTACAAGACATAATGTTTTCCAAGGTGTGAGTCCCTGAACATGTGTGTCTACTCATCAATGCTATGCTTTATATCAAAGACCACTTTCATAAGACAAGGCACTCAGTATCCTTTATCAAACTGACGGTTACTTGTAATATACCAATATACTTATGGTATATTTTTTGCAGCTGCGAAAAGCTATTTGGGTTGAAAATTCAGGATTTAAAGCATGCTAGTCCAGGAAACAGACATTATGAACAACGGTTTATAGCCAGCTCTATGTCCTAAGGTTTTAGGAACAAGTTGGTCTAAACTTACTGGTCAGCGAGGAGTAGCTGATTCATTTTTAGGGGGTACATTAACCCAATTTAGACATCATGCAATGCTGGAAAAATAATTCTCCAGTACATTAAACAGCCTCCTGGATCTACTCAAGTGCACTTATTCACATTTAGGATATCATATTGCCCATTTTTGTCTTTGCAATATGCCAGCCAGATTTTTTAAATGACATTATGAAAATGGAAAGCATTTTTAAAGGGAAATATCAAAAATACCTCTCCAAGGGGGACTTAACAACTCTTCTCACCACTTTAAGTCTGGCTGAAACTAAACTCTGAAACTCAGCTCTCCAAGGAGGGCTCCCTGAGGCCTCCCAAACCCCAGTTCAGAAACCCAGCATGTACATCATTCTCCCGAGTCTGTCAGCAGCACAGGAGGGGCTTCACACATTCATTCTCTCTCTCTGTCTCTCTTTCAGAAATTTTCTCCATCTCTAGCTTCCCAGGTGGCACAACTGGTAAAGAATCCACCTGCCAATGCAGGGACGTGGATTTGATCCCCGAGTGAGGAAGATCCCCTGGAGGAGGGCATGGCAACCCACTCCAGTACTCTTGCCTAGGGAATCCCACGGACCGAGGAGCCTGGCGGGCTCCAGTCCATAGCATCGCAAAGAGACACAACTGAGCACGGAGCTTTTAAAATCTTTCCTGCTGCTGCCTGGCTTTCTACTACTGCACACTCCTGTCCTTCCTATTATTAATTCATTTTCTCCCCCCACGGGCTCTGACCATGGCCTCTGCCCTTCTCTCTCTCTGGGCTCTTTCTCTATGCCCTCCCTGGTTCACTCACCCAGCCTCACCTCTTCCCTACAGACCTGATGACAGTTCTCGCTGTCACTCTAGCCTTTAAACTACGCAAGCCCAGCTCACTGCCTTCCCTCCAAACAGCACCACCAGGCTTCCCGGCATCTGCCTCGCCATCCTGCCGGACACAAAGCGCAAGGGCCCACTTGGTCTTGCTTCTCCCCTAAGATCCTTCTCCCAGCACACCGATCATAGCGGCCCCTCCCTTCTACTCCCACCGCCCTTACACAGGCTGCCCTAGGTCACTGTGACCCCAGCCTGGTCTCCTTTTCTTAACAGGTCTTATTCTCATTCTCTCTAAGCCATCTCTGAATGGCTGCACTTAAAACTAGAGGGCCAGCCCAAAGGGTAAGCCAGGATGGCGGCTGCATTGTTTGAGGTTACTTGGGACTGCAAAATACCCCTTAGACACTCTCCATGAGCCCCCATTACCTACTGAATAAACTACCCCCTCTCACCCTCAGAATTCAAGAACCTCCAAAATAAAGACACCAGTATCCCAGTCTTACCTCACAGTATTCCCCTACTTTAAACTCTAGACTATATTACAAAATGGAATATTATAAAATGAAATGTTCAGTCTCTGTTTGCTTTTCCCTTAGTATGCCTTCCTGAGTTTTCCTTTGCACAGGCTCCTTTTGGGCTGGGGCCACCCCACCATCACCCCCACCAATTGAGCCTACAGGCTCAATTGCAAGCGCTCTCATCCATGCAGCCATCCCTGATCCCCCATCACAATGTGAGTGCCTTGAATCTCATGCGCCTTTTCTCTGGACTGAAGGGTTCTGTTTTTCCATCTTTCAGTCCCTCCTAGACAATCACCTCCTTGAGTGTGTCTTGGTTCTCCCTGTCTCCTGCAGTATTTTCCTCGGGTTAAAGAGTTCAGTAAGCATTGTTCCATGGATACAAGTTTCATTCACAGGGGTTCTCTGGAATCAAAAATTCATAAAAGCATTCATATTTTCTAAGAGACTAGATCTCATCTCACACACACACACACACACACACAACGGTAATTTTGTGAGCAGATGGACATGTGAACTCACTGGACTTCAATGATCACAATGCCTGCATCTATCAAAACATCGTTGTACACCTTAAATACATATATTAATAATTTTTACTTGTCAGTCATATCTTAACAAAACTTAAAAAATAATGGTGACTCTTAGCTACCAAAATCCTGGCTCTTCATCTTTACCACCTCACCACACCCCCACCCCCGCAGACTGCTGCATCTCCAACAGAATCCCACCTCTGGGACCACCCAAGCTTCAGGAGAAGGGTTATCTGGGTCATAGCCCCTGGTCACACCCCAAAGCCAAAGCTACTTCAAGGTCACTCAGGTTCCAGCAGCCCCAGGGTCCCAAACTCTTTTTCCCAAATAAAGTAAAGGAAGGAAAACAGAGCAGGAGAGATGGACGGAGGGAGAATAAAGAAAGGGAGGGAGGCAGAGGAAGAAAAAGGAAGAAGGAAGGAAGGAAGAAGAGAGAACGGAAGGAGGAGCTTCCTGGAGTCTGACTCTGCATGCCTGATTCCCTGTGCTCACCTGGAACATCCAATTCTCTTGTATTTGTCACAAATTCCTCCTCAGCCTTCAAGACCCAGCTCAAATATGACCATCTCTAAAGCACGGCCCATTCTTGTTCCAGGTCCTCTGGGTTAAAAGTCAGAGGTATGGCTAAAAAGCCTCTACAGTATTTCTAGCTCTAAATTCTGTGAGCGCGTGAACTAATCCACTTCCCGAGCACGTGAGCCAAAGTCATAAACACCCACTGACTGTCGTGCTGTCCCCTGACCTGAACATGCTACTCTCCTCTGAGATCACAGGGGAAGGCAGGCAGCCTGGGCCCCCAGGCAAGGGCGTGGGGCTTCTAAAGAGGCCAGCCCAGCCTCCGGTGGGCTCTCCCCCTTCCCTGGAGGCACCACCCTGGGTGCCGAAGGGGCGGAGGAAGGCAGGTTCCTGCAGAGCCTCAGTCCAGGCTGCGGCCACCCTGGAGGAAATGGTGCCACAGTCAGGCTTAGTGGTCGAGGGCAGAAAACTCGTGCTTTGCTTTCCACTGAGGTGGTGCCAGATAGAGTGGCAGGCAGAGGCAGGGGCCTGGGCCCACCCTGCAAATTGACCCTAGACCCATTTTCACTGCCCCCCGTCACTTCTCTGCCCACCCATCACCCAGTTGTCCCCATGCCACCTGTCAGGACCACCTCTTTCAGGAACTTTGCTGGTGGCCCTGGCTGAGCCCCAGCAGGCACCCAGATCAGATGGCAACTGACTGTTTTCCTATCTCTACAGAGACTCAACTGGTTTTCTGGAAACACCACAGACTTTATGAGTCAATTCTGTGGGTGGCAGGTTGTTGTGGTTCAGCCGCTCAGTTGTGTCCAAATGTTTGTGACCCCATGGACTCAGTACTCCAGGCTTTCTTGTCCTTCACTATCTCCCAGAGCTTGCTCAAACTCAACTCCATTGAGTCAGTGATGCCATCCAACCATGTCGCTCCCTTCTCCTCCTGCCCTCAATCTTTCCCAGCATCAGGGTCTTTTCCAATGAGTCAGCTCTTCATGGGCTTCCCAGGTGGAGCTAGTGATAGAGAACCCACCTGCTAATACATATGAAGACTCCAGTTCGATCCCTAGGTCGGGAATATCCCCTGGAGGAGGAAATGGCAACCCACTCCAGTATTCTTGCTTGGAGAATCCCATGGACAGAAGAGCCTGGCAGGTTGCTCAATCCATAGGGTTGAAAAGAGTCGAATGTGAGTGCAGCAACTTAGCACACATCGGGTGGCCAAAGTATTGGAGCTTCAGCCTCAGCATCAGTCCTTCCATTGAATATTCAAGGTTGGTTCCCTTTAGGATTCACTGGTTCAATCTCCTTGCTGTCCGGGGGATTCTCAAGAGTCTTCTCCAGGACCACAGTTTGAAAGCATCAGTTCTTTGGTACTCAGCCTTCTTTAAGGTCCAACTCTCACATCGGAAAAACCATAGCAAAGTGATGTGTCTGCTTTTTAATATGCTGTTTAGGTTTTTCATAGCTTTTATTCAGAGAAAGGTATCTTTTGCCATAATTTTCTGAGTCAAGAACTTGTATTTGTGTTTCCTCTCAGGTAAAAGCAGATGAGAGTTGTAGGCTGCTCTTCCATTTACTAATTTTCTCACATTCATTCCACAGCCTGTCATCCAAAGCCAGAGCCACTCAGGACCCCTTGCAAGAGCCCTGGGGTGCTGGGGGCATTGTGGGGAGGGATCTAAAACAGAGGGTGGGGCAGCAGGACTGGAGGCACCTGTCACCTGCCCTTCCCCAGGTCTGGTCTCCAGCCCCGTGGCGTGGAGCTGACATCCCTGCCTGCCACTGGTGCACAAAGATCCTGGATGTCTGCCCTTGGCATGAGCCTCAGTTTCCCCAGAGTACTGCGCTGGTGGGGGGTCCGGGCCCCACCATATCTGAAGAAGAAATAAATGCTGTTGTCCTTTGCAAACACTCCCACCCCTCCCAAAATACACACAAAAAGAATTCCCCACAGTGGAACATGTGTGACATCACTTAACAAAAAAATTTAAGGCACTGTCTCTGCCCTCAAGGTTAAAGACTAATTTGGGCCAAACAGTGAATACTGTAACAATTCTCAAATAAAGGATCTCAGAGGTAAAATTCTTAAAAAAGGAAAACTTACAAATTCCTGGGGAAAACTCAGAGTATCACAAGGACAAATACATAAAATTCCCCTCCACAATTCAGTGAGTCTACTCCTAGGTTTACGACACTCTAGAGTGTTTAAAATCACATAAAAAGGAGTCATACTTAGAAGCTAGCAACTCAATGTAATTTCAATTAATATGAAGGTTTAAAAGGGGTCAGTCACATGAGGCACTTCTTCGAGAAGGCTCAGGAGACGGCAGAGCAAGACACAGTCACAAAGACCAACCAGAATGAAGTCAGCTCCAACAATTCTGGAAACATGCTTTTCTTTGATGATAAATGGGCTCTCCTGTTATGAGACCTGGGCTGGTGGCAGCTTTTCTAGGGCCACCAAAAGCCAAGCCCTTGGGAAAGAAAACCTTCACCAATGGTTAATGTGGGCTCATGAAAGAAGCTTCATGATGGCTTCCAAAGGAAGGACTGGGCACCAATTAACTACATATGTTGAGACTAAAGCATTCATTGTGTTAGGAAAAGCAGCCATTCAGCATCTGCCAGTTCTTACATTTGCCTATATTCAGAAATCCAAATATCTCCAGTACATTCGCTTTAGCTTCACGGTTTTACACCTAAGAGCCTCTTCGTTACGGTGTCCATCACAGACTGTAAGCTGGTGTTCCTAGCTGTGCAGTGTGTGCACTGGCTTCCTCTGAGCTGCCTCTGGCCCTGGAGGTTTGGGAAACCACTGGGAAGCCATCCTGAGCTGCCAAGATAAGAGCAGAGGCGTCCCCAGGCCTTTGCTTCAGTGCCCTTCCCTGAGTTAGCTCAGTGTTTGGGTCTCAAGTCTACTCAAAATATAAATCCCACTTCCCTTCCCCTCGGATCTAATTCCAAAAGCCAACTGATCAAGCCTAGAATTGCAAACTGCTTTGGCTTTTTCTTCTTTGAACTCATTTTCTGTGATCTTATACACAGAATATGGAATCAAGGATAATGCCTTGATTATCAAGGATAATCAAGGACAATCATAATGGCATGGCTTGGGAACAGTTAAAAGATTCAAGGAATTTGTCTTAATATAACAAAATTTTGCTTGAAAGTATGCAAATACACATGCATGCACACATACATATATACACTTTGATGTCTTAGCTGTAAATAGACTAGCAGTCTGGCAGCTTCTGGGTTTCTGCTGAGAGTCACATGGTTTTCCAGTGCCAAGGTGTGTACACACTTCCACTGAGTTACAAAGGACAAGATTTGGCTCACTATTTCATATTTATCTAGATGCTTTTGTCTTGGGAGTTTAAAAGCAATTTAATTGCATTAATTAGGCTTCAAAGCAGTGCTGCAGTATCTTCTGTATTTTTCTGAAGCCAGAACAAAGGAAAGTTGTACCTTGAGACCATTCGTCAGGTCCCCGAAGCAAAATAATTTCATTTAAAATTTAAACTAAGTTGGAAAAGCATTTCAAAAAGATCACAAACCCCCAAATAACTGAAAAGGCATAAAAAAGAGAAGCGAAGAAAAATAAAAGGAAAAAAGTAAACTCTGTCCTCAGAAGTCATATCTCCAAACACAAGGCATTTTTAGTTGATAATATTGCTTACATTTTTGGAATATTCTTTGAAACAGCTATCTGAATTCCTAGATGATAACAAGATTCTTTTGAGGCTGACAGCAGGAATTCAACTCATAAACCCAATACACAACCAGAGCCACATCTGCTTTTATGTTTTAAGCATAAAAGTATTTTTAATATCTACTCTGAATGCATTATCAACTTGGCAATGGAGAGGAATACTCATAGACTCAAAGACTTCCAAAGTGAATTCAATCCCATCATATGAGCTCAAAAATCACAAAAGAGTTTTTGTTTCATTATTTCAGTTCTTTGAGTTTTATACCTTGGTTCTCAGACATGGGTGAAATCCATGGCAAGAATGAATTAGAAAATTAATTTGCAGGGTATCTTTCTCTTGTTATGAAAAGGTTTTTTTTTTCCCCCTCCTAAAGACGAGATCCAACCGGTCCATTCTAAAGGAGATCAGCTCTGGGATTTCTCTGGAAGGAATGATGCTAAAGCTGAAACTCCAGTACTTTGGCCACCTCATGCAAAGAGTTGACTCATTGGAAAAGACTCTGATGCTGGGAGGGATTAGGGGCAAGAGGAGAAGGGGGCGACAGACGATGAGATGGCTGGATGGCATCACTGACTCGATGGACATGAGTCTGAGTGAACTCCGGGAGTTGGTGATGGACAGGGAGGCCTGGCGTGCTGCGATTCATGGGGTCGCAAAGAGTCGGACAAGACTGAGCGACTGATCTGATCTGATCTGAAAGACATGAGACACTAACTGTTCATTTCGAGCAAACTTAATCGCAACATCTTTAACCAAGTAGTCTATAACTCTGATTCCCAGAACATAACTATAAACTTGAACTGCTGCTGCTGCTGCTAAGTCACTTCAGTCGTGTCTGACTCTGTGCAACCCCACAGACAGCAGCCCGCCAGGATCCTCTGTCCCTGGGATTCTCCAGGCAAGAACACTGGAGTGGGTTGCCATTTCCTTCTCCAATGCATGAAAGTGAAAAGTGAAAGGGAAGTCGCTCAGTCGAGTCCGACTCTTTTCAACCCCATGGACTGCAGCCTACCAGGCTCCTCCATCCATGGGATTTTCCAGGCAAGAGTGCTGGAGTGGGGTGCCATTGCCTTGAAAGCCCCCCCCCCCCCCCCCGCCAAATGCTGACTAGTAGCTCTTGAGCTGAGGACCATTTCAGAGCCTTCAGCAGTGTGTTCTGCCTCACCATCAGACTCTCGTCAGTTCACCTGCTAGTCCTTGCTTACATCTAAGTTGATCATTTTATATATATGCATCCCACACGATACTTGCCAGGGAAATGCAAGGGAAAAAACTTTCCTCCTCCCATCCTCCCTTTCTGGAACTTGGCCCACTTAGAATATTGTTTCCTGATCCTTCTAATAAGCTAAAACCCCAGAGGCACGTAACAATTAAAAGAAGAGACCAGAGGTGTTCATTTGGAACATGTACATCACGTATAAAATCTAATTGTTCTTTTTCATGATTGCCATATTGCTAATATTGCCCAATTAGAAATGGAAAACTGCCACATAATTTAATCTGCACAAGATTCTTACCTTTATGCAACAAGAAGAGAATAAATTAAGAAGTTTTGATTTCTGCTTTTTTCTCCCCTAAAAGAAGTTAAAACTTTAAAGCCATTAAGAGATTTCAAGTTCACATTGAATTCCGCTGGGCTAAGAGATACCAGAGATCATGAGTAGGCATTCACACATCCATTACAGGGACATTCAGGCAGGATCAAATTAGGTTGTTTGGTTTTCATGGTCCCCACAGGGTTTTGTTCTGTTTAGCATCATCAGGCAAGGAACTTATTATAACTCGGCAAGTTCAGTCTATTGTCAAAATATTATTCCCCTGAGATCTCAATACTAGCCAGGCAGCCTCCCCATCACCCTAGCCAAGAAAAGACTGGGAGCCCACCCCACCTCTCTCCCCCAGTATATTCCTTTTAAGAAACCCTAGCCATGTATACTGGATGGATATGTTCTGGATGGACACCGCTTGAACTGGGCAGGCCTGTACATCCTCTAACTTTGTAGATCAACACCAAT
Organism: Bos grunniens; assembly: GCF_055505025.1. Taxonomy (NCBI): domain Eukaryota; kingdom Metazoa; phylum Chordata; class Mammalia; order Artiodactyla; family Bovidae; genus Bos; species Bos grunniens. The sequence continues at coordinate 39,928,123 of NC_141190.1, read as the reverse complement.
AAAAAATGAGGAATGGCATTCAGTAAAGTATTTGCCGTGTGTGCTATACAGTTATCCTCTTTTTTTCCCCCAAAACCCTACAAGGTTGATACCATTGTTTTCTCTACTTCACAGATGAGGAAATGAAGGCCCAGAGAAGTTAGATAAGTGGCCCATGGTCACACAGCAAGTAAGGGAAGAGCAGATCCATGGTACAGACCTAGGCCTCTTTGACTCCAAAGCCCTGCTCTTTCCTCTACTCTGCCTCTTGTGGTTCCTCCTATGCCCACCCATGTCCCCCACCTGTCCTTGTTCCCCCTGCACTGGCCTCATGACCTTCAGAGTTCTGAAAGCTACCTAGGTTCTCCCCAGCTACAACCCAGATTCCATGGCCCATGGGGCTACTGGGCATTCCAGCCTGATCTAGACCCCAGAACATTCCATCCTGTGTACCCTGCACATAACAGTCTCCACGGTTCATCCAAGACTCTGGAAACTTCATCATTATCTCATATCCTGAAAAAGACAAATAGGTTTGTCGCAATCTTTTTAGAAACAGAAGCTCCAAAGGGTGAAGTCAGTTCCACCACAGGTCAAGCAGCTTATTTAGAGGTGATTCTTCCATTTGATCCCAGGAGTTGCATTGTTTTCCCCATTACTCTTTGGCACAGAGTTGATCTCTGATAAATGGTTGCTGATTAACTTACAGTGACCCCATTCTCTCCACCACAACTTTTTCCATTTGTAGTGATTTTCATTAAAAAAAAAAAATTTTAATTCTCAAAAAATCATTCACTCAATCATGTCATAACAAGCACCCTTCAAACTCCAGTGACTTAACCCAACAAAAGTTAAGTTCTCACTCATGCCAAGACCACTTTAGGTCCAGATGATTCCCCAAGGAAGCTGTCCACCATACATCGGCTCAGCCTCTGCGTTGACCATCAACAATGACCAATCATCATTGACCTCCATCAGCCCATTCTTCCACAGATGCTACATGGGGGTTGGAATTAATGGAGGGTGAGCACTGATGCTCACAAGTGATGCTTCCACCCAGAGGTAACACACTTACTGTCACCCAGAGTCTGTTGGCCACAGAAAGCCATAGAGCCATGCCCATCTTCAAGAAGACAAAGAAATACAATCCTTCTGTTTGAACAAAGGAGAACAGAAACCAGATGTCAGCAAAGCAGGAATATCTACCACAAACACTGAAAAAAGAAAGATTTGAGAGGCAACATGATTTAAGAAGTAACAAGTCACGCAGTTAAAAAGTGGCAGTCAGGACCCAGCCCAGGTCTACATCTCTAAAATCTGAGTCCTTAACTAACACTTAAGTCTCAATAGAAGTATATCCACTTCATAAGACACAATTATTTTTGCATGAACAATAAGCCCTTATTGCTTGTTGGTTGACCCCACTCACCTGTCTAGAATTTGCTCAGCAGACAGCGATGGAGGCTGGCCTTGGTCGGGAGGACTCAGATGACTTGACTCTATTCCACAACTCTGCCACCCTCCAGCAGGCTAGTGTGGGCATTTTTCATTGCAAAAGCAGAGGCACAAGACCAAGCAGGACCAAAGCAAGTCATATGGCTGAGTCCAGAGTCAGGAAGTGGGGAAGGAGGGCACTGTAATATTACACAGCAAAGAGAATGAAGAATTAGTCCAAGTCTATGCAAGCTCTTTCTGTAAAAGTTCAGTTCAGTTCAGTCGTTCAGTCGTGTCCAACTCTTTGTCACCCCATGAACTGCAGCACACCAGGCCTCCCTATCCATCACCAACTCCTGGAGTTCACCCAAACCCATGTCCATTGAGTCGGTGATGCCATCCAACCATCTCATCCTCTGTTGTCCCCTTCTCCTCCTGCCCTCAATCTTTCCCAGCATCACAGTCTTTTCCAGCGAGTCAGCTCTTCACATCAGGTGACCAAAATACTGGAGTTTCAGCTTCAGCATCAATCCTTCCAATGAACACCCAGGACTGATCTCCTTTAGGATGGACTGGTTGGATCTCCTTGCAGTCCAAGGGACTCTCAAGAGTCTTCTCCAACACCACAATTCAAAAGCATCAATTCTTCAGTGCTCAGCTTTCTTTATAGTCCAACTCTCACATTCATACATGACTACTGGAAAAACCATAGCTTTGACTAGAACTATGGTAAATATTTTTGGCTTCTTGGGCCATATTCAACTCTGTGATTATAGCATGAAAGAAGCCATACATCATAAGTAAATTGATGGGTGTGGCCGAATTTCAATACAACTGTATTTAGAAAAAGAGGAAGCAGGCCAGATTTGCTCCAAGGCTGGAGTCTGCCAACTTCTGAGTTAGAGCCATCACTGCAATCCTCCACATAGGCTTCCAGTCCTAGTTCTGGAACTATCTGGTCATATGGTCTTGACAGCATCACTTTTTTTCTAACCTGACAATTTTTCCATTTACAAAAGTGAGGGAGGTTGAAGTAGTTTTCTAGAACTATAAAACTCTTACGTTCACAGTCCACATTATATCATCCTATAAATCAGATGGCGTGTTCTGAAGTCTAACTGAAGAGATTATTCTCAATCTATTAATTGAGTATGTATCTATTCTTGTCCTTAATATTATTGTTCACCTACATAGGCTAAAATTCTATGATTTTACTTGTACTAGAGTTGCGGTATAATCTTAGCCCCATGAAAGTCAAATAGATTTTTTTCCATCCACCCAAGAGGAAGTCAGTCAGATACAGGAAATGGAAAACAAAGTGACACTTTTAATTACAAGTAGGTAGCAAAGCTTTATTGATTGCAAGAATAAAAAATAAAATACTCGAGAGTCAACCCTCAGTGATATCAATGAAGGTTAAAGAGAAACACAGAATTAATTGATCCACAAGGATAAGCTCTAGTGAGGGACACTATGAACAGGAAGCAGGGAACCCAGTGTTTATCTGAAAGTTACTCTGTTTATCATCATCTCCTTTCTTGACACCTCAATCGCATGTACTTCAGCATGCTGCAACATTGCAGGAGGATGTTTTTGCTTTTTTGCCTCTATTAATCTTCACTGCCAGGCTATTGCCAGAATTACAAATAAGAATATTCATGTTAATAGCAGGCTGCTAAGGGAAAAGCACATGTAAAATACCCTGTAACTATCCATAAAATCAGAGCAACACACAGAGCTTTGCAGACAGCTGACTTCTGAAGCTTTCTATCAGTGATTCTCAACTGGGTGAGGGAGAAGGGGAGCCATGTTGGCAGACTTTGGAGGTATTTTCATTGTCCCAGTTGGGGAAGCATTACTGGCATCTAGCCTGCAAAGGCCATGATGATGCTAAAAATCCTACAATATACAAGACAGACACACACGGACAAAAAAAAAAAAAAAGATGATCCAGTCTAATGTGGGAAGCCTGGCATGTTCCAGTCCATGGGGTCGCAAAGAGCTGGACATGACTTAGTGACTGAACAGCAATGTGTTAACAGTGTCAAGGTTGAGAAATTCGCTTTTCATAGACAAAATAACAGCTCCAGCTGAGACTGACAGCAACTTTTCAAATCACTGGGAATTCCAAATCATGATCATACATCCCACAAAAGCAGCATGCATCTCGGACTACCCCCAAGTGACTTTATTTTGTAACCTAGCAACGTTTCAAGCCAGGTACTTGGTATCAAAAGATTCTGCAGAAGTGCTCGAGAAAAATACCTTTCCAAAAGGCAGGTCACAAATTCCAAAACCTGTCCCAGAAATGATAAATGGCTCAAAATACTGAAAAAAACATTGGGACTAATATATAATTTTTAAATATAAGAAGTGCCTTTAGTACTGCATTATATAAAATAGTCTTTTTAAAATCTGTATCATCAAAAGCAGTGTGGATATTTTCTAATCAAAGAACATGGTATGTGGCAGAAGAGTTTTCACCCTGTTTGAATCGTGTGTTGAATTTCACCCTGTTTGAAAAAAGGCAACATCAGCTTTTATTCTCCAGACCAAGATACTGGAGTGGGTAGCCTTTCCCATCTTCAGGGGATCTTCCCTACCCAGGGATCAAACTCAGGTCTCCCACATTGCAGGCAGATTTTTTACCAGCTGAGCCACAAGGGACGCCCAAGAATACTGGAGTGGGTAGCTTATCCCTTCTCCAGCAGATCTTCCTGACCCAGGAATTGAGCCAGGGTCTCCTGCATTGCAGGCAGATTCTTTACCAACTGAGCTATGAGGGAAGCCCCAAGTGTATCTCCAACAGGATATAATTTATCAACAGGTCAAAGAGCTGGAAAATTAGTATCTGTTTAGCTAAACACATCACATCTGTTGGCAAACCTGTCCAAATAATTTGGCATTGTTGCTTCCAATACATGTAGACAGAGACCATTTATCACATGGATTATTTCTAGAACCCACAGGCTTGTCTGGTATGCACTGCATAGAAACACGTGTGGACTTGCAAACATGCACATGCTTTATAGGACTCCTTTAGAATGCTTTGCATCAATTGGTTGTTTGCTTTTAAGTGAATAGAGTACAGCATTGCTTCTGCAATTTCCTGTAAGTTCTGTTTTTCCATTACATTATCCCTCCACCTTGTCTGCCATTAGTGTCATTTCCACATCAATTCATTCCTAAACAACCGAGAAAATAGATTTTCAGCAAAAGTAGGGAAGACTGTTTAGGATTATGTTCCAGGGCCTGACAGACAGGTCCTGCGTATGTACCCTAGCCCCGCATTAATCCACGTTAACTGCAGTAGAGCTCTCTACTCCTGGCTTCAGGGGCCTCCCCAAGAAAAGCATGTGTGATGAAGTGCATAACTGAGGTGTCAGGTTGACCCCTGTTCAAAACCCACTTTGACCATTTTCTGGCTGTGATCTTGGGCAAGTAGCATAACCGCTTCGATCCTCAGCCTCCTACATGAAAGCAGAGGCAAAACTGCCTGCCTCCGGGGGCTGCTATGAAGATGAGAAGAGGTCGTGCTTTTAAGGTAGCAAGCGCAGGGTGCAGTACACAGTCCTTCATAAATATCAGGTGTCCTTATTACATCAAAGGACTCTGCAAGCTATTCCATCAAGGCCATCTTGAGCCTGCGATTCAGACCTAACTCTCTACTCAGGGCAAGGACAATCACATGAGACAAACACATTCTCCCCTCAGATTGATCAGTGCTCCTGGTGAACGTAAGGTTCCTTCTTCCTTGTGAAAGAATTTGGAGGTGAAGCAAGAAGGTTAAGAAAGCAAAGTGAGAGTTTACTTAAGCAAGAATATTCCCCATGGTTCAGTGGTAAAGGATCCCGCTGCAATGCAGGAGATGCAGGCTCAATCTCTGGGTCGGGAAGAGCCCCTAGAGGAGGAAATGGCTACCCACTCCAGTATTCTTCCCTGGAGAATCCCATGGACAGAGGAGCCTGGTGGGCTACAGCCCATGGGGTCACAAAGAGTCAGACAGGACAGAAGCGATGCAGCACAAGAGCACACCCTCAGAGGGAGAGCAGGCAGACAGGTGAGGAGCTGCTGCCCGGGTTTCTTTGGCAAGCTGGTTATGGGGGGCATACAAATGAAGGGGTGGAATAGTCACTGGGGAAGGAGGAGCCTGGGGGTCATACTGCCTGATTTTCATCCCAGCTCCATTTTTGCAAGGGGAGAAGTGGATGTGTGTGAGACTTCAGGCGCTCAGTCGTGTCTGACCCTTTGCAACCCCATGGACTGTAGTCCACCAGGCTCCTCTCCCGCTCTGTCCACCAGGAGGAAGGATTTTGTCTTTATTTAGCTTAGATCAGAAGTGTCATGGCGTCAGTACATGATGGGTGCTTATCTGTAAGATAAGATTAATCTTATTGTAATAAGAGCATAATGAGCAAAGGTTACATTTGGACCCAGAACATTCCCATCTTTCCTCACCTTTCTTTGTCTGCTTCCAGGACACTCATCACCCAAAACATGTGCTTCCTGTCAGTCTGGAGGTTCCTGCTTTCCTTTGTCTGTCCATAGACGCCCACTGTTTACAAGATTCATGGTTTCCTGCCACCTGGCCCCTGCCCCCGCTTCTCTGTTCATACCTAGCCACCTGCCTGTGACAATGGTGTCACCGAGGAGACACACTGGCACAGGTGAAAGAGCAGGAGAACAGGCAGGGGCGTTGCGTGGTGCACAGCCAGAATTGCAGAGATCAGAGACCAGGGAGTTCAGCTGGAAATTTCAGGGAAGTTAACACATCAGAAGCGATCAGCCCAGGGTCTGGTTGGAATAGGTACACGGGAACACAGGCCATAGTTACTATCACTGTCATCCACTGCAGGGGGTGATGGGACCTATGCCTCCTGCATCCCTGCATCACTTTGCCAGCAAAGGTCCATCTAGTCAAAGCTGTGGTTTTTCCAGGAGCCATGTGCGGATGTGAGAGGTGGACCAAAAAGAAGGCTGGGTGCCAAAGAACTGATGCTTTTGAACTGTGGTGTTGGAGAAGACTCTTGAGAGTCCTTTGGACAGCAAGGAGATCAAAGAATTCCATTCTAAAGGAAATCAACCCTGAATATTCATTGCAAGGACTGATGCTGAAGTTGAAACTCCAATACTTTGGCCACCTGATGCAAAGAGGCGACTCATTGGAAAAGATCCTGATGTTGGGAAAGACTGAGGACAGGAGGAGAAGGGGACAACAAAGGATGAGATGGTTAGATGGCATCCCTGACACACTCAATGGACATTAGTTTGAGCAAACTCTGGGAGACAGTGAAGGACGGGGAGGCCTGATGTGCTGCAGTTCATGGGGTCACAAAGAGTTAGACACAACTGAGCGACTGAACAACGACAACCTTGACCTCACCGACTCCCACCCCTTATTGAAGGACAGGAGCTCCTGCAGAAAGTCTCCCTTCACTGCTGTTTTGTGAGCTTGCCCGGGGCCTTTTTCATTACCCCTTGTTTTCCTCTCTGTATTGCTCGCTCTCTCTCCTTCTTGGCTTTTGGTTCAGTGTGGGAGTTATTTGATTTATTATTTGCTAAACAGGCAAAGCAATTTTTTTCCTTGTTAAATTTCATAACTTTACCAGCGCTGGCGAGAGTGTTCTCAAATACCATAAATCGCCTCCATGAAGTCTTTAAATCCATTCAGACGGTTGCAGGATTATGCATCATCTAGCAAAAATACATTGGCTCTGTGGTGTTTTATCCTTTTTATTTAAACTTGACTTGTTTCTTATTTGTTTTGGTTTTTTCTAAACAAAAACCTTAACACTAAAGAAATGAAGCTGACAGCACAGAGTTCCCTAGGCATTAGGGCTCCCTTATGAAATTCAAAAAACAGCAATCATCAGACCAGGGGTTCGAGCTGCACAGAAAAGGCGTCCACAGTTATCTGTCCCGTTATCAACATTTCCCATTGCCAAGGACCTACTAGGTCAGCCTGGGTACCATATTTAGTCTACTGGGCATTCTGGAAGAAATACATTACAGCTGGGGAAAAAAGAAAACAAACGTAAAGATGACCTGTTCAAACTAACATTTAACAGGCAGGAAATTGAGGCTATGAGGAAGAAGTGACCTAAAGTTGGAGGCAACCAAGATGTCCTTCAGCCAGGCCCCAGATCACGGGGTCGGGCCAGGCGTCTCTGCACACGGCATCCTATGAGCAAGTGCAACTAGACAAAGCACAAAGGGGAAGGAAGAGAAAGGTCTGCCCCCAGTCCTGAGTCTGATCTGAAGATGTGAGCGGCGGAAGCTAAAGGATCAACATCACTGCACATCAAAAACATGAATGCTGGCTCTAGAGACAAGCCAGAGGAATAGGGTGTTGGACAACCACCAACAAGATGTCATTCAGCACGTAAGTAGAGAGATTTCCCACAGTACATTCAGACAATGGAATGCTGCTGCTGCTGCTGCTGCTGCTAAGTCGCTTCAATCGTGTCCGACTCTGTGCGACCCCATAGACGGCAGCCCACCAGGCTCCCCTGTCCCTGGGATTCTCCAGGCAAGAACACTGGAGTGGGTTGCAATTTCCTTCTCCAATGCATGAAAGTGAAAAGTGAAAGTGAAGTCGCTCAGTCGTGTCCAACTCTTCACGACCCCATGGACTGCAGCCCACTAGGCTCCTCCATCCATGGGATTTTCCAGGCAAGTGTACTGGAGTGGGGTGCCATCGCCTTCTACGCAATGGAATACTGCTCAGTGCTAAAAAGAAATGAGCTATCAATTCATGAAAAGATACGGAGGAAACTTAAGTGCATACTGCTAAGTGGAAAGCGCCAACCTGAAAAGTATAGATATTATATAATTCCAGTATGCAATTATACATCAATTCTGGAAAAGGTAAAACTATAGAGTTAATAAAAAGATCAGGATTTGCCAGAGTTTAGGAGAGAGGAAGGGATGGATACACAGAACACATAGGATTTTTAGGGCAGTGAAAATACTCTTGTGATATTACAATTATGGACACATGTACATTTATCCAAGCCAGTAGATTGTGCAACACCAAGAGCAAAACTTAATGTAAACTGTAGAATTTGGGTGATAATAATTTGTCAATGTAGGATCTTCAATTATAACAAATTTACACTCTGATGGGGGATGTTGACAATGGAAGAGGCTACGCACATGTGGGGACAGGAGACAAATGAGAAACCTCTCTTCCTTCTGTTCAGTATTGCTAAGAATTGAAAACTGTTCTGAACTTTAAAATAGAGCCTTAAAAAAAAACCCTACGCTGTACATTGCTATGTATTGGGTTGGCCAAAATGTTGGTAACCTCTTAAAGTAAAACCCAATATATCTACTCATTGATGACCAATACAACACTACTCGTGGCTCCCTAGGCTTCCCTGGTAGCTCAGACTGTAAAGAATCTGCCTGCAACACAGGAGATCCGGGTTCAATCCTCAGGTTGGGAAGATCCCCTGGAGAAGAGCATGACAACTCACCCCAGTATTCTTGCCTGGAGAATCCCACAGACAGACTCAGACACGACTAAGCGACTAACACTTTCAGGGGGAGAAAACACACAGACTGTAGCCCAGAAGGCTCCTCTGTCCATGGTATTCTCCAGGCAAGAATACTGGACTGGCTTGCCATGCCCTTCTCCAGGGGATCTTCCCGACCCAGGAATTGAACCTTGTCTCTTTCATCTCCTGCATTGGCAGGTGGGTTCTTTACCACTAGCACCACCTGGGATGCCAACTATAGCTTCCATATCTACAGACTTCGCCCCAAATCTAATTTCTTCTCAGCCTATCAGCTCCTTGAACCAAAGTTTCTCTAAAAATAAATAAATGAATTCTGTGTGGTGAGAGCTTGCTTTTCCCTTCTGACATCCCTGGGGCCTGGAATGCTGGTGAGATTAAGTTAAAAAGAGTTTTTCCAGACTCTCCAAGACCTCCCTTTCCTCAACCTCACCCACATCCCAAGTATCACTCTGTGCCCAGACTTCACATGGTTTTAATTCTAGCAAGCCTCACCTGATCTTTCATGCAACTGACAAAAGGCTGGGTACTAGAACTGATTCCATGCACTAGACCCTGTTTACGCACCTCTCCAGACCTTTCCACCCACCTCTCTCTCTCTCCCCCTACCCCTGCTCTCTAGAGCCTTCCTAGGGAGGGTTCATGCCATTTTCTTTGCTATACAGCACAGCTGCCTTTGCATGCTTAGTCGCTCAGTCGTGTCCGACTCTTTGCAACCCCATGGACATTAGCCTGCCAAGGCTCCTCTGTCCATGGGATTTTCTCAGCAAGAATACAGGAGTGGGTTGCCATTTCCTCCTCCAGGGGATCTTCCCAGCCCAGGGATCGAACCTGTATCTACTGGGTCACCTGCACTGCAGGCGGAGTCCTTACGGCCGAGCCACTGGGGAAGCCCCTGCCAACGCGTTTGATGCCATCAATTAGGAGCCCCTCCTGCAGCATGACTGACACACGTGCCCAACCACATCACAGAAGCTCTGTCTCTCCCAGCACCTCCCTGGACCGATCAGGAAACAGAGCGCAGAAATGCAGGACTGTTAACACCCAACAGCCAAGAAACGAAGTGGGGCAAGAGGTGGTAAACGCCTCCCAGCATTTGCCCCCCTTCCCCCAGCCTCCCCACCCCACTCTGGATGGTTCCGGGTTGCTGGGATTCTGTGCCTCTGCTCCAGTGATGTCCTGCACTGCTGTATTCCTTACAAACTCTGACCCACTCTGGCAAACACCAGCTTGTATTTGCTGTCATTGGGTGCCTCTCTCAATTCTCTTTTTCCCCTTAGTATTTCACCACTCTCCACTTTCCCACCAAGCTTTCTCTGTAAATGGCCAGACAGTAAATGTTTCAGCTTCTACAGGCCACATGGTCTCTAACACAATGACTCAGCTCCACCCTTGCAGCCTGAAAGCAGGTGGCCATGCAATTTGTTAATGAGTGGGTGTGACTGGTCAATAAAATGTCATTTATGGATGCTGACATTTGAATTTCATGTTAATATGCACTTGTCACAAGATTCTTTTTTCATCTTTTTTCAGTCATTTAAAAATGGAAAAACCATTCTTAGCTTATGGATCATATAACACAGGCAATAAGGGGATGCAATCAGCCCATAGTTTGATAACCCTGCTTGAAATCACTGAGCTGTCAGCTTTCTTAATTCACAGATTATACAAACCAGGTGACACAGGCCAAAGTTTAGCCCATAAGCTTTGCTTCGGGCCTGTTTTCTAGAGCTCTTAGGCTAAGGCACCACAGTCATAATCCTTAGGTGAATTTTTAAAATAATAAATGAAAAATTTTTTTTTCTTAAGAATGTTCTGTACTGACTCAGGAGCCTGAGTTACTAGACATATAGCTCCATCAAGAATCCTGCCAGATCCTGAAAGGCAAACACCATATGACATCATTATATATGGAATCCAAAATATGACACAAATGAACAAATCTGCGAAAAAGAAAGAAACTCACAGACAGAACTGACTTGTGGTTGCCAAGGGCAGGTGGGGGAGGGAAGAACTTAGAGCTTGGGATTCGAAGATGCAAGCTATTATGCCCAAGATGGATAAACGACAAGGCCCTGCTGTACAGCACAGGGAGCTGTATTCAAGACCCTGTGACACGTGTACCCAGCATGCATCGCGGCACTGTTTACAACCGCCAGGACAGGGAAGCAGCCCAGAGGCCCATCAGCAGACAAACGGGTGAGAGAGCTGTGGTACATGTACACAGTGGAGTATTACTCAGCCATTAAAAAGAATGCATTGTAATCAGTTCTAATGAGGTGGGTGAAACTGGAGCCTGTTATACAGAGTGAAGTAAGCCAGAAAGACATCATACAGTATATGGCATATACTGTAACGATGACCCTATATGTGAGACAGCAAAAGAGACACAGATGTAAAGAACAGACTTTTGGACTCTGTGGGAGAAGATGAGAGTGGGATGATTTGAGAGAATAACACTGAAACATATATATTATTATATGTGAAACAGATTGCCAGTCCAGGTTTGATGCATGAGACAGGGTGCTCAGGGCTGGTGCACTGGGATGACTCTGAGGGATAAGATGGGGAGAGAGGTGGGAGGGGGGTTCAGGATGGGGAGCACATGTACATCCATGGATGATTCATGTCAATGTATGACAAAAACCACTACAATATTGTAAATTAATTAGCCTCCAATTAAAATAAATTAATTTTTTAAAAAAGATTCTGTGATAAACCACAATGGAAAAGATTATGCAAAAGAATATATATACATACAATTATACATATATATATGTATGATTGAATCACCTTGCTGTAGAGCAGAAATTATTACAACATTGTAAATCAACTATATGTCAATAAAATTTTTTAAAAATCCCCTGCTTCCTTCCCACAGTCATCCTTATTCCTGAAGCTCAGGGATCTGGGAGACTGGATCCTCTGAGGAGCTTGGAGCTCTAGGGCTTCTCTTGTGTGTCAAACACTACCTTCCATTTCATTTTGCTTTCCTTGGGCATAATTATTTACTCCCCTTAAGGTCAAGGAACATCAGTTAAATTTTTCTATCCTCTACTAATACCATCTACACAATGAATTTATTTATTGCTCACTAAACACATGTTGATGCTTCATCAGAGTAGGTGTAAGAAGACAGATTTCAGGTTTCTCTGGTGCCTCAATGGTAGAGTCCACCTGCCAATGCAGCAGACACGGGTTGGACCCCTGGTCCAGGAAGATCCCACATGCCTCAGAGCAACTAAGCCCATGCACCACAACCGCTGAGCCTGTGCTCTAGAGCCTGGGAACCACAGCTACTGAGCCCACGTGCCACCACCACTGAAACCCGCACACCCTAGAGCCTGCGCTCGGCAGTGAGAAGCCACCACAATAAGAAGCCCGTGTACAACAACCAAGAGTAACCACAAGCTACAGCTAAAGACTCCACGTACCACAACTAAGACCTGGTGCAGCCAAGTAAAAAATACATATAAATAAATAATCTTTTTAAAAAAAGAATTTATATTCAGGTAGAAGGTTGGACTTCAGTCCAGCCCCAAGAGTCTGTGATTCCCCAAATGGGCAAAGGAGAGCCAATTGTCTGAGACACAAGAGAAAGAGAGAGAAAACTAACAGCTGCCCATTCACTGTGCTGAGTGCTTTGCAAATGAATAGTATCGAAAATAATAATGACCAACAAGTATTGAACTTATGACGCATTCCCAGTACTGCGCAGCACTATTCCAAGACCACACAGCCAGAAAACAAAACAAGGACTGAACCCCAGTCCGACTGACCCCAAAGGCCAGGAGGTATCTTTCTCCTCGAGTGGGAGGTTAGGTCACACCATGAAGTCCTAGTATGTCTTGATGGGACTGTATTGTCTGACCACTTAAAAAGTGACATTAATGATCATGTCCTTGACTAAATTAAGGTCCATTGTGACGTCTCTTAAGAAGGAACGTATCAGAGGATCAATCTGCTCCTCGACTTAAAAAATAAAATTGCAGAGAATCACGAGTGTTACGGAACAAGGACTCTCCCCAGGGAACCGGGAATAGCAACAAACCGCATCGCAGCCCATCACCAATTAAGGATGCTTAAATGGCAGCTTGTATCTCAGGGGGACGCCGCAGGCAGGAACCACGGCGTCCCATCAGGCCTGAAAACAAGTACTTTGTCGTGATCTTGATGTATAATTTACATGAGCATAAAATGTGTCTCCTCTCTTTTTAAAAACAGACAAGTGCCAGCACAGAGCCCCAGCTGTGCCCTTGGCCCCTCCACAGAGAAAAACTACTCTTGTCATGGTCTAGCTTTTGTGTTGACCTGGAGCACATCTGAAAACGTGGCCATGGCAGCCACTCTGAGCTTCCTCTCAATCTGTCCCTCAAATGAAGCAACTACTTAACACCCACACCTGTTCCCATTCTGAAATGCCCTCCCAGCTCCTCCTCCAAAACTCAGGGAGTCCTCCCAGGGGGGCCTCTTCCTCACCTTTACCATGCGTCTCCACCATACCTGTGCTGCACATGGTTTTGAATTCATTATCATGATGCTTGGAAAGAATTAAAAACAGCGTTCTTAAGTTATGTTTGCCCCCACAAGCAGGCTGTAAACCTGAAGAGAGGAACCAGTCTATTACGTATGTGGGAAGAGACAGAGAACATTATTCATCTGAATTTCAGACTGGCAGGGGTGGTGGGAGTGGATTCTCATGAGAAAGATGAAGGAGAGAAAAACCTGTTTCCAAGGGCCAGTGGCTAGGTCTCTAGTTGTTGCTGTTGTTCAGTCACTAAGTCGTGTTCAACTCTGTGACCCCATGGGCAGTAGTAGCCAGGCTCCTCTGTCCTTCACTATCTCCCGGAGTCTGCTCAAATTCATGTCCATTACATCGGTAATGCTCTGTAACCGTCTCATCCTCTGCCACCCCTTTCTCCTTTTGCCTTTAATCTTTCCCAACATCAGGGTCTTTTCCAACGAGTCAACTCTTCACATCAGGTGGCCAACATATTGGAGCTTCAGCTTCAGTCCTTCCCATGAACATTCAGGGTTGATTTCCTTTAGGATTGATTGGTTTGATCTCCTTGCAGTCCAAGAGACTCTCAACAGTCTTCTCCAGCACCATTCTGGGTGCACTCAGATCCTGGCTGGGGTCAGCTGAAGAAGGGTCCACTGGGACAGATGTCCAGATGATGGCCTTATGCCCACCACTGGTGGTCATCCAGATGGGCAGGTGTGTCTCTGCACCCAGCCTGCCTGGGCATCTCCAGAGCATTTTGGGGTACTGCTGGCATCCTTAAACCATGCCCTAGAGGGTTAAAAAAACTGGGAGAAATATCAATAACCTCAGATATGCAGATGACACCACCCTTATGGCAGAAAGTGAAGAGGAATTAAAAAGCCTCTTGATGAAAGTGAAAGTGGAGAGTGAAAAAGTTGGCTTAAAGCTCAACATTCAGAAAACGAAGATCATGGCATCTGGTCCCATCACTTCATGGGAAATAGATGGGGAAACAGTGGAAACAGTGTCAGACTTTGTTTTGGGGGGCTCCAAAATCACTGCAGATGGTGACTGCAGCCATGAAATTAAAAGACACTCCTTGGAAGGAAAGTTATGACCAACCTAGATAGCATATTGAAAAGCAGAGACATTACTTTGCCAACAAAGGTCCATCTAGTCAAGGCTATGGTTTTTTCCCCGTGGGCACGTATGGATGTGAGACTTGGACTGTGAATAAAGCTGAGCGCCGAAGAATTGATGCTTTTCAACTGTGGTGTTGGAGAAGACTCTTGCGAGTCCCTTGGACTGCAAGGAGATCCAACCAGTCCATTCTGAAGGAGATCAGCCCTGGGTGTTCATTGGAAGGACTCATGCTGAGGCTGAAACTCCAATACTTTGGCCACCTCATGCGAAGAGTTGACTCATTGGAAAAGACCCTGATGCTGGGAGGGATTGGAGGCAGGAGGAGAAGGGGACGACAGAGGATGAGATGGCTGGATGGCATCACCGACTCGATGCACATGAATCTGAGTGAACTCCAGGAGTTGGTGATGGACAGGGAGGCCTGGCGTGCTGTGATGTATTGGGTCGCAAAGAGTCCAACACGACTGAGCGACTGAAATGAACTGAACTGAACTGAACTGAACCAACTCTTGACCTTGTCTTCCAGGAGGACAGATAGGGAGGCAGCTTGTGGAAATCAACTTCGCTTGTAACAGGACAGAAGTGGCTGAAACCGGCTGGAGCCAAGACAGCTGATCAGAGTCTGCGCAGAAGAGACTTGCTCACGGGTGGGGCGGCCTTCTGACGTCACAGCTCAAATTTCCACCCGCAGTTTCATACCAGCTCTGGGTAAATGGGCACGCACAACCCAGGAAGAAACAAGCCGCGTGCTTGCACCTGTGTGAAGAACCCATCGCTTGCCTTAAACTTTGTAAACAACCATGTTTCTCCTGATTCACAGCCTCCAAACCCTAACTCTTCTTAAATATCCTCCTCATCTTTCTACTGGGGACACAGATTTGAGCCGTGCCTCCTGTCTCCTTGTCTCAATGAAGTTTTCCCTTTCTCAAAAGCAGGTGCCAGAGCATAGGCTTCTATGCACGTTGGGCAGCAAGCCCTTTGCTCCATTATCACCTTCGTTTCCCAGAGCTGCTGTAACAAATTGCCACAAATGGTGTGGCTTAAGCAACAGAATGTCATTCTGGAGATTCTTTAAAAGAAGACTTCCTTGCCTCTCAGTAACTTGTGTTGCTGACAGTCCCCAACAGGGTGGGGACCCTTCAGTGGGTCCTTTGCCCTGAGTTGCAAATGCCAATCAAGCAACATTAGGTTGGTATAGCAGAGCAGAAACTTTATTCAGTGATCAAGCATGGAGAAGGGAGGGTTCCTGCTCTAAAAACACCTTCTCCCCAGAGGAAAGGGAAGGTGGGAATATTAAGGGGTAGGAGAAGATGTGACACCAGGGCTCTAGCAAAGGGGCAGAGGTTTCCAGAGGCAGCAGGAGCATGCATAGTCTTCTGTGCTTCTTTGCTCTTGGAATTGTGCCTAGCAGAGTACAGATCTCTGCCTTGGGCAGAGAGCTTAGCATAGCAAGGAAGCAAATAAAACTTCCAGACAAGTCCAGGTCTCATCTGTGCAGGTACATTCCTGTGGTCAAGTCTGAGCCCAGTCGGGGCAGGGGACCACTGCAGAGCTCTCAAAGCATCGCTGCAAAACTTCCCTGTCAAATACCAGGTACTTTTGAAACAAACAGAAGTAACTGAAGGATGGGATCCTTCAGCTCTCAGGGGCTGCGAGCAATCCTCAGGTCCCGTGGCCTACAGCTGCATCACTCCAGTCTCGCCTCCAACTCCACGTGGCCTTGTCTCTTTGTGCCTCTCTGTGTCCTGTCCTCTTACAAGGGTACCAGTGGATTTAGGACCCAGTCTAACTAAATCGAGCATGATGTCATCTAGATACCCATAACAAATCATATCTGTGAAGACAGTATTTCCAAGTAATTTCTGGGTGGACGTGAGTTTTTAAGGGACATTGTTTAACCTCTATAGTTGGTTTCCCTCAAAATTAGATTTTTCATGAAGACAAGGCAGAAGCTGCAAGGATTTCTCTGACCCAGCCTCAGAGCAATCAGCAACATGACTGTTGATTACAAGTGTCTTACAGGGTGAGCTCTGATTTGAGAATGGGCCACACAGGACATAGTACTAGAAGCATGGTCCCTTGGGATCATACTTGGAGACCAGCATCTATAAGAACCTGTCTCCTGAGAAACTGCATGCAGGTCAAGAAGCAACAGTTAGAACCAGACATGGAACAACAGGCTGGTTCCAAATTGGGAAAGCAGTATGACAAGGGTGTGTATTGTCACCCTGCTTATTTAATTTCTATGCGAAGTTAAATCAAAGTACATCATGCAAAGTGCAGGGCTGAATGAAGCACAAGCTGGAATCAAGATTGCCAGAAGAAATATCAACAACCTCAGATATGCAGATGATAACACTCTAATGGCAGAAAGCAAAGAGGAAACAAAGAGCCTGTTGATGAAAGTGAAAGAGGAGAGTGAAAAAGCTGGCTTAAACCTTGACATTCAAAAAACTAAGATCAAAGCATCTAGGCCCATCACTTCATGGCAAATAGAAGGGGAAAAGTGAAAGTGACAGATTTTATTTTCTTGGGCTCCAAAATCACTGCAGCTGGTGACTGCAGCCATGAAATTAAAAGATGCTTGCTCCTTGGAAGGAAAGCTATGACAAACCTAGACAGCATATTAAAAAGCAGAGACATAAGACAACAAAGGTCCATATAATTAAAGCTATGGATGGTTTTTCCAGCAGTCATATATAGATGTAAGAAGTGGACCATAAAGAAGGCTGAGAGCCAAGGAATTAATGCTTTCAAACTGTGGTGCTGGAGAAGACTCTTGAGAGTCCTTTGGACAACAAGGAGATCAAACCAGTTAATCCTAAAGGAAATCAATCCTCAGTATTCATTGAAAGGACTGTTGCTAAAGTTCCAATTCTTTATCCACCTGATGTGAAGAGCCAACTCTGAAAATGCACTGATGCTGGGAAATATTGAAGACAAACGGAGAAGAGGAGGCAGCAGAGGATGAGTGGTTAGATAGCATCACCGACTCAATGGACATGAATTTGAGTAAACTCTGGGAGATGGTGAAGGACAGAGGAGCCTGGCATGCTGCAGTCCTTGCAGTCACAAAGAGTCAGACATGACTTAGCAACCGAACAACAATCTATGAGAAGGACCAGGGACAAGGGGAAGTGAACAGGAGGGACAGGACATGGAGGGGAGAGAAGACATTCTTAGGACTGCCATGGTGGGACAAGGGAAGCAACGCATGCACTTGATTTACAGGAAAGGTCTGGACAAGACAGGAGCCCCCATCTGGCAGAAGAGAAAAATTGTGCATGACAGAGATCTCTACAGAGGATTTTTAAGATGTTTCACTGCACATCAAGACTCTTCTCTGCCCTTTGACATTTCTCAAGAGACAGGCTAAAGATATGAATTGCCTTCATTTGTGTTTTTCTGCCTGGCTGTTATTTCTCACACGTGATTTTCTGCAGGCCAAGATGATCACAAGATTTCATCATTTTTATACAAGCGACATATCTCTAACCCTCTCAGTAAAGCCAGCGCAGGGCTCTGTTGGTGGAGTGTAATCAACAAATAATGACCGGGTTTAAAGTATTTACAAGTTTAATTGGGAGACTGTACATTTGAAAGGTGAAACCAGGATTTCTGTTGAATAGGAGTATGTGCATGCACTTTCAAAAGAGTGTCAACTGAGTTTTTCAGTTTCTCCTCACTGTAACAGGTTTCAACATGGGTATTGTTGGATTTTTATAGCCTGAGGGTCATTAAAGGCTATGTTCAGCAAACTGCCTTTCCAGGAAAGTTTGGCTGGAAGGTTCATTTTATTGAACAATATGGCTGACAGTCTTCAGATAACAAAAGATTCAGAGGATGTAGGCAGTGTTCCCTCACAGGCTGCAAAAAATACTCCCCATTGTAAGCCCAATAATTCTTCCAGCCCAGGAAATGTTTAGAGGGTGACTATAATGCCAGGGACAAGTGGGGATATTATAGCTGCAGGCTTTCCAGCTCTGGGGGACTTAGTTAATCAGAGAAATTAAGGGCTCAAAACACTAAGATGATGTTTAGACCCCCAACCAACAAAACAAACCAGTCATGGGAGGAAGTTTATGGAAATACTTCCTATTTCGACATAGTTGATGTAATCTGGGTACAAAAGACTAGGAACTGACCTGAAATGAGACTTCTCTGCTCACAACCTATCTGTTTTTATCCTGTGTTGTTGTTTTTTTCTTGTCATGGTTGTTGTTAATATTTGTTGAAGACTTACTATGCTATGTATTTGACACACATAATCTCATTTAATCCTTACAACACTCGCATGAAACTGGTACCAAGGAAAAGAAGATGTACTGGGCTGGAAATTTGGGTGGGGGTGGATGGAATAGTCCTTGCTCAAAAAGACTGTCTTGCAGTGAAACATGAAGAATGGTCTGCATATTGTCTGGATGTTTAAAACCAAGACTGTAGTTTGAGTTTTAAGAAATTGAGCCAAGGACTCAAAGAGGGCTTAAACACAAGTTTAAATTAATTTATGTTAAACTTACATGTATCCAGACCCACTTGTGAATGTAAGTGTTCTTATTCCTACAGTCTCAGTGTAATGGAAGACTCTCTCTGTGTTAATGACATTAATATTCAATAGATGTAAGTGTATATGTTAAATGTTGATTAAATATGGAGGGAGATACCGCTTCATACCCACTGAGATGACTAAATCCAAAAAAAGACAGACATTAACAAGTAATGATGAGTTCGTAAACTGGTGAAGCCACTTTGGAAAATAGTCTAGATGTTCCTCAAAATATTAACTATACAGTGACCATATAACAACATTCAGAAAACTAAGATCATGGCATCTGGTCCCATCACTTCATGGGAAATAGATGGGGAAACAGTAGCAGACTTTATTTTGGGGGGCTCCAAAATCACTGCAGATGGTGACTGCAGCCACGAAATTAAAAGATGCTTGCCCCTTGGAAGAAAAGTTATGACCAACCTAGACAGCACAGCATAGTAAAAAGCAGAGACATTACTTTGCCAACAAAGGTCCGTCTAGTCAAGGCTATGGTTTTTCCAGTAGTCATGTATGGATGTGAGAGTTGGACTGTGAAGAAAGCTGAGCACCGAAGAATTGATGCTTTTGAACTGTGGTGTTGGAGAAGACTCTTGAGAGTCCCTTGGACAACAAAGAGATCCAACCAGTCCATCCTAAAGGAGATCAGTCCTGAGTGTTCATTGGAAGGACTGATGTTGAAATTGAAACTCCAATACTTTGGCCACCTGATGAGAAGAACTGACTCATTGAAAAAGACCCTGACGCTGGGAAAGATTGAAGGCAGGAGGAGAAGGGGACAACAGTGGATGAGATGGTTGGATGACATCACCAACTCAATAGACACGAGTTTGGATAAGCTCCGAGAGTTGGTGATGGACCGGGAGGCCTGGTGTGCTGCAGTCCATGGGGTCACAGAGAGTCAGACACAACTGAGCGACTGAACTGAACTGAACTGAACTGAACCATATAACCATCAATTCCACTCTAAGATATCTACTCAAGAGAAATGAAAACATATATCCACACTAAGAACTGCTCATAAATATTCATACCAATGTTATTTGTAATAGCCAAAAGGTAGAAACAACCCAAATAACCACCAACTGATTTATGGATAAACAAAATGAGGTGTATCTATACAAGGCAACCTTATTCAGTAATAAAAAAAAATGAAGTACTGATACTCGCTATGACATGATCACCCTTGAAGACATTATAAGTGGAAGAAGCCAGTCACAAATGACCACACATTATATGATTCCATTTATATGAAATGTCCAAAGTAGGAAAATTCACGGAGACAGAAATTAGATTAGTGGTTCCCAGCAGAGAGGGAAGTGGGCAGTGACTATTACTAGGTATAAGATTTCTTTGGGGTGGTAATGAAGATGTTCTGAAGATTGTCTTATGATAGTTGTACAACTCTGTGAATATACCAAAAACCGTTGAATTGCATATTTTAAGAATGAACATATAGTGACTGCCCTGGTGATTCAGTGGTTAAGAATCTACCCGCCAATACAGGGGACAGAGGTTCAGTCCCTGCTGTGGGAAGATTCCACATCCCTTGGTGCAACTAAGCCCCTGCGCTACAACTACTGAGCCCCTGCACGGCAACTATTGAAGCCAACGTGCCCCGGAGCCCACGCTCCACAACGAGAGAAGCCACCTCCATGAGAAGCCAGTGCACCGCAGAGAAGACCCACACAGCCAAAAATCAATCAATCAATAATTTTTTTTAAATACATCTTTGTAAAAACAAAAAGAGTGAACATGTATATAAACTATATCTCAATAAAACTGTTCTTAAAAAAAAGAAGAGAAAAGAGAAAGTTTCTTTTTAATCTGTTGTTTTAAAATGCCACTTTGGAAAGTCTGAGGACAAGAATGAATTCAGGTTTGTAAGCCTTGCATGTATACAATTTGGGGAACCTTCTTCAACAAACATAATTTTATAAATGCCAACATGCTGTTCTATGCTTATTCTCTCAGTCATGGCCGACTCTTTGCGGCCCCATGGTCTATAGCCCATCAGGCTCCTCTATCCATGGGATTTCCCTGGCAAGAATACTGGAGTGGGTTGCCTTGCACTCCTCCAGGGGATCTTCCCAATCCAGGGATTGAACTCAGGTCTCCCGCATTGCAGGCAGATTCTTTACCAGCTGAGTCACCAGGGAAGCCCAAGAATACTGGAGTAGGTAAACTATCCCTTTTCCAGTGTATCTTCCCAACCCAGGAATCAAACTGGGGTCTCCCGCTTTGCAGTCAGCTTCTTTAGCAGCTGAGCTACTAGGGAAGCCCATAAATGCCCACATATTGCACAATAATGTGAGCACAGTTAACAACACAGTGTGTGCTCAGTTGTGTCCTACTCTTCGTGACCCCATGGACTGTAGCCAACCTGGCTCCTCTGTCCTTGCAATTTTTCAGGCAAGAATACCAGAGAAGGGTGCCATTTCCTATTCCAGGGGATCTTCCCAACCCAGGGATCTAACCTGGTCTCTTGTGTCTCCTGCATTGCAGGCAGATTCTTTACCACTGTACCACGTGGGAAGCCTCCAATAATACAGTGCTGCTGCTGCTGCTGCTGCTGCTGCTGCTGCTGCTAAGTCGCTTCAGTCGTGTCCGACTCTGTGTGACCCCATAGACGGCAGCCCGCCAGGCTCCCCCGTCCCTGGGATTCCCCAGGCAAGAATACTGGAGTGGGTTGCCATTTCCTTCTCCAATGCATGAAAGTGAAAGGTGAAAGTGAAGTCGCTCAGTCGTGTCCGACTCTTAGCGACCCCATGGACTGCAGCCCACCAGGCTCCTCCGTCCATGGGATTTTCCAGGCGAGAGTACTGGAGTGGGGTGCCATCGCCTTCTCTGCAATAATACAGTACTATAACTTAAAAATTTGTTAAGGGGTAGAGTTCATGTCATGTGTTTTGTTTTGTTTTTTTTTTACCACAATTTAAAAATCCAAACACAAATTTCAGTGCAAACTGGATAATTAGGATGAGAAAAGAAATGACAAATTTAAAAATAAACTTTAATAAAAAAGTAAAAAGTAAGAGCTGGAAACCATCTACAACCAACTTACAAAACCACACTTTTTATTAACTAACTGCCTGTCATCTGTATACAATCTTACTTTCCAACATCGATGGCTGCATAATCTTTGTTCACATTTCCATGAGACAATGATGTTTATCAATTTCTACAGGGAGAATAGAAAGCACTCAGTCTTTCCTCTGGCACAATTGATACAAATTTATTTTTATAATATACACATCCCAATTTTTCCCTGCTCAAGACAAGTCTCCTGCCTTCCAAGGACATCCTCCCCAGAGATGAGGGGCATCTTTATCTTCTCTTTGAAGTCAACACCACCCCTGGCACTTGAACTTTCCAACACCAGCCAGGTGAAGTTGGTGAAGATATGCTGAAACCAGCACTCCCATCCTGCCCAGAGAAGTGAGAACAAACTCACTTGTTCTTGGAACACAATTTGACAGCAGATAGTAGAGATCCCTCTAAATTCCAGCTTTGGGAATTCCTCCTAAGGAAATAACTGCAGTGCACAAGAGCAATCTAAATGTCTGATATACGCAAATAATGAAAAACTTTATTATCTGATCATGTGTTGGTACCTTTTAAAATGGTGATAAAAATAATGTAATAATATGAAAATTATAACACATATAATATTGTATACTTATAATAGTCATAGGGTGTCACAAAATTGTGTACACAGTATGCCTAGAACCAAGCAGGTGGTGCAGTGGTAAAGAATCCACCTGCCAATGCGGAAGACAAGAAGGCTCAGTTTCAATCTCTGGGTTGGGAAGATTCCCTGGAGAAGTAAATGGCGACCCTCTCCTGTACTCTTGCCTGGGAAATCCCATAGACAGAGGAACCTAGTGGGCTATAGTCTGGCTTTGTGACCATGGGGTCACAAAGATATGGACATCCACACCTAGAACTAAATTTGGTTTCAATCCTGTGCAGAAAGAAAAAGAAAAAAAGATTGGAAGGAAATGCATCAAAATTCTAAAATGATTGTTTTGGGAAGGCTTAAGCAAATTTTCCTTATCTCATATAAATTTCATAGTGAAAATATGGTCGCCTAATAATCCTGTCCACTCCCTGACTCAGCCCATAGATTTAATGGTCCTAAATATTAGCAAAGCAGCTGGCTCCTTAGAGAGGTCGCTATAATAAATAAATGTAAAGTATGGTTATGAGCTTATTTTTGAAGTGCTTTCAGCAAAATCACTTGTTTACACATAGCAACATTCTGGGGGAGGGGGGGTGGAATCAATGCAGTTAAATACCTTCACCTCTGAAACTGCCCCACACATAGTGCCTAGCTTTGTCCTGTGACTGGAACCTCCATTCAGCAACTCCTAGACACACTGTTAGAGAGTCAATGTAGGCCATGCCATCTGCTACATGCTCTCCAGACTTTAAAATCAGAATAACTCAACAAGAAGCCCACAAAGCTGCCAAGAGCTGTCAGAGGTGTGCGTTATTGAAGTAACAATCTGGCGGCAGCAGTGGAGAGGAAATAGGAGTTTGTTGCTATATTCAGGGCACAGGACTCGCTGGACCAGAACTAATGGGGAAGGAAGGAGAGGATGAAAATGCAAGCAACAGTTGGCAATGGGTAACTTACAACTTGGATATTCGTAAGGAAAATGTCTGCACTTTAGGTGGTAGTCCAGTCACGTTTTAAATACCTCAACATTGCTGTAGAGAGAGAATTCCATGTAAGTCCCGTTCACATTGGACTTTACACCATGGGCTTACCATCAGAAATAGTCCTGTGATTTGAAGGAAGTGAGAGACACATGAAGGAACATCTGATTGCACCAGCTCATGGTAGCCTTCCTGCATCAATGCATGCAAACCAGAAGCAGAGCTAAGCCTTGACTGCAGAGCACAGTGGAAAGAGCCCCAGGCTTTGGAATTGGGAAGACTTTCCTGGTAGCTCAGCTGGTGAAGAATCCGCCTGCAATACGGGAGACCTGGGTTTGATCCTTGAGTTGGGAAGATCCCCTGGAGAAAGGAACAGCTACCCACTCCAGTATTCTTGCCTGGAGAATTCCATAGATAGAGGAGCCTGGCATGGGTCGCAAAGAGTAAGACACAACTTTCACTAACTCACTTGGGTTCAAATCCAGGCTCGGCCACTTGCTAATTGTGTTACATTGACAGAATGCTTAACCACCTCCAGCCTCAGTTTTAGCATCAGTAAAATGGGAATAAAAATTCCTGCTTTACAGGATTTTTAGAAGAATCAGAAATGCCATTTGTAAACATAAACAATACCACATGACCCAGCAATTGCACTCACAAATATCTACCCACACAAAGACTTGTATACGAATGTTTATCGGAGTATTACTCAGGATAGCCAAAAAGCTGAAAGAGAGGAGATTGGAGATTGTTTATATTGTGGAATCGCCAATATAGCAAGCCTCAGATGGCTGCCTTTTGTTCTTTTATGAGAAAGGAAAATAAACCCTGTGTGTTTTAAAAAAAATTGTCAAAAAGTAGAAATAATCTGTCCATCACTTGTTGAACAATCTGGGTCAGGAAGATCCCCTGAAGAAGGGAATGGCTACCTACTCCAGTATTCTTGCCTGGGAAATCTCATGGACAGAGGAGCCTGGTGGACTACAGTCCATGGGATCACAAAGAGTCAGACACAACTGAGCAGCACGTATCTTAAGGCTGTTATTTAAAACAGAAATGCTCTATTTAAAACACCTAGCATAATCCAAAAGTCTACAAGCAATAAAGGCTGCAGAGGGTGTGGAGAAAAGGGAACCCTCTTACACTGTTGGTGGGAATGCAAACTAGTACAGCCACTATGGAAAACAGTGTAGAGATTCCTTAAAAAAAAACTGGAAATAGGATTGCCTTATGACCCAGCAATCCCACTGCTGGGCATACACACTGAGGAAACCAGAATTGAAAGAGACACGTGTACCCCAGTGTTCATCTCAGCACTGTTTATAATAGCCAAGACATGGAAGCAACCTAGATGTCCATCAGCAGATGAATGGATAAGAAAGCTATGGTACATACACACAATGGAGTATTACTCAGCCATTAAAAAGAATACATTTGAATCAGTTCTAATGAAGTGGATGAAACTGGAGCCTATTATACAGAGTGAAGTAAGCCAGAAAGAAAAACACCAATACAGTATACTAACGCATATATATGGAATTTAGAAAGACGGTAACAATAACCCTGTATGCGAGACAGCAAAAGAGACACAGATGTATAGAACAGTCTTTTGGACTCTGTGGGAGAGGGAGAGGGTGGAATGATTTGGGAGAATGGCATTGAAACATTTATAATATCATATATGAAACGAATTGCCAGTCCAGGTTCAATGCAGGATACAGGATGCTTGGGGCTGGTGCACTGGGATGACCCAGAGGGATGGTACGGGGAGGGAGGTGGGAGGGGGGTTCAGGATGGGGAACATGTGTACACCCGTGGCAGATTCATATTGATGTATGGCAAAACAAGTACAACACTGTAAAGTAATTAGCCTCCAATTAAAATAAATAAATTTATATTAAAAAAAAAAACACCTAGCATAGTGCCAGGTAACCAATAGGTCATGGTTATTATTAGATCTGTCATTCAATTATAATTTAACTGGCTTCTTCCCCTTCTAGAAAATTTCCTTAGTACACTGTGTGTTTCCTACTCAGAAGGTAGTATTAGAAGCAGAAGTGCAATCCTTGAAGAGACTCTGCATTTCATCGATCCTTTCTGCAGATGGGAAAACTAAGGCCCAGGAGACAGATGATTCTTACTTGAGGAAGGTGGATTAACCAGTACACTCCCAGCAAAACAAGGCAAGTACGAAGGCAGCAAAGCTCCTGCTCCCAGGAGCACAGCTTCATGAATTGCTTCTACCTGAGTCCTTGGCCCAGGACCAGCTTCTGAAAGAAGGGCACGCCCAAAGATAACAACCGTAATTATCATCAGGGCGTCTACTGGGGGAGGTTGTGCTCTCCTGGACAGTCCCTTAGTTGACATTTTCTTCCTCAGTAAGAACTTGGTAAACAATCAGACACAATGGGGCTCAGAGTTTCTTCATACAGTATACACTGAGGCCTGGATCACACACACCCTCCGCACACACGGGACCCTGGTGGAAAAAAAGGACAAATCCCAGCTGAGGCAGTGGCTTCTGATGGGTTGAAATTTGAAAGGCTATTTTGTCCCCGAAACACCCCCTACCCAAGTCTGAGTGAAAATTCCACACTAGGGACGCATTCATTTGGGTAGAAGCATTGCCTTTCCATTTAGAAAACTAAGATCATGGCATCCAGTCCCATCACTTCATGGGCAACAGATGGGGAAACAGTGGAAACTGACAGACTTTATTTTCTTGGGCTCCAAAATCACTGCAGATGGTGACTGCAGCCATGAAATTAAAAGACTCTTACTCCTTGGAAGGAAAGTTATGACCAACCTAGACAGCATATTGAAAAGCAGAGACATTACTTTGCCAACAAAGGTCCATCTAGTCAAGGCTATGGTTTTTCCAGTAGTCATGTATGGATATGAGAGTTGGACTGTGAAAAAAGCTGAGCACCAAAGAATTGATGCTTTTGAACTGTGGTGTTGGAGAAGACTCTTGAGAGTCCCTTGGACTGCAAGGAGATCCAACCAGTCCATCCTAAAGGAAATCAGTCCTGAGTGTTCATTGGAAGGACTGATGCTGAAGCTGAAACTCCAATACTTTGGCCACCTGATGTGAAGAACTGACTCATTGGAAAAGACCCTGATGCTGGGAAAGATTGAAGGCAGGAGGAGAAGGGGACGACAGAGGATGAAATGGTTGGATGGCATCACTGACTCAATGGACATGAATTTGAGCAAGCTCCAGGAGTTGGTGACAGACAGGGAAGCCTGGTGTCCATGGGGTCCCAAAGAGTCGGACACGACTGAGGGACGCAACTGAACTGAGGAGCCAAAGATAACATATCCTTTTTTAATTTTAAATCATACAATTTTATAGCCATCAGGAAACCTATATGTCATCTAGTACAATGGTTTTCTAAGGTATGTTGGCAATTGACTTTTCACATAAATGCTGAAAAAGACAGTCAAAGTTAGTCACTCAGTCATGTCCAAGTCTTTGCAACCCCATGAACGGTAGCCCGCCAGGCTCCTCTGTCCATGGGATTTCCCAGGCAAGAGTACTGGTGTGGGTAGCCATTCCCTTCTCCAGGGGATCTTCCCAACCCATGGATTGAACCCATGTCTCCTGCATTGCAGGCAGTTTCTTTACCGTCTGAGCCACCAGGGACCTAATATTTAAAACAGGTAAAGGGGGAGTTGCTCTAATACCAGCAGAGAGAGGTGCCATACTCTGCCCACCTGCTTCCCACTGGGCAGCCCCTTGGTGTGTCCAAGAATGCGAGACTCCTCCACACCAACTGGAAACTGCCACCCCACGCTGTCATGTGGTTGGAAATGGTACCTACTAACATTAATTACTTGGTCTAAAGAACAGCTACCAGGTGTTGAGCATGAATACTCAATGAAGTCCCAGCAGTGTACAAAGTAACCACCTTACAAGGATTTTCTCATTTAATTCTCACAATAAACTGCTCTGGCATTGGTACCATTATTATTCCCGTTTTACCACTTAAGTGGCACACAGGCTAAATAACAGCTAATATGAGTTGGAGGCAGGATATGAATGCCTGCTACTTGGCTCCAAACCAGCCATCATATTTCTCCTAACTCATTCTTTCCATTCTGCAGATGCAGGCCGAGCACAGGAAGTGGGCTTTGTGCAGTCAGAAGGTTGATATCTGCAGAGCTGGACACAGGATCAGGGTGCGACTCCCACTTCAGGGTCCTCCTATGGGGTTCCTTCATCTAAGGGATCAAGTAAAACGTCTTCATGAAGAAGCCCCAGTCTGGGGATTCTATAGTGATCCAGTGGTTAGGATTCCACGCTTCCACTGCAGGGGGTGCAGGTTCAACCCCTGGTCCAGGAACTAAGATCCTGCAAGGTGCACAGAGTGGCCAAAGAAAGCCCCAGTCTTCAGCACGGTTCCCTCAGTCCTTATCCCCACCAGCCCTCCAGTCTCACTTCAGTCTCACCAGGGCTTGTCCACTCATGCTCCTGGACTTTAGGAGCTCCATGAGCTTTAGGACCAGGTCCTGAAAATGCCCCACTCCCTCTGTCACTCCCTTCCCTCAGGTTGTCCCCAGAGAAGGGACAGACCCCCAGGGGATGTCCTTCCCCTGCCCTGATTAACTTCTACTAAGCCTTCAAGGTTTAGTCAGGGCATCTCCCTTGTATGATTCCTAGGGAAACCCCAGACACTCACCGGACCTCTCAATACAACCCAGCCCACCTAGCTTATCCTTTCTCCTCACGCCCCTCCACACGGAAGCACCTTTACTCGTGGGCACACCAGCCTCTCTCTCTCCAACTAAAACCTTCAAGAATGAGTCCCACCTTTACCTGTCTTTGTTCCCTAACCCAAGAACAGGGCCAGGACTTAGGTGTGCTCCAACAGAGTAGGAATGAACGAGCAAATGACCCTTGAGGTAACACAAAAATCACTGGCTATCAAGACCATTTTGAGCCCCTCTATATTTTTCTTTAAGTAAAAAGTTCACTCGAAAGTTAAAAATTGTTTAAGGAAAAAAAGTCACCACAAATGACATGATTAAATATATACTTTTGTCCATGGACTGCATATCCTTTTCTGGACATGCAGTTCCACTCAGTTAACACACACGAGATTTCCCATAGCTCATCTGATCTTCAGTCTCTTCAGGGATGAGCACAGTCACACATCCACTCTTGAGCCGACCCCCCCATCTCTACCAAGTGGTGCCCAAATCTCTCCTCACACCCACTGGGGACCAAGAAGCCACAGTCTTTCCAAGGCAGTTCGTTCTGACCTAACTCCTGAAATAAATCATAGCAAACAAGAGACAAAGATCCTGTATTGAACTGTAATCTGCTTCCTTGTAATTCTTCCCCAGTATGTCCCCTTTACCCCTAGGCCCACTCAGATCTAGCCTAATCCCTTTTCCAGAAGACAGCCCTTCAGAATCCTCTCAAGTCCCATCTGAGTCTTTGGATTAAATATCGCCAGCTCTGCCAACAGTCTCAACTGCCTTCTTAGCACCTGTGTGGTTTCTCAACAATTCCCAGGTGTCACAGACTTGCTATTGGTGCACCCAGGATTTTATTAGCTCTTTTGGCAGTTGCAGCTCAGCAGTCCCTCACAGAGCTCATGGTCAACCACCTTCTCTGAGTCTTTTCCATTCGTGTTGCTGCTAAACCATGTCCCTCTCATTCTAAATGGAGCAGCTGCATTTACGGACCTACTTTCTTTCTGTAATTGCAGGAGAGACTGCTAGCTGTTGGCCAAAATCCATTTCCTCTATTTCCCAGGCACACAGCTAGGTTACACTTCCCAGACTCCCTTGCAGCTAGGTGTTGTCACGTGGCTTAGCTGTAGCCAATATATTATGAACACAAGATGTTTAAGAAACAAATGTGACATCAGAATAACCAAATCATTAATGAAAAATTTTTCTTTTTTTAGAGGAACGGTGGCTAACAAATGAGCAAGAAAAGACAGAACATCACCACATACAAACCTTTACATAATCATCAATAGTCAAAACACCATCTATGGAGTAAACTTGTCCCAAAAATCTGGACCAGAGAAACAAGTGTGGCCCTAAATCCATTATTGTTGAAGCTGAATGATGAGTATTGTGGTTGAACTTTAGTATCTCCCTCCTTTTTTGTATGTTTGAAATATCCTGTAATAAAAAATAAAGTTAAAAAAAAACATACTCGGGGGAGGAGCCAAGATGGCGGAGGAGTAGGACGGGGAGAACACTGTCTCCCCCACAAATTCATCAAAAGAGCATTTAAACGTCGAGTAAATTCCACAAAACAACTTCTGAATGCCGGCAGAGGACATCAGGCACCCAGAAAAGCAACCCAACTCTTCGAAAAGAGGTAGGAAAAAATATTAAAGACAAAAAAAAGAGACAAAAGAGGGAGGGACGGAGCTCCGTCCCGGGAAGGGAATCTTAAAAAGAGAGAAGTTTCCAAACACCAGGAAACCTTCTCACTGCCGAATCTGTGCCGAGCTTTGGAAGCACAGAGGGCAACATAACAGGGAGAAAAATAAATAAACAATTAAAACTCGCAGATTTCGAGCCCTACGGTAATTCCCCCAGCGGAGAAGCAGCGCAGACGCCTGCACACGCCATTAGCAAGCGGGGGCTGGGCAGGGAGGCGCGGCGCGGGCTGCATCGCTGAGAGTAAGAATCTGACCTGAATACCCTGAGCGCTATCTGAGCGAAATAATTTGGGTTAGCAAACCAGA
This sequence comes from Bos grunniens, assembly GCF_055505025.1. Lineage (NCBI taxonomy): Eukaryota > Metazoa > Chordata > Mammalia > Artiodactyla > Bovidae > Bos > Bos grunniens. The sequence continues at coordinate 39,897,637 of NC_141190.1, read as the reverse complement.
CTGTGGGATATCTACCACGCGAAAAGCCAGTCCTAACCTAAAACCGCCAGGCCCGCGCACGGAACAAAGGACTGAACAGAGATAGCCGGCTGCAGACCTTCCCCCTCCGGTGACAGGCAGCCAGAGCCGGAAGGGGGCAATCGCAGCCCCAGAGAGACATTATCTATAAAACTGTAAGCGGGCTTCTTTGCTAACTAAAACTTCTTGGGGGTCTGGACGGTCAACATCTGCCTGAGAAGGTGCGCCGATGTTACAACCAGAAAACCGAGTGACAGGGAGGCGGTAAGTCGCAGCATTGGCGCTCGCCAAACACCTCATCACCTGAGCTGCTCGGACCTGGGAAGAGCACAAAACGCAAGCCCAACTGAGTCTGCGCCTCTGAGGACTACCCGAGTGCCTGAACCTGAGCGGCTTGGACCTGGGAGGTGCATGCAGCCCAGGGCCAGCCTCGGATTGTTCCCAGCGGAACAACCTAGAGCCCGAGCAGTGTGGACAGGGAGGCTACACGCGCCGTGAGCGGGGGCAGACCCAGGGTGGCTGAGGCACTGCGAGCCCACGCCAGTGTTATTTGTTTGCAGCATTCCTCCCTCCCTCCCCACAGCGCGACTGAACAAGTAAGCCTAAAAAAAAAAAAAAAAGTGTCCTCCACCGTCCCCTTTGTGTCAGGGCGGAAACCAGATACTGAAGAGACTAGCAAACAGAAGAAGATATAACAGAGGGAAACGCCTTGGAAGCTACAGGCAATAGACCAAAACCCTGTGGTTACTACGGACTACATAGGAAGGGGCCTATAGATCTTGAGAAATATAAGTCTGACCAAGGAACTAGCCAAAAATGAACTGAACACACAACACCACCAAGAAAGTCCTAGATATATTTTTATTATTTTTACGATCATTCTTTTTTTTTAATTTAAAAAAAAATTTTTTTAAGTCCTCTATTGTTCCTTTAATTTTCACTTTTATAACCTATTACTTTGCAAAAAAAAAAAAAAAGACCCTATTTTTTTCTTCTTCGGCAAACTTCATATATATATATATTTTATAATTTTTTGACCTTGTTTTTTTTTTTTTTTTCTTTTCTTTAACATTGTATTTTTGAAATTCTAAACTCTACTCTAGATTTTTAATTTTTGCTTTTTGGTATTTGTTATCAATTTTGTACCTATAGTTCATTTTTATATAATTTCTGTGACTTCTTTTTTTCTTCTTCTTTGTTTCTTTCTCTTCTTCTTCTATATAACATTGTATATCTGAATAATATCAATTTTGTACCTGTATTTTCTTTATAATTTTTGTGACATTGTTTGTTTACATTTGTCTGTTTTCTCTCTTTATTTTTCTTCTTCTTCTTCTTTTTTTTTTTTAACATTGTATTTTTGAAACTCCAAACTCTACTCTAGATTTTTAATTTTTGCTTTTTGGTATTAGTTATCAATTTTGTACCTGTACTTTCTTTACAATTTTCGCGACCTTGTTTGTTTTTGTTTGTTCGTTTTTTCTCTCTTTCTTTTCCTTCTTCTTTTCTTTAACATCGTATTTTTGAAATTCCAAACTCTACTCTAGATTTTTAATTCTTGCTTTTATGTATTTGTTACCAATTTTGTACCTTTAAGAACCCAATCTTCAGGACCCATTTTTCACTAGGGAGCAAGAATACTGGCTTGACTGCTCTCTCTCCCTTTAGACTCTCCTTTTTCTCCACCAGGTCGCCTGTGTCTCCTCCCTAACCCCTCTACTCTACCCAACTCTATGAATTTCTGTGTGTTCCAGACGGTGGAGAACACTTAGGGAACTGATTACTGGCTGGATCTGTCTCCCTCCTTTTCATTCCCCCCTTTTATCCTTCTGGCCACCTCTGTCACCTTCCTCCTTCTTCTCTTCTCTGTATGACTCCGTGAACATCTCTGAGTGGTCTAGTTGTGGAGGGCACATAAGGAAGTGACTACTGGCTACCCTACTCTCTCCATTATTGATTCACCTCATCTCATTTGGGTCACCTCTAACTCCCTCCTCCCTCTTCTCTTCTCCATGTAACCCTGTGAACCTCTCTGAGTGACCCTCATCGTATAGAAACTTTTCATCTTTAATGTAGATGTTTTATCAATGGTGCTGTATAGAAGGAGAAGTTTTGAAACTACTGTAAAAATAAGACCGATAACCGGAAGCAGGAGACTTAAGTCCAAACCCTGACTCCAGGGAACTCCTGACTCCAAGGAACATTAATTGACAGGAGCTCATCAAATGCCTCCATACCAACACTGAAACCAAGCACCACACAAGGGCCAATAAGTCCCAGGGCAAGACATACCAAGCAAATTCTCCAGCAACAAAGGAACACAGCCCTGAGCTTCAAGATACAGGCTGCCCAAAGTCACCCCAAAACTATAGACATCTCATAACTCACTACTGGACATTTCATTGCACTCCAGAGAGAAGAAATACAGCTCCATCCACCAGAACACCGACACAAGCTTCCCTAACCAGGAAACCTTGACAAGCCACCTGTACAAACCCACACACAGTGAGGATACGCCACAATAAAGAGAACTCCACAAACTGCCAGAATACATAAAGGACACCCCAAACTCAGCAATTTAAACAAGATGAAGAGACAGAGGAATATTCAGCAGATAAAGGAACAGGATAAATGCCCACCAAACCAAACAAAAGAGGAAGAGATAGGGAATCTACCTGATAAAGAATTCCGAATAATGATAGTGAAATTGATCCAAAATCTTGAAACTAAAATGGAATCACAGATAAATAGCCTGGAGACAAGGATTGAGAAGATGCTAGAAAGGTTTAACAAGGACCTAGAAGAAATAAAAAAGAGTCAATATATAATGAATAATGCAGTAAATGAAATTAAAAACACTCTGGAGGCAACAAATAGTAGAATAACAGAGGCAGAAGATAGGATTAGTGAATTAGAAGATAGAATGGTAGAAATAAATGAATCAGAGAGGATAAAAGAAAAACGAATTAAAAGAAATGAGGACAATCTCAGAGACCTCCAGGACAATATTAAACGCTACAACATTCGAATAATAGGGGTTCCAGAAGAAGAAGACAAAAAGAAAGACCATGAGAAAATACTTGAGGAGATAATAGTTGAAAACTTCCCTAAAATGGGGAAGGAAATAATCACCCAAGTCCAAGAAACCCAGAGAGTCCCAAACAGGATAAACCCAAGGAGAAACACCCCAAGACACATATTAATCAAATTAACAAAGATCAAACACAAAGAACAAATATTAAAAGCAGCAAGGGAAAAACAACAAATAACACACAAGGGAATTCCCATAAGGATAACAGCTGATCTTTCAATAGAAACTCTTCAAGCCAGGAGGGAATGGCAAGACATACTTAAAATGATGAAAGAAAATAACCTACAGCCCAGATTATTGTACCCAGCAAGGATCTCATTCAAGTATGAAGGAGAAATCAAAAGCTTTTCAGACAAGCAAAAGCTGAGAGAATTCTGCACCACCAAACCAGCTCTCCAACAAATACTAAAGGATATTCTCTAGACAAGAAACACAAAAACGGTGTATAAACTCGAACCCAAAACAATAAAGTAAATGGCAACGGGATCATACTTATCAGTAATTACCTTAAACGTAAATGGGTTGAATGCCCCAACCAAAAGACAAAGACTGGCTGAATGGATACAAAAACAAGACCCCTACATATGTTGTCTACAGGAGACCCACCTCAAAACAGGGGACACATACAGACTGAAAGTGAAGGGCTGGAAAAAGATTTTCCATGCAAATAGGGACCAAAAGAAAGCAGGAGTAGCAATACTCATATCAGATAAAATAGACTTTAAAACAAAGGCTGTGAAAAGAGACAAAGAAGGTCACTACATAATGATCAAAGGATCAATCCAAGAAGAAGATATAACAATTATAAATATATATGCACCCAACACGGGAGCACCACAGTACGTAAGACAAATGCTAACAAGTATGAAAGGAGAAATTAACAATAACACAATAATAGTGGGAGACTTTAATACCCCACTCACACCTATGGATAGATCAACTAAACAGAAAATTAACAAGGAAACACAAACTTTAAACGATACAATAGACCAGTTAGACCTAATTGATATCTATAGGACATTTCATCCCAAAACAATGAATTTCACCTTTTTCTCAAGCGCACATGGAACCTTCTCCAGGATAGATCACATCCTGGGCCATAAAGCTAGCCTTGGTAAATTCAAAAAAATAGAAATCATCCCAAGCATTTTTTCTGACCACAATGCAGTAAGATTAGATCTCAATTACAGGAGAAAAACTATTAAAAATTCCAACATATGGAGGCTGAACAACACGCTGCTGAATAACCAACAAATAACAGAAGAAATCAAAAAAGAAATCAAAATTTGCATAGAAACGAATGAAAATGAAAACACAACAACCCAAAACCTGTGGGACACGGTAAAAGCAGTCCTAAGGGGAAAGTTCATAGCAATACAGGCACACCTCAAGAAACAAGAAAAAAGTCAAATAAATAACCTAACTCTACACCTAAAGCAACTAGAAAAGGAAGAAATGAAGAACCCCAGGGTTAGTAGAAGGAAAGAAATCTTAAAAATTAGAGCAGAAATAAATGCAAAAGAAACAAAAGAGACCATAGCAAAAATCAACAAAACCAAAAGCTGGTTCTTTGAAAGGATAAATAAAATTGACAAACCATTAGCCAGACTCATCAAGAAACAAAGGGAGAAAAATCAAATCAACAAAATTAGAAACGAAAATGGAGAGATCACAACAGACAACACAGAAATACAAAGGATCATAAGAGACTACTATCAACAATTATATGCCAATAAAATGGACAACGTGGAAGAAATGGACAAATTCTTAGAAAAATACAACTTTCCAAAACTCGACCAGGAAGAAATAGAAAATCTTAACAGACCCATCACAAGCACGGAAATTGAAACTGTAATCAAAAATCTTCCAGCAAACAAAAGCCCCGGTCCAGATGGCTTCACAGCTGAATTCTACCAAAAATTTAGAGAAGAGCTGACACCTATCCTGCTCAAACTCTTCCAAAAAATTGCAGAGGAAGGTAAACTTCCAAACTCATTCTATGAGGCCACCATCACCCTAATACCAAAACCTGACAAAGATGCCACAAAAAAAGAAAACTACAGGCCAATATCACTGATGAACATAGATGCAAAAATCCTTAACAAAATTCTAGCAATCAGAATCCAACAACACATTAAAAAGATCATACACCATGATCAAGTGGGCTTTATCCCAGGGATGCAAGGATTCTTCAATATCCGCAAATCAATCAATGTAATACACCACATTAACAAATTGAAAAATAAAAACCATATGATTATCTCAATAGACGCAGAGAAAGCCTTTGACAAAATTCAACATCCATTTATGATAAAAACTCTCCAGAAAGCAGGAATAGAAGGAACATACCTCAACATAATAAAAGCTATATATGACAAACCCACAGCAAACATTATCCTCAATGGTGAAAAATTGAAAGCATTTCCTCTAAAGTCAGGAACAAGACAAGGGTGCCCACTTTCACCATTACTATTCAACATAGTTTTGGAAGTCTTGGCCACAGCAATCAGAGCAGAAAAAGAAATAAAAGGAATCCAAATTGGAAAAGAAGAAGTAAAACTCTCACTATTTGCAGATGACATGATCCTCTACATAGAAAACCCTAAAGACTCCACCAGAAAATTACTAGAACTAATCAATGACTATAGTAAAGTTGCAGGATATAAAATCAACACACAGAAATCCCTTGCATTCCTATACACTAATAATGAGAAAACAGAGAGAGAAATTAAGGAAACAATTCCATTCACCATTGCAACGGAAAGAATAAAATACTTAGGAATATATCTACCTAAAGAAACTAAAGACCTATATATAGAAAACTATAAAACACTGGTGAAAGAAATCTAAGAGGACACTAATAGATGGAGAAATATACCATGTTCATGGATTGGAAGAATCAATATAGTGAAAATGAGTATACTACCCAAAGCAATTTATAGATTCAACGCAATCCCTATCAAGCTACCAACAGTATTCTTCACAGAGCTGGAACAAATAATTTCACAATTTGTATGGAAAAACAAAAAACCTCGAATAGCCAAAGCGATCTTGAGAAAGAAGAATGGAACTGGAGGAATCAACCTACCTGACTTCAGGCTCTACTACAAAGCCACAGTTATCAAGACAGTATGGTACTGGCACAAAGACAGATATATAGATCAATGGAATAAAATAGAAAGCCCAGAGATAAATCCACGCACATACGGACACCTTATCTTTGACAAAGGAGGCAAGAATATACAATGGATTAAAGACAATCTCTTTAACAAGTGGTGCTGGGAAATCCGGTCAACCACGTGTAAAAGAATGAAACTAGACCACTTTCTAACACCATACACAAAAATAAACTCAAAATGGATTAAAGATCTAAAGGTAAGACCAGAAACTATAAAACTCCTAGAGGAGAACATAGGCAAAACACTCTCTGACATACATCACAGCAGGATCCTCTATGACCCACCTCCCAGAATATTGGAAATAAAAGCAAAAATAAACAAATGGGACCTAATTAACCTTAAAAGCTTCTGCACATCAAAGGAAACTATTAGCAAGGTGAAAAGACAGCCTTCAGAATGGGAGAAAATAATAGCAAATGAAGCAACTGACAAACAACTAATCTCAAAAATATACAAGCAACTCCTACAGCTCAACTCCAGAAAAATAAATGACCCAATCAAAAAATGGGCCAAAGAACTAAATAGACATTTCTCCAAAGAAGACATACAGATGGCTAACAAACACATGAAAACATGCTCAACATCACTCATTATCAGAGAAATGCAAATCAAAACCACTATGAGATACCATTTCACACCAGTCAGAATGGCCGCGATCCAAAAGTCTACAAATAATAAGTGCTGGAGAGGGTGTGGAGAAAAGGGAACCCTCTTACACTGTTGGTGGGAATGCAAACTAGTACAGCCACTATGGAGAACAGTGTGGAGATTCCTTAAAAAACTGGAAATAGAACTGCCTTATGATCCAGCAATCCCACTGCTGGGCATACACACTGAGGAAACCAGAAGGGAAAGAGACACGTGTACCCCAATGTTCATCGCAGCACTGTTTATAATAGCCAGGACATGGAAGCAACCTAGATGTCCATCAGCAGATGAATGGATAAGAAAGCTATGTACATATACACAATGGAGTATTACTCAGCCATTAAAAAGAATACATTTGAATCAGTTCTAATGAGGTGGATGAAACTGGAGCCTATTATACAGAGTGAAGTAAGCCAGAAGGAAAAACAGAAATACAGTATACTAACGCATATATATGGAATTTAGAAAGATGGTAACAATAACCTGGTGTACGAGACAGCAAAAGAGACACTGATGTATAGAACAGTCTTATGGACTCTGTGGGAGAGGGAGAGGGTGGGAAGATTTGGGAGAGTGACATTGAAACATGTAGAATATCATGTAAGAAACGAGTTGCCAGTCCAGGTTTGACGCGCGATACTGGATGCTTGGGGCTGGTGCACTGGGACGACCCAGAGGGATGGTGTGGGGAGGGAGGAGGGAGGAGGGAGGAGGGTTCAGGATGGGGAACACATGTATGCCTGTGGCGGATTCATTTTGATATTTGGCAAAACTAATACAATTATGTAAAGTTTAAAAATAAAATAAAATTAAAAAAAAAAAACAAAAACAAAAAAAAACATACTCTTCTCCTCCTCCTGGAGGCACATCTAGAGGAGGATGTTAAGGAGACCTTCAAGGGTGGAAGAAGCCACAGGATGGAAGGAGCCTGTCATCAGCTAACCACAGACATCCTGTTATGTGAACAAGAAATAAACATCTGTTTTGTATGTGACATTATAATATTCTAGGCTTATTTGTTTCCACAACCTACTCTACACATAAAATATGGAAAGAAATACTTTGTCTTGGTCCATAGCTTAACTTATGTGATCTTTCCAAAATCATTCTTTTTCTCAAATTATGTTCCCTTCTTTTGCTATTTGTCCATTCTAGCATTTAGGCTTTGAAATGAAAATGCCAAGTATAGCATTTCTAAATGTTAGACAATGCCCTGTAGCCACCACTAGACACCTTCTACAGGGAGACCAAGTCAATTAATCAATATCCCCCGAGTAGTGATTCTGTTATGAAACCATCTCATTATACAAACCCCTGACACAACATTCTGTTCTGTCCAGTGATTATTATGTACTTGTCAGATGCCTTGTTAAATTCTAACTAGGTAATTGACAGTTGAGTCTACTAACTTAGAAAAAAGGAAATAAGATCAGATTTGATTTATTCTTAGTAAATCCACACTAACTCTATTGATCAATTTCAGTTTTAAGTCGTCACAAATAATTCCCTTAATTTATTGTGGAATCTTGTCTGGTTTCAACTGTTAAGCTCACCATTCTATAATTTACGGGGAGAAAAATCACCCCTTTTTGAAAAGTCATTTCCTTTTCAAAAATCAAAACTATTTTTGTAGGGTTCCAACCTCTAACACTGCAGTTCCTCAAATCCACTCCCAGTGGTTGGGTGTTCCCACTTGCAGATCCCCTGGAAAATATTTTCTTTCCCTAAAGATACTTGAAATCATTTAGAGAAATACAGGCTCTTAACTCTAGTTCCCTTTTTATCAATATGTATTCTACCACTGTTTTTGAGAATCTCTTCTGTAAGAGAGAAGAGATGCAAAGTAAGAATTAAGCTATTCGACTTCCTCTGTGTCAATTATGTTCACCATGTGCATCTCTCAGAACAGTTAGTTGTTTCTTTTGGAAAGAAGTGGTAGGTTCCTTGAGTCTTTCCAGCTCCATTCTGTGTCCCAGCTCATTACCCATAGCTTCTCGGGGAATGTGTGCAAGAGACACACTGACACTTTCACACTCTTTATCACCAACGAGGGCTTCAGCATAATGTTCGTATCTGACCTCATTCCCCAGGTCCTAGGTGAGCAATGCACCAACATCAGAGTAATGCCGTCAATGTCAGGCCGAGGCTAGCAGACAGTGTGGAAATCTATGCCTGTCTCTCAGTCCTCAGGCTGTACTAACCCAGCAGCATTAGATCAAAGAGACTAAAAGAATAATGAACAAGAATGACTCACAAAAGAGAGGGTGATTTGTCAGAATTTTACTTGAAATTCTTTCACTCCTCCCACCTAAATCTCTTCTTCCTAGCATCATGGTGCGTGCACACTCCTGAGGGTTCCCTTTCAGTTTAGGGTCACACCAAAGAGCTGGACTTAAGGAGAGACAGTCCTCAAGCATCCCCAGAGCATAGTGTATGACTTTGTTTTTGCTGTTTAATCACTCAGTTGTGTCTGACTCTTTGTGACCCCATGCACTGCAGCACTCCAGGCTTCCCTGTCCTTCACCATCTCCCAGAGTTTGCTCAAACTCACGTCCATTGAGTCGATGAAGCCATCCAACCACCTCATCCTCTGTATATGACTAACACTATCCTTGAACCCAAGTTATCTTGGCCATTCTTGCTCTGCATATCACTAGAGAACCCTTGGCATTTTTGTTTCAAAACAAAAGAAAAGGGACTGACATTTTTGCTTTGACTCTCAAGTCGCTCTCAACTTTGACCTTTCTGATATCATTTAAAAGGCTGAGAAAGAACTACTTACTTTTCAGAACTCAAAAACTACCCTCAAGGGCACCAAAGGCTCACACCTCGTTCTCAAGGTTTCCACCACTGTCATTTCAGCATCTCATCTCTCCTCGGCACTAGGATATGAAGAACAACCTGCTGTTTCTCACTCTGGCCTTGGGGAGGACAACCTCCATCCAGACCAGTAAAGCACCTGTTAGACATTCTGCTTCCAGTTGAGTCCCCAAGCAGGAGGTTAAGCCAAACGGTTAACCCTGAATCATGTCCAATATATCTCTGGGCCATTTGGAGAATTTGCATCTACTTGTTCCATCTAGCCCAGCAGAATCTTTGTCTGAAAGATTTGACTCCACTTGGACTCCTCAATTATTTTATCCTCACTTGGATTGTCCTAATGACTCTTCCCACCAGCCCTGAAGATTTTTGAGAAGGGTTATATTTTATTTGTACTTCCCCAGTGGCTCAGTGGTAAAGAACCCATCTGCTAATGCAGGAGACATAAGAGACTCAGGTTCAACCCCTGGGTTGGGAAGATCCCCTGGAGAAGGGAATGGCAACCCACTCCAATATTCTTGGAGAATCCCAAGGACAGAGGAGCCTGGTGGCTACAGTCCATAGGGTCATAAAGAGTCATGCACAACTGAAGCAGTTTAGCATGCATGCATACTAGCCTCAGCTTCAGCTGTTTTTTCCCAAGCAAGCCTTTATTGGGGTTCCTGTGGCAGCAGCAAGGGAGTAAGAACAAACAACAGGTTCCTTTCCTGTCCCCTGCTCCCCAAGGGGGAGCAAACTTGTTCCCTATATGAGGTGAGGATAGGGATGTGTCCATGGGTTGGGCCAGAAGTGTGGTTTAGACATTTTGCCTATGGCTTAGCTGGTATTGTGCGCAAGGGGCATGCTCAGTACACTTCGTTTGCTCCCAACACTCTTGTCTTTTCTCTAGGCTCCTACTTTTTGGTCTCTTTGTATCTTTGGGGTCAGAATTTGCCTGAACTGCACTGTGTGCCCCTGCACACAGTCATTTTTAGTTCCATACGGTTTCTTTGTGGTTTATTGCTCTAGGAGAGGCATGACCAAGTGCAAGCATTGCCGTACTGCAGCAAGAGTGAAGCTGGAGAATGACCCAACTTCGCTCTTAACAAGTCTGTTTCCTTAAATAAGAGCTGGCTCCCCTTGTATAGCCATAGTTTCTAATAATAATTCCAGAATAAAATGCTATTGCTCACTCATGAGCTTGTACAATGAGATCATTCAGATAATTCAATAGACAACAAGGCGGTGGACAAGATTCACTTATTTGTCCAGCAAGAACTTCGAGTGTGCCGCCTGTGAAATAAGATTTCCTAGACTGAAGTCTGACCCTGTTACTTCTGACTCTTGAACCTCAGTTTCCCTATCTGTAAAATGTGTCCACAAAATGCACTTCCACCTAAAACTGATGTGGGATTAAATGACATAACCCACATCAGTACTTAGCACGATGCCTGGCACATCAGAAGAGCTCTGTGAACATCACTACCATTATGAATTCAAGGGGATTTGAAGACTGTCCACTGGCTCATAGGAGATATGAATCCAGACTTCATTGGAATGGTCCACGTCAGTCTTAAATTTAGAATAAATGACTTCACAGGCTTTGTCCCTCCCATTATTTCCTGCAGTCAGCCAAACCTAGCTCTGAACTAAAAGCAGCTATCATCTGAAGCAAGGAAACGAAACTTATAGCAAAAAAAAACAAGCAAATTCAATGAGATATTAGAAAATAAGTCTTCTGAGTCTCTCATTTACACTCTATTTTGTAAATTCCTGGAAACTGTAGATTCACAACTTTTTAATCAGAATTTAATTAGCACCTTGCACACAATAAGCACTCAGTGATTGGGAATATATATGAAAAAATTATGTTGCTAGTCACCCAGGTACTGGGAAAACCCAATCCTCATTCTTATTCATTAAAGCCCAATTCTCCAAGGACTTGTCTGAGAGCCATTGGCAGAGAGATTCCTCAGAGCTTTAATTAAAGAGCCCCTTCCCCTCCTATCTACTACTTCTCACCCTCCCTTCCCTTCTCATATTCAGTTTCCATCTTCTCTGAGAGATTCCTATCCTGGAAAATAGAGAATCGCTTTTTAACGAGAATAATCTAGGGACTTCCCTGGTGGTCCAGTGGATGGGAATCCACCTGTCAATGCAGGGGACACAGGTTCAGCCCCTGGTCTGGAAAGATTCCACATGCCTCGGGGCAACTGAGCCAACGGGCCACAACAACTGAGCCTGTGTGCTGCAAATTCTGAAGCCCAGAGCCCACGCTCCACAACAAGAGGAGCCACCACAATGGGAAGCCCTCGCACTGCAACCAAGAGTAGCCCCTGCTCACCACAACGAGAGAAAGCCCGTGCACAGCAACAAAGACCCAGTGCAACCAAAAGAAAGCAAATAGATATTTTTAAAAAAAGGATAATCTAGAGAAATGACTGGATGTGAGTTTTATCTCTACAGGAGCATGCTAAGAATATGAACTTTGGGGATAATTATTTTTACCCATCCTACACCAGGATGTGGCCTGTAGACCTCACACCAGGCATTGTTCCTACAAGCTCAGATCACAATCTTCTGCTGACAATCTTCATAAAGATTTCATTTCAAACAAGCTCTAGTCTTACCCAATAACTTTACCAAGATGCTCTCCTACCAAGGAAAGCACCCTCTCCAAACATACTGTTGAGAAAGAGAAACCAAGGCCTTTTCAGTTTACACTTATAATATTAGAAAAATCTCACATCCCCAAATCCTGGAAACCTGTGGCTGCTGTTAGACAATTCAGCCACATCAATGGAAGTCTGGCTTGTCAGAAGCTCAAGGGCATTCTGCTACTCAATGTGGCTTCTTAAACAGCAAAGTCTTACTTACTGATAGACAGGGAATCAGCAGCCAATTAAAAGAGGTTAAGTTCAGTAGCAAATGGTGCATCCAATTATTTCAGAGCAGTAAATAAGGATAGGGAATGTCAAGGCTCCCCAAACATTCAAAATTGAACTGTGAAATCTAAACAAATATTTGAATGTTGCCTTAGAGAATCTGCTGGAAGAAGGAAAGCAAGTGAAATACTGGTCTAATAGACAAATATCTGCCCTAGCATGAATGGACTTGCCACTCCTGAGGAGTGATGAGATCAGAAGACACAAGACCATTCACTTTGCAAAGCAGAAATAGAGACACAGATGTAGAGAACAGACATAACGGCACTAAGAGGGGATACATGGGGCAGGATGGATCGGGAGATTGGGACTGACATATATACACCACCATGTATAAAATCCATAACTAATGAGAACAGGCTGTACAGCACAGGGAATTCCACTCAACACTCTGTGCTGACCTAAATGGGAAGGAAATCCAAAAACAAGGTAATAAAGTGTAGACATGTGGTTGATTTGTTTTGTTGCATAGCAGAAAGGCTATGGTTTTTCCAGTAGTCACGTATGGATGTGAGAGTTGGACTATAAAGAAAGCTGAGTGCCAAAGAATTGATGCTTTTGAACTGTGGTGTTGGAGAAGACTCTTGAGAGTCCCTTGTACTGCAAGGAGATCCAAGCAGTCCATCCTAAAGGAAATTAGTCCTGAATATTCATTGGAAGGACTGATGCTGAGCTGAAGCTCCAATATTTTGGCCACCTGATGCAAAAAGCTGACTCATTGGAAAAGATCCTGACGCTGGGAAAGACTGAGGGCCAAAGGAGAAGAGGGCAGCAGAGGATGAGATGGTTGATGGCATCACCGATTCACTGGACATGAACTTGGGCAAATTCTGGGAGCTAGTGAGGGACAGTGAGTCCTGGCATGCTGCAGTCCATGGGTCTCAAAGAGTCAGATACAACTGATTGACTGAACAACCATGTATGTATGTATGTATCTATCTATGTATAGTGGAATATACCATACGTGATGCAGTTCTACAGCCTAGACATGCATCCAGATACTACTCCAGACTCCTAAAACCCTTTGTGTGTTATCTTGTTATTTTTATCATTTTACTTAGCTCATTGTCAGCATCTACTGTAAACACACCTGTGAACGCCTCCCTGCACGTGTCACAGTGACTGGGACCCAACTAGAGATGACTAGGGGCTCCTGAACTGGATCACATCCTAGTGGGTGTTTGCACTCTGAAACTATTGAACAGCCATCCTTGGTAAAAGAGAAAAATGATATTGCAGGGTATTGAGGGGAAAGAGTGGCATATTTAGCAAAACACCTTTGAAAGTTGAGAAATAATGAGAGATGCCTAAAGTACTAGTCTGGACATGAAACATTTAGACCGTAGCATCTCAAACCCTACCATCTTACAACATCTGAAGTGTTATTTTGCCTACTGGCATCTCCTGCTATAAGATTATAAAGCAAATCATGATTAGGCATTCTTCAAAAGTTTGAGACAGAAAAGCTGACTAATAAGGACAGATCATATTTAATTAAGAATGGTTCTGGACTGCCCTCCTGGAATTGGTGCATAAATCAAGTGGTGACTGTTGCCTTCCTGTTGCTGCACTTAGCTCACTGAGCTGCTGTGACCATCCATTGTCTGACTACCTGTCTGTTATTGCTCTGAGCCCAGGCATTCCTGGATGGCAGGGACACCTGGCAAAGTGCTGAGCATGCGTCTGGCATTCAATGAATATCCATTCTATGATGCTTTTTACTCACAGGACTTCTGACAACAAATAAACGACCTTTTCTTTTTTCTTAATATGATACAATTTAACGTCATCAATCTGCTTTTTAACATGAAATGGTCATATAATTTTTTTCTTCCATTGTGTAATTACCCATTTGATTTCTCATTGATCCAAGATTTAGAAGAGGGAGTTTCAGTTTCCAAGTGTCTGCATTTTTGTATTGTTTTGTGTGATTATAGTTTACACTTTGGCTATCTATTGTTCGGTTTGTGTAGTATTTGCTCTGGGGTCAGTTGTAATGCAGGATTTGAGTTCCCTGAATGTACCAGCTATTAATATAAAATGATGACTTTCCCACAACTACAACTCCCTCCTCAGGCTCACTAATTTTCTAGAATGGCTCACAGAACTCACACAAGGTCTTTGCTTACTAGTGAAAGTGAAAGTGCTAGTCGTATCCAACTCTTTGTGATTCCGTGGACTGTAGCCCACCAGGCTCCTCTGTCCATGGGATTCTCCAGGCAAGAATACTGGAGTGGGTAACCATTTCCTTCTCCAGGGGATCTTCTCAAACCACGGATGGAACCCAGGTCTCCTGAATTGCAGACAGATTCTTTATCGTCTGAGCCAGCAGGGGAGCTTACTATTACTGGTTTATTATGAAGGCTACAACTCAGGAACAACCAAATCCTATAGAAGAGATGCAGAGGCAAGGTACGGTGGCAGGGGAGCTTCCATGGCTTTTCTGGGTACATTATCCTTCCAGGACCTCAATGTGTTCACCAATCCAGAAGCCCCCCAAGTCCCACAGCTTAGGGGGTTTTAAAGAGGCTCCATTACCTGGGCACAATCAATGAAATCATTCCCTATTGGAGATTGACTCGATCTCAAGCCCCTCTCCCAAGAGGTCACAGGTTGGGATGAAAGCTTCAAATTTTTAAAGGGAACCCTCCTACACTATATGGAATTCCCTGGTGGCTCAGATGGTAAAGCGTCTTCCTACAATGCAGGAAACCCGGGTTCGATCCCTGGGTCAGGAAGATCCTCTGGAGAAGGCAATGGCAACCCACTCCAGTACTCTTGCCTGGAAAGTCCCATGGACAGAGGAGCGTGGTAGGCTACAGTCCATGGGGTTGCAAAGAATCGGACACGACTGAGCGACTTCGCTTTCACTCCTACACTATTGGTGGGAATGTAAATTGGTATGACTACTATGCAGAACACTGTGGAGGTTCCTTAAAAACCTAAAAACAGAGCTACCATGTGATCCAGCGATCCCATTCCCGAGTATATATCCAGACAAAACCATAATCCTAAAGGATCCGTGCACCCCAATGTTCATTGCAGTGCTATTTACAATAGCCAAGACATGGAGACTACCTAAATGTTCAGAGAGAGAGGAATGGATAAAGAAGATGTGGTGCACAGTGGAATAGTAATCAGACACAGAAAATGAAACAATGCCACTTGCAACAACATGCATGGACCTAGAGATTATCATACTGAGTGAAGGAAGTCAGACAAGGACAAATATCCTATGATATCACTCACGTGTGGAATCTAATTTGTAAAAAGATATCAATGAACTTATCTACAAAGCAGGCGCAGACTTGCAGATATCGAAAATAAACTTAGAGTTACCAAAAAGAAACATGGAGGTGGGGGAAACAAATAGGGATGTTCATCCCAAACTTGAAGGCACACACTACCATATATAAGACAGATGACTGACGGGAACCTGCTGTATAGCACGGGGAACTCTACCCAAAACTCTGTGATTATCTATATGAGAAAAGAACCCAAAAAAGAATGAATATTTGTATAATTGAATCACTTTCCTACACACTTGAAATTAACACAACATTATAAATAGACCATGCTCCAATAATTTTTTTTAAGTTCCAAATTTCTAATCATGTCTTGGTCTTTCTGGAGACCAGCCCCCATCCTGACACTGTCTACGGGCTCCCCACCACCAGCCATCTCATCAGCACACAGAAGATCCTCTTCCCACTCTGGAGATTACAAGGTTTTAGAAGCTCTTGTGTCTAGATTCAAGGACTATAATCCAAGACCAAAACTAAAACAGACAATGCTCCTATCAGACTTCCATGGTGGTCCGGTGGTTAAGACTCTGAGCTGCCAGTGCAGGAGCTATGGGTTCAATCCCTGGTTGGGGAACTAAGATCCCACATGCTTCCCAGTGCAGCTGAAAGATTAAAAAATAAAATAAAGCCATCCCCATAAAAAACTCTTTAAAAAAAATGCTCCTATCACCCCTACCATTCGGGAAATCGAAAGGTTTTAAGAGCTCTGTGCCAGGAACCAGGGACAAAAAACAAATAATATTTATTATTATATTATAATATCAGATTTGAGGATATCACCAGTTTCCCCAAGCTCCAGGTAATCATTTTCTGTACAGACAGGATAGTGCAAGGGTAAAAAGCAAGAACTCAGCCTCTGAATGCCCAGTTTCCTGATCCATAAAATAGGAATAAAATAGCACCTAATTCATAGCATTTCTGAGATTTAAATTATGTGCAAAGCTTATGGAATCCTGCCTGGCATAGTTGGCCATTAAATGCTTCTTCTATTATTGTGACAATATGAGACTATTTCTTCACTGTGAAACTTTGAACAGCCCAGAACCCAGAAGCTTATTTAATAAAATGTTAAGTGGGAAAAAAGCAGGTTACAGAACAGTATGTATGGAATGATCCCACTTATGTAAGAAAAAATAAAATGTGTCTATACACTGAGGGCACCTATAACAAAGCTTCCAGGAAGGACAGGGAGAAAGAACAGGAGAGGAGAAACGTGAGAGAGAAAAGGCGAGAGAAGGAAACAAAGCTGAACAGTCACTGCTTTGCTCACTTTGCTACTGTGTTGTTTGAATCGTTTCAGTGGGAATATAATCATACCCCATTTATAGATTTAAAAATAATAATTAGGGACTTGCCTGGTGGTCCCGTGGCTAAGACTCCATGCCCCCAATGCAGGGGGCCCAGGTTCAATCCCTCATCAGGGAACTAGATCCCACATGTTGCAACTAAGACCCCATGCAGCCAAATAAATAAATATATTTATAAATAGATAAAATAATAATCAGTCAAAAAATTACACAAATTGACCATAAGATATCATGCTCACCAGGGATCCGCTACTCAAAACTCCTGAACATATCAGCATCCAACCATTGGACCAAAACTTCCAACATGATTGCTGCATGGTGAGTCTCATCTCACCCAGAGCTTCTCACCGTCAGCACGTCGACCTTTGGGGCCAGCTCATCCTTGTTGTGGGGACTGTCTTGTGTACCGTACAGCACCTGGCAGTACCCTGGCCTCTACCCTTTAGATGCCAATGGGACCTCCCTACTTTTGACAAACATCCCCAGATGTTGCCAAATGTCCCTTATGGGAAGAAATCACCCTGACTGAGAACTACTGTTTGCTCATTTTATGAAAATGAGCCAGTGGTTGCCATCTGTTTTTTTTATAAGGGACTGTCAGATTTACAGGTCTTGCTATAAGGCAAAGCCAGCAGAAATCTGGGGCCAGGAGAAAAGCAGTGAATGCATGAAGCTGGACTATGGTTCCTTCCTAGTACAGAGAGGACAGCCTAAGGACCATTATCCATTCCCCCAGTAAATACTGTCTCTCCTAACACTGTAAAGGGCTTCCCCAGTAACTCAGTTGGTAAAGAATCCATCTGCAATGTAGGAGATCTGGGTCAAGAAGATGCCCTAGAGAAGGAAATGGTAACCCACTCCAGTATTCTTGCCTGGAGAATTCCATGGACAGAGAAGACTAGCGGGCTACAGTCCATGGGGGTCACAAGAGTGAGACATGACTTAGTAACTAAACCACCACCACCCAAGACTGTAAAAAACAATCCACAACATTTAGTTTGCAAAATGTTCCCCACATCTTGCCCACATCTGCTTCTGCTCCCCTCTAGTCTCATGAGAAAACGTCACCTCCTTCCCTTGGGTCCAGTGCAATGATGGCAGTCTACATTTATATCATCTGTTCTGCCAGAAAAGGACGTGAAGAGTGAAACCAAGCTTTTGTGGAACTTTTGAGAAACCATCAAAAATCAGGAGCACCAAAAGATCTTGTCTTTGGGAAAGGTTTGTAGAACTGGAAAGGCTAAACTGAGAAATCCCTACATTTGAGAAGTCAGGTTATTCATTCTGTTTTGGCCTCTCTTCCTTCCTCTCACTCCTCCTCCCTCTCCCTCACTAAGGGGAAGTGAGCTAAGGTGGGGACTCCAGGCAGGAAGCAATAGAAAATTCCAGAGGCAAGAACTCTGACCCAAGATGTGGTCCCTGCAGAGGAGAGACTGACCTGTGGGTGGAAGCTGCCCTAGACTTGGAAACTAAGCTGAAGAGGAACTGTTTTGTTCTTTACACCTGTACAGTTTGAATCTTTTGCAGAAGGAATACAGGCATGTCTCACTTCTAGATTTTTTTTAAATACTAAGACAAATAAATTACAAATCTGACCCCAAAATATCATGCTAACCAGGGCTGCCTGACTTTGAACTCTCCAAAGTCTTCAGGTCTTCAAGGTGTGACGTTGGGCAGAGTTCTTAGGTTCCCAGGGTCTAAGTTTCCTCATTTATGAAATGGAGGTGATGGCTCTACCTGCTTTGTTGACCCATCGGGCTGTTCCCAGAAGCTGCAGAGACAATGTCGGTGTTGGCAAGAGACGCTGCAGGGAAGTAAACAAGCTGTCATGGCCCTGGCCCTAGGACTCAACCCCTCTAATGGTCACAGGTCTAAGAACCCCTAAGGAATGGAAACAGTAGGAGAAACATGAAGACTTTGTTGGAACAGGAGCTAAGATTTCACAGATGAAACATTGTGTCTCCAACATGACAGCCTATTTCCAACTCCTCTACTTTCAGATACACCATGGTAACCATCCGTGTCAGAATGGGAAAGAAACAGAGGATGGGAAACCTTTCAGAAGACAAAACTGGGCCATGACCTCATCCTTCTGTTTTGAGGGGCCAGGCAGCCTTGTGTCCTCCTTTGTCATTCCAAAGAGACTGTAACAGGATCCTTAAATTACCTTATCAAACCTCAAAAATCCTAAATGTATAACCCAGGTTGGAGAAGCATGTGTCAGTAATGTATGTACCACCTTTTCCCCCTTATAGCTTTGTTACCCAGGTATTACTGTTGCATTCAAGGCGCAGAAGCAAGGTTATCTAACAGAGGTAGCCTAACATGATGAGCTAATTGGAAGATGCAGAGACCACATCTGGTCATCCAAGCCTGTCTCCTACTCCAGCAGAGGATGGAGAAATGGCTCATACTGAGAGAAGGAAAGTGTTTCTAGATCTGCCTGCTGAGTTAGGTTCCAAAGGACAGAACCTTATCTTTTGGGAATAAGAAACTGAGACTATGATCTGACCAGATACTAGATCAATAAGAATTACCACTGCTATTACCACCCCTTAAGGTTAACAATGAGCCAGGCACTGAGCTAAAAGCTTTCATACTTTTTATCTGATCTTCCCTCAACAAACAAGCAAATGAGGACTCAGGAGCCAAGGGACTGGCCCAAAGTAACACCATTTGTAAGTGACAGAGCCAGGATTTAAACACAGTTCTGTCTAAAGCTTTAACCTTAACTACAGCATACTGCCTTCAAGCTGCCAAGCACTGTCTATCCCCAGCAAATCAGCTGAAGACCATATGTTATGTGATTATAAAGTCACAAAGCCCACTCTCCATTGGCTCCCAGTCCAGTTGGTGTTCATTTTCCTGTGCTTAATTCCGTGTCCTGACTCTTCTAAACTCTACCTAGGAGGATCAAGGTGGGGGCTGTAGACAAGGTAATACATGACCTTTCTGGAATATCCTCCATTTGGTGTACCAAATATATAATTAACCCAAAAAGTAAATTTATTTCCTGTTTAAAAATCTAAGCATGTTAGAAGGAAAATCAAGAATAATTTCTTTGAAATGCTGAATGATGAAGACAAATTCCTAGCAGAACAATTCAAGAAACCTGGGGGAGTATTTACAATGAAGGATGCTAACTGGACTTTCTGTGGTGATCATCTCACAATATATACAAATATCAAATCATTATGTTGTATGCCTGAAACTAACATAATCTTCTAGGTCAACTATACTGCTTAGTCGCTCAGTCATGTCTGACTCTGTGCAACCCCATGGACTATAACCTTCCAGGTTTCTCTGTCCATGGAATTTTCCCAGGCAAGAATACTGGAGTGGGTTGCCATTTCCTTCTCCAGGGGATCTTCCCAACCCAGGGATTGAACCTGCATCTCCTGCATGTCCTGCATTGGCAGGCAGATTCTTTACCATTAACGCCACCTGGGAAGCCAAGGTCAATTATGTCTCAATTTTAAAATTAATTTTTTAAAAAGAAAGTAAGAAAGTAAGGAATATCAGAAATGAGGTAAAATAAGGGGCAATTAAAACAATCAATGAAAATAACTATATGTGCCAATAAATTAGAATATCAAGATGAAATTGGTGGCTGTTAGATGTAAATTACCGAAATAAACTCGAGAAAAGATACAAGAATTGGCGGGGACATTGGGGAGGATTGTGAAACTTCCACCACTGCAATAGGAACCAGGCCCAGATGGTTTTGCCCATAAAGTGTATCTGTCCTTCAGAGAACAGCTAATTCCTGTGATGCTTGAATCATGACTTACAGAGCTTTCCCCAGTAGCTCAGGGCTAAAGAATCTGCTTGCAATGCAGGAGCCATAGGAGCCACAGGTTTGATCCCTGGGTCAGGAAGATACCTTGGAGGAGGACAGGGCAGCCCACTTCAGTGTTCTTGCCTGGAGAATCCCCACAGACAGAGGATTCTTGCAGGCTACAGTCCATAGGGTCACAAAGAATCAGACGTGACTGAAGTGGCTTAGCACGCATGCACAAAAGAAGAGGAAAAACCTTTCCAAATCGTTTGGGAAGTAGACATAATAAACCTGACTCAAAGTATAACTTTTTTAAATACAAAGAAATTACTGACCTATATTATTAGCAATATAAGTTACAAAACCTTACATAATATATTAACAAATTGAATCTAAAAAGATATTTTTAAAGCACAGTGACCAATTTGGGTTCATTACAGAATTTTATGATGACTTAATATTCTATATTGGTTTAACATTAGGAAATCTATTAATGTAACTTATTATGTCAGTAGATTAAAGAAGAAAAATTCTGTTTTGATAGGTTCCAGAAAAACATTACATAAAAATTCTAAGTAATTGAAAAGAGAAAATGAAACTTACCTAGAGAATCTAAACAAGCTACGTACACAAAGTCTCTCAGAAGCTGGATAGAAACTGGAATCCAAATCCAGTCCATTGCTCTTCCCCATATATTTTGCTACTTTTACTAGGGATTTGAAATGCCAACAAAAGTATTCAAAATGCCCTTTGATTGAGGAAAAATAATTTGCAAATGCCACGGTGATTAGAATAATGCGATTGTTTTCTTATACACCCTAAACTGTCTTTGTGAAACAGGGTCCTGGGAGCAGCATAAATGTATCACATTCTTCTATCACACTTAACTGCATGCAGTTAGTGCTTTTCAAGAGTCGTTATGCTTTTTCTGCTTTCGAGGGCTAAGATGAAGATCTCTCTTAGTAAATGTCACATTGCACTTGAAAATATGTTTGTTATTTCCAAGTATCTTTTGATATTGATTTCTGACATAATTCAACAGCGTTAAGAGAACAGACTCTGTATGATTTCAATACCTTTAGACCATGAAATCTTTGAACCTTGTTTTACATCCCTGGATATGTTCAAGTACCTCCTAGTTTATAGTGTATGGGAACTTGAATAGAATTTGTTTCCTATTCTTGTGTGGAAATTATATAAATCTTAATTATGTTGAATTGGTTCACAGTGCTTGTCAGGTCTACTATATCCTTTTATTTCTCTGTATATGCATTGTATTAACTTTTGAGAGTTTGTTATTGAAACTCCAAGTAAAAATTTTAATTTACCTACTTTAAAAAATAATTGTAATATATAGTGACACCATATGTAACCTTGTTCTGTATTTTCCAAGTTTCCTGTAAATGAGTTATCATACTTCCATAATTTAAAAAAATAAAAGTTACAAAAAAAAAAGCCAGATGCCAGGCATGATATATAGAATGACCTCTTACCTAAATTATAGAGATAATCGTGTGTGTATGCATGATTAAAGAGATGACTGGATATTCATTGATAAAAGTATATATTATACCATATATAAAAGTATAACATACTTTTTTCTATAATGCTTGAATTTTCTCAATATGCATGCAACTAATTTTAGAAAAATATTTATATGCAAAGATAAAATTGATTATAACCTGAAAAAAATAGTCATTATGCCATTTCTATAACAATAAAATCTAGTGACCATGATGCCTGGTCTGCAGCACATCTCATCTGTAAGCTCCCCAGTGTGTCAGTTTAAATCTGTATATGGTATTGAAATTACAATGAAAAAGTTCTAAATGCAAAATTATCCACATTCAACCATTTGGAGAAGCTCCTTTATTAAATTTATTTCTAGCATCAGTAAAGTCATGTGTGCAAAGTCTCATCCATTTTCAAGGGAAAAGATATTCATCCCTGGTTCATAAGGCTGGCCACATAGCCCTCCAGTCTTGCATTTATGATAGCCTGAGAATTACAGAATGAAAACTGCTGAATCTCTACTGAAGCTCTTCTAAGATGGGGACCAGAGAGATGCAGATCACTCAGGGTCTCAGATGTGATAAACAGTTAGAGGCAATTTCACAAGTCAACTCTAGAAAGAATAATAAATCCAGGAAGAGATCAGCTGTAACACAAGCATGAGATTACTCTCAAGCTGTAAAAACAAAATCCAAACGTTTTCCCACCTTCACCTTTATGAAAGAAAGACTTGATAATTTGAAAAGAAACACACTGCCATTTCTGAAAATTTAAATCCCAGACTTTCTGCTCACTATGAAAGCGAAAGTGTTAGTCACTCAGTCATGTCCAACTCTTTGGGACACTGTGGATTGTAGCCTGCCAGGCTCCTCTGTCCATGGAATTCTCCAGGCAGGAATACTGTAGTGAGTTTCCATTTCCTTCTCCAGAGGATCTTACTGAGCCAGGGATCGAACCTAGGTGTCGTGCATTGCAGGCAGATTCTTTATCATCTAAGCCACCAAGGAACACTCCCCAGAAAAGTAAAATATGCATCAGAGGCAGATTAAAAATCAGGACTTTAATCTAGACCATACCATTCTCTTTGCAGGAAAAGGAGAGGAGCATCTTTCCCTACATGCAATCGTTCAAAGGGTGCAATCTTTAAATACACATTGAACGTTGAACAGCTGTTGATTTAGCCTCCTTACTTCTCATGTTCATGTTAAGAATGCCCCAGATTTCCTGTGAGGAACTGTACCTCTTCAATTCTGAGCTGTGTGATTTAGGCAAAATTGACACATAGACACCACCACCATCTCCCCCTTTAGCAATACAGCTAGATCACCGGGAGGGACCAAGGACACGACTAGCTGCCACTGTCTTCATTCTGCTCCTCAAGGAAACCACACACTTTCTACAGGGAGGTCCTCTGTCTTAGAGGAACCACCCCCGCCCAACCATGAAACTGAGCAGGACCCTGTGGGACCCTCCCAGGTACAAATTCTTTCTGTGTCCCTTGTTTCTTATTTGTAGGAAAGAGGCTTTAGCCTCCTAGACCTTCCCTGAGTTCCAAAGGGTAAATTATTTTTTCTTAAACTGATATTTTGTCCCGGTTAAGTTACATCCCGTTACTGGACTAAATAACCCAGGTCTAGCCTGCCCCGGGGCGCTAAGGACACTGTTGCTTTTCTCATTATTCTGTACATCCCTTGAGGAGAAACCAGAGCCCCGCCCAGTCGTGGCTCTAGTCTTTCTTGACTCCCTTTCCTTTGTTCTTGCATTCCCTCACTCCTCTAATTAGGACTAAAATAACTGTGAATCTGCCCTTTGGAACTCAGGGAAGGTCTAGGAGGCTGAAACCTTTTTCCTACAAGCAAGAAATGGAAGACACGGAAAGGCATTAATGCCCAGGGAGGCCCCCACAGGGTCCTGCTTGCTTTCAACTTCCCCCTTTCTTTGATATTCCTCAATCTTGAGGAAAACACGTGCTGGACAAGAAAGGGAATATAATTTTGGATAGAGAAGTTAATCATAAACTCAGCAGAGGAACTCAGTTTTAGAGGGACTCAGTTTCACTCCCTGATCTCAATTCAGGAAGAGCCCTATGTGGAGAAAGGAGACTATACTTCCTGAGCGGACTAAGTTTCCAGCCCCACAACACGACAGGTCCCTGGAGCCACAGGATGGAGGAGAGGTAAGAGCTTAAATCAACTATAAAGTTCTACCCAGGACGAGACAAGCTGAAAGGAAGTTAAGGAATTTGCCCAAGATTTTATTAAAGGGCAGGAAAGAAGAAACTGACAAGGTATGGCTAGAGGCAATGATGGAAAGAAATAAAGACAATTTCTTGTTTATATCCCCACTGATTTTGACAGGTTACAGATTTTTTTATTTGAACAATAAAACCACAATAGCAAGAAAGGAGAGCAAGAAAGGCCATCTAAAGATAATAAATTTTTTAAGCCCAGGAAGATAGCAGATAGAGTTAGAGCAGTAAAAATCAGAACTGAGAACATCTACCCACAAGAGTCTTGAGAAAGTGAGATTCACCCCCAAAGCCATAGAAAATTTCAAAGTGGAGAAGAGAAAAACCAAGCAGGAATTGGTAGGGGTTGAGGCGGGGGTGGGGGACACGAGGGAGATTTATCAAAGAACTGCGTTCAGGGTTCTTCCCAGGTGGTCCAGTGGTTAAGATTCCTCACTCCCAGTGCAGGGAGCCCCTGGTCTGGTCCCTGGTCAGGGACCTAGATCCCACATGCCTGCCACAACGAAGACC
Source organism: Bos grunniens (assembly GCF_055505025.1). NCBI lineage: Eukaryota > Metazoa > Chordata > Mammalia > Artiodactyla > Bovidae > Bos > Bos grunniens. Next base: position 39,872,297 of record NC_141190.1, on the reverse strand, counting down.
CCGTAAGTCTCAACTGAGACCCAGGGCAGGCAAAATAAATAAATACTTAAAAAAAAAAAAAAACTGCATTCAGAATTACAATGACAGAAAACATATCAGTGCTTGCCTGGAGCTGTAGAGGAGGGTGGGGACTGATCTCAAAGAGGCACAAGGGAACTCTTTGGAGTGATGAAAATGTTCTATATCTTAATGGGAATGGTAGTTATGTAGCAAAATAGAAGGTATGCTTCAAATGGGTACTTTTTATTATGTGGAAACTATAACTTAGGTATAAATACGTGAAGATCAACCAAATTAGAAAAGCAAAGACTGTTCATTCAGAGCTTGTAGCCATCATCACTTGCATTTGGCAGAAACTCAAAAAATAGGCAAATGTGTGGGAAAACTTTATAGTGGGGGGAGGGAGGGAAGAAGGCTTCAGGTGTGCCCTGACTGGTGGCTTTTGCACAGAGAAAAAAAATGCTTACCATGGAGGCCGTTACCCCACTGATGCTTGCTAAGAGAACTGACCGAGAGTCTGTTGGAAGTTAGTCAGCAGAGTTAGAGCTTCCTCCAACAGAAACGGGTTTGGATGATAAAAACCTGTAAGCATGGGAAGGAAATGGCTCAGAGAACTGAGTGAGAAGGAATTTGGGATAAGAATTCAAAAGGCAGATGGAACTGTACTATTTGAAGTGAGGTCTGCAGACCATTGCTTCCCAAGTGGCTCAGTGGTAAAGAATCCACCTGCCAATGCAGGAGACCCAAGAGACACAAGTTTGATCCCTGGGTTGGGAAGATCCCCTGGGGAAGGAAATGGCAACTAACTCCAATATTCTTGCCTGGGAAATCCCATGGACGGAGGAGCAGGCTACAGTCTGTGGGGTCGAAAAGAAACGGACACAACTGAGCGACTGAACAAACACAACAACAGCTACAGACCATCCACGTAAGTATCACCTGGGAACTCATCAGCAATACAAATTCTCAAGCCGCACCCCAGACCAACTGCATCTGTGGGGTAAGGCCAGGAATTTGTGATTTAACAAGCTCTCTAGGTGACTCTTATCCACACTGAAATTTAAGTATCAGTGTAGAGAACAGTCATGTTTTCCTGACATTTCTCCATGGGAGGGAGCAGAAATATACCCTTATGAAATAAAGTTGAGGAAGGTTCAAGAGGAGCCTACAAAGCAGATAATTGTGTGGCTGGACACTTGGACCCAGAAGTCACTTTGATAAAGAAAAATCTGTGAGGGTCACAACTCCAAAGGCTCAGCTGCACTGAGATGCTTGGAGCCCGTATAATTTGTTGTTCAGTCGCTGAGTTATGTCCGACTCTGCAATCCCATAGATTGCAGCACATCAGGCTTCCCTGTCCTTCACTGTCTCCCAGAGTTTGCTCAGACTCATGTCCATTGAATTAGTGATGCCATCCAACCATTTCATCCTCTGTCGTCCCCTTCTCTTCCTGCCTTCAATCTTTCCCAGCATCAGGGTCTTTTCCAATAAATCGGCTCTTCACATCAGATGGCCAAAGTATTGGAGCTTCAGCTTCAACATCAGTCCTTCCAATGAGTATTCAGTGTTGCTTTCCTTTAGGATTGACTGGTTTCATCTCCTTGCTGTCCGAGGGACTCTCAAGAGTCTTCTCCAGCACCACAATTCGAAAGCATCAGTTCTTCAGTGCTCAGCCTTCTTTATGATCCAACTCTCATATCCGTACATGACTACTAGAAAAACCATAGCTTTGACTATACAGATCTTTTCACCAAGGCATAACCACTCCTGGAAAAGATCAGACTACAGAGATTTGTGTGCCAGGACAGAGAATGAATCCAGGTCTTTTAGCTTCCAGAATGAGCCACATTGCCCAATAAGCCCTAAGGAGCCCTCTGCTGTGGAGAAGGCAATGGCAACCCACTCCAGTACTCTTGCCTGGAGAATCCCATGGATGGAGGAGCCTTGTGGGCTACAGTCCATGGAGTCTCAAAGAGTCAGAAATGACTGAGCGACTTCACTTTCACTTTTCATTTTCGTGCATTGGGGAAGGAAATGGCAACCCACTGTGGGCTGCCGTCTATGGGGTCACAGAGAGTTGGACACAACTCAAGTGACTTAGCAGCAGCAGCAGCTGTCTCTAACAGGCAACAAACTGGGTTTCTACCTGGTGTAACACTCTGATCTCTGAAACCAACATTAGGATACAAACCAAGGCTCCAACTATAAATCAACTCAATGGTATTTATGAAAAACTAAGGTGCAGTGTTTTTTAAATGTTAAACCACTATTTGGCTGGAACCACTATTCAGTTTAACAGTTCTCTTTGTTCTCAAGTGTAGGTTTTCTTTTGCACCCAGTTTATTAGGAAAGATAGCCAGGATCAGGGAAATTTCCATGACAATGATCTTCTCTCACACTGAAGACACTCTTAATCAATGAGCTGACAACATAATGGACTGCTCATTAGATCTGTCAAGAATAAGTCCCAGCCAATGAGGGGGCTCTTCCTGAGCCTGAAATCAAGAAAACCACAGAGGAAGATGTGGGAAAAAGCCCAGCAATTTCAGCAGATTCTCTTATAAAAGAATTGTCTGGGTGATGTACTTGATATTTCACGGAAGACTATCAGCAAATTTGCAAGCATAACAAATTTAAGGTTCTTTTATACAAAGAGAACAAATTTGGTATTTTGATAAGGTAGCCTAAAAGAATACATTTCAAATCACATACATGTTTTAAAGAGGAAGCATCAGTAAATTATTGCTGAGTAAACAAACCATCCCAAAACTCAGTGTCTGAAACAATAACAGCTATTATTTGCTTACACAGCTAGGGGTTGGGGGAATGACTAGTCTAGTCTGTACTTAACTGACATGGCTCTGCTCCACGTGTGTCTCTCATGCTCCTTGGACCAGTCTCCCAGTCCAGGCACAGTTTTCTCTTTGGCCTTGGCCAAAGAGATTAAGTGGAAACCCAAGGTCACTCGGCCTAGGCACAGACTCGGCACTGTCACTTCTGCCTCATTCTCTTGGCCAAACCAAAGCACATAGCTAAACACAGTGTCCAAGGGCAGGGAAATGTGCTGCACCTTCAAGGAAGAAATTCAAGGTCGCATGGCAAAGGGCATGGATACAGGTGAGGCAAGAGTTGGGGTCAAGTGGGAATTCCCTGACAGTCCAGTGGTTAGGACTCCACACTCACTGCAGAAGGCATGAGTTCCATCCTTGGTCAAGAAACTAAGATTCCACAAACAGCACAGACAAAAAATAAAGAGTTGGGGTCAATAATGCAATCTACCCTAGGGAATAGCACATTTTTCTCATCAGGCATATTAGCTGAAATTTCCCCTAGGATTGTACATGGTACCTTGATTTTGTTTTAATTATGAAACTATTAATTTAAGGTGACAGGAATGCGAATGGCTCTGAACTACCTTTTTAGTCTCATCTCCATGAATTCCCAGGTTTGCACAAATCTTCCACTGGAACCCAGATGGCCAAACTACTGGTTTCCACATATACCCTATAATTCTACAACTTCTTGCCTTGGACCAGTGGTTCTCAAAGTGTGGCCCATTAGATATATGTAGCAAGTTGTCTTTATCCATTCCTCTGTCAGCAGACAATTAGACTGCTTCCATGTCTTGGCTATTGTAAATAGTGCTGCAATGAACATTGGGGTTCATGTATCTTTTTGGATTATGGCTTTCTCTGGATATATGCCCAGGAATAGGATTGCCGGATCATACGGTAGTACTATTTTTAGTTTTTATTAAGGAACCTCCATATTGTTCTCCTAGAGAAGGAAATGGCAACCCACTCCAGTATTCTTGCCTGGAGAATCCCATGGACAGAGGAGCCTGGTGGGCTACTGTCCATGAGGCGGCAAAAGAGTTGGACACGACTGAAGCAACTTAGCAGCAGCAGCATATTGTTCTCCATAGTGTCTGTACCAATTTCCACCAACAGTGTTGGAGGGTTCCCTTTTCTGTACGCCCTCTGCAGCATTTACTGTTTGTAGAATTTTTGATAATGGCCATTCTGACCAATGTAAGTTTTTTAGTTTCGACTCAGTGTAGCTCTGATTTGCATTTCTCTAATAATTAGTGATAAGAGTGGAGTTCTGAAGGAGAACTGAGACCTCAGGTCATTATGGTCAGCAAACTCAGTCCAATTCCCATGCGCCTGTCAGAGAAATGTGAAGTAGAGACATTTATGAGAATCAAGTCTCTTTGAGGACATTGTCTCCTGGTCTTACACGTCCTTTCAATCAGATTTACAAGAGGCAGCAAGCCTCAGTCAGGTCAGTCACTCAGTCATGCCTGACTCTTTGCAACCCCATGGACCGCAACAAACCAGGCCTCCCTGTCCATCACCGACTCCTGGAGCCTACTCAAACTCATGTCCATGAGTCAATGATGTCATCCAGCCATCTCATCCTCTGTCGTCCCCTTCTCCTCCTGTCCTCAATCTTTCCCAGCATCAGGGTATTTTCCAATGAGTCAGCTCTTCGCATCAGGTGGCCAAAATATTGGAGCCTCAACTTCAACATCAGTCCTTCCAATGAATATTCAATATTGATTTCCTTTAGGATGGACTGGTTGGATCGTCTGGTTGTCCAAGGGACTCTCAAGATTCTTCTCAAACACCAGAGTTCAAAAGCATCAGTTCTTCGGCACTCAGCTTTCTTTATGGTCCAACTCTCACATAGACGGACCTTTGTCAGTAAAGTAATGTCTCTGCTTTTTAATATGCACTCTAGGTTGGTCATAGCTTTTCTTCCAAGGAGTACGCATCATTTAATTTCATGGCTGCAATCACCATCTTCAGTGATTTGGGAGCCCAAGAAAAAAAAATCACTCACTGTTTCCATTGTTTCCCCATCTATTTGCCATGAAATGATGGGACCAGATGCCATGATCTGGTCCCATCACTGCCATTGATTTTTTGAATGTAAAATTTTAAGCCAGATTTTCCACTCTCCTCTTTCACTTTCACTAGGCAGCAAGCCTAGTCCTCAATATAAGAAGAGGGGTACTCTGGACATTCAGCTGTCATATGAGTGCTGTAAGAGGACATGGTAATTCTCAACACAAGCATGAATGAAAAGGTAAATTATCCCAGGTAAAATAATCCCCATCCAGGAAAGACAAAGGTCTAGAGCTTTCTGAGCTGACTCCTAGGCCACTGATGTTGTTCACCTTGGTCATCCTGTACTGTTAGCTAATTTGACTTCTTTGTGAATGCCCAAGACGTTCAAGATAAATAGATGATGACTCATCTAAAGCAACAAGGAAAATTAAAATGCCCCTAATTATAAAGGAATTTGAATTTGCTGCACCTAAGAATTTAGAGACTAAACTCTTGTTTAAAATCATTACAGAGATAAGATTTGTGAATTTAACCATAATTACTTTCACTCCATTCTAAAGAAATGCTCATTGTAAAGGTAGTTTTTGTAAAGAAATCATTACATGTTGGGGAAAAAGGTTTAATCACTGTGCACTTGGAGACAAAAGATTCATTTGCTGGCAGATAATACAGGTGCCAGAACTGAATTTCTAGGGAACAACATAATTCTACTTTTTAAAATATTTATCATGGCAGTTCTGTGAAAATGTTTACACCTTTCTAAAGAATGTCCAGACACTTGGAATTGAAAGTACCAGAAAAGGAGATGGTAATCCACTTTCCGTTTCGAAGGATACAGGCTGAGGTCACAATGTCAAATCTTATGTAAGCCCTGTGCTCCCAGAAAGCAGTGATGGTTGAGAAATCCCACCCCCAACCCTGTGTTCTGGAAAATGCCTGATTACAAAGATCCATGCTTCTTTAGCATATTTCAAGATAACATCCACCTCTACCCTTCCTTCATGACTGCCCTATTTTATAAAACCCCAGTTTTTCTCCCTATTCTTACCCTCATTACTGAATGTTGTCCCTCTTGCAATATCCTGGATGAAACCACCTCAATTGTCCAGGGAATTTTGTCCTTGAGAAAAGAGGGAAAATATCTCTACCTAACTGAAAATCACTGAGTAAGTTGTTAAGTTGTGTTTACCAGGCACCAGAGAGGGGTTTTATTAAATAGGGAAGTCATGGGGATGTTAATACAAAGCTGAAGGTTATATTCCATGAGTCATCTCAATGGTCTATCTAGACCTAACTCTGAACCAATATATTTACAATCACTTTCCAACTAGATGTTCAGCTGTGGGCATAGGCTTCCCCAGTGGTGCTAGTGGTAAAGAATTCACCTGCCAATGCAGGAGACTCAAGAGCCGGGTTCGATCCCTGAGTCAGGAAGATCCCCTGGAGAGGAAATGGCAACCCACTCCAGTATTGTTGTGTGGAAAATTCCATGGTCATGGTCAGAGGAGCCTGGCAGGCTACAGCCACGGGGTCACAAAGAGTCAGACACAACTGAACACACACACACACACACACTACCCATTAGAAAGCTCAGCTCTTGGTTCTTCTAAGATTGGAATGGAGCATTCCCTGATCTTATTAGACTAACCAAAGACAAAAGTCCTTCCAGTTAATGCCCTCTCTGGTGTGGACACTTGCCACCTCCTGGCCAATTTGCTCACTGCACACCACACCTGCTCATGATTGCTCCAAATGAAGGGTTGCCAAGGCTCCCTGGCAACCATGTGACCATCTAACCTCCCCCTGCTAGGCCCTGCTGATGTCTGGTTAGTGTGAAGGACAGAATTCCCAGAACAATTAAGGTGATGATTCTATTCAAGCTACTGTTATAAGGAAGATGTCCACTAATGAGAAGCATCTCAGAGGAAAGGATGGAGGTCTGGGGTTTTCTCCCATTTTCATGGGAGTCATGGGAGGAAGTGTGGAGGTGGCTCTTGCCATGGAATAGGGAAGATGGAGCGGTCATCTACAGTTACCCCTTTCTCAGAACCCAAAAGGCTGGGAGATTTCTCAATCAGCACTGCTCTATGGAAGCCCAATCTCTGAGTCTCCACCATATCACCAAAAACTAAGCCCCAACTCTGTCAAGCATCCTTGCAGATCACCATGTGCCAAAGCAAAAATGATTATTTTAAAAACAAAAACTGCCAACCTTCAGACAGCAATGCTACATTTTTGTTACCAAAAAGGGTCTGTTGCCCAATGCGCTTAGTAGTCAACACTATGGCCCCGGCTTTTGAGAAAAGAGAAGGCTTTATTGCAAGGTGGACCAGAAAGGAGACAGGAGGTGTGGCTCGAGTCTATCCCCTGATCTGGGGTTCGGTCAAACTTTTGGGAGTTAGGGAGGGAGGCTGGTCTGGGGAAGCGCTGGTGGGTGGGTTACATCGAGAGAGCTTTGGAGCTGGCCACCTGTGGTCAGTGTGAAAAAGGGGTTCAACACCAGATCTTCTTGGACAAAAGTCCCTTCGCTCCTGAAAGGGATCCAGGTTCAGGCTCCAGCAAAGTCCTAGTCCTCTGGTTCCTTTGTCGGGAGAAACTTCTAGGTATTAATTAAGGGCAAAATTTTTTCCCCTACACCTGCTTTGGTTGCATGACTTGCAATTTTCTTCTGTTGTCCCTGAAAAACAACTGAGTATCTTGTTAGAAACAGGATAGAGCCAAATTTGGGTGGTTCTGCAGTTACTTTGGGCGGGGGGTGCCATTGGAGTTTGGCTAATTGGCCACCCTGAGAATAGTTTTTCAGCAAACTGGCTTTCAGAAAGTGGGACCTCTTCCACACAATGCTCCCTAGGATTGCACAGTCACTGGTGTTTCTGTCTTTCTTCTGAAGCAAATGCTGAAGTCCCTGTGGGTCCTGACTACCTTTGCCAGACCCCAACCCCCCATTCTTACCCCAGAGCCAGGCAGCCCTCAATAAATGCCAGCTGAGTTAAAAAATTCTTTGATATAAATCTACCACTTATTCATCAAGCAGAATCAACCAGCTCTGAAAATCTTCAATCCATCCTCCCCACCAGGAGGTATCTCCTCCTGGGTGGGAGGAGATACCACCCAGAGGGCTGTTGATTCTCCCAGATTTTCCTGGCTCCCCACCCGTGGTCCTGAGCTGGTCCACACTGGGTGTCAGAGCAATACTCACTTATATCACAGCAAAGGCAGAAAATAGAAGAAAAACAAAATCCACAGCAAAAGTGAGAGTAGAGGTTCTACAGCTTTCTGGGTGGTATGATTGATCAGCAAAGCCTATGTGTAAGACCCAGAGTTTAGGCACCTGTGTTTCCTTAGGACAGGATGTGCACTCCCTAGGTGTTGTAACATCCTCCAAGTACCATCTCTAGGAGAATGTCACACCACGTGGAAAGAAAGAGGCTGCCAGTAGCCACAGTGGGCTTGGATGGGAGAGATAGAGAGCTCCAGCATCACACAGTCATGGCAAAGATTCAATTACAGAGGAAACTGGAAGGAAGCCAAGCCAGCCACAGAAAGCACCAGAGGCCCTCGGTCTGCAAGGCGGTCAAACCAGTTAATCCTAAAAGAAATCAACCCTGAATATTCATTGGAAGGACTGATGCTGAAGCTGAAGCTCCTATACTTTGGCTACCTGATGTAAAGAGTCAACTCATTAGAAAAGCGCCTGATGCTGGGAAAGATTGAAGGCAAAAGGTAAAGGGGGTGACAGAGGATGAGATGGTTAGATAGCATCATCAATCCGATGGACATGAATCTGATAGTGAAGGACAAGGAAGCCTGGCGCGCTGCAGTTCATGGGGTCACAAAGAGTTGGACATGACTTGGCGACTGAACAACAACGATCAATACAAGTGTGGTCCCTCAAGCCACCCCACGGTAAGCAGAGCCCAAAGGCAAACATCGCAAATGTCATTAGATAAGACCATATGGAAAAAGAAGAAATTCTGAGTTCAGTTCAGTTCAGTCGCTCAGTCGTGTCTGACTCTTTGCGACCCCATGAATTGCAGCACGCCAGGCCTCCCTGTCCATCACCAACTCCCAGAATTCACTAGACCCATGTCCATCGAGTCAGTGATGCCATCCAGCCATCTCATCCTCTGTCATCCCCTTTTCCTCCTGCCCCCAATCCCTCCCAGCATCAGAGTCTTTTCCAATGAGTCAACTCTTCGCATGAGGTGGCCAAAGTACTGGAGTTTCAGCTTCAGCATCATTCTTTCCAAAGAACACCCAGGACTGATATCCTTTAGAATGGACTGGTTGGATCTCCTTGTAGTCCATGGGACTCTCAAGAATCTTCTCCAACACCACAATTCAAAAGCATCAATTCTCCGGCACTCAGCTTTCTTCACAGTCCAACTCACATCCACACATGACTACTGGAAAAACCATAGCCTTGACTAGATGGACCTTTGTTGGCAAAGCAATGTCTCTGCTTTTGAATATGCTATCTAGGTTGGTCATAACTTTCCTTCCAAGGAGTAAGCGTCTTTTAATTTCATGGCTGCAGTCACCATCTGCAGTGATTTTTGCCTAACCCAGGGATTGAACCCATGTCTATTGTATCTCCTGCATTGTCAGCCAGATTCTTTACCACTGTGCCACCTGGGATCCTTAATTCTGAGTTAGACCCAAATTATTTTTGTAACCACACAGGCTATAAGGGTTATTATCTTTACTCCTCAGTCAGGAGAACTCCTAATATAACACCATCGGATTCCACCTTATAACATTTGTGAGACAGAATACACCAACAGGTGAGGGCTGGACCAAATTAAATACTAAAACTGTGACCTGCAATCTCTGCAGTAACCTGCCCAGGTCAGTTAGGACTGGGTCAATGATCACCAGCTTCCAAGTCAGGACTGACCAGAGAAAGCTGGAGGAGATCAGAATACACCAGGACTTCCCTGGTGGTCCAGTGGCTAAGACTCCACGCTACCAATGCAGCGAGGTCCAGGGTTTGATCCCTGTCTGAGGAACTAGATCCCACATCCCACAACAAAGAGCTCACATGGCATAACTAAAAATCCCACATGCCTCAAGTGAGACCCGGCACAGCCAGATAAATATTTATTTTTTAAAAAAAGAATATGCCGCCCTAAAATACTCCACTCTGTCACAATCATTATTTTGAGTTGGAGACAAATGAGACTCAACAGATCCAGAAAGAAACCTTCCCAGACTTTCTCTTATCTGACAAAAAGCAGAAACTTTTGAGAACTTGAGGATGCCATAAATCCCCTCTACCAAGGAAGTTTTATGGCCATGAAGAAGACAGAAAGTTGGCACCAAGATTTACCTGCTCATATAACCCATTATCTTCCATTAGTTCCCCCATATATTTACCTTCCCACAGCTGATACCTTTAGAAGCCTAAAACCCTTCTCCTTTGTCTTGTTACTTCTCAGATTTATTGTTTCTTTCTGAAGATGCTATATAAGCCCAAGTTCAGACCACTCTGAGTTACTCATCACTGAAGCTTCTCCCACACGATAATAGAGGGATGGTATGGGGAGGGAGGTGGCGGCGGGGGGTGGTTCAGGATGGGGAACACGTGTACACCCGTGGTGGATTCATGTTGATGTATGGCAAGACCAATACAATCTTGTAAAGTAATTAGCCTCCAATTAAAATAAATAAATTTATATTTTAAAAAATAAATTTAAAAAAAAATTGTTTCTGTCTTGTTAATTTGTCTTTTGTTAGTCTAATTTACAGGAGACCAGTCCGAAAATCTAAGATGGATTAGAGAAAAAACATTTTTATCCTCCCCTACCAAGCTTCTCAAACCAATTACTTAAGATGCTGACTTCTAGTTAGCCCACCTCCAGCTTCCCCCAGACCAACAATCCTGCAGTCAAAACACACTTAAAACCTTCTCCCTTTCTTCACTGTAAAACTTTACTGTTCCCCTGCCTGCCTTGGAGTCTCAGCCAGACACAAAGATGGAGGTTGACTTCTTGCCTGCAGCAAGCTGTGAGGAAGTAGCCTTTGTTCTCATTTGAGTGGTCTTCTTTATTTCTGGCTTTCCCTGGTGGCTCAGCTGGTCAAAAACCCGCCTGCCAATGCAGGAGACTCAAGAGATGAGGGTTTGATCTCTGGGTCAGGAAGATTCCCTGGAGTAGGAAATGGCAACCCACTCCAGTATTCTTGCCTGGAGAATCTCCTGGACAGAGGAACCTGGCAGGCTACAGTCCATGGGCTCACGTAAGAGTCAGACATGACTTATTAACTGAACAACAACAACAGTTGTAACCGGGAAGGGTTAATTTTAAATATACCCTGGATCTGTTCTGTGACTTGAACCTTTTTTTGTTATTATAAGCATACATAATGGCCTGCTCAGGGAGATAACCTGAGCCGCCCACCTATGAAGAACTGTGTAAGAAAATAAAACTAGCCCAGATTATTGTACCCAGCAAGGATCTCATTCAAATATGAAGGAGAAATCAAAAGCTTTACAGACAAGCAAAAGCTGAGAGAATTCAGCACCACAAACCAGCTCTCCAACAAATACTAAAGGATATTCTCTAGACAGGAAACACAAAAAGGGTGTATAAATTCGAACCCAAAACAATAAAGTAAATGGCAACGGGATCATACTTATCAGTAATTACCTTAAACGTAAATGGGTTGAATGCCCCAACCAAAAGACAAAGACTGGCTGAATGGATACAAAAACAAGACCCCTACATATGTTGTCTACAAGAGACCCACCTCAAAACAGGGGACACATACAGACTGAAAGTGAAGGGCTGGAAAAAGATTTTCCATGCAAATAGGGACCAAAAGAAAGCAGGAGTAGCAATACTCATATCAGATAAAATAGACTTTAAAACAAAGGCTGTGAAAAGAGACAAAGAAGGTCACTACATAATGATCAAAGGATCAATCCAAGAAGAAGATATAACAATTATAAATATATATGCACCCAACATAGGAGCACCACAATATGTAAGACAAATACTAACCAGTATGAAAGGAGAAATTAACAATAAACAATAATAGTGGGAGACTTTAATACCCCACTCACACCTATGGATAGATCAACTAACAGAAAATTAACAAGGAAACACAAACTTTAAATGATACAATAGACCAGTTAGACCTAATTGATATCTATAGGACATTTCATCCCAAAACAATGAATTTCACCTTTGTCTCAAGCGCACAAGGAACCTTCTCCAGGACAGATCACATCCTGGGCCATAAATCTAGCCTTGGTAAATTCAGAAAAATTGAAATCATTCCAAGCATTTTTTCTGACCACAATGCAGTAAGATTAGATCTCAATTACAGGAGAAAAACTATTAACAATTCCAACATATGGAGGCTGAACAACACGCTGCTGAATAACCAACAAATCACAGAAGAAATCAAAAAAGAAATCAAAATTTGCATAGAAACGAACGAAAATGAAAACACAACAACCTAAAACCTGTGGGACACTGTAAAAGCAGTCCTAAGGGGAAAGTTCATAGCAATACAGGCATACCTCAAGAAACAAGAAAAAAGTCAAATAAATAACCTAACCCTACACCTAAAGCAACTAGAAAAGGAAGAAATGAAGAACCCCAGGGTTAGTAGAAGGAAAGAAATCTTAAAGATTAGGGCAGAAATAAATGCAAAAGAAACAAAAGAGACCATAGCAAAAATCAACAAAGCCAAAAGCTGGTTCTTTGAAAGGATAAATAAAATTGACAAACCATTAGCCAGACTCATCAAGAAACAAAGGGAGAAAAATCAAATCAATAAAATTAGAAATGAAAATGGAGAGATCACAACAGACAACACAGAAATACAAAGGATCGTAAGAGACTACTATCAGCAATTATATGGCAATAAAATGGACAACGTGGAAGAAATGGACAAATTCTTAGAAAAGTACAACTTTCCAAAACTGGACCAGGAAGAAATAGAAAATCTTAACAGACCCATCACAAGCACGGAAATTGAAACTATAATCAGAAATCTTCCAGCAAACAAAAGCCCAGGTCCAGACGGCTTCACAGCTGAATTCTACCAAAAATGTAGAGAAGAGCTAACACTTATCCTACTCAAACTCTTCCAGAAAATTGCAGAGGAAGGTAAACTTCCAAACTCATTCTATGAGGCCACCATCACCCTAATACCAAAACCTGACAAAGATGCCACAAAAAAAGAAAACTACAGGCCAATATCACTGATGAACATAGATGCAAAAATCCTTAACAAAATTCTAGCAATCAGAATCCAACAACACATTGAAAAGATCATACACCATGACCAAGTGGGCTTTATCCCAGGGATGCAAGGATTCTTCAATATCTGCAAATCAATCAATGTAATACACCACATTAACAAATTGAAAAATAAAAACCATATGATTATCTCAATAGATGCAGAGAAAGCCTTTGACAAAATTCAACATCCATTTATGATAAAAACTCTCCAGAAAGCAGGAATAGAAGGAACATACCTCAACATAATAAAAGCTATATATGACAAACCCACAGCAAACATTATCCTCAATGGTGAAAAATTGAAAGCATTTCCTCTAAATTCAGGAACAAGACGAGGGTGCCCACTTTCACCATTACTATTCAACACAGTTTTGGAAGTTTTGGCCACAGCAATCAGAGCAGAAAAAGAAATAAAAGGAATCCAAATTGGAAAAGAAGAAGTAAAACTCTCACTGTTTGCAGATGACATGATCCTCTACATGAAAAACCCTAAAGACTCCACCAGATAATTACTAGAACTAATCAATGAATATAGTAAAGTTGCAGGATATAAAATTAACACACTGAAATCCCTTGCATTCCTATACACTGATAATGAGAAAATAGAAAGAGAAATTAAGGAAACAATTCCATTCACCATTGCAACGAAAAGAATAAAATACTTAGGAATATATCTACCTAAAGAAACTAAAGACCTATATATAGAAAACTATAAAACACTGGTGAAAGAAATCAAAGAGGACACTAATAGATGGAGAAATATACCATGTTCATGGATTGGAAGAATCGATATAGTGAAAATGAGTATACTACCCAAAGCAATTTATAGATTCAATGCAATCCCTATCAAGCTACCAACAGTATTCTTCACAGAGCTAGAACAAATAATTTCACAATTTGTATGGAAATACAAAAAACCTCGAATAGCCAAAGCTATCTTGAGAAAGAAGAACGGAACTGGAGGAATCAACCTGCCTGACTTCAGGCTCTATTACAAAGCCACAGTCATCAAGACAGTATGGTACTGGCACAAAGACAGAAATATAGATCAATGGAACAAAATAGAAAGCCCAGAGATAAATCCACGCACATATGGACACCTTATCTTTGACAAAGGAGGCAAGAATATACAATGGATTAAAGACAATCTCTTTAACAAGTGGTGCTGGGAAAACTGGTCACCACTTGTAAAAGAATGAAACTAGAGCACTTTCTAACACCATACACAAAAATAAACTCAAAATGGATTAAAGATCTAAAGGTAAGACCAGAAACTATAAAACTCCTAGAGGAGAACATAGGCAAAACACTCTCTGACATACATCATAGCAGGATCCTCTATGACCCACCTCCCAGAATATTGGAAATAAAAGCAAAAATAAACAAATGGGACCTAATTAACCTTAAAAGCTTCTGCACAACAAAGGAAACTATAAGCAAGGTGACAAGACAGCCTTCAGAATGGGAGAAAATAATAGCAAATGAAGCAACAAACAAACAACTAATCTCAAAAATATACAAGCAACTCCTACAGCTCAATTCCAGAAAAATAAATGACCCAGTCAAAAAGTGGGCCAAAGAACTAAATAGACATTTCTCCAAAGAAGACATACAGATGGCTAACAAACACATGAAAAGATGCTCAACATCACTCATTATCAGAGAAATGCAAATCAAAACCACCATAAGGTACCATTTCACACCAGTCAGAATGGCTGCGATCCAAAAGTCTACAAGCAATAAATGCTGGAGAGGGTGTGGAGAAAAGGGAACCCTCTTACACTGTTGGTGGGAATGCAAACTAGTACAACCACTATGGAGAACAGTGTGGAGATTACTTAAAAAACTGGAAATAGAACTGCCTTATGACCCAGCAATCCCACTGCTGGGCATACACACTGAGGAAACCAGAAGGGAAAGAGACACGTGTACCCCAATGTTCATCGCAGCACTGTTTATAATAGCCAGGACATGGAAGCAACCTAGATGTCCATCAGCACATGAATGGATAAGAAAGCTGAGGTACATATACACATGGAGTATTACTCAGCCATTAAAAAGAATACATTTGAATCAGTTCTAATGAGGTGGATTAAACTGGAGCCTATTATACAGAGTGAAGTAAGCCAGAAAGAAAAACACCAATACAGTATACTAATGCATATATATGGAATTTAGAAAGATGGTAACAATAACCCTGTATACGAGATAGCAAAGGAGACACTGATGTATAGAACAGTCTTTTTTTTTTTTAATTTTTAAACTTTACATAATTGTATTAGTTTTGCCAAATATCAAAATGAATCCACCACAGGTATACATGTGTTCCCCATCCTGAACCCTCCTCCCTCCTCCCTCCCCATACCATCCCTCTGGGTCGTCCCAGTGCACCAGCCCCAAGCATCCAGTATCGTGCATCGAATCTGGACTGGCGACTCGTTTCATATATGATATTATACATGTTTCAATGCCATTCTCCCAAATCATCCCACCCTCTCCCTCTCCCACAGAGTCCATAAGACTGTTCTGTATAGAACAGTATATATGTATAATATCATATATGAAACGAGTCACCAGTCCAGATTTGATGCACGATACTGGATGCTTGGGGCTGGTGCACTGGGACGACCCAGAGGGATGGTATGGGGAGGGAAGAGGGAGGAGGGTTCAGGATGAGGAACACATGTATACCTGTGGCGGATTCATTTTGATATATGGCAAAACCAATACAATATTGTAAAGTTAAATAAAATAAAATTAAAAAAAAAAAAAAAAAAGTAAAACTAACACATTCCCCTGCCTGAGGCTTGCCTATCTAGGGAACACTTGCAAGGATTGAAGAGTTGTTTTGCTTTGTTTCCTCACCTCCCCGCCATCTCTGATCCATAAAAGAACCTGGAAACCAGGTCTAAAAGAACTTGGCAACCAGGTCTAAAAGAACCTGGCAACCAGGTCCTGACAAGACGGTTATTTTGAGGTACTAGCCTGTCATCTTCTTGGGCAGCTGGCTCCCCAATTAAAGTCTCCTCCTTGCCTCAACCCCTCATCTCATGGATTCATTGGCCTGTCGTGCCAAGAGCAGAGCGAGCATGGACTCAGTAACACAACAATTTCAATAGTATATGTGAACTTTGACCTGTATAGCTCCACCCCTACACCATCTTAAAGCTGCTATGAATGGAGTAAGGGGGCCAGAAGCTAAGGGATGCAGAAAGCTCTAAAAGTTGGAAAAGGTGCTGCAACTAAAGCACAGCCAAATAAATAAATATAAATAAATTAAGAAAATAAAAGAAAGTAGAACTTTGATATGGCTAAGAGACATCTCTCCCTCTAGCCCTTTACAAATATCCAGCTGTGCAAAAGCCCCGTTTTCTTGAGTTACTTTTATACCAGCACTAGCAGCTGATTGTGAAATAAAGTTTTCGTTGCTTCCCCTAAGTTAAAATGAGTACAGGGACTTCCCTGGTGGTCCAGGGACTAAGACTTTGCACTCCCAATGCAGGAGGCCCAGGTTTGATCCCTGGTCAGGGAACCAGATGCCACATGCTGCAACTAAGACCTGGCACAGCCAGATAAATATTAAAAAAAAAAATGAGAGAGAGGGGAAAGCAGAACTGGGCTCACCCACCATTTAAGGGCCAGGAACTGACCATGACTCAAACACGTGCCCCAGTGTACTTGTCTACTTGAGTCATTAATAGATCTTGTTTTGTAGCGTCATTGTGAGGTCTAAGTGAGTTTATACAGGTCGAGAGCTTAGGTGAGTGCCTAGCACATTCCAGTGCTCTGTTACGATTGCTATTTCAGAGTACAGGCTTGTTAGCCTAACTTAGACTTTAGTCATTGTCATAATGACCTCAGGAAAAGCATTCCTCTGAGTTCTGCAGACTTGCACACTTGGGCAAGATGGGCTCTACTGGGCAGGTAGCATTCTCTCAGGGGTTAGGGTTAGCTTCTCTGGTTTTGCCCAGTATGAACACAAGTCTCTTGAATTCATCCCAATTTGACTTGATTCTCTAGGCATGCTCCATGTCACACTAACATCTGGGAAGGGAAAGCATGGATGGTCTGTCTCTGGGTGGCTGAGTCAAAAGTGGGACCTGCCGTTAGACACTGGGGATTGGGAAAAGAGAAGTATTCTGACCAGAGTGAGAAAAGAAAGCATTCTGTGTGTGTCCTGGAGTTGCATGTACTTATCTGTAACACTTGTCATTATAGGTTGAATTGTGTCCTCACTCCAAAAGTTCAAAAGCTGGATTCCTAACCCCCAAGACTTCAGAATGTGATCTGATTAGGAACGAGAGTCTTTGCAGATGTACTTAGTGAAGACGAGGTCATACTGAAGTAGGGTGGGCCCCTAATCCCACAGGACTGGTGCCCTTTTAAAGGGGAAATTTGGACCTAGGTCTGCACACAGGGAGGATGCCCTGTGAAGACTGGGGTTATGCGACCACAAGCAAAGGAAGTACTAGACATTCAGAGAGAGGTCTGGGGCAGACCCTCCCCCAAACCGGCAGAGGTGCATGGCTGTGCCATCATTTTGACTTCAGACTGTCAGTCTCTAAAAAGACAACGTATTTCTGTTGTCCTGAGCCAAAGTTTGCAGCGCTTTGTTGTGGCAGCCCTAGGAAACAAATACATGTGTAGAAAACCTGTGTTGTTGTTCAGTCGCTAAATTGTGTCTGACTCTTTGTGATTCCATGGACTGCATCGAACCAGGCTCCTCTGTCCTCCACTGCCTCCCGGAGTCTGCTCAAACTCATGTCCATTGAGTCAGTGATGCTGATAACCATCTTGCCCCCTTCTCCTCCTGCCCTCAATCTTTTCCAGTCTTTTCCAATGAGTTGGCTCTTTGCAGTAGGTGACCTGCCAAAGTACTGGAGCTTCAGCTTCAGCTTCAGCTTCCATTATTCACTGGAACAACATATTTCTTCCAATGAATATTCAGAGTCGAGAAAAGCTAGGTTGCTGCAAAAAGAATCTGTCCGCAGTGTCATAATGTACTGTCTGAGGCCCTGTTCCACTCAGAAGGTGAGCATTAATAAAAATATGAAATTAAACTTGTCACCAGCCTTTAATAACCACTCCATAGAGCAGGACTTCCCACTCCTATAAATTGTTGATGGGAGTGTGCCCTGATGCAGTCGTGCTGGAGGGCAGTTAGACAGTATCTATCAATAACACACACATCCTTTTGACACAGAAATTTCATGCACAGGACTTGATTCTATACACATACTTGCATTAATTGCAAAGATCCATGCACACAGATATTCAACGCAGCATTTGTTGATAATAGCCAAAACATGGGGGAAAAAGAAACTCTAGATCCTTTAGTAATTATGACACACCCACACAGAATAATATGCAGTGGATAGGCATTCCCAGAACAATCTCTATGCTAATGTTTAAACTCTCCAGGCCTAATTGTTAATATGGGGGAAAAAACATAGATCAATAAGTATAGCATGTAACAATTCATGTTTTTAAAAAACGAGAATTTCCTGGTGGTCCAGTGGTTAGGACTCTGCACTTTCACTGCCAAGGACCAGAGTTCAGTCCTTGATCAGGAAGCTAAGATCCTGCAAGCCTTGGTGTGATCCAAAAAAAAAAAAAAAAAGAGTAACAAGACGTTAAAGATGGTGGGGGAGGGAAGAAGAGGTTTGTTAAAACAAAATTATGCTAGAATCAAGAAAGTGGAGAACTTGTTTCAATCTACTTCAAAGAAATTGTTCAGAGGCACTCCTGAAACCAGCTGCTTACAAAGAGAAGTTCTCTCTTTGCAAGACAATCTGTAGAGCCAGATTTGGGTTATTACAACTCAGGGCTATACTGTTTCCCTTATCAGGACCTCAACACTTAGTGTTGGTAAGAATTTCCCTTTGGAGAAGTAGATTTTTTTCTGGAAGAATGATAGAGACATAGGTGCTCCCACTGCTGCTGCTGCTGCTGCTAGGTCACTTCAGTCGTGTCCAACTCTGTGCAACCCCAGAGACGGCAGCCCACCAGACTCCCCCGTCCTGGGATTCTCCAGGCAAGAACACTGGAGTGGGTTGCCATTTCCTTCTCCAATGCAGGAAAGTGAAAAGTGAAAGTGAAGCCGCTCAGTCGTGTCCGACTCTTAGCAATCCCATGGACTGCAGCCCTCTAGGCTCCTTCATCCATGGGATTTTCCAGGCAAGAGTACTGGAGTGGGGTGCGATTGCCTTCTCCAAGGTGCTCCCACAGTACCACTCTTTTTATTTTCACTTGTTCCCTAATGACTTGATACTTTATGGAGGGCTGAAAACCCTCAGGACAACTCCAACTACCAAACCAAAAGATGGCATTCACCATATAAACAGGGCATTGTCACAAACAAGGGGTCAAAACAGACAACTGACCCCCCTAGACAAGGACTACCCAAAGGACTGAACATCAGCCTTTCAAAATCAGCCTTTTTTTTCTAATCATTAAAATAATTTATTGAGCACCAATTGGCTATATGCCACATTGGTCACCATGATATGACCCTTGCCCTCATAATTTCTTTTAACTGAGATCTAATTCACACAGCATAAAAATCACTCTGCTGCCTCCTGCTTTTAAGTATAACTGTTATACTAGCCAGGGCTTCCCTGATGGCTCAGATGGTAAAGAATCCGCTTGCAATTCGGGAGATCTGGGTTCAAGCCCTGGGTTGGGAAGATCTGCTGAAGGAGGGCATGGCAACCCACTCTAGTATTCTTGCCTGGAGAATCCCCATGGAGAGAAGAGCCCAGCAGGCTATAGTCGATGGGGTCACAAAGAGTCAGACACGACTGAGCGACTAAACCCACACAGATTATACTAACCAACTGGGACAGCACATTTACTCATTGAGCTCCCTAACAGCATACTTTGCAACCGAGCCACGTTAAAGACGAACAAACAAGTACGATGCTTCAAGTGCAGAAAGCTCAGACAACCAAGACTGTCTTGTGTGCTGACCAGGTCCCCTCCAGCAGGTCCCCACTGCCTCTGAGCCCCATCTCACGCCTTCTCCCACCGTTTCCAGATCCAGCTGCCTCCCCACCTCAGTGCTTTCCCCACCAGGCCCTTCCTGACTCAGTCCAGGCTCCTGTCATTGCTTCTTCCCGAAGGCTCTTCTCCCAGACCTTTGCAAGGTCAGGGTCTTGTTCAGGTCACAGTCTAAAAGCTCCCTCCTCAGAAGGGCTTTCTCACCTCACCTAATGTGGTGATCTCCCCTCACCTCATCTTACCTTGTCCAAGCCCTTAGCAGAGCTTGTCGTTATTTTTTTTTTCATTTATTCATTCATTTATTTCAGTGCTCTCCATCTCCCATCCAGCAGATACCAAACTCCAGGAAGGCAAGGAATTCGTCTCTATTATTAATACTTAGTAGAGTGTAGGGTTAACGAAAGTCTTTGACTGTGTGGATCACAATAAACTGTGGAAAATTCTGAAAGAGATGGGAATCCAAGACCACCTGACCTGCCTCTTGAGAAACCTATATACAGGTCAGGAAGCAACAGTTAGAACTGGACATGGAACAACAGACTGGTTCCAAATAGGAAAAGGAGTACGTCAAGGCTGTATATTGTCACCCTGCTTCTTTAACTTCTATGCAGAGTACATCATGAGAAACGCTGGGCTGGAAGAAGCACAAGCTAGAATCAAGATTGCCTGGAGAAATATCAATAACCTCAGATATGTAGATGACACCACCTTATGGCAGAAAGTGGTGGTGGTGGTGATGATTTAGTCACTAAGTCGTGTCTTACTCTTGTAACCCCATGGACTGTAGCCTGTCAGGCTCCTCTGTCCGTGGGATTCTCCAGGCAAGAATACTGGAGGGCGTTGCCATTTCCCTCTCCAGGGGATCTTCCCGACCCAGGAATCGAACACAGGTCTCCATGGCAGAAAGTGAAGAGGAACTAAAAAGCCTCTTGATGAAAGTGAAAGAGGAGAGTGAAAAAGTTGGCTTAAAGCTCAACATTCAGAAAACGAAGATCATGGCATCTGGTCCCATCACTTCATGGGAAATAGATGGAGAATCAGTGGAAACAGTGTCAGACTTTGTTTTTTGGGGCTCCAAAATCACTGCAGATGCTGATTGCAGCCATGAAATTAAAAGACACTTACTCCTTGGAAGGAAAGTTATGACCAACCTAGATAGCATATTCAAAAGCAGAGACATTACT
This sequence comes from Bos grunniens, assembly GCF_055505025.1. Classification (NCBI taxonomy): domain Eukaryota; kingdom Metazoa; phylum Chordata; class Mammalia; order Artiodactyla; family Bovidae; genus Bos; species Bos grunniens. The sequence goes on along the minus strand of NC_141190.1, from coordinate 39,851,009 downwards.
TTGCCAACAAGTCTGTCTAGACAAGGCTATGGTTTTTCCAGTAGTCATGTATGGATGTGAGAGTTGGACTGTGAAGAAAGCTGAGCACCAAAGAATTGATGCTTTTGAACTGTGGTGTTGGAGAAGATTCTTGAGAGTCCCTTGGACTGCAAGGAGATCCAACCAGTCCATTCTAAAGGAGATAAGTCCTGGGATTTCTTTGAAAGGAATGATGCTAAAGCTGAAACTCCAGTACTTTGGCCACCTCATGGGAAGAGTTGACTTATTGGAAAAGACTCTGATGCTGGGAGGGATTGGGGGCAGGAGGAAAAGGGGACGACAGAGGATGAGATGGCTGGATGGCATCACCGACTCAATGGATTTGAGTTTGAGTGAACTTCGGGAGTTAGTGATGGACAGAGAGGACTGGCGTGCTGCAATTCATGGGGTCGCAAAGAGTCAGACATGACTGAGTGACTGAACTGAACTGAACAGTGTAGGACCTCAACAATGCACACAGTGCATGAATCTGCTTTTAAGGTTTTCCTAGCTAACACTAGGGTTTCCCCAGTGGCTCAGCAGTAAAGAATTCACCTTCAACACAGGAGACATGGGAGACTCATGTTCAATCCCTGGGACAGAAAGATCCCCTGGAGGAGGACATGCAACCCACTCCAGCATTCCTGCCAGGACATCCCATGGATAGAGCAACCTGGCGAGCTACAGTCCATAGGGTTGCAAAGAGTCGGACATGACTGAAGCGACTGAGCACAGCTAAGACTGACATTAAACTCTGGGGCTTTAGGGACTTCCCTTATGGTTCAGGGGCTAAGACTCTGTACTCCCCATGCAAGAGGCCCAGGTTCAATCCCTGGTCAGGGAACTAGATCCCACATGCCAGAGCTACAACCCAGCATGGCCAAATAAATAAATAAAAATAACTATTAAAAAAAAAAAGACTTTGGGGCTCTAATCAGCCATTATCCACATGTTACAACAGATCCTGAATTGCTCTCTAAGGAAAAATTTGGCCCTGCCAACAGGTACTTTTGTGACCCACCTCTGTGGGCGGGCGGACCATCCTCAGCACAGGCACTTGTCCTGGTGAGACTCCCGGTTTTCTTAAGAGGATGCCCATCTCATCTCCAGTCAAGGAATTGGCCCTTAAAGGTTGACTTGGTCAGTGCTATGTCTCTACTTGTCGGAGAACAGACCACCAGTACTCAGTACTAGCTTATACTTAGCAACCAGAACTTAATTGCAAAAAGTAATATTGGTGAAAAACTGCTTAGAGAACACACCGCCCACTCTTTCCTTCGGTTTTAAATGCAACCTTTCAAGTCAGCCAGATCTTTGGAAAGAATAATTGAACCATTTTTGCTTCCCATATACAAGTTTTTACTAAACTATATTTTTTCACCATATTTGACCTACACTGAAAGACACTATGAAAAACAACCCTGGGAAGCTCATCATTATATATTATTATATATTCCATATGGGTGTTTTTGAGGATATTATTTGCTACATCACACTGGGCCTCCTATTGAAGACCCACAGGAGAAATGTCTCCACTCTCGGTAACAAAAATAGCTGCACTTCTCCAAACCACTGGTTTGCTTTTAATCTTTTACATGTCATGAATCTTATTTATTCCTGAGCTTTAGGGGCTGAGAAGCTCAGCCACACACTTGGGATCATAACAAGGGCACTTTATGTGCAAACCTCACCTTGGGCTTCTTCAGGTCTTTCATATTCTTATTTTCCTTTGACCTCAATTTCTTTACTCATCTTTTTTTTTTTTTTTTTTTAGTCTTGTTAAAATAAATGTATTGTTATCGAGATTCTAATATCTTTCCTGGAATAAGGCAGGGCGTCTACATTTAAAAAGTTAAGATTTTGGCAGGTTGTACCATGTTACACAAAACAGTGATATGGGGCCCACTGGGGCAGCCTGACTTAAAACGCAGACCTCATAGCATTCCTGGGTTTGGTTATGAGGTTCCAGAGTCACCCCCAGGACTGCTGAGACTCAGCCCCGAAAAGAAGTCCATGTTAGTGGGGCTGAGTTATCCATCTGTTGCATAAGAGATGTTCCATAATGTCAGGAGCGTCAGCAGCATAGAAAGCACCCAGCAGCTTCCAACATGAGGACCAAGCCAGCACCATCCTTGGGTCCTCGCCACCCCCATGCCACGCTGTTCCATGCACGAGAGGGAAGTACACCACACGCTGAGGTGTGCCCTGCACCCCAGGACCTCACTAGTTCCTACAGCTTCCACTAGTAGCCATGCCCTCTACAGGGCTAAGTTCTTGAATCCGAACTTGGGCAAATCCGCAAGGTGGGAGCCTTGCTGTCCTCCTCAATCCAGGTTCTCCCTCAGCTCAGACACAAAAATCTCTCCTCAGCCACTTCCAGTCCATAGCCCTCTGTCCACCCCATGCCCAGACATGTCTGAACACTAGGTTCAGCTCACTGTATACACACACACACACGCACACACACACAGATGCACGTACTTCTGAAACTTAAGTAAAAGAGAAGGAAGGGAAAGGATTATAAGATATTTGGATCAGAAGGGTCAAGAGGAAGGAGATCCATGCACAGAAAATGAAGAGAATAAATATAATAACTTGAATTACTTTTATGAGCCTTCAGTCAGTCAGTTCAGTCACTCAGTCATGTCCGACTCTTTGCGACCCCATGAACTGCAGCACGCCAGGCCTCCCTGTCCATCACCAACTCCCGGAGTTCACTCAAACTCACGACCATCGAGTCGGTGATGCCATCCAGCCATCTCATCCTCTGTCATCACCTTTTCCTCCTGCCCCAAATCCCTCCCAGCATCAGAGTCTTTTCCAGTGAGTCAACTCTTCTCATGAGGTGGCCAAAGTATTGGAGTTTCAGCTCTAGCATCATTCCTTCCAAAGAACACCCAGGACTGATCTCCTTTAGAATGGACTGGCTGGATCTCCTTGCAGTCTAAGGGACTCTCAAGAGTCTTCTCCAACACCACAGTTCAAAAGCATCAATTCTTTGGTGCTCAGCTTTCTTTATAGTCCAACTCTCACATCCATACATGACCACTGGAAAAACCATAGCCTTGACTAGACGGACCTTTGTTGGCAAAGTAATGTCTCTGCTTTTGAATATGCTATCTAGGTTGGTCATAACTTTCCTTCCAAGGAGTAAGCATCTTTTAATTTCATGGCTGCAATCAACATCTGCAGTGATTTTGGAGCCCCCAAAAATAAAGTCTGACACTGTTTCCACTGTTTCCCCATCTATTTCCCATGAAGTGATGGGACCAGATGCCATGATCTTCGTTTTCTGAATGTTGAGCTTTAAGCCAACTTTTTCACTCTCCTCTTTTACTTTCATCAAGAGGCTTTTTAGTTCCTCTTCACTTTCTGCCATGGAGACCCGGGTTCGATTCCTAGGTCTGGAAGATTCCCTGGAGAGGGAAATGGCAACCCACTCCAGTATTCTTGCCTGGAGAATCCCATGGACAGAGGAGCCTGGCAGGCTACAGTCCATGGGGTCACAAGAGTTGGACACAATTTAGTGACTAAATCACCACCACCACTTTCTGCCATAAGGTGGTGTCATCTACATATCTGAGGTTATTGATATTTCTCCCGGCAATCTTGATTCCAGCTTGTGCTTCTTCCAGCCCAGCATTTCTCATGATGTACTCTGCATAGAAGTTAAAGAAGCAGGGTGACAATATACAGCCTTACGTACTCCTTTTCCTATTTGGAACCAGTCTGTTGTTCCATGTCCAGTTCTAACTGTTGCTTCCTGACCTGTATATAGGTTTCTCAAGAGGCAGGTCAGGTGGTCTGGTATTCCCATCTCTTTCAGAATTTTCCACAGTTTATTTTGATCCACACAGTCAAAGGCTTTGGCATAGTCAATAAAGAAGAAGTAGATGTTTTTCTGGAACTCTCTTACCTTTTCCATGATCCAGAGGATGTTGGCAATTTGATCTCTGGTTCCTCTGCCTTTTCTAAAACCAGCTTGAACATCTGGAAATTCACAGTTCACATATTACTGAAGCCTGGCTTGGAGAATTTTGAGCATTTTGTGAGATGAGTGCAATTGTGTGGTAGTTGGAGAATTCTTTGGCATTGCCTTTCTTTGGGATTGGAATGAAAACTGACCTTTTCCAGTCCTGTGGCCACTGCTGAGTTTTCCAAATTTGCTGTCATATTGAGTGTAGCACTTTCACAGCATCATCTTTCAGGATTTGAAATAGCTCATCTGGAATTCCATCACCTCCAGCAGCTTTGTTCATAGTGATGCTTTCTAAGGCCCACTTGACTTCACATTCCAGGATGTCTGGCTCTAGGTGAGTGATCACACCATCATGATTATGGCCTTAGGAAGGAAGATAAGTTCTCTTCAAATGCCAACAAAAACATTCCAGCCTCTATTGGTATTCTTTGCAGCAAAATTTCTTCCTAGAAAAAAAATTCCAGCCTCTATTTAAAAAATGTAGCCAAATCATAATTTCATATGGTTTCATTCCTTGTCTAATCGGTTTCTGCCCCAATCACTCTTGAGGGATTGTCCTCTCCTCTCCATCCACAGATCTGCAGTGGCAATGATCATATTCATACAGAAAGACCTCCCTCCAGTTCCCCGACCACAGACCAAAAGCCTCTACATCAGGGATTTGGCATGAAGACCAAGCGAGGCCACCTAGCCTTCCTAGGGCGGGTTTGGGCGGTTGAAAATCGCAGACGCTGTTGGCAGCAGCTTTCCACGCACTCGGTTCCTGGCTCTAGTCTTTGTTGGGACCCAGTCAGGTCCCTGTTCTTGGGTCCTGCCATAGACCCCAAGACCCTTCCGAAGAGTTCTATCTGCTGAAACGATTTTCACTATTTGCAGCTAAAAGAGTATTAATTAGAAGACATCTAATAAGCCATAGATGATTGTTAGAGGACCTTGAAAGGAAAAGAGCAAAGGATAATAAATACACAATACATAATAGATGGGTGGATTGATAAACAGATGACAAATAAAGCAAATCTGCATCTAGAAGGAAGCAGAGACGCTGGAGGACTATGGGCACAGAATTCTCCTGCAAAACTAGTAATATCAAGATGACAGAAAGGAGAAGTTACCCTAAGAAAGGAAACTGGCCCTTGACAAGTGTATTGGGAACATACAGAAAGACACCCGCTGTCTCAGGAGTGGCCTCCCTTACTGGCAGCTCAAAATGCATGTGTGCTAAGTCGCTTCAGTCATGTCTGACTCTTTGTGACCCCATGGACGATAGCCCATCAGGCTCCTCTGTTCATGGGATTCCCCAGGCAAGAGTACTAGAGTGGGTTGCCATACCCTTCTCCTGGGTTGGGAAGGGATTGAACCCATATCTCATATCTTCTGCGTTGGCCGGCAGGGTTCTTTACCACTAGCAACACCTAGGAAACCCTACAGGTCAAAAGCTCGCAAATCTCTCAGCCAACAGCTCTCTTCCTAGGAGGAGCCTGAGATGACACAGCAGATGGGAAAATGCTTCACAAAGCGGCATTGCTCTTCCTCCAGTGCAAGGGAAAGAAGTCAACATTTACTTATCATCACCCCTTTTTCTTATTGAATATGTAGAAGGACAAAGAGAGAGAAACTAATGAAAGAGAATCAAAATTTTCTAAAATTGAAGCAAAAAATTAACAGCACCCAGAATCTTGACCTCATGGTTCCTGTGTGGAAAGCTTTTCTGTGATTTCCTATTACCCACGATGGAGTCCAAGACTTGAAGACATATGGTCCCTGCCACTTGGCGCACGTCCTCTGTCATCCCCCCAGCCCTCCCCCTGGGCACCAGTGACACCAAATGCCCAAGCTCGCCTGCTCGCCACGACGGTCCCCACCCTGCTCCCAGTGGGCCACCTCCAGCGACCTCCCTCCTTGGTGACTTGGGGTTTTTTGTCTCCTTCTCTCTCTCTTTGAATCACTTTGGTCTTTTCAAGTTCCTCAACCATCAACTTTGCCTCTTTAGATGACTCTTCTTTGTCCTGTCAATTTCTCTCAAATTTATTGCTTCTTTGTCTAAAAAGCATAAAAGCTGCTTGCTTTGGCCACTTCTTAGGTCATATTTCTTTAAGACTTCCATGTGCAAGAACTAAAATTAGTTTCTTTTTCTCCTGTTAATCTGTCTGGTTTAGGTGTACCAATTCTCTACTCTCAGTGTGTTCTGCACAAAGTCAGACCACGAGCTCGCTGAGAAGAGGGACTCGGCCCCCTAGAGCCAGTGCTTTCTGTGGCTGGTCTTAGAAACTCCATAGATGTTTGTTGGACACATATGTGAATTGTCAAAAAGGTAAATTCCTGCTGGTAACCTATGTAATTGTTATTAGTCATTGTCAACCAACTTTTTTTTAAATTTCTGATCATTGTCAGCTATATTTTTTTTAATTTCATTTAAATTTTTTAAAATGTTCTTGCCCATGAAATTCTATTTCTCAGCAGTCAACTTCAGTCAATTTCATCCATATTCATCATGCTTAGAATCTCTGGCACCCCTTCTTCCAGCAAAGCAGATTTTTCCTTTTGAATTTGCAACTGCTCCATTTATCAACATTATGTTGCTCTGAAATATAAAGCTGTACTCATTATCATGGTCTTGATGTTACCTGGTGACATGAACGCTTAATTCTAAACCATCTCATATATTTCAGATGGATTTTTTTTCTCAAAGAACTGAACTTGAGTGACATGGTTGGCATTTATTTAAATAACAATAATACGGACCTTTTACTGCACCCTTAAGTAGCTAGGCCTGGACTGAGCATTTTATGTATACCATCTCATACAATACTCACATTAACCCTTAGGAATTATTGCCACCTTACAGATGAGATTGATATTTAGAGACGTTAAGTAACTTGTTCAATGTGATGCAGATGCTAAGTGGTAGAACCCAGAACCAAGGGCGTCAGATTCAAAATCACCCACAGTCCCTATCAGTGAGTGGGTGCCTAAGAAAAAGATGGACTGAGAATGGTGTGATCAGGACCCAAAAGGACGGTAAGAAAATTGACGAAAAACAAGGGGCTACATTTCATTATGTTCCCATGCACCTTTTTCATTGTTCTAAGAATATTTGTGTCTTTTGTTACTCTCTTGTTACCTGTCATAAAACTGGAAACTGGAACCTGAGGCTAGGAGTGAATGGAAGAGCATTATTCCTTGCTTCTCCACTGGAATTTGACATGAAACCATATATCTAAGACCACATTAGGAATCTCCTGAAAGCAATAAAGTTGCAAACCAGATTACCAGCAGCAAAGCCAATCACCTTGGGGTTCGTGAGGTCTGTATTCTCTGAGACTAGGTGTAAACTGTAAATCACCAAGACTTGAGAAGATAATGAACAGCCCTTGGGGGCTCCCTGTGGAGGCAGAGACAGAGGCACTGTTCTGTGCAACCCCACTTGGGCTTCCCGTGGCCACATCCCTAAAAATCACACTGATGCTCCAACAAATGGCCAGTGAAGATTCTCTTCTGATTAACTGACATAGAGTGGTTTAAAAAAAAAAATCTGAATCTGAGCATGCAATCTGCTTGACTGGTTCTTATTAGGGTGAATTTCTCCATTGGGTCAGAAAAGGAAAAGTTTTACAAGTGCTGAGTCCAGATATTTTAAATGAATCAAAAGAGTGTATCAAATTTTGATGGCAGAAAATAGGTCAGCTCTTATCTTTTTGTTTTTTCAAGGGAAAGGTCTCAGTGGTAAGGTCTTGGAATACGCCCCACCCCTGAAAAGTCTTGTCATTGGAGGACTTAAAACTGAAGTCTAAGGATTCCTCCATCTTTGACTTCTTATCAGTATAAGTAAGTAGGAGGAAATGTAGTTTATTTGTAGAATTTCACTGTGGGTTGTTTCAGGAAAGCTGACTTGATAAAAATCTATTGAAAAGTCTACTGAATAAAGACAAATGTTTTGTGGCAGGCAAGTGTACATATGAAAAGAAATGTTTTTCTACTGAATTATGGATGATTTTTTTAAATGATAACTATGAAACAAGGCTTCCCTGGTGGTTCAGAGGGTAAAGCAACTGCCTGCAATGCAGGAGACTCAGGTCTGATCCCCAGGTCAGGAAGATCTGCTGGAGAAGGCAATGGCTACCCACTTCAGTATTTTTGCCTGGGAAATCCCAGGGACAGAGGAGCCTGGCGGGCTACAGTCCATAGGGTCTGAGCAACTAACACTTCCACTTTTCATGAAGCAAGGCAGGGTTGGAAACACTGCTAATCAGTGTATATTACGCCTTGTCTAGTCAATCTTGAGAACCAAAGTGAGTCAGGGCAGAGCCATTCCAGTCTCCATCACAGACTAGCCAATTGCCAGGAACACGTTTCTCTTTCCCTCTCCTACAGAACTATTGGTACTCCCCTGCTGTGTGTACATGGAGTGACTCTTCCTCAAAGAATCCTGCCATCATGTGAGTTGCCACATTAGTGCCCTATGCATCTAATTCCGAAACAAAACATTCAGCCGGAGGTGAGAACAGCCCAAACGTCCATGAACAGATGAATGGATCAACCAAATGTGGCAGATCCGTACAACAGAATATTATTCAACCGTAAAAATGAATGGAGTTTTAATACACACCACTATGTGGATAAACCATAAACTTGAATGGAGTTTTAATACATGCTGCTATGTATAAACTTCTAATAAAATATTAGAATAAACATTATTCTAAGTGAAATAAGCCACAAAAATGTCGCATATTATATGATTTCATTTATATGAATATAGAGTAGATAAATCCACAGACAGAACATGCAGAGGGCTGCTGCCAGGATCTAGGGAGAGGGGGGAATAGAAAGCAGCTGCTTAATGTGTCTAGTATTTCCTTGTGGGTGATGAAAATGTTTGGAACGAGACACTGAATATACTAAACGCCACTGAATTTTTCACTTTAAAATGGTCAATTTTACGTCCTGTGACTTTCACTTCAATCAAAAAGAATTTTGCAGTAAAACAAAGATTTTACTTTATGTCTTTTAAAGATGTCATATGGAAATTTTAATACAAAAGTAAGAGGACAGTGTGATAAATGCTTCTAATAAAACCAAAATTATGAGAGCAGGCCTCTCATCCTCCACAGCACTCAAAAGTGAAGCATAAAATCTTCTGGAAGGGTCATAATCTTCTGAGGCAATATGAATTTAATCAAAGAACTATGCATTTAGTGCAGCAGGAAAACTCTCAGCCACAATATTCTACTTTTCAATATTTTTTTGCAAAAAAAAAAAAACCCTTGAAATGGCAACACGTCCAAGAAAGTTCTTTCTTTTGCTATGTCTATCTCTTGTTGAGCCAGCTGAGGGTGGGAGATCAAAGCTGTTCCCCCACTTTAGATGGCTTCTAGGCTTCTTGCATGAAGAAAGCAATGGCACCCCACTCCAGTACTCTTGCCTGGAAAATCCCATGGATGGAGGAGCCTGGTGGGCTGCAGTCTATGGGGTCGCTAGGAGTCAGACACGACTGAGCGACTTCACTTTCACTTTTCACTTTCATGCATTGGAGAAGGAAATGGCAACCCGCTCCAGTGTTCTTGCCTGGAGCATCCCAGGGACGGGGGAGCCTGGTGGGCTGCCGTCTCTGGGGTCGCACAGAGTCGGATACGACTGAAGTGACTTAGCAGCAGCAGGCTTCTTGCAAGCACTGGGCTCCATAGCGCTCACAAGCTTATTTGAAGTCATAAACCTGCCTCTGTACTCAGGGTCCAACCTCGCCACATACAGAAACCTGAGTTTTAACTAAATTAGGGAATCTGAGAACCCTGGAAAGTTCACTTTGTGCTGTTTCAAGCTTCATAAGATTTGCTTTATAGCATGCCTACACAAAACTCTAAGGAAAGTTCTATACAAGTCATCAGTTATGAATCCCAGGCTACTCATCTCATCTCTTACCTCCCCAAGTAACACCCTGCAATGTGAAATACTTGGCTTGTAAAGTGATTTATCAGGACTCTAAAATAACTCTGCTGACCATGATCAGAATGGCATCTAATTGACTTAAGCATGTTCAAAGCCAACTCAGTGGACAAAAGAGTGGGTGTGTTTTCTAGTGGAACTCTTTCCACATAGAACAATCTGGGAGCATTATTAGAACTCGCAGCCTTTCCTCATACACACTCTTTCTAAGTCAAATATTTGCACAGGACAGTGGCTGGAAAATAGACATATCTGAGAACACATGCAAAGTAATCCATAAGCAATTATGCAAAGTTGGAAGCAGGAATGCAAACCTGAAAACTACACCTGTGCAGCATCTTCACTTAGAAATTCCTAGATATTGGGGGGGGGGTTGGGGGTGGCAATCTAATTTATCAACTTTGATAGGGAAACACGTGATTATTCTAAAGACTTCTTTACCTTGGGACCTATGTTTAGCAGATTCAGGCACAGATTTCACTACAATACACACACTCTGAGCTGTTTGGGTTTTCTGACCAAATCTCCTACAGTTATCTTCCTTGAGAAGCTGGAAGGAAATAAACCAAAAAAAAAAAAAACATTCATACATCAAATTGATAACTAGAAGATCCGTAACCAAAACAAGCCCTAAAGACTGGCTACCACTATATTTGTCTTCCTCCGCTCACCCTGGAGTATTCTGCACGTCTTTGTGGGGGGAAGAAATCCATCAAAATAATGAGATACTGACAGTCCATCTCTACTTGCCTCCAGCCATGAACACAGCGTTCTTCTCCTTAAATATCTCCATTCACATCCAGGAACATGAGAAAGACAGGACTTTGCATTTAGATGCTTAAACAGAGATGGACAACCTGAGTCTATAAACACCCTGGAATTTCTTACAATACGTTGTATTTAATTGCAAAACCTAGAGAGACAGTCAGAAGTTTCCTCGGGCTCTTAGAGAGACCCCTGATTCAGAAAAGCTCCAGACTTTTTATTTTAAAAGATTCCCACAAGAGGGCTTCCCTGATGGCTCAGTGATAAAGAATCCACCTTCCAGTGCAGGAGACACAGGTTGGATCCTGATCCAAGAAGATCCCACATGTGCCAGAGCAACTAAGCCTGCGCACCACAACTATTGAGCCTGTGTTCTAGAGCCAGGGAACCGCCACTGCTGAAGCCTGAGCCCCGAGAGCCTGAGCTCCGCAAGAGAAGCCACTGCAATGAGAAGCCAGCGCATCGCAGCTACAAAGTAGCTTCCGCTCAGCACAACTAGAGAAAAGCCAGCGTGGCAGTGAAGACCCAGCACAGCCAAAAATAGATAAATATTTTTTTAAAAAAAGGTTCCCATGAGAAACTGAATGACTGAGCAGAATCTAATTTAATTCAACCCAAGTTGCCACCATCTTCACCATTTTTAGAATTTCATTCCATTCGACCAAATTTTGTCATGCCTACGACGTGTCAGAACGGGAGGTAGGGCAGAGAGCCACCATAAAATCTGAAAGCAGGTCCCAGAAAAATAGGCAAACACTGTACACGAGAACCCACAATGGGAAGAAACCACGCCGGGAACTTTCTACAAAGACAATGCGTGCTCAGGCTGACCTGGCCCACCTGAGACTTGAGTTCAGACGGATTTTAGCTGGAATAAACCTCTCAAACCCTTCATCTTTCCTGAGTTTAAACTAGTGTTAGAGAGAAAGCCATAGGGTCAAAATGGCATCACTTGTGCTAAACTTACACCAAACACCTGACTTAATTGCAGTTTCAAACTTCCCCAGAAACATAATCTCAATCAACCCTCCTGGAATGTTCCAGTCAGGACCAATGAGGTAGTCTGTCATGTGGGGGCCTTCCATCCCTCCCCTCACCCACAGAAGAGGCCATCTGTTCCATAAAATCCTTACCATTGCCCTCCTCCTCCCCTCAGAAAAGATGTCCTGGCCTAAAAACAATCATTGCTCTTCTTCTGCTAATAGCTCCCTTGTCCCACCCTTCTCCCTATAAAAACATCCCATTCTGTACATCCTTCTCTGAGTGTCCTCCTAGAGGCTAGATGGAATGCTACCCGGTTCACCAGTCACTCAATGAAGTCAATTAGACCTTCAAACTTACTCGCTTGGATTCTGTTTTTAACATGTCACAGATAGATGTAGCATTGTGAGAAGGTTAGAAGTTAAATTCACATCACATGTATGCAGATACTCACAAGACTAAATTCAGTCATTAACGTATGGTGGTCCCCAAGACTCTAGTCCCACGTACAGCTTTTTGACAAGCTACTGCTGATTCATCTTATGTGATCCCAAACAGAACCAATTCTGTTCTCTAGAATCTGCTCTGGCTAGCTTCTGTTTTATCCATTCAAACCCAAAAAACATGAGTCAGATTGACATGGCCTTGTTTCTAAGATCACGTTTCAGCATGGAAAACTCAGGTCCTCCTCCTCAGCAGGTAGGTCCCACCGAGATCTCTTCCATGCCCAATTCCAGTGTATTTTTCTCATTCACTGCTGAGAGACTGTCTAGGCTTAGAGATGCTCAAGTTCACAGAGAAAGCATCAGAGCTGGACGGGGACCCCAACAGTGCTGCAGCTGCAAAACACACACTCGTAGCCCTACGCCATCCTAGCAAGCTATTGGCCCATTTTACAGTTAGGAAAACAGAGGTACGTATCTGTCTATTAATGACTTAGTCACTCACAGAGACCAGTTCTTTCCATTCCTCCATAACTGTTAGTCACAACAGTGAGTCAACCCCAAGGCAAAATTTCCAGATAAGCCCCAGGCAAGACGGTAAGCCTGGCTGCTTGCAGTTTTTCTCCCCCTCGCCCCATCTGGTCCCTCTCACCTTTCTTCTTCTTTCGCACCCCCCAGCCCTTAACCAGTCACCAGAAGCCCATTCCTTAAGCAGATCCTCTGGGGTCTGAAAACTGTCGCAGCCCCTGGTGTGTCCTGACTGGGGCTCCGTGGGGCACACTCTGTGTCACTTCACGGGAAACAGAGGTGCCCTTTTCCCTCCCTCTCCCCAAGTAAAACGTGTGCACAGCTTCGCCATAGCCTTGGAGACCACGCTTTCAGATTTGTTTCCCAGTGACCAGAAGTGTCTGTCTGTCCTTCCCATTCCTGAAGGCACTGCTGATGCTGCCATGCCAGGTGCTGGGGGCTGACACCAGACAAGCAAGGCGCTGAATCCCCTCGGTGCATCTCAGCCATTGGCTTCAACCTTGCTCCTGCCAGCCTCTCCTCTGCCAAATTCCACACGAGGTATTAGCTTCTTTACTCTGCCTCAAACCCCGAGAAAGCTATTAATGAATGGAGAACTGCTCAGAGAGCAGCAGCCACAGGCCAGGGAGACCGTGGAGCTGGAGGACTTCCAAAGGGGATGGGCTCCCAGTGGGTACCTGGAGAAGGGACACTTCAGGGCCAGCATAGGGGCAGGGCCAGGGCCTCAGGCGCATGGCTGAGTCTAGCATCTTATCAGGACAGCTTCTTAGCCAGAAACGTAGGCGGCAAAAATTAACCAGAATCCATGTCGGTTTCCATTCTCAACACCATGCTCTTTCAAAGGCTCCCTGCAGAGGTAGCCGTGTTTCCCCTGCTCCCAGTAACAAGCTCTTCAAAAGCCCCCTGCAAGGTAACTGTGTTCCCACCGGGGCTGTGTATTCCCGGAGAGGCTGCAGACAATGGCCAAGATTAAAGTGAGGTGTTGAAACACAGTCTCCTCAAAGCTGAGTTTATGATTCAACTCCCTGTCTAAAATTTCGTTCCCTTTCTTGTCCTCTCAGATCTCAACCCTGAGCTTATTGAACCTAGTCCACCAGACAGATGACTAAAATTGCTCTTGTCCATCCCACCATTATTGTACTAAAATTGCTGTTGTCGATAACATCGTTAATGTGCTGAAATTGCTGCTGTAGATATCACCTTTAACCACAAACTCGGGTTGCTTCTCCAGGTCAAGATGAATTAACAGACCCCCAAGCCATGGACCACCTGGCCAGAGAATCATAAACCACAGATATCCTGACTTCAAAACCTCAATTAAGGAAAGTCATAGAAACGTCACATGATTGATCCTGGTCTCTTTCTTCTTTCCCTTTTTAAGAAAAAAAAAGAAAAATCCTAACTCAAAGACCAAGTTGGAGTGGATCTGAGGCTTGTTGCCCACTCCCTTGCTTGGTGTGCTGCAATAAATCCTGACTTTGCTGCAGACTTACTTTGTGGCTGTCAGAGTCTGGCTTTTTGTGCCGCAGACGCACAAGCCCTTTTGGTTACAGATCAGTCAGCATCAACCCTGTGTCTTAGCAGCTGGGGATGAGGCTGCTTGCATTCAAGTTCAGCTCTGGCGCCGTCTGCTGGCCGTGTTGTGCATCGTCTCGTCTCTGTACCAGAAAATGGGATGATTGTTAACAGCAGTCCCCTCGTGGGACTGAGGGGCGGTTGGATGAGTTCAGTGCTTAACAGCAGCTCCTATCAGAGCAAGTACTAGAGAAAAGATTTGCTATTTCTATCTTTTCCAGTTTCTTCTAGCAAACTTTGTGTCAGCTGTGCCCATCCAGTCACAAGACAGAACTACATTTTGCTTAAAGGGCACGCAGATAAGAATGAGGTATTCTCATGCAAACAATTCACTGATTCCAAAGAGAAAATACGGTTTATTCACAGATACGCAAGGTCGAGATGAAACAGCACAATTTATCGGATCTCTAAGATTCTTGGGACTTCCCTGGTGGTCCAGCGGCTAAGACTTCACGCTGCCAGTGCAGGGGGCCTGGGTTCAATCCCTGGTCAAGGAACTAGATCCCACATCACACCACTAAGACCCAGTACAGTCAAATAAAATAAATAAATAAATTTTTAATAAAAAAAAAAATCAGATTCTTAGCCTTGGTTGCCATTTTCAGACAAAATCCAAAATTCTAGTTTTGTTAATGTGGGGAACATTCATTTCATTGGTCCTCCTCAAGGAAAGCTGTGTCCATACTTTAAATAAATCTATATAAGCGTCAACCTTTTCTAACATATTAATAAATGGAGAAAGAGCAACAAAACTGAGGACAAGGAACAGTAACTATACACTTGGTAACCCCCTGTTATGGGTTGAATTATGTTCCTCCTGCCAAATTCGTATTTCAAGTCCTAATCCCTGTACTTCAGAATGCAACCTTACTTAGAGTCACTGCAGATTTAATTACTTAAAAGGCAGGTACCAAGCAAGGAGAACAGGCAGCTCATGCCCAGAAGACCTAGCTCCCAGTGGCTTTCAGGGAAGAGTTTTTTGAATTTTTATTTTATTTTTAATTGAAGGATAATTGCTTTCCAATATTGTGTTGGTTTCTGCCTTACATCAACATGAATCAGCCATAGGTATACGTATGTTCTCAGGGAAAGCTTTTAAAAGGCAACATTTAGGGTGAGGGCTGGAGGATGCATGATTTTCTTCTGATTGGTTGGTGGTGAGGGAGCACTGTGGTGTTTCAGGACTCTTAAGCACCAGCCTGGTTCTAACCAGTGTAGGGTCTACAAGGTCAGCATGTAGTCATCAACCTCCACCTGGGTGGGAAGTCTTAGTTTCTGAAGAACAACTCAAAAACATGCATTAGATTGTTATGAAATCCCTTGAAGAGGAGCTTGGACTCTGTTTCATTATCTGAACTATATTTTATTTTTCAGTTTTTAAATTTTTTTCTGAAGATTTTTGTAGACATATATTTTTTTTCTCTTAGATAAATATCTAGGAGCACATGAATGAATCACAGGATAAGTATATGATTAATGTGATTAACTTTTAAGAAACAGCCAAACTGTTTTTCAAAGTGGTGTTTCCTTTTGTACAATGTACGTATGTGTAAGATTGCTCCATCTCCTTTCCAATACTTGGTGTTTAAAAATTTTTTTTTTTGGCCATGGCTTGTAGCTTGTGGGATCTTCGTCCCCAACCAATGATTGAACCTGGGTCCACAGCAGTGAAAGCTCAGTTTCTTTTAATTTTTAAATTTAATTTATATTAAATTTATCTGAACTATTGTTTAAGCTATCATTACTTTTCTTGCTTGACTGATTTTCCTTTGTTTCTGCATTCCCTCACTTCCCTAATTCATAATCTGTTTGAGTCTGCTCTCTGGAACCCAGGGAAGATTTGGAGACTAAAGCCTTGCTTTTTTTACAAACAGGGAACACAGAGGGGCTTTTGTACCTAGAAAAGCATCATAGGGTCCTTCTCAGTTTTATGTCCTCCAGAGCTGTGAGACAGTTTCTGTCTCAGCCACCCTGTTTGTGCTACTTGGTTATAGAAGTCCTCAAAAACGAATACACCCTTCCACAGCAAAAAAGCGTAGAGGTTTATTGCAGGGTAATACATAACACTCAGTGGTCCATGGATATATATGGGCCTGTTCCACCAAGAGTTGGAGGTACCTGCCCTGGGGAGGTGCTGTGCTGGGTCCTGGGATTGCAATGGTCCCAGCACACAGGCACTGAATTCCCTACCACCCACATGAGTGCTTGGAGAGGATGGGGGAGCCATGAAGAGTTTGGTTGTGGCCCAAGAGGGATCTGCACACAAGCAGCAGCAGCTGGACATAACTGAGGGAGCCAGAGGTGGCCAAGGCGGCAGATGCAACATGATCAGGAACCTGGCAGGGAGGGAAGAGGCTCCTGCCAGTTTTCTATGCCCACGACAGTTGAAGCTGAATCCAGCCTCACCTCCATACCCCGGCACCGAATTAAGTCTCAGAGTTTTGGGGTGAAGTTAGAAGAGAATAGCTTTATTGCTTTGCCAGGCAAAGGGGGCCCCAGTGGGCTAATGACCTCAAAACTGCATGTTCCAGACCTAGAGAACAGACTTATGGACACGGCAGGGGGGTGGGGGGGGGTGCTCAGGAAGGGTGGGATGTCTGGAGAGAATAATGTGGAAACATATATTACCATATGTAAAATAGCCAACATGAATTTGGAGATTTGCTGTATGACTCAGGAAACCCAAACCAGGACTCTGTAACAAACTAGGGGGCTGGGATGAGGAGGGAGGTTCAAGAGGGAGGTATACCCATGGCTGATTCATGTTGACATTTGGCAGAAACCAATAGAATATTGCAAAGCAATTATCCTTCAATTAAAAATGAATAACTTAAAACCTGAATGTCCCTACTTGGAAAGCAGAAACGTAGGAAGCGACAGAGACTTAATGATGCCACCAAAGGAAGCCCTATGTCTGCATCTCTTGTCATGTAAGATAAGAAGCTCCTTAATATTGAAGCTCTTGCTATTTGCAGCCAAAAGTGTCCAGCAGGTTCGACATGAAGCTAGCCTCCTGTGTGCCAAGTGTCACTCGATGGCAGAAAGCTTTTTGGGGATGCTGCATTGTGACCTCTGTACTCTTGCAACAAATCAGACAGCTGGACCAGACACTCTTATGTTATTACAGCAGTCGTGTCATCCTGGGAAAGCACGTCGTTCTGCATTGTTCCTTTGTTCTTAGGGTCTCAAGAAAAGTTTTCTTTTGTAAATTCATATGAAAATGATAGTGGGTCAGGATAAGCCTGCAGGAGGGTGCTGAGTCCTGCCCCAAGGCCACAGAAGCAGAATCCAGAACCAAGGTCACCTCTGAAGCTGACTAACCCCTTTGTAACCTTGCCAAAAGCCCCCTGATCATCACTAGCAACCTTCCTGACTCCCAATTAAGTAAAGATGCCCACTCCAGTAAATACCCCATAGCATCCCAACCAGTCACTTAACACCAAACTTCTAGCAGAAATTTGCTTTGTCCTGAAGCTGTAAACATTGGCTATTAACCCATGAAAACGGTCAGCTTTCCCTGGTCTGTCAGGAGGTCGGCCCACCGCATTTGTACGGCCCGTTTTATTATATCTGCCCTTTGTTCTTAATAAACTCACTCCCTTTTGAAATGCTCTGTGTCTGGAAATTCTTTTCCAACCCATGCTTGGACTGCATCAACAGAGGGAAAGAAAAATAAATGAAATCAGAGCTTGAACCCACCTCTGTGGTGATCCAGAGCGAGCAGGCATCTCTACATGACCTGGAAGACAGGAGCTGTCCCTGCCCGCACACATCACTACTTGCCAAGTAAACTTATAGGTGCATTGGAGCGAACTTGGCTAAGCCCTCGCTTTCCGGGAGACAGCGTTCCCATTTTAGGGTAGTTTCTCACAAAATCCTAGAACCTCTAAATTGTATTATTTTAGTGTCCTTAGGCTGAGAATTACTGAAAAATTATCTCAAATATGTCTCATGGCTCATGTGAGAAAGCCAAGGAAATCAGAGTCAGGATATAATAACCTGAATGTCATCAGGACTGTCTTTTCTCTCTGCTTTTCTCTGCTCCTGGGCTCCACCCTCTCAGGCAACCTTCTCCACAAGGCTCGGCTCATGATGGCCAGCAGCTCAGCCACGATTTTCTCAAGCAGAGAGCAAGAATGGGGACTTCCTTGGTGGTCCAGTGGCTAAGAATCTGCCTTCCAATGCAGGGGATGTGGGTTCCATCCCCAGTGGAAGAACTAAGATCCCACATGCCGTGGGGCAGCTAAGTCCGTGTGACCCTATGCAGCCAAGTAAATAAATAGATAAATATTTATTAAAAAGAAGAAGAAGAAAGGAAGGAAGAGAGGGGGAAAAAAGGATGTTCCCCAAAGCTTCAATGGGAGACTCCAACTGGCCCAGTTTGGGTACAATGATTATATTGGACCACTCACCATGGGGAAGAAGGTGTGGTGGGTTGAATTCTGTTCCCAAAAGACAGATTCAAGTCCTAATTCCTGATATCATGAGAATCTGACCTTGTTTGGAAACAGGGTCTTTGCAGATGTATTTAAGTTACGAAGAGGTCACACTGGATCCGAGTGGTCTCTAATCCAATGGCTGGTGCCCTTATAAGATGAGGGAAATTTGGACATGGACATGCACACACAGGGAGAATAGCATGTGATGACAGAGGTTGTAATTTGACAGGTGCATCTACATGTCAAGGATCACCAGCAACTACCAAAAGCTATGGCTTCCCGGTGGTGCAGTGGCAAAGAGTCTGCCTGCAAATGCAGGAGGCGTGAGAGACACGGGTTCCGTCCTTGGATCAGGAAGATCCCCCAGAGAAGGAAATGGCAATTCATTCTAGGATTCTTGCCTGAGAGATCCCATGGACAGGCTACGGTCCATGAGGTCACAAAGGGTTGGACAAGACTGAGCACACACATATACACAAACACACACACGAGAAGGTGCAAGAGATGTGGAGCAGATTCCCTCTCAGGGCCTCCCAGAGGTGCCAGCCTTGACAACATCTTGACTTTTGACTTCTAACGGTGTTATGGTAAGCCACCTGCTCTGTGATGTTTTGTTATAGCAGTCCTAGAAACTCATACAGACATGTAGGACCCAGGTTGACCAGGTACCTATGGCAGGGGTCAGGAATTTAGGGTCTTATGAAGGGCAGCCCCCGGTACACAGTTGGAGGGGAGAAAGGGCTGTACCCCAAAGAAGGGGGAGGTGCTCCATTAACAGAAAGTGAAAGTGTTAGTCAGTCATGTCCAACTCTTTGTGACCCAGTGGACTATAGTCCACCAGCTTCCTCTGTCCATGGAATTCTGCAGGCAAAAATACTGGAGTGGGTAGCCATTCCTTTCTCCAGAGGATCTTCCCAACCCAGGGATTGAATTCTATCTCATCTCCTGCATTGCAGGCAGATGCTTTACCATCTGAGCCACGAGGGAAACCTCGCTTAACATAGGAAGTGGGTGAAGGGGCTGGGCAGACAAGTACATTAACATACGCTGTCATCAGCTTTGGCTGGATTTCTTACAGGTAAAAAGAATGCAGAAAATGTTTATTCCTTCTTCCACAGACAGTACAGATTCTTTGTTCCAAAGTCAAGAATTTACCAGCTCCTGCAATTTGAACAGTTTTATTCTTTAGATGAGGATTGAAGTAATCTGATTTGCTTTGACACTCAGGGAGTTCATGGATTCATCCAGTCATGCAATTCTGCTGTAAGAAATGTTTTATTAATTACACCAAGGTATATAAAAATTAAAAGTTAAGTTCCCACGATGCACATATTCTGTTTCAGTTACCTATCAGCTTTAACCTTTTATTTCAGCCATAAAACTCAAATTATGTATCAAATAAAATAAAGATCCATTCCAATGAATTAAAATTAGCTGTCCTTTTAACATGCTCTTAAACTATTTTTAATTGATAACTTGCCAATATTAAATGGTCAGTTCAAAGATGGAGAAGCATTACTTATAAAGAGTAATCTTCAAGCGGACACTCTCAGATGGCCTTATGCTTAAAGATTCTATTTCAAGGCAAGCTTCACTGCAGTTAGAATTCTAACGAACCCCACAGAATCCTTTAACAGCCTAGGTGGCAAGGAATGTTCTCCACCAGCAGGATCACTTCTTTTTTAAATTCCATTGCAATTTCTCTCAAAATATTTTTTATAATTGGAGGATAATTGCTTTACAAAGTTGTACTGGTTTCTGCCATAAACACATATGAGCATAATTATATATATCCCCTCCCTAGTGAGCCTCCCTCCCAACTCCCATCCCACTCCTCTAGGTCATCAAGGCTCACTTTCAAAGTGCAGAACTTGCAAGTCAAAGTTAAAGGTAAGGAAATTAGCCATGTGAATATGCATTCAAATCAGCCAACAAGCACAGAATCTACTGAGACCCCACTCGTGGTAGCTAATGTGCCATGTGTCAGGTGCTGCTATATGCAATTTGTGGGTATCAGTGAATTCTCATGACACCTCCGGAAGTGAGTACTATTATTCTCCAGTTTACAGAAGTAAACTGAGAAATAGAGTTTTACATGACTTGCCCAGATTACTTCACTAACAAAGCTCAGAGCACCAGGACTCTGAACCAAATGGGCTCCAGAGGCCAGGATCCTCACCTGTCCAGGACACAGTGGCCTTACCTCCTGCCTTCAAGGGGCTCGCAAGATCTTCGAAGGGACGAAACCCGTCCACGTGAAATCAGAGACCTTGAGTAAATCACTGCAGTGCTTGATGGCATAGGGTGAAATGGTTCGTACAGAAATCATCCCTATCGATCACTGAGGTGTCTGACAACCACCATGGTGGTCAGGGAAGGTGGGAAAGGAGGTGCCTGAGCCTGAAAGGACAGACTGAACTGGGTGTAGGGGAGCAGGATTTGGGTGCTCACAGCCCAGAGGGAGTCACAACTTGTCTCTTCTTTGTCACAGAACAGAGTTATCTGTTTCCTTTCATGTAGCACGGGCCAGAAGTCACAGGTCACCAGGAAACAGGACAAAACCATCCAGATGAAAAGCTGCAAACCCTTGCAACAGGGTCACAGACTCATCCTGGTTTTCCTGAATTCCCCTGGTTTCTGCTGAAGTCCTGAGTTCCAGAGACCCTGTGTCCTGAGCAAATAAAGATGGCAAGTCAAATTCTAATCAGAGAAAGACAGCGTTTTGAAAAGAAACCATTTAAAACAAAGCCTAGAACTAATCAATGACTATAGTAAAGTTGCAGGATATAAAATCAACACACAGAAATCCCATGCATTCCTATACACTAATAATGAGAAAACAGAAAGAGAAATTAAGGAAACAATTCCATTCACCATTGCAACGGAAAGAATAAAATACTTAGGAATATATCTACCTAAAGAAACTAAAGACCTATATATAGAAAACTATAAAACACTGGTGAAAGAAATCAAAGAGGACACTAATAGATGGAGAAATATACCATGTTCATGGATTGGAAAAATCAATATAGTGAAAATGAGTATACTACCCAAAGCAATCTATAGATTCAATGCAATCCCTATCAAGCTACCAACAGTATTCTTCACAGAGCTAGAACAAATAATTTCACAATTTGTATGGAATTACCAAAAACCTCGAATAGCCAAAGCGATCCTGAGAAAGAAGAATGGAACTGGAGGAATCAACCTACCTGACTTCAGGCTCTACTACAAAGCCACAGTTATCAAGACAGTATGGTACTGGCACAAAGACAGAAATATAGATCAATGGAACAAAATAGAAAGCCCAGAGATAAATCCACACACATATGGACACCTTATCTTTGACAAAGGAGGCAAGAATATACAATGGATTAAAGACAATCTCTTTAACAAGTGGTGCTGGGAAATCTGGTCAACCACTTGTAAAAGAATGAAACTAGAACACTTTCTAACACCATACACAAAAATAAACTCAAAATGGATTAAAGATCTAAATGTAAGACCAGAAACTATAAAACTCCTAGAGGAGAACATAGGCAAAACACTCTCTGACATACATCACAGCAGGATCCTCTATGACCCACCTCCCAGAATATTGGAAATAAAAGCAAAAATAAACAAATGGGACCTAATTAACCTTAAAAGCTTCTGCACATCAAAGGAAACTATTAGCAAGGTGAAAAGACAGCCTTCAGAATGGGAGAAAATAATAGCAAATGAAGCAACTGACAAACAACTAATCTCAAAAATATACAAGCAACTCCTACAGCTCAACTCCAGAAAAATAAATGACCCAATCAAAAAATGGGCCAAAGAACTAAATAGACATTTCTCCAAAGAAGACATACAGATGGCTAACAAACACATGAAAAGATGCTCAACATCACTCATTATCAGAGAAATGCAAATCAAAACCACTATGAGGTACCATTTCACACCAGTCAGAATGGCTGCGATCCAAAAGTCTACAAGTAATAAATGCTGGAGAGGGTGTGGAGAAAAGGGAACCCTCTTACACTGTTGGTGGGAATGCAAACTAGTACAGCCACTATGGAGAACAGTGTGGAGATTCCTTTAAAAACTGGAAATAGAACTGCCTTATGATCCAGCAATCCCACTGCTGGGCATACACACTGAGGAAACCAGAAGGGAAAGAGACACATGTACCCCAATGTTCATCGCAGCACTGTTTATAATAGCCAGGACATGGAAGCAACCTAGATGTCCATCAGCAGATGAATGGATAAGAAAGCTATGTACATATACACAATGGAGTATTACTCAGCCATTAAAAAGAATACATTTGAATCAGTTCTAATGAGGTGGATGAAACTGGAGCCTATTATACAGAGTGAAGTAAGCCAGAAGGAAAAACACCAATACAGTATACTAACGCATATATATGGAATTTAGAAAGATGGTAACAATAACCCTGTGTACAAGACAGCAAAAGATGTATAGAACAGTCTTATGGACTCTGTGGGAGAGGGAGAGGGTGGGAAGATTTGGGAGAATGGCATTGAAACATGTAAAATATCATGTATGAAACGAGATGCCAGTCCAGGTTCAATGCACAATACTGGATGCTTGGGGCTACTGCACTGGGATGACCCAGAGGGATGGTATGGGGAGGGAGGAGGGAGGAGGGTTCAGGATGGGGAACACATGTATACCTGTAGTGGATTCATTTTGATATTTGGCAAAACTAATACAATTATGTAAAGTTTAAAAATAAAATTTAAAAAAATAATAATAATAAAAATAAATAAATAAAACAAAGCCTATGCCATGCACTTCTTACACTAGATAAGGAAACCCCTCAAAAGATTAAAACCTTGGAATCTGAGCTCCTCTGGTCACTGCTACATAGAGGCTGTGGAATCTTAGAATGGTCACCTCACCACTCTGAACCCAGCTTCCTCACTTGCAAAATTTAAGGTTTGAAGTTGGGTGAGCTTAAGGTCAAATTCAATGCTAATAACCAGCCTAAAATTCTTTTCTTTTTTTTTGGCCACACAGCGTGTGAGATCTAGCTCCCTGACCAGGGATCGAACCTGCACCCCCTGCACTGAAAGAGCAGAGTCTAACCACTGGATCGCCAGGGAAGTCCCAGCCTAATATTCTTGAGTTAACATTAGTGTTGGGGAGAGAGCCCTGGCCATAAACACACACACACACACACACACACACACACACACACACACACCCATGCACATCTATACACAGTTTTCTTATTTATGGGAGCATCTCATGCTGTACGTTATTTTTCATCTGAGATAGAATTCATTGGAAATGCTCTCTAAGATAAATTAATGTTTCTTTTTTCACCACGATTCTTTCAGAGTTTTAACATTTCCTAAAGGTCCGATGCTGTAAAGACCAGTATAGCATAGGAACCTGGAATGTCAGGTCCATGAATCAAGGCAAATTGGAAGTGGTCAAACAAGAGATGGCAAGAGTGAATGTCGACATTCTAGGAATCAGCGAATTGAAATGGACTGGAATGGGTGAATTTAACTCAGATGACCATTATATCTACTACTGCAGGCAGGAATCCCTCAGAAGAAATGGAGTGCATGAATGCAATCTCAAAAATGACAGAATGATCTCTGTTCATTTCCAAGGCAAACCATTCAGTATCACAGTAATCCAAGTCTATGCCCCAAGCAGTAACACTGAAGAAGCTGAAGTTGAACGGTTCTATGAAGACCTACAAGACCTTTTAGAACTAACGCCCAAAAAAGATGTCCTTTTCATTACAGGGGACTGGAATGCAAAAGTAGGAAGTCAAGAAACACCTGGAGTAATAGGCAAATTTGGCTTTGGAATACGGAATGAAGCAGGGCAAAGACTAATAGAGTTTTGCCAAGAAAATGCACTGGTCATAACAAACACCCTCTTCCAACAACACAAGAGAAGACTCTACACATGGACATCACCTGATGATCAACACCGAAATCATATAGTCAAGGTTATGGTTTTTCCTGTGGTCATGTATGGATGTGAGAGTTGGACTGTGAAGAAGGCTGAGCGCCGAAGAATTGATGCTTTTGAACTGTGGTGTTGGAGAAGACTCTTGAGAGTCCCTTGGACTGCAAGGAGATCCAACCAGTCCATTCTGAAGGAGATCAGCCCTGGGATTTCTTTGGAAGGAATGATGCTAAAGCTGAAACTCTAGTACTTTGGCCACCTCATGAGAAGAGTTGATTCATTGGAAAAGACTCTGATGCTGGGAGGGATTGGGGGCAAGAGGAGAAGGGGACAACAGAGGATGAGATGGCTGGATGGCATCACTGACTCGATGGACGTGAGTCTCAGTGAACTCTGGGGGTTGGTGATGGACAGGGAGGCCTGGCGTGCTGCAATTCATGGGGTCGCAAAGAGTGGGACACGACTGAGCGACTGATCTGATCTGATCTGAATTTTACTTAGTCTTAATCAATTTCACAAACAATGATGGGGGGAAATGCTCTCAGAATAAACTGGCTGATAACAATCAGAAGCTAGTTTTCGTGAATGGTAGCCCTTATCTCCCAGACTTTGCACCTTGGGAAGGCAAGATTAGCTAGGACTTAGACAAACAACAATGGGAACTCTGCTCCAAAGAACACAGCCCCTGTTAACTGTGCTACCACACAGTTTCCACGTGAAGAAAGGGGTAGAATTTGTGTAATAGATTGATTGCTGAAGGAATGCAGTGCAGGACAATTCAAGTCAACAAAAATCTATTAGCATGTAGGCCAAAAGGAGGTGCAGCTCAGCAAATCCGACTGAAGTATAAGCAACTCAACTTCAATAAGCAGAGCAAAATGGCTGTGAAGACTCCATTTTCCATGTTGATATTGGGGAGGGGGGCAGCCGACGCTCGGGTAACTTGCCAAACAGTAAATCATGCAACCCACCCACCAGTCCTATGTGCCCTGCTGCAACACTCTTGCTCTGTTTTCTGTTGGAACCGGGGCCAGCTCGGTTAATCAAGTCTTTGTCTCCTAAAATAGACCATATGCTCTGGGGAATAGACTCAGACTATGAACACTGATGCCCCTGACCTGACTCAGCTTTGTGCTTGGCTTGAGTTCCACCTGCTTCTGTGGAAGGCAGGTGGCAAATAAATGCACAATTATGTTGTCTTATCTGCTGAAATTGGGATGCATCTCAGGTAAGGGTCACACTGTCAATCAAAAGACAGAAGAATTGGATCCTGGGCATCTGGTATAAAATCAATAAATATTTCTCCTTTTCATACCAGCAAGAGGGATATCCTGTCTTTACTTTATAAGAACTAGTCCTACAAAGAGATTACAACTTAACCCCCAGCATGCCATCTCTGATGGGCAGCAAGCATTAACTTCCTGCCATTTTATATCTCCAAGTTCAGTGTCAGTGTCTAAGGTCAGATTTATTTTGTTGTTGCTATTGTTATGGAGTAGGAAATAGCAACTCACTCCAGTATTTTTGCCTGGAAAATACCATGGACAGAGGAGCCTGGTGGCTACAGTCCATGGGTCACAAAGAGTCAAACACACAACTGAGCAACTGTGCGTGCGTGCGCGCACACACACACACACACAAGAGGGTTAATGCCATAAAACTTACAAATAAAAGAAATCAAAAAAAATTTTAGGGTTTTGGTTAGGCAAGTATTTCTTAAGTAACACACAAAAAATACAACTGATTTTTTTAATGTTTTAAAATTAATAAATTGGACTGCATCAATATTTAAATCTTCTGCTTCAAAACCACTTTTTATTGTTAAGACAATAAAAAGACAAGCCACAGGCTGGAAAAAAAATTTACTCGGGGAGTTGGTGATGGACTGAACTGAACAGATACTATAAGAACCAGCAATTCCAATCCTAGATGCTTACGCAAAAGAAATGAATGCATTCAGTTCAGTTCAGTTCAGTTGCTCAGTCGTGCCCGACTCTTTGGGACCCCATGAATCGCAGCACGCCAGGCCTCCCCGTCCATCACCAACTCCCTGAGTTCACTCAGACTCATGTCCATCGAGTCGGTGATGCCATCCAGCCATCTCATCCTCTGTCGTCCCCTTCTCCTCCAGCCCTCAATCCCTCCCAGCATCAGAGTCTTTTCCAATGAGTCAACACTTCGCATGAGGTGGCCAAAGTACTGGAGTTTCAGCTTTAGCATCATTCCTTCCAAAGAAATCCCAGGGCTGATCTCCTTCAGAATGGACTGGTTGGATCTCCTTGCAGTCTAAGGGACTCTCAAGAGTCTTCTCTAACACCACAGTTCAAAAGCATCAATTCTTCGGCGCTCAGCCTTCTTCACAGTCCAACTCTCACATCCATACATGACCACAGGAAAAACCATAGCCTTGACTAGACGGACCTTTGTTGGCAAAGTGATGTCTGTGCTTTTGAATATGCTATCTAGGTTGGTCATAACTTTCCTTCCAAGGAGTAAGCGTCTTTTAATTTCATGGCTGCAGTCACCATCTGCAGTGATTTTGGAGCCCCCCAAAAAAAGTGTGACACTGTTTCCACTGTTTCCCTATCTATTTCCCATGAAGTGGTGGGACCGGATGCCATGATCTTCGTTTTTCTGAATGTTGAGCTTTAAGCCAACTTTTTCACTCTCCACTTTCACCTTCATCAAGAGGCTTTTTAGTTCCTCTTCACTTTCTGCCATAAGGGTGGTGTCATCTGCATATCTGAGGTTATTGCTATTTCTCCCGGCAATCTTGATTCCAGCTTGTGTTTCTTCCAGTCCAGCATTTCTCATGATGTACTCTGCATAGAAGTTAAATAAGCAGGGTGACAATATACAGCCTTGACGTACTCCTTTTCCTATTTGGAACCAGTCTATTGTTCCATGTCCAGTTCTAACTGTTGCTTCTTGACCTGCATTCAGATTTCTCATGGGGCAGATCAGGTGGTCTGGTATCCCCATTTCTTTAAGAATTTTCCACAGTTTGGTGTGATACACACAGTCAAAGGCTTTGGGGTAATCAATAAAGCAGAAGTAGATGTTTTTCTGGAACTCTTGCTTTTTCAATGATCAAATGGGTATTGGCAATTTGATCTCTGGTTCCTCCACCTTTACTAAATCCAACTTGAACATCTGGAAGGTCTCAGTTCACATATTGTTGAAGCCTGGCTTGGAGAATTTTGAGCATGACTTTACTAGCGTGTGAAATGAGTGCAATTGTGCGGTAGTTTGAACATTTTTGGCATTGCCTTTCTTTGGGATTGGAATGAAAACTAACGTTTTCCAGTCCTGTGGCCACTGCTGAGTTTTCCAAATTTGCTGGCATATTGAGTGCAGCACTTTCACAGCATTATCTTTTAGGATTTGAAATAGCTCAACTGGAATTCCATCACCTCCACTAGCTTTGTTCGTGGTGGTGCTTCCTAAGACCCACTTGACTTTGCATTCCAGGATGTCTGGCTCTAGATGAGTGATCACACCATCATGGTTATCTGGGACATTAAGATCTTTTTTGTATAGTTCTTCTGTGACAGCTACTTTACATCCCTGTATTCTTGTATTTACTTATAGAGGATCTGTAACAGTGTGTGTGTGTGTGTGTGTGTGTGTGTGTGTGTGTATCATGCTTAAGGCTTAGTCCTGAAACCTATTTTGTTGTCTTAACCTCAGAAGGGACTTCCCTGGTGGACCAGTGGTTAAGACTCAGTGCTCCCAATGCAGGGGCATGGGTTCAATCCCTGGTCAGAGAATAAAGATCCCACATGCTACACAGTGTGGCCAAAAAATACTAATAATATTAATAAGGCAAAATATATCTTGGAGACTTACTCATGCAAGGACATTTAGATCATACTTTCTTTCATAATAGCAAAAGATACATGTTAGTGAAACTTGCTTTGGGAGGAAACAAAAGTTTTCTAAAGATCTTCAGAATGTCCCATTTACTGAGATTTCTAAGTTTTCGTTTTCTAATTAGCTTCAGCTTTTGAGATCCACAGGCAATTAGCCACCAGGTGGAAGGTTAACAGCACAGCGGGCCAAGGCAAAAATTTCCCTGTGCAAATGTCCAATTTGCTGGGCATCATCTTTCTCCCACCAGACAGCTCTCTAAATGAAAGAGCAAAAGTCCCACCAGGCTATTTCTGGATGATTTTCTAATAAACACATAGAATTATTCTACACAGGATCTAATAAATACAAAGGAGCAAAAATTAAAATATCCATACAATTATTCCTTAATTAAAGAAGCTCTTCTTACACTGGACTAAATCACCAGTCTCCTCAGTCTTCTCCCAGAGCCAGCATCCAGGCACCACCAGCAATTCTCTGGTGTGTTCTGAACTGTCCAAAGTGCCCCTGTGAGCCACAATACCCTCTTCCTTTGCCCTACTTCCACTTCCTTCTCCACTCCCAAAATAGGTAAATCGCTTCATAAGTGTAGCTTTCAATTTGGTGTTGGGAGAAAACCGATGTATTTCATACTAAAACTGAGTGTCTGATACTTCCCCTTTCAGAACTGTCTCAAGAGGACTTGTTTTTTTGTTTGCTTTTTTAATTCTCATTGGAGTATAGTTGATTTACAATCCTGTTGGTTTCAGGGATACAGCAAAGTGAATCAGTTATACATATACATACACCATTCGATTTTAGATTCTTTCCCCATATAGGTAAGCATGGCTTGTTTTAATCCAAAGCCTCTATTTGTGAATTGAGATTAATTTAGGGAGACATTTAGGCACAGAGAGAAGGCCCAAATACTTCCTCCTCTTTATTGTTGTCAGTAGGAAAGATTAGCTCTTTAATATTTAGGGTGCATCAAACAAGTTGTGCCAGAGAGTGGTACAGAGTGGAGCTCAACATAAATAAACAAATAAAATGAACATCATGAACTAATCAAGGCTGCTGGGACCATAAACCTACAGGCAAGAGATGAAAAGAGAAATGGAGCACAATACCCAGAGATTTAATCAACATGGATATTTTTATCCTTTCTTCTTTGCAATTGCAAAGTAGAAATCAACCCCTTTATAAATCAGGGGTTTGGTCTTTAGCATGGTAAAACTTTTCTCTTTCTTCATGAAAAGAAGTACCAGGATAATTTTTCTATCAGTTATTTGTCTCCAGGTTCTCGTTGGGAGAGTCTCCCACTGTCACCGAAGTCAGGAAAAGAAAATTCCTGAACACCCAGCCACGCAGGTCCTGTCTGGCAATTCTCCATGGTTTTAAGGCTCTCTCACCCTTATGCATGGTCGGGGAAGGGAAATTTCCCCTTCTACTCCTCTTGAGTTCTTGTGGCTGCACTAATAATAAAATTGACACCAGGCTGATTGACGGGAGAAAAGAGAAACTAATTTTAACTTGGGCATATGAAGGTCTTACAGAAATGGGGCCTAAGAAGTAGTCAAAGCACGCAGCTTTTATACTTTTTGGACAAAGAAGCAATAAATGCGTAAGGAATTTGACAGGACTAAGAAACTTAGGATGTGGAAGCTTAATGAGTGACCAATCTAAACAGAATCAGACCTGGGGTGGTAGTACATTAGAAGAATCACCACCTAGCTGGGGAACATGGACAAGTTGGTGAACTTCAGTAGGGCTCTGTGACAGAAAGACCAGGAAGGAGGTGACTCAACAATACCTCAGGTTTCTTCCAACTCTAAAAATTCTGCGATTCTACATGTAGCCCTACCTAAACAGCTAGAATCAAAATACTCTTCCAGGGACTTCCCTGGCGTCCAGTGGTTAAGAATCCGCCTGCCAGTGCAGGGGACATGGGTTCAGTCTCTGGCCCAGGAAAATCCCACCTGCCATGGAGCAACTAAACCCACGCACTGCAACTACTGAAGTCCAAGTGCCCTAGAGCCTGTGCTCCACAAGAGAAGCCACCGCAGTGAGAAGCCCGCACCCCACAACGAGAGAGCAACCCCTGCCCGCCGCAACCAGAGAACGCCTGCACACAGCAATGAAGGCCAAGCACAGACAAAAATTAATTAGTTAATTAACTGCAGCCCATGAAATTAAAAGACACTTGCTCCTTGGAAGAAAAGCTATAACAAACCTAGACAGCATATTAAAAAGCAGAGACATTACTTTACCAAGAAAGGGATGTCTAGTCAAAGCTATGGTTTTTCCAGTGGTCATGTATGGATATGAGAGTTGGACTATAAAGAAAGCTGAGCCCAAAGAATTGATGCTTTTGAACTGTGGTGTTGGAGAAGACTCTTGAGAGTCCCTTGGACTGCAAGGAAATCCAACCAGCCCATCCTAAAGGAAATCAGTCCTGAATATTCATTGGAAGGACTGAGGCTGAAGCTGAAACTCCAATACTTTGGCCACCTGATTCGAAGAACTGACTCATTGGAAAAGTCCCTGATGCTGGGAAAGACTGAAGGTGGGAGGAGAAGGGGATGACAGAGGATGAGATGGTTGGATGGCATTACCAACGCAATGGAAATGAGTTTGAGTAGTCTCCAGGAGCTGGTGATAAACAGGGAAGTCTGGCATGCTGCAGTCCATGGGGTCACAGAGAGTTGGACACGACTGAGCAGCTGAACTGAATTAATTAAAGGAAAAAAAAAAAAAACCCTCTTCCAAGTAAAAATATATGACATACCTAACTGCAAGATGTTTGATATCTTACAAACTTTTTAAAGAATGAAATTGCATTCCATTCAGGTGATGCTAAAGACAATGGAAACCAAAACCTCATTTTCAAGTGCCATAACCTAGAGTTCCTCTAAAAAATTCCCAGGAGAAATGTAGAAGTACTTTTTCTCATTATACAGACCATCATCCTGAAGTCTTACACATACAGTTTGGAATATTTGCCTTCAAGAATCCCGAGCTAATTTATATTATTTTTTAAAGTACCTTTCTTTGTGCCAAGTCACAGTGAGAAACAGTGAAAATAAATGCCTTTAAAACTTTACAGAACTTAAGTGTTTCTAAGAACAGCCTCACCTTCAGCCCATTCTGTCCAAAAGTACAGTACATTTCATAGTAATTATTGCTTCACAGTGGGATTCACCAAGCATTTATTTTAAATAAGCTCATTTGTGGCATGATAAATGAAATTTTATATATAAACCACTATCTTTACACAACTTTTCAGAAACATAAAACAATCATGTGTGAGTATGTGCATGTTAAGTCACTTCAGTCATGTCCAACTCTTTGCGACTCTACACACTGTAACCCACCAGGCTCCTCTGTTCATGGGATTCTCCAGGCAAAAATATTGGAGTGGATTGCCATGGCCTCCTCCAGGGGATCTTCCCAACCCAGGGATCAAACCTGTGCCTCCTGCAGCTGCTACATTGCAGGCGGATTCTTTACCACTGAACCATTGGGGAAGCCCAAAACTGTAACAGCTAGTATTTGTCCAATGCTTCATTTGGTAACAGCCTATATCCCTGGTGTGTTTTGGCTTATTAATCTTAAGAAGAACCTCCCAAGCCAGGTACTACTTTTCCCCACTTTACATGTGAAAAAAATAGGTTCATGTTGGTTGAGTAAACCTGAGTTCACACAAATTTGAGTTCACACACACAAAAAATATAGAGTCAGAAATCCAGAGTCTGCACTATTATATAAAATAAGGTGCCTACAACCGAACCTAAGATACAGCAGGTGGTAAATCGGAAGATAAGGTCAACAGCTGACTGAACATTCTCTTCAGGCTCCCCATGATGTTAAATCACTGGGATTATCTATCTTGATCCTTGAGGTCTACCTTAATCAGATTGAAATTTTAAAGTTAAAAAACAGTATCACCCTGGGACCTCCTTCGTGGTCCAATGGTTAGGAATCTGCCTTGCAATGCAAGGGAAGCAGGTTTGATGCCTTGTTGGGGAACTAAGATCCCACATGTCACAGGGCAACCAAGCCAGAGTGCAGCAACCACTGAACTCACAGGCCCCACCAACAGGTCCCAGAGGCTGCCGCTAAGACCCAATGCAGCCAAACACTGAGACAGATAAACAGAATCAGCCTGCTAGACCCAGGGAGACTCCATTAACTCACAGTTTCTCATGCTGCGGTCATTTCCATACCATGCGTATGCTTTTTGTCATATTCATGTATCACTCAAACTATTATTTACTTAATGTGTGTGTGCATGCATGCTAAATCGCTTCAGTCGTGTCCGACTCTTTGCGACCCTGTAGACTGCCGGCCGTCAGGCTCCTTACTTTCATTTAAAGCATCTACTTTATTTCAAAGAGTTATACATATCTGAATTGATCGGTTTGGTGTTCTAGCTGTATTTTTTTCAACTACTTTAAATATATAGCCACCTAAACTTTAAAAACCCTTTGTATATCTCCTAAGATTATTTCTTGTTAAACTTTTGGCAATATACATCACAATAGGAACATGCTGTGATTGAAAACCTGAGGCTTCTGGAACTATGATAGAGATAAAAGATAGCAACAGTAATGTCATTATTGGCTGCTGACAGGAACCTTGTACTTAGAGAATGTCTTTACCAATAGACACAAGTGCAAGTACAAATTCAACCCCCCCATCTGTGACTCAACTGTCATGAAGAACTGTGAAGAAATAAATATGGTTCCAGGGAATAGTTTTTGTGATCCTCTAAGATATGGTTTGCCCTTACATTAAACATAATACTGCATAGCTTTTAGAATTAGATCTTATTAAGCTCTACCCCACCCCCATTAGAATTTTTTTCTAATTGTCAGATATTTGACTTAACTTTGGAAGGGAAACTTCCCACGGTTTTATAGAGGACAGGATTTCAAGGTCTTCACTAATCTGGGAACTAAGTTACTGACACGTGGCGTCTCTGTACTTCTGTAAAAAGAAATTCCCATAAAAGAAATGGATTTTATCATAGCATGTCATCCCAGTGACAGGAACATACAGGCATGAAGCCAGCAACTATGGTCACATTCCATTCACTCATTTTTCCTCTCATCCTTACAGCATCAGGCTTATTCTTACATCTTAGAGTCTTGAGAGCTGTTTAATCCCTCAGAAGAAAAAGGTGATGAGCCAGAAAAATAGATGAACCAGTAGTTAGCATTGACAGCTTTGAGACCACAATACATTTCCTGTGGACCTTGCAGGCAGTTTTAGAATGAGGAAGCAGGAGAAAGACATGGGGCGGGGAGCAGGTACTAGGGAAAACATCTGATGCGCTTCTCTATAATTGTCACCCTTATTTCATGTAGAAAAAGGAGCTTTAGACTCTAATAATGGAGAAAGGAACTACACAACGTTGTAATTTTGTCACATACACTACCATTTTACTCTGTTCAAAGAGATAAATAGCATCATAACACTCAAATCACGTAGGCTTGAATTTATGTTAGGGAGGTGAGCATGCCCACTGATACTTCCATAAGAAGTTTAATTTCCATTTGGCCTCTCTTTACAAAACCACAGAATTTGGTTTTTGTTTTTGTTTTAGAATGTGAAACACTTTATTTAATTATGTTTTTAATTTGCCTTGTGGTTAACAAATTCTTTTTTAAAATTCCAGTCTTAATTATGTTTATAATTAACATGTAGTAAGTACCATGCTGCTACTGCTAAGTCGCTTCAGTCGTGTCCGACTCTGTGCGACCCCATAGACGGCAGCCCACCAGGCTCCCCCGTCCCTGGGATTCTCCAGGCAAGAACACTGGAGTGGGTTGCCATTTCCTTCTCCAATGCATGAAAGTGAAAAGTGAAAGTGAAGTTGCTCAGTTGTGTCCGACTCTTCGCGACCCCATGGACTGCAGCCCACCAGGCCCCTCTGTCCATGGGATTTTCCAGGCAAGAGTACTGGAGTGGGGTGCCATTGCCTTCTCCGAGTAAGTGGTTTTTGTTGTGGTTTTTGGTTTTTGTTCCTTAAACGAAATGTCTTTAGCATACATTAAAAGCATCTTCAAAACAGTCACCTTTTGTTTTCAAGTCAGCCCATGAGCCCTCTTAAAGAGTAAACTAAAGGGTGTTTAAAATAACTACTCATCCAATTGGCCTATAAATCACATGAGATAGGCAAGATAAGAATTTTGGGATTTCAGAGAGAGATTCTCTGAAATTATGAAAAAACAATGTAACTCGATGGGGAGGTTGGAATATAGTGCTACAGTGCCATGGTGTCAAATGTTAGCCCACAGATGTGGGTTTCTCTTCCTGCCTAGAGTTTTGGAAAATTCAGTTAATTAGCTGCATTTAACAATTGGGAGAGCACACAGAAAAGTGTGGGTTTCCAACTGCACTACCCTCCAGAAGGTACAGAGAGGAAGACAGGGGAAGCGGAGAGGGGCGAGGGGGTGGTGTTAAGCCCAGCTGATGACAGAATTAAGAGAGCGCTGGGAAATCCCAAATTCTCCTGTCAGTAGCCGAACCAGCGTTAATATTGCCATGACCCTTCTGAGGAGGTGGGTAATGTCTGTAAGCAACATGTTGCAGGAGAGATGAGACGGGTCAACTTCTTCATGCTTCCAGACACCACCAAAACTTTTCAGACACACTAGAAGCCAACTCAGAAGCTATTTTTCCAGAGTTTCTGGGAGGTTGTTCAAGTACAAGTTTGGAATACATATGAATGCTGCTGCTAAGTCGCTTCAGTTCATGTCCGACTCTGTGAGACTCCATAGATGGCAGCCCACCAGGCTCCTCTGTCCCTGGGATTCTCCAGGCAAGAACACTGGAGTGGGTTGCCATTTCCTTCTCCAATGCAGGAAAGTGAAAAGTGAAAGTGAAGGCTCCCAGTCGTGTCCGACTCTTAGCGACCCCATGGACTGCAGCCCACCAGGCTGCTCTGTCCATGGGATTCTCCAGGAAAGAACACTGGAGTGGGTTGCCATTTCCTTCTCCAGTACATATGAATGTGCAATAACAAATGCTGAGACATAACATAGCTTTCATTTCTTTAAATCAACTTAAACATAGGTAGCATCTGCGAAGCCAACCACAGTCACCATCTAGAGGCTCCCTGTGACAGGGTGGGAATTATTGAGTCTGACGCCCTGAACAGGGAGGATGGGGGTAAGGGACCCACCCTGCTCCCAGGGTCCTCTACAGACTCCCTGTGAGAAGCTCCTTGTCCCAGAAAGGAAAGTGGGCTGTTGCTCCCATCCATGTTCAGTGGCCAGTCCCATGGGCGAGCCCTTATGGGCTGTGATTCAGAAGGGTGCTAGCCAGCTATTGAACCAGTGGCCTCAGTATATTCAGCAAGGTGAGCTCATTAATTGAGCCAATCAGGCACCAGGACAGGGAACTGGAAGAAGATATTGGAAATCTATGGCCAAATGGCTATAAGAAAGAATAGATGAGTAAATAAAATAATTTGCAGGGAGTACGTGTGTGAAGAACATATCTAGAAGAATGCACACCAGATATCCACATTGACCTTCCATGAGGTGGCTGGGGAGACCGTCATCTCTGCTCAAGTTTTCTACAGCAAGCCTGTATTGCTGTCATAATTATTAAAAGTTTCTAAATAAAATATTTCTAAAACATTAAGTATATGATATTTATATAATATATGCTACATGTAGGAATATGTGCATAGATAAAAGCTTATCTCTGGGTGGTGGAATGGTGGGTAATTGTTTTCTTCTTTGTAATTGTCTGTATCCTCCAACTTTTCTACTTCTATAGTCTGGGAAAAATAAGAAACATTAACAATAAGTTCAAAGGTACATTTTGTATCTTAAATCATCTCTGAATTACATCCTCTCACTGCTAAAAATTTTCATTAAAACAGAAAGTGCCCATTTGTCTCCCCTTGCCCCACTCCAGTGATTTTCCAATCTTGTGTCCCCCCTGCAACATGTCATCACTCACAGCTATCCGCCTTGTGACATCTGCTGACAGGGCCAATGAATGACAACTTCCAAACAGAAGCCCCGCATCAAGACTGGCTCAGAAGTAAACATTTAAAGGCATCTGACTCCTGGCCATCATCAGGCTCTGTTCCTAGTCCCCAGTGTCCACAGCCTCTGTGTTCAGATCAGGACTCAAAGCATAAGTCCTACCAAAGATGACTACAGACCAACAGGTGAGGAGCAAATCCTCCCCGGGATGAGTCCAATTTTGTGAGAGCCCCCAGTCAGGGGTTGTTGGAGTTTCAAATGGCTTTATCTAGAGTAGATTCTTGGTAAAGAGTATACGATATGCTAGATAATATGTATATGATAAGTATATGATAAGCTCAAACTCCCAATACTTTGGCCACTTGATGCGAAGAGCTAAGTCATTGGAAAAGACCCTGATGCTGGGAAAGACTGAGGGCAGGAGGAGAAGGGGACGACAGAGGATGAGATGGTTGGATGGCATCACTGCCTCAACAGACATGAGCAAACTCTGGGAGACAGTGAAAAACAGAGAAGCCTTGTGTGCTACAGTCCGTGGGGTCACAAAGAGTCGGACACAACTGAGTGACTGAACAACAAAAGATAATATGGCTGAACCATCCACTACCCTCATTCATGAAACCTGTTCCTGAGCTTGTCCTAAATCCTATAAACGTCTGACACATGTTCTTGGTGTAAAACACGGCTGATGGGTTTTTGGGGGAATGCTCCCCAAACTCTTTAACACAGAAAAATTCATACATGCTAACACCTAATAACAGAGTATTATAGTAAATATATACCAAATAACAGAAACATACAACCACAATAGTTTCTGTACAAAGGGACTGGGTGAAACGTGTCTCATCACATTAAGGATGTGGGACGCAAAGGAAGATGGAAACACACACGCACGCTCATTCCAAGCAAAGACAGGCAGCTGGATGACCCTGTGACGCAGGAGTCATGCCCTGTGGCCCCATACTCCCTCTACCCACAATCTCTTTGGATCATAAAAAGTGGGCTGCGTTCATGTCCCAGGGGCTGTGGCCAGGTCATGTCCAGACAATGAGACAACAAACTATTTGTATCTAAGTGCAAAGGGTACGGTCCAAATTTTTAAAAATCTAAATAGCGGTGCTATCTGGCAGAAGCGATTCCCCATCTTGTGCCCTCCCCATCTATTCTCTTACCTTGGAGCAGGAAAAGGGAGGCAGAGAGGTGAAGAGGAATGGAGGGACCCAAAAAAGCCTGGCTTTGGGCTCTGCTCCCAGAAGAGCAGGTGTTGAAGGCTCCTGGAGGAGACCCAGATGGATTAGAAATCCCAGCGTGGAAAGAACCAAGCCTCACCTGTCCCACCTGGAGCCCTGGGCATCTTCTGCTTTGTCCCTTGTGCCACAAAGCCCAGGAAGTAACCACACAGGGAGAGCAGCAAGAATGGTCGGGAACTGAGGGGGTCCGCACAGTCCCCACAACCCTTCCAGAGGTCCGGAAAGGCAAGAGAAAGAGAACCGTGCTTTCAAAGAGCCTCCAAAATGAGTGGTCAACTCACAGCCCTCTTCCCTATGATTTCAAAGCTTCCTATGACACCACGAGACTGGGAGACACCGTGGTAAGAGTTCTCCCATTCCAGCTGAAAGAGGGTTTTATCCCTAGTGACTGAGAGTTGACCAGGTCCTGGAAGATCCAGGGAAGATCCCAAGGGACCACCACAGGGTCTGAGGTTATTAATACTTTGCTTGGGCACCTTCTGGGACAGTCAGAGGCTGTCACAGGGGCAGGGGATCTACTGACACTCACAGGTGGACAGGAACCTCCAGGCAAGCCAAGCTCACCATCCCACCATTCCTGCCTGGACCATTGGCCCTGCTACTGGCACTTCGGCCAGAAAGGGATTGAACAGGAACCCAGAGGGTGTGTGCAATAGGTTCCAGGCCAACTGAGAGACTGGACAGATCAGTTACCATCTCTGAACCTTACTTTTCTTGACCATCGGAAAGGACACAGTCCCACAGACCCTGGGGCCTTGGTGAACCACATAGAAGGCCTCAATAAATGGCAACTACTATTTCCCACCCCGGACACCAACTGGAATTCTCTGTATCTTTGCCACAAAATCCTTACAATATCATCAGTGTAGCAGAGTGTTTGGCCAACACTATTTCACTTATGCCCATGGCTTCCTCTCCCCTCAAGTCTGCATTGAACAAATCTGCACATACTTGCCTTAGAAGTACATAGGAAATGTATGAGGAAATATTTTTTAGAGACTTACTTCAAAAGGTGCTTGATAATGTTGATCTTCCTGCTTACCAGGCATTTTGCAGGTGTTTTACAGACATAATCTTATGACCCTAAGGGGTCCTCATGTTATAAATGAGGACAAGAAGGTAAGTATTATCACCTGGGTTTTACATGTATGTAAACTGAGGCCATTAAATCACAGGAAGTTGTCACTAAAAACAACAACAATCATAGGTAGTATTCATTAAATATTTATTATATGCCAGACACTATTTTCTTTATATACAAATTAAATAGATATATAAATATACTTGTGTGCCTGGCACATATTAAGCATTAAATGTGTGTTAAAGACTTAATATTATCAGGAGTTTTCACTTAATCACTTAATCTCCTCAACAGTCCTCAACCACTTGTAAGAAGTGGGTACTCTTATCCCACGGGAAATCAGGACACAGAGAGGTAAAACAAATCACCATGATCTCATGGGTCCTGAGGGGTGGAACAGAGATTTGAACCCATTGAGCCAGATCTCAGCTATCACAATCTTTTGCTCACAGCTGGGAAATGGTAAAGATAGAATCTGAACCCCAACATCTGTCCGATCTCACATCTCCTGGCCATCTCGATAATTTGCAAATTAAAAGTAGAATCTGAACCCCAACATCTGTCCGATCTCACATCTCCTGGCCATCTCGATAATTTGCAAGGGTCAGAACTTATTTACCTAGAGAGAGCGTGGTCAGTCTCTGTTCTGCATGCAAGCTGAGTGCACACTGACCCCTCCCTCTCCCCAGGCCCTCTGGAATGTCTGTCTGCTTTGCCCAAATCTGAAGGTGGCAACGTTGTGCCAGACAGACAAGCAAGGTAAGGCAGGTGGTTAAGGTACCATGAATAACAATATCCATGGCCATCAAACCCTAGAGTAATGCTGCTCGCCAAAATTCAGACATCCATAGGACTTCCCTTGTGGTCCAGTGGCTAAGACTCCAAGCTCCCAATGAAGGGGGCCAGGGTTCAATCCCTGGTTAGGGAACTAGATCCCATGTGCCACAACTAAGACCCAGTGCAGCCAAGTCATAAATAAATAAAGTTATTTTTAAAAAACTTAAAAATTCAGACATCCTAATATCTAAAGCACACTTCATTTGCTCTGCTAATGGGGGGTGTGAACCCTCCCTCCTCTAAACTCTCAGAGCATTTATTGAACTCTCTCATGGAATTTCTCTCATCCTGGTATACATTATGGTTATTTAAGAACTTCTCAACCTTTGTGGACTTCCCTGGTGGCTCAGATGGTAAAGAATCTGCCTGAAATGCAGGAGACTTAGGTACAATCCCTGGGTCAGGAACTTCCCCTGGAGCAGAGAATGGCTACCCAATCCAATATTCTTGCCTGGAGAATTCCATGAAAGAGGAGCCTGGTGGGCTACAGTCCATGGGGTTGCAAAAAGTCAGACAAGACCAAGGAACTAACAATTTCAACCCTTCTAGAGTTAAATGCCCTGAGAACTGTATGGTTAAAAAACAGATCTGGCTGCTGTGTAAGAAACATCTCCAAATAACAATGGCTTTAAAAAGATGGGAGTTCGTTTCTCTCTCATGTAATGCTGCACGGGCAGTGTGGGGGCTGGAGGGCTGCTCTGCTCCGCTGGGTCATGCAGGGATCCAGACACCTGCCATCCGTGACTCTCCATCCTCAAGAGCGTTGCCTTTATCTGTCTACAATAGCTCTACATCTTGTCTGCACTCCAACCAGTAAGAAGGGGGAACTGTGGCAAGGAGAAGAGAAGTCCCTCCCTTCTAAAGGCAGAACCCAGTTAAAAGTTCTTTCATTATCATGACTCAAGGAGCTCAAATCCAGTGCTCTGTGACAACCTAGAGGGGTGGGATGCGGAGGGAGGGGACATATGTATACCCATGGCTGATGCATGTTGATATATGGCAAAAACCAACACAATACTGTAAAGCAATTTTCATCTTCCAATTAAAACTAACTTTTTTAAAAAGCTCTTTCTCTGGCAAAGAAAGGGAGAGCCTTTAGGGAAAGAAAATGAACATCGCAAGGGACCATGTCTTAGGAAAAACATTCAAAACGATGTTGTGTGCATGCAGACAACACTTTTTCATCCATCAAATATGTGTAAAATGCTACCATATGTCAGACACTGAGCTAACCCCTGGGAGTCCAGCAGAAGGCGTTTACAAGCAATGGGTGAATAAATGAATGAGCCCTTTTATGGAAGAGCAATCTGGAGGGAAGACCATGAAAATTTCATGAGGGCAAATAATTTAAAATATGGACACAAGTAATTTCTTCCCACAGTAGGTCATAGATAAAAACAGACATATTTAAAGCTGAATTTTCCATGACTTGCTGAAAAATATGGAAAATCAATTATAAAGAAAGTGAACAAATAGACCTGATTTATTGGGCTATGCTGCCACTAGCAAAATATATTACAGAGGCTCAATCTTGAGTTTTTATTTTAATGACTTTTTCTGTGTTTTGCTCTGAAGCACATTTTTGCTTTTTCCCTATAGAAAATATACAACAACAACAACAACAAAAGACAAAAAAATGGTCACTCACTGCACTTAGATAAATATACAGGTCTAAAACCAAATTCTTTCTGTGTCTTCTACAAGATAAACATTGAGGAGTTTAACCTGGGAGAGGAACCAAAAGTTCAACTCCAATTTATTATTATTTCTAAAATATATATACAGGCTTTAATAATAATGTCAGTTGGGCTGCCACTGGAAGGCATTATCATTTTCAGCCACAAACATCACCAACTTGGCCTATCTCATTTCCCAAATCCCATTAAGATAGAACTTCCCAGATTGTGCCATCAACCCTCCACCTCTCCCCACCGTGAAAAAGTCCAACAAATGATTTGCACTTAGCATTTTAACCAAAATGTGAGTAGTAATATGAATAGTAATATTAAAGAGTGAAATCTTAAAATTCAAATGTAAAAGAGATGGATGAAAATTCTGAAGTGGATTAAAATGAAGCTGTATTTAATTAGAATAAATTTTTCTGTGCTCAGGCTTTAGGTTTCAAAGAGGTAGAGGTGAGCCCTAGGAATCTGTATTTTCTTCCCTAGTGTTGTTAACGTGTGATGTTTTTCTCCGCATACATTGCTCCTGAGAACCTGACTTCATTTCTCCTTCCTCTCCTTGGCACCTAGACACACCCTACTTATTCAGTGTGCTATTTCTAGGAGGGCAGCCGCTGTACCCATTCTAGCATCTTCCTTCCAACTGCATTAGGTGTGACTGAATGGAATAACTCATAAGCATTAAATAAAAGCTACTCATCTGGAGGAAGCAGAGTACTGTGTCTTTGAATTTTGTGGTTCTCATCTTCTGTGACTTAATTGCATGCTTATTTATTCTGCTGTGGTAATAAAGTATTTGGTAGTGTGTGTGGCAAACAGTTATTATTTGTTTAGGACTTACTATAAGAAGGCACAATCCTAAGTTATCTGAGGACTACGGAGACTCATTCATTTATTTAAAATGCTTATGGGGCTTCCCTGGTGGCTCAGTGGTAAAGAATCCGCCTAATAAGGCAGGAGATATGGGTTCAATCCCTGATCAGGAGGATCTTACATGCCAGGCTGCAGAGCAACAGAGCCCACATACCACAACTACTGAGCCTGTGCTCTAGATCCCTGGAGCCACAACTACTGAGCCCACCCACTGCAACCACTGAAGCCCGACTGCTCTAGAGCCTGTGCTCTGCAACCAGAGAGGCCACTGCAGGGAGAAGCCAATGCACTGCAGCTAGGGAGTCGCCTCACTCTCTGCAACCAGAGAAAAGCCCATGCAGCAACAAAGACCCCACCCAGCCAGAAGGGAAAATAAATAAGCAAAATTATTTTTTAGAAATGCTTATGGGACTTCCCTGGTGGTCCAGGGGTTAAGACTCCATGCTCCCAAATGCAGGGGGCATGGGTTTGACCCCTGATCAGGGAACTAAGATCCCACATGCTGCGGGATATGGCCCAAAATTTAAAAGATTAATAATGCACCAGTATCCGTTTATTAATTGTAACAAATGAATCATACCAGTGTAAGATGCTAATAATAATGGGAACTGAGTGCTGGGTATAAGGGAACACTACACCATCTTCTCAGTTTTTCTGAGATCTCCTGGATGCTCTCCCCAGTGTGATGCTTTTCAGCAGCTGCACCTGCTCCACCTTGGCAGAAAATGGGAGGTTTATTCATTTGAATGGGTATAAAAAGACGGGGGCACCAGCCCTAGTTGAGAGACAGAGTAAGATACTGAAAATAAGACTGATCTACATATTAATGTTGAAACACTCAGCTCTCCTCCCTGACTCAGAACCCAGGGTAAACCAGGCTTCTAACCCCAAGAAGGAGTTTAAAATTCTTCTCTGGCCAATTCAAATGAAAAGACATAAAGACAGTTAGGAGAGAGGGAGGAATCCCCAATGAAATGGTCCTTCCACCCATGGTGAGGCTCTCTATCAACAAGCCCAGTCCCACAGGGGTTCTTGGTGTCTCAAGCTTAAAAATAATTATCAGATATTTGAGTAAAATCCTTAACATGAAAGACACCAAAAATAGTAAAAAGCAATTTAGAAGAAGTAGACACTCTAAGAACAAAAGCTTCAAAGCCACATTTAATATTCTCAGGGCAATAAGAGAATAGTTTATCTCCATGAAATTAGAACAGGATGCTAAGGGGCTTCCCTGGTGGCTCAGCTGGTAAAGAATCTACCTACAATGTGGGAGACCTGGGTTCAATCCCTGGGTTGGGAAAGTCCCCTGAAGAAGGAAAAGGCTACCCACTCTAGTATTCTGGCCTGGAGAATTCCATGGACTGTATAGTCCATGGGGTCGCAAAGACTCGGGCATGCCCAAGTGACTTTCACTTTCCCTGAGCACAAAGAAGAAAAAAAGTAGAAAAAGAAGAAAAAAGGGGGGTTCTTGGGAGTTAAATTTTTTAGCAGCCAAAATGAAGAACTCAGAAAACAAAACTCCAAAGGGATGAAAAATATTAGAGAAAGAAGAATAGGAGACCAGTCCAGGAGGTAGAATAATAGTAGACCAGACCACTCACATAAGAGGGGCACTCCCAGAGGAGAGAACAGAAAAACCACAGGGAAGAAAATTAACTTATTTATGTTTCAAGAACATTCTTCAGAATTTAAAGGATGAGTCAGCAGGTTGAAAAGACAACTGACAGTGGATGCAGATAAACGCACACCCAGACACAGGATCGTGACTTTCTGGAATATGAGAGACGTGGTCTAGCCAAACATAATAGTTGCATGCCCTCCCTGCCAATGACTGGCTCAGGACAGGGCATGCAGTGCAATGCCAGCCACTGAGATGTGAAGGGAAGTATGCCTTAGCTCTCCGGGCAAGGTCTCTCAATAACTTACATAGATGCAGGAAGAAAGACTCCCTTCTGATGCTTCTGGATGTTTGGAACTGCCCTAGCCATCTTTGAACCACAGCCTAAGACACATATTTAGTAAGTGGAAGAGCTAGGTCTCTGCCTCCAAATTCCATGTTCTATTTTTAATAAA
Source organism: Bos grunniens (assembly GCF_055505025.1). Lineage (NCBI taxonomy): Eukaryota > Metazoa > Chordata > Mammalia > Artiodactyla > Bovidae > Bos > Bos grunniens. Next base: position 39,806,759 of record NC_141190.1, on the reverse strand, counting down.
TGGTACTGCATTATTATTAGCCAAGCAGCATGTGGGAATCTTAGTTCTCCTTCCAAGGATTGAACCCATACCCCTTGCAGTGGAAACGTGGAGTCTTAACCACTGGACCACCAGGGAAGTCCCAAATCCCATGTTCCCATGTTCTTAGCTCACTGTCTACACTGAAAGACTATCCACAGATAACAGCCTGAGGGAAAAATCATATCTCCTATTATATCACAATTGCTTATATATCAAGTGCCTCTAATTAGCTCACGGTACTTTTCTAGAACCTTTGTAACTTGAATTTGTATACTTACTAGTACTAGAAAGTAACTCTAGATCGTAAATCCTAGAATATCAATAACCTGGAAGTTCTAGTAACAGCATTTATCACTTTAACCTACAACTCATTCAAAATGTCATCTAATAAACAAATATAATAAGAAGACTTTTTCACTTTCAAGTTCATTTATTTTCATGCCAGATAGCAGAGTCAGATATTAAGTCTCTGGCTGGTTAAAGCAACAGTACTAAAGTAGGCCAAAGTCATGAATTTGAACTCCAGGTAAAGCAGTTTAATTATCTTCACCACTGACGTCAATCAGTAGTTTTTCAAACAATGAAGTGTGACTCTAAAACAAGAGGTGAGCTTTATCATGTGACAAAAAATAAAATGAGGCGGTCAAATTGGGGGTGAGGGGTCATCCTAGCCCTGCAAAAAAAAAAAAAATGCCAGTAGTTAGAAGGCATCTTTAGCAACAAAGGGAAGCTATTGTGCTTTATGGCTCAGTCTCACTGAACGAAATGATGTTAACCACTTCCTATGGAGTGAACTGACACCTCTGCCCAGGTCACCCTTCTAGATGCCAAGCCTTCATAGCCAACCACAACTCTACAGCTCCTCCTGAAGGTACCATGGCTATCTCAGCCTCATCATAGTGAAAATAAACCTAGACTTTCTCCTTTCCGTCTTGACGAATGGCACCACCATGGGACAAGTTGGGAGACAAAACTTAGAAGCCATTCACAACCACTCCTTGCCCCCCAACAAAGGTCTGCACATCCTTCCTTCTCTCTCAGTGTTTCTTCACTTTGACCCTCTCTTTGGCATCCCAGTCTAGGCATCTCTTTCCTGTTCTATTTCAGTGGGCTTCTAAGTAGTCATTCTTTTTCTAGTATCTTCTCTCTCCAATCTCCACAGTTACTAGAGTTATACTAAAAGGCAAGTCTGATGAGATGAAGCAAAGGAGGAAAGTGGAGAGGTGAGTGTGTGGTCCATCGGGCAAGTGGCATGGGTGTGTGTGAAAGTTTTAACACAGGGGAGTGACATAAACTTAAAAACTTTTTTTTTTTTTGGTATCAAATGGACATGGGGTCTCATCACTATTTCAATTTGTGTTTTTCTGACTGATGTTGAGCATCTCTTTGGATATGTGTCATTCATTCAGGCTTCCTCTTCCGTAACTTGTCCATTCATGTAATTTCCCTTTTAATTCTTTTTCCTAATTTATTTCCCTTTTTCTATATTGAGTTTTAGATGTTTTCCCCTACACTCTAGAAGTTAATTGCTTTCCAGTCGTAGATGTTGCACATGCATATTACCAGCTGTCATCTATTTACTTTGATGATATCTGCCTATTAACAGCAGCCAAAGAAGTCAGTTTTAAATACGTTCGAGTCTATTGTTTTCTTTAGTGTATACACTTTGAGCATCCTATTAAGAAATTCTCCACCACTCAAGATCATAAAGAATTAGCTACATTGTTTTCTATAACATAGCGCTTTTATCTTTAAAGTCAGGTCTTTAATCCACCAGGAGTTTACTTCTGTATATAGTAGAGATGAGGATCCAACTTTATCTCCAGATAACAAGCCAAGATTAATTGCCAAATAATCCATCTTTTCCCTAGCTCTCAGATCAGATCAGATCAGGTCACTCAGTCGTATCTGACTCTTTGAGACCCCATGAATTGCAGCACGCCAGGCTTCCCTGTCCATCACCAACTCCCGGAGTTCACTGAGACTCACGTCCATCCAGTCAGTGATGCCATCCAGCCATCTCATCCTCTGTCATCCTCTTCTCCCCTAGCTCTATAAAATACCAAAACCCCATTTATATGGGGTCTATTTCTAGATGCTTTTCTGTTCAATCAGGCCTGGTTTTATGTCTGGTTCTGTAATATATATTAATATCTGGTAGTGTTAGTCATCTTTCTTTGCTCCTTTTTGTCCCCAAGATATCTCAGCTATTCTTGAAGTTTTATTCATCTATCTAATTTTCAGAATCAGTTTATTATTATTATTAAGTCCTCTCAAAATACTCTTGGAATTTTATTTGGAATCGCATTGAATTTACAAATTAAGTGAAATTAATAGTTTTATAATGTTATCCTGTCCACAGCTCTTCTTTCATTTACATTTTATTTTATATTGTCTAATAGAGTTTCAAACTTTTCTTCATAAAGGTCTTGAGGCTTTTTATTATGTTAACTCCTAGAAAATGTAAAGGTCTGTGGAGCTTCTAATTGTTTTTGTTTTCATTTTATAATGAGTTATTTCTAGAGTAAGAAGATGCTATTAATATTGATTTTGTACCCAATTTCTTTCAAATTCACTGAGATTTCCTTTGTGCTATGGTACATAAATCACTGTGTGCTTATTCTGTGTGTGCTCAAAAGATTGTATATTCTGTGTTGCTTAAATTCATCTCTGTTAATCTGGATTAACTAATCATGTTCTTAAACTCTTCTACATCCTTGGTAATTTTTTCTGCTTATCAGCTTTTGAGCATATGTTAAAATCTCCAACTATAACTCTTGATTTATATACCTCTCATCTTAATTCCCGGGGAAGGCAATGGCACCCCACTCCAGTACTCTTGCCTGGAAAATCCCATGGATGGAGGAGCCTGGTGGGCTTGAGTCCATGGGGTCGCTAAGAGTCGGGCATGACTGAACGACTTCACTTTCACTTTCCACTTCGGTGCATTGGAGAAGGAAATGGCAACCCACTCCAGTGTTCTTGCCTGGAGAATCCCAGGGACAGAAGGGCCTGGTGGGCTGCCGTCTATGGGGTCACACAGAGTCGGACACGACTGAAGTGTCTTAGCAGCAGCAGCAGCAGCATCTTAACTCTACTGTATTTTGCTTTATATATTTCAAGGGTATGGGATGAGGAGCATATGTCTATAATCATTAGATCTTCTTGGTTTATCGTGCCTTTCTTCAGCATGCAACTCTTTATCTTTGATGTTTTTCCATAAAATCATTTTGATACTAAAACTGTTCCTTGAGCTTTAGTTGCCTCATGTATCTCTTTTCATCTCTCTTTTCAGTGTTTCTGTGTCCTTCTGTTTCAAGTGTAATTTGGTAGATAATATGGCACTAGATCTCGGGATTTTCTCATCCCAGAATCTCTGACTTCGGCAGTCATCCCTCTTTCACAGGACTCTTGCTTCTCAGAAGTCTCGTTTTTAAAATTACTTAAACCATTTATTTTATGTTGGGTATAGCCAATTAACAATGCTGTTTCAGGTGCACAGCAAAGCAACCAGCCATACATATACATGTATCCATTTTCCCCCAAACTCCCCTCCCTTCCAGGCTGCCACATGACACTGAGCAGAGTTCCATGTTCTATACAGTAGGTCCTTGTTGGTTATCACTTTAGATATAGCAATGTGTACATGTCTATCCCAAACTCCCTAACTATCCCTTACCCCCATTCTTCCCCGCCCTGAACCATAAGTTCATTCTCTAAGTCTGTGAGTCTGTTCCTGTTTTGTAAATAAGTTCATTAGTATCATTTAAATTCATTTGTATCATTTCTTTTTAGATTCCACATATAAAGGATATCATAGGATATTTCTCTTTCTCTGTCTTTCTTCACTCAGTATGACAATCTCTAGATCCATCCATGTTGCTGCAAATGGCATTATTTCATTCTTTTTAATGGCTGAGTAATATTCCATTGTATATATGTACCACAGCTTCTTTATCCATTCCTCTGTCAATGGACATTTAGGTGGCTTCTCCTCAAAAGTCTCTTAATTGTTCTTCTGCGTTCACCATTATTCCCTTAAGACTAACTATTCCTTGGCTAGTGATGGCTCTCTGGTAGGGAGAATAAGCCCTACCTTGTGCTTCTCCAGGTGAGTTGGAGATACAGAGACAGGAAGTCCCAACTGGGGCTTTCCAAACTCAAGCAATTCCTGCCTGGTCACCCTGCAGGGAGAGCAGTGATAGTTGCTCTGGACACATGGCAGTGGGCACTCAGTCAATCAGCATGTTCATCTGCCTGCTAATTTATGAGCTGATTGAGATTTCAGAGTTTCAAACAACCCGAGTTCGGATCCAGCCATATAAATCAAAGGTTTGCTAATTGCCCTGGCTCACCAGGGTGATGTAAGAGAGCGAGAAAGCCCAAGTATAACCAGTCCACCATGGCTTTGGCTTCCTACCTTGAACCCATCTCTCCCCTTTCTCCCAAGAGTTTAGGGTCAGCTGTAGAGGGAGGTTTTGAGCACCAATCCCTCCCTAACTCTCTCAACATCTCTAGGGTCAGATTCAGAAGTTATTGGTTTCCTTGACCAGAAAATAAATTCTCAATAGCCCATAACAGAGATGTGTTTTTTCTTGCAAGATATTATGCAACTGTTTGTTGCCTGTAAATCAACTTAATTTAGATATTTAGCCTCTCCCATGGTCAGGCTGGAGAAGGCAATGGCACCCCACTCCAGTACCCTTGCCTGGAAAATCCCATGGACAGAAGAGCCTGGTAGGCTGCAGTCCATGGGGCCGCTTAGAATCAGACAGGACTGAGCGACTTCACTTTCACTTTTCACTTTCATGCATTGGAGAAGGAAATGGCAACCCACTCCAGTGTTCTTGCCTGGAGAATCCCAGGGACGGGGAGCCTGGTGGGCTGCCGTCTATGCAGTCGCACAGAGTCGGACATGACTGAAGCGACTTAGCAGCAGTAGCAGCATGGTCAGGCTGGTAGGAAAATACAAACTCTCTCTCTCTTGATTTTCAAAAAATGATCTATTCACAAGGTTTCGGAATAAAAAGTATATCTAAAAAGTGATACTGTGAAAATCTTCCCATCCCCAAATATAACCACTGATAATGGTTTGTCATCATTCCAGAGTTTCATTATATAAGCAAGAGTATACACACACACACACACACACACACACAAGAGTAAGAATGTATTATACATATAAATACACAACACACAGTCTTAATGCTCATTTTTTCTGCAAAGTACAGCATACTCTACAATCTAACCAGCATTTCACCTATGTTATTTCACTTAACTATCTGGGAGATCTTTCTCTACAAAAAGGTCGAGCACCTTTTTTACAGCACTACAATCTCACATGGCGTGGAGAAGTGTGATTTATCTAAGCATTTCCCACTGATAGACATCGAGGTTGTTTATAGTCTCTGCCATTACAAACAATGCTGCATTTAATAATACAGGGCATTTAAATGAAGGTGAGAGGGAGGGAAAAAAACAGCCACGGCATTTCATATTGTGAGTCTTTCCCAGTAATTTCTTTCTCTTGCTGCTGCTGCTTCCTGCTGCATTTTTATTTTCCTGGAAGCCACATGTGAATGCTTGATTGGAGCTTCCACATTGTACAGGGTCATTTTAGTGGTTGGAATTACACAATAAAATAGAAAAATGTACATTTGTGAGTAGCAACAGCAGCAGCAAATCTTGAATTTGTCCAGCGCTTTCTGCAGCCACGAGTGCTGAGACGGCAAGCTGGTGGGGGTTTTGAAAGCTCAACACACAGTGGCAGTCAACTGAAGACCCCTCCTTTCTGCCTCGGCAGCCTAAGATGCCCAGGGTTTGCTGGTCAGGCTGTTCTTCCAAGGGCTACAGAAACCAAAGAAGGCACACACGAATTTTATCCTTAATGTGCTCTACCTTTCAAAAACCCACTGGCATATACACATCAAAGAATTGAAAGCAAGGACTCAAAGTGCTATTTGTTCACCTACAATCAAAGCGGAAGTATTCACAATACCCAAGGTGTGGGACAACCCCAGTGTTTACTGACAGATGAATGGATAAACAAAACGGAGTATGTACATATTAATACACTGGGATGTTTTTCAGCTTAAAAAAGGTAGGATAGTCTGACAAATGCTACAATATGGATGAACCTTGAGGACATTAAAGTGTTAGTTGTTCAGTTATGTTCAATTCTTCATGACCCCAGGGACTGCGGCCTTTCAGGCTCCTCGTCCATGGAATCCTCCAGGCAAGAATACTGGAGTGGGTAGCCATTCCTTTCTCCAGGGGAACTTCCCCACCCAGGGATTGAAACTAGGTCTCCTGCATTGCAGGCAGATTCTTTACCGTCTGAGCCACCAGGGAAGCCTGGACATTGTGTTCAATGAAATAAGCCAGACACAAAAGGACAAATAATGTATGTTTCTGCTTACATGAGGTACCTAGAGTCATCAAATTCATAGACACAGAAAGCAGAACAGTGCCTGCCAGCATTTGGAAGGGAGTGGCAAGTTACTGCTGATGGGTACGGAGTTTCAGTTTTGCATGATGAAAAGAGTTCTGGAGATGGATGAAGCCGATGGTTGCACAACAATGTGAAAATATTTCATGAGACAGTACTACACTTAAAATGGTTAAGATGGTACATTTTATGTTAGGCGAATTTTGCCACAATTTTTTAAGCACGTAAAGAGTGAAAAAAAAAAGAACTATTAGTAGCCTCTTGATTGATGTCGGTCTTTCAGTATCAGCAACTGTAAGTAGAGCCTTTTCTGATCAAATCATTTCTCCATGATCCTTTTCCCACAATCAGTGAAGGGAGTCATGAAGAAAAGATCTTATCGTGAGGATGGTGCAAGTGAGACTGCAAATTAATATTAATCAAGCCCCCACTGAGCTGGGCACTAAGCTCAGCTTCTTTATCTCATTCAGTCCTTATTAAAGCTCTGTCACACTATCTTCATTTCACAGATGAGAAAACTGATGTTCAGTAAATACGAAAGAAAAACAACTGAAAATTATTAGTACTCATAAGAGTGAAGAGTTAGGCAACCAACATAAGATTATGAATAATAATCAATACTTGCCCATGTACTAACAATATCCAACTTGAAATTGTTTTTAAAAAATCATCACATATACAACAACAAAAATTACAAAATACTGAGGAAACACTATAAAGAAATATAAGTAAGAGAGGGACTAGGACAAGGGGATAGAGTGAAAAATTCACTTTTTACCTGGTGCAACAGACTGAACATGTATGTTTCCCCCAAGTCCAAATGTTGAAATCATAACCTCCAACTTTGCAAACGAAGGTCCATCTAGTCAAGTCTATGGTTTTTCCAGTGGTCATGTATGGATGTGAGAGTTGGACTGTAAAGAAAGCTGAGCACCAAAGAATTGACACTTTTGAACTGTGGTGTTGGAGAAGACTCTTGAGAGTCCCCTGGACTGCAGAGACCCAACCAGTCCATTCTAAAGGAGATCAGTCCTGGGTGTTCATTGGAAGGACTGATGCTAAAGCTGAAACTCCAATACTTTGGCCACCTGATGCGAAGAGCTGATTCATTTGAAAAGACCCTGATGCTGGGAAAGATTGAGGGCAGAAGGAGAAGGGGACGACAGAGGATGAGATGGTTGGATAGCATCACTGACTCAATGGACAAGAGTTTGGGTAGGCTCTGAGAGTTGGTGATGGACACTCCCTGTCCATCACCAGGCCTCCCGCCTGGCATGCTGTGGTTCATGGGGTCGCAAAGAGTCGGACACGACTGAGTGACTGAACTGAACTGAACTGAATGTGATGATATTAGGAGGTGGAGCCTTTAGAAGGTAATTAGGTCACAAGGGTGGAGCCCTCACAAAAGGGATTAGTACCCTTATGAAAAAGACCACAGGGAGCTCCTTCACCCTTCTGACATGTGAGGACACAGTGAGAAGACAGCTGTCTACAAATCAGGAAAGTGGGCTCTCACAAGATACTGAATCTACTGACACCTTCATCTTGGACTTCTCAGCTTCTAAAACTGTGAGAAATAAATTTCTGTTGTTTATAATACACACAGTCCGTGGTAGTTTCTATAGCAGTCCAACAGACTAAGATATCTCATATTACTTCTGTACAATTTTATATTCATGGGACTTCCTTGGTGGTCCAGTGGTGATGACTCCATGTTTCCTCTGTAGGGGATATGGGTTCAATCCCTGGTTGGTGAACTAAGATCCCACAGGGCATGATCTTTTGCAGTGAAGCCAAAAATAATAGTAATTTTATATTGTATTAAAATGAAATTTCTGCCTAGTGAAAAAAAAAAAATGATGCCCTGGGCCTAAAGATCTCTCCAGGTTGCTGTGAAGACCAAATGAGATCTAGCACAGTGATGGCTTCTCCTGGTGCCTGATAAAATAAGTGCTCTGTGGATGGAGATTTCTCTTAATTCTCTGAATGGAGAGCCAAATATCAGACAAGTTGATGCTAATAGTGGTTAGAAATACTCTTTGAGTAAGATTTTAATTTCCAATTTTATGCAACAATTTTTTTGTATAACTATATATTTACCTAAATAAAAAGAACACAATGAGAATAAAATATTTTGCAGTATAATAATTACAGAAAATGTGTATGAGTTCATCAGTTCAGTTCAGTCACTCAGTCGTGTCTGACTCTTTGTGACCCCATGAACCGCAGCACGCCAGGCCTCCCTGTCCATCACCAACTCCCGAAGTCCACCCAAACCCATGTCCATTGAGTCGGTGATGCCATCCAACCTTCTTATCCTCTGTCATTCCCTTCTCCTCCTGCCTTCAATCTTTCCCAGAATCAGGGTCTTTTCAAATGAGTCAGCTCTTCGCATCAGGTGGCCAAAGTATTGGAGTTTCAGCTTCAACATAAGTCCTTCCAATGAACACCGGACTAATCTCCTTTAGGATGGACTGGTTGGATCTCCTTGCAGTCCAAGGACTCTCAAGAGTTTTCTCCAACACCACAGTTCAAAAGCTTCAATTCTTCGGCACTCAGCTTTCTTTATACTCCAACTCTCACATCCATACATGACCACAGGAAAAACCATAGCCTTGACTAGACGGACATTTGTTGACAAAGTAATGTCTCTGCTTTTTGATATGCTGTCTAGGTTGGTCATAACTTTCCTTCCAAGGAGTAAGCGTCTTTTAATTTCATGGCTGCAATCACCATCTGCAGTGATTTTGGAGCCCAGAAAAATAAAGTCAGCCACTGTTTCCACTGTTTCTCCATCTTTTTGCCATGACGTGATGGGACCGGATGCCATGATCTTAGTTCTCTGAATGTTGATCTTTAAGCCAACTTTTTCACTTTCATCAAGAGGCTCTTTAGTTCTTCTTCACTTTCTGCCATAAGGGTGATGTCATTTGCATATCTGAGGTTACTGATATTTCTCCCAGCAATCTTGATTCCAGCTTGTGCTTCATCCAGCCCAGCGTTTCTCATGCTGTACTCTGCGTATAAGTTAAATAAGCAGGGTGACAATATACAGCCTTACGTACTCCTTTTCCTTTTTGGAACCAGTCTGTTGTTCCAAGTCCAGTTCTAACTGTTACTTCCGAACATGCATATAGGTTTCTCAAAAGGCAGGTCAGGTGGTCTGGTATTCTCATCTCTTTAAGAATTTTCCACAGTCTATTGTGATCCACACAGTCAAAGGCTTTGGCATAGTCAATAAAGCAGAAATAGATATTTTTCTGGAACTCTCTTGCTTTTTCAATGATCCAGTGGATGTTAGCAATTTGATCCCTGGTTCCTCTGCCTTTTCTAAAACCAGCTTGAACATCTGGAAGTTCACAGTTCACATATTGCTGAAGCCTGGCTTGGAGAATTTTAAGCATCACTTTACTAGTGTGTGAGATAAGTGTAATTGTAGTTTGAGCATTCTTTGGCATTGTCTTTCTTTGTACTGGAATGAAAACTGACCTTTTCCAGTCCTGTGGCCACTGCTGAGTTTTCCAAATTTGCCAGCATATTGAGTGCAGCACTTTCACAGCATAATCTTTCAGGATTTGAAATAGCTCAACTGGAATTCTACCACCTCCACTAGCTTTGTTCATAGTGATGCTTCCTAAGGCCCACTTGACTTCACATTCTACGATGTCTGGCTCTAGGTGAGTGATCATACCATCGTGATTATCTGGGTCATGAAGATCTTTTCTGTACAGTTCTTCTGTGTATTCTTGCCACCTCTTCTTAATATTTTCTGCTTCTGTTAGGTCCATACCATTTCTGTCCTTCATCGAGCCCATCTTTGCATGAAATGTTCCCTTGGTATCTCTAATTTTCTTGAAGAGATCTCTAGTCTTTCCCATTCTATTGTTTTCCTCTTTTTCTTTGCATTGATCACTGAGGAAGGCTTTCTTATTGCTCCTTGCTATTCTTTGTAGCTCTGCATTCAAATGGGTGTATCTTTCCTTTTCTCCTTTGCTTTTTGCTTCCCTTCTTTTCAGTTATTTGTAACGCTTCCTCAGAAAGCCATTTTGCTTTTTTGCATTTCTTTTTCTTGAGGATGGTCTTGATTCCTGTCTCCTGTACAATGTCACAAACCTCCATCCATAGTTCATCAGGCACTCTGTCTATCAGATCTAGTTCCTTAAATCTATTTCTCACTTCCACTGTAGAGTCATAAGGGATTTGGTTTAGATCGTACCTGAATGGTCTAGTGGTTTTCTCCACTTTCTTCAATTTCAGTCTGAATTTGGCAATAGGGAGTTCATGATCTGAGCCACAGTCAGCTCCTGGTCTTGTTTTTGCTGACTGTATAGAGCTTCTCCATCTTTGGCTGCAAAGAATATAATTTTATGATTTTGGTGTCAACCATCTGGTGATGTCCATGTGTAGAGTCTTGTCTTGTGTTGTTGGAAGAGGGTGTTTACTATGACCAGTGCATTCTCTCGACAGAAGTCTATTAGCCTGTGCCCTGCTTCATTCTGTACTCCAAGGCCAAATTTGCCTCTTACTCCTGGTGTTTCTTGACTTACATGCATATATTAAAATGCATCAGTCAAGGAGTTAACAGTAGTCAGAAGGCAGCTGAATCAGGGATACAGGGTCCAAATTAATGGAATTGTTATTAAAGAATTTTCTGACAGAGAAAATGGTATATATTTTATGCATCTTTTTTTTTTTTTAAGGCAGAAACAGGAACCAAATTTAAATTGGGTCAGGGTAGTAAGAGTGGCAATGTTTAACAATCTAGGTGGCTTATTTGATCTTTTCAGGATCTGATTTCTCTGGTTCTTCAGAAACTTTTCTAACTCCTTGTGAATGTTCACTTCTTTTGAAAGGTGAAGTTCACCAACTCTTGTACATACTTAAGGAGATTAATTTTTAAGCTCTCTCCTCTGATACAAAATGTATACCACCTCCTCTCCTTTCATGTTACTTCCCACTGGGATGAGCCAGGCACAAAAATCTGAAGAAGCCTCAGCTATTATTAAGGAAGGAATATGTGGCTGCCAATCAGACTGAAGACATGGGTTGAGGAGATTTAAAAATAAACTCATTCACTAATTCCATTAATTCCTGTATGTCAAAACTTTTACATCCATGAACTCATCTAATTCTCATAATACCCCTAAAAAGTGTAAATAACCATTATCATCTTAATTGTACATTTTAGGACTGAAAGCTTCAAGAAGTGAGATCACATGATGAGTAAGTGGTGGAACAAAGATAGGAAACCTGGTAATTCCCTGGTGGTCCAGTGGTTAGGACTCCACGCTTTCAGTGCTGACCGGTTTCAATCTCTGGTCGGGGAACTAAGATCCCACAAGCTGAGAGGCACAGCCAAAGGAAAAAAAAATGGTAATGTGTTTCCAGCCCCTCAGCAGGAGGCCAGCGAGGACACACAAGGCACTGAGTGTGCTCCCCTGGGGCCACAGACAAAAGCGCAGCGAGAGGAGAACTCCACCGCTGGGTGTGCAGAGCTCTTACGAAGACCAAAGACCGAAAGCTGGTCCTTAGAAACTGCACCCCCAAAGAGAGACGTGTGTGGTAAGAATTTAAAGGCAAAGCTCTGGAAGCAGTTGTGGGAATTCATAGCCACAGTGCTGCCCACTGAGCTGAAGACATTCTTGCCAAATAGCAACTGAAGGAGTGATTTCAAGCCACCTAGCATTTTACCACGATGTGCCTCAGTGTGTGGCTTTCTTTGTGTCCAGACAAGGGTTTACAGTGTTCCTTGAAACCATTCACCAGTTTTGGAAAATCCTCATTATCTCTTCAAATAATGCTCTCTCTCTGTCCTCCTTGCTTTGTGGACCCCAATTACACATATTTAGATTTTCCACCATATTCCATATATCTCTTACACTCTTTCCTGTGCTTTCTATCTTTTTCCTCTGTGAGTTTCAATCTATTTCTTTCTGACTTTCTTACCAATCCACTATTCATCTCTTCAGTTATGTCCTACCTGGTATGAAATTCACTACCGAATTCTTACCTTCCATTACTATAGTGCTCAGTTCTAGAATTTCCATTCAGTTATATATGTGTGTGTGTGTGTGTGTGTGTAGTTTATATATATATATTTAGAACTATATACATATATAGTTCTCTAAAATTGTTAGTCACTCAGTCATGTCCAACTCTTGGCGACCCCATGGACTGTAGCCCACCAGGCTCCTCTGTCAATGGAATTCTCCAGGCAAGAATACTGGAGTGGTTAGCCATTCCTTTCTCCAGGCAATCTGCCCAACCCTGGGATTGAACCTGGATCCTTTACTGTCTGAGCCACAAGGGAAGCCCAGTTCTCTGAAAGAAGTCTCCAAATTGTCATCCTATTTCTTGACAATATTAATCGCCGTTATTTTAAATCTGTGTCTAAGAAACTCCAATGTCTGGATGTACTATGCTGCTGCTGCTGCTGCTAAGTCACTTCAGTCGTGTCCGACTCTGTGCAACCCTAGAGATGGCAGCCCACCAGGCTTCCCCGTCCCTGGGATTCTCCAGGCAAGAACACTGGAGTGGGTTGCCATTTCCTTCTCCAATGGAGGAAAGTGAAAAGTGAAAGTGAAGTCGCTCAGTCGTGCCTGACTCTTAGCAACCCCATGGACTGCAGCCCACCAGGCTCCTCCGTCCATGGAATTTTCCAGGCAAGAGTACTGAAGTGGGGTGCCATTGTCTTCTCCGGATGTACTATAGGTCTGTTTTTTTTTTTTTTTGGCTTTTAGTCATATAGATTAGTTATCATGTATGCAAAACTATACAGTAAATTTGAAGCTCTAGATGATGTTATCTTCCCCAAAAACTGTGTTTTGCCTCTTGTAGGCAGTTTGGAGATGGGTAGATCACTTTACGATCCAGGATTGTTGCTGCTAAGTCACTTCAGTCGTGTCCGACTCTGTGCAACCCCATAGACGGCAGCCCATCAGGCTCCCCAGTCCCTGAGATTCTCCAGGCAAGAACACTGGAGTGGGTTGCCATTTCCTTCTCCAATGCAGGAAAGTGAAAAGTGAAAGTGAAGTCGCTCAGTCGTGTCCAACTCTTAGCGACCCTATGGACTGCAGCCTACCAGGCTCCTCCATCCATGGGATTTTCCAGGCAAGAGTACTGGAGTGAGGTGCCATCGCCTTCTCCGAATCAAGGATTAAGCCAATGTAAATCTGGGCCATAGTCCTTGTGAAGGCTGCTCTACTTCTGTTTTATCCCCGTCTGAAGGAATAGCTTGTTAGAAGTCCCAGTTGAAATGGTGGGGGTCTTTTTCAGAATCCCTTGTACCTCGCTTCTTTGGTAGGTCTCTGCTACCTTCAAACACTTTTTCCGTATATTTTCTAGTTGTTTTTAGTGGGAGGGTTGGTATACAATCAGCTAGTCTACCATCACTGAAAGTGGAAGTCTCCCTTACGGCATCACAACTGAAAAACGTTATGAGTTGGATGATAAAAATTGGGTGGGGAAAAAAGCTAAAAAGGAACAAGAATATTCTGGAAGATACTATTGCTTGGTGAGAGACAACATTAGGTGGGTTACTCTGCTCCCCTTCTTCCCTTCTTATATACATAATTTGGATTTAAGGCTTTTAGAATGTAAATAGAGAGTCTGAACAGATTTGTGAGGAAACAATACACTAAAGCCAATAATTACATGTTCTGAAATTAAAGTTTTATGATCAAAGGCAAATTTCAAGTTAAAAATTTTAACTTTTTATTTTATATTGGAGTATAGTTGATTAGGGTCTTCCCTGGTAGCTCAACTGGTAAAGAATCCACCTGCAATGCAGGAGACCCTGGTTCGATTCCTGGGTCAGGCAGAGCCCCTGGAGAAGGGATGGGCTACCCACTGCAGTATTCTTGGGCTTCCTTGGTGGCTCAGATGGTAAAGAATCCACCTACAACTTGGGAGACCTGGGTTCAATCCCTGGGTTAGGAGGAGGGCATGGCAACCCACTCCAGTATTCTTATCTGGAGAATCCCATGGACAAAGAAGCCTGGCAGGCTACAGTCTATGGGGTCGCAAAGAGCTGGACTAGACTAAACGACTAAGCACAGCACAGCACATAGTTGATTAACCATGTTGTGGGTTTCAGGTGGACACCAAACTGATTCAGTTATCCACATACATTTATCTATTTTTCAAATTCAACAATTTTCATTTTTAAATGAGTAAATAAGTGAACGGAGAAGGCGATGGCACCCCACTCCAGTACTCTTGCCTGGAAAACCCCATAGACGGAGGAGCCTGGTAGGCTGCAGTCCATGGGGTCTCGAAGAGTCGGACGTGACTGAGCGACTTCACTTTCACTTTTCACTTTCCTGCATCAGAGAAGGAAATGGCAACCCACTCCAGTGTTCTTGCCTGGAGAATCCCAGGGACGGGGGAGCCTGTTGGGCTGCCGTCTATGGGGTCACACAGAGTCAGACACAACTGAAGCGACTTAGCAGCAGCAGCAAATAAGTAAAATTAACAAATACTACAAAAGAGATTTAAAAAATTGCTAACATTAGCTACATAAGTCAGATCAAGTTCTAAAGTAAGATGTATGTCCCAAATGAAAACAAATGAATGCAATATACATCAAATATACAGCATAAACAAGACAACTCAAAACTTCCTGAACTAGGAAGCCTTTCCAGAAGATTCTAAAAGGTCAGAAACAGAATCATTAGGCTTACACGATCATATATGTAAGCCATACTTAAATGGCATCCACTGGTAAAACCAGTTTGTAGTTTAGAAACAATTTACCCCCTTTTGGTTAAAGAACAAAAAGGCCAGTATGTTCTAACAGAGGAATGTCTTCTAGAATTCATATTTCCCATCACTGTCTCATTTTTTTTTTAATTTAGTTTTTTAGCAGAATTATTTTTGGCGTGAAAAAAATAGAACCACCACTTTACTAGGTAGCTAAGTGACTGAGTTAAATCTACTTGAAACATACAGGTTGGGAAATACCAAAACTATCATTCAGGAAACAGAATCTTGAAGGTGATTTTAAGGTTGAAAAGAGGTTGTACAAAGACTCAAATAAAATCAAGGGAACAAAGTCTTATTTCCTTAGCAACTTCCTATATCATTTGACCTCTGAGAAATCTTAAACCTATTCAGTGATTGAATTTAAAATCTAATTCACATGTTCACGAAGCTTTCTCTGAAAGGAGGTTCATCAAAAGGTTCATCACCAGGGGCTTCCCTGGTGGCTCAGTGCTAAAAGAATCCACCTGCCATTGCAGGAGACACAGGTTCCATTCCTGATCCAGAAAAATCCCACATGCCTCAGGGCAACTAAGCCCACGTGCCACAGCTACTGAGTCTGCGCTCTAGAGCTGGGAGCCACACTATTGAAGCCCACGAGCCCTAGAGCCTGCGCTCTGCAACAAGAGAAGCCACGGCAATAAGAAGCTCAAGCACCACTAGAGAAAAGCCCTCGCAGTAACAAACACCCAGCATAGCCAAAAATAAATAATTCATTTTTTTTAAACAGTAAAAAAAAAAAGTTGATCTGATCAACCTCTATGATGTATGTATGGTGTATCTAGATGTATGTAGATAGATAGATCTACATCTATCCACACACACACACATATGCATATGTATATGGAAAACTGAAAACAACAAAAAATAAGTGAAAGTAAAAATCAATTTGACTTTATAGAAAATTGTTTCCATAACAGACAAAAATCAAGAAACAGTAAATGAAAAAAGGAAGTTCCAAATATTATAATGTGACCCAATTTTACTAAGGAAAAATGCAAAATGGTGAGAGCAGAATATGTGATTGTTATTTTCTCATTTATGCTTCTCTGCATTTTCCAAATTTTCAGTCCAACACAATGCTGAGAGCTATTTCATGTTTATAAATTTCAAGGACCGTGAGAATTGCCTGTACTGGTAAATAATGTATTTCCACACAGAAACAGAATGATGCCACAGTCAGAGGACTGGACTTTGAGGGAGAAGACTTGAGTTCAAGTCCCAGCTTCACCGCTCACTGCTCTGAGTCACTTCAGACAAGTCACAGCACCTCTGGGAATTTCGGTTCTCTCATCTAATTAAAGATGGAGATGCTCATCCCCAGCTTGTCTCCCTCCCTTAATTAGTGCAAATATCAAATGCAAAAAGTTCATGAAAGTCTTCTGCCAAGAGGAAAGTGAGGTTCAGCAAAAGGAGTAACGCTAACTATTAAAGCTGCTTGTAAAGTTTTTTTTATGGATCTGACTCAAGTTTATAAAGTTTTAAGACTGTATTTTGCATCGGAAAAAAAAATATCCATCATCACCACCACACATGTTCCCTCAGGTGGGACAAATGTGGGATCCTGACAAAGCACCAAAGCAGGAGTGGTGGACAGGTAGGTAGTATCCGCCCATAGGGAGAAAAAACAAAATGTTCTCACAAGTCACTAGAGTGAAGAAACAGCTGTCCCAGGTCCCCAGTGGTACCTTATCAACAGTTACATGAGGCAGAAAAAGACAAGGGAAGGATACTGTGGGAGACCCAGCCACATGTGAAGAATAGGAGGATTTTTTTTCAGATGATAACACACTCCTCTCTCTTCCAAATCCACTAAAGAATATTGGTCAGCAACCTCCAAGACTTTGTCCAAACACTGGAGGAAAACTAAAAGCTTGAATTTTCATCTCATTTTTTAAAAAATTTTCTTTTCTCTACTCTGACCACAAAGCCACCAGTTACTTATACTGTGGTCTTGGATAGTCACTGCATGTTGCTGATCTCAGTTTCCTTATCTATAAAATGGGCCAATGCCATTCTGACGCCACAAATGCCAGAGTTACATAAAAAGGAGCTATTCTCTTTGGGATTCAAAACGGACACAGATGAACTTGGGCTCGGGAGACTGCAACGCTGGTTTTGTCACTATCTGCGACCCTGACCAGGCTCCCTCCCCTTTCTGATCCTCAGATTGCCAAGGACTTGTTAGGAGGAGTCCTGTGCCCCCAGCTCCAGCCACAGTTCAAGCTCTGCACATTCACTGATCTCCTAGACTGGGCTATTTCTAGCTAGCGTCATCTGAGCTAGGATAGCAACCCTGTCTGACAAGCTGACCTTGTACAGGTAGTGCTGCCAGCCTGCCTGGCAGCAATACAACTGGGCTGTTGTTATAGTTACAGAAATACAGACTTACATCGAACTGTCCATGGGCTCTTATTGTCCAATAAGACTCTTTGTGGCCAAAACTAGAAATTTGTGAATTTCCAAGTCTTCTTCCCACTTCTCCTCCAACTTCTTCCCAAACTGACCATGTAATTTTGTTTAAACTACCCTGAACATTTGTTTCCAGACTTTCACTCTGTAACTCTCCCAGGATGAACAATCCAGGATATATAAATCTTTGTCCATTTTTTCAAAGACTCTGTTTCTCAGAGTGAAATTACTGGGTTAAAAGGTACAGACCATTTTAAGGCTCTTGATACATATTATACCAAATTGTCTTCTGGAAAAGAAGTATCCAGTTGATATTTCTGCCAGCAATGGATGAGCTTTCAAGCCAATCTTTTTTTAATTTGGCATTATGAGCAGTTAAAAAAACAAGTCCCTTCTTTTACATTTTAATTTGTATTTTTTAAGGTAAGTAATGAGGATGAAAATTTTATTTCAAGTGTATGAGTCTGTTTTACTGACTTATCTGTTCGTGACCTTTTCAGATATTTTAACTTGCTAACAATTCATCAAAGAAAAATCTGTGGAGTACTTTCTTCCACAGCTAAAAAGGACGGGACAGTTAATTCCAGACAAAAGTTAAAACTATGAAATTGATTAATGTGAAATGAACATTTTAGCCAAATATTGTTAACACACCCATTGTTTATAGAAATTAAAGCATATATACTTATTTTTGTGAAATGTTTTCTTGACTTAAAGCAGGTTTAGGAAAAACTGATCTTGTTCTCTACTTCACCATACTAAATATGTCTTATGAACAACGGTGTCTTTTCTTTAGATGTGACACTCTTAAAATGAAATAAAATTCAAAAGCAAAAAAAATAAAACTGAACACTTTAAAGTTGGTTGGGATCTGCACTTTGCAGAGCTAAACAGCTATAAAATAAAAACTTCTTTAAATATTCATTTCCCTTTGGGGCCTGGCAAATGGGAATTTAGTTCCAGCTAACTGCACACATTCACTCTTGCAATTCAAGAAAGTTCTTTCCAGAACTTTAAGATATGCCAAGAGGAGACTTCATGCTCCTCTTTCAGCTCCAAAGAAAGTGATGACAGACGTGACTCTACAATCCAGCCAGCAGACTGGATTTAATTCTCTGCAGATAAGCAGCACATGTTCAACTATCGATGCCCAAGGATTCAGAAACCTTCCTCTTTACAGATTTCATCTGGAGGGGACTGAGACTCAAATTCACCCATTCAAAGCTCATCGTGTACAGTAGAAGTAAACTCTAATTTTCAGTTGGCAAAATATTGTCATTTTCTAGAGAATAAAACTCCACAGGCCCCAGGCAATAAGAAGTAATGATAGAGGGAGATAATCACACACAGTCATCCAAAGACCACAGCCTGAGTAGACTCAGGTGTTGACAAAACTGACTGGGAAAAGAGGAAAGAAAGTGGAGGCACTGAGGGCTTGATTCTGAAATTTGTTGAAAAATGAAAAGTGGCATCAGAAAATGAATTTTAATGGAAGTTCAGTGAAAGGTACTTGAGCTAAAAGAAATGAAACACAGCCTCAAAAAATAAACAACTTTCTATTACAAGTATATGTTTTGAATTATAAGACTGAAGAGTTGGCCTAGCGAATGCTGAATAAAATAAACTCCCTCCCTCTCACACCCATGACCTACCTAAAGAATTTCTAATGAAAATGACAGAAACCTTCAAAACAGACAAGAATTTCTGAATGTATCCAGAAAAGTCCATCTAATAAACGGTATCACAGATATTATTTAAAGACACTAAGTATTTTGACCTGAGATGATACTTTGGGAAAAATTAGTTTAAAGACATGAGAATACCAGACCACCTGACCTGCCTCTTGAGAAATCTGTATGCAGGTCAAGAAGCAACAGTTAGAACTGGTCATGGAACAACAGACTGGTTCCAAATCGGGAAAGGAGTACATCAAAGCTGTATGTTTTCACCCAGCTTATTTAACTTATATAAAGAGTACAGCATGTGAAATGCCAGGCTGGATGAAGCACAAGCTAAAATCAAGATTGCCGGGAGAAATATCAATAACCTCAGATATGCAGATGACACCATCCTTATGGCAGAAAGTGAAGAACTAAAGAGCCTCTTGATGAAAGTGAAAGAGGAGAGTGAAAAAGTTGGCTTAAAGCTCAACATTCAGAGAACTAAGATCATGGCATCTGGTCCCATCATTTCATGGCAAATAGATGAGGAAACAATGGAAACAGTGAGACTTTATTTTGGGGGGCTTCAAAATCACTGCAGATGGCAACTGCAGCCATGAAATTAAAAGATGCTTGCTCCTTGGAAGAAAAGCTATGACCAACCAAGACAGCATATTAAAAAGCAGAGACAGTACTTCACCAACAAAGGTCCATCTAGTCAAAGCTATGGTTTTTCCAGTAGTCATGTACGGATGTGAGAGTTTGACTATAAAGAAAGCTAAGCACTGAAGAATTGATGCTTTTGAACTGTGGTGTTGGAAAAGACTCGAGAGCCCCTTAGACTGCAAGGAGATCCAACCAGTCCATCCTAAATGAGATCAGTGTTCATTGGAAGGACTGATGCTGAAGCTGAAACTCCAATACTCTGGCCACCTGATGCAAAGAACTGACTCACTGTAAAAGACCCTGATGCTGGGAAAGATCGAAGGCGGGAGGAAAAGGGGACGACAGAGAATGAGACCGTTGGATGGCATCACTGACTCGATGGACATAAGTTTGGGTAAACTCTGGGAGTTGGTGATGGACAGGGAAGCCTGGCGTGCTGCAGTCCACGGGCACAACTCGCAAAGTTGGACACAACTGTGCGACTGGACTGAACTGAACTGATTGAGTGGGGAGGGGATTTTATAATGTACCTTTTCACAGGAAGTTTTGTAATAGGGTGCTTTTTTTTTTATTAAATAGTGAGAACAGAAAGCATTAAATCCAGATCCTTAATATGAAATTCCAGCCTATAAAGGACACCTTACCAGGTAACTGCATGTTTAGAACCATGCACCTCCTTCCCTGCCAGCCACTTGCTGAAATCTACACATGAAGTCTTCCTCTTACCTGATGGGTGCCCACAAGGGTCAAGATGTAGCTGTGAGATGAGAAACTCACGTTCCCACTGTGTTTGGGGAGGGGTGCAGGTGGAAGACAGAGAGGCAGAGGCCGCCGGCCTCAGAGAAGAGAGGAAAGGCATTCTTATCGGCTTTTCTGTGCCCGGGGGCTTTGCCTCCCTCTGATGTGGAGGCTAGAATCCCGTGCTAGTCATTCTCCCCTGTTGAATGATGCTCTTTAAGACATCTGCGACCAAACCAGGGTAAAATGTCGATTCAACATCACCAAGCAGCACTGGGGAAGCAGCCCTATTTAGGATTTCTGGAGGGCAGAGGCTTTGTGGAGAAGGTGGGAGCCCGAGGCTCTGGTCTCCTGCAGAGGCCAGGAGGGGATGATGAAGGAAGAGCAAACTGGGAAAATGAATAGCCAGCTTGGCTCATACTGCGGGAGCAGCAGGAAAGGCAGCAGAGAGGCTGGGGCAGTGGAGAGAGGAGGACAGGAAATTCTGAACCAGAGAAAGCCCCCAAAAGGGAGAGGGGAGGGCAGAGGATGCTGGAGGGTTGCACGGTGTCTCGGTGGCCTGGGCTAAAGGAAAGCCAGGGTGATGGCAGTGAGAATGGAGAACCAACCCCAAGGGAACATCTAAAACCTGGGACCGGTCACTGAGACATTCAGGTGGGCACACAAGCTAGGACACCTCTACACTCTTTTTTTAAGGACAAAGGACCATCTTTTTATTTCTCTTTTCAGTTCAAAGGGTAGTTATTCAAACATTTAGGTCCTGTTCAGACCAATATTTGGGAATCTCCACTAACAAGAGGCTTTTACCCTCTACGTTAAAAAGAAAAAGCACTCCAGGTGCAAACAACAAAGCAAATTATAATCCACACCTCCTAAAACTTACCCTTTTCTTTCAAAGGATCCTTTGAAAATGCTTTTGCTTGTGGGAGGGAAAAAAAACAAGCAGGGGAGGTAGTGTTGTGACTGCCTGGGTATTTCAAAAAGAGGCAATTTGCAAGTATCTTCCTATAGCAGAGATCTCCTCCTATTTTTTGAGTCTTAAGTACACTCTATACTTCCCTGCCATTAACTGTGTGGCCCTGGCAAGATGGCTAGCTTCTGTGAGCCTCGGTTCTCTTATCTGTAAAATGGAAAAATAAACCTACTTCCATGGGGTTTCTGTAAAGACACAAAAGAGTTTGCACAGCGCCTGAAACACAGTCCATGCCCCAAAACACAAATTCCTCTCCCCAGTTCTATTCTAAGGAGTAACATTCAGAACTATTACAGCCGCCTTCATGAGAAGCTTCTCCAAGAGTGGGAAGTACTCTCCAAAACAGTTTTTTACCTACTGACTAATGAGACAGTGCAGCCTCTTCATGTAATGCTTCCTTCTTGCAAGTCTCAAAGCAACTGAAACGCATTTAGACAGTTCCTTGGAAAGAGAAGCAGGCAGGTCTCGGAGATACAGCTGGGCACATGCTCTGAGAGGCACAGGAAAAAAAGAATGCCTCTTGGGTGGTAGTGAGCACTTTCCAATATTCCAAACCACGTTCCTTTCAGCAAGAGTGAATGCCAGCAAGTGGCTTACAAAAAGAAAAAGCACCACTAGAAATGTTGTCTTTAAAACAATTTTAATGAAAACCATACTCAACACATTCAAACAGCTCTTATTGTGCTTCACGCACAACTTACTTTCTTCCAGTCGCCCCACTGTGTGATGCCGTTTTCCCGCTCAGGTCTTTCCACGTCTTGAACGCACTTTTCCCGCTTGGCCCTGGCTGCCACTGCTCACCTGTCTTTTAGGTTACAGAGAGGCAGACCCTGGCATCACCAGAGGCGAGGGCAGGGGTCCATCCATGGCAATTCATTACACCATTCTCCACACTTTGGAGTATATGAAAATCTCTACAATAAAAGTTTTCAAACATTGCTCTTTAACAGGATAAGTGAAAGAAAAACACAGTGGGTCACCCCAGGTACACCGACTCCACCTGTCCGTGAACCTGAACTGCAGCTCAGCCCCTAGCAAATATGCAGCACTGGCCACTGTCTCCAGGATGCGTCCTCGCTAATCCCCGGTCTGTTCTACAGGTCACTCTGAGGTTTCCTGTATTAAACATATACCTTGACCACTTACTGTCACGAAGTGTGAATACCATCTAAACGCATTTCAGTTGCTTTGAGACTTGCAAGAAGGAAGCATTAAATGAAGAGGCTGCACTGTCTCACGAGTGCCCACTAGTGTTAACAACAGGAAGTCACCCTCAGAGCTCTGTGGGGCCAATGCTGCATGCATGCCAAGTCACTTGTCATGTCTGACTCTGCAACCCCATGGGATGTAGCCCATCAGGCTCCTCTGTCCATGGAGCCAATAGGTTTGAGAAAATCTGCAGCATAGTTGGTGTTTTAAAGCAGGAAAATAAAATATCAGGGAGAAAAGAAGGCAGAATTTAGGAAGGAAAACGTGTTTTTTCGATCCTTATACCAAAAGGAGCTTAGAGAATCAGGGCACGTAGAAGTTCTTCAAAGGTGCCTTCTCAGAGTCCCACTGACCTGCATGAAGACAGACTCATGAGCACTACCACCCCCGCCGCTAGCCCCACCCCAACTGGCTCCACATCTCCTGCGTCCTCCCGTCACCTCCACCTCTAGGCCTGCACACCTGCAGACACCTGGCATCTGGAGGACGTTCAGACCTCCCGCATCCCTCAGAGACAAGAAACCTGGCCGGGTACAGCCCAGGGAGGACTGCAAGTGGCACAAAGACGTGGGTCTTCCCTGAATCTGAGTGTTCATGATAAAAAGAGCAACAGTAGTGATAATTAGCTACTGTTCTGAGTGCTTACTAAAGCCCAGAACCACTATATTCTCTTTACTCATATTTTTGTTTAAGCTTCACAACTGTGAGGTTGAGGAATTTCATCAAAGAAGAAACTGACCAGAAACACTGTGCCAAGAGCTTAGGCGAAAATGATCTTGCGTGGGTCCCACAGCTAAGAGGCAGAGAGCTTGGACACAACGGCAGGTGGGCACCAGTGCTCTCTAACACACTGTCAAGATTCTGGTAAGCTCACTTTAGAGGTGAAATACCAGAAAAAGACTGATACCTGTTGGAAGTCTTATAGAAATAGCAAGGAGTCAAATCAACTGACGGTCCATCCGGTGCTTTGCAGGGAGACGGACAAGAGCAGAAATGCCATGTCAGCACCTCAGCTTGTTGTTCAGTCGCTCAGCCATGTGACTCTTTGTGACCCCACGGACTGCAGCACGCCAGGCTTCCCTGTCTTTCACCATCTCCCAGAGCTTGCTCAAACTCGTGTTCATGGAGTCAGTGATGTCATCCAACCATCTCATCCTCTGTCATCCCCTTTTCCTCCCGACTTCAACCTTTCCCAGCAGAGTCTTTTCTAATGAATTGGCTCTTCGCATCAGGTGGCCAAAGTACTGAAGCCTCAGCTTCAGCATCAGTCCTTCCAATGAACATTCAGGACTGATTTCCTTTAGGACTGACTGGTTTGGTCTCCTTGCAGTCCAAGGGACTCACAAGCATCTTCTCCAACACCACAGCTCAAAAGTATCAATTCTTTGGTGTTCACCCTTCTTTATGGTCCAACTCTCACATTCATACATGACTACTGGAAAAACCATAGCTCTGACTAGACAGACACTTTGTCAGCAAAGTAATGTCCCTTATTTTTAATATGCTGCCTAGGTTTGTCATAACTCGTAACAGAACTAAATTCTATCAACTCGCCTTAGAGGACCTGCCCTGGGGAACTATTAATAACTCATACTAACCAGTGCCAAATCATTGGCACAATGAGAACCATTAACTTGGAGTAAAATCAGAGCATTCAGTGCCTGCAGCTCAAAGCACCCTAGACCTAACAAACCAGACCTAGGTTGTCCTTACCGGCTTTACAACAACCCTTTGACCTTCAATTTCAGACACTGGAGCTTTTTAACGTTAGTCCCGAACTCTACATATGAAACAATTTCAGAATCACTAGAGACTTGACTTCCCTCATTGGAAGAAAATGAGAGCATCAACCCAGGTTAGGAATGGGTAGGAGGGTCCTTGGAGAGGACGAGCTGCTGGGGAAAAGGAGGTCAAGCTTTACTCAACAGCTATACCCTCATCTAAAATGTTTAAATGGGGAGCTTTCCTGGTGGTACAGGGCTTAAAAATTCATCTCTGCAGTGCAGGGAACACAGGTTCGATCCCTGGTCTGGAAAGATTCCACATGCCTCAGGGCAACTAAGCCCCTGGGCCCCAACTACTGAAGCCTGAGCACCTAGGGTCCATGCTCTGCAACAAGAGAAGTCACAACAGCGAGAAGCCCTTGCACCGCAACTAGAGAAGGCCCAAGAGCAGCAACAAACAATAAATATATTAAACAGAAAGCAAAATTAAAGAAAATACGTAATTTGTAAAGGGTTTGGTCTGAACAGTCATTCTAAGGTCTCTTATTTAATTCTACTTCTGATTTTCTGAATTGTTTTATTCAACAAATATTTGGCAAGTGCCTCACTTTGTGACGAGACTGTGCTAGGCAGGGTGGTTATAACAGTGAGCAACACGCTGATAAAGAGACTCTGCCCTCAGACCTACTTACTGTTTTGACTTTAGGTTTGTTTTTTTTAAGAAACTGAAGATGGATATAAATATATGCCCCCAAATTCTACGTTTTATCTTCTGAAGGGTTAAAATCACAAGACTCCTAAAACTGCTCTGGTGTATGTTTCTACTATGGACACTGGTTCAAGGGTTTCTCCTCTGCTCAATGTTCAGAAAACATAGGTTGAATAATACAGACAAAACCAGCTGTAAGTTGAAAAATCGAACAGGATTTTATTAAAATATACATAAATAACTCTTATTTTTATTTCATCAGTTGGGGAAGTTAGGAGGAAATTAAGTGAAAAGTAATAGCACTGGTGTCGAGAAATGAAGGCCAAAAGGGAGTGGGTGGAACCATACTCCAGCCCAGATCTGCCACCAGCAGCCTGAGAAAGGCATTTAGTGTCGTGTCCTTGGATGCAGAATAAGGTGGTTGGAACATATGCTGTCTGGGGTCAGCTGCAGTTCAAAAACTCTACTGTCCTAACTCTATTATTAGGAGCAAATGCTATAGTTAGACATTAACCATAGAGCAGATGCTCACAATGAAAAGTAAATGAACACTGAACTCAAAGGAATACTTTTAAGGAAGACAAGAAAATTACAGAAGTTTTCTGCTTTAGAAAAATGCACTGATGTTACTGTTTTATTCACACTAATATATATACACAAAAAATGTGTATCATATGTGGCTTTCCAAAAATTCTACGTTCCATGAGAACTATGTAAACAGTGTCAAACGTTCCTACTGCGTAACAAAAGCAGATCAGCATTCCCACAGACTATTAGGAAAATATTCAGATAATCTGAAGCTACAGCAAAACAAAGTAAAATATCACAGAACAGTCTTTTCATGAAGTACAGCTACAGTCTAGAAGTTCATACTTCCCAATACTTTGGTATAAGTGAAATTAATACAAGGCAAAAAAACCCAAACCCAGAAAAATTCTACTGTGGTTCTCATATTAACTGCAACTTCAGCAATAAGGCGACCGCACAGCTACCAAAGGTGACAAAATGGAGAAACTTCTTGCCTGCTCACCGCTACTAGCGGAAGCGACACCGGGAGAGCGTTCACAGGACTTGCGTGAGTGCAGAGCGTCTCACTCCCTCTCACCACTCTCCTCCCAGCAACAGCCTGGAAGGCTCCAAGACCACAGCGGAGCTTGGAACAGAAGTGATTTTGGTTACTTCTGCTTAACAAATACAAATAACCCTGCATTGAAGCAGCCCAAACTATAATTCACATTTAAAAAGTTGAACATAAATTTTTAAAAAACTGTATTATTATAGTTTCTTGAGAAGTCTGTAGAACATACTACATTATTTTTAAAATGCACGTTTAATAGACCAATGACAGTAGTTTTTTAGGAAAAAGAAACAACCGTTTGCATGCAACAAATATTCTTCATTGATATCACATATTACTTTGACAACTGTACAATTAAACTGATCTGAGGAGTTTTAAACTGCGTCATTTTAAACATTTCTTTTTCTCACCTACACAGTCCAAATGTGGTACTGATTTTTTGCACTGTCTTTTTGTCCTGCATATTTTCTTTAAAATGAACCCCTACATCTGAGAATGACAGCACAGGAACTGTCAATGAATCACTTTTCTGTCAGCCATCCCAGGAGCGGACTGGGAATGTCCTCCGAGGATTTTCTCAGCACTGTAATTTAGACTGCAAGCTTCTGTAAAGACAAGAGTCTTGAAAAGAAAAAAGAGAGTCCTCGGTCAACTTTACAAACTTACAGACATAACACAAAAACTCACTGTCATTCCTTTCTAAAATAAAAGAACACACTGTCAAGCGACAAGCAAACACTGCAAACTGCCTGGAAGAACAAGGCCCGTGAACACAAAGTCCTCAGACAGGCCTTCTGGAGGGACAGAAGGCCATCAGGGAGTGTTCAGTGAGGTTAACTAGCTTAATAATCTTCAAAACAAAATGAGTACAAAAAATATAAGACAAAACATAGTGAATTATCTGTCAGGTTAATCTGAGGCTTTTTAAAGAGCGATTCTAAAATTAAAGGACAGAAAAAAAATTCAGCAAAACTGTCGGTGCCTGAATGAACCATGTATAGAGGGACTGTTACGATTTCAAATTATTTTATAGTGTCAGTATACTGTTAGGAACTAAGCTCTTGCCTAAGTTTTACAACCATGTATAAGAAGAAATAAAACAATTACAGTGAACAAATCATGTGCAAGCTGAAAGGGTCTTAATTTTTCATAGCAGGTGATGATGTCACAGTCCTAGAACTGCTATGGTTCGGATTTTGTTTGTTCTGCTTTGTTTTGTGCAGAAAGAATGTCAGGGGAATTTAAATCATTTCAAAATTCATTTGGAATAATAGCCAAGACTATGGTATCCTAAGAAACTGGACTACCAGATATTAAAAACTTTCAGCCTATTATACAGAGTGAAGTAAGCCAGAAGGAAAAACATAAATACAGTATACTAACGCATATATATGGAATTTAGAAAGATGGTAACAATAACCTGGTGTACGAGACAGCAAAAGAGACACTGATGTATAGAACAGTCTTATGGACTCTGTGGGAGAGGGGGAGGGTGGGAAGATTTGGGAGAATGGCATTGAAACATGTAAAATATCATGTAAGAAACGAGTTGCCAGTCCAGGTTTGATGCACGATACTGGATGCTTGGGGCTAGTGCACTGGGACGACCCAGAGGGATGGTATGGGGAGGGAGAAGGGGGGAGGGTTCAGGATGGGGAACACATGTATACCTGTGGCGGATTCATTTTGATATTTGGCAAAACTAATACAATTATGTAAAGTTTAAAAATAAAATAAAATTAGAAAAAAAAAATTAAAAAAAAAAAAAAAACTTTCACTAAATCTAAGACAGCATCAATTATAATATGCAACACTGTTTTATGCATCATGCAAAAAAAAGATGCCTGGGGTGGGGAGTCTAAAAGGCACAGAGCCCCTCACAAAAAGTGGGGATATCAAATCCCAAACAGCCTCAGTGAGGGGTAAAAATATAATAATAAAAATAATAATGCGTCCTCCAGAAAGAAAGCAAAGACGCTGAAGACCACTTCTCTGACAACAGGAAGGAGGGGAAATTCCTTGATATTGACCTGGTGCCTCCACCCCCACCAGCCTGCAGATTTTATGACCTGAGTGCACACTATCAGCACAGGCCAAGAAAATCTGAAGCAGAGAAGTTAGTTTCATCAGACTCAGACGAACAGTGCCCCCCAGTGACTGGTAGAAGAAAACTCAAACCCTCTCAGGGACAACTCAACTTTCATTAAGGCAACAGCTGCTTTTTAAGATGCATTCCAAATGTGAAGATGCTGAAATGCAAAAAATATGTAACTTGAAATCAGTAAAATATGGCAGACAGACAAATAAGTCAATAGAAAAGATGTCAGAAAACCTAGAAAACAAATACTGGGTGTATGAATAAAAAAAAGTCAACAGCACATGATAAAATCATCAAACCAACAACAAAAAGGTACATTATTCAATATATGGCACAGGCAAAAGATGAAATATTTAAGAAAAAAGTTAAATTCTTCTCTATACCATATCCTTCAAAACTATAAAGTCAGGTGAAAAAACAAAACCATATAAAAACTAAAAAAAAAAAAAATGTAATTATCTAAATAATATTAAAAGACTGCACATTTTTAAAACATGCTCCCTGATCCTACCCCCAAAAAATAAAAGGGGGTATTTATTTATTAGAAGGCAAATGCCAAACTCAAAAAAAAACTGTAATGACAAAACGTTAATTTGACTATCAAAACTATAAATCAATAAGAAGCAAAAATATCATACCCCCCACCTCCAGAAAAAAGCATAAAGGTCAAAAACAGGCAATTGACAAAAGAAGAAATAGCCAGTTAAAAACACTTAAACATACTTAATTTCACTAGTAACAGAAACGCAAAATGAAACAATGATCAAACAACCTCTGGGCTTCCCAGGTGGCGCTAGTAGTAAAAGAGCCTGCCTGCCAATGAAGGAGACAGAAGACCCGTGGGTGGGGAAGATCTCCTGGAGGAAGGCATGGCACCCCACTCCAGTATTTTTGCCTGGAGAATACCATGAACAGAGGAGACTGGAGGGCCACAGTCCATAGGACTGCAGAGTTGGACATGAAGTGACTTAGCATGTACGCATAACAATTTCTAGCTATCAAATTAGCTTTAAAAAATAGTAATAACCAATATGGACAAGGGTAGAGAAAAACTAGCACTTATATTGACAGTAGCTATGAAACTTCTGCAACCCTTCTGAAATATAACTTCCCAATAAATACAGATCAAAAATCTTTTTAAAATGTGACAACTCTTAGATTTAACAATGCTTCTTCTAGGAATTTAGGCCAAGCAAACAGATGCACAAAAAGTACGTACAACTACATGTTAAGAATTTTTTATAATAGAGAAAAACTGGAAAATCACCTAAACATGCCACAGTGGTAGATAAATTAAGGATTTTAATAAAAAGAACTATGAATGAAATACAACTTTTAAATATAATGTATCTCTGAAGCACTGTTCATACTAGTAAACCTATATGCCCAACAGTAAGGAATGGTTAAAACAAATTGTGGTGTAACAGTCAATGAAATACGACACAATCACTAAAAAGGATGAGGCAGCTCTTTTGTTCTGATATATATTCTGTCTGTCTGAGATGATCTTCTTTCCCCAGATATCCAGCTGGCTCAGTTGCTCCAATGACATTCTATCATTTAGGATGTCCCCTGCCATTTTATATACAACAGCAACTTGTTCCCATCTCAAAGGTATTCCCTCTCCCCCTTATCCTACTGCTCTATTTTTAACCATCTGACTCACTTCCATTGTTTATTTATTGTCTGTCCTCCCCTACAGGAAAGAAGATCCTTGAGGGCAGACACTGTGTAGTCCATTGCTGTGACCCTCAGGGCCTAGGCACTTAGCAGGTAAGTAAGGTGCGCAGCAAATGATGGATAGATGCTGGGTGGGTGGGTGGGTGGGTGGGTGGATGAATGGATGGGTGGGTGGATGCGGGAAAATCACAAAGATACAAAGGTGAGAAGAGTGGGTAAAGTTGGCGGTGGTCAGAGCAGGGTTCTCTGGCTTCTCTCCAAAGTGTGTGAGAGTAGGGTCATGGTCAAGGGCTGTGGGAAACGTGAGGAGAGAGAGGAGCAAAATAACAGTCACCTCAGGGTGTGGGGAAGGGAATTTACCAGCACAAGTGTGGCAGAACCATACTGCAGGCTTTACTGCCCACTGGATGTTTTGGTCATAGATTTGAAGCGAGTATGGTTAACACAATTGCCTGACTTTTCTCTGGCCATGTGCTGCAACTCGGGTGAGGTTCAGAGTAAGAGACAACTGGGTCTCCTAGGATTAAGGTTTTTGCCAGGTGACTAAGAGAGGAAGAGAAAGACATGGGACTCCCCTGGTAGTCCAGGAGTTAAGACTCTGCTCCCAACAAAGGGGGCCCAGGTTTGATCCATGGTCAAGAAACTAAGATCCTACATGCTGCAGGGTGCACCCAAAAAAAAAAAACAAGCCTCAGAATGAAGCCTTCAGAATTTATACACAAAATAAACTCACACAGTTAAGCTGAAGTCCAATCAATGCTGGGGCTGTTCTGGACTAATGTTCATTGTTCGATAAATTTCTTTAAGTAATAACAGAGCAGTATCTTCTGATTCCCTATTAAAAAGAAAAGCACATTTACTTAAGAGATAATGAGAAATTAACCTCTATGCATAAAGGTGGAAAGGCAGCTTTGGTTCTATTCATCTCTACCTAAGGAGGGCAAATGAAAACAAAGTTGTGTAATCTCAGAGCTGTCCTTAAAAAATGGATAAAGACTGATCAGCAACAAAACAGCTGTGCTGCCGTTCTCCCTGGTGACACTGGATATATGAAAGGATGGCGTTCAAAGTCCCCACCATTCCCGATCTGAAAGGCATCCCAACAATATGTGCAAGTACCAAGGCCTTTGGTCAAACGCAGGTGACACGCTGCCATCTTGTGGATAACTAAGCTAACGGGGGAAAAGATTGATTTTGAATATATGGGCGTTCAAATTAATACTCCGTAACAAATGCTAATTCAGCAAGAATCTCACGGAACTGCAGTATGTACTGGCACCTAAAGGCCACATGAACACTTTCAAAGGTGAAAATACTTACCAATAGCATAAGTGACTCTGAAGAGCGAAAAGATATTCATTAAAACTCTCTATTGGCTTTTCTTGAAGAACGTAGTCAATTCGACGGCCTCCATTCAACATTCCAACCTTTCCTAAGTAGTCCTCATCCTTGGAAAAATCTGGACTTTCAACAATCTTTTCTGCTAGAATTCAAACCATTTCAATATCAAAGTCAATCACTTAATCATTATCCTTTGACTTTAGCTGACTTTCTGGGCTCAAGAGAAAATTGCTTGACAAACGCAGCAGCCTGGGGAGCTACCAGGCTCACTTCCCATTCCTCCAAAGAGCCCGGGGGAGAGGGGCTGGCTGCCCGGGAGAGAGGAGAGAGAGCCAACCAGTTGACAGGAGTTTTGAAGAAAAGGGGTAAGAGAGCATTGCAGAGAGAAAGGAAATAGAATTAGAACCTGAAAGAATCAAAAACATCACGGCACAACGACTTGACATTGCACGTATAGTCTACAGTGACACAGTCAGACACAGAAGAGCTTTCCTCACAGGGGGCCGTTCAGATGCCTGAATACCAACTTAGTTCTCAACTCCGACATTCCATTCTGGCCTTATGAATCTCAACAAAATTTAAAGCCTGTACAGTAAAACCTGGGCTTCCCAGGTGGCTCAGTGGTAAAGAATCTTCATGCCAGTGTAGGAGATGCAGGAGAAGCAGGCTCAATCCCTGGATCAGGAAGATCCCCTGGAGGAGGAAATGGCAACCCACCCTAGTATTCTTGCCTGGAGAATCCTGTGGACAGGAGCCTGATGGGCTATAGTCCATGGGGTTGCAACTAAACAGCAGCAGAGTAAAACCTGCAACTATCAGCCCAAAACCTAGTTTAAAAAGAAAGGATGCCATGCATTTTGAAGTACAGTTTGTACAAACAGTTTTTCCTTTATAGGAAGAGCCTCTACATTTCAACAAAAAGGACTATAATGGAAAAACAGCATCAAATAATTCATGTGTGCTTTGTTCACAAATAATTTTTGCACTGGAAAATGCCTTAAATGTTAAATTTACCTTCAACTACTTGCTTTTCTTCTTCTTCTTTGATCTGATTGGCTACCTTCTCCAATTCTTCTTGCAACTGAGTTGAAGAGGTATGAGCACGGGCAAATTCGTTTAATGTCTGCCAAGCACTTTTCAGAGAGCTAATGAAACCCTGCTTCAAATCAGATCCCATACGAGACAGACTTTCTTTCAACTCTAAAGAGATTAAGACGACATAACAAGGTATTAGTTACTGGGTAAAATTCTGCACCACAAAAATTAAAACACAAGTTACACTATCCTCAGACTGGATAAGACCTCTTACTCGTCTCTTAAATGTCAAATAAATACATGGGAGTTTCTCAGCCAAGAACGCTCAACATGTTAAAATGCTCTGTGGAGTCTTACTCTACCATTTTCTTAATGACTAAACTTGATCCAGCCTAAACCTATATATTTTCTCTCTCCAAAAAAAAAAAAAGACGTAATTCAAATACCATAAAAATGTATAAGCACATTTAAGGGCCTTTTTTTATAAGTCAAAAAATGGGCCCACAAGACTAAAAAGATGACTGTTTTTCTAATATGTATTGGTGAATGGTTTTGAGAATTTGAGATTCTGATATAATCACAATTTAAACTCCTAATTTAAAAACGAAGAAACTACTGCCCCTTTACTTTCTCTACTTTTGTCTAATAAATCACATTTTAATTCAAAATCTTAAGAATATCAAAGTATCAAATTTCTCATTTTAACTTCAAAAGTTATGTTTGAAAAGCATGATGCAAGCTTAAAGAAAAAAAAAAATTTTAAGAGGGCATGATTACTTTTCCTTCTTTTAAACCTATGAATAAGAAGTAATATACACCATTAATAGACATAAAAGAAACCTAAACCCTACTTGGAATATTATCAATCCATTTTGTTCAATAAAATTTATTTAAAAGAAAAAGTTTGTTTATAGTTACCAAGGAAAAAACAGCTCACTTGACTGAGCATCAAATTTATTTCTTGATGGTTTGGTCTTTAGTTCAAAATTAACTCTGCTTCCCAATTCCAAAAACTTTTGCCAAGTTTTATCAAAATGTATGCATCTCACTTTATCACCAACTTCCCCCATTCCTCATTATATCAACAATTATATCAATTGTATCAACAAATATCAAATATTATCAAGAAATCATCAAGGAGAAGAAACTCTTTTGTAACTTTATAGCTCCTCCAAATATTTAGTAAACAGGTTCTGAACATAGTAGGCACTTAAATAAGAGCTTAGTGTTAAAATGCAAATGACAGGAAGAACCCAAATCATTAAATGACAGGTCACAAAATGACAGGAAGGAAATGAGTTTTTATAGCATTTTCTCTTTACCTAAATGCAGTCTTTTTCTGCCTTTGTGATGTGGAATGAGAACTGCCTTCAGGTCCAAATCTGGTACAATCATAGGTTCTAATCGATACGCCACTGGATCAAGCTATAAACCGAAGAATTAGAAATTTATGAAAAGCTGTTTTGAGTTATGTATCTTAGTTAAGTGAGAAAACAGATAACTGGCAAACCAGAGATTTTTATTTTTTTTCACACCTTATTCAAATACTGGTAATTTTATAAGATGACTTTTCAGTTTGTGGAGAAAATTACTTTGCAAACAAAAGAATCATTTCCCTGAACAAAGGCTTTCTGGTAGAAAAGTTTATTGCAAACTATCAGACTGTATTGTTTAGGTCAGAGGGCTGAGTTGTACAAAATCAAAATCAGTTTTAATTCCCAAGAAATAAGAATCTGAGACTCTATCAGGATAAAGAGGACTAGTGCTTTGTCTTCTTCAAAGCGGAAGTAAATGCAGGTTACTCACTGGGTGATAAATATTGAAGAATCCTTTGCAGGTAGGAAGCCTGTAGTTTTCATCTATCCTATCCACTCCTCGAATAGTGAGAAACATACCAATTGGAGATCCCAAGGCAAAGAAAATCTCTGGTTCAAAGTCTAAGGAGCTGTAAACAACAGAAACCTAGGAAGAATCAGAAAACAATGAAAGACAGTCATTTCAATGTCATGAAAGACAAATATCAAAGGTTCAACTAAAACTTCACTTAATTAAAAGCACCCCAATACAGATGATGCTCTGCAAGGTGTGGCTTACGATGCTAATGATCACTGTAATGGACAGCTGCTACTAGCACAAAAGGACCAAAAAATTTCCCTCTGAAATCTTTATCCACAATTACATCCTCTAACTAGACTTTCACTTATTGTATAAAGCATAAAATATACAGTGTACAGAAGTATCATCCCTATGTTAGTTATAAATGTGGTCAAAGCTGCAGACTCTAGAATCAAACTACCTGGGTTTGAGCCCTGACTCCACTCCTCACTCTGTGTCTTCAGGCAAGTTTCTCAATCTCTCTTGCCTCCACCTCAGTTTCCTCATCTATAAAATGGGAATCATAACAATGCCAAACTCATAATGTGGTTGAAAAACCACACTTAATAATCAAATCCACATAAGGTGCTTAGCATATTTTAAGCATCCAATGACTATGACTTCTATTACAACTACCATCCTCATTCATTCGGCATGTTTCTCTCCATTAAAAGATGATTTATCCCCAAAGAGCTCCTGTGTGGGGGAAGCTCACATGTAGCCTTTCAGCTCACAGAGAACTGTTAGCATAAGAGAAAGCACCCACATTCGGACAGCTCTCTGTACTTTACAAAGCTCTTTCGTTTGCTGCTCAGTGACAGAAATTCTGTCTCCATCATTTCAGTATCCTGAGAATGAAGAACAAGGAATGGCATAATCAAGGGCATGACAGAGGTCCACTGAGAGCAGAGGGCATGGCAGGGACCTTCATGCCCACGTATCAGACGAAGACAGTGAAGCCCAAGTAGGTGACGACACTTACCAGGAGCACATGGTGAGTGGCAGAATGACGTCTAACTCCAAATGCAAAGCTCTTTCTACTAACTAGGCTGCCCTTCTAACGAAGTCTAGACTTCACATCCCTTGGTTTGCTCCTAATTTGCAAATTCAATAGTTTATGCTACTGATGGGGACCACAAAGGAGGTGCTCTCAAGATTATGCATTTTCCCTCAGTTCCAGAAAAAAAAATAAGGTTAAAAAAATTATAAATTGGAAAAAATATTTACATGAAGGGGCCAACATCCCTAATATATAAAGAATTCTTCAGTACCAGTAAAGAGAAAAGCAACCCAATAGAAAAATAGGAACACTAGTACATCATTGAAAAAAAGCATAAAAAACAGATGACAAAACATCTAACTTCTCTAGTGCTCAAAGAAATACAGTGAGATACAGTTAGCACAGGTATAAATACTAAAAAAAAAAATTAAAAACTCCTGTTTGCGTGTGAAAAAATTATTTCTTTAGAAGAAGTCATAAAAGTAAGAATATGACAATTTTTTTTTTTTTTAGAATATGACA
Organism: Bos grunniens; assembly: GCF_055505025.1. Lineage (NCBI taxonomy): Eukaryota > Metazoa > Chordata > Mammalia > Artiodactyla > Bovidae > Bos > Bos grunniens. The sequence continues at coordinate 39,770,809 of NC_141190.1, read as the reverse complement.
TTTTTAAACAAGAATGATAGTACTAGCAAGGGAGAAGAGAGAGAGGCAGTCTTATAAGCTGCCAGTGGGAGTACAAACTTTCCAGGGGCAAGTAGCAATAACTATTAACATTCTTGTGTTCACGGCTTTTGGCCCAGCTATAAATATTTCCAGTTATATAACTGCAAGAAAGAATAAAAAATGTTCACAGAAAATTAGTTTAAAACTGTTTATCACTGGACTGCTTAATAGAGTGAAAAACTGCCTACAGGTCCAATATTATGGATTGAATGTGTTCCCCCCAAAGAGAACTGTACCAGTACCTCAGGCTTTCTTTGCAAACAGAATCATTACAGCATTAATGTGGGCCCTAAATCCAGTGACTGGTGTCATTATAAAAAGGAGAAACCTGGACACAGAGACAGGGAAGTGACGTGAACACAAAGGGAGGTGACCACGTGAAAATGGAAGAATGGGGTGGGGGGCTGAAGCACACTTATACCAAAGGACGCTAACCAGTGCTGGCAAACCATCAGAAGGGAAAGAGGCAGGGAAGGGTGCCCCTACAGGGCTTCAGCGGGGAGCAAGGCCCTGCTGACACCTGAGTCATGGACTTCCAGCCTCCAGAACTGTGAGACAGTAAATTTATGGTGATTAAGACCACCCAGCTTGTGATAGTTTGTTATGGCAGCCTATTTAAAAAATGGGCTTTGTGTTGGATAATTCTGCCCAACTGTAGGCTAATGTTAAGTGTTCTGAGCATATTTAATGTTTAATGTTCTGATGCTGGGCAGGTTAGGTGTATTAAATCCATTTTTGACTTTGGGTATTTTCAGGTTATAATGGGTTAATCAGGACGTAACCCCATCATAAGTCAAGGGAGACCTGTATAATGTTCTAGTATTTTCCATTTTTATTAAAATAGATATGTAAATATATGCTCAAGAGTCCAGAAGGCCTTGTTCAAACTGCTTATGGTAATTAGTCATGGTTAAGGAGATTATGAGATTTTTTTTTTCCCCTTATCTTTTCCTTAATCAGTACTTTTTGGCCTTCTGGCATGAATGATGCACACTGTGGATTACCACAACAACCCTCTGGGTAACAAAGGAGATGGCATGGGACCTGGACGGGGTCAATCAAACCATGCCCCACTCCCCAGGCAATAAGAATTGGTCCAGAATGGACTTAAGACTCAAGTCAGGTCAAATAAAATCCTTCCTTTAAAGTTTCTTAACTGGACCTATTAGGTAGATTCCTTTACCTCTGTGGTGATGAAGCTATGAAGAGGGGAGTCCAGACCACCAACACCCACAATTCCATGTTCACAGATGCCAACACTTCCAAGGAGAAGCAGGCGGTGAGAGTGTCCTGGTGATGGGGAAGCCCTGTTTCCACAAACCTCCTCTTCAGCCTTTACATGCAGCTAAGAAAGTATCTGTCCTTTCTTATTGCCTAGAGTCTGTTAAAGTTTGCTCATGTTTTAAGAAGACATTTTTGGGGACTTTCCTGGTGGCTCAGATGGTAAAGAACCCACCTATAATGTGGGAGACCTGGGTTGGGAAGATCCCCTGGAGAAGGGAACAGCTACCCACTCTAGGACTCTGGCCTGGAGAATTCCATAGACAGAGGAGCCTGGCAGGCAACAGTCCATGGGGCCGCAAGAGGTCAGACACGCTTGAACAACTTTCACTTCACTGGTGATCCAGTGGTTAAGGATCCACCCTGCAAGCCTTGCAATGTGGGGAACGCAGGTTTGATCCCTGATCAGGGAACTAAGATCCCACATGCCGTGGGGCAACTGAGCCTGCCAGTTGTAACTACCAAGCTCGTTCACTCTGGAGTAGGCAAGCCAATAAGTAAGTTAAAGAAATAAATAAAAATCCTTTTAAATGCAAATTTTATGAATGAATTAGGCTTAAAAGCTTGAATAGGTTGTATCAAACATCCAGCAATATTTTCTGCCTTCTTTAAATCAGTCATGAACTCACTTAAGAGATTAGAACCATACAACTATAAATAAATTGAAAGTAACCTTCTCTAAAAAGATTTTAATACTTTTAAGCCACTGTGAAACAAGTTTATCATTAAATGCAGCATTATCAACTACTTGGTAGGTTTTTACAGAAACTATTTCCCTCAGGGAAGAACTGTGAGTAATAAAAAAGCTTAAGCATACTCTGAAAATAATTTTCTATCACCACTTCTATTTCTAGTGGCTGAGACACTGAATGCTATAAAACCGAGAGGTGAAAATATTTAAATAGAGACAATTTCAAAGGCGAGGTGATATGTTCAGTACACATTCAATTCTTTATTTCTAACATTATGAAAGCATACTGTTTTTATTAAGAGAAAATCAGTTTTCTCCATCCTCCCCTGAAAAAATTGTTGAATAAATATTTAAAGAATTTAAAGTTGCCCAAATAACCCAGGTAAGTGATTCCAACATAAACCACACAGCCTGAGTCAGTGTGTTGACTTACCTGTCCGGTGCCAACTTCAAAGGCCTCATAATCAACACGCACAGAAGAGACGGACGCTCCAAGCGGGAGTCTCCTCTTGGACTCGTTCGAGTCTGAGGGAGGAGAAGCCATGTCTTTAGCTTTCTGAGCACTTTCCTCCTGTCCTTTTGCTGAAGTGGCCACAGCTGCCTTCTTTTCCGATGCTGCTTTTTTCTCTTCCTGTGAAATACCAAAATTTCATAACATAACTAAGGGGGAAAAGTTATCAGCTATCACTATGAAATACCCATATCAATATTAAGGAATGATTAGTAATTTCTTAGGCCTAAGAATGAAAGCATTGTGGTCAATTAGAGAAATGTCCTTTTAGAGACACATACTAAATAGTCAAGGAAAAAAATGCCATGATGTCTATAAGCTACTTTAAAATTCTTAAGAAAAAGAAAATTAAGAACAAAGAAAAATGTGGCGAAACAGCTACAATTAAATCTAAATATTAGCTATTATTATACTCTGTGCCCTACACTTTTTATGTAATTTAAAATTTTAATAGAAGTTTTTTTTTAAAATACCAACTTCCTCCTTTATGATCTCAACTTTAGCCAGATAATTTTAGAAGTACTTATGTAACTGTAAAATATATACTTCCTATAAAGAGGTGTCGGAGAAGGCAATGGCACCCCACTCCAGTACTCTTGCCTGGAAAATCCCATGGACGGAGGAGCCTGGTAGGCTGCAGTCCATGGGGTCGAGAAGAGTCGGACACGACTGAGCGACTTCACTTTCACTTTTCACTTTCCTGCATTGGAGAAGGAAATGGCAACCCACTCCAGTGTTCTTGCCTGGAGAATCCCAGGGACGGGGGAGCCTGGTGGGCTGCCGTCTATGGGGTCGCACAGAGTTGGACACGACTGAAGTGACTTAGCATAGCATAGCATAGCATAAGGGGTGTAAACTTAAGAAATTTATTCCTTCAACATGTTTACATTCTTACGTCTATATGAAGCCACCAAGTTTTCCTCAAAAGCATTCTGTAAAGAACACATTGTGGTACGTTCATACAGTGGGATAACTACTCAGAAATAAAAAGAAGTAAACTGCAAATAAAACTACAACTGCACGGATCTTAAAAACTCTCTTTTGAGTAAAAGAAGAAAGATACAAAAGAATTTTCAGTGTTGGTTCCATTTATATAAACCTCTAGAACAGGCAAAACTATTGGATAGTGATCAGATTCAGAAGAGGAGCTGTGTGGCAGGAGGAGCTGATTAGAAAGAAGCATGAGAGAACTGAGTGACAAAATGTTCTATTTCTGGTTTTGGCTGGTGATTACACAGGTGCAAAAATTGTCAAAGTTTATTGAACAGAACGCTCAAGATCTATGCGTTTCATAAATAAGTCAGTAAAGAAAATCTCTGGGAGCATCAACAGAACAGCTGTATCACTATAGTAATGAGACAAAATCCGCCCGTGTTGGTTTGTGATTGCGCCCCAGTACAGCGGCAACAATGTCAGGGAAATGTGAACGACCGTCACGGTGGATTTGCTGACTTCCCATGGGCACAGGTCTCAGTGGTCCTCACTCCCCAAGCTGTGAATGCCTGGCTAAGTCTCTGTTTGAACATTACTGACAGTGCCTAAACCCAACAGCTGGTCTAACTGCTCTTGTCCATCAGTGCATTTCAAATACTAGGAAACCTGGAAACCAGTCCAACTGGTTAATTCAAAAGATGATATAGCAAAAAGAAAGCTCTCCACCAGCCATTTGGGAACTGATCCCACCATGAAGGTCTGGGTTGGCCTTGTTATCTCTGCCCTTTGGAGACACCACAGGATTTTCAGTTTAAATTTGCTTTCTTACTTCGAGGTACCTCCCATTACAGTCACACAACTTAACAATCTAAACTGCTAAGAGAACGGTCTAAATAGATCCTAAACCTTCCTACTGCAAACTGTTGTTTTGTTTCCCTCTTAGACAGAGGCAGTAACTGGAAAACAAAGTGAGCCAACATTCCCAGCACTAAGAATTATTTCTTTTCAAAGGAAAATGATTAAGATGGTTTACAAAGGGGAAAGAAAAGTTCAGGTTACAAATACCTGATCTCCTTATTAAAAATAATGGGCTAACTTTTCAGTTACAGTAAATCAATAGGATGCACCATTTTATCTCATTATTGATCCAGCAGCACCTTGTTAATGATGAAAAACAGAGCGATCAATGCTAACATGGCTGAGAAAGTGTCACAGTTCATTCAGAGGCAATTATTTTTGAATTTAAAAAATAAGATGACTTTATAGGTTTTTACCCTGTCAAAACATTCTTATAAGTGCCATAACTGATACAGCCAAGCTACTACAGGAGCCAAACCAAACTCCTTCTAGAGACTTTTCAAGAACTATAAACAGAAGACATTTCTTCCTTTTATTGAACTATGAACACGTGGAGAACACAGGCTGGTGTCCAGCGTGGACACACCTGTGGTGTCCTGGTTTTGGTGTGACCACTATGCTCACCAGAGATGCTGCCTCTCTACTCGGTCTTCATCACCTTCAACCAACCATCACAAACACTATCCTGTGCCTAACATGTGTTTTGAGTTGCACCTTCTTTTCCATTTTCTACTACACCCCAACCATTTCTGAGTCACTGCATAATCACAGTGACAATGCTGAGATTCCCAACAGCCTCTAGCTTCACCCCCTTCTAACTCCATGCCCACATTGTAACCAAGTGAACTCTAAAACACCAGCCCAGTCATGGAAGTGCCCTGACTGCTCCACTGACCCACAGCAGTGGCTCTCACATCGTGTCCCTTAGAACTGACCCAGTGGCTTTACACTGCTGCTAAAATGTAGCCCAGTTCTCGCGCTCTCTCTCTCTCTCACACACACACACACACATTAACATAAAATTCAGGTTGATAATGGAATTGTCTCAACTTTAAGATTTGCTCCAACTTTTTCTTCCTTTAGTACTGCATATCAGCCAGTAGGCCCTAACCAATAGCAAAAGACAGCAAATATTAATGGAAAAACCAGGAAGGAATCAATGTCTAAAAACTCATTTACTATTTATTATAAGCACATTTGCTCATGGTTGAAATTTTATAGGGACTTCCCTTATAGCTCAGTTGGTAAAGAATCTGCCTGCAATGCAGAAGACCCTGATAATGTGGCTTAGAGCACATAGCTTTAAATATTAACATTTTTGAAGTAAAAAATTAAAATTTAGACTAAATAAATGATTTGGTGCTAAATCATAATTTGTGACAAAAATTAATAAGCAAGTCAGCATTTCATGGTGTTAGTTTAAAAAGCACCATGCCCTTCCCGGGCATGAGAATACATTTGAGGACCAGCTGCCACTTCTGCCGTTCGGGCCTTTGGGACTCTCCCCTACCCTATTCTCAGTCCCCTTGCTGTTTCCACCGCAGAAAAATACTTGCCCCCTCCTGGAAAGCCATTTCCCCTGACCCCACCCCTCCTTCAAGTTCATTCACCAACAGCTGGGGGAAGTGTTCCCTCACCAGCCCGTCCCTTCTCCCATGACCAGGCCTCACCTGGCTCTGACAGCAGAGACAGCACTGTCAGGGGACCAATACTTTCTCTGTGGTCAAATCTCCCCTCTAGCTAGACCACAGACCGCACAGTTCATCTCCAGGTCCCAAGGATCCAGCACGTGCCTGATCCAAAAGATACACTCGGAAAATGCTGAACAACTCAACTGCTTAGCTAATCACAACAGCTCTGTCCTATGACTTTATAACCGTATTACACATAAAGGGGCATGTTAAGTCCTTCCAAAGTAAAGAACCACAGAAGTTTAAATGATGGAAGGGTCAATGAAGATCATGTTAATTAATATACAATAAAAACAAAATACCTACTCTAAATGCTACCAACTTTTTCTAAGTTTACAGAAAATCTCTGTATAGTTAACTTAATGAAAATTAAATAAAACAAGTGATTTATTCCCAATTGTTTTACTTCTTCTTAAATGCTTTTTAGTTGTTGCTGTTATTGCTGTGTTTTGGATTGCTGACAATTTTTGCTTTTTGGTTATTATTTAATGAGATGTATGTGTGTGTTCTTTTTATCCTTTAGAGGGTGAGAAGGATTATAAAGACAGAAAATGAGCTAATATTTATTGGGTGATTAGCTATACATGCATGGCTTCATCCACTCTGCAATCCTGTAAGGAAGGCATTATCACTCCCACTGTAGAAATGAAGGAAACCAAGGACCAGAAAAGTTAAGCAAATTGCTCATGAATATATAGTTAATGAGTAGTTGAACTGGAAATTAGGGTCACCAGCTCATCTATTTGTCTAGGACTTATCCAGTGTCGCACTGGGAATATGCAAATACCAATTTAAAAACTTAAAGTCCTTTTAACCTGAACTTTGACCAGCCCCAGGAAAACCATGAATTGGAATTTAATTAGAATTTAAACCCAGTTCTGGCTGACTCCCACGTCTGGGCTTCCATCAACTTCATTACTGTTCCCTTGAGCAGGGAGCACAGTAACTGGCCTAACCATAATGGTATGAACAAAAAATTTCCAAAATATAAACAAGCTAGTCAGAGATATGGAGAAGGCAATGGCAACCCACTCCAGTACTCTTGCCTGGAAAATCCCATGGACGAAGAAGCCTGGTGGGCTGCAGTCCATGGGGTCGCTAAGAGTCGGACACAACTGAGCGACTTCACTCTCACTTTTCACTTTCCTGCATTGGAGAAGGAAATGGCAACCCACTCCAGTGTTCTTGCCTGGAGAATCCCAGGGACGGAGGAGCCTCATGGGCTGACGTCTCTGGGGTCACACAGAGTCGGACACGACTGAGGTGACTTAGCAGCAGCAGTCAGAGATAAGCTGTGTTTTCTTTTAGGAGCAGAAATGAACCTTACCAGTTTGACAGCTTTATGTTTTACAAAGTTAGCTATCTTCTTTCTGGGTCCAAGTGGTATCCCCATTTCCTTCAGATCATCCACTGTACACATAAGCTTTAAAAGAAAACAGACAAGCACATTAGTCAATCTAATGATACATGAACTGAAATTGAAAAAAGGAAATTATGAAAAGAAACTATATCATCTAAGGTAATTGAATATCCTAGTCAATTTAATTTTTTTACCCCCACCCTCAGTAATTTTTAATTACGAACTAATTTAGGTGGTAAACTCTTCAGCCTCCACATCTAAATCATTCTCTTAATTTTTAACAGAAAATACACGCACGGTTGTATGGTCAGAAGTTATGTCAAGTGTAAAATGAAGTCGCCTCCCTCCACCCACCCGAACCACCCAGTCCTCTGAGCAGATACTGCAGGCAACTTCCTCTCCATCCAGAGATCTCTTATGTATACACAGCATCCCATGTTTTTCCATGTGTGTGACTTTTACGCATCACCAACTCAATGGACATGAATTTGAGCAACTCTGGGAGATAGTGTAGGACAGGGAAGCCTGGTGCGCTACAGTCCAAGGAATCACAAAGAGTAGGACATGACTTAGTGACTGAACAACAAACCTATACACAAACAGGTCTGAATTTTGGTCTTTTCACATAACAAACCTTAGAGATCATTCCACACCAATCCCTCTGGCACTGCCTCGTTCACTCAACAGCTGGGTTCACCACTGTGTGCATACACCATAAATGATTTCACTGGCGCCCTACTAGCGGACACAGGTGTTCCTAAGGTGCTGCTATCACAAATAGTGCTACAGTGAGTATCCTTGGAAGTACTCCCATGTGAGTATTTTTTCATAGGAAATACCCTTCGCAGTGAAATTGCTGGGGTAAGTGCATGCATTCTTTGTATTTTAAAAGACAGGACTTCCCTGGTGGCCTAGTGGCTGAAACTCCATGCTCCCAATGCAGGGTGCCCGGGTTTGATCCCTGGTCAGGGAACAAGATCCCACATACTGCAACTAAACCTGGTGCAGCCAAATAAATAAATTCTTTAAAAATAATCAAAGATATTGGTGGACTGCCCTCCACAGAGGTTGTACCAATTTATGCTCTTACTCCAGTATGTATCAGTACCTATTTCCCGTTATCCCGGCCACACACTGTATGAACATCAAACTCTTAATATTCTTGCCAAACTGACAGGATAAAAAAAATCTCATTGTACTTTTAATTCATATTTTTCTTGAGTTTCTTGATAAGAAGTTGCTTATTTTATTTTCCATATACATCTGTTCATATCCTTTGCCTATTTTCCTATTGTGTTGATGGTTTTCATGTAGTTAATTTGTAGCAACTTTGAATAATAAGGAAATAAATGCTTTGTCTATAAGGTGTGCTCCAAATTGTCTTCTTAACCTATCACTGGCCTTTAGATACTGTTTATGGCATCCCCTGCTACACAATTTTTTTTCTTCCTCATGGCTTGTGGGTTTTGCTTTACTTAGAAAAGTCTTCCCAGATTATTATTTTTTTAAAGTTCTCCTGATTTTTTCAATTTTTTAAACATTTAAGTCTCTGCTTTCACTGTGATGTAAAGTGAAGTCGTTCAGTCGTGTCCGATTCTTTGTGACCCGTGGACTGTAGCCCACCAAGCTCCTCCATCCATGGGATTCTCCAGGCAAGAATACTGAAGTGGGTTGCCATTTCCTTCTCCAGTGATGTAAAAGGTTAGGTTAAACCTTAATAATTTTCCATCTCATACAAAGGAAAAACAGTTTCAGATAAAAATGAATCAAACTATCATCAGTACCAGAGATTCCATATCAATCTTTTCCTTTTCAAAAGTGCTAACATATTCAGAGAGACTAAGTGCTTCCAGAGTTTCTTGCAAAGTCAGGACTTCTTCATTTTCAACATCAAGGTCACAAGACTCATCCAACGTCAGCTTTGGCTCTTCAGGTATCTTTTAAAAAAAAGTTGGGAGAATATTACAAAGTTCAGAAAAACTCCCATAAAATATCTTCTGATCTATGGAAAAATCTTAATTCTGTCCCATACATAAATCCTAATTCTGGGCAGTTTGTTATTCCAAGTTTGAATATTCAGAAAATTACTAAAATTACTAAATTTGTATGCCCTCATTTTCTACAATAATTTACTTCACATTTTTCAAACAAACCATAAACATTCTATCACATTTAAATGTATAATCCATAAGGAAGACAAGTGAGAAAAACTCAAACGAGCTCTGTGGTTCCATCATACTTGTAAACCTCAAGGAGTTTTATTACATAAAATCAGTTCAGATTTTGAAAAGCTCTTTGGCTCAAACTCTAAATCTAGATGTTAGTGGGCCATACCTGCTTTTCCTGAAAATGTGGTTGCTTCACAACTCCATTAGCAACAGCAAAAGGCACAGGAGACTTTGATAAGCTCAAATCTTTTTGATTAGACAGGATGTCAAACAATATTAAAGAGCCTTTAAAAAAAAAAGAAGAAGCATTTTGCTTTTTTGTTTCATAATGTACTAGGTGCTTCTATAACATTAATTAAATTCTCCTACTCTTTTTGTTCAAAGTCCCAAGCGGAAGTCACGTAAAGTTAGATGCTAATCAAGATGTGATAATCAATATTCTTGCTTTACCAAATAGCAGAATAAATTAAAATATAAAGCATTCCTAGGCAACAGGAAAGGTGAATAGCAAAAGGCAGAATGTAAACTCAAAGCATTCACTTCTACCCTTTATAAAATTGAAAATCTATAATTCTAGATCTCTTACGAACCATGTCACCCACAATGAAAACAGTGATGACTCAACAAAAATTGTACTTTAAATGTGGAAATTTAAAAGGTTCACCTAAGCTGTGACCAGCAACGGAGACCCCGCCTTTGAAGTCTGGGTTCCGACTCATGAAGAGTGCATACAGACGGTTTATCTCCAACCCCACTTTCTCCACAATCATCTGACAGTAGGTGGGGCTGTTGTAAAATAAAATGTCTAGCAAGGTCTCGTTGGTAAAGTGACGAAACCGACCAATACTTGGTAAAGTGATTTTCTTAATATTCCTGTTTGGAAAGAAAAAAGTATACTTAGTAACCACCTTAAATATGAGTTTATAAAAGTTTTTATTTTGAATTCTGAAAATACACTGAGAAAAAAAAACTCACAGACTAATTATGAGTGGATTTCAGTCAGAGTTATTGTCAATAAATCAAGATAAACCAAAAACATTATCAACTTGTGCCTATAACTATCCTGTGAATTTGTGGATTCTCTAAAGTTATCATATAAAATAAGGCCAAAACAAAGATCTTTACTTCGTTTTTAAAGAGGAAAGCCTACCTTTTTCTTCCAATTTACTGGAAATCAGGATACCTGACAAAAATTGTAGGTGGCAAAAGACAACAGAGAATGTGGCAAGAAACTAAGAAAGGAGTTTAAGGGAATGAAAATCTTTCCTGATTTGAGATGGTCATATTTCAGGACACAGCACAGCATACTTCAGGAACACCCAGAGAAAGAAAACAGCCCTGTAACAGGGCCTCAGCTCAGTTCAGTCGCTCAGTCGTGTCCAGCTCTTTGCGACTCATGGACTACAGCATGCCAGGCCTCCCTGTCCATCACTAACTCCCAGAGTTTACTCAAACTCATGTCCATGGAGTCGGTGATACTGTCCAACCAGCTCATCCTCTGTACAGGGCCTTACATGATAAAATGTTCATAGGTTGGTTTTATTAACACACGTGCCCTGAAACATCATGACGTTCACTAAAATCCAAGTATGTTATCAGCTCTGTGTCCCTAGAAGAAATACTTCCTAAATCTGTGGTTCCCAACTGGAAGCAATCAAAATTGAGTGGAGGCCTTTTTAGTTGTCACAGTGCCTGGTAAGTGCTGCTGGCAGTTAGTGGCATTTAGACTAAGGATATTAAATGGCCTACAATACACACAACAGTCTTTCATGACAACTGTCCTGCCAGAAGAGTCTCCACTGAGAAACAATCATCTAAACCAGTGGTTCTCAACTAGGGGCAACTCTGCCACCAGGGCACATCTGGCAGTGACTAGAGACATTTTTGGTTATTAAATTAGAGGTTAGGTTGTGTTACTCTTATCTGGAGGATAGAAGCCAAGGGTACCGTTCAACATGCTACAATGTACAGGACAGCCCCATGTCTGAGCCACTATACAAGGAAAAAACCACTATAGGTAAGTATTTTTAAACCAGTTTAAGTTTCTTAGATTCTCTTAAATATTTACAATAGAAATATACACACCACATACATACACAATCAGGCATGCACACATACAAAGTAGCATATAAACCTAACAGTATTTAATAATGCATAAGAGCAAATATATAATCAAAGCTTTTTAGTGTACTTGTTGAAGTCATAATAAACTACTTTATATGACAGTTTAAAATCTGAGTCTAAGTTTGACTAATCTGAAAACCAAGTTATCAAAATCCACAAACCTGTCAACACCTGTGGCATCTCCACCCAAGGAACTGTGCCAGTGAACTGGAAGGAACTCCACTCTGCTTACTTTCCGATCATCTAAAGATTTCTTGAAGTGTGTCTGCAGCAATTTTAGAGAAACCACCCTAAAATCATCCACTTAAAGAAAAAAAAATCAGGGAAGACAAATGTACTGGATTAAATTTTGCTACCTTGGTAAGCAGTCAGCAATCACCTCAATTATACCAGAATTTTTTGTAACACTAACTTTTCAAAGGAAAAAAATGACAAAATTTAGTTCAGAGAAGAAAAAAAAAACAATCTTTAAGAAGTTCTTACATTATTTTACAGAAATAGATAAATGACTGAAAAATATTAGCTCAACTACCACTACTGGCAGGCAGAAATGCACTGTGGGTAGACTCAGGAATCAAACTGACCTGCTCCAGAACCTCCCAGACTGAGACACAGGAGAGGTTAACTCACACTCTGGGCCTCAGTTCCTTACCTAACAGTAAAGATGACAGTAACAGCACCTATACCTCAAAAGGTTATTATGAGGGTTAAATGATACAAAACATGTAAGATACTTGGCACATACCAAGGATTCAATAAATATGAACTATTACTACAAATAAAAAAAGAAAATTCATAGCTTTTTATTTATGTAAAACAGACAAATTCATAGTTCCTTTAAACAACTTCTCACAACTAATCCACCAAAAATCAGTTCAACATGTAGGTGCTCCTAATAGCTGAAAAGTGTTCAGGCAGAGGCTGTCAGAAGGGCTAAATTATTTCCAAGATCCCTGCTCATTCTTCACAGTCTAGGATTTTATGAGTTACAAATGTCATAAGAGCAAAACAAGTACAAATTAGTATTGCCCAGTGTTCAGTTCAATCTCTCCTGACAGTACATCAGCTAACAGTACACAGCTGGAAACACTTTAAAATAAAGGCTTAAAGTTCTTCTAATAGTTTTCAAATCATTTCATGAACACTTACCACATTCAATAATGCTTCTAAAGCGCAAGTCACACACAGGTCCAATGCCATGTACCATGAACACCAAATGGTCAACCTGAGGCATTTCTCCTGCAAAAGACAGACAAGACATGCACACATCCATACATACAAACATACACAAGCTGGAGACTGGTTTAGGTTTTATTAAACGAGTAGCAATATTCAATATCCCTTTTGTCATCACAAACTTGCCAAAATTAGATGAACAGAGCTCAAAGTCCATCCTGGCATAAATCAGTGAACGAGACCAAGGAGTGGAGAAAGCAGCTCACTGGAGAAGCTATGAGCCAATGACAACCATCGGTTTTGTACCTCTAGGGGCTCCATTAACCTTGTCATTTCTCCAGAACTGCCCAGGGCACTAAGCCCCACGTGGAGAAGCAACCTGCCAATATAAAATTTACAATCTTTTCCCAAAATCCTTCTCTTTGTTAAGTTTATACACACTATAATGAACATTTTCAAGCTAAATCCACTATTTTACTGATTATTTCATTTAGATTGTAGATTGATTCAGATTATTTAATCTGAATAATCATTCAGATTGTTTCATTTCATTCATTATTTAATTCAAATATGGCAGGTAATCCTAATAGCTGTTTGCTTTTCTCATCATTTTAAAGTAGAAAAGTTTAAAAATGATCTTGATCCTAAACAAATTATACACACCATCAGGAATTTCATCCAGGTTATCATCAATTCCGCGCTTTACAACCCTAGGCCTTGTCTGTCCATCTTGCGTGGTCCCCCATTCATCAGGCACTGAGGAAGGCTGGAACTGAACAATAACCTTCAAGATACAGAGAAGGATTATGACAGAGCTCACTACCAAATCCATTTCCACTATAAATTAAATGATTTATTTCCGTACACGATAAACTACTTTATAGTATAGCTTATAAATCAAGTACTTACACTGCTCCTCCAAAATCAGTTTTCTAGCAGTCTTGCTGGTGTTCAGTAACCATTAAGATTAAGCAAGTCAATACCATTATTTCCAATGCTTGTGTTGAAAAATAATACAACTAAATGAGAAGTAGTTTGTCTTGATTTAAAAATATAACAAACTTCCAGGTTTACATGTAAGAAATTAAAGAAAAGTCACCTGCAGTAGAGGAATCTTTGTTTTATAAACACAAACTCCTCTAAATAACAAAGTGCAAATTCAATTTCAATGTCAAAAACGGACTTACCTACCACTTTTCAGGAAGACATACACTATTCTGTTAAATCAACTGTATTAAATTTAGCCCAGTGTCATATGGAAAAATCTCAAACAACCTAATCTACCATCTAAAGGAATCAGAAAAAGAAGAAAAAATGAAGTCCAAAGTCAGCAGAAGGAAAGAACTAATTAAGATGAGAGAGGAAATAAATAAAACAGAGACTAAAATAAACAATAAGAAAGAGCAATGAAACCAAGAGCTGATTTTTTGAAAAAAGAACAAAACTGATGAACCGTTGAGCAGGTTTACCAAGAAGAGGACACAACTAAACAAAATAAGAAATGAAAAAGGAGAAATAACAACCAAAATTCAACACCCATTCCTGACAAAACTCTCATCAAAGTTGGTACAGAGAGAACGTATCTCAACATAACAAAGGCCATTTATGAAAAAACCCACCACTAATATCATACTCAGTGGTGAAAAGCTGACAGTATTTCCTCCAAACTAGAAACAAGACAAAGATGCCCACTCTATTGAACATAGTATTGGAAGTCTGGCCACAGCAATCAGATTAGAAAAAGAAACAAAAGGCGTCCAAACTGAAAAGAAAGAAGTAAAACTGTCACTATATGCACATGACATGACACTGTATACAGAAAATCCTAAAGTCTCCACCAAAAACTACTAGAACTGATATATGAATTCAGTAAAGTGGCAGAATACAAGAATTAATATACAGAACCCTGTTGCTTTTCTATACACTAATAATGAACTAAAAGAGGAAGTAAAAGAAAAAATTCCGCTTAAAATCTCTTCGAAAATAAAATACCTAGTAATAAACTTAAACCAAAAAACTTAAAAGGTCACAACAGTTCTAATCACACCAGCTAAGATATGGAGGCAATCCAAGTGTCCATCAACAGACAAGTGGATAAAGAAGATGTTGGACAGACACACAGACATAGAGAAATACACACATACAATGGAATATTAGCCATAAAAAAAGAATGAAATTCTTCCATCTACAGCAACATGGATGGACCTAGAAAACACGTGTAGTGAAATTAAGTCAGAAAAGATAAATACAAAACAAATACTTATCTGTGGACTCTAAAAAATAAAACAAATTCATGTATATAGAAAAACAGAAAGACTCATAGATTAAAAAAAAACAAAAAAAGCAAAGCAGTTTAACAACTAGGGAGAGGGAAAGGAGTAACGCAAGATAGAGGTAGGGGATTAAGAGACACAATCTACTGTATATAAAATAGATAAGCTATAAGGATATATTGCACAGCACAAGGAATTACAGACACTATCTTGTAATAACTTGCAATGGAGCATAATAATCTATACAATTACTGAGTCGCAATGCTGTACACCTGAAATTAATATATTGTATAGATCAACTATACTTCAATTAAAAAAGTAAAATGATAGTTTAACATCAGTCTCTCACTCCCCCCAAAAAAATGAATGCATGTAAGACGGTATGCAAAGTTCTGTGTGTTGCATAAAAACAAGAGTTAAAAAAAAAAATTTAAAGAGAGTAAGCATGGTTACCATTAAGAGGCAAAACTAGGGGAATGTAGAAGTAAAAGGCTTTTATTTTTCATTTAATACCCTTCAACACTTTAAATTTTGATGGGCTATGGGTGTTTTTATTTACTTATTTCAATGTATCAGTAAGGACTATAGAGGTGGTCAGACACAGATTATTTTTTTCTTTTACATTTTTCTGTAATAAACAGCCTATGTCCTGAGAAACGACATATGCACCGTGCTAGATGCTCTTGCACAAACCACCTCACTTCATCTAAAATATGACCCTAAAATAGACCCTATCTAAAAACACCTCTCACTGTTGCAGGTGAGAGACCTGGAGCTTAGATTAAGGATGGTAAATGGAAGAATTTGAACACCACACCCGGTATCTTTAAAGAAACAAGCAAGGTTCCTGGAGACAATATAAATAAAAAGAGGAAGAATGTATTTTTACTGTAAAGGTTGAAACAAACTACTCTCAAGGGTAAGGTAGGCAAACTATTGCTGCAGGTCAAACCTGGCCTCCCACTCATCTTTATAAGCAAATGAAAACACTGAAATATTGTTTTAATTGAAATATTGTTTGTTTTATTGAAAATAGCCATGCCTGTTGGTTTACATACTGCCTAAATACCAATACACTTTCAGAGACTACATGGCTGCCTGCTGCTGCTGCTAAGTCGCTTCAGTCGTGTCCGACTCTATGCAACCCAATGGACGGCAGCCCACCAAGCTCCCCCGTCCCTGGGATTCTCCAGGCAAGAACACTGGAGTGGGTAGCCATTTCCTTCTCTAGTGCATGAAAGTGAAAAGTGAAAGTGAAGTCGCTCAGTCATGTCCGACCCTCAGCGACCCCATGGACTGCAGCATTCCAGGCTCCTCCATCCATGGGATTTTCCAGGCAAGAGTACTGGAGTGGGATGCCATTGCCTTCTCCGGACTACATGGCCTACAAAGCCTTAAATATTTACTCTCGACCCTTCACAGAAAAGTCTGCTGACCTTGGGTCAAGTACAAAAACTTGTCAAGCTTAATTTCAATGATGCATACTAAGCTTTAGCTAATGTGCTACCATAAACAGAAACTTAGTGAGAGAAATTTAAATTTCATTTATTTTTCTATCATCCATGCAATGCACTTGTTATAAATATTCCCTACTGCAGAATAAAAATGAACACTTATCAAACACATTCAGCAAAATAATTTTTTAAAACCTAAACATTTTAATATCTTAAACAATATCACTACCTTTGGATTGTGCATAACAATCGTCTCTCCACTTGGAAACTCTAATCTTCGGTGCCACTGATTTGTGGTTACAGCTTTCTTAAATTCAGCCTACAATGGAAACAATACACAATCCAGTAAGATAAATCTGCGTCACATTAAGAGAAGTGTGGAAGAAAATGATTAACAATGATAGTAATAAAAATAATAATGGCAGATCTCATTTATTAAGTGGTTACCAAACTTAACATTTTACATATGGTACCTCATTTGATCAACTGCTTTTAATCAGCCCTAAATAACATTATTCCCATTACACAGAGGTGAAAACCAAAGCTTAGAGTTGTCTACTAATTTCTTTGTTGTTGTTGTTCAGTTGCTAATCTGACTCTTTGCAGCCCTACAGACGGCAGCACAACAGGATGCCCTGTCCTTCACCATCTCCTGAATTTGCTCATGAGTCAGTGATGCTATCGAACCATCCCATCCTCTGCCTCCCCTTCTCCTTCTGCCTTCAATCTTTCCCAGCATCAGGATTGTTTCCAATGTGTCAGCCCTTCATATCACATGGCCAAAGTACTGAAGCTTCAGAATCAGTCTTTCCAATGAATACTCAGGGTTGTTTTCCTTTAGGATTGACTGGTTTGATCTCCTTGCTGTCCAAGGGACTCTCAAGTGTCTTCTCCAAAAAAAAAAAAAAAAAAGAGTCTTCTCCAGCATCACAATTTGAAAGCATCAAGTCTTCAGTGCTCAGCCTTCTTTATGGTCCAACTCTCACATTCATATATGACTACTAGAAAAATCATAGCTTTGCCCAGACAGACCTTTGTCGGCAAAGTGATGTCTCTGCTTTTTAAGACACTGCCTAGATTTGTCATAGCTTTCCTTCCAAGGAGCAACAGTATTTTAATTTCACGGCTGCAGTCACCACCCACAGTGATTTTGGAGCCCAAGAAAATAAAATCTGCCACTGCTTCCACTTTTTCCTCTTCTATTTGCTGTGAAGTGATAGGACCAGATGCCATCATCTTAGTTTGTTGAATGCTGAGTTTTAAGCCAGGTTTTTCACTCTCCTCTTTCACCCTCTTCAAGAGACTCTCTATTTCTTCTTCACTTTCTGCTGCCATTAAAGTGGTATCATCTGTATATCTGAGGTTGTTGATGTTTCTCCCAGCAATCTTGATTCCAGTCTGTGCTTCATCTAGCCCAGCATTGTGCATAATGTACTCTGTTTATAAGTTAAATAAGCAGGGTGACAATACACAGCCTTGTTGTGTATTCTGAACCAGTCCACTGTTCTATATCTGGTTCTAACTATCGCTTCTTAACCCAAATACAGGTTTCTTAGGAGACAGGTAGGGTGGTCTGATATTCTCATTTCTTTAAGATTTTCCAGTTTGCTGTGATCCACACAGTCAAATGCTTTAGCTGAGTCAACAAAGCAGAAGCAGATGTTTTACTAGAATTCCCTTGCTTTCTCCATGATCCAACAAATGTTGGCAATTTGATCTCTGGTTCCTCTGCCTTTTCTAAATCCAGCCTGTACATCTGGAAGTTCTCGGTTCACATACTACTGAAGCCTGGCTTGAAGGATTTTAAGCACAACCTCACTAGCATGTGAAATGAGAGCAACTGTATGGCAGTTTGAGCATTCTTTGGCATTGTCCTTCTTTGGGATTGGAGTGACATTTTCCAGTCTTGTGGCCACTGATCAGTTTTCCAAATTTGCTAACATATTTGATACAGCATTTAAACAGCATTACCTTTTTGGATTTGAAATAACTCAGCTGAAATTCCATCACCTCCACTAGCCTTGTTCATAGTAATGCTTCCTAAGGCCCATGTGACTTCACACTCCAGGATGTCCGGCTCTAGGTAAGTGACCACACCATCATGGTTATCCAGGTCATCAGACCTTTTTTGTACAGTTCTTCTGTGTATTCTTGCCACCTCTTCTTAAAAGACCCCCTTCACAGATCACAGCCCTGTCCTGGGAAAGGGGCTTGCATAATTCAGTGAGGCATGCCATGCAGGGTCACCCAAGACAGATAAGTCAGAGTGAAGAGTTCTGACAAAACATGGCCCACCGGAGGAGGGAATAGCAACCCATTCCAGTACTCTTGCCAGGAGATCCCCATGAACAGTATGAAAAGACAAAAAGGGACAACAGACAGGTTTACTAACTTGTTTGTGGTGGTGGTTTCACAGGTGTATGGATATGCCCAAACTTTTTGAAACATATATGTATCATAAATATATATAGTTCCTTGCCTGTCAATTATACTTCTAATGCTACCTGAAGCCCACTTGACTTCACACTACAGGATGTCTGGCTCTAGGTGAGTAAACACACCATAGTGGTTATCCAGGTCATTAAGATCTTTCTTGTACAGTTCTTCTCTATGTTCCTGCCACCTCTTCATAATCTCTTCTGCTTCTGTTAGGGCTTTTTCATTTCTGTCCTTTATCATGCCCATGTATGCAGATAAATTAACATTTCAAATATTTAAATACTCAATTATTAAGAAAATTTTAACAACAATAAATTAACACTATTATGTAAAGCAACATTAACCACCAGTTTTACAATGGTTAAAAAGTCTGACAACATCTATTCCTATTCTTATGTTTATTTTCATAAACCCTTTTACTGAATATTAATTTGAAAAACATCCATATGCTTGGCATGTATTAGTACAGCAGATCCCAGCAGCCTAAGTTCTTTTGAAGGTTTGATACAATATCTTATTATATTAAATCTGTAATGTTCCCCTGAACTACATTCTATCTTCAGACACCAAGACCACAATTAGCACTTCAAAAAAGATGACATTACTTAAAAAGTAGTCTTCTTTGTGAATAGGATCAAGATGAGGTGTCCTGTAAATAAAGTCCGCTCCACTGTGAGAGGTGTTACATGAGGCTCCAATGTATACAGAGTCTATGTGTTTTAAAGAAAGGCATAAAAGAATAAAGCCCACGTACCTCTAGCTTTTCACTGAACTCCTCTGTATAGGGAATAAATCTGCTGTCTGTGTCACCTTTGTAGAACCAAGTACAGCGTCTCACTTCGGCTGGCTCCTCTTCCCAGTACACGGCTTTCCGCATCCGGTCATAGAGGTAGACGTCGTAGCGCCCTCCATCAGTGCCAAGGACCACACTCTCAGGGTCTGGCTGGACTGGAAAACAAAGTCCACATTTTAACTGAACAGTTACAAGGTAGACTTAAAAGTAATAAATAATGAATATGGTGACTCGTCTAACATTAAAGACAAAGAACAAAGCTCATTTCTATTCAAAAACAGAATTTTAAGATTAATCTGTGCTGCTCAAAATGATGACTCTTTTAAGTGGAGAAGAAATAACCAGAGTAAAATATAAAAGCATCATGAAATAATTCCAATAACTGGTAGGCTTTTTCTCTATGTATCAAAGCAGAAAATGCTCCATGAACATACTTCTAAAGAATAGGTTATTTTTAAGTCCTAAGATGAAATACCTTCAGGATAAACAAAAAAACCTATTTCTATAGTGAAACTTCTCAGAGTCTTAACTTACTCCTGTACATCGCCTCAAGAGATGGATGTTCTTGCTCCAGGAAAAAAAAAAAAAGAGAGAGAGAGATGGATGTAGTTATAGCATTTTTAAAACTCTTATCTGAAGGAACAAGAGTTCCATAGAAAATGCTTTATAAATGCCCTATGAAGTGAAAGTGAAAGTCACTCAGTCATGTCTTTGTGACCCCATGGGCTCTTTGTGACCCCATGGGCTATACAGTCCATGGAATTCTCCAGGCCAAAAATACTGGAGTAGGTAGCCTTTCCCTTCTCCAGGAGATCTTCCCAACCCAGGGATTGAACCCAGGTCTCCTGCATTGCCCTCTAGCTACAAACAAATAAAGGAAATAAGAAAACTGACACCTGGATTATACGAACTACTTTAGTTCTTGGATTTAAAATACCTTTAAACAAAAAAATTACTAAAACATGTCTTCAAATACCTTACTCACATAACCCAGAACTTAATAATACAAGTGTATTATTAAAAGTATCATCACCTTAAGGTACAGAGGCTGGTGAGGTCTACAGGATTAAAGAAAATGACATTCATAAAAAGGAGGCCATGGATACTTACTCTTCATTCCACTCTTCCTCAAATCAGATACAAATGATACAGGACCCACACTTACCTGAATTATAGATTTCTTCAAGATTCAAAGAGTCAAAAACACTGAAAGGCATCCATAGTTGTTTGTATTCTATCTCCTTGCAGTAAAACCAGTGGGGCTGGACAGGTTCATACTGGTTTTGAAGTAGAAAAGGAGGTGGCGCTTGCAAAGGGGGTCCTGCAGGTCTGGCAGGTGCCTGCTGCTGGATTGGAGGGGGCAACCCTGCCTGCGCTGGAGGAGGGATCTGGGGGTATAAAAGACAGGACCACCAGTCAGTCCAAAGAAACAATTCTGTGTATGATGCAGACCCAAACTGACATTAGTAATAATTATTCTTAATATTTCTCTAGACAGCTATTTAATAACTAAGCTCCAGAGCAATTAAATTTTTTTAAAAATATAACAAAACCCCATGCCAGCTGGAAAGTGAACAGGGCTTTCTCACACTGATGGCAAAGTAAACTAATACCTTTATAGAATCAATCCAGCAGTACACCTCCTGTCATTTATTCCATCTTTAACACACGCATAATGCTCGAGAATTCTGTGGCAGTCCAGTGGTTAGAACTTGCTGCTTTCACTGCTAAGGGTCTGGGGTCATCCCTGGTTCGGGAACCAAGATCCCACAAGCCATGAGGCATGGCCAAAAATAAAATAAAATATAATGCATATTCCTTGACCTACCTATTCCATTTCTAAGAATTCATCCTAAAGACATAACTGTAAAAATTCACCCACAAGAACAAATACCAAAAGATTATTTATAACAATCACTGGATACAATCCAAAGACCTACCAGAAACCTGATTAAATAAATCATCTTTTACTCATATACTAGAATTCTCTAGAAAGATTAAAAATGTTTTAGAAAAAAATCTTAACATCTAAACTATCTTGACATAGTTTATGTAAGTAAACATACATAATGCTTGTCGAGGAAAAATTATGTTTATCAAG
This sequence comes from Bos grunniens, assembly GCF_055505025.1. Taxonomy (NCBI): domain Eukaryota; kingdom Metazoa; phylum Chordata; class Mammalia; order Artiodactyla; family Bovidae; genus Bos; species Bos grunniens. The sequence goes on along the minus strand of NC_141190.1, from coordinate 39,748,896 downwards.
AAAAAAGATAAGAAAGACATAAAAACTAAAAACAAGGTTTTCTCGTGGCAATTTTTACTCATTTGGCTATTAGTCATTTCTCAAGTTCTGTGCAGTAAAAATACTTTTAAAAACAGAATACAATTTTTTATTAAAAAATGATTTCAAAATATTCCATTTACTGAGGTTGATTACTGTGGTCAAGCAAAAGAATATTCTTATTCTTAGGAAATATTAATACACACTAAAGTATCTAGGAGTAAAGAATCATAATGTATGTAAGTGAAAGTCGCTCAGCTGTATACAACTCTTTGCAACCCGATGGACTACACAGTCCATGGAATTCTCCACGCCAGAATACTGGAGTGGGTAGCCTCTCCCTTCTCCAGGGGATCTTCCCAACCCAGGGATCAAACCCAGGTCTCCTGCATTGCAGGTGGATTCTTCCCCAGCTGAGCCACCAGGGAAGCCCTATAATGTATGTAATTGATCTTCAAATGTTTCCCCCCAAAACTGCACATACACAGCGTGAGAAAGGAACGAGGGAGGAGAGGATGCCCCCACACGTGTCAGTGTGCATGTTCACGAAGGAGAGAACAAATGTTCATGACAGGGAACCTGGGTTAGAGCACTGGGGTGTTCTTTGTCCTATTTTTTATTCTTGCAACGGTTTACTTAAAATTATTTAAACATTTTTAATCAGAACTCTTCAAAGTTTCATCAGCAAACAAGTATACTAACTTACATTACATGCTACCAATCTGCTGAAATCCACCGTTACCAAGAATTTGTATACTGGTATGATTTAGATTAGTTGGTAAAATGGAGCCCATTCTCTATTGCCACTGACTACAGTACCATTATCCCTGCCACACTGGGTTCTTGACTCTTTTTTTCAATCATTTCCCTTTTTCTGATTCAGTTCACTTCCCTTTGGAAGTCAGCTGAAAAATTAGGGGCGGGGGGGGGGGGGAGCATAAAGGAATTTCATAAAATTTACCCAAGGCAAAAGTTATTCCATCATCTGTCTGAGATAGTCTGTCTAGATTCAAACTTTATAAATGTAAATAAATTATTGGAGTAATCAATTTTAGTCCCAGTAATTAAGCGTTTTGATCAGGCAGTATAATTAAAAAAAGAGAAGCTGATAATAGTTCCTTCGACTCTCACATATCTCCAGATGACATTTGTTATTGCTATCTTATATTAAATCTGGTAATACTGGCATACGGTTAATGCATTGAAATAAATTACTACTTCCATAAATACAAAATATAACCTAAAACATGAACCATTCAATGACCTACTTTTAAAAGATTGTTTACTTCAAAACATATAGCTTACGGAAAAAAAAAAACCATCTGAAAATAATGTCATCAAAGCACAGGTAAAAATGAGAGGGATTAGAATTACAGTGAATGATATAAAGATATAAAGTATGTCTTCATACCGGCGGCAAAGATCCTGGAGGCACCTGGTACATCTGAACGGGGGGTGTGGAGGGCGGAGGATGGGAAGGATGAGCTGGTGTCTGGCACTGCTGCAGCTGCGGTGGTGCAATGTAAGGATTAGCCCTGCTGCTTACAGCCGTGTGGCGATACGGATTGTATCCTTGTTGGGGCGTTCCTTGTGGTGGGCTCCCAAAATTCGAAGGAGGGAGATTACTAGGCTGAGAAGGCGGGTAAGGATTTATTCCGATTTGTGAAGCAGGTGGAGCACCATATTGCGCCTTCGAAATGGATGATGAAAATGCATTCGACACATCTTGGGATCCAGTTGTAAAAGGCAGAGACGTTGGGGGCTTGGAGTAGGCTGATTGTCCAGCTGATGCTGCTGCAGTTGTTAACAGGGACTGTCCAATATTCCCAAAAGGATCACTACTGCTTGATACCTGAGAGAAGTAACTAAATGTCTGTGGGGTAGATGTGTGAGCAGAAGTCTGCCCAAGGAAGCTGTCCTCCTCACCCACATCGGTGGAATCCTCTGCAAGGGAACAGGAGGGCACATGGTTTAAAGGGATGATGTCACTCTGGACTAGATTCTATATGGCAGGTCTAGCAATTATACCTCTTATTTTGTTGTTCAAACTTACATTTCTGCCTTAAAGACAATAATGAAAAACTTGTTTTTCTTTTTTCTTTGAAATGAAAAACTAGAAAATACCAGTAAGAAACAACAAAAGGAGGGAAACCTTGCACTCATTGGTAAGCTCACCTCCCAGAGACAATCACTGTTAATGCTGTTAATATGTTGATACATACCTTTCCATACTTTTAAAATAAATATAGTTACATACTATTTATTTGGTAAATATGTATAAATTATGTAGACATATTTGTATATAACCCTGGTTTCCTGCATTCCTGCAGATTCTTTACCATCTGAGCCACCAGGGAAGCCCACATTTGTATACAAGAGAATTTTTCAAAAAATGCAAACAAAATTTGTACCTACTACTTTTAGATGTTATTTTGAACGATTTTTTTTCCTAGTAAGAAACAATTCAAACATTATTCCACTACCCAAATACACAGAACTTTATTTATACAGTAACAACAAGAAGCTAAAGTACAGATATTAACTCTGTTGACAAGAAAAGGTGTGTCAGGGCTCTTACCTACAAAGCACTCATTATACAAGTGAACATGAGGCGCTGGCATTCTCGAGGCAAAGTAGGTCAACCATTCACTACCATCCCTAAAACCACACAGTATCACAACCAGGTAATCATCATTAGAATGACAATCAGTATAAAAAAAAAGTCATTTCTAACAAAGGGAAGGTCTCCTCACTTCCCTTTGCCAAACATGATCTTCACTGTTGGTATTTTGGCACCAAACTATATTATTTTATTCTCTCTTTCGCTACCAAGTTGTAAAATAATATTTTCCTTCTGCTGCTGCTGCTACGTCGCTTCAGTTGTGTCCGACTCTGTGTGACCCCACAGACGGCAGCCCACTAGGCTCCTCTGTCCCTGGGATTCTCCAGCCAAGAATACTGGAGTGGGTTGCCATTTCCTTCTCCAATGCATGAAAGTGAAAAGTGAAAGTGAAGTTGCTCAGTCGTGTCCAACTCCTAGCAACCCCACGGACTGCAGCCTACCAGGCTCCTCCATCCATGGGATTTTCCAGGCAAGAGTACTGGAGTGGGGTGCCATTGCCTTCTCTGATTTTCCTTCTACAAGGCCTAAAAAGTCGTCTAGTTTTCCTTAGAAACTTATGAGTCCTTAGCTTGGAACATCACCTTTCTCTTCCTAATCTTTTCTTTCTCCCATCTCAACCCCTTTTCTTCAAATCTCTCTAATCTCCCACCACTGGAGGCACAGAGCAGATCAGAATGGTGGACCGCTTCCCAACACACAGGCAGGCTGTGGTCCCTGTCCCTGAAACCTGCCAAAGTGTGACCTTTCAAGCTCAGAGCTCCTTCTTGACCTCTGCTGCTGAACGTGGCCTTCAGCTGTTAGGCTGCTCCCAGTTATATTTCACACATCAATTTAACTGAGATACTCCACTATTCAAAATATCCCTCTGAACTGTTTCTTTGTAATTAAAATATCATTTCCTGAGCAAGGCTCCCTTTCTGCTTTTATCATTCTACTTCTCTGATAACATTTCCGGTTCCTATCCTCTCTCTCCATTCCCATGAACCTCACCTGGACTCAGACTTCAGTTCATCTCTCAACATCTGAAAGCAGGGGGAAAACCTCTGTGTCCTTCATCCTATAAAGCAACTTGGGATCAATCTGATACAACAAACTTTTCTCTGATTACCATCCTTTACAAACAAAATACTGATCTCAACAAGCTCACAGGGGCACTTTCTAATTACATGTGGACACCTTTGGCATCAAGACCATATCTTTAATAAGCGCCTGTATACTTGTGACACTCCCAACTCTGTCCCAAACTGAGACTGATCGTATGTGCCCCAGAACCTATTTCCCAACTGCCTCCTCAGTACTTTTGGCAGGTTCAGACACATACATCTCAAGCTTAGTAAACCTCGACCATCATCTTAACGGTCCCCCTTCATGTGCTCCTTTTACAATCTCACTACCTCAATGGATGTCTACCAACATCCATCCAGACATGAAAACCAGAAACCTCCTGAGACTCCTCCCTCTTTTCCATTTAATCATTTAGATCTTCAATTAAAGAAGTAAGTACACAGTATCTATTATATGCCAGGTGGAGCTGTACCTTGGAGCTGAAACTGAACAGATAAAGAGCCTGTACACTGGACAGTCTGGCCCTCAGTGAGTCACTGCTGCTGCTGCTGCTAAGTTGCTTCAGTCGTGTCAGACTCTGTTCGACCCCATAGACAGCAGCCCACCAGGCTCCCCCGCCCCTGGGATTCTCTAGGCAAGAATACTGGAGTGGGTTGCCATTTCCTTCTCCAATGCATGAAAGGTCCCAATAATTTGACGGTGTAAAAATCTCTTACTTCTGTTTCCTGCTCTTCACCTACACCTGGCTGACCAGGGCTAGAGTGCCACTCGCTCCTGCCTGACTCACAGTGGCGTCCAGACTGGACACTTCTGCTACAGTCAGCTTTACTCTGGTGCAATCTCAGAAAGACTAAACATATCTCTAATGTCACTGCCCTGTTTAGAACCCTTTAAGGGCACCCACACACCACACAGGATGTACTATGAACTCCTTAACGTGCTGTATGAGGCCCTTCATGACCTGGTTCCCCCACTAACCACTTGAGCCACTCCCCTGCATTCACTCTAGTCACATGAACCTGGGGGAGTGGCGGGGTGGGAGGCAGGAGGACTGGCCAAGAAGGAAAGAGGGGGCGAGAGAATGTGAGCACGTACCTCAAAATCCCACCAAATCTGCAGGTTTCTCTCACACCTCCAGACTTTTACAAATGCCTGTCTCCCCAGACTTCCTAATTCCTATGTATCCTTCAACACTCAGCTTAAGAATCACCCCCTCTGTAAAGTTCTAAAGATCTAAGGGATGTCTGCTCCCTGGTCAGCCAGCCTGACAGCCACAGCTCTCACAGCAGCCCATCAATCCCTCTTTTTAGCCATCACAAACCTGGACCACAACCACTTACACAGCTGGGCACAGTGTGTAAAAGTGTGCAGTCACCGGGGACAATGCTATCTGCTCCTCTCTGTCTCTCTGACACCGGGAACAAGGCCTGGCAAACAAGCTGCTCAGTCCAGGTTTGCTGAGTGAATGAAACTGCGTCCTGTATGCCTCTTTCACTGACACTAATTCATCGCTGCTTCCAATGCCATCGGTTCTCCTTTTGTCTCTGGAAATTCACTGAATGGACTTCTAATGATCAAATCTTTGTTAAAGGTAGAAAAATACTTGTGAAAGAATTTTAGTTCTAAAACTAATTTTCTGATTAAAAAATAAACCATCTCCAAGAAACAATAGCTTTCAAGACAGGTAAGTTACCCTATACTTGACAATGAAGATGTTAACCATTTATTGACAGTGACAGACACAAACAAAATATTATAAAGGAACATAGGCATGAACCAAACATTTGTGAAGCAGAGGATGGTAAGAGAGCCCCACGTACAGCCGTATTCATTTGGTTACAGCCTGCAACCTCCAAAAGCATTCTGCTCCAGCCACGCTGGTCCTCCACCAAAAATGGCAACGTGGAACCTTTCAGCCACACTATCAAAACAAGACAAACATACTCCGAACTCCCACCCCTTCATTCATTCACGTTTCTATAGAAATAAAAATGTGCCTACAGCACATCAAGATGTGTTCTAGGTATAAGCTCCTGCTCTCTCATGGAGCTTACATGCTAGTGCAACAAGATAAACAAAAGATGTGGACACGTCAGGAGGTAAGCACCAAGAAGAAACATGACACCAGAGAAGAAGAACCATCGTGTACTGCTCCGCTTCGCCTTTTTTCACCTCTCCATGAAACTTTCCTTGGTCCTCCAAATAAGAACAAATTATTCAAGAGAAAAATATTCACCATTTCCTGAGGAGCTATGTGCTGGGCACTAAACAAGATCCTAGAAATAAAAAGGTAAATAAGTCATAGCTGCAAACTTCACACAGCTCACAGTCCAAACAGGCAGACACGCTTACTTTACAAACGTTTATGCAACATAATGTGCCAGACGCTATATTCAGTGCTTCACAAAAATCAATTCAATTCTCATGACAGCCCTGGGAGGCTGTGCATGTATGGAAAACGAAGTACAGAGGGGTGAAGTAACATGCCTGAGATCACACAGCAAGTTACTGCCAGGGCTAGGGTTGGAATACAGTCGGTGCTCCTAACACCAGCTCTGGGTTATGCCGCATAATCATGAAAACGCAAGCTCCGCACACACTAATAAAGATACGTACAAAGTGCTAAGATGAACATAGGAGTGGGTACCTAAGAGAACAAGCAAGAGCTTCTAACAGAAAATGAGGCACGGCCTTGAAAGATGACTGTGTTCTATACCTCTGCTTTGCAAGTATTACGAGCCTACCCTAAGAGATAGTCTACTGTATCCGAGGAGAGGCGGTAATAATTTATTTTACCTTCCTTGCAAGCACCTGGCTCACCAGGAAATGTTTAACAAAAACGTGAGGAATGCCAGTGCAGGAGTGGCCAGCACTTGAACAGTCCCTTTGACGAAGAGCTTGGCCCCCGCCCCCAAGACCCCAAAGTCCCGAAGCTACTCAAATCTGGCCACTAACTGCCCTGACAAGGTAGCAGAGGGTCTGATCCAGGCAAAGGAAAACCTCTTGTCCGACCCTTCACCTCACGCCCCCCGCCCACACTTGCCCACCCGGATCTCCATCTCCTTACTACCTCCGGGCAAGAGCAGGGAGGCCGAGGCAGCGGCGGCTTGGGTGACTGGGATAAAGGGCACGTTGAAGCTGAACTCCGTGGCCGAGGAGGAGAAAAGTAAGTTAGTGCCCGACGAGGAGGCCGAGACGGCGCCACCGCCACCGTTAGGTTTCCTCTCTGCCATGGCTGCGGCCCACCGTCCGTTACACGTCTACGGGCGGCCGGTGCGGAAACACCGGCCGGAAACTTGAGCGCAGTCGGGGCCAACACACTTCCGCACTTGCGCACAAGGGCCGGAACTCCGGGCGGCCGCTCAGCTTCCCTTTGCCTTCTCCAACGGGGCCGCCAGAAAGTAACATGGCGGCGGCGACCTCGCGCCCGGGTCCCAGCAAGTGACAACGTCGGCCACTGCCCGGGCGGGGCCGGACAGACTGGGGCTGGAGCGTGGGAGACGGGGTGCTAATGTTTGTAAATAAAAGTACGAATCGACACTGCAAGTCTCGGGTTGCGGGCGGCGCTCTGTGCTTCCATAAAGTACCCACAGGAGCGTTTAACTAGGTAAGATTTTGAGGAAGTGCGAAAGCCTGCACGTGTAGGTAAACATATTGCTAGCAGCAGACCAAGGGAGGACTAGAGGTGTGTGGGCCATTTGTGGCCAAGGTATAGACCAGCTCACCCGCTCTGACTAGATATCCGCATCTTACCCATCCACACTTTCTGCACTGAACTGAATTCTTGTCATTGGTCCAGAAACTGAAATGGTAAAACTTACAGAAAATACACCAGAGGATTTCTCATTTGTTAGCTAATAATGTCTCCTGAATGCATGATCCGCGGAGAAACCCCTGTAGTTTTTACCTGCTGCTACTGTCTGTTGGAGAATAAAGTTTGGATGGTTTTTGTTTTCACCAGAAGGGAAAAAAAAAGAAATGGTAAAACTTTTGAAGATTTTAAGCCAAAAAGCGAAAAGAGAGAATCGATGTTTGGGTGTGTGACTTTTTAACAGCTTTCTATAGTGGTGGTGCTGGTTTAGTGGCTAAGTCGTGTCCACCTCTACCCATCCACAATAATCTGACTAGTTTATTGTGGATAATTTGGGTATGATTATCTTTCATATAGTTAGATTATGAAAGAAAAAAATAACTTATTGGAGGATAGGAGAAGGCTATAGGAGAAAGCCCAAAGAAAGCTTTGAAATAACGAAACTATCATGTCCCTCAGCTGTTCAGTCGCTCAGTCATGTCCAACTCTTTGCGACCCCATGGACTGCAGCACGCCAGGCTTCCCTGTCCATTACCAACTCCCAGAGCTTGCTCAAACTCATGTCCATTGAGTCCGTGATGCCATCCAACCATCTCATCCTCTGTCCTCCCCTTCTCCTCCCACCTTCAATCTTTCCCAGCATCAGGGTCTTTTCCAATGAGTCAGTTCTTCAAAAGAGGTGGCCAAAATATCGGAGCTTCGGCATCAGTCTTTCCAATGAATATTTAGGACTGATTTCCTTTAGATTGACTTGTTGGATCTCCTTGCAGTCCAAGGGACTCTCAAGAGTCTTCTCCAACACCACAGTTCAAAAGCATCAATTCTTTGGCGCTCAGCTTTCTTTATGGTCCAACTCTCACATCCATACATGACTATTGGAAAAACCATAGCTTTGACTAGATGGAGCTTTGTCGGGAAAGTAATGTCTGCTTTTTAACATAGTACCCATTTATTACCTAATAACTATTTAGTATGCTTACTGTCAAAGAAGGCAATGGCACCCCACTCCAGTACTCTTGCCTGGAAAATCCCATGGATGGAGGAGCCAGGAAGGCTGCAGTCCATGGGGTTGCTGAAGGTCGGACACGACCGAGTGACTTCACTTTAACTTTTCACTTTCATGCATTGGAGAAGGAAATGACAACCCACTCCAGTGTTCTTGCCTGAGAATCCCAGGGATGGCAGAACCTGGTGGGCTGCTGTCTATGGGGTCGCACAGAGTCGGACATGACTGAAGTGACTTAGCAGCAGCAGCATGCTTACTGTCAAGAGAAAAAAAACAAAAAGCTAAGGAAAGCACTGAAGGGTGTCATGGGTTGCTGGTACATGTGACTAGGCCACCCAGGTTTGTTAATTTGTACTTATGTGGAGGAGGAATTAACTTTTTCATATCTTCATGACAGGCAGTGGTACAAGTTAAAGCAAGGTACCCACCAGGCTTCCCAGGTAGCACTACTGGTAAAGAACCCACCTGCCAATGCAGAAGGCGTAAGAGATGTGGGTTTGGTCCCCGGGTGGGAAAGATCCCCTGGAGGTTGGCATGGCAACCCACTCCAATATTCTTGCCTGAAGAATCCCATGGACAGAGGAGCCTGGCAGGTTACAGTCCATGGGGTCGCAAAGAGTCAGACACGACTAAGTGACATGGCATGCATGCTGGCACCCACGAGGCTGGGAGGGGCTGTCAAGTCCTTGAGAATACAGTTCTGTGTGACAAAAGCTTTATATCTCAAAGGGGCAGAAAGAAGATTTATAGTAGCTAACTGTCTAAAGTAACTACTTAAGGGAGGATCAGGGGCCTCTATGCCTATCACCTGGTTTAGGTCGGAACTGTCACTTCTCCCTGCATTGTTGAGCTTTCTCATGCAGGCATTTTAAGGGGGACAGGGTTCATCCTGGGGACATGGCCTTATGCTGTTAGTAGCCATGGTAGAGTTTGGTCAAGGGGACTTTGCCATTACTGTGAGTGGTCAAGGTGGTATACTAAACCCTGGGGATACCATGGAACATAAGATAGACACAGGACGTTTCCTTCTTGCAGCTTACAGTCTGGTCAGAAAGACAGACAACTAAACACACAATAACAATGAAGTGTGATGAAAGTGATAATGTGAAATTTCCAAAAGTGTCTTATGTGGAATATTGACACCATCAGGAGAGGGAGTTGTAACCTTTCTAGGTGGGGGAGGGATAGCAAGTATTTAGAACAATCAGACCATCAACAAAGGGCTTACCTTGTCTGGAGCCACATGAAAGGCTTTCCTGAAGAAAACATATTTAAGTTGAAACCTGAAAGTGAATGAGTAGAAGTTAACCAGAAAAGCTGGAGGAGAGGGGTTGGAGGATGTGGGAAGAGACAACTAACAGATAAAATTACAGTATGTAGGGATGCCTTAAGATGTCATATTTGAATGTAATAAAAGAAACCTGGGTTACAGCATGGCTGGAGCCCAGTGAACAAGTGGGAGAGAGCCTGGAGATAAGAATGAAAAGTAGATCAAGGCCAGCTGATACATGGTCCTTACAAGTTAAGAACAAAAGGGACTGAAAGAAAGGATTAAAGGCGGGTGGAGAAATAATATTTGTTCTGCAGAAAGTTCACTCTGACTTCAGTGTAATAAAATAGATAAGGAAAGAGCAAACCTGAGCATAGAAAAAACAGTTGGCAGCCTGCTGCAGTGGCCAGCTGAGCAATGATGGTGACTCAAAGGAGAGCAATTGCAGTCGGAGTGAACAGAAATAGGAGTGATTTCTGGGTAAAGATGTCAGACTGAGCAGCTGGATCTTCATTTTCTTCCTAAAACTCTGTTGAAAGCACAAACAGGTTTGTTTGATTTGTTGTTGTTGTTGTTTTAGGCATACACCCGTAAGGATGAGGAGAATGTGGGACGATTTGACAGCAACAAGATTTTACCAAAAAAAACAAAGGGCAAGTAGTAGATGATTTAGCAAACCAGTAATGGAGAGAGCTCAAAAGCAGCATTATTTGCACCATAGGATCACCAAAAAGTTTAGGACCTGATAACCTCAGACACCTCTGGAAGTGGCGGTCCAGTGGAAAACAGAGGTCCTGGAATTAGGATTGGAGAAAACTTTTTAAACAGATCCCCTCCCCCTGCTCTGACCCCTCCACTCTAGACTACTGACCATCCCCCTTAAAGGAAAAAGACTGAGTTTTCCTTCTGGACAGGGTAAAACAGAAGGAAGATTAAGCAACTGTGTACATAGTAAGTAATAAAACACTTCCACAGCCTTAGACTGTAGTCTGCCAGGCTTCTCTGTCCATGGATTTCCCAGGCAAGAATATTGGAGTTGGCTGCCATTCCCTTCTCCAAGGGATCTTCCCCACCCAGGGATCAAACCTGGGTCTCCTGCATTGCAGGCAGATTCTTTACTGTCTGAGTCACCAGGGAAGCCCAAAACAGGAGGAAGATTGAGCAAATATGTACATACTGAATAATAAAACACTCTCTTCCACAATCCCAGCCCAATTTTCCACTTAGCTCAGAAAACACTAGATGCCAGGTCTTCAACCTCTTGGCAGGAGATTAGCAGACTCTTCTTGGGGTCATGTGAACAAACATCTGCTTACTGCTAACTCACTTCAGTCGTGTCTGACTCTGTGTGACCCCATAGATGGCAGCCCACCAGGCTCCGCAGTCCCTGGGATTCTCCAGGCAAGAACACTGGAGTGGGTTGCCATTTCCTTCTCCAATGCATGAAAGTGAAAAGTGAAAGTGAAGTCGCTCAGTCGTGTCCGACCCTCCGCAACCCCATGGACTTCAGCCCACCAGGCTCCTCCATCTATGGGATTTTCCAGGCAAGAGTACTGGAGTGGGGTGCCAAACATCTAGAGATAATTAAATCAGGGTTCCCCAGTAAGACAGCCCAGGCAGCATGTGATGTGCTCAGTTGTTCAGTCGTATCCGGCTCTTTGCAATGCCATGGACTCTAGCCCGCCAGGCTCTTCTGTCCATGGAATTTTCCAGGCAAGAATACTGGAGTGGGTTGTCATTTACTCCTCCAGAGGCTCTTCCAGACACAGGGATCAAACCTGCATCTCTGGCATTGGCAGGCAGGTTCTTTACCACTGAGCTAACTGGGAAGCCCAGGCAGATCACCCCATAATTTACCTCACAATCAGCTAGCCCAGAATTCCCCTGCCACTAGCCCAAATGTCTTCTTAGCCACTGATTTGGACATCTAGCCTCAACTCAGCTCAAAATGAACCCTAAGTGCTCGTGAGCCTCTGGTGGTTCCTGCACCTGCCCCCACTTAGTATTTGCTCCTGCAAACGCACCTCCTGCAAATCAGAGCTACTGCTCCCGCTGCCCTGTGGGCAACGCCAAGTGTGCCCAGGGGTGCATCTGCATATGGGCAGCAGAAATGGGCCGATGCTGAGCCCAGTGTTGGGAAAGCCTGATCCCAGATGTAAATAGAGAAACACCTACGAATCTCCACTTACAATTTTTTATTCTACTACCCAGACCCTCTTGCTACATTCCCATTTCCATGAAATATTCGTATAAATATTTTTATACAAATTAATGCTTTTGAACTGTGGTATTGGAGAAGACTCTTGAGAGTCCCTTGGACTGCAAGGAGATCAAACCAGTCAATCCTAAAGGAAATCAGTTCTGAATATTCATTGGAAGGATGGATGCTGAAGCCGAAGCTCCAATACTTTGGCCACCTAAGGTGAAGAACTGACTCATTAGAAAAGACCCTGATGCTGGGAAAGAATGAAGGCAGGAGGAGAAGGGGATGACAGAGGATGAGATGGTTGGATGGCATCACGGACTCAATGGACATGAGTTTGAGCAAGCTCTGGGAGTTGGTAATGGACAGTGAAGCCTGGTATGCTGCAGTCCATGGGATCACAAAGAGTCAGACACGATTGAGCGACTGAACTGATTCATATAAAAATAAACTCATCTAGACAAAAAATAACCACCAGACCCATTTACCTGCTCTGAGCTCCCAAACACCTTTTTAGTCCCCACACTTTTTTGTTCAGGCATTCCTTCAGCAAATTCTATTACGTGAACTTGCCCTTGTGCCAGACATGGGGGATACAAGAATGGCCAGACCAGCAGAGTCCTGACAGTTCATACCCTGGGGAGCAGCAGCCCTCTCTTCCACACTCACGTCCACCTGGCAAGGCAGGTAAACAGGGAGACGAGGCACAGGAGACTGGATGGAAAGTGTGCTAATTTCTGATTCAGGGAACACAGAGCAACAGGCGGACAAAGTGGAACATAAAAATGGAGATACCCAGCAATTAGATGGCTCTAAAACTGAAGAAAGAAGTCCGGGCTTAAAACGAGATGTAGGAGGCATCAGCTCACATGTGACTGATTTGGAAGTTGGGGGTAGTGGGCAGAGAGCCTCATGCTCTGTCGATATCAGAAATGGCCATTCTTTTGGAGGAGGGTTTGTGTTGCTTTCTATACAAGGTGACATGCTGGGTGTTAATTCAGGCTGACAGGTGTGATCAGAAGAAGCACAGGTGGGAGGCCGTCCCCACACTTTAAGTTTATTTACCACATGATTGAGAAAAGTCATTAACCTGAAAGACAGTGATCCAAACATAACCCACAAAAGGAACAGGAAATGGCAATTTAGAAGAAATAACCTACACAGGAAGGCAGGGACTTTTAAAAAATCTATCAGTAATATCTTCAGAGGGATCTGCAACCAAGAAACAGGATCAGGGTGCTGTTCGAGAAAGAAAAGAAATATTTAGGGAACAAACAAGAAAGTATAAGGAAAATAAATACGAGAAATTTTCTCAAAAAGGAAAACAAAAAGACAAACAGATGGAAGCTAGGCGAGAAACCTAAGAAAATTAAGAGTACCAGGCAAGAAAAACCAGTATTTGCATTTTAAGAGCTCTGCTAAAAAAGACAGAACATGCAGGGGAGGGAATCATCAAGAAAAAAATTTATATCCAGAAATGAAGGATACCGGTTTCCAAATTAAAAGAGTTTAGTGGGACTTCCCTGGCAGTCCAGTGGTTCAGACTTCACATTTCAATGCAGGGGGTGCTGGTTTGATCTCTGGTCAGGAAGCGGAGATCCCACATGCCTCATGGCCAAAAAATCAAAACATAAAACAGAAGCCATATTGTAATAAATCCGGGAAAGACTTTAAAAATGATCCATTAAAAAATAAATCTTCGGACTTCCCTGGTGACACTGCTGTGCTCTGTTACTCAGTAGTCTCCAACTCATTGCAACCCCATGGACTGTAGCCAGCCAGGCTCCTCTGTCCAAGGGATTCTCCAGGCAAGAATAGTGGAGTGGGTTGCCATTTCCTTCTCCAGGGGATCATCTCGACCCAGGGATTGAACTCGTGTCTCTTTCGTCTCCTGCATTGGCAAGCAGATTCTTTACCACTAACACCACCTGGGACAGAGTTCAATCTCTGGTCCAGGAAGCTTCCACAAGCCGAGAAACAACTAAGTCATCACACTGCAACCACTGAGCCTTTGTGCTGCAACGACTGAAGGCCACGCCCCTAAAGCCCGTGCGCTGCAAAGAAAAGTAGCCCCCACTCACCACAACTACAGAAAGCCTGAGCAAAGCAAGGAAGACCCAGCACAGCCAAAAAAAAAAAAAAAAATTTTATCTTAAAAAAAAAGGGGGTAGGGGGTAGGGGGGTGCTTCAGTATTCAGCACAATAGCTGAAAAAACACATCTGAGCACAGGAGACAAAGATCCATACAGATTCCAGAAGTATAAAAACAGGTCAGATGCACAGAAATTCAGCTCCCAAAATATTTACCTCTCAAGCAGACTTTCTAAGAATATGATGGAGGGGCACCACCAAAAATAAAGGAATAAGGCTAAGTCTTCCTATATGGGCTGCAAGTAACAGGATATCCAACACAGGTGTACAGGGGAATTCAAGCACATTCCCTAACAAAAAGACCCAAAAATGCAATGGTTCAAACAGATGTTCCTTTCTCACTCAAACAAGAGTACATGTTGGTGACCAGCTTTTGTCTTCAACATAGCACTTCTGAGGCTGCCCCCCAAGGCAATAAGAAGAGGTGAGCTCAGTTCAGAGACAAATGTCCCATGTTGTTTTTCTGGCCAAACTGTGAGGTGTGTGGGATCTTAGTTCCCCAACCAGGATACAACCCATGGCCCCTGCAGTGAAAGCACGGAGTCTTAGCCACTGGACCGCCACAAGTCCAAATGTCCCTTAAGAGAAATGAGACAGAAGTTAACACACATCACTTTGGGTCACATTCCACTAGTGTGAACTTCGACAAAAGGCACTCCCTTTGGGTACAAGTAGAGCTGGGAAATAACACTCCACACTTGGGTAACCACAATTCTGGTGACTACAGTCCTATAACAATGGAGGAAGAAGGTTTTGGTGGGCAAATGATAATTGCCATGGCAGTCTATCCCTCTGGCCACCATTTACCAAGCCTTCTTCCCAAATGGAACATACTCGTGCCCCAAGGGTGGCAACCAGCTGCCTTCAGCTTAAAAGTCCAGGATCCTGGGCAGCTCAGCTTTTCCCAGTGATTCTGGATGTGGTTCCTCAGGAGCTATGACTACGAGACACTCAATAGATGGTTGTGGAGCAACAACAGGGTAACTGCAATGGAGACTTCCGCTAGGAATCAAAGAGGAATGGAAAGCACAGTACTCTCTGTTTTGTAGAAATGACTGAGTCCTTCTAGACAAAAACTGAAAATACCCCTGCCCTGACAGTGGAGAGTATTTGTGGTTAGTCCTGGCTGTCTTTGGTTTGGTTCTCTGTAAATAACCCCCACCCCCATCCACAGTCCTTACTGGCCCTGGCTTTGCCCTCTGGGGGGCTTCTCCTTGATAGTGGTCATCTAAGGCCGTAAGTGAAGTGGCACTGGGAAGTACATCCTCGTTAGGGGCAGTACAGCTTTGGCAGTTTACTTCCTGTTGGTATGAGTTTGCAGCCTGAAACTTGCTTTCAGGCTTGAACAGTTACAGACTCTTTCAGGCCAGCCCCTGGTTTGCTGTTTCCAGTAAAGTAACTTCCGTGTCTGACCTGAGCTCTTTTTTCTCTGAGCGTAACAGTGGTTACTGTGGCTTCCCTGATAGCTCAGTTGGTAAAGAATCTGCCTGCAATGCAGGAGACCCCAGTTCAATTCCTGGCTGGGGAAGATCCACTGGAGAAGGGATAGGCTTACCCACTCCAGAATTCTTGGGCTTCCCTTGTGGCTCAGCTAGTGAAGAATCCGCCTGCAGTGCAGGAGACCTGGGTTCGATCCCTGGGTTAGGAAGATTCTTTGGCGAAGGGAAAGGCTACCCACTCCAGTATTCTGGCCTAGAGAATTCTACAGACTGTATAGTCCATGGGGGTCAAAAAGAGTAGCTCACGACTGAGTGACTTTCAATGGTGGTTAACTTGAGGTCATTTAAAACCAAGCTACAATCCTGATCTGACCTTTGCTACAAAGCTAGATTCTTTAGTTTACCTGAGAAGCCTTAAAGGACCTATCCTTGAAAACACCTTTGAATAAATTCTCCTTGAGTTTGAATACCACGTTGTTGTTGTTGTTTTTTTTTTTTTTTTTCAATCCAGGAAAGCCCCAATTTCTCCTGTGCTTACAGATCTCCTGATTTTGTAGCTGTGCCCAGCTGTGGTTACTAAATATTAGAAATGTGGCTATTTGAATTGAGATGTGCTATCAGTATATAATACACTCTGGATTTTGATGAATTAAATTAAAAAAAGATAATAGTCTTCACATGGATTATTTGTACAGATTACAATATTTTTATATGTTGGGTTAAAGTGAAAGTAAAAGTCACTCAGTCGTGTCTGACTCTTTGTGACTCTATGGACTATACAGTCCATGGAATTCTCCAGGCCAGAATAATAGAGTAGGTTCAGTTCAGTTCAGTCAATAAGTAGTGTCCAACTCTGCAACCCCATGAATCGCAGCACACCAGGCCTCCCTGTCCATCACCAACTCCTGGAGTTCACTCAAAATCATGTCCATCGAGTCAGTGATGCCATCCAGCCATCTCATCCTCTGTTGTCCCCTTCTCCTCCTGCCCCCAATCCCTCCCAGCATCAGGGTCTTTTCCAATGAGTCAACTCTTCGCATGAGGTGGCCAACGTACTGGAGTTTCAGCCTCAGCATCAGTCCTTCCAATGAACACCCAGGACTGGTCTCCTTTAGGTTGGACTGGTTAGATCTCTTTGCAGTCCAAGGGACTCTCAAGAGTCTTCTCCAACTCCACAGTTCAAAAGCATCAATTCTTCGGCACTCAGCTTTCTTCACAGTCCAACTCTCACACCCATACATGACCACTGGAAAAACTATAGCCTTGACTAGACGGACTTTGTTGACAAAGTAATATCTCTGCTTTTTAATATGCTATCTAGGTTGGTCATAACTTTCCTTCCAAGGAGTGAGCGTCTTTTAATTTCATGGCTGCAATCACCATCTGCAGTGATTCTGGAGCCCAAAAAATAAAGTCTGACACTGTTTCCACTGTTTCCCCATCTATTTCCCATGAAGTGATGGGACCAGATGCCATGATCTTAGTTTTCTGAATGTTGAGCTTTAAGCCAACTTTTCACTCATCTCCTTCACTTTCATCAAGAGGCCTTTTAGTTCCTCTTCACTTTCTGCCATAAGGGTGGTGTCATCTGCATATCTGAGGTTATTGATATTTCTCCCGGCAATCTTGATTCCATCTTGTGCTTCTTCCAGCCCAGCGTTTCTCATGATGTACTCTGCATAGAAATTAAATAAGCAGGGTGACAATATACAGCCTTGACGTACTCCTTTTCCTATTTGGAACCAGTCTGTTGTTCCATGTCCAGTTCTAGCTGTTGCTTCCTGACCTGCATGTGGGTTTCTCAAGAGGCAGGTCAGGTGGTCTGGTGTTCCCATCTCTTTCAGAATTTTCCACAGTTTATTGTGATCCACACAGTCAAAGGCTTTGGCATAGTCAATAAAGCAGAAATAGATGTTTTTCTGAAACTCTCTTGCTTTTTCAATGATCCAGCGGATGTTGTCAATTTGATCTCCGGTTCCTCTGCCTTTTCTAAAACCAGCTTCAACGATGGAGCGGGTAGCCTTTCCCTTCTCCAGGGGATCTTCTCAACCTAGGGATCGAACCCAGGTCTCCCACATTGCAGGCAGATTCTTTACCAGCTGAGACACAAGGGAAATCCATATTGGGTTAAATATATTATTAAAATTAGTGTTACCACTCTGTGCCAGAGCAATGTCTATTCTTTTTCTCTCCATTGAAAGGACCGCTGCTGCTGCTGCTGCTAAATCGCTTCAGTCATGTCTGACTCTGTGCGACCCCACAGATGGCAGCCCACCAGGCTCCCCCGTCCCTGGGATTTTCCAGGCAAGAATAGTGGAGTGGGTTGCCATTTCCTTCTCCAATGCATGAAAGTGAAAAGTGAAAGTGAAGTCGCTCAGTCGTGTCCAACTCCTAGCAACCCCATGGACTGCAGCCTAACAGGCTCCTCCATCCATGGGATTTTCCAGGCAAGAGTACTGGAGTGAGGTGCCATTGCCTTCTCTGATTGAAAGGACTATTTATCCTTTTAAATGTATCCAGAAAGTCAGCTCATTTAAAAAAAAAAAAAGTGTTACTTGTTTCTTTTTACTTTTTAAAATTTAACTTTTAAATTACATATGTGGTTTGCACAATACATCTGGGAGACTGAACACACAAACAATGGCCAGACTGCATTTAACAATAGAACTCTGACCCATATCCTCTGACAGTAGAGCAATGGATTGGTACGTGCCAACTTTCCTATTTGTTTCCCTCACTCCCCAGAAAATAGGGATGGTTAGAAATGCCTCCTTGGAAATTCCCTGGCGGTCCAGTGGTTAGCATTTGGCGCTTTCACTGCAGGGGCCTAGGTTCAATCCCTGGTCAGGAAACTAAGATCCTGCAAGCCATACAGCATGGTCAAAAAATAAAGAAAATTACTCCTCCCTTTTGTTTTCTAAGAAAGGGCTAACTGTAAAGGAGGCTCTTGCACTTACCAAAATAAGACTGACCCCATCCTCAGTGACTCTTTTATAAAATCTCCAATTTTAACTCTTTAAAATGTTCCTGAGGGAGGTCACGGGTGGTCCAGAGGTTAAAAATCTCCCTGCCATTGCAGGGGATGTGGGTTCATCCCCGGTCCTAGAAGATTCCACATGCCTTGGGGCAAGTAAGCCTGAGCGCCACAACTATTGAGCTCACGTACCCTAGAGCCTGTGCTCTGTAACAAAAGAAGTCACCACCACAGTGAGAAGCCTGCTCAGCACAACTACAGAGTAGTCCCCACTCCCTGCAACTAGAGAAACTTCATGTACAGCAACACAGACCCAGTGCAAAAAAAAACACCTCTCCTGAATGTGTGTTCTCTCTATTGCCAACAGCCCAAATAAATGATCTTCTGCATTCCCAGGGGCATTTTGTCTTTCATCTATTGTCATCCACTATCCAAGCACTAAACTAGAGCCACGTTATGCATTTTGTCTTTGTTACGGTAGCACATCACTTCTGAAAATAATTTCTGTATTATTTACAGTAATGCTAGCAGCTGTAAAAAAAAAAAAAAAAAAAAAGCTATCTCAGAATGCAATGTTCATATGAAAATCTAGGCTGGCTTTAGCACAAGGTCATTCTAGACATCACCACCCCATCCATCAGGAAAGAACAAAGAACATATCCAAGGCCAAATTCTTAAGAAATTGAAGTGGAAGTTCCAGATACACTTTCCCTTGGCTGCTTTGGTAAACCTAGTCATATATCCCTGCCTAGCATCAAAGAAGCCTGGGAAATGTAGTTCCTAGCCAGGCAACAAACTTCCCCTACACTTCGTAGTTAGGAAATGCAGTTCTTCGCAGGACAAACTTTCCACAACCCTGAAAGGAGAAAACATATTTTTTTGAAGTCTCAATGAAAAGATGAACCTAAAGAAGAGAATCTTTAGGATAATGGTGGTGGGAGACCCTAAGAAGACAGTTTTGCACCAGAAGTAGAGGGCAACAAACCAGATCAGAATACGACAAAGGACTTTAGGAAAATAATGTATATAAAATACCTGATGTGACTTCCCTGGGGAAGTGGTTAAGAAGCCGCTTGCCAATGCAGGGGCACAGGTTTGAAACCTGTTCCAGGAAGATTCCATGTGCCACTGGGCAGCCACAGTCACTGACCCTGCACACGCTAGGGCCTGTGCTCTACCACAAGAGAAGCCACCACGATGAGCCCACACACCTCAACTAGAGAAGGGCCCCGCCCGCCACAATGAAGACCCAGAGCAGCCAAAATTATAATTTATTAATTAATTAAAAAATGCTCAATGCGTCTATTTAGAAAGGAGATTTAGGCAATTAATGGAAAGTATGCATTATCCATTCAGCAACTATTTATTGCACATCTATGACATCAGACACTGTTCTAGGTACTTGGGAACAATACAGCATAAAAATACCAAAATCACTGCTTCAAAGATCTCATAATCCAGTGGAAATTCCAGTGCAGCTGAGGCTGAATTCATGCTAAGTACATAGAAAATAAGCAAATGTTTACAAGAAACTTTTACCCCATCCTGGAGGCAACAACATTCAGTTCTTTCTGCTGATTGTTTCAGTATTTCTGTATTTTCAAATTAACATTATATTGTCACTTCTGAGTTTTCCTTTTTTCCTCCTTTGAATTATGTGTTGACTTCCCAGGTTTAAGATGAGGTTTAAATCTTATTTATCCTATCACATATATGAATCCTATACATCCTCATCCCCTTAGCTTCCTAAAGTTGAATTATAATGTTGCTTAGATAAATATTCTAATTTAACATTATTATGCTGTTAAATACTCTTGAGAGCTTTGTCATGACATAAATTGTGACTCTTAATTTTCTATTCAAGTTTTTGTTTTCCTTGCCTTAAGACTTGGAATAATTTTCCCTCACGCTTTTCACCTAGCTAACTCTTATTTATCTTTCAAGTCCTAGTGGAAAATGTCACATTTTCAGGAAATCCCTGAAGGATCCTTTCCCCAAAACCCTCCCTCTCTAGACTAGATGGTGCTATTCATTCCTTTTACAGAACTTCACTTTTTCTTTCCTGGTATCTATCATGGTTGTAAATGGATAATTATTCAGTCATAAGTCTCTCACTGAACTGTACATAACATGAAGGCAGTGGGTCTTTTTTGCAGTCCATGGGGGCTTCTCTCGTTGTGGAACACAGGCTCTAGAGTACATGGGCTCAGTAGTTGTAGCCCACCAGCTTAGCTGCCCCTCAGCATGTGGAGTTTTAGTTTCCCCACGAAGGATCAACTTGGGTCCCCTGCACTGGGAGACAAATTCTTAACCATTGGACCATCACAGAAGTCCCTTAATGCCCTTCTTAAAAATACAGACTTGAGAGTGGGGGAAGTGTGATTGACAGCAGTGGGAAAATAAATCTTGCCATAGAGAAGTACTCTTAAGGACCTTCCCTTGGCCTTTTAAGTTTTCATAACCACTCATTAGTAGTGTCAAAACAGGAAAATTAGAGGGTGAAATTATTCACATTATAAAGTAATTACATTTCAGTAGGATCACAGTGTCTCTTAAAGTTAAATCTGAACAATTGTCTACAAATCACTGACTACAGAGGGAGAAACCAAAAGCTGAAGTGTTCTTAGCCACTGCTGAATTGGTGTCCAGCTGCAATTTCATATACAGCAAATTGAAATTATAATTTAAAAGCAGATGTCCATGACATACATTTAATTTGCATTTTACTGGCCACAAAGCTAAATAGGAGATTTCTCTATTCAATACCAGGAATCTCGAGCCCTTCTCTGCTAAATGAATGAATGAAAGAAGTAGTAATGCCAAAGATTTGAAACCATTTTCTCAGCTCACCCAAACTCACAAGAGCCAGATGCAGAGTATAATATACCAATCACAGTCATTCCCTGGTATCAATTGCAGGGAATTGGTTCCAGGAACAGATATCTGTGGATGCCAGTACAGAAGGCCCTGCGTGATCAGGTCTCCATAGCTTCAGTTTCCTTATCTGGGGATTCAACCAGCCTTGACCACCAGATTCAGAGGAATGTAATTAGTTCACAGTGACAGATACAAAATAAACCCTTTTGCCCTAAGGAGGGCTTGAGATCTGAGTTCAGTTCTCCAGCTCCCCACTTTTTAGGGAGTGAAGATGATCGCATTCAGATCATCCTTCTGTTAATACGCTGTATTTCAGGTTATGAGAGGGAGGTTTTTCTCCGATATATTCCAGATCTAGGGGCTGTTTCATTACAGAACTGGGATATTTTCCAAATTTCCTCATCAAAGGTTACTATTAACCAGATCTTTTCTGTGTACAGATACCACTGTTTTGATCCAGTCGAGGGAAGACTTGATCCAGGGGAGGAAAATCACTACAGAGGGTTTCTAGCACGGAACCAAACAAAAGAGTTGCCATTGGCCAAACAAAACAAAACAAAAAAAACACCAAGAGGCGGGACGAGGTGGGCAGACACCAGAGGCAACGTTACCTTCTAATTTTGCCCAGAGATAACTTTGAGGTCTCTTTGCGCTTGTGCTTTTGGACTGTTGAGGTCTCCAACCTGCGCAAGGCCTCGCCACTATAAACAGACAAACCACACTTCGGGAATTTCTCCTTCCGAGTCTGCAGAGGGACACCTAGCAAAATGCAGCCCTCAAGAAACCACGCGGCATACTCGCGAGGCCAACCCTGCTTTCCCTCGCCCGTCTCCAAGATGGCGACCGCCCTGCCGCCGCGTCGCCGCCGCGGCCCCGCCCCGCCGAGCCCCGCCCCCCTCCCCGGAGCAAGGCCGCCCCGCCTCCCCGCCGCGGGGCCGCGCCGCGCGCTCCCGCTGCCCCTCCCCGCACGAGCTCCACCCAGGTCGCCGGCAGCGCGGTCGGCGGCGGCGGCGCCTATTTCCCGCCATTGTGCGAAGTGGAGGCTGGGGGCCCGCACGCGCCGCCTGCCAGTCGCCGGCAGCGCCTCACAGCCGCCGCCGCCGCCGCCGTTCCCTGAGGCGCGGGGAGGCCGGGCGGCCCGTGCCGCGAGGCTTCCCCTGCGTGGGAGGGCGCGGGCGAGGAGCGGCCGAGCCCCCGACGAGGAGCAGAGGCGCGCGGGACGCCCGGGCCGCGCCGGCTCCGGCCCGTCGGCGAGATGCCCTGTGGGGAGGATTGGCTCAGCCACCCGCTGGGCATCGTGCAGGGCTTCTTCGGTGAGTGGCGGCGCCGGGGGGCGGGCGGGGGCCGGGCGGGCCGCCGAGTTCACCGAGCCCCCGGGGCCCGGACCCTGCCGCGCGGCGCCCAGGCGGGGCCGCCTCGAGGGCTCGAGCGGCCGAGACGGTCAGCCGGGCCTGCGCCGCCGGCTCTTGGCAACCCCCTCCCGCCCGGAGACTCCGGGCCGCGGCTGCCCGGGCCCGGGCCGCAGGTGCCTCCCACCTGCCCGATTCGCGACTCGCGAGCGGCCAAGGTTACGCCGCCAGGAGCCGGCGGCCGGCCGTGACTGACGGCCTCGCTTCCCCTTTCGTGGCCCCGCGGGCGGCCCCCGAGCCCCGCGTGCGGCCGGACTCTGAGGTTGGGGGTCCTCGAAGCTTTCGGGAGGACCCGCAGAGATGGGCTGTAGCGAAAAGCACTTTGCCTATGGGAAGCCCGCAGGACATTTCAAAACTTCCGGTGTGTGGGGGGAGTGCTCTCTTGCTTGCTCGCTCGCTGCAGAAGTTGGCTGTAACTCCCGTATTACACACATCTTCTATTTTCGAGATAAGATTTAGTGTGATAACTTAGATTTTTTCCGTTAGGACACCTTTAAAACCTGTCTCGTCTCCCCATCTCCTCTTGGGCCAGAGCTTGCAAGAAATGGTGAACGAACTCAGATGCGTTCCTGCATGGAAAGAGCTTAGCATGTGGCAGGCAAGCTCAGGAAATTGCACTTGCAGTCATGGTTAATGACACTTTTCGGGTAGGGTACAGTAAGGAAAATTTAGGTCTGGTTGCCGTTCACTAGGCATTTTGGCCCCACCCCGCATGTCTTTTGCACTTAGGAGTGGTGGAGGCAAACCCAACCAGGAATCAGTGTGTAAGATCAGAACACCTGACTTGTCAGGAGGTAACTTGAACTTGTAAAGTGGCCTTCCTCACTTAAGACCTTGTGGAATATTAGTGTGAACTCTTATTAAGAAGCTAAGTAGTCCCCAGCAGCCAAAACGGATGCCAGAAAATGCATTTCTTGCAGGAAAGGCTCACTCAGCAACTCTTGATTCGTTTTCCTTGTGATTTGAACTTGTTCAGTTTTCTGGTTTCCCAGGCTGAAACTAAAGGCAGCAAATTAGGAAAAGCCCTGGGTAGGCATCCAGATTGTAGTTAGTGAACACTGACAACCTATTAAAGGAGAAATTTCAAACTACGTATATAGTGTTTTAAAAAAATTTTTTTAATCCCTGTATATCCATCCAGGGCCCTTTTCAAAAAGGGGCGTATGTCTCTCTACTAAATCCTAGTAATTGATGCTCATAATGAATACTAGAACCCATAATTGTTTTCCGAAATAATGGCCTTAAAATGCGGAGTGAAGATTAAATTGCACAGTAGGTTTAAGAGGGTGCAGACACAGAGACGTTTTTTAGGGAAAATCATTCAAAAGTAAGTAAGTTTCGGTGCTTAATTGATGTTTAGAAAATTTATGAGAAATATCCGTGTCCTAGTCTGGCTGGATAAATGAGATGGTTTTATATTTGGTATATATTTGAATCTGTTTGTGTCAGATTTTGTCTCCTGCTTGTAGGACCCTAAGAGGCAAACAACTCATTATAGTATAATAGGTGTAATTTGGATATAAAACTCTGGCTGTACAGTATTTTGTGAAGTTTGTGTATTGTTGGTGACCTGGACCTTGTTGATGTGTTTTTCCTCTAGAATGTCTTATTCTCATACAGGTTGTGTCTTGCAGAGAAGAAACTAATCCTGTCTTATAGTCATGATATTTTTGTAGAAGCTGCTTTGATGTATAATGCATATTTTTGCTATATTTTCCTATCACTGTGAATATATGGCATTGGATAGCTTTATAATAACAACATTACAGGTATGTTTGTGTGAGAAGTGAGGTGTTAAACTTGTAGACTCTTTGGTCTAATAGGAAATTGTTTTAAATCCATTTTTCCCCCAGAGAGAAAAATAATACTCATCTTTTGTGGTTTATGAGGCGTTTTGGCCCCGCCCCTGCCAAGCTCTGGTGTCTCAGTGGTAAAGAATTCACCTGTGATGCAGGCGACCCTGGAGACGAAGGTTCGATCCTGGGATCAGGAACATCCCTTGGAGAAGGAAATGGCAACCCCACTCCGGTATTCTTCCTGGCAAAATCCCGTGGACCAAGAAGGCTGGCGGTCTGCAGTCCATAGGGTCGCAAAAAGTCAGACACAACTGGGCAGGCACATTGCCCAGCTCTCAGACCTCATCACTGTATTCCCCCTCACACTGAACCTTCTTCCAGTTCTCTGATCCTAAACCATGCCACTCGGCTTTCTGCATAGGCTGTTCCGTTTGTCTGGTCACGACTTCCTCTCCCACTTCTGTTTTCCTGGCTAAATCTTACTCTTCTTTGGGAACCTGAGTTAGGTAACTTCTGCTGCATGTAATTATAGGATCCTATGAAGCCTGAAAATTAACTTGTAAAGCATGTTGTTGAAATCACTTGTTTCCTGGGTTCCTTGGCTATGTTTTAATCCTGGGGGTTTTAGGATGTGTATCTGTTTTATTTGCCTAGAATATACCTGTACGTCGAAAATGCTCCATGAGGGATTTTCTGGTGGTCCAGTGGTTAAAGCTCCGCAGTTGCAATGTCCAGGGCACAGGTTCAATCCCTGGTTAGGGGACCAAGATCCCACATGCTCCTCAGCCAAAAACTAAAATAAGATTTTTTTAAAAAGAGTGCTCTGTGAATGTTTGTTGAGCAGAGGCAGTGAAAAGACTGATTAATCAGTCAGAAATGGTGTAAACTGGGGTGGTTACTGTCACCACAAACTTAACTAAAAACAGTCTTGGTGGACATTATATTGGTTCAGAGAATATGATCATACCAGGTATGAGTTACTTTCACATGCAAATCCTAATTCTTTTTTCTTGGTTCAAATAAGAAACTTGGAAATTGTGTTAGTGACCACAATCACAACTATATGAATCATAATTCATCTTTGTGAACCAGTGCGTATTTTGAATTTGTATCTGCCATATTACGATTGTTTGTATGTAAATTTTTCCCTGTAAGCTTTCATAAAATGCTTTTTCTGTTTCTATTCCAGTTTCTAAAAGATTTTATATGCAGAACATTGAGGTCCATAGACTTAAGATTTAGAAATACTTTATTGAGCTGTGTGTGTGTGTGTGTGTGTGTTAATTGCTCAGTCGTGTCCAACTCTGCGACTTCATGGACTGTAGCCCACCAGGCTCCTCTGTTCATGGGATTCTGGAGTGGGTTGCTGTTTCCTTCTCCAGGGCAACTTCCCAACCCAGGGATCAAACCCCAGTCTCCTGCATTGCAGGCGCATTCTTTACAGTCTGAGCCACCGGGGAAGCTCATATTGAGCTTGAGTATGTGCATAATGCTGATGGCTTGGTCCCCGCAGTGATTGTTCATTAGTAACCTGTAACAACTTGCTTCCCTTAAACAGAAGCAGGCGTTGTAAATGAGAGAGAGAAAAAAAAAAAGTTTTGTATACTTTTTTCTTTCAATCTGTTTTTTATTTTAAAAAAAATTTTTTTTCACTTGAATTAATAACTGCTTTAATTTCAGAATAAGTAGGAATGCTTATCAACATAGATTTCTTTATGTTCAGATTGTTGGTTGGGTCAAGATCGTTAGTTTCAGTTATATTCAAGGCACTTTGGTCATATCTAACAGAACGAGAATTAGACTAGCTCTTAGAAGAAAAAGGTCACTGATGTGTGGAGGAGAGAAGGGAGTAGTATCTTATCACTAGCATTTTAGAGAATTTAAAGCAATAGTAAAATCATCTAAAAGTCTGTCTGATGTTTTGCTGTCACCGTGATTCATTCCTCTTTGTCTGTGCCCACCTTGGACCTCCCTGCCACCTGGCCCTTGTTCAGTCGCTCAGTCGTGTCCAACTCTGCAGCCCCATGGACTGCAGCACGCCAGGCTTCCCTGTCCATCACCAACTCCCGAACCTTACTCAAACTCATGTCCATTAGTCAGTGATGCCATCCAGCCATCTCATCCTCTGTCATCCCCTTCTCCTCCCACCTTCAGTCTTTCCCAGCATCAGGGTCTTTTCAAATGAGTCAGTTCTTCACATCAGGTGGGCAAAGTATTGGAGTTTCAGCTTCAGCATCAGTCCTTCCAGTGAATATTCAGGCCCCTGTTAGGCCATTGAAAAAAAAGTAATTTATTTTAAGGCTGTAGAACCCAAAGGCAGGGCAAGTGGTTTGATAACCCAGGAGACTACTGAGTGAAATTGGAAAGCTAGCAGAAATCCAACCAAGCAGCACATCTCAGTTTTCTCCCCTAGGCTATGTTCATTTTTGCGCACAAACTTTACCTTTCTCTAGTCCAGGGCTCCCAGTTTCACTTGTCAGTTCCAACCTGCTTGACCTAGCATCTTTATTTTTTCAAAAAATATTTTTTTGGCTATGCCTGCTCTCAGTTGCAGCATGTAGGACCTTCAGTATTTGTTTCGGCATGCAAGTCTTCAGCTGAGGCATGTGGGATCTAGTTCCCTGACCAGGGTTCAAACCTGGGCACCCTGTATGGGGAGGGCAGAGTCTTAGCAGATGAACCACCAGAGAAGTTCCAGCATCTTTATCTTAATCCCAGATTTTAGGGTTAGAGGATCTGATTGGCCCAGCATGGAGTCAGTGGTTCACTCAGGGGCCAGTCAGCCACTGCCAGGGCAGTGTTATGTAATGGATGGTCATAACTATTGAGGCTCACACCTCCCCACTGGGGGAAGTTCTCAGGGAGGAATGGATTGGCGAGCCATGGCAAAAGGCATGTATATATACACACATGGAAGGAAATGGCAGCCCACTCCAGTGTTCTTGGCTGGAGAATCCCAGGGATGGCGGAGCCTGGTGGGCTGCCGTCTGTGGGGTCGCATAGAGTCGGACACCACTGAAGTGACTTAGCAGCAGCAGCAGCAGACACACACACACACATGCATATGTATAGATACATACATGTGTATGTATATGAATTTTTAAATTATTGAATAATAACTTGCATATGGTTAAAAAAACAGTGTTACAGTATAAAATGAGTAAGCGTGTGCTGCTTTTCTCCCACTGAGGGTCCCACTTCTTTAACTGTTTCTGATTATAGTTCTTTTTTTTTTTTGCATTGAGATATAACATAAAATTCACCGTTTAAAAATGTACAGTTCAGTGGTTTTCAGTTTATTCATTGTGAACGTGCAGCCATCAGCACATTGTTACTGTTACCCCAGAAAGAAGCCCGTATGTGTTAGCAGTCGCTCCCGATTGCCCCATCCACCATCCTCTTAAAACCACTCGAGGACTTCTGTCCATGGTTTACCCAGTCTGGACATTTCATATAAATGGGATCATGCAACTTCTGGCCTCTTGTGTCTGGTTTCTTTAACTTGGCATAATGTCGTCAAGGTTCATCCGTGTTGTAGCGTGTGTCAGTACTACATTCCTTTCCGCGACTGCAAACAGTGCTCCATAGCGTGAATATGCCATGTGTGGTTTATCCATTTCTCCATAGGTGGACACTTGGCTGTTGTGAGTAGTGCTGCTATGAATACACATGGTTTTTGTGTGAATACATGTTTTCAGTTCTCTTGGGTATATGCCTCTGCGTGTGATTGCTGGGCCATGTGGTAATTTCATGTTAGAACTTTCCCCAAAGTATTGGCACCATTTTATGCTTCCACCAGCAAAGTATGAGGGTTCCAGTTTCTCCAGTCCACTTCAGCGTCTTAATAATAGCCATCCTAATGGGGGTGAAGTGATATCTCATTATGATTTCAGTTTGCATTACTGTAATGTAATAGTATATTGTATCTGTTCACATGCATATAGACCTTTTGTATATCTCATTTGGAGAAACAACTTTTCAAATTCTTTGCAGATTTTTATTTTTTGACCACACCATGCAGCTTTTCCCAAATCTTAGTTCCCTGACCAGGGATTGAACCCATGCCCTTGGCAGTGAAAGCCCAGAATCCTAACCACTGCACCTCCAGGGAATTCCCTTTTGCAGATTTTTAAATTGGGGTTTTGCTTGTATTGTTGCATTATAAGGGTTCTTTATATATTCTGTATATTAGACCCTTATCAGATATATGTTTTAGAAATATTTTCACCTGTTGTATAAATTGCCTTTTCGCTTTCTTGATAACATCTTCTGATGTAGATTTTTCATTTTGATGATGTCCAATTTCTTTTTCCTTTAGTTGCTTATGCTTTTGGTACCATATTTAAGAAACCATTGTCTGATGCAAGGTCACAAAGATATATATCTGTGTTCTTTCTTAGAATTTTGTAGGTTTAGCTCCTTACATTTAGGTCTTGGATCCATTTTGAAGTAATTTTTGTGGATGATGGTATGAGGTCGGGATTCAAATTCCTTCTTTTGCATGTGCACATCTAGTTGTCACAGCACCTTGTGTATGTGTGTTTGAACATCTGCCCGTTTATTTTGAAGCATCTCATAAAGTACTCAGATGAAAAGGAGCGTAGGGCAAGGTCTGGTAGGGTCGCTTGTGGGCAGCTTCTGTCTGCAGGGAACTTCGCTGTGCTGCCTTCTGAGCACGTGCTTGCCTCCACCATCCTGGAAGCTCCCCCAGCACTTTTTGTTAAAAAAGACTATTCTTTCCCCACTGATTCAGTTTGGCAGCTTTTTTTTTTTTTAACTGTGTGTGTGTCTGTGTGTGTATCAGTTGACCATTGATGTATAGCGTTATTTCTGAACTCTCAGTTCCATTCTGTTGCTCTGTATGCTTACCCTTCTGCCAGTACTGTGTTGTGTTGATTACTGTAACTTTGTAGCAAGTTTTAAAATGATGAAGCATGAGTCCTCCAACTTTGTCCTCATTCTTTTTTTTAAAGATTGTTTTGACTCTTCAGAATCCCTTGTATTTCCATATGAATTTAGAATCTGTCATTGCTGCAAAAAAGGCAGTTGGCATTATGGTGGGGATTGCATTGAATCTGTAGTGCATTTAGTTCTTTGGGTAATAGAGAATAGTAAAGATTTCAGATTCTAAAGCCAAACTGCTGCTTAGCTACAGGGCCATACCCAGGGCATTTAGCTCTAATCATTTTTTAATACTTCGTTTCTTTATACTATATAATTATTTTCAGTAATAATCATGAAATGAAGCTATGTGCAGTGTTTAAGGTAATTACATATTTCAATCTAGACATTGCTTCTATCAACTTCTTCCTCAACCCTGCTTATTTTAGAATTTTTTTGTGGTGGTTGAGTTCTGTTATGACGACATTGTTTCATGTTGGTACAGGTACCACACTTTAGATTTGAATAATCTTGTATTAATTGTATAATTAATGAATTTTTTGTATTAAGAGTAACACGTTTCTATAGACAAAAAGCTAAACTATTTACTGAATAGTGTTTATACCTACTAAATCGTTTGAATTTTGGTCTTTTAGTTATTCAATATAATAATATTTTATATAAACAGTTTAATTATAAATGAATTTTGATAAAACTGAAACATCTACAAAAGACACAAACTAGAAATCTTTCCACTGATGTTACTGATATTTTATTGATTCATTCTTTACTATAAAACAAATAGCTGTTTAAGAAAATGTGCTATGCTTAATTGCCCAGTGATGTCTGACTCTTTGCGACCCCATGGACTGTAGCCCACCAGGCTCCTCTGTCCATGGGGATTGTCCAAGCAAGAATACTGGAGTGGGTTGCCATGCCCTCCTCCAGGGGATCTTCCTGACCCAGGGATCGAACCCGGGTTTCCCACATTGCAGGCAGATTCTTTACGGTCTGGGCCACCAGGGTGGAGTGGGTATCCCTTCTGCAGGGTATCTTTGCAACCCAGGAATCAGCCGGGGTCTCCTGCATTGCAGGTGGATTCTTTACCAGGTGAGCTACCAGGGAAGCAAGCCCTTAAGAAGGATATATTTCTATATTAAGATACGATTCAAATTCAGTAAAATGTTCACTTACGAGCAAAATTTGCACCAACTGCACCTCTCACTTCATACTGTTTCACTGCTTAAAATGTTAAACACAAAAAGTTGTTCAAGTTGTCCCATGGAAGATAGAATTGAAGTAATTCAAGTTCTCCTTCATCTTTACAGTCACTGGGTTATTGTTTGTTTATTTAAAATCTTTCGTATACCTGTAGGACTCTAGAGTACCATAGGGCTTGGGGGATGCTCACTGCTCTAACCAAGTTTGGACTATTCTGTATCACTTAGAGGGCTTCCCAGGTGGCTCAGTGGTACAGAATCCGTCTGCCAATGCAGGAGATGCAGGTTTAAGCCCTCAGTTGGGAAGGTCCCCTGGAGAAGGAAATGGCTACCCACTCCAGTATTCTTGTCTGGAAAATTTACACAGGCAGAGGAGCCTGGCAGGCTACAGTCCCTGGGGTCGCAAAGGGTCAGCCATGACTGGGCATGCACACACGTACCACTGAGAAATTTACTGTCCAGACAAATGCATGTGGCTGAGTCTGTTTTGGGAGCTAAGTATATAACAGAGGATGGGGTAGTTAGATAGCATCACCAACTCAGTGTACATGAATTTTGAGCAAATTCTGGGAGATAGTGAAGGACAGAGGAGCCCGTCCATGGGGTCACAAAATGTAACAGAGGTTCTTCAAATAAACTCCTGTGTCTAATGAAATATTTATTAAAGGGTAAATAGTAAAAATGTAGTAATTGCAGCCCTGTGGACTGTAGGCTGTCCAGGCTTCTCTGTCTGTGGAATTCTCCAGGCAAGAATACTGGAGTGGGCAGCCATTCCCTTCCCCAGGGGATCTTCCCGACCCAGGGATCGAATTTGGGTCTCCTGCGTTGTGGGCAGATTCTTTACCATCTGAGCCACTGGGGAAGTCTGTGTTAAAACTCAGCAGTAGTCAACAGTTGTTTAGGATTTATACCAGCAGAAGATTTTCAAAGGAAAAATAGTTTATCACTGACATTGTTTAGAATGGTTAATTCATAGTGATGGTAGAAGTGGAATGGATTTTAGTTGGTTTTATTATTTTTAGATTCTCTGCAGCAAAGGTATCTCCTATTGCTAGTGCTTAGGCTAGACCACTCTTAGCCTCTGTAGTGGTTCGCTGCTTGGCCCTCCCACTTCCTAACCTTGGGGGTGAACATGTCAATTAACCTTTCTTTACCTGGATTTTACCATCTGTAAAATGGGAATAATAAGATAATCCTCTTTTTTTTTTAGCACTTCTGTAGTGGGTCACTGCTTGGCCCCTCCCACTTCCTAACCTTGGGGGTGAACATGTCAATTAACCTTTCTTTACCTGGATTTTACCATCTGTAAAATGGGAATAATAAGATAATCCTTTTTTTTTTTTTAGCACTTCTGTAGTGGGTCACTGCTTGGCCCCTCCCACTTCCTAACCTTGAGGGTGAACATGTCAATTAACCTTTCTTTACCTGGATTTTACCATCTGTAAAATGGTAATAATAAGATAATCCTTTTTTTTTTTTGCCATGTCCTCCTCCAGAGGATCTTCCTGGCTCAGGGATTGAACCTGTGTCTCTGTGCCTCCTGCATTGGAAGGCGGGTTCTTTATCACTAGCGCCACCTGGGAAGCCCCTGTATGAAACTGCCAAACTGCGTTCCAGAGTTGCTGTACTGTTTTGAAAGAGCAGGTACCATTGGAGACATGTGAAAGGGCAGTACAGACAGGGAGAGTGTGACACAAACAGCTCTAGGTATAAATTCAACAGCTTGGATGCAATAGACCAGTTCTTTAAAAAATACACTATTAATTTCCGATTTCTGCTGTAATAATTACCACAAATTTAATTGCTTAAAACAACATAAATTTATTTTTTTATTGTAATATGGTTGGTTTACAGTGTTGTGTTAATTTCTGCTGTATAGGAAAATGATTCAGTTATATACATAATATATATATTTTTAATATTCTTTTCCATTATGATTTGTCACAGGATACTGTATCTTTTTGAACTGTAGGTTTGTCCCAGTATATGCCCAGGAGTGGGATTGCTGGTTTATGTGGCAACTCTAATTTTTAGTTTTTTTTTTTTAAAAAACCTCCTAACTGTTTTCCATAGTGGCTACACCAACTTAACATTCCCACCAACAGTCTAAGAGGGCTCCCTTTTCTCCACACCGTCTCCAGCGTTTGTTATACAAATGTATTCTCTTACAGTTCTGGAGGCCAGAAGTCTGATGTGGGTGTCACTGGGATAAAGTCAAGTTGTCCATAGGTCTGCCCTCCTTTCTGCAGCCTCTAGGGGATACTCTTATCTCCTTGCCTTTTTTACTGCTTCTAGAGTTGGGCTGATTTCTTGTGTTGCGGCCCCTTCGGTTTTCAAAGTCAGCAACAGCAGGTCGGTTTCTTTCTACATCTTCAGTTCAGTTCAGTCGCTCAGTCGTGTCTGACTCTTTGCAACCCCATGAATCGTAGCACACCAGGCCTTCCTGTCCATCACAAACTCCTGGGGTTCACCCAAACTCATGTCCGTCGAGTCGGTGATGCCATCCAGCCATCTCATCCTCTGTCGTTCCCTTCTCCTCCTGCCCGCAGTCCCTCCCAGCATCAGGGTCTTTCGCATGAGGTGGCCAAAGTATTGGAGTTTCAGCTCCAGCATCAGTCCTTCCAATGAACACCCGGGACTAGTCTCCTTTAGGATGGACTGATTGGATCTCCCTGCAGTCCAAGGGACTTACATCTTAGTTCTCCTCAAATCTATATATGCAGTATATAATCAAATTGAAATTTAAACATCAAAATATAATCTGATAGAAATTTCAGCAGTCGTTTTCAAGTGTTCCTCAGAATTACTTAGAAATGTTGAGAGTCTAGAATAATCAAGACAAACTTGAAAGCAAAGATGAAGAACATCACTACCTAATTTTAAGACTCGCTATCAGTCTATAGTGATTAAGACAATATGGTATTGGCATAAGGATAGACAACTCTTACCAGGTTAACAGAATACAGTAACAAAAACAGGAGTTGAGTTTGACAGTAGTACCACAGCAAAAAAATCCCATCTGTTGCTGCTGAGGGCCAGCGAGAAGACTTTCCCCACTTACAGCATCTGTTTCTCATCAGTGATGGACTTGGACCCATGCAAGTTTGCTAATTCTATAGGAGGAAAGATTGACAGTGTATGAGTGAAGTTCCTCATCTTTGACCATGGTTTTGTGGCATGTTTTCTCATTGGTAATTGTGTGACAGTTAATTGTTACTCTGTTTGCCAAAGCAGTTTACCGCTAGAAAGTCTTTTAAATAAGGCTGGAACAAATAGATATCTTTCTGGAAAAAAATGAGCCTTGATGTCTATGTCACACTAGAAACAAAAACATTAATTTGGTATATGATGCGTATTGAAAAGATTGACCAGATGAAGTATTGAGGCAGAGCATTGGACCTCTCATAGGCTGTTGGTGAGAGTGTAAAAGTGTGTCTGTCTTTTGTTCCTCAGTTCCTCTGACCACTTAAACTAGGGCAAGAGAGTGCAGGGGTGCCCACGTTCAGATGGCAGGGAATTCGTGAGAAAGATGATAGTGATATATATGTGCTCAGCAGGATTCTCGGTTGCCCGTGGCCCAGGTCGATTCTGCTTAAACCGAGGAAGATGAACACATTGTTTGAGGTAACAGTTCCAGAGTGGGCTAACGTCTGGCTCAACTACAGCCAAATACTTCAGAAATCAGGCTCTCTACTCCACTTTCCCCTGGGATGGCTTCGTTTTCAGACAGACCTCTGTCATTGTGGCCACAGGCAGCTCTGGGATTTGTTGGACCCAGCTGCTGAGCCTTATACCCGGGGTTGTCCTTGACTGAGGCCCCCCTAACCTGATCATTAGAACTTCTGTGAGGCCTCCGTCAGGTCCGCCCCGGGGCTGAGAGTGAGGGTGCTGTGGTTCCTCCTCAGAAGAGGCACTGTTGCTAGAAAAAGGGGAAATGGGTGCTAGTCTTGCGAAACAGCTTATTTTTCTCAGTGTTTTGTCTATTTAATGTTTATTTCTCTGACTCTAGTAGCTGTGTCCCAGGCGCTTGCTAGAGCCTGGGAATGTAAAGGTGAATTGTTGATGAACAGAGAGTGGATCTGTAGCCTGGCATTGAAAACTCTGTGATCTGTTTGGTCTCATCTTCCTTTTGTTCGTTAGCTTTGTTCTTTTCCAGCCACTTTGTGCTCGCGTATTTGAATTTCTGGTATGTCCGTCCTTGTCTTTGGCTTACTATTACTGTTCCCTCCTCTAGAATGCCCTGTGTCTGCAATATGCCCACCCCTCATACCTCAACATGGTTCCATTCTGCCTCTCTTCCCAGGCCTGGCTCAAACACCACCTCTTTCAGAAGCCCTCTCTGAGATATTTTGACCTTCATTATTTTCTCCTATTTGCTTTTGCCTGTTTTTCTGCTCATAGCTTATCTTAGCTGTCATGTGCTTGCATGCACCTCCAGGAGATCTTCCCAACCTAGGGATCAAACCCACGTCTCCTGCATTGGCAGGAGGATTCTTTACCACTGAGCCACCTGGGAAGCCCTGTCTTAGCTCTGCTGCTTGCTGCTAAGTCACTACAGTCGTGTCTGACTCTGTGCGACCCCATAGACGGCAGCCCACCAGGCTCCCCCGTGCCTGGGATTCTCCAGGCAAGAACACGGGAGTGGGTCGCCATTTCCTTCTCCAATGCATGAAAGTGAAAAGTGAAAGTGAAGTCACTAAGTTCCTTCAATTCTAAGGATCCTGATAGCACCTGGCAGAGTGCTGGGCATAAAGTAGGCTTAATACATAATGGGTAGTTACTGTACTTCTGAGAATTTTGGAATTCTCTACTGCAGTCCTTAAATTGTTCAGCAATACCAGATGTTTTGTTTAACGTTTCATAACATGTAAGGTACTTCGAAGTAACTTGCTGCTTCCTAGTCACTCTTTGATGTAGCTTCATTGCCTCTGATGTGGTATATTCAACCTTCTTACACAGATGCAGTCAGAATAGTGGTGTTGGCGGTCATGTCTGCTTGTAGCAAACATCCATTTTGACTAGAACCAGAAATACCCAGTCTAGTCTCCCCACCTCCCATCCCCATTCAGTGATCCTTTATTGGCATGCATTTAGTCGACCACTGCTTCTCAAATTTCAGTGTGCATCAGAATCCCTAGAGGGTATTTTAAAGTATGAATTGCTAGGCCTCACCTCCAGAGTTTCTCATTCAGTAGTTCTGGGATGGGCTGAAGAACTGCCTTGCTAACAACTGCTCAGGTGGTGCTAGTGCTGCTGGTCTGGGAAGCCACACTTTGAGGACCAGTTTACTAGTAGTAGATTTAACCCTTGGGGGCATTGCTGTAGCTCAGTTGGTAAAGAGTCCATCTACAGTGCAAGAGACCTGGATTGAGAAGATGCCCTGGAGAAGGAAATAGCAACCCACTCTAGTATTCTTGTCTGGGAAATCCCATGGATAGAGGAGCCTGGTGGCCTACAGTCCACGGGGTTGCAAAGCGGTGGACGTGATGACTGACATACACACACAGTGATTTAACCCTCATTGCAATCAGAATCACTGAGGGCGCTTTCACCTCCACGAGTGCTTTTTAATAACTGTCTTTTGCTCAGTTAAGTGAAAGCATTCGGAATCTCTGCTACAGCAGGTGTTAGCAGGATCTTATGAGTGTTTCTAACAGAACCAGCTGCATAACAAATAAAGACAAAATCCCTTTACATCACATTTCCATATCACTTGTGTGATGTATATGGTACCCATGCATTGTTGGAAGTATTGACCAGCAGTGGGTCAGTTCAGTTCAGTCGCTGAGTCGTGTCCGACTCTTTGCGACCCCATGAATTGCAGCATGCCAGGCCTCCCTGTCCATCACCAACTCCTGGAGTTCACCCAGACTCACGTCCATCGAGTCAGTGATGCCATCCAGCCATCTCATCCTCTGTTGTCCCCTTCTCCTCCTGCCCCCAATCCCTCCCAGCATCAGGGTCTTTTCCAATAAGTCAGCTCTTTGCATGAGGTGGCCAAAGTATTGGAGTTTCAGCTTCAGCATCATTCCTTCCAAAGAACACCCAGGATTGATCTCCTTTAGAATGGACTGGTTGGATCTCCTTGCAGTCCAGGAGACTCTCAAGAGTCTTCTCCAACACCATAGTTCAAAAGCATCAATTCTTCAGTCCTCAGCTTTCTTCACAGTCCAACTCTCACATCCATACATGACCACTGGAAAAACCATAACCTTGACCAAATGGACCTTTGTTGGCAAAGGTCTGGTTCAGATCAGATCAGATCAGTTGCTCAGTCTTGTCCGACTCTTTGCGACCCCATGAATCGCAGCACCCCAGGCCTCCCTGTCCATCACCAACTCCCGGAGTTCACTCAGGTAGTTCTAATTCATGAAAACATGCGTATATATATATTCCTGGGGTTTTGTTTTTGTTTTTTTTTTGATGATTCACTTTTTAGTCTTGGCCAGTTCCCATAATTTTTTAAAAGCTGGTTTCTTATCTTTAATATGACATTAAAAACACCTTTCTCTTATTTTGCAATCATCATTGCAAGAGGTGTGCTAAATCTTGGGAGCAGGGCAAGTTTCATGAAAATTACTTGTTTGGTCCTGAGGTATCTCCTGTAGATTGCTTACTAGAGGAGAGAGGGGGAAAGTGACTACTGTGGAGAACTTGGCTGTCAGTTTTACTGGGTGGTGAAAATTAACATGCACGAAGAGAAGATGAACATCTCCTGTCTCAGCGAAGCACGTACAGCCGTTCAAGGACACCGCACGCTTATGTAGCACTGACTGGGAACGTGTAACTGCACTCTACGCATAAGGAGACATCAGACAGACCCAGGGAGGAACATTCTGTTTTTTATAATGGGTTTGTATTCTTCATTATCAGTGTCATAAAAGATAAAGATTGAGGAACTGTTCCGGAATAAAAAAAGATTAAAAGGAAAAAAAAAGATAGCAGAAAGCAGCATGTGATCCTAAACTGGATCTGTACTGAAGTGGAAAAAGTACAATAAACAATAGTGTCAGGTCAGGAGACAAGTTGAAATATGCGTGGTAGACTTGATAAAAAAAAGTTTGGTATTGATTTCAAACTTCCTGAGATTGATAGCAAGTACCGTGGTTATGTAAGATAATCTCCTTATTCTTAGGAAACACACTGTACTATTTAAGTGAAAGTCGCTCAGTCGTATCCGACTCTTTGCAGCCCCTTGGACTCTACAGTCCATGGAATTCTCCAGGCCAGAATACTGGAGAGTTGGGTACCCTTTCCCTTCTCCAGGGGATCTTCGCAACTCAGGGATCAAACCCAGGTCTCCTGCATTGCAGACAAATTCTTTACCAGCTGAGCCACCAGGGAAGCCCAAGTACTATTTAAAGATAAAAATAAATGATGTGTGTGTAATGTAAGGTCAAGTGAGAAAAATGTGGGAGAGAGAGAGAGAGCAAGCAAATAATAAAGTAAATGGGGGTGAGGGTACAGGTGTTCTTTGTAATTTTCATTGTGACTTTTTGGAAGTTTGAAATTATTCCCAAATAAAAAATTTAAAAAAACAGTAGAAGAAGAACATGTTCTCTTTTCATTTCAGGGTAATTGTAAAAGTGTTTTAAATCTGTATTAAAATGTTTTCAAGCAGCAGAGTGCCTTTCAGGCGATGGTTCCTGTGCTGCTGTGTCTGGGGGCCTCATCTCTCACTGTGGAAGAGCTCTCGGGAGACTGTTAGCACCTGAGAGCCCACAGGGGCTCGGCCTCACCCCGACTGTAATATCCAGCCCCCTACCCGGCAGCTTCTGGTGTCTTGCGCAGCGCTTCCAATAAGGCACCCTAAACTAATGTACCTTCAGCTTTGAAAAGTATATTTTTCTTTCAGCTCAAAATGGAGTTAATCCTGACTGGGAGAAGAAAGTAATAGAATATTTTAAGGAAAAGCTGAAGGAGAATAATGCTCCTAAATGGGTAAGCTTATTAATGCTGTTTGCTGGAGGTGGGTGGGTGGGCGAGGGTTGGGCAGACTTCCAGTTTCTCGCAGTAGTGATCCACATATAACTTAAAAATATATAAATTAACATGTACCGCCCTCTGCCTTAAGTGCATATGTATTAAAAGATTTTGTTCTCTTGCAATTTAAATTCAAGCAAATAAGTGCTTCTGTACTGGCACCTGTAGGTGGCAGTAACTGACCGTGAAAAAAAGGGTAATTGTGCGAGCTTCGATGATTTTTTATTACCTTCATTTTAAAGAATTACTTGTACGAGTTTTAAGAGATGAGCTCAACAAAGCCAATACCTTTCTGCTAAGTGGAAAGTGTTCTGAAGGAAAAGCATCCTTTGACATTATAATCAAATGTCATCATACGAACTGAATTTGCAAGAACGCGGAAAGGACTTATGTTCAGCATTTGTGTTGTTGAGCGTTGAAATC
Organism: Bos grunniens; assembly: GCF_055505025.1. Taxonomy (NCBI): domain Eukaryota; kingdom Metazoa; phylum Chordata; class Mammalia; order Artiodactyla; family Bovidae; genus Bos; species Bos grunniens. The sequence continues at coordinate 39,709,747 of NC_141190.1, read as the reverse complement.
ATTTGGCTCCCTGTTAGGGCCTGATTTTGTATGTGGGGTGGGTAGGTGGGGACGGTGGTTTGTCTGGATATATATGTGTATGTGCTTAACGTCTTATACACAGACTATTTTGACTTGATTGTTTGTTTTCCTTTAAGGTACCATCACTGAATGAAGTTCCTCTTCATTATTTGAAACCTAACAGTTTTGTGAAGTTTCGTTGCATGGTTCAGGATATGTTTGACCCTGAATTTTACATGGGAGTGTATGAAACTGTTAACCGAAACACAAAAGCACGTGTATGTATTGCCTTTTTCGTTAAACTTAGTGTTCACAATTAGTAGGTTTAGCTTTGTCTATGGCAGTTTTGATTCTGATAATGTTGATATAATACTGTTATTTTTTGTTTTGTTCATAGGTTCTTCATTTTGGAAAATATAGAGATGTAGCAGAGTGTGGGGTATGTATACTTAAAATATATAAAAAACTTTTTTTTTCCAACAAAAATCATTTATTATAAAACCATAGAAAATTTCCTTAGAAGATGGAGCTTGCAGTCACTCAAAAGGGACAGAATTAAGAACAGGTGCCCCCATCCCTACCCTCATCGGCATCTTTCATGGTGCTCACAGAACTGGGTGGAGCCTTGGCCTCCAGACCTCCAGGTCAGCATTCGCACAAGCCGTGCTTTCCCTGTCCTCTGGATTAGGGGGCCGGGGTCGGCCCCGCCTTAACCCGAGCACCTCCAGGCCCGCGTAGAATTTAGCAGCTGTCTGGTCCGAGCTCTGGCTTGATTTTGGCGGATCCGAAGCTGGAAACACATTGCTACGATGAGGAACTTGGTCACATACTGGTAAAGGGGCGATCCGATGATGAAGACCAGGACTCCGCATCCTGGGACTGCGCTGACCACGAAAGAGACCCTGAACCACCCGTAGAAGGCCGCCAGCATCTCGCTGTCCTGGCCAAACAACGCGTGTAACATCCACAGCTCGACATAAACAACCTCTAGGATGTGATAGGCGCCTCTAACCCCTCTCAGCTTTTGGGCGCTACGAAGCGCCAGGTGCCGGAGGGACGCGGGGAGGAACATGGGGCTTATAAAAAACTTTTTAATGAGCATTTTTTCCTGGGCAGGGAATATTATTTTCCTTTGGTGGATCATAAATTTACTTATCTTGTATATAAGTTCTAAGAAGTCATGTGAAATGTTTTGTTTATTTGCCTTTTACTTGAGTTTCTCTGATACGATTTTTTTTTGATCTTCTAAAAATGTCTTAGAAGGTGGAATATTGTAAATGACAAGTTACTTCCTTTCTTTTCCTAATGTCTACATACTTGCTTTTAAAAATTACCTAAGTTCTTTTAAAATGAAAAGTAGAAGAAAAATGAAAGAATATTACTTTAAAGGCTTTGCATGCGCTTAATTTTTTTATACCTTTTTTTTTTTTCTTTTGGCCATGCTGCACAGCATGTGGGATCTTAGTTCCCTGACCAGGGAGCAAATCCACACCTAACCCCTGAACTGCCAGGGAAGCCCCTACATGTGCTTAATTAAATTTGATTAAATCCTGCCCTCTTTTCCTGGGAAGAAAAAAGTAAATTTAAGCCTTCTTTGATAAAAGGAAGTAATAGAAACTCTCCTACATATCAATAATGGGAAAGGGAAGAAGAAAGAAGACAAAATCCTGAAATAAATATTCTAGCTCAGCAGGCTGATCTGTATGGAAGAATGGCCCTAATTAGGAAAGTTTCTGTAGAGAAAGAAATATAACTTCCTGCACTTACTTAGAGTAATGGACTCGTGAAAGATGAATTCGTTTAATCTTTTGATGACCTCCAGGTCTCCCAGTGTCTTTTTTTCTTTTAAGGGTGTTTCCATGACATAGTAATACATTGTTGTGCTGAGTCTAATGAATCAGCTTTATAAATGTTTCCTGCATTCCTGTTTATGGAGCCCTAAGTTATATTAGGCTGATAAATTAATACAGAAGTTTTCTTCTAGGACACAATAATGCAGTGTCTCTCTAACTCAGTAATCTCAACATCTAGAAATGGGAAAATAAAATAGATGAGGGTGTCCATCTGTAATATTCCCAAAGGCAAAGAGCTTGTGCTGTGTTTCTGAAGAGTCATAAGTAAGAACACCATACCAGGAAAAGGGGACTTTGGCCCTGGAAAGAAAGAAAGAAAGAAAAGCCACTTTGCTTACACATACCATCTCAGATTCAGTTGATGTCTCTGGAATTCTTTCTTTCTTTTCTGTTTTTCTCTTATAAGATAGAATATAGATTTTGTTTACTTGTAAGGGAATTTTTTTTGTACTATAAAAGTAATATGAAGAAAAAAAAAGAAAAAAAGTAATATGAACAATTATGTAAAGTTTAAAAATAAAATAAAATTAAAAAAAATAAAAAAATAATTAAATGCACACATAAAAAAAAAGTAATATGAGTATCTTGAAATAATTTCTTTTTAATATTACGTCTTGGGTCCTCTACCTATCTATACTTAAGACTTTCTAAGTAGATTTGAAACAGAGAATATGCCTTTTGTAATGAACAATACCTGATTTTTAAATCTCATCTCAGAGCAACCTCATAAGAAGTATATCATTAAATTCCTATTTGATAGGCTAATGTTGATAGCATTCCTGTGAGAGAGACAGTGGGATTACCATGAGTGTTGTCTTTGAAAAAAATTTAACAAAATAGTGTGTTTAGGGATTTAATTTTGTAACCTAGGGTATTGTGTATTTTGGATTTGAAGGAAGGTGCAGTATTAATTGGGCTTCCCTGGTGGCTCAGACAGTAAAGAATCCACTTGCAGTGCAGGAGACCTGCATTCGATCCTTAGGTTGGGAAGATCCCCTGGAGGAGAGCATGGCAACCCACTCCAGTATTCTTGCCTGGAGAAATCCCATGGACAGAGGAGCCTGGCAGGCTACGGTCCATGGGGTCGCAGAGTCGGACACACTGAGCAAGAGGTGGTGCTGTGTTGCTGAAGAGTCGTAAGACCACCGTACCAGGAAAAGGGGACTTTGGCCCTGGAAGGAAAGAAAGAAAGAAACAAAACCCACCGTGCTTATACATACCGTCTCAGGCTGTACACGCTGTATTGATGATTGCGTCTGAAGTGATTTTAGTCAGTTTTCATTTCAAAAATGATAGTTTAGATTTAGTAGTCGCTTGTTAATTAACTCAGTATGAAGTATTTACTGTGATTTTATAAACAACCTGAAAACACAGTTGCTAATTTTTTAAAGTTTTTTAATAAATTTTGTGAACATCACAGCCTCAACAAGAAGTTGATTTAAACTCTCCACGAACTACTACTTTGGAGAGACAGACATTCTATTGTGTTCCAGTGCCTGGAGAATCTATGTGGGTAAAAGAAATATCCTTTATCTGAACCTTCTCATGTGTTGAATGCTTCCTGATAATTTTCTTAATTGAAGAAACCACAATTCATATTGATTTTTTTTTTTTAAGCTTAGTCTTTTTACATCAATGAAGTTAGCTGGAAAAAATAATTTCTTTATCCTTGTTTCTTTCTTTTTTTTTTTTTAATATATTGAGGTGTAGTTGGTTTACAATAGTGTATTAATTTCAGGTACAACATAATGATTCAAAAATTTTGGTAGATTTTACTTCATATTAATTTGTTGTGCTATGCAATATATCTTTGTAGCTTATTTTTTGTATACATCAGTCATCTTTTAAAAAAAAAATCTTTATTTTAACCAAGCTACCAAAGTAGTAGTCTTTTATTAGTCATAGAGGTAGCATAATTTTAGGATATTCCCCGGTTCATGGAAATCTTTCCTTAACCCTTCATTTAACGCCTATGTTAATGCCAACCAAGCTCGAGTCAGCCCTTCAACGTCTTACACCCCCAGCCGTCACAAGAGAAGCTATGAAGATGACGAAGATATGGATCTGCAGCCCAGTAAACAGAAAGACCAGCATATGGGCGCCAGACAAGCAGGTAGCGTGTGCCGTCCCGCGTTCTGGAGACTTCTGCTCTCTTGCAGTGGATTCATATTCAGAATTCATAGTTCTCTAAGCAGCTGTAGATTTAGGGGCTGGCAGTGATTGGACAGCTGTGCTTTCAGGTTTACCAGAATCATAGGCAGTTCTGAGAGTTGTAACAGTCGTGCTCTGGTCAGCCTGCGCTTCGTAACTGAGCGGTTAGGCGTCACTCGGAAGGGGCTGCTCTGCTGGCAGGTGTGAAGGGTCTCAAGTTGGGAAGCTAGGAAAGGGCTTTTGTGTTTCTTCATGTTTATTTTTCATCTCGGCCTTTAAGTAATACGAAAGCATAGTACTCTACTCTAAAAATGACTTATTTATATCTGAAAACATCCTTTCTTATTTTCTTTTTGGGATAATGATGCTCTAATTTAGTAAGACTAAGCACATTGGAGGAAAAACGTGAAGTTTTGGTACGCTGGATTACTTATTCCTAAACTTTAAAGCAAGTAACCCTTAGAATAGTCACAGTTCTGTTTGTTCTATTTAAAGTAGGTTTGTAGTAGTTTATGTATTAAAATATAATTAAAACGCAAGTAATTCTGATTATACAAGGAAGCCAAAAGTTGAAATTTTCTAAGAGAATTTCAAAATTGGTATATATCATTATTGATTTGCCAATCACAGTTTTTATGAGCAGTGAATTCCTTCATATGGCAGGTAAATAAGTTTGTCTTTATTTCTCCTTTTATGTCCTGTCACTTCTTAAAGGCAGAGGAAGTAAAACAAATGAATTAATTTAATTTGAAGAGTGGGTTAAGAGAGCAAATATAGCAATCAATGGTAAACAAAGATTTATTACTGAGTTTCATTTAACCATATATTATTCTACTTTATAAGTTCATATTACTGTATTTCTTTAAGCTAAGGCATATTTTTAAAATTGGAATGTTTTACACCAAATATATGCAAATGTAATAGTATTCTTTCTTTTTCTCTACTCACCCCCAAATGTTTATTCAAATTAATGGTGCATCATAACAGTAACCTAAATACATATTAGAATCCAGGGCACATGGTAATTCTCTTTCTTGACATTTAAGCTGTTGATGCTTCTTTCTGTTTCTTGCCCCTTTGGTTTGCATGTCATACTTTGGGGCTTTTGCATACATCTGAGTGCATTAGTTGTGTAAAGTTTTACCTTGTTTGTGTCTTCCCTTGTGTTTCAAACAGTAAAGAATCTGCCTGTAATATGGGAGACCTGGGTTCAATGCCTGGGTTGGGAAGATCCCCTGGAGAAGGGAATGGCAACCCACTCCAGTATTATTGCCAGGAGAATTCCACGGACAGAGGAGCCTTGAGGGCTATAGTTCATGGTGTCATAAAGAGTCGGACACAACTGAGCGACTAACATTTAACCTTGTTTGTTGGTTTCTAGGCAATCTATCAGACTGTGTTGTGTTTATATATGTATATATTAAGCTGTTTTGGAGATAAGTGTAGATTCACATGCACTTACCAAAAAAAAATAATACAGAGAGATCCCCATATATCCTTGATGCAGTTTCAAGTGGGTCAGCATCTTATATAATTATAACATCTTGCATAATTATAGTAGAATGTCATAACCAGGAAACGGATATTGATATGGTCCATAGACGTCACTCAGAATTCACATTTTTACATGCACTTGTTTTTGTGCATTAGTCTGTGCAGTTTGATCACATATGTAGATTCATGTGACCACGACCACAGTCAGAATACAGGACAGTTCATTTCCTGGATCTCTTCTGTTGCCCTTTTAGAATCAATCTACCTCTCCTGCCTCTCTGCCTCCCCTCTGGCAATGACTAATTTGTTCTTCATCCCTAAATTTTGTCATTTATGAATGTTACATAAATGGAATGATACAGTATATAGACCTTATAGATTAGCTTTTGTCATTTGGCATAATTTCCTTTCTGACCAAGTTATTGTTTATATCAGTAGTTTATTCTTTTGATTGCTGAGCAGTGTAGTGTGGTATGGCAAGCTATATTTTAATTCTAACTAGTTATCAGTCCTAAATTGTAACTACTTTAGGGGTACAGGCTATCTTTAAATGATCTTTGTAGCCCCAACAATTAGTCTAATTCCTGGTACATAGTGGAAGTTAGTAGTTGTTCAGTAAATAAGTTTATTGCTATGTGGTTTTATTCTTCTTAGTAAGTAGAAAGAACTATATTCTACCAAAGTGTTTTTATTGTCTGTAGACCCATATACTCATTGGGTCAAAGATGTTAAATAACCCTATTAAATATTAACTTTTAAAGTTACATCTAGGAGATTTGATAGTGGGGAGGGGCGGGAATCTGTTGCTGTTTTATTGTAAGGGAAGGTGATCACACTTCCAGATCTTTGTAATCTTTGTTCCCTTTATAGGTGGCTTCTAGTGTGTGTTACTTCCTTTAAAATGGGAACAACTTGAAGTTTGCAAGCTCAGAAATATATCATTTCAGTCAAATGCAAAAGGCTGTTTAGGAATGTTCTTTATCTCCAGGAAGCCTTTAAAATGACGATGTGCAATGCTGTCCCTTTGAATTTAGGGAATGTTGGTGGTCTTCAATGGTGTGGCGAGCCAAAACGTTTAGAAACTGAAGCTTCTTCTGGACAACAGCTGAGCTCCCTAAACCTCTCTTCTCCTTTTGATCTGAATTTTCCATTGCCAGGAGAGAAGGGCCCTGCATGTCTCGTGAAGGTAAGAAAGTCTTTGACGGGTCTGATGCTGACAAAGATGTGCTAAGTGTCTCAGAAATTAAAACAGAAAAGTCTTAGCATTTGTGTTAGCGAGTTTTCTCTTGCTGCTGTAACAAATTGCTACAAATTTAGGTGGCTTAAAATAACAAAATTTATCATCTTAGAGGCTTTAGGCCAGAAGTCCAATGTGAATCTCACTGGGGATAAAATGAAAGTGGCTGCAAGACTGGTTCCTCTCTGAAGACTCCAGGGGGCAATCTCTCTTCTAGCCTTTTCCAGCTTCCAGAGGCTTGTGACCCCTTCTTTCATCTTCCAGGGCAGCAGTAATACAGCCCTCTGACCATTTTTTCATAGTCTTATCTCCCTCTGGCCATAGGTAGGACAGGTTCTCTAATTTTAAGGACATGAGTAATTATAGATCGAGCCCACTCATGCAGTCCAGAGTAATCTCCCCATCTTAAGGTCCTTTAATTTATATAAGTCCCTTTTACATGTAAGGTAACATATTCAAGGATTCCAGTGAGATGTGGATATGTGTATGGCGGGGAGGGGGCATTTTATCTACCACAGCATTGTCTTTATTTTTTTAAAAATGAATATTTCAAATAGAGGTGAAACAGAATTTAAATTGATATCTATATTCTTCCTGTATCATTTCTAAGTTACTAATTTCTGCTTTATTTTCACCATTCTTTCTTTTCTTATCAATTAGATTTAAAATAAGGTAGAAGAAAATCTGTTAACAGTTTGTTCCCCTATTTTGCTCATTCTGGTTTTTTAATCGTGAGCAGAGAACAAGTGATACAAGTTTCAGAAACGATCAGTGAGAATTTCCATTCTTAGTTGTTATGGTTTTAAGTTAAATGGCACTTCAGCTATGTAGCACAGGAACTAGAATTAGCCCATTTTTCCTTCTGTGCTTCTCTTAGGTCTCCCCAGTAAGCAGCTGTGACAGTTTCTAATGTCCATCTTGATAGACGGCTTTGGAGGTTTGGCTCTTTATTGTGAGAGGCCTCATGGCCATTTGAAGTCTGTGTCAGTCCTCCTAATACTGCATAGCTTGTGAATAAGTCCAAAGTTAATAATACTCAGTTTCCCCCATCTCTCAATGGAGTTAATAGATTTTGAGATAACTCATGTTTCTGGTTTTAGTTCATCCTTTGGGAAAAGCTTTTCTCTGAAGTAGTGGGAAAACAGACATTGGTCAGGAGTCCTGTGTTTTAGTTGGTATTTGCTAACCAGCAAAATGGCTTCAGGTAAGAGCCTTACCTCCTTGGTCTCCATTTATCAAATAAAGGAGATGCTGTAAGGTTCATTTTGTGATTATTATTACTTCAAGGCTAATATCTTATGCTTTTTTGATGCCATTGAGTCCTAACTGTGATTTTGTGTGGCCTCTTGTTAGGTCTATGAAGACTGGGATTGTTTTAAAGTAAACGATGTTCTTGAGTTATATGGCATACTCTCTGTGGATCCTGTGCTAAGTATACTGAATAATGATGAAAGGTGAGTCTATTTTGAAATAATTTCAAACTTTGAGAAAAGTTGGAGGATGGTTATATAAAGAACTCCCTTTTCGCTTCATTCAGATTTACAGGTGTTAACACTTCAGCTCCGTCTGTTTTGTCATTCATTTGTGCTTATTTGTATATACATACATTTTTATACATGTGTAGTTTTTGCAAACACTTGAGAGTAAGATGTGTATTCATATCCTAAGTACTTGCTGTGTCCATATTTCATATATAATCAGAGTATAGCTACACAGTTTGGGAATTTGCGTGAATACACAGTGCAGTAACCGTAGGCCACGCCAAACTTCTCCAAGTGTCTCAGCGCTGTTCTTTCTGGCAGTCTTTTTCTCTGTCCAGGATCCATAGGATCGCTCTCTGCATTAACCTGCAGCAGTCTCCAGCTCTTAGTTGTCCTTCAAGGCCTTGATACTTCTCTTTTCTTTTTTTTTTTTCCCCTGTCCTTCAATGTATTGACACTTTCCTTGACACTGAGAAAGTTCATTTTTCATAGTACGGAGGCACCAAGGTTGAGACACCAGCATTTAGTGAGGGCCCATTTCCTGGCTTGTAGATGGCTGTCTTCTTGCTGTGTCCTTACATGGCAGAGCAGACTCGCTGCACTGAAGAGTACAGACCAGTTATTCTGTAGGATGTCTGTCCGTTTGGGTTTATCTGATGTGACAAATTAGGTCACATCAGATTAGATTGTGATTAGATTCCAGCTATGCATTTGGGGCAGAAAACTACAAAGTGATACATTCTTCTCAGTGCATCACTTCTGGAGGTGCAGTGTCCTCTTACTAGTGAAGTTCTTTTTGATCACTTTGTTATATTTGGTACACACGTGTACATACGTATACCTTTATCATAATGTGACATATGTAGGTAGCCTGAAATCTGTCATGTAACAGTTTACGAAGACGAGGAGCATTTTCTGTTCTCTCAGGAGAAGTGCAGGTGGAACTGTCCTTGGTTGAGTTCCCATCTCATTTTCAGACACGGATGTTACTTTTTCGTGTGTACAGCTGCCGCCTCTGAACCGAGCTCTGTCTTCTCTCGGCAGGGACGCCTCTTCGCTGCTGGACCCGATGGAGTGCACGGACATGGCTGAGGAACAGAGGGTGCACAGTCCTCCTGCCTCCTTAGTGCCAAGAATCCACGTGGTCCTGGCCCAGAAGCTGCAGCACATCAACCCCTTACTGCCTGCTTGCCTTAACAAAGAGGAGAGCAAGACCTGTAAGTGTAAGTGCTGACGCCTCGTGGCCCAGAGACTCACCCGGCGTGCGGGAGCTGCGTTTTGTGGAGCTGTCGGTCAGGTGCTCAGCTGTTAGGAAAAGTTCCTCCAGCGGTCACCATCACTTTGCCCGTTTTCCTGTGTGTTAATTCTCTTCATTAAAATGAGGCCCCTCCCAAAAGGTATACCCTTGTCTTGTTTTGACAGTTGGCATCACTCACGGGCCAGTGTTAGAAGTCCGTCCAGTTGTCTGCTGGTGTGCACTGCTTTGTTGCATAGTTACTTTTTAGCCAGAGGCACGCGAGGGCCTGGCGTGTCTGCTCAATCTGGTCGCCCTTCTCTCTCCAGTTGTTTCCGGTTTCATGTCCGAGTTGTCTCCAGTCAGAGCAGAACTGCTTGGCTTCCTCACTCATGCCCTTCTGGGAGACAGCTTGGCCGCTGAGTACCTTATACTACATCTCATCTCTACAGTGTAAGTGCTGTGTTCCTGGGAGTTGGGTATTTTGTTGAGAGGGACAAAGAAGAGGAAGGTTTCTGAGATAATTTGTTTTGTTCATTAGGCTTCATCCCCAGATGGTTTTTATTTGTTCAGTGCAACAGCTGTTACACCTAATCTCAGATATTCCTTTTTTCAGCTTTTCTCAGGGTCACGTGTAGCATTTTGATTGTATCTCCTTAAATTTAAGAGCTAAAACTAGGCATAGAACCTAGCTGATGAGTAAAATAAGCTGTCTTGTCATTTTTGCAGTCTGTAAGTCCCCTGTTTATACCTCCTGAGGCTCTGTGTCTACAGTCCGCGAGGCCACTGGGTGGCCTCACTTGTCCATGGACGTGAGCCCCTCTTCCTCTCACCTCGCTATAGGTCTTTGTTTCCCGATTTCAAAGTAATGTGCGAGCCTTCAGTAAGCTCCAAGGGCATAAAGAAGAAAGCAGAAACTGCCTGCAATCTCACCACTTAGAGATGGTGTCGGTTAACAGACCTTGGTAGCTGATGATGTCAGCTCTTTCTGTTTGTGTGTGTATACCTCCCTACGTGGTCTCAGTTATACTCTAAATAGATCATTAGCTTGCTTTTATCATTAATAAATAGTAGACATTCTCCCATCATAACTCTCCTTGAGCCTTTTAATGGCTGTACAGTATCTTTCGTTATAGACAATTGTACCTTTCCCCTAAATGTTAGGCTTCCCTAGTTTTTCTCTGTTTAAATAACTCTGTAGTAGACATGTTTGTGCTAATAACCCTTTGCTCAGGCAGGGTTGGGACAGTAGTACATAATGGTGGAATGGGCGGATGCGGGGACCGAATGGGCTGTGTTCAGGTCCAGCCCTACCGCTTCATGGCTGTATGAGTGTCAGCGTACGATTTAAACGCCTCATATCTCTCATCTGTAAGATGAAAATAATATTACCTACCTCAGAGTGTTTGGGAATTAAGTGATAAAGTACTTAGAACAGTACCTGGCACAGGGTAGAAGAACAACACCAGCATTTAAGTATTGGCTGTTATTTTCATTATTGTTTCTGTTTTTTAAAAAAGCTGATGAGAGCAATCTGCTTTATTTGTAATGACAGTATTAAGCTAATTTTTCTTTGTTTGCCTTTTGATGGAGATCAGGAAATCACCTGAGTGTCTTATTGGTTTAAACCTTTTTTTTTTTTTTAGATACACAAGAAGAGATGTTCTTCCACTAGGAAAATTTACGGTTAACTTGAGTGGTTGTCCACGGAATAGTACCTTCACGGAACACTTATATCGAATTATTCAACATCTGGTTCCAGCAGTAAGATCAATATAAACACGTGTTATAAACCTAAGCACACTTTAAAAGTCCATCTAATGGTCTTTCATTCAACCCAAATATTTAACTTTGAGATTTTAATAGATCTCATTAAGGGGAAACAAAGCCTGCCAGTTTCATAATTTAAAATGTACTTACCTTTAAACATTTCACTTTTCCTTTGTTGCCTTAGCATGAATTTCTTTGAATAACAGTTAATACAACTGTAGTAATTCCTTTAACATTGTACTCTCCTTTGATGCCAGTTCGTTTGTACTATTTGGTATCCTTTGTATGCCTTAAGATTTTAAATGTCAATTAACTCTAAATTGTAGGAGTATAATTCTTTTTAGTTGAGGAAATAACTTTATCTCTGCTGCCCAAGTGTAATTCCTGTTTGAAAGTCAAGCTACCTTTATTTGCCAGGGCATCTGGAATGAAGTGTTTGTGTGGTGGTAAGATCTTAGGGGAATAGCTTCTGATTAGTTGTGTGCCTGGCAATGCTGATCACACCTTACTTTGGAAATTTAACAGATTGAAGTAGATCATTCATTTATCCAGTGTTAACTGATCATTCATTTACCCAGTTTATTCAGTGTCTTCTGGGCCCTTAAGAAACACAGCAATAGACCAAGTAGACCAGCATTCCTCACTGTCCTTGACTTTCAGATCAGATCAGATCAGTCACTCAGTCGTGTCCGACTCTTTGCGACCCCATGAATCGCAGCACGCCAGGCCTCCCTGTCCATCACCAACTCCCCGAGTTCACTCAGACTCATGTCCATCGAGTCAGTGATGCCATCCAGCCATCTCATCCTCTGTCGTCTGCTTCTCCTCTTGCCCCTAATCCCTCCCAGCATCAGAGTCTTTTCCAATGAGTCAACTCTTCTCATGAGGTGGCCAGAGTACTGGAGTTTCAGCTTTAGCATCATTTCTTCCAAAGAAATCCCAGGGCTGATCTCCTTCAGAATGGACTGGTTGGATCTCCTTGCAAACCAAGGGACTCTCAAGAGTCTTCTCCAACACCACAGTTCAAAAGCTTCAATTCTTCGGCACTCAGCTTTCTTCACAGTCCAACTCTCATATCCATACATGACCACTGGAAAAACCATAGCCTTGACTAGACGGACCTTTGTTGGCAAAGTAATGTCTCTGCTTTTCAATATGCTATCTAGGTTGGTCATAACTTTCCTTCCAAGGAGTAAGCGTCTTTTAATTTCATGGCTGCAGTCACCATCTGCAGTGATTTTGGAGCCCAGAAAAATAAAGTCTGACACTGTTTCCACTGTTTCCCCATCTATTTCCCATGAAGTGATGGGACCTCATGCCATGATCTTCATTTTCTGAATGTTGAGGTTTAAGCCAACTTTTTCACTCTCCACTTTCACCTTCATCAAGAGGCTTTTTAGTACCTCTTCACTTTCTGCCATAAGGGTGGTGTCATCTGCATATCTGAGGTTATTGATATTTCTCCCGGCAATCTTGATTCCAGCTTGTGCTTCTTCCAGTCCAGCGTTTCTCATGATGTACTCTGCATATAAATTAAATAAGCAGGGTGACAATACACAGCCTTGACATACTCCTTTTCCTATTTGGAACCAGTCTGTTGTTCCATGTCCAGTTCTAACTGGTGCTTCCTGACCTACATACAGATTTCTCAAGAGGCAGGTCAGGTGGTCTGGTGTTCCCATCTCTTTCAGAATTTTCCACAGTTTATTGTGATCCACACAGTCAAAGGCTTTGGCATAGTCAATAAAGCAGAAATAGATGTTTTTCTGGAACTCTCTTGCTTTTTCCGTGATCCAGCAGATGTTGGCAATTTGATCTCTGGTTCCTCTTCCTTTTCTAAAACCAGCTTGAACATGAGGAAATTCACGGTTCACATATTGCTGAAGCCTGGCTTGGAGAATCTTAAGCATTACTTTACTAGCGTGTGAGATGAGTGCAATTGTGCAGTAGTTTGAGCATTCTTTGGCATTGCCTTTCTTTGGGATTGGAATGAAAACTGACCTTTTCCAGTCCTGTGGCCACTGCTGAGTTTTCCAAATGTGCTGGCATATTGAGTGCAGCACTTTCACAGCATCATCTTTCAGGATTTGAAAGAGCTCAACTGGAATTCCATCACCTCCACTAGCTTTGTTCATAGTGATGCTTTCTAAGGCCCACTTGACTTCACATTCCAGGATGTCTGGCTCTAGGTGAGTGATCACACCATCGTGATTATCTGGGTCGTGAAGATCTTTTTTGTACAGTTCTTCTGTGTATTCTTGCCATATCTTCTTAATATCTTCTGCTTCTGTTAGGTCCATACCATTTGTGTCCTTTATCGAGCCCATCTTTGCATGAAATGTTCCTTTGGATTCTGTTGTTTTCCTCTATTTCTTTGCATTGATTGCTGAAGAAGGCTTTCTTATCTCTTCTTGCTATTCTTTGGAAGTCTGCATTCAGATGTTTGTATCTTTCCTTTTCTCCTTTGGTTTTTTGCTTCTCTTCTTTTCACAGCTATTTGTAAGTCCTCCCCAGACAGCGATTTTGCTTTTTTGCTTTTCTTTTCCATGGGGATGGTCTTGATCCCTGTCTCCTGTACAGTGTCAAGAACCTCAGTCCATAGTTCATCAGGCACTCTATCTATCAGATCTAGGCCCTTAAATCTATTTCTCACTTCCACTGTATAATCATAAGGAATTTGATTTAGGTCATACCTGAATGGTCTCATGGTTTTCCCTACTTTCTTCAATTTCAGTCTGAATTTGGCAATAAGCAGTTCATGGTCTGAGCCACAGTCAGCTCCTGGTCTTGTTTTTGCTGACTGTATAGAGCTTCTCCATCTTTGGGTGCAAAGAATATAATCAATCTGATTTCGGTGTTGACCATCTGGTGATGTCCTTGTATAGAGTCTTCTCTTGTGTTGTTGGAAGAGGGTGTTTGTTATGACCAATGCATTCTCTTGGCAGAACTCTTATTAGTCTTTGCCCTGCTTTATCCCGTATTCCAAGGCCAAATTTGCCTGTTACTCCAGGTGTTTCTTGACTTACTACTTTTGCGTTCCAGTCGCCTATAATGAAAAGGACATCTTTTTTGGGTGTTAGTTCTAAAAGGTCTTATAGGTCTTCATGACTGACTTTACTCTCTTAAAAACTCACTGAGGCCTCAGAGAGAAATGGTTTGTGTGGGTCGTTTGTATCCTCAATTTACCATCTTAGAAATTAAAACATACTAAGATAGTCATTGAAAACAAACCAATTATATATGAACATAAGTAAAATTGTGAAAATAGCTATTTTTCCCAAACAAAAAAAAATCAGTGATAAAAGTGACGTTGTTTTAAATTTTTGCCAGTCTCTGTAATGTCTGGATTAATAAACAGCTGGATTGGCATATCTGTTTCTGCATTCAGTCTATCGTAACATGATGTTTTGACTGAAGTATATGAAGGAAAGCTAGCCTCAAACAGATGAAAACGTAGTTGGCGAAGGAAGGACTGTGTCAACAGCCTTTTCAGATAACTGTGGATGTTCTTTGTGGATGTTCTGATACTGAACAAAAAACTGTCCATGTGGTATTTTCTTCAAAAAGAGTTGCAAGTGTGAAATCTGAGATCTCATCAGTGAGCTTTTTATGCTCTGCTGTCATAAATTCGTTGGTCTCTCTTGCACACTGAATGGATCCTTTATCCGGGATTTTGACCTCATGGGACCCCATAAACGGGTCTTAGCAAGCTTCTGGCGATATCTTTTTTTTTAAGCCTCTGTGTATTTGAGATACATATACCAATATATATCTCAGTGGTCTATGATTTGTTTCTGGTTCACTAGTAAAATAAAAACTATTCTCCAGGAATACGGAACAGGACAGTTGAGAATAAACCAGCTCATAGAATCAGAGAAATTCTTACTGAGGATGTAGAAATTTTTGTTTCTGAGAGCTCCAGAAACCATGAGCCTACTCCCTTAAAAATTGATAAGATCTTTCTCTCCATATAAAAGGTAGTGTTTAACTCCAAATACATATTTTCTTAAAAGAGCGAAACTTGTTAACTAGGAAATTTCTCTTTGCAGTCTTTTCGTCTACAGATGACTATAGAGAACATGAACCACTTGAAGTTCATTCCCCACAAAGACTATACAGCCAATCGCTTGGTCAGCGGGCTCCTGCAGCTGCCCAGCAACACTTCGCTTGTAATTGACGAGACTCTCCTGGAGCAGGGGCAGCTGGACACACCAGGTGTGTGCACTGACGTTTCCCCACCGTTTCTAAGTCCCAGTGAGGCCAGGCTGGGTAATGGTTTTCTAAAAATATAACCGTGAACAAGGGCAGATTCACACTTCACAGATATTTAAGATAAAGGCTTGCTCTGTGAATTTAGTTAAAGCTTATATGGTAAACAAATAAGTTGTGTACATCAGCTGTGTTTTATGATCGTATGAAAATTGTACCATGATACAGGTAAGTGATATAGCTTTTTAAAGGCTGCAAGGAAGGAGGCTTTGCCTTTAATCCTATATTATCTGAAAAGAAAACTTGTAGAAAAGACCTAATAAAACATTTTTTTTACCAACCAATGTGATTAAACTTCTTTCCCAAAGAATCAAAATATTTAGAAGATCAAATGGCTTGAACTAAAATGTTATGGAACATGTTATGAAATTATAAGAAAGCAGATTGCTTTACCTGTGCTCAAATGAGAATGCAGAAGACACTTTGCTAGTAATCAGTTCAAGAGGTAAAGGTAGAAAAAGCAGTGTTAGATGGGGTAGAATTAAGGCAAAAATGAGTATAAATTCATTAAAGTTCAATAACCTCATCTCTGTATAAAAACCGTTTTGGTCCTGCCAGATTATTTTAGCCCTGTGAACACATCACATACAAAGTAATCTTATTTTTTTGGAAACTGTTTTCTGTCTAATTGCACACCATATGCTTGATAGTAAATTTTGGGTGGGTAGGTGGGGAATCTTGGCTCCAGAAATATGTTTTATCTATCTTGACAAATACTTTCTGTGAACCCTCTTAGTTAATGGTCATTTAGAAAATTGGACAGTGCCTCTCATACTTTTTTAAAGCAGTAGAAATCTCATGTCTTCTTATCAGTGTCAGCAAAACTAATTTGGTTAAGTAATTAAAATCAAGCGACTGAAAAATTGTTTTCTTGCTTTTGTAGGTGTTCATAATGTGACTGCCCTGAGCAACCTAATAACTTGGCAGAAGGTGGATTATGACTTCAGCTACCACCAGATGGAATTTCCCTGCAACATTAATGTTTTTATTACTTCAGAGGGGAGATCGCTCCTGCCGGTACGAGGGGTCGTTTTGAAATGGAGGGCAGTTATTGGAGAGAGATTGGGACTTCTGCTTTGTTTCTTGGCACTGCATATTATCAATAAGCTTAGCTTGTTTCAAAATTGTGGCTGCTGATTATTAATGAGGAAATTGAATATTTTGGTTCTCTGGGATGAACACCTAGTATCTAGAAAATTATAGGCAAGGAAAGAAAGCTGTTGGCGGCAGAAACCCCCACATGTGGGGAGAAGAAGCTGTCTGTAAATTGCCTGATTAACATCCAGACCTTGGTTCTTGTTGCCTCTGTTCCACTGTTTTCTGCGAATCTTTCGTGAGAAATATTTGAGAGTTCCCTTTAGAATGTTTCTAATCAACCTGGTTACTTGAGTGGTTCATGGAAGAGCACCTTTACTTCTGAGTCTTTTAATGATGAGAAATATGCCCAGTTGCTTGAAAGACATCTAGTTGCTCGCATCTAATGTGCTCACCCGTGATGTTTGAGGACTGCCTGTGAATGAGAACGAGGTGGCCCAGTGGTGAGCTTCTGTGGTGAAAGTGTGATTTGCTTTATGTGGTGTCTAGAAATCCAGTATATTCCATGACGAAGGAAACATCTAAAACGTTTTAATTAGCCACTTTGTAGAGATGCACTCTCTTTCTATATGCTTACTGATAACTGGGGAAACATAAGTAACCAAGAAAAGGCTAGCTTTGGTAATTATCGCTGTGTAGTTACAGTTCACATAAGTTAATATTAAAAAGTGACCTCCCCCTAATAATAAATCACATTTCCTATTTCCCTCAGGGATCTGATAGAGCTGAAGCATCCCCTAAAAATTTAGATTAATTTAGGAACTTGGAAAATACTGTGTACTGTTTCTCTTTTTAGGCAGACTGCCAGATCCACTTACAGCCACAGCTAATGCCACCAAACATGGAGGAGTACATGAACAGCCTTCTCTCAGCAGTGCTGCCCTCTGTGCTGAATAAATTCCGCATCTATCTGACCCTTTTGAGGTTCCTGGATTATAGCATCTCTGATGAAATAACCAAGGTGTGTTTGGGTTAAAACAAAGGATTTCTCTGTGTTGAATTGGAATAATCAATTTACATTTACTGTAATTACTGATAAGGTAATTTTGCTTTTGTTTTCTATGTCATAATGTCTTTTGTTCCTCTGTTAATGTCTTTTGTTTGAAATAGATATTACTAGTGTACAACTTTAATTTTGTCTTCTATGACACAAATTTTTTTTTGTTAGTAGTTGCCTTGGGAGCTATATTAACATCTTAATTATGATAATCTGGGATTAATTTAGGATTAATGCAGATTTACTTATAATAGTATGCAAAAGCTTTGCTCCTTCATAATTCCATTTCTTCCTTTGTGCTTTATTATCATTCAGATTACATCTTATATTGTATGTCTGTCAACACATTTATGAGTATTGCTTTATGCAGTTGTCTTTAAAGACATTTGTACTGCCTTTTGTATTTACCCGTGTCGATACCCTTACCAGTATAGATCCAAGTTACTTTCACTTCAGCCTGGAGAACTTTCATATTTCTCAGGGTTATTCTGTAAGGGAGATCTGCTTGTGACAAATTCTGTGTTTTTGCTTATCTGGGAATGTCTTAATTTCTCCTTAATTTTTGAAAGTGAACTAATTTTGCTAGGTGTGAAATTCTTAGTTCATAGGCTTGTTCTGTCAGCACTTCGATTAAGTCCTCCAGCTGCCTTTTGGACTTTGTGATAAGAAGTGAGTTTCCAGTGAGAGGATTCTTTGTACATTAGTGAGTCATTTCTCTCTTGTCCTTTCAGGATTCTCTCTGGCTCTTGACAGTTGGGCTGTGATGTGTCTAGATGTGGATCTCTGAGTTTACCCTGCTTGCAGTTTATTGAGTTTCTTGGATATGCAGATTAATGCATACTTTGGGGAGGTTTTCAAGACATTTGGTACATCTCTGACCATTATTTAAGTTTCTTCCTGCCCCTTTCTCCCTCCTCCCTGGCATTCCCAGGTGTGTATGTGGTACACTCGATGGGTCCCACGGGTCTTTGAGGTTCTGTTCAATAATGTTGGTCAGCCTGTCTACAGATTTTCTGAATCTTCTGCCAGTTAAATTCTGCTGTTGAGCCTTTCAAGTGAATTTTTAATTTGAGCTGTATTTTTCAACTTCAGAATATGTTTTAAGTAATTTCTCTTGATATTTTCTATTTGATATCATTCACATGCTTTCAGTTAAAGAACTGTTTCCCTTTAGTTCTCTGAATATATTTAAAATACCTGAGTTAAGGTCTTTGTGTAGTAACTCCAATGTTTAGGTTTCCTCAAGGACTTCTTCTTTTCCCACAAAGCGGGCCAGGCATTCTTGTTTCTTTGTAGATCTTCCAGTTTTTGTGTTGGAAGCCTGGTGCTTTAAATAATATAATCTGGCACCTCTGCTCTGGCAGATTCTCCCCTGCCCTAGGGTTTGTTGTTTAGTGACTTTTCTGAATTGATTTCTAAGTCTGTATTCTTAGTTGTATGTGGGCACAGAAGTCTCCCTCAGTTCAGTGGTCAGTGATTGGAGAGAAATTTAATTTCCTTAGATGCTTGCAAGTAGTCTCCCACTATAAGCCAGGGGACCCTATGTCCATGGTGGGGCCAGTCTTGGGCACTGAGCCATGCAGTTGACAGCACTGCCCTGGCCTTTGCCTTCTGCTCGCACAGGGCCTCAGGGCTGTGAGGAGTGAGCGCGTACGGCCTGCCTGCTCAGGCTCAGATCTCCTGACAGGGCTGTGAGGAGTGAGCGCGTACGCCTGCCTGCTCAGGCTCAGATCTCCTGACAGGGTTGTGAGGAGTGAGCGCGTACGGCCTGCCTGCTCAGGCTCAGATCTCCTGAGCACGTGCACAGCCCTGGGCCTGTGTGTGGCCGTGTGAATTCCTGGTGGTCAGGGGAATATATGGACATTTCATTCCTAGATTTTCTTTTTAATGGTTTAGATTAGCCTGCTGTTTGCCCCATCTACTGTCCAGGGTCTGGGGCAGCTGAGGTGGTCGATAATTGCTTCTGATTGTTTCTGATAAACATTCAGTGGGGGGTGGAGTGGGGGGAGACAAGCTGTTCACATTGAACAAGCTCCCAGTCAGGTAAAATAAAGATAGCAAGACAGTAAAGCAATTATTCTTCAATTAAAAAAAAAAAAGCCAGCCTTGTGAATGTGTTCTTGGGAGGAACCACCAGGCAGTCAAGTAATGACAATTCTCTGGGCATGGTGCTTTGACACTCCAGCCCCACCAGCCCCTCCAGTGGTTGCCTGACCGTTTTCACGGCTGCTTGGAGATGGGGAGGGAATAGGGCAAATTTAAATGCCTCAAAGCACTATGTTCTTTTGTCTTTCTTGGAGAAAGTGCTCCCCAGTTTATTTCAGGGGTCTGGTTAATTTCTGGTATTGAAGGAGCTGATTGTGATCATTTTTACCAGTGTTCTTGTTCTCTTTAATGGTGGGGGAGTTTTCAGAGGTCCTGACTTGGCCAGTGTTGCTGACATCTCTCTTCCCTGTATTTAAAGGCATCGTGTTTTGCTATGCGAATTGCTGGTTTGCATCTGTCTGTCTGACCTCAAATGAGTCGAGTTTTGTTGTTTCCAGCACTCTCCTCAGTGGTATAATTTAGGTGTAAAGTTTGGTTTGGGTCCTTTTACCCATACTGCCTCATTTGTCCAAGGTGCAGGGCTGACCTCATTTTCACATTGGGCAAGGACCGTCTTACTTGAGCTTGGTGAAGAATCCTTTTCCCTACAAAATGCAAATATCATTTCCTCATAAGGAATAACTTTAAAGTTGATTTACTCTTTTGATAAAGGCAGTTGAAGACGACTTTGTGGAGATGCGCAAGAACGATCCTCAGAGCATCACTGCCGACGATCTCCACCAGTTACTCATCGTAGCTCGGTGAGTCAGTCCCCGTCCACCGTTGCCTTTTCAGCGACCTGTGGCTAACTCTCCTTATTTAGGATAACTGAGGCAGACTTACAAAATGGAAATGAACTGTTCGCTTCTGAAAACCCCCTTGTGAAATGGCTCACGGAGGGGGAATTACGTTTGGCCAGAGTCACTTCAGTGGACAAGGCATGCTCCTTGTTCTCCACTCAAAGGGAAGAAAGTGAAAGTATTAGTCACGCATTTGTATCTGACTCTCTGCAACCCTGTGGACTGTAGCCTGCCAGGCTCCTCTGTCCATGGAATTCTCCAGTCAAGAATACTGGAGTGGGTAGCCATTCACTTCTCCAGAGGATCTTCCTGACCCACGGATCGAACCCCAGTCTCGTGCATTGCAGGCAGATTCTTCACCACGTGAGCCACCAGGGACGCCCCACTCAGAGAGGGAATCACCCTCCAAATCTGACTCTGAAAGGATTCCTCTGTAGAAGTCTTAACTTGGCTGTTGAGCTGGGTAGCTACCAGATGGTCTTGTCTCCCACAACAACATTTTTTTTTAAAACTTCTAAACCAATTTTTTTTTCCCCCCAAAGGCTTTATTCTAGGTCTAGAGTCTGTAATTTGTTTCTGTATTTCAAACCAGGTTTCTGTCTCTCAGTGCTGGTCAGACAACGCTGTCAAGAGAACGATGGCTAAGAGCCAAGCAGCTGGAGTCTTTAAGAAGAGCCAGGCTTCAACAGCAGAAATGTGTCAATGGAAATGAACTTTAAAGGTCTGACATCTATAGAGAGTAATGGGCAAATTCTAGCCACATTATTGTAAAATTCAAATATCATTTATATCACATTGTTTTGTAGATAATTTGTATCAAAGAAACTGATGACTTTTCCTGAAATCACGCCTGGTAACATCTAAAGTTTATATAATATTCAGTAAGGGCTTTTACCTTACTGATTTTATGGAGCTTTTGAATTTTGTTTTATAATTATATAAATTAGTAACAATGTACAAAAATGTATTTGATATTAAAAATTTAATATTGATAATGTTGCTGATATACCATTTCCTTAGTTTCCTTAGCTTCAGCTAAGTCATAGGCCAGACTCTGTTGAAATAAGAAATGTGAACATCATTTGAAGAAAACTTGCAATTCCAAAGTCAAAGGAATTGTTCACTTCAGATTTTTGTCTCTCCAATGAACAGTGGGTCTGAATATGTATAGTGGTCCAAGTTTGGGGAATGGAGCATACTTGCCGTTAATTCACATATGTAGTATCATTTCCCAGACATTGGACCACATCTTTTTTCCATTTATTTAATAGTTGTTAACAACATGAAAAGCAAGTCTTTAAATGGCAGTGGTTCCCAGACTTTTGGGTTTCATGGACCAGTAATATTTCCAAAAATTGTGGGGGATTGAGAGTTGCCAATTTATTTTGCCAAGTAATGAAAGAAGTCACTGTATTATCTTTTTTTTTTCCATAAAAGAACAGTCTCAGAACAAGAGAGTCCTTTAAATGGAATAAATGTAGCTATTTTGGAAGGAAAAAAACACACTATATTGTCCTTATTTTTCTCATTCTACTCCAGTGCATTTGGGAACCACTGTTTATGGGACTCACTTAAAGGGAATGCTGCCTGCCCTGTGAAGTTGTTTTGCTCAAAGAGGAAGAGAACAAAATAATTTAACTTTTAAAAAAAATGCCTTCTTCAGAAAAAAAATTGGTTTTTATTCTTTTCCTAATAAATGTCATTTAGTTGCTTTGATGATTACCTTGCATTTTGAACTTCTTATATGTTTATCCATTAGTTCAGACGTATTAGATCAACTAACATTATCTGCTAGTCCAGGAATGCCCTGATAAAACTGTATGTAGGTAGGTTATCACCAAATTACAGTTTTAACAAATTTTTAAAGGAACAAAAATATTATCCATAGCTAGAATGCAAATTGATACAGCATAGTAGTATAATTGTGGCATCGAGAATCTTTGGAAAGGTTAGAACATTACTTTGTTACACTACCACTGGTTACATATAAAAATTAGTTTCTTTAGTCAGTAATGTAGGAACATTAGAGATCAGTTAAATGATTAGTTAAATTTGGCATTCCCCTAGCCCCGGAGCCTAAACTGAGAAAACAGGGTCAGCCTTGAAAATGGAGCAATCTACTATGCCTCATGAACTGAAGTGGAAATTATTAGTTCTTTAACTTTTCCTAAACTCAAATCTATTTTTATAAACTAATGTAAATAATCTGTTTATACTTAGAATTCTAACTGGTTTTCATTTTTATAACTGGTAGACTAGACTTTCCTTAAACTTTTAGAAATAAAACAAAGGCTCAGCTGGATTTGTGAGAATAAACTTCAACAGAGTAGGTTAGTTCCTGTGCGTTTACTGTGCCAATGTGGATTGTAATTTACCAAAGAGAAGTACAGAATTTGCCTGGTCTTACAGAAAAGTTCCCTTGAAAGGAAAACCCTCTTTCAAATAAATAAAACTTACCAAATTACTAGTACTTTGGGCTGTTTTTCATGAATTATGAGACTCACCCCATGTGATCTGTGTGGAAAATTACCAGAGATGAAACTTCAGTATGAGATGATACAGCATGGTGTCCCCCTCTGAGGGCCCACTCAGGTAAGAGATTGGTACTCTGGGTTTCATAAGTCCTTTTCTCCATGGGGCAATTTGTTGATCTAATGCAATAGTAACCCGATTTGAAGCACTGGGAAAATGAACAGGCATCTGTATTACCCTCATTGGATTTAAACATCACCTCCTTAATTTTAGTTTTCAAAAATCTCTGTGGAATTAATTTCCTTGGAGCTTAAAATACATTTTTATCACCTGACCTTATTTTCTCTCATGTTGTAGGACACCTTAATAGTTTCAAGAAAAGATGGTAAGAGTACATGTTCAGTTTTGATGTTTAGTTTTTAAAATCATGATAACACTTTAAAAATGAAGTATTTGGAAAGGCTGGGACCAAGAGTTTCAGTTATGGCTAACATACTAACCTCTGCTTCTGAATTCTTCAGTCTGACTTAAATCCTAATCTTCAAAATGTTATTCAAGGAATTCTCATACACATCGTCACTTTAAATTATAATGACATTTTATTTTAAATAGTCACATCTGACACTTAAAAAAAAGATACCACTAATAAATAACAAAAGTGGAAATACTTATCAAAGTTACAACAGACATAATGTTTAGCTGACAATCACTTCAACAGAGTAAGGCTCTAAAGATACCAGACAAACCAATACTTGTTTGGAATAAGATGTGCAACTTTCTTACTGTATGGGCTTACAGACGAGGCCCTGGTTCCACGTGGTCGACATTACAGTCGTGCTTCAGGCTAAAATTTTCAGCAGTTTTGAGAGCCTATACAAGATATTATGGACTGCACCCTGCAAAAAGTTACAACTTGAAAACTTCTTTCAAGCTTTACTAGTATCCAATGTGTATATTTTTAACATTTCTGAAGAGAGAACAAAATTAATAGGTGCTGGTAATCACATCTGATATCTCAGGTTTCATGGCAGACAGGTCTTAATGCTCTTAGACTTTGGGGTGTACAGGGTAGGAATATTTAAAATTTAAGTAGAATGTGGGGAAAATTAGGATCAAATGGGCATACATTCCTTGATTCCAGTGCCATTAGCCCTAACTCTATAGGGAATGGTTAAGCCATCAAAAATTAAACCAAGTTTTTACATTAAAATGTTTCTCCATACTAGTAACACTTAAGAGTCACTAAACTAAGAATTTAACTTGTAGAGGTTAACACACAGAAATGAGCTGACAGAACAGTAACAATTACGAACAATGCTACTCATCTAAAAGGATCGTGTCCACCCTTTGAGTCTACTTCATACATTCTACCCACCCACCCCACTCCAAAAGGTTTCATATTATTATGTCCCAAAGTAATCTATTCCTGAATTACTTGTGAAGAGACAAACTGCTCTGTAGTGTATAAGCTACTTAGGTCCTATTCTAGGATGATGCACTTCCACTGTCCTAGCTCTCAAATTTGGAAATCTGCTCAGGTTCAGTCTTTTAAACCTTTCCAAATTAACGTAATTAGAATTTGTGATCCCTAGATTCACATATAGTACACGCTCTGTGACACCTTTTTTTGAGGGGGTTAAATAAAAGCCACAGGATTCTATGTGACTAAAAACTAAATCTGAATTATTCGTGTCTGGCATTGTGTAAACATATTTTTAAGTTCATTTTGCTGGACTTCATTAACTACTTCAGGATCTGCAGGGCTCTTCTGAACCTTTGCCACTGCAAAGTTTATCCCCTGGGTTAACCCAGCCTGGGTAATGTTAGCAACCTGGACCATAGAACTTCGAATCTTTGCAAAAGGAGAGACTGCTCTGCTGCTACAGCTCTCTGAAGGAGAAGGAGTTACATGAAGCCCTCTCTCAAGTTCAAGCGTGCCAGATTCAGAGCCGGGGGTCTTTTGAGATACAACTGAATGCACTGGTTCAACTGACAAAAACTGTGGGCCTGATGCAGAAAAAGACACGTCTAATTGAGAAGGTCGAGACGGTAGCTGTTCCGTCGATTCAAACTGAGTTTCTTCGCTAGAAACTTGATTGGTCATTTGATTTCCTTCCTCACTAGCCTGCTGAGAAACAGAGCTGGTTTCTGATGGCTGGGTCATTTTGTTTTGTGCATCTTGAACAAATCTGTGGCAGTAAATATCCACAGGCTTAGCAAATCCAGTCAATGTGTGTATGTTGTCAGCAGAAGGACTTTTCTTCAAAGAAGACTCGTGGCCTTTTCCAAGCCCACTGTCATGAGCAATAGTAACCTCTGAAGGAACATGAATGCTGATATCAGTGCTGCTAATAGACTGGGATCGACTGCCTAACCGAGGTGCCGAAGCAATAATACCACAACTAGGAAGAACATAGTCTATTGGCCCTACATTCTCTGAAGAGTTAGTTAGCTGCCTGTCTTCATCAGACTTGGAATTTGTAAGAAATTCATCAGAGTGATATGAGTCATTATCTGAAGAGATTTCCCCTTCTGACTCTGCCTGGGCTTTATTATCCATCACACTTGTGTTTTCCATGGTTTCAAGACTACTATCTGATTTCCAAAGATTTACTTTTAAGTTTGGTTTTAGAAAGTTAACTTTCATTTCAGGTTTTGTGAAGTTTCCTAGCTTTCGCAGATTGCCAATGTTTACATTGGATTTGGTCTGTTTCACTTTTTGATTTAGAGATGAAAATTTGCTCATTAAAAATTTTTTTCCCTGGGCCAAAGAGCCTTGGTTTTGAGATCTGATGCCAATGATGTCTTCATGAGGTTTACTGCTCTTCCTACAGATTAGAAAAGAAAAAAGTTAATTTCCCATGGAATCCAATATGACAGTTCCGATTATTAATGTAAGTGAAAACTCAAGTTGGCCTCAATTCCTTAAAAGTAGCATACTGCTTAATGACAAATCTGAATAACTTCTTTGACTTGATGCTACAGCATTAATGTCCAATACAAATATGTGGGCTAAATACAATTTTATATACAAAAATTTGTCATTTCAACACATAATTAGTATTAAAGAGATGATTAATCAGGTATCTTCATCTTTCTCAAACTTAAAGTCTTTGAAACAACAAATGAAGTATTTTATATTTCATAAAATACATATATTTCATAAAAGGGCAGAAGCCTTTGTTAAGTGACACGGATGAGTCACCTGCAGGCACTGAGAGGGAAGAGGTGGCACGCTATGTGACTTTAACCCCAGGTCAGCAAGCAGGCCACAGACATCTCCCGAGTGAGCGGTCTTCTCTCTCAAGCCGGACACACGGGGTACTGAAGAACCACCCTGGAGGAACACTACCTCCAGTCTCTATCCCACCTCCTGAAGCTCTTCATAGTAATTAGATGAGTTCTGTTCTCTTGGACCAGACCTTTTGTCTTTACAAATCATCACTTGTGATGGCACGCTTCCTTCAACTGTTCTCCCTGGCATTCAGAGAGGAGGGGAGGCCGGGGAGGAGGCAGGGAAGCCTAATGGTAGCCTCAACCTCTGTTTTTGCATTATTCTGAGAATCTTTCCCCAAAAACCTCACACCCCAAAATTCGAACTATTCACATTTCAAAACAGCCATATGTGGTGACTCACTACAATCTGGGGGAGCACAGATCTACTACATCCATGATCTAAACCACCAGCAAAGGAGACACTGACTATAAATGGATATTTACAGCATTTTAACTAAAGCTGATCTACACACATTGCACTTTGGTTGAATTCAGGCAGAGAAGAGGGGAAAGAGCTCCATTTCCTTATGCTTCCCGTGGGTTATCTGAATTTATTTGAGAAAACTTGGGACATTTAACATAAACAATCTGTGTTTTCTCCTTAGCCAGCCCTCCTGGTTGCTAAAAATGAGAAAAAAGGCAGTCCTATTTACAGCACATCTCAGTACACGAGTTCAACACTTGGTCATACAGGATCACTGGTCATGAGAATATTTCATAAAAATTATGTTAAAGAGTTATTAAATACAGTACTGCTTTTTTAAAAAGCTACTGAAATAGTTATTTCTAACAGAAGACTGAAAATTTTTATCTAGATGACCAGATGGTCCTCCTTTCTAGTGGAATTTGGAACTTAAAACCTGCTCATTAGATGGAAAAACCACAAATTTAAAATATAATTTGTTTATAGGCTTTCTTTTCCCAAATTAACCTAGTGTTTAAAATATACTGGCTGTTTATTTTCTCTAAAATGTTATTTAAATTTGAATGTTCCCTGTCAGGAGTTTTAAAACATATCACTTGTTTTAACAACAACAACAATAATAAAATTACTACTTTTTGATCCACAAAGATAGCCTTCCCCCTCTAAATTAATCAACACAGTATCATAATGTGATTTCTCTCCTTTTTGCAGAGACTTTAAAAGAAGTAAAACTTTATTTTCTCTGTAGAATAAAGACACTCTGTGCAAAGTGGTATACTTACCTCTCAAGCTTTTTCTCTATTATAGGTACATCTAATCCCATGGCTTGCTTGGTGATCTGCAGCATCTCCGCAATGCACTGAAGGGTATCTGAAACCCAAATGTAATTGCTTGCCACTTGAGCAAAAACATTTAAAAACTAGCAGTTCTAACTCAGAACTCAAAATGGGATTTTAATCTTATAATAAAAGCTTGTTATAATTTACAGAAACACACTACTTGTTCTTCACTCCCCTAATTCAAAATGTTCTAAAATGTTAACAGAAAACTAAATGAACAACAAAAGAACCAAATCAATTGGAATTAAAAGTTTATTCGGAAACTCACATCTGTCCAAACACTGTGCCAGACGCTGAGATAATAGGCACGAACAAGACAGGCGTTGTTCCTGACTTTTCCATGAGAGGCGTATGTGGTAGGAAAAGTCATCACACTCAAATGGCCAAGCACACTGAAGATTCCCATAATAGATCTTGCCCAAACTAATCAATTTGTGTCCCTGCACTGCCGGGAACAAAGCTGCTATTTCAAGATCTCAAATCACAAAGGTATTTTTCCTGATCACTCACTTGTATAATGGTATGTGCAGTCCCCAGCTGCACTTGGGCTTATAAAAGCAGATTAAGTTGTAACTGAATACTTTCACCTCTCTTACCCTTCCCATCCTCTTCTGGGTTGCGCATTACAGCTCTCAGTGTATGGAAATAGCCACTTGCTTCTTTATATCTGTAGTGCAGTCGCATGCAGGAGAACTTTGGCTTACCAAAAAGAGTGGGTTCAGGACCTAAGAACCCAAAAGAATATATGTTAATCTTTCACATAACATTAACTTTCTTCTGTATCTTCAAAATACTGATATTTTGATATTATCCAAATACTTCAAAATATTGATGATTGATTCATCAATTTAGCACTTTTTTTCATCTGAATAAGCACACACGTTTACCATGATGACTTGGTCTAATAAGACTATAAATAAAAACTCTTCAGTCTCAAATATTTAAACTTTCTAGACCCTAGGCTTAATCTTCACAGGACAAGTAATAAACAATTATTATTAGACTATATCCACCACTCATCTCTAAAACATAGAAGGGAATCTTAAGAAATGGACTACTTAGACTACTCCTTTCTGATTCCAGTAAGATGTTATTATACCAGTTGCTTAAATAACAACCCACTCTTGGAAGAAACAGTATTTGCTTTCTAGGACCTGGTTAGTATCTTAAAAATTTACCTATTTCTATTTTTTCCAGGTCTTCAAGACTCAGTCGTTGATACTGGTTTACTTTGTCAACTTCATCATCATAACTAGACAAAGGGAAAGGGAGTAAGAAGAGGATTAAAATCAAAAGCATATTTGGCTGGTCGGCTGAGGCATAATAGCAACAACCATTATGCAGGCAAAGTCTTCCACAACACAATACATTCTGGGGTAAAGAGTTAAATATTTAAAAAACTAGATGAAATTTTATATATATATATATATATATATAGTTCAATAGCTAAATGAAAATCAGTTTATAGATCTTACACTAAAGGAAATCACAAAGGAAAATTAAATTCAGTTTTATAAAAGCTCTTACAAAAACGAAAACCAACAAGCCTAAAACTTAACCTAAAAGGAAAGCAAAACAGATACTGAGCTACATATTCCTGATTTGGCAGGTAAATCTGATATCCAAAATAAAAAATGATCAGTGCCAACAGGCACCGGGGCCAAGGGCTGAAAAATGATAGCTCATACCAGACCAAGAAGTGACTGTGTATTTGAGAAAAATTATTCTGGTGAAGGCTATGAGGAAGTACTTGCATTTCTGCTAGTGGCATTGTTAACTGGGTGTCATTTCTAAGGCATAAAAAGTAGTAATTCATCATATCCTTATAATCAGAGAAGTGCATGTGAACACATACACAATTATCTGCACACAGCTGTCTCATTCCTCATAGCAAAAAAGATAAAAGTATGTTAATACCTAACAATGGGGAAACATTAACTATGGTATCGTAATAAAAAATCATGGTATATGGTCAATTACAATAAAAATATGTAGAATACATCAGAACTTGAGATCTATAGGAGATACTATCAAAAACTCAACACTATTATAAATAACTCTAAAATCACTTTTTCAAATTGATAAAAGTGATGTAACAATTATGTAAGATAAAGCAGTGAAATTTCTTAAAATATATAGCAAAACTAGATTCTTAACTTTTTGTGTTATAGAATCTAAAAAGGATATTTACTCGCATTAAAAGAGTAAAAGCTTTAAATCAATAAGCAACTTACTAGGCCACGTAGTACGCAGAGTTAGAAAGCAGTAACAGCACATCCACATCTCTGTGAGTAGCATCAATGAGGCTAAACAAACATGACACAAGGAATTAAATATTTTCATTTTCATCTACAGTTTTTCTATAGCAGATCCCCTTAATGATAAAGGGGATCTTTATCATGATCTTTATCACCTTATGGTGGGGGCTAGGATGGGGAGAAAAATATCAAGTAATCAATGAGTCCTACTTCTGAAGTTAAATGTACACAGTCTATCCATTTGGAGATTTAAAAAAACAAAATCAAACCAGGAACACAGTTTAGGTAGGTGGGGTAGGTGGAGGGAAGGACTGGAGTTGAGTAGCCAAGGAGAAGGGAGGGTTCAGGGAAAATAGGATAATGGTATGCGGGGAGGAGGGGGAATTGCATGATGGTGGAGGGGGCAAGGATTGTAAAGAAAGGAAAATATCAGACTGAGAAAAGAGAAATCTAGATCATCTCACATGGCCTAATCTTCAAGTTACACTGCACATTTACCATATGTTTATACTCATGCAGAAAGTATCCTTTGAAAGACTTTTACGTAAATATAACATTTATGTGCAAAAACGGAACCAAGCCCAAACTATCTTGCTTTTTTTTTTTTAAACTACAGATTAATTTACACAGCTTTTAGAGAATGAGTAAACATTTCCTTATTCTAAGTCCACTTTGCTGTATTTTATCTCCACTGTAAAGTCAAATACCAGTGTAAGGGTTAAAAACCGAGTACTGATGAACCATTAAACCAAATACTACTTTTTTTAAAAAGGTCAACATATGAAATCCACAAATACTCAACAGGTAACATGGGCAGAATCTGAACTCAACCTTTTAAATAAATATTCATCTACTATTAAAACAGCTTTCCAATCAAAAGATGAAAATTAATCTGCACACTTATATTGGTTCTCAAAATTCCACTGCTGGAGTAGATATTTCTATCTTAGAAATCTTAGAATTTCAGAGATATTTGAAAAACCTGACCAAATGCTACTGAAAAACAAATGGAAAACAATAGGGGGAAAAATGACTAGTAGATGGAATTTAAGTAAAGTCACGTACATAATCTGCCTAAGAATGAGGTCACTGTTTAACAGGTACTGCAGAGAAAATTTCACCAAGATCTTAAATTGCAGTATTTTACATCAGGGGCATCTTGCTGCACCATAACTAGAACAATTTTAATCTAAAATAACAAACTGACCTCAATTTTCACCAAAAACATGCCCCCCAAATACAACTAATTAGATTGAAGAAGTCAGAACCCAATTAATACACAGATTGATCCAAAATACGAGCAATAACTAACCAACCAACCGGAAAGAGAAAACCATCTATTCTACGATCTCGGCAACCTCACCGAGAATACCGTAGACGAACACTGTAACATACAATTTAGTTTTGCGCGTTGGTGCTTACCTGCACTCTTAAAACTGTCACTTGAGCCAAGCCATAAAAATTACGTCACGACACGTAGTTTAATATGAAAAAAAATTTCTACACCTACTAAGTAGTGCTACTTTATCATAGCTTCTATTTTGACACGAATATTTACATTGGTCAAACATGATCTCAGTCAAAAGCATTACGTCCAGAAAGAAAAAGCACTTGGCACGTCACAGGCAATCAAGAAAGAAGTCAGCCCTCCCCCCACCCGCATTTTTACTTAAGTATAAGCTGCAGTGAATACTTAATTTCCCTCCCCACCACCCTCTGCCCCACTTAAACAGAAATAAAACCTAACCCCCATTTTTTTTTTAAACACAAAGAAAACCCCTTTTGGTACTCCCCCACCCCTCGCCTGCAGCTTGGAGGGAAGGGCTGCTACTCGTTTTTCTCTTCCCGCCAGTCAGGCATGCCCTCCTTCCACACGATGAACACAAACACCGCCAGCACCACATGCAGCCCCACCACCGCGACAATGGTTGCGTAAAAGCCACTGTCATCGGGGGACATTAACAGGAGGCTTTGGAAAAGCAGCAATTTGCAGGAAAAATACAACCCCACAGGAACTTTAACCATCAGTCCTGCAAAAAGGAGAAAAATCTTGAAAGTGGTCGCCAGGCTGCCGCCTTCGGGCTTGGGCTCGGCAGCGTTGCCGGCGGCATTGCCTGTGGCGTTCGCCTGCCGCTGAGCGGTTGGAGGAGGCCGGTGGGAGCGCGGCATCTGGTCGATCAGTCAGTCCGTCAGTCCGTCCGTCAAGTAGTCGAAGCTCAGTTAGAGCCACCTGTGCCAAACCTTACGCCTGCAGCCACTGCGGCAACTGCACCGCGGCCGTGCCAAGTCCAGCCCCCAAATACAGCGCACTTCCGCCGCCCACGCTCGCCGCGGTGCGCGCCCAGTGCGCAGGCGCAGCCCATCCAGCACCGCCTACATCAAGAGGAGGGTGCGGCCCCCGATCCCGGAGGGATGCTGAGGTGGGCTCAGCCCTGGCCCGGGTCCGGGGAGAGTGCATGCACAAACACCTTGGTGAAGAGCCGTCCCTCCCGCCCGGAGGGCCACTGGCGCGGGCCTGCGGCACCGTGACTAAGCGCCTGCCCGCACTGCCGCGCGCCTGAGAGAGGTTGCCGCGTGCCTTGTGAGTCCGCTAGTACGAGTACCAGTAGTCAGCTGCTCTCGGTGTAAGAAAAAGCGAGTCCGAGTTGGACCAAATAAAGAGGGGGCTTTGTGCAGATGCTGAAGGGCACCTGGACGGTCCCCCGATTTCCTGTCACATTAAATATTCCCCCAGCCACAAGTGCACCACCCGGCGCTTAGGGGCTGTCACTCGAGTCAGCTCTGGCCGCGGGACGACCAGGAGGTGTGATCTGTGTACGCCAGCGGCTGTCTGTAGGGAATTAACTGAGCTGTGCTCGGGGGTTTAACATAAAAAGGCCCGAGGGTGGGCTCC
Source organism: Bos grunniens (assembly GCF_055505025.1). Taxonomy (NCBI): domain Eukaryota; kingdom Metazoa; phylum Chordata; class Mammalia; order Artiodactyla; family Bovidae; genus Bos; species Bos grunniens. The sequence continues at coordinate 39,677,119 of NC_141190.1, read as the reverse complement.
AGGTGGCTGGACAGTTCCAACTGGAGCCCTGGGAGATCAAGGAAAAGGGAAGGGCAGCCATTCTTGCTGCCTGCGCAATACTGAGCATTTGTAAACAGCTCGCCGTAACTTTTTCTGCCATGTTTAAAATTAAACAGGACCATAACTGCAGTGAAGTCAGTGAGGCACTGGTTTCTGGCGCAAAATTTATGGGGGTGCCAAAAAAAAAGCCTGACATCAACGAAAGTTTTTAATGCCGTATTTTTTAAAAGTCAAAATTAATGCAAATATACCATGATAAACAAAACATCCAACATGTCAAATAAAGATAGGATCCGACTCTGCAAACTGTCCAATCCCGTCTCACTTGCCTCACCCTAATCCCAGCTCCGTTCCTATAAAGCTTTATTGACAAAAACATGTGGCCCAACTTAACAACAAAAAAACAACCCAGTTTTTTAAATGAGCAAAGGATTTGAATAGACATTTTTCTGAGGAAGACATAAATATCCAACAAACCCAAGAAAAAATCTTCAACATCATTTGTCATGAGGGAAATGCAAATCAAAACCGAAATGTGACAGTACTTCACATCCACTAGGATGATGACAATAAAAAAAATGGGGAAAAAAAGTGTGGGTGAGGACATGGAAAAACTGGAACCCTCCCACATTACTTGTGGAAATGTGAAATGGTGCAGCCACCAAAGAAAATAGTTCGGTGGTGTTTTGAAAGTTAAGCACAGTAGCCTGGCAATCTCCTCTCCTAGGTATATACCCAAAAGAAAAATGGGTGTTCAAACAAAAACTTGTTTATAAGTATTCACAGCATCACTGTTTGCAACAGAAGAGCCAGAAGGTGGAAACATAAATGCCCAAAAGAAGAGTAAAAAAAGAAAATATGGTCTAGACATACAATGAAATACTATTCAGCCATGAAAAGGAGTGAAGTTCTGCTACATGGCACAATACCCATGAACCATGAAACATTATGCTAAGTGAATGAAGCCAGTCACAAAGGCCACATATTACATGATTACGTTTATATGAAGTGTCCAGAATGCACATATCCAGAGAGATAAAAGTAGATTAGTGGTTGTTTAGGGGGTGAGGCTGGGGATAGAGTACAAGGATTCTCTTTGTGGTGATAAAAATGTTCTAAAACTGACCAAAATGATAGTCTTACAATACTGAGCATATTCTAAAACCCACCCAATTATATACTTAAAATGGATGAAATGTATGCTATAAGAATTACATCTCAGTAAAGATATTTTGGGGCTTTCTGGGTGGCAGCCGTGGTAAAGAACCCCCCTGCCACTGCAGGAGACATAAGAGACACAAGTTCAATCCCCGGGTCAAGAAGATCCCCTGGAGGAGGGCATGGCAAACCACCCTAGTATTCTTGCCTGGAGAATCCCATGGACAGAGGAGCCTGGCAGGCTACAGTCCACGGGGTCGCAGAGTCAGACATGACTGAAGCAACTTCACACACATACACATGTTTTTAAAAACCATACATGCAGCTGGAGGCAGACAGGTGCCAACTGCCGCACCCCCAAGCCTGAGGGACTGAGGCCATCACACGCTGTCCAGGATCTGAGCCTGCAAAGCCACTCCCAGAGCTACTCTTGCTGTCCTCAACCAGGGGGTACCTGTTCTGGGTCCACACCTCTGGCTCAGTAGACAGACTGTACAAAGGCTCTCTAGCAACCTCAGATAGCCCAACGGCAGGTTTCCAAACATCTCCCTTCAAGAGAAAAGGAAAGCTATCCACCATCCAGAAAATCTTTAAGCCTTGCAAATGATAAATACCAGTAGCAAATTTAAAGAAATTTTAGCAGTAATAGAAAGGATGATAACCACAAAGCATCTCTCATAAGAAGGACAGTTCTTAAAGAACTAATCAAAATGGCAATATAGGGACTTCCCTGGTAGTCTAGTGGTTACAAATCTGCTTTGCATTGTGGAGAATACAGGTTCGATCCCTGGTCAGGCAACTAAGCCCTCACTCTACAACTAGAGAGTCCACGTGCTACAACAAAAGCTCCCATGTGACACAATGAAGAACCCATGTGTGGCAACTAAGGCCCAAGGCAGCCTGATAAATATCCGACAACAACAACAAAAAAGATGGAGGCATATAATTAACTTTGGAAATCCAAATGGGCAGAAAACCTCATCTCTTATGGATCCCAAAATTGCATCCATACATACAGTACTGACTATCAAAGTGAAATAATCCATGAACTTGAAATCATGGAAGGACTCCTTATGAACCTACGGTCAGTATCGTTTTTTATTCATTATCATATATGTAAATACTCCCTTGCATTCTGTTGTTCTTGCAAGCTTGTTTTATGCCCCTTTTATTAAAAAACATATGAAATGTAAAAGAAGATAAAATCTAAATAGAGCCTTTTACTCTTAAAGCTTGATTTAGAATTTTCTGAATTGTTTCTGATTCATAATATTGAAAATTATAATTTTAGATTTTAGCCTGAAAGCAAGCAATCTGGTGGATAAATTTGGATCCTGCCATTCAGCTGATATTTTAAAGAACCACTTGAAAGTGGATGGTTTTTGTTTAAAAAAGAATGTTGAGTATTAGTTGGCCTATTTATTTTATGAAAGACCAGGACCACTTAACAACCCATCAAGGTAACTAGCATCATTAAACCTCCTGGTGCACGTGGTTCTGTGCATTAATACAATAAACCTAGCTTCTGGGGCATGGGTTGGGGCTGGGGGCAGGGGAGGACCCATGAAACAAGCTTTGAATTATAGTTTCACAATTTGGGTTTTATCATATTTTACCTCATTACTGAGTTTTTCGTGCCCCTTTAATTTTACAGCCGAAGTTGAATGCCTTGTCAGCTTGCCTTAGTACCAACCATGTATTTGAGAACTGCCATGCACTTTGCATCCATGCCCCACAGCTTTATGGACAACTGCTAGCAATAATTAGGACAGCTTAACATCAGAAATTTAAGCACATTAGTCACCAGGACATCACTCCAACTTACCTGGGGTCGCAGTCAATAAGGGCCCAGCCACCATGGAACTTTTCATTATCAGGCAGTAGTAACTTCATGTAACTCTGTAAGAGTTGGCTAATTAGTTCCTGGTGGCTTCTCTGATTTTCCTTATGCAAAGCTTCATGCTCTTTTTCCTTGGTAAATATGGAATAAAGATCTTCTGTCACTGGAATGCCTTGCATCAAATCTAGAGTAGAAAGTATTGATATCTATCATCTTCTTAGTTTACTAATACATTTTTTTAAAAGCAAAAGAGAATACAAGGCCTAAAACAATAAGACTCTCATTTTTAAAAACAGGCATAAATCTTTGTGACCTTGCACTAGGCATGTTTTGTTTTGTTTTTTTTTTCCCATATGGAACTAAAGTCACAAGCAACAAAAAGACAAACTGGACACCATCAAAATCAGAAACTTTTGTGTTTCAAAGGAAAATGCCATGAAAGTTAAAAGGCAACCCATAGAGTAGAAGTGAATATTTAAAAATCATCTATAAGGGACCTGTATCCACAAATATATAAAGAATTCCTGAAAGTGAAAGTTAGTTGCAGTCATGTCTGACTCTCTGCGATCCCAGGGACTGTAGCCCATCAGGCTCCTCTGTCCATGGGATTCTCCAGGCAAGATAACTGGAGTGGGTTGCCATTTCCTTCTCCAGGGGATCTTCCCCACCCAGGGATCGAACCCAGGTCTCTTGCATTGCAGGCAGATTCTTTACCAACTGAGCTACTAGGAAAGCCCTACAACTCAATAATAAAAGAATTATTATTAATTATTATCAATAATAAAAGAATTCCTACAACTCAATAATAAAAAGACAAATAAGCCAATTTTCAATTGAGCAAAGAAACTGAACAGACAAGTTAACTTCTTCCTGGTGTAGGATGCAGCTCAAGGCTTACTAACAAAATCCTTGTAATCCCACTCCTTACACGCATTTGGGACAGTGAGACTTCTGGGAGAGAACTGCCAGCCACTGGCCTTTTATGGAGAAGCAGTGAACCCAGACTGCTACTAGCCCGTCTCTCTCAAACTTGGAAGAGATTTAGCTTCAGGGTTAGGATGAAGCTGATATTTTTGATGGTCAAAATGAGAAAGGAACAGAATCTGGGTCCTCAGTGACCTAACTGAATTGCTAGATCAACCAACAGAAAAAAATGTATCAATTTTTCCTTTAAAAAACTGCTAAAATCCAATTTTCCTATCAGTACATACCATATCTGTGGCAAATGAACCAAACTTAATTACATCAGACTTCTCAAATTCCTAAATTGCCTATGTGTGGGCCCTACTATTTCATATATAATAAATAATCAGGTTAAGAAAATAGGATTTTAAAAATATTCCTAGAGACCATATGACAATGTTATGTTTGGTTCTAATCCAGAATACTCTACATTTACGTTAATCCTAAAAGGTAATACTTGCATGGAAATTAAATTTAAAGTCACATTTTAAAAAAATATGCTGTGGGATGAATGCCACTGGGCAATTCACCCTCCATTTTTTCTCTTAAATAATGATAAGAATTGGTTAGGATAGTCTGATATCCTAACACCCTGTTAAATCATGCTTATAAGGAAGGATAGTGTATTTGTCCACAGCAAGAACACATGATAAACATCAGACAAAGAAAGAAAATCATTTTGTTTTATCTCTCAGGCTTGAGTAATAGGAAAACAGAATATTGAGTTTTTACTTGATGAGGTTTTAGGGCACCATATTCCATAATCCAGGAGCCTCAACCTTGCCTTCTGTTACATAAATAACAAACTGACAAATATGTAAGAAAGTGAGCAGTTTCTTTTGCTGCTCCAAGCCTAAAAAATTTGTCAGATTCTAATCTTGTAAAAATTTGATTTATCGGGTAAGATGTTCAATGTAGAAACACAAGTGTATTATAAAACATATGGATTATGTTAATGAAGTTGGTTACTGTAAAATGTTAGTCACAGAAAGTATAACAAATTTTAAAGACATCTGTGTTCCTTACCTATAACAGCTTGCCTGTAAGCATCCTTAAATCGGTTCAGGTAATACCTATTTGCCGAGTTAACACCATCTTTCATAACTCCTGCTAACTTCCTTTCTCCTGTCCTTGTAAAGTCACCCTGTCAATAAAAAAGTCACTTTGACACCAAACACAAAAATGTTCCTGAAGTCAGTAGGCTTTTGATTCAAGACTGGAATTCTACAGGCTTTTACAATTTCCAAATAATGTAATTAAAATATCTACTAGTATTTGACCCAGATCCAAGCATGTCAAATAACTAAACACGCTATTGGTGTTATCCACCTTCACAGTTAGATGGTGCTTTAAGGTAAAGCCATTCTTGGCAGTCTGTAGAATATCTAGAACTTATAGGTCAAAACTTATATATAACAAAACAAAAAGATTTTCAAGCCTCCAATTGGTATGATATTCAAAACACACAAATATCTGATGTGGGAAAATGTGGACAGTTCCCTAGAGCTTATTACAACCATATTTAACCTGTGTATGTGGTTGTGTGTATATACAGACAGAGCAGAGGTTTCCATACCTTGCTGCACATTACAATCCCTGTAGAATGATCCAGTGAAGATTTAATTGTTTTGTTTCTCTTGGTTTTCACAACAAAGATGTCAGAGCAAGTCCCTAGAGAGGTAGGGAAAGCACAGTCTCTTTTTTCCCCCATCCCAATCCCACTATTTTCATCCAAGGCAATCTTAGAAATAGGCCCTATCCTAAAATTGACAATTTAGGAAGAACATGTTGCCAATTAGGTCATTCACAGAAAATATTAATTTAGCAACAGGAATCTATTATGGAAAAGAGAGACATGAATGCTGCATCCAAAGAAGTTTAATATCAATGGAAAAAAGTATTCCTCTTTGTCCAGCTTTGTATAATTAAAAAGTACCCCTGCATAAGTTTAAGGTGTACAATATGATATTTTGTGTGTGTATATAGTATTGTTAATTATAGTCACCATGCTGTACTTTAGATCCCCAGAACTTAGAAGTGAAAGTTTGTACTCTGACCAGTCTCTCCCCATTTACCCCATCCTCTGGTAACCATCAGTCTCAGTGTTTCTGTGAGTCTGACTTTTTAAAATTCCACATACAAGTGAGATCATGCATTATTTTTATTTATTTTGGCTATGCTGCGTCTTCATTGCTGCACGCAGGCTTTCTAGAGTTTCTGTGCAGACTTCCCTTGTTGCAGAGCATGGGCTCCAGGGGCCAGTGTCAGTAGTTGAGGCACACGGGCTTAGATGCTTCATGGCCTGTGGGATTTTCCTGGACCAAGAATTGAACCCATGTCCCTTGCATTGACTGGCAGGCAGATTCTTAACCACTGGACCACCAGGGAAGTTCAGAGATCATGCATTACTTACTTGTCTTTCTCTGTTTGCCTGATTTCACTTTTTCACTTAACATAATACCCTCAAGGTTCATCCATGTTGCTAAAAATGTCAGGATTTCCTTCTTTTAAATAAATAAACTACTTATTTATTTATTTCTGGCTGCGCTAGGTCTACATTGCTGTGTGCAGGCTTCCCGTTGCAGTGGTTCTCTTGTTGTGGAGCATGGGCTCTAGGCACCTGGGCTTCAGTAGATGCGATTCACAGGCTCTACCGAGTGGGTTCTGGAGTTGTGGCAAATGGGCTTGGTTCCTCCTTGGCAGGTGGGATCTTCTTGGACCAGGATCAAACTTGTATGCTTTGCACTGGCAAGCAGACTCCCTACCACTGGACCCCCAGAGAAATCCCAGGACTTTCTTCCTTTTATGACTGAATATTCCATTTTATATATATATATATAAAACTTTGTATGGCTGCTTCCCTTGTCAACATATTCTTTAGCCATTCATTTGGCATCAGACACTTAGGTTCTTCCCAGATCTTGACTACTATGAATAATGCTACAATGAACACAAAAGTACAGGTATTTCTTCCAGATATTGATGTCATTTTCTCTGGATACATATTTATAAAATAGGGTTGCTGGATCATATGGTAGTTCCATTTTTAATGTTTTGAGGAACTTCCTTACCATTTCCCATAATGGCTTTGCCAATTCACATTCCCACCAACAATGCACAAGGGTGAGCTTTTCTGCCAACCTTGTTATCTCGTGTCTTTTAGATAACAGCCATCCCAACAGGTGATAGCTCATTGTGGTTTTGATTTGCATTTCCCTGAGGACTGCTGACATTGAGCACCTTTTTATGTACCTGCTGGCCATTTGTATATCTTCTTTGGAAAAATGTTCAAATCCTTTGCCCATTTTAAAATCAGTTGTTTTTTTTTTTTTGCTATTGAGTGGCATTACTTCTTTACATATTTTGGATATTAACCCTTTCTCAGACATATGGTTTGCAAATATTTTCCCCCATTCCATGAGCTGTCTTTTCATTCTGTTGATTACTTATTTTGCTATGCAAAACATTTTTCGTTTGATGTTGTCCCACTTGTTTATTTTCACTTTTCTTCTTGTGCTTTTGGTGTCAGTCAAAAAAATTATTGCTAAGACCAATGTCATGAAATGTTTTCCTATGTTTTCTTGTAGGAGTAAAGTTTCAGGTCTTACATTTAAGTCTTTAACCTATTTCAATTCAATTTTTGTGAATGGTGTCCAGTTTAATTATTGTGCATGTGAATATTTCAGTTTCCCAACAGCATTTAGTGAAGAGACTATCATTTCCCTATTGACTATTCTTGGCTCCCTTGTCAAATTACCAGTTGACTGTACACATGCAGGTTTATTTCTGGGCTCTCGGTTCTATTCCATTGGTCTCTGTGCCTGTTTTTACGCCAGTACTATACTGTGTTGATTACTACAACTTGGCAATATAGTTTGAAATCAGAAGTAGGATGCATCCAGTTTTGTTCTTTCTCAAGACTGCTTTGGCTGTTAGGGGTCTTATGTGTTGCCAAATGAATTTTAGTACTGTTTTTTCTATTCTAGTAGAAAATGCCAATGGAATTTTGATAGATTACACTGAATCTGAAGACAGCTTTGGGTAATATTTTAATACTAATTTTTCTAAGCCATCAACCTGGGCTATCTTCCACTTATTTGTGCTTTCAATTTCTTTTATCAAGGTCTTAGTTTTTAGTGTACAGATCTTTTACCTTCTTGTTTAAATTTATTCCTTAGTATTTTATTGTTTTTGATGCTATTATAAATGGGATTGTTTTATTTCTTTTTTAGATAATCTCTATTAGTATATAGAAATAACCGATTTTCATAGGTTGATTTTGTATCCTGCAACTTCACTGAATTAATTTATTAGTTCTAACAGTTTTCTGATGGAGTCTTTAGGATTTTATTCAGAATTTGTTATAACAAATATTCTGGGGTGAACTATTTACCTTGAAGGAAAATAACTATAAACCTAATTTAAACTAATTCAACCACTTCCTATTGCCAAGAGACGGAGTATCTAGTAACCAGTGACTGTATTTTACATTTACATTAAATTCTGTGAAGATCAGCTTGGTAGGATCCTCAAAGGACTTTATGTAAAACAATCACAAAAAGATAATATTTCTTCACCATTTACCGTGTGTCAGGGAACAATCTAAGCTCTAACGTATTAGCTCGTATAATCCCACACCACTTTTTTTGAAGTGGGCCTAGAATTATTCCTGTTTTATAAAAGAAGAGACAGGCACAGAGAATTTAAGTGACTTGCCCACAGTCACAGAGCTAGCAAAAGGCAGGGTTGGGATTCAAAATTAGAGGAGGCAAATTATACTAGGGATCCAAATTGCACCAACCGACACGTTTTATTTTGTCTATATAAAGTTTTAAAAACAAGCTATTACATATAAAATTGTAGTTTTCCAAACTCCCTTGAGAACTGGGAGCTCCAGCAACACTGGGCCTCTAGCCCCATTAGGAAGTAGCAGAGCAGCACCTTCCTGAGTCATCGTATGCTCTTTCTCAGGTACACATCGCCCATCTCTCCCTTTAAGCTAACGAGTGGCCAGTTCAAGTCACACAACTTGGTACCTGCAGGAATTTGGAAGTGTGACCCCTGCCTTACCCAAACATTCCAGAGTCAACTATGTAGACCTACCATCTGAAACCCACATGCTTTTTTCTCAAAAACCAAGTTGGTTTTAAACCACACCCTGCGTCCCCCAGATGCTGGCTATAGACACTTACCTTCAGAGCAGCTGTCCCAGCATACTGTCTGCTAATGGAGTCACCATTGTTGGCCCACATTATCTGATAAATCCGATTGCATTTCACTGGTAATGGCTGCTCCGGGGGCATCACACCTAATTTTTTCAGCTAAAATGAATGCATTGGTAGATTAACTGCAGATAAGCCAGGAAACCATAGTATAAAACATATACTGCAGAGAAAAGGAAGCATATGCACGTACAATTTAGGACCCTTCAAGAAATGTTTGCAGACTTTTTTCAAAGTTAAGTACCACTTGAGAGACAGCTTTATGAACTGCTACATCTGAATAAATAGAATAAAACATTCATACTGTTCTGGTGTCATTTTTAATGTATATACTCATACTATTTTATCTTTCTTTTAAATTTGGCTACGAAGTAAAGCTATCAAAAAAATCATATAGAAACAACAATAACATAAATAGTAGCACAGCAGTAAGTGCTCAGTAAAGGTTAAGTCTGGTGCCATATGCTAAGAGCTTTCTAAAATAAATGATCTTTTATTCCTCATAACAAGTCTATGCAATCAATACTCTTTAGTACGCTCATTTTTGGATGTATCCTTTTTAGTATCCTGTCTAAACTATCTAGACTATCCTGTCTAGACTATCCATTTTAGTATCCTCATTTATGGATGAAAAGAAAGAAGTTTGGAGAGGCTCAGTTTTTTGCATGGGGTCAAAACACCTAGTATGTGGTAGGGCCAGGGCTTCATCACCAAAGCCTAGCTGCTTCAATGCAACAGTAGAAGACTTCCTCTAAGGACAGTCACAAGGCTCGATTCAGGAAAACAAAACAAAACACCATGCAAGGAATATCAACCTTAGGAATTCATTACCCAGGTGTTGGAAGGATGAAAGCTCTAAAAGGAGACACAGAGGTAAGAGATGTAATAACTACAGGAAACAGGTGCCACCAGGAGGGTTGGGGCACAAAGGGAAGAGGCTGGTTCTGTGATGCCAAAGGACCCAGAGCCCCAGAGAGGGTACTGATGATGGGAATATTACACAGGTGAACAAACTTGTCCCTTTGTCCTCCTTCAGCCTCACAGTCTTCTTAGAAATGAATATTTACAATCCAGTGGACTCCAAATTACCTGTTGTTCCATGACCACTCGTGCAATGGCAGCTTGGACCACATTGGTGCGATCCAGGCAGTCCATGCAATTAACTCGAAAAATCCCTTCTTGTTTACATATTACTCCAGCTTGATCAACCCTTTTCAAAAACAGTATAGAATTACTTTACAAAGGAAATACTTAAAAAGTTTTCAAAACCCACAATTCTTTACAGTATAATGATAACAACAGCAACATTGGTTATCTATTTGCTTGGAATATCATGTGGCAGGCATTACTGAGACCTTTGTAAACATTATTATTAATTTATACAACAACCTGACAAGGAAAATATTACCCTCATTTTGAAAAAAAAAAACAATTGAGATGCAGAGTGACTTTCCTGAGTCACACAATTACTAGGCAGAGCTGACACAACCCCAGCTATGCTTATCTACACATTCAAAACCAGAAGGCATTTTAAAACAACATCCTGTTCCCTGCTTTTTGACTTCAAGCAGAAATGCATCTAAATGAGCTTGTACAGACTAATTCACTCTACCACCCGGGGTGGAATCATGACGCTTGCCTCACTCATCTAATTCGTCTGGCCACCTGTGGCCTTAAAATCTAATCAAATGTTCTCTTCTGTCCTTTAAGCCAATTTCTCCTTCCTACTTCTCCCTCCTATAGTCTGAGAATTATCTTTCTTCTCCAGCAATTTTTAAATGTCTCAAAACTGAGACCAAATACCTCTAAGCGTTCCTTCCCATGTTAGGGACCAAGAAGAAATGTAGAGGACAGAGTATTAGAAGGAATTAAAGAACAGTCATAGAGCACTTTGCTCCATTTTGCTAATCATCTGACACCTTCTTCCTGTTCAAAGCTAACAATGCCTAACGACTAATACTTTTGAAAAGGAGAATAGGAATCTGGGGTTGAAACAAGAAAAACAAAAAGTCTTTTCCAGCCTGCTATTATTTTAACGCTTACTGGTACTAGACAAAAAACATATGATCTGACAGACCAAGAGTTTGTCAAACTGATTTCTTATGAAATACCTACCAACACCACTTCATGTCAAGAATAATGTCATGAATGGCATCTGTTAGTGTTTGGACATTCTCAAACTTCATTCCTCGGCTAAAATATATGCCAAAAGAAAGAAAAACATCTTTAAGAATATTTTTTAAGCTTAAGATATGATATCTAAGATTGCTTGGAAAAATTAAAATTATTACTGTAAATATGAGATTAATACTACTTTAAATTATATGGGAAATTATATAAATATTTACAAGTAATCTGCATTATGAAAGAAAATATGCTTAAGAATACACTGAAACACATCACAGTGGCTGGAAGCTTCTTTCCCCACCAAAGTTTTCAATACCTAGGTAAATGAACCAACACTAGAGCCAGGCTTATGACAAAAGAAATGTGCTTTCAGAATACACACAAGTTAAAATTACCATCAAAATGATCATTGTTTTCCAGATAACTAGTGAACTTATCCCAAGGGAGAGCATTATTACTAACAGAGTGTGAAGACGAGCCAGCAGGATAAGTTTTAAGTAAGGGAATGCTATTACTCCTGCCAGGCTCAAACTCAAGCAGAAAGAAAAAGCTCCATTAATTAAGTGAAGGATAAAAGGAACTCTAAATCTTGAAGTCATTTTGGAACAAAAAGACTGAATATTTCAGGAAGAATTAACTTTTTTAGGCAAAATAAAACAAATATGGAAATGGAACTAAGAAATGATCGTCTTCTTTCTAACAATGAGAACAAGATTTCCTTCCCAATAAGAAAAGAGAAGAAAAACTAAGGTCTCTGTGGCAGCAACTACTACAAATACTGGACCTGATCAAAACTCATCTCAGGAAGCAATCTTTTTTTTTTCTCTTTTTTTTAAATTATGAAAATATGATAACACATTTACAGGAGACTTGGAAAATACAGAACAAAGTTACATAGTTCTACTATACTTTACAATTCTTTTAAGTAGAGAAATTAAGATTTATATTTGGAGTTTCAATGTCAAACTCTCAAAAATTAATAGAATGAATAGACAGAAAAGTAGAAGGATACAGTTGACCTGAAAAGCACTATGAACCAATTTAACATAATTAAGATTTATACAATTTTTCAGGAAGCCATCTTACCAGTGCTCATGGAAATCAAATGAAACATAGGTGAGGTGTGAGTTGTTAAAGAGCAACACTTGTTTCAGGTAAGCATCACCAATTATTTTCTCTCTTCCTGCCTGGTCTACCAAATTAATAATAACCTGTGAGAGTGGGGGAAAAGAAAAAGTTCAGTTAATCAGATCTGAGACTCATGTTTTCACTGAATCTATTTAGAGTTATGTTTTAGAAATATTTTGTACCCAGACTTAGAAATTAATCCACTCAAGCATCAGTTTTTTCCCCTATAAAATTAGATTTTCATTTGTTACACTTTTTTAGGTTTATAAGAATTTACATCAATGGCAAGAATAATTTTACACATTATACATGTGCAATAACCTATTAGAATACATAATGAAAACAAGTTCCTTTATGATATTTTAAATCTCTAGAATAATTTTTAAAGAAATATACAAGACCTACATGTTAGACACTACGAAACGTTGCTGAAACACATAAAGGAAAACCTGAGTAAATGGAGAGAGACACCATGGTGCTGGATGGCAAGACTCAATACTGTAAAGATGTCAGGGCTCCCCGGGTTAATCTACACACTCAACAATTCCAGTCAAAATTCAAACAGGGTCTTTGTACAGACTTGGCAAGTTAATTCTAAAGTTTTTCTGGAAAAGTGAATAATATGGGGAAATTTGTGAAAAACAATAAAGAACTTGTCCCACTGAAGAGCAAAACATAGGTTAAATCTAGTGATTAAAACTATGGTATGTGTGCAGAAAAATGAACAACTCAACAGAACAAGACAGATGGCCAAGACAGACCTATGAACACTGAGGAATCTAAACTACAATGATATTATTCTCAGAGAATATGGACTATACTATACACAGACTGTACTGCAGATACTGTATATTACTATACTGTAATATACTATAGTAGCATACTATAAATGATATTGGGATAACTGTCTATTTACATGGGGGGACTTAAGTTAGCCCCTTCGTTATATATAAAAGAAATTCTAGATGCATTAATGATCTAAATATTTTTTCTTCAAGTTATAAAAAAGCAAGAAGAATGTTGGCATGATTTTTCCCTAATTGTAGGATGTCACAGGACTTTCCAAGCATAATAAAAACCAGAGAGCATAAAGAAAAAGATGGACAGATGCGACAACATGAACATTTAAAACCTTTGTGTACCAAATGACAGTATAAGCAAACATTAAGAAAAACAGACGACTACCTAGGGGAATTATACCTGCAACACAAAACCATTAAAATACAGAGTGCTATAAATTCAGTAAGAAAATACAGGTAAAGGATTCAGAAGATATTCAGAAGAGAAAATAGACAAATAGCCAATATACATGAGATTTGCAACTTTGTTAAAAATGATACATAAATTTTAAAACAGAAAATCAGTTTTAATCTATAGACAGGCAAAAACCGAATACTAAATATGAACAGCATGGTGAATATGTGGAGAAATGGATACCGGCTCTCGCTGCTAAGAGTATAAACTGGAATGATCTTTTTGGAAGCAACTGAGTGGTGGGTATCAACCTAAAGTTAATCTAATGTGTGATCCCTTAGACTGCAAGGAGATCAAACCAGTCAATCGTAAAGGAAATCAGTCCTGAACATTCATTGGAAGGACTGATGCTGAAGCTCCAATACTCTGGCTGCCTGATACAAAGAACTGACTCATAGGAAAATACCCTGATGCTGGGAAAGACTGAAGACAGGAGGAGAAGGGGACGACAGAGGATGAGATGGTTTGATGGCATTACCAACTTGATGTACATGAGTTTGAGCAAGCTCCGGGAGTTGGTGATGGACAGGGACGCCTGGCATACTGCAGTCTATGGGGTCGCAAAGAGTCAGACACAACTGAGCGACTGAACTGAATGTTTGATCCAGCCATATCACTTCTAGAAATTTAGTCTATACAGCACACACATATTTTAAAACGTGTAAAAGGTGTTCTCTGGGGAATTTTAGAATAGCAAGCAGAAACTATATCCTAAAGGTCCACCAGTGGAGAAGTGGTTGAATAACAGCTATCAGCTACTATGTGAAAATAGTTGCAGAACAGTGTATATGGTATAGCTTATAGCCTTCTTTTGACTTAAATTTTGAATGCATATATATGCATATGTCAAGATGTTTCTTTGCTGCAAATAACAAATCCCTGACTCAAATCTCAGGACAGAGTCTGTTTTGAACCTCAGAAGTCTGGAGGTTGCATGGTTCTGGAACTGCTTTATTCAGTAGTTACCAATACCAGCTCTTTTGTTCTACCATCTTTCACATATTGATCAATCCTCAAGCTAATGAACTAGCCTGGTTAAAGTTGCAGCAGTTACCAGTCAAATCCAGACACAACCACTACAGAAGGACTGTGGGTTCCTGCATCTCTTTTTATTAGAGCAGGAAATCTTGCCTGGAGCCTCCCAACAGACTTCTCTTCACATCAGACCTCATTGGTCAAAGTGCCAAAAACATACATTGGCCCACACCTATACCAACCACAGGCAAGAGCAACAGTTCTGACACCATGACTGAGTCAGACCAACCACAGGACTACCTCCCAGGACAATTACCCAAGAGATGAGGCTGGATAAAAGCATATCTTTGGGGTACCGTTAGAAAGGAACAGGTGACTGCTAATACCTATGCCCGTAAATTTGATGTGTACAAACAGGTCGTGAAAGTCAGCAGGAAGCAGGAAGGGTGGTCAAGAGGTTATTTCTTCTACTTTCTTTACATACCTCAGTATTACTTCAATTTTTATAACAATTAGCTGTTACCACTGTAAGTAGGTGATACTACTTATTGGCTCTGTTGAGCTTAGTCGTGTCTGACTCTTAGCCCCATGGACTGTAGTCTGCCAAGCTCCCCTGTCCATGGAATTTTCCAGGCAAGAATACTGGAGTGTGTTGCCATTTCCTCCTCCAGGGGATTTTTTTGGAACTTGACTCAGAGATCAAACCCACATCTCTTGTGTCTCCTGCATTGGCAGGGGGTTCTTTACCACTAGAGCCTGCTGCTGCTGCTGCTGCTGCTGCTAAGTCGCTTCAGTCGTGTCCGACTCTGTGCGACCCCATAGATGGCAGCCCACCAGGCTCCTCCATCCCTAGGATTCTCCAGGCAAGAACACTGGAGTGGGTTGCCATTTCCTTCTCCAATGCAGGAAAGTGAAAAGTGAAAGTGAAGTCGCTCAGTCGTGTCCTACTCTTAGCGACCCCATGGACTGCAGCCTACCAGGCTCCTCTGTCCATGGGATTCTCCAGGCAAGAGTACTGGAGTGGGGTGCCACTGCCTTCTCTGAGAGCCACCTGGGAAGCCCACAATACTACTTCTAACTACACATACTGCAAATACATGAAATTTTTTTCAGATTGTAAAAAATTCAAATGTGGATAAAGGTCACATCCTTCCTTACCTTTCCCTAAAGGTAACTCCTGCTACAAGTTTGAAGTATACCCTTTCAGGCCACCTAAGCACGTCCCTAAAAAAATGTGTATGCCATATGTAGGTGAGAACACACGTATATATGGAAGAGAACTGCATATGTATAAACGGCAGTTTTGTTTTGTGGGATTTTTTAAGTGGTAACATGCCATATGCTGTTATATAGTTTTCCTCTCACTCTACTATATTAAGATATTTTCACATTAGTACACACAGATGCATCTCAGCATTTTTAACTATTTGTATTCAACACTTTAGACATGCTGTGCTTTATCCATTGAACGCCTAATGAACAATCAGGGTTTTTTTAATGCTGCAATAAAGAAGGTTTATACATGCCTCCTTGATTGAACACGTTTCTCTCAAGGAGATTTAAGTTTTTTGTTTAATTTGTATTAGAGTTATCACTGCTCCACATCCTTGACAAAACTTGTATTTTCCATCTTTTTTATTTTAGTCATCCTAGTGTGTGAGCAGTGGTTTTAATTTGCATTTCCCCAATGATTAAGAAAGTGGAGTACCTTGTCCAGTTTATTGTACTTGGACTATCCTTGTACAGGAAGAATCTGCTCAAGTCTTTTGTCCAGTTTTCTTTGGGTTGTACACCTTTTATGAATTTGAAGGCATTCTTAATGTACTCTAGATATAAGCCCTTTGTCATATATATGTCTTCTGCAACTTTCTGAATTGCCTTTCCATTCTCTTAATGGTGCTTTTTAATAATCAAGAATTTCTTTATTTTAGTAAAGTCAAATTACCAATTTTTCATTATGGTTGGTACTTTTAAAGTCTTATTTCATTTTAATAAATAATATACCACTTGTAGTGCTTTAATATTGAAAATATATGATAATAAAGTTTTAATAAAAATCAAAAATTTAGTAAAGTCTACTTTTTTATTACTGTTAGTTCTTTTAAAACCTTGTTTAAAAGATTTAAGGTCAAAAGACAGTCTAACAATATTTTCCTTTAAAAGGCTTATTGTTTAACCTTTATTATTTAGATCCATATCTATCTGGAACTGATTTCTGTATATGGCATGAAGGGCCAAAAACCAAATTACTATACTAACAGTACAAGAGTATTTTATTTTGATTGATAATACCATTCAAAAATGGCCACAGCAATTTATGCTCCTCCCAGCGAAGTGTTGTTGCTGTTCAGTTGCTAAATCATATTCAACTCTGCAACCCCATGGACTGCAGCATGCCAGGCTTCCCCGTCCTTCTCTAGCTCTCAGAGTTTGCTCAAATTCACGTCCACTGAGATGGTGACGTCATCCAACCATCTCATCCTCTCTTGCCCCCTTCTCCTCTTGCCCTTGATCTTTCCCAGCATCAGGGACTTTTGCAATGAGTCAGCTCTTCACATCAGTTGGCCAAAGTACTGGAGCTTCAGCATCCAGTAGTCCTTCTAATGAATATTCAGGACTGATTTCCTTTAGGATTGATTGGTTTGATCTCCACACAGCAATGTGTGGCAGTTCTCATTTCCCCAGTTACCTGCCTTTATTTCTTCTTTTCACACTTTATATAATTTTTTCCAATGTGAGGATTTCCTTTTTATTTCCCTGCTGGGACTATCTTTGGGACTGCAAAACATTTATATATTAATTTTGCAAGAACTGAAGTCTATTCAATATTGAGTCTTTCCATCCAGGAACATGGTATTGTCTCTCTGTTTATTCAGGTTTTCTTCTATGTTCTCCAGTAGACTTTCCTTCCCAACAAACCCCTCCCCTCATATATATGCTATCTTTTTTGTATGTTCAATAGATTTTACGCTATTTCTTCCTATTTGTGCTATGGTTATAAAAATGCATCCCATGGCGTTATACCTTCAGACTGGTCACTGCTAATAGATAAGAAGAGTCACTGATTATTTTATATTAATCTATATGAAATCTGGTCATCTTATTGAAATTGTATTTCACCCAACAGTTCTCAAATGATTTTGGTTTATATGTTCACATATCTACATATTGACTGTATGAATACATAAGAAAGGTGTGCAAAGAAAAAAAGATACTGAAGGTTATTTCTAATTGTTACCTCAAAGAGGTGGACCTGAAAGATGCCTTTCATATCTTACTCTAGACATATCTCAGATTGTGATAACTGATAGTAGACTAATCTCATCTAAAACAGTTTAAAGTAGCTGACTTAATAATTGTTAAAGAATACTCTTAGCTTATGTGTTTCTTAACGTCATGACAAATGCCATTTTACTTAATTATGAGCCGTATGTCGTTATCTTCAAATTTAAACAGATGCACAACCATTTCTAAAAATATGAAGGAACACATTACTACAGATGAAATCCCACCTGTTTTTTGTAAATTTTCAGTTGTTCTTCGAAATGGGCACAGAAATAGGGAACCGTGTCCTTTTCACCTATGAAAAAGTGATACAAAATCTATTTTTCCTTCCCATGTTTAAGACAGAGTTTAGTGTCTATTTCATCTTTACACTTACTTTAAACACTGACAGCCCAAATGTAACCAAGATTGTCTAAAACTAGTATTTTTAAATGAAGTGCTAAGCTAAAGATTTGATTTCTCTTTTTCCCCCAATTAGACTAAACTGAAACATACTGAAGATGTCAACTATGAAACTGTGGCATTTAATCTATATATTCAACCAACTTGTCAGAAAAGGTTTCATGTGGTTTATAATAAATTAATAAAAACCCCTTAAAGCAAGGATATTAAAAATTAAAGTTTACTGAAGTCTCACAAATATGAATTAAGTTTTGAGTGAACAATATTCTGTAAACAATTTTAAAATCAGCCCCTTTGAGTAATCTAATTATATTAATATGATTTAGCTATTCCGGTTAAAATACTTGAAGAAATTAAATCCTTAATATTTCAAACAACAAACCTTTCACAGCAAACATCTGAAAAGAGATTTTACTTATTCCATGAAGACACTGTCTCGTTAAGGTATTTCCTGCTTCTACACATACTGGCTATATTTACACTTTTCCAAAATTAAGCACTGTAGTAAAGTATTCTTCAAAGAAACAACAAATTAAAATCTGTGAAATAAGCTATGTGATGCTCTACTTTGCAATTTTTTATTGTTAATTACTTAAATTGTCAGCAACCACTATTATTAATGCTTTTAAGATTATTGTATCACTATTAAATCTCAGTGTACCAGCTACCATCTTAAATGAACTATCTGGCAAAATAAATCCAAACCTATGAAGTATCTAGGATTTTAAAAACATCTCCTCTGAAATCATCATTTGCAAACCAAATAACTGACAGGCTTACTTCTGTCCAGCCGAGGTCTTGGATTATATCTATACCCAACCTGGCTCCAGAAGACAGGCACAGAGCCTCGTGTCTGAATAAATGACAGAGTGTGATTATGCACATGAATTAACTGCTCAGTCTCCACATAATTTGCAACATTTCCATTTTTATCCACTCCTCTTCGCTTATAACGCATTCCTAAAAAAAAATTAAAACAGCAAAAATTTTAAAAATTAGTCTGGTTTGGGGGAGAATGGATACATGTACATGCATGACCAAGCCCCTTCACTGTTCACCTGAAACTATCACAATACTGTTAATTGGCTACAGCCCGATACCAAATCAAAAGTTTTTTAAAAAATTTAATGGAGTATTACTCAGCCATTAAAAAGAATACATTTGAATCAGTTCTAATGAGGTGGATGAAACTGGAGCCTATTATACAGAGTGAAGTAAGCCAGAAGGAAAAACATCAATACAGTATACTAACGCATATATATGGAATTTAGAAAGATGGTAACAATAACCCGGTGTACGAGACAGCAAAAGAGACACTGATGTATAGAACAGTCTTATGGACTCTGTGGGAGAGGGAGAGGGTGGGAAGATTTGGGAGAATGACATTGAAACATGTAAAATATCATGTAAGAAATGAGTTGCCAGTCCAGGTTCGATGCACGATACTGGATGCTTGGGGCTAGTGCACTGGGACGACCCAGAGGGATGGTATGGGGAGGGAGGAGGGAGGAGGGTTCAGGATGGGGAACACATGTATACCTGTGGTGGATTCATTTTGATATTTGGCAAAACTAATACAATTATGTAAAGTTTAAAAATAAAATAAAATTTAAAAAAAAAAACATTTGTCTTTCAGGATAGCCTTGGGGATCTAACATGCAACTGCTTGGCAGCACAGTATCAACTTACCCCAAAATTATGCCTGTATTCGCTAGTGTTTTTTAAAAGTTGAAGCTGAGATAATGCCTGTAAACTAAAAGAGGAGGGTTTTCCCAAAGGTGCTAGCGCTAAGGATTTATTACAGTGATACAAGCTGTCAGTGGGAACAACGGTATTTAGAAGCACATCCCAAGTGACTTACTGCTCTTTTCCACAATATACCTCCTTTTCTTTCCCCTTTTGTTAACACTCTCCCATTCACTTCTCTCCAAAAAATTGGTCCCCAATTACACCACACTACTGAGAGTCACTGAGCACTTTGAAACTGTTTTTCCAAATCCATTATTGCCATTAGCATTTCAATTCATCTGCAATGTTCCATTCTCGCTTGGATCTGATTTGCACACTATTACAGCCCTCCACTTACCTGCTCTGTGTCTACTTCGGCGTGAAATGAGAGCCACTAGAAATCGTGGGTAAATGTCATCTACACAGGTGGACTCCTGAGGTGGGGTCTCTGGGCTGCTTTTCTCATCGTCAGATGACTCATTATAATTAACCACAAGCTCTTCAATCTGCACAAAACCTTGGATGATGGGGATGATCCAAAAGTCCACATCTCGTGTCTGAAAATAATATGAACACCATGTTATTTCTATTCTGTACAGCACTGCTATACTTCCTTAAATCCAAGCAGTGGACATCACACACTTGCTAGTTTATTAGAAGCAGAAACTTTCCATTCTTTAATCATATTTTCTGCTTACTGGAGAACACTGAGGAATGAAGGGAGGGAGGGGGCAGAGCCTTTCATTTCCTTTATGGTGGTCATTCAAGAAGAGCTGCCTGAGAGGGACCAGAACATAGGAGCTGGATGGCTAGGTACAAATTCAGGCTCCACCACTTACTGCCTCACTCAGGAGAATGACTTAACCTCTCCAGGCCTCCAGACATTCTGCTTTGTGAAATAAGACAACAACCTCATAAGGTTACTGTGAAGATTAAATGAGTAAAATCTAAAATGCCTGCCTGCTTAAAGTAAGGATTTAACAAATGTAGCTAATTCCTGTTGGTATAAAAGAAGATATGGCTTAAAGGTTGCTTTTCAACTCACAATTGTATTAAGCCTTTAGTAAAACCAACTTTGATCACTTAGTTATGAAACACAAAGGTCTATTCTACTTTCTAGTTTAGACAAAGTCTTGCTTTGTGCCCAGCTAAAATCGCAGTCAATGAACCAAAAAAAAATCATTTCCATAAATATTTAAAAAGTCATCCAATGTAATTAGGTAAGTATTAATTAAAGGCAAAGATCTCCTCTTAGTCTTTAAGACTAAAAATACTCAGAAAATTTCTCAACTGACTGTATCCGGGGACAGTAAAGGATGAAAAGTGCTCCAGAGAAGTTGTTCTTTGTCCCTCTTTCTCCCCTGTCTCCATATCTGTATCTACCCTTGATACAGATTTCAGCATCAACTTCAAATCCACCCCCTTTTTTTTTTTTACAACCGTATCTTCCAAGTCCCCTCACAGTTCTGTTTTATGGAGCCTGTAGACAGGATCTCAGGAAGGTGATTAGAGTTGAAAACAGTGAG
The DNA here is from genome assembly GCF_055505025.1 of Bos grunniens. Lineage (NCBI taxonomy): Eukaryota > Metazoa > Chordata > Mammalia > Artiodactyla > Bovidae > Bos > Bos grunniens. The sequence continues at coordinate 39,655,490 of NC_141190.1, read as the reverse complement.
GCGAAGAATCTATCCACATTCATTATTTTCATTACCATTCTCATTATTTATAATTTTGTTCCAGCAATAAATGCAAATGAGGAAACAGGAACATTTAATAACTGGGATTCCCTAGTGGCTCAGACGGTAAAAGAGTCTGCCTGCAATGCAGGAGATCTAGGTTTGATCCCTGGGCTGTGAAGATCCTCTGGAGAAGAAAATGGCAACCCACTCCAGTATTTTTGCCTGGAAAATCCCACAGATGGAGGAGCCTGGCAGGCTACAGTCCATGGGGTCACAAAGTGTTAGACATAACTGAGCGATTTCACTTCACTATCTCATTAAAGGAAAACTGGGCTTCAACATTTCCAGTGGGTAAAAACAAAATATCTTTTAGAGGAACTCTATGGATTTAGTTCCATATCTTTAAATTACGAATGTCCTATGGGAACCTGCTAAAAAGATAAGTCTGTGGCCATATAGCTGAACTGTGAATCGCCTTAAAACAGTACCTTGGTTTTCCCTAGCTAAATGATTCCCATTCTACAGGGTAAAACATTATGTGAGTTTTTAAATTTCTTTTAGTACAACTTAAAAATATTTGCTTAACAATTATAACTACCTTAGAATATTTCAGAAACAACTACTCACACCAATCTCAGTAAGGTCTTGTATCATGTATTTATTCCAAAAAAATCGGTCATCAACCTGGAAAAGGTAGAAAACAAATAGGTCAGAAACACGTTGCTTCAGTTTTCCCACAGAGGCCACACAGGTCCATAAATTGCTCTGGGAGCAAACCCTGCTCTGAGCTGTGAGGTGTACCTTTTGCCAGAGGGGACGGGGGTCCTCCCCAGCGCTTTGCCTTTGCACTGAATTGGTCAGGTCGTAGGTCAAGCTATAGTAAAAGGATTCCGAGTCCATGAACATCTTCAGCAACTCCTCGAGTAATCTTCTCTCCAGCTTCTCCTTTTCTTTACTTTCCTTAACCTATAAGAAATGTATCCACTATTACTGCAGGAATTAAATGCAAGACATTATGTGGATACCACACAACTCCCTAGGAGAAAAGTGAAAAATAATCCCAAGGACATGCAGGGACAGTGCTTTAAGATGATGAGTAGTCTGAAAATAAGTCTCCCAGCAGGAAAGTCACCCCTCCATTTAAAACTAATCGAAGATGAATTCTAAGCCCATATCAGTCAAACTCTTACTTTCTTTTTATTAGGAGCAGACACATTGGATTTAATATGCGTAAAGGTCTTCAGTAGAAACTTTGAGTCATCAGGAGATGGTATAATCTTCTCTGGTTTGTTAATTCCAAAATGATGCTTCTTACAGAGCTACATAATTAGGAAGAGAAAGAGAATTCATTATTACTAATATCTGCTTGCTAAATGTTCTAGCATGAGTGCACAAGTGTAGCTACTGCTCAAGCATTGTGGTTAAAACCTCAAGAGCAAGTAAAATGACCAAGCAGTCCACTGATATTAGAAAACACAGCTGTGGTTTCAAGGATTAGAAAGCTACAGCAGAGCACAGGCGAAAAATACAGGGCAGGACATACTTGGGGGTTATAGTAAGCTCTTATCTAATATAACTGAAGAATAAAATGCTCTGGTTGGGGTTCATCAAAGCTTTACAAACTGGCATTTAAGATTTCCCACGTGGCTCAGTGGCAAAGAATCTGCCTGCCAATGGCAGGAGGCTCCGGGGTAGAGAAGATCCCCTAGAGGAAGGCATGGCAACCCACTTGAGTATACTTGCCATGGATAAATCCTATGGACAGGGGAGGCTGGTGGGCTACAGTCCATGGGGTTGCAGAGTTGAACACGACTGAAGAGAATTGAGTATGTACAGGCACACAAGATTAAAATTATTGCAATATACACATTTTCTATGCTCTAGGAACATTTCTTTACAGCAATACGTGCTAAATATTAATGCTAGTTAGTGGAGTGTTTTGGGTGAGAAGATGCCAAGAGTCTGCTCTATTAGGAATCTTAAAATCTGGACATTTCAACTACTCTTTCCCCTTCTATCCTCACATACATACTGATAAAATCAGCATAAAAACACACTCGTTGGGTCCAGAGATTAAATTTGAAGAACCAAAAAGTTGGAGCTGCAGGAAATGAGCAGCCCACAAAGGTGAGGAAGAGGATGGAAAGGTTTAGACAAGAGAAAGGCACAAAGGTTCTAGAGACAACTATCTGGTTAGAGTCGAGCATTTTACATATAATTTCATGTGACTCAACACACAAACCAAACATTCTAAAGGGGACACATGGATTCTATTAACCATATGCAGACTAATGCCATTTTTTCAATACACTGGTTGTATTGCTGTGCTAAGTGCCAGAACCCTGTTAGGAGGTAACATTTACTATATGCTTATTATTAGTAGTGTCTTACTTACAAAATAACTATTACTAGATAATAGGATGAGAAAAACAAGGAGAGCAAAAACTAGTCCAAGTTGGGTTTTTTTCCTTTAATTATTAACTATTTGTTTTTGGCTGTGCTGCATCTTCACTGCTGTATTGGCGGGGGCGGGGGGGGGTGCTTTCTCGAGTTGCAGCGAGCTGGGCCTGCTCTCTAGTTGCGGTGCACAGGTTTCTCATCGTGGTCACTTCTCTTGTTGCAGAGCACAGGCTCATCCCAGACCAGGGACTGAACCTGTGTCCCCTGCACTGCAAAGCGAATTCTTAACCACTGGACCACCAGAGAAGTCCTAGTTCAAGTTCTGATAGTAAGTTATTTTTTTAAAAAAAGGAAGGAGGCTGTTCCTGTTTTATCAGATTGGAAATGGAGACTGATAATTGAACCAAGAATTTACATGTAATGCAATCTTATGGGGTTTATGTCTTTTTAAAGCTCTGGCTATCAAACACTCAATTTACATGGGTTTCACAACATGACTACAACTTTACATTCCTCCTGGCCTACCAGGGGAAGACAAGGGAACCCAAGGGGAAGTAAAAAAGATCTACAGTCATCCTGCTGAAACTCAAACTAACTTAAATTTTCTTCCAAGGCTTTCCTTGGTGGCTCAGAGGTAAAGAATCCACCTGCAGCGCAGGCGCCACACCAGATTCTGGTTTGATCCCTGGGTCAGGAAGATCCTGAGGAGGAGGGAATGGCAACCCACTCCAGTATTCTTGCCTGGAGAATCCCATGGACAGAGGAGCCTGGTGGGCTATAGTCTGTGGGGTCCCAAAGAGTCAAACACAACTGAAGCAACTTAGCACACACACAAGCAAAACTAACCAGATCATGACATGATGGGGAAGGAGAGAGAAAAAGCATATGGATGTTGCTCCAGCAGTTCTCCCTGTTCCCTTCTTTCTGCCTGATCACTCAACCAGCACAGAAACATAGATATTTCTCTCCTCTAACACCTTCGTGTGCCAGCTAGGATCCTATGTCTTTACAACCCTCACTGCCTCCAATTCCTCTCCTCCTGTTCTCTCCCCAGCCCACTGCAACTTGGCTTTGGCCCTCACCACTCCACCTTAACCTATCTTCAGTGTGACCCATGTGGTCTCCTTGGCTAAATGCAATTTGGATTCCTGGTCCTCATCTTAACTGATCAGTAGCATCTGACACAGTTCCTCTGTCCCTCGTCCTCTCTGATACACTGTCTCACCTGACTTCCACTGGCACTCTTTACCTCTCTTACTGGTTCCTTCCCAACCATTTCACTTCCTAACATCTTGGCACCTCCAGGTTCAGTCCTATCTGCATTCACTTTCTCAGCAATTTCATCCAGTCTCCTGGCTTCAAATACCATCGACATACCAATCCTTCTCTCTCAATAGTATATTTCTAGCTCTGCTCTCCTCCCAAATTCTAGAACCACAAACGCCAACATTTCCACTCGGATTTCCATCAGGCACCTTACACTCAACACATCCAAAACCAGACCCTCATCTTCCCTCCCTGCCTTCATCTCCTGTGGCTCTCTTCCCTTTGCTTACTCCGCTCCACCCACATCAGCTACCTGCTGTTCCCCACACGTCAGGGCTACTTCCACCTCGGGGCCTTTGTTCTAGCTGTTCGTCCTCTTCCCAAATGTTGTTCAGTTGCTCAGTCTTGTCTGACTCCTTGCGACCCCGTGGACTGGCAGCAATCCAGGTTTCCTGTCCTTCACCATCTCCCAGAGTTTGCTCAAACTCATGTCCATTGAGTCAGTGATGCCCTCCAGACATCTCCCGAGATATCTCACCATAATCTCCGCCCCTGGCACTCCACCAACCACTCTTACTGCACTCAATTTTTATTTCCCATAGCAATGATTACTTTTCAACATAAGACATAACATAATCATCTTAATGTTTACTGCCTGCCCCATGTTCCCCAGACACCTTTGCTTTATTGACTCATCTCCAGGGACCTTAGCAGTACCTGGTACAGGAGGTCACACAAAAAAACCTTTGTTAAATGAATGAATGGGCTCTGATGTTACAAATGTGAAGTGGTAACCTCCAGATTCACACACAGGTCATAAGAGTAGTCTTGGGAAACCATCACTCCCCTTCTCCCATGAATACACCTCACGCCCCTCGACGTTGGTTAGTGCAGAGCTCCTGAGACAGCCAAGAAGCTCTGTTAGTCCCCTGCTGCTGCTGCACTTTCTTTTTTAAAAAAGTCTGAAAACATGCCTCAAACCTAGGTATAAGTTATTACAATTTTAATGTTCCAACAGAATGTTATGCATCTGTCAGATACAGTTATTCCTTAAGAGCATTCAAGCCAGCAAGATTTTCCCCCAGGAATACATCAAAGATGATTATTCTAAATATCGAGCTATTCTAAAGTAATCTTGTAGCAGCACACCTAGCCTACACCCACACTCCCCTCATTTGCAGAAGGACGGGAGTTGTTTTTCTCTGCAAGGCTGGCTTCCCACTGTCTCCCCTTAAGGACTGGGGCCTTGTCCCATCATCCATTCCCCTTTACTCTATTGCAAACTCCCTCCACTGGCCCCTTTCCTATCACCTTTTAACACTACTGAAGTTTGCTGAATCTTTTTTTTTTTAATCATTCCTCAACCCTGAAATCTCTATGCCATAGTCCTTGGAACTGTGAGGATGCTAGTCTAATTGGGGTAGATCAAGGAGTGATGGCCCAGTGAAATTCCTGAGGCAGAGTGAAACAAGGACCCCTCGCCCCCCAACACTGAAAAGGACAAATCAAAGAATGTGGCAGTAATGATCACTTCCTGCTGTCTCTTCCTCTGGTCCCCATGAAACCCATCTCTCTGGGCTCTTACCAGACCTCTGACTGTTCCTTCTCTGTCTAGCATCTCTACCTCTAAACATGATGGTGGTTCCTGACATTCCATCCTTAGCTCTCTGCCCATCCTTCATGCTCTGCTGAGAAAATTTCATCCTCTATCCTCTGGAGAAGGGAATGGCAACCCACTCCAGTATTCTTGCATGGAGAATCCCATGGACAGAGAAGCCTGGTGAGCTATAGTCCGTAGGGTCGCAAAGAGTCGGACATGACTGAGCGACTAACACACACATCTTCATTTTAACTACTACTATATTTAACTCCTTATTGCCAAATTCAGACTTAAATTGAAGAAAGCAGGGAAAACCACCAGACCATTCAGGTATGACCTAAATCAAATCCCTTATGATTATACAGTGGAAGTGAGAAATAGAGTTAAGGGACTAGATCTGATAGATAAGAGTGCCTGATGAACTATGGACTGAGGTTCATGACACTGTACAGGAGACAGGGATCAAGACCATCCCCATGGAAAAGAAATGCAAAAAAGCAAAATGGCTGTCTGGGGAGGCCTTACAAATAGCTGTGAAAAGAAGAGAAGTGAAAAGCAAAGGAGAAAAGGAAAGATATAAGCATCTGAATACAGAGTTCCAAAGAATAGCAAGGAGAGATAAGAAAGCCTTCCTCAGCGATCAATGAAAAGAAATAGAGGAAAACAACAGAATGGGAAAGACTAGAGATCTCTTCAAGAAAATTAGAGATACCCAGGGAACATTTCATCCAAAGATGGGCTCGATAAAGGACAGAAATGATATGGACCTAACAGAAGCAGAAGATATTAAGAAGAGGTGGTAAGAATACAAAGAAGAACTGTACAAAAAAGAGCTTCACGACCCAGATAATCACGATGGTGTGATCACTCACCTAGAGCCAGACACCCTGGAATGTGAAGTCAAGTGGGCCTTAGAAAGCATCACTACGAACAAAGCTAGTGGAGGTGATGGAATTCCAGTTGAGTTATTTCAAATCCTGAAAGATGATGCTGTGAAAGTGCTGCACTCAATATGCCAGCACATTTGGAAAACTCAGCAGTGGCCACAGGACTGGAAAAGGTCAGTTTTCATTCCAATCCCAAAGAAAGGCAATGCCAAAGAATGCTCAAACTACTGCACAACTGCACTTATCTCACATGCTAGTAAAGTCATGCTCAAAATTCTCCAAGCCAGGCTTCAGCAATACGTGAACTGTGAACTTCCAGATGTTCAAGCTGGTTTTAGAAAAGGCAGAGGAACCAGAGATCAAATTGCCAACATCCGCTGGATCATCAAAAAGCAAGAGAGTTCCAGAAAAACATCTATTTCTGCTTTATTGACTATGCCAAAGCCTTTGACTGCGTGGATCACAATAAACTGTGGAAAATTCTTCAAGAGATGGGAATACCAGACCACCTGACCTGCCTCTTGAGAAACCTATATGCAGGTCAGGAAGCAACAGTTAGAACTGGACATGGAACAACAGACTGGTTCCAAATAGGAAAAGGAGTACATCAGGGCTGTATATTGTCACCCTACTTATTTAACTTATATGCAGAGTACATCATGAGAAACGCTGGGCTGGAAGAAGCACAAGGTGGAATCAAGATTGCCGGGAGAAATATCAATAATCTCAGATATGCAGATGACACCATCCTTATGGCAGAAGGTGAAGAGGAACTAAAAAGCCTCTTGATAAAGGTGAAAGAGGAGAGTGAAAAAGTTGGCTTAAAGCTCAACATTCAGAAAATGAAGATCATGGCATCTGGTCCCATCACTTCACGGCAAATAGATGGGGAAGCAGTGGAAACAGTGTCAGACTTTATTTTTTGGGGCTCCAAAATCACTGCAGATGGTGACTGCAGCCACGAAATTAAAAGACGCTCACTCCTTGGAAGGAAAGTTATGACCAACCTAGATAGCATATTGAAAAGCAGAGACATTACTTTGCCAATAAAGGTCTGTCTAGTCAAGTCTACGGTTTTTCCAGTGGTCATGTATGGATGTGAGAGTTGGACTGTCAAGAAAGCTGAGCGATGAAGAATTGATGCTTTTGAACTGTGGTGTTAGAGAAGACTCTTGAGAGTCCCTTGGACTGCAAGGAGATCCAACCAGTCCATTCTAAAGGAAATCAGTCCTGGGTGTTCACTGGAAGGACTGACACTAAAGCTGAAACTCCAGTACTTTGGCCACCTCATGAGAAGAGTTGACTCATTGGAAAAGACTCTGATGCTGGGAGGGATTGGGGGCAGGAGGAGAAGGGGACGACAGAGGATGAGATGGCTGGATGGCATCACCGACTCGATGGACATGAGTTTGGGTGAACTCCGGGAGTTGGTGATGGACAAGGAGGCCTGGCATGTTGCAATTCATGGGGTCACAAAGAGTCGGATACAACTGAGTGACTGAACTGAACTGATGTTTAACTCCACATTTCTAACTCTACTCTTTTGCTCTGAGCTCATGACCCCAAAATACATTTCCCCACTATTGACACTAGTCTCTCAAGTTCAGCATCTCCAAAACTGACCAACATCTATTTCACAAATCTTGTTCCTTCTCTGGTATGCCCTATCTCAGGCAATACCACCAACTGTACCACTTAAGCAAGAAACCTTCGAGTCATCTTCCGTTACTCTCCCTGATAAAGTTTCTTCTATCAACCCCAACTATTTCATGTTGATTGCTATTGTGTTAATTCAGATCCGTATCTTTTGCCTAAACCATTGCTTCTCGAGGGAGGTGCTACTGGCTTAAAAGACTTCTTTTATGCACAATCATCCCACTTAGAGCACAAAACCTAACAGCCTCCTTTCATGAACTGGGGAGTCCACTCCAGCACCACTTGAAGCACTCCAGGCTTCAAGTACTGAAAAGGGTTCCAGGCTTCCATTTAGTTCCCTTTATTGTGTAGAGATCACCTGGAGAAGGGAATGGTTACCCACTTCAGTATTCTTGCCTAGAGAATCCTATGGACAGAGGAGCCTGGTGGGCTACAGTCCATAGGGTCGCAAAGAGTCACAAGACTGAGTGACTAACACTTTCACTTTTTTTCACTGTGTAGACCAAATCTCCACCCACCACTGCCTACTTATGGACCCAGAACCTAGGAGGCCTATGGCCTCTATTTAAGCTGCTATTCCATTTTTGGTCCATGAAGATAAGATGCAGTTTCCCTCTAGGCCTGGCAATGTCTTCCTTGTTTTTCTTTTCTCTTTTTTTAATCTACTCTCCTCCTGGGCTTGGAACAGAGCTGACAGAGGCTCAATATCCCTTAACTTCCTTATCAACAACTTCAAAAAATGCTAAAACTTGAAAGGGTATTTTTAAAGTTTGCTACAAGCTCATCTAATGATAAAATAACCCCAAAAGAGAGGCTATTTATAGTCATCATTTACCTTCCTCAGAATGAACATTTATCTGATTCTTTAAGAAATATGAATGTGTAGTTTTGTAGGGTAACATCCCAGACTAACTGCCCATATAATAAAATACATGGAATAACCTTTTGGAAAGCCCTCAAAATCTGAATTCTAAACTAAATTTAGCCTCAAAGGTTTCAGATAAGGATTGTGATATGCACAGCAGAGCATAAAGTCACCACACCATCTCTCTTAAAGTTGATTTTTCTTTTTTTTTTTTGAAAAGTTAAAAATGTAGTTTACTGTACTACACTTGATCTTAGCCAAAAGGCCGAGAAGCAATAAGGTGATTTTTCTAAAGAGAAATTTAAAATTACTTTAAACATAAAAATTTTCAATTAATATTTTAGAATCACCCATATATATAGATAGTGGTAAAGAATCTGCCTGCCTGCCAATGCAGGAGATGCAAGAGACCCAGGTTCAATCCCTAGTTCAGGAAGATCCCCTGAAGAAGGAAATGCCAACCCACTCCAGTATTCTTGCCTGGAAAAAAATCCCATGGACAGAGGAGCCTGGTGGGCTACAGTCTATGGGGTTGCAAAGAGTCGGACATGACTGAGCACTTGTGACAGTCAGCATATATATATAGTTAACTTTAGAAAAGAAAGCATGACCACTATCTCATTTTATAAATTCATTTATTTTTAATTGAAGGATAATTGCTTTATAACATCGTGTTGTTTCTGCCATATATCAATATGACTCAGCCACAGGTATACATATGTCCCCTCCCTCTTGAACTTCCCTCCCACCTCCCACCCTACCCTAACCCTCTAGGTTGCCCCAGAACCCTGGTTTGAGTTCCCTGAATCATACAGCAAATTCCCATCTATCTATTTTGTGTATGGTAACGTATGTGTTTCTTTGCTACTCTCTCCTTTCATCCCACCCTCTCCTCCCCCGACCCCCACACCATGTCCACACATCTGTGCTCTGGCTGGCTCTCCGTTGCTGCACTGCAAACAGGTTCACTATCTTTTTTTAAAGGTTAAGTTCAGTCCTACCAAGAAATAAGAATATAGAAAATAACTTCTTGGAATTCCTTCCAGTCCTAAAATGCTTTGTTTAGACAGAACTCTTGGGATTACAACACACAGCGTGTACAGTAAGATCACCTTCCCTTTTCCAGAGGCCCAGCCAGTTCTGCATAATATGTGCTTAGGCCCTTATCACAACATCGATACACACAATCTCAAAAAGAAAACCACAACCACAGCACCACAGTGCTCCCCTAGTATTTCTACTGCTCTAACCACTTAGAGTTCACAACCAAGATTAAGGGCTGATGTTGCTGCTGCTGCTGTATAGGGAAAGGAAAATAAATGATTTTACTTTATAAGTTGATATCTATTTATGTCCATCAGGAGCTAAAATTTTAAACAGATGTCTAATGGGAAACCAAATATGGAAAATGATGCAGTTATCTATTAGAGCAACGAGATACAGCAAATAAGATATGCAGACATGGAACATAAGCCTATAAAACTTTAAAGGATGTTTTTCCAAAAGAAAGAATATCTATGTTCTCATCTATTTGAACTCCAAAGATTCTTCATATCCTTGTATAGATCTTTTCTTTTTTAAATGGCACACTGCTTTGAAAAACAGTCTGGCAGATCCTCAAAAGGTTAAACCCAGAGTTACTATATAATACAGCAATTCCATTCCTAGGTATAGAATTTCTTTTTCTCACTAGAGAAATGAAAACAATGTCCACCCAAAACTTATACGTAAATGTACAAGTTTTGTTATGTACAGAAACTTGTATATAAATATACAGCAATATTATTCACAAACAGCTCCAAAGTGAAAACAACCCCAACGTCCATCAACTGATGAAAGGATAAATAAAATGTGGTATATCCATACAAAGGGATAAGAAGAAATTAAGTACTGACCCATGCTACAACAAGCATGAACCTTGAAAACACGGTGCTAAATAAAAGAAACTGGGCACAAAAGGCTACATATTTTATGCCATGTAGAAGAACTGTTCAGAACAGGCAAATTTATATAGATACAGAAAGTAGATTAGTGGTTGCCTAGGATTTGCCTGGGGTTTGGAGGAAAATGAGTGACTGCTAATGAGTGCAGGGTTATTTTTATAGTCATGAAAATGTTCTAAAATTAACTGCAGTGATGGTTACAAATCTGTGAATATACTAAACACCACTGAATTATGTGCTTTAAATGGATGAACTGTATAGTATGAAAATTATTTTAAGAATTGGCAAACATAATAAGCCATACAAGTAAAGTAAAAAGTCTACTGGGGTAGAAAACTTGAAATACTAGTAATTCCCAACTCTGTTACAAAATGCTTCTGCTCCAATGACAGAAGACAGATGAGGTCCTTGAAAATCTGAGAACAGTGACCACAATAAAGAGCCCAGGGGTCCTGAGGGGAAAGGTAGAAAGCAGTGGGTATTCAAACACAGACACAGATGTCCAAATTATAAAGACATACTAAGAAGCCCTAGACTTCCCTGATAGCTCAGTTGGTAAAGAATCCACCTGTAATGCAGGATTGGTAAAGAATCTGCCTGCAATGAAGGAGATCCCAGTTTGATTCCTGGGTTGGGAAGCCACTGGAGAAGGGATAGGCTACCCATTCCAGTATTCTTGGTCTTCCCCTGTGGCTCAGCTGGTAAAGAATCTGCCTGCAATGCAGGAGACTTGGGTTTGATCCCTGGATTGGGAAGATCCCCTGGAGAAGGGAAAGGCTACACACCCCAGTATTCTGGCCTGGAGAACTCCATGGACTGTGTAGTCCATGGGGTTCCAAAGGGTTGAGTATGACTGAACAACTTTCACTTTCAAGAAGACCTAAGAGTCAGCTTCATTTAAGAAAGTCTTCTGTGCATAAGATACATATGGTCATGAAAAATAACAGGAATTTTTTAACTAATAGAAGTAGGAAAAATATACAAAGATGCAAAATATAAAAACTACCCTGAAAATTTGAAATATTGCTCCTCCAAAGAGCTGGAGACAAATGGAAAGCAGGGGACATATGTATCCCTATGACAGAAACCAATACAATATTGTAAAGCTATTATCCTTCAATTAAAACTAAATTGTTTTTAAAAACCAGAATATTGACATTGATCATTTCTATGTGGGAGAATATTTTTCCTCCTCCTCAGTTACAATTACTATATAATCAAAAATAAAAAGCCCCACAAAAATTTATCATGCTTCTAAATGCTCTTTTTAACTGGCATTATATGGAAACTAGAATAAGAATACCAAAAATTTAAATTAACATGTCAGAAAATAAGCAGTTTGTGATTTTCAACAGAGCTGTTCTTTGCCCTTCTATTGTTCACTGTCATAAAGCTGCATTAACAGAAAACAGGATTAAAGGAAGGGGAAAAAAGGCTTAAATGCAAATTCCTGAAATTATATTCTCTTGAGAGAAACCAATGCCAAACTATCACTAAATTGGGATCTGGAAATACTTTATCTATAATCACGTTTATCCCTAATTAGCCAGGGTCATTATATATTTCCAGCTCTTAACATGGACTGTACCTTTAGTACCCTGGCAAATGCCATCGCTCAGACTGTCCAACAGTACAGTAAAAACACTCAGCTATGTGGGACTATCTCATTTTCATTTGCATGTGAAGATGATCTCATTCACTTGAGAGTGTCAAGAAAAAAAAGGAAAAGTCTTCAGAATGAAGACATTTTAAAAGCTCTCATCACGGTCACATTTTTTTTGTTGTTTTAAAATTCCACTAAATGTTATTACCTAAAGATTCCTCCCCCTCCACCACCCACCATCTATACAATAGTCAGCTGAAGCTCCAATGCTTTGGCCACCTGATGCGAAGACCCAATTCACTGGAAAAAACCCTGATTCTGGGAAAGACTGGAAGCAAAAGGAGAGGGGGGGTGGCAGAGGATGAGATGGTTAGATAGCATCACTGATTCAACAGACATGAGTTTGAACAAACTCTGGGAGATGGTGAAGGACAGCAAAGTCTGGTGAGCTGCAGTCCATGGCACTGCAAAGAGTCGGACATGACTTAGTGACTGAACAACAACAATCTCAAATGATACAGACTGATGGCCACGAACAGCATCTTCCTGAAAAGTCCACTAGGCATCCTATGCAGGCCTCTGGGTGAGGATAGTTCATTTCCCCAGAATTGGGGGTGCCAGATGTGCAAACTGATGACTAACAGGTGACCAAGGTGCTGAGGAGCTGGTCTCTGCTCTAACTGTCCAGGCCCCCAGCTTACTGCTCAAACCAGCACGCTACCCAAGGAGTGCTCACACTCAAGGCCAAGACTGGTGACAGAAGCCAGGCTGATCTTTCAATTTGTCAGCAGTCATCCAAAAGACACAAGTTTACTGGCTTAATCAACGCATAAAATTTTTTTAGTCTGCTCTTTGCTAAAATAAAATGAAAACAAAAACTGCAAAACACTTGTTTTTAACAGGCCCAACTGCCACCAAAGTTACTTGTCTGAGGATCAGCAATAGTAAATAGTATTCTATCTCTAGTACCAATCAAAGGAAATAAGTACTTGAATCTTTTTTTTTTATTCCTATAACAGAGTATCAGTGTCCTCCTAAATTCATTTTAATACTGGTCTGTTAGACTGTCAAACTTCCAGAAAGATCTGAAGCACAAAAATTACTATATTGTTACCGCATACCCTGTTTTATTGTGCTTTACAGATGCTTTTTAAGAGAAAAAAAAAAAGAGGTTTGTGGCAATCACAATGAACAGGTTTACTGGTACTGTTTTTCCAGCAGCATTTGGTCACTTCATGCGTCTCCCATTTTGGTAATTTCCCACAAGATTTCAAACTTTCTCATTATCATCATATTTGTTATGGTGATCTTTGATATTACTGTGAAAAGACTGACTCCCTGAAAACTCAGATGGTGGTGAGGGCTTCTCTGGTAGCTCAGATGGTAAAGAATCCGTGTACAATGTGGGAGACGTGGGTTCAATCCCTGGGTTGGGAAGATTCCTTGGAGGAGGGCATGGCAACCCACTCCAGTATTCTTGCCTGGAGAATCCCCATGGACAGAGGAGCCTGGCAGGCTGTAGTTCATGGGATCACAAACAGTCAGACATGACTGAGTGACTAAGCACACATTTAGTATCTTAGCAGTAGTATTTTTAAATTAAGGTATTTTTTTTTTTAGGCATAATGCTCTTGTACACTTAACAGACTATAGTGTAATATATACATATCTCGTATATGCACTGAAAAACCAAAAAAGTCATGTTATTATAATTATTTGCTTTATTGCAATGGTCTGGAACCAAACTCATAGTATCTCCAAGATATGCCTGTATGTATTTTTTTAAATAATTTAACCCTGTGCCTCAATTTCCTTCCCCAACATTCAGCCTAGAAAACACATACTGAGTTGTGGGGCAGTGGACACTATGCTACCTGTTACCTGCGGTTCAGGTAACAGGGAGGCAAGCCCAGCAGAGGGATCCAAGAACAGACGGCCTAAGTCCAGGTCTGGATGCACCACGAGCCAGCTGTGTGGTTAATCCTTGCCAAGCCTTCTCTCTTCACCTGTGCAACATGGATTCTAACAATGCCTACTTCACAGGATGGCCCAACGGATGAAATGTGATTATCCATTTAACCCTCAGGGCCTGTCTGGTACACCACACAGTGATCAAATTAGGCCAGGGCTATGACAGTGTGATGACACCCCTAGATGCCACATCCCCACACTGATAGTAGGCATGATACAAGTGCTTTCAGGGGTTATTTCTGCCAGTGTGGAGACAAACACTGGCCCCGGGCAATCTCATTATCTTGGCCCTAACTTACTCAACTTGTGGGCCTGGTTTCCTTTTAGAAAATGAAAGTCTAATAGGTCAGGGTTTTGTTTTTTTTTTTTTCTTCTTTAAAAAAAAAAAACAAACAAAAACCCAACTTTAAGAAAAAAAATTACAAGAGAAATATAGCTTTAGAAAAATTTCAAGACATATAGATAAAAGAAGATACTATGCTAAGTCACTTCAGTTGTGTCTGACTCTGTGCGAACCCAGAGATGGCAGCCAACCAGGCTCCCCCGTCCCTGGGATTCTCCAGGCAAGAACACTGGAGTGGGCTGCCATTTCCTTCTCCAATGCATGAAAGTGAAAAGTGAAAGTGAAGTCACTCAGTCGTGTCTGACTCTTAGTGACCCCATGGACTGCAGCCTAACAGGCTCCTCCGTCCGTGGGATTTTCCAAGCAAGAGTACTGGAGTGGGGTGCCATTGCCTTCTCCAAAAGAAGGTACAGTAGAAGTTAAATCTAACCTCCTGACTCTCCTCACCCTAAATCAGTTTTCAAATTGTGCTATAGTGACTCAGACGGTCAAGAATCTGCCTGCAATGCGGGAGACCTGAGTTCGATCCCTGGGTCGGGAAGATCCCCTGGAAAAGGAAATGGCAACCCACTCCAGTATTCTTGACTGGAGAATCCCATGGACAGAGGAGTCCGGTGGGCTTCAGTCCATGGTGTTGCAAAGAGTCAGACACAACTGCGTGCCTAACACACACAGGAGTCCCCAGAAGCAGAGGTGGGTTTCCAGCAAAGGCAAAGTAGGCAGGGCCCCAAGGAGAAGCTCTTCCCCCATCACCACCTCAACCAGTGCAACTCTGCTTCTATGCATCTTAACTTACTGGCTTTCATAGATTTTAAAACAAAGGTTCCACACCAAAGTCTGAAAACACAGGACTCAATTACTCTAAAGATACCCAGCGCTAGAACTCTATGATTCTGGTCTATTAAATCAAATCCTCATGGTTGCCATTACACCCATATCAAGTTGCCATGAAATTTCCTGAAACTTCACCTTACCTCTAGCTCAAGATCCTGAGGTTCCATTTCAGAAAGTGATAGTACAGCAATTTTGGTTACTTTACAGACTTCATGGTCTCCTGGAAGTTTGCCCACCAAGGCTTTCTGCCGAATTAAAATAAGCCACCACGGAAGATCTGAAAGAGAAAAGGCATATTGAGTGTCTGGTTTCTATAAAGTACTGCTGTCCTAGCAAGCTGAAGCTGAGTAACACAGTATGCAAACAGTACAGTCCTTTGGTGAAAGTGAAAGTCCAAGTGGCTCAGTCGTGTCCATCTGTGATCCTCCAGATGCAGGAATTCTCCAGGCCACAATACTGGAGTGGGTAGCCTTTCCCTTCTCCAGGGCATCTTCCCAACCCAGGGATCAAACCCAGGTCTCCCGCATTGCAGGTGGATTCTTTACCAGCTGAACCACCAGGGAAGCCCAAGAACACTGGAGTGAGTAGCCTATCCCTTCTCCAGTGGATCTTCACAACCCAGGAGTCAAACCGGGATCTCCTGCATTGCAGGTGGATTCTTTACCAACTGAGCCACCAGGGAAGCCCACAGTCCTTTGGTAAAGAGCACAACAAAGACAGAAAAATGGCCCTAAAACCTATGAAAAGATGTTCAATGGAGATGTAAATTAAAATGTTTTAATACCATTCTCACCCATCAGCTTGGGGATAATAAAAAAGTATTGTTAGGACAGCACATTCTGACAAGGCTGTGGGAACCAGGCACCCTCATAGCGCTTGTGAGAACACAAAGAGATACAACTTTTTCAGATGTTAATTTTACTATAACTAACATTAAAACATACCCACTTACTGTTTTACCCAGCAATCCCACGCTTGTGAATTTACCCTGAAAATACATCTCAACTAAACAAAAATATATACACTCAAATCTATTCACTGCAGCAGTCTAACTGCAAACTACTGGAAACAACTTGAATGCCCAAATTCTTCAACAAAGAATGCCCCATTCTTCAACAAAGAATGGTTGAACAAACTATGGCACATCTATGGAACAGAGTACTATAAAGAATTAGCTCTTAAAAAGAATTCAAAGCATTCTAGAAACTGATAAGGGGATAAACTGGATATATTATTCATGTATTAATATCTTTATTATTAATATAATAAGATATAGTATTAAATCAAAGCACAATGGAGTAGCTAGAGTACACTACCCTTTCTGGGAAAAAAAAAAGAAAGAGAAAAACATATTTGCTCATTTGTATAGAAAAAGAGAGGAGAGATAAATTAGAAATTAACGAGGTTGGTTACCTAACAAGGGGTAGGTGGAAATGAGATGGAAGGAAGAGAAAACAGGAATGAGATAAAAGGGACTGGAACTGACAGCTCTCCAAGTACACCCTTTGACATACTTCTGACTCTGAACCACGATAATGTTTTACATCTCCTCAAAAATAAATGGTTCAAATTAATCAGAATATGAAATGAACCCAAGATGAAATGTAACCCAACTCTGTTACAAATGGAAAATGTAACCTATGTAGGAGACAAGGAAGAAAAAAATTAAGTAACTTTGGAAAACAGTATTTTGTATAGATAAAGACAAAAAGAACTGTATACAATATTGTACTCTGGTAAGCAAATTATTGATGTTTTTGAACTGTGGTGTTGGAGAAGACTCTTGAGAATCCCTTGGACTGCAAGGAGATCCAACCAGTCCATTCTGAAGATCAGCCCTGGGATTTCTTTGGAAGGAATGATGCTAAAGCTGAAACTCCAGTACTTTGGCCAACTCATGAGAAGAGTTGACTCATTGGAAAAGACTCTGATGCTGGGAGGGATTGGGGGCAGGAGGAGAAGGGGACGACAGAGGATGAGATGGCTGGATGGCATCAATCCAGACTCGATGGACCTGAGTCTGAGTGAACTCTGGGAGTTGGTGATGGACAGGGAGGCCTGGCGTGCTGCGATTCATGGGGTCGCAAAGAGTCGGACACGACTGAGCGACTGAACTGAACTGAACTGAAGCAAGTTATTTGTCAGAAGAGTATGGGTTAGCAATTCCAGAACTACTTCATGTGCACACTAGGACTGAGCAAATAAGTAAACATATTGATGTAAGTGGGAGAGGGGTATAAAACAAAGAAATACTTAATAAATATAAGAAAGAAAGGAAAGAAAATGCTTAGAGGCCCAACAGTTATCTTTTCAATCTGAATTTCTACTTTTCACAAAAGGTTTTTATTTAAATAAGAAACAGTCTATGAAAGCCAGCATGTAAAAGCAATTTTTCATTCTGAGACTATACCCTTTAAAAATACTACCTAATTACTACCAAAAAAAAAAACACCCAAAACTATTGAAACAATGTTTCAGAAATTTATTATAGAAAAACAACATGGTGGATATATATTGTGCTTATGAAAAAATATTTTTTAAAAAGACACAGTATTTTAATTTCTTCCATTTTTCTCCCAAATACTAATCCACTTTCATTTTAGGCATAGTGCTTTGGAGATGTGCATTAAACATTTCATAAATACAAGAGTTTGGAAATGTTTCATAAGTCTTTATAAAGTAGAGTGGAAATTCACTCCAAAGTTTCAAGGCTTTTATAAGTCATTTCATTATTCACGATCATTAAACTTTAACCAAGGACCCACCATGTGCTGGGAAGTACGTCAGGCACGGATTAAGGTTACCAAGCATTTAACACACAGTAAACCCAACACATAATAAAGCACATAATGCACAGAACACTTGAATGTTACTGCAGTCAGCTGAGTAAAAGGAAGCCCTTACCACAAATCTCTTAACCTTACAAGAATAACTTTTATTTTACATGGAACAATTTAGAGTGTTGGCAGAGGATAAGACAAGCCAACATTAGGAAGCCCTCTTCCTAGTTTATGCCTTCTTGTCTTCTTATTAACATTATGAACTGCAATTTTAAAAAATTACAGCAATGACAAAAACACAATGTGCATAATCAAATGTGATAAATGTCTTTCTCATATGCCATCTCATGGCATAGTACCAAAAATACCAAATTTCAAACACAGAGGTTTTACCCCATACATAGACTCACTTGGGAAAACAAAAAGCACGCTTTTTACACGAAAATGCTGGTATTGTCAATACTGAAATTCAACTTACAAACTTAAAATCACTTAAAACATTACAGACTTAAGTTCAAAATACCTAAGGGGTTATAATGAAGATTAAAACTGAGAAAATACAATGTAAATGATCTCAAACAACAAGGAACAAAATTTGTGAACAATAGTTTCCCTTTTCAGAAAAGCCTCAATGTGTTCTGACTTAGACGTCAGAACTCAGACTCAAATTTTAGCTCCACTATGTCAGTTCAGTTCAGTCGCTCAGTCGTGTCCAACTCTTTGCGACCCCATGAATCACAGCACGCCAGGCCTCCCTGTCCATCACCAACTCCCGGAGTTCACCCAGACTCACATCCATCGAGTCAGCGATGCCATCCAGCCATCTCATCCTCTGTTGTCCCCTTCTCCTCCTGCCCCCAATCCCTCCCAGCATCAGAGTCTTTTCCAATGAGTCAACTCTTCACATGAGGTGGCCAAAGTACTGGAGTTTTAGCTTTAGCATCAGTCCTTCCAAAGAAATCCCAGGGCTGATCTCCTTTAGAATGGACTGGTTGGATCTCCTTGCAGTCTAAGGGACTCTCAAGAGTCTTCTCCAACACCAGAGTTCAAAAGCATCAATTCCTCGGCGCTCAGGCTTCTTCACAGTCCAACTCTCACATCCATAGATGATCACTGGAAAAACCAAAGTCTTAACTAGATGGACCTTTGTTGGCAAAGTAATGTCTCTGCTTTTCAATATGCTATCTAGGTTGGTCATAACTTTCCTTTCAAGGAGTAAACGTCTTTTAATTTCATGGCTGCAGTCACCATCTGTAGTGGTTTTGAAGCCCCCAAAATAAAGTCTGACACTGTTTCCACTGTTTCCCCATCTATTTCCCATGAAGTGATGGGACCAGATGCCATGATCTTCGTTTTCTGAATGTTGAGCTTTAAGCCAACCTTTTCACTCTCCTCTTTCATTTTCATAAAGAGGCTTTTTAGTTCCTCTTCACTTTCTGCCATAAGGGTGGTGTCATCTGCATATCTGAGGTTATTGACATTTGTCCCTGCAATCTTGATTCCAGCTTGTGCTTCTTCCAGCCCAGCATTTCTCATGATGTACTCTGCATAAGAGTTAATGTTTACCAGGCAGCAAAACATACTACAAAGCTATGGTAAAGAAAACAATGTGGTACTGGTATAGGAATGGACAAATGAGTACTAGAAAAGAAAACAGACAGAGACCCATGTGAAAATGGGCATCTAAGTTAACAATGATAAAGAGGGGGAAAGTATGGTATGTCAATAACTGGTGTTGAAATACATACTGAAGTATCTGCAGACAAATGTATCTACCTGGAACCTACTTTGAAATAATTTAGATGCTGGGAATATGGAGATGATGGATAAAAGCACCTTTTTGTAGTTGACTTGGAACCAGCTCTACAAATTGCACTGGGTTAATGTCTCATAAGTCTTTCACTATAGTTTCCTGCCTTACTGTTTTCAGTCTCACACACTGATCAAAACAAAAAAACTAAAAGATAGACAAGAAAACTGATACATACTAGTTATAATCTAAGTAACTTGGAATGATGAAAATACACTGGAGTTACATAGCAGTGATGGTAGGATAATACAACCTTACGATGATACTAAAACCCAGTGAATTGTAATGTTAAAAGAGTGAATTTTATGGTGTGTGAATTTTATCTCAATTTAAAAAAAGCTTCTAAAGAACAAAAAAACTTGCTAGGAGTCTTACTTACTAGAACAGTGAATAAACTAAAAAGTATATTTTCTACCAAACACAGAGATTTAGGTACTTGAAATAGTGTTTAAAGAAACAAGTAAAATTATCAAAATGGAAAGAAAATGTAAAACTTGAATTGGAAACTAAGATATTTCTAGGTTGATTCTAGAAAACAAAGCAAAACAAAAAACCTCTTGGGAAATAACAGCAATCTGTATTCCTGTTAGGGGCTTCCTGGTGGCTCAGAGGTTAAAGCGTCTGCCTGCAATGAGGGAGACCGGGGTTCGATCCCTGGGTTGGGAAGTTCCCCTGGAGAAGGAGTATTCCTGTAACTATTTTGCCGTAGGTGAAACAAACACAACAGTAAACACATAGAAGCCTGGAAATCCAGCAAAAATGAGTGTTAGTTACAGGGTTAAATGGTCCAAATATATTTTCTCTAGTTTGAATTTTAAGCTAAGAAAAATGCAAAAGTATAGCATTACTATTGTTTAGCACTGTATATCCAGTCAAGCACAATTTTGTAAAGAAGCTTTTAAAGGCACCAAAGCAGGTTACTGCATTAATTTATATCACCCACCAGAAAAAGAAACTTGGCTTAATTAAAGCCATCACACTGAGATCTGGCTATGTAGTATAAACAGGAGTCAAAGGTAATTTATTCTAGCAAGGTCTTTTGGTATAAAGATATTTCCTCAACTTTTAAAATATATTACAATGGGGATAAAGGTCAATTTTGCAACCCTGACTCCTTAAAAAAAAAAAAAGACAAAAAATGTGACTTTCCCAGGCAGATAAGAAAACTAACTAGGAAGTGATTATCTTGAAAAGCATGACCAGTTAGGGCAAGTAAAACAATAGTCCTGGAAAAGATTCAATTGCTTGCCATATACAATAACTGACTCAGTTAATTAGGGTAAGCAATCGCAGGAGAAAGATTTTTATCCAAAAAAACCTTTTTTTCTAAAATTAAAATTAGGGGCTTCCCTCATAGCTCAGTCGATAAATCAACTGCCTGCAAGGCAGGAGACCTGGGTTCGATTTCTGGGTCAGGAAGATCCCCTGGAGAAGGAAATGGCAACCCACTCCAGTATTCTTGTCTGGAGAATACCATGGACAGAAGAGCCTGGCAGGCTACAGTCCATGGGGTTGCAAGAGTCGGACACAACTTAGTGACTAAACCACCACCGTATGAAAATCTTTCCTCCCTACTCACCACCTCACCTCTAAGTACTGCATTTAATATTTCTCAACATGGCTACCCATTCTACTGACATGCATCAATAGAAAAGCATTTGATCCAACAATGCATGTCTAGCAATCCTTTATTTTTATTAATGTTAATCATACAGAAAATAAAGGAATACATTCCACATGTTTAAAAATGTAAACATTACATATAAAATTAATATTCCCTTTCACCAGTGTTCCCCATTCCATGGAAATTCTTTAAATCTAATCCAAACCCCATTTTATGAGTTCTCTCATATAAGAAGACTAGCAGAGAAAGAACAACTGGTTACCACTGCTGGCATTAGTCCTTCCAATCCTACTTGAGCTTAACAACGACTTTTAAAAAATATTTACTTATTTATGGTTGCACTGGATCTTAGTTGCAATGTGCAGGCTCAGTAGTCTCAGCTCAAGGGCTCAGTCACTCCTCAGCATGTGGGATATTAGTTCCCTGACCAAGGATCAAACCCACATCCCCTGCATTGGAAGATGGACTCAACCCCTGGACCACTGAGAAAGTACCACCAATGACTTTTTAAACATGCATAATTTAGGGAATTTCCCAGCAGTCTAGTGGTTAGAACTCCGAGCTTCCATTACAAGGGCCATAGTTCAGTCCCTAGTCCAGGAAATAAAATCCTATGTTCTTTGAGAATGAGCCCCTAGCATTTTTTTTTTAATGCAACACAGCTTTATCTAATCTTTTCAAAGCATTCAATTTAGTCTTCATAGAAACAGGAAGTCATTCCTTTTGTATTTACAGTTGATGGGATTATTTAGTTATATAATTACAGTATCAAGTAAAACAAGTATGAACAGGTATGGAAATAAACACAACCCACAATCTACCAGAAGACAGGGCTTCCTACCCAGTCTCCACCAGCCTTCAGAGCATCCAACACATCTACCAATATATTCCACAGAGGCAGTGAGGAATGCTGGTTAATCTTAAGTGAGGTTCAATTAAAAGAGCTCCTACTGACAGAAATACATACACAATACATATTCTCTGTGCCAGACACTTGAAGTGAGTAAAGTATCTGTGTGAAAATAATTTTATTTTTCTGATTTTTTTTTTCCTTCTGGCTTGCCTTTTTCCAAGACTGTTTCTGATTTGACCGGTTCAGCAGGATTTTTAAGACAATTCAAAAATAACATTTCTTCGGTACTCAGCCTTCTTTATGGTCCAATGCTCATAGCCACACACAACTACTGGAAAAAACCATAGCTTTGTCTATATGGACCTTTGTTGGCAAAGTGATGTATCTGCTTTTTAATACGCTGTCCAGCTTCCCTTCCAAAGAACAAGAGCCTTTTAATTTCATGGCTGCAGTCACCGTGAAGCCCAAGAAAATAAAATCTGTCACTGCTTCCAATTTTTCCCCTTCAGTTTGCTATAAAGTGATGGGACCAGATGCCATGACCTTAATATTTTTTAATGTTGAGTTTCAAGCCAGCTTATACACAAAAGAATTTACAATTATATCCACATGCCAAATTACTAACATTTATTTACTACATACTCCAAAGTCCTAACATAATATTCAATAACCAATATGTAACTTCTTGAAGAGCTTCTGCAGATTATGCCTCTGAAGAGCTTAGAGTCTGCATTCGAACCAGACGAATCAGAGGATGGAAATGTGCTGCTGTGAAGGAAAAAGAGAATTAGGAAAGGCAATTACAGTTGGCTCACTTTTCCTTTCTTCTGTGTCAAGCTGACAATAAGAATACTTATGTGTTTCTCTGCCATTTCAAGTTGACACTCCGAACTAATAAATTTAAGCCAAATGACTCACTGCTCCTTTTATACTTTAAGGCTTAGGTGTTTACAAATTTAACACTGCTTTATCTTTCTGGTGACTTGAACTTTGGCTGTTTTTGAAATGTATATCTGTTTATGCTTCTTGCCTTAAAGTCTGTTTTGATATTATTATGAGCACATCAGTTTTCAGTAGGTTAGCATTTGCTTGGTTTCTCTTTTTTCTATCCTTTTACTTTTGGCCTTTCTCTATACATATACATATACTTAAGGTATTTGTCTTAAAAGTAGCTTGTAGATGAATTTTATTTTTCTATTATGAAAAGCTTTGCTTTTAAACTACTAAATCCATTCATGGGCTTCCCTGGTGGCTCAGAGGTAAAGAACCTGCCTGCCAAAGCAGGTGTAATCTTGCCTGGGAAATCTCATGGACAGAGGAGCTTGGCAGGCAACACTCCATGGAATCACAGAGTCAGACTTGACTTAGTGACTAAACGAGTCCATTTATATATAATGTAATTGTTAAAATATTTAAGAATCATTCTACTGTCTTACCATTTCTTCACCTGTTCTATATACTTTCTTTCCTTGTCTTCTTTTGGACTGAGTGTTAAAATTATTATTCCATTTCTTCCCTTTATTAGTTTTTTATAATATTTTATTATTCTATTACTGGTTATATTGCAGGGTCTGATAACATGAGCCCTAACTTACAAAAACCTAATGTAAATAAGTACTTTTGCCAGTTCCTGGACAGGGAAAAGACCTATTATTGTTGTGTGTTTTCATTCTGTGTTAATTTTAGGCCTCATATAAAGCTAACTTTGTTTAAATTTACCAACATTTACTCTTTCCATTATTTTCTGTTCCTTCCAACATTTCCACACTCCTATCTGGAATCATTTCCCTTTTACTTGAAGAACTCCTTAGTATTTATTTTAGTGCAGGTACTGGTGGTGACAAATTCAGTTTGTTTGGCTCAAAATGTCTTTTTTTCCTTAATTTTTGAAGGTATAAAATTCTAGACAGGCACTTTGAAGGTATCATTCCACTGTCTTCTGGCTTCCACTGTTCCTACCAAAGCTTTATTGAATACCGTTGAATTTAATGTGTAGCTTTTCTTTGGCTGCTTTAGGATGTTTTGACTTCAGCTTTTATCAGTTTTGCTATGAGATGCTCAAGTGTGGTTTTCTTCATATTTTTTCCTCTTGCAGTTCAAAGTATTTCTTGATATTGTGACTGTAAGAAACAATCTCTGACTAGTTTCTCTTGATCTCATTTTTTAAAATGTACCAAGTATCTTTAAATGATCTGTTATATAGCACAGTAACACACTATGCATTCTAAGAGAATCTAATCATTGGGTAATATCCTAATGGCTTTGTTGTTGTTGTTTAGTCACTAAGTCATTTCCGACTCTTTTGTGACCTCATGGACTGTAGCCTGCCAGGCTCTTCTGTCTATGGGATTTCCCAGGCAAGAAAACAGGAGTGGGTTGCCGTCTTCTTCTGCAGGGGATATTCCTGACCCAGGGGTTGAACCTGCATCTTCTGCATTGGCAAGTCAATTCTTTACTACTGAGCCACCATGGCTTATCTCAAGATAAATTATGTTCCAATTTGAAGGATCCTGCCTTTTCTTTTTTTTAAATAAATCTTTGGTAGGAATTTAAATTCAGTCCACTGTGTGCATAAAATCTGTTTCATTGATACCTATTGCATAAGCTATTAATTGGCCATTTAGTACTTTTAAATGAATATAACCATAAGTCTATAGATCGTATGTAAGTTTATGCTCAGATGGCAAAGAATCTGCCTGCAATGCAGGAGACCTGGGTTCGATCCGTGCACCAGGAAGGTCCCTTAGAGAAGGGAATGGCTATCCACTCTATTCTTGCCTGGAGAATTCTATGGACAGAGGAGCCTGGCAGGCTACAATCCATGGGGTCACAAAGAGTCGGACGTGACTGAGCAACTAAACAGCATGAATTTAAATTTCTACTAAAAGATATGGATTCACGGTATGTTTAATCTTTTGCTTTCTATTTAAGGACCTTTCTATTTTTAAAAACCTATATCAAGAAAAATACTTTTCCTAATAGGAACAGAAATAAAGTAGTATATTCCTTTGACTATATTTCAAGGACCATCATACACCATTGTACATCAAGTAAGTAGAAATACAAGTAATACTACCACACAACAATGCTGTTTTTTTCCACTGTCAGATATCTGTAGTTAAAAGTACATAATATTGGGCTTCTAATATTCTCAGGGACCAGAGTCAGTCATTAATTTGTTCATCTTCCAAACATAGTAGCTACTCAGTGTTTCTTAATTGATTGCTCTATTGCCTACTAAAGTGTCCTAAGTCTGCACATACAGAAAACCGACAGTGACTCATAAGGAGAGTGTCTGGGACATGAGGTACATTTATTAGGGTCCCTTTCAAAGGTACCAAATGGTGCAATCAGAAGCATACTCAGCTTAACCTACGAATTCAAACTCAGCCTAATAACAAAATCCCTAATAATGACCTGCCATAAAATTAATCTATTATAATCTATAAAAATATAAAGGCTTTTCTATCTATAACAGTCCTAGGAAACTACAAAAGTCTAAGTATCAATGGGCAAAATGAGTTTCTATTACAAGAGTACATTTTCCATATAACTGTGTCTTTCTCTTGCTAAAGTTCTAAGATGCTTCTTTACATATTTAAAACGTTAATGTATTACATACTTTCTTACCTATTAAACCCCAGCATACTAAATATAATTGGGGTTATTTATGGTGAAGGTTTATCATCATGAAGATAAACCACTGTTTTGAGGAGTGACACAAGTATGCTGTGAGGCTGGAGGTTACAGGCCTCTCTGCTTGAAGGAACACAAGCCCACAGGCTGTAACAAACCTGACAGCCAAGTCAAAGTCAATTAGATGAATAACCTTCATTTTCTGCCCTGGATGGCTGATACTGATAAGTGAGGGTTTTTTTTTTAATCAAAAATATCCTTTTTAAAACACAATTAGACCTGATAATAATTTGATTGTAATCATTTCAAAATGTTCAGGAAGATAAAATGTTCAGTAAGATAAAAACCTTAATAAGAATATAAAGGAGGAAATAATATAAATACAGGAAACACCTTTATAGGTGGCCCATACATACACTCAGTCACTCTTACCTTTACAAGATTCTTCTCTTTATGGAGTTAGGAACTTTTAATATCACTGCCATAGAAATCACTGAGAAAACAACTGGAGTTTAAGAACAAATTCATTTATAACTGGACAGCAGAATGACTGAAACAGAAGAGGCAAGCTGGCCTACCTCTAACGTATCTCTCTGCCTGAGGATATAAAAATCTGTCAGTTAGAGATATGCTCAGAACTAAGCAGCATGCTTGTCTGATGCCCTTGGGAAAGCTCAGAACTGTGGGTCACCTTCATGTGTCTCATTCAAGCACTGCTCCTACCAGGGAGGTGGAACCATCCACACCAAGGAGACTGGAGCACAGATCAGGGACAAGGGAGGTGATGGGAAATTCTGAAGCATAAAGTAATGGAGCAGACAGAGGGGAGCAAAGAGAGGAGGGAAGGGTCACTCAGCACTTAGGTACCTGGGGAGAGAGTAAAAGACAGAAGCAAAAAAGAGCAACCAAAAGATGCCAAAGAAAGGAGCCCCTCGCCGCTTAGCCCACCTGCTTCCAAGACCCAAAGCTATTAACTGAATAGATCAGCTAAACTACAGTGAAAGAATCTTTTAAGGGTTAACCAGGAACCTAGTAACCAACATGAATCTTACCTCCAAAATTCATGAGTTCTGAGACCCTCATGAATCAAAGTTGCTCAGTCGTGTCCAACTGTTTGTGATCCCATGGACTATACAGTCCATGGGATTCTCCAGGCCAGAATACTAGAGTGGGTAGCCTTTCCCTTCTCCAGGGCATCTTCCCAACCCAGGGATCAAACCCAGGTCTCCCATATTGCAGGCAGATTCTTTACCAGCTGAGCCACAAGGGAAGCCATGAATGAAAAACTGAATATAAAATGACTTTTTCAATTACACTTTAGATTATCTGGTAGAAATGTTATATGACAAATAATACTGTTAATCTTTAAGATTCTTCCCTCAAAGCAACTTTCAGTTCAGTTCAGTTGCTCAGTTCAGTTCAGTTACTCAGTTGCCCGACTCTTTGCGACCCCATGAATCGCAGCACGCCAGGCTTCCCTGTCCATCACAAACTCCCGGAGTTCCCCCAAACTCATGTGCATTGAGTCGGTGATACCATCCAGCCATCTCATCCTCTGTCGTCCCCTTCTCCTCCTGCCCTCAATCCCTCCAGCATCAGGGTCTTTTCCAATGAGTCAACTCTTCGCATGAGGTGGCTAACATATTGGAGTTTCAGCCTCAGCACTAGTCTTTTCAATGAACACCCAGGACTGGTCTCCTTTAGAATGGACTGGTTGGATCTCCTTGCAGTCTAAGGGACTCTCAAGAGTCTTCTCCAGCACCATAGTTCAAAAGCATCAATTCTTCGGCACTCAGCTTTCTTCACAGTCCAACTCTCACATCCATACATGACCACTGGAAAAACCATAGCCTTGACTAGACGGACCTTTGTTGGCAAAGTAACGTCTCTGCTTTTGAATATGCTATCTAGGTTGGTCATAACTTTCCTTCCAAGGAGTAAGCGTCTTTTAATTTCATGGCTGCAGTCACCATCTGCAGTGATTTTGGAGCCCAGAAAAATAAAGTCTGACACTGTTTCCACTGTTTCCCCATCTATTTCCCATGAAGTGATGGGACCGGATGCCATGATCTTCGTTTTCTGAATGCTGAGCTTTAAGCCAATTTTTTCAGTCTCCTCTTTCACTTTCATCAAGAGGCTCTTTAGTTCCTCTTCACTTTCTGCCATAAGGATGGTGTCATCTGCATATCTGAGGTTATTGATATTTCTCCCGCCAATCTTGATTCCACCTTGTGCTTCTTCCAGCCCAACGTTTCTCATGATGTACTCTGCATATAAGTTAAATAAGCAGGGTGACAATATGCAGACTTGACGTACTCCTATTCCTATTTGGAACCAGTCTATTGTTCCATGTCCAGTTCTAACTGTTGCTTCCTGACCTGCATACAAATTTCTCAAGAGGCAGGTCAGGTGGTCTGGTATTCCCATCTCTTTCAGAATTTTCCACAGTTTATTGTGATCCACACAGTCAAAGGCTTTGGCATAGTCAATAAAGCAGAAATAGATGTTTTTCTGGAACTCTCTTGCCTTTTTGATGATCCAGCAGATGTTGGCAATTTGATCTCCGGTTCCTCTGCCTTTTCTAAAACTAGCTTGAACATTTGGAAGTTCACGGTTCATGTATTCCTGAAGCCTGGCTTGGATAATTTTGAGCATTACTTTACTAGCATGTGAGATGAGTGCAATTGTGCAGTAGTTTGAGCATTCTTTGGCATTGCCTTTCTTTGGGATTGGAATGAAAATTGACCTTTTGAAAAAAGTCACCTTTAAGGTATCAAAAGGTAGATTATTAAAATAAGATAAAATCAGAAGTAGTGACAAAAGGATACAAAAAAGTATTCTGACAAATATTTTCAGTGGCTTTATTGAGATATAATTTATATACCATAAAATTCACTCATTTTAAATATAAACAAGCCAATGATTTTAATGAATTTATAGTTGTGCAACCATTATCACAATCCTTACATGTTTCTATGAGTCATCAGTAGACAATAAAACAATCTTCTCCCACAATGCAACTGTACACAGACTATGAAACTCATATTTAAACACCAGTACTATCTAAAGGCTGTGCCCAAGAAGCAGGCCTCAAGCAGGGGCCCTGCCAGGCCTCTCTTCCCTTTTCTCTAGTGCCCCTGAGGGGTGGGCCTTTCTAATGGCTTTTTAGGAAAGTATGAAAGCAATGCTAGTGAAATTCCATTCATTCACACTGTAGGTATAAAAATATTTCATATCAATGAGTGTCACAGCAAAGTCCCCACAGACAGCAAGGGACCAAAATCACACTTTTAAAATCATATACATAATACATTGTGCCATTTTAAGGATCTCGATATCCTCACCACTTTAAAAGTGGAGAAGCAGATGGTGATACTATTTTAATGAATGGGAGAGACTTGAGTGAATTGTGTCTGTTGCTATTCAATACTAGGAGTAGTAATTCTCCTAACTACTAAATGAAGAGCCCCTATTGCTAAATAAATCAGGATTCCTGACAATTCTCTCTTCAAACTAGTTCTGAGTACACGGTGGATATATTTGCATTTTATAGTCAGATATTTCATACCCTAACAAGCTTATCCTCGTGGAGCTAGTGGTAAAGAACCCACCTGCCAATGCAGGAGACCTAAGAGACACAGGTTTGATCCCTAGGTCGGGAAGATACCTTGAAGGAGGAAATGGCAACCCACTCCGGTATTCTTGTCTGGAGAATACCATGAACAGAGGAGCCTGGCAGGTTCCAGTCCATGGGGTCACAAAGAGTCAGACACGACTAAAGCAAATTAGCACCCATGCATGCACAGTCTTCAGGACACATACCCACAGGGGATACATTCCAGGATTCTCAGCAGATGCCTGAAACTGCAGATAGAACCAAACCTTATATACACATTCTTTCTTGAACACTGGGGTCATTACTAAGTAAAATAAGTGTTACTTGAATACAGCACTATGATACCAACAGCCAATCTGATAACTGAACCAATTATGTGACTAAATGGGCTGGAAGCATACTGTGTGGATACGCTGGACAAAGGGATGACTCATATCCCAGGCCAGAGGGCACAGAGATATCACACCACTCAGAACACCATGCAATTTACAACTCGTGAATTGTTTATTTCTGGAATTTCCCATTTAATATTTTTGGACCATGGCTGACCACAGGTAACTGAAACTTCAGAAAGGGAAACTACGGGCTCGGGTGTGGCAGGGGGAGGACTACTGTATATTTTAAAGAGCTTTTGTAATACATTTAAAACCTCCAGCCTCAGCCATCTTGGGGGTTTCCCAGGTGTCGCTTGTGTAGGATACATAAGAGAGGCCGGTTCAATCTCTGGGTTTGGAAAACCCCTTGGAGAAGGGCATAGAAACCCACTCCAGTATTCTTGCCTGGAGAATCCCATGGACAGAGGGGTCTGGCAGGCTACACTCCATAGAGTCACACAGAGTCAGACATGACTGAAGCGACTTAGCATGTACGCCATCTTTTCAAGGTTATCTGTGTGATGATATACTATCTCCTGGATGGAGGGCATTCCTACAGAGGTGATGTCTGAGTTGAAGTCAGAACTATTTCAGTAGGGTAATTTGGACAGGGTCAGGGTGAGGAAAGTGAGAGGAGAGCAGTTGTTGGCAGAGTAAGCCGTGTGCAAAAAGATCCCTGTAACTGAGAAAACACATTTCAGGCCTCAGCTGAGACATCACTTCCTCAGGGATGCCTTCCATCCAGGAACCCCATCCCCACCAGTCACGCCCCTCTGCTACGTGCTTCACAATATCCCACATTTGTCTTCTTCAGAAGCTTAAGTTTAATGATAAAACTCTGATCAGGCAATTAATGTCTAGCTCTTGGATTTGACTCTATGCTCCTGGAAGCTTTGCATTTTGTTCACCCTGTAGCCCCCAGCATACAACAGGCACTCTGTAAATATCTGTTAAATATTAATATTCTGTACTGAATATTTTTGAATAGCCACTGGACAGGGGGATACAGCAGTGAGCACAACAAACACAGCCCCTGTTTTGGAGCTTATCCTCTAGAGAGGGAAGAAGAAGACAAACAGAAAAGAAGAAAACAAAAAATTCATGTGTCGTTACAACTGTGGTAAGAGCTGACTATCATTCTGACTTCCTCCTGGACACTACAAGGAATAGAAGACAATGATTTTTCATGGAGCTTTACCTTTCCTTCATCTATTTAGCACATTACATGTTCCTTCGACTTTCTGTTCCTCATCCTAATAAAGCCCAACCGATCAAAGCAGAGTCAGACACTTTCAGGCTGTCAAAGATAGACTCATTAGACCCTGGCTGAAAGTCTACCTGCCTGCAAATGTCTGGGGGAAGAGACCTTCCAAAATGAAGAAAGGCCAACTATTCCAAATAGTTTGCTTTCTAGGCACCAGGGTTAATAGAACCATTTGAGGGGCAGAGCTTGCTATAAAAGGAAGGGCAATTATCAGCAAAGGATTCCACAACCAAATAATACTTCTAAACTCTTTTCTACCACACATTTTTCTAAATGGGCACACAACTTATAAAATATAACCTTCATTAATGCTACTAATATTTCACTTCTAAAAACATTGCTTTTATAATCCCCACCATGTCATCTTTTAGTGACATGTTAGTATCATTAGTTTCAGTAAAAATTAGTGTTACTGGAAAAAACAGTCTAAGTTTAACATTTATTCAAAATTATACATTCAGAACTTAAGTGTTCTCTAGTGATATGTTTTACTTTTAAAACTAAGGAAAAAAAAATAATAATAGCCAGCATCTACTGAATGCCTACTATTATCAGAAGCCATGCTAAGCACTTAATGAGAGTTTATTAAACTTACCATAACCCTATCTAGGTGGTATCATCACCCAGCAACCGAGGCTTGGATGAATAACCTGATCCAAGGCAATCATGTGACCTCAAGGTCAGTCCAGTGCTGGGGCCAGTGCCTACCCAGTGCTATTTGGGGAATGGCCTATAAGAGAAAAGGGCAGATGCAAAGGTGAGAATTCTCCTGGACATGCTTTTGTAGTGAGCATTCCAGAGGATGTTAGGTTCCTATTATGGATTGAATTAGGTCCCCTTAAAATTCATTATGTTGGAGTCCTAACCCCCAGAGCCTCAGAATGTGAGCCTGTTTTAAAGAATGGGATCTTTAAAGCTGTAATTAAGTTAAATGAGGTCATTAGGGTGCACTCTAATCCCTAATGACCGGTGTCCTTATAAGAAGAAATCTGGAGACACACACAGAGTGAAAATAATGTGAAGACACAAGGAGAAGATAGCCATCTACAAGCCAACAAAAGAGGCCTCAGAAGAAACCAACCCTGATGACTAGATCTTAGACTTTAAGCCTCCAGAACGACAAGAAAATAAATTTGTTTAAGCCCCCAAGTTTGAGGAACTTTGCTGCGGCAGCCTAGCAAACTAATGCCGTTCCAAAGTCACGACTGCCTGATGACAGTCACAGCTCACCCACGCCGCTTTTAGACTGTCAATGACAACTGTTCAAGTAAACTTCGTTCCCATCTCACTAGGCAAGAACAGAAATTCATGCATTAATATGTAGAGAATAAGTAGGAGGGAAAGAGGAGTGAGAAAGAGTTTAAGTACAGACATTTTCTTCCCCTCATCTTCTACCCCCAGAAGGTAAGATGCTCCCATGGGAAAGTGCACTTGGAGTGATTATTTCAGTTCTAACACATATCAGGACCACACTCCCAGCGGGCAAGTTGATAGTGTGGTCAAAGCAAGAGCTTAGGTGGAACACAGGGTGGGGAGGAAATGAGGCATGCCCAGGACAGAGGATGAAGAAAGAGAAGGCGGGAAGAGCAAGCTGGATGCTCAGAGCATGGAAGCCGGGGTGGAGTGGTACCCAGGGTGGGGCTGCAGTTCTCCGGGTGAGGGAAAGAGCAGCAGGGGGCCCAGAAAAGAGATTTTCCTTTGTTTTTTTCCCCTGTATCCTTTCTTAACAGCCAAACCTTAGAAGTGATGCGGCAAGAGGGGACAGGGCGGGGGCGGGGGGGAAGTACAGAGATTAGGAGCGTGAAAAACTTTCCCAGCTCCATTTACTTCTTTTTATTATTATTTTCTCTAGTTCACTCTATTCCCTCACTTTTCCCTCTTCCAAAATATCCTACATGACAGGTATCTACACTGCCTACCAACTTCTTTTTGGTCCAAAGAAAGGTCCTACAAGGAGGGAAGGTGTATGTAAACAGGAGCTGACCACAAAAGACCATAAGAAATGCCCCCACCTGCCTAAAGACCATACTTTCACTGCATCAAACTCACCAACCAGTAGTATATTTGTACACTGTTTTAGGAAATGACTTGGGGTTTGTTTGCCAAGTTCAAACCCTCCTGCTTTGACCGACTGTCCTGCTTAGTGTAGTGGGCATGTTTGAACTTTGTGACCAGGGGAGGCCCCTGACTCAGACTGAGCCAAAAAGGGTCTCTTTCCTAGGGTCTTAACTAGAGAGCCCGTCAATCTCCAGAAGTTATAGGGAACATCAGATGCTGGTTGGCTTGAGGGCTAAGGTCGGTCTGAGTACCACATAAGGACAGAAATTTCATCCCACATACACAAACACAGAGAAACCCAAAAAAAGACAAGAATGTATAAGAGATGTTCAGACACAAGTGATGGTCAGAGACTGTCTGCCAAAAAATGTAATCTCAGATCCTGAACAAATCAACTTTTTGGTTTTGTTCCCTTGAATTCTAATAAAAACTTGTTTGCATAAACTGATAGGTTTGTATTTGCAACCAAAAGAATTGATAAAATAGTGATAATTTACTAAGCACCTTTAGGTATACTACCTCACGTGAGACCCACAATACCCTCCGGAAAAAAAAAGTGAGCAGTTATTTTCATTCTTGTTTTATAGTTTACAAGGAAGTAGAGGCTCTGGGGCATTGGGGGCCCCAATGAACTAGCCTCCTGGGATGCAAACCCTTGCGAAGCCCCTTCCCATGTTGGTTCTGGGTTTGGCTGTGTGACCTCCTCTGACCAATGGGATATTAGCAAGTCAGTGATGCAAGTAGAGGCTTGATAAGCCCTTCTACACTGGAACTTGTCACCTCAGCACCCTGAAAGGATGTCCAGGTATCCAGGAGACAGAGAGGGCCCAAAAAGAGGCCTCGTGAGATGAGCTACATGGAAGAAATGCCACATGAAGGAAAACTAAGATGCCCCAGGCAAACCCCTAGCTGAGTGCTGCCACTCAGATGACCCTGGCCAACAGGCAAAAAGGGCAGAAGAGCCATGTGTCAACCCACAGAACTTGAGATACTCTAAACTGTTACTTAAGGCTTTAAAACTTTTGTGGCAGTTTATTACACAGCAACAGATGAAACAGATGTTATATAATTTCTCTCATATCTCAAAGCTCTAATAAATAAAGCTTGAATTTAGGTCTCTTGACTCATGTCAGTGATTTATTCATTGTTTCAAGATGTAACTGAAATTGGAGAAAAATAACTCAAAAGTTTCATATGCTTCACTTAAACAATAGAAAATGAATTTTAGCTCAGAACATTCAACTGTGAAATTATCCTGTCAGCATATAAATGAATTAAAAATATAAGTATGTAAATGTGGACAGGTAGGAGAGTGTGACTAAAATACTTATTAGCATGTTACACAATGTCTAAATGCTTTTCTCCTTTGTACTGAAAGAATTCAAAACTACCAAAGACAGAATGTACAAGAACACTCACAGTGGTCTCATTTCTAATGGCAAAAAAAAGCCCCAAAAATAAAAATTACCCAATGATGGGGAAAAGGACAAATTATGATATAGTAATACAATAGTGAAGATAGGAACTAAAGTTTCATATATCAAAGTGGACAAATCTCAAAAGTATCCAGTTGTGTGGGTAGGGGCAACAAGTGAAGGAACACAAGTGGCTTAACATCATTTATACCAAATTTCCAAAATATAAAACTTAGCAATATATTATTTAGGGGTATATATGTAACAAAAGCAATAATGAAAATCAATGGGCTAATAAGTACAGTATTCAAAATCACAGGTTCTCTTGAAGGGAACAAGACTCTTGGAGAAAGGCAGCAAGAGTTCCAAAAACATTGGTTTCATTTCTTAATCTACATGGTAGATAAATGTGTTTAATTTACAACAAGTATACTGTGTATCGGTGACAAATAGCTCTTTGTGTCAATAAAATATTTAACAATTTTTTTAAATAAACAAAAAAATTAGCAAAAAGAAATTAAGACTGTCTATGGCAATTTGTGCTTTATATTCAGAAATCAACCTGGCTTCCAAATGTGCAATAATTTTACCTTAAAAGAATTTTTTAAAACATACAAGGGTGGCTACACTCCTGATTGCATAGCAGTAATAGCAAAGCTTCCTATAGCTCTTAACTCACATTAAAATCAATAACAGTGAAAAAATATATATTTAAATTTTGTGCTTAAAATATTTCAGTTAGTCCTTTTCATGACTTTTTGGAAGCCTATGTTACACCTATCTTTTAACAAAACTCCCTCTGAACTCAGGGCACAGGTGCCTGTCCTGCCAAGGGAGGGTCTGGTGAATGAACCAGACCTTCCATCAATTTGCTTTTCCTGGACAGGACTCCCAGGAGCACCGCACTGTGTACTAACAGACCCTTTCTCTTCCCTGGCCAGAGTTGACTATATGAGGAATAGACAGCTGACCAAAGCCCATCAGTCCTAATCTGCCACCTGCCTACCTCTCCAGCCTTATTTCCACTATTCTCTCCCTCAAAACCACTGAAGTTGGTGTATCTGTCAGAGCACCTATCACAATTAACAAATAATTATACATTTATTTCAGTGATTAATCACTAATGTCTAGCCTTCCCTCTTAAACCGAAAGCTCCATGAGAGTGGGAACAGGTCAGTTTTTGCTCACTATTGTATTCCACCAACTAACGCAATTCCTGAGAGTAGGCATTTAATAAGTTGTTGGGTTTAAGAGGAAGAAAGGATTTTAATATTATGCCTCCTTTCTCTAAAGCTTTATAGGCATCCCTTGGAGATCAGTTCCAGACTACTGCAATGAAGCAAATACATCAATAAAACAAGTCACACAAATTTTTTTGGTTTCCCAGTGGCTATAAAAGTTGTTTACACCAAACTGTAGTCTACTAAGTGTGCAATGAATTATGTCTAAAAATGTACATACTTTAATTAAAAGTACTTCTTCAATGAACATATTGACTACAATGGAGAAAAGACAGGTTCTTCAGCAAGTGGTGTTGGAAAAGCTGGACAGCTCATGTAAATCAATGAAGTTAAAACACACCCTCACACTCTACACAAAAATAAACTCAAAATGGTTTAAGTATAAGATGACACCATAAAACTCCTAGAAGAGAACAGAGACAAAACATTCTCTGACATAAATCATACCATTGTTTTCTAAGGTCAGTCTCCCCAGGCTATAGACATAAAACCAAAAATAAACAAATGGAACTTAATCCAAACTTATAAGCTTTTATACAACAAAGGAAGCCATAAACAAAATGAAAAGACAATCTATAGAATAGGAGAAAATATTTGCAAACCATGTCACTGACAAGGGCTTAATTTCCAAAATACCACAAACAGCTCATACAACTCAGTAACAAAAAAACAACTCAGTCAAAAATGGGCAAAAAATTACCTTAAGTTAACATTTCTCCAAAGACGACATACAGATGGCCAATCGGCAGTTGAAAGAGATGCTCAGCAATGCTAATTATTAGAGAAATGCAAATCAAAACAATGAGGGACCACCTCACACCAGTCAGAATGGCCATTATTAAAAAGTCCACAAATAACAAATGTTGGAGAGGGTGTGGAGAAAAGGAAACCTTCCAACACTGTTGGTGGGAATGTAAATTGGTGCAGCCACAAAGAAAACAGTATGGAGGTTTCTTTAAAAACTAAAAATACAGTTGCCACATGATCCAGTAATCTCACCCCGGGGGACATATCCAGAGAAAACTATAATTTGAAAAGATACATAGCAATGTACCAAAGTTCATAGCAGCACTATTCATATAACAGCCAAGACATGGAAGCAATTAAATGTCCATCAACAGATGAATGGATAAAGAAGATGTGGTATATAGGCAATAGAAAACTATTCAGCCTTAATAAAGAATGAAATAATGCCATTTGCAGCAACATGGATAGACCTAGAGATCATCATAAAGTAAATAAGCCAGAAAGAGAAAGACAAACACCATATGATATCACTTACCCATGGAATCTAAAATATAACACAAATGAACTTATTTACAAAATAGAGAAAGACTCATAGACTTAAAAAACAAACTTACGGTTACCAGAGGGAAGAAGGATAGGGGAGGGATGAACTAGGAGTTTGGGATTAGCAGGTACAAACTTCTATATATAAATATAAAATAGATAAACAACAAGATCCTACTGTATTACACAGGGAGCTATATTCAGTATCTTATATTAACCTATAATATAAAAGAACATGGAAGTGTGTGTGTGTGTGTGTGTGTGTATATATATGCATAACAATCACTTTGCCGTATACCAGAAACTAACACTGTATATCAAATATCCTTCAATTAAAAAATACTTTCTTACTAAAAAATGTTAACCGTCATCTGAGCCTTCAGTGAATCATAACAGTAACAAAGATCACTGATCACAGATCACCATAACAAATATAAAGTTTGAAGTACTGTAAGAATTACCTAAATGTAACACAGAGACATGAAATGATCAAATGCTGCTGGAAAAATGGCACCAATGTATTTGTTGGACTCAGAATTGCCATAAACCTTCAATCTGTAAAAAAACACAACATCTGCAAAGGACAATAAAATGAGGGATGCCTGTTTTTTTTGTTTCCCTTATATGGATGAAGAGGAAAAGTTAAAATTTTACATAACCTCCTTTTCCTTCTGCCTCTATAACTCAGCTTGCCCCTTGCAAAGTCTAGATCACGTAGGTCACGTAGTTTCAAAAAGTGGGGACTTGCAATACTAGGAACTGGAGTTTATCTCACTCACCCTTGTCCTGCTCTTTGCAATCTCCCAGCCTCTGCAAACCTGCTTAATCATGCCTGTCCAGGTCAGGCATCCCCCTCCCCATCTTGACCACTGTTCCTGTGCTCACGAAACTCCTTAGTTTAAACCAGCCTATTAACAGCTAGTGTTGCCCACTACAGTCTGTCTATAAAAGCTCTGTAATCCTTTTGTTCGGGGCTCAGAGCTTGGAGTGTTAACTCCTCTGGGCCCGCTGGCATAATAAACTTGAGTTCTTCAACTCTCCAAGTGTGGTGCTTGGCTTCTCGAGTACTGGCTTCTGCAACACGGAAATATACCCACTTTGGGTAGATCCAAAATTAAGGTAAAGGAATCCAGGCCATTACAGAATCTACATTTATCCTCAAAGAAGACAACGTCACAGAATGCCACATTAAATTTGACAAGCTTAAAGAGTTTACAGAAACATACCTGAATGAAGCTGAATTTTTCCAATAACACCTTCTACCAACCCCAAACAGATGGGATTCCACGCAAGAAGCAGATCGGTAGCTAAAATAAAATAAGAAGCAGTCATGAGAAAGTATTCATTGGAAAACATTAAAACAATATCTTTATAGAGAACAAACTAGTGGTTACCAGTGGGGAGAGAAGGGACAAGATAAAGGTGAGGGAAGGGGAGGCACAAACTACGGGGTGTAAGAGGGCTCAAGGATGGATCATATAATACAGCACACGGGACAGAACCAATCTTTCCTGATAACTGTAAATGGAAAGTAACCTTTAACACTGTATAAAAATAAAAAATTTTTAAAATAAATGTCACAGAGAAGTCACAAAATGATTTAAAATACAAAGTGTCTTTAGCAATGTATTAAAAAATGATCAGCAACCCAAAAGAGCAGGTATCAACACCCAGAACTGAATACATTACTAAAAGCCATTGTAGAGAGGCATTAAATCCGAGGCCTGAGTAAGTTCTCTAACATAAGGACAGTTATGGGAAGATAACTGACATTCTAAAACTCTATTTGGATGGGAGGCAGTACTTTGGCGCCCTGCAGTGGAGGAAGGAGGCTGGTACAATATAAGAGGGCAAAGAGAGGAGTTATCCAAGGTCCTACTGCCAGAGCCAGTCTCAGATCCAGAGACAAGAACTGAGAACCACCCCCCCAGAGATGTCCACTTACTGAATCACACTCCGGAAAATATCCTTTCCCAAAGAAGCTAACACCAAACAAAGAAATTCGGAAAGCCAGTTCTCTTTCATGTGACTTCTATGGCAACAACAACAGGAATCACTTCTATCTATACTGAGTGCCTACTATGTGCCAGGCATCCCAGTCAGGGTTTCTCATCTGAACCACAGAACAAGACAATGACTTGGATGACTGTATTCTCAATTCTCCCAAGGATGGTAGATCATTTGTACCATTCTAGACACACAGAAGAGAAGCTAATTCATTACACACAACAGATGCCTGAGGACGTTAGGGCTGAATTCTGTTGTGGAACGCAGGCTACAAAAGGCTGTTATACCCATGCAGATAAAGGTAATATTAGTGGTGGTTCAATAGCAGGAAAAGATTAGCAAGAATGAAAACATTATTTCTCTTAGCAGAAATTTTAAATTACATTTTAATTACTACCATTTAAATTTTATTTTAATGAAATGTATAATCAATCTGTAACTCATGTGGGTAATTACAAAAGACTTAATAGTCTCCAAATTCATTTGAGTTTTGACTACTGTATCTTGAACATCTTTGTTATTAATGATATATTCAGTGGGAAGCAAAAAAAAAAGTTGACTCCTGTTTTTATTGCAAGAATTAAAGTAAAATAGAGAATTAATTTTTTAAAGGCTATTATACATACTATCATTTCTAATCCTGATGACTCTCTAGCAGTTAGGTACTGCTGCTGCTGCTAAGTCGCTTCAGTTGTGTCCGACTCCATGCGACCCCAAAGACGGCAGCCCACCAGGCTCCCCCGTCCCTGGGATTCTCCAGGCAAGAACACTGGAGTAGGTTGCCATTTCCTTCTCCAACGCATGAAAGTGAAAAGTGAAAGTGAAGTCGCTCAGTCGTGTCTGACTCTTCCCAGCCCCATGGACTGCAGCCTGGGCTCCTCCACCCATGGGATTTTCCAGGCAAGAGTACTGGAGTGGGTTGCCATTGCCTTCTCTGAGTTAGGTACCAGGTTCCAAATCACAGATGAGGAAATGCAGCCTTAGAAAAGTAAAGTGGCCATATCACACAATGGGCCAAGGCCAGAGCTGCAATTCAAAGCCATGTCTACACCACATGGCCTGTGCTCTTAACCGTCCAAACACAGAATCTATACACACATGGAACTAATCAATAAGACAATATTTACATTTTAAGTAACATGCATTCTTATAAAAGTAATACACTGTAAGATTGGAAAAAACACTTTATCACTTCCATCCTGTCATCCAGAGAGAATATTATTTTGCTACATTTCACATCATATATTTGTGTGCATATCCAACTGCAATATTGCAATATCACTATATGCTAACTTCTTATAATATTTCATGAGTATTTTCTCACATCTTTAAAATATTCTTCAAAATTATAACTTCACAGCTGTCTAATTTTCCACTTAAGGAAGCACTGTCTCACTCTTGGGCATTTAAGTCATTTCCAGTTTTTCCCTATTATAAAAAATGCTGTGATAAATGATGAATATTATGCAAGTATTTTATTTGCTAATTAATAGCTTTAGGACAAACTCTTAGGGATGAAATCAGTAGGTGAAAACTTAAAAACAAAGCTTTCAATACTATCAACAAAGGTTATACACCAAGTTAGATTTCTGCTAGAAGCATATAAAAATGCTTCTTATGCTTGCTATCATTTAGAATTTCTTTGTAAATTTTGCTATTTTGATGGCATCCATTGCCTAAATGATGTTTACTTTCTTTTCATTGCTTGTAAGATTAAACATTTAATTATAAAACTGGCTGCTTATGGTTCTTCTTCTATGATTTCCTTATTCAGATCTCCTAAGAATTTTTTATGTTCCTTATGGATTTATGAGTTTTTATACTAAGGACATCAACTCTGACATGTTTGTAAATACTTTCAGTTTTAAATTTTTATACAAATCACTTTCATTATCCATCATTATTTCCCTTATTATCTTATCAAGTTGTTCCTTAGGGGTAGTAGTGTTAGTCGCTCAGTTGGGTCTGACTCTTTGCAACCCCATGGACTGTGGCCTGCCGGGCTCCTCTGTCCATGGGATTCTCCAGGCAAGAATACAGGAGTGGGCTGCCATTTCCTTCTCCAGAGGATCTTCCCCACCCAGGGATCGAACCCAAGTCTTCTGCATTGCAGGCAGATTCTTTACCATCTGAGCTACAGGGAAGATCACTAAGTTGTTCCTTATCTGTTATCAATCATTTATTAATTTTACCCCTTTGTTAATTTATAAAAATCTAACCCTAACCCTGGAATTCATGTTGGTATATAAACTAGAAGTATCCTGATTTCTTTTCAAATAACCAGAATCCCCATCAGGCAGGCCACATCTCAACCTCTGCCAACACTGATGCCCCTGCTAAGGAAAGAGCTCCAGCTATTCATAATCTCACCCTGACCCCAAATGAACAAGCACAGTTGCAGGATTCTATCCCTTGGGTATCAAATGAGCTTGAGGAATATGGAGGATGAAAAGTCAGTGCTAAAGCAGTCATAGAACAGCTGCACAGAGGAAGTGGAACTTCAAGCATAAGGAAATCAGAAAGAAGAATGATGTGGCAGAAAGAAAGTACAAGGTTTGTTTTGGAATCCATTCCTTCACTGGGGAAATACTTATCAAGTACATTTCAGGAACCAGGTACTGAGAAGATATGAAAATAAAGGAGCAAACAATATAGATCAGAAGACCAAGGAGTA
Organism: Bos grunniens; assembly: GCF_055505025.1. Taxonomy (NCBI): domain Eukaryota; kingdom Metazoa; phylum Chordata; class Mammalia; order Artiodactyla; family Bovidae; genus Bos; species Bos grunniens. Next base: position 39,613,477 of record NC_141190.1, on the reverse strand, counting down.
CGGTGAGTATGGTGGAGATCTTCATTGGGAAGACTAGAAAAAGTACACTGAGGCCAATAAGGAGAGACTTGAATAAAAGACTCATTAAGGAACCTTACTTCCTAGAGGCCTTGGCAGGCAAATAATAACAAAAGTAAAACAAGACTGCAGCCAGGGATTAGAAGACAGCACTGAAAGGAGGTGGAAAGGAGCTAGATGGTTTTTATTACAAGAGTGTTGGCTTGAAAGGATATGGTAGTTGGGGAGCAGGGTGGGCAGTAGGTGAAGAAAGCACAGAAGGAGATTAACATGAAACACCTTAAAGGAAGCTACACTAAGGACAGGAAGAGGGTAAACTTACAAATGACAGTGAAACAGCTATCCTCTCCAGAGAGGGATAAGATGAGGACAGAGATGAGTAAGAAGGAGCAAGGCACAAAAAGCAGTGTATATAGGAGCTGGGAGAAAAGGCGGGTGAAAACCTCTTAACTCAAATAATACCCTTTTGCACCTATGGTATTTTGAACTGTTTGACTATATCAGCCATTGAAGAAAATTTAAATTTCACTTAAAAAAAAAAAAAAAAACAGAAAAAGCTATATTTTGTGGTCTAATTGACTAAAAATAATAGTCACTGATAATCTTTGAGATTCAAAGAGAGAACCAGGTAAGTTCATTAAGACTGAGTTCATGATGGGATGGTCAAGGGGAAATGTTTAGGTATAAGAACCAGAGGAGATATTAAAGGAGGAAAAGAAAACAGAAGAAAAGGAAATCAAAAGTACAGGTATAAAAGTGAACCCGGGGAGTGGGAGAAGATATTACTTTTTACTAAGTCTGGAAGAAAAGATGAAAAGGCTAAATACAGAAATGGAGCTGAGAAGCAGATGCATGTATCGAATGGCCTTGACTCAGTACAAATAGGAGTCCAAGTCATCTTTTCTATGCAGGGGGAAGGACAGAGGCAGAACAAGAGTAGCAGCAGATGCTAGGCGTGGTGAGGAGAATCCAGAAAGTCCGTTTGTAAATGTTCTGTGTGTACTTGAAACGCATGTATATTTGCTTAGTGTTTTCAAGAAAAAGGGCATCAATTCAATCCATTAGCGGGTCATTTTATCAGTTTTGTACAATGAGATCAGCACTAATGAAACAGAAAACAGAAAAACTGCACCACATAAGGAAAAACATTTCACAAAACTTTTGTTTCCGCTACATACATACATACGTGTCTGTTCAGGTCAGGATATTTAAAGTATTTCTTACTTCAAACACAGAATACACTGTTAAACTCTGGGGTAAGGGCTCTTTATCAACTTTGTTATTTTCTTCAACTGCTCTATGTACTTGCTAATTATTTGACTGCTTAGCCTAATATTGACAGTTTGAGAGGGTTTTTTGTTTTGCTTTGTTTTTTAGATCTCATGCTTTATGTATTCCCCCCTCCCATTTTTCCTTTGTAATTTTTGCATTATATTTTTTGAAACTATGTTGTCAGGCACACACAGATTCAGAATTATCATATCTTCCTGGTGAACTGCTCTGCTCATCAGGATGTAATAACTGCCTTTATTTCAAATACTGCTCTTTTGCCCTAAAGTCTAGTTTGTCTAAGATTAATATTGTAAAAGAAATATATCAGGCATTAAAAAAAATAAGTACATACAACACAGAACACTGTTAATCTAATCATATTACTTCTCCTACATCCCAAGCCTGAGAAACAAAGTCCAAATTCCTTGGAAAAGCTTGCAAGGCTGTGCATGGGTTGCTCCTGTCTACTCTCTTCCTGCCTCCCCACCCCCAGCATCCTTCATCTTCCAGAAGTGTCCGAGGGCTGGGCCTGGAATGCTGCTCCCCACCCACTTCAGCCTGCTTTTCATTCCTGACTCAGAACAAGGGTCACTGGTGTTCCCTGACACATTCCCCTCTCCACCCACCCAGCAGAGCTGATCAGGCTCTCTTTTGTGAGCCCCCTGGACCCTGCTCATATACCCTTTGTGACTTATCATTTTGGTTTAATGCACCTAATTATTGATTTGCCGGTCTCTCTGACTGAACAGGAAGCCCATCGAGAACAGAAAATTCATTGAGACCTGGTCTCATTCAGCTTTATGTCTCAGGTGCGTGATACATACACCGCAGGCTGCAAAATGCTGAATGGACAACTGACTGAACATATGACTCAGAATGAAGAAATAGGTTGGAGTCAGATAATTTGCATTGAATCACATTAGAAGCGTTCAGTATCTGAAGTGGGAAAGTGAAAGTTATCTGCAGTATTTCAAACAAACATAATCATGGCTGGCAGGGGTTAAAGTGTCTGATACTTACTACCCATATTGTGAAAACCGAAACCCCATTTCTCACTCTCGGTCCAGTGCTCTATCATACCTCTAACACCATAAGCTTCCCTACCAGGTGTAATTACTCAGATATGATGCTCTCATTTTAAAAGTATATGGAGTCTTCCAGCTCACCACCATCATTCCAGCTGCACAAGCCAGAACCTGGGAGACATTCAAAATGCTTTCCTTCCTCACCAAGTCCTGTTGACTCCACCTCCTCATATCTAATGTTTCACTTCTCTCCACCCCCACTGCTGCTGTCCTTGTTGGGAATTAGGACCTCCCCTACCTGGGTCATGAGAAAAGCCCTGGGCAGCCTCACAGCCAGCAGGTTGTTTAATACATAACAGGCACTCACATATTTACTGAATGCAATGTAGACTAAATGGTTTGGTACAGTAAGGCCCTAAGGTAAAAGGCAGGAAGTTGTAAGAATAAGGTTGAAAAACCAAACAGGGACCAACTCAGGAGGACCACAGACAGTAAATTCTCCTCCAGAGAGGGCAGATTTGCATGTGAGATTGAACTTTAGGGCCACTATGTACAGAGTGGACCCAAAGAGGCAAGCCTAAAGCCAGAGATCCAATGACAGGAGTGTGCACAAGGGCGGCCTGGCGCCACGGCTGGAAATGAAAGGCTGGAGAGAGCCAAGAGATTCTACACGATGCAGGCACAACCTGCGGTCCACGTCCCGAGAGAAAGTCCTACTAGCTCTACTGTAGTCTCGGAACCTCTTTCAACTTCAGGTTCCTCTTTCGTAAGCAGGAATCCATCTAACTCACAGGATTTTCATGAGGATTAAATGAAAGAATTATGTGAAAGTACCCAGCACAATGTCTGGCACATAAATGTTCAATAACTTTTACCTCAAGTTGGGAAATGTATATGCATTTAAAATTCCAGGTTCCTACCACTCAATAAATCTCTCTATAGATTTTTATATCAAGGGTCTACATATGGCTTTTTTAAAGAAAAGGATATTTAAAAAAACAACTTCAATAATGTTTTTTTGCATTAAAATTTATGGTAAGGCCATAATCCCTAAAGGCTTTCTGAGAGTAATAAAGGTTTTATGAAATATCTCAATGCTTATGTATGCCCCCAAAATTCTGTTTCTTCAGAATGTGAAACAGATACAGGGCTCTGATGCAGCTCAAAATTAGGCATGCAGTCTCAGTCTTAGCAACACAATTCAGGTCCAAATGGCAAATCAAGCGTGACTGCCAGCTTCCTCCCCTCCCCGAAGTTCCTTACACTGGAGAGGAAAAATCTAGAAGAGATAAAGTCCAAATGGAGGTTGAAATATCGCTTGGGAAAAGACACAGACATCAGTTCAGTTCAGTCCCTCAGTCGTGTTCGATTCTTTGTGACCCTATGGACTGCAGCACGCCAGGCCTCCCTGTCCATCACCAACTCCTGGAGTTTACTCAAACCCATGTCCATTGAGTCAGTGATGCCATCCAACCATCTCATCCTCTGTCATCCCCTTCTCCTCCTGTCTTCAATCTTTCCCAGCATCAGGGTCTTTTCCAGTGAGTTAGTTCTTCCCATCAGGTGGCCAAAGTATTGGAGTTTCAGCTTCAGCATCGGTCCTTCCAATGAATATTCAGGACTGATCTCCTTTAGGATGGACTGGTTGGATCTCCTTGCAGTCCAAGGGACTCTCAAGAGTCTTTTCCAACACCACAGTTCAAAAGTATCAATTCTTCAGCGCTCAGCTTTCTTTATAGTCCAACTCTCACATCCATACATGACTACTGGAAAAACCATAGCTTTGACTAGACAGACCTTTGTTGGCAAAGTACTGTCTCTGCTTTTTAATATGCTACAGACATCAGTAGACTTCAGTTGTATATGTGAAAATAAGTACTGGTCTGAATTTCTGAGAAACACAAGAATGAAAAACAGGATGGGTAACTTCTAATCAGCAACAGAAAGGCATCTGAAAAATTTCACACCATCCAAAAAACAAAAACAAAATAAAATAAAAATCATACTACCCAGTGGAACACAGTAAAAGGTGATAGAACCAAAAAAAAAAAAAAACAAAAAACTGAGAAAAGCACAATAAATGGAAAAGATGAGTAAGAAGCAGTGTTGTTGTTATTAATTATAATAAATGTAAAATTTCAACTTACCAATTAAAAGACTCTTAAAGACTCAAAAAGAAGACTATCAAATCTCAATTTTTCTATCAATTTAATTCTAGACCTATTTTGTTTACAGAATATACTTTTCAAAAGAAGATTAGGAAACAATACATTTGTTGCAGCAGATCAATTACACGGCTGTTGTTCGTGGAAGGATGGGATGTATGCCTGCAGCCTAGCACAGGGTTTGACACACAACAGGGACTCATTCAACGGCTACTGAACCGTTTATAGTTACCTTACCAGATGAACAAGTAAATAGGAACAAGCGTGGAAGAGTGAATTGGAAATCTTCTCCCACCAATTGCTTATTGTCTTTGACTTTTAATAAGACTAACATCCTAAGTTTTTGCTGTTTTAAAAGACAGTCCCTTGACACTGTTCTTGATTAGAGAAATGCAAATCAAAACTACAATGAAGTATCATCTCACACTGGTCAGAATGGCCATCATCAAAAAGTCTACAAACAATAAATGCTGGAGAGGATTTGGAGAAAAGGGAACCACTGTGGGTGGGAATGCAAATTGATACAGTCACTGTGGAGAACAGTATGGACATTCCTTAAACTAAGTATAAAACTACCATACGACCCAGCAATCCCACTACTGAGACTATACCCTGAAAAAAGCCCACAATTCTAAAATATGTGTGTACCCCAATGTTCATTGCATAAGTATTTACAATAGCCAGGACATGGAAGCAACCTATGTGTCCATCGACAGATGAATGGATAAAGCAGTTATGGTACATATATACAAAGGAGTATTCAGTTCAGTTCAGTCCCTCAGTCGTGTCCGACTCTTTGCGACCCCATGAATCGCACAAAGGAGTATTACTCAGCCATAAAAGGAATAAATTTTAGTCAGCTAAACTGAGGTGGATGAACCTAGACCCCTGTTATACAGAGTAAAGTAAGTCAGAAAGAGAGAAAATAAATATATACGGAATCTAGAAAAATGTTACTGGTGAACCTATTTGCAGGGCAGGAATAGGGACGTGGATAGAGAGAACAGACTTCTGGGCACAGAAGGGGAAGGAAAAGATGGAACAAACTAAGAGAGTACCACTGAAATATATACATTACTACGTGTAAAACAGACAGCCAGTGGGAAGATGCTCTGTAACGACAGAGGGTGAGATGGGGGACAGGGAGGGAGGCTCAGTTCAATTCAGTTCAGTCGCTCAATCGTGTCTGACTCTGCGACCCCATGACTTGCAGCACGCCAGGCCTTCCTGTCCATCACCAACTCCCAGAGTTCACCCAAACTCATGTGCATTGAGTCGGTGATGCCATCCAGCCATCTCATCCTCTGTCGTCCCCTTCTCCTCCTGCCCCCAATCCCTCCCAGCATCAGAGTCTTTTCCAATGAGTCAACTCCTGCTTCACACTGCTGTACAAAAGAAATCAATACAACATTGTAAAGTAATTATCCTCCAATTAAAAATAAATATTAAAAAATAAGAAAAGTCCCAAAACACAAGTCTCTGCTAGGTGGGTACTTTTAATAATAAAAGCGTTTCTCTTTCAATAAATGTAATAAATGATGATTTCTCATGTGATTTCTAACAATGAAAGACAACTAAAATTTGGGAAACTTTAAATTATCTTAAAATCTCTAAGAAGTGCTCACAGTTTCTCAAGCCAATAACGAGACAAGAGACAAGCCAGTGGAGGAAGGTCTGAAGCAGGATACGTAACTGGCACAAGAAGGGAGGCTAAGTGTGTCTTTTTGAGCTGCTATGACTTTATGCCTGGTACAGTGTCTAACACACAATAGACACTTCAAAATATGTGTGTAGTTTTTATTTTGTTACTAAGGAAATAAAAATAAAAGCACTAGCAGGGTGTTCACATAGAGATCAGTATAAACCATATTGGTCTAAGCATATGTAGTAGCTTCAGTTCAGTTGCATCCAACTCTTTTTGACCCCATGGATTGCATGCAGTAACTTAGCATATGCTTGTTAATGGACACCCTGTCACCATTATTAATGGTTACTTGGAGGCAGAAGGCATGGGAATGGCAGTGAAAATGGCCAGTGGGCTTGTCCTTCCACAAAGAATAGCCAGGTAATTTATCTGCTCCAACAAATGTACTGCTTTCTAATCCTTCCTTTGAAAGGCATATTCCAACGTGGCACACAATTTCAAAAAAGAAACATTTGAAGTTTGTAAATAGGTTTTAAATTTTAGGATTATCAAAATTATCTAGCAAAGAGTAGAGTTGCTTACAAATTACAAAAGCGTAGGGTTTGGGAAATAATGACAAATTTTAATAAGTGAAATCATTAAAGGAACATAGACACAAAACATAAGTATTTTGTCATAAGCTCAACTGTCTGACCCATTAGGTCAACATTTCCACTCTTATTTCAGATCCCATTTGGCAGTCCATGGCTTCTATTTTCATGTGCCCTCCTCCTCCTGGTATACAGAAAACAAGTGATTAAGTACTGTGTGCTTGCAGACAGCATGAGTCACTCATTCCAAGAGCCATAACTGATGTTGCTCTCTGAGCCCAAGAACAACCCTGGGCTTTGCACAGCTGCTGAAGTTTCTCTCGTGTCAAAAAAAAAAAAAAGGTCCAAGGTATGCATACATAATCTGACTCGTTTCATTTCCTGCTAAAGACAAATGGTATTATTGCTCTGAAAAGGCAATTACCAACGCCAAAGTCAAACAGATGAGGGAAAGGGTTCTACAATGAGGAACTAGAAGGTCCAGTGGTTAGCTCATCCATACTTCAATTCTCAAAATTTAATTAGGCCAGAAGAAAAGGTTAAGGAGTAATCTGATTCAGTTGCCTTCTTATAAATGCAAAATTTGATATACATTTCTCTCAACTCTAACAGTAATTATTTTCCAGCATTCAGCAAGCTAAAGAGCTAATCCAATTTAAAAGTTCTAGCAGCTGCTGCTTTCCCAGTGTCAACTCCAGCTCAGTGGCCCTGGACCCTGGCCATCATTGTCGTCATCTGGGAGCTTTATAAATACTGATGCCTGGGCCCCACACCTGGAGAGTCTGACTCTGCTGGTCAGGGTGGGGCCCAGGCATAGGTATTTTGTAAATTTCTTCCAGATGATTCTAAGGTAAGCTAGGTTGAGAATTACAGGTCAAACTGATTATAGGCTACTAGTTGGACTCTGCATTAGTAGCTTAGTTTTATCCTACCAGTCTGATTCAAAGATGATGCCTGTCCATATACAGCTTTGAACTATTTTCATATAATTAAGTACCATAAACTGCAGAAAGAGCTCATAATACAATGAACTGGCAAAAGCTGGTTAAGCTAATATAAAAAATATATACATTTAAAAAAGTAACCCTAAGGGAAAAATAGAAAAACAAAAAAAAAACCTCAGAATAGTTAAAAGATGAGATACATACCAAGAAAAGGGATCCTAAGAATTTCTAGACTTCTCCATTAAAACAGGGATTTATTAATAATTACAGTGCAGCAACAGGGCTACAAAGTTTTGATCATGAAGGATATTTGGAAGTGTTTTTTTGGGCAGAAGTTCTAAATAGACACATCTCCAAAGAAGACGTACAGGTAACCAAGAGGCATGTGAATAGATCCTTAACATCACTAATTATTAGAGAACTACAAGAAGGTGTACCACCTCACACAGGTCAGAACGGCCACCATTAAAAAGTCTACAAATAACAAATGTTGGAGAGAGTATGAAGAAAAGAGAACCCTCTTACACTGTTGATTGGAATGTAAATTGCTGCAACTATTATAGAAAAGAACATGGAGGTTCCTCAAAAAACTAAAAATACAGTTGCCATATGATCCAGTAAGCCACTCCTGGGCATACATCCTGACAAAACTATAATCCAAAGGGACACAGGCACCCCTATGCTCACAGCAGCACTATTTACAATACCCAAGACACGGAGACAACCTGAAAGCCCGTTAACAGATGAATGGTTATAAAAAGATGTGGTGTATATATAAATACCATGGACTACGACATGGATGGACCTAGAGATTATCACACTAAGCAAAGGAAGTCAGAAAGAGAAAGAGAATACAAATACCATTTGATGTCACTTATATGTGCAATCTAAAATACAACACAAATGAACAAATCTACGGAACAGAAATAGACTCCAACACAGAGGAAAAGACTTGTGGCTGCAGAGGAGGGGTGGAAAAAGGAAGCACTGGGAGTTTAGAATTAGCAAATGTAAACTAATATATGCATGCATGCGTTCATGCTAAGTTGCTTCAGTCATGTCTGGCTCTGTGAGGACCCTATAGACTGTAGCCCGCCAGGCTCCTCTGTCCATGGGATTCTCCAGCCAAGAATACTGGAAAGAGTTTCCATGCCCTCCTCCAGGGGATCTTCTCAACCCTGCATCAAACTAGGATATATACAAGATGGATAAACATCAAGGTCCTACTGTAGAGCACAGGAATCATATTCAATATCCTGTGATAAACTATAATGGAAAAGAATATAAAAAAAGAATATATAACTGAGTCACTTTGCTACACCGTAGAAATTAACATAACATTGTAAATCAACTATACTTCAATAAAAATTGTTTTTTTTAGGGGGATTTCCCTGGTGGTCCAGTGGCTAAGACTCCATGCTCCCAATGCAGGGGGCCCAGGGTTTGCTCCCTGGTCAGGGAACTAGATCCCATATGCTGCAACTGAGACCTGGGGCAGTCAAATAAATAAGTAAAAATAGTTTAAAAAAATTTTTAACTCTATACTATCCAAACTAAAAATTGTTATGATTCTCTATTTGAAGTATAAAGTTCTAATTGTCACATCTCAAGAAAGACCCGGTGCAACTCAAAAAAAGGACAGAGGACAACTAAAGAAAAAGACTTAGGTCCTGAGAGGATCTGATGAATATATATAAGATTATAAAAGATGTGGGCTTTACAGTACATTCAGAATACCAGTATAGGGCACAGAGATTGAAAAGACACAGTTTGAAAATAAATGAAGGGAAGTACAAGCTTAAATGACAACTTTCCCAACTCATTACCTTAGGAAACTGAAAATATAACCAGTCCAAAGAAGGCTTAGCTAAACCTTTGGATAACAAATTCATAAGGCATCACCCAAGAAACACGGCAGTGTGTTGTGATGCACTCCTGACCTCTGCTCTCCCAAAAACTGTTCTTCAGAACAATATGACTTTCAGAAATAGGATTTGAGAGCTACATAAGAGCACAGGGGAGCTAACAATTGGTATTTTCCTTAGCTCATTTTAGAGCTGGTAACAGATTAAAATAGCATAAAATTAGCACTCTGAACATAAAACAGAAGTAACCTTTGTCTCTGTCAGTGTTTAAATAACTTCCTAGCTTTCCCAAAAACTGTTCAAAACTTATTCTCTTCCATCTAGGATTGTCTGTATAGTCATTCTGATACCATAGGTCCTTACCACCAAAAAGCTCTACCTTCAAACACACCAGCAGGTCTATTTTAATTGGCCTCAAGTCAAGAACCGCTTCTAGATCAAGCAGGGGCCACAGCAGAGTGTTCTGTGGGGGTGGGAGTACAGGGGAGAACCTGTACTATTTCAGTCTGGCCAGTTAGGCACTATTCATCCCCATAATTTTTTTTTTTTTTTTTTTTTTTTTTGAGTACTTAGTTAGAACCAAGGCACTGTGCATACAAAGTTATTTCTGGCAAGACAAAAAAAAAAAAATCCATTAAAGTTCACTAGTCACATAGACAGTTTCTTTCAAGACTTTCCACTCTTAGATAAGAAATAATCACAGACTATTTACAGCTGGAAGGAACTTCATGGAATCAAAGAACTCCCTTCTTCCCATTTCTTTATTAGGGAGAAAAATATATTTGCATTATCTTAGAAAAAAGCAGAGGCTTTGAATGTCAAGACCCAGTTAAAATCTCCCACTGAACTCAGCTCTATCACAGTATCTGTCACTCTGAGTCAGTTCAGTTCAGTTGCTCAGTGGTGTCTGACTCTTTGCGATCCCATGGACTGCAGCACACCAGGCTTCCCTGTCCATCACCAACTCCCAGAGCTTGCTCAAACTCATGTCCATCAAGTCGGTGATGACATCCAACCATCCCATCCTCTGTTGTCCCCTTCTCCTCCTGCCTTCAATCTTTCCCAGCATCAGGGTCTTTTCCAAAGAGTCAGTTCTTCGCATCAGGTGGCCCAAGTATTGGAGTTTCAGCTTCAGCATCAGTCCTCTCAATTAATATTCAAGACTGATTTCCTTTAGGATTGACTGGTTTGATCTTCTTGCAGTCCAAGGGATTTTGTCACTCTAGAATCCTATGTATGGCTTTCTCTTGTTGGACCACTACCTGGGCTAGGGCAGAGAGAATATTTTATCCAACTTTTTATATAGGCACAATGCCTAGAAGTCAGATCTTCAATAAAGGTTTGTTGAAATAATAAGTAAATGACTTAACAGAATTTCAGACGTAATATAATTTGGATGGAGAACAAAATAGAATACTAAATTAGTTGCTGGGGTGGGGAGTTTTTGAAAGGTGCTGCTGCTGCTGCTAAGTCGCTTCAGTCGTGTCCGACTCTGTGCGACCCCATAGACGGCAGCCCACCAGGCTCCCCTGTCCCTGGGATTGGATTCTCCAGGCAAGAACACTGGAGTGGGTTGCCATTTCCTTCTCCAATGCATGAAAGTGAAAAGTGAAATCGAAGTCCTTCATTCGTGTCCGACCCTCAGCGACCCCATGGACTGCAGCCTACCAGGCTCCTCCGTCCATGGGATTTTCCAGGCAAGAGTACTGGAGTGGGGTGCCATTGCCTTCTCCAGCAAAGGGGGATAAATACAGCTACAAGAGATGAATCCTGGAAGTCAAGAAAAACAAGTGCCCAGAGAGAGAGTAGCAAATTAGAAACTCTGCCAAATTCTTTGTTCTGCCCACCACAACTGTTTCCTGGGGGAGGGGAGGACCATTATGCTGGAAATGGGGAGAAGAATGTTTATATCTGGCATAAAAACAATGTATGAATGACACTATGAAGAATCATTAATATTATACATGCAAACCGCTAAAATTAAGAGCACTGTAGCATATTTAAAATGCCCCAACATTTCAGTTAGATGTTAGGACTATTTCAAATTATGTATGTTGACCATTGCAGAAACTGGAATTTGAAGTTCAGTATAAGTAAAAATGTGGTTTCAAAGAATAAGATTCATAAATGTTCATAAAGATAAAATAATGCACTTTGTATTTTTAAATATCCCACTATAAAGTTAAAGAAATTCAAGGTTAAATTTGAAAGAATCTGCAATTAAAATGAGGTAACTTAAGAGAAAACACATGGAATACTGACCTAAAATCAACCTGTACTTCCTTCAACCAGCCTCAAAGAAAGCTGTCAGGAGAGGATGCTTTTTTGTGAATGATAGCAGTTGCTTTAAGGGTCTCGCAGCAACCAGAAAATGAGCCATCTTAACAGAGCATGGGATTTAATTAAGATACTACCACTATGTGTTGTGATGTACTATGATGCTGAATGTTCAGTGTTAGCCCTCACCTTTTAAATACTACTTCAATATCACTTAATGTATTATCAACAGCTACTGGTAATAAAGTAATGTATTATTTCTCTATTTTTGGTAAACATAATCTAATTCAAACATTCTCAGCTCACTTACGGTCAGCTGACACATATGATTATGACTTAACCCAGCTAAGGAGTAATTTGTTAGAGATTCTAAGACATTGTTGGAAAAGGAAATGGCAACCCACTCCAGTGTTCTTGCCTGGAGAATTCTACGGACAGAGGAGCGGGCTACAGTCCATGGGGTCACAAAGAGTCAGACACGACTGAGTGATTTTCACTTTCTAAAACACTACTGTTACTTCTTAGACTTGTGTTTGCTAGATTGTAAAAGGTCATATCTTAAAACATGTGAACAGGAATAATACAGCTTACAAAAAGGTGCACAAAGCGATAATAATACAGCTTATAAAGACCTAATACATTTTTTTTTATTTTATTTTATTTTTAAACTTTACATAATTGTATTAGTTTTGCCAAATATCAAAATGAATCCGCCACAGGTATACATGTGTTCCCCATCCTGAACCCTCCTCCCTCCTCCCTCCCCATACCATCCCTCTGGGTCGTCCCACTGCACCAGCCCCAAGCATCCAGTATCGTGCATCGAACCTGGACTGGCATCTCGTTTCTTACATGATATTTTACATGTTTCAATGTCATTCTCCCAAATCTTCCCACCCTCTCCCTCTCCCACAGAGTCCATAAGACTGTTCTATACATCAGTGTCTCTTTTGCTGTCTCGTACACCGGGTTATTGTTACCATCTTTCTAAATTCCATATATATGCGTTAGTATACTGTATTTATGTTTTTCCTTCTGGCTTACTTCACTCTGTATAATAGGCTCCAGTTTCATCCACCTCATTAGAACTGATTCAAATGTATTCTTTTTAATGGCTGAGTAATACTCCATTGTGTATATGTACCACAGCTTTCTTATCCATTCATCTGCTGATGGACATCTAGGTTGCTTCCATATCCTGGCTATTATAAACAGTGCTGCGATGAACATTGGGGTACACGTGTCTCTTTCCCTTCTGGTTTCCTCAGTGTGTATGCCCAGCAGTGGGATTGCTAGATCATAAGGCAGTTCTTTTTTTTTTTTTTCTGGGCGACTCCAGCCGCCGCCCCGCTCCTCCAGTTCCTGAAACTCCCCGGCTGCGCGGCCCCTGCCCCCGCCGGCCGAGCCTCCCATCTACCATAAGGCAGTTCTATTTCCAGTTTTTTAAGGAATCTCCACACTGTTCTCCATAGTGGCTGTACTAGTTTGCATTCCCACCAATATAAAGACCTAATACATTTAAATCCCCAGAAAACCACACCAAGGTTAGACTATGGCTCTGAGAATACACTCAATCAATACTATACCCAAATTAGTTTGATTTTCCAATAGCCTTGTATCTATTTGCAAATATATCAGCTAATTTTGTCATAAGTCATAAAAACCAAAATCAGCAACAAGCAATTTTTTGGACATAGGGCCAGCTAGAGAAAAATAAAAAATGTCTTTGGGTCTCATTTATTTTCATTTAAAAACAAAAAAAGATCTGTTGAACCCCACAGAACTAAAATTCAGATTCCTCCCTTTCCTGAATAAAATGATGAGAAATTGGCATCTTTTAAAAAGCTGCTTAAGACAGAAGCATTTTAGTCCTCTGTTCTTATGTTCTCTATTTAATCCTCACAACAACCTCTTTGCTGCTCAAGATACGTGGGGTCAACCAGAAACTAGACTTACTTCAATTCATTCCTACCATTTTTACAGAAGACCAGCAGTGGGCCACGTGGAGGGACACAGTAATGAATCTCCATCTCCCTCTCCCTGAGTGGGCTGAGTCAGGCTGGCCAGGTGGGACAAGGGAAGCCATATGGCTGGACATCCTGGAACAGCATCAATGTAGTCACATTCTGGAAAGACCAAGCTCTCTGGGCACCCTGGTTCCTGACACATTCATGCTCTGCCCTAAAGGCCTGCATATTGCCTCTCCTCTGAAGCCAGCCTTTGGCAAGTCCTGGTCTCTGCTGTCATGGCCTGGTCAGAACATAATATCTCGGAGTCAGTGATGCTAGGAAAGTCCCTCCCCTTTTCGGGGGCGGGTGCCCTAAAGACTTTTCCTCCTCCGTTCCCTCTCTGCTTTATGTGCTCTGAAAGGATGTCTGTGAAACTGGATCTGGAACTCTTGCAAAGCTAGACTGGGAAGGCTTCAGGTTGCTCATCACCAGCTGAAATAGTTCCCATCCAGTACTTATCAGTGTTTCTGCTTCAAGATCTTCCCTCTATCTATTCCCTCCCCAACCCCCAAATGTTCTAAAAACTTGAGAAACCTGATAAACTGACCATAACTGGAAAAACTAGTCAATCTATTACAAAAACAATATTCCCTGTAACTATATAAACTAGTTTTACAAGAAAAGAGTCAGGACAGGTGAAATGTCCAAGAGCCAGTAGTCCCATTATCAGTCTTTTATTCTATCGATCCATAGATCCTTCCTCAATGAGCATACTTTGACATTTGAGAGGCTATTTTATTCTCTACATAGACTACATGATAATGAGTATGGTTGTTACAAATATGTTTCAGATATTCCCCATAAAAATATAAATCCCAGGGCTTCCCTGGTGGCTCAGTGGTAAAGAATTCGCCTGCCAACGAAGGAGACACAGGTTCCATCCCTGATCTATGAAGATTCCACATGCCACGGAGCAACTAAGCCCCTGGTAACACAATGACTGCGGCCAGGAGCCACAACCACTGAGGCTTGTGCACCTAGAGAAAAGCCCACGCAGTAATGAAAACCCAGCACAGCCATAAATAAATATTATTAAATATATATATAAATCCTATAACTTTGCAGTCAAGAAGGTAGAAAGGTTTATAAAACATTTTTGTCAATATTGAGAAAAACTTGGCTTTGGAGTCAGTATGGAGTTGGAAGTCTGGCTCTCCCTCTTATTCTTTAAACTTGGGCAAATTACTTCTCTGTCCCTGTAAAATAAGAATTAGAAAAAACTAAATTTTATTGTGAGGATGACATGAAACAGTACACATACAGGGCTTAGAACAGTGTCTGGTTCAGAAAAATAATAAATAAAAGCTGCTGTTATTAGCTACTATTTTTAATGCATTTATTTTTACTTGGAGGATAATTGCTTTACAATATTATGTTGGTTTCTGCCATGAGTTGAGTGAGTGAGTGAAGTCGCTCAGTTGTGTTCGACTCTTTGCGACCCCATGGACTGTAGTCCACCAGGCTCCTCCGTCCATGGGATTCTCCAGGCAGGAATACTGGAGTGGGTTGCCATTTCCCTCTCCAGGGGATCTTCCCGACCCAGGGATCGAACCCAGGTCTCCCACATTGCAGGCAGACGCTTTAACCTCTAAGCCACCAGGGAAGTCATGTATGGTTTCTGCCATACATCAACACAAATCAGCCATAGGTATATATACGTCCCCTCACTCTTGAACCTCCCTCCCACCTCCCAACTTTCTAGGTTGTCACAGAGTGTTATTACCTACTATTAATCTTAGCTGACAAAAACTTCCCTCTATCTGTAAAACTTGATTCTGAAAACTGTCATCATTCACCTTACAAAGGCTATTTTTTTTGAAAGCCAAAGAAAGGGTGAAAGTTTTTGGAAAGATGTGTTTTCTACTTTGCATGTGTAACAATAAATATTCATAAAATAAGTTTACAGATCTCAATCCAACTGCTGACCTGTTAGAAATATAAAATATGGGGTAAGAAGTTTTCAAGGTATAAACCTGGTGAGCTTTAAAAGAAACTGAAAACTACAGACACCAGAAAAAACTGATTATTCAACAGCAACAAAATTGGTTTAAAAGATTTTTACAATATATTTAACAACTAATTGTTAAATTAAAATGCCCTATTATATTTTGTCATGGTGCTTTGTGAATTTTTAGTAAACATGATTTTTTTAAAAGGTAAAGTTAAAGTTTTTTTCAAAGTAAATACTAAATAACACAAAATGCTTAACTGAACAGTTTCATAAAATATAATTTTGCAAAGGAGATAAAAGTTCTATTTAGATGTCAGTTCTGTAGCTAACCTCTCATTCAAAAAAGTTTTCATGACATATTAAATATAATGTCATTATCAAAAAATAACTAGGAAAAACATGAACACATTTTTATGCTTCTGTGCATTCTAACAGATAACTAGCATCCCCCCCAATAACCATTCACCAGTATTTATCCGAGTTTCATCTCTAAATAGTTTACATGCTTATGAATGTTACGTGTATGACATGCTCTACCATCTTTTTGTGGTCACTTCATCTCAGAATGAAGCAATACACAGCAGTAAATTATATAACACTCTCTATCAGAACAACCTACAAGGACAAGTGGAAGCAATTTTAAGATTAAAGAGATAAGACCATATCACCCTTCCCCAACGGTGGACTGTATTACATTGCTTTTTAAGTCTTTAAATTACAGCCCTTATTCTCAGATAGTGAAACTCCACTCTCAGAAGATTACTGAATGTTTACACAGTACTTTACCATTTTCCCTGGTTAAAAATAAAACTAAATACTTTCCTCTGGTGGCCATTACCCTGAGAGAGACATAGTGAAAAAGTGAAAGGGTAAGTCGTTCAGTCGTGTCCGACTCTCTATGACCCCATGGATTGTCGGCCGCCAGGCTCCTCTGTCCGAGAAATCCTCAAGGCAAGAATACTGGAGTGGGTAGCCATTCCCTTCTTTAGGGGATCTTCCTGACCCAGGAATAGAATTCAGGTTTCCGCATGAGCCACCAGGGAAGCCCCTAACCCAAAAAGCAGTTCTAAGTATGATCCCAGACTACACATTATACTTAAAAGAATGGAAACACCAGAAAAAATATTCAACTCTTTAGAAGAAAAAATGTAAACAACATTAAAAAAGAAAATAAGGAATACCATCACAAAGAATTTTTCTAAGTGACATTAAATCAGAAAAACATCACAAGCGGAAATGCATCTTTCCTCACATTTATGTCCTTATTCAGCTGGACAGAGATTTTCCACCCCAGTTAGAAGATATTCAAAATAGTCCCTGAAATGACTGAGTATAACACAATATCCTATATTTATGACAATGATATTTACTGAGAGAAAACCTGGACTTAATTTAACTCAGTTCAACTCAACCAAAAATGCCTTCTGTGTCCTAACACTCAAGCTCAGAGATACCAAGATAAGCAGAATAAAGTCCTTGCTTGAGGAATGCTCTGTCCACTGGGGAAGAAGAAAACTATTTTCATATGAAGCAGTTAAGAGCTACAAACAAAATGTGTACCAAGTGTATAAAACACCTGGAAACACAAAAAGGTGACCAATAATTCTGCCCCAGGAATGCAGAGTGTGGTGAGCACAGAGAAGGGGTGGCACCCAAACTGGATCTTACAAAATAAGGAAAAGAGACCAACAGTAACAAACATTCAAAGCTAAGAAAATGATCATTTTAACCTTAAGTATCAATAATGATCCGTCTGATACCACTAGAAAAGAGTACTGTTTCAGGTTGTTCAATAGCCACAAACATAAAAATCACAATGTTCACAGGCTCTTTTGGTTTTATGATACTGCCCTTTAGAAACAAAAGGGAGCTGGCTAGTAATATATTCAGTTGAATAATCAATAAGAAACTATGAAAGATCATAAATGCTTTAATTATAAACAACAGCAAAACTGGCTGTAAAAGCAGAGGGAAATGATCCAATAAAATGGAGAATTTTAAGTTAGTGTACAGAGATCTGATAACAATTAAAAAGCCATTATTCCATTTTGTAGTTGTTGTACAGTTGCTAAGTCATGTCCAACTCTTTGCAACCCCATGGACTGCAACACACTAGGCTCCTCTGTCCTCCACTATCTCCCAGAGTTTGCTCAAACTCGTCTCCACTGAGTCAGTGATTCCATCCAACTATCTCACCCTCTGCTGACCCCATCTCCTTTTGCCTTCACTCTTTCCCAGCATCAGGGTCTTTTCCAATGAGCTGGCTCATTATTCTTCGGTCACTCTTTAGAAAGGCTCTTGAGTACTAGATAGGATAAACTATTTAAAGTCAAGAGCATGAGGTTCTTTATTTGCTTGCTATATGTACTTGAACACCTGAAGATCAAAACAGGCTTTTCTGTAAGATAATGGCCTCTTCCTTCCTCTGTATTTTTGGTCTACTTTAGTCTGTGGTTGGCTATATCCTAAGAAGTGAGATAAACCTAATTGCCAAGACTACAACCAATTTACTCAGAAAAAAAGTTAATTTGCCTTCTGATAGGGATTTTGGATACATAAATGGTAACTCAAATTACATAGCTTAATTCAAAATCTAGGCCCAGGTTTCCCTTAACTTTCCTTAAAGTCTTAAGCCTATAGCCCGTTTGAGCTTCCTCAGCTCAGAAATATGGGTTTAAGTATTCTTCCACTAGAAAGGTAAGCTACTAGCCAGCACCCTATAAGAGTAGACTTACTTCACTTGAGGGGAGCAACTTATCTCTAATCAGTATCAGCATTTATTGCTCAATCGTGTCCGACTCTTTGCAATCCCATGGACTGTAGCCCGCCAGGCTCCTCTGTCCATAGGATTCTCCAGGCAAGAATAATGGGGTGGGTAGCCATTTCCTTCTCTGTGGGATCTTTCCGACCCAGGGATCAAACCCAGGTCTCCCACACTGGGGGCAGATTCTTTACCATCTGAACCACCAAGGAAACCCTGGAAGAGGGCTGACTTACTTCACTTGAGGGAAGCAACTTATCCCTAAAGCTATTAGGACTGGACAGGTTTCTGTGTACAAGAAATGAACACAAACCAAACAGAATGACAAATAATTCACTTAAAGTCGTCTATTTAGAGGACTTATCTCCTTTCATGTAATTCCACCAGTCTGGTTCATCTCTATAAATCTTAGGGGCTGAGAGAAAAGGAGAGAGTAGCCCTAGAAATGGAGACAACCACGCCCACCTCTACTAATATCTGCCTCAATTCACTATACTGATACACAAGTGACCTAGAGATTTCCTGAGTGTTTTCCATGAAACACGTCAATTCTCGTCCTCAAAGAGGTATTCCAAACACTTAAACTGGCATTGTTTGAAAAACGTTTCATTATGTACAAAGACCAAAAAAGTCAAACCCTCATTTTATAGCTGAGGAAATGAAGTGCAGAAGTGAGTTAAAGATGATGTCAAGTTCTATCCAGCTGAAATAGTTAATTTTAAGCTCTTAGAATCCAAAGAGCTGGATCTTTGGCAGCCTAGAGAATTTTGCAATCTACCTTCCCTCAGTTTGCACTTGAAGCCTTCCCCAAACATTGGGGGCAGGGATGGGGGGAAAGACCAGGCAAATGATCAAATCAGGAAAAACAGAAAAGAATGACTGGAGACTGGCCAAAATTAGCCTATCTACAACACCGTCTGTCTCAAGATTATCAAGAGCCTTATCTGGGTGCAGTAGTTTCTCTTCCATTCCGAATTGAGGAAATAAAATGTAATAGCAAGAAAATACACCCCAAAACTAGGGGCGGGGGGGCGGAAAACAGCTAAGTTCTCCTTCACTGCTCTAGCAAATCAACCACCAGAGCTTCCAAGACAAGTAGTAGAACCGGTCAGCAAGTGTCTTGGGGGCCAATTCTCCTCTCTGTGACCTCCAGCAAGTTACTCAACCTTTCACACCTGTCTCCTCACTTGAAAATGAGGATACCACCACCTGCCTGGTAAGGTTGTTGTGAGGATTGGGAATAATAAGGGATCAAATCCTTGGAAACCCTCCTATATACGGTAACTGCTATGATATATACAAAAGGTTGATTTGTACCTTTCATACTTTCCAATTCATACCACGTAATTCTTTGTCTAGATTACACACAAGAACTACAGGTAAACTAGAAATGCTCTCGCGATTTCCTTAAAGAACTCTATTCTCTCACATCTCCTAAAAGGAAAGATCTCTGCGGTGATTAGGAAAAAGGACAGGCACCCTCGACGGGGAGGGGCTACTGAGCCCCTCCAGAGGACCGCCCCCTGGACTGTCAGCTCTCTGAGGGCAGGGACTGTCCTGCTTAACTCACCACTGTGACCTAGTTTTCCTAACGCAAACTAATGTTGTAGAGTGAGGCATATCATGACAGCTTACACGACACCGAAACACGGACCCACGAGACTGTGTCGCACAATACTGAGTCACATATAAACATTAAAAGTTGAACATTACAGGTTAATTGTAATACTAAAAATTTTTTTCAAGGTGCTGTAAATCGAGTGCTTATGAGGTAATCAGAATGAAGCCATGCCCATAATGATAAGGGACCAGAAACACAGAGATGTCAACAGGGACTGAAGCTCCGGCAGGACTTTCTACGGAAACTGGCGCGACCGGGATTCGAACCCAGAACTTGCCCGGAAGGAGGGTCAGAGGGCACTCCAGAGAGGAGGCGGCCTTTAAAGCCAGGCGCACCTCACCCGAACTTTCTGGTGGGCGCCGGCCCGACCCTGACTGCGGGCGCCTCATCCCAGGTTCCCCTCTCTCCGGACAGCGGAGCGGATCTCGACGAGGAAGCGCGCTCGGAGGGGCGAGGGTCGCCGGCCCTTTGTCCCCCGCGGAGGGGCAGGGGCCCGGCGAGCGCTCCCTCCCCTCAGGAAATAATGACAGATCTCGCGCCCTCGCTCGCGCCCGCCCCGCCCGCCACGGCCGCCGGTGGCGCCCGATCCGCAGCCTCCGGCTGAGGGGCCCGGCCGCGCCCCCTCACCGGCCCCCGCCAACCCGCCCAGGGCGACCCCCGCCCCCCGCCGCCAGCCTCACCCGGTCGAAGCTGGAGGCCGCCGTCGCGGCGGCTGCACCACAGCGCGCGCTCGCCCTGCTGCAGGATGTAGTGGTCCTTAGCTTGGAAGAGCTCCATGCCGGCCCCGGACGCCGAGGGAGGCGGCGGCGGCTCCGGTGCGCCCGCGGCTCGGCGGCGGCGGCTCGCACGGGCAGTCTTCGTTGGCCGGGGCCGCCTGAGCCCGCGCGCTTCAGGGAGCGGCGGCTGAGGAAGCGCCCCGGCTGCCCGACCCGCGGGTGGAGAACGCGCCCGGGCGGCGGCGGCGGCCTTGGAGGCCTCTCCCCGGCTCCGCCCCTTCCCCGGCCCCGCCCCCGGCACCTCCCCTGGCTCCTCCTCGCCCCACCCCTTCCCGGCCACTCCCCCGACTTCCCCCAGGCTCCGCCCCCTCCCCGTTTCCTCCCCGCCCCTTTCGCCTAGTTCACCTTTCGGTTCCTCTTGCTGCCCTTTCCCGCGGCCTTTTTCACTGGTTTCTTCTGGCTTTCTCCTCCTGGTTCCTCCCTCGAGGCTCTTCCTCCTGCCTCTTCTCTCCCCTCCGGGCAGCCCCCTTCTCCTACAGCTCCTCTCAAGCCCCGCCCCTGGCGGGCCCTCTTTCCCTCCCCTGGCTGATAAGGTCAGAACCTCGGGCCTGGTTGAGTCTGGCAGCGCAGCTGCTCTGCGGCCTTTGGGGCAGAAGCCCCCTCCTGGGACCTCCTCTCCTTCCTATGCGTCAGGTTATTTGTTACTTTCACCAGCTCTGAGAAAAGCCAGGCCGAATCCCCAAATACAGCCTGAAATCCCCTCGTTCCCCGGCCTGAGCTGCAGAGACCCAGACTTAGGAGAGCTGGGAAATGCGACCCATAGGGCTGGCTGCAGGGGTCTATCCAGAACCAGACTCTCCTCCTCCGAGCGGGAACGTCTTCTCTTTTGGAATTTCCTCTTAGAACCTTGTGACATTTGACAACAGCAAACATTCAATAAATGCAAATCAACAAGAAGCATGTAACAATAGAAATTAAGTATTAGCAGCTGCTGCTGCTGCTAAGTCGCTTCAGTTGTATCCGACTCTGTGCGACCCCATAGACAGCAGCCTACCAGGCTCCTCTGTCCCTGGGATTCTCCAGGCAAGAATACTAAACAGGGCTCTAATAACGAGGCAGAAGAGAGCAAAGTTCATAAGCTATCATGTCCCGAATTAAGAAGGATGCATGTGAGAAGACTTAATGTCAAGGAAATAAAAGGGGTCTATTTTGACAGGGATGAGATGTCTGGAGAACATCTTGTGGAAGATGGAGACCCTCCCAAATATCTGATCTCTCTTGAAAGGCCAGGTGGTCTATTGAACAGAATGGGGCTTGGGAGTCAGATCCCCAGTTCCATGTCCCACTCTAGGGGTGATCTAGCTGTGTGATCTTGGGAAGATGTCTTGGTCTCAGATGGTGCTGAACTAAAAGACAGTTTTATGAGTCAGTGAGTCTTTCTAGGCCTATCTCCTGCCTTTTCTAATGCCTTAGAAAGGAAGAAGGAAAAAACAATTAAAACAAACAAAAGGTAGAAGAGAAAGGCAATTCTTTTAACCTTCTGCTAGATAAAAGTGAGAGGGCAATGGCACCCCACTCCAGTGCTCTTGCCTGGAGAATCCCAGGGACTGGGAAGCCTGGTGAGCTGCTGTCCATTGGGTCGCACAGAGTTGGACACGACTGAGGCGACTTAGCAGTAGCAGCAGCAGATAAAAGTGAGAGGCCCCAAAAGTAGGAAGGAGTTCCAGATTACTAATTATTCCAGTCCACACTGATTTCTCTGTTGAATTTTCATAGCACAGAAAGTCCCAGGATGACAAACTCTCCTGGAATCTCTGATAAGTACTATGGCTTTTGGACTGCCCAAACAGTTCAGCCTGCAGGTCAAAAGGAGTGATTACTATGGCAAACGAGATGAGTTGGACAAAGAAGATAATGGCAGTAAGATGGTGAAGATTCGGTGGAACCATCAGTGTCAGATTTATTATTGAATTCAGTCATGTGTGGACTTTGCTTAGCAACAAGGAATAGATAGTGAGAAAGTCTTAAGAAGACAGGATGTTCTGCAAATTACTTCATTATTTTTTTAATCATATTGCCAGATGTGAAGAAAATAATGCTACTGTAACCATTTTGAGTCAACTGATTAGTTGATTGAAACTTTCTCTGATGTTTTAAATCAGTGATTCCAGCGCTGGCTACTTTTTAGAATCACCTAAGGAGTTTTTCAAATTTACCAATGGATCTCAGAACAATTAAAGCAGAATTTAGTTGAGATGGGCTCTGGCAGCAGTATTTTCGTTCTCTAAGCTCCCCAGAGTATTCTGATGTGTAGCCAGGATTAAGCACCACTGTTTTAAATGAAATTAATTGGAAAAAATCTGCCTGACAGCAGCTTAGTAGAACACACCTGTCAGTTATCAACTAATACCCAGGAATGGGGTTTATGACCTGTATGTAAATCCAGGTTTAACAAGCAGAGCTCTTAAGAGGGAGAGAGAAGCTGAAGATGCTCCTGGAATCTATCTGACGCAGATGCACATGGCTCTCTTCTTCTCACTCTGAAAGCATGCTTGACTTTGGGGTAGCTGGAGCCTGGACCTGGTAGCAGGGCCTGGCCAAGCAGAGTGAGTGGAAAGAGTAAACACTGTGTCTCTCATGTTGTCCCTCAGTTTCCGGTCACAGATGCCTTGCCTTGTCCACTAGAGACTTCCTGAACTTTGGATACTGCTTACCTGCCAGGTGCTCCCAACTCTACCAGACCTGGCTGGTCTCCCCATCCTTCATCACTCTCCCCCAACTTCCTAATTCAAGACCTTCCTGCACTTGAAGGATGCCACCCAGTTTATGGTAGAAGGTTCATGTGATGCTGTTTTTTAAAAATGAATAACCATCATGTGTATTATGTATCTTTACATGTATCATACATTTATACTAATTTAAGTATGTCCACTAGGAAGTTAGGTTCTAGCCTGTTCTGTATTATAGCGTTGGTTTCCTTACTTTTTTAAAAGAGATGATCACTGAGTGTTCTTCTAGCCTTAAAATCAGTGAATGTGAGGACATGTGTCCACATAGTTAAACGTACACAAATATTAATGGTAAATGACTCAACTGTGATTATTGATTTGTCTTTCATTCTCACATTTACTGTTTCTGAGATTTGAGGGTTCTTATTAGATTCTAGTGTCCTATGGTGAAATTGGGCTTTTAACATCATCTTCTGTCTACTTGTCTACAGTCTTGTATGCTATTTGTCTACAAGAACATTCTTCAGTCTTATTTGTACATGAGAAATATTCCAGAGAAGATATATATTTGTTAAATGTATATTCTGCCTGTCAGGAGACTGCTGATTTCTTCAGTCAGCAGTTGGGACCATAAAGAGCCTAAGATACTCACAAGCCAAGTTTTCACATTTAACCAATCATCACCAATGTTTCCTAGATTTGACTGCCATATCTCCTCCCATAACTTTATGAAGGACAACTGGAAATTGTAACAACCATTTTAGAACTTTAACATATATAATAAAAGACGCTTACTCCTTGGAAGGAAAGTTACAACTAACCTAGATAGCATATTCAAAAGCAGCGACATTACTTTGCCGACAAAGGTCTGTCTAGTCGAGGCTATGGTTTTTCCAGTGGTCATGTATGGATGTGAGAATTGGACTGTCAAGAAAGCTGAGTGCCAAAGAATTGATGCTTTTGAACTGTGGTGTTGGAGAAGACTCTTGAGAGTCCCTTAGACTGCAAGGAGATCCAACCAGTCCATTCTAAAGGAGATCAGTCCTGGGTGTACTTTGGAAGGACTGATGCTAAAGCTGAAACTCCAATACGCTGGCCACCTCATGTGAAGAGTTGACTCATTGGAAAAGACTAATGCTGGGAGGGATTGGGGGCAGGAGGAAAAGGGGACAACAGAGGATGAGATGGCTGGATGGCATCACTAACTCTATGGACATGAGTTTGGGTGAACTCCAGGAGTTGGTGATGGACAGGGAGGCCTGGCATGCTGCAATTCATGGGGTTGCAAAGAGTTGGACACGACTGAGTGACTAAAATGAAGTGAACTGAACTGAATATTGTTCATTTGAGAAGCACCAGAAGAAAGTCCCTGAAGTCCCTCTGGAAACAGTTAACATTCGTCTAAATGATACTTTTGTTTAAAAGAGAAGATCATCTCTCCTCCATTGTTATACTTTGGGGGTTAATAAGTTCTGCTTTTTAGTTGCACAGTCTGACAAACTTGTCAAGGACCCACATTATTGTTTAAACCAGTGATGATGCTTTTGTGTGTGTGTGTGTGTGTGTGTGTGTGTGTGTGAGGGGAGGGGGAGTTGGCGGGGGGGGGGGGTGAGGGGGGGAGGGAATGGAATGTGTTTTCTGTATCTCGTCTTTCTCCTTCCAGAGGAAAGAAAATTAGCCTTTTACAGTGATAATTTCATATTTGTCCAAAAACAGCTGTCTCTCACTTCCTCTCTGTTATGCATTTATTTTTCAATTTTAAAAATAGCTTAAAAATTAGAGAGTTCTAAATAAGCTAATTTAAAAAAAAAAAAGGATACTGTTAAATAGAAAAGGTCCAAGTTGCAGAGAGACTTGAATGTATCCCACTTGGGCTTTTAATGGGGAGAGTGGGAGAGATATTATGTTTTTATAAGCCCAAAACATTTCTGAAACAAAACACAGGAAGTGTGATTACCTTTGAGGAATGGGAATAGGGCTTGGGGGGGACACTCAGAAATGGCATGAAAGAGAATAGAAACTTAATTTTCACTTTATATTTCTGTATATTCTTTTGATTTTTTAATGTGTTTTTAATGCCTCAAACTAAAATACAGAGTTAAATATGTGTGTGTCTAAAACATATTCTTCCACCGCACACAAAAACGTATTTTTAGGTAACTTATTACCTAAGGATTTAGAACCTTTTGCCTTGACAAGTCAGGAATCCAGGGCATAGCTCTTTTTATTCTACACACGCTACTTAATATTTTTGAGTTTTCCTAACACCTTAAATGCTGTCAAAGTGAGCTGTGGTTAAGTATATAAGCCATTTTTCTGCCCTGTATCCACTTTTAAATAGAATATAAGGAAGAGTTTTTCCTTTAGCACCTTTACTTAAACCACAGCAATAGCTGTGGCTTGTCCAGCCTCTGCCAATTGTAATTCTCAAGCTGATGGCCTGTTGGGGCCTTTACCATTGTAAATCAGTAACGACTGTCAATAATGCCTTCTGTTAGATAGTCATTTTAAAGGTTTTTCAGAGAAGGCTTTGTGCTGCACGGGAAAACAATGGCGACAGGGCTGGGGGTGGGGTAGAGGTGGAATTGTGTGTGTGTGCTTAGTCGTGTCCGACTCTTTGCGACCCCATGGACTGTAGACTGTAGAAATTTGGTACACCTTTGGAAAAGCTGCCCAGTGCATTTCCAACCCATTGTTTCTTCTGCTGGTTAAATAATAACCGCTCACAGTGTTGCACCTTTTCATGAGAGTAGCACTAGTGACAAGGAAATTGAGGGTTTGGATTTTCCTAATACTGCTCCATTCTTTACCCTGAATTTTACATCAATTCTTCAAAGAGCCTGCAGAAACACAGTGAAGGGTGTGTGTTGGGGGAAAGGGTGTTTGGGCTGCTCCCAACTGGATGAGCGTAGGGAGTGAGGGGTATATAGGGTTGGAGAGTGGGGCAGCGAATAATACAATGTGATTTGCAGAGTCTCCAAGGTAATGTTTTTAATGAGGCGCATGCTCAGATGGTAAAGAATCCTCCTGCAATGCAGGCAACTTGGGTTCGATCCCTGGGTCAGGACAATCCCCTGGAGAAGGGAATGGCAACCCACTCTTCTTGCCTGGAGAATTCCATGGGCAGAGGAGCCTGACGGACTACACAGTCCGTGGGCTTGCAAAGAGTAGGACACCACTGAGCAACTGAGCATGCTCACACGGTGACTCAGGCTTATTTCCCAAAGAGAGGTCTGGCCCTCCTTGGAGGGTGGGAGAGGGGGGAAAAATAGAAGGCTAAACTGGCTAGCTCTCCAGCTGTGGGAAAAAGGGGACAGGCTGGGGACACTCAGACACTAAAAAGTCTATGCCATCACTTCTGCATGGGCCTATTTCTCCCTTGGGATTCTGTAAAACTATTTTTATTTTGGATGGGAAAAAATCATGGCCCATAAGCAATTTTATCTGGGGCTTTTACATTTAAAGGCCACTGACTAATATCTGGATTTTCTTTCTGTTGTGATTTCATGTTCGGAAGTCTGTCTCAGAGGAGGAGAGCAAGCTTTGGGGAACTCTGCCTGCAGAGATGGACAAGCTCTGGATCTGAAGGCATTCCCTAAAGCAACACCAGCCCCTTGTTTTCTGCCGACCTGGCCTATTTGGAGCAAATTACTTACTGTTCTGTCTGTCCAGCTTGGAACTGAGAAGTCCAAAGGGATGGAGAGAGACAGACAGGAAGGATCCGTGTCAGGAGTCAGGCAGTTTAGATGAACTCTTTTGCCTCGTTCTCTCTACCCTCACCCCCATCCTAGCCCCAACAGATAGCTAGCAGAGCCCTAGGTCCCTGCCCACTACCCCTATTAATGGAAGCCTAATGTACTTGGGCAAATCTCCCAGCTCTCCAAGTCAATTTCCCTTATGTAGACTAGAGATAAAATATAAAACTGTCATAAGACAAATTGAGAGTAACATGGAAGCATATACATTACCATATGTAAACAGATAGCCAGTGGGAATTTGCTGTATGAAGCAGGGAGCTCAAATCTGATGCTCTATGACAACATAGAGGGGTGGGGTGGGGTGGGAGGTAGGAGGGAGGGAACATATATATACCTATGGCTGATTCCTATTGCTGTATGGCAGAAACCAACAGAATATTGTAAGCAATTATCCTCAAATTAAAAATAAATTAATAAAAAAATATATATATATAACTTTCTTCACAAGTTTATTGTGAGGATTAAGGGAATTCGTCTTTGAAACAGTGTCCTAAGCTATAAAGTGTTAAAGAATTCTTACTGTATAACTTTCAAAAAATGTACTTTATGTGTAAAGTTTTTCCCTCTAGACCTCAACTGAGAGATTTCTAACATATTACATATATTTTAACACATATATGATATACCTACTATGTATATATTAACATACATGTGTCTGTGCTCAGTCATGGCTGACTGCTACCCCACAGACCGTAGCCCTACTACCACGCTCCTCTGTCCATGAGAATATACAGGCAAGAATACTGGAGTGGGTTCCCATTTCCTTCCCCAGGGGATCTTCCCAACCCAGAGATGGAACCCGAGTCTCCTGTGTCTCCTGCTTTGGCAGGCAGATTCTTTACCACTGCACCACCTGTGAAGCCCGTATATTAATATATACTAAAGATGAAATATGTTAGTATGTATGATTCAGTATATAGATATAGGATTGATGTCAGGTTGGTTTATCAGTTACCAGGCAAACCAGTGGCTGCAGCAGGGGCAAGCGTGTAGACAGTTCCAATTAAGTCCTAAAATTAAGAGGATTGGATAATCACATGAGAGAAGCAGGACCTAGTCAAGCGGGACATGTACAGAAAGCAAGAGAACAGCCATCTGTCATGACCTAACTGTACAATTCCTCACCAGAGACAGAGGATCTGCCCTAGGGCTAATAAAACTTAAGCTTCAGGACTTTTGTTTGTTTTAGTATTCCATTTAAGTTATTCCAAAATAATGGCTCTGTTTTCTTGTACCGTATAATATATATCTTGGATGCTTACTTATTTTACATTAAGCTTCAGGACTTTGGGGGCTTTCCTGGTGGCTCAGATGGTAAAGCATCTGCCTGCAATTCAGGAAACCGGGATTCAATCCCTGGGTTGAAAAGATCCC
The DNA here is from genome assembly GCF_055505025.1 of Bos grunniens. Classification (NCBI taxonomy): domain Eukaryota; kingdom Metazoa; phylum Chordata; class Mammalia; order Artiodactyla; family Bovidae; genus Bos; species Bos grunniens. Next base: position 39,584,757 of record NC_141190.1, on the reverse strand, counting down.
CTGGAGAAGGAAATGGCAACCCACTCCAGTACCCTTGCTGGAACATCCCATGGACAGAGGAGCCTGGTAGGCTACAGTCCGTGGGGTTTCAAAGAGTCGGACATGACTGAGCGACTTCACTTTCACTTTTCAGGACTTTTGGATTTCATCCAAAGCCCTCTGCATAATTCTGTATTCATTACTTTGTATTCTTCTCTATAAAGAGGAACCTCCATATGTTGGAAAGCTTCCGGTGCCACAAACCATGATCCCAACACTAGCACAAAAGAATGTTCTATGCTCTACATGCCAGGAGAATTTGGGGCCTGCTCTTTGTCTCTTGATTTGCCTTTCCCCCTTTGGTCATTCTCTTGCGTCACTGTAGCCCCTCCCCTCTTTCTAAATTTGGATATACTTTCTCTTACCCCTAAATCTCTCTCTCTGTCTTTTTTTTCTTGTTTTTTGGCTATGCCATGTGGCATGCAGGATCTTAGTTCCCCAAGTCCAGCAAAGTCCCACCCTTAATTCTCTAATCCACTAACAGTTGTGTAGCTGTTAACACACACACTTCTATCAAGAGATAAATTTAGAGATCAGAAACAGTATGTTCAAGGATAGCACCATTCATCCCAAATGACTCAGAGAGAGCTATTCCCAGTTAAATATGGAGCCCTTATCATGAAAATAGAGCTAGGAAGAAGTCTTTCATTCAATAATGCTAGGGTTGCAGATGTTCCAGGAGTGGATCCCGAAGTACTATTAATAGGAAGAAATTGTTTTCATCTTGTGATAATAGACTAGACTGTCTTTGGAAGAAACATAACACTCCATGTGCCAGGTGTACTTCACTTTGTGGAATTCAGAAGGAACCTGGTCACACAACACCTGGTCAAGGAAATCTCTGGAAGCAAGCAAGGCACCAGGTCCTCCCCTGGTTCACAGGCACCCAGGCTCACTCCCCACCAGCCCCCCAAACACAACCCAGAGCCAAGAGAAGAACATTCTAAGTCACAACAGGATGAAACCTGAAGTGATGGGTATTTGGGGAGGTAGTGTAGGTCCTAATCTGTTGAAAGGGTTGAAATTTTCAAAGCTGGAGCTGGGAGACATCAGACAGGAGGGGAAGTAAAGGAAGCAGGGGACTTCCCTGGTGGTCCAGTGGCTAAGACTCCATTTTCCCAACGCAAGGGGCCTTGGTTCAATCCCTGTTCAGGGAAGTAGATCCCACGTGCTGTAGCTAAGAGTTCAAATCCTGCAACTAACGATCCTGCATGCCACCACAATGACTCAGTGCAGCCAGAAGAAACAAATAAATATAAAAAGTAAAGAAAGAAAGGCAGGCAACAGACTCTCCAAAATGGGAGAGATGGAAAGGAGGGAACAGGTAGTGTCCATTCAGAGTATTCTCTGAAGGCCTAAACTGAGAGGCCTTGCCCTACCCACCCCAACCTTGAGTGGCAGGAGGACTAGACTAAGTTAGATGAAGGCAAGGCTTCCAGCCTTACTGCTGGACCGCTTTAGGTTGCTCATCTGACATTTCTGTAAAAGCTCAGTCTAAACCCCTGTAGCCAGCTATACCGATATCAGATGTCAGAGCCCAATCCCTGGAACTTGCAAATGTTACTGTATACAGAAAAGTGTCTTTGAAAGTATGATAGGATATCTTGAGATGTAATTAAGGCTCCTACACTGGTCACATTTAGGTGGTTAGGTAGCATCACTGACTCAACTCACCTGAATCTGAGCAAACTCTGGGAGATAGTGGAGGACAGAGGAGCCTCTCAGACTGCAGTCCATGGGATTGCAAAGAGTTGGGCATGACTTAGTGACTGAATAACAACAAATGCAATCACATGTATCCTTCCCAACAGGGAAGTCCCATGATGAGAACTTTTAAGATCTACCTCAACCTCCTTCTTGATAGCATGCATGTGATTGCATTTGTTGTGGTATAGCCGGCTACAGGGGTTTAGACTGAGCTTTTACAGAAATGTCGGATAAGCAACCTAAAGCAGTCCAGCAGTAAGGCAGGAAGCCTTGCCTTCATCTAACTTAGTTTAGTCCTCCTGCCACTCAAGGTTGGGGTGGGTAGGGCAAGGCCTCTCAGTTTAGGCCTTCAGGGAATACTCTGAATGGACACTACCTGTTCCCCCTGTTCCCTCCTTTCCATCGCTCCCGTTTTTGAGGGTCTGTCGCCTGCCTTCCACCTGCCAACGCAGAGGATGGGCTTCCCGGCTAGCTCAGTTGGTAAAGAATCTGCCTGTAATGCAGGAGACCCTGGTTCAATTCCTGGGTCAGGAAGATCCCCTGGAGGAGGGATAGGCTACCCACTCCAGTATTCTTGGGCTTCCCTGGTGGCTCAGCTGGCCAAGAATCCGCCTGCAATGCGGGAGACTTGGGTTTGATCCCTGGGTTGGGAAGATCCCCTGGAGAAGGAAAAGGCTACCCACTCCAATATTCTGGTCTGGAGAATTCCATGGTCTGTATAGTCCACAGGGTCACAAAGAGTCTGGACAACTAAGCGACTTTCGCTTTTACTTTCACAATGCAGAGGACATGGATTCCATCCCTGGGTCAGGAAGATCCCCTGGAGAAGGAAATGGCAACCCACTCCAGTATTCTTGCCTGGGAAATCCCATAGACAGAGGAGCCTGGCAGGCTACAGTCCACGGGTCGCAAAAGAGTCGAACACAACTTAGTGACTGAGCACACACATACATTCAATCCATTACAATGGCCAGACCCCTCCCCACTCAGTGGTGGAATGACATAGAGCTCTAGCAATCACCTAGCCTAATAAAGAAAGCTGAGCGCCGAAGAGTTGGTGTTTTTGAACTGTGGTGTTAGAGAAGATTCTTGAGAGTCCCTTGGACTGCAAGGAAACCCAACCAGTCCATCCTAAAGGAAATCAATCCTCAATATTCATTGGAAGGACTGATGCTGAAACTGAAACTCCAGTATTTTGGCCACCTGATGCAAAGAACTGACTCACTGGAAAAGACCCTGATGCTGGGAAAGATTGAAGGCAGGAAGAGAAGGGGATGACAGAGGATGAAATGGTTGGATGGCATCACCAACTTGATGGACATGAGTCTGAGCAAGCTCTGGGAGTTGGTGATGGACAGGGAAGCCTGGTGTGCTGCAGTCCATGGGGTCACAAAGAGTTGGACATAACTGAGCGACTGAACTGAACTGAACTGAATGAAGCCTCAGCGAGCTGCAGTAGTTTGCCATACGATCAGGCAGCACATTTCAACATCAGGCTTCACAGAAACCAACCTTGGATTTTCTAATCCAGCATGATTCCCACCACACCGCCTAGCCTCTCTCTAATTCCCTACCTAGGGACGATGCTATTTCATTCACAACCAACTTCAAATATACACCTCACTCATATTTACACAATTGCTTTTGGCAGAAAAGACAAGCATATCGTACACTAAACTTTAAAACCAGGGCTTCATGTTTCAAATTTACATCTGAAAGATGTAAGAAAACAGTACAGTCCCAAATACTTCCATTTCTGTACCTTTTGCTAAATGATAATTCTTCTCATAAAGGGAAAGATTTCTCTCAAAAGTTAGCAGATTTTACATCCCAAAGCAGCTATTCTGTATGAGAATATAGAAGATTCTTTATGCTAGAAGTGCAATAATCACCTCCCAGTTTGTGAAGCATTCTGATTCTAAAATTCTTTAAAAAAAATTTACTTGTGTTTTGGCTGTGCTGGGTCTTTGTTGCTGCACAGGCTCTCTCTAGTTGCGGGGAGCGAGGGCTACTCTTCATTGCTTAGGCTTTTCGCCACAGTGGCTTCTATTGTTCCAGAGTACAGGCTCAAGGACATGCGGGCTTCAGTATTTGCGGCACGTGGACCCAGCTGTTGTGGTTCCCAGGCTCTAGAGCACAGGCTCAATAGTCAGGACATGGGCTTAGTCCTGTCCTGTGGAGGATCTTCCCGGATCAGGAATCAAACATATGTCCCCTGCATTGGCAGGTGGATCCTTTACCACTGAGTCACCAGGGGAAGCCCCTAAAATTCTTTACATGTGTTATCTTATTTGAGACAATGGATACCCTCAAGGTGTCCTCACGGAACATCAATCTGCAGTTTTCATTTACCATATTTACGTGATGAAAGAAAGGGGAGAGCTATTTCTGAGGGTCTGTGCTAGACACTTTCCCACATATACAATACGCACTACAGGTGTGAAGTTTCTCACTGGGACCTGTAGGATACTTTCAAGCCATCAAGCACTTGTCAATTGCTATGCTTGTCTCTGCCCTACTCACCTTCTGTATCCGTTTCCTGATGCTCCTGTAATCAGGTCCCACAAATTAGGAGGTTTTAAACAATAGAAATCCATCTCTCCTGATGTTAGGAGTCCAAAATCCAGATGTTGGCAGGTCTACATGCTGTCCAGAGGCTTGGAAGTGCATCCTTCCTGGGGCCTTCGAAGCTTCTGGTGACTTCCGGCAATCCTTGACATTTCTTGGCTTGCAGCTACAGGACTCCAAGTCTCTGCCCCTGCTGTCACATGGCCTTTCCCGCTCCACTTCTTTGTGTCTCTCTCGGGTTCTTCTCTTCTTATAAGGACTCCAGTCATATGGGATTTAGGGCCCATTGTAACTCACTATGACATCATCTTAACAACTAGTTATATCTGCCAAAAGCTCTGTTTCCAAATAAGGTCACGTTCACAGTTTCCTCCTGGATGTGAATTTGGAGGAGAGAGGGACGCTGTTGAACCAAGTGCACTTACCCAAGGAAGGTTTACAGGTCTCTTTGGGACGGCTTGATTTTCTTTTACTGTCCCTTTTAATATACTGATTCCTCATATCACTAAGAAAGAGCTATACAGAGAGTAACAGAAGCCTGTACAAATTAATTGTATTGTTTCCTTCTATTTTTAGAAAGTCGAGATTTATTTACTACTTAGGAAAGTCATCGGTCATCAGGGACTCGAGTATGACAGCAACCAATTTATTGTTGTTTAGTCACTCAGTCGTGTCCGACTCTTTGCCAACCCATGGACTGCAGCCCGCCAGGCTCCTCTGTCTATGGACAGAGAGATTGTGGGCTGCCATTTCCTTCTCCAGGGGATCTTCCCGACCTGGAGATTGAACCTGAGTCTCCTGCATTGTCAGACAGATTCTTTACCACTGAACCACCAGGGAAAGTGAAAGTGAAAGTGAAGTGGCTCAGTGTTGTCCGACTCTTTGCGGACCCCAGGGACTTTAGCCTACCAGGCTCCTCAGTCCGTGGGATTTTCCAGGCAAGAATACTGGAGTGGGTTGCTATTTGCTGCCACCCCTCAGCCACCCCTCTCCCCTAGACCCAGGAGTGTGTATTTGTATACTAGGATATGTTCTTCTTACCTGCGCTGTTTCCCTTTCTCTACCCTCAAGGAGGGCCCCATTTCTGCAAGCTGGCCTATGCATGATGACACTCTTTGTTGAGCTTTCAGGGTTGTTCTAAGCGGATCTCCAAATTGACAACTCAGCCCCTCCCACTGCCCATCTCCTCCAAGCCCCTCCCACTGCCCTTCAAGCTGAGCTCCACTGGAGGGAAGGCCTTGCAGTCAGTGTCCAGCTGCGGGAGTAGTTCGGGTTGTCATAGCAAAGCACTGCGGACTGCGTGGCTTAAACAGTAGAAATTTATTTCCTCAGCTGCGGAGATTGGAAGTCCAAGCTCAAAGTGTCGTCAGGGTTCATTTCTTCTGAGGTCTCTCTCCTTGGCTTGCAATTGGCTGCCTTCTTGCTGTATCCTTACACAACTCTCTCTGTTGTGTGCTGTATGTGTCTTTTTTTTTTTAAGATATGTTGATGTGGACCATTTTAAAAGTCTTTATTGACTTTGTTACAGTGTTGCTTCTGTTTCATGTTTTTGGTTTGCTGACCAAGAAGTATGTAGGATCTTAGCTCCCTGACAAGGCATCAGACCCTCACCCCCTGCAGTGAAAGGTGAAGTCTTAACCACTGGACCACCAGGGGAGTCCCTGTATGTGTCTTAATCTTCTTTTGTTATAAGGATGCCACCACTCATTTGGGATTAGGGCCCACCCACATAACCTCATTTTTACCTTGACTACTTCTTTAAAGGCCCTGTATCTAAATACAGTCACAATCTGAGGACTTCAGCATAAGAATTTGCAGGGGACACAATTCAGCTACTAATATCAGCCAAAGAGCTCATCATCAGCTTATCTACTCTTCTCTCTTCTTCCCATCACCCCCTTCCCATTCTTGGGGTCCATCCAGTCACCCTAAAAGATGTGGACTCTTTTCTCTAAGTATAATGTGAAACATACAAAGTAATATAGACACATATAAACAAGATACTTATAACAATTTACCCATAAGTGATGGGGCTTCCCTCATAGTTCAGTTGGTAAAGAATCCACCTGCAATGCAGGAGTCCCTGGTTCAATTCCTGGGTCTGGAAGATCCCCTGGAGAAGGGAAAGGCTACCCACTCCAGTATTCTGGCCTGGAAAATTCCATGGACTGTTTAGTCCCTGGGGTCACAAAAAGTCGGATATAACTGAGCAACTTTCACTTCCACCCATAAGCGATAAGTTCTCTAAGGTTATTGGATAAATGAAAGTATCTATTGAAAATGATGATTTTAGAGACCTATTACAAGTATCTCACTGAGAAAATGGAAAAAAATAGAGTTGAGAAATTCAGTTCCATTATTAATTAAATCTAAAACAACAAGCTTGCTGTCTGCTAAAAAATAGCACAGAGTGTGAATGACAAGATGAGTGTGAATATCACTTTTTTAAAATCATAAAATCCTCAAGCATAACTAGCACCTAATGTGAGAAAGCATCTTCTTAAAGCCCATGAGAAAAGGTTAATGATGGGCCAAAAAAGAGCCTACATTTCAGATAAAGAATGAAAGCCAAAGGGTCATGTGGAGAGAAAAAAAGAAAACCAAATAGCTATTCATATTTCTCTTTAGGGCTCAAAGAAAAAGAATACTAGCAATGTCCTAGGGGAGGATTAGCATTGAAGCTGGAAAGTAAGCACAGAAAAATTTTCTCAACACCAGGAGAGAGGAGTCCTCCTTCAACAGACAAAACAAAACCTTTTTTGGAGTTAGAAAGTGAGACCAGAGAGTTAAAGCACTAATACTAATGTAATTAAGCCACAGATCCTTTTTGGATCATTGGCTTAGTATCAGTTCCAGGTTCTATATGACTCAATGTAAGTGGTGAGAGATGTTTAAAAAAAAAAAAGCATAAAGTCAACAGGGGTTAACATAGTAAAACAGGGTTTCACATTTTTTAAAAAAAGCCCACAGTACTAGGGATGTGTTTCATTAACACTCATTTTTACAACCTAACAAGTTAGGGAATGTATTCAATCAAAATATCCTTCTCAGCCACAAGTCTAGAATGAATGGAAATAAATAGCTGAGTTCCTGACAGAATGGAAAAATAATACCTTTGCTCAGCTGTGGAATCACCAATGACATCAGGACAAGAATTATTTATCACCAGGTACCAAGGAGAAGATGTCTTGAGGGGAAGATATGAATAGCAAACTCGAAGAGGGGAAATCCAGTTTAAAAAAAAAAAAAGGAGGCAAAGGAAGATATTGTTACCTTTAATTTTCCACAGCAGTCTCTATGTTATGCTATGCTAAGTCACTTCAGTCGTGTCCGACTCTGTGCGACCCCATGGATTGCAGCCTACCAGGCTCCTCCATCCATGGGATTTTCCAGGCAAGAGTACTGGAGTGGGCTGCCATTTCCTCCTCCAATGCATGAAAGTGAAAAGTGAAAGTGAAGTCGCTCAGTCGTGTCCCACTCTTAGCGACCCCATGGATTGCAGCCTACCAGGCTCCTCCGTCCATGGGATTTTCCAAGCAACTTAAAACATGTATTTTTATTTTGCGGTGGTTGTTGTTTAGTTGCTAAGTTGTGCCGGACTCTTTGCGACCCCATGGACTGTAGCCCTCCAGGCTTTTCCATGTCCATGGGATTTCCCAGGCAAGAATACTGGAGTGGGTTGCCACTTCCTTCTCCAGGGGATCTTCCTGACTGAGGTATAGAACCTGCTTCTCCTGCACTGGCAGGCAGACTCTTTTGCACTGCGACACCTGGGAAGCTCCTATTTTGAAGTAGCAGGGTGAAAATATCAGCAGCCTTCACAGATGATTTTGTGGTGCCTGGCTTCTTCTGGCAGGGTTTCCTGCCCTCAATGGAGCGGCACAAAAGAGGGCTTGTAGAGAGAGCGTCTCGCTTTCTCCTGGGCTTTTACCAACTCAGCCATCTGAAAGGTTCCCCAACCCAAATGTATAATATCCTAATATAAAATACTAAGTATTGATAATTATCTCCATCAGAAATCCCACATCTAGTGAGAACAAGAATTAGTCCTATTCTATAGACAAGAGAACCATGAACTTCCAGATGTTCAAGCTGGTTTTAAAAAAGGCAGAGGAACCAGAGATCAAATTGCCAACATTTGCTGGATCATCGAAAAAGCAAGAGAGTTCCAGAAAAATATCTATTTCTGCTTTATCGACTATGTCAAAGCCTTTGACTGTGTGGATCACAATAAACTGTGGAAAATTCTGAAAGAGATGGGAATACCAGACCACCTGACCTGCCTCTTGAGAAATCTGTATGCAGGTCAGGAAGCAACAGTTAGAACTGGTCATGGAACAACAGACTGGTTCCAAATAGGAAAAGGAGTACATCAAGGCTGTATATTGCCACCCTGCTTATTTAACTTATATGCAGAGAACATCATGAGAAATGCTGGACTGGAAGAAGCACAAGCTGGAATCAAGATTGCTGGGAGAAATATCAATAACCTCAGATATGCAGATGACACCACCCTTATGGCAGAAAGTGAAGAGGAACTCAAAAGCCTCTTGATGAAAGTGAAAGTGGAGAGTGAAAAAGTTGGCTTAAAGCTCAACATTCAGAAAACGAAGATCATGGCATCTGGTCTCATCACTTCATGGCAAATAAATGGAGAAACAGTGGAAATAGTGGCAGACTTTATTTTTGGGGCTCCAAAATCTCTGCAGATGATGACTGTAGTCATGAAACAAAAAGACACTCCTTGGAAGGAAAGTTTTGACCAACCTAGACAGCATATTAAAAAGCAGAGACATTACTTTGCCAACCTAGTCAAGACTATGGTTTTTCCAGTAGTCATGTATGGATGTGAGAGTTGGACTATAAAGAAAGCTGAGCTCAGAAGAATTGATGCTTTTGAACTGTGGTTTTGGAGAAGACTCTTGAGAGTCCCTTGGACTCCAAGGAGATCCAACCAGTCCATCCTAAAGGAGATCAGTCCTGGGTATTCATTGGAAGGACTGATGTTGAAGCTGAAACTCTAATACTTTGGCCACCTGATAGGAAGAGCTGACTCATTTGAAAAGACCTGATGCTGGGAAAGATTGAAGGTGGGAGGAGAAGGGGACAACAGAGGATGAGCTGGTTGGATGGCATCACCAACTCAATGGAGATGAATGTGAGTAAACTCCGGGAGTTGGTGATGGACAGGGAGGCCTGGCGTGCTGCAATCAACGGGGTCGCAAAGAGTCGGGCATGACTGAGCGACTGAACTGAACTGATAGACAAGAAAGGGGACAAGCAAATATTATTTGGTCAATGTGTTAGTTTCTTGGGGCTGTTGCAACAAAGCACCACGTAACGAGTGGCTTAAAGCAACAGAAATTTATCCTCTTGCAGTTTTGCAAACTAAATCTAAAATCAAGGTGCTGTTAGGGACATGCTCCCTCTGAAAGCTCTAGAGAAGAATCCTTCCTGTCCTTTTAGCTCCTGGTGTTGGCCGGCAATCCTTGGTGTCCCTTGCCTTGTAGATGCATCACTCCAAACTCTGCCTCTATTGTCACGTGATGTTCTTCCAAGTGGATCTGTATGTCTGTATGCAATTGTCCCTTTTCTTATAAAGGCATCAGCCATTGGATTAGGGTTCCAGTATGACCCCATCTTAACTTGATCACATCTATTGTGGGCCAATTTACTCAAAACCACCAACAGCCATGATTCTCCAAAGCAAAAGGGAGATTAACAATGTATTTACTGGTGAAATGGCCTAGAATCCCTTTCTGAATAAGCTCTCTATTCTTCCCATATCCAAAATTCATGATTCTATGACTTAACACTTATTGTCCCATGGAATCTATCTGTAATATCTTGTATGACTTTTCCATTACAGAAATTACATATTCCTGTCCCTAACGCTAATAACTGGAAAAGGCAATGGCACCCCACTCCAGTACTCTTGCCTGGAAAATCCCATGGACGGAGAAGCCTGGTAGGCTGCAGTCCATGGGGTCGCTGAGGGTAGGAAACGACTGAATGACTTCACTTTCACTTTTCACTTTCATGCATTGGAGAAGGAAATGGCAACCCACTCCAGCGCTCTTGCCTGGAGAATCCCAGGGACGGGGGAGCCTGGTGGGCTTCCGTCTATGGGGTCGCACAGAGTCGGACATGACTGAAGTGACTTAGCAGCAGCAGCAGCAGCAACGCTAGCAACAGCACTTTTCAGAGAAATCTTCTTTCAAAATGTGGTATTCTGTTCCAAACAATTCATCTTATTCTTTGAAAAGGAAAAAGAATGTCCATGGAGTGAAAACATATTCTAAGAATGATTAACCTTTTGGAGCATTCATTCTGCATGAGACTCTGTGGTAGGCACCCTCAGATGATGCACACGAGCACCCCTATTTAGGGATGTGGAAAATGAGAGAGAGAGGACTCAAGGAACTTGTCAAGGTCTCTGAGCCCCTAAGAGGATGAAGGAGACAGACAGCTATACCCTATTTCTGACCACAAGAGCAAGATAACTGGGACCGAGAGAGGAGCAGAGAGGATGGGAAAAGCCCAGAAGAGATGCTTCCTTCCCCCTTTCTGTACCAAGTGATGGTTTGCTCAGGGACTGCCGTTGCTGTTTGTGCAGTCTTGCCTCTGATGGACCAACGGAATCAGAGTAAGCCACTCACACAACACCCTGCAACAGGCCCCATTGTCATGCGGGTCAGGTGGCTGTGAGCTAAGCCGTACTCCCCTCCTCTGTACTGTGCTTTGTTGGAAGGCTGAAGGAAGTCGGGAAATGTAATCGTTCTTTCTTAGTCTGGAGGAGAACCAGTAAAATTGAATGATTCATTCACGTGTGACCCCACTTTGTCTCATTTTAGCCACAACATTCTCTGTCTCTCTTCTCCTTAAAAACCATTTATTCACTCAATAACAGCTATGTACTAGTATTAACAAGCTGAGAGCTCAAAGTAGCTACAAAATACCAGCTTTTTTTTTTTTTCTTTAGAATTGCTTAGAGAGGCAAGTCATAGGAACTTCTAAAGATTTCATCTCAGTGTAAGAGAAATATAAATAACCAGATTTCTTCTTCCTCTTTGGCTTAAAAATGAAGTTTCATATGATGTATATTTGCAATGCCTTTGAAGACATTTTAGCTTCCATTTCCTCCTTTTTACCTTGTTTTACTTTTCATGCATGTGCGTGTGTCCAACTCTTTGTGACCCTATGGACTGTAGCCTGCCAGGCTCCTGTGTCTATGGAATTCTCCAGGCAAGAATACTGAAGTGGGTTACCATTTCTTTCTCCAGGGCATCATCCTGACCCAGGGATCAAACCCAAGTCTTCTGAATTAGCAGGTGGATTCTCTATCTTTCTGCTGTTCTAAATTTTTTGTATTGGCTCTTTGTCCTTGGAATTTTCCTTTCCCCTCATTTTCTTTTTTTATTTCTCTGAACAGTTTCCTAATTGTCCCAGCTGTTTCACTCTCTGTTCCTTATGATTCTCTCTAGAATCATGAAAGCATAGAAATTTAAGAGGGGAGGGGACTTTTGGTTAGTTTAACAGCTTTATTTTACAGAAAAGGGCCAAAGTCTACAGAATTTAAGGAATTTGCTCAAAGTGATGCAGCTAATTTGTGGGTGGATCTGGCACTAGAATCCAGGTGTCTTGATCACAATCACTGATTCCTTCTTTGTACCTAATTCCACATTCATATAAGAAATTTCCATATCCCTGCCATGCTTTCAAAAAAAAGGGGAAATTTTGGTGCAGTGTTATCAATAGTAAACGTTTTGAGAAAGAAAGAAGTGAAATTATACCAACTCAAAAATATACTCATGGTATGCTCATAAATTTCCCTCATGAACACAATTTAACAATAAAACATTTGGGTTATAGAGCAAACAAGTAATTACAATCAACAGAGAAAAGACAATATTTTCCACTCTGTAGGATGGGGTCAAATTTTATTCAGTCTGGCGTCACCACAGTCCTCAGAGTTCTTCACGCATCATAAGTGCTCAACACTCTTCATCGAATAAATGCTAGGCAAATGGATATGTGCCTACAGAAAGTTAAACTGGAAGATGACCTTAACTCTGGGCTCAGGGTTCTTTTAACAGCAATTACCTGTAATTCTGATTTTGAAAAGCAGCACAAAAATACTGTGTTGGCCAGAAAGATTGTTCGGGGACCCAAATGAACTTTTTGGCCAAAGCAGTATTACCAGCTAGTAATAGTCTGGACTTCTCTGGTGGCGCAGGGATAAAGAATCTGCCTGCCAATGTAGGAGACCCAGGTTTGATCCTTGGGTTGGGAAGCTCCTATGGAGAAGAAAATGGCAAATCGATCTATTTTTCTTGCCTGGAAAATCCCATGGGCAGAGGAGCCTCGAGGGCTACAGTTCATGGGGTTGCAAGAATCAAATATGACTTAGCAATTAAACAATGACAATAGAGTCCCAGTTTTTCTATTTTTTTAATTTTTAAAAACTTTATTGAAGGATAGTTAATTTCCAGTGCTGTGTTAATTTCTGCTGTACACCAAAGTGATTCATATATTCTTTTCTACTATGGTTTATCATAGGATATTGAATATAGTTCCCTGTACAGTAGGACCTTGCTGTTGGCAGAGTCCCCAGTTTTGAGCTTCTTCCATTCACCAGATATTCAGGGTGGCCTGAGCAAGCACATGGAAAACTAGGCTTAAACTCATCATTTCTTCACAACAGCCTTCCCCGGCTTGCCAAATTACGGTATGTCCCTCTGTCTCACACCCACTCAGCCCCCAGTTCTCCTTTGGAACACTCACTGGGCTTGTTCAAATCTGAGGGCCTGGTCCAGGAAAGCCCCATGAGGGCAGAGACTGTATTTTTCTTCATGACCCACCATGTCCTCAGCACCTGGTTGAGTACCAAGCACATAGTAGGTGCTCAATAAATATCTGTGAATGCATGAAAGCAGGAACTAAGGCAGAAAAGTGCATGTTTCAGCAAGATCAGTAACACCTAGGGCAGTATAGAGGTGAGGCAGTTGCTGAGCTGCCAAAAAGCAGGCAAAATGAAGATTGATGGCACTAGGGCTGGGTTTTGTGAGGAATGGGGTCTGCTTCTTAAAAAACTTTTTATTTTGTATTGTTCAGTTCAGTTCAGTCGCTCAGTCATGTCCGACTCTTTGCAACCCCATGAACCACAGCACGCCAGGCCTTCCTGTCCATCACCAACTCCCGGAGTCCACTCAAACTCATGTCCACTGAATCGGTGATGCCATCCAACCATCTCATCCTCTCTTGTCCCCTTCTCCCACCTTCAATCTTTCCCAGCATCAGGGCCTTTTCCAATGAGTCAGCTCTTCTCATCAGGTGGCCAAAGGTATTGGAGTTTCAGCTTCAACATCAGTCCTTCCAGTGAACACCCAGGACTGATCTCCTTTAGGATGGACTGGTTGGATCTCCTCTCAGTCCAAGGGAAACGCAAGAGTCTTCTCCAACACCCCAGTTCAAAAGCATCAATTCTTCTGAGCTCAGCTTTCTTTATAGTCCAACTCTCACATCCATACATGACCACTGGAAAAACCAAAGCCTTGACTAGATGGACCTTTGTTGGCAAAATAATGTCTCTGCTTTTTAATACGCTGTCTAAATTGGTCATAACTTTCCTTCCAAGGAATAAGCATCTTTTAATTTCGTGGCTGCAGTCACCATCTGCAGTGATTTTGGACCCCAGAAAATAAAGTCAGCCACTGTTTCCACTGTTTCCCCATCTATTTGCCATGAAGTGATGGGACCGGATGCCATGATCTTCGTTTTCTGAATGTTGAGCTTTAAGCCAACTTTTTCACTCTCCTCTTTCACTTTTATCAAGAGGCTCTTTAGTTCTTCTTAACTTTCTGCCATAAGGGTGGTGTCATCTGCATATCTGAGGTTATTGATATTTCTCCCAGCAATCTTGATTCTAGCTTTTGCTTCATCCAGCCTGGCATTTCACATGCTGTACTCTGCATAGAAGTTAAATAAGTAGAGTGACAATATACAGCCTTGACGTACTCCTTTTCTTTTGTATTGAGGTATATATAGCCAATTTACAATGTTGTGATAGTTTCAGGTTGTCAGCAAAAGAATTCAGCTATATGTACACACCAGTCATCCCACTCACCCGAACTCCCCTCCCATCCAAGCTGCCACGCAACATTGAGAAGAGTTGCGTGTGCTATACAGTAGGTCCTTGTTGGTTAGCATTTTTAATATAGCAGTGTGTACCTGTCCATCCCAAACTCCCAAACTATCCCTTCTCCCGGCAATTGTAAGTTTGTTCTCTAAGTCTGTGAGTATCTTTTCTATTTTGTAGTAAGTTCATTAGAGTAATTTCTTTTTAGTTTCCACATATAATGGATGTCATTTGATGTTTCTCCTCCGTCTGACTTACTTTGTTCAATATGAAAATTTCTAGGTCCCATCCATGTTGCTGCAAATGGCATTATTTCATTCTTTTTAATGGCAGAGTAATATTCCATTGTGTGTGTGTGTGTGTGTGTGTGGATATATATATACATACATATATATATACATACATCTTCTTTGTCCATTCCTATGTCAATGGACATTTAGGTCATTTAGGTTGCTTTCACGTCTTGGCTATTGTAAACAGTACTACAATGAACACTGGGGTGCATGTATCCTTTTGGATCATGTTTTTCTCTAGATATATGCCCAGAAGTGGGATTGCAGGGTCATACAGTAGCTCTATTTTTAACTTTTTAGGGAACCTTCATACTGTTCTCCATAGTGGCTGTACCAATTTACATTCCCACCAAGAGTATGGAAAGGTTCCCTTCTCTCCACATTGGAGGATGCTTCTAAAAAAAAAAAAGAATTTCTCTAGGAGAGTTAATATGATAGTGGTATAGAGGATATCCTCTTTTACAAAATAGAAACAATGATACACATTTGATAGAGTTGTTGCATGCTCGTGCTCAGTTGCATCCAACCCTTTGTGACCCCATGGACTGTAGTCTGCCAGGGATTTCCCAAGCACAAACACTGGAGTGGGTTGCCATTTCCTCCTCCAAGGGATCTTCCCCAGCCAGGGATTGAACCTGCATCTCCTGAGTCTTCTATACTGTCAGGCAGATTCTTTACCACAGAGCCACCTGGGAAGCCAATAGACTTGTTGAGGGGATGCAGTGAGATCATGGAAGTTACTCAGTAAATAGTAGCTATGACTAGAGCAGGGAGAGCCTGGGGTACCTCCGTCAGTTCCCTCATTCACCCAGCAAGCATTTGATGAGATCACTGGGTGAGAGTCTCTCACCTTCCCCGCACACCAGGCTGAACACCAACTGAATAGGGTATGTCTGAGGATCTCCAGCCAAACAGGAAATAGAAAACCAGCCTTCATTCAAAGTTCCAGTAAAAGCTGAACTTGAACATGCTTAAACCTAGGCCCAAGGGAGACATAGTCCTCCTACCCCTCCGCTGAGTGAACAGAGCAGGGTCACTGGATCTACCCATCCAGTCTCAGGGAGATGTTAGAAAAGAGACAAAGACAGATCCCTGCTTCCCCCTCCCTGAGGAAGGTGGCCCTGTCAGGAGGTGCTAACCATACTCATGTGGCCAGCACCATATGTGAACTCAGGAAGTGAAAGCAGGGTGGAGCCTGGGCCCTGCCTTAAAGACCAGTCACCCCACTCACTGATGAGAGTGGTGCCATCAGCCTGTCCACCTCTCCCCTGGGAGAGAGCAAGGGTGATGAGACTGTTTCCTCTGATATTATCCCAAATGGGAAGAGAAGCAAGAATCTTTCTCCCTATGTGCTTTCTTGTGCTAAGTTGCTTCAGTTGTGCCAGCTGTGTTCGATCCTGTGGACTGTAGCCCACCAGGCTTCTCTGTCCATGGGATTCTCCAGGAAAGAATGCTGGAGTGGGTTTCCATTGCCTTGGGATTTCCAGGGAATCTTCCCAAGGGATTGAACCTACATCTCTTGAGTCTTCTGCCTTGACGGGTGGGTTCTTTACCACTAGCGCCACCTGGGAAGCCCCTCTTCCTTATGTTCTAGGTCTAAAGAGGAAATAAAATTTTATCTGGTTCTTCTTCATCTGCCAGATGTTTGAATATTGTTAAGGGTGTTCCTGGAATGAAGAAGAGGATGTACAAAGGCATGAAGCCATGAAAGGGCATGGCAAGTCCAAAAAATAGCTCATAGTTCCTTTTGTTTATAGCCTGGTGAGTGTGCAGAGGAAACCTTAGAAGTGTCTAGACAGGGCGGCAGGAAGAAGGTGGTTTGTCAAGATGGGTTAGTTGGAAGAAAAGTGTCTGCTACAGTCTGAATGTTTGTGACCTTCCCAAATTCTTATGTTGAAATCTTAACCTCCAAAAGTGATGATATTAGTAGGTGAGGTCTTTGGAAGGTGGTTAAGTCATGAGGATGGAGTCCTCATGAATGGGATTAGTGCCCTTTTAAGAGAGGGTCCAGAGAGATCTCTAACACCTTCAGCCACAATAAGAACTCTGTGACCCAGCAGAGAGCTATCATCCCAACATGCTGGCACCCTGACTTTCAGCCTCCAGGATTCTGAGAAATAAATATTCGTTGATTATAAGCTACCCAGTCTGTGGTACTTTGTTATAGCAACCTGACTTAAAAATGAAAAGCAAACGTCATATTTATCCATAAAACACTAGAGGCAGTCTCATTAAGTCAAGGAACGGGACAAGGAAGTCTGTTATTCCTCATATTATTCAGCATTTTTCCTGGAAGTTTAGACACCACAATAACACAATTTTTTAAAGTTGGAGGTATAACAATTAGAAAAGATAAGACAAAATTATCATTATATACAGATATGACTGCCTACCTCCTGCGCTATTACCAAAACAACTGGATTAGAGACTGTATTAGTCTGCTAAGGCTGCAGTAACAGACTGCTGTAGGCTGGTGTCGGCACATTTGATTTTTCCTGAGACTTTCCCCTTGGCTTACAGATGGCACCCTCTCTCTTTCTTCATATGGTCTTTTCTCTGTTTGAACTTATCCCTTGTGTGTCTTCCTCTTTAGATGAAGACAAGGCCCCACCCTGATGACTTCATTTAACCTTGTGCTGTGTTCTCAGTCACTCCGTCCAACTCTTTGCGACCCCATGGACTGTAGACCATCAGCCACCTCTGTCCATGGGGATTCTCCAGACAAGAATCTCCATTGGAGTGGGCTGCCATGCCCTCCTCCAGGGGATCTTCCCAACTCAGGGATGGAACCCAGGTCTCCCACATTGTGGGCAGATTCTTTACCACCTGAGCCACCAGGGAAGCCCATGAATACTGGAGTGGGTAACCTATCCCTTCTCTAGGAGATCTTCCCAACCCAGGAATCAAAACAGGATCTCCTGCATTACAGGCAGATTCTTTACCAACTGAGCCACCAAGGTTACCACTTTAAAGGCCCTGTGTGCATATTCAGTCATGTCTGACTCTTTGGGACCCCATGGACTGTAGCTCACCAGGTTCCTCTATGAAATTTCCTGGGCAAGAATACTAAAATGGATTGCCATTTCCTTCTTCAGGGGATTTTCCAACCCAGGGATCAAAACCACCTTCCTTTAGGGGGATTTCTTTTCTTACCGCTGAGTCACCAGTGAAAGTGAAAGTTGCTCAGTTGTGTTCGACTCTTTGCAACCCCATGGACTATACAGTCCATGGAATTCTCCAGGCCATAATACTGGAGTGGGTAGCCTTTCCCTTCTCCAGGGGATCTTCCAGGGATGGAACCCAGGTCTCCGGCATTGCAGGGGGATTCTTTACCAACTGAGCCACCAGGGAAGCCCTTAAAGACCCTATGCCCAAAGACATTCACACCAAGTGAATACATGTGAATGGGGAGAAATACAATTCAGCCCATAAGAGAGACTAAGATCTACAGCCATAACTGGGCTTCTTGAGATCTTTCCTGCAGAACTGATCTGAGAGAGGAAAGTACAGAGACGGGAGTCAAGCAAACAGACTCAAAGCTCTCTCTCTAGTTACTCCACTTCTCCTGGAGGCAAGAGAGTGGGGAAGGGAGGGAGTAGGTGTGTTACTCTAACAGTGGATCTCAAGCCTTGCTGCTAATAGAATGATCTGGGGAGCTTTCCAAAAGTATCCACGCCTGGGGGGAGTCTAGGCTTATAAATTGTTTTGTTGAGAAATAGTTCATTTACTGTAAGATGCGCTTTTGAAAGTATACAACTCAGGGAATTCTCTGGTGGTCCAGTGGTTGGGATGCTGAACTTTCACTTACCAAGCACCTGAACCCGATCCCTGGTCAGAGAACTAGAAGCCACAAGCTGCAAGGTGCAGCCAAAAACAAAACAAACAAACAAACAAAAACCCCACAAAAGTGATACTGAGTGACTTCACTTTCACTTTTCACTTTTTTCACTTTTCACTTTCATGTGTTGCAGAAGGAAATGGCAACCCACTCCGGTGTTCTTGCCTGGAGAGTCCCAGGGATGGGGGAGCCTGGTGGGCTGCCGTCTCTGGGGTCGCACAGAGTCAGACACAACTGAAGCGACTTAGCAGCAGCAGCAGCAGCAATATATTCACAAAGTCATACATTTATGATTGCTGTCTAATTTCAGAACATTTTCATCATCCCCCCAAAAAAACCTCAGATCCATTCACAGTCACCATCCATTTCTCCTCATCTCTAACCCCTGGTAAGCACTAAGTTACTTTCTTTCACTATGGATTTGCTGGACATTTCATAAAATGGAATCACATAATATGCGGTCTTTAGTGTCTGGCTTCTTTCATGGGCTAGTGTATTTTTTAAAATCTCTCTGGTTGTGCAGCCAGGATTAAGAAACATGTGCAAAAGTCTCTTCATGGAAACAAGAGAACTTTCACAAGAATTCCTCTGTGCCTCACCTAGGGTCAGTAAACAGCACAAGAGAGTCTTAGCAGCTCCAGAAGAAAAAGCTGATAAAGGGCTCTGATTGGCACGGCTTGGTCACATAATCATTCCTTGACCAATTGCAGTGGCCAGAGAACAATAACAAGATCATTCCTGTGGCCTTTAACCTGAGGAAAAGGGGAGCATTGCCCAAGGATTTTAAATAGGGGAGGATGTAATAAGATTTAGACACGTCTACTTGTCCAAGAAATTCAAACTACTAAGGAAAACCAATCAACCTTAAGATCCTAAATATTAAGAGTCTGATGCAATGATGCTGCTAATAAAAAAATATATTCTCTGTTATGGACTGAATGTTTGTACTCCTCTCTCCCTTCCTTCCTCCCCACCAAATTTATTTGCTGAAGCCCTAACTCCCAGTGTGATGTTATTTGGAGGTGGGCCCTTTAAGTGAGGTCATGTGGGTGGGGCCCCCATGATGAAATTAGCATCCTAATAAGAAGAGGAGAGATCAGAGCTCTCTCACCACCATGTGAGGACACAGCAAGAAGCCAGGAATAGGGTCCTCATAGAACCCAGCAATGCTGGCACCCTAATCCCAGACTTGCCAGCTACCAGAACTGTGAGGAATAGATTTCTACTGTTGAAGCCAACCAGTCTACAGTATTTTGTTATGACAGCCCTAACTGACTAAAAGATTTTCTAAGTCCAATAGCCAATGTATAGGAAATACAAAAGACTGAGCATCTAGTTAAATACCATGGGGTGCAAAACCCAGAATGTGGGAATCACTACAATATGTCTCTTTTCTCTTAATTTCAGTAAATAAACTGCAAGGAAAAGAAAGAGAGAGAAGAAGAAACAGATTTAAAGACATTTAAAGACACAGCAAGAATTTCCCTGGTAGTCCAGTGGCTAAGCCTTCTTGCTCCCAACTCAGGGGGCCCAGGTCCAATCCCTGATCAGGGAACTAGATCCCACAAGCCGCAACTGAGAGGTCACATCCCAAAACTAAAAGATCCTGCATGCTGCAATGAAGATCAAAGACCCCACGTGCCAGAATTAAGATCAGGCACAGCCAAGCAAATAAAGATTTTTTAAGCAAAAAAAATTAAAAAGATAAAGACACAGCAATAATTACAATGTATAAACTTCATTTAGATCCTAGGTTTTTAAAAACTTGTGACATTTATGAGGCAATTGGAAATCTGAACACTAGATATTTTAGATATTTAATGCTAAAGAATTATATTATTATTTTAAGTCTGATAATGGTATTTTAAAAATCTTTTATCTTTTAGAAATCCAGGAAGCACAAGCTGGAATCAAGATTGCCGTGAGAGATATCAATAACCTCAGATATGCAGATGACATCACCCTTATGGCAGAAAGTGAAGAGGAGCTAAAGAGCTTCTTGATGATAGTGAAAGAGGAGAGTGAAAAAGTTGGCTTATAGCTCAACATTCAGAAAACTAAGATTATGGCATCTGGTCCCATCACCTCATGGCAAATAGATGGGAAAACAGTGGCTGACTTTATTTTTTTAGGCTCCAAAATCACTGAAGATGGTTATTGCAGCCATGAAATTAAAAGATGCTTGCTCCTTGGAAGGAAAGTTATGACCAACCTAGACAGCATATTAAAAAGCAGAGACATTACTTTGCCAACAAAAGTCCATCTAGTCAAGGCTATGGTTTTTCCAGTGGTCACGTATGGATGTGAAAGTTGGACTGTGAAGAAAGCTGAGTGCCGAAGAATTGATGCTTTTGAACTGTGGTGTTGGAGAAGACTCTTGAGAGTCCCTTGGACTGCAGGGAGATCCAACCAGTCCATCCTAAAGGAGATCAGTCCTGGGTGTTCATTGGAAGGACTGATGTTGAAGCTAAAATTCCAATACTTTGGCCACCTGATACAAAGTGCCAACTCATTTCAAAAGACCCTGATGCTGGGAAAGATTGAGGGCAGGAGGAGAAGGGGACGACAGAGGATGAGATGGTTGGATGGCATCACCGACTCAATGGACATGGGTTTGGGTGGACTCCGGGAGTTGGTGATGGACAGGGAGGCCTGGCGTGCTGCAGTTCGTGGGGTCGCAAAGAGTCAGACATGACTGAGGGACTGAACTGAACTGAACTAACTATTTAGGAATAAAATCATAGGTTATATGGGGTTTGCTTCAAAATATTATGTGAGTGGGGAGCAGATTGAGACAGGAATTCAGCAGACCTGTCCTGGGCTGATGACTGTTGGGAGTGGGGGGATAGGAACATATAGTATCATAGTATTCTGTCTTCTTTAATATATGTTCAAAATTCTGCATAATAAAAAGTTTAAAAGTAATAAAAGTACATATACATATTCATATTAAGGCCAGCCTGCCTCCATTTTTTTTTTGGCTGTGCAAACACCATGTGGGATTTTCATTCCCCATCCAGGCACCAGGAATGGAATCCATGCCACCTGCAGTGGAAGCTCCTAGTCTTAACCACTTGACCACAAGGGAAGTCCCCTGCCTCCAATTTTTGTAGTGGTTTGAGTCTTTGAGTATTTAAAAAGCACTAAAACTATATATTTTTTTAAGATGAAAAAGAAAAAGAACACCCTGGCCATAGTGGGGTGACTAGATTGGACAGGTTGGAAAACTGAAGGTAGAAAGCCTGGGTTCAAGGCTGTTTGAATGACCCTAGAAGTAACGGTGATGGCAGGAGGGAAAATGAAAAAAAAAAAAGCAGAGAGACACTTAGAAAGTGGAATACTGGGTATTTGCTATATTAAGGTTATTATCAATTTTTTTTTTGCTTGGTATTTGGTTGGGTGCGGAGAGTGAGGTAGAGAGAGGCATAAAGTATGAGGCCCAGTTTCTGGCTTGAGCAAGGGGGTGGTGCCATCTTGTGAACTTGAAAACATCCAAGGAGGAAAAAGTTTGAGGGAGAAGGTGGTGAGTTCAGACGTACACACAGGGACTTTGAGGTACCTGTGGGGGCATCCAGGTAGAGCAGTCCAGTTGGTGAAGAGTTCTGGGAGGAGGTCAGGCAGGTACAGAAAACTGGAAGCTCTTAGTATAGAGCTGGTGACTGAGGCTGTGTCAGAGGACCAGGTGGCCTGGAGAAGGAAGGACTCTTGAGAAGAAAGGAAATCTGGGCCCAGGGGAGGCCGACATTGAAAGGAGAGCTGGAGAAAGAGCTGCCCACAAGACAGGCTGGAGAAGAGCAGCCAGAATAGTAAGGGGAGAATTAAGGAGTGTAAATGTCACGGAAGTTGTAGGAAAAGGAAGTAGAAAAGGGTCAAGAGTCGAAAAGCCCTGGAACGTTCACAGACAGAAATAAATGAATACTAGCCATTGGATTCAACCACAAAGGCATTGTTTATGACCTCAGTGAGGGCAGCTTCTGGGCTGCTGAGCACATAAGCCAATTGCCTTGAGCTGAAGAGTGAATGGGAGGAAAACAAAGATGCTTCTGATGGTCTGCTCTCCTCCTCCACAGACCCTTCTAACGGAGGCTGCCCTGTGCACGATCCCTTGGCCCTAAATAGTCACATCCTGTAATATGAGGTCAGAGACCTGACTCCTCTCCTCTATTGAGGAAATTACCAGGCTAATTACATTGCATCTCTCTTGGGCATATGTCTGTTGACAGTAGGAGCCAGGCTAAAGATTCTGAGGTTGGCTGGAGCTGATGACATCCTTACGAGAGGGCACTAGGTGAGTTGTAGAGAGATGGGAGAATAGAAGAGATGGTCAGAGAGAAACAGAGAGAGAGAGGAGAGGAGGGAAGGGGAAGGGAGTGGAGTGGAAGGGAGGAAAGGTGAAGAGAATTTGATCCTGATGGACGTGCCATCCTTATTCCCAGTTTCTATGGGACTAGCTTTATTTCATTATCTTAACTCTAGATTTGCACACGGTTTCTCGTGTGCCCTTGCAAGAGGCAGCTCCCTCATGCCAGCCAGATGGGTCTCTATTCTAAAGGAACTTGAACAACACAGGAGGTGAAGACGGAGAGGTGGTGAGTACAGACAACTCCCTCCAGAAACTTGGTTTTGCAAGGGAAGAGAGAGATGGAGCAGTAACTGAATAGAGGGATGAGGATGACTTGAGGATATTTTAATGCTGATGGGAAAATCAAGTGAGAGACAGAAGCTGGACACACAAGAGTGTTGAGATAATGGATAAAGAAAGGTCTCAGAAGAGGTGTGTGGTGAGATCATCCACGAACAGAGCCCATGAGCCCAGTGTCATCAGCATGGATGCATCTGACTAGCATCTGCTCCCCAGGTCAGAGTGAGTCTCTTCTCAGCTGCCCCACTAACGATGCCTCCCAGTAAGAGAGGAGTCACAAGGACTCTGCTCTGTCATAATCCACCATGCCATTCTAGCAGGCTGTTGGCAGCTTGGGTTCAAGGTATCATATATCATGTGAAATGCCTCATAGGCTTGCTGAGTCACTGGCTAGTAACATTTGACCGCTATATGTGAATGCTTCCTGTTGGACTTCAGTAGCACCCGATTCTAACACAGAGCTTCAAAGATGGGGTTGGTTATGTTCTGGCAGTTTATATACATAGTTCACATATGTACTATAAATGCTGGTTTTAGCAGATGAGTTGGGACAATAAAGAGCGATCATGCTTTAAAAAAAAAAGGTTTTTCCAGAAAAAAAACTGAGAGTGTCAGCTACTGAGTATCGACTCTCTGTCAAGCCATGTATCTTATCTTCTCAGGCAGTGGGAATAGGATGGATATTAACAGGGGATCTCCATGCCCTACAAGCTTGAACTCAGGCCTCAAGATCCACCCTGTCAATCACACACATGCTGCTGTCCATTCCACCTTGACCTCTGACTTGGCTTTGATAGAGGCAGGAATCAAGGACAAGATGACATCTTGCCTAAAGAATTCACATGTGTAATGCACAAATTCTCTGTCCAACAGACATCAGTTGCTCCCTATTACCAATCATTTGACACACACACACACACACACACACAAAGTTAAGGGGTTTTTTGTAAATTTTTATTTATTTGGCTGCACCAGGTCTTCGTGGCAGCATGTGGGATATTTAGTTGCAGCATTGCAAACTCTTAGTTATGGCATGTGGGATCTAGCTTGCTGACCAGAGATCGAGCCCAGGCCCCCTGCATTGGGAACAGAGTCTTAGCCACTGGACCACCAGGGAATTCCTTCACCTTAAGTTTTAAGGCATAATATGCATGCATGCTCAATCGTATCGGACTCTTTGGGACCCCATGGACTGTATCCTCCCAGCCTCCTCTGTTCATGGGATTTACCAGGCAAGAATGCTGGAGTGAGTTGCCATGCCCTCCTCCAGGGGATCTTTTGCACCCAGGGATCGAACCTGCAACTCCTGGCACCTCCTGCAGGCGGATTCTTAACCACTGTGCCACCTGGGAAGCCTAAGGCCTAGCCTGACAGATGGATTCACTATCTCCCACCTCTTCTTTGCCTGCATTCCATGCTCTAGCTACTCCAGACAGCTCGCTGTAGAACTTCTCCCCATCAAGGCTTGGAAATATCTTGTTTCCTTTTCAAACTTCATTACTGGATCAGCCCTAAGCAACCTGGAGAGGAGGACTGAGTCTTGCTCGCCGAAGTCCATCTCCCTCCTAGCACAATGCCTGGTAGAGAGTAGGTGCTCAACGACTACTGGGTAAAAGTTTTCCTGAATGGTGACTTCCCTGGTGGCGCAGTGGCTAAGACTCTACACGCCCGATGCAGGAGACCTGGGTTCAATCCTTGATCAGTGAACTAGATTCTCCATGTGCAACTAAGACCTGGTGTAGCCACATAAATAAAAATAAATATTAAGAAAAAATTTTCTCTGAATGAACTTGTTGCTTTTCCATCTGCAGACTCTTGTTCATATTACTCCTGCTCCCCAGAAGACGCTTAAGCCAGATTCCCCTGATCTACTGTCCTCTGTCTCCATGAACTACTTGTCCCGATTATACCTGCATTTTATGAGCAATTTATGTTCCGCCATGCACAGCCTCCACACACTGTGTTCAAGCTACTGGTTTACTTGGTTTGCTCCACTCACCCCTTCACTCCCACTGGGCTGGTCTTACCCATCTCTATGTCCCGGTCTTATACTCTCTGCATCTCGGCAGCAATTAGAATAATGTCTGCCATATAGCACGTATCAATAATACCTGTGAAACCCAGGTGGGACAGGCCCCTCTTCTGTGTCCTGGAGGGCTTTTTGAGGGGAGGGTTGAAACAGGAATCAGATAGTCAGTCCTACTGTGCCCTAATTTGGAAAAAGCCCTGAGACAATAGGATGCCAAGTCTGGTGATACCTGGTGGCGCCTCCATGGCAGGGGGCTGGGAAAAAGAGAATTCAGCTGCAGGTGTGTTGGAGACATACTCTGCAGTTGATCAGAAAGCGCTTACCACTGCTTTGCCTGCCTTACCAGTCTTTGCTAACACAAGCATCACTGAACACAGTGGAGGCCACAGCTGTGGACTGAGATGAACAGAGATCGCACAGAGCAGCTAGTATAGACTTTAGAGGAAGGAACAAAAAAACTCTTCACTTGGGCAGTTCCCTTGTAGCACCCACAGTGAGGAGGTCTTATAGCGTTAGGCTTTCAGCATAAGTGGGCCACAAAGATGTGTCTTTGCTCGCCATCTGTTCATCTTCCCTAATGCCTCCTTTTCCTCCAGCACCCCCGCGTTCACCCTTGTGGAACTGCCTTCCTCTTTCCTTCCAGAAACTCTCCCTTCTTCACAGGTTATTAACCCCATTACCCAAACCTTGTTGATTTTTTTTTTCCTATTTATTCCATCCATTCCTGAAAAACGTGTTCTAAAATATCCCACCATGATTGTGGATTGTCTATTTCCTTTCATGTCTATCAACTTTATCATCTGTTTTAGAGTGATATTTTTATTAGGTACTGGATATCATGTATAAAAAAATTACAGATACAATTTGAGGCTTTGGATGATGGAAGGATTTACTTTTGTTTCTGGCAGGCAGTAAGGTCTAGGGAGATACCCTCACACTCTGGTTTTAAATCATAAAGGATTCTGTTCACCAAGGGACACTAGCAATGCCTGGAGATGTCTCTGGTTGTCAGAACTTGGCAGAGGGTGCCGCTAGCCTCTAGTGGGTAGAAGCCAGGGGAGGCTGCTCAACATCCTACAAGGCACAGGCTGGTCCCATTTGTGTGTGCGTGCTAAGTCGCTTCAGCCGTGTCCCACCCTTTGTGACCCTATGGACTGCAGCCCGCCAGGCTCCTCTGTCCATGGGGATTCTCCAGGCAAGAATACTGGAGTGGGTGGCCATGCCCTTCTCCGGGGGATCTTCTCAACCAGGGATGGAACCCTCATCTCCTGTATTGCAGGCAGATTCTTTACCCACTGAGCTACTGGGGAAGCCCATTAGCTGCCCCCAAATGATAATAACACTGAGGCTGAGAAACCTTGCCTTAACCCAATCAAAAACTGAGCTGATTGGAAGCTGGGTTTCAATCTTTGGGAGAGTTTCTCTATTTTCACCCCAGTCCTTGGTGTAGCGCATTGGAACCCCCAGCTGAATGCCCAGGTGATCACGTGGGCTCCTCCTCCTTGGGGGCTCTGAACTCCAATTTTTGTCCCTTTAGCGTAAGAGGCTGGAAACGTCTCTACCTCTTAAGAATGGGCAAATATCTCAAAAGTAAATTCTCCTCTAACCCTTTTTTCTGGGACCTTGGCCCTCAAACCCTCACCACCTTGGTAATTCACCTTCACACCCTTATCTTCGATGTTTTGTTCAGCTTTCCTCACTATTCTTTTTTTTTTTTTTTAAACTTTACATAATTGTATTAGTTTTGCCAAATAATCCTCACTATTCTTAATAGAACTCATCTGACATTATGGACTCACCACTTTCCCCAGGGGGAAGGAGTTGCTTCTCATTTTTCTCCAGTCTTTCAAATGCAGGTTTTAGGCCTTGCCATGATGCTGAGATTCTTCTCTGCTCATAACCTTGTCCATTTGCCTGGAGAGGGACAGCTCTAGTCCCTGTGGAAGAATGATGATGGATGCTACGATTTCCTGTAATTGCTGCCACCAGCAAGAGCTATGGGAGAGAGCCGTGGGGTGATGGGGTTTCTTACTAGTTATCTAAGAAATAAATGTGACTCATTAATTTTTCCATTCCCATACAAGGATAAAATAGCCCCATCTCATACAAAGACATTTTATTTTGACCCTGCTCTTTGTGAAAGAACAAGCCTGGCCTAAGGAAATGGCAACCCACTCCAGTATTCTGGCCTGGAAAATCCCATGGAGCCTGGAGGGCTATAGTCTATGAGGTCGAAAAAGAGAGTTGGACACGACTTAGCAGCTAAAAGACAAAAACAGAAGTGCGAAGACCACTTGCCTTTCCCTCAAAATCAGGCTTACATTGCTAGAAAATCAACCAAGATGTGAATGGGCCATAACATACCATATATCATCTCAAATGCAAGTGGTCACTTCTCATTATTGGAGTAGAATTATAATCAGACTGTATACTTTTTCTGATTCATAAATCTTTCCAATTTTAGAAAATGGGGGTGTCTCATTGATTCATGGAATGAAAGCATGAATGACTGTCACTCAGTCATGTCCAACTCTTTGTGACCCAATGGGCTATATAGTCCATGGAATTCTCCAGGTCGGAATACTGGAGTGGGTAGCTGTTCCCTTCTCCAGGGGATCTTCCCAACCCAGGGATCGAACCCAGGTCTCCCGCATTGCGGGCGGATTCTTTACCAGCTGAGCCACAAGGGAAGCCCTCCCATCCTAGAGCGGTGTCCTAATCTTAGATCAGCACCACATCCTGTACTTTTTTTTTTTAACTTGGTCTTCAAATAAGGCTTTGGTCTTTGTTAGTGGATCGATTGTGCTATAAGAAATAAAAAACAATGAAAGAAGGAATTCATTCTGAAATGGAGCCCACGATCTCAGGAATGACTTCCTGTGAAAGCGGGAAAGGTTTTCTTCCAGCCGGGGTAAAAACAAAAGGCATAGTCATGAGTCGCCCCCTACCGCTCAGTGGGGTGAAATCCTTGACCTCAGATTTTGATTATTTGTGGCGTTGAGTCTTGTATTAGCGGTCATGGAACTGAAGCAGAATTTCAAGGGCCCAAGGGAAGCGAGTCCCTAATACACACAGTGAGTTACTGAGGATTCTGGCATGAAGAGCCAAGATCTCAGGACTCTAGGGCCTAATGTAATAGTCACAGTCCATCCACCCAGGCCAGTAGCTGCCAGCTTTAGCCTGTGCTTGTAAATTAACTCCCCTGGAGATTTGTAACTTTCAAATAGCTTTTAGTAAAGCCTTACTTTAAAGAACTATTTCAAGGTTTGCATTCCAATGTACCACAAATAAAATCACATGTATAATAAAGTAAACCATCTCAGCCATACATTTTGTACTAATTAGTAAAGTTATTCTTGGGACCCCTTCCCTCCCCCTCCCTTTTTTCTCCTCCTTCCCCCCTACCTCCTCCCTTCCCCTCTTTTTATCTCTCTCTTGTTTTTCATTCTAAGAAACTTAATCCTTAAAACCATTCATCATATGATTATGAAATGTTTTATTTTTAAACTATTTTATAAAATCTTGATCATTAGAAAAAAAATCTTGATCATTAGGGTGAAACATAATGAACAAAATGGAAGTTACCATATTTTTTAGTATTTTTAAATCCTGAGAGTTAAAAAATATATGAAGATTAATGATCATTTGTCTCTTTTTGTCTGAAAGAACTTTGCGACACAATAATTCGTCAAAATTATCTAAAAATTTTGAAAAATACAACTGGGCACCTATTGAGAGAAATTTATAAATTATGCCATAATTATGATTATGCCACAGGGTGGAATCTTCAGGCAAGAGTCTTCATGTAGATTCTTTCAGTTATGAAAATTCTGAGCAAGTAGGCGCTCATTGCCCTAGTGGAAGGTGATAAAGCTTTTTTAAAGGGTTGATGAAGCCCATTTCTCCCTGAATAACTCTTAATAAGCAAATCCAGTAGCCGAGGAGAAAGAATATAAACTTGCCCAACAGTAAAGGAGGCTGGCTTCCCAGGCGGCTTAGTGGTAAAGAGCTCACCTGCCAATGCAGGAGATTCGATCCCTGGGTCAGGAAGGTCCCCCAGAGTCCCCCAGGAGATGGCAGCCCACTCCTGTATCCTTGCCTGGAGAATCCCATGGACAGAGGAGCCTGGTGGGCTGCCATCAGGGTCGCAAACAGTTAGACATGACTGAGCACACACACACTCAACAGTAAAGGAGATTTGTCAGGGCAAAATCTCCAAATCTCAGCCTTTTCTCTCTGAGATTCAAAGACAGGAAAACCTGTTGGGATAAATGAAAGGTTGCTGACAGAAAAGAATACCAAAAGCCCCAAGGGAAACTGTGTAAGAGAGTTCTGAACTGGAGACCAGAGGTGTGAGTGTGAGGATGGGGAAATGGTTGGAAGACTGCAAGGAGCTTAGCGAGGATTCACAGGAGGACATACCTGGAGGTCCAGAGGTGGGGGTCCACAGGAAAAACTGGTTGACTATTCTCAGCTGCGTTCTGTCGAAGTTGGCTAAGAGGCTTGTTCAGGTGAAGGTGTTGAGAAGAGTTGTGTTCAGTTGCTAAGTCATGTACGATTCTGCGAAACCAGGGACTGCAGCACTCTAGGCTTTCCTGTCCTTCACCATCTCCCAGAGTTTGTTTGAAGAGTCCTCTTACGGTGATAAACACCTCTTCTGCATCACACCTGGGAAGGAAGGTAAACAGTCAACGTGCAGCCCAGGGGAGGGTATCTCAGGGCCCCTCCTGGTTTTGCCATTTGACAAATGTAATGAATTTCCACTCTCGTCTGTGAGCGAAGCATGTTCTGCACATCTGCCTAGTACCCTTCTCAGCAGGCATATTCTTTATGTCAAAGTACACAGATGTGAGAGCTGGACCATAAAGACGGCTGAGTGCCGAAGAGTTGATGCTTTTGAATTATGGTGCTGGAGAAGAGTCCTGAGAGTCCCTCGGACTTCAAGGAGATCAAATTTGTCAATCCTAAAGGAAATCAACCCTAAATATTCATTGGGAAAGCTGTTGCTGAAGCTGAAGCTCCAATATTTTGGCCACGTGATGCGAAGAACTGACTCATTGGAAAGGACCCTGATGCTGGGAAAGATTGAAAGCAGAAGGAGAAGGGGAAAACAGAGGATGAGATGGTTAGATAGCATTACCAACTCAATGAATGTGAATCTCAGCAAATTCTGGGAGACAGTGGAAGACAGAGGAGCCTGGCATGCTGCAGTCCACAGGGTCACAAAGACTTGGACATGACTTAGTGACTGAACAACAACAAGTAAGCTGTTTATCTGCTTATGCTAATAGTTGTGTGAGTCTGTGATCCAGTGAGCTGGAAAGGTCCGTGTCCGTAAGCCCTGGGCCTCATCCTGGGATGAATCTTCATGGGGACCGCATGCTGGTTCCCACAGCAGGTATGGCTAAGAAGGAAGCTCTGGACTCAACCGCTGGTTGTATCAGTGTGATCCAAGACAGCCTTGAACTTGGAGCCTGGAATGCAGCTGCAGGTGGTGGCCTTAGGCTTCTGGGTCAGGTCTCTGCAAAAGGAGCAAGTGTCCACCCGGTAAAGAAGGCCTGCTTTCAGTGGTGATGCTGAGGTGCCTATGAGACACTAGCTGGTAAACAAAGCCAACCCCTTGTCCTCTCTCTCTTTCCGCAACTGCAGCAGGATGGACCCCCTGACCTGAGTGAGAGCCCCCTGAGATTCTTGGACAACTCAGGGAGGAAAGTAGAGGGCTTGCGATGGAGACACTGGGCTGCTTGCCCACAACGGCATGCAGATGCTTTAGCGACTAAGGGAAAAATTAGAGACCTGACTGTATGCAGACTCCACAGCATTGGTTGAAGCAGATGAAACTCATTATGAGGCCTCCTAATTTGCCTTGTTGAGAGTCTCAAGAAAAAGCAATACCATTTTGTTTCTGTAGCCAGCTGCCCTCTGTGCACAAATGGTCCTGAGATGAAGCTGGTTTCATCCTCAAGGCCTCTGTCTTTAGGGAATCACATCGTTCAAACCTCTTTTCTTCCCTGTGGGCTGTGCTGAAGGTATGGGCGCTCTGCACCTTTACTTTGAATATGTTACTCTGCTTCATCACCCTGGCCCTAGGTGACTTGACCAACACTGAGTATCCAACCTAAGGCAGACTCCATGGACTAGACAGTGAACTGTATCTCCTGGTGGTAAGAGATGCCCTGTCAGTCCAATCTATATTCAAACATTGCAACTAAGATACATAGAGAATGAGATGCAGAGAAACTGGAACCTTTCTACACTGCTGGTGGAAATGTAAAAATGGTGCAGCCACTTTGGAAGACAGTCTGGCAGTTCCTCAGGAAGTTAAAGAGTTACCATGTGACCCAGCAAGTATATTCACTCAAGTGAAATGAAAACATATGTCTGCACAAAAATTTACACACAAATCTTCATAGCAGCATTATTCATGATAGCCCCAAAAGTGGAAACAGCCTAAATGTCCTCAAACTGAGGAATGGATAAATAAAATGTGGTGTATCCACACAATAGATGCTTTTCAGCAATAAAAGGAAGTCTGGATTCATATTGCAACATGGATGAATCTTGATAACATTACATTGTGAAGGAAGCCAGTCAAAAGATCAAATATTGAGTGATTCCGTTTCTATGAAATGTTGAGAAGAGATGAATCTACAGAGACGGAAAGCAGATTAATGGTTTCCAAGGGCTGGGTGTAGGGAGAGGGTTAAGAGGAAATGGGGAGTAATACTAATGGGTATGGAGTTTCGTTTAGGGGGTGATGAAAATGTTCTAATATTGACTGTGTTTATGGTCACACAACTCCGTGAATATACTAAAAAACCTGAATTGTACATTTAAATGAGATAATTACATGGTACATGAATTATATATGAATAAAGTTTTAGAAAAGTCAGAGAAACCAGAGATCAAATTGCCAACATCCGCTGGATCATCGAAAAAGCAAGAGAGTTCCAGAAAAACATCTATTTCTGCTTTATTGACTATGCCAAAGCCTTTGACTGTGTGGATCACAACAAACTGGAAAATTCTGAAAGAGATGGGAATACCAGACCACCTGATCTGCCTCTTGAGAAACCTATATGCATGTCAGGAAGCAACAGTTAGAACTGGAACAGTACTTCAGTATGGTTTCAGAAGGGGCCCTCTGATGCCCTCTTGCAACACCTACCATCTTACTTGGGTTTCTCTTACCTTGGGTGTGGGGTATCTCTTCACAGCTGCTCCAGCAAAGCACAGCCATTGCTCCTTACCTTGGACGAGGGTATCATCTCACCCATGGAAAAGAAATGCAAAAAAGCAAAATGGCTGTCTGGGGAGGCCTTACAAATAGCTGTGAAAAGAAGAGAAGTGAAAAGCAAAGGAGAAAAGGAAAGATATAAACATCTGAAAGCAGAGTTCCAAAGAATAGCAAGAAGAGATAAGAAAGCCTTCCTCAGCCATCAATGCAAAGAAATAGAGGAAAACAACAGAATGGGAAAGACTAGAGATCTCTTCAAGAAAATCAGAGATACCAAAGGAACATTTCATGCAAAGAGGGCTCAATAAAGGACAGAAATGGTATGGACCTAACAGAAGCAGAAGATATTAAGAAGAGGTGGCAAGAATACACAGAAGAACTGTACAGAAAAGATCATCACGACCCAGATAATCACGATGGTGTGATCACTCACCTAGAGCCAGACATCCTGGAATGTGAAGTCAAGTGGGCCTTAGAAAGCATCACTACAAACAAAACCAGTGGAGGTGATGGAATTCCAGTTGAGCTATTCCAAATCCTGAAAGATGATGCTGTGAAAGTGCTGCACTCAATATGCCAGCACATTTGGAAAACTCAGCAGTGGCCACAGGACTGGAAAAGGTCAGTTTTCATTCCAATCCCAAAGAAAGGCAATGCCAAAGAATGCTCAAACTACCGCACAATTGCACTCATCTCACACGCTAGTAAAGTAATGCTCAAAATTCTCCAAGCCAGGCTTCAGCAATACGTGAACCGTGAACTTCCAGTTGTTCAAGCTGGTTTTAAAAAAGGCAGAGGAACCAGAGATCAAATTGCCAACATCTGCTGGATCATCGAAAAAGCAAGAGAGTTCCAGAAAAACATCTATTTCTGCTTTATTGACTATGCCAAAGCCTTTGACTGTGTGGATCACAACAAACTGTGGAAAATTCTGAAAGAGATGGGAATACCAGACCACCTGATCTGCCTCTTGAGAAATTTGTATGCAGGTCAGGAAGCAACAGTTAGAACTGGACATGGAACAACAGACTGGTTCCAAATAGGAAAAGGAGTACGTCAAGGCTGTATATTGTCACCCTGCTTATTTAACTTATATGCAGAGTACATCATGAGAAACGCTGGACTGGAAGAAACACAAGCTGGAATCAAGATTGCCAGGAGAGATATCAATAACCTCAGATATGCAGATGACACCACCCTTATGGCAGAAAGTGCAGAGGAACTAAAAAGCCTCTTGATGAAAGTGAAAGAGGAGAGTGACAAAGTTGGCTTAAAGCTCAACATTCAGAAAACAAAGATCATGGCATCTGGTCCCATCACTTCATGGGAAATAGATGGGGAAACAGTGGAAACAGTGTCAGACTTTATTTCTGGGGCTCCAAAATCACTACAGATGGTGACTGCAGCCATGAAATTAAAAGACGCTTACTCCTTGGAAGGAAAGTTATGACCAACCTAGATAGCATATTCAAAAACAGAGATATTACCTTGCCAACAAAGGTCCGTCTAGTCAAGGCTATGGTTTTTCCAGTGGTCATGTATGGATGTGAGAGTTGGACTGTGAAGAAGGCTGAGTGCCGAAGAATTGATGCTTTTGAACTGTGGTGTTGGAGAAGACTCTTGCGTTTCCCTTGGACTGCAAGGAGATCCAACCAGTCCATTCTGAAGGAGATCAGCCCTGGGATTTGTTTGGAAGGAATGATGCTAAAGCTGAAACTCCAGTACTTTGGCCACCTCATGCGAAGAGTTGACTCATTGGAAAAGACTCTGATGCTGGGAGGGATTGGGGGCAGGAAGAGAAGGGGACGACAGAGGATGAGATGGCTGGATGGCATCACTGACTCGATGGACGTGAGTCTGAGTGAACTCCGGGAGTTGGTGATGGACAGGGAGGCCTGGCGTGCTGTGATTCATGGGGTCGCAAAGAGTCGGACACAACTGAGTGACTGATCTGATCTGATCTGGGGAACTAGATCCCACATGCCATAACTAAGACCCATCCCAGTCAAATAAAAAAGTAACTATTAAAAAAAAAAAAAAAACAAACTTGGACCTCTCTGGTGGTACAGTGAATAAGAATCCACCTGCCAGTGCAGGGGACACAGGTTCGATTCTTGGTTCGGGAAGACTCTACATGAGCAACTAAGCCCATGCACTGCACCTACTGAAGCCCGTATGCCTAGAGCCTGTGCTCTACAACAAGAGGAGTCACTGCAATGAGAAGCCCGTGCACCATCCTCACCATAATGGAGAATAGCCCCCTGCTCGCTTGGATGAGAGAAAGCCCACACGCAGCAATGAAGACCCAGCAGAGCTCCCGAATAAAACAAACCCAAAAAGCTTATGTAGGTAATGAAACAGTGAACAGTGGCAGAGGAAGCAAAAAGGCTCACATACAATGAAAGACCAATTGGCCATGAGCAGCCTGTGTAAACTGAAGCTGTGAGTGTGTAGAAGCTGAATCTCTAGGGAGAAGTGAAAGGAGGAGGTGCGTGATTAAGTCTTCACTGCTCCCAGTGCGGTTGCCACCATCTCTAAAGACTCCTCTACAACTTTCCAGTGCTCTGTCTCACCTGGCTGCGAGCCAGCAGAGGTACATCCTTGTCCTCCAGAATAGCCTTCTCATGTGAGAGTTAATGCTCATGTCCATGGTCTTCCCTGATAACTCAAGTGGTAAAAAATCCTCCAAGAATCAGGTTCCATCCCTGGGCCGGGAAGATCCCTTGGAGGAGGAAATGGCAACCCACTCCAGTATTCTTGCTGGGAAAGTCCCATGGACGGAGGAGCCTGGCAGGCTACAGTCCATAGAGTCACAAAAGAGTTGGACATGACTGAGCATGCATGCACGCATGCACACCGATGTTCACATTATTACCACACTGGCTTGGTTGTTTGAAGCTAAGCAGTTCCAAGAGTCTATAGGTAGCGAGAAGTCTCATGATAGGTATTCCTGGAGCTTGTCCATTGTGAATTTCCAGGTGGCTGATTCCTGACCAAGGCTTTTTTGCTGGAAACTTGTCTGTTCTGTCACATCCTTCCTGTATCCATGG
The DNA here is from genome assembly GCF_055505025.1 of Bos grunniens. Lineage (NCBI taxonomy): Eukaryota > Metazoa > Chordata > Mammalia > Artiodactyla > Bovidae > Bos > Bos grunniens. The sequence goes on along the minus strand of NC_141190.1, from coordinate 39,549,216 downwards.
GAGGCTGCTAGGAAAGCAGGTGGGTTTTGGGCACGGATGCCTTGAAGATTCCAGGTCACGAGCTGGCCCTCATGCATGCTCTGTCTGGCTCAACACGCCACCACCTGGGATTGACTGGTTACATTTTGTTTAGAAAAGTATAAAGGGGCATCTTTTTGTGTCTCAGTTTTGGAATTGGACTGTCCCCTTCCATACACACGAAGTTGAGGGGCCCTGAATGGTGACTGCCATGGTTAGGTACCAACTGTCAGGGGCATTAAGGGTGGGTGTGCTCGTACAGCCCAGCCCCCATTTGTATATTCCTGTGTTTACCAACAGCAGATTCCAGCTCCCAGGAACCATGCTGTTTCCTGGTCTCCTTGCCAAGGTCACTCTTTGCAAAGGTTCCATCTCACAGAGGTTGGAATGGCCAGTGGTTGCCAGCCTGAGTGCTTCCCTGATGGCATCATGTGCCCTGATTCTTATGTCCTAATCTTTGTTGGGGAGAGAACAGCAGAGCAGTTTAAGAAAGAGCTGGCAGCCTACTCCAATGGCAGACCCTGGGCCTCTCCAGATCCCGGCCTTGCTCCAGCTCCTGATTGCCTCAAGGCCTGACCTGGGTGTTTCCCGGGTTCCAGGGATCAGAGATCGTTGCAGTAAACCCTGTTGCTTGAGGTCCTATGAGGGGAAGGGGTCAGTTCCTAGTTTCTGGGAACTGGGGAATCTTTGCCTGGAACTCACTATAAAAAGACGTCATCTGGGGACTTCCCTAGTGGTTCAGTGGTTAAGACTCCACACTCCCAATGCGGGGGGCCTGGGTTCGATCCCTGGTCAGGGAACTAGATCCCACATGCTGCAACTAAGTGTTCGGATACTTCAACCAAAGATAGGAGATCCTATGTGCTACACCTAAGGCCTGAAACAGCCAAATAATAATAAATAAATAAATTTAAAAGATGCCATCCAGGCCTGAGTGGTGGTGGTTGGGGGCAGGGGGTTTCAGAGATGGATGGGGATGGCAGGGCGAGAGGAAACCGAGGCGTATGCAATTATTCCTCCCCTGGACTCTGCCCAGATCCCATCTTGAGGTTGCAGAGCAGAAGGACCTGCGGACCTGTTCTTGGCCCTCTTCTCCTTGCCATCAGGGCATGTGTAGGGAAGGATGGTAGAAACAATGCTCCCAATTGGGCAAGTGGTTGTCCCCAGGATTAAATGTATTACTTTGTGTAGACTTAGGAAATTTATTTTTGACTGGAGTATGATCACTTTACAATGTTGTGTTGGTTTCTACTGTACAACAAAGTGAATCAGCTCTAAGCATATATACATATACACATATCCCTTCCCTCTTGAGCTTCCCTCCTGTCCCTCCACCCCCATCACAAACCACTAAACCGAGCCCTCTGCGCTGCACAGCAGCTTCCTGCTAGCTCTCTCTCTTAACCTGGTAGTGTATATATGTCAGCGCTACTCTCCCAGTTTGTCCCACCCTCCCCTTCCTTTGGAGAAGGGCATGGCAGCCCACTCCAGTATTCTTGCCTGGAGAATCCCATGGACAGAGGAACCTGGTGGGCTACAGTCTATACGGTCGCCAAGAGTTGGACACAGTTGAAGCAACTTAGTATGCATGCCCCTTCCTTGGCTGTGCCCACATGTCAGTTCTCTATGTTTGTATCTCTATTCCTGCCCTGCAAATAGGTTCATCTGTACCATTTTTCTAGATCCATCAGTTCAGTTCAGTTCAGTTCAGTTGCTCAGTCGTGTCCGACTCTTTGCGACCCCATGAATCACAGCACGCCAGGCCTCCCTGTCCATCACCAACTCCCGGAGTTCACTCAAACTCACGTCCATCAAGTCAGTGATGCCATCCAGCCATCTCATCCTCTGTCGTCCCCTTCTCCTCCTGCCCCCAATCCCTCCCAACATCAGAGTCTTTTCCAATGAGTCAACTCTTCACATGAGGTGGCCAAAGTACTAGAGTTTCAGCTTTAGCATCATTCCTTCCAAAGAACACCCAGGACTGATCTCCTTTAGAATGGACTGGTTGGATCTCCTTGCAGTCCAAGGGACTCTCAAGAGTCTTCTCCAACACCACAGTTCAAAAGCATCAATTATTTGGCGCTCAGCCTTCTTCACAGTCCAACTCTCACATCCATACATGACCACAGGAAAAACCATAGCCCTGACTAGACGGACCTTATTTGGCAAAGTAATGTCTCTGCTTTTGAATATGCACTGTTTCCCCATCTATTTCCCATGAAGTGATGGGACCAGATGCCATGATCTTCGTTTTCTGAATGTTGAGCTTTAAGCCAACTTTTTCACTCTCCACTTTCACTTTCATCAAGAGGCTTTTTAGTTCCTCTTCACTTTCTGCCATAAGGATGGTGTTATCTGCATATCTGAGGTTATTGATATCTCTCCTGACAATCTTGATTCCAGCTTGTGCTTCTTCCAGCCCAGAATTTCTCATGATGTACTCTGCATATAAGTTAAATAAGCAGGGTGACAATATACAGCCTTGATGTACTCCTTTTCCTATTTGGAACCAGTCTGTTGTTCCATGTCCAGTTCTAACTGTTGCTTCCTGACCTGCATACAAATTTCTCAAGAGGCAGGTCAGGTGGTCTGGTATTCCCATCTCTTTCAGAATTTTCCACAGTTTGTTGTGATCCACACAGTCAAAGGCTTTGGCATAGTCAATAAAGCAGAAATAGATGTTTTTCTGGAACTCTCTTGCTTTTTCGATGATCCAGAGGATGTTGGCAATTTGATCTCTGGTTCCTCTGCCTTTTCTAAAACCAGCTTGAACAACTGGAAGTTCACGGTTCACGTATTGCTGAAGCCTGGCTTGGAGAATTTTGAGCATTACTTTACTAGCGTGTGAGATGAGTGCAATTGTGCGGTAGTTTGAGCATTCTTTGGCATTGCCTTTCTTTGGGATTGGAATGAAAACTGACCTTTTCCAGTCCTGTGGCCACTGCTGAGTTTTCCAAATGTGCTGGCATATTGAGTGCAGCACTTTCACAGCATCATCTTTCAGGATTTGAAATAGCTCAACTGGAATTCCATCACCTCCACTAGCTTTGTTCGTAGTGATGCTTTCTAAGGCCCACTTGACTTCACATTCCAGGATGCCTGGCTCTAGGTGAGTGATCACACCATCGTGATTATCTGGGTCATGATGATCTTTTTTGTACAGTTCTTCTGTGTATTCTTGCCACCTCTTCTTAATATCTTCTGCTTCTGTTAGGTCCATGCCATTTCTGTCCTTTATCGAGCCCTCTTTGCATGAAATGTTCCTTTGGTATCTCTAATTTTCTTGAAGAGATCCCTAGTCTTTCCCATTCTGTTGTTTTCCTCTATTTCTTTGCATTGATCACTGAGGAAGGCTTTCTTATCTCTTCTTGCTATTCTTTGGAACTCTGCATTCAGATGCTTATATCCTTCCTTTTCCCCTTTGCTTTTCACTTCTCTTCTTTTCACAGCTATTTGTAAGGCCTCCCCAGACAGCCATTTTGCTTTTTTGCATTTCTTTTCCACGGGGATGGTCTTGATCCCTGTCTCCTGTACAGTGTCACGAACCTCAGTCCATAGTTCATCAGGCACTCTATCTATCAGATCTAGTCCCTTAAATCTATTTCTCACTTCCACTGTATAATCATAAGGGATTTGATTTAGGTCATACCTGAATGGTCTCGTGGTTTTCCCTACTTTCTTCAATTTCAGTCTGAATTTGGCAATAAGGAGTTCATGATCTGAACCACAGTCAGCTCCTGGTCTTGTTTTTATTGATTGTATAGAGCTTCTCCATCTTTGGCTGCAAAGAATATAATCAATCTGATTTCAGTGTTGACTATCTGGTGATGTCCATGTGTAGAGTCTTCTCTTGTGTTGTTGGAAGAGGGTATTTGCTATGACCAGTGCCTTTTCCTGGCAAAACTCTATTAGTCTAGATTCCATAAATATGCATTAATATGTTAATATGATATTTGTTTTCTCTTTCTGATTTACTTCACTTTGTATGACAGACTCTAGGTCCATCCACATCACTACAAAATAGAATTAGGTATTTATCACTGACTCAATGGACATGAGCTTGAACAAACTCTGGGTGACGGTGAAGGTCAGGGAAGCCTGGTGTCTTGGAGTCCATGGGGTCGCAGAGAGCTGGACTCGACTGAGCAACTGACCAACAGCGACAACTTTCACTTTAACTGAGGGAGACACCAGTCTCATAAAGGTCAAGAACGTGTCTTAAGGAGGCAGAGTTACTGAGTGAGGAAGCTGGGACTGGGGCTCAGCCTACCTGACACCAGAGCCGACTCCCAGTGGATGACCCTAAAACATGTGTGAAGCACGTGGGCCAGCAAAAGAGCCGGACTCGAAAGTGTGTTTGCACAAGGGGACCTGGAGGCAGCCTGCTGACTTCTTTGGAACAGCGTGGTCGGGGGCTGGGGACCTCGAAGGCAGGCCAACTCTGAAGTAGACACTGCTGGCACCATTCGTGGTCTTGAGGGGTAGGATGAAAGGCTTGGACGTGGTGGGGAATAAAACAGGACTTCAGCAAGATGCAGAGAGGGGAGCAGGGAGCCGAGCTCTGTCTCTGCTGCCATTTCTCCCAGTCACGCATTCCACCCCAGGCACAGGGCTCCAAGAATCCAGGCCACAGGGCTTTGCTCTCTCAACTCCCAGGCATACAGGGAAGGAAGGGGGCCGAGACAGAATTAAGTATTCACAGTACAGTAGGATTTGAGCCTCGCACATGGGCAGTTGGAGGCCAAATCTGGCCTGCAGATGGGTTTTGTTGGATCCAATTTTTTTTTTTTAAACATTTGTTGTTCAGTCACTCAGTCGCGTCCGATTCTTTGTGACCCCCATGGACTGCAGCACGCCAGGCTTCCCTGTACTTTTAAACATTTAAAATTGAGAGATTTCACACACACACACACACAAAACAGATTTATGGCTTTCTTGGAAGTTAGAAAGCCCTTACAACACTGGCCCCACGTCCTCCCGTGGCAGCCGAGGGCTGGACTGAGCAGGGATGTCCCTACCCGCCACTGTGGGACCTGGGTCTGCTGTCCCTCCAGCCAGTGGCCTCTGTGAACATTTGGGATTGTGCCCCCTGGAAGGCTTGTGGTGTGAGAGCGCTGACGGGGCTGAAGGCACCATGCAATCGGGATTCTGGGTTCCTGGAAGGCAGAAGTGAATGCTCACTTTCCCAGGTGCCCTGGAGGCAACTGCACATAGCAGTTTGGTGTTCAGGAGGAAGTAGGTACCAGAAACACACACCCAGCGGTAAATGGGGTTTGGGAAGCAGAAGTCAGTATCCAGTGAGAACGTAAACAGGATGTATCATTAGTTGGGCTTCTCCAGAAAATGTGTGTGTGCTTATGTGTATATATTTTCTAAATTTATTTCTATTATTTAGTAAAGAGAGGATACCGATGCTTTAGATTTTATCAGGTAGGCAGTTATGAAATAAATGGGTGCTTTGGTTTTTTTATCTCGCTTTGCTTTCTGGAAGTGACCAAAAGCAGAGCAGGCAGGAGGGGAATGGGAAGCGATTTTGATGGGAAAGACACCTCCCTCATCATATACACCACCTCCTCAGCGGGAGCTGATCCTGCAATCTTGAGGTAGGATGTCTTGTTTTCCAAGAAATCTGTTAGTGGTGTTAAGGCCTTCCACCAACTGTATAAGGTCCATGCACATGAATGACGGTCGTGATTCCTCCACGTGTATGGAATACCTGTACGGCAACACCTAGCCTAGCGTCTGCTTAATAACTAGGTGCCATCACCTAGCCTGGCTGACACAGAACTGTCACGCCGTGATGGGAGCAGTGGGATGAGGACAGGAGCTTGGGAGACCTCAGAGTAGGAGTGGGCGGGGGCCGAGGTGAGTCTGGGTAGTTTTGCTGGGAGGGCCACCCTGGGACTGCAGCCTGGAAAGGACCGGGCAGGGGAGTGGATCACTGTGGGAGGGGCAGAGCCTGGAGACCAGGCGGTGAGTTCATCCGCACTTCCCAGATATTTAATAATAAGGTAAACTGAGGATCAGAGGGAAAGTGGTTTTTTTCATTTGTACTTTGTAGGCTCAGGAGAAGGAAGGAGACAGGTGGGAGAGGAAGAGAGGTGCAATGGAAAGGTAGAAACGGAGAGGCTGGTAGTCGGATTTCTCTTAGTCTTATTTTTTTTTTAACTTTTAATTTTATATCGGGGTATAGCTGATTAACAATGCCATGATAGTTTCAGATGTACAGCGAAGGGACTCAGCCACATGTATCCATGTATCCATTCTCCCCCGAACTCCCCTCCCATCCAGACTGCCACATAACATTGAACAGAGTGGTGGGATTTCTTTGTGGATGAGGGGAGACCTTGTCCCTCAGCAACAGGGCTGAGAAGAAAGCACAGCTCCACATGGGCCGCCCAGGACAGTCAGGACCAAGTGCTGGCTAGGGCAGCGAAGGACAGGCGTGTTCCAGAAAAAGGTCCCTTCTGCCTGGAATTCTTTTTCCAGTGCCCTCCCCACTTCCTTGTACCTCCTTTAGGCTGCCTTCCAGATGCTTCGGGAACTCTGCTCTCCCCCCACACCGCTGTCCTGGGCTCCCAGGTGTGGGGACCCCAGCAGATGACCTGTGGCTGCCCCTCCTCCCTTTCACAGCAAGCAGACGGCACCGTGCTGGCCTCAACTGCCCTCTCCTCTGCTCCTGGACCTTCCTTGCACTGCCGAGCGGCTCCGCACTCTCCCCTGATCTCCACTGGTTCTCAGTGGGCAGTGTCAGACAGCAGGCAGTTTGAGTATCGGGAAAGTTAGGGACGCCCCAACCTCACACACACACATACACACACACAGATGGAGAGATTTTTTAAAAAGTAACAACGTATAACCTGGCAGATTCGGATCATTCTTGCTCTTCTTTGGTGGCTTAGTTTTTATCTTAAATTTCACTGTGGGAGGCATCACAGCATTTAGGGCCTCCGAGGGCTTGATCCAGCCCTGCCTCACACTGCTCAGAGCTCAGAGGATGTGGTGGCACAGCCTAGAAACAGGCGCAGCCCAGGAAGGGCTCAAAGACACACAGGGCGTGTGCCCTCGCCGGGGCTTTTTTTTTTTTTGCACAGCTTCAAAGTTCAAAACACGCTGGAACACGGAAAGAAAGGTATTTGCCTGGGTGACTCAGACATGTTCCAGCATTTTCCCACAGGCTTCTGCTCGTCCCAAAATAACTGCAACCCTGGATCCTGTCCCTTGGCATATGATTACTTTGGTATAATGTTACAGGGCAGCGGCCACACTCACATGGGTGTTGCAGGAATGCACAGCCCAGGATGAGGCTCCGTGCTGTAGAAAAAGGAAGCGCAGAGACCACAACACGGAGAAGTGCTGACTCGCCAGAATCATCCAGCCCACAGAGCAGGGCCTGGGTCAGTGCTTACCTCACATAGATGGGGAGAAAAAGACCCAGAGAGGGAAGTGGTACACCCAAACTTACAGTTTGGGGATTACAAGAGAAAGCTGTTGGAAGAGCTGGCCCTAATTGCTCATCAAATAATACTGATTTTTTTTTCCTGTTTTAAAATTCAAGTATAGCTGCTGTACAATATGATACAAGTGGGGTGTTAAGGCTTCCCTGGTGGCTCAGATGGTAAAAAATCTGCCCACCAATGCAGGAGACCTGTGTTCGATCCCTGGGTTGGGAAGATCCCCTGGAGAAGGGAATAACAACCCACTCCAGTATTCTTGCCTGGAGAATCCCATGGACAGAGCAGCCTGATAGACTACACACACCATGGGGTCGCAAAGAGTTGGACACTTTTACTACAGGTGTACAGTATAATGATTCACAACTTTTAAAGGTTTTACTCCCCTTATAGTTACTATAAACAAAACTGACTATATTCCTTGTGTTTTACAATGTATCCTGGTAGCTAATACAGATGTTTATTCCTAAGTCATCATCCCTTTAGCCTTGGAATGCTAAGTCAAGGAAGTTTGAGGGCCTCGTGGTCAGCTAGGGTGCCCACGTGCCAGGTCTGGACAACAAGGTGGGTATAAGGTGTCACAATGGACCTGCCCTCAGGGGACTTAAGAGTCTTGCTTAGGAAATGACTAGATGCTAAAACAGCTGGACGACAACTGACCCCTGGCAAACAAGCCGAAGGCTGGTGGGAGTTTTGGGAAATAAAGTCTGAGAAGAAGGGTTCTGTCCCAGCAGAGAAGGTCTCACAGAGAGGTGGGCCCCCAGGCTGGGTGTTGACTCAGGTGGGAATGCCTGGAGGGGAGCAGATGCAAGGTGAAGGGGGGAGAGGAGCTCCAGGAACCTTTGGAAACGAAACACTGGGCAGCAAGTGACCCTAGCATAGACACCATTACTGAATAGTTTCAAGTTGGGCATTCCCAGTGGTCAGGGCTCCTTGCTCTCACCACTGAGGGGGAATTAGGATCTGACAAGATGCCTGGCACAGCCAAAAGGAAAAATAAAATTTCCAAGTCCCTTATCTGGGAAGCAGGAATAATTTCATAGGATTTTGACACAATACATTTTAAAAAAGAACCAACTCTCTGACCAAGGGAGAGGTGAGGGATTATTCTCAAATTTTTGTGGTACTTACACAGAGTCCTTTCTGTCTTGGTGCTAAAGATGAGGAGAGCGGAGTGCACTTTCACATCTCCTGGGGCCTGGTTCAATCCTTCTCCTGCTCCTACGTCTGCGGGCACCTGTCACTTCCTTTTCCCTCACTCGTCACACAAGGACGTCAATTACAGCTAACGTCTGTCATGTGCCACGCACTACTTTCACTGCTTCCCTTGTCTGATTTAATCACCCCACCTCCCATTTATGGGCTTCCTTGGTGGCTCAGTTGGTAAAGATGGTGTTGGCTTACTGGTTTAGTCGCTGTCATGTCTAACTCTTTGCGACTCCATGGACTGCAGCCTGCCAGGGTCCTCTGTCCATGGAATTTTCCAGGCAATACTGGAGTGGATTGTCATTTCCTTCTCCAGGGGATCTTCCCAACCCAGGAATCGAACCCAGGTCTCCTACATTGCAGGCAGATTCTTTACGGACTAAGCTATCCGCCTGCAATGCAGGAGACCTGGGTTCAGTCCCTGGGTGGGGAAGATTCCCAGGTGGTTTAGTGACTAAACCACCCCCTATTTTACAGCTGAGGAAACCAGGAAAGAAAAGGCTCTGTAACTGCCCACTGTTCCAGAGCTTTTCCATGAGGCTTTGATTTGATCCCAGGAGTTCTAAATCAAGACTGTTCTGAACTAAAACGTTCTCTTAAAAAGCATTGGCATAATTAAATAAGCCAAACCCCTCTGACACTAGCAAGACAGTTGCTTTATGTCCCTGACTCCCACAGAGGCAAGATAGGCACATTAACAAGAGCCTTGCAGCCAGCCCTACACTCAGCCTGTCACCACCATGCAAGGCCAAGGGACCGCCAACACAGGCTGGATAACTCCTGCCCAATACCCACGTGCCATCTAATTTTGATGGCTGAAAACATTCTAACTGCACCAAAGGGCTACCTGCTGATGATCTTCAGCGATAAAATATCCACCTCATTCAGTGACCACATAAGAACCCTTTACGTTGAGATCCACTGAGCATAGGATCAGGGTCTTTTCCAATGAGTCAGTTCTTCGTATCAGATGGCCAAAGTATTGGAGTTTCAGCTTCAGCATCAGTCCTGAAACTCCAGTACTTTGGCCACCTGATGAGAAGAACTGACTCATTAGAAAAGACCCTGATGCTGGGAAAGATTGAAGGAGAGGGAGAAGTGAACGACAGAGGGTGAGATGGTTGGATGGCATCACCGACTTGATGGACATGAGTTTGAGTAAGCTCCGGGAGTTGGCGATGGACAGGGAAGCCTGGCGTGCTGCAGTCCATGGGGTCAAATAGAATCAGACACAACTGAGCGACTGAACTGAGCATAGATGCCCAAGTCATCAAAAAGATGGTCGCATTCTTTACACTGATTCATCTAGTGAAAAACAGTCCAGAAGGCTTTTTGCTTCTTTTTATTTACACACTTGTGTTTCTAGAATCGTTGTTGTTGTTAGCCGTCAGCTTATACTCCTCAAATGAGTTCACCGCGTAAAGATGTTGGCGAACTCCCATGCGAATGACTTCAGCCTTTCTCATCAGGCTGAGTGGCAAGCACACCAGCGTGTATTTTTGTGCAGCACTGTCAGGCACCAATATTAAACTCAATACAGTCATGAGGAATTCAGCTCAGGGATTCAGCAGGCTTCCTCACAGCTGAGATCTCAGGCCCATCTTTCTCTTTCTTCTCAATTTCCACTTATGTGACAAAACGTATCTCCACATTCTGGAGCTGGGATACTTCCCAAGCTCTTAAAATACATTAGTCCAGAAAGATCCTTTCCCCTCCAGTGGCTTCACAGTGCATCTGATCCCTAACCCCAGTGACTTCGAGGAACCCAATCTGGGAAGATATACCTGGTCCCAGCTTGGCTTGGTGACTCAGAGAAATGTCAGATCAAGATGACCCCAAGACACTCACAGAACACGTGCCCAAGCCCCAGTGACCTGGACTCCAGGAAGGCGTGGGCCAACCTCAGGCAATACTGGAAACTGGTTTCTCTGTGTACTTTTGAACCCACGCAGCTGCTTGGTGAGACCTGCAGGTGGCCTGGGGCCAGGTGGGCAGAGATGCACTCAGCTGCGGCAGTCAGAGAGGTGTGATGGGCACATTCCCATTACCTGGGTTTATAGCCCTGGGTCTTCCCAGGTTCCGGCTGCAACCTGAGACAGAAAAATGACCAAGACTCATTTTCTCATGGGCCACACCAGTAGGGGTGTCACAAATCCCAGAGCAGGCTTGTAAATGCATCCGCTGTTTATTTTTCCTGAAGCCAGTGCAAGTCTATCTTGTTGCTGCCACTCTTCAAAATTCAGAAACCACAGAAGACATTTTGAGTTACATTATTACTTTATTTTCCTTTTTTTTTACACATAGCATTAAAGCCATCCCACATACAGATATCTCTATGGCTCCTTACACATTTTATTCTATCTAAAGTATCATAGCTATTAGATGACAAAAATCATCCCATTAAAATGGCAACATTTCTGAAAAACGGGCTTCATATTTAGTGATGAGAAACTGACTCCCCATCTACTCCCCCTGCCAAAAAAAACTCCTTCAATCCAGAGCTAGAAAGACAGTTCACATCCATGGCTAACACATGGGGCCCATACAGAGAAGGCTCCAAAACAAGCTATGGGGTTATTAAACTTGTAACAAGCAACTTCTTTATTTGTACAGAATACGAACACAAGAAAAGCATCATTTTCCTTTTTAGCCCTTTTATTAGTGTGTTTTGCCTCCACCCAAGTTACTGCGTACCAAGCGGCTATGAAGAGTAAAAACCAAATGATTTTAAGTCCCTGAAATGCATGCAACTTATAATTCCTAAAGCACACAATCAGTTCCCAGTCTCCGGGGTGACTCTTCACTTCGTGGAGACTATGGTGCTGCCGGGTTAGCAGTTGTGTCTGTTGTGCTGCTGGGGTTTGGAGTTACTGCTGCTTTGGCTTCCGGCGGCTGGGTTTCGGTTTTGGGGTCTTCTCCGTCTCCAGCACTCTTCTTGCTCTTGTCTGCAGCCATTTCCATGATCTCCTGTAGCGGCTGATCGGTCTCAAGCGAGCTGGGCTGGAGTTCGTAAACCTGGACTTGACCCGGGACATCTATTGCTTTCTGTTCAAGTTTTTCCAAGATGGTCTGAACCTTCCTGACCCCATCTCTCCTGGCCTGGCGGACATCAGCTCGTCCTTCTGGGTCTACAGAATCCAGAGCCAGTAGCTCTTTGGTCAGATACTCTTCTATCATCAGGTACTTTTTATCCGTCTTCTTGCCTTCAAAGTTGTCCACAGCCTGTTCCAGCCCTTGCACTTTCTCCAGGATGGCTTCTACTTTCAGCACACCTGGATGCTTTGGGGGCACTTCAGCTTCTCCTGGTTTAGGGGGTGCAGCTTCTGCAGGGGCAGGACTAGGGGCTGCTCTCTCTTCTGCAGCCACATTCTTGGGGGAAGAGGGGACGGCAGAAGGGACGGCAGAGGGAACGGCAGAGGGGACGGTAGGAGGGGCGGGGCTAGGAGGACAAGGCACCGGAGCGGAAGGAACCTTTATTTCCACCTTCTCAGAGGGAGGCGGGGGCTTCTGCGAAACAGGTTGAGCATCCACCTCCTTTCGGATCACTTGGATCGGGATGTGTCCAGGAGGGAGATCTGGTCCAGTTGGGCCTGGCCTGCTTTCTGGCTTGTTTTCAGGCTGGGGAACAGGCGAAGGTTCTCGATGGGTCATGGGCTGTGGGAAAGAGGCAAGGACACAGACAATTTTAATGGCTGAGAGTCACAGGTGGTCATTTGTAGCTAGTACTGACTAGAAGGAAATGGGAACGACTTTTAAAAAGTTTAACAGTATAAAAGAGATTTTCAAAGTCAACTGACACCAGTTACAAGAATAAAATATGGTATTCATCATGTATAATGGGGCTTCCCAGGTGGGGCTAGTGGTAAAGAACCCAGCTGCCAATGCAGGAGACATAAAGATGTTGAGTTCGATCCCTGGATCAGGAAGATCCCCTGGAGGAGGGCATGGCAACCCACTTTAGTATTCCTGCCTGGAGAATCCCATGGACAGAGGAGCCTGGCAGGCCACAGTCCATGGGGTCCCCAGGAATCAGACATGACTGAAGACACTTAGCATGACAAGCACACATGCATTGTATGTAACCAAACCATTGTTACGCTTCCGTTTGTTACCTTGGTCTCTCAGTCTGTTCTCTCTTACTGACTTTTTCTGAAGATGGAATTCTTACGGCAATGAAAAGAAAACCAACGTAATTTTTCAAAAAGGAAAATACCTCAAACTCATGCTGACTCCTGAGTTACTTCAGCTCAAAGCAAAGTCCTGGGTGACTCAGACTTTCAGGGGATGGAGCCGTGGAGTAATAACTGCCACTTGCCCCCTTCTGCGTGAAAGTCTCTGCTCAAGGTGTGACCTTCCCATCTCCTGTTTCAGCAAAGTTATAATCGTCTTTTTTTTTTTTTTAAACCTATGACAGCATTGTGGTTTCTGCCCAGACTGATGTATTTTTTTGAGAATAAGCAAGATGCCCCAAATGGGTAACCCTATAAGACTTCTGCTTGGACGCATTTGTGCCAGAGCTGATACTGGCACAGCACAGCACCTCCACACTGACCGCACGGCTACAGAGGCTGAGATGCTCTTTAATGTGACTATAAGCCAGAGGCGTGTTTTAACAAATGAACTATGCCTGCAACAGAAGTAACTTGGTTCACCCAGCATTCAAGTGAATATCTAAAAAAAACTCACACACTCTGATTTCATCAGCTGGGAAACAGGAGTTAGACTATAATACTTGTAAAGTACTCCATATTAAAAACATTATATCCCACTATAATGTTCAATTAGGTCAAATCTTTGCAAGCCTCCAACATGGGATCTCTGAATAACCTGTGAAAGGGAGGCCACTACAAACAATAAGATTAAGTGGAAATAGGATGAAATATTGTTTCACCAATTACACAAAATATATAGGAAAGATGTGAGAGGAAACATTGCCAGCTTGGCAAATGAGCACTTCTTTCCCATTTGAAAGGATTACTGAGTTTAAGTTAAAGATCTGATGGACGCGTGGCTGTTTGAACACCACTAGCCTCCTTTTCCATCAAATCTCTTCTGCCAACCAGCAGTCCTCAACTTTGGCCCTTGGCATTCATGAACTAGCCACACGCCTCTCCTTGGGCTTTAAAGCAATAGCTGAATAAGTGACTTTAGAAACACTTAAGAGGGGGTGTGCCCGCTGGCTTGTACTTTTCAAAAACTTTTCAAGGTCATGATAGCAGAAAAAGACCGAGAAACTGATCCAGATTAAAGGAGACTAAAGGCAAATGACACCTGCATGCAATGCTCACGATCCTAGACTGCATCCTAGAACAAAGGGGAAACTGCTCTACAGGAGATGTGGAAACGAACTGTGTATGAGACAGTAATGTCGTAAGGATGTTAACTGTACTACATCTGATCACTCTAATGTAGTTATCAATGAGAAGGTAGCTCTCTTAGGAAAACACCTGCTGTCATGTTTAGGGGACAGGGGCATGTTATTTATAACTAAATCTCAAACAAAAATATAGATAATATATGGAGAGAGGAAAAATGACAAGGCAAGTGGAGTAAAACATTAACAGTGAATATGGCTGAATCTTTGCTTTCATGACCTTCACGTATACTGGACTTCCATTCTGTAAGGTTGGAATCATTTCCAAATAGAAAAGCCAAAAACAAAACAAAAACAAAAGCCAGTAACAGGAAAGCACTCTGTTAGAGGGCCCTGGACAGTGTCCCCATTTGTAGGAAGAAGATGCCCTCCATTTGTTTACAGGGGACTTTCCTTTCAAGAACAGTGGTCAAGAATTCACTCAGCAGCTGAGGGGCCCTGGCTGCTGGGTATTCTGCGGCTCTAAAACTAGAAGACTGCTTCCCCTAGGAATCAGTGCCTGCACATCTCTGTGCTGTGTGCTGTGCTAAGTCGCTTCAGTCACGACCGACTCTTTGTAACTCTATGTACTGTGCCCACCAGGCTCCTCTGTCCATGAGATTCTCTGGGAAGAATACTGGAGTGGGTTGCCATGCCCTCCTCCAGGGACTCTTCCTGACCCAGGGATTGAACCTGCATCTCGTATCTCCTGCATTGGCAGCTGGGTTCTTTACCACTAGTGCCACCTGGAAAGCTAGTGCATGCCTCTACTGAAGGTTAAACGGGCACTGCCTGTGACTTTCACCAGACAGGCAGGAAGGTTTCCCAGCCACCCAGCCGGCCGGGCATCAGCTGGGCAACACAGTCCTTTACTGCAAAGGGTAAGACATGCTGCCTGTGGTCAAGGTCAGAGCAGAGCCGAAGAGAGCAGATGAACACTTCTGAAATGCAGAGAATAATCAGATGCTGAACTGTAAGAGACTAGGCACCCTGAGAAAAGATCAGGCTGCATGGAAGCGGCAAGACTGGCTTGTCCCTTGGAGGATGGGAAAAGTTTAGATTGTGGAGGCATCTCGGGAAGTGGGTTCAGTGTGAGCAAAGAAACAAGAGAGGAGACAACAGACGAAAGGGCCAGCAGGGTGCAGAAGGGGCATCCGTGAGGCAGGAGATGGAGGCTGCAGCTGGAGTGTGGAGTGGGGTGCGGCAGGGCCCTGAAAGGGTAGGGCCCCAGATGTGTGACGCCATGCTCTGCCCACCTTTCCCCATCACGGTGGCTGGAACTCTGCCCCTGAGGCAGCTGCTACAAAGAACAAGCAAAAGCTATAGAAGGCACCAGAGGTTCACAGCCCTCGCCCACATCTGCTGGTGACCAGCATTTTTCCGGGATCTCGGTCTCCCCAGGAAGGGCTGATGAGGGCAGGGGACCCAGGACACCTGCACAGAGCTCCTCCAGCCCTGGAGAGATGCCACCCCAGCCCATCTGCGACACCGACTCCCATACCTGAGGCCTGTCGACCGTGGTCTGCACACGGACAGATGGCGGGGGTGGCACTGGTGTGCTGCTTCTGGCTGGAGAGCCCTCCCGGCTGGACGTACTCCGGACAGGAGGCCGGAAGGGGGATGCGGTCCACGTGGTCCGGGGCTCCCAGTCATCCCCCTGGATCTTGTGGTACACGGGCTGGTGCGTCTGGTACTCGCCCTGCTGAGCTGGGTAGTGTGTCTTCTGGGCTTGGTGGAAGGATGGCTGGGCTGCCGGCCGGGTGACATTCTGCTCGTGTATCACAGGGATGGAAATGTAGCCCCGGGGGAGCTGGTGACCACCCAGGCTGCTCCTGCCAGTGGAGGCGGGCAGGCTGGCTGAGGAGGAGGACGAGGAGCAGTCTGAGGCCGCTGGAGACTGGGACCGCTGCAAGACACAGAATGCAGACACATGGCCCTGTGAACCCTTGCCTGGCTCTCCGACTCTGCCTGCAGTACGTGCCTGCTCAGGGTGGCAGGCTTAATACAACCTCCCACCTGTTAAGCCTTTCCAGTGTCCACATGTACTGTTCAGACTGGGAACTCAGGAGTCAAGAGGCCTGGGCTCAAATTCTCAACAGCCCGACAGCTTTGTTGTTGTTTCAGTCACAAAGTCGCATCCGACTCTTTGCGACCTCGTGGGCTGAAGCCCACCAGGCTTCTGTGTCCATGGGATTTTCCAGGCAAGAATATTGGAGTGGGTTGCCATGCCCTCATCCAGGGGATCTTCCGGACCCAGGGACTGAACCTTGGTCTCCTGCATTGCAGGCAGATTCTTTACTGTTAATGAGCTACGTTTAAAGTACAGAAAAGAGTAACCCCTCCTCACCTAATTTGAAGATTCTGTAAAAGAATCAGTGGGTGTGTCTGGCACCAGCACCACCCACAGGAAGTGCTCACTAAGTTTTAATTATTGTTGTCATTTCCTTTCCTCTTTCCTGAACTCTTTTCCTGCTTATCCCCAGAGAACCCAGGGGCCAGCGGGAACCACGTCCCCATGTGGACCAAGGCAGGCCAGGCCCCTCTCCCTTCCTGACAGCCTACTTTCTATTTTGGAAGAGCAGAAGAGTGTTTCCCCAGCTGGCTTCTAAGGCCCCTGCTAGGTTAAATTTGTGAAGATTTCTCTGACTGACGCATCACTTTTGATTTTTACACCAAAAACATTACAAATATAGGTACTGCCTCTCCAAGAAAGGGTAAGTGCCTCCTGTGTGAGTGTGTGCTCAGTCATGTGCGACTCTTTGCAACCCCATGGATTGTAGCCTATCAGGCTCCTCTGTGGATGGAATTTTCCAGGCAAGAATACTGGAGTGGATTGCCATTCCCTTCTCCAGAGGAACTTTCCAAACCAGGGATCCGACTCACGTCTCTTGCCTCTCCTGCACTGACTGCCAGGCAGGTTCTTTACCACCGCACCACCTGATGCCTCTATTAACTATGTTTTTCACGTGGAGTGAGCATTTGTGCTCAAGAGCAGCGCGGGGGACACAGTGGGATGGTGTCCCAACAGGAAAACCCAGAGGGCCTATGGCTCAGGATTCCTGCTGGGGTCCACTGGCCTTCAAGTCTCAGCTAAGAACCAGGTTAAGGACTATGCTTTAACTGTTAGTACAAGGAAGTGCTGACCTCAGGCTTAAAACCTGAAAAAATAATTTTATGCTTTGTTTTAAACAGCAGACACTGTGAGGACAGGCATGCGGTCTCATTTTCACATCAGCGTAGCTCCGAGCAGTTAACACTCACCCGTGAACACTGAACTGAGTGAAATGACACAGAGCCTCTCTGTGTTTCTGACACACAAAGCTCAGTGGGAATGAGAGGTGTCATAGGAGGAGCCAGAAGGCAAGGCTTCCAGGCCCTGCAATGCCACTTCCGACTTTATGCTTTTGGACCAAGCTGTTACCCCTTCTTGAGCCCCAATTCCGGAGCTTCAGAAACAAACTACAATCTCTGCTCACCTGAAAAACCAGCCTGTGAAATGCTGGGGGGACATGGGGCTGTCAGCAAGCGATCTTTGCTGGGTGACGCCGGCCAGGCCCGGATGCCCCACATCTCACGGGGTTGTCATGAGGGTCTGGGGTCATCTGTGGTCTGGGGCAGCCCAGGAAGCACGAAACCCAGCTCCCCGCCATCTCCTCCCCCTGCCTGCACAGGTCACGGTCATGTAGGCCTGTGAGCCAGGCCTCTCCTTACCTCGGGTCCATGGGAGGCTGGAGGCTGGGCCGCTGCAGCAGCTGCCGCCGGTGCACTCGGTTTATCTGGCTGGCTGGCTTCCGCCACACCCCGCAGGGGCGACTGGGATCTCGGGGGAGCCGCCGCAGCTGCCTCGGTTTGGAAGCGCTGCGTCCCGGGCTGGGAGTATGCAAAGACAGGGTGCGGCCGGCTCGGGGCGCCTTCATGAAGGACGGGGATGGGAATGTAGCCTGGCCGGAGCTGGGGGTACACGGCATGACCTTCTCTAGTGGGCAGCAGCCTGGCGCCCTCCCGCGAAGGCCCATTTGCAGAGGATGCGGTTTCCTAAAAGTGAGAGGAGACACAAAGACCTGTTAGAAACTGGGAAGGAAACAGCCCTGAGCAGGAGAAAGCATAATGCCACGTGCTCCGATCTTCCAGAGTGACTCTGGGCCCCACAGTGCCAGCTAGGACAGCTGAGCACAGA
Organism: Bos grunniens; assembly: GCF_055505025.1. Taxonomy (NCBI): domain Eukaryota; kingdom Metazoa; phylum Chordata; class Mammalia; order Artiodactyla; family Bovidae; genus Bos; species Bos grunniens. The sequence goes on along the minus strand of NC_141190.1, from coordinate 39,531,008 downwards.
AACTGTGGGTACCTCCCCTGATCCCCTACTTCTTCCAGACCTCTCCTCCCTTGCTGAAGCTGCTGTTGGCCCAGGAGTTTAAGAATCAGAAGCATCAAGAGAAAGTAAGAGACAAGTAAGGTATCTGTGGAGCACAGGAGAAGTTCCAGTTTCCCGAACTGGTAAGACAGGTTTTTGTTCTGGATGACAAGGCAGCCTTGCATACAGGAGAGTCCCCGACAACCTCCCAAACCTTCAGAGACCCAGATCAGAAGATGCTAGGAGGGTCCAATGCCAACTTGCTAAGGGGATTACAGCCAGCATCTCGGCTTCCTAAACGGTCCTCACATTTCCTGACAACGCAGATTCACGTGGGACCCTGACACAGGCCACAGCCCAGAAATCTGCAGAGAAGGGGTAGCGGCGGGCAGGCAGCTTCCTCAGGAATATTTTCAGAACAAGAGGCAAGAAAGGGAGATACCCAAGGAATGCAGAAGAGGCACAGGATGAGAACAAAACCCGGGGATTAGTTGTGCCGGTCTTGTGATGCCAACAAAGCTTGCTTGGCGAGGAGCGGCTGGGGTCCCTCCTATGTCCTCTCATGAAGTTCTCCCTTCAGTGGCCTGGCTATTTTGGGACCCTTGAGAAGGCCAAGTTCCAGATGTACCACAGAGAAAGATCCTGTTTCAGACAACAAGGCTGGCCAGTCACTCACCAGGCAATGTCACTCCTCACCAAGCAGAGGCTGGGTGACTGAAGCCAGGGACCCCTGTGGCTTCCTGTCCTGACCATCTAGAGGGTCCTTTCACAGAGGAGGGGGCTGAGGATTCGTGCCACTTCCACGCATCCAAGTGGACAAACTATTATGCCTCCTTACGAGGCATGCCCCTGAACGGCAAACACCAGAAGGCTTGAGGCTCTATTCCCGCTGAGGCGAAGCTGGTCACAAGGAGGGCAAGCCCTGGACCTTAGATCTTTCAGACCCGTGAACCTCTCTCTGCCCTCCTGCTGAGCCCGCCGCCCCAGCGGGCCTCCCAGCACTCAGGAGAGGCCCGGGTGTTGCCATGTCCTTGGGGACACCGGCAGACAGGCGGTACTCTCAGATTAGAATACCCACGTGCTCAGGGTGGCGGCATTATTTTAGCCTGCTTAACTTTAGGGTCACCCAAGAGCAGGGAGTGGGTCCAGGCGTCACATTCAGAAGCGCATTCCTGCCACGAGACGGGCACCAGAAGGGAGGCGGCAGCAGCGCTGAAGGAGGCCTGTGCTGCCGAGTGCTGACTCATCACAGGCCGGCTGGGCACCTCGTCCTCGCCCTGGGGCACCATCCCTCCAGCCTGGAGCGGAGCCTGGACAAGTGCGGGGGGCGGTGTCCCTGCTGGCCTCCTCCTGGCCACACACTAGAGCAGAGATGGGCAAGTTAGCCGCCCTCGTCCGCTGGCTGGCCCCTGGTGAACACCCTGCTCCCAAGCTACTGGGTACCGTGGTTTACACCAGCAAGGCCCAATCCCTGTAGGCCGGGGTCTGCGTGAAACAAACAGGATGACCACCTGGAGAGCACAGGGGCCCACCTGGGCTTTTCTAGTAAGGTGGGGTTTCCTAAAGAAGGCTTGCCTTCTTTCTTACCTCTGTTAGTAACCATTCTTTCATTGGGGGTAAGTCTCTTCACCTCTCTGAGCCTTAATCCCCTTTGCTAGAAAGTGGAGCTAGCAACACCCACTTTACAGGTCTGTAGTAAGCTGTTACGAGAGCCCATGGAGAGGGGTTTGCCCAGGGGGCTGAAAGGCAGTCCCTTCTTACACAGGCACAGGATGCTTCGACTCAAGACGCCCAAGGGTCAAAGGAATCAAATCTGAAGGACTCAGTTAACCAGTGGTAACCGGAGTCAGGAAGGTGGACGCACCTGGAGGAAATGGTAATCGTCTGGGAAGGGACCCTCTGAGGAGATGCAAAAGCTCTCTCTCTCTCTGGGTGGTGGAGATAAATGTGTACACCCATATGTAAGAGCAGTCTCTCTCAGTCTCCTCGTCTCGGGAGCCCCCACGCTGCCCATCTCCTGCCTCAGTCCACCCACACCACCCAGGCTGAACCCGTGAGGGCGGCCACCCCCCACCACCCTGCTGTGAGCTGTGCCTCCGCCTCAGACCCTCCGGGGCCTGGAAACCTTAGAGAGGCCTGGCCGAGTAAGGCCTGGCCACTCCTGGGGGAAGCCCCTGGATCCAGAAGGTCTGAGGGCGGGCCTGCCAATACATTTTATGCACCTTGCTGAATATATTTTGTGCCTCAATTGAAAATGGAAAGGGAAGAAAAGGGAAGGAAAAAGGGGAGGAGGGCAGAGGAACAGCCTGCCTGCCCCGGGGCTGTGAGAGCACAGCCAATACCCGGCCTGGGTCTTGGGAGCAGTGCGGCGCTGGGGTCAGTGGAGGGAAGCGCGTGGTCGCTGTAGGCCGGGGCGGGGGCGTCAGGGGCCCAAGCTGGAAAGAAGGGAGGCTGGGAGAGGCCCGGAGGCTGCTTTCCTATAGTTCTGAGGTCTGTACTCCCGGTTCCGAGTGAACAAATGGCTCATTCATGCCGTTTAATAAAAACCCCACGCATCTCTTCACAACTGTCGTATCTAAAAGAAGGCAGGCAGCCCTGATGCTCTGGTGGGCGGTGGTGGGGGTGTGTGGCGGGCTTTGTTTAGAAAACACTGCCTGAGGTAAGTTTTAAAAAACCATCTCACGTCTATGGACTAGAAAACTAACACTTCTACGTGAACAAAAATTTAAACCTGAGTGAAACACCCGCCCGCGATAAGGTCCGCACGGGGTGCTGATGCCGCCTCCGCTCCCACTCTGCTCTTGTTAGAGCCCTGTCAGCAGTAAATGCTTCAGGTCTACGAACCAAACTGAGGACCCAAAAGAGCCACACTGCCCTTTTTACCTTCTGTGGTGTTTCATCAGAGTCTAGTGAAAGGAAAGATGTACTTTTTTTCCGGGGTGGGGGGCGGGGAAGACTTTAAAATGTTTAATTTATATTAAAGTATTTATATGACTATGTATTTAAAGTAAGTATACATTCAAATGGCTTTCCTGGTGGCTCAGACGGTAAAGTGTCTGCCTGCAATGCGGGAGACCTGGGTTCGATCCCTGGGTCAGGAAGATTCCCTGGAGAAGGAAATGGCAACCCACTCCAGCACTCTTGCCTGGAAAATTCCATGGATGGAGGAGCCTGGTGGGCTACAGTCCATGCGATCGCAAACAGTCGAACACGATTGAGTGACTTCACTTTCTTTCTATACAAATATATATAATAAATATATATTATAAATGTTTATAATTATCCTAGGAAACGTCTAGAACGTGTCTCCTTAGTCCCGTAAGAAGTGTTCTCAAGTTCAAGCCCAAGCCTCTTGGTTCTGCTGGCCGGCATCTTTCATAGAAGACGCACTACCTGCCCCGCCCTGACTTCGCTGGGGACGGGGCTTCCGTCTCCTGGGGGTTTCGCTTCTGTGAGGCCGGGCGACAGGGACAGGGTGCCAGCAAGATGACCAAGCGGACGACGGCCGGCCCGGCCTCCCCATCACCGCCTGCCTCGCTTCCTGAGGAGCGGTGACAGCATCACAGAATTACCCTCCAGTCAGCTCAGCTCATTATCCTTATCTGTGGGCAGAGCCATCAGGAATACATTCATACAAAATCCAATTAGGAAATCAGAGCCTGACTCCACTGCCTATCTCACTGCACTAATTTATAAAATGAACCGGCCAATTCTTCTTCTTTGGGCATTACGTTAAAATCCTCTGCAGGTGCCAAACAACTCCATGAGAAGGCCAGGATGAAAAGCGGGAAAAATCGCCTCAGATGAGCCAAAACTTGCCCTCACAAATATCAGGTATTATTACTAGATAAGCCTGGGGTCAGGTTCTGAGCTCGGACGAGGGTGTGGCTTACAAACAGGTCTTATTTACTCATTGTTGTTGTTCAGCCGCTAAGTTGTGTCCAACTTTTACAACTCCATGGACTGTAGCACATCAGGCTCCTCCCTCCTCCATTATTTCTGGAGTCTGCTTAAACTCACATCCATTGAGTTGGTGATGCCATCTGACCATCTCATCCTCTGCGGTCCCTATCTCCTTTGGCCCTCAATCTTTCCCAGCATCAGGGTCTTTTCCAGTGAGTCAGCTCTTTGCATCAGGTTGCCAAAGTACTGGAGTTTTGGCTTCAGTATTAGTCCTTCCAGTGGATATTCAGGGTTGATTTTCTTTAGGATTGACTGGTTGGATCTCCTGCAGTCCAAAAGACTCTGAGAGGATGACTACGCTTCACCACTGGTTTTTAGTTAACAGCGTGGGCACTAAGGGACAGCTAGCAGACTTGCAAAGAGACTGCATATGGTCCCAGAGTCAGCTCTGCCCCTAAGGAGGCACTACGGAAGCAGCTTACTCCTACCCTCCCACCCCCAATTTCCTGAGCTGTGAAATGATGTGCTATAAAGCGGTGGTTCTCAGACTAGGGGCATGTGGAACACCCAGGAAATTAAAAAAAAAAAAAAAATGCAGATTCACTGTTCCGTCCTAACAAAGTCTGACTCAGAAGGTCTGTGGGGAAACCTAGCCCCTACGGCCCTGGGAGCACAGCTCTAAACGAGGGTCCTTCCAGATGACCTTCTCCCTGACCTCTGATCCCAAGATCTCTCCTAGCTGTAAACACCTACATAAGGCTCAAAAACAAGGAAAAATTGATGCTGCAGAAATCTAAAAATGATCACTCTTAACTGTACTCAGTTAAATCACATCAGTAATCGCTGGAACTCAAGGTGCCCCGAAGTTTCAGGAAGAGGAGGAGTTCCCTGTGCTATACAGTAGACTCGGGACCTGAAAAGCAGGCTGGGACCATAAGCCCCGAAAACCGTGCCCCCATGAGCCCCAACCTCAGCTCCACAGCGCAGTGTTCTTTAAAACGTGGGCTGAGCAGCTACAAACGATGCTCTGAATGAAGGGGAACAGCCACAAAGGCAACCCGGAGCACCACCGCCTTGACAGCCCTGGAGTCTTAAGTAGGACACACTCTATTAACTGGGTTTTTAGGCCAAAAGAGCCTCATGCCTGTCAGCTAGTGACTTTTACTAATGATACTTCCAAGACTTCTAAAACAAGGGGGGAAAAAAAGATGAAGGGAAATAAGAATCCTGGGACTCCCCATTTAGTGAGGACCTGGATCAAAATAAAGTGGCCTGGGCTTGCCTCTCTCAGGCAGGAAGCAAAACAAAAGAAAAGCTTCCTTCTAAAGCGCACACAGAGACCTGAGCTTCAAGGTCCTACAAAACCTTCCGTTTGGTGTTATAGGCCACAGAAAAGAAGCAGGAATTATTGCCAATGTGATATATAAACAGATACCTACATTCCCACAGCCAAACTTGAAGCTCCCACTAGAGTGTGGTAAAGGGTCTCTTCCACTGCTCCCAACCCTGTTTGGGGGCACATAAGAGACACTGGGCAAACTGAATAACAGGCAAAGTCCACACCCACCACAGTCTGCTTACAGCGCTCCTGGTGGGACAAGAGTCTACACTCTAAGCGATCTAGACCCAGGTGATCGAAGGTTTTATCTAATACACCCGTTATTAGAGTATGTACACTTCTCTACAAAACAGAGCTACAGATGTACAAAATAAACTTATGGTCACCGGCAGGGAAGGGGGGATAAACTGAAAAGATTGGGATTGACATATACACATTATGGTACATAAAGCACATAACTAATAAGGACCTACTGAATGGCACAAGGAACTCTTCTCAATACATCCGTAACGGCCTACATGGGAAAAGACCTAAAAGAGAGTGGATATAGGTAATGTATAACTCATCCATTTGGCTGTACACCTGAAATTAACACAGTACTGTCAATCAACTATATTCCAACAGCAACTTTTTTAAAGAAGTATGTGGCCCTGATCCTGGGATTACTGAGATGGGTGTCCCTATGCGCTTTTACTAGGGAAAACTTTTTTAAAAAAACATGACATTGCTTCTCTTTGCAGCTGTGTCCCAACAGGTAGGAATGAACCAGCGTGAGCCCCCATCTCCAAGCTGCCATCCTGGACTCCAATCCCGCCCCGTGGCTTGCCAACTGCGTGCTCTCGGACAGGACTCCTTCCTACTGAGACTCAGGTCCCCTAGCTTATAAAAATCCCCTGCCTCCCAGGACCTGTTGCCAAATTTAAGTGAAATAAGGCACAAGAAAGTCTCCGTGAACTCTGAGCGGTCCTGTGCCCTGTATAACCGCGCTCTTCCATCCCACAAATAGCTACTGATGGACCCAGCTTCTCCCAAGCAACTGCTGGTTGGGCCTACTGTTCAGAAAGTTGTAAATTCAGGTTTAATTCCTCAGTGGTCTCACCCAAGTTGGTAATGAGCCTGTTAAAAGTTTGAAGCCCTTTTATCTGAGAGTCCTAAGAGCACTAATTAGCAGGGATGCCATTTTCTCTGTTAAGACATGTTATCTAATGTTTCATACTGGAAGCAAACACAGCCAAAGACAACTCCAGAGTTCTGAGCCCTACACTCTCCTCTGCCTTCAGGAGGCCCCCAACCCTGGAGGGGCTGCCTTGCAGACAATCAACACCCAGTCTGCAGTGACTGTAATGCCTGCACACGTGCCCCTGAGGCCCAGGGGGAAGAGTCAAGCCAGGCTGGGGCAGAAGGAGTCGCCTAGGAGTAGAAAGTCTGCTAATGTCCCTTCAACATCCCCAGGGTGTCCCTCCATGGCATGTAAGTCGTGGGCCACAGCGGAGTATGTCCCCTGCTGGAGAGAGTGCTTGGGGCTCAGAGTTCCTCACTCCCTGGAGCCCCCTTCAAGGGTTCCCAAGGTCACAGGGGAAGTGGCTGCAAAACCAAGAAGAAAACCCTGGATCCTGGGAGTTCAGCTCCTGAACTCAGTGGCTTCAGGGTATTTAAAAAACTACCTACTTCCTCCTCAGGAAAAAAATTAAAAAAGGTAGGGATCTGCTTTAATCAATCTAAAGCCACAAGCCACAGACGGAAAAGTACCTGAAATCTCCGTATCTGGAAGCAAACTCTTGTCTGAATTTAGATAAAGAGACCCCTTTACCCCCATGGGTACATTTCCATTGGTTTCTCAAGGTTCTGTCTCAGAGGCCAGCCATGCATAGCATCTGTTGGTAGCAGGGTGCTGGCTTTACTGGACATGCATTTTGCACAAAACACAATTCCCCAACAGGAAAAAAAGTCACATCTCCAATTCATCAACCACAGCTCAAGCAAGGGGAGACTGACAGACGGTGGCAGCCCTGGGAGGAGTTTCTGGGGCGGGGGACTCCTTCCCCACCCTAAGCGGCTTCTCAAAGCACTCCTTTCCCAACAACCACACTCCCTCAAGAGGGTGGTGAAAATTAGAAACCCCCCCCCTCTCCTTCTGCCCCTTAGGGTAGCGTCCAGACCACCTGTGCACACGGCTGATGACCCCCCAACACCCTTGGGCATCTGGTTCCTGCTGGCACTGTCCTCAGGCCCAGGCAGAGACCCTCCCCTCGATCATAGGGTTGAGGGTAAACACAGCACTCCCTGAAGAACACAGAACACACAACTGCCCTGGCCTGTCTCGGGCAGGGATCTGGGGCCAAGGCTACAAGCTGCTGGGGCTGTGGGCTACAGGTCTGGCTGAGGCTCCAGAAGGCTGACGTCCGCACTGAGTTCCTGCCCAGCTCCTGTGTATCCCCCATGAGGGGCATAGGAACCCCCAAGGAAGGGTGCTGAGGGCGTCAAGACACTGGTGGAAGGACAGTCAGCTGAGGTGGTTCAGGGGCCATAAGAGGCCTTGCCTCAGGAAACGACTTCATGCCCATCTGGGAATCGGCAGACCCACATCCAGCCAGCACTCTCTACTGTGTGGGGAAGCCGAGTGCCTCTCCGAGAATCCCCTCCGACTTCTTGGTGGAGGCTGGGGCCCACAGATTGCACACACGCCTCAGGTCAGGCCCTGGCTCCTCACAATCCCGCTGGATGAGTACTGGTGTACGCCCATTTCTCAGAAGGGGAGACTGAGGCTGGGCAGGGGGGAGGTGAGTGATTTTACCTGAGACCACCGGACACGTGAACACTTTCACTATTCCTGTCACACCTGTACACTGTGGGATTAATAACTGTTGATGGCTAAGGACGAATGAACATCTGCAAACCCTTTGTCTTCCTGGGGGTGAAATCGCAGCAGGAGGGAAAGCATTTCATTTCACCCGGTGGAGCTGAGCTGAGGCACAGACCTGGAACATTCAGTTCAAGTGTGCTCCGGGCCAGGGAGCCAAGGCTCAATGCTGAGTCACCGCCTGGCTAAGGCAGGGCAGCGAGAGTGGGGCACTCAGTTCTGAGTCACCACAGACCGGAGACTCCTCAGGCCCAGCCCAGGGCCTCTGCTGGGAGTGAACCCAGGTCCAGCCCAGCAGCAGAGCCGGGTCCTACTCTGACCCTCAGGCTCCGTGGGATAATCTGGAACATTTAAAAAAGCCATGTGGCTGCCTTCCCTGCTACACACATGTTCTTTCCTATCTTCCTGCCGTTTCCACTTCTAAACCATTCATTCATTCATTCTTTGTCCAAGAAAGAATTTTTAACGTAATTGAAAAAATTACAACAATTCTACTTTAAATTTTCAAGAAACCAAGGAAGTTACTTCAAAATAGGAAATGCCTGTTCTTCAACAGGATGCTAGGGAATTTTCAGGGCTAAGTCTCATCTCCCCCACTCAGGACGCAGCTCTGGGTAGGGGAGCTCTCAGGAGGCACTTAATGTACACAGGATTTCGCAGCTGGCACAGGGGTAAAGAATCCGCCTGCCAGTGCAGGAGGCACGAGAGATGTGGGTTCAACCCCTGGGTCGGGATGATCCCCTGGAGTGGGAAATGGCAACCCACTCCAGTATTCTTGCCTGGAGAATCCCACGGACAGAGGAGCCTGGTGGGCTACAGTCCACAGGGTTGCAAAAAATCGGGCATGACTGAGTACACACACACGCTATACATAATATTATGGAGGCAGCAAACAATCTGCAATCCTGGTCTTCAGAACCGACAGTGAGCAAGAGGCTTTGCCGCTCTGCAGTGTCTGACCTTACTGCCAGCCTCACAAACGGAAAAACTGGAGACAGACTCCTCGCACAGCCCTGGCTTAGTGGCATCTGGCTGCTGACAGCAACCAACCTCCCTGGCAGGCCGGCTCTAAGATGCTGTGTCACTGGCGGGGACAAAAAAAAGACCGCCTCCAAACACGTAAGGATGAACTTAGGGAATCAATACCCAAGTCCCCTGTGGAGAAAAGGCCATTCAGAAATTCAATAAAAAGGAACCGGCAACTGGGAGACGTTTGGGGACGAGGCTGACGCCGCTTAGGAACCGACAGAAGGCTTCCTGCAACACACACGTCAGGAAGGGACGCTTGTCTTCAACAGCCCGGAGCCCAGGCCCATGTTTTCCTCTTCTCCACAGAGAATTGTACATATTGAGCCCGTGGACCTTGCCAGGCCCTGAAGAGGCAGAGAGATGAAAGAGTCGCAGAGTCTGCCTCTGGGACGCTCAGCCCACAGGGACGTGACCTTGAGGCAACGCAGGAACGTGCTGCCTTTTAGAGGAAAGTTTCAAATTGAAGTAATGTGGCATCTGGAGCCGGGATGGGCTGCTTCCAACTGGAGAGATGGGGGAAACGCTTTGTGGAAAATGGCCCTGAAGGAGGCAGAACTGTCCTCTGTGTGACATTTTAACACCATGACTCGCAGAGAGCGGGCAGTCAAAAAATTTCGGCAGAGATGAATGAGCGGAGACTGGGGCTTGTCTTCTCAGCTCAGACCCAGGCTCAGGAAAGGAGCCAATGTGTCTGACGAGCTGTAGGAGATGGACTCAAGGCTGTTTAAAATCGGGGCTGTGCCTGGCGAGCTCAGAGCATAAAGGTCTAAGTTTAAAGAAGCGGCTAGGCCCGCTAGCATCGAGTCTGTCACCTGGGGTGGGGGCAAAGCTCTGCTCACAACAGTCTGTTCTGTCACAGCTGACAGGCTTCAGGCCAGGGACCTCCCCTCTCTGCACGTCTGTCTCCTCGTGTATAAGGTGAATCTGACAGCTTCCACCTTCGTGAGCGCCTTTGAGGGTTTAAAGAGATAAGGTTTGTAAAAGCACCCACCTGTGTCTGGCACATGTCTACAAAGGTGTTGACAGACGGCAAAAATCAGTTCCTCCCTTCCTACAGAAATTCTCTCTGATCAAGCTTTTGAGAGCTGCCTGACTGGCTGAAAAGCTGCCAAGGCCCCCAAAGAAATCGTCCTAGAAATATGTGAAGACTGAACAACACCAACTATCTCACCAGGCCGCACGATGCCAAACAAGGGCTGGAGATCAACTTTCACATCTGCAAAAGGAGGGGACTTGGAGCCTCGCTTCACAAGTCCAGCTTTTTGTCTGAGAGCTGAGGCATAAAAGGATCATGGGCACGCGGACTTGATTCACAAGCCATGGGGAGCCGGGAGGGCCTGGAGAACTCTGTCAGGTATCAGAGAGGTTTCCTTGCGGTTCATCAGCACTGGAGGATCCTCAGAGGTTCCCAATAAGCAAAGCCTTCAGCTACTGCTCCCAGTTTCTCTATGTAAGGCGTCTTAAACATGTTAAGAGCAACATTAACACAGCAGAACTATGAAGCAGAAAGAGTAGGTTTGGATTGATGCATGGCTTCCTAATTTTTACGAAAAATGCCAGGTCGTTTTTAAATGTCAATGGGAAGGAACCAACGTGTAGAGTGGTTTATATAAGGCAGCTGTGTGTCATTCCAGAAACGAGGACAACCTAATCAAGCCTCATGGGTGGTATGAGGCTTCCTGACTCACAGGCAGCCCCAACAGCATCAAACAGCTAAGCCTTCCCGGCCCTGGCTAACGTCAACCGCCGCCACAGTTCCTGCGCGCTGTCTCTACCCCCTGTAAAGGGCAAATATACACCACGACACAGGCGACAAGTTATTGGTCAGGTCTTGCATAGGCCAAACATGGACTGTTCTTCAGAGGGGAGAACGAAGGTCCTGGATGAGCTGGGCTCCAAAGGCATTTGTTTGGCCATGTTTTTATTAAACCCTCAGCAAATTGCTATTCATCTGTGATACAGACATTTGCTCCAGAGTCACTGCAACTGGCTGGAAATATAAAGGAAAGAATGGCCGCTCCTTTCCTGTGTTCTGATTCTAAGAGGCACAAGAGCTTGCGATCGATCTGCAAACCACAAGATGATCTCATCTCTCGGAATATTCAGGAAGCTCTCCTGAACGTGAAGGGGAACAAATGGGTCTCTGCTTCAACTGAAACTCAAACCAGCTCTGAGTTCCTCTGCAAGGATGCTCCTATCTGTTTCCTATAGGGCCTGAGGATAATCTGTCAAACGACTGCGGTGAGATTCAGCTGGCAGGGCAAGCCTCTGGCCTGCTTCTCCTGGGGTTCCCAAGGGTCTGGGGATCACCTCCCCACACCTGGCACTGGCACCCTGCCAGGTCCATCCCTCCCCCTACCATCCCCATCATCATCCCCAGAAACTCAGGCACCTGCTGAGTTTAACCAGGAAGGAAGGGAGGCTCGGGAGATGGCTCTGCAGGTCTAGATGTGAAGCAGGATCCTTTGAGGATGCCAAGGCTCACACAGGTGCACACAAAGTCATAGCTCCCCCACGCCACCCCCTCTAGGATGTGGGATCATTGTCCTTTGGTGACTCTCAAGTGCCCAGGTGCCAGAATCAAGAACCAACAGGGCAGCTTTTTCTGACATACAGATTTCTGGGTCCTACCCTGAGCTACCGGGATCCAACAAGGGAGTACGCACAGCTGGCAACCTGTGTTCTCCTCAGGCTTCCCTGGAGACTGCCAGGCTCGGGAATCCGTGCCCAGGCACCTCCGGGACCGGAAAAGCTAGAACCGCCCTGCTCCTCTGCCCAGGGAGGTTTGTGAGGGAGCGGCACAGCACCACACTCCAAAGCATCTGGCCTCTGTTTATTTCACAAGGCGAGCCAGAGGAGCGGCCCGCATAGAAACTGTACGTCTCAAAGAGGATGCCAAGCCCTCTGCCAGAGAAGGGGCCTGGACTGGTAGGAACTTGCCAAGAAACGTGTGCAGAAAATCGATATCCAGGAAGACTGCAGGTGGGAAGGTTCAGATTCTCAGAGTGGAGCTGGAGTAAGCCCAAAGCCTTTGCCTTTAGCTGCCCTGCCTCTGCAGTGAAGGGCAAGATACTTTCACTTGCCCCCTCTTTAAAAATGGGATGAAAGGTCACTCTAAACACCTCAGGGAAATGGGAGAGGATCAACTCTAAGACAACAGCAAATAAAACTAAACCATACACAAAGTTCTAGTCTTCTTCTTTCCAAGAAAGTCATTCATTTACCCATATGACTAAACTGCAAACACCCCAGAAACTGTCTTCCCCTGAAGAGGGCTTTCTCTGTTCTTCATGTTCAGTGAATAGCCCTTGATTGACTGACAGCATCTTCCCTGGAAGGTAAGGATGCTCAGAGGATCCTCTTAGCTCAGTTCCTCTAAAATCACCCTTTGTTTTTTGCCAGAATTATTTTCTCAATCCACATTAAGAAACCAATCTCTGATATAAAGTGCTAGTGAAGGATATTCACTTCATGGCAAATAGATGGGGGAAAAATGGAAACAGTGAGGGACTTTGTTTTAGGGGGGCTCCCAAATCACTGCAGATGGTGACTGCAGCCATGAAGTTAAAAGACACTTGCTCCTTGGAAGAAAAGTTACGACCAACTTAGACAGCATATTAAAGTTTTAGGGGGGCTCCCAAATCACTGCAGATGGTGACTGCAGCCATGAAGTTAAAAGACACTTGCTCCTTGCAAGAAAAGTTACGATCAACTTAGACAGCATATTAAAAAGCACAGACATTACTTTGCCAACAAATGTCCTTCTAGTCAAGACTATGGTTTTTCCAATAGTCATGTATGGATTTGAAAGTTGGACTATAAAGAAAGCTGAGCACCGAAGAATTGATGCTCTTGAACTGTGGTGTTGGAGAACACTCTTGAGAGTCCCTTGGACTGCAAGGAGATCCAACCAGTCCATCCTAAAGGAAATCAGTCTTGAATGTTCATTGGAAGGACTGATGCTGAAACTGAAACTCCAATACTTCGGCCACCTGATGAGAAGAACTGACTCACTGGAAAAGACCCTGATTCTGGGAAAGACTGAAGGCGGGAGGAAAGGGGATGACAGAGGATGAGACGGTTGGATGGTATTACCGACTCGATGGACATGAGTTTGAGTAAGCTCCAGAAGTTGGTGATGGACAGGGAAGCCTGGCGTGCTGCAGTCCATGGGGTCCCAGAGAGTCGGACATGACTGAGCGACTGAACTGACTGAAAGATTTTCCATCATTCACAGAAGTTAAAGTGAATTAGTCACATAGTTGTTTTGTGTACATCAAAGCACAGTCTTGAAAGCCATGAAGCCCACAGAGCTAACAAAGTGAATGTTAGTTTTTTCCTTATGTTCTAGTGCCACGTTGAGAAATCTCAATTAATTTGGTAAGCAGCTCTTTTCTTGAGTTGATCACATCCAGCCATCACCATCCAAGTAGTCACAAAAGCCAGAAGGGCAGAAAAACAATCAAGTACTCCAGCCTGCCCAGTTCACCCTTAAATTTCACAGAAATTTAAGACTCTTCTACCTTCTTCTGAACAATAAACTGCCTCTTAATTAGGACTTTCCAGTGTAGGTCTCTCTTTGCTATTGGTACTGGCTGAATGGCCTTTGGAAACACATGTGAACTCTCTGGGTTTCTTTCTCAGAAAAAAATAGAGGCTGAGCTAAAAGATCTTTAACCATCTTTTGACTTTAAAATTCTGTTAAATTTTCAAATCAACTTTCACAGCATCAAACTTCTGATTTACTAGCTCTTATGTTCCACTTGTTGAGAAAAATAATAGTAACTTAACCTGTTTTTTTTCCCCCTTGAAAAAGTTTGTAAAACCACAGCCTAACCCATCCATCGTACGTAAGATCTCAACCTGCTGGGTGAGTTTCATGTTGAAAACCAAGTGCCAGAGATGTGGCATGTACACTGAACTCACAGTGGATATGTTCATACTTGATCTACACTCACCACCACCAACGCCAGTGGATTCTGACTCTTCCTGTCTCTATAGGAAGGAAGCCTCAAAATGACAGGATTTTTTTTTTTTTTTTGGCCTCAGTGAAGATCTACATCCTTGCAGGCTGCATTAACAGAGCTGGTTTGAAATGAGCTTTAGTTTCACTCAATAATGGGCTGAACAGACAAAAGGAATACATGGTTATGTCGATCCCAGCTAATTACAGCCTCTTGAAATAATTTTCAGGAATAAATATACAATTAATTTCTTATAAGTATAAGCTGCTGATTGTACAATATCTCACTGTTGGGCACCAGAGTTTCATAAATATTTTAAAGGAAAAAGCTGCATAAAACTGAAGGTGGTTAACACAGATTTTTTTCTTCTAAAACAATGGTTTATAAAACATTTTTAATTCTGTGAGTTTTTAAATCTTCAAAATAACTTACCAGCTCATGTCTTTTATTTTGCCCAGACAATGTAACACTACTACAAGTCTAGTTCTTTTTGCCAAGCTTTACGTTTTGAAAAAGCTCAAAGTTATAGAGAATTACAAGAGCAATACAATTAGTTATAATTTTTTAAATTAACGGACTCATTCCAAGTTTATATTTTCAAATTGTCATGGTTCTAAGGATTAAGTAGTATATACACCCCTGCATATATGTAAATAAGGCATACTTCTAATACAAAAGTATTACTACTAAATTATTTGTGTATTGGGGATAAGAAACAAATCCTAAATATTTTAGTAGCATAACAAGGAAGGGAATGTATTGATATTAAAAAAGAAAAAAAAATCTCTTTCTGACCAGGGTGAGGCAGTATCTAAGGCGATAGCCAACTAGGGGACAGTCTGGCATCTTCAGTTTAGAAATTGCCTGGAAGATTGCATCTTATTTTTAACAAGTCATACTAGAATATATTCGTAGTGAAGACAACTTTCAAACAATAATACAGTTTTAATTTCAAATACAGAAGGGAAAAAAAAACAAGAAAAGGAATGCATTTACATCAGTCTCCTGAGTCACTCTGTGCCTGAGGTGGGAGAGTGAAGTCAAGATACCCTCACCCAAGTTCAGGAACTTGAGGAGGTAAAATTCCTAAGAGACCCTAAAGGACCCCCACATTAACTTGCCAACGGTCCCCTGGCGTCTGCCAAAGCACGGTCAGCAGAGAGAACCGAGGATCTGAGCCCTGGAAGCCGGGTGGAGACCGTGGCCGGGCCTGACCCGGGCCTTGGTGCTGAGCAGGCCGGCCACCCGTCGTCTCCTGGCCCAGGGCCCCTCGAATGGAGCCGGTGGACGGGACCTGGTGCCACAGCGCAGGTCCCACTTCCCGCCTGACCCCCGGAAACCAAACACGGCCCAGGGAGGGCAGTCCTCTTGGGAACCTCCCCAAACTGGCCCAGACGCCGGCCAAGGGCGGGCCTGGAGAGGGGGCTCGTGGGGGGCGCAGCAGGCCGACCCCCCTGGGAGCTGGCGTCCTCCAGGGGATCCGTGCGTTCCAGGCGGCCTTCACTGACCTCCGAGGCACCGGCTGCGGCCGGCGGGCACCTGGCGCCTCGCGTCCCCGCAGGCCCAGTCCAGCCGCCCCCGCCCGGCCCTGTCCCCAGACTGGCCGTCGATGGGGGTTTGGGGGGAAGGTAGAGGGGGAGCCGCTGGCCAGGGCGCGGCGCGGGCCTTGCTCACCTTGGGGCCCTCGGGGGGCACGCGCGGGTCGTTCCACGTCGTGGTGCGGTTGTTGTGGTCCACGAAGAAGGGCCAGCCGGTCTGCGGGTCGATCTTGATTTCCCAGCCAGGGGGCAGGGGGTCGCGGTCTCCGGCGCCGTTGCCGGACGCCATCTGCACCATGGGAGAGTGGGTGGCTGCGCTCATGCTGGGTCGGGGTCGGCCCGGAGGGGCGGCCGCCGGGGTGCTAGGGTGCAGGGTGCCGGGTCGCGGGGTGCTGGGTCACGGGGTCGCGGGGTGCCGGACCTCCAGGTGTAGGGTCGCTCGCTGGCCGCGGCCGGAGCGGAGAGTCGGGAGCGCCGCCGACGTGTCCGGGAAGCCGGCGCCGGGCACCTTTATGAATTAAAGGAGGGGGTGACGTGGCCGGAGAGGGCTGGAAGTGTCTGGAAATAGCCTCCTCGCTGCCAAAGGGGAAGGAGGAGATAAAGGGAGGTAGCAACTGGCCGGCTAGAAACTTCTGGTCCCATCCAGAGAAGTTGGCGGCGGCTCGGGTTGGATGCGGAGCTCCGCCCTGAGTCATCGGCTATAATCGGGGCGGGGCGGGGCGTGGGCGGAGCATCCGCCGGCCGCCCCTCCTCCACCCCGCCACCTCTTCCCCTACATTCGCGGTTCCCGGGGGGCAGGGGATCCCTGGCGGAGTTGTCCCTGAGCTGGGCGGGGGGCTTGCATCCGAGGGATCCCTGTGCCGCCGAGCGGCAGGTCGAGCAAACCCCAGGGGACGTCATCTGTGTGTCCTGGGCCGGTTTCGGTTTTCGGATTCGCTTGGTCTTCTTCGAGCCGCGTGGGTGTTCCCGGGACTGGCTCCTTCGTGTAAAAACAAACTCATCGTTAGCCTTTTAAATCGTTGGGGATTAACTAGAGTCTCTCCCACCTCGCCTTTGCACCCCTAGATTACTGATACTCCGGGACACTGGTGACCCTCAGTTAATCACTTTTTTCCCATGGGCTTAAGGGCCGTCCGGACGGGGCTCTGGAATGTTGATCCGACACCAGAAGCAAGCCAGGGAGAAAAATGGAAGTACAAATAGAAATTCACCTGCGTTTCTTTCGAATCCTAAAGAAAGATTGCATCAGCGCATGCATGTTGCTGAAGCACATGTCTTAAATGTAGACTCTGTCGTTGCAGTGAAGAACTTTATAGAAAAAACATTCTTTGGGGTTTAGGGCTTGTTGATGGTGCAAGTTGGTTCTTGCTATCTTAATCTGACCTTCATTTGGAAAGTAGTGTAAGTCATGCGTGCTCAGTCACCTCCGACTCTTAGCGACCCTGTGGAGCCCGCCAGGCTCCTCCGTCCAGGGAAGAATACAGGAGTGGGTTGCCGTTTACTTCTCCAGGGTATCTTCCCGACTTAGGGATCAAACCCATGTCTCTTGAATTGTAGGCGGATTCTTTACCCACTGAGCCACCTGGGAAGCCCTTTGGAAAGCAGGAAAGAATTCAAATTATGAAAAATTTTTGTGTGGTTAATGAAATGGTGTTTACACTTGTAACCTCCACCGAGCACCTCAATTCCTCTGGGAGAGAGAGAGAGTATGCCCCCAGAGGTGGTATGTTGGGAGGTCTCATTTTAGATTTTTAGGCCTGCAGGCTCATTCCCTTCCCCAGAAACATTTTTGAGAAGGTGCCTTGGGCTAAAGTAATATTGGGCCCAATATTCCAACTCAAATGCAGAGGATATTCTGGAACCCTCAGAAACACTTTTTTTTGGGTCTCTTCCCACCCCCAAATTACTCCTTTTGGAAGAAATGCTGAAGAGACCTGCCAGTCATTTTCAGTGAAATGGGGGTCTCACTTACATAGGTCTACTCATCAGCTTTAAAGTACAAAAACTCAGCTTTGTGAAAACACAGGGATGTTTAAGCACCTGTACTAGGTCAGGCTTTCCAGGTGGCACAGAGGTAAAGAACCCACCTCCCAACAAGAAGATGCAGGTTTGATCTCTGGGTCAGGAAGTTCCCCCTGGAGAAGGAAATGGCAACCCACTCCAGTCTTCTTGCCTGGAAAATCCCATGGACAGAGGAGCCTGGCAGGCTGCAGTCCATGGGGTCACAAAAGAATCAGACATGCCTTAGTGACTAAACAACAACAACAATGGACTCAAGTCACCACCAAATACACAAGAGACTCAGATATAAACCCAAATGCTAGTGCACCGATTTACTGTAAGAAGTATTATTATTGAAAGAGCTGGGCCCTCAAGTGCACTAGTCAGTGGGCCTCTTTTTTATTTTTACTTTTGGTTGCACTGGGTGGCATGTGGGATCTTAATTCACTGACCAGAGCTTAAACCTGTGTCCCCTGTATTGGAAGTACAGAGTCATAACCACTGGATTGCCAGGGAAATCCCAGTGGCTCTCATATTTTTCCTTATTTTTGAAGCCTTGACAGAAGGTTGGGCCTAGAGTCCGTATTCAATAAGTATGGATGTTTATTGAAGGTTGATTCCAAACTGAATGTTTATTTGTATTTTCTTCCTTTGCTCAATTTCACTACAACTACATTTAAAGACGGAACAAACAAACAAAAAAAAGACGGAACATTTTTTGCTAGTGTTAACGTTTGTTTGCTTTTTTGTTAGATTTGCTAGAGAAGCAGGGAGGAAACAGTTTCCTCTGGGATTAACATACCCGCTTCTGAGAGTTATAGCCCATCAGGGGTTTCAAGTGGGTTTGTCTACAATGGAGTCATAAATCTTGGAGAACTGTCTAGAAGAAGCTCCTTTAAGCCATGCTGAATAATGAGGCACATGTCTACTCTTGATGGCTTTTTCTTTTTCTAGATCTTATGACACTCATTCCCCAGGGGCTATAGACTGAATATTTGTGTCCCCCGAAGTTCATATATTGAAACATATTCCCCAGTGTGAGGCCATTTGGAGGTGGGTCCTTTTGGAGATGCTTAGGTCATGAGGATGGAGCCCTTATGAATGAGTTTAATGCCCTTATAAAAAAAAAAAACCAGAGAGCTCTCTCCCTGCTTGCTTCCACCGTGTGAAGGCACAGTGAGGAGATGGCTGTCCTCTGGCACCTACCAGACACTGAATCAGCTGGTGCCTTGATCTTGGAATTTCCAGCCTCCAGAATTGTGAGAAATACATTTCTATTGTTTATAAGACCCCCAGTCTGAATTAGTCTGGTATAGTAGCTCGAATGGACCAAGACACAAGGCCTTCTGCAGTTCATTTGCCTATCAGAAGCATGACCCTGAATTTCCGTTTTTCTCTTTCCATCCAATCATCATCGAGTCTGTAGATGGCATCACCTCGGTACTCATTGTTTATGGGTATCCTCTCTTTCTTCAGTACCACCAGCCTAGTCCAGGTCATCCTTGTCCCTCATGTGGACCCTAGAAACAGCCTCTTAGGTTGTTCATGTCCAATCCATTGCCCAAATGGTGGCCAGAGTGACCATTTTCAAGCACAAGTGGGCCA
The DNA here is from genome assembly GCF_055505025.1 of Bos grunniens. Classification (NCBI taxonomy): domain Eukaryota; kingdom Metazoa; phylum Chordata; class Mammalia; order Artiodactyla; family Bovidae; genus Bos; species Bos grunniens. The sequence continues at coordinate 39,511,751 of NC_141190.1, read as the reverse complement.
TGTCCTCTCTCTGGTTAGAATGCTTGAATGGCTCCCCATCGCCCTTTTTATCTCCAAATCCAACACTCATTGGCCTGGTGTGTAAAAGACCCTTCTTCCACTCTCTCTGATGCCCACTCTTTGCTGGCTCTGCTGGACTACATCATGAGCACACTACCTCCTCAACCTTCTTCGCCACTGCTGACAGGTCCCACACTCTTTGCCTGGCTGACTCCTCTCCATCTCCAGGTATCACCTTTGGTATCACTTTCCTTTGCCTTCCTAGTCTGGATCATGTGTCCTTTCTAGATGCTCCCATACAAATCCTGGGGCACCCTATCAAGTGCACTGCATTGCAATTGCTTGCCTGATGGTCTGACTTGCTATGCACTGAGTTTCTTGAGCCTAGGAGCAGAATCTCAATCGACACTGAGTCCCCAGCCTCGAGCACAGTGCCTGGCAATTAAAAGTTGTAAAAACAATGATTGTAATGGTGGCCAAGTGGCAAGCATTTACTGAATGCCAAGTACTGTGGTATGAGCTTTATGTGGATAATCTCATTTAATCTTTGTGATAGTGAATGTAATCCCCTTGCAGGAATGAAGGATCTAGATGTTAAGAACATTGTAGGAAACCAATCACCAGCGTCCTTTGCAGACTGACTAAGCTGATGAAAGTTGTCTTGCCCAAGGTCACATCTCCTTCTCAGGGCAGCCAGGATCTGGTGGCTGTTTGACTGAGGGGCATCAGGACCCTGTCCTTTGGGTTCAACTCAAGGCATTGCTAACGTGCTCTCCCAGCTCCAGAGCATGCCCCTGGGGTGGGCTGCTATTTGCTTGGGACTGCATCCCAGCTCAGCTTCTCCCTCTGCCCAGTCATGCTTCCTGGTCTCATTTTTACTGGTGTTACTCTTAGGAGGATCCCTTCATAAAATCCTGTTGGCCAATTTCTCTCTCGCCATCTGCTTCTCAAGGAACTAATCCTGAAACAATCCTCCCAGTGGCCTAATGTATACTTATTACTAAGATTCTCCTCAATTAAGTTTTAAAGACACTAGGTAACTTGCTCAGTGTCCCAAAGCTCATGACTTGGAGAGGCGGGATTTGAACTCAGTCAATTGACTCTAGAGCCTATGCTTCTAACCAGGCACTCGATAAATCCAGTCAGTGAATCGATGGCTTATTTTCCACGAGTCACCAAGGTAAAAAATATTTAGTTCCTGTCCTTCCCTAGTAGCTAAGATGGTAAAAAATTTGCCTGCAATGTGGGAGACCTGGGTTCCATCCCTCGGCTGGAAAGATCCCCTGGAGAAGGAAATAGCAACCCTCTCCGGTATCCTTGTCTGGAGAATCCCTATGGACAGAGGAGCCTGGCGAGCTACAGTCCATGGGGTCTCAAAGAGTCAGGCACGCCCGAGTGACTAACATCCAGAAACAGAGCTTTGTGCATATAATCTTCTCAACGCCAAGGAAACCAGGGCAGCAGCGGAAGGCTGTGGATGATCACAGCCTGTCCTGTCAACGGCGTGGACGCGCTTGGCTGACTCATAGTGCAGGTCACTGAGAAGGGACTCAAGCCCAGCTCTAATGGTGAGTTCTAAATGACAATGTCACCTGAAAGGTCTCTATGTCTGGATGATTTAATCCATTTCTAATGGAACACATGAGCTGGCGTAGAACAGCCAGTTCTCCCTGACCTGTGCAAAATGCTGATTATCCCAAGTTGTTTTTGTTTGCTTTGGGATGTGTTCAGAGATCAACACATGCAGCCGTGCACAGCTTCACCAGCCAGGGCCTCCCAAGGGGACCCTTCCACTATGGGCAGCCTAGACTAGGGGAGGCCAGGGCCATTAGGATGGAAGGTCTGGTCTCTTGGAATGTCCTGATGGTCAGGTTCATTGGGAGGGGGCCACAGGCAGGAGGTAGAGAGGGGAGAGAGGAATAGATACCTGGTCTGGTTCTGCTGTAGAGACCTCGAGAATAAGCTCTAGATATATGCCCTGCAGAGGGGGAGGGGAAATCAATATGGTTTAGCTCAAAGTTTCAGATTTCAGCACTAACTTTGCATCTGTTTGTTATTAAAAGTTAAAGTCTGTGCCTGCTCCAGCCCAGCCGCCCTGTGCTCTCTGACCTCCTGAGGCAGGTACATCCTGTTCCAGGCAGCTGGGCCTTTAATCATAAACTATTCTGTTTTGCTATTTAACTGTCTATGTTCTTCCCTGAAAGGATGGCAGGAGCCTTGGAAATGGGGACTCTAGTGTTAAAATCTAATTTTTTTAAATATCAGGCACTGGTGCTGAGCACCCCAGGACCTGATCTTATTTATTGCACTCGGCGATTCTAGGAGGCATTAAGGCCATTGCATGGAGGAGGACACAGGTTTAGAGAAGGTGAGTAACTTGCACATATTCACATAGTTGATCGGCAGGTAGAATAAGGGTTTGAAATGAAATCTGTCTGATTCAACAGCCTGTGCTTCTCCACCCTCAGTGAGACCCAGGTGAGCAGCTGTTCTGGGCTGGATAGGTGGTAGTTGGTGGTTGATAAGTTGTGTCCAACTTTTGCAACCCCATGGACTACAGCCGGCCAGGCTCCTCTGTACATGGGATTTCCCCTGCAAGAATACTGGAGTGGGTTGCCATTTCCTTCTCCAGGGGATCTTCTAGACCCAGCGATCAAACCCGTGTCTCCTGTACTGCAGGCAGCTTCTTTACCTACTGAGCCACCAGGGAAGCCCAGCTTGGATAGTGTTCCTCCCAAATTCATATCTAGCCACAACCTTGGAATGTGACCTTACTTTGCAGATGTATTCAAGTTAAGATGAGGTCAGGGGATTAAGGCAACCCTTAATCCAATGACAAGCGTCCTTATAAGAGGAGAAAAATGTGGATACACAGACACAAACACACAGAGAAATCACCATGTGATGCACCGATGGGAGTGATACCCCTACAAGCCAAGGACTGCCAGCAAACACCAGAAGCTGGGAGAGGTAAGGAAGGATCCTGTCCTGAGACAGTAAATTTCTGTTGTTTTAAGCCATCTAGTTTGTAGTACTTAGTTAAGGCAGCCCCAGGAACCTGACATCGGAGAAGGCAATGGCACCCCACTCCATACTCTTGCCTGGAAAATCCCATGGATGGAGGAGCCTGGTGGGCTGCCGTCTATGGGGTCGCACAGAGTCGGTCACGACTGAGGCGACGTGCAGCAGCAGCAGCAGGAACCTGATATAGCATCCATACTCTCAATCTCTATTGCCTGTCCCAAACGTTGCTTCTGTAATCCATAACAAGAACCACCCTTTGGAGCATAATTAACAGATTGTTTCACTTGTCCCTCATTAAGAATAGCCATGCAGACAGGACGGCTTTCTTAATTCCTTATCGTCCCAAATCAGCTTTCCTTGTCTGAGGAATTAGTTCCTTTGTTCTTGTTCAGTTGCTAAATTGTGTCCAACTCTTTGTGACCCCATGGACTGCAGCACACCAGGCCTCCCTCCTTGTCCTTCACTATCTCCCAGAGTTTGCTCAAACTCATTGAGCAAACTGTCTATTGAGTCAGTGATGCTAACCAACCATCTCATCCTCTGTCACCCCCTTTTCCTCCTGCCCTCAATCTTTCCCAGCATCAGGGTCTTTTCCAGTGAGTTGGCTCTTTGCATCAAGTGGCCAAAGTATTGGAGCTTCAGCTTCAGCATCAGTCCTTCCAATGAGTATTCAGAGTTGATTTCCTTTAGGATTGACCGGTTTGATCTCCCTTGCAAAATACTAAACTCTCAATTCATTTGAAGTTAAACACTTGAATGTGTTTTGAGTTTCTGTATATTGTTTTTATTATTATTATTTATTTGGCTGTGCCCAACCTTAGCTGAAAAAGTTGGCTTAAAACTCAACATTCAGAAAACTAAGATCATGGCATCTGGTCCCATCACTTCATGGCAAATAGATGGGGAAACAATGGAAACAGTGACAAACTTCTTGGGCTCCAAAATCATTGCAGATGGTGACTGCAGCCATGATATTAAAAGTCACTTTCTTTCTTGGAAGAAAAGTTATGACCAACCTAGATAGCATATTAAATAGCAGAGACATTACTTTGCCAACAAAAGTCTTTCTAGTCAAGGCTATGGTTTTTCCAGTAGTCATGTATAGGTGTGAGAGTTGGACTATAAAGAAAGCTGAGCGCTGAAGAATTGATGCTTTTGAACTGTGGTATTGGAGAAGATTCTTGAGAGTCCCTTGGACTGCCAGGAGATCCAACCAGTCCATCCTAAAGGAAATCAGTCCTGAATATTCATTGGAAGGACTGATGCTGAAGCTGTAACTCCAGTACTTTGGCCACCTGATGCAAAGAACTGACTCATTTGAAAAGACCCCTGATGCTGGGAAAGATTGAAGGCAGGAGGAGAAGGGGATGACAGAAGATGAGATGGTTGGATGGCATCACCGACTCAATGGACACGAGTTTGGATAAACTCTGGGAGTTGGTGATGGACAGGGAGGCCTGGCGTGCTGCAGTCCATGAGGTTGCAAAGAGCTGGACACGACTGAGCGACTGCACTGAACCTCAGCTGTGGCATGTGGGATCTAGTCCCCTGACCAGGAGCAGAGCCTGGGCTCCCTGCAGTGGGAGTGGGAGTTTTTGCCACTGGATCACCAGGGACGTCCCCTAAGTGTATTTTTAAATGAGTTTTTTTTCTTTTCCTTTCACCTATCAAATTCTCCAAATCTTAGGGTCAGGTTGCAGTGATGTTATTCTAACCATCAATGAACTGATAGTTTAATCAAGCCAAAAACAGAATAGAAATGGAGGAAGGGGGTGAAAAATGCCTAGTTACCTAAGTATTCATTCACTCCACCAAACACTTGAGGGCCAGTCTCTAGGATCATAATGATGGATGAAATGTGGGCTCAGTCCCCTTTGTGTAGGTGAGAACCTCATGAACAGTTAAATCACATAACAAAACAGTAAAAATGCTGTGGCAGAGAATAAAATGTTCTAAGAGCTAGAAAGACAGAAATCAACCAAGACATGAATCTGAGATGGCTTCAGGGAGCTTTGGACATTTATACTGGAAAAAAAATTATTTTTTAGTGGGTAATACATTTGCCTGCTTACACATCTCCAAAGGGCACCCAAGGAAACTATTTTCATTTGCTAGGGTTGCTGTAACAAAGTACTAGAAACTGGATGGTTTAGAACAATGGAAATGTACTGTCTCATAGATCTGCTAGCTAGAAGTCCAAGATCAAGATGTCTGCTGGGTTGATAGCTCCTAAGAACTGCAGGGGAAAAAAATCTGTTCCCATGCCTCTCTCCTGGCTTCTAACAATTTGCTGAGAATGACTTCAATCTCTGTCTTCATCATCAGTGTTTTCCGTGTGCCTGTGTGGGCCCAAATGTTCCCTTTGTATAAGGATACATGGCCTATTGGACTAGGGGCCCACACTGCTCCTCCTGTGACTTCATCTTAGCTAATTGCATCTGCAATGACCCTGTTACCAAATAAGGTCTTGTTTTGAGATACTGAGGATAAGGGCTTCTGCAAATAACTTTTGGGAGTCACAATTCAACCCATAACAGTATTAAGAAAAAAGGTAAATCTCATTATTTTTCTCAGATGTTCCCAAGTCTGCTGGGTTCTGGCTGCCAAATCCCTGCAACCAATATCCCCAGGGGTCCTCCATGCATTTCCCAGCATGTATGTGCATTCTTCCCACACACAAATTCTAGCACATCTCATGCACTGGCAACCTCCTTATTCTTTTCACTTAATACCCTGCGAAATTTTCCACATCAGTCCACACAGACCTTCCTTATTTCCTTAAGTGGCTGTACAATAGGCTATAATTTATTTCACTGGAACCCTGTTAATAGACCTTTTGAGATCTATTACAAACAACAGCACAATGTATATTCTTGGGCACACGTCATTTTGCATGAATGTATAAGTACATCTATTAATACCTGGAGGTGGAAGTGCTTGGTCATTGAACCGGTGCATTTTGAGATGTTTTACCAAATTGTTCTCCAAGGAGGTCAGAAAAGGTCAGCCTTGCCCCAACTGTGTTCACAGTGCCTGCTTCCCTGCAATCTTTCCAGACTGTGTACCTTACTTTCCGATCTTTGCCAATCTGGTATATTCCCTTTGTACTTTAAATTTGCATTTATATTATTATAAGCAGAATCGAGCATCTTTTCATCTGTCTAAGAGATATTTGGTATTCTTTTTCTTTGAACAGCCTGTACCTATCCTTTGCCCATTTTTCTGCTGGAACTGAGGAGGAATGAAAAGGATTTTTACAGATGCGGAAAGACAGAATTTTAAAAGGGACTGGATAATTGTGGGGCACAGGAAGATGAGGACTGGCATTGAAAAATAGCTTGAGAACCTACCACCTCTGCAGTTGCTGGAGATATCTGGGCCAGGCCTTTCCTCCTCCTCCAGCCTGAGCAACAGCCTGCTCAGGTACCAAGGGGAAGTCTGGAAATTATATTCTAGGTCTAGAATTGCAGATTTGAGCTTGGACTGTGAATTGTCTGAGAAATCACTAGGCCCCTCCTCTGAGCCTGGTTTATCTCCAACGGGTTGATTAAAGTTGGTGGAGGGGAGGTGGGGGCATAAGAGGTTGGACTCATAGCTTGAATTAGTAACCGATTTAGGAGAGAGGTAAAGCCTGAAATACGTCCTAACAAGACAGTCAGAGGCCAAGTTCAGAAATTCCTCCCTAGGCCACAACATGCTTTTGTGTTGTTGTTCTCTGTCTTTATTTTCCTGGGAGGTATGACTGAGGATGTCTGAAGAGCTGTTTTCAGAACAGAGAAAGGATCAAGCTATGCTTTGGTGTCTCTGCAGTTACGTGGTTTGTACTCTGGAAATCAGGCAGATGTCAGTCACACACCCGCTATTGTTTCTAGAAGGTGCACGAGGTGGCTTCCAGAGGGTCTGTCAGGTATCATTGCTCCATTCTTCCATTCTTGGTGGATTTATTGACAGCAGTCCCTGGGCTTGGCCCTGTTCCCACAGACTCAGACATGTAGAAGCTGACCTGTGCCTTCCAAAATGTTAGACCCTAATTAGAGGAATAAGAGTACTGTGATGGCTAATTGTCTGGGTCAACTTGGCTGGGCCACAGAGCCCAGATACCTAGTCAAACATTCTGGATGTTTCTGTACAGATGTGTCTTGGATGAGATGAAGGTTTAAAAATAGTGGACTTGGAGTAAAGCAGATTGCCCTCCATAATGTGAGTCGACCCTGTCTAATCTACTGAAGGTCTTAATCAGAACGAAAAGTGATGTCCCCCTGAGCAAGAGGGAGAGCTGCGGCAGACTGCACTTGGACTAAAACTCTCTACTGGGCCCCCAGCCTGCTGGCCTACCCTGAAGCTTTTGGACTTGCCTTTCCACAATTGTGTGAACCAATTCCTTAAAATAAATGTCTTTCTGTCCCTCTCTCCTCTGTCTCACTCTGTAGATAGATAGGCAGATAGATAGCTGGATAGATGGACTCTGTTGGTCCTGTTTGTCTGGAGAACTCTGACTAATGTAATGACTGTGGGTTGTGTGGCCCTCCAGGCAGTATCTGACTTAGCCCAGGTGGAAAGAGATGCTGAGAGGAGGGAGGAAGTGGGGGCCTCGGGAGTCAGGGGGGCCTTGAGCAGAACCTGGAGAGCTGAGGAGGATTCTGAAGCAAGGTCAAGTCTGAGTAGGTGCAAGAAGGGGGAAGGGCCTTCTGGGAGGGTAACAGCAAGAGGAAAGCAGTGGCGTGAGACCCACGCAGGAGACACGATGGAGACACGGGGCTCCTGGCTCCAGGCCCCTTCTCCTCTGCAGCTGTCAGATGAACTGGACCTTGTTAGTGGAAGTATGTGCTTAATGTCTGACTCCATCTTAGGCTGGAAACTGGTGTTTTCTGAGCATGCGTATTCCCCATGCCTGCCTAGATCCTTCACGAGTCAGTGTTAAATAAATATTTATGGAGTGAAGGCATTCACTTCATCCTCATATTGAATTATAATCTATGGAAGAATGAATTCCCAACCTTGTTCCAAAAGGGGTCAAGAAATTGGCAGTGATGGTTAAGAGAATTACTTTGTCCCAATGGGGAGATAATTTTATTTCTTTCTTTACAAAAAATGTACTCGTGAACAACTCAGACAATGCAGACAAATAGAAAATAGAACTGTAGTCCCGCTGCCTGGAAATGAGATAGAAATTAAATAACATTAAATCACCCTTAACTGCCAAAATAATGCCATTTGCAGCAACATGGATGGTCCTAGAGGTTGTCATACTGAGTGAAGTAAGCCAGACAGAGAAAGACAAATATCATGTATCACTTACATGTGGAATCTAAAAAACGGTACAAATGAACTTATTTACAAAACAGAAATAGGGTCACAGATGGAGAAAACGAATTTACAGTTACCAAAAGGGGTGAAAGTGGGGGAGGGATAAATTGAGAGATTGGGATTGGCATATATGCACTAATATATAAAATAGATAACTAATAAGGACCTACTGTATAGCACAGGGAAGTCTACTCAATACTCTATAATGACCTATATGGGAAAAAAATCTAAAGAAGAGTGGATATATGTATAACTGATTCACATTGCTGTACAGCAGCAGCTAGCACAACATTGTAAATTAACTATACTTCAGTTAAAAACAAATAATTTGTTTGACCATGCAGCATGTGGGATCTTAGTTCCCTGACCAGGGATCAAACCCAAGTCCCCTGCGGTGAAAGAGTCTTAACTACTGAACTGCCAGGGAAGTCTCCTCTCTAACAAAAGTTTTTAAAAAATCACCATTCTTGTTATTATTGCCACATCGTCAGAATTTTCCTTGCTCTTGAACCAGGACTGTCATATTCATTGCGCATCTACTGCTGTTAGGAATTGAAAACAAAGGTAAAGACAGACACAGGGGTTCCCTGCCTTCTAGGAGGGTTGGGCAGATTAGAGAGCGTCTCACGGAATCTAAGCTCTTCCCAGCTTGGGTGTTCCTGGGCGGCCTCTTGGCTGCTGCACACAGTCTTTTGTTGTTGCTGCGCTTGAATACACATTTTCTTTTCCCCTTCCAAGGCTGTGGGGAACAGACCTCTCAGGGCATTTCTCTGGAGCCATTTCCATTTTATACAAAATGGGTGTTCAGTTTGAAGGACCCTTTTCATTTTTTTCCTTAGATCTCTCTGGAAACTCAGCCTCTTTAGTTTAATGTTTTTTGGGGGGAGGGTATCATTTTTGTGTTTAAAGGTCGAATTCTTCTACTGGGCAGCAACTATTCACCCTGACAGGCCAAGCTGGTTTAGTTTTTTATCACTCTTCACTCACCAAAAGATGCATTATCCTCAGTAAATAGAGGGGAATAATTAGCAGCATTTCCTTTGTTTTTGTTTGGATTTATTTCAGTGGTGTTCATTTTGGGTACATAAATAATAAATAAGATGCACCATTGTTTGAAAATGTGCTTTAAATTTTAAGCTCATGTATAAATGAAGCATTTCATCCAATGTCTTAATCTGTTATTTCTCGGCATTCTTTAGGGTTGTTCTTATAGGTGTAGGCTAGAGCTTAGCCCCCCTGTACCTAGGAAAGGGCTTCCCTTGTGGCTTAGCTGGTAAAGAATCTGCCCGTAATGCGGGAGACCTGGGTTCAATCCCTGGGGTGGGAAGATCCCCCAGAGAAGGGAAAGGCTACCCACTCCAATATTCTGGCCTGGAGAATTCCAGTCTATACAGCCCATGGGGTCACAAAAACTTGGACACAACTGAGCCACTTTCACCTAGGAAAAATCTGTTTTAGTTTTCCAAAATTTTTTTGTTTCCCAGATTAATTTTATTCATTTTACCCATCGAGCTATCCCATACTGTTTTTTGGCCAGAAGATACCAAGACCTACTTGGGAACTGGAGCAGGCAATTTTTACCTTCACAGTATCTATCTGCAACCTGCGCTCTCTGAAACAGGCCTGGTGGGCCCCTGGGAGTCCATACTGTGTTCCTTACCCACAGTGCTAGGCTGGTAAAGGTGCATTTGAAAGCTGGGAAAGGATTTCCCTGGCAGTCCAGTGGCCAAGACTCTGAGCTTCCAGCGCAGGGGGCACAGGTTCCATCCCTGGTCGGGGAACTAGGACCCCACATGCCATGTGGCGTGGCCAAAAAAATATCCCCTTAAAACAAAACAAAAAAACCCAAACCACTTTATAATGTAAAAAAATAACAAATTTTAAAATATTAAAAAAATAGAACACATATTTAAAAAAAGAAAGTTGGGAAAAGCATTTGCTAGTTATTAGCAGCTCATGGTCCCTGCCAACAGCAGGCAAGTCCCAGAGATAAGGGAGGCCAAGCTATGCTCAAGCTGGACTCCATCCCCAACCTCATGTGGGAGAGGAGGCCAGCAGTTAGGTTTCTTTCTTGTCCATATAAAAAGCAGAAGGAAGAAAAAAAAGCAGAACTAGGTTTTGTGATTAGAATTTTAAAATTTGTATTGTTTTCTCTGTAACTACCCAAGCAATTTATATAACTCTGTAAACGCTGGAAAGTACAGAAGCCTCAGAAGAAAATGAACATCTCAGGAAGGGTTGGGAACTTTTAAGGAGGCAGGATTAAGTTTGAGATGGGGAAGAACTTGCTCACAGTTAGGCGTGAGCTCCTGGTTCACTGACAATGTGGACAGGAAAGAGGACTGAACGAACAGCCCCTAAATGACTTGCCTGCTCTGATTTTTCGATGGGGCGGCCTGTCCTCAGCCTGCTGGGTTCTAGACAATGTGTCTCCTCTTCCTCACCGCTACCCACACAGAGCAAGAGAGGCCAAAGTGAATCAAGGCTCTGAGAACGGCATGGGCAGAAGAAGCTTAGTTCCCAGGAAATGCCACATCTGTTCATTCATTCACGATTCTTGAAATATGTATTGAGTAGTCATTATGGACCGTGCACCACGCCAAGCTCTGGGGATGTTCCATGAACAGCACAAATTCTAGACCAAGTTCCCACATGGGCAGGAAGGTTGTACAGATAGGAATTTAGTCACAATTGTTAACACGAAGAAGGAACAGCCATCCTAGCCCAGAAGTTAGGAAGGCATCTTTGAGGAAGTCACACATCAGCTGGTCCTTGCTGGGTGAGTAGGAGTTGGCAGGGCTGAGGACTGCGGAGGAGCCAGTCTACAGTATGTGTGAAGGTCTGTGTTAAGGAACCTTCAGGAAAGGAAACAAGGCCAGTGTGGTGGGTGTGTGGTGGCATGGGGCTCCGCTGTGAAGTGAGCTGGGCCTGATCTTGTAGGGCCATCAAGGACTCTCTAGGATGTGGGACCTACGGTAAGGACAATGGGAGCCATTTGCAGAATTTTAAGTGAGGAGTAATCCGATTTGTCAATGGCACCCCACTCCAGCACTCTTGCCTGGAAAATCCCATGGACGGAGAAGCCTGGTAGGCTGCAGTCCATGGGGTTGCTAGGAGTTGGACACGACTGAGCGACTTCCCTTTCACTTTTCACTTTCATGCATTGGAGAAGGAAATGGCAACCCACTCCAGTATCCTTGCCTGGAGGATCCCAGAGATGGTGGAGCCTGGTGGGCTGCCGTCTGTGGGGTCGCACAGAGTCGGACACGACTGAAGCGACTTAGCATAGCATTAGCATTTATTTACGTTTGGTTGTGGTAGGTCTTCACTGCTGTGCAGGGACTTTCTCTCGTTGCAGTGAGTCTCGACTTTCTGTAGTTGCGACTCTTCCTTGCAGTGCACAGGCTTCTCACTGCGGTGGTTTCTCTGATGGAGCGTGGGCTCTCAGCGTACAGGTCCGTAGTTGCAGCCTGTGGGCTCTAGAGCACAGGCTCAGTGGTTGTGACACTTGGGCTTAGTTTTTCTGAGGCAAGTAGAATCTTCCCAGACCAGGGATCAAACCCGAGTCTCCTGCTTTGGCAGCGGATTCCTAACCACTGGGCCACAAGGAAAGTCCCAGATTTGTGTTTTTAAGAAATCTTTCGGCTGCCATATGGAGAATATCTTGTAGGAGGGCAAGGTTGGAGGTCAGGGGACTAATTAGGAGGCCAATATGAGCACTTAAGTGAGAGATGGTGCTGCTGGGCCTAGAAGAGGGATAATAGTAATGAAAATTAGGTTTGATTGAATGTATAACTAAGTACCAGGCACCTGCATGATTTCATTCAAGCCTCACAAACGCCTGTGAAGTTAGGTGTCATTATTATTGTTGTTGCATTTTTAAAAGATATTTTTTGATATGGACCATTTTAAAAGTCTTGAATTTGTTACAAAATTGCTTCTGTTTTATGTTTTGGTTTTGGGCCCCAAGGCATGTGGGGTCTTAGCTCCCCGCCCAAGGATCAAACTCGCACTCCCTGCATTGGAAGGTGAAGTCTTAACCACTGGACTGCCAGGGAAGTCATTATTATTGTTGTTTTATAGAGAACACTGAGGCTCAGAGAGGTTAAGAAAGTTGCCCAAGGTCACACAGTTGGCGAATGGAGAGTCAAGAGTGGAACCTGGGCACTTTGAGTCAACATTTGACCTTACCCAAGGTCACAGAGTAGAAAGTGTCAGAGTCAGGATATAAGCCCAGGCAGGTCCATCTGGTCAAAGCTATGGTTTTTCCAGTAGTCATGTACAGATGTTATAGTTGGACCATAAAGAAGGCTAAGCACTGGAGAACTGATGTTTTCAAATTGTGGTGCTAAAGAAGACTCTTGAGAGTCCTTTGGACTGCAAAAAGATCAAGACAGTCAATCCTAAAGGAAATCAACCCTGAATATTCATTGGAAGGACTGATGCTGATGTTGAAGCTCCAATACTTTGACCACCTGATGCAAAGAGCTAACTCACTGGAAAAGACTGATGCTGGGAAAGATTGAAGGCAACAGAAGGGAGCAGCAGAGGATGAGATGGTGAGATAGTGTCACTGACTCAGTGGACACGAATTTGAGCAAGCTCCAGGAGATAATGAAGGACAGGGGAGCCTGGCATGCTGCAGTCCATGGGGTTGCAAAGAGTCAGACATGACTTAGTGACTGAGCAACAACAACAAGCTGGCTGTTAACCATATTAACAGGGGGCAGGCTCTTAACCATGGACCATGCAGCTTCCAGGAGCTTCTACCACATACTGGTCCTCCTACCCAGGGCCAGGCTTCAACAAAGCAACCCTCACTCCAAGTGAAAGCCCAGAAATAAAATTGGCCCTCAGACATTTAAAGTATAAAACTTGTGACTGGCATCTTTGGACCTAAGTTCATGTATGTAGAAATCGTGAATCTGCTATAAGCTGTTTTTTAGCATGGCCTGAGCTTCTGAAAGCGTTACTTTCCAGACATTATTTTCTGAATTGGTTGGGAGGCTTTTTGTAGAAGGAGGACAAGTTATCTGATGAGGAGTCCACAGGGAGACTTTTCTCAGGTTTCTGATGACATCATTCCATTATGTAGAGGTTGCCTTCTTGGTGTTGCAAAAAAGCTTTGCTTAATTTGGATGCCTATGGAATTATATTTGGAGCGATTGCTATTAAAGGAAACCAGCGGAAGGGCAGTTCCTCGTAAGCATGGATATCTCTGTATAAAGGAGACCACAGCTTTCCACAAAGCATATACAACCCCTTGTGATCTAGAACCTGAAGGAGGTGGATACTCCTGTGCTTAAGTGTTAGTCATTCAGTCATGGCCGACTCTTTGCAAACCCATGGACTGTAGCCCGCCAGGCTCTTCTGTCCATGGAATTCTCCCAGGCAAGAATACTGGAGTGGGTTGCCATTTCCTTCTCCAGGGGATCTTCTGGACCCAGGGATTGAACCCAGGTCTCCTGCATTGGCGGGAGGATTATTTACCATCTGAGCCCCCAGGGGGAAGGTCATGTGTTTAAACAATCCTTCAAAGGAAATGTCAGCCCCTGGAGCCACCCACAGAAGTCATTCCTATTTCAGAACCTTCCAGAACTTCCCACTGCTCTCAGGGAAGAACCCAAGAACTTCACCAAGGCTCCATACCTGTCACAGCTAAACTTGCCAGCTTCTCTCTACCTTCTAGCCCCACTACGGAGTCTCACCTCCCTCCCTTCTACCCCCCCCCTCAGATATCCTATACGGGTCCCTTCTTGCCAGAAATGTCCTTTTCCCTTTCCTTCATGTGGATCCTTTCCATCTCATCCTTCAAGATCCTGCAGAAGGGTCTTAGGAAACTTTCTCCACTTGACCCAAGTACTACTAATATAGCTTTATTATTTGTTGTTGTTATTTAGTTGCTCTGCTGCTGCTGCTGCTGCTAAGTCACTTCAGTCATGTCCGACTCTGTGTGACCCCATAGATGGCAGCCAACCAGGCTCCCCCATCCCTGGGATTCTCCAGGCAAGAACACTGGAGTGAGTTGCTATTTCCTTCTCCAATGCATGAAAGTGAAAAGTGAAAGTGTTAGTCACTCAGTCTTGTGACTCTTTGCAACCCCATGGACTGCAGCCTACCAGGCTTCTCCGTCCATGGGATTTTCCAGGCAAGAGTACTGGAGTCGGGTGCCATTGCCTTCTCCAATGCATTAAAGTGAAAAGTGAAAGTGAAATCGCTCAGTCATGTCCAATTCTTTTCGACCCCATGGACAGCAGCACACCAGGCTTCCCTGTCCTTCACCATCTCCTGGAGTTTTATTATACACAAATTATAATTATTTGGTTATGGGTGTCTTTCTCTTTAAACAGAGAGGCCAGGGATCAACTTATTAGTCTTCATTTTTCTTCCTTCTCATCTGTGGCCCTTCTGTCCAGCATAGCACCTGTTAAGCGATACTAGGCAGATTACCCTTCCCGAACTCTGACTCCACCCTCCTCCAACCTCACTTTAGCAAGACTGTCCTGACCACAGACTAATGTCTATGCTGAAGTGTCTATGTTTTGGACCATGTGAAACTTGACTTCCCTATGTGTCGGAGCTAGGAGTGGATCCCCAGAACACAATTCAATGGCTGGCATGTGACCTGCAATGACCTGAGGGAAAATGATGAACCAAGCCCTCAGGCTCTGCTTTTAGGAATGTGAAGTAAGAAACAGCATTGGCAGAAGACTGGGTGTGACTGAGTCACACGAAGGGGAGAGAACAAGAGTGAAGACTTAGTGGCTACCTAAGTGTCCAGAGCTTCCTTGGCTCCAGGCTACCCTCCAGCTCTTGTCTGATTTCTGAGCTCCAGTTTCGCATCGTGGTAGCCAGCCTCCAGGATGGCCCCATGACCATTCCCTTCTGGTACTCGCCTCTGTATAATCCCTTCTCACATTGAATAAAACTGACTTGTGGGGCCAGTAGGCTATCGCAAAAGACAGGGTGTGTGACTTCCAACATAGAACATAAAAGACGTTGCAGATTCTTCCCTGGTCTCTCAAATCAGTCCCTTTGGCAGAAGCCAGTCACCACACTGAAGACAGTCAAACATCCGTGTAGAGAGGCCCTCACGGAGAGGAGCTGACCAGCACCAACTTTTGTGTGAGTCAACAGGGAAGTGGATCTTCCTGCCCCAGTCAAACCTTCAGGTGACTGCAATCCAGGCTGACATCATTTTTTTTTTAATTGGAGGATAATTGCTTTACAATATTGTGTTGGTTTTTGCCATACATCAACATGAATCAGCCATAGGCATATCAGTTCAATCGCTGTCATGTCCGACTCTTTGCGACCCCATGAATCGCAGCACGCCAGGCCTCCCTGTCCATCACCAACTCCCGGAGTTCACTCAGACTCACGTCCATCAAGTCAGTGATGCCATCCAGCCATCTCATCCTCTGTCATCCCCTTCTCCTCCTGCCCCCAATCCCTCCCAGCATCAGAGTCTTTTCCAAAGAGTCAGCTCTTCACATGAGGTGGCCAAAGTACTGGAGTTTCAGCTTTAGCATCATTCCTTCCAAAGAAATCCCAGGGCTGATCTCCTTCAGAATGGACTGGTTGGATCTCCTTGCCGTCCAAGGGACTCTCAAGAGTCTTCTCCAACACCACAGTTCAAAAGCATCAATTCTTCGGCGCTCAGCCTTCTTCACAGTCCAACTCTCACATCCATACATGACCACAGGAAAAATGATAGCCTTGATTAGACGAACCTTTGTTGGCAAAGTAATGTCTCTGCTTTTGAATATGCTACCTAGGATGGTCATAACTTTTCTTCCAAGGAGTAAGCATCTTTTAATTTCATGGCTGCAGTCACCATCTGCAGTGATTTTGGAGCCCACAAAAATAAAGTGTGACACTGTTTCCACTGTTTCCCCATCTATTTCCCATGAAGTGATGGGACTAGATGCCATGATCTTCATTTTCTGAATGTTGAGCTTTAAGCCAACTTTTTCACTCTCCACTTTCACTTTCATCAAGAGGCTTTTTAGTTCCTCTTCACTTTCTGCCATAAGGGTGGTGTCATCTGCATATCTGAGGTTATTGATATTTCTCCCGGCAATCTTGATTCCAGCTTGTGCTTCTTCCAGCCCAGCGTTTCTCATGATGTACTCGGCATGTAAGTTAAATAAGCAGGGTGACAATATACAGCCTTGACGTACTCCTTTTCCTATTTGGAACCAGTCTGTTGTTCCATGTCCAGTTCTAGCTGTTGCTTCCTGACCTGCATACAAATTTCTCAAGAGGCAGATCAGGTGGTCTGGTATTCCCATCTCTTTCAGAATTTTCCACAGTTTATTGTGGCATATATATATATATAGGCATATATATATGTATATATGTCTCCTACCTCTTGAACCTCCCCTGGCTAACATCTTGACGGCATGAGCCCAGACCTCCAGCCAAGCTGCTCCCAAACTCTGACCCATAGGCACTAAGTGAGATAAGAAGTGTTTCCTGTTGTTTTAAGCCACAAAATTTGAGAGTAATATGTTACGCAGCAATTAGTCAGTTCAGTTCAGTCGCTCAGTTGTGTCCGACTCTTTGCGACCCCATGGACTGCAGCACGCCAGGACTCCCTGTCCATCACCAACTCCCAGAGCCTACTCAAACTCATGTTCATTGCATCGGTGATGCCATCCAACCATCTCATCTGTCATCCCCTTGTCATCTCATCTGTCATCCTCCCACCTTCAATCTTTCCCAGCATCAGGGTCTTTTCAAATGAATCAGCTCTTTGCATCAGTTGGCCAAAGTATTGGAGTTTCAGCTTCAGCATCAGTCCTTCCAAGGAATATTCAGGACTGATTTCCTTTAGGATGGACCGGTTGGATCTCCTTGCAGTCCAAGGGACTCTCAAAAATCTTCTCCAACACCACAATTTAAAAGCATCAATTCTTCGGCACTCAGCTTTCTTTATAGTCCAACTCTCACATCCATACATGACTACTGGAAAAACCATAGCTTTGACTAGACGGACCTTTGTTGGTAAAGTAATATCTCTGCTTTTGAATATGTTGTCTTGATTGGTCATAGCTTTTCTTCCAAGGAGCAAGTGTCTTTTAATTTCATGGCTGCAGTCATCATCTCCAGTGATTTTGGAGCCCCCCAAAATAAAGTCTAACACTGTTTCCACTGTTTCCCCATCTATTTCCCATGAAGTGATGGGACCAGATGCTATGATCTTTGTTTTCTGAATGTTGAGCTTTAAGCCAACTTTTTCACTCTCCTCTTTCACTTTCATCAAGAGGCTCTTTAGTTCTTCTTCACTTTCTGCCATAAGGGTGGTGTCATCTGCATATCTGAGGTTATTGATATTTCTCCCTGCAATCTTGATTCCAGCTGGTGTTTCATCCAGCCCAGCATTTCACATGATGTACTCTGCATATAAGTTAAATAAGCAGGGTGACAATATACAGCCTTGATGTACTCCTTTCCCAATTTGGAACCAGTCTGTTGTTCCATGTCCAGTTCTAACTGTTGCTTCCTGACCTGCATACAGATTTCTCAAGAGGCAGGTCAGGTGGTCTGGTATTCTCATCTCTTTAAGAATTTTCCACCGTTTGCGGTGATCCACAGAGGCAAAGGCTTTGCCATAGTCACTAAAGCAGAAATAGATTTTTTTTCTGGAACTCTCTTGCTTTTTCGGTAATCCAGCGGATATTGGCAATTTAATCTCTGGTTCCTCTGCCTTTTCTAAATCCAGCTTGAACATCTGGAAGTTCACAGTTCACGTATTGCTGAAGCCTGGCTTAGAGAATTTTGAGCATTACTTTACCAGCGTGTGAGATGAGTGCAATTGTGCGGTAGTTTGAGCCTTCTTTGGCATTTCTTTTCTTTGGGATTGAAATGAAAACTGACGTTTTCCAGTCGTGTGGCCACTGCTGTGTTTTCCAAATGTGCTGGCATATTGAGTGCAGCACTTTCACAGCATCATCTTTTAGGATTTGAAATGCAGCAATATGGCTATCTAATACAGTTTTTTGTTGATCTACAATAATAAATTCTTTACAATAAAAATTCCCTGTATTGGCTCGTGTGTAAATACTCACTCTTTACTCACTGCTCCCTTGTGTGGTTGGTAGGTTCTCATCCAGTTCTAGGGACAGCCTATGCCCTGGGATTAGCAATTGCTCCATTGGAACCATAGGGCTTCCCTGGTGGCTCCAATGGTAAAGAATCTGCCTATAATGCCGGAGACCCAGGTTCAATTACTGGGTTGAGACGATCCCCTGGAGAAGGGAATGGCTACCCAGTCCAGTATTCTTGCCTGTAAAATCCCATGGACAGAGGAGCCTGGTTCTCTAGGGCTACGGTCCATAAGGTCACAAAGAGTCAGATATGACTGCGCAACTGAGCATGCAATCCCAATAGATTAACTTTACATTGAAAACATTTGCATTAATACATGGATAAAGCATTTTTTGCAATTCTTTCACATACATTCAGGATCAATAGTGTTTGTTTACTGAACAAATATTTATTGACTTCCTACTATGTGTAAGGAGTTAGAAAACATACAGAAAGGAATCAGAAATTATTCT
The DNA here is from genome assembly GCF_055505025.1 of Bos grunniens. Classification (NCBI taxonomy): domain Eukaryota; kingdom Metazoa; phylum Chordata; class Mammalia; order Artiodactyla; family Bovidae; genus Bos; species Bos grunniens. The sequence goes on along the minus strand of NC_141190.1, from coordinate 39,492,855 downwards.
TGCCACCAAGGAATTTATAATCTAGTGGGAGCATTATAATATGTATATAGGGACTTCCCTGATGGTCCAGTGGCTAAGATTTTGCACTCCCAATGCAGGGGCCCAGGTTCAATCCCTGGTCAGGGAACTAGATCCCACATGCCCCAACTAAGAGTTTGCATGCTACAACTAAAGATCCCGCATGCCACACCTGAAACCCATACTGGCCAAATAAATAAATAAATAGATAATTTTAAAAACGTGTATATAAGTAACTAAAATACCATGTGGAAACTTCTAAAACCCTAACACTTGGAACTGAGCCCTGGCCTTCTCCTGAGTGTTGCACTAAAAGCTTTAAGTGGATAATCTTCTCTTCTTGGATGTGATATCTATAAGGCAGGGTGGGGTGGGTTGTCTTTAACTCTAAGACCTGTGACAGTACTTGGCACACAGTAAATATTTCTTTAGTGAATCTCACTGAGTCCTCACAGCCATATGGAAAAAGCAGAGTAGTAGAGTAGTTATTAGAGCCAGACATCCTGGAATGAGAAGTCAAATGGGCCTTAGGAAGCATCACTACAAACAAAGGTAGTGGAGGTGATGGAAATCCAGCTGAGCTACTTCAAATCCTAACAGATGATGCTGTGAAAGTGCTGCACTCAATATGCCAGCAAATTTGGAAAACGCAGCAGTGGTCACAGGACTGGAAAGGGTCAGTTTTCATTCCAATCCCAAAGAAAGGCAATGCCAAAGAATGTTCAAACTATCGCACAATTGGACTTATCTTACACGATAGCAAAGTAATGCTCAAAATTCTCCAAGTGAGGCTTCAACAGCACATGAACCAAGAACTTCCAGATGTTCAAACTGGATTTAGAAAAGGCAGAGAAACCAGAGATCAATTTTCCAACATTCGTTGAATCATTAAAAAAAGCAAGAGAATTTCAGAAAACATCTATTTCTGCTTTATTGACTACACCAAAGCCTTTGACTGTGTGGATCACAACAGACTGTGGAAAATTCTTGAAGAGAAGGGAATATCAGGCCATCTTTCCTGACTCCTTAGTAATCTGTATGCAGGTCAAGAAGGAACAGAACCAGACATGGAACAACAGACTGGTTCCAAATTGGGAAAAGAGTATATCAAGGCTGTACATTGTCACTCTACTTATTTAACTTATATGCAGAGTACAACATGTGAAATGCTGGGTTAGATGAAGCACAAGCTGGAATCAAGATTGCAAGGAGAAATACCAATAACCTCAGATATGCAGATGACACCACCCTTATGGCAGAAAGCAAAGAGGAACTAAAGAGCCTCTTGATGAAACTGAAAGAGAAGAGTGAAAAAGCTGACTTAAAACTCAACATTCAGAAAACTAAGATCATGGCATCTGGTCCCATCATTTCATGGGAAATAGATGGGGAAACAGTGGAAACAGTGTTAGACTTTATTTTGGGGGGCTCCAAAATCACTGGAGATGGTGACTGCAGCCATGAAATTAAAAGACACTTGCTCCTTGGAAGAAAAATTATGACCAACCTAGACAGCATATTAAAAAACAGAGACATTACTTTACCAACAAATGTCCGTCTAGTCAAAGCTATGGTTTTTCCAGTAGTCATGTATGGATGTGAGAGTTGGACCATAAAGAAAACTGAGCACTAAAGAATTGATGCTTTTGAACTGTGGTGTCGGAGAAGATTTTTGAGAGTCCCTTGGACTGCAAGGAGATCCAACCAGTCCATCCTAAAGGAAATCAGTCCTAAATATTCCTTGGAAGGACTGACACGGAAGCTGAAACTCCAATACTTTGGCTACCTGATGCGAAGAATTGATTCATTGGAGAAGACCCTGATGCTAGGAAAGATTGAAGGCAGGAGGAGAAGGGGATGACAGAGGATGAGATGGTTGGATGGCATCACCGACTCAATGAACATGAGTTTGAGCAAGCTCCAGGAGTTGGTGATGGACAGGGAGTCCTGGCGTGCTGCAGTCCATGGGGTCGCAGAGTCGGACACGACTGAACTGAACTGGGAGTAGTTTTTACATAGAATCAGTTTCCTGAATTTGGATCTGGGCTCCGTTACTTGCAGGGGAGTGATCTTGGAGACGTTACTGGCCCTCTCCATGACTCCATGACTCAGTTTCTTGACACAAAGAGTGAGGGTCATCAGGTTGTGCTAAGTCACTTCAGTCGTAGCTGACTCTTTGCAGTACTATGGGCTGTAACCTACCAGGCTCCTCTGTCCATGGGATTCTCCAAGCAATAATACAGGAGTGGTTGCCGAGCCCTCCTTCAGGGAATCTTCCCGACCCAGGGATGGAACCCATGTCTCTTAAGTCTCCTGCACTGGAAGGTAGGTTCTTTACCATTAGCAACACCTGGGAAGCCCGAGGATCATCACAGGCATCTAGTTATATTACCTAATCACGCTATCTCACAGAGTTATCCTGAGGCTCACAAGAGATAATTCGTGTAAAATACTTGGAACAGTGCCTGACACATAATAAGCGCTAAAATGTTAGCCCCTGTTAGAATCACTATGAGGATGCCCGTTTTACAAAGAAATGGAGGCTTAGAGATGTTAAGTAAGCATAGGTATATGTTTTTAACTGTATCACTCCAGTATTTTCCATAAAAGATGTTAAGGGATGGTAGACCAAGATTAATGTCACAATATTTTCTTGTAAAGTAAAAAGGTAAAAGAGAGTGAGGGGTTAAGACTCCAAGCTTCCACAGCAGGGGGCACAGGTTTGATCCCTAGTCCAGAAACTTAAGATCCCACATCCCATGCGGTTCAGACTGGGGGTTGGGGGTGGGGCTGAGAGTGAATTCTCATCTAAAGAGGAGATGATTAAGTTAATGGAGCAACTCTTCTGACAATCTGTTCTAAACGAAGGTCAACTGGATTCTGGCCACAAGTTACTTTTGCTATTATGACCTCCCTTCTCAGGCAGCTGGTTGTTTCAGAGAAGGCCCCTGGGGTTGGGGAGTGGGAGCCGAGGCTGCAGAAGCCATTTTTGCACAACTCACCAGGCAGTTCGCAGCACAGCTGAGAAACACCAGGGAGAGCAGAATTGCTAATCACGCTGTCTGCTGATGTAAACTCTATTTGGATCCGATAATGTTTTTAAATAACCTCAAACACAATTAGCACCCTGAGGAGGGGGGGCTGGTTAAATGACTAGAGAAATATCATTCAGATGGTTCATTAACTAATTACAGCACCCCACAAACAGTGTCTGGGAGGCAGGGGGCTGTGAGCTGAGTCACAGGGCTGAGTTAGGGACCACAGTTCAGCACTCTCTTCTGGCACCAGCATCAGGAGGTGGCTTTTTTTTTTTTTTTAATTTGGCTGTGCTGGGTCTTAGTTGCACGTGGGATCTTTAGCTGTGGCATTCGGGATCTATGCCTGCCTGGGCATTGATTCTCAGCCCCCGCACTGGAAGCGCAGAGTCCCAACTACTGGACTACCAGGGAATTCCCAGGAGACAGCATTCTTAACTGACAAAGAGGGACTCTTCCTTTCTTGCTAGCTATCTCCCTAGCATCAGTGGGAAGCTGGGAGGCGAAGCCTGGAAATACTTCCATGCCAGGGCTACAGGGCTTCAAAAGCTCTGTTCTTCTCCATGCTAACTCCCTGCACTCACAACCCAAGTCAGACTCTCAGAGAGCTTAGACAGGGCTGGCTGGTGTTGGGTCACTCTTTCGGTTAATGAATCTGTTGTCTCCTCTGTCTTGAGCACTGGGTAGAAGAATGTATCCTGGGGAAAAGAGGGCACCTGCTGTCCTACTGCAATCTTGCAGCCCGAAAAACTTGAATTCTCCCTGCATGGGACAGAGGTGGCCACACAGAGGCAGAGCTGGTTGTATTGCCACCATGGAGAGGTTAAAAAAATTATTCGAAATTGTAGAAAGTGTTTGCAAAGCACGTAGGAATGCCTGCAACTTAGGACAGGCCACTGTTTTTTCCCCCCTTTGACTGGGCTGGATATTTGTTGCCCCATGCAGAATCTTTAGGGCTTCCCCAGTGGCTCAGCAGTAAAGAAAATGCAGGAGACGCAGGAGATGTGGGTTCAATCCCTGGGTCAGGAAGATACTCCTGGCGAAGGAAATGGCCACCTATGCCAGTATTCTTGTCTGGAAAATTTCATGGATAGAGGAGTCTGGTGGGCTACAGCCCATGGGGTAGCAAAAAGTCAGACACATCTGAAGCAACTGAGGTGCAGGCATGCAAGATCTTTAGTTGCAGCATGTGGATTCTAGTCTTCTGACCAGGGATCGAACCCAGGACCCCTGCATTGGGAGTGAGGAGTGTTAACCACTAGACCACAAGGGAAGTCCCTGAGCAGGCCACTCTTTGAATCTTGGTTTTCTGAGCTGCAAGGGAGTTAGTATAATAATCTCCTTCAAAGAGTCATCGGATCAAATCATGTAAAGGATGCAGAGATTTTAGCATGGTGCTTGGCAAGAAGCCAGGACTGTGTCAGTTCTCCTTTTTGTCATTTAATCACACGCATGCTGTTACTCACATCCTTCAGAGGAGAGCAGATTCAGACCTCGGCTCCTTCCCCCAGGCACACTCCTCCAGCATTCAGTCAGCATTCAGACTCTCGATGTTTGGCCAGCCTTGTGATGGAGCTAAAGACTGACTACTCACAACTCTTTTTCTGAATTTTTTTAAAGAAATCAGTGTCAGTAGCACACTATTAGAATTGCAACCTCCTCCCCCAGCTTTGTTTTGAAAACAGCATTCTTTTAGAGGAATATAATTAAGCCTAGCTGGCTATATGACCCTATTTTTCTATTTTCCTCCAAAGAGGAGACCAGATATTTCTGGGGCCAAAGACAGGATTAACATTTCTTAGCCTAGTAAACACACCCATCTGGATGCAGCGTGGGGAGCATTAGCGCTCCAGCCGTTTCCTGTAATCAGCTTGAATGATCCAGGCCACAAGCTTGGAAATTGAATTCTAGAAGTGATTTTCCCATCGTGGAAGCTATTTCAATTACGGCTTCTGCAGATGAAACTCAGATAAGCCGCAAACACAAGCCTTGCACACTTATGTAATGTGTCTGCACAATGGGAACCTTGAGCCGCACAAGGAACAGGCCGCCCGGAGGCTCAGAGCACAGGTGCCGGCCAGGGCCACCTGCCTGCTCTGAGCGGCTGCGGCGAGCCAGGTGTCAGGTGAGACTCTGAGCAACCGTGGGTGACCCGAATCCGGGCCCCATCCTTAAAAGCTGGCAGTGCAAAGGAGAAGACGAGATTCACTGCAGGAAGTTGGCGGTTGACTCTGGTGCTGTGAAAGCAGTAGCTCAGCTTGGAGTTGAGGGTGTGACATCTGAACTGAATTCCCAAGGGAAGGGAGGCATTTCAGGCAGAGGGAAGAGCAAACCAGGACCCAGACTATGAAATGTGTGTGTGCCCGTGTCTCCATGTTGCCCCGTGTTCAAGTGGGAGTGGCAGGAGACTAGCTTTGCCCATCACCATCATTTTTAGCCTCAGAAAGTCCTTTAGGAACTGCCCCAGGAGCTTATCTCCAAGACACCAGACTTCTAGGGCATGAGATTCAGAGCTCCATGAGCCCTTCCAAGAAATACAGAGGCCACGCTGTTGCATTTCCAAGCTGGATCTCTAGAGGGCCTGATCGCTAGAGTGCTGGATCTCTAGCACGTGGGGCCTGAGTATTAGTATCAGAGTCCGTGGGTGCAACAGTAGCCAGTTCATGGAGGCTGAGGCACCAGAGCCCAGGTGGAAATTCTAGGATACAGCCGTCAGTCTGGGAAGGTCTCAGCTGTAGACGGCAGGAATAAGATTCAGGGCAGTTTCAGAGGTCACTAGGCAGGTGGCCCTTGGGCGATCTGGGAGCAGAGGCCACTTTGCCCAGCGATCCTCCAGTGAAGAAGACTCGAGAGCAGACAGAGGCTGGCTCATGAGGTGGGAGCCTTGCACTTGTTCACTTTTTGTGTCCTACACAATTTGGGTGAGGGATGCTTTGTAAGGGGATTCCCATGTAGCTCAGTGGTAAAGAATTCACCTACCAATGTAGGAGACTCAGGAGACTCGGGTTTGATCCCTGGATTGGGAAGATCCCCTGGAGAAGGGAATGGCGACTCATGCCAGTATTCTTGCCTGGAAAAGTCCATGGACAGAGGAGCCTGGCAGGTTATAGTCTATGGGGTTGCAAAAGTCAGACATCACTGAGCTACTGAGCCCATGTGCTAAGTAAGTCGTGCTGAACCTATGAAATTTGTGACACCCGGCTACCATCAGCTCATCATGGGAAGCCCACAGTAGGAGTTCAGGGGGAAGCAGATAGACCTGAGTTCAAGTCCTAATCTTGCAGTTTGCTGTGGGCCTTAAATTACAGAGTTTCACGAAGTGCAGGACTCCTAGTTGTTAAAATGCGGATTAGGGAGTCCACGGATTATTGTGAGTGTCAAATGAAGTATTAGTGGGAGATCTGGCATCATGGTGAGTATTGGACGGTATTGGGTTTTATCCAGGTGCCCCTGCATAAACGTGTGCAGCCAGTGGCTAATCTTGCATTATTTAGGGTACTGAGAGACAGTGTTACCCTTCAGTTTTGAGGCCTCCTTACTGTCACCCTCATGGCAGTGGGGTCGGCTCATCTATAATTACACGCTAAGGAAACAAGAGCAGGGCCTCCCACTGGCCTCTCCTCTTTCCTGCTTCCACTGAGACCCTTCTGATCACCTTCTCCACATAAGGCTGCCAGAAAAGAGTGCATGCAGCGAGAAGTGATGCAACTTGAAATTTCATTCACTGTCATAAGAGAACTTGCTGGGCTTGAACATTTTCACTGCCCTTCTCAGTTTCAAAATCCAAGAGGCAAAGATTTTATGAGAGAGATAATGTAGATTCAAAGTTAAAAAAAAGAAAAAAGAGTCTAGGACACTGAAACTGAGTCGCTTTTCTGCCCCCGGCCGCAGTTTCCTCGTCTGTAATCGAGAGACCATAGTAATAGCTTCCTCTTGGGGTTACTGTGGAGAGTAAATGAAAGTATTGAAAAACGCATGGTGCAGGGACTTCCCTGGTGGTCCAGTGGTTAAGATTTCAGCTTCCAGTGTAGGGGCTGCAGGTTCAATCCCTGGTCGGGGAGCTAAGATCCCATATGCCTCGTGGCCAAAAAACCAAAGCATAAAACAGAAGCAACACTATAAAAAATTCAATAAATATTATTAAAAATGGTCCACATAGAGAGGGGGTGGGGGAAATGCTTGGTGCAATGCCTGGCAGAGAGCAAGCACCTCACGTATGTTAATGGTAGTCATCATAGCCATTCTGCTCCCAGACATAGTGTAGGGTCTCTTTCCAGAAATACTCTGTGCTTACAAGAAAATGTATCTACGTACACATCCACCACAGATAGATGTTACACGTAATGCTCTGCAACTCGCTTGTGTTCACTTAATAAGCTTGGGCATGTTTCCACATTCAAGCATATTGATTTCCCACATTCTTTTTAAATAACTGGGCACTATTTCATTGAATAGGTACCATAATTTATATGACCCAAGGAGAGCATTTAAACTATAATGCTTGAATTATAGTTCAAGAGACACAAGAGACACGGGTTCGAACCCTGGGTCAGGAAGATTGCCTGGAACTTGGGGACTTCCCCGGAGGTCCAGAGGTTAAGACTCAGCGTTCTCAATGTAAGGCATGCCAGTTTGATCCCTAGTCAGAGAATTAAGATCCTACTAGCCAAAACTAAATTAATAAATAAAATAACCTCTATTGAAGCTCTCTGTAAAAAATGTTTTTAATTGAAAAAATTTTTAAATAAAATATATAATTACAAACTTGTCCAGAGCTTCTATATTTGAACATACATGAAAACAACCATTTGAATAATTCAAACATCCTCTACAACATTTACAAAATCTTATAGTTTTGAGCCACATTGTGTACCCAGAGTGGTGCAGAGAGACAAACTGGAACCTCAGGTCAAGAGTGCTATAGACTGGTCTGGACATGCCTAATGGGGCCGCTTAAAAACTGTGAAGTTGCTATATTTATTCCAGGTTAATTTGGAACAGAATCAAGATTAAAAGAAGTGTAATAGCTGTTTGTTTACACTTTTAACGACAATGTAAAAGGACCAGTGGTTTTAGTGTTATTTTTCCATTTGGCTTCCTGGCACCTCGAAATTCAATCAATGTCCTGCTGTTCAGAGGTATTTTGAAGTGTGCCAAGTCTTAATTGAAGTGGAAGTGCCTGAAACCAGAGTTAATACTGTGAGCAACAGGGAGTCGAATTTATGGAGGTAAACTGTTGCTAGCTCTGCATTTCAACTCCTTCTTGGCTCCTGGGGTCCATTTAAATTCTGAGAGTAGACTGGATGGTCGGAGCTGGGCTGAGCCAGAGCAGCAGCTCTGGTGATTCTGCTGAGCTTCGGGTTACCTTGGAGCATAAGAAAAGAGTCTGCTCCAGGGCCCAGGGCGGACCTCAACCTGACATGTGAAGCCTACTGAATGCACTGGGCGCTGCGCTGAGAGCTGGAGATGCAGTGGACCGAGGAGTGAGCCTTGCTCCCTGTCCTGTGAGACTCTAGTTGGCGTGTATGCTAAGTCGCTTCAGTTGTGTCCAACTCTGTGTGACCCTATGGACTGCAGACCGCCAGGCTTCTCTGTCCATGGGATTTTCCAGGCAAGAATACTGGAGCGGGTTGCCATTTCCTACTCCAGGGAATCTTCCTGACCCAGTGTTCGAACCCATGTCTCTTGTGTCTCTTGCATTGACAGGCAGATTTTTTCCACTATGCTACCTGGGAAGTCCTGGAACCACTATTGTACTGATTGATTCAAGGAAGAATCATCAATGAGTGCTAAAACCACTGGTAAAATAATGTTGGGGGAAAGGATATTTACATCCGCTCAAATGATCACATCATGAATTACTTAATAATTACAAACAGTAAGTAGTGTCTTTCCAAAGGAGAAATCTGGTGGACATCTTCACCAATTATCTTCTTCACATCTTCTTTAATATGGCCAGTAATGGGACAAATCAACACCAGGTAGCTTCTAATGGGATATATTGAGGACACAGCATCACCTACAAGGAATTCCTACCAAAAATATTTAACCTGAATATAAATTATGAGAAAATAATGAAATAAATCCAAATTGAGGGCCTGAACATTTTAAAAAGTGTCAATGTAATTAAAGATGAAATAGAATTGTGATAAATTAGTACTTGAAAGCAGAAGTGAATGGAAAAAGATTCAGCCTAGTTTAAATTACCCCTTAACTTAAAGGAGTAGAGATGGATGAGAGGAGAGGGAACATATGGATAGGGAAACCTGGGGGTGGGTAATGTACTAATTCTTAGGTGGGGTGGTAAGTATTCACTTTATTATCCTTGACACTGTCATATATATTACATTCTTTGGTATGTGTTACATATGACATCATGTTTTAAAATGGCATTTTGGTGATGACCTAGAGGGGTAGGATGAGGGGGTGGGAGGGAAGCTCTTAGAAAGGTGGGATATATGATTCCCAGGTGATTCATGCTGTTGTACAGCAGAAAATAACACAACACTGTAAAGTAATTACACTGCAATTTAAAAAAATTATTTTTAAAAAGTGGAGAAGCAGTAAAAAAATTTTCAACTTAAAAAAAAAAAGGCATTTTAGTTAGGGCAAGTCCAGAAGTCCCAAATTCTACCTTTGGCCTATCTTCTCTAGTGAAAGTGAAAGTGAAGTCGTTCATTTGTGTCCAACTCTTTGCAACCCCATGGACTGTAGCCTACTAGGCTCCTCTGTCCATGGAATTTTCCAGGCAAGAGTACTAGAGTGGGTTGCCATTTCCTTCTCCAGGGGATCTTCCCCACCCAGGGATCAAACATGGGTTTCCAGCATCGCAGGCAGATGCTTTACCATCTGAGCCACCAGGGAAGCCCTTCTCTAGCTAGACGTAGTTCCAAAACAGAAGGCAACTCAGGTAAGTGAGAGGCCAAGGAATCATTGGCTGTTTGCTCCAAACCCCATGGCAGAGAAAGGAGGTAAGGTGGGCTGCATGGGTACTGCCCATCTTGTCCATGTTGGTTGGCCCCTGAGGCCTGCTTACAGGTTCTGAAGTCTCGTATTTCTTACCCCAGAACTTAGATTTGAGTGTCAGACTTTGCAATCGTGATAAGGGGAAAAGTCAGCTTTCACACAGATCCATCATCAGGCAGAAATACAACCAGTGGCAAGAGCCAGGGAGCCAAGTGCAGAGCTGGTGCAGGTCTGGAGGAGAAAGGGGAAGGGAGGAGAGGTGGTTTGGTCATGTGCTTTTGGGGAGAGAGCAGGCCTGCCCTTTCCTACTCCTGCTATCGTTTCACAGAAAGGGGCAGAGGCAAGAGCCACACTCCACCCAAGGTCCCTTTAACTGAGTAACTGTCCACTGGCAGGTGTGGCCCATCTTGAGTTTCAGAGAAACTCCTCTTGACCTCGGTGGAATCAGGCGTAGGGCCAGAGGAGGACAGGAAGGACACTGAATTCCTTCTCTTGGAGGACAGTCCACTCCAAAGAGAGTGGACTTATAATATTTTATAAGTGAAATTGACAGAGTTCTGGAGGCTTCATAAATGTTACATGGCTTCCTTGCCCCTCTCCTCCAGGAGCTCAGTCCCCTCCGTCCAAGCCTTTCAGATGGTGAGTACTGTCACCCTTGCTCCCCACTGGGTCAGCTGGCGGGGACAGAGCTCCCTCTGCTGGCTCACACGCTGGAGACTTCCAGATGTTGAACAGAATCCTTCCTATGTGACATCAACTGCAAATAATTGTCATCATAACGACCTGTAACAACTTATTATCTAGTACAAGTATCTATTGCTATAGACAAATACTCTAATATAAAGTATAGCAAGGACTCTGGAATCAGTTCAGAACCCTTAACAGTGACCTATTTCTTAATTTCTGAGCCTCAGTTTTCTCATCTGTACAATGGGTATAATAATACTGGCTTAGGATCCAGTTAGCAAAACAGAAATTATATTAGTTGGTTTAACAAAGAGAAGTTGGGGGAACTTGGTACACGTGTTCGAGGACTAAAAAAGACAAAAATAGGTATTCTGAAGCTACAGATAATAACCACAAGCAGCAGCTACCATTCCTTTGGTGGAGAGAAGAGGTTGGGGTTATCAAAACTGCCTCAGTCATCTATTGCTACTCAACAAACTGCCTCAAAGCTCAGAGACTTCACATTGCCTGGGTTGGCTGGACAGTTCTTCTGCGGGTCTCACCCGGGCTCACTCATGCTGCAAGCTTTTGCTGGAAAGCAGGCTGAGACATGCTGAGGGGTTGGCCTGTCTCCCTCTGTCTGTTCATCCTCAAGGAAGCTAAATGGCGCTCCCTCAGGGAAGCCTGGTTTGCTATAGTCTACAGGGTCGCAGAGTCAGACACGACTGAGCAACTGAACAGCATACAGCAACAGTCCAAGAAAATGAGCCCCAAAGCACAAGTTCTGACCCATCCTCCTGTTAGCTGATATCCCACCGACCACAGCAAATCACTTGGCCTAGCTTGAGTTGTGGTGGAGGGGACTCCACGAGGGCACTGACCTCAAGATGTTATCAACCATCAAGGGTCACTGGTGTAACAATTGATCACAAGGACCTATGGAATCTCCAGCTACTGCTCAGGACCTTGGAGGAGGGCCCTCATGGATCTGGGGTATAGACAGCTTAAAAGTGGGTACTACCCAGCCATGCTGGGAATGTGGAAAGAAGTTGGAAATTGGAACCATCTGCTGTTCCCGGCAAACAAATAGGAAGAAGTCCCTTCTGCCTTCCACACTCCCCCTTGTGGCCCTTTTTTGGCCAGCTGTGAGAGAAGATCTGGAGCTTGCAGACTCCCAGCCCTGGCATGAATCTCAGAGCCAGGGAGGAAGGTGGGCACTGAAACAGTACCTCCCTTCCCTTGCAGGTGTGGTGAAGACGGGCACTGTCTGCACAGCCCAGACGATACGTTCAATTATGGGTAACTATTTTTAAGAAGATTTTTGGCCACAAGGCACGTGGGATCTTAGTTCCCCATTGTTGTTGTTCAGTCACTAAGTCGTGTTTGACTCTTTGTGACCCCATAGACTTCAGCACGCCAGGCTTCCCTGTCCTTCACCATCTCCTGCAGTTTGCTCAAACTCATGTCCATTGAGTCGGTGATACCATCCAACCATCTCATCCTCTGTGGCTACCTTCTCCTCCTGCCTTCAATCTTTCCCAGCATCAGGGTCTTTTCCAGTAAGTCAGTTCTTCACATCAGGTGGCCAAAATATTGGAGCTTCAGCATCATTCCTTCCAATGAATAGTCAGGGTTGATTTACTTTAGGATTGACTGGTTTGATCTTCTTGCTGTCCAAGGGACTCTCAAGAGTCTTCTCCAGCATCACAATTTGAAAGCATCTATTCTGACGCTCAGCCTTCTTTATGGTCCAACTCTCACATCCATACCAGGGATCAAACCCATACCCCCTGCATTGGAAGGTGAAGTCTTAACCACTGGACTGCCAGGGAAGTCCTGGAGATAACGATTTTTAATTCTTTTTTCATCTTTCTTGAGCACAATTGCTAAACTCTCACTGTACTAAACTACACTGTACTATAACTCTCACTGTACTAAGTACCACACAGTGAGATAAAATTTAGAGATAGCTGAGGTTTTTGTTTTATCACAGTATTGTGTTACTGCCCTGTGGCTGTTATCCATAAATGCCATGACATTTATCATCTCAAGTTTCCCAAGTGGCTCTAGTGGTAAAGAATCTGCCTGCCAGTGCAGAAGGTACAAGAGACATGGGTTCAATCCCTGAGTCAGGAAGATCCCCTAGAGAAGGGCATGCCAACCCACTCCAGTATTCTTGCCTGGAAAATTCCGTGGACAGAGGAGCCTGGTGGGCTACAGCCCACAGGGCCGTGGAGAGATGGACATGACTGAGCAAAACACAGGCTATTTATCATCTCAGGCCAGAGTGTGTCAGGAATTAGGACTGTTACAGCAGTTCACAGAGCATCTGAGTGGATTTTTCAAACATGTAAGACACTGGTCTTGAGAACTACACTTTTCAGTTGCAAGAGCTGGGTTTATTGAGAGAGGAAAGATTTCCTGAGGTCTCAGAGACCAAGAGCCTGGAGGACTCAGAATACAGAGCTCATACCAAAAGGTGCAGAGAGGAAAGGAAGCCATGAGGTCTGTGGAATAGTTTTTTTGTTTTGTTTTTTCCTGCTCCAAAGGAGATGGTAGTGACAAAGAGAGAAAGAATCAGAGGGGCTTAAATGGATCTGATATGTGGGGCTGCAGGAGAGGCCCTGTACTCTGGTCTTACCAGGAGTCATACGAGTTTACACAAATTGCCATGGGAATGTAAGGATAGATTTAGTTATTCTGTCTCAAAAAGCCAGGAACAGCCTCATATCTGCAGGACACAGACAACACTCAAACTGGGAAACTGAAATGAATCAGGGATCTATTTACGAAAGTGTGGGCAGGGTTTAGCAACAGCCACGAGGAGGAGTTGCTACAGTAGCCTAGTACTAATAATAACTGGGAGCTATCAACTACCACTTTTAGGTCTGACGGAGCAAGAAGGAGGACCAATTACTAGAACCTGGTGAGCTGTATGTTGAAGACTGCTGGTTATGTTTTAGGGGACGTGACCAGCTGAGGGTAGCAACCCAGTGGGTAGGAAGTTGTGGGAATAAATACTGTCTTTTCTTTCTTCTAACCTCCTAATACAAGGGTTGCTAGATTACATGGGAAATACCTATGCTAAAATATTGCTGAAATTCAAATTTAACTGGGTGTCTTGTATTTTATCTGGCAAGACTAGCCAGTACTCCCCATTGGCTGAACCAAGACAGAAGCCAGAGCCCAGGACAAGCTACTGATGCAATTATGGGGTCCCTTTGGGTTTTATTTTGTAGTCAATAGGGATAGTGGTAGATTTTCAGGAAAATGATAAATACTAAGTAATACTTTATTTAATATTCACAACAACACTACTTGTGAGAGTAGAGTGAATGTGTTAGTCACTCAGTATGTCCACTCTTTGCAACCCTATGGACTGCCTGCCAGGTTCTGTTGTCCATGGAATTCTCCAGGCAAGAAGACTGAAGTGGGTAGCCATTCCCTTCTCTAGGGGATCTTCCCAACCCAGGGATCGAACCAGGGTCTCCAGTATTGCAGGCAGATTCCTAACCATCTGAGACACCAAGAAAGCCCAGTGATAGCATAAAATGCACATTAATGAAAGAATGAATAAACTGCAATGGTCACAAAGTGGAATGTAACACAGCAGTGAAAATAAACTAAAGACACAAACAACAACATGGATTTTTTGTTGTTTTTAACCATCTCAGTTTATTGGTATTTGGATTTTTTTAATAAAAACATCTTAAATAAAAATAGCTAAACAAAAAATAAAGTATATTTAACTTATGTAGGGTACAATGGCACCCCACTCCAGTACTCTTGCCTGGAAAATCCCATGGACGGCAGAGCCTGGTGGGCTGCAGTCCATGGGGTCACTAAGAGTCGGACACGACTGAGCGACTTCACTTTCACTTTTCACTTTCATGCATTGGAGAAGGAAATGGCAACCCACTCCAGTATTCTTGCCTGGAGAATCCCAGGGATGGGAGAGCCTGATGGGCTGCCGTCTATGGGGTCGCACAGAGTTGGACACGACTGAAGCAACTTAGCAGCAGCAGCAGGCAGCAGAGTACATATCTTAAATTTAATGTACATATTATTTATTTTATATACATATTGTCTTATGTTGATATCCTAATCAACCCTGAATAATCATTGGAAGGGCTATTGCTGAAGCTGAAGCTCTAATACTTTGGCCACCAGTTGAGAAGAGCCAACTCATTGGAAAAGACCCTAAGACTGGGAAATAATTGAAGGCAAAAGGAGAAGAGGGCACCAGAGGATGAAATAGTTAGATGACATCACTGATTCAATGGACATGAATTTGAGCAAACTCTGGGAGACAGTGGAGGACAGAGAAGCCTGGCATGCTACAGTTCTTTGGGTCACAAACTGTCAGACAAAACTAAACAACTGAACAACAAAAACAATTTTTTAAATTGCATTTATTTATTAGTTTAGGCTGTGCTGGGTCTCTTGCATGGGCTGCTCTCCAGCTGCAGAGAGCGGGGGTTACTCTCTAGTTGTGGGGCATGGGCTTCTCACCGTGGTGGCTTCTCCGGTGGGGAGCACGGGTTCTAGGCTCTTGGGCTTCAGAAGCTGTGGCTTGTGGGCTCAGTAGTCGCCGCTCCTGGACTCTAGAGCACAGGCCCAGTAGTTGTGGCACACAGGTTTAGCTGTGGGATCTTCTCGGATCAGGATTGAACCCATTTCTTCTGCATTGGCAGATGGATTCCTAAGCACTGAGCCACAAAGGAAGCCCAACAACTATTTTTAACATAATTATTATATTCCAGATTCATTCTCAACCTCTATGTATCATTAAGTAGGAAGTTTTGTGTTACCATACAGTTTATTTTCAGTAGAATAATTTTCTTTACACGATTGCCTCGTGCACTTTTAGCATATTTTTATGATGGTATAATTATTATGTAGTCAGGTAACTATGACAATAGATGGGAAAACAGTGGAAATAGTGACAGATTTTATTTTTGGGGGGCTCCAAAATCACTGCAGATGGTGACTGCAGCCATGAAATTAAAAGATGCTTACTGCTTAGAAGAAAAGTTATGACCAACCTAGACATCATATTAAAAAGCAGAGACATTGTCAACAAAGGTCCATCTAGTCAAGGCTATGGTTTTTCCAGTGGTCATGTATGGATGTGAGAGTTGGACTATAGAGAAAGCTGAGCAGTGAAGAATTGATGCTTTTGAACTGTGGTGTTGGAGAAGACTCTTGAGAGTCCCTTGGACTACAAGGAGATCCAACCAGTCCATCCTAAAGGAGATCAGTCCTGAGTGTTCATTGGAAGGACTGATGCTGAAGCTGAAACTCCAGTACTTTGGCCACCTGACAAGAAGAGCTGACTAATTTGAAAAGACCCTGATGCTGGGAAAGACTGAAGGCAGGAGGAGAAGGGGACGACAGAGGATGAGATGGTTGGATGGCATCACCAACTCAATGGACACGAGTTTGGATAAACTCCGGGAGTTGGTGATGGACAGGGAGGCCTGGCATGGTGCAGTCCATGGTGTTGCAAAGAGTCAGACTGAACTGAACTATTCAAAATCAAGCTATAAAGCAGTTCTATTATAGCCCAAATCTCCACAGACTCTTCTATAGTCAACTCCTCGTCCAGCCCTCAACCTCTGGCAACCACTTACCTGTCTTCCATTCCTACAGTTTTGTCTTTTTCAGAATTTCATATAAATGGAGTCGCACAGCATGTAGACTTTGGAACCTGGCTTCTTTTGAATGAAAGAATAAAGCATAATGTATTTGAGATTCATTCCTCTTGTTGCATGCAAATTTCATTCCTTTTCATTGTTAAGTGGGATTCCATTGTATGAATAGTGTATCAGTTTATTCAGAAGTTTAAGGACATTTAGGATATATATCAATCAGGACTGATATGTGTCAATCTCCAGAAAAGTAGATCCAGTAGGATACATATATGTGTGTGGGTGTGTGTATACACATCTCTCTCGCTCTTGCTCAGTTGTATCTGACTCTTTGTGACTCCATGGACTGTAGCACACTAGGGTCCTCTGTCCATGGAATTCTCCAGGCAAGCATACTGGAATGGGTTGCCATTCTCTTCTCCAGGGCATCTTCCTGACCCAGGAATTGAACCCAGGTCTCCCACATCAGAGGCAGATTGATTACCATATGGGCCACCAGGGAAGCCTGTATATACACATATATATGTATATATATTTATACATATAATACATGCATATATACATCTATAGATGCATATATACATCTATACCTATCTATATCATCTGTATCAATATCTGCATCTGTGTCTATCAAGAAAAAGAATTCATTCTGAGGAATTAGTTCATATGAGTGTGAGACAAGTCCAAAAGCTGAAGGGTAGGCCAGCAGTCTGGTGACACAGGCAGGACTTCTATGCTACATTTTCAAGGCAGAATTTCTTCTTCTCTGGGAAATGTCAGTGATTGCTCTTTAGACCCTCAAATGATTTAATGAGGCCCACCCACATTATTGAAGATAACCTTCTTTACTAAGTAAACTGTAAATGTTAGTCACATGTACAAAAATATCCCCACAGCAGCATCTGGACTAATGTGTGACCAAACAACTGGGCACTGCTGTATAACCGAGTCGGCATAAAATTGTCACAAGATATGTCCAGTGTTTGGTGACTATGAATACAGCTCTATAAACATTCCTGACATGGGTTTTGTGAAATGAAATAAACTTTCATTTCACTTGAGTAAATAAATCAGAGTGGGATAGCTGGACCATATAGTAATTTTTATGTTTAATTTTATAGGTAACTGCCAGATTGTTTTCCAAAGTGGTTAGAGGTGAGAAATTAACGTAGAGTCTCTTAACTGATGATTGTGTTCAATTTAGGGTCCTGATCTAACAGACTTGAGATGGGGGAGTTGAAGGACTATAGGAAAGAGCATCACGTTAAGGACTCTGGAGAACCTAACAGACCCTGGTCCCCACTGTCACAAACCACAGACTTGAGGACCCTTTTCATCAGATCAGAGGTTGGTGACTTTTTGAAATTGTTTCTAAATGACTTTGCATGCAGCAGAGGCTGAGATTGCTATGGGCTGGTTTTTCAACGTGTCTATGTTCCTCATTTGTCTGATTTTAATTTAGATCAGCCTTTTGCTACATGTTTTAGTTGGTAGATTTTACAAAAAGTAAAGGCCTTTCATCATTTATAGCACCCTCTTAGGTCTGCTGCTAAGCTGCTAAGTCACTTCAGTCGTGTCCAACTCTGTGCGACCCCATAGACGGCAGCCCACCAGGCTCTACCATCCCTGGGATTCTCCAGGCAAGAACACTGGAGTGGGTTGCCATTTCCTTCTCCAATGCAGGAAAGTGAAAAGTGAAAGTGAAGTCGCTCAGTCGTATCCGACTCTTAGTGACCCCAGGGACTGCAGCCTACCAGGCTCCTCCATCCATGGGATTTTCCAGGCAAGAGTACTGGAGTGGGGTGCCATCCTCTTAGGTCTAAGGCTTAGCATTGGGGAGGGGAGGGTTAATTTTTCCATTGGTGCAACCATGTTGATGCTTTCTTTTCTTTGTAGATGAATTCTAATTTTTATCAGCTCTATCTATGTAGTTTTTAAAATATCAACATGTATAAGGCTTGTCAGGAAACCAGAAATTCTGGAACCTCTTCCATTTCCTCTTCCCAGAATCATCTGTTTTCAGTATTTACTCCCTATCTTTAAATAGCTTGACTGTATTTCCATTTCCCGGTTCCTCAATTTTAGGTATTATCTATTGACTTCAGCTATAAAAGATGAGAATTTATCTTTCACCCCTCATCTACCACACAAACACATATTTTGCTGTAATATAATTTTGGTTAAATCAATTTTCAGTGTCTTTATTATGACCATGTAAATGTTATGCACAGCTGAGCCAAACAATACAATTACTTCTCCTATCCAATATAAATTCCTTTTCATGGAGTTGGTAAGTGTCTTATTTTCTGCTTGGTTTTTCATGTACTTGTTTACATTATCTCCCAATTCTCCCTCAGTTGTTTGCTCTCCTTTCAGTAAAAGCGAACAAACTAGGTATTAATTACATTTCATCTTCTTGACAAAATGTCTCTCAGACTCTTTTTAAAAGATTGCGGTAAAACATATACAACAAAATTTACCATGGATACCATTTTTAAGTGTACAGTTCAGTGGCATTAAGCACATTCATTTTAGACAGCCATCAGCACCATCCATCGCTGCAACGTTTTCATCATCTCAAACTGAGACTCTGTGCCCATTAAACACCGGCATCCGCCCCAAACCCCCAGCCCTCACCCTTCTACCTACTCTCTGAATTTGACTATTCTAGGCCCCTCCTATAAGTGGAACCATACAATATTTGACCTTTGTGACTGGCTTATTTCACTTAGCAGGATACCTTCAAGGTTCATCCACGTTGTAGCATGTGTCGGAACCGCCTTCCTTTTGAAAGGTGAATAATAATTTCATTGCACGTATAGGCCACGTTTTGTTTATGCATCCATCCATCAGCGGGCATGTGTGTTGCCTCCACCTTTTGGCTGTCGTAATGCTGCTATGAACATGGGTGTATGGTTTCTCTCTGAGATCCTACTTTTAATTTCTCGGGGGTATATATTCAGAAGTGGAATTCTTGACTCATATGGTAATTCTGTTTTTAATTTTGAGGAACTGCCATACTGTTTTGCACCATTTTACATTCTCATTGACAGGGCCCAAGGGTCCCAATTTCTGCTCATCCCCGCCAACACTTGTTGTTTTATTTACTTTTTCTGGCATTTTCCATAGTATCCATCCAAATGGGTTTTGGGTAGGAGCCTTTCCTTTTGACTGATCTTTATCAATTTTTTAAGGTCATTTCTTTGATTTTCGTTATGTGTTAGTGTCCCCTCATATTCTCAGCCCTCCTTCCATACCCTCCCCGGGAGATACTTTCTCTCGCCTCAGACCTCAGTTACACCTACAGATTTTTTACTCCAGTAGCTAGTCTGGGTCCCTGAGCTCTAGACTTCCATATTCATTTGAATGCTGGGCAGCTTTAAATATATGTGCAATCATTGAAAGCAAAACCAAATGCACTTTCCCTAAAACCCGCTCTTCCTGTGTTTCTAACTCAGTGAAAGAATTCACCATCTGGGAAGATAGGCAAGCCATTAACATGGGAGTTAGCTTGTTTTTTTTTTCCCTTCTCCCACCTTACTGCCATCCTGTTATCTTGTATCCATAACTTTGTCTTTTTCATTGCTACTCCCTGCTGCTGCTGCTGCTGCTGCTAAATCACTTCAGTCGTGTCCGACTCTGTGCGACCCCATAGACAGCAGCCCACCAGGCTCCCTCGTCCCTGGGATTCTCCAGGCAAGAACACTGGAGTGGGTCGCCATTTCCTTCTCCAATGCATGAAAGTGAAAAGTGAAAGTGAAGTCGCTCAGTCGTGTCTGACTCTATGTGACCCCATGGACTGCAGCCTACCAGGCTCTTCCGTCCTTAGAATTTTCCAGGCAAGAGTACTGGAGTGGGGTGCCATTGCCTCGTGCCTAAATCTACTCAATTTGTAACTCCTTTTCTCTTACTTGTTGAAATTTAGCCCAGAAGCTCTCTCAGCCTGAAATCTTTCATCCCTGTGATAATCTAGACACCTGCTTGAGTTTTTCTGCTCCAGTATAGGCCTGATACTATTCCTCCACTTAAAACCTCGGAACACTTGTGGAAGAGAACCCTGGTGGCGCAGTGGCAAAGACACAAGAGACCCAATCCCTGGGTCAGAAAGATCTCCTGGAGTAAGAAATAGCAACCTACTCTATCTAAGCAACTCTATCTATCTAAGAATACTGATCCAGTATTCTTGCGTGGAAAATCCTATGGACAGAGGAGCCTGGTAGGCCTACAGTCCATGGGGTCGCAAAGAGTCAGACACTACTGAGCGACTTCACTTTCTTCTTTCTACCCGATCCAGTGTTCTTGCCTGGAGAATCCCAGGGACAGAGGACCTGGCAGCTTACAGTTCATGGGACTGCAAAGAGTCGGACACGATCGAGTGACTGAGCACAGAGGGACTGAGAATAGATGGATTCTTCTAGGGAAAAGCAGAAAGGAGAAGACTAACCCTATGATTCGAACTTCTCATGAAGATAATAATTTTATGCTGACAACAGGCATAGACCAGAGAGCCCGGAAACAAACCTGTGCATGTCAGAAACTTTGGCATAGGACTCTGGTAACCATGAAGGTACCTTACTCGAAACTCCCTCCAAGAGAACCTGGGGCTCAGAGCACAGTTAGTGGACAACCTCTAGATCTCACCCAGATTAGAAGACAGCAACTTTATAGCCACTGCAGCATTTGTGCAGAGACCACGCTCTCACCCAAGGCTGCTTTGAGCCAGTGGCTGAGACAGCAGGGGTACAGGAACAGAGCCATTTCTGTCTGACATGGGTCTCCACTAAAAGGCAAACTTTCCTCTGAGGGTCTCCAATGACCTCGTCAACGTTAGCTCCAAGTTGCACCAAGTTGGAGGCAATTCCTAGCCAAACCTCCTTGCCCACTTCCCTTTTCACAAGTGTCCAACAGGTATTGTGGGATTTTTGCCTATTCCTGTCCTATTTCACCCTTCATAAATTTTCCTTCAATGCATCTCTTGATCTTCTAAGGACCCAAATTACATGATGACACAAGGAGCATGTCAGATCAAATGGGAAACACTGTGTGGAACTGTTCAATGAATGGAATTTTAAAATAATGATTATAAATGTGGAAAAATATGAAATTGGATCTCTACCCTATATTTGTATAAAATTTAACTCCAGGTAGATTAATGACTTAAATTTCAAATATTAAGTTTAAAAACTTTTAGTAGACTCCATGGATGAGTATCTTTTGGAATCCGTGATTTAGAAGTTGAGGTAGGAAAATATTTCTTAAACAAGACACACACTCCAAACAGATTTGACCACTTTAAAATTAAGCACTTTGGGGACTTCCCTAGTGGTGTAAAGGTTAGGAATCTGTGCTTTCACTGCTGAGGGTGTGGGTTTAACCCTTGGTCCAGGAACTAGATCTCGGAAGCCACTAGGTACTGCCAAAAATAAATAAGTAATTAATTTAAAAAATTAAGCACTTTTGTTCATTAAAGGCATTTAAAGAGACAGCTTACAAACTGGGAGAAGATATTTGCAATATACATAACTGAGAAAGGATCAGCATCAAGAATTCCTTAAAATCAATGAAGAAAAGCATATATAACCTAATAGAGAAATGGACAAAAGATATAAACAGGCATTTTTCAGAAGAGGAAACACATATGGCTATGAAATATGAAGAGACACTCAATGTTATTGATTATTAAATGCAAATTAAGTCCACAGTGAGCTAACATCTTGACTGATAAGTGTAAAAAGTCTGACAAAGCAAGTGTTGAAGAAGTTATGGATCCACTCATAAAACCTCCTATATAATCCTAATGGGAGTGCAAATCTGTGTATCCACTTTGGAAAAAACATTTGACATTATCTTCTAAAATTGAATACTCACCACCCCATGACTCAACAAACCTACTTTTACATATAGACTCACACAAACCAAAGAAAGCTCTTGTAAATCTGTAACAGAAGAGTACAAAAATGTTCATAGCAGCATTGCTCACAGTAGCAAAAACCTAGAAGAAACCCAAATGTCCATTCATGAGAAATCAGACAAAATCTGATATGTTCACCAGCTGGCATCTTATACAAGAGTGAAAATGAATGAACTAAATACATAAAATATGGCTGAATCTTACAGTGTATAAAGTGTATGAATTTCATACAGTGTATGAATGTTACAGTGTATGAAAAAAGTTCAAAAAGATACAAAGACACCATTTCCCCCCTCCCACTTTGTAGTGGACTTTATTTCTGAGCAGTTTTGAGGTCCATCACTTCATGGGAAATAGATGGGGAAACAATGGAAACACTGTCAGACTTTATTTTTGGGGGCTCCAAAATCACTGCATATGGTGACTGCAGCCATGAAATTAAAAGACGCTTACTCCTTGGAAGGAAAGTTATGACCAACCTAGACAGCATATTCAAAAGCAGAGATATTACTTTGCCAGCAAATGTCCATCTAGTCAAGGCTATGGTTTTTCCGGTGGTCATGTATGGATGTGAGAGTTGGACTGTGAAGAAGGTTGAGCACCGAAGAATTGATGCTTTTGAACTGTGGTGTTGGAGAAGACTCTTGAGTCCCTTGGACTGCAGAGAGATCCAACCAGTCCATTCTGAAGGAGATCAGCCCTGGGATTTCTTTGGAAGGACTGATGCTAAAGCTGAAACTCTGATACTTTGGCCACCTCATGTGAAGAGTTGACTCATTGGAAAAGACTCTGATGCTGGGAGAGATTGGGGGCAGGAGGAGAAGGGGACAACAGAGGATGAGATGGCTGGATGGCATCACTGACTCGATGGACGTGTTTGAGTGAACTCCGGGAGTTGGTGATGGACAGGGAGGCCTGGTGTACTGTGATTCATGGGGTTGCAAAGAGTCGGACACGACTGAGCCACTGAACTGAACTGAACTGAAGGTTACAGAAAAATGGTGCAGAAAGTACAAAGTTCCGATGCTGTAAAGAGCAATATTGCATAGGAACCTGGAATGTCAGGTCCATGAATCAGGGAAATTGGAAGTGGTCAAACAAGAGATGGCAAGAGTGAACGTCGACATTCTAGGAATCAGTGAACTAAAATGGACTGGAATGGGTGAATTTAACTCAGATGACCATTATATTACTACTGCGGGCAGGAATCCCTCAAAAGAAGTGGAGTAGCCATCATGGTCAACAAAAGAGTTTGAAATGCAGTACTTGGATGCAATCTCAAAAACAACAGAATGATCTCTTTTCATTTCCAAGGCAAACCATTCAATATCACAGTAATCTAAGTCTATGCCCCAACCAGTAACGTTGAAGAAGCTGAAGTTGAACGGTTCTGTGAAGACCTACAAGACCTTTTAGAACTAACACCCAAAAAAGATGTCCTTTTCATTATAGGGGACTGGAATGCAAAAGTAGGAAGTCAAGAAACACCTCGAGTAACAGGCAAATTTGGCCTTGGAATACGGAATGAAGGAGGGCAAAGACTAATAGAGTTTTGCCAAGAAAATGCACTGGTCATAGCAAACACCCACTTCCAACAACACAAGAGAAGACTCTATACATGGACATCACCAGATGGTCAACACTGAAATCAGATTGATCATATTCTTCGCAGCCAAAGATGGAGAAGCTTTATACAGTCAACAAAAACAAGACCAGGAGCTGACTGTGGCTCAGATCATGAACTCCTTATTGCCAAATTCAGACTGAAATTGAAGAAAGTAGGGAAAACCACTACACCATTCAGGTATGACCTAAATCAAATCCCTTATGATTATACAGTGGAAGTGAGAAATAGATTTAAGGGACTAGATCTGATAGATAGAGTGCCTGATGAACTATGGACTGAGGTTCGTGACATTGTACAGGGGACAGGGATCAAGACCATCCCCATGGAAAAGAAATGCAAAAAAGCAAAATGGCTGTCTGGGGAGGCCTTACAAATAGCTGTGAAAAGAAGAGAAGTGAAAAGCAAAGGGGAAAAGGAAAGATATAAGCATCTGAATGCAGAGTTCCAAAGAATAGCAAGAAGAGATAAGAAAGCCTTCCTCAGCCATCAATGCAAAGAAATAGAGGAAAACAACAGAATGGGAAAGACTAGAGATCTCTTCAAGAAAATTAGAGATACCAAGGGAACATTTCATGCAAAGATGGGCTCAATAAAGGACAGAAATGGCATGGACCTAACAGAAGCAGAAGATACTAAGAAGAGGTGGCAAGAATACACAGAAGAACTGTACAAAAAAGATCTTCACAACCCAGATAATCACGATGGTGTGATCACTCACCTAGAGCCAGACATCCTGGATTGTGAAGTCAAGTGGGCCTTAGAAAGCATCACTACGAACAAAGCTAGTGGAGGTGATGGAATTCCAGTTGAGCTATTTCAAATCCTGAAAGATGATGCTGTTGTTAGGTAGGTAGAATAGGGAAAAGGAGTCCAAAATGGCGGTGGCTAAAAGACAAGGAAGGTCAAAGGAAGGTCCGAGGACCAGAGTAAAGACTTCAGGCAGAACAAACAGCACTCCTGGCAAAGCCCAATTTGCATAAGGCAGGCCCAGGTGGAGGAAAAAACATATAAAAGGAGGAGCCAAAGCGCTTTCTCTCCCATGTGTGCGCGCACACGCGCGCTCTCTCTCTCTCTCTCCCCTCCCCTCCTCCCCACGCACTCCTCCACTCTCTTCTCTTGAGTCTTGGATTCTCCTGCTATCTTCTAAATAAAATGGAGCTGTAACACTGATTTGCCTAAGAGCTGTAACACGGTTTGTCCAAGACCCGAGAGCTGTGATGCGCCGAGAGCTTTAATGTCCGTTGCTCCAAATCTTTGTTGCGATGAGACAAAGAACCGAGGAACATACACTCGCGTGACATCTATGGTGCCGTGACTCGGATATAACCTGGCTGAAACAACCTCTGCGTGGAAGAGGCCAAGCACAACAGGAGCCCAACTCAGCAAAGCTCCCGCACTAGAAGCGGAAGGCGAAGAAACCCAGCGCAGGGGAAGGCCCATCGTGCTGGAAACCGGGACAGCGAAAAATGAGCTCAGCAGAAAGCTCACACAGCCTAGTCTCAGATTCCAGAAGACCTCCAGTTCAGGTAAGAAAGAGGTCCTCGCTCCTATGACTGGAGGGACCTTTACAATCTCCCGTTTGTTTCCTCGAACCTCCCGCAAACAGGCGGGCGGCAGGGGCACAATTGAGGGACTCTGGAGAGGCTACTCCTCAGCATGTCCCAGAGGCGCAATCTGCTGAGCCCCAGTAGCTGTTACACAAGCCGGGGGAGGTTCTTCTGTCCTTTCTCTTCTCTGTGCCAAGGATCAGACCAATGAAACTGTGAGCACGGGTCAGATATTTAGTAAATTTTTCTGACGGGCTATGAAGGGGATTCCTTGGCATGTTTTTCCCACTGCTTTTTCCTCCTGTCCTTCAGCTCTCTCCCGGGACTCAAGCCCGGCCAAAACTAATGAAACTCAGGCTCTGATGTCTCATTGCAAAAATTCATTGAGAGACAAAGCATAAGAGGTAGATTTGTTAGGATCCAGAAAGAAGCCACCCTTCAGGGTGTGAACCATTGCCAAGGGCAAGGGCTGAGGCCATGGTATTAGGCTTGGCTAGGTTTTGTGAGGGGATGGAATTCATATGCTAATGAGTGAGAGGATCATCCCAGCCATTGGGGAACCACCCACTCCTCCCTCTTCTGACCTTGTGCCTTGGCGCTGTCTTGCCACCTCTGGGTGTGTCTGTTGGCTTATAGATTGGGGATTAAGGTTTACTTGAATTTGACTTGTCATCTTGGACCCAATTGATTTTAATTGGTTTACATTATACCCTTGTGCTATGCCATTCTTTCAAAGTTTGTGCTCTGCCCCCTTCCCTCCTGTTTCATGCTCTTTTCCTGAGCCCCATCCAGACCCACAAGGTTGCCTCTACAATCTTCTGGAGAGACAACCAGAAAATAGTTGGCCTTGGGAGGGAAATACTCTATAATATCCAACCCCCTAATCCTACCCAATACTGGTCACACTGGAGATGTTGGGGACGCCCAAACTCTAGTCCGGGGGGGTCCCAGGAGGTCATCACGCCTTGACCTGCCTAGGGATCGGTCTTCGAAAGGTTGTCACACCTCAGCCTGTTCGGGGATCCTCTAGTCCCAGGGGTCCCAGGAGGTCATCACGCCTCGACCTGCCCAGGGATTAGATCTCTAGGAGGCTGTCATGCCTCAGCCTGCCAGGGGATCTGCCTGTCTGGGGATCTGCACCCTGACCCGGGGACGCCTGGCTCTCAGGTTGCAACAGTTCTGGGTAGGATAAACTTCAGAAAGACTCACCCTTAAGGAAATCGAAAGAGGTCTTTTTCTTCCCCTGTCATGACTGTCTTTCAGATGGGAAATAACCAATCCACTTCCCGGCAGATGCCCTTGAATTGTATCCTTGATAACTGGAAGCTGTTCGACCCTCTAGGTCTAAGGAGAAGTCGTTTGAAATTCTTTTGTGCCACTGTGTGGCCACAGTATCCACTGGGGGACGAGGAACACTGGCCTGAGGATGGAACTTTAAATTACAATACCATCCTGCAACTAGAATTATTCTGCAAAAGACAAGGGAAATGGACAGAGATCCCCTATGTCCAAATTTTCTTCCGACTAAGAGATATGAAGGAACTCTGTCTTAAGTATGGGATTGTAGTATGCCCTAAAAGTGAGCCCACTAGGCAAATGGTGTTAGGCACAGGCAACCAAGAAAAGGAACCCCCTCGTGAAGGCTCACCTCCCACAGCTCCCAAGTTGCCTGGTGCTCCTTCCTCGTACCCAAATGTGCCCCCATATCCGTGAGCACCTCCTCCACAAAAGCCAGCTAGAGTATGTCCCTTGGTTGAAATTGGAGGAGAATTCGGACCAGCCCGGGTCCATAAGCCCTTCTCCCTCTTAGAACTAAGGCAGATCAAACAAGACCTGGGAAGCTATACAGATGACCCAGGCAAACATATAGATACATTCCAACATATTACCTTGGCCTTTGACTTGACGTGGAAAGACATCATGGTCATATTTAGTCAAACTTTATCTGATCCTGAACATACCAGGGTCTTAAAGGAAGCCCGGAGGTATGCAACAGGGCTCACATGTCCAGTGATAGATACCCAGTAGGGGAAACTGCAGTCCCCTCCTCTGATCCTAATTGGAATTATAATGACCCGGAGCACATCTGGGAAAGAGATCATTTTCTAATCTGTGTGAAGGCAGGACTGAAAGCAGCCCAACAAAAAGTAATTAGCTATGCCCGGGGCTCAGCAATAACTCAGGAGCCCAATGAGAACCCCATTGCCTTTCTGGAGAGGCTAAAAGAGGCACTCCAAAAGTTTACCAACCTGGACTTAGACTCTTACATGGGACGGGTGATTTTAAAGGACAAATTCCTGTTCCAATGTACATCAGATATCAGAATTAAGTTACAGCAGCTACAACAGCAGGACCCTGCTGCCTCTTTAGATGAGATGGTCCAGACAGCCACCAATACCTTTTATAACAGGGAACAGGAGAAGGAGGCCAAGGCCCAGAAGGAGAGAAAGAAAGAGACAAGGCATGCCCAGATGCTGGCTGCCCTCCAGAGAAGCCCTATGGCAAACCCCGTGTCCTTGAGGGACAAGGCACAAGACAGATGCCTGATCTGTAGACGGGGGGGCATTGGGCCAAAGAGTGTCCAAACCGTGACAAGTCTCCTAGAACGGCTTGCCACAAATGCCATCAACTGGGACATTGGGCGGCACTCTGTTCTCGGGACCCAAGAGCCTCAAGGTCAAGTGCCAAGCCTACCCTCAAGATGGTTCAAGAGGACTGAAGCGGCTCGCTCCAGCCAGCCCACCTGTCACAGATAACCATCACGGGGCTGGAGCCAAGGGTGCAACTGGATGTGGCAGGTAGGTCCGAGAATTTCTTGGTTAACACAGAGGCTACCTACTCTGTCTTGATCTCCTATTCCGGAGCCTTCTCCTCCCAAACCTGTACCATTTTGGGTGCTACAGGAAAAGCAACTACTAAAAGATTCACCCGAGCACTTCTTTGTTGCTGGGATGGACAAATATTTTCCCACCAGTTTCTGGTGGTCCCTGAGTGTCCTATCCCCTTATTGGGAAGAGATATACTCACTAAACTGGGGACCAGCCTTGTGATGGGTAGAGCCCATAGAGCCCGTAGAGCTCTACAGCTCCTGGTTACTACTGAAGAACCCGTTACACCTTCAATAGAGAGGGACCAAAAACTACGGGAAGACAAAATTAACCCCCAGGTGTGGGACCAGGGGATTCCTGGACGAGCCCACCAAGCTGAACTGGTCATCATTGTCCTCCGAGATCCCACTCGATTTCCTAATTGGAAACAATATCCTCTCAAAAGAGAGGCTCGGGAAGGACTACAGCCTTTAATAAATAAATTCCTTGCTTGTGGGCTATTGGTCCCCACCAGTTCGCCATGTAACACCCCAATCCTCTCAGTAAAGAAAAAAGATGGAACCTGGAGAATGGTTCAAGATCTCCGGATCACAAATGAAGCTGTAGTCCCCTTCCATCCCACAGTACCCAATCCCTATGTAACCTTGGGAGAAATCCCACTCAGTGCCAAGTGGTTTACAGTCTTGGATCTCAAAGATGCATTTTTTGCATACCACTGGCTAAAGAATCCCAATACCTTTTTTCCTTTGAGTGGGAGGCCCCAGGAGAAAAACACCAACAGATGACTTGGACAGTATTACCTCAGGAGTTCAGAGATAGCCCCCACCTGTTTGGACAGGCCCTTAGCGGGGATCTCCTAGATCTGGACCTGAGACCTAATGGGAAAATATTACAATACGTAGATGACCTACTAATCTGCTCTCCAGATGAGAAAAGTGCCCAAAAACATGCAATTCAGGTTCTAAACTTCTTGGCAGAAAGGGGATATAAAGTCTCCCGTGCTAAGTCACAGATGGTCGAGACAAAGGTCACTTACCTGGGAGTTCAGATTACACACGGGTCCAGGAGGCTGTCCTCTGATCAGGTACAAGGAATCCTCCAGTTGCCCTCCCCCACGACTCGAAAACAATTGAGAGCTTTCCTGGGGCTAACTGGTTATTGTAGAATCTGGATACCCAACTATGGTCTAACTGCCCAGCCCTTATATGAAAGCTTAAAGGGACGAGATGATTCAATCCCACTGATGTGGGGAACTCCTCAAAAGGAGGCAGAGGCTACACTAAAACAGGCCTTAACTCAGGCACCTGCCTTGAGGTTGCCAGACCCAGAAAAAGCACTCCAACTTTATGTCCATGAAAGAGAGGGAATAGCCTTGGGAGTGTTAACTCAAAGGTTGGGATCTGAGCCCCAGCCTGTAGCTTACTTATCCAAGAGGCTCGATCCAACTTTCCGAGGTTGGCCGCCCTGCCTTCGAAATCTTGCAGCTATTGCAATCATGATAGAAGATACTTTAAAACTCTCCTTTGGGGGCAAACTAACTATTTTTACCAGCCACCAAGTAAAACAACTCCTAAATGGGAGATGCCATTTATGGATGTCTGATCAAAGAATCCTCAGATATCAAGTAATGCTGATAGAAAATCCAGGCCTCACTACATCCCCTTGTGAGGTTCTTAACCCAGCCACCCTCCTCCCTACCCCCAAGGGCTCTCTCCCCTTTCACTCTTGTCTAGAAACCTTGGACCACTGGACAAAACCCCGAGAGGGATTGTCAGAAGATCCTCTGACCAATCCTGAGGAAATCTGGTACACCGATGGAAGCAGCTTTGTCTTGGATGGAAAAAGAAGAGCCGGGAATGCAGTAGTCTCCAATTTTGAGACCATAGAGGCTAAGCCTCTGCCACCAGGCACTTCAGCCCAATTAGCTGAGCTCATAGCCCTGACTCGAGCTTTAGAGCTGGGAAAAGGAAAAAGAATAGCCATTTACACTGACTCCAAGTATGCCTTTCTGGTGCTACATGCACATGCGGCTGTTTGGAAAGAAAGGGGCCACTTGACCACCCGAGGGTCCCCAATCAAATATGGTGATCAGATTCTTTGACTCTTGGAGGCAGTCCATCTGCCCACTGAGATTTCAGTCTCCCACTGTAAAGGACACCAAAAAGGGAACACGAAAGTGGCACGAGGTAACCAAGCAGCTGCTCAGGCAGCTAGGAGAGCAGCATTACAGAACCATGACCTAATAGGGATTGCCACCTTAGTTTCACAGACTAATTTGCCAGAAACTCCTTCATATACTGAAGGTGAGACTCTTAAAGCTAAGAGTGAGGGCTTTCAAGATCATATGGGGTGGTTCCAAAAGGAGGGACTCCTTTTTCTGCCTGGAAACCTCCAATGGAAGTTGGTTAACTCCTTACATGCCGCTACTCATTTAGGAGAAAAGGCCCTCCAAAGATTACTAGAAAGGTCCTTCAGAGGAACAGGCTTCCAAACAACTGTAAGACAGGTGGTCTCCTCTTGTCCCACTTGCCAATTAAACAACCCCCAAGGAGCTCGAACGGAGAAGGCAATGCCACCCCACTCCAGTACTCTTGCCTGGAAAATCCCATGGACGGAGGAGCCTGGTAGGCTGCAATCCATGGGGTCGCTAAGAGTCAGATACAACTGAGCGACTTCACTTTCACTTTTCACTTTGATGCATTGGAGAAGGAAATGGCAGCCCACTCCAGTGTTCTTGCCTGGAGAATCCCAGGGACGGGGGAGCCTGGTGGGCTGCCGTCTATGGGGTCGCACAGAGTCGGACACGACTGAAGTGACTTAGCATTAGCAAGGA
The DNA here is from genome assembly GCF_055505025.1 of Bos grunniens. NCBI lineage: Eukaryota > Metazoa > Chordata > Mammalia > Artiodactyla > Bovidae > Bos > Bos grunniens. Next base: position 39,461,773 of record NC_141190.1, on the reverse strand, counting down.
GCTCGAAGACCCCAGCTGGCCCAGTCCATCCAATGACGTGGGCCTACCCAGGAGAGGACTGGCAGATGGACTTCACCCAGATGCCAGTTTCTCAAGGGTACAAATACCTACTAGTTATGATAGATACATTCACAGGATGGATTGAAGGCTTTCCCACCCGGACTGAGAAGGCTGAGAATGTAATAAAAAAATTGCTCCATGAAATCATTCCAAGATCTGGTCTGCCCAGGTCATTACAAAGTGACAATGGGACATCATTTACTTCTAAGGTCACCCAAGGAGTCTCGAAAGCATTGGGCATTACTTATTATCTCCATTGTGCCTGGAGGCCTCAATCTTCAGGAAAGGTAGAAAGAGTCAATCAATTCTTAAAATCAGCATAAAAAAGATAACCCAGGAGACCTCCCTGGGATGGAAGGAGGCTTTACCAATAGCTCTCCTCCGCACCCGCATTGCCCCTAAGGAACAGGTTGGTCTTAGTCCTTATGAGATGCTATATGGGAAACCTTTTGTTTATGTCAATGGCCCCTTCCTAGATCCAGAGGTTCAGACCCTCCAGTCTTATACCATAGCCACTGGGCAATTCCAACAGGATATACGCTTGTGGGGTATGAACCAGGACCCAAAAGATTCTAAAGAGTCACCACTATATGCTCCAGGAACTCAAGTCCTAATTAAAGTCTGGAAAGATGAGTCCCCAAAGGCTCAACTCCAGCCCACATGGAAGGGCCCCTACCCTGTAATACTTTCTACCCCCACAGCAGTCAAGGTACCAGGACATGACTCCTGGATTCACTACTCATGAGTCAAGCCGTGGAAGAAAACAGAAGAGGACACTCGATACACCTGTGAGCCCCTGGGAGATCTCAGATACCTATTCAGAACTACCAATGAGTGCCATTCTAATGAACACACCCAAAATCTGGTTTCTGGGGATAAGATTTCTCAGGATAACTCTAAGGAGCCAACACAGCTTGACAGAGATTGTACTCCAAGACAGACAGGAGATAGATCTTCTGATCCCTGAACAAGGAGGGACTTGAGCTATCCTGGTGATGTGAATTTAAAATTGACCAATGTCCCTACTGGTCCTTGTTATGCTATATTGCCATGTACTGTCAATTGTCTAACGTATTTTGTCTCTGCCCAGGTCAACCAGCTACAACACGCAGTGCCAGTTCAACAAAGATATAAAACTACAGCTGACCACAGAAAACATCACACGCCCTTGGACACCGCTATAAGGACTCTGAGGCTTGAGACTAGCAAGAGGGGGAGGCCCAATACCCCTTGCCGTCCCAGTTCAGCAGGAAGTAGCCAGAAAGATCTTGACACCCCTATTCCCAAAGAATTGGGCCTCCCATCTCTTGAGGGGGGAATGTTAGGTAGGTAGAATAGGGAAAAGGAGTCCAAAATGGCGGTGGCTAAAAGACAAGGAAGGTCAAAGGAAGGTCCGAGGACCAGAGTGAAGACTTCAGGTAGAACAAACAGCACTCCCGGCTAAGCCCAATTTGCATAGGGCAGGCCGAGGTGGAGGAAAAAACATATAAAAGGAGGAGCCAAAGCGCTTTCTCTCGGACTCTATCTCCTGCGTGTGTGCTCGCACACTCTCGCTCTCTCTCTCTCCCCCTCCCTCCCCACGCACTCCTCCACTCTCTTCTCTTGAGTCTTGGATTCTCCTGCTATCTTCTAAATAAAATGGAGCTGTAACACTGATTTGCCTAAGAGCTGTAACACGGTTTGTCCAAGACCCGAGAGCTGTGATGCGCCGAGAGCTTTAATGTCCGTTGCTCCAAATCTTTGTTGTGACGAGACAAAGAACCAAGGAACATACACTCACGTGACACTGTGAAAGTGCTGCACTCATTATGCCAGCAAATTTGGAAAACTCAACAGTGGCCACAGGACTGGAAAAGGTCAGTTTTCACTCCAATCCCAAAGAAAGGCAATGCCAAAGAACGCTCAAACTACTGCACAATTGCACTCATCTCACACGCTAGTAAAGTAATGCTCAAAATTCTCCAAGCCAGGCTTTAGCAATACGTGAACCGTGAACTTCCAGATGTTCAAGCTGGTTTTAGGAAAGGCAGAGGAACCAGAGACCAAATTGCCAACATCTGCTGGATCATGGAAAAAGCAAGAGAGTTCCAGAAAAACATCTATTTCGACTATGTGGATCACAATGAACTGTGGAAAATTCTGAAAGAGATGGGAATACCAGACCACCTGACCTGCCTCTTGAGAAATTTGTATGCAGGTCAGGAAGCAACAGTTAGAACTAGACATGGAACAACAGACTGGTTCCAAACAGGAAAAGGAGTACGTCAAGGCTGTATATTGTCACCCTGCTTATTTAACTTACATGCAGAGTACATCATGAGAAACGCTGGGCTGGAAGAAGCACAAGCTGGAATCAAAATTGCCAGGAGAAATATCAATAACCTCAGATATGCAGATGACACCATCCTTATGGCAGAAAGTGAAGAGGAACTAAAAAGCCTCTTGATTAAAGTGAAAGTGGAGAGTGAAAACGTTGGCTTAAAGCTCAACATTCAGAAAATGAAGATCATGGCATCCAGTCCCATCACTTCATGGGAAATAGATGGGGAAACAGTGGAAACAGTGTCAGACTTTATTTTTGGGGGCTCCAAAATCACTGCAGATGGTGACTGCAGCCATGAAATTAAAAGACGCTTACTCCTTGGAAGGAAAGTTATGACCAACCTAGATAGCATATTCAAAAGCAGAGACATTATTTTGCCAACAAAGGTCCGTCTAGTCAGGGCTATGGTTTTTCCAGTGGTCATGTATGGATGTGAGAGTTGGACTGTGAAGAAGGCTGAGCGCCGAAGAATTGATGCTTTTGAACTGTGGTGTTGGAGAAGACTCTTGAGAGTCCCTTGGACTGCAAGGAGATCCAACCAGTCCATCCTAAAGGAGATCAGCCCTGGGATTTCTTTGGAAGGAATGATGCTAATGCTGAAACTCCAGTACTTTGGCCACCTCATGTGAAGAGTTGACTCATTGGAAAAGACTCTGATGCTGGGAGGGATTGGGGGCAGGAGGAGAAGGGGACGACAGAGGATGAGATGGCTGGATGGCATCACTGACTCGATGGACGTGAGTCTGAGTGAACTCCAGGAGTTGGTGACGGACAGGGAGGCCTGGCGTGCTGTGATTCATGGGGTCGCAAAGAGTCGGACACGACTGAGCGAATGAACTGAACTGAACTACCACACAGTTTCTCCTATTGTTACTACCTTGCATTTATGTGGTACATTTGTTGCAAACAATGGGCCAATGTTGACATATGATTACTCACTAACAGTTCATAGTTTACATTAGCATTCACTCTGTGTTGTACATTCTATGGGATCCATCATTACAATACCACACAGAATAATTTCACCACTGGGTAAAAATGACCTGTGCTCCACCTATTCATCCTCATCTCTTGCAACCATTCTTTTTTTTTTTTTTTTAAAACCAGTCCTGCCAATACCTTGGTTATAGTCCAGTGAAACTCAGTTCAGAACTGTAAGATAATACATTCCTGTCGTTTTAAGCCACTAACACTGTTAGAGGCACGGATCCATGATGAACTGCATTATGATAAATACAGTCCTGTACCCAGGTCCAGTTCAGAGAATAAATCCCTTGAATAGCTTTTTATGGACTAGAAGACAAAGCCCAAACTCCTCAGCCTGTGTCAATCCTTAACAACATGGTTCTATAAACCCCCTGCTCTTCTCATCGCCTTATCCGACTAGTGAACACTCGGATGGAGAGATCTTCGAAACTTGTAAAGCCATTTCCCCTGGGGCTTCCCTGGTGGCTCAGTGGTAAAGAATCCGCCTGCCAATACAGGAGACGCAGATTCGATCCCTGAGGAAATGGCAACCCCATTCCAGTATTCTTGCCTGGAACATCCCGTGCGCAGGGGATCCTGGCGGGCTACAGAGGTCGCAGAGTCGAACACGACTGAGCACAACTCCCAGAGCAATTTACATGCCGCCAACCCAGGCTCGAATACCTATTTGAGGGAAAACGCGCCCATAGGACGCGGCTGGCAGCTGGGAAAGTCGGAGGTGGGGCCCGGTGAGGGTAACTTGCAGCTCAGCGCGGGTCCAAAGTCCACTCTATCATCTTCGCCCGTCGCGCGGGGTAGCGGTTGATGACAGGAGGCCGGCCGCTTTGGTTAATACTGGGGGTCAGAAAGCCCCTGAGGGCTCGGACACCACGCGGAGTCAGAGCACTGACTTCAGCCGCAATTGAAGAAACCGCTCTCAAGCTGGATGGAGGCGGAGCGGCAGCTCCCGCAGAGCCAACAGAAGAGCTTTAAAATGCCAGGAGCAGTGCTAGGACAGCCCCCAGCGCGAGGCACTCTGGGACTTGTAGTCTACCTCCGAGACGGGGCTTTTCCCCCACCTCGTTTCCCCGCCTCTTACTGTAGCTTTTATTCTCCCCCCGCTCCCCTCCCAGCACACCGACTTCCTGGTCGCCGCACGCCTCACAGACGACTACACTACCCAGAAGTCTCTTCTCCGCGTCCCAGCGCCCCGCTGGTGCCGGCCGTCTCCTTTGAACTACAGTTCCCAGAAGTCCTCTGGAGAAGTGATTCCCTCTCTCATTTCTAGGACCACAATTCACAGACACATCACCTTCCCGGAGGTTCTCTCTCTCTTTTTTCTTTTGACTCGAGCTGGCTGGGTTTCGCCGACCGGCCGGCGCACAGCGACGACGTGGTTCGCCGTGACACCGCACCGGGTTCCCTCAGCGGCCCGTCTTCCTCCCCTCTTAGCGATCCCCCTTGCAGGTCGTCGCCGCCGGCCTGAGCAGTGACCTGGCGGGCCGCGCCTGCGCTCTGCCCCATTTCCTGCCTGGCTGGTGGCGGCGGCCATTTTGTCCATCCTCCTCCTCCTCCTGCTCCTCCTGGTTGGAGCGCAGTGTCCGGAGCGGGCTGGGGGGAGAAAGCCCGAGAGCAGGGTTCGGTGCCTTTTCCTCTGTCCCCAACCGGTGCCCGGAGCCCCCCTCCCCTTCCTCCCCACCCCCTCCCCTCCCCGGCCCTGCCCTCCCCCTTGTCCCGGGATCGCTCCGTCGCACCCACCATGATGGAAGACGACGGGCAGCCCCGGACTCTGTGAGTACCCGAGACGGAGGGGGTACCAGGCGCTGGGAGACCGCCTGGCACCGCGGGACGCTGTGGGAGGGGAGCAGGAGTGCGGGGCCGAAGCTGGGACTTCTCGGTGGATCCTTGGCCGCGGTGGCGCGGACGCGAAGTGCATTCCTCATCTGTCCCTTTTTTCCTTGGAAGGGAAGCCCTCCCTTCCCCCCCAAATACAGTCACTTCCTGGGGTCCGGGGCTCGCTTCGACCTTTCCCTCTAGCTCCCTTCTTTGCACCCCCTTCCTAAGCTGGGTTTCTGCACGGCAGAGCCTGTCAGGCCCGGGAGAGCTCCTGCTCTCCGTCTGCTTCGGGAGCCCTGGGCTGGGCCGGGAGCTGCGGGTCCCCCCTCAACCCCCGCCCGACCATGGGGGCCGGGCCTGGTGGGGGTGGGCCTGGGGGTGGGATCGCAGCCACCTCCCACTGTGGGTCGCGAGGAATCGGCACTCGCGCCCTCCACGTCCCCGGCTCCAGTCGCTGCCGGCTCTTCTCCCTAAGTTGAACTCCCGGAGGAAGCCGGACGCTCGCCTGCAACTCTAGCCCCTACTCTGCCCCACGTGCCCGCGCCCACGCTGTCAGAAACACTCGCCCAGCGCCCGCTACTTTGAGAGTGAGAAAGGGATGCCTCTTGCCGCCGGAGCATCTTTTCCCTTCTTGGATGATGAAGTTTACTTTGAGCGCTACCTACGCTAAACTGACAACCAGTTGTTAAAACTGCTTTTGCTCTCATTGGTGTTATTTCCTCCTAATCTGTTTTTTGGGTCGAGACCTTCAGAGTTGGATAAATAGGGGTGTGTGTGTTTTTTTTTAATCGGCTCTTCGATGTGTGTCTTTTGAGCGCTCTTTCTTCGATCTTGCTGTTGCTGTTTATCTGAAGCCCAGTGTAATGAATGAATTTCATCTTCGAATTGCTTTTTCGAGTTTCCTTGCCTTTCTACTGAAGTAATGACTCAGCGTTTGCATTCCTTTGCAAATAGTGTGGCACTCCTTTCTTTTTTTCCTGCCCTTTTTTTTTTTTGGAAGTGTGAGTAATTCCTAGTTACATGTTTAAGTTGGGTACCTTGGGTTTTCCTAACGTTTCGAAGCTCAGCACACCTGCCTCCGGTGCAGGGAGTCAGCCAGGTCGCTGCTTTGTTTTCTCTTCCCTCTCTGCCTGGTATTGATAGGATCATAGTCCACTTGGCTCTACTTGGGGACATTACTTTGGGGGGAATAGACGAAGGTGGATCGGTACTCAGAAGTTTGACCACTTTCTCTTCTGTACTCCTAGCAAGGAAAGTGTGTTCTGTCAAGAAGGTAGATATCTGTGTTCAATATTGGTACAAGTTTGGCTTCTTGTCTTGTTGGGAGGGGGGAGATTACACTTTTTTGTTCCTGTTTCTCTAATGTCTCCCTAAAGTATCCGCTATTCTTTCTGAGAATTTGAGGCCAGCTTAAGCACATCAAATGCTTGGATGAAAAGCCTGCTTAGGAGAAGTTTTCAGTGTGTGTTTTGTGCTGTCTTCCATTTCTGCTGTCTTTTCCCAGAAGAGAGAATTGGGACAAGCTTGAAATTTGTCCTCTTGACATCTGTTGAAGCCAAGACTTGGGATTTAGTTAGCAATGTGTTCTTGGAAGGAAGCATCTGGGAAGGCTGAATTTAGGCCTAGCAAGCATGTATTTAACAAAGAGAAAAGTTACATTGTATTTAAAACTCTGAAATGTCATCATTGCATCATAATAGCTTCTGAATAATTGGTAAATTCTCGAGGCACCTTTCACTTCCACTGTATCTGTTTCTTATGAAGAATTCCTGGTTTTTATCATGCGAAATAAAATGCTATTGCAGTAGCCTTAATTCATATAACTACTTTGCATCTGCCTTCTCTTCCATCTCTATCAGACCTTACTCCACAGACTAACTTGTCACTTAAGAATTCTTACCTCGACCTTCTCCAAACTCCTGTTCTTTCTCAGTATGTTTACAGCTGTCTAAAAATGTGACATATATACATATAAGTACTGAAGCATCTTGAGCCTGGTTGTGCCTGCATGTCAGATGTCAGCACATGTTCGCTCTTCTTCCTTTTTCCTGCTCCCACTCTTCTCCATGGGAAGGTTTGTTGTTTTTTTTTTTTAGACAAGGACTGCTACATCTTCCTAGGTCTTACCCCTGCCTGGAACGTAAGAGGTACTCAACTATTTTACAATGATTTTACTTCTTTTCACTAAATTTAATATTAAGTCCATTTTTTAAGAAATCCTGATTGATTTAAAATTATATATAGGCAGACATGGTCATACATGGTGTGGTCTGTTGATTTATATATATATATGTATTAAACCTCAAACGTACAATTTTGAGATAAAAGCAAATGTTTCACAATTACATTTTTGTCAGATTTTAATAAAAGTAATGCATATTTTACGTATTCTTAAAAGGTTCTTTTAGATACGAGTAACATGATGAAAAATTTGAAGGTGATTTTAGAGATTGATATCTAGTAGGGGTTTTGTTTATTTATGGAGATCCTTCTTTTATTTTACATTGTGATCTTTGGTTTGGGCTTTAAAGTGGTTGGTATGTTTTAAAACAATGTACTCTTAACAAAGTTTATCTTAAACTGTTTCCTTAAAATGCCTGTGTGTTACTAGTGAGGTTTTTTTCCTGCAGACACACACAAGCTAAGACATATGGTTCTATCATCAGAAAACAATATGGTGTTTATAGCCTAGGTAGGTCTTTAAATATTCATTACCTACAGTATTACTAATTTATTTGATGGTATTTAAAGTGATATAGAATTGCTTTGATGTTGAGCCTAAAGTTTGTCATATAGTTGCTTTGAAGGTCTGTTTTCTGATGTTCTTTGTTCTCATTTGACATTTGCGGGAGGTGGGGGGAGCTAATATATATTGGGTAATTTGGGATCTAAAAAAACAAATGAGAAAAATTATGTGTAAAACTGGTGTTGGAAGTGAACTGCCCAACACCTGCCTTGTAGGATTCACATTTCAGATTTGTGTTGTGGGTAACTTTGAGTGCAGTGATTTGATCCATGGTATTTCTGAATCTGTTATACAGCATTAAATAGTAATTGTGCTCTACTGTAGCTTCATTTTCTTCATCTATTCGATGTACCACAATGAATAGGAATTGTGGATCTGGGGTTATACATGGTGTGCAGAGCCATCTTGTAGGCTGTTTTCTTCCTTATAGAGACTCAGTCAAAAGGAGGAAATAAACCATTGATTTAGGGTATAATCTGACCATCCAAGGGCAATAGCAGAAGTAAATACTATTAAATCCTATTATAAAATTGATTACTCTACCAAGGGTTTGGCTTTATTGGGCCTGAAATTAAATTAAGCCTCTCATTCAATTTAATCATATTCTGTTTCTCTAAAATGTGTGTGTGTGTGTGTGTGTGTTGATATTCCTTATATAGTTGGTCAGTTCACTTATAAGTCCTGTACCTTTCTTCTGCCCTGCCTCCTTACTAAAATGAAATATTGATAAATTGATCAGTTCATTAGAGGCCCATTGAAGAATATTGTTGCAAAATCTTCTCTTACGTAAGAATTTGCAAGAACAAAACCAAAAATGTTACTTAGCCATAGCATCTTGTGTAAAATGCTGTTAATTTTGACCTTTGTAGGGCTAATCTTTTCAGAGTGAGAGCACAGTCAGCGATGGAAAGTGTGATTAGTCTTCTGAAAGGCATGGTGTTCTTAAAATTCTGCGCAGTTTGACATAGGAAGTAGTTTGGCAATGTGGACTTTTGCCTACTGTGAAACTGCCAAATTCTAGTCTCAAATTTGATTTTAACCCTGATGTTAGGGATAAAGACACCATTTTGCATTTTTAATGTGTTAATTCCTACAGTTCCTGTTCTTAGAAGACAAAATAGACCTAACGTATGCTTTTTCCCCACCTTGAGTTAAAAAATGTTTCAGAATTCCCTAAGTATTTTCTCTTTTAATTGTCGGGTACGAGCGTTTGAGCTATTTGTCTTATTCTGTTATTCTGTGTTCTTCAAATAGAAATTTTATATTTAAATCCTTGGAATGTTAGAATATGTTGACTGCCTCATAAACAAAGCAGAAAGAAAGTGTAGAAATGACGTATAATTTAGAAGGAAAAAGGGTAATATTTCAGTATACTACCAAGACGTGATATTTTTGCCAGATCAAGCCTTGAATATTTTTGTTAGTATTTATTTTGGGACAGAAACTTTATGATAATGTCACAGTACTTAAGCTGTATAGTATAGTGTTTTAAAAGTTACAAGATATTTTTGTATTAAGTTGTATGGAGGATGAAGGCAAATGTCAATGAATGAATTACAGAACTCTGAGTGAAGGAAAAGGCAGTCTTGAGATTTGGGTATAATTTAGGTGAAATTATGTGTTGATTTGTATCCTTTTTATCCTGTCAGATTTAGATGTCTTACATGTGGTTATGGAAGGCCATTTTTATATTAGCTTCTGGAGTTTGCTGCTTTACCACTGAACTTTTAGTGAAAATATTTGAAAAATAGGAAACTTTAAAACTGGACTTTTTCTATAAGTATTTCATGACATCCTAAAATTAACCTTTTGCTCTTTGTTGCTCGAAATGTAAATTAATATATCTAAATGTGCCTTTAGAAATTCTTCAGAATTTGTATTGATGAGAAATAGATGGACTTGAAATAAAGATCCTATGAAACAGGATGCCCATGCACCCTGGACTCCATTCAAGTAACATTGGAGTTTTTCCTGGAAAGATGTTTAAACACTCATACAAATTTAAAATTATTTAAATCATTTACAATTTGTTACATAAAAGCAATACTTTTTACTTTGTTACTAGTTAGCTTTGATAGGTGAAACTCCTGTTCTCTTAGAAATGAGCTGCTGCTGCTGCTGCTGCTAAGTCACTTCAGTTGTGTCTGACTCTGTGCGACCCCATAGACGGCAGCCCACCAGGCTCCTCTGTCCCTGGGATTCTCCAGGCAAGAACACTGGAGTGGGTTGCCATTTCCTTCTCCAGTGCTTCAGTTGTGTCCGACTCTGTGCGACCCTATGGACAGCAGCCCTGTCCATAGGATTCTGTAGGCAAGAATACTGGAGTGGGTTGCCATTAACTTCTCCACTTAGAAATGAGCTAACTGTTACTATTTTAGGTTAGATGAGTTTTAACACTTCAGAGACCAAGGTTATAGCTAGGTCTACCTTGTATAAAAAATTCCAAGGATTCAGACTCACAAACCCCTATGGGTTTAAAAGAAAAAAGAAAGGAGACAGGTGATTGTCTGGCTAGCTCAAAAGTCTGTAACCTTTCACTACTGCTGGGAGTGTGTCCTGCACAGCCTACTCATGGGTCTGCTCTTTAAATGTAACAAAAAAGGTAACATAGTGGACCTCAACCAGTTGGTCACTTGTTTAGTCTTCCATTCAAGTAACATTGGACTTAGGTTTCATTTTTAGGGTGTGTTAAAGTTATTAGGACCCATTACGATGAAATTCTTAGGTAAACAAGAAAATTGCTGTTCATTCTTAATCAGATTTTCTTCTTTTACACTTAACCTTACCTTTCTCAGTCTTGTTTTCCCTGTCAGAGTGTCCCAACTTAAACTCTGGCAACTGTAGATGCAAGGCTTATATTGGTCTCAATACATCGTTTCCAGATGTTATATATTACAGTTAGGAAAATAAAGCTTGTTTTCCTTTCCAGAAGAAACAGTGTTTAAATTTTACAAATATTGTTTGGTTTATGAGGATCATAACAGATGTGAGTTTTAGGAATTATACACTGAGTACCGGAAAGACTTAAAAAGTTTATTCAGCTAAATTGAGATAGGTCCATGATACAAGGTGGTCATCTTTGAGTAGCAGTGTTCTTTTCTTTTAAACTTAACCTGTATATTAAATTTCTTAAACAATATATATATATTCAACTTGTAATTTTAAAAAGACAAATTTTTAGATATGTTATAGTCAAAAGTATGCCTGAATTTGTCTTTAATTTTTTCTGAATTTCTAGAGAAATCTTTATATTTGCTTTGTTATGTACATAAAGATGTATTTTGTTGATTCTGATGCATTTTAGACGAGGAAATTTTGTTATTTTACTCTGCTCTCCTGAAACAAAATAATGAAGACATACCATCAATGACAGTCTTATTACCAAGACATAAAAAAATCCTTCAATCTCTTGTGTGTTTTGCTATAACTTTGATTCTGTTCTCTGTTCACGTAATTGCTTTGGTTGAGGGTCTGAGGTAAACTAACCTTATATCTGATACCCCTCTATGATTGGGTGTTTTAATGAGTCAATATTTATGGTACTGTGTGTGTTATACATTATTTTGAATTGTGTTTCACATCTAAACATTGTAGTTTTCTTGAGACTGGTTTAAATTATTATTTTTATTCTAACAGACAAGAAAATGATATATAGGCTTTGGGGTGCAAAATCACATTGATTTGCTCTTTATAAAGTCTTTTGAAGTGATACTTTAGTGCCCTAAGAAGTTATGCTTTCCTAGGTGAGAGTTAATCTTACACACAAAGAATCAGGCTTAATTGGAAAAATTTGATTGGAGAGAGGAAGTTGAAATGAAAGATGATGTGTAAATGATAATGCTTTAGAGTCAGAGCTGAAGGGAGATTGCTGATAGTTGTTTTTTTTCTCTTCCCATACAGATACGTAGGTAACCTCTCCAGAGATGTGACAGAAGTTCTTATTCTTCAGTTATTCAGTCAGATTGGACCCTGTAAAAGCTGTAAAATGATCACAGAGGTAAGAGCTTCCCCGATCCAGGTGCTGACAGTTAGCATAATGTTTAACATTTTGAGATACATGAGTTGATTTGTATCATTTTAAGCCTCAGGTTACTAGATGGAGAGATTAGTGTTTTTTGTGTTGACTTGTTTGCTTTGACTGACAAATTAGGTTTAGAAGTCGAGAGGACAAAGTGTCTGCCCTTATTTTCAAATAGTCCTTCATGATGCTGCTGTCTTCAGGTGGTTATAAAAAATTGTTAGAGCTTATCTCAAAATACTGAGAAACTAGGTGATATTTCATCTATTTACAGTAAGAGTGTTACACTTGAATTTCAGGGGGTGGTGTGTGCAGAACATTGGCTTATTATGACCATAGTGCCACACAGGCATCCTGAGCATTGTTAGTAAATGCTGCCTGAGCAGCTTGATGAAGGTAGGAGTCTGAATTGAATTGTTAATTTATTTTCCTTTTTTCCCCCTCAAAATATTACTTTTTATACTTTGCTAGTCAGTGACTTGTGTTTCAGTTTATTCTCTTCTTCTTTTTTATTTGTTAACACTTCTTTTTTTTTTGGACTATTCAGTTTGTGCCAGGTGCCATGGTAAGTGCTAGGGATACAGTGGTGAATAAAACAGTTCCTAGCCCTGTAGAATTTTCCAGTCTAATGAGGGAGACAGAGGCGTCAACAGGCACGAATGGTAATAGGATAACAAATGCTGGGGAAGCTGGCGGTTTCCAGTGCTCTAGGAGCATATGGGTCCACATAGTCTCCAGTCAGGGGAGGGTTCTTGGAGGATTCAGAAAGGGTAGTGGAAACTGGCTAGATAGGAATCTGAGGAAGAAGGGAATCCAGGTAGAAGAATGTTGATCCAGCCCGGTAGACAGAGAGTGGGAGTTCTTGTGAGATTGAGAGAAAAATAAAAACCATAACATGGTTAAGTTTGGAATGGGATTCGTCTTCTGAGATGCCAGGAGATAAGGCAGGAGCATTCATCAGGGGCCAGAGCTGTGTTGAGGAGCTTGTGTGATGTCCTCAGACGGGAGAAACTGTTAAAACCTCTAAAGCAAAGTGGCCTTTTGATCTCCTTTCCTACCTAACAGTAATTTTCTCTCTGTCTGGTATATTACCTCTTCTTTCCTTCCTGTCTGTGATTATTACTCATTCTCTCTTTTCATTCATCACACATTTCCTTTGTACTTGGCACCATTCAGAGCGCTGGGAACATACTGCAGAGCTAGACCAGCAGGGTGCCCAAGAGTTCACATATTAATGAGAGTATTGTCAACAACAGTAAACTGTCGTGGAAAACCGTGAACGGTGATTCTGGATAGGGATAAGAGCTTTGAAGAGATGAAACAGTTCCGTGATGATGAGTGGAGTGTTGGTGCCGTGTAGCCTGGGTGGTGAGGGGAGGCGTCCTGCTGCCGTTGGTATCTGTTTTGTGAATGTAATAATAAAGGTTCATAAGGAGATGGGAACGGAAGTTGTCTAATTGAATGTTGAGGCTTTTTGGTTATGGTCTGTGATCCAGAAATCTCTCTCGTCAGTTGACTCAGCCAAATTTTAAAGGATCAAATGAGTCTTTTTCAGACTGTGGATGTTGGGTATGGGACCAGCCTGGTAATGATTGCTGTCAGAAATCATCACCTCTTTGAGCTGAGATGGGAATAACAAGATGGTGCTGCCTACATTAAGACCTGGAGGCAGAGGGAACAGCCCATACAAAAGCCTTGAGTTGGTAGTTAGCTTGGGTGTTTGAGGAACCAAAGACCAGGGTGGCTGGAGCCTGCTGAATGATGGGAAATGAGTAGGCAGGCAGGGTTTGGAATCAGTAGGGCAGTACCGGCCATGACAGGGTGCTTGGATCTTATTGTGGTTGCACCCGGGGCTTTAGGTTGGGTGGTAAAGTATTCCTGTTTGATTTCGGGGGAGGGGCTGTGCTGGGTCTTCATTGCGGGGCTTGGATTTTCTCTAGTCTTATATGCATTTTAAAGGTGACTGGAAAATGACTGTTGTAGGGAGGATGGATTGTAGGGGGCAAGGGGCTGAAGGAGAAGGAAACTAGCTGTGTCTGTTTCACTAGTCAAGGTAAGAGATGCTGTGGGGGACTTGTTCTTTAGAGTGGTAGCCACAGAAGTAGAGGTAGATAAATTTGAGATGAATTTTGGACGCAGCGTCAATAGGACTGGATTGGCCATGGGACACAGGGAAATGAAGACATCAAGAAAACCCCCTAAGGTTCTTGTTTGTGGTTGTGTGGGTGGTAATGCTGTTTATTTGCTAAAATGAACATGACTGAAGGGGGCACAGGATGGATGGGGAGTGGTGAGAATCACGCTCTGTGTTGGCAGTGTTAAATTTAAGATGTGTTTTAGACATATATCAATAAATGGACATTATATATGGGCAGTTGGATAAATATTTTGGAACTCTGGGGAGACCAATGCTGATGATACTGGCTTGCAGTGATATTTGAAGCCATGGGACTGGATGAGATGTGGTTCGTAGAGCTAGAGATAGCGCTGAGAGAGGAGAGAGTAGGGGGGCCTAGGTGCGAGCCCTGGTGCGTCTCAGCACTTGCCGTTCAGCCGCTAAGTCATGTCTGACTCTTTGTGATCCTGTGAACTGTAGCTCGCCAGGCTTTCCCCAACACTTAGTGACAGTGATAGTTTGAGTTAAGAGGGAAAAATGCCTTCAGAAAGATTTCCAGTGAGGAAATAGGAAAACCAAGAGCATATGGTGAATCTAGAGGAGAATATTTAGAAGAGTAGGAGAGTTGTCAACTGTGTTGAATTCTGCTTGAAAGTCAAGATGAGGAAGAAAAGGGATCACAGAGATGGCAGAGAGGTCATTGGTGAGCTCAGCACAAAATTTCCTTGCCGTGGTTGGGTTAGAAACTGACTGGAGTGTGTTTAGGAAAGAATGGAATGTGAGAAAGTGGAAAGTCACTAGAAAGTGTTTTGAGAAACATTTGTTGGTTGTTGTTGTTGTTGTTTTTATTATTAACTTATATGCACAATCAGCCACTTGAGGGTAGAAGGGTTTGAAGTGAACTTTCATAATTTATCCATGTTGTACAACTCCTACACTTGAACTTGTAAATAGTTTTAAAGTCTCATATTTCTCTGCTTTGATATTTATGTCATCCAACAAAAATTGGTGACAACATCAAGGTAAGGACACAGTCAGTTTTAAATTTTTTTTCCCTTTGGGTGCACAGCATGTGGTATGTTAGGGATCTAACCTGTGCCCCTTGCCTTGGAAGCATGGGTCTTAATCACTGGACCACCAGGGAAGCCCCCAGAGCGTCCCTTGGTAGTGGTGTAAATGGAACGCTTTCAAAGGCCATGAACTCCACTGCCGAGTATTGGTTTCCTTTCATCAGTTTCATTTCAGTGTGTGAGAAATCTCTTTCTTGCCCTTATGATGTTCTACTTTAGATATTTTATCTTAGACTGTAGCTGCTTTCCCTGTATACATGTGTGTATGTGTGTGCTCAGATGCTGTGTTGTGTCTGGCTTTTTGCCACCCCATGGACTGTAGCCTGCCAGGCTCCTCTGTCCATGGGAGTCTCCAGGCAAGGTTACTGGAGTGGGTTGCCACGCCCTCCTCCAGGGGATCTTCCCAACCCAGGGATCAAACTTGAGTTTCTTAAGGTCTCTTCCATTGGCAGGCAGATTCTTTACCACTAGCGCCACCTGGGAAGCTCCACCTCCATATACTATAATAAGTGTACATTACCAATTCTAAGGCAAATGTTAAAATTTAATTTTAACATCTCTGACAGTGACAAAAAAAATCAATGGTGTCTTAAGTGAGATGAAATGCAGTGTGATACGAATATCTAAGTGTGTGTACACATGTATGTGCGTACATTGAATGGGATCTGACCTACTGCTAGTTAGAGAAATCTGCAGTCAGTATGCACAAGTAGACTAATTACCTGAAGCCTGTCACAGTTATACTCTACCATTGGCTTCCTGTACATTTTACTAGTTATCCACGTTTTCCTTTGAGACCATCAGGAAAAGAGGTAGGATAAAGAGGAAAGCTGACTAGCACAGACTTAGCATCTTACTTGAGATCCTTTCTTCAATGAATGTTACTGGTAAATGTCAACTCTTTCACAAAAGGAATTTGAATGTGTGCTTCTCTTTGGAGCCTTTACCCGTTTCCTTTCTCTGCCTCGCAAGTACAACAGAGTTCACGTTCACGTGGCTACAGTAGGGTTTTGTGTGAGAGCCCACAGTTTTCTTGTCAGTATTAACGATTACACTTTTTTTCCCTCAAGGAAATGCCTTCTGGTTGCTTCACCACTATTGTTTTAGACGTCTTATTTTGGATTTTTCTTCTAAAACTTTCCTGGAATGAAAAACAGTGGTTGTTGAAAAGAGCTTTATTTTATCTGGTATTTTTAATCCCTTGTAAGTGCAACTGGAATTGCCATATTTTAAATATTATTTTTAGTGTATTTTACATTGAACAGTGACGAATATTTTTAGCCTACATAAAACATATTTGTACAATTGTATAGCTGTTCATTGTAGGTTGCTGTCTTACAAAAATTGATTTCCATTTTGGTTCATAAGTGATATAGTTGCTATAATTTAGGTACTTTCTTTTATATTGTTGTGTTTTTTTGTTATTGTTGATAATTTTATATTGTTGTTTATTTAATATTTATTGGTGTTGTATTAGACACTCTTATATTGGCATTTTCTGATGTAAAATCATAGCTTTGCCTTGGAATATTTTATTCAGACACATTTTCAGAAAACCTTTTCGTAATCACTAGTACATTTTTCTGGTCTTTGGAAGGCCAAATTCAAAGTGTATAGAATCTCCAATGCTTTCAAAGCTTTTGAAAGGGATTTCATTTCAACACTTGATTATAAATCTGAAATTTTTCAGTTTCCATTCTTATTCCTTCCTTATCCAGAGAAATATATCATCTTGTTTCATCATGTATAGTACTAATCCTAGTTTCGATCAGGAGTAAAGTTTGTAAAGTTGGTTCATTTCTGTATTTTTTTATAGTCATGGGATACAGTTTATGAAGGATTATGATGCTTAAATAGAGTTCATCCCTTTGAAAATAATGTTGGGAGAGGAGAGCAGTGGTAAGGCGTGGTCCTCATCTTTCAGATCTGAGCTTGTTTTGTTTAGTATAAACTTCTGTTTTATATTTAACATTTCACCAGAATCCTATATTTTTATTTAATACTGATAGTCATGATTCTCTACTGCTTTGTAGTTCTGCTTGAGTACAACAATATTCTGAGGTACAAAGCCAAGTATAGGTGTAAATCTTATAAAGTGTTCGGCTTTGTAAAGTGTTAGGCTTTCATAAGCTTATACAGTCTCACCTCGTACATTCCTAGCTATCAGTAATGTTTTTTCCTGGATTTTCTTCTCAGCAACCCGACAGCAGAAGGGTCAACTCTTCTGTTGGGTTTTCTGTTTTGCAGCATACAAGCAATGACCCATATTGCTTTGTGGAATTTTATGAGCACAGAGATGCAGCTGCTGCGTTAGCTGCTATGAATGGGAGAAAAATTTTGGGAAAGGTAAGATCATAAATGATGGCACCTTATGAGTATATCTATCTGCATGTCAGATTAGTTTGTGTTCTTTCTTAGCAAGTTTTTAAACAAATACTCAGCTCTGCCAAGTGATGGTTTTGTTTTCTTCAGCTTAGTGCTTTTACCAAAATTCATTCTGCTTGATAAATGATTTAATAAGTGGTAAGTGGTATGAATCATAATGACATGCCTAATAATTTTATGAAATATAATCTTTATTTTTAGGAGGTCAAAGTAAACTGGGCAACAACACCAAGTAGCCAGAAAAAAGATACTTCCAGTAAGTACTCCTGCTGCATTTTACGGAAGAGTTCTGAAATTACCCTGGCAGCATTACCAGCTCACACAGGGCTTTGTCTTCCTTTTAGCGTTGCCTAAAAAAAGGTTTAGTCCCTGACTTCTTAAATATTTGATTACTAAATGCTTTGATTTCAGATCATTTCCACGTGTTTGTTGGAGATTTGAGTCCAGAAATCACAACAGAAGATATCAAATCAGCATTTGCCCCCTTTGGTAAAATATCGTAAGTATCATAATCAATACTATATTCAATAGCAATAGGCAAAAGTGTATATGATGAACTTGTATCAGAGTTAAGAGTTTCTTTCCCTAGTTAGTGTGATTTTTTTTGTTTGTTGTTTGTTTGGTTTTTTTGATTAGTAGATGTTGTTGAAAATGTTAATGTCATTTCAATGTTTTGGGGTCTTGTTTTCATCTAATCCTGTGTATAACATGTGAAAAAATTTTAAGTGATTCTATTTGTTATCTTTAAAGCAGATGTTTGGGTGGTAATGCCTATTATAAAGTCTAGCTTTTGTCAAATGTTTTCAAAATTTGGTTGTTAAAGATACCGGTTAACCAAAATTAAATGTGATTTGCGTTGTGTATTAAACTTTTATAGAAGGAATTTATAAGTGGGGAAAAGTAGGGAAATCCTTGGGTATATTGTGAAATTAGAAATGTATATGTTGTTATAATGATAAGTGTGTTTTGATATTTTAGCTGAAAAGTAACACTATTACAGTATGAAAATGTTTCAATGTCTGAGCCATAAATGTGGGATTAATTAGTAGATTATGGTGTTTGATTCTGCTAGTTAGGGCCAAATTGTGGTTTATTTATTTTTTTTAAACAAAGTTTATGCTCAGATTTTACTGTATTGTTACTTGATCTAATATATTGGAAAATTAAAAGTGGTTACAAGTTCTGTAAAATGTTTATCACAATTTATCTAGTTAAAATCACATTATTTTATGTATTTATTTCCTGTAGATTTAAGTTAAATGTTTTAGTACTTTACAAAAATATGTTTCACCTAAGAACAACAATATTTCTCTCTATAGTTTGTTGTTCTGTAGATTTTATTTGATAGATGTAATTCTTAATTTTCTATTTTGATATTTGCTTTGCTTTTTAATCTCTAATAAATGTGGTAAGTAGTACTGTTTTAAAAATCAGTGTAAAAAATAATACAGGTTGCTGTTTTTCAATCTTTATTTATACCTGAGACCTGCAGTTTTTCTAAAGTCCAAGTCACAATTAAAAGTAATAGCATTCTGGTTATTTTGCAGAATTGCTCATAAGAATGGACAGGATCTTGAAGGCTAACTGCAAGGAACTGTGCACACTGGAACTCAGTTGTAGATTTTTTTCTCATTTCTATTTATTATTATTATACATTATTTATATATACATATTTTAGTATTTACATTTTAACATTCTATATTCAGTGGAGTTCTATATTTCCAATCATTTTAACTTACTCACTAAAATTTCTGTGTAAATCTGTTGTTTTCGTACTGGTGTGCTTAGCATTGTTGTTAGTTTTTTATTCTCCTTTCTTAAATTTCTGAAAATGTCAATTTTTCAAAATTTACAGCTGCCCAAACTCCAAAATGATGGTAGAGAATTGACCAAGAAAAATAAAGAAATCTGTTAACAGGCCATGTATGCCTTTTTAATTCCTATTTTTTCCTCTTTTTCAATTTTTTAATATTTCATATATTTTGTATCACTAGGCAGAAAACATTTAACTATTTAGAGTTTGCATGGTAAAGTAGTTAGCATTGTTACAGTAATTTATAGAACCAGTAAACCTTAGCGGACACTAGCCGATAGAATATTAGCAAAGGAAACTATTGTTCCTATTAATCTTCAGATTTGAGCATTTAGTTTAGAAAGCACAGGCTATTTGATTAGGTTGCATGTTTATTACATGTTTTTGTCCTACTGCTTTTTTCTAACAGGTAAAGAAGCGTTAGGGAGAGTTCAGGAATGGCTGTAGTTAATTAGGGCTAACTGAAATTTTATTTAAAAAAATGCTCACAATACAGTGTGTGTGGTTCCTTTTAGTTTTTATTTTGAGGATGACTCTCACTTCCCTCATTTAGCTGTGCTTCTTTTCACAGGGATGCCCGAGTAGTTAAAGACATGGCAACTGGAAAATCCAAAGGCTATGGCTTTGTGTCTTTTTATAATAAACTGGTATGTTCTTTCGGCTCAATTTGAATTTAATACAAAATTCAGTCATCAGTAAATGTTTTTGGATGTTAACAAACACGATGATTGTGTGATTTTGTTTGTTTGAGTAATAGAGCATAGTTCTTTTTTTTTTTTTTCCATAAGCTTGGAAATAAATGGGAAAAGATAGGCTGGTTATAAGGTGATGATAAGGGAGAATATTGAAGTTTGCAGTTGTGACTTGGTATGGGTAAGATGTGTTAGAAATAAAACTCAAAATTAGGACGCATGAGCTAACCTCAGAATTTGGAGGGAAGGTAAATTATATTTGTCTTAACCATGAAAATCTCAATTTTAACTTTTTAATTATATTATCTGTATTTTTGTAGCTGGGATGGTAATGACTACAGCAAGTTATGTAAATGAAATTTTAGGCAATTCATATTGATTTTTGCATGTATTTAAGAAAAAGGCACCAAATATCTAAGCATTTGCATTAACTGTAACATCAGATAATATAATGGGCTTTGATATTAACATTTTGGAACAGTTTCAACACTAAATTGCACGTTCTGTTGAAGCAGGAAGATAAAGGGACGAGCGTTGTAGTTTTTTTGGCTGTTCTGAGTCTTAGTTGTGGTGCGTGTGATTCCTAGTTTTCCCTGTGCGTGCAGGCTCTTTAGTTAGAGGCATGCAGGATCTAGTTCCCTGACCAGGGGTTGGCCCCAGGCCCCCTGCAATGGGAGCCCGGAATCCCAGGCACTGGGCCACGAGGGAAGGCCTTGGAGTCACGTTGTGTTTTCGATTAGATTCTTTGCAAATGCACATTAACCTCTATAATCTAAACTCACTTTTTGGGGAACTCCCTGGCGTTCCAGTGATTAGGACTCTGCAGTTCCATTGCAGAGCGTATGGACTCGATCTCTGGTTGGGGACCTAAGATCTTGCATGCCATGTGGCATGGCCAAAAAGAAGGTTTTTTTAAAACATTCTAAATCAACGCAGAAGCTTTTTGTCTTAAGCTTTAAATCTTGTGTCATAGTCATGTGTGTATGCATATGTGCTAAGTCACTTCAGTCGTGTCCAACTCTTTGTGATCCCAGGGACTATAGCCCACCAGGATTCTCTGTCCATGGGATTCTCCAGGCAAGAATACTGGAGTGGGTTGCTATGTCCTCCTCCAAGGGATCTTCCTGACCCAGAGATCAAACCCTTCTCTCTTAGTCTCCTGCACTGGCAGGCAGGTTCTTTACCACTACATCACCTGGGAAGCCCTGTCATAATCATAATCCATTGCTATTAAAATGTAGATTTGGTAAGGGATAAGATGATTTAGACCATAATATCAAGAGTTTTTAGATACTCTACAGTAAATGTTATGTTACAGATCAACAAGATATTTAAAAACAACTGTGTCCCTTTTCTTGGTTATAAGTGGGATTGTGATTTTTCTCCTTGCATGTTTGAATTATAAATTTCCCTTGATGCTTAAATGCTGTTCCTAGTATCTTAAAATGTATAAATAAACATTGCTGTAATGAGTCACTTACTGATAAGATTTTTGTATCCAGAAATGCCAACATTTTATTTCATCTTAGTGAGTCTTGTGTACCATTATTTTCTGTGTTGGTAATCGCTCTTTTCCTTATTTCCTTCACAGGATGCAGAAAATGCAATTGTGCATATGGGAGGGCAGTGGTTGGGTGGCCGTCAGATCAGAACCAATTGGGCCACACGTAAACCACCTGCACCTAAAAGTACACAAGAAAGTAAGCTGCGTCTGCTTTTGTGTTTTTAACGGCACTTCACAGAATCGTCTATTCGTAGTCTTCATTTCTTAAAATTTAACTTTGTTAGCATTGTAAGACTCATTTAATTTTCCATATATTTATCTGAAAATAACTGGGCTTTGATGTAAGTATATTTGAAGCTGTGAACCAGCTGGGTTCATAGGTCAAATCAATAGTGTCAAGGAGAAAAAAGTTCTGTTTCTCCCCACAGTGAGGCATATCTCATATCTTTATAGTATTAAGTAACCCATTTTATAATGCTGTATAACCGTCAACACTTTTTTCTTTCTTTCTACATACAGATAACACTAAGCAGTTGAGATTTGAAGATGTAGTAAACCAGTCAAGTCCAAAAAACTGTACTGTGTACTGTGGAGGAATTGCTTCTGGCTTAACAGGTATAGTGAATCTTTTTTTCCTAGTTCCCTTCTCTGTGGAGCTTCATCATCATTAGTAGTAATTTCTTGATAACATGAACCTTAAATATTTTTACATTTTTTGTATGTTTATTTTTCAGATCAGCTTATGAGGCAGACCTTCTCACCATTTGGGCAAATTATGGAAATCAGAGTTTTTCCAGAAAAGGGCTATTCATTTGTCAGGTATAATTCTACCTTACATGTGATCCATTCCCTTCAGTTATATTATTTGATCCCCTCAAGTATGTGTTTGTTAATTTAGTACTTCTTTGCAATATAGAACTTTAAACTGCCTACATGATGTGCTTTAGGAAAATACCAAGTTGATAGGTTTAAGCTAAGGGGTTTCTGTATTACTAAGTTTTTTTAAAAAAAACCTCCTTCTCTTCCTCTCTCAGATTTTCTACCCACGAAAGTGCGGCTCATGCCATTGTTTCGGTGAATGGTACTACAATTGAAGGACATGTTGTTAAATGCTATTGGGGTAAAGAATCTCCTGATATGACTAAAAACTTTCAACAGGTAATTCGATTTTTCGTAGCACTTTTTAAGGTTTCCATCTTACATATCTACATAAGAGCTTTAGAAAGTCTGTAAAAGAAAGCAAACAAAAAATAAAGCATATAGCTGCTTTCAGTTGATTTTATTAATGCTATTTCAAAAGTGATTATTTTACGGTATTAACTGAATCTTAATACTTTCTTTTCACAGGTGTCACCACCCCAATAAACTTAGACAATGATAAATAACAGAGTCCTATTCACATAAGGGTGCTTACTTAGTTTTTCTCTTCCTTGTCTCCCACTTTCTTCAAATACTGTGTTTCTTACTCATTTCCTAAAACAGTAATTTGCTTTTTCCTAGGTTGACTATAGTCAGTGGGGCCAGTGGAGCCAAGTTTATGGAAACCCACAACAGTATGGACAGTATATGGCAAATGGGTGGCAAGTACCGCCTTATGGAGTATACGGGCAGCCATGGAATCAACAAGGATTTGGAGTAGAGTAAGTTGTTTGAGTTTTTCCAGTGTAGAAACAGATGAAGTTCCAGCAAAAGGAATCTAAAAGTATGTTTTACTGGGGAGAATCTTTGTAAATTAAATACATTGAACTATGTGGTATTATAAGCAGTGTAGAAGCCTTATGAAAAATGCTAAAACTTTGCTTTTTATAATCTAGGTGGAAAGGGAGGTTGGGATAGCATTTGATGTGTCCTACTCACTCTGTGAGCAGTTGGTAGAGTTTGACTTATATTTCTAATACACCATTTTATCTACTTATTTACTTTTGTATGGAAAAGATCTTTTGTCTTATTTATGTTCAGAAATTTAATGCTTCATGCCTATTACCTTGTATGAGAAGTCTCCCGAGATTTATCTAATACAAAGCAGCTTACCCTTTTTGTTTTATGGGTCAATTGCGTTGTTCCTTATACTTTTTCCCCCTGGGCCAGCCTAGATCTTTATTCTCAGCAGTTGCTCCTCCCCCTTCCAGTGTAAACATGTGTTTTTTAAATTGCTTATAAATTGATACACGTATTTACTATGTGTGCAGTATTTGGAGGGTAGATGTGTTGAATCATTTGTTATTTTTTTTTTAAAAATCAGCTTTTAGATATTTATCAGACAACATTATGTTGTCTAAACAAAAATTTAAGACAATATTAAAACATTTTGCATATATGGCTAGATATGTAACATTATTTCTTTGCTCTTTGTTGTAAGTATCTTGATTTCTTGTCTATTCTGTGATTAGGCTCTGCTTGATTTCTGTGTAAATGTATAGATGATTTTTTTATTTGTGTTGGCTGAAGTTTTTTCTTTTTCTTTCTTTCTTCCAAGTCAATCACCTTCAGCTGCTTGGATGGGTGGATTTGGTGCTCAGCCTCCCCAAGGACAAGCCCCTCCCCCTGTAATACCTCCTCCCAACCAAGCTGGATATGGCATGGCCAGTTACCAAACACAGTGAGCGGGGACTCTAAACAAAATGTAATTCATGATAGCTTCAATTTCCTTGTGACACTCTGAAGACATGAAAGTAGACATCGGAAAATGAAAATATTTATTTTAAAAATTGAAATGTTTGGAACCTTTAGCACAGCTTTGCTTTGGTGAAGGACACATGTCTTCTAGTTCTGCCTTTTTAAGTTTTTGTTCATGATGGATATGAACATGATTTTTCTTTGTGTATAAAAACTAAAATAAAGTGAATAAAAAATTCTGACTACAAATTTTGATATAATAGGAGAAATGGGTAATACATTTTGATTCTTAGATACTATTCCATTTTTATCTTGCTGTTCAGTATTTTAACTCACTGTGTTTTTAAAAGAGCAAAAAAGGGAGGATCGTGAAAAACTGGGAATCACATATAAGTTCATCCTGAATTTTGATACTCCCCTCCCCTCCCCCGAGGTGGACCACATTCGAAGTCAGCAGGAAAAAAAAAGTGATATTGAGAAGAAATGCATGATTTTGGAGTCGCTTTGGAGGAAATACTTTCTCTGTGCCTAAAGAAACTGAAACCAGACTGATAAAAGAAATTTTGTAACCTAAATAAGGAACAGCATTGTCTGACTTGAGCAAATGTTGGTGGTCCACATTAAGACATATTTTTAAAACTTTAAAAAGTGTTCATAATTGAAACTGTAGTAAACTACATTTCATTTTGGGGGGGAAAATCCCAAGTATGGTGTTTGTATTAAAGTCAGACAGTCATACCTATGCTTTTACATGAACTTTAAATGATATACATTGTAAATATTGAATACAGTGTTTTAAAAGCATGCTTCAACATAGAAGTAGCAACAATGTAATTATTTGAAGTAACACTTAACACACTCCACTGCATTGAATGCAGTGGATGAATAAGAATGTTTAAGACTGACTTTCCAAGGTTGGCTACTATGTAAGATTAAAATTACACAAATGACAGAAAAAGCCTTAATTTTAATTTCATACAAATCTGATGCATCAGTACATTTTAAAGTGTCACTGGAAATTAGATTCTTTTTTCTTTTTTCTCTTTTTGCTTTACATCATCTGGTATGTAAATACCTTGATTAAAACCTTGTAAGCCTATTTCAAGGTTCCTATAAGTTGTATAGTACAAGCGTTTTTAAAAAATCTTGGGGTGTTTTTTAAAATTAGATATATTTTGCCCAAGAATTTTTTTAACAAGATTGTTAAAACATCTTATTTAGACAGTTTGATGTACCAATTTATAATTGGATATTCAGCTTAAATAGTACACAGAGTTGTGACTTTTATTTTTAATTAATTTTTTCCTTGTGGGTAGTGTGCATGGGATGACAAGTCTGAACAGAACCTGAGCTGTATGAGTGCAGAGTTTGTAAATGATTTGATTGGGTAAGATTAACACTTGATTCTGAGGTATTTTTCAGGCCATGTGCATAAAATCTGCCTCAAATTTCTATCATAACAGGAATGTAAAAGAAAAATTCTATTTGAATTCTAACAGCTAGGGGGTGCAAATGTTTAGGCAGTGTATTTGAAATGTTTTGAAGTCTGGGCACCAAAATGAAAAAAAAACTCTTTACAGTTATACTATAAGATACAGTTAGCACCCACAAATTACTGGTTTCTAAACTTTTGAAGTCTTATAATTAGCTTTAAAATAATGGTTTTGTAAATTGGTCTCCACAGTAATTTTGGTATTTTCCTTCTTCCCCCATTTAGAAATTTATTAAATATGAAAATTTACAGAGTCTGAAGTTGTTCGTCTTCAGGCCAAATTTTTTATGGGACTTTAGTTTTAACCACAGTACTCGTTTATTACATTCATCTATTATAAAATTTACCCTTATTTCTTTTGTTCATGGTTAGTATCTTTGGGGGACGTTATGGAAAATTTACTTTATATTTTATAAGGAAACAGTCGAATTATTCAATTATGCCTCCTAGTTAAATTTTTCTTAAATATATGTGAAACTTGAACTAAACTCTCAGTTTGCCTTTTTTGGTCTGCCAGTAAATTAAGTAGCTTGTTGCAACACCAGACTAGTAAATACTGCATAGTAAACATGTGACTGAAGTCTTTTCATCTTAATCTGAAAGAACAAGATTATGTGCTCAGTTCAGTTAATGGAAATTATTAATATTTCTTATTAAATGGTTTTTAAAATATAAAGCTACTTATCCAAATGAAATGTACCATTTTAAAATACAACTATCAAGCTAACACAGACTCAAGACTATTTTATAACACAGAGTGAAGTCAGTGCTATCTTGATCCAATTTAAGCCTAAGAATCGTTGCCTTTTCCATGTTCATTAAAAACAGCAGCAAAGATTCTTTGGCAGCAAGAAAATGTTTATTTCATAATCACTTTGAGATTTATTTTTGGTGATGTGTTTCTGACTGCCACCTTTGCTCTGATCTCTCTACTAGTATTTCCCCTCATGCCATTACCACTTGATTTTCATGTCTGCTGGCAGTGAGAGGCTGAAATGACTGGCCAACTTAAGCCAAAGCTGTAAACAACAGTTGAAGTTAAGTCTTTCAATAAAGACTAGACTATATGAGTGACTTTTTCTTATTGTCGTTTATTACATAATTATCCTTCCAGGCTGCCATGAAATAGGAAATTCCATTTTGTTTTATGTTATTAGTTAAGGTATATGAAGTTTACCTGTATTCAGGACCTATTTCTGTGTTCTGTATAAGTGATAAACATCCATATGCTTTGCTGGATTAAAATTTAATTTCTGGATATGGAGGAGTAGAAATTTGCATCCTTCTAAAACTGTATGTTCTGTTGAATATTCAGTCGCTCAGTCATGTCCAACTCTTTGTGACCCCATGGACTGCAGCATGCTAGGCTTCCCTGTCCATCACCAACTCCTGGAGCTTGCTCAAACTAATTTCCATCGAGTTGGTGATGCCATCCAGCCATCTCTGTTGAATATTAATATAGTAAAATCTCATTAGAGTCCACAAGTAATGGGAACCATAAGTTTACCATTTCTGGATTGATCTTTGGTAGTGCTATTAGTAAAGATTATGCTCAATAAACAGAAAAAGCAGAAAAAGAATTTAGTAAATTGTCTAAACACCTTTCTAACAGGTGTGCCCAAATTATATCTTACCTATTCGTTGAAAAATCAGCATTTGGGCTTCCACTTAATACATTATAAACATTGAATTTGCATTTTTGTATGTATTGAAAAGATACAGAAATGATTTAGACTTTTACTATTTATATAAAGCCTTCAGAGGTTCAAATGAGTGGGTTTTGTTAAATAAGAATTCTGTGTGTAGTAATAAAATGTCTTACTTAGACTATGTTCAGATAGATCACTACAGATTGTATTCTCTCTTCCACTTTCAAATAAGGAAATTATGTGAATAATTATGACATTTTAACAATGTGTCATTCCAAGCTGTGGTTAATTAGTGTGGTATTTAAATGCCGTATGAAACCTAGGCTTATGCCTACCTAAATTGGTCTATTTTGGGAGAGGGGCTATTTTTTAAATAACTGTAGATAAACTAGAAACTATAATTTACAAAGTACTTTGTATAAATATCTCTTTGAGGGGCACGGATAATTTAATTTTAGAATTGCCCAAATGTGAAGGAGGTTCAGTTTATATCTAGAAAATAGAGGCAGGGGATTTATATGTATCTGTCTTAGAAAAAGGGGGTGTTAATAATCACTGACCCTTTTGTTAAATTAGACTTTTGTTTGAAGGAAGAGAAGATTAATCCACGTAACAAACATAAATTTGGCTTTTGAACAATGTCAGGGTAGCAGGTGATGAAAGGTACATATCCAATAAATGAATCCCTTAATGTTCCAACTCAGTTCTGACACATAATGCTGAATTACCACTTTTCCAGATGGTTGCGTTTTTCAAAATTCAGTAACCATTGTTTCTTTGAGATATTCCTCTGAGAAAGTGATCCACATTTAATATTTTGAAGTCAGCTTGAAAAGTTAACCAGGCATGACTAAAACTGAACTGCAATTGGATAGCTGTCAGAAGAAAGCTGGGATGGTTTTACGCTGAAAAGTTATCTCTTGGGGTCAAGCTGTCCAGTTGTTGGTTTTGCAACTGGGCTTAGTTTGTCCGTGGACCTCCTGTTTTGACTCTGAGTCACCCTTGTGAACTGACGGAGAGTTTGCAAACAGCCAGTTATCAGGTGGTTCTGCAGAATTGTTTTTTTGAGGTAAACCAGGTTTTCCTATGTGTAACTAGGATCCTAACTTTCCCGACCATGATGTTTTTTCCCTTCTGTTCCTGTATCTTTCTTCCTTGGGTTTCAATACACCAATGCAGAGAAGTCCACAAAACCGTCTGGACAAAATGGGCATGAAAGGTATAGCCATATTCAACTGTGCCTGTTTGAGAATTGATAATTAATACTGTATAAATTTCAGCTTTTCACAGTTCACTTTACTGGTTAAGACTTGTGGGTTGAGTTGTTCCATATGTGGTGTATATGATTGCTTTTGCTCATGAAAAGAAAGCCAATTCACAGGTCTTAACATAGCTAAACAAAACATTTAATAACTTCAGTCCTTTTTGAAAAGGACTAAACTTGGAAGAACATTTTTAACTAAATTGGATAGGTTATATTAATATTGTGGTATAGGGCCCAGTTCATCCTTGGTTATCTGTTTAATGAGGTTGGGAAAGGAGCGACTAGAATAATAAAGATGGGAGAAGTCCTTGATTCTGAAGAGTGTTAACACAGGAATAAGACAGTCCTGGGCAGGGGTAGTAAACCATGCGTGATCAGGACTTGGTGCTGATACTTAACATGTTAGCGTACATTCTGCACATTGTGTCAAAAAGACTTAACCAGGTTATTGAAAATAAAATATTACCAACATACTTGTCTTATTTACTGGCCTTGATCATTTCAGCTTCCTTTAATGTGTATTTTTATTTTTGTACCTATGTGTGTATTAGAATCTTGGGCACATGTTGCTGTTTTATTAATGTATTTTTAAATATTTATTTATTTTTATTTATTTGGCTGCACCAGGTCTTCTTTGCAGCATATGGGACTTAGTTCCCCAACCAGGGATTGAACCCAGCTCCCCTGCATTGGGAGCTTGATGTCTTATGCACTCGACCACCAGGAAGTCCTGTTGCTGTTTTAAAATAATTGCCTTTGAGCATTTTTAGTAAAATGGGATTAAGATATCCTTCAAAATCCATATTTAGTTTGTCATAACCAGGAATCTTTTAATGGATAACCTTGTTCCCAGGTTGCCTCACTACTTTTCCATCTTTGGATACTTCAGTTTCCCTCCATTAGAATGTAAGCTCCATGGGGGCAAGGACCTTCTGATAGCTACACAAATCCTAGGACTTAAATAACAATATTTGGCACATGGAGGATATTCAGTAGATGTTTATTGCATGAATGTGATTGAGGAAGTAAAAGCAAATGAGTATTTTAGTCTGCCTCTTAGAACACTACATGAGTAGGCCTTGATCAGAATCAACCAAGTGATTGATAAAATGCAGACTGAGAGTCCACAGTTGTGGCTAAATGTAATCCGAGATAAAATTAATTGATGTGGGTTCCTTTCTTCCTTTAGCTCTTCTTAGGGGAAGAAACTCTATGGGCAGTGGTCACAAATTTCCCAGAAAAATTCATATTTTAGAGTGCATGATTACTATGATTGTTACCCAATATAGTGTTAAGCATCTTTCAAAGGTGACTAGAATGTACACCTTATGGTAATGTTACCAGGTAGGGACCATAGCTGTTCCTGTATAGCTCTCTTCAAGAATACTGGGCCATGGTATCAGATAGTTTGGGGAGCATTTTTTCAGAAGAGGGGCTACCAGCAAGGCAGAATTGGGTTCCTAGGCAGGCAGCATCTCAGTATAATAGACTGCTTGGAAATAACCATAGGAAGTGACACAGTTGAGATTCTTGAAGTAGCAATTATTTATATGTATATAATTGCTATATATGTATCATAGACATCTAAAGTCTGTGTGCTTCAGCAATACTGATAAACAAGGACATTATAAATTGCTTAAGTGAAAATTAGTTTGCAAAAGACTTGTAGGAAAACAGGAGGTAATTTTAATAGTGTTGATTTCTCATGGTATCACCTGTGAGTGTACATTTAAAATACTGTGTTACTTAAAATTTGATCTGCCCTCTATCACAAAGGGTAATGCCTTATAGTCTATATTTTTAGTTTGATTAGGTATTGAAACTGAAACTGCTAGTCGCTCAGTCTATGGCCCGCAAGGTTCCTCTGTCCATGGAGTTCTCCAGGCAAGAATTCTGGAAGTAGGAAGGGAAGCCATTCCCTTCTCCAGGGGATCTTCCTCACCCAGGGATCAAACCCAGGTCTCCTGCACTGCAGGTGGAGTCTTTACCATCTGAGCCATGACGGAAGCCCCCAAGCAAGCCCTTCACTTGATTGAGTCTTAAATGTGTCCTGAATCTAGTGCTGCCAAGCACAAAGCTTTTAAATTCTAATATGTCTGGAAATTACTTGTGTTTACTCCCAGGAATTTTCAACTTTACTAAAATGTGTTATCTCTTTCAAGCAAATCTGCCTACAATGCGTCTGGGTTGGGAAGATCCCCTGGAGAAGGAAATGGCAATCCATACCAATATTCTTGCCTAGAGAATTCCATGGACAGAGGGGCCTAGTGGGCTACAGTCTACGGGGTTGCAAAGAGGCAGATATGACTGGGCAACTACACTTTTTTCAAGCAAATACGTTGTCTTGACATTCAATTTGCTGATGCTTTTATTAGACCTACAGAGACTTGAGACAAAATGGCAAAAGTGGGGAAAAGAATACATCTCAATTTATAAATCTTGTCTTTACTTGCTCTCTATTCTTACCCAAGTTTGAACTACCATCTTTTTTCATCTGGAATACTACAGCTTCCTACCTGGAATGTATGCTTTAAAAAGTTAGGACATAGAAAGGTACACATATGTGCCCAACTCCGAGTTTCGAGCACAGACATTCATGTGGTGCTACTGAGACTGGATAAGAGGCATTGACAGCACCCTAGAAGCCTTCATGCTTTTTATCTAACCTCCACTTTCCCCCCGAAGATAACCACTAGCCTAATGTGCATGATCTTAAATAATTTGTTTTTGAACTCTATGACACCTGCTCCTTGGAAGAAAAGCTATCTACCTGCTGTCTACCAACCTAGACAGCAGATTAAAAAGCTGAGACATTACTTTGCCGGCAAAGGTCCGTCTAGTCAAAGCTGTGGTTTTTTCAGTAGTCATGTATGGAAGTGAGAGTTGGACCATAAAGAAAGCTGAGCATCGAAGAATTCATGCTTTTGAACTGTGGTGTTGGAGAAGACTCTTCTAGAGTCCCTTGGGCAACAAGGAGATCGAACCAGTCAATCCGGGAAGAAATCAGTCTTGAATATTCATTGAAAGGACTGCTGCTGAAGCTGAAGTTCCAATACTTCGGTCACCTAATTCAAAGAGCCAACTCAATGGAAAAGACTGATGCTGGGAAAGATTGAGGGCAGGAGGAGAAGGGGGCAACAGAGGATGAGATGGTTGGATAGCATCACTGATTGAATGGACATGAGTTTGAGGAAACTCCAGGAGATACTGGAGAACAGAGGAGCCTGGCCTGCTGCAGTCCAGGGGGTAGCAAAGAGTGGGACACAACTCAGCAACTGAACAACAACAATAGGAAATAATGATGATAAAGTAGGGACAGAAGAGAAATAAAGGCATGGTGTACAAAACTGGAGCAGTGGTCTGGTTAGATCTATTAGTAAGGGAAGTATATTGCTTGGGAAGCAATACGGGTCATTCTATTATTCAAGGCACGGTTGCTGACCTCCCACCCTGTCACTCTCAAAGTCAGGTGGGCCATTGAGAGCTTCCTCTGGTGGTCTAGGTAGCTACAGCTGGTGGTGGGAGCCTCTCAGTTTTCAGCTGTTTGGGGAACAGGCAAGTCAGCTTCTTTTCAGGAGCTCCTGTTGGTGTTGATGAACATGCTTGGGGCAGTGATTGCAAAGGAAATCTTTAAGAGGAAGCCAGTGAAGTCGCTCAGTTGTATCTGACTCTGCGACCCCATGGGCTGTAGCCCACCAGGTTCCTCTGTCCATGGGATTTTCCAGGCAAGAGTACTGGAGTGGGTTGCTGTTTCCTTCTCCAGGAGATCTTCCTGACCCAGGGATTGAACCCCAGTCTCCCGCATTGTAGGCAGACACTTTACCATCTGAGCCACCGGGGAACGTGCAAATCTAAATCTTCCCTTCTCCACTCCTGTCATCGTGTCCCCCTCATCCCTGTCTCTACCACTGGCAGCTGTTCCTGTGTTTACAGTTGAATGAACCCTTAGTCATCTTCTTTTCCCTGATTGATCAGAATAAGGACAGGGTGTTCAAAAGAAAATAAAAATCTAAATAATTTGGAGTTAAAATTTTAAGTTCTGGGAGCAATGATCTAGTTGACTATATACATTTAAAAATTTTGAAAAGTTTGACAATTATTTCCTTTTTTTTTTTCACCCAACTTTCATTCTTACTTTAAGCTGAAAACTTTACTGTAGATGTATAACGTATATGTGCTTAGTCGTGTCCAACTCTTTGCGACCTCATGGACTGTAGCTAGCCTGCCAGGCTCCTCTGTCCATGGGATTGTCCAGGCAAGAGTACTGGAGTGGGTTGCCATGTGCTCTAGGGGATCTTCCAAACCCAGGAATCGAGCCCAGGTCTCCTGCATTGCAGGTGGATTCTTTACTGTCTGAGCCACCAGGGAAGCCCCAAAGAGTGAATAGTTTTGTTTTTTAATCCAAAAGAAAAAAAGCAAACCAGACAATAACAAATGTTGATGAGGATGTGGGGAAATTGAAACACTTGTGTACTGTTGGTGGGAATGTGAAATGGTGTGACTGCTAGGAAAAGCAGTCTGGAGAGTCCTCAAAAAATTAAAAAATAGAATTTACCATATGACCTGGTAATCCCATTTCCAGATATATATCCAAAAGAATTGGAAGCAGATTCTCAAAAAGGTATTTGTGTACCCATGTTTATAGCAGCATTATCCACAAAGCTGAGATGGAAGCAACTCAGGTGTGCATTGACGGATGAACGGATTATGCAAAATGTATATACATACCATGGAATATTATTAAGCCTTTTAAAAGGAAATTCTGACGCACGCTACAACCTGGATAAAGCTTGAAGGTGTTGTGCTAAGTGAAATAGTTCATTTCAGTTCAGTTGCTCAGTCATGTCCGACTCTTTGTGACCCCATGAACCGCAGCACGCCAGGCCTCCCTGTCCATCACCAACTGCCAGAGTCTACCCAAACCCATGTCCATTGACTCATTGATGCCATCCAACCATCTCATCCTCTGTCGTCCCCTTCTCCTCCTGACCTCAATCTTTCCCAGCATCAGGGTCTTTTCAAATGAGTCAGCTCTTCGCATCAGGTGGCCAAGCCAGTCACAAAAATAAAAATATTGTGTAATTTTGTAATTCCTCTTATATGAGACATCTAATGTAGTCAAACTGATGGAGACAGAAAGGAAAATGAAAGTTACCAGGAGCTGAAGGGAAGAGGGAAAGGGGAAATGTTTCATGGGGATAGTTTCAGATTTGCAGGACGAAAATGTTCTGGAGATTTGTTTCTCAACAATGTGACCCTACTGAACTGTACAGTTAAAACTGGCTAAGATGGAAAATTTTATGTTCTGTATTTTCAACACGATAAAGTGTGTAACTTTTGAATTTTATGGATCACATTAAAAAATCATAATAAACAAGAGAATGATCACTGTTTGGGCCTAACCACTCTTTTCCTTTCAGATTTGTCAGCGCTGTCCGAATTCTTCTCATTTTCTCGCTGGCAGGATTAGATCCTCTGTGTGAGTTTGCCCAGCTTTCTTCTTGTTAGGTGACTGTCCTTAGACACTTTTCCTCTTGAGAAATGGTACTTCCACTGCTTTTGCTTTGTCACGCCTACGTGTTATGTAACCGAACTTAGTTACTTAAGACATTTAGGTGAGTTAAGATCTCAGCTAGTCGTCAGCTTATTAGTGAATCTCCTCTTAAACTGCCTTAAGCTGATTTTAGTCTACTGGTATTTCTTAGCCAGTGTCATAAAAATATTAGACGTGAAGAAATAAGTTAGGCCACCAACCTCAACAACACTAGGAGGGCAAGGCATGCAAAATGTAGCAGATAGCAGTCTGATCCTCAATTGCTGCGTATCCATTTAGCCTATGAAGTCAAGAATGGTATGTTTGCCCTCAGAGAATTTATTACTGTTTATGTTAAGGGTGAAGAAAACCTGGTGACCCTGACTTAAAAAGGTTGAGGGTAGTGGTGGCTGAGAACAGACGTGGTCTCAGCTGGCAAGTTTGTTTGAGGTTGCAGATAGTGCCTGGCAACAAATTTTATCTGTATCTATAAATTCCTTCAAAAAACGGACCCCAATCCAAAATGGCACTTGATAGCCTATTTTATAAATGTGTGGGATTAACAATTTATTAAACAAAGTATTTTGGTATTTATGACTGGAAGCTTGTAAAAATAAGTAGTGTTAGTAGATTCTCCTGTCTTTATCAGTAGAGATCACCTAACAAGACTGATAACCAGAAATTTGTGGTATTTGCCTCCCTGTAAAAGTAAGTCCTTTTTATGAGCTTAAAACTTTGGGTCTGTCTGACGATTGCCAGATCTCTGTGTGGAACTAATGCCTACTCTTAAGAAGTGTAGCTGTGCAGACTGAGGTGCATTTATCCAGCTGCTGGGCCAACAGCCCTCAGTGCTTTCAGCTTGCTTACAAACTCATTTAAGTGTGCATATGTAGGTACATGTTCATTTGTGTATGGTGGCAGTGGTTTAGTCAGTAAGTCGTGTCTGGCTCTTGTGACCCCATGGACTGTAGCCCGCCAGGCTCCTCTGTCCGTGGGTTTTCCCAAGCAAGAATACTGTAGTGAGTTTCCATTCCCTTCTCCAGGGGATCTCCTGACCCAGGGATCGAACCTGGGTTTTCTGCATTGTTCAGTTCAGTTCAGTTCAGTCGTTCAGTTGTGTCCGACTCTTTGCTACCCCATGAACTACAGCATGCCAGGCCTCCCTGTCCATCACTAACTCCCGGAGTTCACCCAAACCCATGTCCATTGAGTCAGTGATGCCATCCAACCATCTCATCCTCTGTTGTCCCCTTCTCTTCCTGCCTTCAATTTTTCCTGGCATCAGGGTCTTTTCCGATGAGTCAGCTCTTCGCATCAGGTGGCCAGAGTGCTGGAGTTTCAGCTTTGACATCAGTCCTTCCAATGAACACCCAGGACTGATCTCCTGCATTGTAGGCGGATTCTTTATTGATTGAGCCATCAGGAAATCACCCTCATTGGTGTATACACACATGTATTTTTCTACCCCAAGTATCTTCAAGATCTGAGTTATGACTTTGTATATTATTTCTGCTTTTTTTTTTCTTTTGGTTTAGGGTACAAAAACAAACATGTAATGTTTAGTTTTTAATTTTTATTGGATTATAGGTGATTTACAGTGTTGCATTAGTTTCAGATGTACACCAAAGTGAATCAGTTATACATATACATACATTGACTGGTTTTTAGATTCGGTTACCATATAGATCATTACAGAGTGCTGAGTAGGGTTCCCTGTGCTATATAGTAGGTTCTTATTAGTCATTTTATACTGTAGTGTGTATATGTCCCCCCAATCTCACAATTTATCCCTCCCTCCCACCTTGGTAACCATAAGTTTTTCTACATTTAATGTTTCTTTAATATCTGATAAAATTATAAAACTGGTGAGCCAAAGAACACTTTCTGAGAACTTGGTCAATGACTAAGAAGCAGTGATTCAGAAAAGTTTCTAACTAAACTTTAAGCAAGAACAACATGATCTACAGTTCCTATATTTTGTCAGATGAATTTCTTATGTGATTACCACCATTTTTTAACATTTTCTTCAACAATATACAGAACAGCTATAAAATAACTTTTTAGGTGAAACTTGATGGCTGATCAAATGGTACTTGGAAATGGGAAATGGGAACATCTTGATAAATAATCTATCTTTTGAAGACTGTTTGCTAACTTTCTTGGTTGGGTTTTATAATTTTTAAAAGCATTCTGGAGATTAGTTTATATGTATAGAGGAATAATCAGAAGATTTTTAATTTAAATCATTAAAACTTTTATATTTTTCAATATCAATTAGGCTTGGGTTAAAAAATGATTTTGTAAATGTTTTTCATTGAATTCTAAGTGGACTGATTAGTTTACCAAAAATGTCCATTGTTTTTACTAAGTACCAAGTAATATTTGTGAGTATGTTATATGATGGCCATAAACTTCAGTAATGTAACTTTTTGCTTTCATAAAGTGAATTTCTTTTAATCATGCCAGATTTTATATATCCAAAATGTGAAGAATATGCTTGTCTTAAAAAGTAGTCACCCATAATCCTCTTCCCAAATGTGGATTCTTATGAAGTCATTTTCGAGAGTAAATTGGCCCAGCTATTTTAGAGCTGTGTCTCACCACTAGCATTTCACCACTGTATCAGCCTCCTCATTCTTCCGCTTTTTATCAAATAGCTTTTAGCAGTTTCCTAAAACTAGTTACATCCACATTGCTTGCTGTTAGATACACCCAAGCCGAGGTTTTTTAAAAGGTCTGAGCAGTGGCGGCACCCAGCTGTCTCAGGAGAACGTCTCAGGGACCACACTGAAGGGACCACACTTAGTGGGAGATGGGTTGTGACACAATTGTTCAAAAACCCAGTATTACTATGTTAGTGGCTCAGTTGTGTCTGGCTTTTTGCAATCCCATGGACGGTAGCCCGCCAGGCTCATCTGTCCTTGGGATTTCCCAGGCAAGAATGCTGGAGTGGGTAGCCATTCCCTTCTCCAGGGCATCTTCCTCACCCAGGGATAGAACCCTTGTCTCCTGCATTTCAGGCAGATCCTTTACCTTGGTCATGCCTCATATGTGCTTGTGTGAGTTTGTGTGCACTAATGCACTTACGTCTACCATTTCTTTTCCTTTTTGGCCTTTCAGAGAGCATTTTTCATCTGAATTCTAAGGGTTTAAAGGTTTAACCCTTAATTTTAAGGGGTTGGCATTTCCAAACCCTTTTCTCTTTTAATATTTAAAAATAAGACGAGAAAACAGTGTTACAAAGTAGACACTAGGGATAGCAATTTAAAAAATCATTTTTTCATACATTCAGTTCAGTTACTCAATCGTGTCCAACTCTTTGCAACCCCGTGGACTGCTGCACATCAGGCTTCCCTGTCCATCACCAACTCCCAGAGCCTACTCAAACTCATGTCTATTGAGTTGGTGATGCCATCCAACCATCTCATCCTCTGTCATCCCCTTCTCCTCCTGCCTTCGATCTTTCCCAGAATCAGGGTCTTTTCCAATGAGTCAGTTCTTCGCATTAGGTACCCAAAGTATTGGAGTTTCAGCTTCAGCATCAGTCCTTCCAAAGAATATTCAGGACTGATTTCCTTTAGGATGGACTGGTTGGATCTCCTTGCTGTCCAATGGTCCAACTCTCACATCCATACATGACTACTGGAAAAACCATAGCTTTGACTAGATGGACCTTTGTTGGTAAAGTAATGTCTCTGCTTTTTAATATGCTGTCTATGTTGGTCATAGCTTTTCTTCCAAGGAGCAAGCACCTTTTAATTTCATGGCTGCAGTCACCATCTGCAGTGATTTTGGAGCCCCCCAAAATAACGTCTTTCACGGTTTCCATTGTTTCTCCATCTATTTGCCATGAAGTGATGGGACTGGATGCCACAATCTTAATTTTCTGAATGTTGAATTTTAAACCAGCTTTTTCACTCTCCTCTTTCACTTTCATCAAGAAGCTCTTTAATTCTTCTTCGCTTTCTGCCATAAGGGTGGTGTCATCTGCGTATCTGAGGTTATTGATATTTCTCCTGGCAATCTTGATTCCAGCCCAGCGTTTCACATGATGTACTTATATGAGGCACATGTAGAAGAGCACCAGGAACCTGAAGACCTTCATTCCAGTACTATTTTTTCAGTCTTTTATTTACTTCCATATAACAAGAACGATATACAATCCTGTTGTCTCTTAAGGCAACTGTATTAGACAGCCTTACCACAGTGTCCAGCATCTCGTACAGGCACTTTGTGTGTCTTTGGGGTTGGGTTCCCTGTTCCCAGAAGCCTGTGTTTTCCTTTCTTTTTGCATTTTCTCATATTATAGGGGCTTCTCAGGTGGTTCAGACAGTAAAGAATCTCCCTGCAATGCAGGAGACCTGAGTTCTATTCCTGGGTCAGGAAGATCCCTTAAAGAAGGGAACGGCAGCCCACTCCAGTATTCTTGCCTGGAGAATTTCATGGACAGAGGAGCCTGGCCAGCTACAGTCCATGGGTTCACAAAGAGTCAGACATGACTGAGTGACTTTCACTCCACTTCATATTGTTGTAGAATATCCCCCAGTAGTTTTCTAAGAAATTCAATGACAATTTGGTTTCTTTCTCTTTTAAAAATATTTATTTATTTGGCTTTGCTGGGTCTTCACTGTGGCATGTGGAATCTTTAGTTGCAACCTGCAAACTCTTAGTTGCTGCATGGAGGATCCAGTTCCCTGACCAGGGATAAAACCCAGGCCCCCTGCGTCGGGAGCGTGGAGTCTTAGCCACTGGACCACCAGGGAAGTCCCAACAATTTGATTTCTGAACCTTTGTATGTGAGCTGGTTTTGATCTTTAAAAATATATATATATTTTTAATTTATTTATTTTTGACTGCATCTGGACTTAGCTGTGAAACACAGTATCTTTCATTGTGGCACTAGGGCTCTTTCTTGCAATGTGGGGGCTCCAGAATCTGTGGGCTCAGTAGTTGCAGCTTGAGGGGTTATTTTCAGCGCAGCTTGTGGGATCTTAGTTCTCCAGCCAGGGACTGAATCCATCTCCCCTGCACTGGAAGGTAGATTCTTAACCACTGGACCAGCAGGGAAGTCCCCTGATCTTTGCAATTAAAAAACTTCAACAATTTTGTTGAGATAAAATGTATATACCCTAGAGTTAACCTATTTAGAGCATAAAATTGCATGACTTTTAGTATATTTACAGAGCTGTGCAGCCATCACCATAACCTAATTCTAGGACTTTTTTGATCATCCACCAAAGAAAGTTTATATCTATTAACCACAGTTAATTAACCCCATCTACTCTCTGGGGCTTCCTTGGTGGCTCAGGAGTAAAAATTTCACTTGCCAATATAGGAGATGTGGGTTTGATCCCAGGGTTGGGAAGATTCCCCTGGAGAAGGAAATGGCAACCCACTCCGTTATTCATGCCTGGGACATCCCATGGACAGAGGAACCTGGTGGGCAAGGTCCATGGGGTTGCAAGGAATTGGCACAACTTAGCGACTCTGCAATAACAATAATCTACTTTCCATCTCTACAGATTCGTCTATTATGAAATGTACCTAAATGTGATCATACAATATGTGGTTTTCTGTGATGGTTCTTTCACCTAGTGAAATATTTTTTTAGGTTCCTGCATGTGGTATATGTCAAGGCTTCACTCCTTTTTATTGTTGAATAACAGTCTATTGCATGGTTATCTGTGTATCCATTCAACAGCTGATAGACATTTGGGTGGTTTCCAGTTTCAGGATATTACAAACAAAGCTGCTGTGAATATTCATGTATAAGTCTGTTATAGACATATGCTTTTATTTTTCTTGATTTAATGCCGAGAAGTGGAATATTTGAATTATATGGTCTATATGTTTGACTTTTTAAAACATTTTCATATTTCCACCAGCAGTACACTTTCCATAAGCTTTTTGGAAAGAGCTGTTTTGAAATTTCATGCTGGTGTACTTCGTTGTAGGTATATCATTATGCCCACTTTGTGGGCTCTTTCAGTTTGGAGATGAGTTTTCTTCCGTCTGGACAATTTTGTGGCATTGTATCTTTCATTTCCTCTCTGCTATTTTCTCTGCAATGTCTTTCTAGGACTTCTATTGCTCAGGCTGATTCTTTCACTAGTTTTCTTTCTTTCCTATTATACATTGTTTCATTTGTTCTAATTTCTAGGAGATTTCTTTGACTTTTTCTTCCACCTTCCTTTAAAAAATAATTGTTTTTGTATTTGTATTCTAAGCTCTGTTTCTTTTATGGATGCAATAGCTTCTCTCTCTCTCTCTCAGGTAATTACAGTTTTTAAAAAAGATTTATTCTACTGTCTCCATTGTCTTTCCTCTGAATTCTTCTGTTTGTTCTGGTTTCTCTCTCAGGCTGGAGGCATTCCTTGAATGTCTGTGATCTTCGCATACCCCTCATATTTGAGAGGGAGATGTCAAAAGCTCTCCGAAGCTGCATGTGGATGGTGTATTTCTCTATGATTGGTTAGACGTGACACCTTTGGGGAATCCCCAAATATTAATATCTATTGCGCTTTGATATTTATTTGGAGGGAGATATTAAATGTGTCCAGGGCTCCTGACTGCTGGCTTTGTGGGTGCAGCAAGGGGAAGGGGCCTCCCAATTCAGGATGCAGAACTTCACGTCACCCTCATAGAGCCCAGAATCCCACTTGCACATCAGCTCAGCCTCCATGCCTCCACATTTCCCACAGTCATTTCTGGTTTCCTGGGCTGGGGTGGGAGGGAGCCTGAGGCCTCCTTGGAGATTGATCCAAAACCCATTTCCAGCCCTTGCCTGTCCTGTAGTCGGTGGCCCTGTGCCTTTTGGTTCACAGCTCATGGGTGGCTCTGCAGGGTACACTGGCCTCCTGCCAATGCCCAGCTGCCCACATTGGGTGGGAGCTCCTTTCTCTTGTTGAAGCAGTTTCTGCTGCTCCATCGGCTTTCAGATTGGCTGGCATTTTATAATATTGTAAATCAACTACACTTTAATTAAAAAAAGAAGAAGAAATCTCTCTTCCGTTTTTTGCCTCCTTTCTTGTACACCTCATCCAGGCAGGTTTGTACTTAAAAAAAAATTTTTTTTAATTATTTATTTTTTGCAGCACTGGATCTTCGTTGCTGTGTGCAGACTTTCTCTAGTTGTGGAGAGCAGAGGCTTCTCTCTAGTTGCGTTGTGATGGCTTCTGGTTGCGGTGGCTTCTCTGGTTGCGGAGCTTGGGCTCCAGGGTGTGCGGGTTCCATAGTTACAGCTCCTGGGCTCTAGAGCACAGGCTCAGTAGTGGTGGTGCCTGGGCTTAGTTGCTGCACGGCATGTGGGATCCTACTGGATCAGGGATAGAACCCGTGCTCCCTGCATTGGCAGGTGGATTCTTAACCACTAGACTACCAAAGAAGCCCAGGTGTGTACCCTATTATTGACTATACCTTATTTGTAATGTCTTCTCTGTCATCTTAGTGGAGTTTGGGGAGAGAGGGGATAAGTACTTCTCCTCTGGATTCATCAGCTCATTGGTGTTCCCTGTGTGACAGGCACTCCTCCAGGTGTTGGGACGGCAGCTGACATTCTAGTGAGAATGGAGACTAGGGTGTGTGTAAGGACTCCATGGAGAACAGACATACGTAGTAAGTAGGTAAGTTCCAGTGTGTTAGAAAGTGTACGTGCTACAGAGAGACAGGGAAGGGATGGAGGAAAATGGAGCATGGAAGTTCAGGGATGAGGCTACCATTTGAAACACTGAGGAGGTAACATTTGGATAAAGACCCAAAGAAGCTGAGGGCATGCACCATGCATACCCAGGGCAGGATGCTCCGGACAGAGAGAAGTGCCCCAGCAAAGGCCATGAGGTGGGATTGCTGGGGGTAGGGGGTGAGGGGTAAGGAGGATTTGCTGGAGCAGATGAGTGAGGGGAGAGAACAGGAAAGGAGCTCGGAGGTGGAGAGAGGTCCCAGTCACGTGGGGTCTTGTCAGTCTTTATAAGGTCTTGGGCTTTCTCTAGGGGCCACATGGGGAGCCATAGCCATTTTGAGGGGAGGGTTGACATGGTGAGACAGCCCTTATTTCAAAAGGCTCACTCTGGTTGCTGGGTTCAGAACAGACCATGGCAATTGGAAGCAGGGTGACCTGTCAGGATGCTGCTACAGTGAACCAGAGCAATGATTGGTGGCTTGGATGGGGGTGATGTGGAGATTGAGATGGAGCATGGGCTTCTGGATTTATTTTGAAAGTAGAACCTGCAGAGTTCCTTGGACTCTGATGTGAGGTGTGAGAAAAAGGATGATCAGAAATGACTCCAGGATAATTGGCCTGAGCAAGGGTGGAGCTGTCTTTAGTCGGAATGAGAAGGCTGCAGGTAGGTGGAGTGGGTGTGGATGGAAAGAGGAGGTTCCGTTCCGGACACACTTGGTTTGCAGTGTCTTAGTTGGCTTCCAAGAGGAGATGTCAAACAGGCAAGACCAGGCTGAAGATGGAAACGTGGGAGTCCCCTGGTCTAAGAATGGCATTTCACGTGGGCTTAGGTGAAATTGATGTGTCGATGCAGGTTCGATTGCTTGTAACAAATGAACCGCCCTGAGGGAGAAGATTGATGGTGGGGGAGATTGTAGGGGTGGGTGAAGGGTACCTGGGAACTCTGAACTTTCTGTTTAATTGTGCCGTGGGACCAAAATTCTTCTGAAAAACAAAGTCTATTTGTTTATGAGACTTGATGGTATGGCCAAGGGAGTAAGCATGCAAGACAAGAGACGCAAAAACCTGCAGTGCCCTCCTTCAGGAGGAAGGAGAGGTGGCAGTAGGGACAGTACATGTGGCAGAAAGAAAGAAGAGTAGGAAAGCGTGCTGTCTTGGAAGTCAAAGGAAGAAAGTGGTTCAGGATGGGGGGCAGGATCCACAG
Organism: Bos grunniens; assembly: GCF_055505025.1. NCBI lineage: Eukaryota > Metazoa > Chordata > Mammalia > Artiodactyla > Bovidae > Bos > Bos grunniens. The sequence goes on along the minus strand of NC_141190.1, from coordinate 39,418,808 downwards.
GGTCAGATGCTGACAGTGGGTCAAGTAAGACGGAGATGGAGCTGACTGTCGGAATTCCCAAGGGAGAAGCCAGTGTGACTTTGCAAGAGCAGTTGAGTGGGGTGGTGAAGATGCAAGCAGACTGGAGAGGCTTAGGAGGGTGAGAGGAGACAGTGACTACAGGCAACTAATGGAGGCACTTTGCTGAGAAGCTGCAATGAAATAGAGCAACATAAAACTTTTGTGTTTTTTTTAGCTTTGAGATTGGAGAAATGCAAGTATGATGGCATGATGCTATAATTCAAATCTGTCTTTGCTTAGCAGGAATCCCAATTTGAATTTTAAACGTACAAAAAGCCCTGCCTTTTTTGTAGGTGCATCTTCATGGATGCAGCATGATATAAGACAGAGAGAGCTGAGCCAGGAAGACCACCTTCCGATGACTCAGGAAAGCAAGCATCACTCCTTGGCAAAGTCATCTGGGTCTCAGTTTCCTGGTCTGCAGCGTAAGACGCTGATCTCCAAGGATCTAGCTATGTGATATGGCATGAATGGGTGACTTGAAAAGCAAGGGAGATAAAAGCTGGGAAAGGCAGACAATGTCTGCTTGCTTCTTCCATGGGAAGTTAGGAGTTTAAAGAAAGCACAACTAATGTTGTAAAGATGTGGGCTTAAGAATTTGTAGATTAATGCTAGTAGAGATTTTGATCAGTTTCCAACTACCAAACCCATCCCCTCAATGAAAAGCATGTTCACCCCAGAAATCTTATAAAACATGAAAATATAATAATGAACATTAAAATCACCCATTATCCCAACATCTAGAGATAAATGATAGTAACATTGTGGAGTCATTTCCTTCAAGCTTTCTATCCATAAATATAATACCATATTTCCCCTCTTCCCTCAATGAAAAATGCCTCTATAATTGTATCCTGTTTTTTTTTCAGTGACAGCTTCACAAGCATGTTCCCTGCATCACCAAATATTCTTCACTACTTCTTGAAAAGTGAAAGTGAAGTCACTCAGTCGTGTCCAACTCTTTGCGACCCCATGGACTGTAGCCTACCAGGCTTCTCAGTCCATGGGATTTTCCAGGCAAGAGTACTGGAGTGGGTTATCATTTCCTTCTCCAGAGGATCTTCCAGACCCAGGGATCGAACCCGGGTCTCTTGCATTGTAGGCAGACGCTTTACCCTCTGAGCCACCAGGGAAGCCCATACAGCTGTTCAAAATTCCATCCTAGGAATACACTGTAACTTAGTCTTTCTATGAGTGGGCATTTATAGCTATCATAAATAGTGCTGATAAAAGAAGTGTTAGGATGTTCAACTTTGCACATAAATCTTCGTATTTTAGGCTTCCCTGGTGGTCCAGTGATTAAGACTCCACCTTGCAACACAGTGGACACCAGTTCAAGTCCATGGTCCAGGAAGATCCCACCCATCTTGGGGCAACTAAGCCCACGTGCCACAACTGCTGAGCCTGTGCTCCAGAGTCCTGTGCTCCACAATCCCACACTCCACAACAAGAGAAGCCGTGGCAATGGGAAGCCCACGCACTGCAACTGGAGGGTAGCCCCCACTGGCCGCAAATAGAGAAAGCCAGCACACAGCAACGAAGACCCAGCAGAGCCAAAAAGGCTTAAAAATGAATAAACAAATAAATAAATCTTTGCATCTTATTCTTTTTTTGGCATAAACAGCCAGTTGTAGAATTATTCACTGGTCCAATGGGTGGAAGCATTCTCAAGGCTCTTGGGCATATTGCCAAAAACCACCTCAACACATCTGCCTCTCTTACCTTCCAGAGAGGTTGTAACAATTTACTTTCCCGCCTTCACTGTGTGTGTCGATTGCATCATGCTGTTACAAACCTTGCCAACTTCCTATGACTTCTTTTTAAAAGTCACCTTTCACTGAATATAAGGCAAAGTTTATTACTTATTAAAACAGCATTGTAGGGGGAGTGATTCAGTTTCCAGTATATTTTTGTGTGCCTACATGCTCTGGGCACTGTGCCAGATGCTTTCTTGTTTACTCCTGTTTATTGTGAACACCACACCCTTAGAATGTAGGCGGCATCCTTTCCTTGTCCAATCCTAGGAGTCTGTGTTGAAAGACACACAGTTGGGGAATTCCCTGGCAGTCCAGTCATTAGGATTCTGTGCACCTACTGCCAAGGACACAGGTTTGATTCCTGCTAAGGGAACTAAGATCCTGCAAACTTCGAGGTGCAGCCAAAAAAACCCCAAAAGACACACAGTTGGTCTGATGTATGGTCGAGATCGATACCCAGGGCTCTTGATTCCAAGCTTGGCACTTCGGTATTTACTTATTTTACTACACCTCACCTGTTTCAAATGGCTGAGAATAATCTTTATGACTCTAAGCTATTTCCCATTTTATTGTGTGTGCTCAGTCCCTCAGTCATGTCCGACTCTCTGTGACCCCATAGACTATAGCCCAGCCAGGCTCCTCTGCTTGTGGAATTTTCCAAGCAAGAATACTGGAGTGGGTTGTCATTTCTTCCTCCAGGGGATCTTCCAAACCCAGGGATGAACCCACGTTTCCTGTGTCTCCTGTGTTGGCAGGCAGAGTCTTTACCACGGCACCACCTGGAATAAATTTTATTATAAAAGACTAAAAGGTATTCACAGCTTACCAGTTTTTTTTTAAGGTTTTGCGAATAAAAAAATATCAAATTCTAAAGTCAATGATAATTCTGAAATTCTGCTTTACCAGGAGACATCCTAGTCCCCTGCTCCTTGCCTCGTCAGAGTGAAAGTGGTTCAACAAAAGGTGAGTCCAACAGGGCTAGGAAGGGGCCAAGCTGATTGTCCTCTTCTTTCCTAGACTGGTTGCTGCTACTGCTGCTGCTAAGTCGCTTCAGTCATGTCCAACTGTGCAACCCCATGGACTGCAACCTACCAGACTCCATCCGTGGGATTTTCCAGGCAAGAGTACTGGAGCGGGTCGCTAGTGCCTTCTCCACCTAGACTGGTTACCAGTGTTTGTAAAGGCTTGAGATGAGCTAGAGAGAGTGAGTGACGCTATTCCGATGGAGAGTACCTTTAGGTACTGCAAGCCACAGGCAGCACTTGAATGCTGTGGGAGGGGTGTGTGTGCATTTTCTTTTGGCAAGCCTTAGGAGCCATGAGGCTATATACTTCTATACTTGGTCTTCTGCACAGCACACATTGAAAACTGGCTGTTGGATCTTCAGACACTTGAGACAAGTATTTATAGCAATTTCATGAGGACAGTCTTTTCATGCCCCGAAACAAATTTTAAACTGTGACCGTTGACCCATGGGTCTTTATTTCTGTACTCACTATCTGATGGGGACAGTAAAAGTGAGTTGAAGCTGTTCTATTTTCCCTTCACTTCAAAAAGGCCTGGCCACAGTCTATAGTTCAGAACAGCTTAATATGGACGTCCTAGGCCACACCAGGTTTTTTTTTTTTTTCCAGGACACAGCGAGGGTGGACTTGGAAACTGGCATAACATTGAGCTGTGCCTAACTTTCACCCATTGCCAGTCTCTCTATTTCCTGTGTTAGGATGACTTGTAATCTCTCCTGAGGAAGTTTTGGGGAGGTTCTGCACAATTCCCTGGTTCTTGCTATGATAATGCAGCATCATTTAGATGCTGGACTCTGCAGACTAAAAAGTCCTGCTCTCACAATGGCTGAACCTGCTGTCTATTTAAGCAGAATATTTAAGCACCACGATTCAATCCTGTTACAACCAAGAGGAAAGAGGAGGCCCAGAGCAGGCTGACAGCAGGAGAGGCTTCAAAAAAACGAGCTTCTCAGATGGTTCTCACTCTGTTCCTGGTCATGGTGGTCTCCTAGAATTGCAGCTGAAAACCCCTGTAACCTTCACGAGCTAGAAAAGCTTCTCTCCAGCAGTAGAGGGGCAGGGTGCTTAGAAATACTCTGAGCAAAATACTTTGAGAGGGGAAGGGATGGGAGGGACAGAAATGAGAAGCAGCCATAGAAGGCCAGAGACGGGGTGGAATTGGGACCAAAACGGTGGGTGGAGGGAGGGAGGAAAAATAAGCGGAATGGGAAGCTCAGAACAGAAGATATAAAGGAAAGTGCCAACTAGTGAAAATCTTGAGAAAGGATGGTTGGAGGGGGGGACAGACGACTGGGGAGCAGTTGAGAAAAATAGCAATTAGTACTGCTAAAAATAAAGACCAATTTAGAGACAAAGCCAGATACACAGGAGGAAAATAGGACTGCCAGAAAGACAATTCCTCGTAAACCAGATCCTCAAGAAAGTGGGGCTAATGACACTCCGTCTTGGGCTGTTTTGCATAAGAAATGAGATAATAGATTTGAGTGGAGCTGGCCACGCGGAGCAGGTGACAGGCGGCGGGAAAGGAGGAATCAGAAGCAGAACTCAGTGTGGCCCGATTTCCAGGGTTGATCGCCAAGGCCCTGCCGACAGGTGCACCACGTGAGTGGCGCCCAAAGTTAGGGTCTCCCGCCAGCCGGCGTGCCGGGCAGAGGCATCGCTCAGCGCTGAAACCGAAAGGGGTCCTACCCTACGGAATTAGCCCGAGGCCGGCCCTTGGAGCCACAAGACCAAGGGCAGGAGGCGCCTAAATTTCAGTGCCCGCGCAGCGCGGCCCGGGAGAGGGCGCCCACCGGCGCGGGCTCGGCTTGCTCCGCCCGCGGACATCGCGGCCCGGGGCCAGGCGACGCCCCCGCTGGCTTTCGCGGCCGTGGGAGGACCCAATGCCCACGGTGTCGGGCAGGCCGGGGAGCGCAGGGATCCTGGAACCCGAGGCAAGAGGGCGAAGGCCGTGGGCTGCACCTGGGCTTTGCAGAACCACGACATCTCAGCTTTCCGGTCTCGGAACCAGGAGGTGACCTTCACCTGCCGCCCAGCAAAAGCGCGCGGAATCTCGAAGCGCAGTGCGCTGGAGGATCCGCGCCCGTTTCTCGGGGCTGCAGGGAAAAGGCGGGAGGCCAGGATGGGCGCTGGAGCTGGGAGCCGGGCAGGGCTGGGCTGGGCGGGGCTCGGACGGCATCTCTGGAGAACCCCGCCAGGCGGCGAGGGGTCCCCGGGACGCGCGAGCCGCCCGGGCAAGGCTCCTAAGTCTCGGGCGGCGCGGGCCACTTCCGAGCGAGTGCGCGCCTTCTTGGGCTCTTGGCCGGGCTCTTGGACTCCCGGCGTTTGGGAGTCACCCGGGTGCGCCCTGCCCACCCAGGCACCCCGGGGCGGGACCACGGGGCTCCCACGGGGGCGGGCCGGTAGGGCGCACTGATCGCGCCACGCGGCGCTTGGCCCGGAGGAGGGCGGCAGGGTGGGGGCCGCGCGCTCCGGGGCGGTGCTGAGCCAGCTCCTCCTCCTCCTCTGGCCTCCTCCTCCTCGTCTTCCTCCGGCTCAGCAGCCGCGCAGCCCGGCTGCTCCTCCTTCCTCCCCGGGGTGCTCGCGGCGATGTTCAACCGCGCCGTGAGTCGACTGAGCAGGAAGCGGCCGCCGTCAGGTAAGCGGTTTCCAGGGCTCCGCGGGCTGGGGATTGGGGCGCCCCCAGGGGCCGCGATGAGCCGCCCGGGCTGGTGCTTCCTGCCCCCACCTCCCCGGGCATCCTTCCCTCCTGCCCGGGGTCGGGTGCGGCTCAGCGATGCCCCGGGCAGGACGCGCCACTTCTCCCTGCTCTGTCCAGCGTCCCCGCGGTCCCAGTCTCGGCGGGAGCGCTGAGTCCCGAGACGCGCGTTGGGGAGGAAGTTTGTCTGAAAGGAGGAACAACAGCCGTTTTCTTCTTAGTGATGGTCTGGGAGAAAAAGGAGATCCAAAACACCTCCAAACTTTGCAGGTAGCATGGGCTCTAGATTCCGAAAGCAGAACGGAGTTCTGGAGGTCTTCGCCTCCGCTGCGGTCGTTGGTGCGCAGCGCGGAGCCCGCGGAAGGCACGCCCGGACCCGGGGCATCCAACTGGGCGGCCGGGCCTGGGTTGCAGGGCGTCTTCGGTTCTGCGCCGAGGAGCCGAAATGTAGGGCGGAGAAGGATGGTGAATACCGGGTGAAGGGCGCATCTGCAGTTCGCGCCAGGAAACAACAGACGTTACAAAGGATTCAGCTTGGCTGTCGCTCTGGACCAGCCTGTCACTCTGGACCAACCACAGTTGGGAGCGTTTCGATAGGACGAAGAGCTTGTGGTGAAGATGAAACCATGTCCTTGATTCCAACCATCTCACCCTTTTTGTTTCTTGCAGCTCAGCCCCTTTTAGCGCTCCAGGTGGGACCTAGTGAATTCTCTCTTCACCCTTAGGACAACCCATTGAGATAGGCATTGTCCTCAGCCCTCGCCACCAGGCAGCTGATAGGTAACTTGCTCCAAGTCACACTTAGGTGATGGAGAATCTTTCAAACCCAGCTCAGCCTGACTCTGGGGTTCAGAGGCTTTTCTGCCACCTCCCACTCCAAGAGTCGCTTCTGCTGGTACCAAGAGGGTCTGTACATGTTGGCCCCTATCTTTTTTTCACCTCGTGTCTTATTTTATGAGGGACACTGTGGTTAAGAGGATGAGTTGAAAGTAGATCGACTGAGTCCAAGTCCCACCTCCACTAGGAGGTACACTCCTGCTGCTGCTAAGTCGCTTCAGTCGTTTCCCACTCTGTGAGACCCCAGAGATGGCAGCCCACCAGGCACCCCCACCCTGGATTCCCCAGGCAAGAATACTGGAGTGGGTTGCCATTTCCTTCTCCAATGCATGCATGCATGCTAAGTTGCTTCAATCGTGTCCAACTCTGTGTGACGCCATGGACAGCAGCCCACCAGGCTCCTCCGTCCACGGGATTCTCCAGGCAAGAATATTGGAGTGGGTTGCCATTTCCTTCTCCAACTAGGTGCACTATCTCTGTGCAGACAAGGATCTGCAGAATGGCGATAAAATACCCCTCCTTAAACGCTGAATTGAAACTGCTTTCCCATCCATCATATTTTGCAAATTATTCCCTCTAATATTGAGAACAACTCAAAGTAGGACTCCATAGAGTTATTGTAAATTGCTTATATTAGTGTTAGTATTAGGGGTCATGTAAACTTTTCTGTGTTGCCTGTGAGTCAAAGGATTTCCCTGTTGGGTGTTTGCTTTGAAAGTGATAGTCACTCAGTTGTGTCTGACTCTTTGTGACCCCATGGACTGTAGCCCACCAGGCTTCTCTGTCCATAGAATTCTCCAGGCAAGAATGCTGGACTGGGTAGTCATTTTTTTCTCCAAGGGATCTTCCCGACCCAGGGATCAAACCCAGGTCTCCTGCATTGCAAGCAGATTCTTTACTGTCTGAACTATTCGATTTAGCCATTCCCTGTTGTTGGATGTTCACAGGCCAAAGTAGTGGTGGTCAGAGCCTGGAGTCTAAAGTTACTTACACCCCTGGTTCCTACCCTGACTCTAGCCTTCAGCTGCCTTGAGCAAGTTACTTGACCTCAGAGCCATTGCTAAATGGGAAATTTGGGACCTGGTTGCTAAACCATAGGTAGCTTGAAATTGGCTATTTTAGTGGCTATTTCCACCATGGAAATCAGCAGATGTTAAAAATCACGTGTGGTTTTTTTTTTTTTTTTAATTCTAGGAGAGCTGGTGTCCATACTTATGTGTCCATTTTCCCATCTGTACAGTGGGTTTCATAGAGTTGTGGAACTAAATATAGAAAAGCATATATATAATATTATATATATATATATATATATATATGAAGTCTCCAGTACAGTGCCTGGCATAACTGAGGATAATGATTAGCTGTTATCTTTTCCACCTTTTTCCTATTATAAATAGAGCTGCTTTGAACATCCCTGCACAGGTCGGTTTTGGGGTGAAGTCTTCCAAATAGAACAAATGAATTATGGGTCACACATGGTTTTAGGGTGCTGTTGCATATGTGCAGATTGTACCCCAGAAAGACTGGGGGCAGTTTTAGGGATACCAGTGAAGTGTACCTCTTTCAGAGTAACACATTTTAAGGCTGATGAAATGTGGTTAGGTCACTGATAGAAAGATCAATAGGTACAAATCGTGGATTGGTGTTAAATGTCTGGCTTCCAGGAGCCTGATTTCTTTATGATTTTTAGGTTTAACGTCTGTCTCTGGGTAGGAAAGGACAAATGAGCCTCTGCAAGTTTGGTCATCACCACCCAGCAGTGAGAAAGGGGGAATGTGGGCCCTGAGGCAAAGGCACTGGGAAGCCAGCCAAGTGATCCAGGGGACTGTGGACTGAACTTTTTTTTTTTTTCTTTTTTGGTGATTCTGAATTATTTTCCTAAAGTGGCTGTCCAAATTGTCTAAGCATCTAGCCCCGCAAAAACGCGATCCATCCTGCTGGACCCTGACTCAGACCTGGCTGCAGTCCTGCCTCCCAGCTCCTTTTACTCCAAACCTTTTCTGTTTTTCCACAAAATCTAACTGGAGACCATGTCTTTAAACTGAGGTTTGGCACTCCCAACCCTTAATTCCAAGTTTCGAAGTGTGATTCAAAGTGTGAATGTTCTCCTTTCTGAGGTTTCTCAAAGTGTGTTCATGAACCACAAGGGGGTGGGGGTGGTCTGATAAAATGCAGCTTTCCAGGCCATGACCCAGACCCCTCCCCTGTCTGATTCTGTCTTGAGCACCCAAGGTGGGAGGGAGTGTTGGCTGCATTTTTGACAAGTGCTCAGTTGGTTCTTAGGCTACTGAAGTGTGAGGAACCCTGGATGATTCCCTGCACCCACCCTGCCCCCCACGATGACTTGTGACGTTGATGGTACCTGATATGCTCTTCACTTGAAAAAAAAAAAAAGCCAAAGCCATAGCCTTCCACCGCCCTGTGTGACCAGAACAGGACTGAACCACCGGGGGAATTCCCCACCCAGCCCCGAGCCTGTTATACATTATCCCATTAAACCTCTGGGACCAGCTGCAGATTTATTGCTGGGCTTAAGTTTTTATTTAAAGATGACAGTTCACATAACAATTTAATGTCTTTGTTATAACACTCCAACAGCAGGACTGGGTTGGCTGCTGGGGGAAATCTTCCCTGCAGAACATCACTGGGCTGGCCTGTGGGCTCAGAGAGAAGGAAGGAGACAGAGAGGACGGGCTGGGAGAGGGGCATCGTTTATACATGCGTGTTCCACACTGGCTGAGTCCTCAGTGCCAACTCTGAACACGGGCACGAGCAGCTTGCACGCTGGTGGGTGCCAGGCGCTCGGGGTGCTTTACTTGTCTTCACAGACTTTGTATTGGAACCGATGTGTTTTTTTTTCCCCTCGCTGTTAGAAATTGTGGAAACTAGGCAGGTGCTGGGCTGGGCCATGTCCTCGGGTTTCCTGGGTGAACTGAGTCACTTCCCTCCCTGGGGTTGAGTAATCCCCCTTGGGCTCCTGCTGCTGGGCTCTGGGAACTTGCTGTTTAAACTGTACTAAATTTACTCCCACCCATTTCATCTGCTTCCCCCAGATAGCTCTCCAGGGCAGCAACCCCGGGGGTGGCAGTGGGGGTCAGAGGGGCCCACGTGGGCGACAGCAGCGGCTCCTCGATAAGAGCTGTCAGGAGGCGTTCACTGGGGCAAAACAGTGCCTTGCAGGCTTCCGGGGACCAGTTTCCCTCCTGAGCAAGTACCCTGCTCTCGAGGGCCCAGTGCCTGTGGTTCGGTTCTGCTGCCCCTGGTCTGGGGTGCTCTCAGGGAACCCCTCATCTGGCCTGCCTTCTCTCCCGGTGCCCCCATCCCCAGCTCTGCTCCTGGGTGGCTGGACATCCCCCCGCCTCTGACCTGTGTCCTCCCAGAACTCCAGGAGACCCACTCTTCCAGACCTCCTGCCTCCCTCTCTCTCAGCACCAGAAACACAGCCTGTCCATCTTGTTTCTGCTTGAACAGCGCAGAGACCGTCAAGGGACAGGGACAGTCTGGAGCCGCCTATTTGAGAAGGACTCAGAGCTCTGACCCGAGCCCAGAGCTGCTGGCGTGACCTCATGCAGTATCCATTTTGTCCTCTTAGCTCACCTGTATTAATATTGAGAGTGAGTGTGATGCCCTGGCTTCTCTTTTTCCTTCCCTGCCTCCCTGTTGCCTTGCTTCACATCCTTCCTTCCTTCTTTCTGTCTCTCCCTCTCCAATCAGGACATTAAAAGCCAGCAACACCATCATCAACCGTCTTGCAGTTCAGTTCAGTCGCTCAGTCATGTCTGACTCTCTGTGACCCCATGAACCGCAGCACGCCAGGCCTCCCTGTCCATCACCCGAAGTGATGGGGGAGACTCCCAGAGTCCACCCAAACTAATGTCCATTGAGTCGATAATGCCATCCTACCATCTCATCCTCTGTCATCCCTTTCTCCTCCTGCCTTCAATCTTTCCCAACATCAGGGTCTTTTCAAATGAGTCAACTCTTTGTATCAGGTGGCCAAAATATTGGAGTTTCAGCTTCCAGCATCAGTCCTTCCAAGGAACACCCAGGACTGATCTCCTTTAGGATGGACTGGTTTTATCATCCCACATGTCTTTATCATCCCACAAATGAAGGATGTTTCAACACCCCCAATAGTAGGAAAGATACAATCTCATGTAAAGAACTGTCCTGATAACAAGAATCTTCTAGAGGCTGTTGCTTCTAGTGAGAGGCTCTGGGTTGTTGAGGGACAGGGAAGATAGGAAGACCTGTCCCACTGTAGCTCTTGTCTTTTGTACCGTGTAAATAAATGCATTTATTTACTTAAAAAAGACAACCCCAGACTGCCCTTACTTGGTCAACACAGCTCACTTTGGTAAATATTTCCTCCTGCTCATTCTCATTCCTTCATGGACCAGTGAAGAAAATTTCATGCAGTGTGTGGCAAGGCAGGCAGTGGCCATCAGGGAATGCCTGGCCTCATCTTCTCTGTCAATTTTAAGTTCCCTGAGAAAAAGGGCCTGCCTTTTATTTCTTGCATCTTACTCAGCCCTTCCCTTTGAAGCCTCTGCAGCCAGACAGCCTAGGGTTGAGTCCTAGCTCATCTAGCTCCTGGCTTGCTCCTTTGCTTGCCTTGGTTTCCTCATCTGTAATGGGCCAGTGATGGACCCAGGCTCCAAGGGTTGTGGTCGGGTTGAGACGGGAGGTAATCGGTGTTCAGTACGTGCCGGATCTTTGTACAACCATCATCCTCCTTTCTGCCTTACCCTACACCCCAACAATCTATCAGAAAACTGTTATCACTGTAAATCTATACATGAATGCCAAGCACTGTGTACCCTGAGGGAGACACAACTGTTACTCTCAAGAAATACACAGTCTACCCTGCTGACACTGGAGGGAAAAAGTTGCTTATTTGCCCAAATGTAGGGGCCGGGGTTGAGGGTTGGCCTGCCCTGTGGCTCAGTCGGTAAAGAATCTGCCTGTAATGCAGGAGACCAGAGTTTGATCTGTGAGTCAGGAAGATCCTCTGGAGAAGGAAATGGCAGCCCACTCCAGTATTCTTGCCTGGAGAATCCCAGGGACAGAGCAGCCTGGAGGGCTACAGTATGTGGTCACAAGAGTTGGACGCAATTTAGGGGCTAAACCACCACCTGGGGCCAGGGGAGAGCGAGGGCACATTTCTGCATAAATGTCTAGTCCCCTGATGCTGGGAAAGATTGAGAGCAGGAGGAGAAGGGGGCGACAGAGAATGAGATGGTTGGATGGCATCACCGACTCAATGGACGTGAGTTTGAGCCAACTCCGGGAGACAGTGAAGGACAGGGAAGTCTGGCGTGCTGCAGTCCAGGGGGTCGCAGAGAGTCGGACATGACTTAGCGACTGAACAATAACGGGTTCCAGAGGAAGCACAGGGGCTTCTGGAAAGTGAGAAAAAACACTGTCAGGGTCTTTACTTTCACCTCCAGAACTGGGCTCTTGGGGAGTTTTTATTTTTTCTGGGCTTTTGCCTAGAAAGTGAGGACTCTAAGAGGCTACGAATAACAGTCTGGCGTTCTTATTTCCTTCCCTCTGGTAGAAACTGGAAACCAGTGGCCATCTGTTGTTTAGTCCACTCAAAAGAGGATGTTGAGGCTTGTTTTTCCTCCGGCCCCGAGGGTGCTCAGGAGCCCCGTAGCCCCTGCTCGTCTTGTACAACGTGTCTCTGAGAAGACGGCGGAGTGTGGGGCTGCGTGGACGTCCCCAGGGCATGGCACGTAAGGAGGGTTCCCATCCCTGGAGCTGATATGCCCTCCACTTAGCCATCGCTGGGTGCTGGCAGGCAAAGTAGGGTCGGGGTGTGTGTGGTGCAGTCACAGGTACACAGGGGGCCTTTTTGGGGGTCGTCGAGCACTTGACTTTTTTTTTGAGGCTTCAGAACTCGTGGGAAAATGCCAATGAGGCCTTTTCTGAGCTGACCTCTCCAGCCTGTGGGCCTGCTCTGGTCTTTGATGCTTTCTATTAGTACGATTATTTCAAAACGTTTTTATTTTTATTTTCTGCTAATGGCAGTTCATGCAATCCTCCCCACCAAGGGAATTGCATGCCTGAGGGTCGTTATTCTCAGAAGCTAGATACTGGAGCCGACAAACACTTAAGGAATATTTAGATAGAGGATTTCCATGACCCAGTTTCTCTGGAGCCTTCCATGGATCACCAATTTTAAAAACAGATTCTCCGCTTCTAAGTTGGGATGACTTTAAAAAAAATGTAATGTTTGGCGTGATGTAGGTGATACAAGGATTTGAATAAATTCTGTGGGGTGTGTATTTTCCCTGCGTATTTTAAAGGAGTCTAGTGTGTGTGTTTGTGTGTGTATTACCAACCACTTTAGAATTTAGAGCTAATGTTTTTGCCTTTTCCTAGGCTTGAATGTTTATTTTTTAAAAATAAGCTGTGCATTTGGTGGGGAGGGGGTGCCTTTGACAAACCCTTTAAGGATGTAAGTTGACTCTGCTGTTGAGGAAGCTGGATATTGAGATTTTACTAAAATCTTTGGCTTGGGGAAATTGTCTCAGGATCATTACTCAGACTTTCCTGTAGACTAATAGCAAGAATTTATACTGTAAGCACTCGGTTGTGGTGAATGTTAGAGATGCCTTTTGAATGTGGATTTCCAAGGAATTAATGTCTGGAGAAGGTCTCTGGTAGATATGACATCATAGCATCTATAAATAATGCATCCCAGAATATGCTACAGGCAACCAGCCTCAGGCCTCTGCACCTGGGTGCTGCACTGGCTTTGCAATATTAGCTTTTACTGAAGTCAGAGACTGCACTGAACAGCGCCAACGGAAATGAAGCATATGCCCATTGTATTTACGTGCTGGATGATTCTGGCCCAGTCGTGTGTGGGATTTTGTCTGCGAGGAGTTAGACTCTTAGTTTCACTGTCTTCTCCCACATAATTGTTACCATTCTTTTCAAGGCTGGCATGTTCTGGCCTCTGTGAGGGTGAAGATCAGCAGATATCAAAAATAAAGATGGCAGTTGAGCCAGTGGCAAATGGTGTGTTGTGCTTTGGAGCCAAGGCTCCCTGGGCTTGGACCATGAGTCCCCATTTTCAAAGCTGGGTGACCCTTGCAGTTAGTGTGCCTCAGTTTCCTCATCTGTGATGTGGGAATAATCAGAGGGTCATTGTGAGAACAAGATGGTTTAACCTATGGAAAAAGCTCAGAATAGCTAGTGCCCAGCATGCTGTGAATAATTTTTAAGTGTAATGGTTACTACTGCTGCTGCTAAGTCGCTTCAGTCATGTCCTACTCTGTGCGACCCCAGAGACAGCAGCCCACCAGGCTCCCCTATCCCTGGGATTCTCCAGGCAAGAACACTGGAGTGGGTTGCCATTTCCTTCTCCAATGCATGAAAGTGAAAAGTGAAAGTGAAGTCGCTCAGTCTTGTCCGACTCCTAGCAACCCCATGGACTGCAGCCTACCAGGCTCCTCCGTCCATGGGATTTTCCAGGCAAGAGTACTGGAGTGGGGTGCCATTGCCTTCTCTGATGGTTACTACTAACCCATGATAAACTCATCTGAAGATGAATTTCTTGAAAAGTAAGTATTGTGCCTGCAAGAATCTGAAAAGCTAAAATACTTTGAAGAGCCCAGGAGGTAAAAAACCTATTTTTTTCATTGCAAAAATGCTTTGCAGCTGATCTAAATGACAGCAAGTGTGCAGAGCTGAACAAAATTGAAACAAACAAATGTTATCACCAGCAGTTCTTTACTAACTTGAGTGGTCCTAAAGCTGCTAGATAGATAGGTTTAACTTTTTTCCTCCTGTGCTTTTTTTTTTTTTTTTGACTGTGCCCTGTGGCATCTTAGTTCTCAGACCAGTGATCGAACGCATGCCTCCTCCAGTGGGAGCACTGGACCGCCAGGGAAGTCCCTCTCCCTGTCCTTTCCAAACCTACCTTCTTGTGTCATCCATCTAAAATGGACACTTTTGTCAATGAAAAAGGAAAGAAGAGTGTTGGATCCTTGTGTTTCCAAGTGCTAGGGACTGGGAAGGAACTGGGAAGCTGGGCACCCTTGTTATAATTGCTCAGTCGTGTCTGGCTCTGGGCTGCCCTATGGACCGCAGTCCACCAGGCTCCTCTGTCCCTGGGATTCTCCAGGCAAGAATACTGGAGTGGGTTTCCATGTCCTCCTCTAGGGGATCTTCCCAAGGGGGATTGAACCCTCTGCTCCGGCCACATCTCCTGCATTCCAGGTGAATTCTTTACCGCTGGGTTTTGCTTTATTCTTAAGCTCAGAAGTATATCTGATTGCTATGAAGAAAGGTTATTTCTTTCTCCTGGACATCACTGGATGGTTGTAACATTTACAGTGAACCAAGTTGTCTTAGGAAGTCCTTACTTGTATGCATTGGAAAATAGTGGAATCTCCTTGTACAGAGGCTCCCGAGGAACGGAAATGCCTCAGGTGATGAGGCAGTCTCTAGGGCAGTGCCAAAGGGAGTGGACCTCTGCCAGGCTCATTGGAAGCTGGGGATAATGACTTGGAAAAGAGAGACACCATTAAGTGAACGGAGTTTGCAAATGTAGCTCTAACTAGAGCTATCTATGTATATTGATACAATCAAGAAGGATTTTTTTTTTTTTTGAGGCAGAGGCCTTAATCAAAATTGAAAGACAATCGGGAAGTCTTTGCAAAATTTGAACCAATATTTCTGGAGAAGTGAAAACACATGACGGTAGAGTGTGAGTAGAAGATTCTTATAGTAAGGACTGTTAGGGCAGAAGGTGAGCAAAAAAGCAAGAAGGAATTTTTCTTTATCCAGGGCATGAAAGCCAGAAGGCAGTAACCATGGTTATGGGGGTACTTACCGTATCTCGGTGTGCTTTCTGAGCTAGCCCTAAGAATTCTATGCCTTTTGTAACAGTGTCGGCCATAGATGTATTTCACAATGTCGATGGAAGGGAACTGGTAGTCCAGGAGGGAACTGAAAGGAAGGGTCACCCATTTGCAAACTCCTGTATTCTGAGGAACCCTGGGGTTCCAAGGAGGTGGTCCTGGTGGGGACAATTGCCTGTACATTTAAGTCCCAATACTGGTTCCATCCAGCAGTTCCTTAGCTGGGTCACCTTCCCCTCTGGACCTTTATGTCTCAGCCTATTAAATTAGGAGACTAGATCAGATGAGTGGGTTTTGAGCTGTAAAACTTTTTGTCAAGTGGCACAGAAAGCTGACCCAGAAACCTAATGTGTAAAGTGAGCAGAGTATGAAATGAAACAGGGGAGGGAGGAAGCGATTGGCTCACGGTGTCTCATAATACAGCTACCTTGTCTCTCAGTTAACCAGAAGCTCTAGTTAACCAGAGCACTCCGTTGGCTAAACGGGAATCCACCAACCATATTTACTTGCAAGACTGTGAAACTGTGAAAGCCCAAATGTGGTTTCATGTATTATTGAAAAGAATGTCATAGAGTTTTGGAATCACCACAGGCCAAGGTTGAAACCTTATAGACAAAGGAGTTGTTCTGCCATGGCGAGAGAAAGTTCTGGCTGCCTACGTTTATTCCTGGAACAGCAAATTGTGTCTCTAATTTATTTACTTAAGAGAAAACCTGCTGGGGAAGTGGAGAAAACCATCAAACTGTATTCTTCGGGCAGAGAACAGAGAGTAAATTTGTGAAATGCTTGGCAGAATGAACCCTGCTGCAGAATTCCTTATGATAATGATCTTTTAATTTGATTTATACTTCATTGGGAAGAAACACAGTGTTCAGAAGCTTGCCATTTTAGCATTTGCAAAGACAGCAGAGAACTAATTTAATATCCACGAACTGGAGATTCACTTCAGAGAAGCATCAGGTCCATTTGTGATGTTTGAGTCAGTTTGCCTCTCAAAGGAGTGGCTTTGTCCCAAACAATTCTCTTACTCCGTCACCAAAGTGTACTGCTTCCGGTTTATTTAGCCTAGTGGCAAGATGCTGGGAGAACGCAATCTCTGCTGTTCACAGACATGAACCTGTGTTGACCCCCAGTAATGCATGAGAGATCATGGAAGCGGAGGTACTTCAAAGTTCACTGTATTCTGGGTGCAACTTTCCTCTAAAAGCATTTGAAACCATATGGCCCCCTAGCTACCTGCAGCAATTAATATTCGTAAGACTTTTAAGATTTATCCTTATTTTAAAATGATTTGTTTTGCCGATTCCTTGCAGCAATCCCCAACCTTTTTGGCACCAGGGACCGGTTTTGTGGAAGACAATTTTTCCATGGACCGGAGTGGTGAGGGGATGGTTTCCGGATGATTCAAGCGCATTACAGTTATGATGCACTCTATTTTTATTACATCAGCTCCACCTCAGATCACCAGGCATTAGGTCCCGGAGGCTGGGGAGCCCTGATTTAAAGTTTGTTTCCTCCCAGCTTCAAACTTTTCTTTAGAGAGACATAACTATACTTTGAAAAAAAAGCAATGAAAAAAGAAGTGTTAGTTATAAAAATATTCACTTGACAGATCATACTTTTAAGGAAGCAGAGAGAAGAACTAGTATTTCTTGAGGGTCCACTGTGAGCATCTAGTTACCTAATGAGTTTCCTTCTTTAAGCCTTACGATAACCCCGAGGGATGTGGAGATTATCTTCATCTTGCAGAGAGCTTTGCCCATGTTCACATATTAATAGTTCAAGGGCTTCCCTGGTGGCTCAGTGGCAAAGAATCTGCCTGCAATGCAGGAGATGCAGGTTCGATCCCTGAGTTGGGAAGATCCCCTGGAGGAGGAAATGGCAACCTACTCCAGTTTTCTTGCTGAGTCAATCCCATGGACAGAGGAACCTGGCCAGCTCCAGTCCTTGGGGTCGCAAAGAGTTGGACACAAGTGAGGGGCTCATCCAGGCACGTAGTTCAAATTGGCCAAAATGGCTTTGGAACCTGGACCCATCCGAAGCGACATTCCATGGTTTTTCCCTTGACTCCAGGGAGGGGCCAAGTGAGATGAGATGTGTTTGTGCTATTGCTTCCTCCTTCAGGCAAGTAGCCGGAGTGTGTTAATTGGAGGTGCCAGTCCCCTTTCCTTTAATCAAGAGGCTCTTTTTGGAGGCAACAGTAAGAGAGTGCATGAGCTGGGCACGTGCAGTCATTAACTCATTTAGTCTTTATCCATTGTGCCAGGGTGACACCGAGCCATACTGGAGACTGAGAGGCACAGGAAAAGTCAGTTATAACGACTCTGTCTTTAGTATTTGTTCATTATGGAATTTTTTGCATTAATTTTGTTTTTTCAATATATTTTTGCATGAAAATCTCTTTTATCTGATGCCTGAGTTTTGTGGCATCCCCTTAAAATTTGCACCTGTGTCCATTGTCTCCCTTTCCCCACCTTAGTCCCAACTCTGGTACTTTTTTTATGTGCCAGGCAATGAGCTCCCTCCTGAGATACAAGATCAAGACACAGAGGAGCTTTCAGACTAGTGAGAGCCGACTGTGCAAACAGTCACAACACAGCAGGGTAATTACAAGACTGCGCACAGAAAGCAATGGGGACGAGTTGCCGTTGATTCAAGGTCCCTGGAAGGAGGGCTTGAGGGAGATCTGAAGGCTGCCTGTGGGTCGGCCAGTGGATATGTGGGTGGCGGAAGGATGTATGGGGAGTGTTGGAAAGTGACAAGTCCCTTCTTGACTCTGAGCCTCAGTTTTCTGCATCTGTAAAATGGAATGGTAGCACCCACTTCATAAGGTTGTTGTCAAGAATGAATGAATGAATGAATTCCCTGTGTTAGCCCAGAGAGTAGATTCTGGTGTATAACCTGATACTGTGTCTTAGTCACAGTGGTGGTGATGATGATGAAAATAATGCTCCTTATAAGATGACAGTATCTTTGGATCACATACACAGTCTCTGAACTTTGCTTTGCAGACATCCACGACAGTGATGGGAGCTCCAGCAGCAGCCACCAGACCCCCAAGAGCACAGCCAAATGGGCCTCTTCCCTGGAGAATCTGCTTGAAGACCCAGAAGGCGTGAAAAGATTTAGGGTGTGCCTTTTTCCTTGTTGACCGGAAATGACACACCACACAAAGAAGTTTAGAAGCCTGTAGGGGAAACACAGGCCAGTTTTTTATACTGTCCATCCCAACTTGAGAGAAAGAACTTCTCACCTGTCATGACCAACATGGGAATGCTTTCCCGGGTGCTCATGGACCAGCACTGAGGGGCTTGCACTGACTGTGTCTGGTTTTTATATAACTGGGAGGGGTGGGGGATGGGGAAGAGGTACTGTGCCCATTGGCAGAATCTGCAAAGAATTTCCAGCTCCGTGACACCTAGGAGGGGGTGGTCAGGGTCTCCCTGACATGAAGGTTTGTTCTCTTGTGTGTTGGGGCTTCTCAGGATACACTGCTCATAGAGTGAAAGAGCTGGACAACAGCTGGTAAAGTGAAGCTGAACTCAAAGGAGGACAGGCGGGTGGGGAAATGTCAGGACTACCTAAAATGGCCTCCAGAAACCCCAGGTGTCAGAAGAACTTGTAAATTTCAAGAATGCCTGTATCTGCCTGAGTCCCACTGACTTCTGTCTTTAGCCCTGGGTCAGGCCATCAAAAGCCATCATGCTGTTGATTCCCTTTGCAGACTCCAGGGAGCGGGTGGCAGCCATCCCGGGACACAAGGCCTTTGTAAGCACCATCTAGATCTTGGGGAGAAAACTTTTCCATGCACATTAGGATAGCTGGCTGTGCCACTGACCCCCAACATCTGCCGAAAGAAAGCGCACCTCCAACTTAAAATAGTTTTCATTGTGGCGTTTTTAGACATGCTTAATATGTTTTCTTTTCTTTTGTTTAAAAAAAAATGAGCCTGATTTTAGAGGAATGTACTTTGTTTAAACACTGTCTGGAAGGAGCTAATATATCTTCCACTTTAATTTACTTTTTGGTAATTTATTGTTAGTTGAGAACTGTTGAGTAGATTCCTGCTCCGTTTTTACACTTCTTCACAATGTTAAAACCATTAAGTTCGAATGCATATGAAATTCTAGCTTTAATATTAAGCATAACTCTGTTTTGGGGTGGAGCTTTTACAGAGTGAATGAACGTGCTCATTTGTCGAATTTTGACTTATCACTTCTTGACGGGAAATGTGTTATTTGTTTCTTTGTTTTTTAAGTAGAATACTGTTTGATATTTTTTTCTTCTCTTCATCCATAGGAATTTTTAAAAAAGGAATTCAGTGAAGAAAATGTTTTATTTTGGCTAGCATGTGAAGATTTTAAGAAAACACAAGATAAAAAGCAGGTACTTCTTTCATTCTGTAACCATGTTCTTGCTAACTTTTTTCTTTCTTTATAAAGTTACAATTGCCTTTCCAATAAATTTTGAAATTGCCAACAGAAATCTGAACCATATTGGATTTAGGGGAGGACTTAAGATTCAGAATAGCTTACCTTGTGTTGATCAAATATTAACCATTTTTAAAAGAGTGTGTGAATCTATTTTCAAATGGACAGATATTTAAAGTAAAAATAACGATTTAAGTCACTGAGAGTCTGTCATCGAGTATGATTTTATTTTTCATGAATAATTTATGTGAACGCTCCCTCCGGGGCTTGGCACGTTGGCATTTTGTACGGACATCGTAAAGCAGATACGTGGTGATAAAAGCACAAGGCGCATCAGATGGACCGTCAATTATTCAATCTATCTTTACAAAACATCTTGTAGTTGGCAGGCATCCCACATAGAAAGCTTCTGACTGTTCTCCTGGGTGAATATGTGCTCTTTGCAGGAGGTAGTCTTTAATTCCAATGTCAGCCGGATTTTCTGCCACTGAAGGTTGGGTGTCAGGGGAGGTGGAGGAGATTCTGGGCAAGGAGGCTTGTGGATTGGATGTGTTTACAAGGCTCGTGCTTGTGTCTTTCTAAGAGGCTCATGGCTAAATGCCTACATGCATGCATGCTAAGTGGCTTCAGTTGTGTCTGACTCTTTGCAAGCCTATGGACCTATGGCCCACCAGGCTCCTCTGTCCATGGGATTTTCCAGGCAAGAATACTGGAGTGGGATGCCATTTTCTCCTCCAGGGTATCTTCTGGTAATAATGTGCATGAAGAAGGTTTTTGGTGTGAGGCTGTAGGGAGTGGTGGGATTGGGGCATTAGGGGGTGGCCTGTCCTGCCTCCAGGGGCTGGTTGTTTAGCTGACTTTGGCAGCAAATGCCTTGGGGTCTCTGGCTGTCTGAGCTTTCCCTGCCTTGGGTTCTACCCACTTAGGTCTTCACTTGCCCCAGAACCCTGAGGGACCTTGCTTCTTAGGGCATCTTCTCCCATCTTCAGTCCAACCGCTGCCTGTTTTTCCAGAGAAGCTGGATGTTTGGTTTCTTATGTGAAACCACCCAATCTTATAAATGATGGAACTAATTTAAAAAAAATGTAAAACCTTTCCTGCCAAACAAAACATAGCCATGGGCAGATGTGGCTTGTGGGCTGCCAGTTTTTAAGCCTCTGGCTCCAAAAAGCTGGAATCCATGAAGCCAGAAGCCATTATGTGTTTGCAGAAAATATCTGTCATTGGTTTATTCAAAGGCTTTTCTGCCTCAGACACTCTTTCCCCAAGATGGAGTGGTGTGGCCTTTGTTCCACGCCTTCCCTTCTGCAGGGGCAAGGATAGATGGATTCCGAGATTCCTGGAGCTGGAATTCCCAGGTCAGCCCAGAAAGCTATCCTGGGCATGATCCTTGACATTGGCTTCCTTGTTGCTTCCCCCCCCGGATGACTTTGCCTGAGCACTTTGGGCTTCCCTGGTGGCTCAGATGGTAAAGAATCTGCCTGCAATGCAGGAAACCTGGGTTGCATCCCTGGGGCAGGAAGATCCCCTGGAGAACGGAATGGCAACCCATTCCAGTATTGTTGCCTGGAGAATCCCATGGACGGAGGAGCCTGGTGAGCTACGGTCCTGGGATGGCAAAGAGTCAGACACGACTGAACGACTAACACTTGGGTGTTGTCTCACCCATAGCTTTCCTTGGTCGCCAGCACCCAGCCCAGAGCCCAGGGGCCACTGTTGATAAATGCTGACCTGAGCAATGGATTCATCTGGCCCCACCCTAAAGCCCTCGCTCAGAGTCAAGCGGACAGATGGCCGTTCTTCTGCCTCAGTTTGTATGTTGGAGGTGCGAGGGGCTGACCAGTCAGCCAGCCGCTCCTCTATATTGCAAACCAGGCAGCGGAGGTCCCTGCATGGCTGAGCTGGGACTTGAACCTGCCTCCCGAGCCTCCCAGGTGTCCCTGCCCATGACGCTGACAAGCCCTTCCATTCAGTTGAGTTTGCCAGACCTCCGCAGCGCACCTGCTCAGGGCCAGGCCTTGTAGAAAGCATGGGCAACGTGCGGGGACAAGACAGCCGAGCCTCTTTAGGGAACAGACCCCGAGAGCGGAAGCTGCCTGCTCACCAAGCCTTTGCAAGTGCGACGAGCCCAGAAATGGGAAGTGCAGGTTCCGTGGGAGCACAGGCAGTCGGTGTTGGGCAGGGCTCTGGGGAAGTGACTCTTCAGCTGACACCTCAGTGGAGTCTGGGGATGGGGGTGGATGGAGTGTTCCCAGAAGAGGGCACAGCCTGTGGGGAGGAAGGCCTGGAGAGAAGAGCTGAAGGAAGACCAGGCAGCAGGAGGCTCGTGTTTGGGGGTGGGCTGGCTTTGCTGTGCCTGTTTGCACGTTGTGCTGGGAGGGAGGTGGGGTCACGGCCGGAGAACCCGGGCACCAAGGTAAAGACTGGAAAGCCATGGGCTGGGGGTGCACGGGCCCATCCAGCTCCTACAGCCAGAGCCTCCAGAATCCAGCAGCCCCTCTCTGCACCCCCAGCCCTGACACCCAGGGTTTCTGTCCTGAGGTCTGGATGTTGCTTCAGGGCAGTGAATGCTGCTTTGCCCATCAGCTGCCTGCGGATGTGGATGGCTCTGGGACAGACGGTGCATCCCATCCGGGAAGCCCGTGGGGTCCACACCTCCTTCCCGGTCATCACACTCAGCATCCTGACCGTTCCCCCTCCTTCCCAGACACCGGGGCTGCGGTCTGAGAGGTTAGGCTGTGGCTCGCCCACGGCCCCCCAGGCTCAGTGCAGAGCCGGGAATGCAGCCCGGCTCTCTCTCCAGACTGTCTTGCGGGTCCGGCCGCAGGGAAGTAAAACCAGAACTAAGTTCTGCTTCACTAATTTTAAGATGCAGAGGAGGACATGGCCCAGGGAGAAGTCAGCCCAACTGCATTTCACAATCGGACTCGTCACGTCTGAGCCGGCAGGGAGTTTGTTGACTGTCTGTCTCTACCGTGAACTAAGGCCGTTCTAAGATGGAGGCTGGTCTCACCTTTGCCTGGTTTAAATTGGACCTGTGCTGGGTGTTGTTTTCGTTCTTTTACTATCATGATCCAGTCAGATGGCTCCATAAGCTCTTACCAACTTACCTGGTACTTTGTATTTATTTATCTCCTGTGCAGTTTGGCTTTCCCTTTATCATGAGAGCTCTCTAAGGTTGGCGAGCTTTGTTTGTCTCCTATCCCAAGCCTAGGATGGTCCCTGGCTCACTGGGTCCTCCCTGATCTCCACTCAGGTCAGCTGACCCCTGAGGACCCACGATGGGCAGGATCCTGGCCTCCCTGCTCACCTTGAGCAGCAGTCACAGTTTTAGGGGTAGACTTGAGAGAGGGGCGTGCTCTCTGTTCTTCTGGGGTTTGACTTCTCAGAAACTCCAAACAGTGGACCCATGCTGTGCCTTCACTGCCTTCCCTGGTCTGTGCTTTGCCCCTTGGCAGGCAGGAAAGCAACCCTTTAGTTTGGGAGGGTCTCAGCGCTCTGTTTATGGTGGGGGGTGCTGGGGCTTTAGGAAGTTGGGAGGTGATGCCTGACCCCCTCCCGTCTCGGGGTTCCTGAGGGTTGTAACTGCCACGTGTTCCTATTCTGCAGACAGCTTTCAGAGCTGTTCTCTCCCTTGGCAATTTCTTTATGGTTTGACATTTTTCTATAAAGGGCCTCTTCCCCGTGAGTTAGCATGGGAGATACATCTACCTATCTGAAAAAGCTCCAAGAAGGTGTTTGTTCTTTGGCTATCCCTCATTCATTCATTCATTTTTACTCATTCATTCATCAGCACATGTATAAAGGGCCTATTTACTATGTGACAGTGATTGAAATGGATACAGCAGCTCCTACAGATTTGTAAAAACCAAACTGAGTGGGGGTGGGGAAGTGGTGGGGTGGTGCAAGATTTCTAATAATCAAAGCTCTGAGAGCAACTTGCACTGGTATTTAAATGTAACAAACAGTACCTTGCCTTTTTATAGTGGTTTAGAGTTAACCAGAGGGAGGGGTCTATAAAAGAAGAGTGAAGTCGCTCAGTCTTCTCCGACTCTTTGCGACCCCATGGACTGTAGCCCACCAGGTTCCTCTGTCCATGGAATTTTCTAGGCAAGAGTACTGGAGTGGGTTGCCATTTCCTTCTCCAGGGGATCTTCATGTTTATTAATTTTATTATATTTAACACTAAAACTTGATCCAGGATTTTAGTGTTTGGTGTTCTTATTTAAAGTAACCATAAAGGTCTTCCTAAAAAGACTAACACATCGTCTTCTTTATTAAATATATATATATATATATTGTTTAAAGATCCAAAAGTGCTCCTTATGTGAAGCTCATTCACTTCACAAGTGAATGGAGTATGAAGGTCTCATTCCCGTCAGCCCTCAGGAGCCTCCAGATTTCCCTCTCTCTCTGGTTTTGGGCTGTGTCTTTCTGATCTTTGACAAGGACTTGGCTGGGTCCAGGCAGGAGCGGATAGGAGCTCAGCAGCTCATAGTGTGGTCTGGGGCCCGGTGCGGGCCTGGCCTACATCTCCACCCCGTCCTGGCTCACTTCATCATTCTCCAATATCTTCTCCTCATGTCTTTTCACCATTACTATGAGTTTCTACTTACTTTATAGCCCTGTCTACGGCATTTTCATTATTAAAACTTTATTGTGTATTGTTTGCTACTAAGCCAAAGAAGATGCTACGATTACATTTTTTTTTTTTCCTTCTTGGATCATTTTTTAAAATGTATTTATTTATCATTTATGGCTGCACTGGGTCTTCCTTGCTACTTGTAGGCTTTCTCCGGTCACAGCGAGTGGGGCTACTCTCTTGAGCGTGGGTACAGCTGATGTGGAGCACGGACTCAGCTTCCCCGAGGCATGTGGGATCTTCCGGGACCAGGGATCGAACCTGTGTTCCCTGTATTGCCAGGTGGATTTTTAACCACTGGACCACCAGGGAAGTCCCTGGACTATTTTTTGCTTTTCTTCTTTTTATACTTTCTAGTAGCCTGTGAAATGCTTCTTGTTATGATGTGACCCAGGCATCTCGTCATCTCTGTAGTCCGGGTTCCCCTGGGGGCCCTTCCTGGGGCCCTCAGACCACAGCTCCCACCCAGATGTCCCCAGGTCTTTCTTCGCTGCCACTGGCCACTCCCTTTGCCCCTCTCCTGCCATCTGGACCCAGGCCCTCGCTTGTCCTGAGTCACTTCCTCATCTTCATGGAGCAAGACCAGTCATAACTTCTTGAGAAAGGGCACACAGCAGGTAGACCTTTAAAGATCTTATTGAGTGAAAATGTTAATTGTTTTCCTATTGTCCCGCTTCAAGGGTAATCCGACAGGGCATAAAGTTGAATTCCAGGTTAAAACTCATTCAGAACTTGGAAGCCATTGTCCCATTATCTTCCATTTTTTGTTACGAATCCGTGTGTTACATGTAAGCTGTTTTGTTTTCTTTGCTTTTTCTCTCCAGAATGACTTAAGGCCCTCTTTTCATCACCAGTATTCTAAAGCTGTACAGTCAGAGGCTTGGGAGCAGGGCGAGGTGCATTCATTGTATGGGACATTTTCTGGAGCCTTTTCATCTGGAAATTTGTAGTTCTGGGAAATGTTCTCGTATTTTTATTATCATTATTTTTTTTGAAACTTCTTTCCTTCCGTTCTCTCTGGTTTCTCTCCCAATGATGGCCCTCCTCCTCTGGACTGAGTCTTTAGTTGCCTCGTCTTTCCCTCTGAGCTTTTCATCTTTGTACCTTTCAGTTCCTACATTTTCTCTTGGAGATTTCAACTTTATCTTTAAATCTTTCTATGGAATTTTTTCCGCTTCTGTTTTCTATAGACCGGGGCCCTCTCATCCTGGTGGTGGCAAGCCTGATAGGCTTATAAACTGAACATATTTCCATTGAGCTGGGTTGGGAGAAATTTGCTGCGTGTCCGTATGCGGATTTTCAGTTAACCCTTGTATTCAGTTTTGCATCTCTTCCTTTCCCTCCTGCCTTTCTCTGTCTTCAAGAGAAGAAAACTCCAGGCTGGGGGGTGGGGGTGGTAGGTGGGTGGGGAGGGAGGAGATGACTGCTCAGCGCTGTGGGTCAGAACCTGGGGGTCTCACGGCTTCTTCCTGCTGCCCTCTTCATCCCTCCCGCCTGGGTTCCCAGATGCCCTTGAGTCCCTGCCATGTAAGGATGCTACTTTGCACCCCCACAAACTTGCAGGGCCTAGGTTTCCTCCTGCTGCTGTCTGCCGTGTCGTTCACTGTTCCTCCAGCTGCCTTCTTTCCTGAGCCCCTTCTCAGAAGTTATCTTGAATCGTTCACTTGACCTTTTCCTTGCCTCAGTCTCTGTCTGAAGCTGATAGTAACACAGGTAGTGCGTGGCTCGATCTTTGCCTTTTCTTATTGTCCTGTCCCATTGTCCGTCTCTGGCAGAGTGATGGGAACATCAGGGGAGGGGCTGACGGAGGCCAGGTGAGCAGGACGCAGTGACAGGCAGGGTGCAGAGATGAGTGGGGTGTTAGGGGATCACCACCCCCAGGTTCCTGCAGTGGATACAGGGAGACCCCCCCAGGCCAGAAGGGGACCATTCCTTTCCTTGGTTTTAGGTGTGAGATGTCTGTGGGATATCTAAGCCCACAATTCTAGACACCAGTTATCTGCATGGTAAGTTGCTTGGGGCAGAGGAATGGGCTGGAATCTTGGAAGACCATGTGGTTAGGAAAGTGGTCAGACTAGGGCCAAGCTTAGGAAACCCCAGAATTTGCAGGGGTGGGGGGGACAGAGGGACGGGAGCTGGCAAAGGAGACAGAAGCAGCGAGGTGTTGGAGAATCCCGAGAGGGCAATGGGGGTGAGCAGGGTGGGGGCCTGGAGAGCGGCCCTGGAGAGCGAAGAAGGATGTCAGTGAGCCAGTGGGAGGGCAGGAGCCAGGGATGGGGGAGCAGGTGGAAGGGAGAAAGTGGAGACAGAAAGTGCACTTGCGCTTTCTTTTGAGATGTTTCAGTGAGAAGTCATTAACTACAGGGGCATGTGGAGTAAAAGCTTTTATTTCTCCCAGTGGATAAAGTTAAAGCACACTTACTAATGAGGGAGAGAAGCCAGAACGTCCAGAGCAGTGCTCATCTGCACTATGGTCTGCGAATGCCTTTGCCTTTGTTCTGGGTCGATTTCTCTTTCTGGGGCTGATGATACTCAAGTGAGTTTGCTTCTCCTAAAAGTGCACTTGCTGGGAGCGGCATTTGAGTGCTCACGTTGCTCTTGGCTGATGCGCTGCCGGGCTGGGAGGAAGGCCCTGGGCAGAGGGGCTAGGGACCGTGTCTGGGAGGCAGACCTGGCTACACATGGCTTCTAATGGGGGTCTTCAGGTTGATACCTGGAGTCATCACCTGCACCCAGGGGTGATCCTTTTCCAGCACCTTCTGGGGCAGGATTGGGAGTCAGGCGTGGCTGCTGTCCATGGCGGTGCAGATGCTCTGGTGGAGGCTGGAATGACTGGAAGAGAGTGGCCAGCCATCCTTCCACATCATACCCTGGGTCCTAGACCCCGGGGGCCCCCACCAGTGGGGGATGGTCTCACCCTGTCCCGACAGGAACTAGAATAGGGTTAACCACGCTCTGGAAAATATCCCCAAATAACTCGAGAGACCCGCTTCTTCTTTTTTGTTATGCGTCCTTGGCGTGGACACCAGGCCTTCCTGTGACCAACTTGTGGTCAGCAGTCTCAGGGTTTCCCTTCTCAGTCACGCTTCCTACCCCAGCCAGATAAGCTTTGCCCATGAAGCTGTCACCCTGAGCCATCAGCCAGAGATGAGGGTGGCCCACGTCCAGGCACCTCAGGGACCCTGCACTCTTCGACAGATGCTCGGGGTAGTTGCAGACACACGGTGGGGCTGAGAGGCCCGAGGCCTGTATACCTACAGGCGTCCCCCACAAACCTGCTTCCTGCTCTCCCTCCACCCCCACCTCTAAGCCTCAAGCTACTCAGTACACTTCTTCTTTTCAGAACCACCCAAGACAGCCTGGATCCATCTGGAAAATGTGTGTGTGTGTGTGTGTGTGTGTGAGTGAATATTTAAGGGGGAGGGGAGGCCTAAAGCCATTTCTTCTTCTAGGGCCCTACATGGAGTTTGCTAATCTGACTGGTTAAAAGTCTGCTTTTATGAATTATCGTTGAAACAGGAAGTGGTTTTCCAAAAACGTTCCTTTCTGACAGAATGGGGGTGGTGGGAGGGAGGCTCAGAGCTTCCTGAAATGAGTGGGTCTTGGAGGGGTGTGTGGCCCCGATGCAGAGGCCCCCTGGGTCTCCTCGATGGCCTCCTGGCCTGTCCCCCCAACAGCCATGTTACCTTAAGGCTCCCACCTGGGTGGTCTTCCCGCACTTCTAGCCAAGGTTTTCCTTCTGGGGGATGGGAGATGGGTCAGACCTCCTTTTCATGGGATCTTTTGTCTGCTAGTCCCCAGAACCAAAATAAGTGAAAGGATTGCTTTTGTCCTCCTTTCAGCATCAAGTGTTGAAGCCTTCCGGTGGTTTCTATGAGCCCAAAGGGTTTTCAGAGCCTGGGGTTTCCTAGGCCAAGTCCTGCAGCATGCAGGACCCCAGGTGGGCTATCTAGAGAGAATGGAGTTTTCCACATAGACCCTGAGAAGCCCCTGACTTCCTGTGCAAATCATAGCTCCGTAGCTCCATTTCTGAGGCTTTTATTGTCTGGCTTCCTCTGTAGGGTGAGCTACTCCTGAGGCTCTAATGTTTGGAGAAACAGCCTTGTGCGGGGTGAGCACAGGAAGTCAGAGAGCAGACAGCCTTCAGGGGATGTCCTGCAGGACCCTCGCATGGAGGCCTGCTGTTTGTAAGACAAAGCGTTTGCCATCATTGGAAAAGACCCTGATGCTGGGAAAGATTGAAGGCAGGAGGAGAAGGGGATGACAGAGGATGAGATGGTTGGATGGCATCACTGACTCGATGGACATGAGTTTGAGCAAGCTCCGGGAGTTGGTGATAGACAGGGAAGCCTGGCGTGCTGCAGTCCATGGGGTCGCAAACAGTCAGACACAACTGAGAGACTGAACAACACATTCCTGCACTAGTCACTGCTGGCTTTTGGTGCGGCCTGAGTGCAGGTGTGCATACCTTTTCCAACCCCGCTGACAAGCCCTCCCAGGGCAGTGCCTATTTAGGGCTGATGCCTTCTGGCCTGACTGCACTTGGGGTTCAGGGCAGGCGGCAGTGTTCTATCTCTTGCTAACGCTCATCTCTAGTTCTGGGGAAAAAACCCCAGTCCTGCAGGGCTGACAGTGCATCACCGGGGGCAGGGAGGGGGCAGATAATGTATGTCACAGGTGTGAAACTGAGCAGAAACGCAAGGCTCGGGAGTCAGATCATCCCATGTCTCTCTGCAGGCTTCATGGATAAGCCATATCACCCCTCCTGGCCTCTGTGTCCCCATCAGGGACATGGCAGCAACAGGAAGACGGCACTTTGCTGGACTCCTGAGGGATTAAGGAAATTGGACCATAGATGTAAAATGCCTAGCTTGTGTTTGGCACTTAATAGGGGCTTGATCACTGGCTGGGATATGTGTTCATGGTTTAACTTGATTTTTTTGGTATTGTGGTAAAGTAAAAGGGGCTTCCCTGGTGGCTCGGTGGTAAAGAATCTGCCTGCCAATGGCTGTAAAGAATCCATGGCCTCTTGGGTGGTTCTCCCCACTTCTCCCTCCTCGAGCCAACCACTTATCTATTTCTCTGTCTCTGTGGAGTTGCCTAAATATTTCTTATGAATAGAATAATGTAACATGTAGCCTTTCATGTCTCGTTTCCTTCACTGAGCATAATGCTTTCAGGGTTCATTAATGTTGCAGAATATGTCAGTCCTTCATTCCTTTTTATGGCTGAATAATGTTCTCGTGGGGCTTTCCTGGTGGCTCAGTGGTAAAGAATCTGCCTGCCAATACAGGAGGGGCAAATTCAATCTCTGGGTTGGGGAGATCCCCTGGAGAAGGAAACGGCAACCCACTCCAGTATTCTTACCAGGATAATCCCGTGGATAGAGGAGCCTGGCAGGATACAGTCCATAGGGTTGCAAAGAGTTGGACACGACTGAATGACTGAGCACACCCATGGTGAAATAGACATACATTTTACCATGCTAACCATTTTTATTCTGAAGGAGATCAGCCCTGGGATTTCTTTGGAAGGAATGATGCTAAAGCTGAAACGCCAGTACTTTGGCCACCTCACGCGAAGAGTTGACTCATTGGAAAAGACTCTGATGCTGGGAGGGATTGGGGGCAGGAGGAGAAGGGGACGACAGAGGATGAGATGGCTGGATGGCATCACTGACTCGATGGACGTGAGTCTCAGTGAACTCCGGGAGTTGGTGATGGACAGGGAGGCCTGGCGTGCTGTGATTCATGGGGTCGCAAAGAGTCGGACACGACTGAGCGACTAAACTGAAATGAACCATTTTTAGGGCTCTCATGTTTAGCATTTTAACCATTTTAAAGTTCTGTGGCATTGAATACATTCACGGTATTACATGGCTGTCACCACTGTCTAGTTACAGAACTTGTTTATCACTGCAAACAAAGCCCTTAGTCGTTAAGCAGTCACTCCCTGTTTCCCCCTCCCCGAGCCAACCACTTATCTCTCTGTCTCTATGGAGTTGCCTATTCTAAATATTTCATATGAATAGAATCATGTAACATGTAGCCTTTCATGTCTGACTTCCTTCACTGAGCATAATGCTTTCAAGGCTCATCGATGTTGCAGGATGTGTCAGTCCTTCATTCCTTTTTATGGCTGAATAACGTTCTCATGGGGCTTCCCTGGTGGCTCAGTGGTGAAGAACCCGCCTGCCAATGCAGGAGATGCAGATTCAATCTTTGGGTTGGGACGATGCCCTGGAGAAGGAAATGGCAACCCACTCCAATATTCTTGCCTGGGAAGTCCCATGGACAGAGGAGCCTGGCCGGCTACAGTCCACGGGGTCACAAAGAATTAGACACGACTGAGTGACTAAACAACAACAACAAAATTTTTTCATGAGGCCTTAATTTGGAGAATTCACAGCATGGTCGTGAATGCTACTGAATGTCCCGCACTCTGGGCTGGGATTCTTCCTGTCCTCATTTCAGAATGAATAGTGTAGATTTTGAGGCAGGTGATGTGGCCACAGATGCATTGAAGGGGAGGGGAAGGGGCAGGGTGACCATGAGCCTCCCGCCCCCCTGACCCCCTCATTCAGCTTAGCTCTGGAGCCATGGCCAGATCCCCCATGGCTCTTCCAGCAGTGGTTCCTTCTGGGCTCCGGCTGGCAAGGGCTGTGCTCACAGATAACAGACAGGCTCTCCATGTCTCCCCGCAGATGCAGGAAAAGGCAAAGGAGATCTACATGACCTTTCTGTCCAGCAAGGCCTCGTCCCAAGTCAACGTCGAGGGCCAGTCCCGCCTCAATGAGAAGATCCTGGAGGAACCGCATCCACTGATGTTCCAGAAGCTTCAGGACCAGGTAACCTGACTTCCCTAGCTGCACCTTGATGGCAAAACTGACATTTCTGCCCACCTCTGTTTGGAAGAATTCAGTTAAAACTAAATACTGAGCACCCTAGAAGCAGTCCCATCCATCTGGGTGGCCTGGGGCACATGGAGGGGGCGTGGTTGGTGAAAGAGACAGGCTGGCCTGCCAGGCCCAGGATTTGACCCGTCGGATCCTCGCGCAGGCCTCTTTACTCTTGCTCTACTCACACTTTGACCGAGCAGGGATGTCAGTCTTCTCAACCAGATTAGAAGGGAGGCTGGAGCTGTTTGAGGCACCCACACTGAAGAAGCAACGTGTGATAACTGCTAAAGGTGGGAGCAGCCAGATAAGTCTAGAAAAGCAAGCACAAGACCCGAAATGGCAGGGAATCTGAGGCTTTTGTAAAAATATCCAAACCTCACCACCTACTTCAGTAGGCCCTTGGTTCACTTTGTCAACATAGTCCACTCAATGCAAGAAAAGTTAGGTTTAAAAAATGGACTTCTAAGGGATAAACTGTAGTTCTCTGGCGAATTGTCATATGAGGAATGCCAGCAATAAAATAGGCAACAGGCTGAAACTGTACTGCAGAGGTTTTTTTCGGATATGTGTTTGCAGATGTGACTATTCATAGCAGGTTCTGTTCTTGTGAAACGTTATATACACACCCGTGGACCATGGAACACTGACAGATTGCTAACTTCTGAGGGCCCTGTTCTTACTGGGGAAGCAAAGGCCTTCTTTGGCACACAGGTGGAGACTAGCTCTTAGCTTAATTTAGCAATCCTCCAACATGAGCAAGCCCAGAGCCACCTGGAGGGCTCGTTAAAAGAGAAACTGGGCTCCAGCCCCAGAGTTAACTAGCAGACTTGATGGTTTCCAGGTGAGCTGAGACCTTGCTGTCCTAGCAAACCCCTAGGTGATGTTGACACTGCAGGTTCTGAGACTACACTTTGGAAACAACTGGTCCACAGCATCAGTTGGCCTTTTTTTTTTTTTAATTAGCTGGAGTGTGCACAGAGCCCAGAGCATGTCCCAGCATCCAGAAAGCTTCATCTGCTCAACATCAGATAGAAAACAAATAGGTAGAAATTACAAATATGAGAATTAACTTGAGAATGTTTTCCAGTTGACACAGTGGCAAATGCAAATTCCACATGAATTCGACCTCAAATTTGGGTGTCGAAGGGACTCTATAGTTAGCATGAGAGACTTGTTGAGGACCTCCTGGAGGTGGTGATGTTGAGCGGATGGGAGCGATGCCATGGACATGGGCTTGTGGAGGGAAAGGAAGGCAGGGTTAAAGGCGTGCTTGTGGCTGGAGCCACACGGAGGTCTCCGCTTTACCCGGACCTCAGAATCATTTACAAGCTTCCTAGGGTACTGTGAAGGGACGCCAGGGTGAGACCCTGCAGGTGACCAGGGTGAGATGCCAGGGTGACACCCCTGTGTTCTAGGTGTTCTCCATAAAAACAATACCCACGCTTCAGGGGCGCCCTTCTGTGCCCCCTTGGCACATATCATCTCATTTAATCTCCAGTGAGGAGCTGAACTCCCATTTTGATGATGAGAAAAGCAAGGATCAGGGGGACTACGTGGTTTGTTAGCACGGAGTCCCACAGGTCTAGGACATGCCGGAGGCCAATGCACTTGCCTTTAAAGACTGTACTCTGCGGGCTTCCCTGGCAGTGCAGTGGTTAAGACTCTGCGCTTGCACTGCACGGGGCTCAGGTTCGATCCCTGGTCAGGAAAGTTCCACACAGCGTGAGGTGGCCAAAGGGAAAAAAATAAGACTGTACTCTGGACTCACACAGCCCCTCACAGCTCCTCAAAGCCCCAGGAGCCGGAGCAGAGGGGTTACCATGTGAATACAGCCCTTTTCTGGGACTGCAGAAGCCAAGGCAGCAGCAAGGAATGAGGTGGGCTGCTGTCACCTCGGTCTCCCCAAAGACCCTGCTCTCCTGTGAGAGTTAGGCCTGCAACGCATCTCAAAAAGGAGCTGGGCTGCTGGGACCAGGGCACCCCCATTGGATTCAGACCTCGGGAGGTTTAGCTGGTGCAGAAAGGAGGAAATACAAGGGACTGAGGATGATGTTTGTAAGTGACAAAAATATTTTAATTTAGTTTTGGTTTTTGGCCACACCATGCAGCATGTGGGATCTTAGTTCCCTGTCCAGGGATTGAACCCATGCCCACCTCCAGTGGAAGCCTGGAGTCTTAGCCCCTGGACCACCAGGCAAGTCCCAAAAACATTTAAAAAATAATTTTTGTTAAAAAAAATCTTTCATCTGGCTAACTAGAAAAATTATATGTACTCAACAAAAGAAACTTGAGAAACCAAAATATAAAAATGAGAAAATTCGTAATTTTATACTTGGAGTGAATCACTAAGTAACATCTGATGTCTAGACTTTCCATCATTTTTTTCCTGTAAATATGCATGTGTACACACATCTAACAGATGTGGCATAATGCAGTTCAAACTACTTCCTGTAAAGAAAGTACTTTTATATCCTGTTGTTGAACGTCATTTACTTGAGAGGGAGAGAGAGGTGCTAACTGTCTTCCTTGGGCATAACTGGATGGAAGCAAGGTACTTGGAGGGGCTTCCCTAAATGGCTCAATGGTAAGGAATCCAGAGCTGTAGGAGATGTGGGCTCAATCCCTGGGTTGGGAAGATCCCCTGGAGGAGAAAATGGCAACGCGCTCCAGTATTGTTGCCTGGGAAATCCCACGGACAGAGGAGCTTGGTGGGCTACAGCCCAAAGGGTCACAAAAAGTGGGACATGACTGAGCAACCGAGCACAGCACAGGGTGCTTGGAATCTGAGTTGATTCCATAGTGAGGGCCTCTGGGTTCTGTTTCACTTCAGAAAACTCTGTCTCTCAGGGGCCTTGCTGCTGCTGCTGCTGCTGCTGCTGCTGCTAAGTCGCTTCAGTCGTGTCCGACTCTGTGCGACCCCAGAGATGGCAGCCCACTAGGCTCCTCTGTCCCTGGGATTCTCCAGGCAAGAATACTGGAGTGGGTTGCCATTTCCTTCTCCAGTGCATGAAAGTGAAAAGTGAAAGTGAAGTTGCTCAGTTGTGCCCGACTCTTAGTGACCCCATGGACTGCAGCCTACCAGGCTCCTCTGTCCATGGGATTTTCCAGGCAAGAGTACTGGAGTGGGTTGCCATTGCCTTCTCCCAGGGGCCTTGCTGGTAACCGTAAAAATGCATGCTCAGCACAGTTTGTGGTTCTTTGCTCCTCAAGGCCCCCACAAGAGCCCTGTTTTCCTAAGGAGAGTGAAGCAGAGGAGAGCATGTTTGGAACCACAAGACTTCGGATAACTTAAAAACCTTCCTCAGCGGCTCTGACTTCATTCAGCCAGGCTCTTCTGTCCATGGAATTCTCCAGGCAAGAGAGTACTGGAGTGGGTTGCCATTTCCTTCTCCAGGGGATCTTCCTGACCCAGGGATCAAACCCAGGTCTCCTGCATTGCAGGCAGATTCTTTACCAACTGAACTACTAGGGAAGCCTTGATTTCATTCAGCACCACTTGGTTTTATGGCTGAGCTTTCTGAGTAGGCTGCCTTCAGTACTAGCTCACCAGGAAAGCTTTAGGGAACCTTAACCCCTCCCCATGCTGGACAGTGCCCTAAGCCCTGGAGGCTGTTATTAGGGTAGCATGGACTTTGGGGCACAGCTGATGCCTAGAATGATGGGAAAATCTTCCCTGAGCATCAGATGAGATGACTTGACATCCATGAATCTCATTTAAAGGAGAGCTTCTTGGGTCTTTGCTCAAGTCCTATTGATTCTTAGTTTACACACAGTTCTAACACATTTTGGTTTTTTTCAGTTCACGGCCTATTTGAAGTGCTGGTAGAGGCTGTGGAGTGAGGAGCTGCAAGAAGCAATGGCTAACAGCCAAGGAGGAGGCAGAAAAACAATACTAAAAACACAAAACCATAACACAGTGATTGGGAACCACCAAGCGTGGGGTACCACAGTCCCACACACCACACTTGGGGCATCCCAGTACTGCAGGATGGTGATGCAGTTAGTGATCCTAATGACCCTAAAATTTCAAGCAAAACTTATCTGTGGTCAGCATAGTTACTGTAGAGTGTGTTAGATGTTTTAATAAGAATTGCATACTTATTAAAATGATATCTTAAGAGAAGTGTGGAGGCTTAAAACTTTGTTATCTAGAAAATTTGTCATTGGAGAGATTGTTCTCTGATTTAATTTTCCTCTGCTGATGGGGCCCAGTTGTGTTGCCGAGCTCGCGCTGGTAAGGCCAGGAGAGGCAAGAGTAGTACTGGGAGCATCCTTGGGAACTTCCGCCTATAGTCAAAGGCTGTTGTTGGATAAAGTTAAGTTTCAGGAATCTGGAATGGGGAGGAGATGATCTTACAAAGAGTTGATTTCTTCAATGAATCACAGTTCCCTGCAGCGACTTTTTAATCTTCAAAATTCCCCTGGGGGACTTCCCTGGTGGTGCAGTGGTTAAGACTTCACCTTCCAGAGCAAGGGGTGCAGGTTTGACCCCTGGTCAGGGAGCTAAGATCTCACATGCCTAGGGACCAAAAAAACAAAATATTAAAAAAAAAACCCACACACAAAAAAACCCAGAAGCAATATTGTAACAAGTTCAATAAAGACTTTAAAAATGGTCCACATTAAAAAAAAAAAAAAATTCCCCTGGGAGGTCTATTTTGGTTCTAGTTGGTTTGCTGGTGTGTGGAGTTGTTTTTTCTTTCATTCCTTTATGCTGTTAATATTGGTGGGGGGCCTACTATGTACCAGGGATTGTGCTTGGAACTGTGAGTGCAGTGAGGAAATCGGCATCTGACTAACCATGAGGATAGGAAATACAACAGGCAATGGGACTGAGAGTGACCGAGAGGGGTCTAGTGATCAGGGAGTACTCCTTGAAGATCCGAGTGGCAGAAGGGGGAGCCAGGTACGAAGCCCGGGGCAGGACCTTCCAGCAAGAGCCAGTGGCACATGCAAAGGCCCTGGGGCAGCAATCCACTGGGTGTGTTGGAAGAGGTCAGTGTGGCTGGAGGGGAAAGAGGGAGACAGAAGAAGCTAAGTTGGGGGGGACTGGCTGGGGTTAGGCCCTGAGGGAACCAGTTTAATTTCAATGGTGACTATGTGCCAGCTGGGCTCATACGGTTTGGTCCTCTTGAAAGCCAGGGCCCTTGGCTCTGACCCCTGATGCCAGCTGCTTCCGTCCTTCATCGGGGTCGGGGGGCAGGGTTGGGCAGCAAGGGAATGCAGATGACTCAGTGCAGAGCCATCTCTGCTACTAGAAAGTCAGTTGCGCACCCACAGTCTCCTGACCATGGCTCATCTCTGTACCCAATGGCCTGACTCCCTGCCGCCTCGCTCCCTACTCCCTGCCCATCACTTCCTGGACACCGACTCACACTCATGTCTTCATCACTGTATGTTAGGTTAGGCAGGAGGAGAAGTTCAAGCTTATGATCCAGGACGGCCTCCATCCCGCTGCCCCCCAACTGGGTCCTGCTTCCTGGTGTGGCTTCTGTGGCCTCATCGGCAACTCAGGGCTCTCGGCAAACATGGCTGCCCCTCCAGGCTCCGCTGCAAGGCAGTCCACGAGCCTTCAAGGACCCGTGTTAAAAAGTCGCTCCCTGATGGCCACAACCTTGTGCCCTTAGACCCGACGTGTCTCTTTTCTTTGACGTGAGCATTTAGCAGCTGTGAAACTTTGGGCAAGATGCTATCCTTCTCTGAGCTTCAGTTTCCTTGTTTGTGAAATGCGGATTATGATAAGGCAGTTGTGAGGATGAAATGCACTCGTGTCTGTGAAGTGCTAACCTAGTGCAGAGGCTGGCGTGCAGTCCGTGAGTGTTAACTGCCTAAGTGTTAACTGTGCGTGTGTCCTTTAAATTGCCTTCAGCAGCAGTTCTTAACTGGGAGTGGTTTTGCCCCTCTGGGAATGGGCAGTGTCTGGAGACATTTTTGGTTGTCACAAGTGGAGTGGGTGTGCTCCTGGCACCTAATGGGTAGAAGCCAGGATGCTGTGAAACACTCTGCAGTACACAGGGCAGACCCCCCACCCCCGATGCAGATGTATCCGGTTCAAAATGTCAGTGGTGCTGAGGTGGAGAAAAGTATTGAAAGTATTAGTCGCTCAGTCATGACCGACTCTGTGCGACCCCATGGACTGTAGCCTGCCAGGCTCCTCTGTCCGTGGGATTCTCCAGACAAGAATACTGGAGTGGATAGCCATTCCCTTCTCCACAGGATCTTCCCAACCGAGGGATCAAATCTGTGTCTCCTGTATTTCAGGCAGATTCTTTACCATCTGAGCCACCAGAGAAGCAGCAATCCTGGCTTAGTGTGGCTTTCAGAAATGTAGCAGAATTCATGTGGCTTACCCTCACTGAGCCTCAGGACCCCCCCTTTTTTAAAAAAAAGCACCAAATAATGTATATGGCAGTTTTCTACACTTTAGGGAGTCCTGGGAAAACACTCAGGCTGCACTTCTTCACAGTTAACACAGTGCCTCTGTGTGTGCATCTCGTCTGACTCTCAGGTGGTCCTGGGGAAGGTGGGACCTGGCACCTAGTTTATGGGAGAGTTCCCTAGAGGGGGAGGGGACCTGGCTAGCCCGAGCTCCCAGAGCTGGAAGAGGGGAAAAGGGGCAAGAGCCCAGCGCTTCTCGTTCAGCTGGACTCTTGCTGCCACGCGGTTGCCCTGTGAGGCCCAAGCTCCGTGGGAAGCTGTGGTGTTTATTCTCGCTGTTCTCTTTCTGGCCTCTGCCGCCTTCTTCCCTTCCTGGGGGCTGGTACAGCGGCATGGTCTTTGGCATTCAAAGACCAACCAACGCGCTTACCTTCTTCTCTTTTCTCCCCCTTGGCCTTCCTTGCTTAGTCGTCCTCTCCTGTACCTCCAGCCCTGGCTAATTCTAGAACATCCCCAGCAGTCACTGAGGCACTGAGAATCACCTACAACCTAAAGGGATCAAACTGGTCATAGCAGCCTAACATGCTTTTCTTTGTACGAGAAGTGATGGTGCCTGTCTGTGCTGGCCCTGACAGCTAGGCGTCCTGCTCGCCCACTTGGCTGGAGCACCAGGGAGGAAGGCCAGCAGAGGAACCCACTAAGTCCCCATTAGCCACGAGCATATCCTGTCACTGGCTCGCCCAAGATTCTGGGCAAGTCAATTTTGTTTTTGGCTGTACCCCACATGGCATGTGGAATCCTAGTTCCCTGACCAGGGATCAAACCCATGCCCCCTGTAGTGGAAGCTTAGAGTCTTAACCACTAGAGCACCAGGGAAGTCCCCTGGACAAGTTAATTTTTTAAGTTATTTTTAATTGCAAAAAAAAAAAAAGCAAGAGCTGACTCATTGGAAAAGACCCTGATGCTGGGAAAGATTGAAGGCAAGAGGAGAAGAGGGTGACAGAGGATGAGATGGTTGGATGGTATCATCGACTCAATGGACGTGAGTTTGAGAAAACTCAGGGAGATGGTAAAGGACAGAGAAGCCTGGCATGCTGCAGTCCATGAGGTCACAAAGAGCTGGACACGACTGAGCGACTGAACAACAATTGTAAAATTACTATGTGCGTTGTTAAGATTAAGAGGAGAAAGTGACACCATCCAGAAGATGACATGAAAGGCTAAACTCCCCCAGTTCCTGCCTCTTCATTCTCACTTTCTGCCTCATGTTGTGTATCCCTCCAGACCCTGAATGTTTGAAAATGGAGCACTTTGAAATCTGCTCAGTGACTTGAGGTTGTGGCAGATGAAAGACTTAGAACAGGATTCTGCTCCACAAGTCTCTTGGCACCCGTTTACACACCTGTCTTGCTCTGAAGCTTCTGGGTTGAATTCCACAGTGTAGAGTGATGGGTTCCCTAGGACAAGGAGATTGGAGAAGAGGGAAGGCCCTTGCTCATGGGAACATGAAAGAGAAGGCTGCAGGTGTGAGGGGGCAGGGGTGCTCTTTCTCCTTCCACAAATCGTAGGAACCCCAATGCCTACACTTACGGCAGATTTTGAGGCTTTCCAGGAGGCCCTCAGGCTTCAGGGTTGATGCATGCTAAGTCTGGTCTGGGGAGAACAGAGTGGAGGCAGGTTTTTTCCACTGAAAAGGAAGTCCTCAACCTCTGATGTTTAAAAAAAAAAAGAAAGACTTGAGTGAGATGTCAGTGCCCCCAGCCACATGAGTGAGATGTCAGTGCTCCCAGCCACATGAGTGAGATGTCAGTGCTCCCAGCCACATCCTCGACAGAGAAAGGAACCAAGCACCAGACCTCTTCATCTTTTTTTTTTTTTTAGCAGTGTCGTTTCTTTGAATTTCCCCAGACCCCAAGAAGTAAGAATCGCTTCCTTTGTCGACCTCAGTAAGAAGGTCTGGAGCAGCTGGTAGTCTGCGATGGTGGCTGGAGCAGGGGTTCCTGGGCGCCTCGGTCTTGGTGCCAGCTGACCTTTGCTCCCAAAGATCAAGCCCAGTCCAGAAAATGGCATGTTCCAACGGGCACAGCCAGAAAGAGCAGTTTGTGGGTTTCCACTCAAATGCAGGGAGCGTTGGATCCTGGCATTTGCCACAGCCCTTTGGCTTCTGAGGGTGGGGCAGGAAGGACAGCATTTGAAATATCTTTTTTTTTTTTTTTTTAACAACTTTAAAATAGTGTTTAAGGGAAGAAGCGGGGGGCGGGGGGGGGGGAGGGGTACCAGTATAGCTCTGAATTCTCTCCATGGTGGCAAAAGGCAAGGATAAAACACCTTCACCCCACGCAGAAGGTGTGTCCTTTCAGCTTTGGATTTGAGGATTAGGGACTTCAGGAACAAGAGGATGGCCACCTCCTCCCTACCCCAGCCCCCGAGGCCCTGTGAGGGCCTGGGGCAGGGGCCACTGTCTCCATCCATGTTCGGCCTCTCTCTGGAGTTCTGACGTCCCCCGGGAACGTGGTCCACCTCTAAGGGGGCCCGTTCCAGAAGCAGGAGCGACATCCAGGTGACGGAACCTTCTCTGTGGCCTTCCCCGGGGCTTTGGGACTGGGGCCGACCTGAGCTTTGTCTCCTCTCCCGCTCTCCGCCAGCTGCCCTCGGCCTCCTCTCCCATCCCCCCTTCACCAGAGGGGAAGGTGGTCTTTGACCCAGCGGTGGGGGTGTCCCCAGCTGTGCCCCTGCCCCAGGAGCCTCTACAGCACCCAGCTGATCCTTGCCTGAGGGCTGGCTCTCTCCACACTTTGCATCTATTTGCGTCATGTGAAAGTTTGTCTGTAGTCTACGTGTGCAATTACATTCTAGAACTGCAATTTGTGGACACTTGTGTACTTTTGCAATCATTTTTACATAAAAACTAAATCAAATGCTTGTAGCAAATATGAAATCCCATTAATAAAATTTTCTGTTGCAGGAAAGGTTTCATGTTTTTTCCTCTTGGTACCCAGTTGAAATTACATTGGTGGAAGGCTTTGCAGTGTATGTGTTTAGTTTAGGTCTTTAATGTCCTTGTGTTTTTTGTTTTTTTGGGGGGGACCATGTCGCATGGCATGCGGGGTCTCAGCTCCCCAACAGACCAGGGATGGAACTCATGCCCCTTGCAGTGGAAATGCAGAGTCCAAACCACTGGACTGCCGTCTTGTCTTCTAAGATGGGTTAGAAGATTTATTAGGCTTCCAGTGTACTTGATCGAGACAGGGATGAAGCTTCCATGGATGGGCCCTCAAAGCTGGTTAAGCGTCTCATTCTCTACACGACTGAGTGTGTGTCCATGAGGGAATCCTTTCCAGAGCAGCAGACAAAACAGTCTCAAATCACAGCCCCTCGTGGATATTTTCCGTTACTGAAAGGCAAATCCTAATTAGTTGCGCTGTCTGGGGTCTGGGGAGGGAGGGTGGGGTGCCTTGCTGTGTATCAACCTTGAATTGGGGGCCCTTGCAGCAGGAAGCCTCCCTTCTTGATTTTCACTTGAGTCTCACATCTGGCAGACTAAGGGTTGGATCCCAAGGCCAAGACACTAAGCGATTTACAGTCCTGGTATGTAGCTCCCAGATGTGGGGCTGCTGAAATCTGAAACCTGGGCAGACACAGCTGTGTTGGCAAAAAAAAAAAAAAAAAAAAAGGTACAAATGCAACTTTGCTGCCAACTTGGGTTTTCTGCTTGGTCGGCTGCCTGTCTCCCCCAAAGGCTGTCTGCGTTAGAGCTCTGCTCCCTTGGTCTATGGTCCATTGCCCACAGTCCCAGCCCACCTGGGTCTCTACCTTCTTCTTTTGCTTCCCTGCAGACAACTCGAGGTGCGTGGTCAGGCTGATGACCGCAGTCCAGCCCTGGTGAGTCCAGTTCTCCCATCAGAGAGTCCTGGTTTTGTGGAGCCTTCTGGAACCCCTAAGGGCCATCTCATTTTCTGCGCTCAAGCAGGAGTGAGGTGAAGTCAATAATTTACCTGTGTTCATTTCCAAGAGCTGTCGTAACAGATGATTGCAAACTAAGTGGCTTAAGAAAATAGGTGTTTTTTTTTTCTCTCTCTCACAGCTCAGGAGGCCAGAAGTCTGAAACCTGAGTGTCAGGCAGGGCCATGGTCCCTCTGAAAGTTGGAGGGGAGATTGTATTCTTATCTCTTCCAGCTCCTGGTGGCTCCTGGCAATCCTTGGTGTCCCTGGCTTATAGCTGCATCCCTCCAGCCTCTGTCTTCGCATGGACTTCTTCTGGTTGTATGTCTCTCTGTGTGCTCTTTTTTTCTTATAAGGACATCACTCCTTGGATTTTTAGTGAAGTGAAAAGTTGCTCAATTGTGTCTGACTCTTTGCTACCTCATGGACTATAGCCCGCCAGGCTCCTCTGTCCATGGGATTCTCCAGGCAAGGATACTGGAGTGGGTTCCCATGCCCTCCTCCAGGGATCTTCCTGATCTAGGGATTGAACCCAGGTCTCTTGTACTGGAGGCAAATGCTTTACTGTCTGAGCCACAGAGAAAGCTCCCTTGGATTTAGGGCCCACCCTAAACCAGGATGACGTCATCCTGAGATCCTCAGCTAACCCCATTCCACATTCTGAGGTTCCAGGTGGATGTCAATTTGGGGGACACACTGTTCAACCTCCTCTACTGACCTTTGGGGACGTTTATTTCCCACTTAAATACACAAGCTAACACATTAGAGAATGTACTTGGGGTCATTGTTTTCAGTTTTAGTGAACTTTAAACATTCGGTGTTCAGTCACTTGACACTCATGTTCATTTTTCCATGTTAAACTCTTCTCACAATCTCTGTTTTTAGTGACCACCTCTCACTCTGCCATGTGAGTGGTGGGATGGCCCGAAGGTAGGCATGTGGGCTTGAGAGCTGGACGGCCAGTGTTTGCATCCTGCCGGCCTCTTTTGCTCACTGTCACAGGCTGAATTGTGTCCCCCCCTCAAATTCAGATGTCAGACTCCTACGCTCCAGGACCTCAGAGTGTGACTAGTTGGAGATGGGGGTCTTCAAAGAGGTGATTAAATGGGGTCCTTGGGGTGGGTCCTAATTCAATCTGACCAGTGTCCTTATAAGGAGAGGAGATTAGGACATAAACACACACAGAGGAGAGACCAGATGAAGACACTGGGGAAGACGGCCACCTACAAGCCAAGGACAGAGTCCTCGGGAGAAACCAGCCCTGCAATCACCTTGATCTTGGACCTCCAGCCTTCAGAGCCCTGGGAAAGGAAATTTCTGCTTTTCAAGTCCCCAGTTGTTGGTACTTGTCATGGCAGCTGAGCGGGCAATATACCAGCCACTGGGGCAAAGCAACAAACCTCCTGGGCTCGGTTCTTTCCCTTGTGTGTGTGGGGTCCTCGGGGGTTCAATGGAGATCAGAGAGCATGCCCCAGGCACTGCCTGGCATGTGGTTTGAAGGCGCTTTTACTGGGATTGGTGCACCTTGAATTGTTTCACCAGCCCTTCTGTTGTTGCTCAGTGGATGGGCCCCATTTATTCACTGGGTGAACCTCCATTATGACCATGTGCCCTGTGATGAAGGCTGCTGTGGTCAGCAGCGGGGTACCTGGTCTTTGGTCACTTTCTTGAAAGAGATTTTTAGGACATTCTCTAAGTCATCATTGCTGAGTACCCTTGAAGGGCCCTGGGTTAAAGCTGCCTATTGCCATGAACTCCAAGGCCAGTGCCCAGGAGACCTTTTGCTGGTGGCAGTGAAGACCCCGCCAGAGATCCCAGGCAGTTCCTATCCCCAGAAAATGAGGCCCTTGGGGGCCACATCCCTTTCCTTCTTCAGATCTGTCCCAGTCTGATGCCTCCAGCTGCTACTGGGTGACTCAGTTTCACCAGGAGGCAGGTGAGGGCTCCTGAAGAGGGAAACCCCAGCTCGAGGGCCTCCACGGGCACCTCACACCCGCCCACGGCAGGGAGTGGTCCTTGCGCTCTTGTTAAATAGTTTGTAGCCCCCTCCCCCTGAGCTTGCTGGCTCCAACTGTGCGGAAGGGAGAGCCAAGCATCTCCGGGAGGTTGAGCCCCCCTGCTGGAACCACCTCCCCTCCCCCCTCCCCCTCCACCTCGGGCCAGGCGCCTCCAGCCCCGGCCTTTCTTCTT
This sequence comes from Bos grunniens, assembly GCF_055505025.1. Classification (NCBI taxonomy): domain Eukaryota; kingdom Metazoa; phylum Chordata; class Mammalia; order Artiodactyla; family Bovidae; genus Bos; species Bos grunniens. The sequence goes on along the minus strand of NC_141190.1, from coordinate 39,375,075 downwards.
TTCTCGAAGAGCCGCAGCAGGCAAACAGGATGCACCACTCCCACACGCAGAGACTCAGACGAGACACTTGGGTCGAACCGCATCCTGCTGGTGGTGCTGGGTCCCATCTGCTGCGGGCCTGGTTGGAGGAGGGGGTGGGGGCTTGGTTCCCGGGTCGGGGACACTCACGAGCCTGGTTTCATTAGTCAGACTTCAAACATCATTTCAAACGGTGAACTGGATGGGCATCTCAAAGTCCCCTGTGGGGGTTCTTGTGCCTGGAAGGGCTGAATAATGCAGGTGGTGATGAGGGATGGTAACACACCCACACGGCATGCTACTGGCATTTCACATCTCCTGCCTCACCCCTGCCTATGATTTTTGGATTTTCTGGGAGGTTTTGGGCTTTAATGAATACTTTCTCCGAACCTTATCGAAGCAGTCTAAGATGATAAGATTGCTACAAAATAGAGGCCCACTCTGGAGAGGCGCAAGGTAGGGGTCTTTGGAGGTGTGCTCCTTGTGAGCAGGTGGCCCAGACTGGAAGGGCACTCACAGAAGGGCAAACAGCAGTTCAAGAGTTTTAGGAAAACCCAAACCCCGGCTGAGAGCAAAACGATGCAGGTGGTCCTCCCGTGATTGGAGCCATCTTGGGAAAACGAAGGTGTCAAGCCCAAGTTCCAGTTCTCCCAGCCCCCAGCCAGGTGTTCCGAGTCCGTGGACACCGTCAGGCGTTTCATTTGCAAAGCAGTTCATGTGCCTGTGGTGAGAGGGCGGATTTAAACGATGTTTTACCACCCACTTGGTGACCCCGCCTGGCAGCGAGCGTCTTTCTAGACGCCCCTGGCACTTTCTGTTTGTCGAGCCCATGGCGGTGCCGTCAGTGAAGGTGCCAGGTTGCGTGGTGTGAATTTTCAGTCTGCGCAATGTCCTGAGAGTCCAGTGGGAAGGTCTGAGATGGAGAGAAACTTCTCAAAATAAGAGACTGTCCCTCGACAGCCAGAAAGTGCTTCCTTTTGTTCCCCTGTTCCCACCCCTTGGCAGGGCAAGGGAGGACTGCAGCAAAGCATGGGGAGGCGCCGGGGGAGGAGGATGTCGGGAACCGGGACTCTGGCTGAGAAGGGGGGGAACTCTTCGTGAACTTGGGGTGCAGCAGGCGGCAGTCCTCTAATCCGTCGGGGGTCCTCCCCTCGCAGCTGGCGAGTGTGCATTAGAATGACTGCTTTCCCAGAGAGGCGCTCCTGGGCCTGTGTGAGCGAGCAGGTGTCTGCGTCCTGCAGCTGACTGCTATTTTCTTTAATTAGGGCCTGTTCCCAAAGCCCCTCCTGCCTGAGCTTGTCATTCCACTTCTCTGCCCCGCACTGAATAAGCCCCATTTTGTTTCTTGGTGTAATAATAGGTTTGTGTAAGACCTTGGTTGCCAGACTTCCGGGGGTCTAAATATTAGCATTGTCTGATATGATAGTGGCCTTTATTTCATCGTCTCTACGGATATGGCTTCTCTTTTGCTACCTCAAGGTCCCGGAGACCCACACCCCTGTAATATCTAACCTGAATACAGTGGTAATTCTATTTTTTTTTTAAAGTGGTGATTCTTAAGTACCTCTTGATCCAAGGGTATGCATCAATGTTGTGTGAATCTAGACTTCTGTGAAAAATATAGATTTGCTTGTGCTCTTTAAGCTCTTATATTCCATTAAGATAATTTCATAATGACCCTAAACATCCAGGAAATCTGCCTGGTCTACCACAAGACTTACTTTAGCTTTCCTTGGGTGTTTGGCACACATATGCGTTCCTTGGCACATGATCGTGCTCATGTTCAGTCGCTCATTTATGGCCAACTCTTTGTCACCCCTTGGACTGTAGCCCCTACAGGCTCCTCTGTCTGTAGAATTTTCCAGGCAAGAATACTGGAGTGGGTTGCCATTTCCTCCTTCAGGGGATCTCCCCGACCCAGAGATCGAACCCTTGTCTCCTGCATCTCCTGCATTGGCAGGAGGGTTCTTTGCCACTGTGCCACCTGGAAAGCCCCAGCACATGATAGGTATTTAATAAAAATTAAATGATTTATAATTTTCCTTTCCCCCTTAGATCTTCAACCTCATGAAGTATGACAGTTACAGCCGCTTCTTAAAGTCTGACTTGTTCTTAAAACACAAGCGGACCGAGGAAGAGGACGAAGAGTCACCAGATGCCCAGACTGCAGCTAAAAGAGCTTCGAGAATTTATAACACATGAGCCCTCCAGGCGCCGGAAGGACTGGCAGCTTTCAGAATTGAAGGAACTCACTCTCAGGACCATGCAGGGTGCATAATGGCTTTGTTACCTGCAAGGACTGAAATGTACAAAAACCCTTCCATGGGATCTGTGTATTTTATTATCTGCTTGACCAGTAAGTTTTGCATGATGGCTAATCTTAGATAAAAAGACAAATAGCTTTGAAGTTTTAGTTCTGTCTCACACACAAAAATGAAATAGTCCTTATACACTGGACATCTTGAGTATTTTACAGCTTGATTAAAGTTCATGTGAGGCCTCCAGGTGAAACTTACAGCCACATCTTCCCTTTGACGTCTTCACCTTCCCTCCATGGGTGGGTCGCTCGGGTCCACGGCTTCACCTGGTGAATCAGCTCGAGAATGAGTTGATCTAGCATGCTCAGGCCACTGGGGGCTTGTCTGTCAGATGCCGCTTGGGTTAAATACTTCTAGAGAATAAGTTCAGTGTTAGGAAAAGAAAATTCATTGCAGCCTCTAAAGATTCAGGTAGTTGCGTGTGAGTATCATCAGAGGGCTCTTATTTCTGAGGTTTGGGTTTGTCCTGGTTTTGCCCACAATCTGTGATGTTTCATGTAACACAGATAAATAGTTCATTTTGACAGAAACAAGATCCCAACCAGGAAGAAAGAAAACCGGGAGATTGTTCAGGGTCCCCATGGCGATGCAAGGTGGTGCTGAATGGGATGGTGGTACCCAGTCCCTGCTGATGATGGAGGGTGGGGGATGTTCGCTCCTCTCACAGCCCATCTGGTGAAACCGTTTTTTCTTAGTGCCTACCCTTCGCTAGACTTCTTAACTCTGGGCTTGAGACTTCAACCAGAGGATGGAAATGCTCTTTGGAAGCCCACTCTTGGGCTGGAGGCTGAGTGAAGCCCGATGGTCCCAGGCAGTCCTAGCCAGCCCAAGTTCCCCTCCAGCAGAGCCCAAGGTCAGGCACGGTTCCCTTCTGCTCACTGTTCCTGCCATCTGCTGCTGCCAGACCTTCTCCAGCATGTTTGCCAAACCTTAAACTTCTGTTTGTACAAACAAAGCAACTAGACTCTTACTTGAGAGCCTTCCAACTCAGACATTCCATTTGCAAAACTCCCTGCTGTTGAGTACGACTCTATGATTTATCAATCAAACCAGGACACTTGAGAGAGAAGGGCATTGAGTTAAATCATCACGCTGGGATAACAGGGCATCAGCTGGTTCTGTTCTGGGTGAAACCCATTTGCATAGTCGCCTTGCTGACCCCCCTCTCCTGGCATGACCACATGGGCAGTCCCCCAGATTCTCATTGTCCCTTCACTGTGGTCAAATGCCCCCTGTCTTTCCTTTTTGGGTCTTAGGGAGCCATTGACTGCTTCCAACCGAACCACACAGCTGAAGCTCATCAGAAACAGTAAATACTTGATCTCTGCCCTGCCCCCCACCCCCAGCTCCCAACAGGGGGTTAACTGCCTCCCCTAGGTCATCCCAGACAGGTTTTCTCTCTGCCTGGAATGAGATGGTCATCCTGAGAATGACACCCAAGGGCCCTGTCATCTGGAAAATTCAGTCCATCTTCAAGCAGAACAGACTGATGTAAGGAGTAAGGATTTTAAGAGTAAGGAATAAAAGAAAAAAGAAATAGGTTCTCTAGCTCAACTTACAGTTTAATAGCCAAAAACGTGCAGAGATACAGACCGTCCCCCCAACCCCGGCCCTGCACCGTCACAGACAGGATAATTTCAAGACCCCATGGAGCTGAGTGAGTGGCTTGTGTGCTATTGCCTCAGTTGCGTCCGACTCTTTGTGACACCATGGACTGTAGCCCATGGCTTCTCTATTCATGGACTTTCCCTGGCAAGAATACTGGAATGAGTTGCCATTTCCTCCTCCAGGGGATCTTCCCGACCCAGGGATCAAACCCATGTCTCCTGCATTGCAGGTGAACTCTTTACCCACTGAGCCACCTGGGAAACCCTGATCCTCCTATTTGAGAGCCTGTTCCGGGCGGGTCCCAGAGACTGCAGATGGCTGGGAACCCTCTTTCCGGCTTTCACAATTTTACCCCTGGGTTCAGAGACCCTTTGAGGTGGTGATCTCTTCAGAAACACATAAAGGAAACAGCTAGAGTTAGCCGGAAGGCTGTCTGCCAAGAGAAGAGCTTCTTAAGAGCTGGTTGAAAAGCTCCCCAGTGGGAGGGGGAGCCGCTTACGTTTAACCACAGCTTACTCCCACCAGCATGTACTCACACCACCTCCCCCGGCTTGCTCCCGCCTGGCTGCCTACATCCCTTCCAAGTGCAGAACCAGGTGGGTACAGAATGCAGCTTCCTGGATCTGTTGCAACAGTGAGATGGAAGTGTAGGGCATGTGTGTCCCCAGATGATGCTTCCACACTCAGCTTTTCACTTTCCCCCATCCATTTATTGATTAGTACCTTAATTGCATCTGGGGCCTCCCTGGTGGCTCAGTGGTAAAAAAAAATATCCACCTACTGAGGCAGGAGACACAGGTTCGATCTCTGATCTAGGAAGATCCCACATGCTGTGGAGCAACTAAGCCCGTGAGCCACAACTATTGAGTTTGTGCTCCAGAGCCCAAGAGCCTCAGCTACGGAAGCCTAGGCACCCTGGAGCCCATGCTGCACAATAGGAGAAGCCACTGCAATGAGAAATCTGTGCTCCACAGCTAGAGAGTAGCCCCCACTTGTCACAACTGGAGAAAAGCCAGCTCAGCAACAAAGACCCAGCAGCCAAAAATAAATAAGTAAATACAACTATTTTAAAAGAATAAATAGTGTCTTCTATGGGGTAGAGATTGTGTCTGGTGGTTGTTGTTGTTGAGTCGCTAAGCCGTATCTGACTCATTGTGACACGGTGGACTGCAGCACGCCAGGCTTCCCTGTCTTTCACTATCTCTCGGAGTTTGCTCAGACTCACGTCCAACTCATGTCCACTGTGTTGGGTGCCCAGATTCAATGGGGGCTGCGTAGCTGCCATGATGATTCAAGCTCCAGTGGGGTTCACAGGTGTGTTAAAATGTAGGTGTTATTATTATTCAGGTATGGTTAGCCCAGGATATCAGGAGATGCCTATCATTGATAGGAGAGTCTGTTACAGTTTTTAAGAGAAGGGAGCAGGTCCCGCCATGCAGGGCTGATGGGAAATCACCAGGGTGGGTCAGGAGGTGGAGAGAGTGAGGGGGAAATGTTGGCAAAATCCTTTATTGTGGTATTCTTGGAAAGGGCGGGGCAAAGAGTAGGACTGGCCAGCTTGGATCGTTTCTGTGGGCTCTGGGGCTGTCCCTAATGGTCTGGTATCTGGGCTGAATGACTAGGGCAGGTGGCTCAGAGTGCAAGCACCCCATAAAGAAGGGTCTAGGGTGCAAGCTCTGGGTTGCTCGGTTGTTTTCTATCTCTAGGAATTGGCTGGTGCTGTGACGAGCAGTGGCTCCAGGGCCAGCCAGGACCCGAGGTCAAAGTTCAGCCACTCAGTTGGTTCCAACTCTTTGCAACCCCATGGACTGCAGCACGCCAGGCCTCCCTGTCCATCAGCAACTCCCAGAGTTTACTCATACTCATGTCTATTGAGGTGGTGATGCTATCCAACCACCTCATCCTCTGTCGTCCCCTTCTCCCGCCTTTAATCTTTCCCAGCATCGGAGTCTTTTCCAGTGAGTAAGTTCTTCGTATCAGGTGGCCAAAGGATTGGAGTTTTAGCTTCAGCATCAGTCCTTCCAATGAATATTCAGGACTGATTTCCTTTAGGATATACTGGTTGAATCTCCTTGCTGTCCAAGGGACTCTCAAAGAGGTCAAAGCATCAGAATAAAACATATATTTAAATCAACAGGCTGCAGGGTCTCAAAACATAGATGCTGTGTTTGACCGGGCCTGTGTTTTAAAGCTGTCCAAGCAATTGCCTTGGGCAGAGCACCAGTGGGATCTCCGATTGGCCGCAGGCCCCATCATGTCCTATTGCCTTAAGGCCAGTCACGTTCTATGTTATCTGCTGGCTCCAGAGTCTGTGCCCTGATTGCCATCTCCTGTGTGCAGATCAGCACAGCCTTGGTGACATTTTCCTTTGTGACATTGCGGTCATTAACGATAACTCCCGATCCACCCTGCTGACCCGCCCAGAGTCTGCCTTGGTCCACACTCCTGCAGCATCTTGCCTTCACATGCACAGAACTGCCCTCTAAAGCAAGGCAGGGGTCACCTCACACTCGAAGAACACCTTTCCAAGTGTTTCTTTCCCACTGCCTCATCTGAAAAACCTTAAAAAGTAGAATAGCAATTTCTCCCATTTTAGAGACGAGAAAACGAAAACAAAGGACACGACTGACACAGGCTGGTGAGTGCTAGGGTCTGCGCTGGAACCAAACCTTCCATCTCCTGATCCTAGCCCCCTTTTTGGGTCCATCTTCTGCCTGGACAGGACCCTAGGGGAGCCCAGGGCTGCGGTGAATACTGGCAATTAGTAAAGATGGTCACTTATACAGCAGATACTTAAAGAGCAACTACTACCTTCTCCTGGGCTTCCCTGATAGCTCAGTTTGGTAAACAATGTGCCTGCAATGCAGGAAACCCTGGTTTGATTCCTGAGTCAGGAAGATCTGCTGGACAAGGGATAGGCTACCCACTCCAGTATTCTTGGGTTTCCCTTGTGGCTCAGCTGGTAAAGAATCTGCCTGCAATGCGGGAGACCTGGGTTCGATCCCTGGGTTGGGAAGATCTCCTGAAGAAGGGAAAGGCTACCCATTCCAGTATTCTGGCCTGGAGAATTCCATGGCTGTATAGTCCATGGGGTCACAAAGAGTCGGACACGACTGAGAGACTTTCACTCACTACCTTCTCCTAGCTATAGGAATGGAGGAGGATTAAAGGATAAGGCATCAACTCTGCCTCTAAGGGACCAGCTTATCAGGAGATGATAAGGGGTCACTACCAAACACTCTGCTACAAGAAAATAAGTGACCAGCTCCTGGGAGAGAGACTGATGGGTCAAGACTGGCTGGTTGTGTTCATCTCTTAGGTTTACATGCTCAGTTGTTTTGTTTTCCCCTCCCTAAATATCGGAGTGTTAATTAAGCTTCATGTCAACATTGGTGGTGAAGTGATTTCATTTGAGAAACATGAGAATGAGTACTCTGGTTTTTATCAGGATAAGCTTTTTATTTTTTTAAGATTTTTAAAATATGGGCCACTTAAAAAAAGTCTTTATGGAATTAGCCACAATATTGCCCCTGCACCATGCTTTGGGCTTTTGGCTTCAAGGCATATGGGGTCCCATACCAGGGATAGAACCCACACCCCCCACATTGGAAGGCAAAGTCCCAGTCACTAGACTGCCAGGGAAGTCCTGGGGATAAGAGTTTTTAAAATGAATATGTATTTTAAAAATTTTTTATTTATTTTTAATTGAAGGATAATTACAGTATTGTATTGGTTTCTGCCATACATTTACATGAATCAGCCATAGGTATACATATGTCCCCTCCCTCTTGAGTCTCCCTCCCACCCAACCCCATCCTACCCCTCTAGGTTGTCACAGAGCCAGGGATAAGCTTTTTAAATTCCAGTCTCGGGTGAACTCCAGAGAAGGAAGGCTTAGTTAACTAAGTTTTCCATCGTGTGTGTGTGCACGCTCAGTTGCTCCGTCGTGTCCGACTCCTTGCGACCCCTTGGACTATGATTTTATTAATATGTCCTTGCATGTGCTAGAGTTGGGAGTTGATGAATTGGTACCCAACTCCTAGGTCCTCGCTCTGAATCTGTGAGCACACTTTGTTTATACGCTCTGCAAATACTCGGCAAGCGCGGTCATGACTCACATTCTGTCACTATTTACTTTCATTTTGGCTGTGGATGTTCTAGAACTCGCATCTATTTAAGTGCTAAACAGTCGTGCTGCACCGTTAGCTTCCGAGGTTTTAAAGCTGTGCTTCTTCTCTGGGTCAGCAGCCTACACTGTGGCAGGGCTGATGCCCCGGGCCTGGGAGGGGAGAAACCTCACACCCAGAGGAGGCAGGGGAGGACTGCTGAAATGGCCCCTAATGGCTTTCCTGGCATTCCCACAGGAAGTGCAAGCTTTGTGAGTCCAAAGTTGCTCAAGCAGAAACCTGACGGTCTCTCTGCTTGGGACTCTGAGTGGGGGTCTTGCAGGTCGTACCTTCTTTGGGTGCTTGCAGGGTACTCCCAGGGCTGTATCCATTGCAGAAAGCGGGGACCTTTTCTGAACTCCCACAAAGCCACTAGGCTGGGGCACCTGGATGTGGCCTGATGGTCTCCCCTTTTCTGTACTTCTATGTCTGATCCATCAGCAACCCTCTAGCACCTTCTCCCGAATCTAGCTTGAATGTGTCCACCCTTCCTGTCTCCGCGGCCCCAGGTCCTGACCAAGCTGCCTCCCTCATCTCTTGCCTGATGGAGTCTCCTCGCTGGTCAGTCCTCCTCACTCCACATCCGCTCCCCACCTTCTTCCAGCATCCACCTTTTAAAAGCACAACCCTGACCCCATTGCTCATAAACCCCTTCTGGGCCTTTCTTTGCTCTCCAATGTTCAGATCATGACCATGGCCTCCTGACTGCAAAGGCAGGAGAGCTGAGCCCAGCCCCCCTCCCCTGCCAGCGTACCTCTCCGGCTCATTTGAGTAGAGCTCAGACGTGAGCAGGGCACAGATGCTGCTTTCTGCAGCCTCTGTTCAGGCTGCCCCTCCTGACCATGGCTCCTTCCTGTCTCAGGCCAGATGTCAGCTCCTGGGAGAGGTCTTTCCTGAGGACCCCACGAAGCAGCCCCCTGTCCTTATGCGCCCTTTCCAGTGCCCCCAGAGCCCAGGCACAAGGCTATTTCTCTGTTACCTGTTTATGATCCCTCTCCCCAAGGACAGGGAAGGGGTGTGTTTCACTGAGTTCCCGGAGGTGAGCCTACTGCCTGGCCCCGAGCAGCCACATGGCAGTCCCTCCATCAGTGTTCCTTGAGTGAGCAAAGGAATGTCAAGTGGATCGGGGTCTCAGATTTTGGTTGATCTCATTCACAGCCTGGCACCTCAGTCTCTTCCCTTGGTAATTAATGGTCAACACTTGTGACTGCAGTTGGTAATGGTCAACCCTTGGGATTGCAGAATGGGGAGGCCCACCACTTCCTGAGCACCTCCCATGCGCCTGGCATTGTGCAAGGTGCACTGCGGATGGCATCAAACTTGGGCAGTGGGCGTGGCTTCCACTGTATCAAAGGGGGCTGACCTTCGGAGGCATTGAATCTGCACCAGGTCACCGTGGCTCACGGTTGGTGTTGCCAGGATTGGAAGTCAGGTCTTTTAGACTCCTCTCTCCACCCTACCATCTTTTCTGCACATCAGGCTGGCCCAGATTTCAGCTCAGACAAGTCTTTGGCCATTACAGCTAAAAGAAACCCAGCCAGTCTCGACCCATTCTTCCTTTTCTTTCACAGGACATGGAGAGGGCACCTCACCCCAGCCAGGGAGTTACAGTCAAATGCTCCTTTAAAAAGTCTGGTCTGGCAGCAACCAAGACCCATCACAACCAAAAATAAGCAAGTAATTAAAAAGGCAAAAATAAGTCTGGTTTGGTGTTTACAGCCAGTTTGGGGTTTTTATTCCCCTTTAGTGATATATCATGACCATCTTTCCATGCCAGTAAACATAATTATACACCATCCAAAAAAAAAAAAAAAAAAAAGTCCAGCTTCAAGATTATCTAGGAAAGATAAATGTTCCTCTTGCACTAATTCCAGCACAGTTTATATGCTATTTTGCAACACAGGCAAACTGTTTTCTTCTTATTTAAGCATTTAAACTCTGTTTTTTAAACTGTTATGGCATACAGATCGCCAAAGAGTAACAGATGTCTATTTGATAGAGATGTTCCCAGGAAAGGAATCTGCTGTTTCTTGGTCTCCAGAGGAAGGATGTCTTTGCAAGTATGTGACTTTTGGTCCACATGTCGCCTCTCTTACCCTTGTTAAGAAGAATCAAGGAGAATTATAGTGCCGCTGGCTGCCTTGTAAATATCTGTATTGAGACCCTGGTCACCCAGGAGGGCTGTCCTTTCCCCTTCTGGAGGGAGTTTTATCTCAATTTTGTTAGGTGGTTACCTTAACCATGGCCCATCTGGAGATGTGAAAACGTGGGTCCACTTTCACCAAATTGGCAGCTTTCCCCTGAATCTTAGCAGTGGAAGAATCTCAATTATCTTTTTAAATAATTTTTTTTAACTTATTTATTTTTGGCTGTGCTAGGTCTTTGCTGCTGCACCAGCTTTTCTCTAGTTGCGAGTTGGACACGACTGAAGTGACTTAGCAGCAGCAACAGCGTGCTCGAGCAGGGGCTACTCTCTGGTTGCGGTGCGCATGCGTCTTCTCATTGGGGTGGCCTTTCTTGTTGCAGAGCTTGGGCTCTGGGGTGTGCGTGCTTCAGGAGTTGTGGCACGAGGGCTCAGTAGCAGCCATGTGTGGGCTCTAGGGCAAGGCTTAACAGCTGTGTGCACAGGCTTTGTTGCTCCGTGGCATGTGGGATCTTCCAGGATCAGGGATTGAACCTGTGTCTCCTGCTTTAGCAGGCAGATTCTTTACCACTGAGCCACCAGGAAGCCCATCAATTATTTTTATTATTACTATTTTTTTTAAAACTATTGACCAGCATGAGAATTTCAACTGAGATCGTGTCATGGAGTTCAACTGCCTAAATTCTAATCCAGCTTCATCATTGATCAGCTCTGTGATCTTGGGAAGTCACATATCTTTCCAAGTCTAAATTCCCTCATGTGTTAGATGGGGATAACATTGACTCAATGAGATTCAGTGAGATAATACATGTAATGTGCATAGCACAGCTCTTGGTCAATAAATCTTACTGATCCCCAGTCATGTGGTCTGTTCAAGGTCACACAGGGAAGGTGTGGCAGGTTCCTGTGCTGTGCTTAGTCACTCAGTCATGTCGAACTCTTTGAGACCCCATGGACTGTAGGCCCCCAAGCTCCTCTGTCCATGGGGATTCTCCAGTCAAGAATGCTGGAGTGGGTTGCCATGCCCTCCTGCAGGGGATCTTCCTGACCCAAGAATCAAACCGGGGTCTCCTGAATTGCAGGCGGATTCTTTACCAGCTGAGCCACCAGGGAAGCCCATGGCAGGTTGCTAGCTTGGGTTAATTCCTGTCTCCTTGGCTGGGGCTGCTTCTCCACATTGTTTGAGTGGCCACAGAAGAGCCCCAGGACCAGGGAGCTGGATCTGAATATTGCTCAAATAACTGACATTGAAAATGTGGGTCTCTGAGCAGGAGAGGGTCAGCACTGGAGGATGTGAGTGGCAGCCTGGGAGGGTAAGACCAAGGAGGGCCTGGAATTGAGTATCAAGGCTGGGAGGCGGCTGAATTGCCAACCCAACTGGGAGCTAGCTTCCTAGTTCAGCCAAGTGGCCAAGTTAAAGGCAAGAAGTCTTAGAGAGGGTCTCTGACAGAAAAAGTTAGTGTGTGACAAAGGTTGTTGCTATTCAGTCACTCAGTCGTGTCCGACTCTTTGTGACCCCAAGGACTGCAGCACGCCAGACTTCCCTGTCCTTCACCATCTCCCAGAGTTTGCTCAAATTTATGTCCATTGAGTCAGTGATGCCATCCAGTCATTTCACTCTGTCCCCTCTTCTCCTGCCCTCAATCTTTCCCAGCATCAAGATCTTTTCCAGTGAGTCGCTTCTTTGCAGCAGGTGGCCAAAGTATTGGAGCTTCAGCATCAGTCCTTCCAATGAATGTTCAGAGTTGATTTCCTTTAGGATTGACTGGTTTAATTTTCTTGCAGTCCAAGGGACTCTCAAAGGTCTTCTCCAGCACCACTGTTCGAAAGCATCAGTTCTTCAGGGTCAGCCTTTTTTTAAAGCAGTGAAAACAGGAAGCTGGGGTCTCCTCTGGAGGCATTTTGCATCTGAAGCAAGGGGAAGGGAATCCACTAGATGTCCTTCGAGGGGCTTCTTGTATCCTTGAGGACTTTGCCTTGGCGTGGTTTCCCTGGGAGAAGCTGCCTCCTGCTTTCCAGGATGTCCTCGACCCTCAGGGAGGAGGGAACCTGGCTTCCTGAAGTTCCCGGCTCGGGCTCACGGGGGAGCTGCTGAGCCATGGAGGGAGTGAGAAGCTGGGCTCCCTTCAGGGAGGGTCTTGCAACGGGACCCTCCCCAGGCCCTGGGCATCACTCCCACCCGCCCTGGGACACGTCCCCCTCTCCCCCGACCCCAGAGGCGTCCCGTGGAGACCCCTCCCCCGGTCTGGTTGTAAAAGGATCTTTCTGCTAATCATCTTCCGGGTACCTGGGATCTGGGGGTGAGGCAGCTGACCAGGGCCACAACCCTGGCTTCTAGTGTGAGTCGCAGAAAGGTAGGTACCACCGTCCCATAGCTGTTTAGGCAGGAGGGCGAGGAACTTCCTGGGCTTACACTGAGGTTTTCTTTAGCCTCTTCCCGCCAATCCGCCCCACCCCACACCCCACCCCTTGGCCTCTACTGGCCTCAAAGACTCCTCACTGGAGGACTGTTTCCTTCATTTCATTCATTTCTAAAGTTGCTGCTAATTTTTTGAAAGCACCTGGAAACAATGTTTTGATGTGAGTTTATTAAAGAACTGCACAACTTCGCACAGTAAACCACCCGGTACTAAAGCTACATTAACAAAGAGATCAAGAAATGACTAGCTTTGTGCACAGAGGCTTAAAGGTTTAAAATGGTTGAGATATTAAATTTCTCTCTTTCTCATCAGTGGATTTTAAAAGTCTGTCTCCAAATCCCCCTCTTTTATCTCCGTGTTTGTTCTGAAATGTAGTCATTACTTCTGAAGCTTCCAAGAGAAAAGGCTACAATTTCACTCTTTTCTCCCCAGATCTCTGGGCTGCATTCTTATTTCAGAGGTAAGGGGAGGGCTTTTTTTTTTCTTTAACTGAGGAATAATTAATTTTTAGTAAATATACAGATCTTGAGTGGGCAGCTCAGTGGATGTTCACGTTTGCTTGGTGGTGATGGTTTAGTAGTTAAATTGTGTCTGACTCTTTGCGACTCCGTGGGCTGTAGCCCATCAGGCTCCTCTGTCCAAGGGTTTTCCCAGGCAAGAATACTGGAATGGGTTGCCATTTCCTTTTCCAGGGGATCCTCCCAACCAGGGATCAAACCCTCTTCTCCTGCTTGGCAGGCAGATTCTTTACCACTGAGCCACCTGGGAAGCCTCTCTTGTTTGTTTAAACACATGGAATCCACACCAGCTACAGAACACTGCCAGCATCTGGGGGACAGTTTTTAAGGGGCATCCCCTCAAGAAGTCCACCCCAGAGAACATTTGACAGGAGCCCTGGGACCAGGGGGCTGCAGTGATGCTGGGGATGGGATGTCGAGGAACCCAGGACCCCCACATTCCTGGTTATCCCTGCCTTCCATATTTCCTGTCTCAGTTCTCACGGATGCAGATATCAGCACCCTGTCCCCAGCTCCTTGTTCAACTGTGTGGAGTGAAAATAAAGTGGTCTCTCCATGTACAGAACTCTTTGAGACTTTCCTCTGATTTTTTTCATTAGGGAAATGAGTTACTTTACTTTGCAAAATAGTTAACAGCTAAGGTGCCATTCTCAGTTAGTACAATTTTTAAAATATTTACTTTATTTTGGCTGCAGCAGGCCTTAGTTGCAGCACGTGGGGTTTTCGGTGCATCACGTGGGCTCTTTCATTGCGGCACATGGACTCTAGCTGTGGCGCACAGGCTTTGCGGCTCCACAGCACACGGGACTTTAGTTCCCACCCCACCCCCCACCGGCATTGCAAGGTGGGTTCTTAGCCATTGGACCACCAGGGAAGGCCCGGCTTGTACAGTTTTGTGGCAAAGTTGGGAGGGATTTCAGTGGATTTGTCCAAATCTTTACAATCCCGCTTCTTCAGTGCTGACCAGTTGTATTGCTCAGTTCACCACTAACCTGTTACTTTATGAAGACTATTTATAGGAAGAGTCTCAAAACATTCAGAAAAGAAAGACACAATTGCAATAAAGCATTATCTATATTTATTAATAATTGCTGATAATTATCACTAATTGTTAATAATCATTAGCCATGTTTCTGCCATAGTTTATATTTTTTGCCAAACTATTTTTTTAATTAGATGTAATGGTTCATCTAAAATAATAACACTTATTCTACTTAAAATGAACAATTATTTAATATTATCTAATACCTACTCCATATTCAAACTTCTCAAACTAGAAGGACATTTTCAAATGTCCTTTATTTCAAAGCCAGGGTTCAATCAAGGAACTAGCATTGTAAAGTCTTTCAATTTAGAACAGTCTCCCAATCTTTTTTATTTTTTATTTAATGGCATTGCCTTTATCAAGGAAACCAGGCGTAGTATAAAATGCGGCCCATTCTTGACTTGTTTTATTGTTTCTTCCTGGTGTCACTTAGCCTGTGTCTCCTTTACTTCTGAGGCTAACATTACATTTGCTGACTTTCTCCTTAGTCCAGTGGCTCCTGAATTTTCTCAGTTCATGATGCCCCGGGGTCTCAGATTTTTTCAGTGTCCTTAGGTTGAACAAACAAACCCCAAACTAACAGCTCCATTGATTAAACAGGTCCCAGCAACTTAATAAGCATTTGGGTCCTAACAGTTTCATAGTTGACATTTAAGATAATATACACAAATCAAAATTTAAACAGTATTTCTATTTCATTCAAAAATAACCAGAAGTATTTATTAACGGAACGTATACACCTGTGGGCTCCTCCCAGCTCCTCAAACCTTGGAATCAGAGTGATGCCCCTTAGATCCTGGCCCACAGTGATTTTGTATGCTGTTTCCTTTTTCTCACAGCAGCGATCAGAAGCCCAGCTTTGGAAAGAGATGGCTCCATCAGAAGGAATGTAGATATGCTGAAACTATGAACCATCTTGAGCTGAGTCAGTGTCAGCTATCCCTGTGTCTTTCCTTGAAAGTATAAGGCACTCCTGGTCTGCTGTGGCCTCCGTGTGCCTTGTGGGCAGTCTGGGACTCATAGCATGAGTCCGGCATCTGCTTAACTTCAGCTGCAAGGATTAAAGGTGGCAAGAAGACAAGTCCCTCGGACTGCAAGGAGATCAAACCAGTCAGTCCTAAAGGAAATCAACCCTGAATATTCATGGGAAGGACTGATGCTGAAGCTCCAATAGTTTGGCCACCTGATGCGAAGAGTCAACTAATTGGAAAACACTGTGATGCTGGGAAAGATCTAAGGCAGGAAGAGAAGGGGGCGACAGAGGACAAGATGTTTGGATGGCATCACCAACTCAACGGACGTAAGTTTGATCAAGCTCCAGGAGAGGGTGAAGGACAGGGAAGCCTGGCGTGCTGCAGTCCGCTGGGTCTCAAAGAGTCGGACACAACGGACTGAACAAACGGAACCGAAGTCAACCAATACAGGTTTGTCACCATTAAGTTAAAAGAGACCACCACCTCCTTAACCGGAGTAGTGCTTCCTAAACTCTATGCGTCAGAAACATCTGGGAATCTTATTACAAGGAACACTCCTAGCCCCAAGCTAGGGAAACCGACCTGGGGGTTTCAGATGCGTGTTTAAAAAGGGAGCATCCCGGGACTTCCCTGGTCACCGTACAAATGCAGGGGGTGCAGGTACAATCCCTGATCAGGGAGTGAAGATCCCATATGCCTTGTGGCCAAAACACCAAAACAAAGCAGAAGGAATATTGTAACAAATTTAGTAAAGCCTTTAACAATTTGGTCCACAAAAGAATAAATAAATAAATGTGTTCTGAGGTCAACTCTGACAGAGTTCACTCTCAGAGAAGAGCATGGAAGAAGACAAAATAAAATTTCAGTGAAAAAGGTCTGAGTCTTAATCCAACCAGTAGAGTGATATCAGCGGCCTTGTGAATGCCCCGCTCTAGAAAACCTGCTCTCCTGAGCTGGTCGGGTACATCTCTACATGACAGTCCCTGAGCAGCATGGGACCCAGAGGGGAGCAAGACCAGCACTACCCTTGAGTTTCTCCAGCTGCCGAGAGGAAAGGGACATAAACGACATATCTCCCAAGTATGACTTAGCATCAGGGTAGATTTAAACCCTGTCACGGCCGTTTTCCATAGATATTGACCCTCCCCCTCCCATCCCACAGCAAATGAAGCCATTTTCCCCTGGATCTCAGTAGGCAAGGGGAGCTAAGGGTTCTTTTTTTCCATGAAAAATATCAGTCTCCTTGGTGAATTATTTAAACTTCTCAACTGAAATGTTGAGAGATGGCCTCCATCAGCAGGCCTGGCTGTGGCCCATGCTTCTGACTTCAGTGCTTTTCCAATTCCTTTTTCTGAGACAACTTCAACTGTGAATCTGAGAAGAAGCCTTTGAAATTCTAGTTGATCATACCCTCCCAGGTGGCGCAGTGAGAGATGTGGGTTCGGTCCCTGGGTCAGGAATCTCCTGGAGGAGGAAATGGCTACCCACTTCAGTAATCTTGCCTGGAAAATCCTGTGGCCAGAGGAGCCTGGTGGGCTACAGTCCATGGGGTTGCAAAAAGCTGGACATGACTGAGCATGACAAGATGATGAATGAAAGTTAAACCATTCTTCAAAACTCGCATCTGCTTGAACATTTGGGGCACCTTCTGTAAACGGGGCTCTTCTGGCTCATGTCCTTCATTCAGCCTTCCCTGGGATTGGACGTGTAGGGCGGGGAGGTGCAGAGCCTGGACATGGAGGCCGGAGTGTCCCTTGGGGATGGCTCACTTGGGAGGAAGTCAGACATCATCTGCTGGGCCTCGGAAAGGAGGAGAATACTCCCTCCCTGGAGGTCTCCACGCAGAGGCTGGGCTATGGAATGCAGCCTTTAAGCATCACCTGAGATTGCGCTAGGTGAACCCTGAAGCCTCTTTCAACTCGGAGAGGCCGTGGGTTTATGTTCTGAAAGATGCCTCTCAAGAAAAGCAGGAACTCAAATCTTCATTTTCACCCAGAGGGAAAGCAGGAAATAAGCTAAAAGGGAGATTTGGGAGGAAAAAAAAATCCTAAAAGGCATAATTTGTTTTCAATATTTACATAAGCTCTTAAGTTTGGGCCACGGAGAGCTTTGAGGACACCATCAAAAGAAACAATTGTCTTGGCATAAAAAATAATTATTAACCCCGGAGCCTTCCTCTACAACCAGCTGCCCTCGAGAATCCCATCTGGACCATCTGGATCACCACCCACGCGTAAAAAGGGTTCTTTTGAAGCAGAGAGGCTACACGGAGCTCCATCAAACAGGAAAGGTAGAGAAAAGGGCTGAGAGATGCACAGAGGGGTGCCAGGGCTACTGCTGGGGGTGAGGGGATAGGGAGGGAGAGAAACAGGGTTTTAACAAGTTCCCAGAACTTGGTATTTGGATCTCCTGCAGGGTTTGGGGGAAATAAAAGGAAAACACATTGGACTGGCCTCTTCACCTGTGCGGCCACTCTGAGATGGACCATGTAGGTTCTGGGTTTATGTATGTTACCTTATTAACCCTTGTACTTCATGGAGGGGGACCAGCAGGTTCCTACCTGGAAGAAGCTAATGCTCGGTGTTGTAGCATGCGATCTGCCTTTCTGGCTCCCCAAGCCACAACCCCATCTTATAGATCGCAAAGCACTCACTCTTCCAAGTACTCTCCTTGAAGCCTCACCAGAAGTCTAGAGATAAAACACTGGTATCAATACGCCCATTAAGCAGATGGGAAAAGTAAGACTGAGGCATGTGACAGCTGCATGAAGAACACCTGGGTATTTAAGCTTAACTCTTCTGACTGTGAATCTGGCGCTTTGCCCTCTGTCTGTCCTGTGAACCCCAGGTTCTCTGGCCATCTGAACTCTGGCCTGAAGAGTCATCCGGTTGGTTTGGCTTCCCTGTCCCCAGAGCAACTCTCAAGTAACTTTGGAACACTGGCTGAGTTGTCCTTCTATTTTTTTCTGCCTGCCTTTGTTCCCTTGTGGCAGGCACTTTTTCAAAAACCCATTGAATTGGGTTTGTGAAAATGAGTGACAGAGACATTTGCCAACGCATCACGTGGGTGGCAGCACCCTGCTGCCTCGTCATTGCACACAAAGGAACGACGCCACTAATTACATCTGTCCAGTCTGGATGTGCCCATCTGCCCCTCCGCACGGCTGCTGTTTATGGTGTTCTCGGCTCAGATTCGAAAGGGAGGAGGGCGAGGGAGCCAGGGCTTTCTTCTCGCCATGCTGTTTACACAGAGCCAAGCAAGGGCGCTGTTGTTGACGTTCAGATTTCCATTTTGTTGTCTGGTTGGGAGGTGGGGCAGGGAAGGAGGAGTGGGGTGTTTCTTGGAAGCAAATGGGGTGGCGGGGGGAAGGCGACATACACTGCAGCTGAGAAATGAAACCTTCTATGGTTTAACTTGCAGCGAGTTCAAAGGATGTGTTAGGGAAAATTGCAGGTGCTGGTTCCGAGGTATTTGGAGTTCAGATGAAAAAAGAAAAGCAAACAAACTGCTTGGCAGCACATCTCAGAGTGAGACGGGCTTGCTAGTCACCCTTTCCAGCAGGAGCCCTCCTGCTGTGGGTCCCAGATGGGGCAAGGGCGGTGGGCAGGGGCAGAGGGAGCAGGAGGAGGGACAATAAAATGTATTTCTTGAGACGACCTCAGTCACCCAGACCCAGCTCTCTTTATGGGAACAGGGTGGGGGACTAGATCAGGCATCACACTGGAAGATTTTAAGAGATGCCACAGAAGGAAAGAATTTTCTGATGTTCCAGTGTTGCTCAAGTTCAGGCTGTAGAAACCGCAGAGTTTCATCAGAGGTGGAACCAGTTCACTGGGCTTTTTTTGTTTTTTCTTTAATGTAGAAAAAAAACAGGTTCCAAGATGCTACTAACCGTGCAAAACTGTATCACAGAGGTCTGGAGAGGAAAGGGGCTGGTTGATCTCTTTATTCCTTCGTTTCAGATGCTGAGAAGCAGAAATCATCTGGCCTCCTCTTGGGTTTCCACCAACCCCCACCCCTGGTCCTCCTTCCGTTCCCTTTTCCCGGCCACCCCATCTCCCCCTGTCCCCCCTACAGCAGAGAGGCCAGCAGAAAACATGGGGCCCTGATGCCCACATTCCTACATCCTTTCCACTGCTTCCTTTAGGTCTTTGTAGGTTTCAACTTCACGCATATCCTGTTTAAGGCTTCCCCTAACAGATTTGTCTCTGAAGTATTTTCCTAAAAAAATGAGCCCCCTTGTCTCAGGCTGCCAAGCCCCTTCCTGCTGCTGAACTGGGGGTTCTGCACTCAGCAGTTTCTCATCTGCGCTGTGCACCGGCCTCCCTTTCTGCCCCTTATTTTGTGGCTGCCAGAGGTTAAGGATTTGATGGGGCAGTGCAGGATCCTTGTGCTGATGGACGTGTCCTATAGGTTGACAGCATCCATGTCACCATCCTGGTTGTGGTGGCATACTAGAGTTTTATAAGATGTCACTGCTGGGGGAAGCTGGGGAAAGGGTGTGTATGTGTGTGTGCTAAGTCGATTCAGTCGTGTCCAACTTTTTGCAACCCTATGGACTGTAGCCCGCCAGCCTCCTCTGTCCATGGCATTCTCCAGGCAAGCATACTGGAGTGGGTATGCATGCCCTTCTCCAGGGGATCTTCCCCACCCAGGAATCGAACCAGCATCTCTTACGTCTCCTGCATTTACAGGAGGGTTCTTTTGGTACATGAGGTCTTTATTATTTACCACTGTATATGGCACCCCACTCCAGTACTCCTGCCTGGAAAATCCCATGGATGGAGGAGCCTGGAAGGCTGCAGTCTGTGGGGTCGCTGAGGGTCAGACATGACTGAGCGACTTCACTTTCACTTTTCGCTTTCATGCATTGGAGAAGGAAATGGCTACCCACTCCAGTGTTCTTGCCTGGAGAATCCCAGGGACGGGGGAGCCTGGTGGGCTGCCGTCTATGGGGTCACACAGAATCGGACACAACTGAAGAGACTTACTAGTAGTAGTGGATCTACAATCATCTCAAAATAAAAGAGTATACTTAAAAAGCAAAGCAAAGCACCAAACTCCCCTGCATCTCCATATTGTGGTCAATTATGGGAAAATACTTCTAACAATGTACATTTTCTGAGTGAGGTTGTTTTCATCTAGTATTTAAGAGAGACCAGTTGGGCCAGACTGTAGGCTGACAAGCCCATAGGCCATACAGGGAGACAAGTTTGGCTCTGGGTCAGTGGTTCTGATACAAAGATCATATCAGAATGAGGCAGAGCACTTCTTAAAACAGATTCCCAAGTCCTCCTCCTAGAGTCCCGGTTCTGGGCCAAGAGATGTGCATTCTAACACCTGCCCCAGGGGCTCAGATGGAAACTGATCACTCATTCATGGCTTCCTATTTCTGTTCATTACCCAGACCGGTGCTTTTATGTGCTTGAGTCATAATGGGAAGTGCTTACAGGATGTTGGTTTCTAGATTTTTTCTTTAAAAAATAAACACACACACACACACACCTGGAGTTCAGTTGTTTCAGAGGGTGTTCCATGATTCTTTCTTTGGTCATGATCAATAGCTAATATCAATCAAGGCCTCGCTGCAGAGCAGGTACTAGGATAAGCACATATGTATACTAATTAGCTTTTCAGATTCTATCACAACCCTGTGGATAAAGACACAGAGGACAAAAAAGCTTAAGGAACATGTCCAGTGTGTTGCAGTCTGGACGTGGTGGCATCAAGACTGGTAAGACTATACTCTCTGAATGCTTTGTCCCCTAGGCTCCCAAATCCATATGTTGAAATCCTAGTCCCCAAGGGGAATGGTATTAGGAGGTGAGAGACTTCTGGATGTTATTAGGTCATGAAGGCGGGACCCTCATCAATAATTAGTGCCTTTGGGACCTTCTTGGTGGTCCAGTGGCTAAGACTCTGCTCTCCCAGTGCAGGGGGCCCAGGTTCAATCCCTGGTCAGGGGACAAAGATTGCAACTAAGACCCAACTTGGCCAAAACAAAAATAAATATAAAAAAATAATTAGTGCACTTATGCAAGAGACCCAGAGAAAGCCTGAACCCCTTCTGCCGTGTGAGAACAGTGTGTACGAAGTCGCTTCAGTTGTGTCAGACTCTTTGTGAGCCTATGGACTGTAGCCCGCCAGGCTCCTCTGTCCATGGGATTCTCCAGGCAAAAATACTGGAGTGGGTTGCCATGCCCTGCTGCAGGGGATCTTCCCGACCCAGGGATCAAACCTGCGTCTTTTATGTCTCCTGCAATGGCAGGCGGGTTCTTTACCACTAGCGCCACCTGGGAAGCCTGTGAGAACAGTGAGAAGTCAGTAATCTGCAACCTGGAAGAAAGATACTGGCAGTCAGATCTTGGATTTGCAGCCTCCGGGACTGAGAGAAATAAATGTTTGTTGTTTAGAAGCCACGCAGTCTACAGTATCCTGTTACAGCAGCCTAAATGGACTCAGACACCCAAGCACAAATTTCCACCCTCCCTGAGCACCAAACACCCACTGGCATAGCACTGGTTATTTGAAAGGATCTGGACTTAGAGGTAGGGCCCTGGGTTCCAGGCCTTGCTGTAACAGAGCCGGCCTCGGGCATCCATCCAATCCCATTTGCTAAGCCTTTCAGGCGAGATAGCATTTCCTCTCTCTGCCACCTTCATGATGTACCTCATGTTACTGAAGAGTTCACTCGTTTCCTCAATGTACTTACTTTAAAAAGTGACATTAAGTCACTGCCATATATGGCCAGTGTCACATGTCCCAGAAGACAATGTACAATTGATGGAAACACCACACGATTATCTCTGGCTCAGGGTTCTCTTGCCTTCAAGTCTCTTAGTCTGAGGTCTTTCTTTTCTAAAAAGGATAAAATGTTGAAACAGAGTGATGTCAGCACTAAGCGGGGGTATTATGGGGTATCAGGGTTGTGTCCCCCTGAAATTCTTATGTTGATGTTCCAACCCCCAGTCCTTCAGAATGGGACTGCATTTAGAGGCAGGATCTTTAAAGAGGTGATTAAGTTAAAATGAGGCCATTAGGACCGGCTCTAATCCAATCTGACTGATGTCTTTTTTTTTTTTTTGGCCGTGCCATGGAGATTTCAGGATCTTAATTCCCTGACCAGGGATCCAACCCGTGCCCCCTGCAGTGGGAGCGCAGAATCTCAATCACTGGGCCACCAGGCAAGTCCCCTGACTGCTGTCCTTTTAAGAGGAGTTTAGGACACAGGAACACATGGAGGGGAAGCTGTGTGATGACGCGGAGAAGATGAAATGGCTGTCTGCAAGCCAAGGAGACAGGAGGGAAGCAACACTGGAGACACCTTGCTGTTGGCCGTCCAGCCTTCAGAACTGTGAGAGAATGAATTGCTATTGGTTAAGTCCCCTGCTCCATGGTGCTCTGTGTGGCAGCTCTAGAATGTGGATACAGACTTCCCTTTATGGGAACCAGAAAGACTAGAAACTAATGGAAAGGATTCCTTGCAGCACTCTCAGGCCATGGAAACAGTCTGAATGCCCATCAAGGGAGGCTTGGATAAAGAAGATGCAGTACATTTATACAATGGAATATTACTCAGCCATAGAGAAGGATGAAATAATGCCATTTGCAGTGATGTGGACGGACCTAGAGATTGTCATACTGAGTAAGGTAAGTCAGAGAAAGATAAATATCATATAATATTGCTTATATATGGAACCTAAAAAAAAATGGTGCAAATGAACCTATTTACAAAACAGAAATGGAGTCACAGATACAGAAAACAAACTTATGGTTACCAGGGGATAAGAGGGGGAGGGATAGATTGGAGATTGGCATTGACCCATGCACACTACTATAAGGACCTACTACATAGCACAGTGAACTCTACTCCATACTCTAATGACCTGTATATGGGAAAAGAATTTTAAAAAGAGTGGGTGTATGTATAACTGATTCACTTTGCTATATACCTGAAACTAACACATTATAAGTCAACTATACTCCAATTAAAATTAATTTTAAAAATTAATAAAAATTACCTTTTTTAGAATGTTGACTGAACATTGTCTGTGTCTAAGCATCACCCCCAAAGTGTCTCCTATGCTGAGAAACAGTGCCCATGACTCAGGGGTCCCCAACTTTTCTAAGGGGGAGCAGAGCCTTACCCTGCTCATTTCACCATAAAGTGGGGAGGGGTGAAGGTCTCAGTGAAGGTGAGGTGGGGGCTGTTCAGCCCCCTAAAGGTCAAGGTGAGGTCAGTGCAGTGGTGACTTTGGGTCAGCCAAGACTGACTTTACACCATCGTCTCCTAACCTCTCCATCCTTCACTTCCATGAGCTTCATCGTCCCCCTCTCTCTGCTCCTTTACATTGGGTGAAAAATGTGCTTTATTCAAATTTCTCTTGGAACACCTCCCTCCCCACCCCCAGAAAGGCACAGTGTTGAAGATGGACCAGTTTGGTTCCCTTCAGGATGGGACAGACTCCAGGGTCTGAGGACAGGTCCCCGCCCAGCAGTTGCCTCTCTGGAGGGCCCGGCTGGGTGAAAACTCCTCACATCTTCAAACAGCAGAACTACACACAGGGGCAGGATGTCCTCAACAAGTGGGGCAGTGAGACCAGCTGCTGAGACCCACGTGTCCGCCTCAGGCTCACTCAGGGAAGACGCTTCCTGTGTGGGATGGTTCTTGGAATTGACTCAACTATTACAAAGTCACTTTTCTCTTTCTCTCCAGTGGGTGGAGTTGAATCTCTGTATGAAATGAGCATCTGACCTCCCGGTGCCTGGAGGCTCTGAGACAGTGCTTGGAGGTCCTTTCCTCAGCCTGGCCCTGAGTGGCCTTCCTTCCCCTGAGTGGCCACCCAGGGCTCCACGCTGGCCCGCGGCTGCCCAGTCTGCCTGCCCCCTCTTTTCCTGAGGCATCGACCACAGAGTCCACGGGCACAGGCCGTGACCTTCCGGGGCTGGGCCAGCTCAGTAGGTCTGTTCCTCAGCGGGCTCCACTGTCTCCTTTCCTTCACTCTCCGCTTTCAGTAACAAGGGAACACTTTCTTTTATATGTTTACATATTTTGGGGGTGGGGAATACATTGATTTGGTTTATAGTTCCTTTTTAAAGAAAAATAAAGGCCTGTTGTCCTGGCTGTGGTTTCCGGTTGCCATTGGATAAGGACTGTTGACCCTGGTCTGTACGTGCTAGAGGAAGAGGAGGGGTGGAAGGTGGACCAGGAATTGAGGAGAAAGGGTAAGAGCCGGCTGGTGGGAAAGTCTTAAACCCCTGGGACAGCCACGGACAGAGAAGGGATCGGGGGACTTCCGGCCTCCGAGGCCAGCTGGGTCCATCGCATAATGGTCTCCCGTGTGGTGTGCTGGATGCAGCAGACACGACTCGTGAGAGCAGCTGTGTGCATCTCTTCCCAGGTCCACTCTCTGTGACATCACACTGGTAATGTGACATCAGCCATGGTGGGAACGCTTTACATCACAGGAATCGGCAAAGGCTACAGTCAGGGCTTCTCACCCTCTTCCCCCAAGAGCCTGCTGTTAAAAATTGTCTAGCACATCCAGAAGGCTTCCCTGATAGCTCAGCTGGTAAAGAATCTGCCTGCAATGCGGGAGACCTGGGTTTGATCCCTGGGTTGGGAAGATCCCCTGGAGAAGGAAAAGGCTACCTACTCCAGTATTCTGGCCTGGAGAATTCCAGGCAGGGATGGTCTGTAATATAGCTGAAGACCAGCAGGGGTGTCTGAGCAGGTAAGTGACAGAGCCTTGAATTTCCAGTCTCTGCTTCCTTTATTGATCAATCAGTGGATATAGATATAGAGATACAGAGATTGATAGAGATTGATACTGGTATCTCTCTCTCTCCATCTACCTATATCTATCTATCTCTGTTTAATTCATAGGACCAGGGTGTGTGTGTGTGTGTGTGTGTGTGTGTGGTGGGGGGGTGGTCATTAAAAACAAACCCTAAACACATCCTCAGTTGGGCAATCGGCAAATAGAAAAGAGAACGGATCAGTGGTGAACTCAGACCTGGGCAATGGGTTAGTGAAGGATAGGGGTGCGTGCAGAAGCGAACAGAGAAACACCTAATAAGCTTCTTTAGGACGGCAGAGATAAAACTCAAATCCATACCTTTTTAGGAAATAAAAAAATTATTTTAAAAATTCATTTCTTCCTTTATTCCTTCACTCCTTTCAGAATTTGCACAAATTACCATGTAAAGAGGTGTGATGCCACTCACCCCCTCCCAGTCCTCTATCACTGTCCCAGCACCCAACTTCAAGACCACAGAGAGGGCCAGGCCTTTTCTGAAAACTGCCCACGGCTGGGGCCCCACGAGGGACGGGGCCCCACGAGGGACTGAGCCCACGATTGCCCACGACTGCCTGTCTCCATCGCCCTTATTGGCTATATTGTGTTTAAATTGCCTAAGCTTTTCCTATTCACTCGGAGGAATACTGTGTATCATTTACAAGAACATGAACACAATCCCTAAACTACTTTTCAACCTCAAACCCTCTTGTTTTTCTGGAATCTTTGGCAAGTCCTGAGCCACTGGGAAGGGGATGCCTTTGTAGCTGGGCCAGTAACTCAGCCCAGATGTTCGGTCCTGGTCCTGGCTGCACAAAAGGACCTCTCTGGACCCTCATGACCTGCTGGAAACAACCCCTGAGCCTATCCCGTTTTTATTGTTCTCTCCCTTCCTGTTGTTGTTGGTTTGGGCTCCTTTTTGTGGGATTGGCATAAAGATGGCTTTAGAATCAAAAGCTAGGCAGTGAGGGAGTTGGCAGGGAGGGCTCGCTGAACTCTGTGCCAGCCAACTTCCAGTTCAAATGGGGCCCGAACAGCCGGAGACCCAGAGATTGCAAAGGGGTGAACTTTCAAAGTTCTGGCCAGCATCCAAGAGGTGCGTGGGGTACCATCCACTGTGCCAAGGGGTGCCAGGTGCCGAAGGCAGTGCGGGGGGAACAAACGAGGCCCAACTCTGCCAGCTGAATCCAGACCCAAGGGTAGGCAGGACAATCCCCCTGGGGACCACCCTGTGCTTCACGATGGCCAGGGTCTCAAATATGTTTCTGCCGATGAGAAGAGTCTCCTAACGTCCAACACCCCATCCTCACGGCTCTGGCATCTCATCAGCTCGTGTGATGCCATTCCAGCCCAACATGGACCCGACCTGACTGATTCCAAATCGTGCTGGGCTGGAGGAGCGGTGGGAAAAACACAGAAAGCCCGAAGAGCTGCCCTCAGACCCTGCGGCCTGGCACCACACTCCTCCATGCCCTCCCTGTTCTGGAGACGAGAAGCTTGGATGACAAAATTCCCTGGAAGGCAGGGGCCCTCGGGGAGTGGATGACGGGTTGGTTGTCTCTCCATGTGGGACCCGTTAGAAGTGAGGAAGTTAAATGACGGAATGAAGGGAGCGCTCACAGCGGCGGCGGTCCCTGGGGCCGTGGCCTCCTGCGGAGCGGGCGATGGCTTCTGAGGTAGGGCCTGGCCTCTGAGTCCCCAAACCCCACCTTCCCCAAACCTCAGGGGGCTGGGGTTCTTTTCAGGTAGAGAAAAATGGGGGTGAAGGGAGGCTAAAGGGGAAGAGGGGCAGGAGGGGGCTGGAGGTCAGGGTGCCAGGGGAAGGCAGAGGCAGACAGGGGAAAGAGATTTGGGGCAGAGACCGAGACTGATGCCCACAGTGTCAAAGTGAGGAAGAGAGGCTGCAAGAGAGGGTGAGCATGAGCAAGAGATGGTGGCATGCTTCAGACACACCTGAGCTGCGCCTCCAGCCAGCCTCTCCTGGCACCGGTCCAATGAGGCAGGTGGGGTCCCTGGGGGTGATGGAGGCCCCACCTCCTCCCTGGAGGCCGCTGGAGTGGGGGATGTGCAGGACACTTAGGGGCTCAGGGATGCCCAGCTGCACACACCCCTCACCACGACTCCCCCCCGCCAGCTCCTGGCGCCTCCCAGAGGGAGGCAGACCTGGCTGCCACCACAGTGGGGTGGGGTCTTCCACGGACTGCCACCCCAGGACCGCTCACAGGGAGAGTGGCATGTGCCCCTCCAGGCCCTGCCCAGCTCTCTGAGCCCTCTCCGTTGCCCTGAGGGTCTCTCGGGACTCAGGGGCCACATCAGCTTCTATAGCAGGGCGTGGCTCACAGGCGCCTGTCACAGCCCAGGCAGCACTGAGGAAATAGGAGCTTCAGAGACTCACCCGAGGGGGCCAGGATCACAGCCTGCTGGGGGTCAGCTCTGGATCACCTAGGCAGGGGTGGACACTTGACCCCCAGCGTGGGGGAAAGGGGCAGAGGGAGCTGGAAGAGCAAGGAGCCGGGGTGGCCCCCACTTCCCAGCTTCTTGGGGGCCATCCTGCCAGCCCCTTTCTCCTTGGCAAGCAAATGCCACCTCAGCAAATGTCCCACTGGCTGCATAGGGCAGCTGCTGCTGTTAGATGAGTTTAGGTCAGTTTTCTAACTCCCATTTGATAGCTATTGACACTGAGGTCTTGAGTGGGTAACTCTGGGTCATGTCGTTGGTGTTTGCATGTGTGAGTGCTCAGTTGCTCAGTCATGTCCGACTCTTTGCAACCCCATGGACTGTAGCCCACCAGGCTCCTCTGTCCATGGGATTCTCCAGGCAAGAAGACTGGAGTGGCTCGCCACCCCCTTCTCCAGGGGATCTTCCCAACTCAGGGATTGAACCTGGGTCTCCAGGCTCATTCAAACCCCGATTTCTCTGCTCCCAGGATGCATGTCCTTTAGCACCATATTGAGAAGGGTGCAGAAGAGTCCTCTTCCCCCTTCCTGCTTCTCTTGAGCTTTGTAGGAATAGGAAGAAAACTGCTGGAGGCGAGGTTCAATTCACGCTTCTTTTGACTTAGTTGGGTCCCTGGAGGCCTTTTGGGTTTGAGGCGACTTCCCAAACTGCCTGTAGCCCTGTTGTTCTGCTGCAGCTCCTGTCAACAGGCCCCCTGGCTGGCTGCCTACCAGGGCCCCCTCCTCATCCATGGGTCATCTGAGGCCACATCTCAGGAGGAGCAGCTCTGACCTTGGAGAGCAAGGTCACCATCTGCTCCACCCTCTGCAGAGGGAACAGGAGGAAGGAAACTTGGCCTGAGGGGACAAGATGGAAAAAGGGGATTAGAGCCCTTGGGCCAAGTGGGAGGGGCAGGAAACGGTGATGGGGTGTGAGGGCCATCTGTGCGAGCCACGTATTTCTTCCTTTAAGAGAGGAGCACACCAGGTGGGCGGTTCTCCTCTGGGAGGTCTGCACGCGGCTGGGCCTGCAGAAGACAAATGGACCAGCTGACCCTCCACCAACCCTCTCACCCTGTTGCAGGGCCTCTGACCCCTGTCAGGAGGGACTGAGAACACCTGCTCCGGCCCTTCTCTAGCTGAAGGATCAGAGGCTGTCGTTAGGACTGGAAGGAGTCTTAAGTCCAGAGAGGGGTCGTGGCCACATTGACAAGAGGTGGTCAGGCGTGTTGGCCGAGTTTGCATGTTGGCACTGGCAGTGGTTGGGGAGAGAAACTTCTGGAATCCACCTGGGTGACCATTTACAGAAGACTGATGAAAAGAATCAATATGGCCACAGGTACAGAATACTAAGCAGATAAAACGTGACAAGGCCAATCTGTACGTACTGATTCAGAACCCTGTTCAAGAAGTTCTGTTGAGTGAAAATCCATGTGGAGAGTGGTGGATATAACCCCCATCATGAGTAAGATTAAAATGGAATATGGTTTCCCAGGTGGCTCAGTGGTAAAGAATCCACCTGCCAATAAAGGAGATGCAAGAGACATGGGTTTGATCTCCGAGTCGGGAAGATCCCCTGGAGTAGGAATTGTCAACCCACTTCAATATTCTTGCTTGGAAAATTCCACGGGCAGAGGAGCCTGGAGGGCTACAGTCTATGGGGTCACAAAAGAGTCAGACACGACTGAGCGCGCACACACACAAAACAGAATATGCATGCAGGAAATAGCCCTGGAGAACTACACCAGAAGGAACACGCTCTTCTCCTGGGAAGGGGATGATTGATACTTTTTACCAAATTAAACAAATAAACAAAAAACTGGAAAGAAAAGGCGAGGCCTATGAAACCAGACAGACCTGAATTTTGGGTTCTTCTCCCTTGTGGCTCAGCTGGTAAAGAATCCGCCTGCAATGCAGGAGACCTGGGTCCGATCCCTGGGTTAGGAAAATCCCCTGGAGAAGGGGAAGGCTACCCACTCCAGTATTCTGGCCTGGAGAATTCCATGGGGTCACAAAGAGTTGGACACGACTGAACGACTTTTACTTCCTTTTCCATCACTCACTGCTGTCTGACTGTGAGTAGGTTATTTCACCTCTCTAGACCTCAGTTTTCCCATCTGTAAATAGGGTTAATAATCATAGTGACACCCAAATAGTTGGGTGGTTGGGAGGACTGAGTGAGAAAGGCATGTTCAGCACTGACTCAATAGATACTGTTAACATCTTTATGGATAAAGACCCCTTCCACAGGCCTAAAGGCAGAGTGGAAAAGTCCCTTCTTTTGAAGGCATTTGGGTGCTGTGAATGTCCCCTGGGCGGCCGATGGCAGACTGAAGGCTGGGACTAGGTGGGTCTCTCCAGCTGGAGACTGGCTGGCTGGAGCACATGTGGGCATTTCACTTCCATGTGTCACTGGACCCTGTGTTGAGGGCTGCAGGGATGAGACCACCTACCCAGGCTTCCACGGGCATGGTGGAGGACTCAGGGAGGAAGTGGTCCCCCTGCTCATCACCCACAGGGCTTGAAGCAAATAACAGAACCCTCTGCTCCCAGGTTCCTTGGCTCCAAGACAGGACCTCATCTAGGCTGCCTACCTTTGGAGCTGAGCCAATAAACTGTAAAGTGCTGGCAAAGAAACCAAAGGGGAGGGTTTCCCACATGGCTCAGTGGTGAAGAAGACACCTGCTAATAGAGACACAGGTTCGATCCCTGGTCCAGGAGGGTCCCACATGCCTCGGAGCAACTAAGCCCAGGCTACTGAACCTATGCTCTAGAGTCCAGGAGCTGACACTGCTGAGCCTGCATGCCCCACCTGTTCAAGCCCTCCCGCTCAAGAGCCTATACTCTGCTGCGGGAGAGGCTGCTGCAGTGAGGGGCCCAAGCACTGCAACTGGAGAGTGGTCCCCAATCGCTGCAGCTAGAGAAAGTCCAAGCAGCAATAAAGACCCAGCATAGCCAAAAATAAATAATTTTTTTTTTAAGGGGAGGAGAGCACTTCCCTCAAGATCACGCTGTTGTTTCATACATTCAGGCTGTCAGTTTCATACATTCAGAGGCCTCACAAGGACTTGTTTGGAGAGAGAGGTTTCTGTAGCTAACACAAGTTAGGGAAAAGCACACCTCCACCCTGCTGCACTGTCTGCCCTCGGAACCCGATTTTCTAAGTAAACAAATTATTAAGAAACAACGCGGAGACGGACTCTAAAACCAGCTCCAAACAGCAAAACAGGAGATGTTCTCAACTTGAAAAGCAGAAAGAGGAGCTCCTACAGACGGTCCCACCAAAGATGTGGGCTGTCCGGGCTGGCAGGGTACCTTCCCTTCTCTGCAACACCAAAAGCTGATGACGTGGGTGTGGTCTTGACCTCAGGGGCCCACAACAGAACTGGCTCCTGCTATGCTTGGAGTCTGTCTGAGATGAGAGGTTGCTGTGTCTTAGTGACAGAATTCAAGGGACCCCACCACCCTCACAGTCCACCCAGCCACAAACCCTTACCACATCCCTCCACTTCTCTGCCTTGTGTTTTTTAAGATTTTTTTTTTTGATGTGGACCATTTTTTGTTTTCTCTTTATTGAATTTGTTGCAATACTCTCTGTTTTTGTTCTGGTTGTTTTGGCTGGGAGGCATGTGGGATCTTAGATCCCCAACCAGGGATTGAACCTACACCCTCTGCATTGGAAGGTGAAATCTTAGTCACTGGACCACCAGGGGACTCCCTTCTGCTTTGTGTTTTATCCTGAAATCCCAGACTGCATACCATGTCATCTGTAAACATTTCAAACATGCTTCTTCAAAAGTTATGGACCTAGAAAAACAATAACCACGGCAATATTATCAAATACAAAAAAGGAGATATGTAAACAGAACCCTAAGCTCCCTAAGAAAAACATGAATAACTGGCATTTAGTGAGTATTTGCAGCATTTCTAGGTTCCAGTCACATCACATTTAAACCACTATCCCATTTATAACTCCGAGGTAGTTATACCTTGTTAAGCCCCATCCAAAATTTCAACACCGCTGGCCACAGAGTGCCTATCCTTCTTCCCTCCTTTAGTTTGTCTTCTTGCATATTTAAAAAATTTTTGAAATGCTAGATTCGCAGCAAATTGGAGAGACAGCGCAGAAAGGTCCGATGTGCCCTTCATCCAGTTTCCCTCAATGGTGGCATCTTACATCACATCACAGCCAGCAAGCTGACACTGGTCCAACATGTGTGCAGTTTTCAGCCCTTTTAAATACATGTGTAGCTTGGCGTAACGACCGCTGCAACCAAGATACAGGACACTCGTCACCGCGAAGATCTCTGTCTGTAGTCAAGCCCACACACCCACCACCCCTAGCCCCAGACAACCTCTAGCCTGCTCCCCATCTCTACAGTGTTGGTGTTCTGAGAATGATGTATAAGTGGAATCATGCAGCACGTGACCTTTGGGAATGGGCTCTTTTCACTCAGCAGAATGCCCTTGAGATCCATACGAGGTGTATCAACAGTTCCTTCCTTTTTATTGCTAAGAGATCCACAGCCCTGGATATCCCGTCCTTGATTTAACTGCTCACCTAGGACATCTGTTTCCCCTGAGCACTGTTGACAAACATACTGCACGTTTGTGTCCTGTTTACTTTCTCTACCTCTGGAAGGTATGCCCCATGAAAGCAGGGACTTGTGCCTCTTGTACTCATCTGCTCATCTCTAGGGCTGGGGCCAGGGCCCAGCACATAATAAGAGCTCACCTCACATTTGTGCAGTAAATGTAGCATGAGTTTTACAGCAGAAGAGACTTACACTTGGGGAGGGTAAGTCAATTGCCCAAGTTCGTGGAGCCAGTGGGTGGCAGAGCTGGTCTTGCACCCAGCTCTCTTGGTTCAAAGCCTCACCCTCAACCCCCTTTCCAGACCCAGTTCTTTTTTTCCTCTGGCCAAGCGTAGGCAAAGCGGTTCTGTTTCTATGTTTCCCTTGGCTTAAAGGACAGAGGTTTTTCAAATGGAACTTTACTGACAACCCACAAAGCCCAAAGGGAAATAAACAAGGGAAACATAAGGATTTACAAAATGTTGAACTTATAAAATAGAGAGATTCTCTTTTCCTTTGCACCCTGCCCCCCTCCATTTTTAAAGGCGTGTGAAGATTTAATGAGATAAAGCATGTAAAATGCTTATGATAGTGCCTGGGACAGAATGTATGCTGAATAAGCATCACTCCCTTCCTTCCTTCACCAAGTTCCTAGAGCCGTTAGATACTAGACACCACGGTCGGCCTTTGGTATCTGAGGATGTGGAACCCACAGAAGAGAGCTGACAGTACTGGGATGCAAGAGAAGTACAAAAGACAGTTCACATCCTTAAGGGATTTATAATCTAGTTAGGGAGACAAGATGTATCATATTTACTATTTGGTAAATAGTAAAGCACAATAGGAGTGTAAGGAACCATTAATATATATTAATATCAATTATTGGAGAAGGAAATGGCAACCCACTTCAGTATTCTTGCCTGGAGAATTCCCATGGACAGAGGAGCCTGGCAGGCTACAGTCCACGGGGTTGCAAGAGTCGGACATGAGTTAGCGACTAAACCACCAACTACCACCAATATCAATTATTACATTAGTTTTCTATTTCTCCTATAACAAATCACCACAAGCTTAGTGGCTTAAAACAGCACAAATCTGGAATTGACACCTATACACTATTGACAGTGTGTATAAAATAGATAACTAATGAGAACCTACGGTATAGCAGAGGGAAGACTTAATGCTCTGTGGGGACCTGCATGGGAAGAAGCCCAAAAGGGAGGGGATATGTATATATACTATGGCTGATTCATCTTGCTGAACAGTAGAAACTCAACAAAAGAGGGACTTTGTCTGGACCAGGCTTCAAGGCGGCCCCAGGACCCCTGCCCCCACGCCACTGGGGACCTCCCTGCTTGGTGACACATTGCCCCGTCCAGGCACTCAGCTTCTCTTCCTGTTCTCACCTGTCCATCTCAGCCTGGACCGGCTTCTCCTCCAATCCTCAGAGCCTCGGCTGGCACCTGGCTGGCATCTCCTGACCCCGTGTGCCCTCTCTAGACCCTGGGTTCTAGGTCACCCACTGCTGCTGCGGCCAACTGCCCAGCTCTCCACTCGACCCACCCCAAATCCCAGAGGGAGAGCGCTCGATGGAGAATGAGAACCTGATGCCACCTGCCCCACGGCCAGGTCTTGGTCAGTCCCTGCAGCCCCACAGTGGGAAGAGGGGGCAGGGAAAGTGGGCTGGGGTCACATCATGTCACATGGTTGCCCAGGGCCGTCCCCTCCCCCGGGGTTTTTACTCCTCAACCCCCTCCCCACTTTCCTGCCTGCTGTCTAGAAGGTGAGGGATGGACTTGTTGCAGCCGAAATAAAGGACTGGAGTCCTGGGGTGGAGAGTGGGGGTGTCTCCTAATAAGCTTATTTTCATTATTTTAAAATGTTTTGTCAGTGTATTACAGGTCAATACAATACAGGCCATAGAGTACCAAACATTAGCTGTTTCCAACTCACCATGCTCCCCCTGCCAGTCCTTCCCTACAGCCCTGCGAACCCGTTTTAGATTTCTGACCTCCAGAATAGATTTGTTTTTTTAAGTTAATTCTTATTGGAGTATAGTTGCTTTATAATGTTGTGTGAAAGTCCCACCAGATTCCTGTCTTCCCCGTGGCCACGTGAGCCCTTCAGTCCCCGGCATGAGTGAAGCCACCAGAGGCAGCATCCTGGCCGAGTCCACCGGGGCAGTGAGGGTGGGCAGGCCTGCTCTGGTCAGCTGCATCCAGGTATGTGTCAGATCTAGTGAAGCTGCGGAGGAAACACAGCTCACAGGTAGGAGGTGACAGATGCGCAACCCTGGTTATGCTGGAAAGAGAACGGGCTCTGTGACAGGACAGCACAGGGTTCGCATCCAGCCCTGCTGCTTCCAAGGTGTGACCTTGGGTGAGTGACTTAAGCAACCAAGCCCCAGTTTGCTCATCTGTCTAATGGGGTAACAGCCCCGCCTTGCTGGGGTAGTTGAACTGAACACTTGAGGGAAGAGTAACAAAATCCAGGCTTTTCTGGGCTCCTAACTCTCTTTGTAAGAGGGAAAGTCCACACTATCTGTTGTCATCTTCCCAGTGTTCTTCCATTGCCAGAGCATCAACTTCAAAAAAATACACGACTTCATGCAAATATAGAGGCAACTTAAATCAGAAAGAAAGGAAACTAGCTCAAAGAGCAAAGTGAAAGTCGTTCAGTTGAATCCCACTCTTTGCGACCCCATGGACTATATAGGGAAGAATGTATAAGAATATATAGGGAATTCTCCAGGCCAGAATACTGGAGTGGGTAGCCTTTCCCTTCTTCAGGGGATCTTCCCAACCCAGGGATCGAACCCAGGTCTCCCACACTGCAGGCAGATTCTTTACCAGCTGAGCCACCAGGGAAGCCCAGGAATACTGGAGTGGGTAGCCTATCCCTTCTCCAGCAATTCCTCCCAACTCAGGAATCAAAGAGTAAAATGGGTGTTAATAGTCATTTAAAAAAGAATGTCATAGGGGCGGTAGGAGGAAGAAGGGATGAACAGGTGGAGAAGAGGGGGACTCAGGGGCAGTAAACCCTCCTGTATGTTTCTCAAATGGTGGAAACGTGACATTATGTATTTGTCCAAACCCATAGATCTGTACAACACCGAGACACAGAGCCCTTGCGTAAATTATGGACTTTATAATAAGGCCTCAATATTGGTTCAGCCATTGTAACAAAAAGCCCCACACTGATGCAAGACATTGGTAACAGAGGAAATTGTGTTCCAGAGCTGGGGAGCGGGGATCAGGGGTGGCAGAAGCGACATACGGTCATTCTCTGTACTTTCTTCCCAATTTTTCTGTAAACCCAAAACCGCTCTAAAAATATAAAGCCTAGTAAAGGATGCAGTCTGTTAATAATAATTTTAAAAAGAGGGGTGGAGGGTGGTACCAACAGGGGCACACCATGTGCAAAGGCCTGGGAATGAGAGGGAAGAGGTGGCGGGCGACGGGGAGGCCGCAGAGGGTGTGAGACGCAAGGAACCGCGTGATCATTTGTTTTCTGGAGCTAGTGTTCTGGCTGCATCCCTTCTCGCCCCTTTTTAAGGCTCATTTCAGTAAATTAGAAAAAGGGCTGGGGCATTGGGCGGTGCCGCCCACTGAGCAGATGCTTCACCCTAAGGGCCCCTCCCAGGCTCAGTCGACTTTGTCCCAGGCCTCCAACCTCTCTGCTCGTTGACTCCAGCCTCATCTCCTGGACCACTTGAATGCTGCCTCTTTTACCGGGCAGCCTCAGAGGGGCCTTGTGAGGAAGACCCCAAATCCCTGTCTCCTCTCCACCCCAGCACAGGGCCCTACATCTGGAAGAGAATTTCCTGAACGCAGGACACAGACATCACAGAGTCAGAGGACACGGCTTTTAAGTGGACCTAAAATACGTCCCCATCAGGGAATTCCCCCGTGGTCCAGTTGTCAGGACTTCACAAAGGTCCAGGGGTTCAATCCCTGGTTGGGGAACCTCACAGCACAGTCAGAAACAAAACAAAACAAATGTCCCCATAGCCCAAAGACTCACACAGATCTCCCCAGAGGGCTCCCCAGGGGACGTCCCCCAGCTCAAGCCTTGGCTCAAGGTTGACCATCCCCTGGGCCCCAGAGCCAATCCAGCCCTCCTCCCACTTTGCAAACACTCAGCCTCGACGGGAGATTGGCCCTATTGCCCTGCCTTAGTCACCTTCACCCACAAGGGCAACCCAAGACCCTGGCACCTACAGAAGGATCTGAGTTTCTTAGAACATTCTCTCCCCCTCAGGGGGTTTAGCATGCCTGCTCTCCCTGATGGGTTCTCGCTTTCCCTGGATGGTGCCCACCGAGTCCCCCAAGCAAGCCTCGCACAAATATGCCTCCTTTAGACACTTCTTCCTGCCTCCAGGAGTGTGAACTAGTGTTGGGCTGAGCCCTGAACCCCTTGTAGCTGCCCAGCCTCGAGATGGAAGAGCCCAGAGACAGCAAGAGAGACCTCAGTGGCTAATGGGATGGGGGAATCTTACACAAAGGGTCCCAGAGCAACACCCCAATGTGTGCGGAGAACATAACAGCAGGCTTTGGCACTTAGGGGAGAGAGAGGCTCCGGTTTATGAGGGAATTGACGTCAGGTGGGCCTGGCTACTAGGCTGTGTAGTTAAGAGAATTGGATAGTCATGTGAGTGAGGCAGGGCCTGGGTGAGCAGAGGATTCACAGAGAGCAACAAACAACCATCTTTTAAAACATATATACTTAAAAAAAGAAAATATTCTCTCTTTGGCTGTGCTGAGTCTTTGTTACTGCATGGGTCCCTCTCTCGATGCAGTAAGTGTGGGTCTCTCATTGCAGGCTCCCCTCCACCTGCCTCATGGTTCACACGCTTCAGGGCACATGGGCTTCAGCGGTTGTGGCTCCCAGGCTCAATTGCTGTGGCTCCCAGGCCCAGCTGCTCCCCAGCATGTGGTGGGATCCTCCTGGACCAGGGATCGAACCCCTGTCTCCTGCATGGGCAGGCAGATTCTTCACCACTGAGCCACCAGGGTCGCCCCAGAACAGCCATCTTAAATGGCCTGACCATTCTCCTAGTGACCTGTTATTTACAGCTGCTCCCCCATCTCCTAGAGACTGATCCTCACAGCCAGGCACCCCGAGTCTATAACCAGGAAGGGGACTCTGTGATACAATGTTGTCTCGCTGTCTCACTGCCCACTATGCCAGCCCTCTTGCTGTTCACATTGTTTGCTGAACCCAGGGTAGGAAAGGCGCAAGCAGGGAATCTGGAAGAAGATTCAAGGAGCCTTAGGAGCTGCAGACATGCTTATTCTCTAATACAGCTGGTGCGGTGTCGAGAGGGTCTCAGGTGAAGCTTATATAGGCAGACAGAGCAAACATGGCCTGTGGCCAGGCCAGCGCATCGTGACACGCGTGTGCAGCGCGGTAAGTGATCTCAGCTGTTAGGTCACCAGGCAGAGTCATTGTTTACAGGACTCGGGGTGAGAGGGGAAGGCCGTGGGGCGAGAGAACCTGACCGTCACCATCTTGGCTGCTTGTTCTTTCCCTACAAACCTAGACTCCTCTGCCCTTGGTTAGGTCCTGACACAATGATGTCCAGCAGCCTCTGCCTCTTTCTCCAGCTCCCAGATGGAGGGCAGGGAAACAAGTGGAGAGAGCAGGATGGAGGCCCACGGCAGCCCTCACACTGGAGGGTCCTGCCGGATACACAGACTCTGGCAGGAGTTTGGAAACGAGAGTTTTTTCTCTACTGGCAGCTGGTTAATTTGTCCATGGCATTCCCTGTCCCTCCCACCCCATTTCTGTACGCAGCCTGCGTAAGGACGTGTGAGTCTTCACTTTGGGGCTAAACCCTGGCTGCGGGGGAAGGCTTGCTTATTCCTCAAGTCACAATTATAAGGGGGAAAGCTGGTGAGAGGAGTACTTTTTAACTAAGCTTAAAGCTCTCTCTGCTTTTTGAGAATGAATTAGAAGGAAGCAGGTGTGGGGAGAGAAAGACTTTCTTCTTCTTCCCCTCCACCCTGGGGGTCACTGGTGAAAGGGACCACTCTCCTCCCTGCCCTGGCACACCCAGCCCCCCTGTCTGGCCCAGGAATCGTCCAGAGCCCAGAGGCACTTCAGAATTGCCCTCTATGGCCCGGCCCCTCTCTGCTCTTCCTTGGTCAAGGTTTCAGTGGGGTCCGACGTCACTGTTGGAACCGCTCCTGACTGCAAAGGCTAGGAAAGAAACCCAGCCTGCATTCCTGCGAGGGAGTATGACCCACTGTCTGGATTTGACACACTAGAGCCTTCAGAGTGTTTTCCAGCCTCACTGCAGAGCTGCGGAGAGCAAAACACAGAATAATTCACACCTGTGAAAGGAGAGGAGCTGGGTTAACTGCAAACAGCAACTTTTCTTAAACCCGTCAGAGAACTGAGGCTGCAGGACAAGCAACTAACTTGAAATTTGGGGAGAGATAGGAGCTAAGCATTTGCTTATGTGGTAGGGTCAGTGGGGGTGGGGGGCAGACACTCCTGACCGTGTATACGCTGGTCAGAAAATGTAGCTAGAAAATTTTCATTCCTGCTCAGGACTGAGAGGCCAAACAACCAAAACACTGGAGTTTAGTACAGAGAATGATTTATTTCGGGGCCAAAGAGAACAGGCAGCTCGTGCTCAGGAAACCCCAATTCCCTGATGGCTCTTGGGGAAAGACTTTTTAAAAGAAAACCTTGGGGTGATGGCTGTAGGGAGTGGGACTTTCTTCTGATTGGTTGGTGGTGAGGTAACCAGGTGACGTCCCTGAATCTCATCCTTCTGGTTCCAGCCAGTGTGGGGTCTACGTGCTTGTGGCCAGGTGTAGACACCATTCTCCACCTGGGGGCCTTAGTTTTTGGAAAACAACTCAAATATATTTTACATTGTTATCTTCATCCCTTCAGGAGAACTAAACTGTGATTCTGTCCTCTTAACTGCCTGAGGCTTCTCTTTGGAACTAGGGGTAGGTCTAGACATCTTTTTCTACAAATGGGACACGGAGGGGATTTTAGAGCTGGGAGGGCCCCACAGGGCCCTGCTCAGTTTCAAAGTCACCTGGGAATGTTCTGTGTGATTGTCCCACCAACTGCATACTCAGGTAGGTTTGTCTTTTGATCTTTCAGTTCAGTCGCTCAGTCGTGTCTGACTCTGCGACCCCATGGACTGCACCACGCCAGGCCTCCCTGTCCATCACCAACTCCCGGAGTTTACTCAAACTCATGTCCATTGAGTTGGTGATGCCATCCAACCATCTCATCCTCTGTCGTCCCCTTCTCCTCCCACCTTCAATCTTTCCCAGCAGCAGGGTCTTTTCAAATGAGTCAGTTCTTCCTATCAGGTGGCCAAAGTATTGGAGTTTCAGCATCAGTCCTTCCAATGAATATTCAGGACTGATTTCCTTTAGGATGGACTGGTTGGATCTCCTAGCTGTCCAAGGGACTCTCAAGAGTCTTCTCCAGCACCATGGTTTAAAAGCATCAATTCTTCTCCACTCAGCTTTCTTTATAGTCCAACTCTCACATCCATATGTGACTCCTGGAAAAACCATAGCCTTGACTAGACGGACATTTGTTGGCAAAGTAATGTGTCTGCTTTTTAATATGCTGTCTAGGTTGGCTATAGCTTTTCTTCCAAGGAACAAGCGTTTTTTAATTTCATGGCTGCAGTCACCATCTGCAGAGATTTGGGAGCCCCCCAAAATAAAGTCTGTCACTGTTTCCATTGTTTCTCCACCTATTTGCCATGAAATGATGGGACCAGATGCCATGATCTTAGCTTTATGAATGTTGAGTTTTAAGCCAACTTTTTCACTCTCCTCTTTTATTTTCATCAAGAGGCTCTTTAGTTCTTCACTTTCTGCCATAAGGGTGGTGTCATCTGCATATCTGAGGCCATTGATATTTCTCCCAGCAATCTTGATTCCAGCTTGTGCTTCATTCACCCTGGTATTTCACATGATGTACTCTGCTTAGAAATTAAATAAGCAGGGTGACAATATACAGCCTTGACGTACTCCTTTCCTGATTTGGAATCAGTCTGTTGTTACATGTCCATTCTCACTGTAAGTGAATGCTTTTAAAAAAAGTTTTGTTTTACAATCATCTAAAGCATTTACCGGTGACAGTGTTGAATTTTACCTGAGTCCTGTGCTCTTGAAAAACAGTGACTTTAAAGGAACACCCCCTCACCCTTTTGCATTCTGAAAACAAACAAAAAACCCCAAAATATCTCACTGCAAAGAAACTTCTTTTCCACATGACTTACGTATGACCCATGAATGCCCCTACTGTTTGTAAAGGACAAGGCCAGACACAGACCCTCCAAGTTCCCGTCTTTGCCTCCTAAACCATAGCTGAAATGTTGGTCCTTACTGGCCCATCAGAGCAAAATGCTTGTCAGTCCAGCTTTGGTTGTTTCTTTCCTTCCTCCAGATCCTGAACTCTGGCCCACCCTCAGCCCAAGCCAGCATGCAGCCCCTTGGAGAATACGCTGGACTTTTGGTGAAGCATCCTCTTCTAGAAAGAATGAGGGTGGGAAGTGGAGTGAGAAGAGGCTTGTTTACTCCCCTTCTAAATGAAAACCTCCTTTATACCCAACACCTGAGCCCTTGTAGGCCTCAGAGTCAAAGCAGCCTCTCTTCTGAGATATCGTCTGTCCCTCTGTTGCAATGACCCCTTCTTTCTTCCTTTACAAGAACCCTTTTGGACAAAAATCTCCCCTAACTCCAGACTTGTTTTGTATTTGAGCCCTGGCTTTCTAAGTCAAGTCTACAAGCACTTTCAGAGAGGCCTGGCTTTTATTACCTGTTTACCCACCCCACCCCCCATACCTCTCCCTTTAGGTAATTTTTTCTTTAAGTTTTTGGCTTATCCTTTCATTTTTTAAAATATAAGGCAAGACGATAACCCAGTGCACCTTGCTCCCATTTTTGGAGAACCAAGGCAGTCAGCCACATGCACCATCTCCATTTTTATACATGCAAACCTCACCCAGGATGTCTCAGCTTAACAAGCTGTCCACAGGGAGACCCTGGGCTTCAGTGAGATTTCAGGGAGATGAAAGCACTTTGTAAATCAGTGGCCCTCAAACCTAAGTGTGTCCTAAATCACTTGGATGGCCTGTTACCAGGTCTTGCCCAGAGTTCCTGACTCAGTGGGCCTGGGTGGGGGCCGGTGAGAGTTTGCCCGAGCTCCCAGGGACCAGACCTTGAGAAGCACTAGTGTGAGCCCCACTCAGGGCAGGGCGAACATACTCCAGTCTCCCTAAGACATCGATACCTCCGAGTGCAGGGCCTGAGGGGACAGCGGTGGGAACGTAGGCCCTGGCTTGACTACAGACCTTGGCCTGACGCTCCACTTTGAAGTTCTCTTCTCAACGGTCGCCCGTGGACGGAAGCTTCTCCTGGGAGCTTGTTAGGCAGGCAGACCCTGACCCAGGCCTGGTAAATCAGAGTCTGTGGTTTACAAAGAGCTCAGGTAAGGCTGTGCTCCCTCAGGTGAGAGGCACTGGCCTGAGTCTCCACACACCCTGGTTTTTATCTATGGAATAGGGGGCTGATGGCCCCTGGAATGAAGCTGAAGAGGACAGAGGCTTTATCTGAGTTTGACTGAGTAGGGTGAGCACTCACCCTCTAGCCACACGAACGGCCTCCTCCTTGTGCTCTCTGCCCCTACCCACAGCAGACCCCGTCCGGGCAGTGTTTGGCTTGAGGCACAGCTGGGCAAAGTGCTGCCAGGGGCCCTGGCCTGCTGCTGCCTAAGTGCCCGTCCCCGAGGGCTTCTCTTTCCTTCCTCTTCACGGTCTCCAGGGGTGTCAAGTCGGTCCTGTGACCCCACAGACCCTGTTCCAGAGGATAGCAGCCTGAAGCTCCTTAGTGCCTGGGGGTGTCCACTCAGAGCCTGGAAATGAACTAGTTGGAGGACATTTTGGCAAAAGTCACGAGGACACTTAGCAAATCCATGGCTGTCTGGAGTGAGGGAGGGGACTGAGAGATACTGTCTGCCCCCGGCTCACCCCGTCTACCTGGGAAACGCTCAAGTCACTGGGCAGAGGGTGTGGGTGGGAGGGGCGGCAGGGGCCTGAGGCTGGAGTTTCCCCCTCGAGCCCTCTGTCTGCCTGCGGGGCCAGCTCAGATAGGAGGGTTTATGGGACGGCGGGAGAAGATCCCAGAGAAAATGCCAGGGCCACCGAGAGAATAGCCCCTGGCAGGTAAGGCAGGGGCTCCCCACCCCTGTTCGGAGGCTCAGCGCACTTCCTCCTCTACTTTCTCTCCAGGTGAGGTCACCTCAGCCCACCAGGTTCCCCACCCTTCCCCATCCCTATTGCTCACCAGACCCTGCTCCAGGAGCCAGAGGACAACATGACTCTGATTCCTACCATCCCTGTGAAGCAGGAGGCTCAAGCCTCGACTCCCAGCTCAGGGCCTCCCTCACCAGGTGCTGGGGCTGAAACCAGCTCCACTTGGGGCTGTGAGGGGCTGATGTGTGTGGGTCTAGGACCCCCACCCTGTTCTAGGACCAAAGACAGCCAGGGTGGCTGTGTCCTCCAGGACAGAGGCCTCTGTTCTGAGCATCACAGGGTCCTCCCGAATCTTTCAGGAGTCCCCCACTCCACCCTCTGCTCCTGGCAGGTGCTATTCCATTTTACACATGAAGCCACTGAGGCTCAGTGATAAGTGGCCACTCAGGTCCTACTGACGGTCAGTAAAGTGTTGTTAGCACCCAAAGTGAAGGTCACTCGGTCATGTTCGATTCTGCGGTCCCATGGACTATACAGTCTGTGGAATTCTCCAGGCCAGAATACTGGAGTGGGTAGCTGTTCCCTTCTCCAGGCGATCTTCCCAACCCAGGGATCGAACCCAGATTTCCCACATTGCAGGTGGATTCTTTACCAGCTGAGTCACTAGGGAAGCCCAAGAATACTGGGGTGGGTATCCTATCCCTTCTCCAGCATATCTTCCTGACCCAGGAATCAAACTGGGGTCTCCTGAATTGCAGGTGGGTTCTTTACTAGCTGAGCTTCCAGGGAAGCCCACTTAGCACCCAAAGTCCTGCTCATTGTCCTACTGGGCCAAGCAGGTGGAGAGGGAGACTGAGGGCTCTCGGGGCCTAGACTGGGACTCTGGGTTCAGAGGCACAAAGGCCATCCTGCTGTGCTGGTGTGCAGTTCTGACATGCAGCTCTGTGAAGGCTGAAAGGCCAGAAGAGGTCCTGTCTGCAGAGCCCATCTCGGAGTTATGGCCTTTGTCGGGTATTAATAAAACCTGCTGGGGGAGGTGCCCCATCTCACGTTGGGGTGCAGGCACTGACTTGGGCCCGCTCACCCCATCCTGCCTGGCATCATGTGACAGGAGCACTCTGGAGCCATCTGTTGGGTTTGGGATCAGAAGTCAAACAGCCTAGAAAGGGCTCCTTAGGCCCTGCCCCCCGGAGTGGGGCTAGCTGTGGTCAGGTCGGATGGTCAGTACAGGGCCAGCCTTGGGTGGGGCTGAACCGTCCACCTGATGAAAGTTTAACTCAGAGACCGAAGCGGCAGGTCCTGGCATCTTGAGGGCAGCTGGCTTTGGCAGAAGGAACAGAACAGCTCAGAAGGAAAGAATGCAGCCGTATTTTCATTAAGGAATTTATTTCTCTTAAAAAAAAACCCAAAACAACAGTGGTTCGATCTAGATACAGCAGCACTGTGACATATTCGAGGAAACATACAAAGATTCAGAGCAGCAGGAGAACAAAAGCTGGTCTCTTCAGGAACGACCTCCAAAATGGAACTATTTTTATTCATCAATGTTAAAATTTCCCTGAAAAAAAAAAGAAAGAAACCTTTGGATACTAGAAGAATTATTATTTTCGCACTACCAACAGCCACGAAGCTCTTCTAATTGAGAACACTTGCTTCTGATCTATTACAAAAATGACTTAGTGATGCACCGGAGCAAGACGTCTAGATTCTTCTTTTGGGGTGTGTCTTTCCCTCGGAAGGAGAGCTAGCGTTTCAAAAGTTTTAGCCACTGTCCACAGCACAAGACTTTAAAGTTAGACCTGATGAGCACCCACACCTGCTGGAGCTGGAAAAGCTGGGCTGGTTTGTTGTAGGTACAGAAGGGGTCTCGGGGGATGAGGTGTCACCGTCTTGGTCTGTTGTGATCAGAAAGACGTGAGCTCTGTGCCATTCATGACTCACAGCCCTGCGCTTGGAGATGCACAAAGATTTCACATGCTTTCTGTACAAAGGCTAAAATGTTAGGAGGTCCTACTTCAGAGTGTGGAGCTAGGGAACAGGAGACGACCAGAGGGGTTGCCCCCAGGTACACAATCACATAGCAAACTGAGAGGCGAGCCCAGTGTCACCCTGCCTAGCGTTCCCTCTTCATCTCTGGGGACTGCTGACAGTCGGCAAGGCTGCTGTTCCCCTTGGCCGAGGCCTAGGGTGCCAAGTTCAGGGGGCTGCGGGGCTCCCTCTGTATTGAGGTCTGGGTCAGCAGT
This sequence comes from Bos grunniens, assembly GCF_055505025.1. Taxonomy (NCBI): domain Eukaryota; kingdom Metazoa; phylum Chordata; class Mammalia; order Artiodactyla; family Bovidae; genus Bos; species Bos grunniens. Next base: position 39,330,576 of record NC_141190.1, on the reverse strand, counting down.
TTGCATGAGAAAGTTGGTGGGAAAACTTCGAGGGATGGGGGGAGGACAGGGTGTGAAAGGATGAGGAGCCTCCATGGTGAGCTGGGCACCTTGGAATGGCATGGACAGCTCCTGCCTCTCGGAGGGCAGGCCCTCAACATCATCCAGGCTCGCTAGGTCCAAGGGCAGGCAGCCACATTCCACTTGTGCCTTTGATGTCAAGGCTGCACTCCCACACGTGATCTCAGAACTCACTGCCATTTGCCCCCATGGGCTGCCTGAGAAGCGTGCACACACCAGACCCCACTGTGAGCTTCCAGGGAGCATGGCCTCCGACACAGAGGCTCTCTTTTGCTGAGAGCAGTGCCTTTTGGGACAGAAGCCCTCCTGGGACTGCTCAAGACAGAGCAACATTTGACTACTGTGCCAGCCAACTGCCCTTGTAAGAAGCCTCGTGGTTTTCAAAGTGATGATCCGGCCTAGAAAGATCAGAGGATGAGCTGTTGTGGGAGGTGGTGCCATCCTCCAGGAAGGTGGGGTTGGGTCTTTGTGATCTTAAGAGTGATATTATGGGAGAATCCCACCGCCAGGGGCTCGAGAAACACTCCTGGGTCATGGTGATCATGGCAGAGAGACCACCCCCATCCCACCGGGTACAGCGGCTTGTCTCCTGAAAAGTGGAAGCAGAGACGCTTTTGCAAGACCCTGCGTCTCACGTCAAAGGCACAAAGTCAGCGAAGATCCGGTGAGAAGAACATAAAGACTCGGAGGAAGAAAGGCTCTTCCATGAAGAGCTCCAATGCAGTAAAAAGATTTAAATCCACTCGCTGTCCAAAGATGCCTCATCCTGGACAGGTGGGTGGTAGGAAGTTTTCTTCTTAATTAAAAAGAAATCTTTAAAAAAATGCAGCTATAGAAAACAAGCCAGAGTAGAAGCTTGTGGGGGGCGGTTGGTACAGGGTCGGGGCATCCAGGGGCAGGACCTGTGGGGACCCCGAGAGGAGGGGGCTGACTTTCAGGCACTATTCTAAATGAAGTACAGAGCAATGGGCCTAAAGGAAGAGCAGGATTGCAAAGGCCAACGAGTCTGACTCTGTGTCCTCTGGGCACTCGGGGGCAGGTAGTGACTGTGAAGCAAGACGCCTGTGATTCTGAGAGCCATGCAAAGCTCTGTGCTTTTAGCATCTCTGCTCTCACAATGTAGAAACACACTGGTTCATGTTTCCTTTCTTGCTCCTTGAGGATGCTTAATGCAAACCGACAGTGCATTGGCTTTGAGGTGCAAAGAGACGGACTTCTGCACACCAGTCAATTTGGAAAAGCTTGGGTCGCTGTGAACGCGGCAAAATGAATGAAACTTCCAGACAGGAGGGTGGTGGCGTGGGCTGGTGACTATCCCAGCAGGATGACTGTCCCTCTTTTGATTAAGAAAGGAAGGTCAGTCAGAGCTCGAGGATCTTAAAATACTGGTCAAAGAGCTCCACTTCCTCAGCAAAAATTCAGTATAGCTGTTTGTATTCATCTTGTACTCAGCCCAGGAAAGCGAAGGGAAGCAGCCTTGGAGACATGAGCTGGTCTTGAAGAAAATAATACTGTATTAAAGGGATCTGAGGGAAGCCCAACTGTTTCCTGGCTCCTCTTTGCTTGTAAAATGGCCTCAAAATGGTCAGTTGCAAAGGTCAGGCGCCTGTCTAGCGCCCAGACCCAGTGGCAAGGGTTGGGGAAGAGCATGGGAACTACACACAAGGCTGACACACTGGCTTCTCTCTCTTCCTGAAACCTCAGGCTCCAAAGCTGCCTGGTCACCTACAGAAGTAAGTTTGGGAGAATCGGAAGCCCCACGGGTGGCCTGAGGCCGTGGCTCTCACACTCCGGGGTGCAGCAAAGTGACCTGGCAAGCCTTCTGAAGAAGCGGGTTCCTGGACCTACTCCCAGAAAACCCCATTCTGTGGGTTTGGGGTGGAGCCCGGAATCTGTATTTTGATGGGAGATGTCACCGCAGGAAGTACAGGGCCCACACCGGGAGAAACCCGGGTAGCTGCCTGGTGGCTGAGACCAGGTCTGACCGAGGCCAACTGGGCAGGCAGGGGAGCATGGGATGTTGACCTTTCACCCCGTCCGGGAGGGGAGGCAAAGGCAGATTTGCTCCTTGTCATCTTGTGAAGGCAGCAGGGGAAGGCCGGAGGCAACCTGGGGCTGGATGGCCATGCTCAAAGGGCCCTCTAGAGGCCCTGGGCTGGCAAAGCCACCAAGTCCCCTGGGGCTGCTTGTGCCTGGAGACTTGAGATGCCCAGTTAATACGTGCCTCTGCGCTCCCTCGCCCAGAAAGGACGGTGAGTCCTGAGCTCCTTTGGTGGCCCAGCCTCTCCCATTTGCTTGGAGAACCAACCACATCCATCCATCCATCCATGTCACCTGGGCCCCTCGAAGCTCTCAAGACCTTCTGATCCGTATATACTCAAGGGATATGCCTGGAGGCCCTGGGCAAACCACTCTCCCCTCTACAAACCCAAGACCTCTGCCCCCTGATGCTTCCATGGGCTGGAAGGGCTTGGGACTCTTGGGGTTCCATGACTACTTATCCTTGCTATGTGTCTCTTTAAAATAGAATAAAGTAATCCCCAAATGCAAGACTCTTGAAAACACACTGGCTCCAGCAGTCAGAACCTGCTCAGAAAGAAGAGGCCTAGACATCACTGTGCTGAAGACTCTCAGCTCCAAGTACTGGCCGCCTTTCAGAAGAGGAGGCCGAGCCCGAAGCAACGGCGGCATCACGTGCCCCCAAAGGGAAGTGCATGTTCTGATGGAGCAGAGCTCAGGTGACTCCACGCACCCAATGGAAGGTATTCTGGCTGGGGGTGATGTCCCAGTGTGCCTTTGGGCATTTAATTCAGATGGTTACAAGCCAACAGAACGAGGATGCCAAATGAGGAAAAGCTTATAGAGATGGATACAACCAATCCTTTAAAGGTGAAGTGTGGATCATTTTCTACATTTAATAAAAACATTTTCTCATTTGAGGCTCTGGAAGTCTTGAGTCACATTTTTCATTGCTGTTGTAAATCCCCCCCTCCCACCAATCCCCCTCTAAAATGTCTTAAAACACATGGTTTAACAGTGGCTGCACAGAAAATATACACCCTCAAAGTCTGACTTTCTTTTAAATACAAATATACAAAATGTAAACTGAGACAATAGAGAAATTTACAAAACTTTTCTTTAAAAATAATAAAGACAAAATTCAGTTCTAGTTATTAGGATGCTATTAAAATACGTGCAAGTTGTATCCAACTGGATTTCTATTGCAATGTTCGCCAGAGACACGTCCAATCCATCTCGGCTCGAGGGCCGCCTCCAAACACAGACCTGAGTGGAAATCTCTTTGAGGAACTGGGAGGCTCCCCATCTCAGGGGTGGGCCGCCTCCTTCCCCGGCTCCTGGAGGGCTTCCCCGCCCGCCCGCCAGGGTGGGAGCTCCTCTGGTTGCAATTCTGCTTCTAAGAAGAAGGGTCCAGGCTGGTCCCACCGTGGACTTCAGGCCAGAGCTGCAACTAGCTGCTTCCGGTGGAGTTTGAACTCACGTGGTTTGAATTGATGTGGTGGTTAAAACTGGTCTTGGAATTGGGTGAACTCTTGGAATTGTTTTGATGCTGGGAGGGGGCGGTGAGCAGAGAGGAGAGAGAGAGCAAAAGCAAGTCAGTCATTGCAGAGTCAGGCCCTGGGGCCCTCGCCTCACAGGGGCCTCGGAATCTGAGCCGGAAGGGGCTTGGGTGACCAGCCCTCCCTCTTGCTTTCTGCTGCCTTCTGTTTTCCCCCCACAGGCCTAGGTCCACAGACCACCCTGCGGGCAGAGGGCTTCTCCTGGTGCCCGGGCGGAGGGCTTCTCCAGAAGCCCAAGCCAGGAAGGAGGCGGTCCCTCTATATTAATATCTACATGGTTAGACCTGCTGGCCTGGAGTTAGGCTGCCAGTTCAAACCCTAAATGTGCCACTTCTTAGCTGAGTGACCTTGAGCAAGCGTCTGACTCCGTTGGCTGCCTAGCCTTTGTAAGGTGGGGTAGGAGCCACTTGTGCCCAGGGCTGTTGGAAAAAGGAAACAAGGCTGTGTATACAAAGGGCTCTCTTGGGTGCCCGGCTCCGGAACCACGAGCTGCTCACCCTTAGCACCCCCGGAAGTCTCTCAGCATCCCATCCCAGGAGAGGAAAGTTCCGGGCGTCTGCTCCCCCCGTTGGTGGTGTTGTCGGGCACGTGCTGAGGCCACTGTTCTCCACCCCACTAAGTCCTCTTTCCACCCCGGGCAGCGAGCATCTCCATCCTGCATTTTCCGATGGGCAAACAGAGGCTGGGAGAGGGTCATTGAGCTGCCACCCAACCGGGAAGGGGTCAGGGCTGGATTTGAACCTGGACTGTGAGCTTCCATAGCAAACACCTGTCCCAGAATCTGGGGCTGTCCTGTCAGAGGTGGAGGTCATTTCTGTCTGGAATTTCAATTTTACTTGATGGAGGCATTTGAAAATTATATTTTTACAGTAGGCGGAGATGAGTATGTTTGTGGAATAGGGGGTGAAACTCTCATGAAGTTTCTAGATAAAACTGCAAACTTGGGCCCTCAGTCTGCATTTTCTCTCTGGATTCTGCCAGATCCATGCTCCCCACCCTGTTATCCCAGATCCTCTGCGTGGGCTCACAGGCTGTGTGACCTTGAGCAAGTTCCCTAACCCCTCTCAGCCTCAGTTTCCTCATCTGTGAAATGGGGTGATGGGAGCACTTCCGGGGCTCACCCTCCGCTAAGGTCCCCAAAGGAGGGATGCGGTTTTGCCTGCTGCTGCATCCTAAGTCCTCAGGTAACAGTCTGGCATGAGTAGGTTCTCAATACACACTGGTGGAATGAATGGCTGAACGGAGGCCTGGGGTTTTATGAAGATTAAATAGGAGACGCCTTCAAAAAGCACTCAGCGCAGGGCCTGGCCCACGGTGGAGTGCCACAGCCATCTGGTCCCTGTTATTTAAGGGGGAGGGAGGTGGGATGCCAAGGGTCTGGGGACAGAGCTGCACCTGCCTTCACCTCTTCATCCCCCTGGGGAGAGGGGCTGCTCCTGTGGGCTGGGAGAGAGGAGAGTAAGGAACCAGGGGCCTCGCAGGTCTGGGGATGGGACCACGCCTTCTTAAAGGACCAGGCCAGGAGGGGGCGCTATAGTGACTAACCCCTTCTTGGTGGCAGGGATGAGGGTAGGGGTCTCTCTCCAAGGCCTGCCTGGTCCTGCCTGGGACATTTCTCCCATTTGGCCCCATCAACCCTTGATCCAACACCAGGCTCTGAGAGAAGAATACCTTTTCCTGAGGGACAAAGTCTCCTCTGGCTGCCGGCTGGAAGGCCCAGCATCAAACTACAGGGCCCCTCCTCAGGAGCCCCGAGGTTCTGTGGGGATCGCCTGTGCAACACCAGGTACACCTGTTCTCTGTCAAATCTTTGCGTGCATAACTGGCGTCGCCTTTACAAAGATTCTCAACCAGGGACGTTTTTTGTCCCCAGGCCCTGGGGACATATTTGACTGACACACAGGAGTGGATGCTACTGCCATCTACTGGCTGGAGGCCAGGGGTGCTGCTGAACCCCTAAAGGCACAGGACAGCCCCCACAACAAAGAATAAACCCAATGCATCGACAGCGCTGAGGCTGAGGAACCCTGACAGAGGGTGAACTTTGGGTTTGCCCCTCCGCTCTGGGGACCTCATTAACCAGTGGGTTTCAAGGCACTTCACACAGGTTGCCTGTCCTTCCAGGCTGCAGCTGCAACCCCTGGTCTCCCCGGCCAGCAAGTTGGTCTCAGTGCTATGCAAGGGTCAGGCCTGGGGTTCCCGGAGCTGAGACCAGGGCATCCAGGTTGGGGTGGGAGGTGAGGGTCTCACCTGACGCTTGAAGAGCCTCTGGAGCAGCCCCTTCTTTGGCGGTTCCGGAGGGTGGCTTCGGTTCAGGTCCGGTGAGAGGGTACCGTGGGGTCCGAACACGTTCAGCTCCTTAAAGCACTCTGTTTCTATCATCTGGAGAAGCGGTCAAAACACAGGCAGGGTAAGGGCTGTCCAGGCCATCCCGGGGGGACAGGCAGCCCAGCAGCCCGGCCGTGGGTGACACTGTCCCTGCCAGGCCCTCCACTCGCCCGGGGTGAGACCCCGGCAGCTCCCCGCCCGCCCATGCCTCTCCCAGACCGCCTGGTGAGCCGTCCTCACTCAGAAGCCAGAAGCCGGCCAGGCCCTCCACTCGCCCGGGGTGAGACCCCAGCAGCTCCCCGCCTGCCCATGCCTCTCCCAGACCGCCTGGTGAGCCGTCCTCACTCAGAAGACAGAAGCCGGCCACGGAGGCTGGGATGGAGGTGCTCATTTTCCAGCCACCCTCAGCTCCTCCTTCACCCCAGGGCTCTGCACCGTCCCACTCCAGGGCTGCAGGCCAACCTCCCCATCATGTCTATCTCACATGAACCAGCTCGGACTGGGCTCCATCCTCGTGTGCAGTGCGGTAATGGGAGCACTTTGCTGGCTCACCCTGCACTAAGATCCCCAAAGGAGGGATGCAGTTTTGCCTGCTGGTGCATCTTCAGTCCTCAGGTAACCACCCCGACTCCATCACCCACCTCGGGCCTCCAGCTGCTGCCGTTTCCCAGCCACGCTTCTCCAGAGTCATCTGGATAGGCCTCCTCTCCCCACCCCGCCAGCTCCTGACCCTGCAGCACGCCACCGCCCCAGTCTGCCCACCAGAACACCGCCCCCCCGTCCCCCCCTTCCCCCGCCTCGCCGTCAGAGCAGCCCCGCCCCCGCTTTGGGGTGAAGCTGAGGACCCCACCGTGCTCACCTCGCTTTGCCACGGGATGGGCACAGAGCCCGTGGAGAACTTGGAGTAGAAGTCGTCGTCCGTGTGGTCCAGGTTGACGCCCTTCACGGTGGAGAACTGCTCGATGTCCAAGACGTCCTTGCAGTACACGGCCCGGGGCTGGGGAGGGAGGGATTTGAATGGGGAGCGGGGGCGGGGGGGTGGTGGTGGGGTGGTGCAGGGAAGGGGGGGCAGGGGTGGTCTCCCAGGGCCTCCCCCCAGCCCTGGGAACCTGGGCTGCCCTGGCTCAGTGGGACCAAGGGGCCCCCAGTTGGGGTGATGAGAACTCAAGGCGCCTTCCTGCCATCACTGACCCACACAGGCTGTGATGGGGCATGTCCCCAGGAGGACCACTCTGGCCCTTCCCACATCAGAGGCCAGTCAGAAGCGGTAGGTCACCATGCAGGCTCGTCTGCCACACACAGCCCTGGGCTGGGGTCCCAGCTGTGGTGCTTAGGTACTTTGGGAAAGTCACATAACCCCTGAAGGCCTTAGTTTCCTCGCCTGCAAAATGGGGACAATCGAGGCACTAGGACAGGAGGCTGTTGTCAGTGCTGCTATGGACCTGATGCTGTAACCCTGGTGATCTCTTTCATCTCTCTTGTCCGCCAAACATGCTCTGGGGCTGCAGTTCAGGGACTCACAGAGACAAACCCGGGCCCTGCCCTCTGGGAGTTCAAGATCGGTGGGGGAGGGCTCCCAAGGGCTCTAGGAGCCTGGGAATCTGGAAATGAAAACTTCATAGAGGTGATGAAGCTAGGGTGGGTGCAGAGAGACCTCCTCAGACCAGGCGATGCTCTGCTACTGGCAGATGGGAGCCACCCCCTGCCCATGGGTCTCAGCCCCTGGTCCAGGGCCCCTCACAGACATTTAGCAAAGTCGAAGGTCATAAACCAGTGCACAGGCTCAGTCCAGGCTGGGGAGCTACTCACATCTGGAACAAAGGGGGGATCCAACATCCCGGCCTCTAAGCGCTTGAAATTCATGTTCCTGAAGAAGGGGTGTCTCTTGACCTCCGCGGCCCCTTCCTCCTGGCAGCCCAGCCTCTGCTTTGCATCTTTGGTGAGCAGCTGCAAAAGGAGAGCCCCATGAGGACACGCCGGGTGGGGGGCCTTTCCTCCTGCCCAGAGGCCCGAGGGGCGAGGGGCTTTGGAGAGCTTGTGATCACCTCCCTTCCACACAAGAATCCCCGAGCCATCCCCTGCCAAGACATCCCTTCGCTCACGTCCACCAGCCCTGGGCCACCCCAGGTTCCCATCAGACACCGCTCGACCCTGATTTGGGAGGCTCTCCTGAACCGCGATGCGCTTTGTGGTCCCAGGATCCCAGCATGCTCAGATGCCTGGAACCCTCAGGAGAGCAGGAGTCCTGTCTGATTCTGCCCACGACTGCATGTCCAGAGCCTGGTGCGTACCTGGCACCCACTAGTGTATGCTGAACTGGCATCCCCTCTTCTGCTCCAGGTAAGCTACCAAGGGCAAAGACTGGTCTGTGGGTTCTCTCATTCGTTTACGCGATTCGTAAGTACATTGCAGACTTGCACCCAGGAGGCGCCGAGAGACGGGATGCTGAGGGTCTGGCCTCAGCAAAGTCATGTTAAGAGGACCCATCAGGGCAAGGCAGATGCGACACCACAGTGGCAAAGGAAATGAGAACTGGCTGTTAGCTGAGGGATCAGGAGGTGGTCTGGGGAGGGGGCGTCTGAGACAGGCTTTCCAGGCCGGGAGAAGGCACTGGAGGGACCTGTGACAGCGTCAGCAGGGCAAGCTTGGAGAACACTCATCTTTGAGTCTGAGGGAAGGATGGGAGTGAGAGAGATGGGTCACAGTGAAAGGGACCAGCTGGGGAGAGTGATGGAGGGTCCTGGAGGCCAGGTCTGGAGGTAGGATTTTAATACAGAGGTAGTGGGGAGCCAAGGATGGTTGGGGGTGGAGAAAGGTCCTCATCACAAACAAAATGCAGGATGGAAGGTTATTAGGAGAGGAAGGGGCTACAGGAACAGTCATGCCACCAGACCAAACTGGAGGAAGGTGTGAATGAAAGATGGGGAGGGGGGAGGAGGAAGGGGAAGGGAGGGGGAGGGGCGGGCCACAGCTGAAGATGAGGCGGGGCCCCCACATGACTGCAGGGCATCAGCCCCCTCCCCAGTCCCAGGGGAAGCCTGTGCTTCTCTCTCCTCCCCGCCACACTGAGCACTCCACCATGTACACAGTTGGAATCTACTAAGTGTCTGCTTTGAGACAGAAATCTAAGTGGGCAGCTCGCACCTTGGAGGGAGTCCAGCCCTTTCTTCTACCAGAGTCCTGGTGGCCTCTGCACATGCTCATTCTGAGAGGCAGGGGGCCTCCTGGCGTCCACAGTCTGGAGAGGAGACTTGCTGGGACTGTCCTCCCCCCAAACTAAGGAGTGAAAGGCGACAGTGGGGCGAGCAACAGATCACGGCCTCAAAGGGACGAAGCTGTGAGACAGCCGCTCACAACGTCGCCCCACTCGGTCTACCGACCCCCCAGGCAGGCTTGGCCCCATGGACTGGTGGCTCAGGGCCACTCCTGCTCTTCTCCTGGGGCTTTGCTTGTCTCCAAGAAATCGCAGAGGCTGCAGGGCCCAAAGGCTGCAGGGGCTGGCCAGACAGATGACACAGTGAGGGAAAAAGGTGAGGGGTGGGCTGCGTGGGCCATGCCAGGCTGTCCTTCAGCTCCTGCCAGGCAGGAATGTTGGCAGGTGTCCGGGGCTTCTGCTTTTTTCAAAAGAAGCCAGAAAATCCCGGTTTTTATGTGCTTTTGCCCCATTTAAAAATCTTGGCAATTAACCTACTCTTCACTTTTTTTCTAAAACACTGTTCAGCTAAAATAAACACCCACCTATATGTTGCCTGTTTGCAACCTGGGCATCAGGTCAAGAGTTCACAAATATTATATCAGGTATAAACCAGGAGAAGCAAGAGGGAGAGATGGTGTGAGTTTAGGTGGATGGGGCAGGCAGAGAGGGCTTCCTGGAGGAGGATGACTAGCGATGGGCTGGAAGGATGGGTGAGACTGAGACGGATACAGGGCTAGTGGGGAAAGAACAGTGCTGGACTCAGCAGGGGCCTAATAAAGGTGGGAGCTGAGGTCTGGGCTTAGGGACCGGACCCAGGAGACAGGACAATGAGATGCATGCACTTCTGGACCACAGGGGCAGTGGAGGGGGTCTTGTGGCTGCCAAGATGGAATGGGGGCTGGGGACTAACTTTATTGCTGTTTGTATAAAAATCTTCCTCAGCAGTGGGGGCTGGAGCTGCCCTGGGCCTCCGTGGTCTCCTTACGATCAGGCCCTGCTATGTCCTTAGCCTGGTGTCCCTTGGTGGTGACAGGGCGAGCCTGACCAGATGGGTTGAGGTTACGGGCATGGAAGAAGTCCAAGATCAGACTTACAAGGCCTCAGGGTCATTTGCAAGGAGGCAGAGCGAGACCAGAGGGCTCCAGAGGTTCTTCTAGCTGAGAAAGACGAGGGGACCTTGGTTTTGATATTTGCACCTGTAAGCCCAGGTTTGCCTGGAGCCCCAGGCTCAGCTGCCTCCTTCCCTGTAGTGGCCACCAGGGGGCAGCAGAGGAACAGCAGCGCCCCTGAGCCAATGACTGTGGGCAGGGGGCCCTCTGTGCCTCTCTGTCCTCTCAGCGGGTCCCCTGTTGCTCTTAGGGTGTCTCAACAACTGCTTCTCTGAATTCCTGACCCTGACCCAGGCCACTTGATGATGCACTGACCTTCCATCCCTCATCCAGTTAGGTCCCAGCAGATAGGTACCTAGTTGCAACATCAACCAAGTATTGTTGGGTCCCCTTTCGACCCCCCTGTTTTCAACCATCCCCGAGGGTACCCCACATTTCCATGTACCTGCCTCTTGCTGTCTTGCTCCTCTTGTCCCTCTATCCCAGCTCTGGCTGTCGTGACTACCTGTTTCCTGGGAGGCTGCCCAGCTGCAGGCTGGCCCAAGCATGTGGTCCGGGCATGTGTTTGCCTGTGTACACGCCATGCCTCCCTCACGGTCTCTCACACACGCAAATGACAGACCTACGGCTCCTCTTTGGAAGGGGTCAGATGGCAGCTCTAGGCCAGATCCTTCTCCCCGTGCCTCTGTGACGTCAGACTGAGGCTGGTGAGAGGAAGTGGTCAGGCAGCGGGTGGCCAGCTCCAGGAGGGCAGCCTTCTGGGGGAGGGAGCTAGGCCAGATGGCTCTGGGGCCTCTAGCAGTGCAGCCTCGAATTTTCTAGAAGCAGAAACGTTGCTACTTTTCATCAGTTTCCCAGGCCTGCCTTTCTCTGGACTCCGGCCTGTTTGTTGATGTTCACATTTCAGACCCTGAGGGTCAGATCCCGGTCTTGCTGTTCTAGTTGCAGAGCAGAGGAAGGGACCTGGGGGTTTGCAGGTGCCAAGTGTTGGGCGGTCAGGCCCTTCCTGTCCCCGCATGGTGGTGTTAGAGGGCGGCTGGCATTAGTGGGCAGCTCCCAGCACAGCAGTACTGAAGCCAGAGGGAAGAGGGCCCTGGGGGGCACAAGTGGGACTCGGGAGCCAGAGAGCCAGGCAGGGAAGGAAGCAGGCCCGCTGGAACCCAGAAGGGCCTCAGTCCAAGGGCGGAGTCTCTCCATCTTCACTTTTGAGGTCCTGCCACCCCATCCTCTATCCGGCTTCCAGACCCCCAGTCTGGCCCCTGCCCACCAGCCTGACTAAAGGTCCCACCCTGAGTGAGCCCTGCCTGGGGCCGGGTCAAATTCTCTATCTATGGATGCTGTCACTCAGGACCTCAGCAAGTGTGACCAACACTCCATGTAGTGGGTGGAAAACGTGAGTAAATGATGTTCGAAGGCCGAAACTATCACCACCCACCACCTGCAGCCCCTGGCCTCAGAGCAGCACCAGGGACCCAGAGCTGGATGGAACAGGAGGCCGAAGGTCAAGGGTAGGGGCTGTCCTGATGCCTTTGTATCTTGGGGGCCAGCTGGGAGCATCCCCTTTCTCCCCCATGCTGACCTCCCCCCAGAGCTGGACATAAGGGAGCCTCTCCTTGCTCACTGCAGCCTCTCTCCCTTGTCACAGAGCCACCCTGCCCCACCCCAGGCTCCCTCTTGGAAGTGTCTGTCAAACACCCCAGTCCACAGACCCTGTGGCTTCATCGCCCACACCCTAGCATGCCCTGCCCCTGCTCCCATCTGCCTGTTTGCTGTTCTCGGCTCGGGGCTGGGAGGGGAGCTGGCACTGGACACCGGCCCTAGGGCGATGCCTGGCTCACTGGGAGCTCACCATTTTGCAGATGGACTTGGCCTCCTCGGAGAACTTGTGCGAGTACACCTCCTCTGTCTCCAACACCCGGCGGTCCACCTCCTCCCGCTTCACCTTCTCCTTGCGGCCGCGGAAGGGCGACTGGCCCTCGATCATCTCGTAGATGAGGCAGCCCAGACCCCAGTAGTCGGGGCTCAGGCCATACCTCTGGTTGTTCAGGACCTCTGGAGCTGGGGGCAGAGCAGGAGATCCAGGGGACGTGAGGGACAGCTGGTGGTGGGTCAGAGCCAGGCACACGAGGCCAGGACTGAGATGCTAATGGGGCCTCAGGACGTCCTGCAACTAGGAGTGATGGTACTGCTCGCAGGAGGCCTTGGGCTCAGGGCTGGGATCCCTTCCCACTGCCGACTCCTGCCCACCAACTACTAGAAATACCTCCTCTTCCTGGGATCCTGCCTTGGTTGCTCTTCTCTGCGCTCCCAAAGGACTCTGACTGTGGCTTCAGAAGCCTGACCATGGTGGATGGAAATAACCCGTTCCCTTGACGTCTCCCCTACTAGACTGCGAGCCGCCTCATTTCCTGCTGTGCCTGATAACAGGTAGGATGCCTGGCATACGGTAGGTGTTGCACACATATTCGTTTCAATGAATGAAAGTGTGTCCACCCAAAGTAAAGATGATTTTAAATGTATCTGGAATTCCAGCAGCGTCTCACTGCGACTTCCCTAACACTTTGATTAAATGGATTATAGATTCACCAGAGAAGTGCAAGAGAAGATAGGCAGGCCGCATACATCCAGGAAGGCAAATGTATCCACATGGGTGTGGACACTGTGCACGAGAAGATGACACAGATGCCCAAGCAGGCACAGAGTGCACACATGGATTTATCCATCCATCCATCACCCATCCATCCATCACCCCACCCATCATCCATCCACCCATCATCCATCCACCCATCATCCATCCATCCATCCATCCATCATCCATCCATCACCCATCCATCCACCCATCATCCATCCATCCATCATCCATCCATCACCCATCCATCTACCCATCATCCATCCATCCATCCATCCATCACCCATCCATCCACCCATCATCCATCCATCACCCATCCATCCACCCATCATCCATCCATCCACCCATCATCCATCCATCCATCACCCATCCATCCACCCATCATCCATCCATCACCCATCCATCCACCCATCATCCATCCATCCATCATCCATCCATCACCCATCCATCCACCCATCATCCATCCATCCATCCATCCATCACCCATCCATCCACCCATCATCCATCCATCACCCATCCATCCACCCCTCATCCATCCATCCATCATCCATCCATCACCCATCCATCCACCCATCATCCATCCATCCATCCATCACCCATCCATCCACCCATCATCCATCCATCACCCATCCATCCACCCATCATCCATCCATCCATCATCCATCCATCCATCATCCATCCATCACCCATCCATCCACCCATCATCCATCCCTCCATCCATCATCCATCCATCACCCATCCATCTATCCATCATCCATCCCTCCATCCATCACCCATCCATCATCTATCTACCCACCATCCATCCATCCATCAATCATCTATCCATCCATTATCCATCGATCACCCATCCATACCATCCATCCATCATCTATCCACCCATCATCCATCCATCCATCATCCATCCATCACCCATCCATCATCTATCCACCCATCATCCATCCATCCATCAATCATCTATCCATCCATTATCCATCTATCACCCATCCATACCATCCATCCATCATCCACCCACCCATCATCCATCCATCCATCATCCACCCACCCATCCATCCATCCATCACCCATCCATCTATCCATCATCCATCCATCCATCATCTATCCATCCATCATCTATCCATCATCTATCCACCCATCATCCATCCATCATCTATCCACCCATCATCCATCCATCCATCATCCATCTATCCATCATCTATCTACCCATCATCCATCCATCACTCATCCACCCCATCCATCCATCATCTATCCACCCATCATCCATCCGTCCATCACCCATCCACCCATCATCCATCCATCATCCATCCATCACCCATCCATCACATCCATCATCCATCCATCATCCATCCACCCATCATCCATATACTCATCACCCATCCATCCATCATCCATCCATCTATCATCTATCCACCCATCATCCATCCATCCATCCATCAATCACCCATCCATCTATCATCTATCTATCCATCCATCACCCATCCATCTATCCATCATCTATCCATCCATCATCCATCCATCTATCATCTATCCGTCCATTTATTAACCCGGTCATCCATCATCCATCAATTATCTATCACCTATTAATCATCTATTCATCTGCCCATCCATCAGCATTCACATAGGTATACATACCTCCGACATACACATAGACACATACCCCATGGGTCCCCCAATATCATGCAATCTGAAAAGGACCCTCTGACACCAGAGTCCAGAACCCTGAGCGTGTGCTGCTGGCATGAGCCCAGAGGAGGACAACAGTGTCCCCATCCCTTGGAGCTTTCTCGAGGCCCCTGTCTCCTGGGGTGAGCGGGTGGATGTGTTTGAGGTGTATGGGAAGATGCCCAGGGAATATCCCTATTTGGAAGGCAGACCCCGGGGGACCAGTGTAGCTCCAGGGCAGCGGTCTCTGAGAAGGCTCAGGGGACACAGGGCAGGAGCCCCGGCTGGCCCCTCCTTGGAACGGGCTCTGTGACACAGTAGGTGGTGTGCTCCTCTCCTTTCTGGGTCCTTCCTAGTGACTTCCCCGCTCTCGAGGTCACTCTGAAAGGCTGTCTGCCAATTCACCAGACCCTACTACACCCACACCCCAGGCAACTCTGTGTGTCAGCTCTGAAACTGCCCTGGGAGGGGTGTGGCTTTGAGACACAAGTGGGGCTGGGGGTGGGGGCTGCAGAACTCAGTGTAGTCAAGACACCCTGGGGCCCCAACACTTCCCTGACCCTGGCTACAACTTCCCGCCTCCCACATGACTACTTCTGCAAGTTGCGCAAAGAGGCCAGTGGCTTCGAGGGCCCAGCTCAGGGAGGAGCCATGCCTACACTCACCCATGTAGCCAACGGTGCCCACTCGGCCGCGGATCAGGTCTCCCTCGGGGATCTTCACGGCCAGGCCCAGGTCCGAAATCCTAATGTGGCCTGATGGGGGACAGCAGAGTCAGCGGGTCCCTGGGGTGGTCTTGCAGACATCTGATCCACCCTGGGCAGGGCCCTAGACTTGCCATGGGGCCCTCGCCTTTCATTTGTACCAAGAACAGTGGCACCCAGTTGGCCATGCAGGGTGATTGTGAACCATCGCGAGAGTCAGGTGTCAGAGGTCAGGGGTAAATTATTACTTTTAGGGAGAAAAACATAAAGATGTAACAGGACCCCTGGATTCAGCTGGATGATGGCAGAACAGCCTCATAAAATGCCCTAAGGGGCTTCTTGTAAGGCTAACATCACAAAGTTTAAGATGCCTTGGCTCGATTCTGGGATTGATTCATGGGAAAATGTGAGATTCTTTTGCAACAATTTGCTTAAGGGGAAAAATCACAAAGCAACTTGGGAAGCAACTCCCTGTTCTGCCTTGTTGGTCTTTGGGGTTGTTTGTTTGTTTCCCTTTGGAGAACCTGCCGTCCAGACCAGCAGAGACTGGGAGGTGGCATTGGGGCTCCTGGGCCAGAACTGACCCCCAAAAGGCAGAGACAAACCCGTGCTGAGAGCGCACCTTGGCACTGTCTCTTCCAGCGGCCAACCCGGCAGGGTCATGGCCTCATCTGACCCTGCAGGAAGGAACACTGACCCACTCCACAGCCTGGATCTCAACAAGGCCTAAAGCAGGGAGCCCCCCCAAGAGGCTAGAGCTGAGTGGAGCCTGCTGGCTCAGTGGCCCCCAACGAAGGCAGGAATGGTGTGAGGGGAGAGAGCATGCAGATTCCAGCTATTGGGTGACAGATTGGTGGTAGGCACGGTTCTGAGACCAGCAGGGAACAAGAACCCTTGGGGGCTCTGGGTGCATACACAGAGGGGCAGTGGGCCCTGAGCCCTCTGCCTGACAGCATCACACTCAAACCTCTTCTCCAGGTCTTCTCCCTCCCCTTCCCTCCCCTTGGCCTGGGATTTGCTGGCAGGGAGACCTAGTTTCAGGTCTCCACTCCCCACTGATATTTGTGGGGGGAGAGTAGGCTCCTCTGAGCCTCAATCTTATCATCTGTAAAATGGGCACAGGGTCAGCTGGCCCTGCTCCCTCTGTAAAGACAGGGCAATTTAGTTGAAGATGCGACAACCCTTTCCCAGGTGTGATAGTCTAAATAGTCGCGGGGGCTCCTGTGGTGGCTCTTTGTTATCCATGTGTGTGTGCACAAACACACACGAAAATAACAACGATGACAGATAAGTAAGAACACCTAACGTAGAGCTGGCTTCCCTGGTGGCTCAGATGGTAAAGAGTCCAGCTGCAATGTAGGAGACCCGAGTTCAATCCCTGGGCCAGGAAGATCCCTTGGAGGAGGAAATGGCAGCCCACTCCAGTATTCTTGCCTGGAGAATCCCACGGACAGAGGTGGTTGGTGGGCTACAGACCGTGGGGTCGCAAAGTCGACAAGACTGAGCGACTAAGCATGCACGCACGCACGCACAGTTGGTAAAACAACTTATCAAGGTATCTTGTCAGAACCTCAGCACCAGCCTCCACCATCTGAAGAAGGCAGGGCAAGGCCCACTGTTTCCATTTTACAGACTAGAAAGATGGGGTGAGGGAAGTTGTGTGAGAGTTAGATGTTTGCCCAGTCTCTGGAACCCTCCACTCCTCACTCAGTGCTGGTTCTCTCTTTCTCTTCCTGTCCCCCACCCTCCACTGCAACAATTTGCTTAAGGGGAAAAATCACAAGTCACACCCACTGAGCCACATCCTTCTTTGCCAAGTAGGAGCTTTGTCCACGCCCTCTGCCCTCCCCTGGACCCAGGGTCAGCATCTTTGAGTCTCTGTTGGAAGCCTCCTGCTCCCTTTGGGTTGTGACGCTCAGCTACAGAGCAGGAAAAGGATCCCCGGGGCCGCTGCCTGACTTACCGTAATCGTCTAACAGGATATTTTCAGGTTTCAAATCTCTGAAAGGGAAAGACCACCAGCATGTGAGTGTGAGTGTTCTGGGTGGCAAGGGCACACCAGCATCTGTCGTGGACCCCCTTGAGCTACTCAGGCCTGAGTATTCCCTCCCCAACTCTGGGCTCAGGAGGTCTGGTCTCTCTCTGGGTCAAGACCATCTTGGGCTCACTTCTCTCCCTGCGGTATTAATTTAAAACAAGTGCTGCTATCTGCCATAGGTATCCTCTCGACTCTGGAGGGTGACTGAAAAGGAGTTAGGCAAAGGTTAGTCCGTCACTGAGCACCCCTGGGGCTGGGAGGTGACAGACCTCCTCCAGGGATGGGAAGACCTCGAGGTCTCCGGATGCCCTGAAGGCAAGAGCCAGGCCTGGGAATGAAGGGAGAGAAGTTATTGAGGACAAAACCGCAGCTGTAGAATTGGGTCAGAGAATAGTAAGGGAGAGAATGGTAACCTCCAGGACAAAGACCCACTTTGGGATGGGGTCCCCGGGAAGCCTGGCACTTCCCCCAGCTCCAGCTGAGCCACAGCCTGGGAGAAAGCATAGCCACCAGGCGCAGCTGTAGACGCAGCCACCACCTCCTGTCTCCAAGGTCTCTCTTCTCTTTACAAGACATGGTCATGCTCATGAGAAAGAGAACCTTTCCACTGTAAGGGGGAGAGGCAGCAGAGTGTCTGGTTTTATTAATAAAAGCTCTTCTCTGTGAATTGAAGAATAACCAACAGGACAGGGTGTGTAATGCGGGTAAGCCATTGTGCGGATGCCACACATGGCATCTGGACTGAGGATTTGGTTCTCAACCAACTGGCTTTGTTCACTAAACTGAGGGCAGCTGTCCTCATGGGGAGAGGTTCATGTGCCCAATCCAGTGATGCAAGCTCACAGAGTGATAATTGGGGTCTGTATGTGGTTACTTATTACAACATACTTTTGTTGCCATTGTTATTAATTTCCATGCTTTTGATGTGCTAACCCTTCCAAATAAGGGCAGGAGACCTCATTTCAATTAATCGGCCACCACCGACCACCAGGTTGGAAAGACAGCTGGCTAGTGGGCACAGAACCCACACCCACAGAGAGGCTATAGCAAGGGGTCGGGCCAGGGAGGCACCGTGGTTCTCTTCCTCCCTAGTATTAATAGAAAGGCTAGAACTTGGAGGGATGCCTTTTTTTCTTTTTCTTTTTTAAGAGAAAAACAATCAAGTAGAGGATTCTTTTTTCAACCCTTAGGGAAATTTTTCTGACTCTCTTCTCACTTGAATGAAAACAAAACAAAAGCATAAATTGGGAGATGTGGGAGGCGGGGGGAGGGCATGTCATCAAGACCATTCCTCCTTATTTTCAAAACCTTGGGCTCCCAAGATATTCTTAACCAACAGCCCTGTGACAAAAGTCTTCAAACTGGGTTGTGTGTGCCCAGTGTGGTTGGGGGATGAGAGAGTCACCCATGTGCTGGGACTTCAAGAATATGCATTTCTAGATCCTTAGCATCATAGTGCCTTGTCCTGGCATCTTACAGGATCTCCCCTCCCACCTGTCCTTTCTCAATAGCTCTTCTCCCAACTGACAGAAGAAAAGCAGGTTCCTCCCTACTCCTGCATATTGCTATGGTGCCCAGATCCATAGGGTGAAACCTCCAGGGTCCCAATTTGAAGTGGGACCTACTCATCATAATATCAGGGCAATTCAACAGAAGAAATTACTTTAACATTTAGAGCCTTATGGTCAGTGAGAATTTTTTAAAAATCTTATCTACATCCATATATTTCAAAGTGGAATGCTGATCATGGACTTTTATGCAAAAAGTAAATTACAGTAAAATAACAGTCTCTGGAGGCCGAAGGAAGTAGAGAATGATAGAAAATTTCTTACCATTAAAGAGTTTTCATGCATTTTTTCTAGTTACATGATGGTGGAGGTCAATTTGCTACAGCAATTAGATTCCACTGGATATCTTTAGATATGTGATGTCACTTGAGTTCAGTTTAAAAACATCAGTAATACTAGCCACTATTTTAACATATGATGGACTATTTTAGGTGTCTACTTAGAACATAGGAGGGCACAGAGATTTTCAAAATTCTTGGAGGAAGCCTGCGAGAAGAGTCTGAAGGCCACTGGTCACAGAATCTGGACACCTGGTCCTGGGGTGGGAGAGACCGGGGTCCATTCTGATGCCTGCTTCAGTGGGGATCCTACAGAAGTCCTGCAAGGGTTGGTTCTGGATCAGACCACCAGGCTCCACTCACTGAGCTTCCTGGGTACTGGGTGGGAAGAGACCAGTGGCCCAACCTCATCGACTCTGAGGGAACACCTGGCCCCCACCAAGCGATCCCCCTCCCTTTCTCGGTTCCAGGGTGGGAGTCTGTCTGACTCAAGGGCGATGACCCGGCCTCAACTCGAGGGCAAGGCTGAGTGACCAATTCAGAGCATGGAAGGGTTGGCCTCACTCACTCAGGTTCAGATGGGGGACCTGGGGTTGCCCGCTCACCTGTAGACAATGTTCTCATGGTGGAGGTCCTCCAGGCCGCACAGGATCTCTGCCGCGTAGAACAGGGCGCGCTCCTCCTCGAAGCCGGGGTTCCCCATGTTGTAAATGTGGAACTTCAGGTCCCCGCCGTTCATGATGGTCAGGACCAAACACAGGGCATCCTTGGTCTCGTAGGCGTAGGCCAGGTTGACCTGGGAGCACACGACAGCCATGCACTGGGGTTCCAGGGACCCCCACATCTGCTCCTCTTCCTCAGGGGTCCTTGAAGCTGGGTGGGAGGACTAGCGTGGGGAGCTGCAGCCGCTTCACACCACCCCCTGAGCCCCATTGCTGCCCCTCCATCCAATTCGGCAGTTCCAGGCAAGGAAGCAGAATCAGAAGGGGCAGCTGGCACCTTTCATGGGTCCCGACAGGACGGTGTCTGTTGCTTTTAAGTCACAAAAGCATGTGCGTGCATCAGGTGGTTAGAACTTCTGTCCCCTTTGGGCATCCCCTTACAAAACCCACCAGTTCTGGGGAATGCAGGCAGCCTGGGTGGATGGTGCTGCTTGCCATCAGGCACAACTGGTGGGGGTGTAACTGGGGGAAATGCACATGTTCTCTGACAGAGTGATTCCTCCACCAGGAATCCATCTCCTGGACATCCCCACAGAAATACGCCAAAGGGATGTTGAAGGATGAACGGACCCGGGGCAGCCTTGTCTGTTGTGGTGCCTTCAAAACCAGATGTGATTTCTACTTGTGGCTGCACAGGTCACGGCCTCTCTCCTCCCTGTACACAGGAATGGTGCACAGCTTTAAAAAAGAGGCGCAGCTATCTGTCAGGTTATAGAAGATTTACAATTTAAGGGGAGCAATGCTTCAGGCTAAGATTTGTTGCAAGATCCCATTGGCTAAAAATAATAAAGCCTGTATATGTATCAAGTGAAGTGAAAAGTCTCTGTCATGTCTGACCTTTTGCAACCCCGTGGACTATATAGTCCGCCAGGCTCCTCTGTCCATGGGATTCTCCAGGCAAGAATAGTGGAATGGGCTGCCGTTTCCTTCTCCGGGGGAATCTTCTGAACCCAGGAATCGAACCCACATCTCCTGCATTGTGGGCAGACTTTTTACCGTCTGAGCCACCAGGGAAGCCCAACATGTTTGCAGTGGTTACTCAGAGAGGGAGGCTTCTATGTTTACTTGGCATCCTTCTGTGAGGTTTGACTTTTTACCCATATATATATTGTGTTTTATAATAACAAGTGGGGGAGACGCTGAGAGCTGGCCAAACACAGGTCCCCTTCCAGGTCCCCACTACCCCAGCGGGTGTGGAGGGGCATCCGTCTGCGGGAAGGTGGAGAAGGACGCCTCATCTGACAGGACTTCAGATGAGAGCCCTTTGCCGCTTCCAGCTACTCTGAGTTGGGGGTTGGTTTGTTACTGCAGGAGAGCCTCGTCTGGACGGAGTAACAGGCGCGTATAAACGAGATGGGCCTGACGCTTCGGGCTCCTATGATGAAACCAGCCTAAGGGGTTTGTGGAAACAAAGCTCCTTGGCTGGGCCCCTTTCTTCCACGGAGGTATTAACAGAAGCTCACACCTAGAGGGGAGCCAGCCAACTCCAGGGACAGGACACAGTCAGTCCCAACTGCCTTTAGAAGGATGGAGCGTTGGGCACTTCCGGTCACCTGGAGGGGGGCTCTGCTACACTTCCGGTCACCTGAGGCGGGGCTCTGCTACACTTCCGGTCACCTGAGGCGGGGCTCTGCTACACTTCCGGTCACCTGAAGGCGGGGCTGTCCCCCAGGCCCTGACACTCACCACAAACCGACTGTTGACCTTCTCCAGAATCTGCTTCTCATTCAGGGCCATGGACTCCCCTTTCCTCTTTTTGATCCTCTTCTTCTCCAAGCGTTTGCAGGCGTACATTTTACCCGTGGCCCGAACCTGGCAGGCACAGACCTGTGGGGGCAAAAGACAAGACAAGCGTAAACGGCACATGAGACCAAGCCGTTCTGAGGCTCCTCCAGGCCAGGATGCGGTGTCTCCAGGGCTGGGAACCACAGCGGCCAGAGCCGGCCGTGCCCCGGCCTGTGGGTATACCAGCCTCGGGAGTGAGCAAGGCCTGGCCGTGGACCCACTGCTCCCAGGGCCCTGCCATCCAGATGACTTTGGTGCTATCTCAGGTGAACCCAAGCCCTTGGAGGTGGAGAAGCAGCCATCTGTACCAGTTTACATGGCTGGCCGAGGCTGAAAGAACCATTCCTGTCTCAGGGGCAACTAGATTTTCTCTGTCCCAAGCTTCCAACCAGATGCAGCTGCTAATAACTGGGGACTTTGAAGGACCAGCTGCTGGTAGGAGAGGCTTATTTGGGGAGGGGGGCAGTCATGGGAGACCCCTGGGAACTCTGACTGTATGATTTGGATGAATGAGACTCAGGGTATTTGGATCTGGTCTTAGTTCTGCCCTTATTCGGCTGTGTGACCTTGCCTGGGTTACCTAACCATTCTGAACGTCAGTTTTCCTCATCTCTAAAACGGGAATGACAAGGTTGGGGAAGATCAGGTTAAGCATAACAGTGCATATTAACAGCATGGCCGGGCCATACTTAGGCCCCTCATGTCCTCACTTCACCCTCCAAACACAATCAAGGACACACATTTCCTTCTGTAGACTTGAACCCTGCCTGAGGCTGGCTCCAGCATCTCCATCCAGCCACCCTCCTTCCCTTCCTCAGACACCAGTGACCTTCCCAAGGCCCCAGCCTCACCCGCCTTCTCCACCAGGGGGCGCGTGACCCAGCCATTTGCTCAGAAGCCCTGCTTTGGACACTTTTCAGGCCAATCCGGAAGGGACAGTAAAGGTGACAAGAGTCCAGAAACTTTTCATGAATATGTGGATGTTCACTCACCTCCCCAAAGCCCCCTTTTCCTAGTACTCGGTACTGCCTGAAAGTGTTTTTGGTTACCGGTTGCCTGGAAGAAAAGCAAAAATCCAGCATGGGTCTCATAGCATTAAGATGCAGAATTAAGAGACAAGGGCAGCATTGAGAGGAGCTGAGCGGGGCAAGACACACACCTCCAAACCCTGCCCTGGGGACCCTCAGGAACCACCGCTGCAGACGCGACCCTCAAGCACTGGCTCAGGGGCTGGGCGCCCTCGGCCCTGGACTGGAAGGAAAGAGCAGGAGGCTTGAAAAACGTGAGCAGAGGCTGCTTCACTGCACTTTCCCTGTGGTTCCCCTCTCTCTCCCAAATGCAAATTCTGCGGCTGCACTCAGAAGGAAGCTGTGTCCTCAGTGCAGGGAGAAGAGAGAGGGCCAGGAGTCAGGCTCGGTGTCCCATGGAGGCCAGGAAGGAAACCGCAGCCCTGCGTCCACACCTGCCTGGCGGAACAGCTTGCGCCTCCTGTCCCCAGGCGCCCGAGCTGTTCCTTCCTGCAGACGTGCCCTGGGAAGACAGGCCTCCTGGGAACAGAGAGGCTGCTGATCCCCATGACCAGTCTGGTTACTCTCTAAGGACCGAGGGCATTGGACTCCCCTGAACATCAGGACAGGAGAAGATCCTGTCTGCCAAAAGGTGTGTGTGTGTGTGTGTATGTGTGTGTGTGTGCATGCTCTGTCGCTTCAGTCGTGTTCGACTCTTTGTGACCCTATGGACTAGACCCTGGGTAGGCTCCCCTGTCCATGGGATTTCCCAGGCAAGAACACTGAAATGGGTTGTCATTCCCTTCTCCAGGGGATCTTCCCAACCCTGGGGTTGAACCTGCATCTCTTATGTCTCCTTCTTTGGCAGGTGGGTTCTTTACCACTGCTGCTACTGCTACTGCTAAGTCACTTCAGTCGTGTCCGACTCTGTGTGACCCCATAGACGGCAGCCCACCAGGCTCCCCCATCCCTGAAATTCTCCAGGCAAGAACACCTGAGTGGGTTGCCATTTCCTTCTCCAGGGCATGAAAGTGAAAAGTGAAAGTGAAGTCGCTCAGTCGTGTCCGACTCTTAGCGACCCCATGCACTGCAGCCCACCAGGCTCCTCCATCCATGGGATTTTCCAGGCAAGAACACTGGAGTGGGGTGCCATTGCCTTCTCCATCTTTACCACTAGCACCACTGATATTTATGACTAATCACCTTATGTCTCTCGATTCCCCATTTTAACTAGCCAAAACCATTTATAATGTCTAATGAGACAAGCCTCCGATCATGGGGCAAAGGTGGGGCTCATGGAGTAAAGAAAGAAATGGCCACTTAGTTGCCGCAAAGGACTCCACCTTGTAGATAGCGTGTGTTTTTTCATTGCTGGCCTATTTGGCTAAGAAAAGTCAGGTTTTTCCCCCTCTCTCTTTTTGGCTTTAATGAGGTGTAATTGACAAAGAGTACAACCTGATGTTTGGATATAGGTATACATTGTGACTCATTGGAAAAGACTCTGATGCTGGGAGGGACTGGGGCAGGAGGAGAAGGGGACGACAGAGGATGAGATGGCTGGATGGCATCACTGACTTGATGGACGTGAGTCTGAGTGAACTCCGGGAGTTGGTGAGGGACAGGGAGGCCTGGCGTGCTGCGATTCATGGGGTCGCAAAGAGTCGGACACGACTGAGCGACTGATCTGATCTGATACATTGTGAAATCATCATCCAGGCAAGCTAATTAACATCCTATCACCTCCCCAAATTAACATTCCCCCCTCCCTCCCTTCTTTCCTTCCTTTCTTCCAAGGACACTTAAGATCTACCCTCTTAGCAAATTTTCAGTAAATGATACAGCACTGTTAACTCTTGTCCCCTTGTTGTATGTGAGATCCTTAGAACTGACTCATCTTGCGTAACTTCAACCTTGTACCCTGGGCCAACATCTCCCATTTCTCCCATCCCCTCCCTGCCCCTGGTGACCACCACTCTACTCTCTGCTTCTATGAGTCTATGTGGATTCCACATATAAGTGAGATCACATAGTACTTGTTTTTCTGTGTCTGGTTTATTTCACTTAGCATAATGTCCTCCAGGTCCGTCCATGTTGTCATAAATGTCAGGACTCCCTTCTTTTTTTTTAAGGCTGAGTAATACTCCATTGTAGAAACACGATCCTATTCTACTCTCACGGTATTGCAGCATTACCCACAATAGTCAAGAAATGGAAACAACCTAAAAAGCCATCAATCGATTAATGGGTAAGAAGAAGCAGCTTTTACGATGTTAAAATTGGCTCTTGACTCTCAAGGACTATCTTTGAGCATCCCCAAATTCCACCCCAAGTTTCTTCCGCAGCGTAGGGATTGGTATGGGATTGGAATGGGCCAAAGAACTGGGTCAGCTCGAGAAAGACCAATCTCCAGTCACCCAGTGGCTCCTGAATGAAACTCCCATGGAAACGCTTCTCACTGCTGGGTCCTGAAGAGGATTTGGGTTTCAGTGGGAATCACAGCTTCGGCACCATGCTATTCTCTTAGGCGCTGTTCTCCTGGACGCTCCCTGGCCTGTCTAGAATTCATGTGTGTGATTCACTGCCTCTTCCTAGTGTTTCTTTAGGAAGCAGGGTCCAGGCTGCCCCTCTGCTGGACTCCCCCTTGCTCTGCATCTTACACACGAGCGGCCTGGCCTGGAGCAAGCCCGCCATGCGCCTGCATCCAACATGCGGCCCTGGGAAGCGTTTCCTCCAGCTGCCCTCGAAACCACATGAAGGCGTCCGGGCCAACAGTTTACGATACATGGAGAACAAACAGTCGGCCGACATTACCACAGAGCTCCTCTGCTGGGGGAAATGAGTGTAATACAATTTCCGAGGAATTTCTTGGTTAACCTTGGGAGGGAAAAAAATCCCTTTAATATTTCAACAGCACAGCACCAACAGGCCATGATCTTGTTAGCAAGAAAAAAGGCGGCGGGGAGCGGGGCTGCTGTCAATCATTCAGGGCATTTCTAGGCCAGGGTCCTGCTTTGCTGGCTTCAACGGCTTCATGGCCTCAAAAGGGCATAACTCTTTTGAGGTCGACACACCGATTTGAAAAGTCCATTTCTCTATTTCATGTGTTTGGTCCTGACAAGTAAAGTGAAAGCCAGGGGCCACAGCTAAAGGCTTCCTTTGGAACAGGATGCTGGATAAACTAAGGCTGAAGGACTTGAGCCAGGGACCTGGGCTTCAGCTTCCAGCCTTGCCAGGCATTGCTGTGTGACCCAGGGCTAACCCACCAACCTCTCCGAGCCTTGCATCTTCAGTAAAATGGAGATACTGAAAAGGTATCTGTATCTATATATATCTCCAAAGGTTCTCTGTAAGCCTCTTAGTGTCAGATGTCATCATTAGCACTCTAAGGATAAAGGACGTGGTGCCTTCTGAGGGTCTCTATGGTAACAGTCCCCATTGCTCGAAGCAGCTTGTTCACGGACACAGGTAATCCCGAGAATCTGCAGTCATTTGGCAGTTGGGCATGCTTAGGCTTTGAGAGGTGAAATGAGATGCCCACGGTCTCAGCTGGTAAGCGGGACAGTTGGAACTGGGGTCCAAACAGTCTGTTTCGGAGACTAGGTTTGGTGTCCTGAGCCCACGCCACCACCCCAGGAAGGTGGGCACAGTTCGGGGTTATGTGATACAGCCCAGGGCTCCAAACTGTGGAGCAAGGTGGGGCAAGATGAATACCTCCCCACCAGACTGCGCCCCGCAAGGGTCAGCTGCTGCCTCCAAAACGTTAGACAGGTGTGGTGATGGCGGAGCCAAAGTGCTCAGTGATGATGCATGACGACGATGACATTCAGCCGTTCACCTCCCAAGGAGGCCGGCTTTGTTGAGCTGTGTGCTGTGCTCTCATCGCATTCTCACCACGCCCACAAGGCAGGCACTGCTATCATCCCCACGTCACAGGTGAGGAGGCCGAGGGGTGGAAAGGGGAGCGGCCCTCCCCTGGCTCCCCAGGAGGAGGCTGAGCTCGGACTCAGATCAGGCTGTGGGCTCTTGGTGGCCCTCGCGTGGGTCCTGGAGCCATGACGTGCACGGGCAAGGTGGCCAGAGGCAGGCCACATGCCAACAGAGATGCCCGTCCATTGCTCCTCTGTCACCCCATCGGTCAGGGTGGAGACAAACGTCCCCCAGGATGTAGGGCGGGTGTATCCTCAGATCTCCCTGAAAAGGGCCGGGAGGGCAGTGAGTGCAGCTTTTCGGAGGTTCGTGTCCCCCAGGTGTGCGTCCTAGGCGTCTGCAGGGGACTCAGCACGGATCCAAAACACGTGCAGGAGCAGGAGGCTTTCTGACCTGCTTTCTCCTGGCTTTCTGACCACAGAGTATACATACGGCAACGAGCGCCAGACCTCCGGCACAGGAACCCTGGTGGTGGGAGGGGGAGCTCCCATCCTTGCCTACCAGCTCACCCCGTATGGCTTTATTTTTTATTTATTTGCTTCCCTGGTAGCTCAGACGGTAGAGAAATTGCCTGCAATGCAGGAGACCCGAGTTCGATCCATGGGTGGGGAAGATCCCCTGGAGAAGCGAATGGCAGCCCACTCCAGTATTCTTGCCTGGAGAATCCCATGGACGGGGGGCCTGGCGCACTACAGTCATGGGGTTGCAAAGAGCAGGACATGACTTAGCAAACTAACAGCTGATTTACAATGTTGGGTTTATTTAATTGTTTTTTATTTTTGGCCACACCCTGTGGCATGTGGGATCTCAGTTCTCTGATCAGGTTTCAAACCCACATTCCCTGTGTTGGAAGGCAGAGTCTTAACCACTGGACCACCAGGGAAGTCCCCACAGTATGTCTTTAATGCAAACATTGCCCTGACCTGCAAATCCTGGGGTGCTGTAGTGGGCAGAGCACCACTCGGGGGTCCTGGGCCGGGGTTCCCCCTTGGCTGCATTACACCCTCTTGGGTGACCCAGCAAGCCACATACTCATGGCCTCTCCTTTCTCATCAGTCACACAGAGGCCACCTCTGCCTGACCAAGTGACTGCTGTGTGTGCAGGAGCTCTTTGAAGAGAATCAATTCAGCTCAGTTGTGTCCTCAGCATGCCAGGCTCCCCTGTCCATCACCAACACCTGGAGCTTGCTCAGACTCATGTCCATCGAGTCAGTGATGCCTGATGCCATCCAACCATCTCATCATCTGTTGTCCCCTTCTCCTCCCGCCCTCAATCTTTCCCAGCATCAGTGTCTTTCCCAATGAGTCAGTTCTTCACATCAAGTGGCCAAAGTATTAGAGTTTCAGCTTCAGCACCAGTCCTTCCAATAAATATTCAGGACTGATTTCCTTTAGGATGGACTGGTTGGATCTCCTTGCTGTCCAAGGGACTCTCAAGAGTCTTCTCCAACACCACAGTTCAAAAGCATAAGGTGGCAAATAAAAGACGTGAAAAGATGCTCGGTCTCATCCACGATTAGAGATGAAAGGTAAACAAGAAGGAAACCGGCTCTCACAGGCCAAGAACAGTGTGGCTGAAGCTGAGGCCAAGCAGACACCCGGGGCACGGGCAGGACCAGGAAGTGGGCAGCAGCTGGGGAGGGACATCTAGCTGCCCCTCACAGCTGAAAACCCTGCCCCTGGAGTTCCTCTGCTAGGAATATCTATGATGTATCTCTGAAAGTACATAAAGATGTATGGCTGGGGCCTTCGCTGGTGGTCCAGTGGCTAAGACTCTGAGCTCCCAGTGCAGGGGGCCCAGGTTTGCTCCCTGCTCAGTGAACTAGATCCCACAAGCTGCAGCTGAAGATCCTAAGGGCTGCAATTAAAACCCAGCACAGCCAAATAAATAAATTAATTAAAAAAAAAGATTAATATACAAAGTTATTCACTATTTAGGGAAGGTTGCACACAAAATTGAGGTCAATCTCCAACGTCCATCAATAGGGGGTGGGTTACACGAGAAATGTGCACATCTATGTAAGACTATGTGGACGCATGCTAAGTCGCCTCTGACTCCATGCGACTGCATGGACTGTAGCCCCCCAGGCTCCTGTGTCCATGGGATTCTCCAGGCAAGAATACTGGAGGGGGTTGCCGTGCCCTCCTCCAGAGGATCTTCCCAACCCAGGGATCGAACCTGAGTCTCTTATGTCTTCTGCATTGGCAGGAGGGTTCTTACCTCTAGTGCCACCTGGGAAGTCCCAGTGTAAGAATATGGCAGCCCTTTAGGTTGGCAGAGCAAGATTTCCCAAAGACAGTGAACCAAAAAAATAAGCACAGAACGCTGAGTATATGTGTGAATGAGTGTGTGTGTGTTGTGTGCACAATAATAAGCATAGAGCATTTCTAGAATACTCAGGAAATGAATAGGAAGAGAACGGTTCATTTTATTTGAGCCATGGACCCAAGGGAAGTAACTGATTTCTATATAACTTGTCAAGGGAAAAACTCATATCCCCGCCCCACCGACACACACACTTGTACACACTCGTGTGTGAGGTGTGCCACCCCGGAAGCACTCACCTTTCCAACCACTTCCACTGGAGAAAGCGATCAAAATACATGCTGTCCAGGTACTCGTGGAAGGGTTCTCCCCTCAGGTAGTCGTGGACAGACCTAGCTCGGAGGGGACAAATGGATGAACGCTTCACCATCCTGACTCTGCTGCAGGTGGGCAGGGCCATAGCAGCAGGTCACTGCCCAGCCTCCTCCACCTCCAGAGTTTGGAAATGCAGACACACAGGGGCCTCCAACAGACACAGTGGGAGGGGAGCCAGGCCCCGGCCATTCTACAAAGCTTGTCTGAGGCTGACTGACTGACCCGCAGACGTGTAGTCAGTACTTGCCTTGGGCACCGCTTGGGCTCCGGGACACAATGCCTTGGCATTGTGAGGGGGACAGACCATGAATAAATAAATGACCCCAGGGGCATATTATCATGAGTTAGCAGGAAGTGAGGCCCCTGAGGGGTCCAGGAGATCTCTCTGAAGAAGGGACAGGAGCTGAAATGAGAACCCAGCACTGTTTAACTATGCACAAGGGAGGGATTGGGAGTTTGAGGCAGAGGGTGTCTTGGCAAGAGGCCGAGGGGCATGGGCTCTGGATTTGGTCAGGACCAGTGAAGCCCCATGCAGTAGAATTTACTGGGCACCTGCTGTGGGCCAGGTCCCAGGCCAGGCCCTGGAGGGTTCTGAACTTGGCTGCAGGCAGGGCCGGGCTTGGTTCCCTTTAAAAAGTGGCCACACTGACCAGTCAAACCCAGGCGCTTGGGACCTGGGGAAGTGGGGGACACTCAGAGTGAGAGAACCTTGGAGACTGTGTCCTGCCAGACTGAGAACAGGGGCCAGCGTGGGGGGCCAGGATGGCCACTCCCTCAAGGGCAGGGGGGCAGCCCAGGGACCCCCACCCGCTGTCAGGGCTGACCCTCGGCCACCTGCAAGCCCGGATTCTGCCCACAGTGGTCTCTCCTCAGCACCTGCCACAGGGCTGGGCCTCAAGCTGACCCTCCCCGGAACACCCCAGTTCTTCCCACAGTGCATGGAGCGCCGGCACTGAGCCGTTAAAGCAGGTCTGCACTCTTGCTCTCAAGGTGTCCCTTGAGTGACATGCACACAGCAGGTGCCCAATTAATGTCTGGGCTGCAAGCTCTGAACGAGGGTGCACCCACGCCTGCTGTGATCTTGGTGGGTAAGTCTGTGCCCCTGCCTGTCAGCTCACGGGGAGGGCGCGTGTGGGCACAGGAACGGGTGTGAGCCCAGTGCCTACATGTAGCTTTGCGGCACATCCGTGCGAGATGATGGAGCCTAACTGATGCTCGGCGGGCACCACGCCCACTGACGTGCCTCACGTCACACTGCAGCCTGTGATGAGCTGGTGGGGTGTGGCCGGGGGCAGCCTGTAGCCCCACTCCATCGGCAGTGCGGGTGGGTGGCAGCGGTGGGGGGGTGGGGTGGGCAGGAAGGGTTTCCAAACCAGCCAGACCGGGGCAGAGCTTTACACATGCCTCTGTCTCAGCGGCCGGGGAGCCAGTTGGTTTCAACATCATCTGAAGCACGTGTTTTCTCTGCACTTGGCACCCTAGGCTCTTTTCCCTTCATACACAGGCTGCTGGGGGGCACTGAAGACCTGCCCCCGGGTGCCCAGTGCTCCGGGGGAGGGACACGAGAGGCAGCCCCCTTTCCAGGTGACCAGGTGGAAACCCACAAGGAAGCTGAGGGTCCTGACCCCCGGACAGGGAAAGAGGAGGGGAGGCCAGGGCCCGGGGCACTTACTGCACGCAGGCCGAGAAGAGTTCTTTGCAGGGTTTCTGAAGGAGCTTCTCCTCCGTCTGGGAGACCAGGTCCCGTCCAACTTGGGTGATGAAAACTGGGGACTGGAGGCAGGAAGAGAAGAGGAGGCATCAGTGGGGCAGGGGGCAGGGGGCCGGGGGCCGGGGGCCGGGCTGCCACGGGGCCCCACCCGCCTGCACCTGGTCCCGGCTGCCTCCCCGCATGGTGGTGGGTGGTGCGGGGAGGTGGCGGCGATGGAAGGTGGTGACCCAACCGGCCTGGATTTCAGGTCAGATTTCTGTTCTGCCGCTGACAGTGTGGCGACCCCGTAAGGCCACCCTGCTCCTCAGAGCCCCACCGTCCTCCTCTGCGAACACAGATCGTGACATCCTGTGTCGGGGCTGTGGCTGGAGCTGAGGGCGGGGTGTGAGCACTCACACTGAAGGGACCCCCCGAGAGCTGCCCCCACCCCTTAGCCACAGGGGGGCAGTGTCCTCGGAGGGTGGGCGTCAGGGCGTCTAGAGCAGGCGACAGGGCGTGGAGGGGCGGCCCTGCACAGGGGGGAGCAGCAGAAGGTGGCGACGCGGGCCTGGCTCGGGCTTGCCAGGGCTACGTCCCATGCCCACATGGCTGCTGGAGCTGTGAGCCTTGCTCCAGACACGGCCTCACTGTCACCAGGACGATGGTCAGAAATAATGGTTTCTCCTGGAACCAGTCAATGAAGCCGTGTGAGTTGGATGCTACAATGATGCTCATTTCACAGATGAGGAAACCACAGGCTCGGAAAGGTTAAGACCTTTGCCCAAGGTCACCAGCAAGCGGCAGAGATGGGATTTATACCAGGCTAGGTGGGTCTAGAGTGAAGCTGGTTGGAAGTGGTGGGGTGTCTGAACCACCTGTGTGGGCTCCCCTCTTTCACCGCCATCTCCCAGGAGGCCCCTGAGATGTGACCTTAGCTGTGGGCTGACCTGGAACTTATACAGAAGATGCTACCGCTCAGGGTGGTGACCCGCTGGTCTCGGTGGTGGTGGGGTGCTACTGCAGAGGGTTGGGGGTCATCTGGGAAAGCTTCTGAGGAGAGGGTCACAGGCAAAGCAGAATGTGGCCTCAGACCTCCCACCTCTCCTGGGCCCTCCCGCCTGGGCCCTCCCCACTCCTGAGCAGACGGGAGGGGCTTCCGGGGGTCTGGGGGCGGCTCAGCTGTGCGTGAAGTCTCGGCACTGTCATTCCTTGGAACTGGCTGGCAGGAGAGTTCTGGGAGCGCTGCCTACACTCAAAGCCCCGAGGGGAGTTAGTAGCTGGTGATGACGCGTTTGGTTTAACGACCACGGGTTTAAATCCAGTCTGTGGCTCGATGACGTGAAGAGACAAAGCGATTCCAACCAAACCCCCTCTCGAGTGACTCTGGGGGACGACACCTTCTGCCAATAAGAAGGGAATAAGAAGCTGTCGGCAGCTTTAAGCTGGGAACGTAAAAACCCAAACCTGCTGTGAGGGCGGGCCGTGCCACTGCTCAAAAAGGCATTTGCTGTTCTTCACATCAGGGGGAATCCGAGGTGCTGGTCCTTCCCCCCAAACTGAGAAAGGCTCTCCCCACAGGCGAGGTCTGACGCATCACGTAAGAAAAAGGGCCCCGGGGTCCCGGTGACCACAGTCTGTCCCCTGTGGCTTGAAGGCGGGAGAATTCCACACGGTTTTAGATCTCTTTCCAGGAAGCTAATCCCTGCTGGTCCCAGGAGGCCTGTGAGGTGGGCTGGAGAAGGGAGGGGTGTTTCCTCCAGGCCAGGTGGGCTCTGGAGAATAATGTCCCCCTCACTGCCCTGAGGGCTCAGGAATGCCACGAGAGCTCTGGCAGGCAGGGCTGTGTCTCTCTCCAGCAGGACTGCCCCTCTGGGATGGAGCTGAGGGTCAGGACAGAGTGGAAGGATTGGGGTCATTCTCCTCTGTGTCACAGATGTTCCCTTAATTTCTAACCAAACAGAAAAGACCGCGAGGCCCTTGGATATTTGTGGGGCTGAATGCAGCCTGGAGAAGGGGTGTTGGTGGAGGTCGCTGGCGCCTGGGACCCCCTCGGGCCAGCAGTGTTGGAAGTGATACTTTTATTTCTTTGGTCACCAGGTGGTCTCCTCAAGGGGTCCCAGCCTGCAGGTTCCGACTTTACACAAGAGTGTGCGGGTAGGCACCAAGTGAAGTTCGCTAAGTCGTGTCCGACTCTTTGTGACCCCATGGACTATGTGGTCCATGGAATTCTCCAGGCCAGAATACTGGAGTGGGTAGCCTTTCCCTTCTCCAGGGGATCTTCCCAACCCAGGAATTGAACCCAGGTCTCCCACATTGCAGGTGGATTCTTTACGAGCTGAGCCACCAAGGAAGCCCAGGAATACTGGAGTGGGTAGCCTATCCCTTCTCTAGGGGATCTTCCCAACCCAGGGGTCGGATCCAGGCACCAGGGGTCCTTTGAAACGTGTGCTGATGTGGCTTGGGGGGCTAGGGGTGTCTGGGAACTGGTGGCCCCACCGTGAACACTGGGCCTCCTGATGGTCTAGGGCAGTTGCAGCCCATGGCTGGCCAACCCTGACGTGACTGGTCTGCAGACCTGCCAGAAGTCCACCGTGCTGGCCATCAGGACAAGCCCCAGGTGCCCCTCAGGAGGGCATCTCCATGGCCAACTCCAGACGGCTTAAAATACAGTTCGCCCCTCAGAGACACAGCGTGCACACTTGGGCTTGCGGACCACCGAGCTCTCCCCTCCAGCCTGGTGAGAAAGGACTTGGTTCCTAGAGGAGCCTCCTGCAGGGCCACCTGTCCTGCCCCCTGAGTCACATGTGGAGCAAGAGAACCCCCTCCCCCCCACCTCTTTGCCCAAGACGCTTCCCAGGCTCTTCTCCCTTGAGGCGGGGAACAGATGGGGCATTCGAGCTCAGGTGTGCCTTATCCACTCTCTGTGGGTAGAAGCCCCCCATTACAGAGGAAAATAACCTGTTCCACCCCTCCCCGTGGAATGTAAAATTGACCTTGAATTCAGAACCACTTGGAGTCGGACGGGGCCAGTGGCCGGCAGGCCCAGCGGGTCGGGCAGACTCCGCATACTCGCCCCTTTGTACCTCCAGCCCCACGACGGCCCAGACGCACTCCGGCCTGTTCTCGATGCCTAGGCCACAGGTCCTGGGCTTCCTGCTGTGTGTGTTACCAAAACACACTTTTGAGGTAACAAGAGGGGAGGGCTGTCCAAGGGTTTTTCTGAATACCACAGCACGTTGAGAAGAGCCCTTTGCATCATTCCGAACATGAACGGTGCAGGCTGGTCAATGGTACAGGGGCCCCGTGGGCTCTGCACCTTCACATCTCCCAGGCCCTCTCCTCCCTTTTGGCCCCACTTCCCTGTTCTCATATGCACCCTTCAATAGCTCAGCTAGTAGAGCGGAGGACTGCAGACTTGATAAATGTGGACATCCTTAGGTTGCCGGTTTGATTCTGGCTCGAAGGAAGTTGCCTTAGTTGCTTTGGGCTTCCCTGGGGGCTCAGACGGTAAAGCGTCTGCCTGCAATACGGGAGACCCGGGTTTGATCCCTGAGTCAGGAAGATCCCCTGGAGAAGGAAATGGCAACCCACTCCAGTACTCTTGCCTGGAAAATTCCATGGATGGAGGAGCCTGGTGGGCTGCTGTCCATGGGGTCGCACAGAGTTGGACACGACAGAAGCGACTTAGCAGCAGCAGCAGCAGACTAACAGGGATTACCTGGGGGTGTTTCAGGGACCCAGGTTGGAAAGGAAGGGATGGTGGTTGGGGGGAAGGCATGGGTCTGGTCTGGGCAGGAAGCCTCTGTGGTTGCTTAACTCAGCCCTCGACCCAGGAAGCCTGTGCAGATCATCCGCCACGCCCAAGCCTCTGCCTCCCTCAGCAACCTCCAGTGACAGGGATGGAGCCCCTGGGGCAGACCGACAGCCCCCCAGCCCCCTACCCCCCACCCACCACCCCCCATCCCCAACCCTACTCGGCCTCCACAGGTCATCCACAGCCGGTCCACCAGGTGGCGCAATTGAGCCCCTTGATGCTGCGCTGCGCTTGCAGACACCCCAGGGCTGACCAGCCCCCCTTCCCCCACCATCACTCTCCCTCCATCCTCCAACCCCCATCAGAGGACGGAGGCCAGCTGGCACACCTGAAATAATTACCGAGTGATTCATCTCAGACCAGAGGAGGGCGGCCTTTGCAGTAAGAATTTAGGGGAAAAGTGAGAGAGCCCCCTGGAGAGGGCTGGACCTTGAGGGAGATGTGGGGTTTACACGGGGGTTGGGGGGAGCCCAAAGGTCAGGAGGCTGGGCAAGCGGGGAGCTGTAGGGGTGCTGCTCACGGGGAGGAGGGCTCATCCAGATAGAGCTAAATAAGGGTGACGGCTGCTGGCGCGGTCATGTCTTGCCAGGCTGGTTCTCACTGACGGCTGAGTCATCAGGCCAAGGGTGGAACGTAAGTGCGGGGGAGGGTGTGTGTGTGTGTGTGTGGTGGGGGGCTGCTACCCCTGCTCTCCCCGGGGCTGGCGCCGCTGCTGCCCTCTGCACCGAGGTGACCAGCGGGAGGAAGGGACCTCATTTCCTGCATCAGAGAGAAACTGCGATGTCTGAGGACCTTGTTGCCGAAGCATCCAAGTTCCTCATGTCAAGAGGTCAGAGTGGAGATGGCATCCATCGTATGTGGCCGGTGTCCCTGGGGGTGCCGAGGGATGGAGGCATGGCTGGGCCCCGAAACCACCCTTCAATGCCTCCTCCACAGCCGCCAAGAATCCCGAAGCAAGCACCTCTCCTGCCATCCTTGGAGTCTCCAGGAAACACATGCCTGACACTTGTTTAGAGATCTAGGAGACCAGAGGATACAGGAGGAGGGGGAGAACACAGAGAGCTCTCCTGGGAAGAGCCTCGGGGCCTCACTGATGTAACCCCATTTGTGGCACAGATGGAAAAACGGAGATAAGAGACCCCTCTGAGTTATGGCGCTGGCCAAGGGGAGCAGACCAACAGTGGAGGGAGGGCTCCACAGCGGGCAGAGTTTGGGCTGGTGGATCTGAACTGGATGGGCTCTAACCAGGTGTCCTGAGCCACTCGAGGGAAAGAACACAGCCTCTGCCTCGCTGTCCCCACTCAAAACCAGCTTGTCCAAACTTCACAGACAGGGACAGACACACACAGCAATCTCAGCCCTGGTATGTTTCAAGAATTCTCTTCTCTTGCCTGGACTAACTAGTAGGCCCTCACAAGCCTCTGCAATCACCTGCTTGAACATGGATACAACAGCCCTCAAGAGTTTTTCCACCTCACACAGCAGAGATGAGCCCCACTGCCAACAGACCAAGTTCAGAGCCTTCTTGATCCAGCCCCAACGGCCCTCCTCAACCTGCCTCTCCATCATGCCCTCTCCTCCCACTGCACACTCATTTCCTGGGTACACTCTGGCTTTTCAGCCACCAGGCCTTTGCTATTCTCATGAAGGAGCCCTTACCACCCATCATGGCTCATTGTCCAAACCCTATGCAGTCTTCAGGACCTTTTTCCAATGCAACCTCATCCAAAATGATTCTCTGAGCCTGTAGGGCCTTCCACACAATCCCACCTCCCACTGACAACATTCATCATCATTGTGATTTCTTGAGCACCTATTATATGTTAAGTCCTAGGAACTTTCCATGGGGTATCTTTTTTAATCTCTCAAAGTAGGTTTTATGCTTATTTAACCTGTATGAAGAGTACATCATGTGAAATGCTGGGCTGAATGAAGCACAAACTGGAATCAAGATTGCAAGGAGAAATATCAATAACCTCAGATATGCAGGTCAGGAAGCAACAGTTAGAACTGGACATGGAACACAGACCAGTTCCAAATAGGAAAAGGAGTACATCAAGGCTGTATATTGTCACCCTGCTCATTTAGCTTATATGCAGAGTACATCATGAGAAACGCTGGACTGGAAGAAGCACAGGCTGGAATCAAGATTGCTGGCAGAAATATCAATAACCTCAGATATGCAGATGACACCACCCTTATGGCAGAAAGTGAAGAGGAACTAAAAAGCCTCTTGATGAAAGTGAAAGAGGAGAGTGACAAAGTTTGCTTAAAACTCAACATTCAGAAAACGAAGATCATGGCATCTGGTCCCATCACTTCATGGGAAATAGATGGGGAAACAGTAGAAACAGTGTCAGACTTTATCTTTTTGGGCTCCAAAATCACTGCAGATGGTGACTGCAGCCATGAAATTAAAAGACGCTTACTCCTTGGAAGGAAAGTTATGACCAACCTAGATAGCATATTCAACAGCAGAGACATTACTTTGCCAACAAAGGTCCGTCTAGTCAAGGCTATGGTTTTTCCAGTGGTCATGTATGGATGTGAGAGTTGGACTGTGAAGACAGCTGAGCGCCGAAAAATTGATGCTTTTGAACTGTGGTGTTGCATAAGACTCTTGGACTGCAAAGAGATCCAACCAGTCCATCCTAAAGGAGATCAGCCCTGGGTATTCTTTGGAAGGAATGACGCTAAAGCAGAAACTCCAGTACTTTGGCCACCTCATGCGAAGAGTTGACTCATTGGAAAAGACTCTGATGCTGGGAGGGATTGGGGGCAGGAGGAGAAGGGGATGACAGAGGATGAGATGGCTGGATGGCATCACCGACTCAATGGACGTGAGTTTGAGTGAACTCCAGGAGTTGGTGATGGACAGGGAGGCCTGGCATGCTGCAATTCATGGGGTTGCAAAGAGTTGGACACGACTGAATGACTGAACTGAACTGAAAATCACTGCAGATGATGACTGCAGCCATGAAATTAAAAGGTGCTTGCTCCTTAGAAGAAAAGTTATAACCAACCTAGACAGCATATTGAAAAGCAGAGACATTACTTTACCAACAAAGGTCCATGTAGTCAAAGCTACGGTTTTTCCAGTGGTCATGTATGGATGTGAGAGTTGGACTACAAAGAAAGCTGATTGCCAAAGAATTGATGCTTTTGAACTGTGGTGTTAGAGAAGACTCTTGAGAGTCCCTTGGACTGCAGGGAGATCCAACCAGTCCATCCTAAAGGAAATCAGCCCTGAATATTGCTTGGAAGGACTGATGTTGAAGCTGAAACTCCAATACTTTGGCCACCTTATGTGAAGAACTGACTTATTTGAAAAGACCCTGATGCTGGGAAATATTGAAGGTGGGAGGAGAAGTGGACGACAGACGATGAGATGGTTGGATGGTATCACCAACGCGATGAACATGAGTTTGAGTAGGCACCAGGAGTTGGTAATGGACAGGGAGTCCTGGCATGCCGCAGTCCATGGGGTTGCAAAGAGTCGGACATGACTGAATGGCTGAACAGCAACAACAAAAGTTTTATCATGTCCATCTGATAGATGCAGAAATAGGCCCCGAGAAGTTAAGTAACTTGCCCAAGATCACACAGCTAGCACGGGAGCAGAGACAAGATTCAAAACCAGGCAGTCTGGTCAGAGCCTTATCCCTGAGCACTACAGGTCCTCCAAGGATGCCATAGTCTTTCTCGAATAGTGAGTAAGGATGTAACTCGGCCTTGGAGAGCAAGCCTTCTTTGGAGGCTGGTGGGGCTGGATAATGAGGTGCAGAGGACGTTGTGTGTTTTGGCGAGCACTGTTTGTATTGCACTGTCGTGTACACACACACACACACACACACACACACTCTCAGGCTAATGGCCAGCATATGCTTCGCTTCCCCATATGAAAACATCCCTCCAAGGAGCTCCCTGCTCATTAGCAGCAGTT
Source organism: Bos grunniens (assembly GCF_055505025.1). Taxonomy (NCBI): domain Eukaryota; kingdom Metazoa; phylum Chordata; class Mammalia; order Artiodactyla; family Bovidae; genus Bos; species Bos grunniens. Next base: position 39,291,900 of record NC_141190.1, on the reverse strand, counting down.
CCATCAGTGAGCAAAAGGTCAGCCCAGGAGACTGTCCGCTCTATCTCCAGACGCAAGCACTTAGGACTTAATGATGTGTATATTTTCATATGTGGGCAGTTGACATTCCCCATGTAAACTGTTTGCAATTTCTCAATGTGGACAGACCTGATTTTCAGGAAAAGCTGAGCAAGAGAGGCAAGACACTCTGGAAGACAGGGGTCTCAGGGGGTCCGCTCCCTTCCAAACAGGTGGCTTCCTGCAGCGGGGGGGTGTTGCCTGTCCCACCCATATCAGGTTGGAGGCAACTGTTTGTTGGGGGGCCAACTCACTTCTCCTCCAGGACAGGAACCAGGGAGGGGCACTCCCACAGTCATACCCTGGCCGCCCCTTGACCCTTGACGGAGAGATCTGCGTCAATGGTGGGAAGCTCTGCACACGGGGCTGCCCGGGCCCAGCCGTGGGCGGGGGCAGGGGTGGGAATCAGTCTCTAGCAAAGCCAGGGTTAGAAGCATCATGGGCGCCTGGGAGAGGGGCCGGCTAATAGCCACTGGCCCCTCCAGGTGACTTTTCCCACGAATTCATATTTTCCATCGTTCCCCAGAACGATGCCCTAGGTGGGGCTCGTGGATGCTGAGCCTTAGGGAGCTCTTCAAGGGGCAGAAATGTTGTTTATTCCTGTCTCATCTGAACTTGAGTAAAGCACTTGGCAAGCAGCTAGGACTCTACATGCCCGTAGACAGAACAGTTCATAAACAGAGGACCTGAGGTTCAAATCCAGGCCTGTGCAGCTCCAAAGCCTGCCATCTCTCCACTCTGCTTTGCTGGAATGAACTTACAATGTGCTCTGAACACAGTCAGTGCTCGATACATTTGTTCACCAAATGTGTATGCATATGTTCATTCAAAGCAGAAATGCCTTCATGAGGTCATCTGGTCTACCTCCTGCCTTTGGGCCAACTGGCCCAATCAGTTCTTTGGGATTTTCTTAGTTACAACCAGTTGGAGTGCTTGTTTGGGGTGGAAACTGTGGACTAGAAGCTTGAGGGTGGCTGGGGGAAACTGGAACTGTCTTGGGAGAAGCACCCTGGGGCCATGGGTTCCTGAGCCCATGAAGAGCCATGTCTCTCTGATGCTTTCATTTAATCGTATCCCCCCACGCTTCCCATAAATTCCTCCTTTGAGCAACTGGGAGTTAAGTATCTGCCACTTGCCACCAAGACTCCAGACAAATTCACCATCTGTAAAATCAGGAGTTGGGCCTGGTGGTGAGGAGGACCCTCCAAAGTCTCCCCCTCCCCTCCCTCTTCTCTCCCCCTACTCAAGTTGGCTGGTTCCAAGTTCCATAAGAACTAACTCAGCCCAGCCTGCCTGACACTAGGAACAGGAATTGGGTGAAGAAAGCAGACCGGGAAGGAGGTGGGCAAGGCAGGGCTCATTCCAACCCCCAAATCCCAGCTGGAAGTGAAACCTGCTTGTACAATCACAACTGGCAGACCACGGAGTGCGTTTGCCGATCGGCAGCCTTGGACAACGTTTCACTCCAGGGTTGATTTAAGGTCTGGCTGACAGGAAGAGAAAGCGCCATTCTTCCACCTTTTAATCAAAACCTTCAGTGCCGTGTGGAGAAGCCAGAGGCCGTGGAGCCTAGGTCCATCTGGAGTAGTTCGTCTTCCGCACCTGCCAGGCAGCAGGCACGAACCAACGAGCCCCAGATAAGAACAGAACCAAAGGGAAAGGCAGGGTTTGGTTATCTTGGTCGTTGGGAAAGTGAACCAGCCCAGCCAAGCGCTCTCAAGCAAAGGGGCTGTGAGACTATGGCTCCCAGGCCTGACTAGGCCAGACGACTGCATCCTGTGGCTCTCGGCCCAGACACGAGCTCCTCCCTGGGTGTCCACTTGGGCAACGAAGTTGCTGGACCATGTGGCCTGAGCACCATGCCAGATGCAGCCCCCGAGGGCAGAGACACATGCTGGATAGGCAGCTGGTGGCTGGAGGTCCTTGGGGTAGACACTGGAAAAATGACAAGTCTCACAGCTCCTCTCACACTCTAAGGAGAGGTGAGGCTTGCTGCTGATCGTCAGGGGGGTGTGGTCTCCATTCAGAAGTAATTCACCCTGAAGCAGAGGGAGCTGAAGCTCTGGGGCCCCTTACTTGCAGTCCGGGGAGCAACCGAGTGTTCTCCGTGGGAGAAGAAGCAAGTCTGCACAAGCACTTTTAGGAAATGGAGATCTCAGGTGACAAGCCCCGAATCTCCAAGGCTACAGGCGTCCACTGTGATTTCTTTTCTCATTCTTAGGAAATACTCACTTTGGTACCTAATGTTCTGTTCTTTCTTCTTAAAGAAGACTCTTCCCCCAATGTTATTTAAGCTTCAGCTGCCACAAAACCTGGATCTTCCCTTGTCTCTGACAGATGGCACTCAGTCTTGAAGGAAACTTTCTCCAGAGGGGCACCCAGGCACCCACCTCCTGCCTGACGGCCACTCTGCACCTTTATCTTTCTGTGATAAACAGCCAAAGACCCAGAGTCTGAGAGGCTCACAGGGCTCTCTGGGGCTTCTCGTGGCTGGAGAAGGTGAGGAAGGCCATTGCTCTGACGCTGTGGTAGGAAGCAGCCCAGTGTCCTTTGTAAGGCCCATGGTTCCATTATGACGCAGACAGAATATGCGGCCACCCTGGCAATCTCCTTAAGTCTTTGGGCAATGATCTCTTATACCAATTCGGGGCTGACCCTGGGTTTAGCTGGTTAGTCTGCCAGGAAGATACTGGAGGGGACAGGAGCTGCCTTTATGAGCAGACTTAAGAGGTTCTCGGTGCTATGGCAGATACAAGTTGGGAAGCAAGGAGCCCGGTGTTTCTCCTGCAAGGGTCTGAGCTGACACCATCCATCAGCTACAACAGGTTCCCTGAGTGTCTGTTCTGTGCCCAGGTCATGAGCCGCACCCCAAAGACCTCATAAACTGACTCACTTGGCCAATGGTAGGAGTTCAAGGCTGGTGGGGAGTGAGGGTGGCCAAGTGTGGTGTGGGCTCTCTGCCCCTTGAAGGACGAGCTCAGAGAGGTGACCTCATGGCCAAAGTGAGGTCTTATCAAGGCTCAGAGGATGAAAGGAATGTGGCTGGACAATGAGAAGACCAGCACTCTGAAAGAATCCTAACCCTAACTCTAACACTTCCCAGGTAGAGCTAGTGGTAAAGAACATGCCTGATCCCTGGGTCAGGAAGATCCCCTGGAGAAGGGCATGGCAATCCACTCCAGTATTCTTGCCTGGCAGGCTACAGTCCATAGGGTCGCAGAGTTGGACACAACTGAAGTGACTTAGCACGCACACAACCCTAACCCTATGGCAAAACTGACACTTTTCTAGACAAATTTAAGATGGTAGAAAGCAGGCTCACAGAGACCGTCCACTGGTGGAGGGCTACTGGGTCAGGAAGTCCTCTGAACAAGTAGGCCCTGCATGGGGTCCCAGCCCTTTTGGAGGGTGCCCCGAAAGGGTGGCTGACCTGGCCACCCCAGGTCACAAAGGGTCACATTCTCTGTGTCAGCGAAGTGGTGAAACACAGCCCTCACCCTCCAAGGAGAGACGAGCAGACTGGGATGTAAAGCATGTTGTCCCTTACATCCTTTGCTGTTTTTAAGTGGCTTCGCAGAAATCAGGATGAAGGATTTTTTTAGAGGTCAGGAAGTGAGAGCACTTTTAAACACTAGTAGAATTTAGCCAGAGGCCCTGAGAGCTGGGCAACTTTAATGAGAAAGAAAGGAAAACACACAAGTGGCCCTGACCCAGACCTTGACTTTTTTACGTCAAAAGCAAAAGCGGATAATTAACAAAACGAAATGTGCCTGGACGTTGGAGTGAGAGGCCAGCCGGGCTCTGTCAACTTGATAATCCCCGGTCAAGAACTGCGGGCCCAGAGCTCGCGTTGGGAGATGACTCGGTGTTTACACAGGCTGAGGGCTGGCGCTCAGGACCCAGAGAAGCAGGCTTTTTCCTGGCGAGGGGCTTGGATCCGGCCAACTCCGCTCTGGGTCAGGACGGTCACGAGCAGGTAATTCACAAGTAAGGCCCAGGTCCGATGGGGCCGGGGTGCAGAATGCTCACACCCTGGGGTGTCTCTCATTCCTTGTGCATGAGCGGCAAGGGCACAGCGAGCCAGTGTTCCATCTTCCAGGTCACCCTCCAGTCCACAGACTCCAGACTGGCTTCAGTGTGAAGCTGTATTGCAAATACCTTGGCCCAGGAAAACATTTCTCCCGTGAAGATTTCATTCCAGGCGGCTCGGGAGTGAAGGAGGGCAGGCATCTTTCAAGATCCTGGGAAACTTGACTGAAGCCCCCAAGATGTCATTTCTCTGCCCAAGACCCACGGTCAGAGACCAGTGTCTGCCCATCCAGGGCAGTGCTGAGGGCGGGGAGGTTGTCCTCAGGAAGCCTGAGGCTGGCTTCACTGTATCCAGCCACTCTCTAAAGAGGAATTCTGGGAAGGAAATAGCACACACACACACACACACACACACACACACACACACACAGGAATGGGGATCAGAGGCAGAGCCGGCTCCACCAGCATCAAAGGAGACTCCCATTTTCTGCCCTGGAAGGTCACAAGAAAGGAAGAGGAACTTGGACAGGCATGCCCTGGCCTGCTGTGAGGAGCCCCGAGACATCAGGCTGAAGACAGAGAGGGTGTGTTTTCCAGGGAAGTTGGCGGGGAGAAATAAATTTGTCTATCTGAGGGATCCAACCAGTCCATTCTAAAGGAGATTAGTCCTGGGTGTTCATTGGAAGGACTGATGTTGAAGCTGAAACTCTAATACTTTGGCCACCTGATGTGAACAGCTGATTCATTTGAAAAGACCTTGATGCTGGGAAAGATTGGGGGCAGGAGGAGAAGGGGATGACAGAGGATGAGATGGTTGGATGGCATCACCAACTCAATGGACATGAATTTGGGTAGACTCCAGGAGTTGGTGATGGGAGGCCTGGCGTGCTGCAGTTCATAGGGTCTCAAAGAGTTGGACACGACTGAGCAACTGAACTGAACTGAGAGACACTTACACAGTTGTTGAAAATGCTTTGTAGACAGTCTGGGAAATGAGAAAATGCTAATGACACAGCATAAAGGTTGGGCGTCAAGAAGTGGATCACGCACAGGAGGGTCCAGCCTATCCACACAGCCCTCAGCCCACCTGCCACCCCCAGCCCGACTTGCTCCTTCATGAAGCAGCTCGGAAGATGCCTTTGGTCAAGGCCTCTGACAAGATGACGCAGTGGAAAGGAAAGCATCCAGGTTCTAGAATCAGACAGACTGGGGTAACATCTCATCATCACTCTTTCTCTGTTGTTCTTTTTTTTAATTTGTGGTCAAATAGACATAACGGAGAGACTGCCATTTTAACCATTTATAAATAGACAATTCAGCGGCATTAATTGCAGTCATAATGTTGACTATTACCACCATCTTTTCTCAAACTTTCTTATCATCCCAAACAGAAACTCTATACCCATTAAGCAATAACTCTCCATCCCTTCCCCTGAATCTCTGGTAAGCTTTAGTTTTCTTTGTCTCAATGAATTTGCCTATGCTGGACATTTCATGTAAGTAGAATCATACAAATGTGACCTTTTTTGTTTGATTTCTTTCACTTGGGCTTCCCTTGTGGCTCAGCTGGTAAAGAATCTGCCTGTAATGCAGGAGACTTGGGTTCGATCTCTGGGTTGGGAAGATCCCCTGGAGAAGGGAAAGGCTATTCACTCTAGGCTATTCTGGCCTAGAGAATTCCATGGATCATACAGTCCATGGGGTCTCAAAGAGTTGGACACGACTGAGCAACCTTCACTTCTTCATTTCACTTCTTCTTTCACTTAGCCTAATGTTTTCAAGATTCATTCATGCTCTAGCAGGTATCAGGACTTCATGCCTATTTATGGCTGAATAATATTCCATTGTATGACAGACCTCATTTTGCTCATCCATTCATCCACCGATGGACACGGCTTATTTTCACATTTCAACAATTGTGAATAATGCTGGTATGGATACTTGCATACAGGTATCTGTGTCGGTCCCTGTTTTTAATTCTCCCAGTTTTTACTCTTAATGAAGCCCTTTTTCCAAGGTAAAACTACACAGGACTGTCTGTGAAGACAGCATGAGATAAAGGTTTAAAACACACAGCATACAGTAAGTGCTCAAACAATGTTACTTAGGGCTTCTCTGGTGGTCCAGCGGTTAAGACATTGCCTACCAATGTAGAAGGTGGGGGTTCGATCCCTGGCTGGACATGCCCCACGGTCAAAAAACCAAAGCATAAAACAGAAGTAATATTGTAACAAATTCAGTGAAGACTTTAAAAATAGTCTACATTAAAAAAAAAATCTGGAAAAAATGGTTTTCAAAAAAATAAAATAATGTTACTTTGCCCCGCCTCCCTCATTTATATCCACCCTTAGTAAAGGAGTGTGAGAGGGTTAGATTCAGTGATACCCTCAAGGGCTGTGCTGTGCTAAATCGCTTCAGTCGTGTGACCCTAAGGACTGTAGCCGACCAGGTTCCTCTGTCCATGGGATACTCCAGGCAAGAATACTGGAGTGGGTTGCTGTGCCCTCCTCTAGGATATCTTCCTGAACCAGGGATCGAACCCACAACTCTTTCATCTCCTGCACTGGTGGGCAGGCTGTTTACCACCAGCGCTACCTGGGAAGCTACCTATGCTTAAACGGTGGCCTTCTCAGTTTTGCACAGCATTTAGACAAGTACTGAGCCAAAGAATGAGAGTCTCACGGGAATTCAGGCTCTGCTGCAGGCCAGCTGGGGTGGGAGGTGGGAAACGAGGCCAGGAAGCTTTCTATTCGTGTCTCTGTGCCACCCTTCTAGCACGGGCGAGTGGGAAGCCCGGTGAGGGATGTTCCAGTCTCCTCTCCCAGCTGTATGACCCTCAGGGACCCGGCTCCTCTTGGGCCTCAGTTCCCTCATCTAGGGCATGAGGAGTCTGGCTTAGCCCAGCAGTTTTCAAAATCTGGGTTCCAGACAGTCCTAAGTGTTCTTCTAAAAGCCAGGGCCTAGGATAGAGAAGAGAGCCAAAGGCCTGCTCAACCACAGCAGATCCACGCATCTTAGCCTTAGGAAATCTACAGCTGAAACTGTGGCCAGGCCCTGGACTGGGGGGCCTCTGAGATCCCCGGGAGCTGCAGCATGCTCTAGGCGGTGTCGTCTCCTTCCCTTTGGGGTGAACCGACAGAATGGTCCCTGAGAGTGGGCTATAAGGCTCATCTCCCAGCACACCAGGACTCCTGCAGGCCCAGACCGTCATTCTGAGCATGGCTCAGCAGCAGGGACCCTCCGTAGGGAGCACTATAGTGCTGGGGGCTGCAGAAACTTGAAATGACCCAGGAACCCTGCTGCTCTTCAAAACAGCGCCCTAGCTCCCTGCTCACTAATAGTTCTTCAATCAAGAGGAAGTGTGAGTGGAGCCCAAGGCAGGGAGCCAGGTTGGATTCTTAGGAGAGCAGGATAGGGAAGGGTCAAGAGCACAGACTCTGAAGTCTTGGCTTCCTTCATGCCAGCTGTGTGACCTTGAGCAAGTTACTTAATCTCTCTGTGTCTTCATCTCCTCATCTTTAAAATGGAGGATTAAGTGCGTTATTTAAAGCTCTAAGAACAGTGTTTGGCTCACAGTAAGAGCCGTTCCCAGGAAGTTCCTTTCTCAAGTTTTCTTCTCAATCTTCTTCCACCCTTGAGGCTTTCTGCAGTGCTGAGGTAGGAAGTGGGAAAACCCAGGGTGAAGCTGGCCACCTAGTCAGGCCCTGCCCAGGAGGGGTTCAAGCAGAGGTGAATCCTGAGCTGAACAGATTTCACTGACAACAGGATGGAGATGCTGGGTGCTTGAGAGGCAGACAAGAGTCAAGTGATCTTAGCAGAGACGAAAAGCTGGCTCCAAGGCCCTGGCTCGGAGCTCAAACCCCATGGAAGACATGGCAGGCACTAGGAAGGGAGGCTTTAGCCAAACCTGCCCATATTCCATGGCCTTGGTTGCCCCGGAGACCAAGCTTTGGTTAGATGGTTAGGCCAGTTCTGAGCCAGCTCCTCGAGGCCCCAGACCCCAGGAAGGGAGATTCAAGAGTGACCCCCCCCTCCTAGTCCAGTGCCCTTTGCTTTAGGTCATGCTATCTCTTCCAACAACAAACCAGCATTTATCAAACGCATCACAGTTAGGAGGCAGACAGCCCAGCATTTTCCAAAGGTGATGAAGTTATCTTAGCCTGGAGGTGCAAGGACACAATTAAGTAACATTGAATCACTCAGTGAAAAAAGTATTCCCTTTTCAGTTTTCCTTTAAGTCTTCCATTATCAAGAAGAAAGTCTCAGTGTGATCTACTTGCCGTCTTGCTAACTTGTCTCTAATACTCGCTACTTTCCCTTCAAAACAAAGAGAAAGGCAGCTTAGAGCCTTAGATGAGCAAAACAGCATCCATATAGGGTGTAATGTCAAATTTTCGTGTTATCTTTATGTACAACAAATCAATACTGGCTTTCCAGGCAATTCCAGATACCAAGTTTCCTTTTGAAACATTTATTTTAAGTTAAAAGATGAGTTGATTTAAAGAAGAAGGAGCCCACTTGAGCACCATGGCTATCATCCCCATACTCAGATGGGGAAACTGAGGCTCCAAGGACGCCCAGCTGGAAAGTGGCAGAACAGGGTTCCATGTGCCCCGAGGACAAAGGTTGAAGCCTCTGACTGCCCCAGAGGCCGAGGAGCTGTCCCCTACCAGGAAGGTAGCCTGACTGCACTAGCTGGGATCCCATGCCGCTGCCTGGATGGGGTAGGAGGAGGCGCCAGCGAAGTGAGGCTGTGAGCAGGGGGGCCAGAGAAAGAGGAACTTGGAGTAATTATTATTTCCTTTCATTCAAGCTCCTTACTTTATAAAAGGTGGATGTTTTCCGGAGAGCCAAACAAGCACTAGGAATAGATTTCTTTTGTGCAGCCACTCAGGCTGATGGGTAATTTCCCCCTTAACAAGAACAAACTGCCCTGCTTAGCCTATCATTGTTCACAGAGACAAAGAGGCCTGCATCTGTGGGCCTTGCCAGCGGACCTCCCGCAAGAAATGCCCTCTAAGCACCGCCTGCTCCGGGGCTTTCCAAGCATCCCACAGAGGATGCCAAGCTGGTTCACGTCAGAGGCCTGTCCCAGCCCACCTGCCCACTTCATCTGTCGGAAGAAGCCCATGCAGGGTCCTTTCCACAGGACCCTCTGCCAGGTCTGAGTTTCCCTTGGAATCCACGGATACTTTCTAGCAAAACCACATTGAAACTGGGTGCCACCTGCCTGGCCTTAGTGACCAGGGTGGAGCCCTGGCACAGTTGCTCATGGGCCTAATTAAAATGAACTAGAGTAAAATGTTCTACAAGCAGCATTGTGAAGTAGGATCCTAAGGAGTTCTTTCTAAGCCCTGCCTCTGCTATTCTAAACCAACGTCTCTTCCCTTCTCAAACCTCAGGTGCCTGGTCTGTAAAGTGGTTACACTAATACCCATCTCGGGCAGTTGCTAGAAAGATCCAAGAGCAGGTGATTGCACTGCTGTATCCAGAGGGCCTAAAGAATAGCGTCATGTCGACCAGGAGCAGGGCTGGAGTGCAGGTGAAGGACCAGACCTGGCCCTATTCTTCATAGCAGGCAATGGGCTCTGAGAGATTTATGGACCTAATGTTTCTCCATATACACCCTAATCCTCGAAAAACTGAAGCCTGGGCTTCCCTGGTAGCTCGGTGGTAAAGAATCCACCGGCCAATGTAGGAGACACGGGTTCAGTCCCTGATCTGGGAAGATACCACATACTGCACAGCAACTAAGCCTGTGCACCACAACTTTTGAGCCTGTGCTCTCAGAGCCTAGGAGCTGCAACTATTGAACCGCAACTTCTGAAGCATCTGAACTACTGAAGCCTGCGCTCCCTAAAGCCTCAGCTCCACAAGAGAAGTCACTGCAATGAGAAGCCTGCTCACCATAACTAGAGAGTAGCCCCTGCTCACCACAACTAGAGAAAAAGTCTGCACAGCAACAAAAACAGCACAGCCAAAAATGAATAAAATTATTCAAAGAAAACAGGCCTTTTTTACAAGGACAGATAAGACAACATGAAAACAAGTCATTTAAAAACAAGTAACAAAAATGAATCTGAATGTCATCAAATGAAAAATCTTTGTGTTTCAAAGGCCACCAGCAAGAAAGTAAAAAGACAACCCACAGAATGAGAGAAAATATTTGCAAATCATCTGATAAAGGACTTGTACCTAGAACATAAAAAGAACTCTTAGGATTCAACATTAATAAGATGAACAACCCAATTTAAAAATGGGCAAAGGATTTGAATAGACTTTTCTCCAAAGATGATATAGGAACAGCCGATAAGCACATGAAAAGGTGCTCATTAGTCAGGCTGCTGCTGCTAAGTCACTTCAGTCGTGTCCGACTCTGTGCGACCCCATAGATGGCAGCTCACCAGGCTCCTCTGTCCCTGGGATTCTCCAGGCAAGAACACTGGAGTGGGTTGCCATCACCGTCTCTATCATTAGTCATGAGGAAAATGCAAATCTAACCACAATGAGATACCACTTCACATCCACTAGAATTATTACAAAAACAAAGCAAAACAGAAAATACCAAGTGCTGGAGAGGATGTGGAGAGATTGGCCCCTTCATAACCTGCTGGTGGGAACGTCAGCTGGTGCAGTCACTTTGAAAACAGCCTAGTCATTCCTCAACTGATGAAATATCAAGTTACCATGTGACCCAGCAATTCCACTCCTAAGTACATACCTAAGAGAAACGACAATACACGTTCATGCAAAAACTTGTGCGTGGATGGTCATAGCAGCGTGATTCATCATAGCCCCAAAGTAGAAATGTCCCAAGTGTCTGTCAATTGATGAGGAGATAAATAAAATGGAGCTTATCCATAATGGAATATTATCTATCCAGCCATAAAAAGAAATGAGAAATACTGATACCCACTACAACATGGATGAAACCTTGAAAGAAGTCAGACACGAAAGTCCATATATACACGAATTTAATTATATGAAATGTCCAGAATAGGCACATCCACAGAGACAGGAAGGAGATTAGCAGTTGCCTGGAGTGGGAGGAAAGGGAAATAGGGAGTGATGCTAATGGGAATGGGGGTTTTGTTGGGAGAGATAAATGTCCTGAAATCAGATAGCAGTGATAGTTGCACAATTCTGCAACAATTTTAAAAACCATTGACCTGTGTATTTAAAAGGGTGAATTTTGTGATGTGTGAATTATATCTCCATAAGCTAGTATTTTATTTTCTGTTTTATTTATTTTTAATTTTTGGTCATGCCACACAGCATGTGGAATCTAATTCCCCAACAAGGGATCGAACCCTCAACCCCTGCATTGGAAGCACAGAGTCTTAACTGCTGGACCAGCAGGGAAGTCTCCATAAACTAGTATGTTTTAAATGCTGTCTGTAGTGATGAATGCTGTGTAATACTCTTTTTAGGATCATTTACTATTACTTATTATTATAATTAAGAGTATTTCCTGGTCCACCCCCCAGCTCAGAGCAACCCTGCCCCCTTAACATCTGCTACAGGTATCACCTCTGATCTGTAGGTGCCTGAAAGGCAGAGCCCAATGCATGTCTGAGTCGACCAGCTCTGGGCAGCTCCTCTGAGCTGACAAGCCTAAGAATATCTATGGACCACGCCATGCTCATGACTGCCTCACCAGCACTAGAAATAAGCCTGCCAATAGACGTTTTCAGCTTAGGGGCTGGGGAGAGACAGTAACGTGTCACATGGGGACCAAGGCATTTAAAGCTCATGTACTTCCCTCATTTGCCCCTTCCCTTTTGGTGATGGACACACAAAAGCAGCCAGGCCCCCTAGTCTTTACGCAGAAAAGACCCGGTCAGAGTGTGCATGAAATAGAAATTTTGGTATGTGAAGCCCCTGAGATTTGGGGTTTGTTTGTTGTGGCAACTAGCATTAATCATCCTGACTAAGGCATTGCATTTGAAGGAGTCCAGCCTCTCTGGCCAGCCCTCTGAGGCTGGGGGCCCTCCGGACCCCTTCTTGGCCTCTCACAGCTCCACAGCTGGAGTTCATGTCTAAATGATTTCATCATTCAGTGGCCTGATTTTGAAAAACACAGACCAGGACGGGGAAAGTCAGAGGAGAGCCACCACCGAGGGAGGGTCTTGTGCGTACCAGCTCCTGGGCTCTGTCCTGGCTGGTATTTATGACCCTCAGGGTACCCGGTCCACTTGACAGAGGAGCAGCCTGAGGTTCCAGGAGGTTAAGGAACTTTCCCAAGGCCGCTCAGTTAAAAAAGACCACGCCTAGCTTCCAACGCAGGTCTACCTTGTTCTAAAACTCGCCTCCACATAAGCACTCTGCTGCCTTTGAGTCAGATCTCAACAGCGTTTGGCCCATCCCAAAGCCCACCCCAGGCTGGTGTCCTCTAACTGCCCCCAGAGCAAAGCTGGCCATGTGTGGGCAACTGACGCAGGATTCTGGGCAGCATCCAACGAGTGGACTTAGTCCCTGGGATGGACGCCTTCAAGTCGGGGTTTGGAGAGAGAGAGATTTCAGCTCCGGGAGTGAGTTTTGACTTTGAGCAGGGATGTGCCAGCCAGACTCCCAGCAAACACCCCCTGTCAGACTCTGGGGGACACAAGCCAGCTCAGTGTCAGCTTCCCAGAAAGAGATCTGAGTGGGCAGAGGGGAGAGGCTCATGGGGGGAAGCTTCCTGGGCCCCCTCCTGTCTCATTCAAACCAACTCACAATGAAAGACAGCCATGTGTGCAGCGCTGTGGGGGGTGGGGGTGGGGTAGAGGGGACACACAGAACAGATGCCATCATCTCTGCCCAGAGAGCTAATAGCCCGGCCACTGTTCTGAGCACCCTGCCCTTCCTGGGGGCATCCGCACCTACTCAGTGACTCAAGGTGGAAAGCACAGACTCCCCTTGCCCCCTCTGCTGACTTTCCACACCTGTCATCCCCTGAGAGCTCCTTCTGCCTGACATTTCCCAAGGCCCTGGTGTCTATTTCCACAGCTATGGCAGCAGCTCCCAGGATGGCCTCCTGCCTTAAGTCCTCTTCTTCCCCTTCCTCTGCTACACGAGGGCCAGAGAGACCAACCTGGGCTGCGCATGGCCTTCAGAGCCTTCGGGGCTCCCCACTGCCCTTAGGATGGTGCAAATGCCCCACCATGGTTTTCCAAGCCTTGCCTCCCAGAAGGTCCCTGTGCCCCTACTAGAAATAAGCCTGCCAATAGTCGTTTTCAGCTTAGGGGTTGGGGACAGACCTCCCTGCCAACACACATCCATTCCCCTCTACGCACGAAGGCCTCTCACCCTCAATGCTACTGACATTTCGGGCCCAGATAATTCTTAGGTGGGGGGCCGTCCTGTGCATTGGAGGACGTTCAGCTGCATCTCTGAACCGTGTATATTAGACGCTAGGAGCACATTCCCCATTCGTGTCAATCAAAAAGATCTCCAGACTCTGCCAAACGCCCCCAGGTGAGAGCCCCTGCTCCGGACCTTTGCACAGGAAAGGCCCCACTCCTTTCTTTCCATTTGTACCTGGCTTCCTCATCACCACGTGAAACTTTGGTTCAGCTGCGTCAACTTTCAGAAACCTTCCTGGCTCACCCAGGCTGGCCCAGGACAGCGTCCCCCCGGCCTCCCTCACTTCCCTGTGCGCTGTCCACCACTGCTCTTGTCAGACCGCATTCGGCCCGTCTGGTGATGTGCTGTCACCCCCTCTGTAAGGGGGGCTCCTCAGAACCCAGCCTCTGGGGCTGTGGAAGCACCAACCCCAGGGACCTGCAGAAGCACAACAGAGCAGCAGGTAGGAGCGACGGCTTCTGACCAGAGGCAGAGGAGGCTCTGTGCGATGGGGCAGACACAGAAGGAGAAAGATAAGAGTCGGCGGAGCACCTTCCAGGTCGGAGGCCTTGCCAGGAACAGCTCGGACAAAGGTGACCAGGTGGGCATGTAAAGATGGGACTGGGAGGTGGCGGCTGGAGCTCCCAGCCTGGGGGCTCTGGGAGCGAAAGCTGGAGGCCAGGTCCTGAAGACCCCTGGAGGCGTTTTGCAGCCCCAGATGTATTCAGCAGGATGTGAAATTATGAGGGGGGGAGGGGAAGTCTGGGAAATGCTTTGTTATCGGTTGAGCTGGTTTCTTTACCTCTCAAGAGCCTTTAATGTGCTCACACACCGGGTAAATCTTTACAAGGGAGAGATGCGGGGAAAAGTCATGTCCACAAGTAACTGACCACAGACGGGTTTTTTTCACAGTTCAGTTCAGTCGCTCCGTCGTTTCTGACTCTTTGCAACCCCGTGGACTGCAGCACGCCAGGCCTCCCTACTCAAACTCATGTCCATTGGGTCGGTGACGGTCGGTTTTTTTTTCACAGATCCTCTCAAATGATCAGTGTCCATCATTGTTTAGTAGCTGAGTCACGTCCAACTCTGCGACCCCATGGACTGTAGCCGGTCAGGCTCCTCAGCCCATGGGATTCTCCAGATGAGAATCCTGCAGTGGGTTGCCATGCCGTCCTCCAGGGCATCTTCCCAACCCAGGAATCAGTCGTGTGTCTCCTGCATTGGCAGGAGGATTCTTTACCGCTGAGCCACCAGGAAAGCCCCGTCTACCCTTCAGAAAATGCTGCTTGGAGCCGAGACATGAGCTGCACCTTGAGGAGGACTGTGAGGTAAAGACTATCTGTGTTTGAGGACAAGGGTCCTGGGGGTCATTCGGAGGCCTCAGAGCTGGGGCTTCAGCCACATGGCTCCTCTCCCAGCTGCTGGGGCATCTGCAGCCCCGAGAAGGAACACAGGCTCCTGCGAGAGTGACTGCAGGAAGGACCTGGCCGGCAGCGCAAAATTTATTATAGGAAAACAGTCAACCCCCAGACCACTTGGGCCACCTCCCCCAGGCCCCTGGGCCATACCATATGGTGTGGTTTAAATTTCTAAAATTGAGGAGTACTTAAGGAAAAAATGTTGGCAAGCTCTGAGCACTTGTAAAACCTTCTGAGCTGAGGGGGAGGCTGGGCCCCATCCCTCCAGGAGACATAGGCAGTGTGCAGCAGGGGCAGCGAGGTCTGGGGGGCCCAGACCGGGGTCCAAGAGCAGAGGCTTCTGGTCAAGGCTGGCCAGTGGGGAGAGAGGGAAGTGACCCCCTGCAGTAGCCCTAGGATGAGCTGAAGGAGCCAGAAGGCCGGCCAAGGAACCACCTCATCTTCAGCAAAGATCCCAGTCAGACCAGCAGATGTGGGGGTAGGGTCAGGGGGTCACTGGGGGTGGGGTAGGGGTCACTGGTGAGATGGGGTGCAGACACTCTCTGTACTGCTGTCTAAGCGTCTGGATGAAGTTTGTGTAGTGAGCTGGGTCCTCAGGTCTGTCCCTGCAGATGGAGCAGGCAGTTGGGTGTGCCCAGGGCCACGCCTTGTACAGAGAGAGCCAGCCCTGTCCAGCATCTGAAAGAGCTGATGAACATGAATCCTCTTGCTTCTGAAAAGTGCAAAGGCCCTGGGGTGGCCTGCCATTCCATTAAGAGGCATGTAGGATTACGATGGAAGCAGAAGCAGAGAAACAGCGGAGGGAAGTAACAGGGGTGCTGGCTCAGCAGAAGCAGGAGGAAGTGCCACAGGGGCCAACCTTGGGGTGGGGCTGGGCCCGTGGCCCGCAGGCCAGCACAGCTGCTCCAGGCGAGGGCTCAGTGCAGCCCGAGGGGCCCGCATCACTGCATGGGCCCCTGGGACCTGTCTAACATCACCGGGGGCAGCGAGGCTTGAGGTGGGACCAGAACTGCCAAGGACCCCTGGGACACCTTGAGAACAACGAGGTGGGGCTTATCCTCCTCCTCAAGGGACTTCCAAGCTGTGTGGATAAAATGTATAAAACTGTGCAGAAGAATCCATAAGTGCAGGGAGGGGAGGAGGCCTGGTTGTCAACTCAGAAGGAGCTACTGTGGGTTTAACCCCCTTGTGAATGCCTTCACCAGTAGATGCAGGGGAGGGCAGGTGTTCAGTGGCCCACTTGTCATAGGAGGAGCTGCTGTGTGAACTGGATTCCTTCTGTTCACAGTCCTACCTCTGTCTCCTGACCGGAAGTCAAAACCTGAGTGGCTGCGGCAGCCCTGATTCGCCGCCTCCAGCGTCAGGACCACCATGAATGCGAACAGGCCATGGGTGTGGCCCCATGCCCCAGGGGAGGTCAGGGTGGCCCCTCGCCCTCCAGCTTACCCCAGAGCACTTCAGAATACTCAGCACTCTGCTGTGTTCAGCCAGTGTTACCTCTGCCCACTCAGCTTCAGCCAGGCCCTCCTCCTAAGCACTCTTGGGCCCTTCCTGGTCACACCAGCCTCTCAGCCCTTTCTTCTGGGTACTCTGACCCCTGCCTCGGTTGAGCCTTCACCTGTCCCACCATAAACGCCTGGGCGTGAGCAGAGGGCAGCAAGAGTGCCCCTGGAGGGGACTGGGCCCCCAAGAAGCAGGCCTCCCCACTGCAGGCCTACTCTGGCCTGGACCACCTGCGCTGGCCCTGCCAGGCTTGGGTACCTCTGAAGAGGATAAAAATTCTGAATCTGGAGACCAATGGCATCCCTGGCTGGGTGCTCCCCACTGGCCTAGCACAGACCTGGGGGCCCATATTCCTGGATAAGGCCTCCCACTCCTGCTGTGGGGTTTGGGTAGCCTCTTACCTTTGGGGTGAGGTACTTGGTCATAATTTCCTTCCCTTTTTCTCCCAGTTTTTCATCTGGAGTAACTTCATATTCTGCCTAAAAGAGAAGAAGGAAAAGAACAATAATAGATTTGCTCATGAGCTTCTTAAAACTGTAGAACCTTAGAGGCCCCTGGAGAAGACACCCTGGAGGTCACGTGACCGAACTCCTTCTTCGGCAGGACAGGGAGTGAGGCCCAGAGAAGGGAGGGGCCCTGGTGTCCAGTCCAGCTGGCTCGGCTCCACTGTGGACACGTGCTCAGAACAGCGGCAGCACACTAGTCACTGGGGAGCCAACGCTGGTGCTCGGACCCCGCCCCACACCCACAGAGTCAGACCCTCTGGTGATGGGGTCAAGCATCCAGGCAGCTGGTGGGGAGAACCACAAGCTTAGGAAAATCAAAAGAAGCTGCTGGAAATTAACTAGAGCCGGCAAACTGGAAGGCCCTCAAGAGGCTGCCTGAGGTCACTCAGACCTTACATGCTACATGACCTTGGACAGTTTCCTCAACCGCCATACAATGAAGCTGGGAAAAACGCCTATGTATAGGGCGATTGTGCAGAGAAAACAAGACAAATCTGGGCACATAATAAATACTCAATTAACGGCTGCTCTATTTACCACCATTGCAATTACCACACCTTGTAAGAGAAGACAATAATATGCATGCTATAACTTTGACAGTTTTTCAGTTTACAAAGGGAACACACAGAGATTTTTCAGATATTCTTATATGAACCGTATTTAAGCCCAGGTAGTGATACGATGGTACAGAACCTGCCTGCTGATGCAGGAGACATGGGTTTGATCCCTGGGTCAGGAAGATCCCCTGGAGAAGGGAATGGCAATCCACTCCAGTATTCTTGCCTGGAGAATTCCATGGACAGAGGAGCCTGGTGGGCTACAGTCCATAGGGTCACAAAGAGTCGAACACAACTAAGAGACTGAGCTCACAGTGACACAGAAGGCAGGCTGCAATCACATGCCTTCACCCACATACAAAGAGCAGGGCGTTTAGCAGAGTTGCCCAGGGTCAGTGGTGGGGAAGCAGCAGGGCTGGAACACGGACCTCCAAGCCCGGACCCCTTTCACAACAACACCAAGGAATTTAGGACCCAGATCGCTGACCATGCCAGTGGGATCCAGGCTCTGTAGAAGCGAGGCTTCGAAAGACGGGCCATTTTATTCTCCCTGACCCCACGTGAGGCTCCTTCACAGGCACTTGATCCACTTGCCAAGAGGATAAAAGGCTGCCTCGACTTAATGAAAAGCCTGGTGAGCTTGCCTTTCTCATTTCAACAAGGGAACTAATTGCAAATTGTTTATAACTGGTTCCAAATCTGCCACCCAAGGATTTGTCAGCCTCCATCCAAAAGTGCAGCTATTTCCAAAGAGACAGGAAGTGACACCAGCACAGAGGGTCTGAAACTCCTTTCCTGGCCACCTCACTGTAGAGTTAGACCCCAGTACTCACCCCCACCCCCACCCCCGGGCGAGTTCAAAGCAGACTCTCAGTGTCTAGAGTCCGGTTTCTCACCAGTCCAGTCAGGAAGACCCTCCTGGGCTGGAGCTACACCTCTCTGTGGCAGAGGGTTCTAGAACACAGCTGCCCACCTATCTTCCATGGGGGGCAGAGAGATGCTCCCAGTATCCAGCTGCCCTGGGAACCCCGCCTGGTGGTCTGGCTCTGTGGGAATTTACCCAGACTGCTTTGCAGGGCCCAGGCCACAGGCAAATGGCCGCCTACCTTTTGGGGGGTAACTCAATCCCATGCAGAACCCTGGATTTGCACCGTCCCAAAATACCTCTGCGAAGGCGGCTCTATTTAACCAAACGGAGGTCTGAGGCTCACTAATCAGCCTCAATAGCCAGCTGAAAATATTATTGCTCTGGGTACTAAAACCCACGTTAAAAAAAATAACAACACTTTCAGGTCAGCTGCCTCCCAGCAGAGGCCCGGCCGGGCAGCTGGGCGCCAGGGTTCCACAGGGAGGCAGCCGGGAGCACGCCGGGACAGGCCTCCCCAGCCCGGGATCAAAAGGCCTTTCTTTGAGAGTCCATGTCAGGTCACCACCACCTGAAGAGCATTTGTGTTGGGAGGCAGAAAACCAACAGAAGGCTTCCAGCTGGGCTTTCCGCACCGATTAAGTCACCTGGAGTGACAGGCCATGTCTCCACTGTGACCCCCGAGAGGGGCTCCTGGGGGACCCGTCCTGAGAGGCCACCTACGGAGAAAAACACCCCGGCCGGGCAGCGCTCAGGGCGATCACATGGGCCGGAGGCGGGGACCACCGGGAATCCGCTCCTGCGGGAGCACCCTTGCCCAGGTGGTGGGCAAAAGCTGCCGGAATCAGCTGCAGCCAGAAAACAGAAGCAGCAAATAAGAAGTTCGGTTGGCCAGTGCTCTGTGACGACCTCAGAGAGGTGGGATGGGGTGGGAGGCGGGAGGGCGGTTCCAGAGGGAGGCGACACATGTATGCCTGTGGCTGATGCGTGCTGAGCTACGGCAGAAACCAACACAACATTGTAAGGCAATACCCTCCAATTAAAAATAAATAAATTAAAAGAAGTTGGGTTGGGCCAACAGCCTAGAATTTTACAATTGGAAATGGCAGACAGTGACTTCAGTGAACAGAGAGGTAAACGACATGCCAAGAGGACCTGTGACGTCCATCCATAGGAGTTCCCTCCAACAAGAGGGGTGGGCTTATCCCCACTCCCGCCCCCAACAGAGGGGACACACACGGTCCTCCCTGCTGTGTTGCCCACTTGAAACTTTCTCCTGCCCTGGGCTCAGCCCTAACGGCCAGAGCGCCAAAGAGCTCCTTGCCAATCCACTCGGAGAACACTTCTCTTCCCCAGATACATCCACGGTGCCAACCGAGGGAGGCATTTAATGAGCCTTCTCTCCGCACGGTGATTTATGCCAAACACAGGAATGGGCTTTGGGGAGGAGATGCTGTAACACAAAGCGCAAAATACGACATTGAGTTCAAGGCAAAAAGAATTATTTATATATCTGTGCCTGCCAAGAGGGTATAAACATCTGTGTACATCCTAGTTTATAAAGCCAATATTTCATTCTCTTGGCAGGCTCTAATTGCATCATCCATCTCAGAAAATGCTAATGAAAATATGTCCTCTATTAAACACATTTCTCTCAGATGAGTTTTTAAAAAAACATGAAGATTGCAAACCGGTACAAGGGGCCCTGCCACGTTCTCACAGAAGCCGGCGCTGATTTTTACAGAGAGGAGTCTGAGCAGAATTCCTCTCCACGAGATGTCATCCCCCTCCTCTTGGGAACCCTTCTCCTGCCCTGGCAGGAAGATGAAGTCAGAGAAGCTTTGAGGTCTCGCCACCTCCGGCTTCTGTAATTACCGATGTGGTCAGCTTTTCCAGAGTCTTCGCGGCAGGGACAAGTGACGCGCCCAGCTGGCAAGGCTGCTCCCCGTGGCCCTCTCTGGAGAAACACCCGGCTCCTCCCACACCGGCCTTGGCATATTGCCGGTGCCAACCCTGGGGGCCAGGGGTTTCCATCTGCCCCTCTGGAGTCACTGCCCACCCGGCTTTGGGACAGAGGAGAGTGAGGATGGGGAGCTCCCTGCCAGTTCCCTCCCTGCCGGGCGCCCAGGCTCCTGCAGCTGCCTTCTCCCACTCCTTCCCGTATGGGCCCCTGTCCCTGCAGAGCTGGAGGCGGCGAAGGCTCGGATGTATCTGCGTACTTAGGCCAGGACTCCGACAACCGCCCTTCATTAAACCCTACTTCATTCACATGTGAGCGAGCCATCCATCTCTGGCCAAGTCCCTCACTGATGCTTGAAAAATCCTTCAGAAGGCTGGCATCGCCTGCCACTTTTCATCAGCCCAGCTAGAATGAAGAAGCTCTACAAACAGGGGTGTCCCTGCACCAGGGTCCCAGGGTCAGATGGGCCTGGTCAGCCTCACAGCCTGTGTCCACCTGGGCAGGCAGAGCCTTCTCAGATCTCTGGCTATCATGTGAGGAGCCCTGTCGGGCCTGGGTCAGGAAGGGGTTCCCTGGCCCAGGGTCAATGGGGCGGGCTCAGAGAAAGAAGGGAAGGAGGAGCGGACCCCTGGCCACGTGGGGTACAGAGGGTGATAGGAGGGATCCCAAGGAGGGGCGGCACCATAGCCACCAAGCTTGAGCGACACATCTGGACAGAGGTGAACTCAGAAAAGTTAGAGAGGGTTCTGACCCTCTCTTGGGGTGGGGGTGGGACGGGGTGGGGGGTGGTTGGCTGACGTGTCTGAGTCCCACAGCGGAGAGCCTGTGCTCTCGCCTCCTGCCCACCAGTCATTCTCCCGGGAGCTCAGCTCTCAGCGGCTCTCTGCCACCCCTTCACCGCTCCTCCTCTGCCCCCCAGCCCCTGGCATTCTTCCCCTGTCCTCACTCCCCACAGGGCTCTCAAGGCCATCATGCAAAGGGCTCTCCCTGTTGCTCTTTCAATTCTAAGTGAAAAGAACCTCAACCTAGTCTGATTCAGGCACAACTAGAATCTCTGGGTTCCTGAGCTCCGAGGATGGGGTGAACAACCAACTTGTGGGGAAAATGGAAATGCAGCCTGGCCCAGAGCAACAGAACCAGGTATGTGAGCACCTCTGGAACCTACGCTCACAGCGTGTGTGTCTGTGTGTGTATTTGTGGCTGTTTGTGTGTGTGTGTCTGTGTGTGTATGTGTCTGTGTGTATGTGTCTATATGTGTGTGTGTGTCTGTGTGTGTATATATGTCTGTGTGTGTGTCTGTGTGTGTGTCTGTGTCTGTGTGTGTATATGCATGTGTGTATGTGTCTGTGCATGTGTGTCTCTGTGTATGTCTGTGTGTCTCTGTGTGTATGTCTGTGTCTGCATGTGTCTATGTGTGTGTGTGTCTGTGTGTGTGTGTGTCTGTGTGTGTGTGTATCTGTGTGTGTGTGTGTCTGTGTGTGTGTGTATCTGTGTGTGTGTGTATGTGTGTCTCTGTGTGTGTTGGCCTCATTCTCCCTCGGTGCTGCCTGACTTGCTCCAGTGGCAGGAAACATGGTGCCCAGGTTTTTTATTCTAAGCCTCCTCTACCAGAGAAGGAATTCCCCTCAAGTCAATCAGTTCAGTTCAGTTGCTCAGTCGTGTCCGACTTTTTGCGACCCCATGAATCGCAGCACGCCAGGCCTCCCTGTCCATCACCAACTCCCAGAGTTCACTCAGACTCAACGTCCATTGAGTCAGTGATGCCATCCAGCCATCTTATCCTCTGTCGTCCCCTTTTGCCCCTGCCCCCAATTCCTCCCAGCATCAGAGTCTTTTCCAGTGAGTCAACTCTTCGCATGAGGTGGCCAAAGTACTGGAGTTTCAGCTTCAGCATCATTCCTTCCAAAGAACACCCAGGGCTGATCTTTAGGATGGACTGGTTAGATCTCCTTGCAGTCCAAGGGACTCTCAAGAGTCTTCTCCAACACCACAGTTCAAAAGCATCAATTCTTTGGCGCTCAGCCTTCTTCACAGTCCAACTCTCACATCCATACATGACCACTGGAAAAACCATAGCCTTGACTAGACGGACCTTTGTTGGCAAAGTAATGTCTCTGCTGTTGAATATGCTATCTAGGTTGGTCATAACTTTCCTTCCAAGGAGTAAGCGTCTTTTAATTTCATGGCTGCAGGCACCATCTGCAGTGATTTTGGAGTCCCCCAAAATAAAGTCTGACACTGTTTCCACTGTTTCCCCATCTATTTCCCATGAAGTGATGGGACCAGATGCCATGATCTTCGTTTTCTGAATGTTGAGTTTTAAGCCAACTTTTTCACTCTCCTCTTTCACCTTCATCAAGAGGCTTTTTAGTTCCTCTTCACTTTCTGCCATAGGGTGGTGTCATCTGCATATCTGAGGTTATTGATATTTCTCCCAGCAATCTTGATTCCAGCTTGTGCTTCTTCCAGCCCAGCGTTTCTCATGATGTACTCTGCATAGAAGTTAAATAAGCAGGGTGACAATATACAGCCTTGATGTACTCCTTTTCCTATTTGGAACCAGTCTGTTGTTCCATGTCCAGTTCTAACTGTTGCTTCCTGACCTGCATACAAATTTCTCAAGAGACAGATCAGGTGGTCTGGGATTCCCATCTCTTTCAGAATTTTCCACAGTTTATTGTGGTCCACCCAGTCAAAGGCTTTGGCATAGTCAATAAAGCAGAAATAGATGCTTTTCTGGAACTCTCTTGCTTTTTTCATGATCCAGCAGATGTTGGCAATTTGGTCTCTTGTTCCTCTGCCTTTTCTAAAACCAGCTTGAATATCTGGAAGTTCACAGTTCACATATTGCTGAAGCCTGGCTTGGAGAATTTTGAGCACTACTTTACTAGCGTGTGAGATGAGTGCAACTGTGCTGTAGTTTGAGCATTCTTTGGCATTGCCTTTCTTTGGGATTGGAATGAAAACTGACCTTTTCCAGTCCTGTGGCCACTGCTGAGTTTTCCAAATTTGCTGGCATATTGAATGCAGCACTTTCACAGCATCATCTTTCAGGATTTGAAATAGCTCAACTGGAATTCCATCACCTCCACTAGCTTTGTTCGTAGTGATGCTTTCTAAGGCCCACTTGACTTCACATTCCAGGATGTCTGGCTCTAGGTCAGTGATCACACCATCGTGATTGTCTGGGTCGTGAAGATCTTTTTTGTACAGTTCTTCTGTGTATTCTTGCCATCTCTTCTTAATATCTTCTGCTTCTGTTAGGTCCATACCATTTCTGTCCTTCATCGAGCCCATCTTTGCATGAAATGTTCCCTTGGTATCTCTAATTTTCTTGAAGAGATCTCTAGTCTTTCCCATTCTGTTGTTTTCCTCTATTTCAAGTCAATAAACCCCAGGAAAAGGACTCACTGACCTGCACTGGCTCACAGGCTGTTCCCATCAACTGTGGTCTTCAGGTGACATCACTAAGAACAGAGCAGCTTCTGGAAGAGCTGTGTTCTTTGGGAGTATGGGTGGGGCACCAAGGAGAGAGGACAATCCCACAGATGTCCAATAGATGAACCCAGTTTGTTGTTATTCAGTGGCTAAGTCGCATGAACAGAAGCACGCCCGGCTTTCCTGTGCTTCACCACCTCCCCGAGTTGGCTCAAACTCACATCCATTGAGTTGGTGATGCCATCCAACCAACTCATCCTCTGTCATTCCCTTCTCCTCCTGCCTTCAATCTTTCCCAGCATCAGGGTCTTTTCCAATGAGCAGTCTCTTTGCGTCAGGTGGCCAAAGTATTGGAGCTTCAGCTTCAGCATTAGTCCCTCCAATGAATATTCAGTATTGATTTCCTTTAGAATTGACTGGCTTGATCTCCTTGCAGTCCAAGGGCTCCCATGAGTCTTCTCTAGCACCACAGTTCGAAAGCATCAATTCTTCAATGCTCAGCCTTCTTTATGGTCCAGCTCTCACAACCATACATGACTACTGGAAAAACCATAGATTTGACTACGGTTTTTTTCTTTTAAGTGGTACATTTTCAAGATGACCCTGCTCCCAGGATCTAGCTTCACCAAATGCTCTGTGGGTCTCTACATCTGTCTGAAGGATAACTACCACCATCCCCCTCACTCTCTTGGGAGATCACAGCAGTGATAGAAGGACAAAAACAAATACTGGATATGATTCAAAAATAAGAGAAGCAGAATACTTAGTTCCCCTGGTGAGGAATTTAAGTCATTTTACAACAAAATTTCAGGATAAGATGGCCTATTAATGTCAAGTGATTTTCCATAGTTTTGAGCTAATGAATATCTTGGAATGACTTCCAGCATTTCCTGATGTGAGATTCCATCTGTTGTAACCTCATATTTGTAGTTGCCAGCCTCTAAGATGGAGACTTTAATCATCTTTGCCTCTTGCTGTTCGTGTTCTTGAGAAGGCTCTTTCCAAACTGAATAGGGCCAACCTGTATAACCACTGAGATACCAGACATATGACAACATGGAAGCTCTGAGACCAGTTTACAAAAGACATTACAGAACTCCTGCTTACAGTGTATAGGGGACATGGGTTTGATCCCTGGTCCAGGAAGATCCCACATACTGCAGACCAACTATGCCCGTGGGCCATAACTACTGAGCCTGCACTCTAGAGCGTGTGAGCCGCACCTACCGAGCCTATGCGCTGCAACTGCTGAAGCCTGCATGCCTAGAGCCTGGGCTCCAATACAAGAGAAGCCTCCACAATGCGAAGCCTGTGTACTGCAATGAAGAGTAACCCCCTCTTGCCGCAGCTGGAGAAGGCCCTTGTGCAGGAACGAAGACCCAGCACAGACGAAAAAGAGAAGACACTGCAGCGTCTACCATGCTCGCTCCAGGGAAAGCCAGTGCTCTTATGAGGACACTCGAGCAGTCCATGGAGAGGCTCACATGGAAGACAGCTGAGGCCTCCAGCCAACAGCCAGCACCAACATGCCACCCACGTGCACAAGCCTAGAAACAGATCAAGCCTTCAGACAACTTGCAGCCCTAGCCAACACCCTGATGTAACCTTTAAAGAGACCTTGAGCCAGTAGCACCTTGGTCAACCATTCCCACATCCTTGACCCAGAGAAACCATGAGATAATAAATGCTTGTTGTTATTTCAAGCTGTTAAGTTATAGATAATTTCTTCCCAGCAACAGATAATGAATATTTGATAGGTATTTGAACTTGTAGTTCATTAAAAAATGCCCTTTGTTGCTTTTTCAATCTTCTGTTTAATTGGAAAGCTAGCTCCATAAGGGCAGGAACTTCCTTCTGCTCACTCCATAGTCTTCAGCTGCTAGAACAGAGTGTGATATATCGAAGACATCTCATAAATGTGTGTTGAGTATGGTTGTGGATGCATGCTTAGCTGCTTCATTTGTGTCCGACTCTTTGTGACCCCATGGACTGTAGCCCTCCAAGCTCCTCTGTCCATGGAATTCTCCTGGCAAGAATACTGGAGTGGATTGCCATGCCCTCCTCCAGGGGATTTTCCCTACCCAGGGATTGAACCTGCGTTTCTTATGTCTCCTGTATTGGCAGGCAGGTTGTTTACCATTAGTGCCACCCGGGAAGCCCAAATATGGTTGAGTATCTGCCAAACCTCCCCTAACTCCAAAGAGCAGAGACCTGAAAACTTTAAGTCCCACCCAAGCTTGGAGACTAGAAGGTTTCAAATGGGATGGGATGCCATCAAGCCTCTGAGAAAACAATTTAGAGAAGTATGTCAGTCTCTAAGGGGTCCATGGCAAGACCCTACTGGTCTTGAAGCCAAATCTACTCAAAGCCTTGACTTGGGTACTTGGGTCACTGAACCCATTTCTCTGCAGGAGGGCGATGGGGGAGTCCTTCTCAGGCTCCCAGAAGCCGCTCAATAACCAAGACTAAGGGCCAAATCATTCTTGTGTCTGATGAATGACGCACAAACAGTTCCACTGACCCGGATCACCCAGGCCCCATGTTAAAACAGCCCATGTCTTCTGCTCAACCTGAGAATCTCAGACGTTAGGACTGTGCAGCAAGCAGTCTTTCCTGGGCGGCGACGTCAGAGCCGACAAGGACGGGTTATTTTTCATCAAACTCCACTCGGTAGAAATTCAGCCTAGATGTGAGGAACGGTGTGGATGTCCCTGGCTGAGCCAGGAGCACTGGAGGGGCGTGCTCCCCTAATGACACCACCACCTCCTCCCTCCTCGGAGTTCCAGTCAGGATGGAAGGAAAAAAAAAGGTATTTCAGATGAGCATTTCGCCAGCCCTGGAAAACTCAATAAAGTCTTCATGCGTAAAAGAGGTGTGCCAAAGGCTGGTCATTTGACGTCAGGATGGGCGATGAAAGGTCCTGCTAATTCCCAGAGATGCAGACACAAATTCGAGGGGATGGAGGAGCCTCTGATGAGTGGTGGTGTCATTAAGGCGTATGTAAAGAGCATGTGTCGCATCCACCCAGGGAGCCAGACTCGTATTTCCTTTCCAAAAGAGAGCTCTTGGTACAGGCCCAGCAACACAGAACGTCTGCACGACCAGAATGAAAATAGGCATCCATTGGATTTTTTCCCCCTTCTTCTCAAGCTGACTGTAAGAGTCTAACAAGACACGTGGCTGGAAAATTCCACTGGCTCCTGGGTTTAGCCTTGCCCTGCTCTGCCTCATCAACTCTCCAGACAGATCCCAAAGCTGCTGATGCCTCATCTTTTCCAAACGGGGAGGAGCCTTCGTCCCAGGCTCACACTTTGGTCCTCGGCTCCTCCATCCACGTTCATCTCCTTGGTGAACACATCTAGTCTGTGGCTGTAAGTGCCAGCTATAGGCTGGTACTCCCAGTTTGCTATTTCCAGCCCAGGCCTTTCTCACAAACTCGACTTTAACACCCACCACCCCTCCCACATCTCTGCTGGGCTGTCTGGTAGACATCAGAAGCTGTGTCCCAGATGAAGCTCCTGACCTTCCCCCAAACAAGCCTCTCACAGCCTTACCCTCACTCCATCTTTCCACTGGTTCAGGTCAACACTTGGAAGTCATCCCCAACTCTTGTCTCTCACCCTCAGGGCATTAGAAAATACTGTTAACTCTGGTTCAGAACATGCTCCAATCCGACTGGGTGTCAACCACCAGCTCTCACCCATCAGCGCTCCCCACTCTGACCCTGGCCCACTGTAGCCTCTTCCCGACACAGAAGCCAGAGGGAAACTTTCAAAACCAAAATCAGGGAATTCCCTGGCAGTCCAGCAGTTAGGATTCTATGCTCTCACTTCCAAGGTCCTGGGTTCAATCCCTGGCCAGGGAACTAAGAGCCCATAAGCTGCGTGGTGTGGCCAAAAAATTAAAAAATAAAGTAAAAACCTAAATCAGACCATGACACTGTTCTGCTCAAAAACGTTCCAGTGCCCACCCCCCACATCAAAGTTCTCTAATGGTACAAGGGCTTGCACGATTGTCACGTCGCCTAGACCCTTCTGCCCCTGCTCCCTCTACTCCAGCCACGGACATCAGATCCCAGTGGGTCTTGTGCATCAATTACTTGTCAGTTGCAGCGCTATAAGCACCCAGAGGTGAGAGCTATCCAGTTAGTGGAGGAGGCAGGCAGACAGATAAAGCCTGACTCGCTACATACATGGCACCTGTGACATGCCACACACTGCCCTGAGCAGTACAAACACATTCAGTCCCTCCTCAGCGCATCTGCCACCACCAGGTACAACTATGTCCCCTCTTACAGATAAAAAGATGGGGCACAAAGGGGTCAGACACCTGCCCGCAGTCTCCCTGGCAGCTGAGGGGGTGCCAGCATGGCACCGTGGTCTGTCTCAGGAGCCAGCTCGCTCATGATGCACTATTCTGCCAGCACCGAGCTCTAATGAGGCTCAGATGTGTGTCAAAGCAACACCTCCAGCAGAGGGCACTCGGGAAGAGAGGAGGTGGACAGGGGAGGTTTCTGAGAGCAGAGGACAGGGGGGGACGAGCTGGCATTCACCAGGCAGAGGTCCTGGGAGGCCTTTCAGGTAGCGAGAGGGAGGAAGGCAGGGCTGAGATGCTTCAACCAGCTTGGCAAGTCAGAGCCACCAGAAGCAGGTTGGGGCCAGAATGCAGGTCTCAAGAAAGACCCAGGAAAAGCTATGCATGAAAGGCAGGGGCCTGTTAGTGGAAGGTCTAGTAAGTCAGCCTCAAAATGTGTAATTTGTCCTAGATGTCAACGTTTCCCGACCCTGAACATTTACAGAGTGCTGTGCTGCACTGTGCTAAGTCGCTTCAGTTGTGTTCGACTCTTTGAGACGCTATGGACTGTAACCCGCCAGGCTCCTCTGTTCATGGGAGTCTCCAGGCAAGAATACTGGAGTGGGTTGCCACGCCCTCCTCCAGGGGATCTTCCTGACCCAGGGATCCACATCTCTTACATCTCCTGGCTTG
This sequence comes from Bos grunniens, assembly GCF_055505025.1. Classification (NCBI taxonomy): domain Eukaryota; kingdom Metazoa; phylum Chordata; class Mammalia; order Artiodactyla; family Bovidae; genus Bos; species Bos grunniens. Next base: position 39,263,257 of record NC_141190.1, on the reverse strand, counting down.
GCAGGTGGGTTCTTAACCACAAGGCCCACCTGAGAAGCCCAAGTACTGTCCTAGGAGATGTGAAAATTACCATTGTCTACTACCTCCTTCATGGATCACTGCCGTGTTGTGGCAAAGGGGCTTGGGTAACTGAATGAAGCTATGAGCCATGTCACGAAGGGCCACCTGAGATGGATGGGTCACAGTGTAGAGCTCTGATGAAACATGGTCCACTGGAGGAGTGAATGGCAAACCACTCCAGTATTCTTGCCAGGAGAACCCCATGAACTACATGCAAACTCCGGGAGATAGTGAAGGACAGGGGAGACTGGTATGCTGTAGTCCAGGGGTCTGCTACAAACAACGGCCCATTCAAACAACGGTAGATAATGAGCACCCCTAAGTGCCAAACTGTAGACTCCGAGTACCATTTCCCAGTAAAAGAAACCAGGATCCTTGGAAAAATGACAAACTCTAGGTGTAGGGCAGGAAGCATACAAGAGGAGCCCAGAACATCACATCAGACGACATGATGGCTACCAGCAGCCACTGGGGTCCTCTCAAGGGCTCAGAAGCCAGCCTGAGGGGCTCCCACAGGCCAACAATGAAACCATGGAGCACCACTGCATCAAAATGCCCCACATTTAAGTCCATGCATTAAAACTCTAATTGATTACTACTGTTGGAGGATGCCAGTGAACCAATTAGGTACTTTGAAAACACACGAATACAAGAAAAGAATCAAGCACTCCCTATATGAACTTTACTATGAGGTAACCAAACAGTAGAGAGAGGAATACCAGACCACCTGACCTGCTTCCTGAGAAATCTGTATGCAGGTCAAGAAGCAACAGTTAGAACTGGATATGGGACAACAGGCTGGTTCCAAATTGGGAAAGGAGTGCGTCAAGGTTGTATATTGTCACCCTGCTTCTTTAATGTACATGCAGAGTACATCACGTGAAATGCCAGGCTAGATGAATCACAAGCTGGAATCAAGATTTCCGGGAAAAATATAATAACCTCAGATACGCGGATGAGACCACCCTTATGGCAGAAAGCAAAGAACTAAAGAGCCTCTTGATGAAAGTAAAAGAGGAGAGTCAAAAAATTGGCTTAAAACTCAACATTCAGAAAACTAAGATCATGGCACCCAGTCCCATCATTTCATGGCAAACAAATGGGAAAACAGAGGAAACAGTGAGACTTTATTTTTCTGGGCTCCAAAATCACAGCAGATGGTGACTGCAGCCATGAAATTAAAAGACGCTTGCTCCTTGGAAGAAAAGCTATGACCAACCTAGACAGCATATTAAAAAGCAGACATTACTTTGCCAACAAAGGTCTGTCTAGTCAAAGCTATGGTTTTTCCAGCAGTCATGTATGGATGTGAGAGTTGAACTATAAAGAAAGCTGAGCACTGAAGGATTGATGCTTTTGAACTGTGGTGTTGGAGAAGACTTCTGAGGGTCCCTTGGACAGCAAGGAGATCCAACCAGTCCATCCTAAAGGAGATCAGTCCCAAATATTCAATGGAAGGACTGATGCGGACGCTAAAGCTCCAATACTTTGGCCACCTGAAGAACCAACTCATTGGAAAAGATCCTGATGCTGGGAAAGACTGAAGGCAGGAGGAGAAGGGGACGACAGAGGATGAGATGGTTGGATGACATCACCGACTCGATGGAATGAGTTTGAGTAAGCTCCGGGAGTTGGTGATGGACAGGGAAGCCTGGCGTGCTGCAGTCCATGGGGTTGCAATTAGTTGCATTCAGTTGCTCAGACACGACTGAGCGACTAAACTGAACTGACTGAACCAAACAGTAATGAAAAGGAAGTATTTTTCAGTAAGCAAAGGAAGAAGGAATGATAGAATGTTGCTATGTCACAACCCTTAATTAATCAATAGATTTGGATATTGAATATCAATGGCTACTGCCATCTCAAAAAGACACCAGATATCATAAGCTCCCTAGCAGAAGAGCATGAAACCACTTATGAAGTCAGCTCCCAACCACTGCCAGAGTGAAATTGAATCTGACAAATTTCTGAAGTCAATGAGCAACTTACAAGAAATACAGAGGAACCTATCAAATGACACATGAGGGTGAGAACACAACACTCAGACCACGGGACGCCCTTGGATGTGGTTATAAACTGTGAAGAGATGCATTTGCAAAAAGCATGAGAAAATCAGAAATTTGAACACTGAGGAGTATTTGATGATAGTAAGGAATTATTACTTTTTAGCTGTGCTAATGGTACTGTGGGTTTTTTGGCTAAGGAGCCCTCATCATTTAGTGACACATACTGACATGTTCATGGATGAAATGACAGAAATGAGATCAGCTGCAAAATGCCACAGGGTGGGGGGTGTGGGGAGGATGTGGGTGAAACAAGATTGGCCTTGAGTCTGTAACTATTGAAGCAGGTGAAGGGTGCATGGGGGTTCATTATACCATTCTGTAGACTTCTACTTTTTATAGCTTGAAATTTTCCATAATAAAAAGTTATGAAAAATACTTGGCCCCATCCCCAGAGATTCAAATTAATGAGTCTGGGCTTCAGCTCAGGCACTGATTATTTTTTTAAGGCTCCCCAGGTGTTTCTACTGCTCAGTTGAGGTTGGGAACGATTGCAATCACTGGCATGGAGACCAGGACAGGCTGTGGAGGGAAGGGAGCTGGGCCGGGAGAGGTCAAGGGACCAGGCACATGGTCCTTGATCTGGTTGGTAAAGAATGATAAGAGGGCGGGGTCCAGGACAATGCAAAGATTTCACATGCGGGTGATGGTGGGGTCACTGAAACAGGGAACGTGTCAGGGCTAGTAGTATGGGGGACCTGGGGGAAGGTGCTGAGTTAGTTTTAGGTGTTGACTTTGAGGGGCCCATGTGACTGTCAGTGAGATGTTCAGTGGACAGTTTGGCCAGTGGGTCTAGAGATCCACACTGAGACCCTAAAGCAGATACACAAACTTGGGCCCCATCGTGCTGTCCCCCAAACCAAGCCAGAGGTCAGGATGGCTGCAGCCAATGACAGCATTAGGGCCTCTAGGTAACAACAGCATCTCCACACCCTGCCTTGGAAAGGGGGGCCCAGATGACCCCATTCCTTTCACGACTGACCGTGATTCATCCTTCATCTCCCTACTCCTTGTCCACTTTCCTTGGATAGACTCCCTAGGCCCAGGGTGAGGTGTCCTAACCTCCTGAGCACGTGCCAAGGAACTCCTGCATGTTCATATGTCCTGTTCTAAAAGCTCACGCAGATCAATCAACATGTTTTTAGTTTTTTTTTTTTAATTGAAGTATAGGCGATTTACAATGTTTCGGTGAAGAGAAATGATTTCGTTATATATACACTCACACACATTTTTGTTTTCAGATTCTTTCCAATTATAGGTTATATGTGCTACACAGTAGGTCTTTGTGTTTATCTGTTTTATATAGGGTAGTATGTATCTGATAATCCCGAATTCCCAGTTAATCCCTGGTCACTGGAACAGGGATCACATCAGGGCTGGTAGTCCGGGGGACCTGGGGAAAGATGCTGGTGGTGGTTTAGTCACTAAGTTGTGTCTGACCGTTTGTGACCCCATAGACTATAGTCCTCCAGGCTCCTCTGTCCGTGGGATTTTTCAGGCAAGAATGCTGGAGTGGGTCAACATTTCCTTCTTCAGAGGGTCTTCCCGACCCAAGGATCGAGCCCCCATCTCCTGCATTGCAGGTGGATTCTTTACAGATTGAACTACCAGGGAAGAAACCATATACAGTAGCATGTATCTATTAATACCAAACTCCCAGTTTATCCCTTCCCCGCCTTTCCCCCTTGATAACCACCAAGTTTGTTTTCTATGTCCATGAGTATACTTGTTTTGTTAATAAGCTCATTCTATATATTTTTTTTAGATTCTACATATAATTGGTATTATATGGTATTTGTCTTTCTCTGACTTTCTTCACTTAGCATGATAATCTCTAGGAACATCCCTGTTGCAGCAAATGGCATTATTGCATTCTTTTTAATGGCTAATCCAGCATTTATCTGTAACTATTGAACTGTAGTCTGTAACTATGTAACTGTTGAACAAATGAGTAACCAGTACATCTGAAGGAAGACCCCATGGCGTTAGTCATGTCTGGGTATGCCAGTAGACAGCACAGCCAGCAGCTGACAGATCACTTCGAAATAGTCAACACATGTTCCTCCCACAAATACTGAGTGCTGCATGGGCCAGGCATAATGCCAGGCAGGCATGAACTGCAAGCCCAGGGTCCTGGCCCCAGGGAGCTTGCATTCTAGTGAAGAAGCAGATGGTAAACAAGTGTACAAACAAACACAGCAGGTGATGACCTGGAGACAAGTCTGCATTCTCAAAGTCTGCACTGGCAGCTTCTTTGGCGACAAGGTTATTCTTCATCCATCTAAGTCACAAGTCTTTATCCTTCCCCTGGACAAAAACCATCGCTGATCACAGAGGACCAGAAGCTCCCAGCTCAGGAGCAGGGACTTACCACCGAGTCCAGGAACTGAATGTAGGACTCCAGCCCAGGTCTGGTTTCGCAGAACTGCCGGAAAAGCAGCCTCCCGACTGGCTGTTTGTCACATAAACTGCAGTAATCTCGGTCTGGAGAAAAGAAAAGAAGAATACGGTGAGACCCAGAGAGGGCCAGGCAGAGCCATCAACCCGCGTCTGGATCCTCATCCCAGATGGATGCAGCAAGGTGACTGGCAAACTCTCAGGACCCCTTACTCATCTCCAGGCTCTGCAGACTCAGAGGGTCAAGGTCAGGGTAGAAAAGGGGGCCAGTTAATACCTCGCCTCTACTCTCCAGTCCACTCCCTATTTAATGCCCTGAATTCTGTGTGGACATGCTAGCAGTTCCTGGCACTATGACTGCATCCCTAGCTGGCTGATTAGCATGTCACATTCCTTGGTTACAGTCACTGGATAAGGGTGCCAAGCATGCAACCCAAGCCACGAAAACCCACATGAGCCACAGATGTTGCCTGGGCACGCTAAGCCTCTTTTCCTCTGGTGCTGGGGTACATGGGTGTGAGGCCAGGGTCTGCTGCAGAGATCTTGATACTGCACAACAAGCTGCTGTGAGGACGACATTCACATGGAGAGGAGGTCAGAGCTGGGAAAATTATGAGTAGGTGCTCTGGTGAAGTCATGAATCTGGATCACACTATGCCTGCAACCTGCAGCCCAAACCACATCTGAAAAGCTTATTTATGAGCATTGTTTAGGACAATTTGAAAAACTTTTAAAATGACTTATAATTCAAAACATTCTAATGAACGCAGTTAAAAAAAAACTCATATTTGCCCAACTGAAGCAAAGCCCAGTCTTAGAGTCCTTCACATTGTGAAAACCCTGCATTTTCCAGCTAAGGAGCTAGAGGCACAGGAAGTAACCAGTCTTCAGCTATTGAGTAGCCAAGAGAATTCTGAAGAATAAAGACAGTGTAAGGCTCAAAGCCAGAGGCCTGGAGACCAGGGTTCTAGCCAGAGACCTGCTGTGTGACTGCAAGCAACACATCTACCACCGCTGGGCGTTAGTCTTCCTCTGTAAAATGAAGATGCACGTTGGAGGGAAGATGGGAGGGTCCCTTCTGGCTGTTTCTGCAACGACTCCGCAAGAGGCTTTCTCTGGCCAGAAAGATGCTCCAAGGTTTTGCTGAGACACCCTGCCTTGGATCCCCTAGAGCACTGAAAATGAGCCCCTTGATTCTGCAGCTGCACCAGGAAAAGTCAGGTGACCCTGTAGGGAAACCAGGAAGAGGGTGAAGTAGACCTCATCAGGAGAGCCATGCAGAAGAAAGGAAAGACTAGATCCTTGCCAAGTGCAGAGGAGGAACCAGGACAACCGTTCCTTTAGAGGGGGTTTCCCTGGTGATATGAAACACAAGAAGATGGGAAGAAAACCATCACGCCCACTCACTTTCATACCCAAAGAGTTTATCCACAGGAGGTACAGCCATTACTTGAAGGGAGATTGGTGGCTGTGAGCAAGGGCTCTGAAGCTAAACCCAGGTTCAAATCCCTGCCTCACTATTCACTGCCTCTGTGCCCTGGGGCAGATGACCTGACACTTTATCCCTCAGTTTCCTCATCTGTAAACTGGGAACGATAATCACACCTACCTCCTAGGACCAGCATGCTGCTGCTGCTGCTGCTAAGTTGCTTCAGTTGTGTCCAACTCTGTGTGACCCCATAGACGGCAGCCCACTAGGCTCCTCTGTCCCCAGGATTCTCCAGGCAAGAATTCTCCCTTTCTTTGTGGAACCTCCTCCCCCGAGTCTGTAAAATTCCAGCCCATGCCATGGTTCTAAGGGAATGACTTCAGGGAGTTTCAGGGAGGAGCACATGACTCTGTCCCAGCCAATCTGAGTCCTGTATCAGGGACACACTGATAGGTTCAGGGGACAGGGCCTTGGAAGTCCTTCCAGGGATTTTGCTAGATCTTCCAGAAAAGAAACATGTACCCCTCCGGGATGACAAGGTCTTATGAATAGTCAGTCAGGAGCCAATACAACTGCCTTTCCCACCAGGCAGTGAGAGCCCACGGAGAGTGACGCCAACCCAGGAGAAAGAGTTGAGTAAGAAAGAGAAGCCTGGAGCTGCAAATATCATGGGAGACCCCAAAGGCAACTGACTGAGGCCTGCTCTCCACCTGCACCCTTATCCACCTATCGCTTAAGCCAGTGGTGATAGGTTTTTGTCTCCTGGGTCAGGAAGATCCCTTGGAGAAGGAAATGGCAACCCATTCCAGTATTCTCGCCTGAACAGAGGAGCCTGGATAGCTACATAGTACATGGGGTCACAAAAGAGTCGGACACGACATAGCGACTAAACAACAGTAAACGAAAGAGCAAGTGACTAGGGCTGGCGAGCTTTATCACCCACTTCTCCTTTCCTGGGCAAACTGCCTGAGGGTAAGAACTGTTTCTGAAGGAATCCACTGGCTCTTGGGGCTTCCCTGGTGGCTCAGACAGTAAAGAATCTGCCTGCAATGCGGGAGACCTAAGTTCCCTCCCTGGGTCAGGAAGATCCCCTGGAGAAGGAAATGGCGACCTACTCCAGTACCCTTGCCTGCAGAATTACACGGAGAGAGGAGCCTGGTGGGCTACAGTCCACGGGGTTGCAAAGAGTCGGACACGACTGACACTTTCACTTCACCAGTTCTCAGTATACCATACTCAGAAGGCACTCACGACCTTCCCATTCTCTCTTGAGTAGATACGCTGATGAACACAGATGAGACACCTTGCAAGTCTCCCCCTGGGCCCCTCCTCAAGTGGTTTGGGGGCTGAAACTAGCCTTGAATTGTTGCCTCACTCAGCCTACCTTCCCATGCACAGATGGTTTGGGAATAGCCACCCCAACAACATTTAACCTACCTCGGTGTGTGGCAGGATCGGTGAGTGTAAAGGATGGGGGGAATGGGACACGATCCCAGACCTCAGGGATCTTGGATTCCGTTGGAAAGGTGGAGTGTGTTTGGGTGAGCAGACAAGATCCCAAGTGACAGTAATAAAATGTCAGGTCGTCATCAGCGACAGGAGGGAGTCTGGGTTGGAGTCTGGTCGCCCCGCGGGTGACTGGTCTGGGGCCTGCACCTGTTAACACCGTGCCCTGTGGACATAGCCTGCATTCTCACTGCCTCCCTCTCAGCCTGATCCCACAAGGACAGAAAACAAACTTTCCCGTCCTTGCCCGATGAGCTGAGCTTCCCCAGCACCAACACAGAACAAAGTAAATTACCTCATGTCAAACTCCATTTTATTCAATTATGGCAGGGAGCGCCCCCATCGCTGATGCGATTCGAGCGAGAGGCCCTCCCCATCTCTGAAAGCAATTATGAGATTTCATGCACCACACTGCGATTCCTCAAGGGTTCATCTGACAGGGTTTTCTCTCTCCATATGGCGTGTGCTGTCAGTATGGAAACAAGGATGCTGTAAACTCACAGCATAGTAAACACCATGTGATTCCAACACAAGCTGTCAGCACCTTAGTTCTGACTGTGCCTCTCCCAGCTGTACAGAGGATCCCAAGCAAGAAAGCCAAGTGCCGGGAGCCTGGAAGAAAGAGAATTAGCAAGCATCTACTGGGATGTTTCCTTAACTTGAAATAAAGATAAACGGACCTGTCCTCTGAGGAAGTGCAACCACCACGAAGATCGAAGGGCAAAGTCTGCAGTTCCTTTAGAGACAGAGAAGGAGGCCACAGAACAAAGAATAGGAATCTGAGGGTTGATCGAGGCGACAGGAAGAGGTGCGGATCAAAGTTCTTAATGCGTCAAGAGCAAGTCCAAGGGGCAGGTCACTTCCGGAAAGTCAGAGGCTACTGCAGTTTAAAGCACAAGTTGCTCTGTGATATCGATAGATCTTCAGAGTGGATCCTTCCTGGTCAGTTTCTGTGGAAGCTGGGCATGTTGTAGAAATGCCCACAGCCCTTCTCCCAAGGGTGTCCTAGGGGGGTTTGGTGGGGAGGAGTTCCCAGCATAGAAGGGCAGGGATCTCTCTGGCCTCTGAATCTCTCTCTTAGACTGGGAGGCCCGGGGATGCTGGGCACACAGGCAGGCACACACACAAACACACCAGCTCTCCTGAATATGAAAATTCTGCTTTTGGCTACATCACTCATTGATCTTTCCCTCCAAGACAGAAAGAGCCTGTTGTTATGTAAGGTGTGAGGAGCATCGGGCTCCGTGCCCCCAAAGTATTCACCAATCATCTAGTCATTCCAGCCTATTCTTTAGGTCGTCCTTCATTCAACAAACTCTCTTCCAAGTTTTCCTGCTTTATGATACCAGAAGGTTCCTTCAATTTTCATACACTCTTATTGAACTGAACACCCAGTGGGGGTGGATGGTGTGGATGAGTGGATGGGAGGAGACACACCTCATACCCCCTGGCGGGTTAATGATCCAGAAGCAGGCTTGGGGTTAACAGCTGGCCGTCAGCTAAGACCACGATTAGGGGTGTGGTCTTTGTGATGTGACATTTGACCTTGGCTGTTGTAGCATTGGTCTGGTGGACATAGAAAACTGAAGCATATCTAGAGGAAGGTAATGGACAGAGGGTCCAGAAAGCCCATTCTAAGCTCTGAACTTATAGTGCCCTAGGTCAAAGGGCAGACTGCACCAGGGAGGGCTGGGGCCCACCAGCACCCAGGAGGGTGGGGGATGGGGGATGTGCTGGAAAGGCAGGCTGGGTTCAGACAGAAAAGAGCTGGACGCCAAGGCCAAGGAGACTGGATGGATTCCCCATCCCACCGGAGCCTCAGTGATTCTAATGAGCACAAATGAATTCAAGTGCAGTTCATGGGAAGGTGGACAAAAATGGGGAGGGAGCAGTGAGTCCGAGACGTTTACGGAAGAGGTCGCTGGTTTGGGAGCCATTCCCACCTGTGGTTCAAGCTCCGGCCTTTGGGCAGGGAGGGCGCAGCCTGTGCGGTTGCGAGATCCTACTTTGTTGAGAAGCTGAACTGAACTAGCTTTAAGGAAACCACATGGGTCGTTTGTTTCTTCAAGGGCTTGACACCTCCCAAGCATGCCCACGGCTGGCCAGGGAAGACAGTGGTGCCGCTCCGTTCTGCAGCACGCCGAATTCCTGCCAAAGGGGCCTCAGACAGAACCGCTGTCCTCTTAGCAAGTTCATAGACACTGGCTGAGCCCCTTCTGGGCAATGCATACCGGGGCCTGTCAGGGCACCCCTTAAAGGAGGCTCCCCCTCCCCCAGGTTTTGTGTTTGTCTGAGCATTTTGCTTACCTGCCCCGCTGAGGCAGGACGAAGGAAAGATCACAGGTAGGGCTGGTTACTGCTCAGCTGTGAACAAAGCTGCAGAGCAGGGCTATGGGAAATGCTGAGGGGCACACACACAGCTCTCCTGACTTGGGTGAGTTTTCAGGGGTGGTGCCCATGGGAGGCTCACTGGAGCATGGGAACAAGAGGGATGGGGTTGCCAAAGGCAATGCCAATTGTCAAGCACAGGAGAGAGGCTGAGTGCTGGGGAAGGAGAAGGTCAAAGCCAGAGAAATAGGGCCAGAGGCTAGGAGGAGGCACAGGGAGAAGCCACAGTGCATGGCTAGGTGTGTTATGGCAAAAATGCAGGGCTAGGTCTGCAACCACTGCAGGGAACCTTCAAGAATGGCTTAAAGTATATGGAGGTTCCTCAAGAAATGAATACGATCCAGCAATTCCACTGCTGGGTATTTATCCAAAAGAATTAAAATCAGTATTTCAAAGAGGAATTTGAATTTCCATGTTCATCTCGACAGTATTCATAAGATCCAAGATGTGGAAATTAAAGAGGTTAAGTAACTTGTTTGAAGGTTCCTGAGTCCCAGGAGGTATGATCAAAAGATGTCTAAATTTTGGGGGCAGGATTCACGGTGGTGGTGGTTTAGTTGCTAAGTCATACCCAACACTTTGTGACCGCATGGACTATGGCCCATCAGGCTCCTCTGTCCGTGGGATTTACCAGGCTAGAATACTGGAGTGGGTCACCATTTCCTCCTCCAGGGGATAGTCCTGACCCTGGGATTGATACTGCATCTCCTGTGTCTCCTGTACCACAGACTCTGTACCACAGAGCCACCAGGGAGCCTGTTGTTGTTCTTGCTGTTCTGGTTCAGTCACTCAGCTGTGTCTGACTCTTAGTGACCCCATGGACTGCAGCACACCAGGCTCCCCTGTCCTTCACCATCTCCTGGAGCTTGCTCAAACTTATGTTCATTGAGTTGGTGATGCCATCCAACCATCTCATCCTGGCTGTCCCCTTCTCCTCCCACCTTCAATCTTTCCCAGCATCAGGGTCTTTTCCAATGAGTCAGCTCTTCACATCAAGTGGCCAAAGTATTGGAGCTTCAGTGTCAGCATCAGTCCTTCCAATGAATATTCAAGATTGATTTCTTCTAGGACTTTTCTTGATCTCCTTGCAGTTCAAGGGATTCTCAAGAGTCTTCTCCAACACCACAGTTCAAAAGCATCAGTTCTTTGGTGCTCAGCTTTCTTTATGGTCCAACTCCGACATCCATACATGACTACGGAAAAAAACATAGCTTTGGCTATATGGACTTTTGTCAGCAAAGTAATGTCTCCGCTTTTTAATATGCTATCTAGGTTGGTCATAGCTTTTACTTCCAAGGAGCAAGCATCTTTTAATTTCATGGTTGCAGTCACCATCTGCAGTGATTCTGGAGTCCAAGAAAATGAAGTCTCTCACTGTTTCCATTGTTTCCCCATGTATTTGCCATGAAGTGATGGAAATGGATGCCATGATCTTAGTTTTTTGAATGTTGAGTTTGAAGCCAGCTTTCTCACTCTCTTCTTTTACCTTCAAGAGGCTCTTTAGTCCCTCTTTACTTTCTGCCATAAGGATGGTGTCATCTGTGTATCTGAAGTTACTGATATTTCTCCCCGCACTCTTGATTTCAGCTTCTGCTTCATCCAGCCCAACATTTTGCATGATGTACTCTGCATACAAGTTAAATAAGCAGGGTGACAGTGTACAGCCTTGACGTACTCCTTTCCCAATTTTGAAACAGTCTATTGTTCAATGTCCGGTTCTAACTATTACTTCTTGACCTGCATACAGGTTTCCCAGGAGGGAGGTAAGGTGGTCTGGTATTTCCATCTCTTCAACAATTTTCCACAGTTTGTTGTGATTCACACAGTCAAAGGCTTTAGCATAGTCAGTGAAGCAGAAGTAGATGTTTTTCTGGAATTCTCTTGCTTTTTCTATGATCCAACAGATTTTGGGAATTTGATCTCTGGTTTCTTTGCCTTTTCTAAATCTAGCTTGAACATCTGGAAGTTCTCGGTTCATGTACTGTTGAAGCCTCACTTGGAGAATTTTGAGCATTTCTTTGCTAGCGTGTGAGTTGAGTGCAATTGTGCAGTAGTTTGAACACTCTTTGGCATTGCTTTTCTTTGGGATTGGAATGAAAACTGATCTTTTCCAGTCCTGTGGCCACTGCTGAGTTTTCCAGATTTGCTGGCATATTGAGTGCAGCACTTTCACAGCATCATCTTCCAGGATTTGAAATAGCTCAACTGGAATTTCATCACCTCTACCAGCTTTGTTTGTAGTGATGCTTCCTAAGGCCCACTTGACTTCACACTCCAGGATGTCTGGCTCTAGGTGACTGATCACACCATTGTGGTTATCTGGGTCATGAAGATCTTTTTTGTACAGTTCTTCAGAGAAGGCAATGGCGCCCCACTCCAGTGCTCTTGCCTGGAAAATCCCATGGGTGGAAGAGCCTGGTAGGCTGCAGTCCATGGGGTCACGAAGAGTCGGACACGACTGAGTGACTTCACTTTCGCTTTTTCTCTTTCATGCATTGGAGAAGGAAACGGCAACCCACTCCAGTGTTCTTGCCTGGAGAATCCCAGGGGCAGGAGAGCCTGGTGGGCTGATGTCTATGGGGTCACACAGAGTTGGACACAACTAAAGTGACTTAGCAGCAGTAGCAGTCTGTGTATTCTTGCCACCTCTTCCTAATGTCTTCTGCTTCTGTTAGGTCCATACTGTTTCTGTCCTTTATTGTGCCCATCTTTGCACCCTTGATATCTCTAATTTTCTTGAAGAGCTCTCTAGTCTTTTTCATTCCATTGTTTTCCTCTATTTTTTTGCATTGATCACTTAGGAAGGCTTTCTCATCTCTCCTTGCTATTCTTTGGAACTCTGCATTCAGATGGGTATATCTTTCCTTTTCTCCTTTGCCTTCAGCTTCTCTTCTTTTCTCAGCTATTTGTAAGGCCTCCTCAGACAACAATTTTGCCTTTTTGAATTTTTGTTGGGGATGGTTTTGATCACTGCCTCCTGTACAATGTTATGAACCTCCATCCACAGTTCTTCAGGCACTCTATCAGATCTAATTCCTTGAATCTATTTGTCACTTCCACTGTATAATCATAAGGGATTTGATTTAGGTCATATCTGAATGGCCTAGTGGTTTTCCCTACTTTCTTCAATTCAAGTCTGAATTCAGCAATAAGGAGTTCATGATCTGAGCCACAGTCAGCTCCTGGTCTTCTTTTTGCTGACTGTATAGAGCTTCTCCATCTTCAGCTGCAAAGAATATAATTAATCTGATTTCGGTATTGACCATCTGGTGATGTCCATGTGTACAGTCTTCTCTTGTGTTGTTGGAAGAAGGCATCTGCTATGACCAGTGCATTCTCTTGGCAAAACCCTGCTGGCCTTTGTCCTGCTTCATATTGTACTCCAAGGCCAAATTTGCCTGTTACTCCAGGAATCTCTTGACTTCCTACTTTTGCATTCCAGTCCGCTATGATGAAGGGAGAAGGCAATGGCAACCCACTCCAGTACTCTTGCCTGGAAAATCCCATGGATGGAGGAGCCTGGTAGGCTGCAGTCCATGGGGTCACGAAGAGTCGGACACGATTGAGCGACTTCACTTTCACTTTTCACTTTCATGCATTGGAGAAGGAAATGGCAACCCACTCCAGTGTTCTTGCCTGGAGAATCCCAGGGATGGGGGAGCCTGGTGGGCTGCTGTCTATGGCGTCGCACAGAGTTGGACACAACTGAAGCGACTTAGCAGCAGCAGCAGCAACATGATGAAAAGGACATCTTTTTTTGGTGTTAGTTCTAAAAGGTCTTGTAGTTCTTCATAGAACTGTTGAATGAAAACCACAGTCACAGAAAACTAACAAACAGATCACATGGATCACAGCCTTGTCTAACTCAATGAAACTATGAGCCATGCCACATAGGGCCACCCAAGGCAGATGGGTCATGGTGGTGAGTTCTGACAGAATGTGGTCCACTAGAGAAGGGAATGGCAAACCACTTCAGTATTCTTGCCTTGAGAACGTCATGAACAGTATGAAAAGGCAAAAAGATATGACACTAAAAGATGAACTCCCCAGGTCAGTAGGTACCCAATATGCTACTGGAGAAGAATGAAGAAACAGCTCCAGAAGGAATGAAGAGCCTGAGTCAAAGTAGAAACAATGCCCAGCTGTGGATCTGTCTGGTGGTGAAAGTCAAGTCTGATGCTGTAAAGAACAATATTGCATAGCAACCTGGAATGTTCGGTCCATGAATCAAGGTAAGTTGGAAGTGGTCAAACAGTGGTCACACAGGAGTGGTAAGAGTGAACATCAACGTTTTGGGAATCAGTGAACTAAAATGGGCAGAAATGGGTGAATCTAGTTAGGATGACCATTATATCTACTACTGTGGGCAAGAATCCCTTAGAAGAAATGGAGTAGCCCTCACAGTCAACAAAAGAGTCTGAAAAGCAGTACTTGGGTACAATCTCAAAAACAACAGAATGATCTCTGTTCATTTCCAAGGGAAGCCCGTGGAATATAATATAATCTGAAAATATATATAACTGAATCACTTTGTTATATACCTGAAACTAACACAATATTATAAATCAGTTATGCTTCCAATTAAAAAAAAGAGAGCGAATGGCTTAAAGAAAATGGATAGGTTCTTCCCTGGCAGTCCAGTGTGGTAAAAACCCCAAACTTCCAATGCAAGGGGCACAGGTTCAATCCCTGGTTGGGGAAATAAGTTTCCACATGCCAGGCAGCACAGCCCTACCCTCCACCAAAAAAAAAAAAAAAAGAAGAAGAAGAAAGGAAAAAGAAAATGGACAGGAAGTAATAGGTTGCTTGGGGATAGAGGTGAGACACAAAGAGACACAAGTCAGCACAGTGTTAACTGAGGGGTTCAGCAGGTAAATTTATTTGGTGATGAAGGTCACTGTCTGAGAACACATGTGCAGGCATGCCAACACATGCATACAGATTTGCAACACACATGTCCTGAAGGTTTTAGGCAGAGCCAAGCCTACCTCAAAAGTCGGGCATGACCCTTACCAAGTTATCACCCAACAGAGGGCACACCAAGACAAGAGGCCCCATCCTCACCGCCACTTTGGGATGTGTGGTGTTTGCTCAGAGGCCCTTGAGTCCCCCAGCCTGTTCTCACAGTAAGCCACTGATGGTACCCACACCTCAGGCCCACTATGAAGGACACTGGCTAGAGATGACATGTGGTGGCGGTGTTTTAGTTGCTCAGTCATGTCTGACTCTTTGAGACCCCATGGACTGTAGCCCACCAGGCTCCTCTTGTCCATGGAATTCTCCAGGCAAGAACACTGGAGTGGGTAGCCATTTCCTTCTCCAGGGACTAAATGTGTCCCTTCCCCCTATTAATATGAAGAAACCTAATGCCCAGTGTGATAGTGTTAGAAGGTGAGACCTGGGAGGTGTCCAGGTCGTGAGGGTGGAGCCCTCATGAATGGGATTCATGTCCTTTTAGAGGAGGCCCCGGAGAGCTCCCTCACCGTGTCTTCCCTGTGAGGACACAGCAAGAAGATGTCGTTTATGAACTGGCACCTGAACTTCCAGCCTCCAGAACTGTGAGAAATAAACTGTTGTTTATGGGAATTCCCTGGTGATCCAGGGGTTAGGACTCCATGCTTTTACTGCCAAGGGCCCAGGTTCAGTCCCTGGTCTGGGAATTAAGATCCTTCAAGCCTCACGCCCTCCCCGCAAAAAACCCACAATAAACAAAACCCTGCTGTTTATAATCCACCCAGGCTGTGGCATTCTGCTGTAGCAGCCCAAATGGACTAAGGTGTTATCCTGTCTTGGGCACGTCCCCGAACCTGAGACCCAGCACCTCTTGCATCACACGGGCAGTCAGAGCACCACACGGCAGTCAGAGGATCAACAACACACATGAGCGTCCAGGCCACTCTCAGCATATCGCAGGCCCTACACAAACAGTAGGCCTTCCCAAGGGGCTCAGCGGTAAAGAATCTGCATGCTAATGCAGGAGACATGGGTTCGATCCCTGGGTCAGGAAGATCCCCTGGAGAAGGAAACGACAACCCACTCCAGTATTCTTGCCTGGGAATCCCATGGAGAGAGGGGCCTGGAGGCCTATACTCCATAGGGTCACAAAAGAGTTGGACATGACTTAGCGACTAAACAACAACAATGCAAATGGTAGCCATTCGGATATCACCTCTCCTCTAGAAGACTCGGGAGAGTCAGAAAGGAAGTGGGATGTAGCCAGTGAAAGCGGGGCTGGCTCTGCATTAGCACCAGAGATGGCAAACCCAGCCACTCCTGCTGACGTTGCTGAGCCCCGGGAAAGGCAGGGGCCAGGGCTTTGCGGCCCTTCTCCCCCTCCTCCAAGCCTCTCTCTCAGAGAGAAGCCACACGTGTCCTCTCAGCACATGGATGGCGTTAAAATCTCACAACCCACAATCAATTCGTGCAAGACTCATGACCCCCAGTGGATTTAGAAACAGGAATGATATTGATAGTGAAGATAAATAAATGCTGTCACTGTTTTCATTCTTTTCTAGTGACATGAGATGGGAACATACTTTCTTAATTAAGAGCCTGTGGTATGTGGATGCTTGGAGGGTCACCAGATTTTCCCAACTGAAAGCCAGAACTCAGGCTGTGGGACTGCATGGCTCCCCTCGTGGCTACAGACCCAAGCAAGGGAGGCCGCCGTCCCTCCCTCCCGACGCAGTCTCAGTCCTCAGCGGATGGGGAGCGAGGAGAAGCTGGGGTGCGAGGGGGCGTCAACCCCGAAACCAGCTTGGGATTGTGTTCGTTGTCTCCCCAGGCACTCCTTGAACTTGGGCCAAAGAAAATGCACGTTCCATTTCAGAAGTAAGAGCAAGAGGGCTTCCTGAGGAAATGGAAATGCTAACACCGGAGCCCTTGGAAATGAAACCACATGTTTATTGCACATGGAGGGGAGTCGGGGTAGGGGGGCATCCAAAAGTAACTCCTGGAGCCATCTCTCTATCAACTGGAGGTTTTGTTCCTTTCTTTTTGTTTCCTTTCATTTTATTAAACACCATTTTACTGAAATACCAGGTTTTATTGTTCTGTTTTTTTTTCTTGTTGGGGGCAAGGGTCCCAGTAGGTCCCGAGGCAATTGAGGAAAACAGACTGGAGGAGACTGGATCAGACGGAGGCCTCGAGCCCCTCCCTCCAGGTCTAAGATGATAAACAGCTTTCTTTCAAAAATTCCTGCCAACGCTGGGAAAACAATCGGGCGTTTGCTCTGAGGAAAAGGCTGTCTGACGTTTGAAAGGCAAGATAGCATCACGGATAACGGCAGTTCTTCACAGCCCGCCTCTTGGAAGAAGCAGGAGAGGAAAAAGGAAACATTTGGTATTTGGTTAGCAACAGCCGAGTGGGTTCCTATTGCTTCAAGAAAGATGTTTTTATGTGAATAAAAAAATGACATATGGCACATTACACAAACACACCCAAACCCAGCCCCGTCTTCCTGCACTTTCTGTCACCCTCGTTTTGGTTTCGAGTTCTACTGAATGTCTTGTACTTGTCACATGTCTCTGGAGGACCAAAACTATTAAGCCTGAGCCTTACAAAGGTTAGCGACACCCGGAAAAGTCACACATGAAACCCACCACTGAGTGGGGTGTTTGGGGTCTGGGCTGCCAGGTGGGGGAAGGGAGGGAATATGGGGTGGGGGAAGGGGGAGGAAAGGAGGGTCTGCTCTGAGGATTTGTGAAAGAAAGAGGAGTGGGAGGGGGCTGAAGTGTGTTTTTGCGGGGCCCCGGTGCGGCAGCCCAACCAGCCCCACCTCTGCTCTGAATCCACTGCCTGCTGTCAAAGCCCAGGAGGAACCTAGAGCCTGGGAAAGGGCTGAGGGCTGAGCTGAACAGGACGCCAAGCCGACTCTGTCACTGCAGGGCCCTCTGGGTAACGGTGGGGCCCTAGAGTCCCGCAGTGACCCTCCCTTATCCTCGCAGCCAAGAAAAGCAGAGAGTTCAGATACTTCCTTGAAATGAGAATGAGAGGAAGAACTGGGTGGGTAAGTGGAGCAGTAGGAGAAGGCAATGGCACCCCACTCCAATACTCTTGCCTGGAAAATCCCATGGACGGAGGAGCCTGGTGGGCTGCGGTCCATGGGGTCGCTAAGAGTCAGACACGACTGAGTGACTTCACTTTCACTTTTCACTTTCATGCACTGGAGAAGGAAATGGCAACCCACTCCAGTGTTCTTGCCTGGAGAATCCCAGGGACAGGGGAGCCTGGTGGGCTTCCGTCTATGGGGTCGCACAGAGTTGGACACGACTGAAGCGACTTAGCAGCAGCAGCAGCATACCAGAGAAGGCAATGGCACCCCACTCCAGTACTCCTGCCTGGAAAATCCCATGGATGGAGGAGCCTGGTAGGCTGCAGTCCATGGAGTCGCTAAGAGTCAGACACGACTGAGTGACTTCACTTTCACTTTTCACTTTCATGCACTGGAGAAGGAAATGGCAACCCACTCCAGTGTTCTTGCCTGGAGAATCCCAGGGATGGGGGAGCCTGGTGGGCTGCCGTCTCTGGGGTCGCACAGAGTCGGACACGACTGAAGCGACTTGGCAGCAGCAGCAGCAGTGGAGCAGTACAGTGGCGGAGGTGGGCCTGGGGAATGGCCAGGGAGGCACAGACACTGTGTGGCTGTGGCTGGGATGCCCAGCATGGGGGAAGAGCTGGGGACAGACTTGGGACCTTCGGTGCACGCTTGGCTTTCTTCCTGAAAAGCTGAAAGTGTTAGTTGTTCACTTGTGTCCAGCTCTTGCAACGCCATGGACTGTAGCCAGCCAGGCTCCTCTGTCAATGGAATTCTGCAGGCAAGAATACTGGAGTGAGTAGCCTTTCCCTTCTCCAGGGGATCTTCCTGACCTAGAGATCAAACCCAGGTCTCCTGCATTGCAGGCAGATTCTTTACCATCTGGTGGCTCAGACAGTAAAGACTCTGCTTGTAGTGTGGGAGACCTGGGTTCAATCCCTGGGTTGGGAAGATCTCCTGGAGGAAGGCATGGCAACCCACTCTAGTATTCTTGCCTGGAAAATCCCCATGGACAGAAAAGCCTGGCAGGCTACAGTCCATGGGGTCACAAACAGTTGGACATAACTGAGCAACTAAGCACACACAGGGATTCTTTAACAGCTGAGCCACCAGGGAAAACCTGGCCATCTCTAAATCAGTAGCCTGAAACACTGGACCCTGGGCCCTCTCCCAGGCTGAAAGCTCCCCACTCTGTGACTATGAGACTGCCTCTAGGGAAAAGCATGCCAACCACCCGGCATCAGCAGAAAGGGCATTTGGTTCATCAGCAGTGGAGGCTCCTAAAAGCACCCCGCACAAAGGAGACAACTGATGTATGTGACCTGTGGCTGTTTCTATTTCTTTAGATTTTAAATATTTACAAATGAGGATAAAACAAGTTTTCGAAAAACATGGCTGTATGGCCTGAGATTAGGAAGTCCCTGGCAAGCAAAGGAGATGTGACCCCTAGACGTTCGCCCTAGGGTACAGGGTCTGGGCTCCACGTGGGTGCTCAGAACCGTGCCAGGCCAGCAGCAGAGCCTCCTGGGAGCCAGGCCATGCCCGCTGGGGTGCAGCACCTGGGAAAGCCTGGCGGAGCGTGGATCCTGCTCTGTGCCTGCTGACCGGGGCCCGCCTTCACTTGCGTTCTGCTCACAACCATCCTCTTAGAGCCACATCCCTTCTACAAGCTTTTCTCCTCCTGGAAGAGAAATTTCCATGTGGATACAGGCGACTTTAGAAATTGAAGTACACAGGCCACACCCAGGTCGACTGGAGCAAATCTCTGGAGATGGCGTCACTAGTTTTTAAAGCTCCCCAGGAGTTTCCAAGGACTAGTTCATCATTTGATCCCCAGTAACTGGAACAGTGCCTGGCCAAGCAAGAGCACAGGTGTATACATAAGACAAATGACTGTAAAATGAAACAGATGAACTATGTGTAGTGGAGGCCATAAGCCTCCTCCAAGCTAGGGAGTAAAAATCCCTGGGCCCACACTCCCTCGACCCCCTCCCACCACGAGTGGTTAATCTGCCAGAAATGCAGGTCTCCCCGAAAAGACTAGATGATGAAGAGCTCTTCCTAGCAGGACTTCCATCTAAGATTAACAGAAGAACCCGTGAGGTGTGGAGGGCTCTGAGTGCCCTGGCTGGGCCAGGCCATCTGCCACAGCTGTGGTGGGCCCACGGCACCCCCAGGAGTGCTCAGTCGGACCCATGGGGCTGGGGCCAGGGGACCAGGGGACCAGACTCTGCCTCTGGCTTCTCCTCTGATGCCTGTATGATTCCAGACCCATCAGTCTGCTCTCTGGACCTCAGTTTCCCCTTTTACAAAATCAAGCTGATAAACTAGGAGAGCGTAAATGTCCCCGCCTTCTAGCTTGGTGGTCCACAAGCAGGTGCCTGGCGGGGCGGGAGTGGTGATGATGCAGACATCCAAGAGGACTTTTTCCTGCATCAGAGTCCCACGCAGAGTTCATGGCTGTTGAGGTCTTTGAGCCCACCTGGCCGCCGCCTTTGCACTGTGCCCAGAGCGGGCAGGAGTTAAATGGCAGCATTTCCCGAAGGCAGGGAACAGTGATGTTCCGGGGGCCAGGGTCCCCAGCTGCCATCTCAGCCCTGCCAGTTTGCTTCAGGGTCCCAAAGCTATGACACCCGCTACCCCTGTGCCTCAGTCTATCCTGAGAGCTTTTCCTGTTTGAGCCTGAATGACCATGCCTGACTCACCTTTACTGTGGGCTACTCTAGCCTGCCAGGAGGACAGCAGGGAGGCATGGGGCTCTGAAGCCTCAGAGGCTGTGCCCATTGTGCCATCCAGGGCCCCAGGGTCTGGCTTTACCTGGAGCGATGAGCTAATGAAGCAAAAGCCGCAGGAGGGCAGGGCCAGGAAGCGGCTGGGCAGGCAGGAGCCAAGGCAAACAGTAGCCTCCAGGCAGAGGTGGCCCTGCTTCTTCCTGGGCCCGTGGCCAAGGCCCAACGAGGCGCACAGCTGTGCCAGCTGAAAGTGGCCTAGAAGCAAATGCCTGGGAAGGTAGAGGCAACTGATGGTCTCTCCAAAGTCCTGATGTCTCAGGGTCCAAAGACACCCCACATCCTCTCCATACGATCCCCATCAGGGGCTTAGCCAACATCAGCTTGTGTACTTCTGGTTACAGGAAGCACTTCACCTACAAGGTGTCCCGTACTCTTTACCAGTACCGTGTTAAGGGTCATTCTTATTTGGTGACCAAACCTGTCTTTCTCTAATATCTGCCTGTTTGTCCTTATTCCTGGGATTGTTGTGTTCAGTCGCTAAGTCATGTCGGACTCTTTGCGACACCATGGACCACAGCATGCCAGGCTCCTCTGTTTTCCACTATCTCCTGGAATTTGTTCAAATTCATGTCCATTGAGTCAGTGATGCTATCTAACCATCTCATCCTCTGTTGTCCTCTTCTCCTCCTGCCCTCAATCTTTCCCAGCATCAGGGTCTTTTCCAATGAGTCAGTTCTTCACATCAGGTGGCCAAAGTATTGGAGCTTCAGCTTCAGCAACAGTTCTTCCAATGAATATTCAGGGTTGATTTCCTTTAGGATTGACTGGTTTGATCTCCTTGCTGTCCAAGGGATTCTCAAGAGTCTTCTCCAGTATCACAGTTCGAAGGCATCAATTCCTTGGTGCTTAGCCTTCTTTATGGTCCAACTCTCACATCTGTACATGACTACTGGTAAAACCATAGCTTTGACTCTAAGGACCTTTGTAGGCAAAGCGATATCTCTGCTTTTTAATATACTGTCCAGGTTTGTCATTTCTGGGACAGGGAGGGCAAATGTTTGCTAGTGGTTTATTCTGTGCTCCTGGGGGCCTCTCTCAGATAAAAGTCCAGTTCCACCAGCTGCCTCATCACAGCTTCTACAAGACCAGCTGTGCAACACACCCAAACTCTGTTTCCCCAAGAAACAGCCTGTGGAGGGCTCAGCCCACTGGTACCCAATCCAGGTCTTTAATAATTAAATGTGCAGCCATGTCAACTCTTCCCCTCAAGTCACCTTTGCTTAGCTCAGCCCCAGACCCCAGAGGGGCTAGGTTGGGAAGAGATGCACATATTCGCAGGCACATAGAGTTCACCTGGTACCCACATTATAGAAGAGAAACAGGAGAGAGGTGTACTGCTTCAGCAGAAAGCAACACAGAAAGGCAGAGTCTCAATTCAGATGTCTCTTAGCTGAGTTACAGCCCAGGGTGGAGTCGGGATTTTAGACATGAATTTTCATAGAGTGCAGCTAAGCTGGTTTTCAGAAAGAGATGACTTTTGGGTTAGACAGTGACCTCCCCACTTCGCCACCGGATGCGTCATAATAATAACTGAAGGGTAGCAATTAACAAGAATGGGGCACCTGCTGTATACCAAGCACCAAGAGATTCACTGCAGGTGCTTTTCTCTTGCAAGCCTCCTAACAGCCCTAGGAAATAGATGCTACTATCAGCCTTTATTTCAGATGTCAAAAATGAAGCACTGAGGAGTTAGCATAAGGTCCCAGAGCTAGCAAGAGGTGGGGATGAGATCTGAACTCAACTCTCCCTGAAAACAGAACAACTGTTCTCCATCTCTTAGCTTCTAGGGATCCATGGCATCAGCTGGCAAAGGACTGGAACCTCGAGAGGTGAATGGCCCACACCGGTGCCCCACAACAAGGGCACTATTTGGCAGGCTCTGGGAGCTCACAAGGGAAAGGGGGCACCCCCTAAGCTGTATGCACCGTGATCTATTGGTCATCTCCATTCCCACGGGCCCAGGGCTGCTCTGCATACTCAATCCGGGGCTCCAGCTTCTAGAGACCAAGGCCTGGGGAAACCAGGGCAGGTCAGGGGCTGGCTGTCAGTTGGACAGCTATGCATCACCGGCCGGTCCAGCACAGGAGAACAATCTGGAATACCCTTCTCTCCCCTCACCCTCCAGAATGCCCCCTCCCTGGAGCTCCTTCAGTCTCATGCTGGCCCCACACCTGTGATCAAGCGACATGCATGCTGTCCCGTTCCTCGGGCTGTGGTCCTCAGAGTTGACCTCCTCACCGCCCCCACCATCCCCAGCTGAGCTGTAAATTCTCTGCATCTCCAGCAGAGCCAGGGACAGTCTAGACACTTATGAGGTCACCAATAAATATACAATTGATTAAAGCAGCCGCAGCCATGAGAAATATTATTCACTAGGATCCTGTTTACACTTCCTTTGTCAAAACAAATCCCTCGCTCCTTGAAGGTAGAAACCTTAGAGTCCTGAGTGTTCAGAAGTAAATGCTTGGCTTTTAATAGGCTGTTGGCATTGCACTTCACAGCACATTCCTGTGCTCGGACCTACATCGAGGCAAGTCCTTAAGCCAAGAGGTGGTGATAGTTTAGTCACTAAGTCATGTTCAACTCTTGTGGACTATAGCCCGCCAGGCTTCTCCGTCCATGGGATTTTCCAGGCAAGAATACTGGAGTGGGTTGCCATTTCCTCCTCCAGGAGATCTTCCTAACCCAGGGATCAAACCCATGTCTCCTGCATTGCAGGCAGATTCTTTACCAACTGAGCCACCAGGGAAGCCCTAAGCCAAGAGGACAGGAGTTCAAACAGGGCTGGACCACAGCTGGAGTGGGCAGGGCTCAGGTTGCCTTGTTCCCTGGACGCCCAGCTCCCCACTCAGAGCCTGGCACTCAGTAACATTTGATGAGTGATTGAATGAATGACCTATTTCATCAATTTGCTAGCCTTTGGCTACATTCTAATTTCTCCCCGGCTGGGTCAAGTTAATGAATGGATCTGCCACTAGGGAAAGCGAGGCTCTTCCCAACACTGGCATTGCCCTTCTTCATGACACAATCATGTCAGAGCAGAGAAAGGGCGTGCTGGAGGGAGCAGGGACATGGGCCCTGTGGCAAACCTGAAGGAAAGCCAGTGTGACACACTCACTGCTTAGATGGGGACACTGAGGACCAGGTAGGAGAAGGTCTGATTGTATTCATCACCGCAGGGCTTGCTGAGCCATTCAGCTGCTCTAAGGCTCTTGCTCAGTATGAACAAAGAGTGGAAGTTCTTGATTTAATTCAAAGACCCTCACCCTAGGGTCCCACCCAGGTCTGGCACAGAGACTCCCTCCCGGTCGAGCCTTTTCAACAGTCCCTCCCAGGACCTGGGGTCTTAAACACGGTGCAAGGTAGTTGCTTCTGCCAGCCTGCAGGCTGGTGATGGATGCCAGGCAGGTGTCTCCTATAAATCTTCAAGGGCCATCTCTGCATGGAGCCAAGTAGACACTTTTAATCATCAAGAGGGGGGAAAAAAAAGCAAAATGCCTCCTGCATTTTCATTTTTATCTCAGTAAAACAGCACAATCAATTTGTCAGCAGGCAGTAACACTTCTTGCCAAATACCACTTATTTTAAACTAAAGCTTTCTCAGCTATACAAATACAGAAGAGAAGCACGCAGAACCCAAAACACATGTTTTGCTTTCTTCCCTTCTTTCTTGAGTCCCGTGTATCTCATAACTGTCTAGACCTCGTAAGCTCTGTCTCAGCCTGGAGAAGCCCCCTCTGGGAACACCTTTCCTCTTCTCTCTGACCGCCAGGCTCCAAACAGACATTTCGACAGATACTTAATTGATGCTGAGCCTAATAGGTATCCTCCTCAGTTACTCAGCACGCGAGAGATAACTGGGAAAAAGACCAAGAAACCATCAGGATGATCAAAGAATACCATTGTGGTGAAGCCTCTGTTTCTAACTGGTCTAAAAACGTAACCCATAATGGCTGTTTGTTTTCAATCATTCCTTGCCAAGAACAATGTTCAGTTGATTGAAAAATTCCACCCTGGAACCTCAGATGCTCACTGATTTTTCCCTTCTGAGCACCTGCACGGAGAAAAGCTCTGCTCAGAAGATGGAACTGATAACGGGGACTGGTAAGCTCCCAGCTCCTCACACTCAGCGAGCCACCTTGGGAGGCCCTCTGAGGACTTCGGAACCGGGCCTGTGTTCTGAGAGGTTGTTCTAGGTGCATCAGGGCCAGTTTGAGTAGGCAGCTAAGGCACAGAGAAGGGGAGGCAGAGACCCTCCCAGTGCATGGCACGTGGTAGGCCCTCATTAATACTCTCTACCCATCACTATTGCTAGAAGCAGCCACTGGAGATTTCTAGAATTCCCCAAAGCCTCTCACTTCACTGCCAAGCCAGGGGAGAGCTGAGCACAAACTATCCATAAAGGATGGACTGTGGAACCAAGGCCCACCCACCTGAGGCTCATCTACTAAATCAGACAGAGTTCCAGATGCCCCTTCACCACCAAGAGGGAGGCCGAGGTGTGGCTTCACACATGACGTACCCACCTGAGCTCACTCAGCATGGCCCACAGGGCTGTAGTAAGGCTCCCAGGGCTCCATGGGCCTCCAGCAGCCCTAGAACTTAACCAAATAGAGAACAGTTTCCCTGGTGGAATTAAGGTACCCAAATCTCAAAAAGCAAGTGTTCAGTTCTAAAAATGGTGACTTGAAATGGACAGCACTTTCCCTCCCTGCCCAACACAATTTAGCTTTCCATCTCTGTGATACAGGAGCTTCCCAGGTGCCTCAGTGGTAAAGAATCTGCCTGCCAATGCAGCAGACACAGGTTTGATTGTTGGGTCTCAAAGGTCCCCCAGAAAAGGAAATGGCAACCCACTCCAGTATTCTTGCCTGGGGAATCCTATGGACAGAGGAGCCTGGTGGGATGAGATGGTTGGAGAGCATCACCAACTCAATGGACATGAGTTTGAGCAAACTCCGGGAGATAGTGGAGGACAGAGGAGCCTGGCGTGCTGCAGCCCATGGAGTCACAAAGAGTCAAACATGACTGAGCGACTAAGCAATAACTCTGTGACATCCCGGGTAATCCACTCTTGATCCACCAGATAAAAGTTCCAGTATCTTCCTAAGTGATAGTTTGGAGGCTGAAAGGTTCTGAAGTCAGTAAAGCTTTTTTGCTGTGAATCACATCAAGTAAACACTCTGGTTCCAGGAACTGGAGGCAGCATGCTGGAAACCACATGTGTTTTCCCAACATGAAGGAGCTGTGCACACCGCCTCATCTCAGCCACATCGGGCTCAGGTGTCCCTGGGGTTACTGAAGGGCATGGGCAAGAAGCAGTGCCCAGGTGGCCATGCCAGCGCCTGGGGTGACACTGCCTCTCATACAAGGGCCAGGAAGGTGGATGAGGTGCCTGCACTCAAGGGGCACACATCCAGGTGGCCTCTGATCCTGAGCCATGGTTAAGTGACTAAACACAAGATTGTATACAGGGCTACTAAGGGCTTCCTAAGAAATGATGTTCCTTTTTTAAACATTGACTTCAATCTTGCAGTATGATTGCCTCTGATGGTCACAGAGCCTAGAGTGCAGATATTCTGCAGCTGGCGCCCACACTTCCTAAAGGCAAGGGCTGCCTTTTGATTCTGAACCCCTTTGAGCCTCACCCAGAGCTGGGCCTCTCTGTCACCTCTCCTCTCAGGAGCTCAACACAGGAGATCTTGAAACTTTGCTTAGATGATTGCTCGGTTAAGGTCCCTCCCCAGCTTCAAGCTGGAAGTGGAGGGTCAGCCCTGCTCTGTTCTATTCCTGGCTGTGCTCCCTAGAGCCAAGAGCAAGGCCTGGGACAGGGCTGCTGCTGCTGCTAAGTCACTTCAGTCGTGTCCGACTCTGTGCGACCCCATGGACTGCAGCCTACCAGGCTCCTCCGTCCATGGGAGTTTCCAGGCAAGAGTACTGGAGTGGGTTGCCATTGCCTTCTCCGTGGGACAGGGCAGGTTCTCAGAAATGGGAGAATGAATGAATGAATAAGTGGGGCTTGCTGAATAAGTGCATAAGTGTGCCTGCTCGGTTCTCAGTCGTGTCTAACTCTTTGCAACTCCATGAAATGTAGCCTGCCAGGCTCCTCTGTTCATGGGGATTCTCCAGGCAAGAATACTGGAGTGGGTTGCCATTTCCTCCTTCAAGAGATCTTCCCAACCCAGGGATCAAACTCTAGTCTCTTGAGTCTCCTGCATTGGCAGGTGGATTCTTTACCACTGAGCCACTTGGGAAACCCTTGCTGAATAAGGGAATGGTTTTAATCATGATGCAGCTAAGGCCTCTCCACTGAGGCAGTCAGAGAGCAGCCAAGGCCAGAGTGATAAGCCAGTGGGGGGTGGGGGAGGCGTCTGCTCACAACCCCCATCTGTAAGGGACTCCTTACACGGTGGCTTGCACACGAGTGTTCAGAAACCCCAGAGCCCTAGGTTTGAAGACTCCATTCTCGCTCTTAATGCCACCCTGGATGATGGAGAGTTCTCCACCAGTGCTGAACAGAAAACCATACACTGCAGGTCTAAGGGACTCGCTGAGGTTAAACAGCGGCAGTAAGGGAACCGGGGCCTGAGTCCATACCTTTTTGGTTCTTAAGCCTCTGGAGCTCCCAGTGAACACTGGGAAGGAAGGAAGCTCCCCAGGAGGGCCCTCACTGACCTGGAGAAACTCGCCCTTGGGAAGCAGAGGAAGGGAGGACAGCAACTTGCTCCTCCCCCAAGAGGAAGCCACCACTTCCCACCAGAGAAGTGATGAGGCGGCAGTCTCGGAAACACTCAGGGCCCTCCCTCAGGAGGAAAGGAGCCACTGGGCCTGGGAGGAGAGTGAGACCTGTGCAAAGGGCCCTGGGCCAGGAAGGGGAGAAGGCATGGGACGGGAGAGGGCAGATACTCCAGCTTCTTAATTAGGGGAGGTCGCAAGAGCTTTGAGCACTTTCACATGAGCTGCAAGACACCCTCTTCCCTCTCATATGGGCTGTGGCTTCAACTCCGAGGAGCAACTTATTAACACAGAGCCCAGCAGGGGCTGAGTGTGTTAAGCAGAAGCCAAAGACACCGCAAGCGGACAGACAGACTCAGACTCTGCTTTGGGGCAGTGAGGTCTTCACAGAAGAAACGTGAGGAACAGGAAGTTCCACTGAGAGTCCCTTGAGCCTCCCTCAGCTTCCTCTGCCTCCTTAGCCTCCTCAGCCTCCCCCAGCCTCCCCTAGCCTCCTCAACCTCCCTCAGCCTCCTCAGCCTCCCCCTCTCTCCTTAGCCTCCCTCAGCCTCCTTAGCCTCCTCAGCCTCCCCTAGTCTCCTCAGCCTCCCCCATCCTCCTCAGCCTCCCCTAGCCTCCTCAACCTCCCCCA
Organism: Bos grunniens; assembly: GCF_055505025.1. Lineage (NCBI taxonomy): Eukaryota > Metazoa > Chordata > Mammalia > Artiodactyla > Bovidae > Bos > Bos grunniens. The sequence continues at coordinate 39,235,221 of NC_141190.1, read as the reverse complement.
GCCTCCTCAGCCTCCCCCTCTCTCCTTAGCCTCCCCCAGCCTCCTTAGCTTCCCCTAGTCTCCTCAGCCTCCCCCAGCCTCCTCAGCCTCCCCTAGCCTCCTCAACCTCCCCCAGCCTCCTCAGCCTCCCCTTCTCTCCTCAGTTTCCCCCAGTCTCCTCAGCCTCCCCCTCTCTCCTCAGCCTCCCCCAGCCTCCTCAACCTCCCCCAGTCTCCTCAGCCTCCTTAGCCTCCTCAGCCTCCCCCAGCCTCCCCTTCTCTCCTTAGCCTCCCCCAGCCTTCTTAGCCTCCTCAGTCTCCCCTTCTCTCCTCAGCCTCCCCTAGCCTCCTTAGCCTCCTCAGGCTCCTCAGCCTCCCCCAGCCTCCTCAGCCTCCCCTAGTCTTCTCAGCCTCCCCCAGCCTCTTTAGCCTCCTCAGCCTCCCCCAGCCTCCCCAGCCTCCTCAGCACTTTTTCTAGCCTCCTGACTGAATACCTACCACCACCCCACACAGAACACATGTCTGCTATGTCCTCCACACAGGACCTGGTGCATGAACCCAAGCCTCTGCCTTGGGAGCCCCACCCTCATTTCAGAAACACAGACACGGCAGGAAGTTAACATTTCTAAACCTGGCAATACGGGATTCCCTTCACCAGCCACATCTGGCCTGAGTCTGAAAAGTGGGGACAGACACTGGGTGAGGAAGGCGAGAGAATTTATAGCAGGGGCTCCCTGTAGGGGCCACAGCAGCCAGGGCCATGGCAGCCCTGGGGTGCTGGCTGCCACATGAAGAGGCCGCTCTGCAGATGTCTCTTGCTGTTGAAGGAGGGCTCTGTTTCTCAGTTCCACTTCTGCCCTCCTTTGACCATCTTGGCCCAGCTGGAATTCCATCCCCTTCCACATTAAAGACTTGGAAGTGCTACCTGACAGACTGTATCAAGGTACAGCTGCCTCCCTGGGGCCAGGCGAGGACCAGATGGTCCCCTCTCACCACATTCTTGGCTCCTGGAAAATAGCCACCCTCATCATATCACTGGACTACATGTGGGATTGCCCTGAAATAAGCCAGACTCCCAAGTGGGTAAGCTTCACAAGCCCAGTGTATGCACACACAAATACACACCCAGAGACACACACACCTCCTCCAGGAAGCCTTCTCAGATTGCCCCAGTCCTATCTCTAGGCTCCTGCACAATCACTCCAAATGACTCCTTTGATGAGCAGCAGCAGACATTTCCTGGTGTCATCTAGGGGCCCCCAAAGAGTAGAAGGGGCTCAGGGTACATTATAGACTGAACTGTGAACATCCCCTAAATTCCTCCATGGAAGCCCGAAACTTCAATGTGACCGTATGGAGGTAGGGCATTCAGGAGGATAATCAAGGCTAAATGCAGTCGCCAGGGTAAGGCCCTAACCCAAGGACTGGCATCCTCAGAAGATGAAGAGACACAGAGGTTGTTCTGTGTGTGTGTGCACAGAGGAATGGCCAGGTGAGGACAGAGTGAGAAGGCAGCCTTCCACAAGCCAGGAAGAGAGCCCGCACCAGAAATCAACTCAGTCAGTACACTGCCCTCAGACTGCCAGCCTCCAGAAAGGTGAGGAAATATGTTTCTGTTGTTTCAGCCACTCTGCCTCATTCTGTCATGGCACTCAGTGGTATTTTGTTACGATAGCCTGAGCAGTCTAGGACAGGGTGTACGAACAAAAGAGCGAGGTTTGAAGTTCAGTTCTGCCCATTCCCAGTTCAATCACTTAGCCTCAGTCTCCTGGCCTGTAAAGTGGGGTACTAGCTCTCTCTGCCCTGCCTGCCTCACTAAGAGGCCAGAAGAAGACCTTGGGTTCAAATCAGGAGAAGGGTAGGAAGAGCCGGGCTGGCATGGGAGATGCACACAAGTTCAATCCTGGCCCCACCATTCATCACCTGGGTGGCCCCAGGCAAGTCACATGATTAGAGCAGCTACTGTCAGCAGAGTATCTACTTGCAGCTACGTCAGTACCATTAACCAGCTGTCTCAGCAGAGCAATGGGGACGCGGATCCTGCTGCTCGTGGGAGTGACAGCCAGATGCTAACGTGGGCGCGGCATCCGGGCCAAGGCCAGCCATGCCCACTGGGCAGCCACCCCAGAAGGCTGCCTCCCAGCCCTCGCCACACCCCTGGCCCAGGGACACTCACTGGTGCTCCAGGATCTGGGACAAGCTGGCCCTTTGCTCCCTCGCCTCCACACGATAGGGAAATCAGCTGGAGCCTTGAAAAGAAGAGGCCAAGCCATCCCAGGCTGTGCATGGCATCGTCCAAGGCTCACATACTTTCCACACTGAAGCCTCACCCTGAGGGGTGTGACTGATGTAGCCACCCCAAGAGGACCAGAATCTGCTCAGCAGACTCTGCCCAAGCGTTCAGGGGGCTGCCTCCACACCTTGTCCAAAATCCAGTTCCCGTGGGACCCAGGCTGCCAGGTTAAGCAGTGTGCCCCACCCCACCTACCCATCTGCCTGCTGATGGTGTGGTTCCTGACCACGGAGATGGCCTGTTTCATAACGGAGGAGCAGGGGTTACCTCAGGGCCAAGAGGGCTGCAGGGGGGTGAGAGGTGGGGAGAACGTGGGAAAAAATGCCTGCAGAGCAGTAAATGAAGGGGGCCAGCAGGGTGGGGGCAGGCTGTGTTTGCACTGGGATTGCTACCCTTGAATGAGCCTCAGAACTTCCATGGCACATGGGGACGCAGGTCTCTGGAGGGCAGCCAAGCCAACATCAATCCAGACTCTAATCCTTCCCCCCCAACAAGGGGCAGGAGTCCAGGAGGCGGCGGTCAAGGTGTGCACCAGAATGGAACATTTCCCACCATTCCCCGTCTGCAGTCTTGGCCTTTCCAAACATCTCTCTGACCTCAAACACCAGCTGGCACAGTGGGACGTTCCCAAGAGTTGCCCAGCCTCTATCTCCCAGGGGACCAATCAGCAGACTGCACACAGGTCTCTCTGCAGGCGCCTCGTTGTTGTGCTGAGATGGTCCCCAGCTGGGCTCCTGGGAAGGCACCCAGAGCGAGCAAAGGCCACAGCCCACCCATTTGTCACTGTAAAATGTGACTATGCTCTTTGGAGCATAAACAAGCTTCCCCTGCATTTATGGACAAAATGGTGAAATCAGGGGCTTCCCTGGTGTCCCAGTGGTTAAGAAGCCACCTTGCAATGCAGAGGACGCAGGTTTGACCCCTGGTCCAAGAATATCCAGTAGTCATGTATGGATGTGAGAGTTGGCCCATAAAGAAGGCTGAGAGCCGAAGAATTGATGTTTTCCAATTGTGGTGCTGGAGAAGACGCTTGAGAGTCACTTGGACAGCAAGGAGATAAAACCAGTCCATCCTAAAGGAAATCAACCCTTTATATTCATTGGAAGGACTGATGCTGAAGCTGAAGCTTCAATACTTTGGCTGACTGATGTGAAGAGCCAACTCACTGGAAAAGACCCTGATGCTGGGGAAGATTGAAGGCAAAAGGAGAAGGGGGTGACAGAGGATGAGATGGTTGGATGGCATCACTAACTCAGTGGACATGAGTCTGAGCAAATTCTGGGAGACCGTGAAGGACAGGGAAGCCTGATGTGCTGCAGTCCATGGGGTCACAGAGTCGGACACGACTTAGTGACTGAAAAACAACCACTGGGAACTAGGATCCCACATGCTGCAGGGCAACTAAACCCCAGGGCAACGAAAGATCCCGCGTGAGCCAACGAGGGTCCCATATGCCACTGCCAGCACCCAAAGCAGCCAAATTAAATCAGTCAATTTATTTTTTTAATGGTGAAATCACTATTCCTTACCCAGCCCTACTCTGTCATTTAAAATCACTCATAGACCACTTTCGTTGCCTTAGACAGGGCAAGGCATTTCACATCGCTCACTCCCGCTGGGCTCCAGGCTCTGTTCCGCCCCTCTCACACCTCAATAGTTGCATAGAATGTCTCCTCCCCTGGCCTAGCCTCACCCACAAGCTGTTCCTCAGCAGGCATGGATGCTCCCTCCCCTGGGCTGGGTCTTCTTGGATGGGGCCATAGAGGTACCATGAGAGAGCCCAGGGCTGGTACACTGCAAAGAGGGGAACTGGCAGAACAAGTTTCGGTCAAGCAAAGCCTTTCTCTTTTTGTCAATTGTGAGAAGACAAATCCTCCCATAAACAGTGTTGAAACTTGTGAGAAAGGGGACCAGTTGTGGCTGGGCTGGGTCGGCTGGATGCTAAAGCATACAGGGGGTGTGGTTTTACTTTGTTTTATTTATATATTTTCTTTTGGCTGTGCTGGGTCTTTGCAGTATGCGGGCTTAGTTTTGTGATGTGGGATCTTAACTCCCTGACCAGAGATCGAACCTGGGCTCCCGGCATTGGGAACATGGAGTCTTAGCCACTGGATCACCAGGGAAGTCACTGTTGTTTTTTAACTTTTGATATTTTTCTTTGTTCTTGGTTCTTCTCTCTGGATGGTCCTGAGACACAAATGGAAATAAGCTTGGGGTCAAAGAAGAAAGGAGGAGCCAGAAAAGCCCACAGGCTGCCTGAAGCTGAATTCAGACAATGCCGGGAGAAGAAATCCATGCATGGATAAGGGGCTGATCTGCAGGGCATCAGGAAGGTAGGTACACAGGGCTCTGGCTAGTTCAACCTCGGAAATCAGACAGGACCCTAGAAATTAAGACGACGTGAGAGCCATGAACACGGTCCAACGTTCAGGGCTCAGCGCCTGAAACCTGAGCACTGACAGTGGTGGAGAGAACAGAGCGGCGAGCAGTAGAAGAGCTGGGGGCAGGCACCGGCATAGCTGAGACCCAGGGCTCAGCCTTGCAGCCCGAACACGGTCTCCATAGGGCAGAAGTCATCCTCAGCAGGACCATTTTGGACTAGATATTGTCTAACATGACTGTGTGCCCTGGAGAACTTTTTAAAAAATACAAAATTCTGGGATCAGAGACGGATTCTGCAAAGCTTTGGAACTATTTATTTCCTAAACCTCCAAGGTGATTCTGATTTTAGCCTCTGCTCTAGGCTCCCTGATGGACCACTGACTTTCCATCTAACTGAGGAACAGGGTGTGTGGGCAAAGAAATGGTCATTATGTCCTTTCTGAGTTGCCCTCTGCAATCTGAGGGGGCTTCCCAGGTGGTAAAGAATCCGCCTGCCAATGCAGGAGACACGAGCTTGACCCCTGTGTGGGGAAGATCCCCTGGAGAAGGGGATGGCAACCCACTTTGGTACTCTCGCCTGGAGAATCCCATGGACAAAGGAACCTGGTGGGCTACAGCCATAGGGTCGCAAAGAGTCAGATATGGCTGAAGCGACTTAGCACGTCTGCACACACACCCACACGCGTGCTGCATGCTGAGAATTTCTGTTTTGTCTAAGCTGATTCTAACATCATACCCTGCCTGATAGAATTTACTATTTTTTTAAAGTAAATTTCTGTTAGATGATTTTGCGCAACTATAGATTTTTTTAAAATTTTGTGTTTTTTTGGGTGCACTGGGTTTTCGTTGCTTCACTCAGTCTTCTCTAGTTGTAGCGAGTGGGGGCATCTTCACTGCGGTGCACAGGCTTCTCAGTGCGGTGGTTGCTCGTGTCGCAGAGCACAGGCTCTAGGCCCTCGGGCTCCAGTAGTTGCAGCACGTGGGCTCAGCAGTGGTGCTGTGCAGGCTCTGGAGCACAGGTTCAGTGGCTTCGCGCTCTGCGGCATGTGGCATCCTCTTGGGTCAGGGAATGAACCCATGCCCCCTGCATGGGCAGGTGGACTGTTATCCATGGCACCACCAGGGAAGTCCCCAGAGTTTACTATTTTTGAGGTCCTTTTCAGTCTGAACACAGCATCTACTCTTGCTGGCTCTTCGTCCCATAGAGCTGGGACCACCGTGTGGTGAGAAAATCCAGGCCACATGGTAAAGACACATGGAGAGGAACAGAGGACCCGCCGACAGCCAGCATCAACTGCCAGACATGGAAGTACATCAGTCATCCAAGCTCCAAGCCCTACACTGAGGCCTCGAACAACATGGGGAAGAAATAAGCCTGCTTTACCCCTCTTTGAATTCCAGACCCACAGAATCTGAGAGCAGAGTAAATGGTTGTTCTATGTCACTACAAGACTCAGCTGTGCTAACCGGAACATTCCCCAAGGTATTTAGATCTAGTACAGTAAGTGCTTAAATATTTGTTAGGTTTATAACTGAAGAATTGATGCTTTTGAACTGTGGTGTTGGAGAAGACTGTTGGGAGTCCCTTGGACTGCAAGTAGATCCAACCAGTCCATCCTAAAGGAGATGAGTCCTGGGTGTTCATTGGAAGGACTGATGCTGAAGCTGAAACTCCAATACTTTTGCCACCTGATGCAAAGAACTGACTCATTTGAAAAGACTCTGATGCTGGGAAAGACTGAAGGCAGGAGGAGAAGGGGACAACAGAGGATGAGATGGTTGGATGGCTTCATTGACTCAATGGACATGAGTTTGAGCAAGCTCCAGGAGCTGATGAAGGACAGGGAAGCCAGGTGTGCTGAACCGAACCAATAACACATTAACTAACATATTGTTACTCTTCTAGAACCTACAGCCACTCTTCAGAAAAGTCCTGTGCCCTTCATCAGGGTACCTTTGATCCCTCATTGGAACCAAGTCTCACTCTCCCATTTGCCACTAAACGAAAGCACCCAGTTCAGAGAGGGCTCCTGCCCCGCCCAGTTCCTCAGAAAGCTAAGGGGTGTGGATTCCCTGAGATCCACCCTCAAAGCAAATAAGGGACTCAGCCCCCACTGTTTCCTAAACAAACATTTATATTGCCCTGGGCTTGAGTGGCTGCCATTTTGTTTTCCTTGTAAACCAGGTACTTCCAGGACAAAAGTGACGTGGGGAGAAAAAGACATTCCCAAACGGTACCTGCATCATCCAATCTAAAAATAAAGACACTAGAACTGGTTTAAGACTGAGCGATGCCACGGCTAAAAACGCCTGGATGTATGATGGATATATGATGACATTGGCCTAGGACCCGTGGACTTCAGCATCCATCGACGTGACATCTCCCAGGAGTTGCCTGCTTTCCAAACTGCGTCAATTCCTGCTCACCCAACCCCACCCAGCCTGCATTTCGGGAAGCCAGGGCTGGATCTACTAAATCCAAGAAAAAAGGGCTGGCTGAGCATAGGGAAAGCCTGGATTTAGAGCTTTCATTAAAAAGTAATATGGACTTTCTATTTCAAGAACAGAATGTCTGACAGGGTTGCCAAGGAGAAGCACTCCAGGACTTGCCTAAATGGTAAATAGCAAGCCATTGTAATTAGCATATTAATAGCAGTTTGATTTCTAACGCCATATGAAAGCAGCTCTCCAGCTTCTCTATAATACTCTTTGCTTGGAGGTAATTACAGAACAAAGACTCAGCATTCGAGCGCAGAATCTTGCTCTCCCCAGCTCTGCCTCACATTGGCTGCATCAGTCTCCTGATCAAACGGAGACATGGGGGCCAACCCCACTTCTTGCGCTCATCTTAGCTCTAACATTCTAACCACGATCTGACAAAAAGTGAAAATTCCCCCCAAAGTATAAGGGGAGCATTTCAGACCCCCAAAGAACCCAAATCTCAGCAGAGGGGGCTTCCACCAAACAAGGAATGATCTTCTGTGAGTGGGGCCCCAGGACAACTTCTGCATCACTGATATTAAAGAACTCTCCAAACTTGACATTCCTGGCAACTAGCTGGCATGCACCTCCAAGAGCTGAGAGGTGAGAAGTGCAAAGCAAACTCCACACTCGTGCTCACCTGCAGGTGCCAGAGGGCAAGAGCGAGGATGGTGACCAAAGAGTGTGCAGTTTCCGGCGAGCTGTGCAGAACCCCACATCCACCTGGGGGCTCTGCACCCCACGCAGGGCTCTAAATGAGAGACCAGCTAAACCGGAGATCAGCTCCCGGATGCAGTGAAGAGCTAGCTCCGCAGCGCCTGCTCTCACTGCATTGAGGGTGGAAGGTTGGAAGGCTGGTTTGTTTTGTACTCGATGACTCTTGTCTTCTCAGAAGGGCGGATGGGATGGTGAGCAGGGAGCTGCCTGGGGTAGCCTAATTGCTGCGAGTCTACACTCCAATTACACACCAAACAAATATGCGGAACAGTGCAAAGCAGACCAAGCTTACTGAGGTCACTCCAGAAGCAGGTCCCAGTTCAGAGGAGGCTTTTTCCTCTCCACTTTATTGCTGTCTCCTGCACAGCTTCACCTGGAAGCAGCTCCCTCTACCAGAAGCACCCTGAGGACAGGACTTTTGCTTTCCAGGCACATACACCGAGCGCACAGTAGGCAGCCTCTCCTGTAACGAGGGCTGGACAACAAGATGAAGAAAAGCTAGGTTAGATTCACCTTCTGGAAAAGCTCCTTCAAGGTGGATGGCTCATTGAGAAAACATTGACTACGCTAAAGCCTTTGTGCATATCACAACAAACTGGAAAATTCATAAAGAGATGGGAATACTGACCACCTTCTCTGTCTTCTGAGAAACCTGCATGCAGGTCAAGAAACAACAGTTAGAACTGGATATGGAACAATTGACTAGTTCAAAATTGGGAAACGATTATGTCAAGGATGTGTATTGTCACCCTGCTTATTTAACTTATATGCAAGGTACATCATGTGAAATGCCGGGCTGGATGAATCACAAGCTGGAATCAAGATTGCCGGGAGAAACATCAACAACCTGAGATATGCAGATGATACCACTCTAAAGGCAGAAAGAGAAGAGAAACTAAAGAGCCTCTTGATGAGAATGAAAGAGGAGACTGAAAAAAAAAAAAAAACTGGCTTAAAACACAACATTCAAAAAACTAAGATCTTGGCATCTGGTCCCACCACTTCATGGCAAATAGAAGGGGGAAAAGTGGAAACAGTGACAGATTTTATTTTCTTGGGCTCCAAAATCATTGAAAATGGCAAGTGCAGCCATAAAATTAAAAGACACTTGCTCCTTGAAAGGAAATCTATGGCAAACCTAAACAGCATATTAAAAAGCAGAGACATTACTTTGCTGACAAAGGTCCATATGGTCAAAGCTGTGTGTTTTTTTCCAGGAGTCATGTACAGATGTGAGAGTTGGACCATAAAGAAGGCTGATCACCAAATAATTCATGCTTTCCAATTGTGGTGCTGTAGAAGACTCTTGAGAGTCTTGTGGAGTGCAAGGAGATCAAACTAGTCAATCCTAAAGGAAATCAACCCTGAATGTTCATCGGAAGGACTGATGCTGAAGCTGAAGTTCCAATACTTTGGCTACCTGAGGCAAAAGAAGAAGTGAAGTTGCTCAGTCGTGTCCGACTCTTTGCCACCCCATGGACTGTAGCCTACAAAGCTCTTCTGTCCGTGGAATTTTCCAGGCAAGAGTACTGGAGTGGGTTGCCATTTCCTTCTCCAGATGCAAAGAGCTGACTTATTGGAAAAGATGCTGATGCTGGGAAAGATGGAGGGCAGGAGGAAAAGGGAGCATCAGAGGATGAGATGGTTGGATGGCATCATCTACCCAATGTACATGATTTTGAGCAAACTCCAGGAGAAAGTGAAGGGCAGGGAAGCCTGGTTGCAGTCCATGGGGGTCACAAACAGTCAGACATGACTTAGCAACTTAACAACAACAACACATTTACCCTTTATCTTCTTTTCTTTTTCTACCACCTGGAATAAGAATGTGATGGCTGGAGCTGCATCAGCCACCTTGGACCATGAGATATTGGCAGAGCAGAGAGATAGAAGGGGGCTGTGTCCCTAATGGGACACAAGAGCCAATCCATAGCCTAAACCTTAAGACATTATTTATACAACGAAAAAATATGTTGTTCAAATCCAACCAATAATCATAAGTATCTGATCTGTGGGATACTCTGTGTTACCACTCAAACTTCCTTTGCTATTACGACCCCTCAGTCAAGGCCTCCTCCTCTAGGAAATTTTCTTGGATTGTACTCTAGGAAGAAATAATTACTTCTTTATTTGACCAACTGCAGTACTTTGTCATAGCATAGCGGTGAAGAGTTCATGATCCAGAGTCAGACAGACCAGGGTTCAAATTCAGGTTCTTCCACTTACTAGTCATATGACCTTGGGCAAATCATCTCCCCTCTCTAAGCCTCAGTTTCATCAGTTCTCAGTTGGGATGGTAACACTACCATCTCCCACAGCTTCCTGAAGCTTGCATGATGGTACAAGTAAAGCCCTTGGCATCCCATCAGCATGCAATGAACCTGCACTGAACTTTTCTAGACATCAGTCGTTTGTGAGTCACTGTCAAGAATTTTTTAATGATAATCTTCACCATAATCTACCTCCTACAATAGTTACCACTATTATAATATTTACTGGATATTTTTCTTTAACTTGGGTTTGTTGTTGTTTTGGCCATGCTATGAGGCATGTGGGATCTTAGTTCCTAACCAGGGATTGGACCCATGCTCTCTGCATTGGGAGCGTGGAGTCTTAACCACTGGAACACCAAGGAAATCCCTTTAACTTGTGTTTTAATTGACTCTCCCTCCTACCTTTCTTCAACTTTTTATCCCTAAACAATAACATATGGGAAATTACTGTTGGAGTTACTTTTTTCTGGAATGACATACATTAAATTAAATGCATAACCCAGTTCACTTGTGTGTCACCTGAAGTCACCTCACACCTAAATAATGTGCCTGCCGCCCTTCCTAACATGGTTCCGAAGTACTTAGGAATGGAACACACCTGTGTCTTCTATTCCCCATCAACCAGGCTCCTTGAGGATGGGGCCCGAGTAGCACTTATCTCTGATTAGCCCAGAATCTGGGACATAGAGGGAACTCTATGAATATTGAATATTTGCTTAATGAGCAAGCGAACATTCTCTCACAGCCATATCAGAGACCTGGACAGACAGCACAGCCAAATTCCATTCCAGCACATTCCGAGGGCCAGCCAAATTCTTCTGCTGTGCTGGGTGCATGTTCTATCAAAAATTACACAAAAGGAGTCAGCTGCCAGCAGAGGAGTCTGCAATTGTTTCCACAAACATTTCCATGAACCTTAAACAGCTTTGGCTGTAATGGGACATGATCCACTTCAAGGCGCCCTGGCAAGACCCATCCTGGCCAGTGAAACGTGGCAGGAATTCTACAGAAAAAGGATTCTTCTCTGAGCCAGACAAAGAAAACCTTCTGCAGGAGTGTTGTGCCGCCTTGACGGTGAAAAAACAATCTTGCAAAATATTTCCATCGGGGAGTTTGGTCCTTACGTAAAGCAAGAGGTGGTGACATTCTGAAAAACACTGGATCCCAAGTAAAATGTGAGCTGTCAAAAGGATGCAGCAGGAATCAGCTTCTGTGTCAGACACACTTTTTGAACGATGGAAATGTTTTGATGGAAAATCGTGCACTTGGCCTGTTACGAAGTAACCAAGTAAAATGATTTTTGGCATACGGAAATGTTTTAGTTGGCCAGTTCATGCCAACTCAGACTGGAAGGTAACACTTCTCCCACCACCTCACCTTCCCGAGGCCAAATGGCTTACCGAAAAAATGAGACAGGTGTAGGCAGCAGGCAGGTTGGGATCCCAGAGCCCAAGACCTAAATGCAGAAGGCGCTGGAGTTGGAGTTACGTGTAAGTCATTCAGTTGTGTCCAACTCTTTGCAATCCCATGGACCGCAGCCCACCAGACTCCTCTGTCCATGGAATTCTCCAGGCAAGAATACTGGAATGGATAGCCATTCCCTTCTCCAGGAGACCTTCCCAACCCAGGGACTGAACCTGAGTCTCCTGCATTGCAGGCAGATTCTTTAGCAGAGCTGTAGGGTTCTCATTAAAGAGGTGGCTGCCACTGGCGGAAAGCTTAACCAGGAGGAATGGGCTTGACCATCCAGGCCCATCCACACAGTGTCCTCACCCCACCCTGGGGCAAGCTGCATGGCACAGCCACAGTTAAGCCCCAAGAAGCAGCCATGAGCCACCATGGGTCAGGCCTTGCTGGGCAATGGAGGTAACTTCTAGGAGCCGGGTCTTTCAGAGGAGACTGGAAATACCACTCACCCGTAAGATCGCTAGAAGATTACATGAATTTGGAGAGTGTGAAAAGAGCTTTGCATGCTGAGCAGTAGCCCACGACCTCCCTGGGGAGTGAAGACAGGCGTGTTCAGAGATACAGTCAAAGGCATGTGGCAGTTTGGAGGGTCAGAAGAATCCCTGGACCTCGGAGGACTAGGTGGTGTCCGCAGCCGAATTAGTGCCGGACAGAAGAGCTGACTTTCACCATCAGGCCCAACTGGAAAAAGAAGTTGGCTGCTGGCCAATGACTCCAGGAAGCCTGTCACCAGGGCTGCAGACAGACAGACCCGACTCCCATCCCCAGGGACCATCTTGGCCCCGGAGAGAACTGTTCCACACCAGCAGGTGCTGCGCCCAGTACAGGGTCTCCCTACTCATGTCTTATGATGCTCTGCAGTGTGGCCTCCCAGCTGGCGCTGGTGGTCAAGAATCCGTGTGCCAATGTAAGAGACGCCAAGAGACTGGGGTTTGATCCCTGGCTCGGGAAGATCCCCTGGGGTAGGAAATGGCAACCCACTCCAGTATTCTTGCCTGGGAAATTCCACAGGCAGAGGAGCCTGGCGGGCTACAGTCCATGGGGCCACAGAGAGTCGGACACGACCGAGCAACTGAGCAGACCCCAGGAGGTGTCCCGCATTTACCCCATGGTCCGAGTAAGGAACTCCTTCCTGAAGGTGAGAGGCTTGCCTGAGACCACCCAGTGAGTAAACAGAAGAGCAAAGAACGGAGTCCTGTATGGCATTAAAGATACTGCTTTCCTTCTGGAACTACTGGAAATAGAGTCATAGCATCACCTCGGTCCACCTCCCAAAGCCACGCCGCTACCTTGAGCTGCTGTCCTGCCTTCTGCCTGCACCTCTGTACCACTGAAGCCCACCAAGGACCAGGTTTGGCCAGCTGCTGGTCCAGCCCCATAGGCTCCACCCCCACCACGCCCCCACCTCTAACTCCTTCCAGCACTGTCCACCAGCACCGTCCAGCCTGCCCTCCCCCTCTGGTCTCAAGCCACAGACAGGCTCTTTCCTGCAGAACGCAGCAGACAGGCCAGGTTTAACTGCTCCACTTAGAGCTCGTTCTCCCCAACTCTCTCTAAGGATGGCTGGGGTGCAGCGAGGGGAAGAGAGTGCAGGATGATAAGAGATTATTCAACTCTCATCTTGCCAACATCTCAAAAAGGGTCTCCAGTTGGCCGCTGGGACCTCAAAAGCAGTCCTCCTGTGGCGCTGTGAGCAAGGAAACCCTGTCATCTGGCCACCCACCCCCAACCCCGCCGCCCAAGCTCCTATTTATACCTCTCAGCCGAGCTCTCTCCTTTTTTGGACAATGTCACCGTCTTGTGGATGCCCAGTCCTTGCACCTTTTTACCAGGGAAGGAGAGCAACGCAGAGTAACACAAGAAGCTGGCCCACATCCAGTGCTATAACTTAGGATGTCTCCTTCCCCTTAGGGCAATTTCCGATGGCCCGATTGGCCAACCTCTCAGCCAGCTTCTTCGAAATAGGAAGCTGGCCAGCTGTGCCCAGTTGGGCAAGCCCTGGCCCCCTCCAGGCTGGTTGTTCCACAGCCAATTCTACAGAAGCACGTGGCATCTTCCGGCCTGAGCGGCCACATCTTCTAAAGCCCCAGGGCAGGCACTGGCCTGGCACTGCCTAGCACCTTGGCCTGTCCAAATACATTCCGCCCATATGTTCCTCGAAGTTCGCAGGGCAGGTGCTCATTGGCCCAGTCTCCAGGGAGGAGCAGCAGAGCTCAGACACACCTGGTTCCCAGGTGGAGAGGGGACCTTTCTCCTTCCTATTTCTAATGGACTGATGTGTATATGGCTTGCTCACTTCCCAAAAGGGTCCACAGCATTTTCCCATAAAAGCATATGTTCAATTGTTCAGTGAAAGAAAAAGAACAGGAAACAACCAGCAAAGAGGGAGGAGAGAAAAAAACAAGCTCCCGCAGGACGTCTGACAAAGGAGAGCTATGCTTTCGGCACAGCACTTGGCTCTGGGCTTCCCAGCAGTTTGAACAAAGACAGATGCAGGTGGGTGGGTAGTGACGGAGCATAAACGAAAACCAGGCCTCAGGACTCCTGGCTAATCAGACGCACAACAAGCACCTCCCGGGTACAGGCGCTGTGACCCACGCTGGGACACAGGGAATGGAGATACGGCCCCTGTCCGGGGGGCAGCCCAATGAGTGGGGTAGGTGAAAGACGAGCTCACTTGTGGGGTTCTGCTCTGCACCCCTCTCAGGAAGATGGAAAGGGTGGATGCTGGACAGAATGGGAGAGAGACAGTGCCACCTGGCATGGCCTGGCTGCACCCGTGGGTGCTGGTGAGGCTGCCCTCTCTGCTTGCCAAGCTGTCCCTGCGCCCTAGGGAAGGGTCAGGATCCTAGAAGAAAGCCGTTCCCTAATTTGGAGGCTGCCCTTGAGTGTGGCAGCCACCCAACCGGCCCGGCGAGTGATTACTCACCTCTCTGGCAGGATGTGACAAGGCCAGGAACCAAGAACGGGTCCCTTGTTGCCACAGGTCCAGAATTGACCTCCCAGCTCCCACAGTCCCCCACACCCACACACAAGATGCCATGGCTGGGGCCTTCCAGGCTGAGCCACCTCCTGGGCCCATGGTGTCTGGCCACTGAGCCAGCAGACCCAGGCCCCTCCTCGCTTCCTGCCTCCAGCTTGCCGGTCATCCCTGGGGTGGCAGGGGGCGGGGTAGCTGTTTCCCTACCTGCAGAGGAGGGGTGCAGCTAGCATGGGACTGAGGTCTGCCAGCCTTGACATTCCAGGAGGAACCTTGTTTCGGTGAACATTGGACTCGAACTCCGGTCTCCAGCTCCCGGCACTGGCACCACACCTAGTCAGCACTCAAGGACTCACTGAACAGAGCCCAGCGGTCCAGGGGTTAAGAACCCGACTTGCAATGCAGGAGACACAGGTTTGATCTCTGTTCGCGGAATTAAGATCCCATATGCTGCAGAGCAACTAAGCCCGCTCATCACAACTAGAGAAGCCCCTGCAAATACCCCTGCAAAAAAAAACCTCACTGAATAAATAAATGAACGAAGGGTCCCCCAAGGATGCGTGAGCTGAGCAGCCGCTGGGAGGCGCTCTTCCCTTCCTGCTGCAAACCAGGCGGCAGAGATCAGAGCTGCTCCAGGGGAGACTCTTCACCCTCCAGGAGGTCTTATGAGGGTCCCACTCAGCTCATCCCTCCCGTGCCCACGTGCTACCTGCCTGGACCTCCACACCCCCAGGCTAGGAGTTAGGCTCTCACACTCCCCAGCCAGTGACCCTGAACTAGCCCCTGTCTCTCAGCCTCAGTCTTGTCATCCATAAAATGGGGGCGAGGGGATGGTAAGAACAGTAAGCACAGTAAGAACAAGGTGAGGGTCCATCCCCATTTGACAGATGAGAAAACTGAGGCTTGTACAGAGGCTCTGTGGGAACTCTCTGTACTTCCCGCTCAATATTTCCACCAGACCAAAATGGTTTTAAAAAATAGAGTCTGTTCATAAAAACAAAACAAAAACCCAGGCCTGAAGAGGTGGGTGATCAATTGGCTTAAGGCACAGTGCTGGTAAGTTGGCACCTGGCAGAATGTGGACCTTCTAACCCCAGGCCCAGAAACTGCCCTCCCCTGCCCGTGTTGTCTCCAGGGCAGAGTCACTCTACCTGGTACCTGAGCAGCTGAGAGGGATACAGGACAGCCAGTAGCCTACCTTTGGGGCACGGGGTCTGGTGATTAGACGCACGTGCCAGGCTGATTCCCTCAACAACACGGAAGCCCCGTGGACTCTTCCGGAAAGCTGGAGGGCAACAGATAGCACAAGCCTGGGCTCCCCTCAGTTGGGGCAAAGAGATGGAGAAAATGGGGCAGATCTCAGGAGCTCAGATTTCTACCTAGCGCAGCCATTGCAGGGAACAGGAATGTGGGAGGGATGCAGGCTGGGGTGAGTGGCAAGCACTCCAAGAATGACTCCTTTCACGTTAAAGCCCAACGAGGTCAGAGAGTGGCAGAAGCCCCAAGAGAACGGGTCGCATGGCTGACTGGCCAGAGGAAGAGGCCAGAGGGCTGTGGGGCTGGAGAGTTCCCTCTGCAGCCCACACCCCCACCTTCTGAGCTCCCCAGTTGGCTCAGGTCTGCAAGCCCCACCCGGAACGTGCCTGAAGCAATCGCTCGTGCAGGCACACCCCGGGCAGAGAGACGGCCAGTGTGACATTCACACCCATCTCCCAACTTCTACAAGGCTCAGCGGGGGAGGAACGAGAGAGGACAGACAGCAGGGGAGCCAGAAGTCACCCCCAAAAAGGAGGGGGAGAGACAGGTGGGCAGTGGGAACAGCTGCTGGCTCGGAGACTCACAGGTGATGTAAAAGGCATTCCGTGACTCAGCGTCGAAAAGAGAAACCTGTGCCCAGCCTGCAGCGGCAGGTGAGGAAGCTCCAGCCTCTCCTGACTTTGCGGGGTCACCTGAGCCACGGCGTCCTGGCCTCAGAAGAGGAGGCTGTTTCTGGGACATTCCAGGTCCTGGGCTGGGTGCCTGAGAAACAGTCTCGTTTCTCCCTGGCACACAGTAGGTAAAGAATAAATATTTTGGGAAGTGAATGAATGTCGTGTCACCCAGGAAGGCCAGGCTGCTCCATCCACAGCCTGTCTCTGCTCTCTGCTCCCACTGAGAATGGCGGCAGGGGCTGTCATGCTACGGCTCCCTATTACCTTCAGGACGAAGACCTAACATTCCAGCTTGGAGGCATGGGTGGTGTTTCTCTTAGACCTCATCCCTCATGACTTCTCTGCACAAAGCTCACCAAAGCAGTGCACCATCACCTCTTGAATGTGCCCCCAGCTGTCCCACTCCCATGGGGAAACCACGGCCAGCGTGGTGGAAGCCACAGTCCGCATGGCCCTGACTCTGGCCCAGGTTTCGATCTGAGTTCTGCCTCTTCCAGAGCTCTGTAACTTCGAGCAATTTACTAATCTCTCTGCATCTCTGCATCTTCATCCATGAAACAGGGGTGGGGAAAAGTGACACCTGTTCCATAGGGTTTGTAATGCTTCAGTGAGCGTGTGTCTGTAAGGGAAGCAGCCTGATGCCTGGCCACGGTGAGCGCGCAGGAAACACTTGCTGGATGGATGATGCTGACGATGCTGAACCTGCTGACCCCAGAAGTTTTCCCTTTCTCCCAGTGACTCCAGCTGGAAACTTCCTGTCCCACAGAGATGTCTCTGTCCCCCCTTCTCCCCCCAGCCTCTAGGCATTTGGTACTGAGGACTGACTTGTGACAGCTGCCCACATTCTCATGGCCATTACCCGGCATCTTGTGTGTGCTTTCTGCCCTGTCTCCCTGACTAGGCTCAGCTCCTTAAGGGATGGAGCTGGCCTCACAAGCCTCGCTGGGAGCCCTTGGCTGCACCTTGCCCAGAGTGAAAGCTGATCAGGAATTTGTGGGTTAACAGGTTTTCACTCATGCATCTGTGTTGGTTGAGGCCCATCCTGCCTGGAGGCAGAGGGATAGATGAAGTGGCCTTTAAGGAGGGGGGTTTCAGGTGATAACCATGAGAATGTCTAAGTCTGCTAAGAGTAAGTAAATAGAGACTTTGAGGGCCGAGAGAAAAGGGTTATATCCAGGTTACATAAAGGAAATACATAGCCCAGTCCATGCTGCCAGGAGCCACTCCGGAAAGCAGCTCCCCACCACCTGGCAGCTCCCTGGATCCCTGGCACAGAGTAAGGACTTAGCAGATGAATGAACGAATGAATGAACAGATAAACCTAAAGCCAGCAGGACTTGGCAACCACCACCCTGGGAACCAAGAAACAAAGTTCTGACCTGAACAGGACTGTTGACAACAGTGATAATGAAGAGGAAGGGGATGAAGCAGCTGCCCTTGGGCACTTGCTGTGAGCCAGGCCCTGGGCACAGCCCTCCCACTGTGCATCTCCAGTCAATCCTTGCAACTTCTAGTCCCCTTTTTCCAGACAGAGAGACTGGGGGTTAGGGAAGTTACATCACTTTGCCCAAAGTCATAGTCAGTAAGGAACAGAGCCTGGCTCCAGCCCTGGTGCCTCATGCTCTTCACTGGTGTCTCTGCACCAAATTGATGGAAATGGGTCAGTCCCTCAACAGCTTTGTCCCAGCTGACCTGCCTGAGACATAAGCACCGTGCTGCAGGCACTCCCAGAGTTGCTGACGCCCAATCCTGATGATGGCATCTTTTGGCAAAGCCATTCTCAGCATCTCACTCTGTCTCAAGCTGGGCTCAGCCAAAGGCCTGGAGCAATATCACCTCCGTGTCCATCTCTGCCCACCAGGCAGAGGGGGCTGGCGTGACAGCGATGCTGGTAGCATCCTTAGTCGCTCAGTTGTGTCTGACTCTGTGACCCCATGGACGGTAGCCCGCCAGGCTCCTCTGCATATGGGATTCTCCAGGCAAGAATACTAGAGTGGATAGCCATTCCCTTCTCCAGGGGATCTTCCCAACCTAGAGATCCAACACACCTCTCCTGCATTTCAGGCAGATTCTTTACCATCTAAGCCACCAGGGAAGCCCAGGGTCCCATGACCATGTTGAAAATGACCAGCAACAATCTGCAGAGCCCATGATAAAGCACTTTCTACTAGTAACTCCACTGGACACTTGATCATCCAGTAAGGTAGGAAGGATGATCAGATCCCCATTTTAAAGATGGGAAAATTGGGACTTGCCTAGAAGTCCGGTGGTTAAGACTTCACCTTCCTATGAAGGGGGTGTGGGTTCCATCCCCAGTTGGGGTGCTAAGATCCCACATGCCTTGCAGCCAAAACATAAAACAGAAGAAATATTGTAACAAATTCAATAAAGACTTTACAAATGATTACATTAAAAAAAAAAAAAAAGATGGGCAAATTGAAGTTAAGTGACTTTCAAAAGGCCACAGAACCAAGACAGTAGCACAGGAACCTGGGTCTCCTACCTCCCAGGCCACAAGAGACACTACAACCATTTATTTCCATTTAAAATGGTACCTGACTTCTGGGCAGGGAAACAAAGACAGCTAGTTCAATTCTGTCTCTCTAAGCAGAGCAAACTGTGAAAGGGCCACACACGGAAACGTTAACCATGATTATCTCATCAGCAAGTTTTATTCTCCTCCTTCTAGATTCCATTTTAGAAATTTCATCAACGGGTTTATTTCTGTAAAGAGAAAAAGAACTAAAAGATAACTAAAAAATAAGTTTTAAAGACGATGCAAGGACAGTACAATTGTGAAACAGAAAAAAAAAGAAGAAGAAGAACGAACAAAAGGCCAGGCTGAGTTTGCAGGTTTCTCGATTTTGCATCTCTCTTCCTGGTACTGGCTGGAGGGGGCTGCAGGGAGAAGTCAACAGGAGCTCAGGCTCCCATGAGCTCTTCAGGGGATACATTTTTTTTGATGTTGTTCCTTTTTTTTTTTAATTTGAAAGTTTATACTGGCCCCACATATCCCTCCACCCACATTTTTTTCTTCTCACTGTCCCTTGGGTGCTAGCTCTGGGGTACTCGGAACAAGGGGTGTTTAACGCACTGAGGCAGACGCTGGGGTTGATGCTGCCAAGGGGCTGCTGAAGACAGAGCTCGGGAAATAAATTCTGTAAATAGAGTCTGGGCAGAGACCATCAGCAGTGTTATCCTAGAGTCTCTGTATGGGGCAGAACTCTGTCGTGCTCAGGCTGCTGCGGGTCGGCTGGCCTCTTGGGCTGCTTTGAAGCCCCTGTTGCTGCATAAACCAGCTTGTTTTTCCCGTTTTCAGCAACAGGCCTTAAAACAGACAGAAAACCCTTCTCCTGCCTGCGACTGCAGGGAATTGGGGCTGGCAAGCAGAGCGGAGGTGTTCATCAAACCTCACTGGCTTTGTCCATCAGTGGCACATTTCACGTGAATGGCATCTGTGGATGCAAGCGTGAGCTGGAAATGGAACATTCCAGAGGAAGCGAGGGAGGCAGAGGGCAGAGCGCAGTCTACTCGGGTTTAGCTAAACGTGTCTGCATTCAGAAAGACAGCGTGGGCTTTCTCACCTCTGAGCCAGAGACTGCGATGTCACAATGAAGTATAAAGAGGGTCGTCTGAACACTAATTGTGATGGCAAAAAATGAGAGAGAAAAAAAACCCAGGGGCTTCCCTGGAAGTCCAATGGTTAGGACTGTGCTTCCACATATATCACATATTAACACACTTGCACATATATGGAATATAGGAAAATGGTACTGATAAACCTATTTACAGGGCAGAAATAGAGATTCAGACATAGAGAACAGACTTATGGACACAGTGGGGAAAGGAGAGGGTGAGATGAATTGAGACAGTAGCATTGAAATATATACATTACCATGTGTAAAATAGACAGCTAATGGGAAATTGTCATATAGTGCAGGGAGCTCAGCCTGGTGCTCTGTGACAGCCTAGAGGGGTGGGATGGGGTGGGAGGTGGGAGGGAGGTTCAAGAAGGAGGGGACATATGTATACCTAGACGTCTGGGATGGGGTGGGAGGTGGGGGGGAGGTTCAGGAGGGAGGGGACATATGTATACCCGTGGTTGATTCATGTTGATGTACGGCAGAAACCAACACAATATTGCAAAGCAATTATCCTCCAATTAAAAATAAATAAAGTAAAAAATAAAAAAAGACTCTGTGCTTCCAATGCTGGGGACAGGGGTTTGATCCCTGATTGGGGAACTAAGATCCCAAATGCTGCCTGGTGGCTAAAAAAAAAAAACCACCCTAAATTACAATACATATATGGGATGTGTGTGTGTGTGTGTGTGCGTGTGCTTAGTCATGTCCGACTCTTTGCGACCCCATGGACTGTAGCCCACCAGGCTCCTCTATCCATGGGATTTCCCAGGCAAGAATACTGGAGTGGGTTGCGATTTCCTCCTCCAGGGGATCTTCCCAACCCAGGGATAGAACCTGCATCTCCTGCATTGGCAGGCAGATTCTTTACCACTGAGCCACCTGGGAAGACCATGGGATAGATAGAAGGCCTTTAAAAAATCAGATTCATTTGAGGCCACTGAAAGAGGGCTTATTTTCAAGATAACTTAAAGGAAATAATAAATAAGGAAATAAATAAACCACACAGGTGGGGATGCACCGGGCAGTAGGCTAGTTCCCCACAGTTCCCTGGTGTAGACAATCACCCTTCCAGACAGCCCTTGAGAACAGAATTTTATGTTTGGTTCACTGATATATCCTCAATGCCTGACGTTCAAAAAATATGTGTCAAATAGAAAAGCACAAATCACATTTATGGAGGTTTTTAAATATGGGAAAATATTTTTTTAATTATATTAAGAAAAAGATTAATAAACAAAACCATGGTATGTACACAGGGGAAAAAGCAAGAAGGAATTACATGCAAGTGTTACGCATGGCTACAGCCCAGTGGCAAAATTATGTGTGGTCCTTCATGTGCGTTTTCTTATGTTTTTTAGCAAAGTAATTTACCAATTACAATGACTTGAACAATAACAACAAAAATAAAAAGACAGAACATAAAAGCACCAAGCAGCATGGTTTGGAAAGCAGTTAATCGTCCTACAGACATTCCTGTGGCCTGTGGGGGAGCAGTGAGCCTCAGCCTACAGGGGTTAACCCCGAGCCAGGTCAGGAAGGAGGGACGAGTCTACTTTCAGACTTGGCAAGATCCTGGGTCATCTGGTCCCTTGAACTTGAACTCCAGAAACCATATGAGAAGGTGGGTACTTAGGAGTTGGATTGTGATCCCTAAAGAAGACATGGTGGTGCTGGAGAAGACTCCTGAGAGTCCCTTGAGAGTGCCAGGAGGTCAAACCAGTCAATCTTAAAGGGAAAAAATCCTCAATATTCATTGGAAGGTCTGATGCTGAAGCTGAAGCTCCAATACTTTGGCCACCTGATGCGAAGAGCGGACTCATTGGAAAAGACTCTGATGCTGACAAAGACTGCAGACAGGAGGAGAAGGGGATGACAGAGGATTGAGATAGTTGGATGGCATCACCAACTCAATGGACATGAGTTTGAGCAAACTCCAGGAGATACTGAAGGACAAGGAATCCTGGCATGTTGCACTCCACAGAGTCTCGAAGAGTCGGACACAACTTAGCAGCTGAACGACAAAGAAGATATGTTGGAGTCCTCACCCCTAGTCCTTTATAGTGTGATCTTATTTGAAAATAATATTCACCGAGGTGATCAAGTTAAAATGAGGTCATTAGGATAAACCCTAATCCAATATGACACCAATATAACTAATGTCCTTAAAAAAAGGGGGAAATTTGAATACACACACACACACACACAAGAATGCCATGTGAAGATGAAGACGAGGTTAGGGTGATGTTTCTGCAAGCCAAGGAATTCTCGAAATCGCCAACAAACATAAGAAGCTAGGAGGAAAGCCTGGAGCAGATGGGCTCAGAAGGAAGCAACACCAGATGGGCTCAGAAGGAAGCTGACACCTTGATCTTGGACCTCCAGCTTCCAGAATTGTGAGACAATGAATATCTCTTGTTTAAGGCCCCTGATCTGTGGCATTTTGCTCTGGTAGCCTGAGCCCACTAAGACAGTGAGTCACAGAGAGACCTCATCAAGTCACTTGTCTCTCTGGGACTCAGTTTACTTACCTGGAAAATGGGAGACTTGGCTTAGAACCATGGGTTTCAGACTTGGTTTTAACTCTGGAATAAAACCTTACACAGAAACCCAAATATGAAAGGCAAAAAGAAAGCCTGATCAGATAGAAGTCTAATTTAGATCTTTCATGCTTCCTGCAGGGCAGCCTTTGGACACCACAACCTCGGATCATCTATAAAATCCCTATCAAAGCTCTGTTCTAAGAATCTCCCAACATGAAACCCATCACCTAGGACCTCTAGGTGCTTGCATTGTGCTTGCACCCAAGGCCAGGCTGGGCACTGAGGATCCAGCCCTTGCCTTCCAGTGGTATTGGTATTGGTACTCCAGTGGTGAGCAGTACTGCTTCCTTCTGAACCCATCTGCTCCAAGCTTTCCTCCCAGCTTCTTACAGTTGTTGGCAATTTTGAGAAATCCTTGGCTTGATCTTGGTGGAGAGGTGAGACTAATGCCCAGCAAACTGTGGGACTAGCCAGGCAACCCTCTCCCTCCTAAGAGCTACAGCTGCAAAGAGGTCACCTGATGCTCTAAATCCGCCACATCTAAATTTATCTTGCCCTCCAAGGACAAGCAGATGCTGAGCCTTATCAGAGCGTGGCAAGTGGCAGAATGACAGATGGGATGCGCCTTTATCACCCCAAGGACAGGAATGACGTCTGCAGAGAGACTTGGTATCCCTGACAATGAAATCAAGCGCTTGCATGCCAGCCTGGCAGGCCTGAAGGGGCCTGGGTCACACAGACCCTGGGTGGGGTGAGACCTGTCTCAGGAGCCCAGACTCCTCTCCAGATCCTGCTGTGTGCCTGGCAATGCCAAGGGACCAGTTGCCTGTGAGCAGGGATGAGCAGAAAGAGAGGCTGTTTGCAGCGGAGACCAGCCCTGTCTCATCTCTGGGAAAGGACCCTGGCCACCCATTCCACTCAGGGGATGCCGACAATGTGCAGGCAGGAGTCCACCGCGGGTGGGGTGAGGGGGACCCTGCTGGTCAGAGTGTAGCACTGAGCACCCCAGGAGGAGGCTGGAGACTCCAAGGATGAGGGTCCCAGATCAGACTGGGCTGATTCATGCCTGGGCTTCCTCCAAATCCTTGTAGGATTGAAGGTCCCGAGACCCCTACCAGCCAAAGGCTTTTGGCTATCAGGTGGCTCCCGCCTGCCAGCAGCCCAGATGAACCGAGCAGGAGCCCCTTGCCCAGTCCTGCAGGACCTGCAAAGATGGGAAGACTCTTATCGTCCTCTCAGAGGCCACAGACTCATTAGTGGACCCAAAATCTACCAGGAAAGAGGGAAATGGCATCACTGTCCCCAATGCCCCACTGTGGAAGCAGGCAGCAGATCTCATCTTTAAGCGTTCAACTTTAACCACACAAATAACTTGCCAATTCTTTCTCCTTTATAAAAAAATCACCTTATAGGGCTTTCCTGGTGGCTCAGTGGTAAAGAATCCGCCTCACAGTGCAGGAGACACCAGTTCAATCCCTGAGCCGGGAAGATCCCACATGCAACTAAGCCCGTGTGCCACAGCTACTGAAGCCCGAGCACCCCACAGCCCAGGCTCCACAAGAGAAGCCGCTGCAATGAGCAGCTCATCCACCACAACTAGAGAGCAGTCCCCGCATGCCCCAGCCAGAGAGAAAGGCCCGAGCGGCAGCGAATATCCAGCACAGCCGAAAATTTAAAAATAGACCTCTTTTAAAAAGTGCAAAGTCTCAAGGCACAAAATACAAAATATTATTTAAAAAAAAAACATCTTACAGATAAAGCTAACGTCCCCTCTGACCTCTATGCCTTCTCCGGTGCTAAGTCGATTCAGTCGTTCTGACTCCTTTGCCACCCCATAGACCTCAGCCCATGGGGTTCTCCAGGCAAGAATATTGAATTGGGTTGCCATTTCCTCCTCCAACGGATCATCCCAACCCAAGGATCAAACCCGCATCTCCTGTGCCTCCTGCATTGCAGGCGGATTCTTTACTTGCTGAGCCACCGGGAAATGGCTTTCCCAGGGGTAACCCTTTTTAGGGCTGCAGGGTGCAACCTTCCAGAGCATCCTTGTGTCCTAGGAAAGAAACCTACCAGGCCAGGGATCTGGGCACTGTGTGACACCATCGGCTTCCACAGGGGAGGAAGAAGGGCCAAGGGCTGCAGGGACCAGGGTGGCCCAGGAAGCAGAGGCTGGAGGCAAGGGTTCAAGGAAAGGAAGGATTCAAATGACCCCCAGGCAGGGGTCCCTGGGGCACTGGACCCACATGACTTCTGCACAGAAGCGGCTAGCCCCACTCCTCATTTGTAGCCAATTTGGCTTCTTTGGGAAATTCTAAAGCCTCCCCACCAGGGCCTTCAACCTTTACTCTACACCACCAGCACCATGATGATAATGGTGATAAGGATGGTGTGTAGTAGGCACCCTACTGGCCCTCCCAACAATTCTGCCAGGTTGATATTAGCGTGTCCCATTTTCTAGACAAAGAAACTTGCAAGCCAGAGAAACTAAGCAACTCGCCCCATGTCACACAACTGGGAGCCACCATTTGACTTTAATGCCAATGGCCTTCCATAAGACGACACAGCTTCTGTGGCCAAAGGTACAGATCCTGGGTCTGCAGTGATGCCCAGAACATAGTAGGGGCTTAACACGTGTCTGTGGGCTGAATTTTTGTTGAAAGACCATGGGCAACACTGAGTGAATAATCAAGACTAGGCTAGTTCAAGACAGACTTCACGTTATTTTCATTTTCTTCTTTTATTTTTAAACGTTTTTTGGCTGCACACCGAGGCATATGGGACCTTAGTCCCTCATTGCAAGGATTGAACCAGCACCCCCTGCATTGAAAAGCAGAAGCTTAACCACTGGATCTCCTGGGAAGCCCCGTGGTTTTTCTTCTTTAAAGTTAAAAGTCTACAGTTTCTTCTAGAAATCCCCCACAGCCTAGAGTTGCTGGTCCTAGAAAGAGTTAAGGCTTGGCAAGTGGTTCTCTCCCACACGGCAAATGAAATCTCTCCTGTCCTGTCCATCCGTGAGGGTGCAGGGCACAGCGGCATCTACTTTCTGTGAAAAGTCTCCTCGTAAACGTCACCCCGCCAGGAGGTGGGGAGGGGGCTTGATTTATTATATAGCTTTTGGACAGTTCCTGCAGAAATATTGCCAAATAGCGGAATAATCAACTCTTTCACTCAAGCCCCCTCATACTCTTTTTTTTTTCTTTTTTAATGAAAGAATAAAGTACGCAATGAGCCTGAGCTAAATAAATAAAAATGCCACACTTTATGCCCAAAAGAACTTTCTGCGTCACTGAGAAATATTTGCAGACCTCAGCAATCTTTTATCTTCACAATGATGTTCCTGCCTTCCAAGTTCTGGATATTCTGAGAACTACTTTGATTTGGGCTCTCTCTAATTATCTTACAATTAGCTTACTAACGAATGCCATTATTCGATGTTTCACCAAGCAGATATTAGAGAACACTTCCTCTTCTCATGATCTGTCTGCTTTCTGCCAGGACTGTCTAAAATTGGTTACTGATGTCTGGGACTCAATTGGAAGTAGATACATGTGGCAAGGAATCTCTGTCTTAATACTCATTGCTGCCATTCACAGTGAGTTACAGTTTCCAGGCTGGGAAGGAGGGCAGCATTCATTCAATCACTTTATCCATCCACCCATCCACCTACTCCCAGGACCAGCAATGGAGACCCAAGATGGAGAATGTGGTCCATGTCCCTCAGGAGCTCACACAGAGAGATGCCCTGAGAGGCTCAGAGTGATGTCATTTCCTCCAGAGAAGCTCTTGATGTGTGGAAGACCTGCGGTACGGTTCTCCAGCTCAGCAACCTGTCCCTCCAACAAGAAAATTTCTCAATTTGCTCTCACCTATTTCCGCCAGCCTCCTGGGTTCAGCCATGAATGAGCTTGGGGGTGGCGACAGGGGTGGGGGGGGGTCAGGAATCAGGCCTGTTTCCCAAGTGCATAGCATACCATGAGGGCTCAATAAACTTAGTAATCAGATGAACATGCATCCCACACTTAGAAGGTGAAAGAAAAAAAGAGACAGAAATGTCTCTTTTTCTGAGTGCCTAAGCAGTCTCTCTGCTTTGGGTACTGGCTGGGGGAGATGCCAAAAAATGTGAGTAAATATAATGCTGGTGAATGGAGAGTTGCAGGCCACTTCTCCTATTGGAGGCTAACAGACTCTGAAATTCAGACTCAGGTCTAAAAAGGGTGGTTGGACAAGATGCTCTCCAGTTCCTTGAGTTGAGAATTCTGTAAAAGTCTAACATCACTGTAAGAATTATTCTAATTGCAGCCTCAGGGGAAACTGGCCTGGACCAGGAGTCACCAGGTCACCTGCCTCTCTGACTTGTTCATCTATCTGGTAGGGAGTGGGGGAAGGGAGCATTAAAGCAGATGCTTTCTAAGGTACCTTATAAGCCTGAACTTTCATGACTTAGTTTTAAACCATGGGCTACATTACATTTGGGAATGCCACGTTCATGTCACAGATTTTCTAAACAGGGCCCTAGTTTTCAATATTTCACTTCACTGACTCTCCCAGGATTTAATGAGCCCCTACCGTGTGCCAGGCACTGTCCTAGTGGTGACCCCCACAGTCACTGTGGTCATGGGACATCCAGTCCAGTGAGGGAGAGAGAAAACACGCAGGCCCACAACTAAACACAAGATGACTATGGCTGGGGTCGCGGGCCAAGAGCATTAATAGACAGCACCGTGTGAGAAACAGCAATTCAAGGGAGAATACAGTTCCTTTCTAAAGGTTCGTTGGAAAGGCTTTTCTTTTCTTTTTTAAAAAAATATTTATTTATTTGGCGTACCGGGTCTCAGTTGTGGCGAGAAGGATCTTCCATCTTCACCGTGGCATACAGGATCCTTGGATGCAGCATGTGGGATCTAGTTCCCTGGCCAGGGATGGAACCTGAGCCCCCTACGATGGGAGCACGGTCTTAGCTACTGGGCCACCAGGTCCGGCTCTTTGCGACCCCATGGACTATAACCTACCAGGCTCCTCTGTCCATGGGATTCTCCAGGCAAGAATACTGGAGTGGGTTTCCATTTCTTTCTCCAGGGGATCTTCCCGACCCAGGGATCGAACCAGGGTCTCCCGCATTGCAGGCAGACGCTTTACTGTCTGAGCCACCAGGGAAAGATTTAAGTTTACTTTTAGGGAAGTCCCAGGAAGGCTTTTCTATGGAGGTGCTATCTGAACTGAGACCTAAAGGTCCCCTGAATGTGGGGGAAGAGCATTCCAGGCAGAGGGACCAGCAGAGGCTCTAGGCTAGAGACAAGCTTGGGGTAGTCAAGGAAAAAGCAACCAGCACAGCAAAGTCAATAGAGGAGGAGGGAGTGACTGAGACCAAGGTGAAGGCAGGCTCATACAGGGCAGCATAGGAAGGGCATCACCAAGAGGTCTATGGATAGGATTTAAGAGGTCCTTGAACCTTGACTTCCCTGGTGACTCAGACAGTAAAGCGTCTGCCTACAATGCGGGAGACCCGGGTTCAATCCCTGGATCAGGAAGAGCTCCTAGAGAAGGAAATGGCAACCCACTCCAGTATTCTTGCCTGGAAAAATCTCATGGATGGAGGAGCCTGATAAGCTACAGTCCATGGGGTCACAAACAGTCGGACACAACTGAGCAACTTCACTCACTCACTGAACTTGGATGGAGAAAAACATCATCTCTCTTTTCATCTGCCTCTAACTGGAAATGAGCATTTCCTTGAGTCACGAATGTCAACAATAACCCACAATAACGTTAGCAGTGCCTGGAATGATCAACAACAGAAATCTCACACCCATTCATATCACCATCATTGCAGGTATCTGGAAATATTACTTATGCTCCTCACTAATTCAGAATTACAGTAGCTATTAGAACAGTTGCTGAGCCTTGGTTAGACCAGTTGCTGAGCATTATTAAAGCTTCCCAGGTGGTGCAGTGGTAAAAGAATCCACCTGCCAATGCAGGAGACACAAGAGATGGAGGTTTGATGCATGGCTTGGGAAGATCCCCTGGAGTAGGCAATGGCAACCTGTTCCAGTAGTCTTGCCAGGAAAATTCCATGGACAGAGGAGCCTGGCAGACTACAGGCCACGGGACCTCAAAGAGTCAGACATGACTGAAGAACAAAAAAGCTCATATACTTCAAGATCATAATATTTTAAAGTATCTATCTGAAAAGAACTGGTTTCCTTTGCAACACCGTGTACTTTATTTTCTGTATATGTAAAAGCATTATTCTGAGAAGGGATCCCTAAGCTTCATACAATGGCCAAAGTGCTCATAAAGCACGGTGAGAAGCTTGTGTTTCATTCCAGGTGGGAGGAGAGGCTGCTGTGGTTTCAGCAGGGGGTCCACTGGGTGCCGTCTTCATTTCTTAAAATCACCCTGGGGTCTCTGCTGGGGGAGATGGCCTGCAGTTGTCAGGGCCGTGCTGAGTGCAAGAGAGAGGGTATGGCTTTAACAGACCACTGTTCTGCCCAGTCCCGGGGATCCTAGAGGGCTCCGTCCTCCCCTCTAAAGAAGATCCTTCCCACGCGGCCTTCCAGGCCCACAAGGGCCACGTCACCCTGGCCCAAAGCCTGTCCCAGGACATCCTCTCCAAAGCTTCAGAAAATGAGCTCATGTGTGAGCAAGAAAAATAAATGCAGCATTTGCCACCGTTTGGTTTGTGTATTGGTCTAGAAAAGAAATGAGATTTTTATTTAGGAAAGCCTTCCAGCAGGACCCCAGCAGAGGCTGGGCAAACACCAGGGCGACGGACTGTAAACATGCAGGAGGGCCCAAGCCCTGGGGCCCGTCCCCGCGAGCAGCAGTCCCTCGGCCGGTTTATGGCGGCCTTCCTGTTTTCCCAGCCTCTCTTCACACTGCCCTCACACACAGAGCCTTTTCAATGCCCTCGAGGAGAACAGAAGAATTCATTTTCACACGCCAGCGCACACGTTTCTCACACCCTCCCAGGGGAGTGGACCGTGCCAAGAGGCTGGTTTATGGACCTAGACAGACATATGGGGCTGGGGCCCGTGGGGTGGGGTCCACGGGCAGAGCAAAGCTCAGAGGTAAATCCTAGGCTCCTGGGTCCCCTAAACCGGAAATGAAGAAGGTGGGGCCAGGCCAACTGGAAGGTGAGGGGCCTTGGTGGCACTGGGGCAATGGCCTGAGGTCTCCTGGGGAGCAGGGTTAGACTTGGCAGGACTGAGAGTCAGGGGACAGGGAATGAACCTCAGTAGAGCTTGCTCACCTCCAAGTGTCAGGATCAGAGAGGAGAGACATGGAGAGTGAGGGAGCACTAGGTCCCTGAATCTGGCTCAAGGGTAAGTGAGAAGGAAGGTAGAAAGTGAGGTGTCCACATTGTTGGGGTGAACAGTGGCTGAAGTGTGACTGTTCTGGAGGGGCCAGCTCAGCTCAGCTGTCCCTGTCCCTAGCCACTGCCCAGAGAGAACACGATTTTTTTTTTTAATTTATTTATTTTTGGATGGGAGGCGTCTTCTTTGTTTGCATCCATTGGCATTTCTGGGTGGTGAGTGTCTCCAGGACCTGGTCCCTGGGATATAAGGGAGGCAAAAGGGAAAGCCAGGAGCTCGCTGGCACATCATCACTCCCCACAGCCCGAGGTCCCAGCCAGTCTTCCTCTTCCTCATCTTTAGGAGGACAAAGGAGCCTGGCAGGCTACAGTCTACAGGCTTGCAAAGAGTCAGACATAACCAAAGCAACTTAGCACTCACACAGGCACACACACAAAGTAAGGGAGGCAAATTAACAGCCTCAAAGGGTAACTGGGGGTTGATCCCACCCAGCACGCATCAAATGCTCCATGAATGTTGGATGAATGTTGGCTGTATCTTTATGCCAACCGGCAAAGGCATCAGCGTGGAGCTCCTACCTGGCGCCACTTTACAGCATTGTCCATTTTGACTCACCGGACAGATGACTCTGCAGTGTCTGGGCTCCTCGCTCCCCTCCCAGCTCCTCCCCACACCCCCTGGAGCAGGAGGGCTTACCTATGGTCCTTCGGAGGTCTTCACACTGGTTTATGTGAGGGAACTTCAGGATTTCCTTCCACTTCTTGCTTTTCCCTTTGCGCTTTCCTCCGCCTCCTGCAGAGATGGGAGAGAAAGACGGGGAGCTGATGCTGGTGTTGCCTGAGGTGCCAGAGCCCACGTCCCATCCCAGTGAGCCTGGGTGCAGCTTCCTAGCTGGGAGACTGGGACAAGCCCCTCCCCAGCCAGTATCAAGCCTATGCATCCTTCCTTCAGGCTCACACAGGTCTGGGCTCCCCTACCCAGCACAGCCTCTCCCATCACCCACTTCTGTACCCACACTGGGTGCCCGTTATTCGCTGATATATTAACCATAACTATGCAACCCCACTGGGGACCTGGCATCAGCCCCAGACTAGACCTCAACCTTTCTATGGCAGAACCTGGCCGACTGGCTCAGGAAAGCCTGGTGAAACGGATTCATAAATGGGTGAGATGGATTCACAAATGCACCCCCCCGCCACCACCTCTTTTTGTCCTCTTGTTTCCTGTGGACAGTCCCCACCCCCAGCTGGAGGCCAGGTGCTGGGGACAAGGAAGTCAACTCTCCCTTGCCTTGAGTACCCGCTTCTTCTCCCGCCTCATGAACCCCAGGGTCCAAGGCTGGAAGGACTCCTGGTGGACCACGTCAGCTGCTCCCCCGCCCTGTATCCTACCCAGCGTGCACTATAATGAACACATGCTGGGGACACACATGTGATGAATATGCACACGTGATAAACATACAAACACAGTCAACACACATGTAACAAGCACACAGAATAAATACATGGAGCTGAGGAAGGTGCACTCACGGGTGTTCCTGTCGTCCCCACCACTTCTTATCCCTGGACAGTGGACAGACATCAGAACACTCAGGTGTGTAAACAAGGGGCTGCTGACTCCAGCCTGCACGTCCCTGAGCCCACCACCACTTGGAAATGGGGCCTGGAGGCACCTCTGTGTCATCACATGCTCAGGACCCCACAAGAACCTGAGATGCATTCGTCTGCCCCTGTCGCCAGAGTAGTCCTTAAATTCCACTTGTCAGTGACTCATCAAAGGTCACATAGCCCTTTAGGCCCCTCAGCATCTCAAGATTTTAAGGTCCTTTTATCCTCCTTCATGGGATCAACACCCCAAGTACCTGTGGGGTTTGGGGCCTGGTTACAGAGACTTGAGATCTTGGGCAGGCCCTCGGCACCCTGGGCTGCACTCTAAGCTGGGTGCGTGTGATGTCCCCCCAGTCTCTGACCCTCAGAGAGGGTCCAGGCAGGGCAAGGGCCCTTTCTGCAGCCAGCCAACCCAGGGTATTCCAAAGGAGCTGGGCTCTGGGCCCACCCCCAGCAAAGTATGTGTTCTGGGGCTGGCCTGGAGCTGATCTCAATAAATGTAGCCGCTTCCCTGGTGGCTCAAATGGTAAAGAAGCCACCTGCAATGCAAGAGATGCAGGTTTGATCCCTGGGTCGGGAAGATCCACTGGAGGAGGAAATGGCAACCCACTCCAGTATTCTTGCCTAGAAAATTCCATGGACAGAGGAGCCTGGTAGGCTACAGTCCATGTGATCTCAAAAGAGTCAATATCAATAAATGGACAGTCCAAAGTTATCCAATTGCCCTGGAAAGCTGAGGGCACCTTCTGGAACAGCCAGTGTGTGGGCTTCTGAGGCCAGAACCAGGACCATCCTCAGAGCTGGAAAGGAGGAGAGGGAGCCCATGACAGAGGGGCAGGACACAGTCCATTTCCTGGCTCTCTGCTCATTCTGTCTCCAGCCCTGGCCAAGCAGCCCTGGCTCCCTCTGCTCAAGTCTTCACAAAGATCAAAAGCATTGGACTCCAAGGAAAAAAATGAATGTGTATGGGGCACATGCTGTGGCCAGGCACGTTTTGGACATTATCTTATTTAATCCCCAGAATGACTCTTGGAGGAGCAATCACCAGGTTCATCACAGATGCAGAAACAGATGTCCAGGTTGTGTAATTTCCCAGCTGATGGCCTGCACTGCTTAACGCATGCTTGGTGCTCCCACGGGAGCTGACACACTTCACCGCCCACATACACCTTGGAGCCCTTCAGCTGGCCTTCCCTGAGTCCCCACTCTAACTCTCCCAGGCAGAGCTATTATTATCCCACTTGAAAGACAAGGAAACTGAAGCAACAGGGAAGAACGAGGCAAGTCTCCTACACCCCACAGCTCACAAATGGCAGAGACCAGACCCCAGCCTGAGCAGAATCTAGACCCCAGGCACTCATACGCACCCTTCTGTCTATAAAGCTCCCTTTCAGGAGCCCTGTGAGCCAGGGAAACTCCCAGGGATCACAGAGAAAGCTGACCCTGGACCTCAGAAGTGACAGGACATCCGGTAAGAGCAAGCAGAACTTGGAGCTCTTTAGTGGAGACCCAAGCCTCTGAGAAAACATGCCGCTCCACACCTATTCACTGAACCAGGTGTCAAGATTTAAACACTGAGGTTTTGCATATAAACCCAGGTTCGGGACTTCTCTCCCGTAACCAGACACATGTCAAGGCTCAGATATAGCTGGGCGCAGCTGACCCGATGGACACGACACGTGGCCTCCATTCGGTGGCCAGCCTGGCCCCTTAGAGCTTATGTGTATCCCCCAGGGGAGGGCTGCCCCCTGGAGAAATTAGCCAAGTCTGCTCCCATCCTCACCACCTCTGGCTCCGAGGCCTAAAGGAACGGTTAGAACTCATTTATTATGCACCACCACCACCCCACCCCCCGCCATTCATTCCACACTCTTCATTCCCAGATCTGGCTGGGATAAGCACTTTTTGTGTGTATGGTAAAATATAAGTAACAGAAAATATACCATGTTAACCATCTGTAGGTATACAATTCCACAGCACTAAGTACATTCACAGTGTCATGTAACCATCGCCACCATCCAGCTCCAGAAATCCTTCGGCATCCCCAGCAGAAACTAGGTGCCCATCCAACACCAGCTTCCAGCCCCCTCCACCCTGGTAACCTCCGTTCTACTTTGTCTCTCTGGTTTGACTGCTCTGGGGACTCGAGTGACAGCACGCAACACGTGGTCTTCCATGACTAGCCGATTCCACTTGGCAGGATGTCTTCGAGGATTATCCATGTCACAGTGTGTGTCAGATTTCACTCCACTGTACGGTGGAATAATCCTCTGTTGTGTGTGTACACTCCACCTTTTGTTTATCCATTTGTCTTTTGGTGGACGCTTGGATGGTGTCCACCTTCTGGCTACCGTGAATACGGCGGCTCTGAATACCTGAGTCCCTGCTTTCAATTCCTTCAGGTATATGCCTAGGAGCAGAACTGCTGGATCATATGGTCATTCTATGTTTGCCTTTTTGAGGAATTGGTGAAGAACTCTTGGCCATATGGATTCACAGGCTGTACCTCATCAGCCTGAACCCCAACTCTGTGAGTGGCACCAGGAATGGGGCTACTTAAAGAATCACCCCCAAGTGATTCTTAGGTAGCCAGTTTATGGAAACAGAAGTCTACACACACACACACACACACACACACACATTTTTATAGACTAACTTCTCCATTAAGAAAGTTAACACAAAATAAAGAAAATTAACACAAACTCATTAATTCATTCAACCAATATGTTGAGCATCAACTAAATGCCAAGCAGTATGCAGATGCTGGGGACACAGGAATGGGGAAGACTGAAGGGGTGTCACCCTCTTGGGGCTTCCTTCTTGTGGTGCCCAATCTAGTAAGGAAGACATCAAAGCCTTGACATCAGTGGTTCTCAACCCCTGGGCAATTTGTCCTCCAGGGGACATCCGGCAGTGTCTAGAGATATTTGGATTGTCACACCAGATGAGAGTGCTGCCAGCATCTGGCAGGTAGAGGCCACAGAGTTAAACATCATACAAGGTGCAGGACGGCCCCCTTACAACAGAGAACAAGGTACTCAAAGTGTCAATAATGCCAAAATGGAGGGATGCTGCTTTATTTATGACCCTTATGACCAACACTCAGGAGAAGTGCAGAGTTTGGGACAGACTCCCTAGTAATGGGGCAGTGGTGGAGGTGGGGAGAGGGGAAAAGCCATCCGGGCCACCTGGAGGATGCAACACGGAGGCTGGACTGATGAAGAGCGGGTGGGTACCACACAGCCTCCTGGGGGCTTCCTTCACCCTCCTCATCACCTCAGCCCCCAGAATGGGGCAGGGACTACGTAGGCAAAATCATACTCCCCCAAAGTAACCCTTAATTGCTGGCACCTGCGAATATTTTAGGTTACGTGGCAAAGGGAATTACGGTTACAGAAGGAATTAAGGATAGTGACAGGCATGTTATTTTGGATGATCCGGGTGGACCTGATGTAACCAGAGGCAGAAGAGTCAGCTCAGTGATGTGATGTGAGAAAGACTAGATCAGCTACTGCTGCCTTTGAAGAAGGAAGGGGTCACAAGCCAAAGGATGCAGGCGGCTTCTAGAAACTGGACGAGGCAAGAACAGATGCTCTCTTAGAGGCCCCAGAAACATAAGAGCCCTGCCAACTCCCTTGTTTTTATCCAGTGAGACCCAGGTTAGACTTCTGACTTCTAGAACTAATGCCTCTGCCTACTGAAGCCCTGCTCCTTCTTCAAGACCCCCTTCTAATCCCCTCTCCAGGGCTGCTCTTAAAAGGCAGATCCCTTGTCTGGCCCACAACCCTCTCCCAGCTCAGCCCAGATTCTTGCTTCATATCCTTCCAGAGGATTGGACAGCTAACACAACTGTGCTGGACAACTGCAAGCTTTTGTTGCGTTATGCTGACGGTAAATGAGTAGTTGCAGGGATCACCCTCTGGGCTTGCACTGAGCTAGGTGCTACATGTTGTGGTCCTTATTAGGTACTAGCCCCATTTCACAGGTGAGAAACCTCAGGCGCAGGGAGAGGGATGGGGCCAATAAACAAACCACATGTGCAAACAGAAGCACGTATCTTCTCCAACCCACGCTGATTCACAGCCGCTTCCTGTCTCGAGCATCCCTGGGCTTTCTTTTCTTCACCCAGCAGCCCACTGCTGCTCATGGTTTACCTTCTATGTGCTGAAAGTGAGGTGGCCAAGAGGACAGAGTGCCCCGCTTCGTGGAACTCCAGCTCATCCCAGGCTTCAAAGAGCAGAGCTGAGCGAGGCTGCTGGGGGTGTGGTCAGGCAGGTGGGGGGCCTCAGGGAGGAAGGGGGCTCCCTCCAAGGAGGGGATGCCAGCAACACAGGCTGGCAGTCAGCCCGGAGGTCT
Organism: Bos grunniens; assembly: GCF_055505025.1. Lineage (NCBI taxonomy): Eukaryota > Metazoa > Chordata > Mammalia > Artiodactyla > Bovidae > Bos > Bos grunniens. The sequence goes on along the minus strand of NC_141190.1, from coordinate 39,199,256 downwards.
CCCACCAGAAGTGAGAAGAGACCAAGACATCAGGCTTGGGGACACGGGCTGAACTCCACCCACTCACAGTTCCGGGGAAGACACCAAGGGACCAGGGTGGTGGGTCTCTCTCCCGAGTGGACACGAGTCCAAGCGCAACCCGGAGAAAGGTAGGTGGCAGGAAGATGCAGTGTTCCCAGGAGCAGCCTCCAGGGAGGAAGTGGCTTAGCATATCACTCTGCTCTCTCCAGCCTCCAGGGTCCCCCCTTGGCTGCCAGCAGTGGCCTTATGAAGGTGCAGCCCAGATGGGCTGAGAGAAGTGTGATAAGCAGGTGGCAGAGCAGGGGAAGCGGGGAGAGTGGCCAGCAGGCGGGCAAGCCCCAGCGGGGATGGAACGCAGGACTTGGGAAGAAAGCAGAGTAATAAAGAGCTATCACGTCTTAAGCGCTCGGAACAGGCTGAGCTACTGAGAAACTAATTGGCATTTCTTTCGCTCCCATGGACACCCCCAGGGAAGAATGAAAGGATCACGCCAAAAAGCTGCCATGAGAAAACCGTCACTGTGGGGGAAGAAATTGGCTGTTATTCTTGTGGCATCTACTGTTTTCCAGGGAGGTGTTTGCACTTTGAAGGCTGAGGACTGAAATGAGAATGAGGGGGAGAGTGTCTGGGAGGGGCAGCGGGGGGAAGGCTGCGCTCCAGGAAGGCACAGTCCCCACAGGATCCCAGGGATGAGGGAGTCTGAGCAGTGAGGGACCCAGGGCCAGCCTGACACTGGGGAGCTGACGCAGAGACCCCTCCCCCAAAGGACACTGACAAAACAGGCAACAGCAGTGACCCCGATGGTCTGAGGTCTTATTCTGGGGACTCCTTGGAGCCTTAGGGGTTTCCCTGGTGTCTCAGATGGTAAAGAGTCTGCCTGAGATGTGGGAGACCTGGGTTCTATCCCTGGGTCAGAAAGAATCCCCTGGAGAAGGAAATGGCAACCCACTCCAGTACACTTGCCTAGAAAATTCCATGGACAATGGAGCCTGGTAGGCTACATACACTCCATAGGGTTGCAAAGAGTCGGACACGACTGAGCGACTCACTTCACTTTACTTTGTGGCTCAGAGGGTAAAGAATCTGCCTGCAATGTGGGAGGCCTGAGTTTGATCCCTGGGTTAGGAAGATCCCTGGAGAAGGAAATGGCAACCCACTCCAGTATTCTTGTCTGGAGAATTCCATGGACAGAGAAGCCTGGAGGGCTACAGTCCATGGGTTCGCCAAGAGTGGGACACGACTGAGTGACTGATACACGCTTCGGAGCCCTAGGACTTTTTGTGCTATCTTTGGAAGGGATGGGGGGACAGACCTTGGCAAAACAATTGACTTCGAACCTCTCATTAATCTTACAGTATATCTGATTTGGAAGTTAAAGAAATGTGGCACTTCCTATACTCCCAGGGTCAGGAAGCTGTTTGCTTAGACATCTTCTCATTTAATCCTCTCATCAACCACACAGGTAGGTCCTCTTAATGGTCCCATTTGACAAGTGAGGAAAGAGACTCAGAACAGCAAGAACTTTGCTTCAAATCACTCAGTTTGTGTTACATCTGAACCAGGACGCAGGGACTTCCCCAGTGGTCCAGTGGAAAAGAATCCATCCACCTGTAATGCAGGGGACATGGGTTCAATCCCTGGTTGGGGAACTAAAATCCCATGTGCTGAGGAACCACTTGGCCCTCAAGGCACAACTAGAGAGTCTGAATGCTGCAAGGAAAGATCCTTCATGACGCGATGGAGATCCCGTGTTCTGCAACTAAGACCCGACACAGTCGTATTAAACAATAGATAAACCAAGACCCAGGCATCCTGACTCCTGGTCTCCTGGTCTATGGAGTCTGTAGGACAATAAAGGTCCAAGGGCCATCAGAATGGGACAAGGCACCCAGGAGGTATATGGCGTGTGTGCCAGTGATTTGGGTGGGGTTTGAAGGGAGTCCTTCCTGCTCCTTAGGGAGCCAGACTGGGGCCTGGAGTCATGGGTCCCTGAGGCCATCTCAGTAGCCTGTACCCACCAAGGCTTTTTCTCTTCCTCCCTAGTAACAAATGAGCAATTGGTCAGAGAAAGGTTCCTCGGGTAGACGCTGAGCAAGACTCTCTGCATGTGTTGCAAAGGACTTGCCTTCACGCCTTCGATCAGTGGTTCCCAGTGCGGTCCTTGGGCCAGTTGCACCAGCATCACTGGGGAATTGGTTAGAAATGCAAAACCTTGGGCTCCACCTTAGATCTACAGAGTCAGAAATTCTTTGCCGTGGAGGGGTGGGGGGTTGGGGACAGCAGTCTGTATTAATGAGCCTTCCAGGTGATTCTGATGCAGAGTCAAGTTGGAGCAAGTCCTTGAGCATCACGTGGGAAATGGTATGATAGGACCAAGCTTTCTGGAAATTTCTCTGATTATTATTTCTGCTCTGCCTACTTCTAAAAAGGATATGAAGAGAAACACAGGGGTTTGGACAAATTCAGTGATGCTGGGGTCTGACTCTGTTAAGAACCCAGGTCCCTGTCCCCTGCCTGACTCAGGCATTCTTCTCACATGATGCCCACAAAGCCACTTATGTGGCCACTCGCTGGATATGGACCCAACGGTTTCCAGAAAACTAGAGGAGACACTGGAGAGAAGCTCACTACTGGCCTTGGTGGGCACAGGCTACTGAGATGGCCTCAGGGACCCATGACTCCAGGGCCCAGTCTGGCTCCCTAAGGAGCGGGAAGGACTCCCTTCAAACCCCACCCAAATCATCGGCACACACGCCATATACTTCCTGGGTGCCTTGTCCCATTCTGATGGCCCTTGGACCTTTACTGTTCTACAGACTCCATAGAGAAGAGCATCACCCCTGGAGATGGCACACCGGGATCTGTAGAGGACCTGATGTATTTTGTGGGCCCTGAGGAAGTGGAGGCTGGTTTTCCCACCGACTACATTCCTCCAAGACAGACTTGTCGACTCAGATTGCAAAACTGTGTTGGTGAGTGCGGTTCAAGCCAAGGTGACCAGGATGAGAGACTCATTCAATTTGAACCCCAAAGATGAGGATTAATACAAGGGTCATAAAGAGATTCTAGGAATCCAAAGTGAGGCAGTCAAGAGCAGCAGGGTTTGTAGGAACAGGAATGCCATGGAGACATGGAGAATCTGGGGCTGGGGTGTCTCTGCCTCTCTGCAGACCATGCCAGGCTCACTCACCTCTTTGCATCGAACCCAACTGGCCATAATGAAAACACTGGCTTGGTCCTTGGCTCCTGGGAGGTGACCTCCCAGTCCTGGGAATTTTCTGAGTGTTGGGGATGTGGGTTTAATTCATGGTGGATCCCTAGAACTGTACCTGAGCTTATGCTAATGAGATGACTCAGGCTGAGGCTGGCCATGCCAGAATGGACCAACCATGGAGTCGGAAGTTTGGGCCTTTGAGTTAAATGACAGTGTCCAAACTTCGGGGTGGGGAAGGAGGCTGGAGACTGAGTTCAGCCACATGACTAACGATTCAATCAATCATGCCTAAGTAATGAAAGCCCAATAAAAACTCTGGGACCCAGTGTGGGTGAACTTCCTGGTTGGTGCTCACACACCGGTGCTGAAAGGGTGACGTGTCCATCACAGACCTTGCCTTGTACATCTCCTCATTTTGCTGGTTCAGATTTGTATCCTTTCACCCTAATAAAATTGTAAATCTAGAGCTCTTCTGAGCTCTGTGAGTCATCCTAGCAAATAATCAAATCTGAGAGGGGTTGGGGGAAATTCCCAAATTTGTAGTCAATTAGTCAGAAGTACATGTGGCCTGGGGACACCCAAACTCGAGTCTGGGGTCTGAAGTGAGGGTGGGGACTGTGGTCCCTCTGTGGAGTTTTTGCTCATTCAGGGTAGTCAGTATCAGAATTGTGCTGCAACTGGCAGGCCCCAAAGCCCCCTCCCTACCCATCGGCCAGAATCCTGAGTCCAAACTCCCAAGGGGTTTTCCCTGGTGACTCAGATGGTAAAGAATCTGCCTGCAACGCAGGAGACCCGGGTTCGATCCCTGGGTGGGGAAGATCTGCTGGAGAAGGGAGTGGCTACCCACTCCAGTACTCTTGCCTAGAGAATTTCCAAAGGACAGATCCAACTGGTCAACACATCTTCCCTCCAGGCAGGCCACATGCGGACATGAGTTTGAGCAAATTCTGGGAGATGGTGAAGGACAGGGAAGCCTGGTTCCCTGCAGTCCATGGAGTCACAAAGAGTCGGACACGACTGAGCCACCGAACCACAGTAACAATAAGGCCACATGCCGTGGGCCAGCCTTGACTCTGAAACAATCCGATTAGTTCTGGCCCCTGTGGATGGGGCGAGACAGAAGGGCTGAGTGAGACTTGCAGAAACTCAGTGGTGTTTCCCAAGGTAGGCAGTGCCAGGCATGACCAGAGGCAGCACAATCAAAACCACAGAAATGGCCAGCCTCCTGGCCAAGACGGTTTAGAGCACTGCTGGCTGAAGGCACCAGAACATGGGTGTTGGGGGAGGGTCTGGCCACAAAGGGCTTCAGGATGCTCCGCAGGGCCTCCTCCTCCTTCCATCTCCGAGCCCCTCCCACAGGGCCTGTGAGTCACTAGGGGATCAGGAGGTTGGAAAGGTCATGCTAAGGCTTGGAAAGGTCATGCTAAGGGACCAAATTTGTTAGAAACTCAAATTGTGTTACAAAGCAGGTCTTTAGAATATACATCTCAGTGCAGGGGTGGGGGGTGGGTGTGGGATGGGGTGGCGGGGGGTGAGAGCCATGAAAACCAGAGGTGTGGCTCTCAGCACACTTGGATCAAGGTCTGGGAGGGTCTCGAGCATCCCTGGGACCTCGTGGGAAGGCTCGCTCTCTGTGTTCCCAGCCACAGTGGCTGATGACTCAGCAGCTCCAGCCGGTCAAGTGGAAGGCTCTGTGACAACACTGCCTGTGACGTCGGTGGAGTTACAGAGTCTGTTCCATTCCTTTCTACCCAGGTGAGCTTGCAGGACTCAATTTCTGCAGCGTGGCCTGCAGGGCTGATTTCCAGAAAGTCTCACCATGGGGAGGCTCTGGGTGTTCTCAGAGGCCGGTTTTCCTGATGGGGAGCGGGGGGGCGGGGCAGGTGATCCCTGGGTCTGCTCTTTTCTCCACTCGTCCTATTTGCCACTGGCCTTTCTGTCCTACCCCCGGGGCTCCACAACCTTCGCCACTGCCACAGTGGTACCCACAGCCCTGGCTGGTGGGGGGCTGTGAGGGAGCCCACTGGTTCAGTCTTTCTGTACAGCCCCAAACAAGGCAAGAGCTCAATTACAGGGTCTTTTGGGACTGCGTCACTGAGTGACTCAAGCCTTTTCTAAAGGGACTCCAGACAAAGTTACTTGAGGTGATCTCAGCCTGCAAGTGACTTTCTCCAACCCAATGCCCTTGGCAACCACTGTGGAAGGAAGACAGGGCCTCAGCCCCCGCACCCCGCCCCACCTGAGTTTCCTCACCTGGGAGGGGAAGGGGGAGTAGAGGGTGGGGGAGGGTGGAACCAGGTCAGGGCCCCAGAATCTTTTTTATCAGAAGAGTTTCTTTTTTTTTTTTTTTTATTTTTAAACTTTACAATATTATATTAGTGTTGCCAAATATCGAAATGAATCCGTTTCTTTACAATCCCGTAGGTACAGATAAGAAGGGAGCTGATTGGGTGGGTAGGGCAAAGGGATGGAGCTTGCAAATACAAGGGCCAGGGGCCTTGTTCTGTTTTTTGTAGGTCTTACTTTCTAGAAATAGCCAGGAGTCACAGGGTCTCTGCCTCAGGGTACCCTCCTCTGTGAAGTTCCCTGGACGCCCCCTGAGTCTAGGACACTCCTCCTCTATCCTCCCCCTCCCCACTGCCCCCCACTCTGTTACCCCCTGTCCCAAAGTGCTGGGGTTGAGATGTCAGGATTCAGGGGCACTGAGTGGACACCCCCCCAGACCTACCCACTGATGGGAACAGTTGAAAGAAAACACACCTCGAGGGGCACCTCTGGCCCAGCGTCTCCAGTGATGGGAACTGTGTCGTTCATGCTGGGCAGCCACATCCACGGTTTCCCAGGACAGGAAGACACTTGGTGTCTTCAAGTGTGTCCAGCGCCTTCCCGGTTTGACATAAGACCCCAGGGGTGGGCAAGAGAGGCAGGAGGGCAGAATCAGGGCACACAGAGCCTCCCCATGCAGAGGTGCTGGCCATGGCCTGACCTGCCCCACCTTTACCGCTTGGGAGCACTGACCCTTCCCACCGGTGTAGAGCCCTAAGGGAGGGGCTCGGGATGCAGGATGAAGCCCGGGCTCGGTTTAAAAGGCAAACACTGGTGCAGACGCAGCCAGTTCAGGGAGCACCCAGGCCAGACTCAGAGAGGCAAGGAGGGGTGGGGCGGGGGACTGGAAGCCTTTCTAGGGCCTGTTAACACACCTGGGAGCTGAACTCGGTGGCTTACTTGGGGCTTCTGTTGTTCACGGGGACCCACCAGATGGGTGGGTAAAAACCATGGTGGGCAAACGGGGAGCAAGTACATTCCCACAGCCCGGGCCTCAGGGCCGGCTCCACCCTCCGTGGGACCGGACATGGCGCGGCAGAGACATACAGTGATCCTGACCACGGAACGTTTTGCGGTGCCCCAGCTGTCAGCTGCAAGCACCTAAAACCTCCAGTATGTTCTTCAAAGGAAATACAGTGTTGAAGTGGTGGGAGGCATCGGGGCAGCACGGGGCATGTGTGGCCTGTGGCCTGCGGGCAGGTTCCAGCACCTCCCGGCCCCACCTCATGGCCACACCGCCGTCGGGCTTCCAGGGCAGAAAAACCTCAGCCACAACCAGAAGGATCCCACAACCTCAATTAGGAAAACCCACACCGACACAAGGCCGGGTAACTGGTTGCCACGGGGATGGCGGAACGTGGCCCCTCCCCACCACACCGAGCCTGAGAGAGGCGAGCCCTCTGCAGTGGCTTGCGGGGGTGGGGGAGTGCAGGAGGGCAGGGCAGCCAGGGGACGGTCCCTCCCAGGAAACCCTTGTTCCCAAGGACAGCGCGAAGAGTGGGCCACCTTGACCAGAGGCTGTAGCCCTTGAGTGACAGCTGCACTGTTACCAGCTTCCCTGGTGGCTCAGATGGTAAAGTTTGATCCCTGGGTCTGGAAGATCCCCTGGAGATAGGAATGGCAATCCTTTCCAGTATTCTTGCCTGGAGAATTCCATGGACAGAGGAGCCTAGTGGGTTACAGTCTATGAGGTCGCAAAGAGTCGGACATGACTGAGCAGCTAACACAAACTGCCTCCAGGTCTCTTCACCAGAACATAAGTGGCTGTCACAGCGTGTTATCTGAGCCCTGCCATGCAATGGCCTTCCTTAAGTCACTCAGTGTTTTCTCTCACAAAGGAAGATGCTGCTACCCAACCCGCCCTGCTGTGGGGTTAGAGCCAAGTGTGCAAGTATCTAGCATACAGTAGGGCTCACTAAATGTAGCCACCATCAACACCACTACCATCATCATCATCGCCATTAACCATCCCCACCATCCCCATCCCCCTCCACGAACCCCATCATCACATCATCAACATCACCATCATCCCCACTCGCGCCGCCATCCCACCACCGCCAACTTCACCATCGACACCCGCGTTATCCCTACTACCACATCGTCATCACCGCCACCCCCACCACCGCCAACTTCACCATCGACATCCCACCATCCTTACCACCACCATCATCATCACTGCCATCACCATCGTGACTTTTGTAAATGAGATAACTGAGGACACAGGACTAGTAAGGGACAGACAGTAGGTCTAAAATCCAGGTCTTAGGACTCGCAAGTTTGGCCATCTCTCTTACCATACCGCAACCCTCCTCAACAACACACACACACACAAACACACACAACTCCATCAACACGATGGCAGCATCTGTCCAGACACTGGCCAGAGGTGCTGTGGGAAAGTCATACAGGAGGGCTACAGGACCTCTCTGACCTCACTGGCTTCGACTCCCTCCTCCACTCCAGCCATCCTCTCTTCCTCATGCTCATCGCACACCCAGGCACCATCCCAGTTGAGGACCTTTGCTCTAGCTCGAGAACTTTTTATGTAAAGACCCAGCTGAAGTCCCTGGGTCACAGACAATATAATATGTAAACAAATGAACATGGCTATCATCCAATAAAACCTTATTACAAAAAACAGATAGCAGGCTGGTGACCCCCGGGGTCATGGTTCACCTAAGTTCATCTGCTATTACTGTTCCCTCTGCCCGGAGCCCTCCTCTTTCCTTGGGAGAAAACATCTCCATGTTAACGCCCTCCCCTTCTTTAGGCTTTTACACAAATATCACTTTCTCCATGAAGCTCACTCTGACCACGTTTTTCTCCTAATAAATAATTTTTCCCTACTGAGTAAAACTAATGACTTTAAAGTGAACAATTCAGGGACATCTAGAACATTCATGATGCTGTGCTACAACCACTTGTGCCTAGTTGCAGGGCATTTCCCTCCCTCCAAAGCAATGCCCACTGCTTACTGTTCTAACCCTACAGCCTCTACCCACCCTGCTGCCTGCCTCTCCAGATCCCTCTATCTTTTCATATATAATTTACATTTTTTTGATGTGGATCATTTTTAAAATCTTTATTGAATTTGCTACAACATTGCTTCTGTTTTATGTTTTTTGGTATTTTGGCCCCAAGGCATGTGATATCTTAGCTCCCCGACCAGGGATTGAACCCTCACCCTCTGTACTGGAAGGGGAAACCATAACCACTGGACCAGCAGAGAAGTACCCCTCTACCTCTCTTTAACTTTGAAGTTTTAATTTCTACTGCATGCATCACCCTGTAACATTCTATATGGCTTATTGCCCGTCTCCAACCCTCCTTCCCCTGGAATGAAGGCTTCACCAAACAAGGGATCTTTATTTTGTTCCCTACTGTCTCCCAAACACCCAGGGCAGTGCTTTGGCACATAGTAAATACTCGATAACTTGTTGATGAAGAGACTGATAAACAGATGGAGGGGCAGGACCACGAGGGAAGAGAGGGCTTCCAAATGGACTTTAAAACAATAAAACCACATCATACACTGTCATCTTTCCTGAGCCTGCACTTTTCTTCCTGGAAATGGAAAGGGCAGGGTGCACACCACCTCCCCAGCCCTGGCCCTTGGGTATGTCTCCTCCTATCTTACTGGGTCAGTTATCCTGTCCGGGGACCAAGTGCCCCTTTTCCTGGGGCAGTGAACAAAGAGTAGGGGCTCTCATCAGATAGGCATGGCTGGACTTCCGGGTCCTCTATCCATCAGGTAGCCACAGGACACCTCCCCAATCTCTCTGAACCACAATTTCCTAAAGTGAAAATGAAAGTCTCTCAGTCGTGTCCGACTCCTTGCGACTCCATGGACTGTAGCCTACCAGGCTACTCCATCCATGGAATTCTCCAGGCAAGAATACTGGAGTGGGTTGCCATGCCCTCCTCCAGGGATCTCCCCAACCCAGGGATCGAACCCAGGTCTCCCATATTGCAGGCATATTCTTTACCATCTGAGCCACCAGGGAAGCCATGTTTCCTAATTGGTGTAATGAAATAACCAAATGCCCTTTGTAAGGCTCAGATTGAGAGTATGATTAGCACAGTGGCACGCACGGGATGGGCAAACCCTATTTTCAGCCTTCCTGCTCTCTATCTTGGCTCCCCAAACATCCCCTCCCAGTGGCTTCACCCCTTTCCCTCTCCTTCTCTGTCTCTTCAGTTTAGTGAACATTTCCTTCAAGAGAAGACAGATCTCCCTGTCCTCTTGCAAACACTAATGACCTCCTCCTTAAAAATGTCCTTTCCAAGGAAAATCATTTTCCAAACGTACTTTCGGGCTTACTATGCTTTTGCCCACACTGGTTTTCACAGTTAAGAAACTTTGGCCACAAAAATTAACTTTTCACTGCAAAAGTAATCCCCATCTCTCAGCAAAGCCCAAATTTGGTCACTTTTGTCTTCACTATGTTTGCCCTGGGTTAAAGAAGAAAAGAAAGTGTGGGGAGATTGAGGAGCAGGAGGGAGGTGAGCTGACCCCTGAGAAAAGCCACTGGCATTGACAGTTGGCCCCTGAAGCACAGCTGTGGCTATTTTGTTAGAGAAATAAACAGGACTGTTTGCTCATGAAAAAAATGCCCCAATTTTCATAAGATATTCATAAAAATATTTGCATTTCCCTGTGAGTAATAACTACTTCTGCTGTCTCCAGAATTTTTGCATCATCTACTTAAAAGAAGCTGAACAGACTATTTAGAAAGCCTTCCCAATCAAATCCACCCAGCGACCTAGGCATGTTATGATGTAGCTATGACTGTGCACACGGAAGGGCTGGAAGTCTGAGGTGTAAAGAGATCAGGGAGAGCCAGGCCCCAGCCTGAACCCGACAGCAACATAATCGCCGATTCAATAAATCCACCACACCAAAGTGGATTTATTTTGCAGATGCAGGAACAAGCCCAGAGAGGCCAAGTATCCAGCCCAGGGTCACACAGCCACTAAGTGGCTAAGCTGGAATTTGAACTCAAGAATACCTAGTCCTTAATTCCCGATCCTCGAGACTGACATGAAGATAATTCGAGGGACAGAGGAGAACTAGGCCATGAGAAAGCTCCCCCCAAGTCTGAGGCCATGGAAGCCCCAAACCAGCACAACACAGTGGCACCTGTAGAAAGGTTTCCAGGGCAGAGGTGAAATCTCCTAAGCTGGGGTCCAGAAAAGAGTTCTGATTCCCACCAGTCTTCCCCCAAACATGTACTTCCCCCTTTCAGCAGACAGCACCACCGTTCACCCAGCCACTTAGGCCAAAGGCCTCAGTGTCATCCCCCCATCCCATCCTCTTCATGGCCTCTGCAGTATAATCAGCCTCCATGATGGTCCAGTGAATCTCTTTTTTTTTTTTTGGTCATGCTGCCTGGCATGTGGGATCTTGGTTTCCAGACCAGGGATCGAACCTGCGCCTTCTGCAGTGGAAGCACAGAGTCTTAACCACTGGACCGCCAGGGAAGTCCCACCCAGGGATTCCTGCCTCCTGGGACTCATGGCCTGTGCAGTCCCCTCCTGCACTGAACCTGTGTAACCAAGGGGATGTGGTGGACATGACAGGACTGTGCCCTCTGCCCTGGGACACTCACTCTGAGGATGCCTATGGAGGGGCCCATATGGCCAGGCGCTGAGACTGCCAAGAAACAGACATTGTTAATCTGCCAGTCGTGTGTGTGAGCACCTGTGGAAGTGGGTCTTTCCGCCCCAGTCAAGCGTTCAGGTGAGGCAGCTTCAGCTAATATCTTGACTGTGACCTGAGACCCAAAGCAGCACCACCCAGCTGAGTCACTCCCCAATTCCTGACTCACAAAAAGGAAGTCACTCAATCATGTCTAACTCTTTGTGACCCCACGGACTGTAGCCTTTTCAGGCAAGAGTACTGGAGTGGGTTGCCATTTCCTTCTCCAGGGGATCTTCCCGACCCAGGGATCGAACCCAGGTCTACTGCATTGCAGGCAGATGCTTTACCATCTGAGCCACCAGGGAAGCGTAAAAAGTGTGAGTTAACAAATGTTGACAGTTGTTCTAAGCTGCTAAGTAACCTTTTACACGGCAACAGCTAACTAACAGTCTTCCACCTGCAACCATCCACCAAGTCCTATAGATTCTCTTTCCCAATGACATTCTGACTCTGCTATCTCCCTCCCCTTCCACAGTGTGCCACTGCCTGGTCCAGGCCACCACCACATCTCACAGGATGACTGCAGCAGCCTTCGATGGCCTCCCTGCCTCCACCCGGTTCCCATCCAACCCACTGCCCATGTTGCAGCCTAGGTCAGTCTACAAAAGCAAACCACTTCCAGTCTCTCCAATGGCTCCCCATGGTCCTTGGGATAAAACCTGAACTCTTTACCATGACCCACAAGGCCTGCAGGCTAAAGCCCACCTGTCTCTCTCCCCAGCTTCATCTCCTGGTTCACTCATGCCAGCCGCAACGGGCTGCCTTTGGTTCCAGTTCCTCCCTCCTCTCCCCCCAACTCTGAGTGTGTGTTCCAGCTGTTTCTTCTGCCTGAAACACTCTTCCTATGACTCTTTCTTTGGTTTCCAGCTAAGAGGTCACCTCCTTCGAGAGGCAACAAAGATTACTTTGTCTAACAGATACTCCCTATTACATCTTGTTTATCCACTCCCCTTATAAACTAAGCGTGCAAGCATGCTAGGTTGTTTTAGTCATGTCTGACTCTTTGCAACCCTATGGATTGTAGCCCGCCAGGCTCCTCTGTCCATGGAGAACTTCCCAGGAAAGAATACTGGAGTGGGTTACCATGTCCTCCTCCAAGGGATCTTCCTAACCCAGGGATCAAACCCATGTTTCCTATGTCTCCTGCATAGCAGGTGGTTTCTTTACCACTAACACCACCTGGGAAGTCCCTTATAAACTATAATGACCTTAAATTATTTTATTCATTTAGCTTTTAAGCTTGCTTATTGTCACCCACCCCTCCCACCCCTTAGAAGGTTACTCCTCAAAAGCTAGCACCATGACTATACCTAGCGCCTGGCTGAGTAAGTACACAATAAAATGTCTTAAATGGATGAGTGAATGAACCCCATGTTTTAATATGACCCCAGAAAAAAATCCCTATAATTTCAGAGCTTGAAACTCCCGTCAAGAAAACCATTAACTCACTTCCTGTGTGGTCCTAGGGAGTCCCTTCCTCTCTCTGGGCCTTAGTTTCTTCAGATGAGGAACTGGGTCCATGAGTTCTCAGGTCCCATGGGTCTTTGTCATTGACACATGAGCAGTTAAGCCACACTCTGGGGAAGGTAAAAGAACCCCACTTTTTGTGTTGCTGGACAGGACCAGAGGGCCTCACCTTGGGTTTTGTGGAGCCAGCACATTGTCCTTAAAAATCAGCTCAAGATAGCTTCTCTACAGAAAGAACTGCTTTCTTTAAGGACTGTTTAAATTCCTGACCTGGGGACTTCCCTGGTGGTCTAGGGGCTAAGAATCTGCCTTGCAATGCAGGGGAGACAGGTTCGATGCCTGGCCTGGGAACTAAGATCCCATATGCCATGGAGCAACTAAGTCCACGCACTACAACCACTGACCCCGAGCACCACAGCAAGAGTCCGGGAGCCGCAACAAAGATCCTGCACAGGACGCGGAAGCAACCTAGAGGTCCATCGGCAGACGAATGGGTAAGAAAGCTGTGGTACACATACACAATGCAATATTACTCAGCTATTAAAAATAATGCATTTGAATCAGTTCTAATGAGGTGGATGAAACTGGAGCCTATTATACAGAGTGAAGTAAGTCAGAAAGAAGAACACCAATACAGTATATTAACACATATATATGGAATTTAGAAAGATGGTAACAGTGACCCTTAACACATGAGCAGTTAAGGATCTTTAAGGACAACGAAGATCATGGCATCTGGTCCCATCACTTCATGGGAAATAGATGGGGAAACAGTGGAAACAGTGTCAGACTTTATTTTTGGGGGCTCCAAAATCACTGCAGATGGTACCTGTGGCCACGAAATTAAAAGATGCTTACTCCTTGGAAGAAAAGTTATGACCAACCTAGATAGCATATTCAAAAGCAGAGACATTACTTTGCCAACAAAGGTCCGTCTAGTCAAGGCTATGGTTTTTCCAGTGGTCCTGTATGGATGTGAGAGCTGGACTGTGAAGAAAGCTGAGCGCCGAAGAATTGATGCTTTTGAACTCTGTTGGAGAAGACTCTTGAGAGTCCCTTGGACTGCAAGGAGATCCAACCAGTCCATTCTGAAGGAGATCAGCCCTGGGATTTCTTTGGAAGGAATGATACTAAAGCTGAAACTCCAGTACTTTGGCCACCTCATGTGAAGAACTGACTCACTGGAAAAGACTTTGATGCTGGGAGGGATTGGGGGCAGGAGGAGAAGGGGACGACAGAGGATGAGATGGCTGGATGGCATCACTGACTCGATGGACGTGAGTCTGAGTGAACTCCGGGAGTTGGTGATGGACAGGGAGGGCTGGCGTGCTGCAATTCACGGGGTCGCAAAGAGTCGGACATGACTAAGCGACTGAACTGAACTGAACAATGACCCTATATGCGAGACAGCAAAGAGACACAGTTGTAAAGAAGAGACTTTTGGACTCTGTGGGAGAAGGCGAGGATGGGATGATTTGAGAGAATAGCATTGAAATATATATATTATCATATGTGAAACAGATCATCAGTCCAGGTTCAGTGCATGAGACAGGGTGCTCAGGGCTGGTGCACTGGGATGACCCAGAGGGATGGGATGGGGAGGGAGCGGGGAGGGGGGTTCAGCATGGGGAACACATGTACACCCATGGCTGATTCATGTCAATATATGGCAAAAACCACCACAATATTGTAAAGTAATTAGCTTCCAATTAAAATAAATAAATTTTTTAAAAAAGATCCTGCAAAAAGCAATCAAGACCTGATGCAGCCAAATAAATAAATAATGTATTTTTTTAAATTCCTGACCAAGTCCAGGGCTACTTCTACCACAAGCACAGGTACCCGAAGATGAACCAGAGCACCTGTGTTCTCTGCAAGGACCTGGCTGTGCTTGTTCAGCCCACAAAGATGTGCTGGGCATCTGATCAAAACCCCACTGTAGGTGATCACTCACAGAAGACCAAAGATGGTGCCTGGGAGATGGAACATTCCCCTGGGGCTTTTCAGAGGCAGAGTCTTTGTGGGTCCCATAACCCTTTCCCTCCTCCCCTTCCCTTCCTAATTCCCATTACACAGCAGAGAAAATGGGGACAAGGTGGTTGGCCTTACAAAGTCTTTTTCTAAAATGCTTCTTTAATTGTAAAATGGCCAAGGAGAGCTGTATTTGGCAGATTAAATTTCTACCCCTAGGATTTCAGACTCTAACTTGAATACAGAAAGGAGAGCCTGCTGCAAGGAGATGTGTGAGTAGCACATGATCATTTTAATTTCTTAATGATGCTATAAGAAATCACTATACATTTAGTGGCTTAAAAATAACATGAATTTATTATCTGAAAGTTCTGGAAGTCAGAAAGCTGAAATCGGATTCACTGGGCTAAAACCAAAGTGTTGGCAAGGCTGATTTCTTCCAGAGGTTCTAGGGGAGACTCTTTCTGATGTCTATTCTGACTCCTAGAGGCTGCCAGCATTCCTCAGCTTGCAGTCCATTCCCGCATCTTAAAAGCTGGCAGTCACTGGTTGAGTGTTTCTCAAGCTGCATCACTCTGGCCTCCTTTTCTGTAGTCAAATCTCCCTCTGCCTCCTTCCTATAAAGATCTTTGTGATTACACTGGGCACATCAGGATAATCCAGGCAAACCTCCCCATCTCAAGATTCTTTAATTAATTCAATTAACTGAAAAGTCCCTTTACCACCACGGTAACATATTCACAAGTTGCAGGGATTTCAAATGTTGACATCTTTGGGAGCCCTTGTTCAGCCTGCCATAAGCGGTGATTTAAGATCGCACATTCCCAGATCAGACTGCCTGGGTTTACATCCCAATTGTGTCCTTTCCTAGCTGTGTGATTCTGGGAAAGTCACTCAACCTCTCTGTGCTTCCACTGACTTGTGACCTCACAGACCCAGGAGTCATGAGGGTGTAAAGCATTTCAGCACAGTAAAGAAAGCTCAATGAGAAAGGGCTGTAATTATTCCCTCCTCTCCACCAGACTCAGCACTAATGGATGCCAGAGCTGGGAGGGGCCTTGGTGATCACACAGCCTGCCTCTCAACGAACAGCTAGGGACTCAGAGGCCCAGAGAGAAGTGAGTCATGTGGGGCACACAGCACTTTGTCAGGCAAAGCCCGGATGCCCTCTAATAACCAACCTGGCACTGACTTGCTGGAAGGAGGGTCCAGCAGGGCAGAGGCCACAACCTGCTGCACCCAGCACCCTGCCCTGCACCCAGTAAATGCTGGAGGATGCTGCAGCCAGAAAGTCACAGGGAGGGGGTGGGACGCTCTCCCCCGCAGAACGACAGCAGGAAGCGCCTGCAGGTGCGGTGCCCTGGCCTGAATCTCACACCCGCAGTTCCCACCCCACCCAGCGGGCTCGCAGGGCCAGAATCAGACCCAACATATCTCCCCCCAGGAGAGGTCAGAGGACTAATCTCGGCCAGGGACGTCGAGACCCAAGTTCAGGGCCAAGAGAAAGCTCTGGACTAATCAGTCCAGACTGATCAAACATCATTCGGGCCCCTCGCTTCCTTCCTTCTCCGCATGACCTCAGATGGGACGCCTCCCCTCTTTGGGTCTCTGTTTCCACATCAGAAAAGAGAAGGCCGGATCAGTGATCCTCAATCTGCAATCCCCGCTTCCACGGATTTCAGAGAGTTCTGGAAGAGCCGTTCCTGGACACACAGCCGAAGCGGGTGCCCAGCTTACTTGTCCAGATGTCGAAGTTCACCAGCGTGTGCAGTTCGGGCTGAACAGACGTGTTGGAAGGTGTCTGTGATCAACAAAATGGGGGAAACAGTGACTCACCCCACACAATGGCCGGGTGAGCAGGCAAACTCCTCCACAAAAGGAGAGAAGGATCAGCATGGGCCCTTGGCAGAAACTCAACTAGGCTCCACTGCATCTAACCAAAGAGGGCTGACTCACCCCAGGGGTTCCCCTCCCACAAGGCTAGCTTAGGCAGGCAATGCCGCAGATAGTCCAGTTTCTGCGACCATCTCACTGTCCTCCAGCTGACACCCAGGATTCCCACAAGGCCTTCCCAAGGGCCTTTCCCATGATCTCAGGGGCAGCTAAAAGCAGATATTCAAACAGAGAGGTCGTGGGGTAGCCTGCAGGGCAAAAGCCAGACCTTCACTTTCTTCCTCACTGGGAAAATTTCCTGCCTCAGGGCCTTTGCACATGTCATTCCCTTGGTCAGATACACACTCCAGTACCTTTTTTTTTTTTAATGAAATATTTCAAGTTTATAGAGTTAGAAAAAAATTTTTTTGATGTATATACCCACAGGTTTTGTGAAAATAACTCATTCACCCACTCTCTGTTGACAGTGGCTTATTTCCAAATTTTTAGTGTCACAAATAATGCTGCTCTGAGCACTCTGACACATATCACCCCCACCTTCTCCAACAAGTATTCAGATCTCATTCCTCAAACCCGCTCCCCATCAATCCAAAAGTTATGTCTCCATGTTTCTCCCCAACAGCTCCCCAGTCTCTCCATTAAAGCACTTATCATGATTTATGTCTTTATTAGGTCCCCGTCTAAAGGGACAGAGGCCATGTCCCCTTTGCTCTCGAGCGCTCAGTGAGAGGTCACTGAGCAGACCTCAGTTAGTGTCTGCACTGCAAATGAGTGAGAGAACGAATGAATGAGTGAGCGAGGTGTCACCCCAGAAGCAGGCTGTGCTAGGCTCCCTTCCACCCAGGACTCTGAGAGATGACCTGGCACATCTGCTGCCTGCCTCTTGCTCTGCCCTCAAATGGATGGGAAGAGGGGCCAAGAATCCCCTGGAGATCTTGGGTTCCTGAAGCTTGAGAGAACCCTGAGCCCTGAAGCAGGGAGCCCTGGGAGCTGGAGGGTCCGAGGTCTCAGTGCCAAGCCCAAGGTGAGGTTCAGGAGACCTTCACCTGGGCTTTCCCAGGGCTCCTTGCGGCCAGGCACCTGGTCCTGCCCCACCTCAGCAGGTTTAGGAAACACACTTCTGCTGGCCATGCCCAGTCATGAGAAGCTGCTGCTCTGGGACCCCGCTACCTGGGCCAGGGGCTGCCCCCTCCTTCCTGGCATCCCCGTGCTGCTGAAACAGACCAGTCCCCACCTGCTGGCCATACCTGACCTTGGGTCGGGCCATGGGGCAGGGCTGGGCAAGGCATCTTCACTTGCTATCGATCACTTAGGGTCTCTGTTCCCAAAACAAGAGAAAGTGCTGGAAATAGAAAACTGGGTGGCAGCCAAAAACAACAGTAACAGTAATAGATGTAGCTGGTGTTCCTGAGCAGCCTCTCTGCAGGCTGGCCCCTCTGCATCCTCCCTCATCTTGACAAGGAGGAGCCGCTGTGACAGAGGAGGACACTGGGGGCGGGGAGCCATCCTCCCCTTGCTCTGGGGGATGCCAGGGCCTTAAGGCTTCGAGACCAGCCCCTGAAGCAGACTGGACACAGAGGGACAGACAGGCCACGATGCTAAGAGTGGTGATATTTTATTTTATGATATTTTATTTGCTGTGCTGTGTCTTTGTTGCAACGCGCAGGCTTTCTCTAGTTGTGGCATGCGGGCTTCGTTACCCCACTGCAGGTGGGATCTCAGTCCCCCAGCCAGGAATCAAACCCGCATTCCTTGTATTGGAAGGCGCGTTCCTAACCATTGAACCACCAGGGAAGTCCTGAATGATGATATTCTTAAAAAGACAAGCAGCACGAGCCTCCTGCCAGTCCATCCAGGGCCCCCTGCTGCAGATTTCTGGGTGCTCTGTCAGAAGTCCACCCTCCAAGCATGCAGTGCAGACCCCTATTCAATTCCTGGCCACCCACCTCTTTTTAAGCGTGTGGCCTTTGACTAGCTGCGTCCCTTCCGGTCTCCATTTCCTCCTCTGTGAAATGGGCGAATGCTTGCTGGACTTGGCGGGGGTCAGCTGAGGAAACGCCCAGGAGGCATTCAGTGCTGAATGGATCCTGGCAGCTTCCCAGGTGGCCAAGGGGTGGGAGCGGGGGAAACCATTCTGGTCCTGAACATGCCCCGCCCCCTTCAAGGACCAGGGCACTGAACCCTGAGGATGGGAGTGACAGGAGTAACCACTACACACACACACACACACACACACACAAGACTGGCTTCGTTCTGAGCACAGACGCTGCTGAAGGGCACCCGTGCATCTGCCCCAGCACCACGGAGGGTGCAGGTGATGATCGCCTGGGGTGGAGAGCACTCTAGGGCCCCGAGGGGTGGGTGACGATCACGGGCTGCCCCCGCTCCTTGAGTTCCCCGCCCTGAGGCTCTGGGGTCCTGATGAGAAGCTTGCCTGCCCTCCTCACTCCATCCTTCTGACACACCTGCTTGTTCAGGACACAGTGGTTTTCTTTTCATTTTACTCTTCAACTCAGCATTACAGCCTGAATTCTGAGTCTCCAGAGCAGGGCTCAGTCGTGGCCTGGCCAAAAACCCCCAAATCAGAGGCTACCTCCTCGAGAGCTGGAGAAAGCTGAAATGCCGTGGGTCCCCACACAAGGCACGGCTGTCTCCTCCCGCTAACGCTGACTGTGAGGTGTCAGCCTCCCCATTTCAGAGGTGAGAAGACTGAGGCTCAGAGCCCTGCTGTGTGGTACACAGGCAGGAATGGGAGACATGGGATTGCAGCCCAGGCCTCTTGGCCTTTCAAAGACAAATGCCTCAGCTGAGGCCAGCATAGTCCGAGAGGAATAGAACTTGAGCCACACTTAAACTGCCTGAATGAGGAAAAAGAAATAAGCGAAATAAATTTTGGTAACATTTCACATTTAACTCGGTGTATCAAATATCATTCAACACATAATCAGTATAAAAATATATTAAAGAGACACCTGACTTATTTTGGTCATACTTCATCTCTGAAATGGTATACACTCAGCGCACATCCCAGTTGAGACTGGCCACATTTCAGGAGCTCTGTGGCCATAAATGGTGAGTGGCTATCAGCTTGGACACTGCAGGTCCAGAGGAACAGAGAAGCAGCAAAGACCAGGGGTGGCCCGTCCATTCATACATGCATTCATTCACTCACTCAATCTACCAACCAGTATTTACTGGGTACTTACAAGGGGCCAGGTGGGGTTGTACAATGTGAATGAGGAGGAGGCAAGCCCCACCCCCACGGGTTTCCACTGCAGAGCTGGGGGACATGGAGACGGTGGCAGTCAGGAAAGTCACACTCCACTGGCTCAGTCCATGGTCCTGACCCCAGGATGACACGCTTGGACGGTCACCTGCCAGGCCAGGGCCCCTGAACTGAAGGTTTGGGACATGTTGGACACATAACACCTCCTTTTCAGGACATCAGAATAACAAGCCCTCCCCACTTCCGCCTACAGCATAATTGGCCCAATAACCACCTGGCATGACTTTCATCCTCAGACCCTGAGGGAGCCCTTCAGATTCATCCAAGCCTGATAGAGGAGCTTTGCTCTCCACCCACCAGCAAGAACGGGCAGCGGCAGATCAAGTGGAAACCGGTCAGGCATAACCCCCGTGGGTGCCAGAGTGGCGGCAGGCAGGGCTGGGGCAGCTGCGGTGACTGCCCCCAAAAGACAGAGCTGACACTGCTCCTGCCGGGAACAAAGGTCTCCTGGACCTGCAACTCCCACCGGGCCTGAACCCCACAGCAAGCCCTCTAAGGAAGGAAGGGAAGGAAGGAGAAAGGGAGGGAAGGCGGCAGGGAGGGACTGCCCTTTCTGCAAACTCCCCGTGGTCCTCCTCCATGGAGGAGCAGGGGTTCTCTGGCATGCCCACCCTAGACAGGGACACAGAGCCGGCCCTCAGCACACAGCGGGTGAGGGGACAGCATGGCACACCAGCGACAGGGCTGGATGTTGGCAACAGACTGAATACCAGGAGTCAGGGGCCTGTCAGTGAGCTTGGCCTCTAACTGCCTAGGTGACCTTGGACCAAACCCTCTGAACCATGGTCTCTGCATCTACAAAATGGGAATAAGATCGTCTATTCTGCTGCTTGGGGTTGCAAGGGATAACTGAGAAAATGCACGTACGGCTTTTGGCACAGGGCAGGGTGAGCATTCAATCAATAATAGCTCTCACTGTTGTCCCCAAGTTGTCACCGGGGCTGTCGACCACAGCCCCCGGCCACATCCTGCTGACTGGCCCATCAGCCAGGTTGCCCTGGGCTGCCTCTCAGGCATTAAATCCTTTACCAACTTCCCCAGACTCCAGGTAACATGACGCTATCCAGCCTTCCGGATCCAGAAAAGCAGGTGGAGTCAACCCCTCCAGGTATGCTAATGGATGCCCACGAGAGCCAGGTACCACGTGGCACTTGAGGGTAAGTAAGGACTCTTGTCGGGGAGGGAACACCATAGACCATTCAACTGAGGAGGTGAACGAATCAGAGGAGCCCTACCGAGTCCAAAACCCAGGAGACACCCCACTCTTCACTCCTCCCGCTCCCCACACTTATATTCCACTCTGGGTCCATGCCCACATCTGTGGTTTCTACAGCAAAACACACGTCTGTCCCCTCTCTGTCTCCACAACTGCCACTTTGGGCCAGGCCAGCATCCGCTCTGTCCCCGGACAGGAGGGACCAGCCTCCCTCCTGCTCTTCTACCTCTGTTCTCACCGCTCGGAACCATCTCTGCCCAGCAGCCTGAGCATCCAAACCCAAACCGAAGCACGGCATTCTCTCATGCAGTCCTCTAGCGACTTACAACGAGCTTGGAATACTATCCAAAGCCCCACACGTGACTAGCCCCCGCCTGCCTCTCACTGCGGCCCCCACGGTCCGCACTCCCCTCCAGGCATCCTGACCTCATCCAATTCCCATGTAGGCTTTACGGTTGGTGCCCACCTCCGGGCCTTTGCTCCAGCTGTGCCGGCTTCCTGACCACCCCATGAGGGCCCCTTTCTGACACCCCTGAGTCACATGACCCCCGTGGAGGCTGCCTGGGTCCCCACCTACATACAGTAACACCTCTACCCATGGAGTTGGCCTCCTTCTCTCATCTGGTCCTGCTTTATCCCACTGACTCCACAGTTCTCATCACTATCGGGAATTACCCCTGTTTACGCGTTTATAGATTATTTCTATCTGACATGATCGCGTTTGCTTCCTGGTTTACTCCCGGTCACCACCCTGACCCAAAGCCAGGGATGGCATCTGCCTTGGTCACGGCCGACCCTTGGAGTCCAGAACAATGGCGGACACACAGCCCTCTGTGAATGCCTGTGACTGTCTTCCAAGTCACTGAACAGCCATGGGCCAGAGGCCCTCTCCGGGAAACGCCACTGACTCTGAGGGGGAGGGGGACCAGGTAGGAGGAAGGGAGCAGATGTCGGTGCCACCAGAGCAACCTTTGCCCCAGTGACCGAGTCCTCAAGCAGCGATGGGGCAGGTGGGGCGTTGTCACCCTGGCGACAGTTGGGTCAGGCAGAGGCCTTGGCGGGGGCCCCAAGGAACCCCTGACTTCCGTGTGGAAGGAGCCCCGAAGGCCCCGCCCCCTCCTCAGGCTCCTAGTTCCCAGTCTCTGCTCAGACACCTGGACCAACATGCTTTCTGGCCCTAAGAAGTATTTACATTTTGATTAAGTCTGGTTTTAAACCACCAGGTAGGCTGGCCTGAGGCCTCGGCACCCCAGCCAGCCCTGCTGTAGTAAGAGTGTGCTGGGGGGACAGGTAGAAAGGATGGGACTGAGAGAGGGCTCACCCATGCCCCCAGGAGCCCCCTAACCCCACTCTCTGCCCTAAACTCCCTGTCAGACAGAGGGAACCACTGACTTTGTGAACAGTATCAGTAAGCAGTGTGGGGAGCCCCAAAGTCCTGCCTGGGAAATAAACACTCAGGGCAAGGAACAGGGGTGCCCCACCCAAGCCAGGCCCCAGGACAGTGGCCCTCGGACTGCCCTGCCCCTGACCAGGGCCTCCCTCCTGCCAGGTGGTATCTCACCCAGGAAGCAGGAAGTGAGTCTATTCCAAACTGGGGACTTGAGCAGGGCACATTTTTATCCTGTTGGATGTACTCTGAGGACTCCAGGAACAACCAACCATTGTGAGACCTCAGGAGGCTGGGAGAGAGTCCAGATACTTATTTACAACCTTCAAGTCTCCTTGAAACTGTGATGTTGGGAGCAGCAAGTGACGCCCTAAAGGAATGTGGACTCCTGGATTCAACATATCCACTGAGCAAGACATGGTCCCCACACCCACTCCCCTCCACCCCACCTGCAAAGGGAAAAGGTCCAGATAACTAAGAAATGCTTCCAAAAGGTGATTTCCTTCATTTTGGGCCCCTTTCAAAGGAAATCAAGCTTCCTTACCAGAAAGCAGGATTCTGTTTGTTCCACCCAGAGCTGCAATGGCAAAAAGATTTTAAGCCTGTGAGCTCCAAACAGATGGCAATGACTGCCCGGAGTTCCAGGACTCGAGACAGGATTCAGGCTCAGTGGACAGGAGTGGGGCAATTGATTAGCAATGTCTGCCACTGGCAGGAGGAGGGGAATAATGCTATGCATGCTCTGTGCGTGTTTGCAGTTTAGGGCTTAGGTTTTAGCAAAATCAGCAGTGGGAATTCAGAAAACCAGGGATTCAATTGGTAAGAAAGCATGGTCAAAGTAACAACAACAAAAAAAAGCAGAAGCTTTTGGAGAACCAAAGAACAGCCCGTGGCAATTTCTCAGGCAAAGGGACAAATCACTTCCAGAAAAATCAGGCCACTTCCGAGGCAGCTGTCAGATGGGACATGTCCCAGAGCCACCCCATCCAAGCTGTCAACCATGGTCCACTCTCAGTTCCTCAGATAGACTCAATTCCAGACTTCTCACGAGACAGCGCATGTTTGACCTTTAAGGGCGCAGAAATAAATACCCAGAGTTATAAACAGGGTCTGCTGCCGCTGTGGGGAGGTGATGGTGTGTACGTTGTCAGGGGAAGGTCTCCTTGATGACAGGCATCCATTTAAAATCAGGGGGAATAAACTGTAATGGAAATTCTGGTTTATTTATCCAGCTATATGTAACCATATCACTTCGCTGTACACTGGAAACTAATACAACACTGCAAATCAACTCTACTTCAGTTAAAAAAAATACTTATTGAATGCTTTCTCTATCCTTATTGGGTTGTTATACTAAAATGGCCAAGTTAACTAAAAAAAAAAAAGGGTTTGGCAAAGGAGGAGCTGGAGCACAGAATGTTCCATCAGTTAGGCTTCCCCTGGGCAGGGCCACGCGGGACTGGGGTTTACAGCAGGAGAATGTGACAAGCCGCCTAGCAGAGCACCATGGGCACGTTTTCAGGACAAAGGAGACACCTCTGCCTGTACCTTCTATCTCAACAGCGGACAGAGGAAAAGCCTCCCAGCATGATTGCCTGAGGCATCTTACCAGGGGGGCCAAAACCTGCTGGGGTTGCTAGCTGGGTCCCCAGTGTGAGAACTAACAGTTTGAGAACCACAGCTAAGGAAAGCCTTATACAAGAGCAAGCGGGATAATTATAGGGTTGGGAGGAGGGTGAGTTCAAAGTGGCCACATCCCTCAGCCGCCGTCCCAGGGTGACTTCCAGGGAATGCAAGTTATTTCCCAGAGGAGCCAAGGAGACAGTGTCCCTTTCTACAGAACAAAAGGAGACCTGGAAAGGAACTTCTGTCACACGTGAAACTGGACGGGAAGGTTCCAGAACATGCTCCACTAACTAGGAGGAGAATGCTCAGTGATGTGGGGTCTAGGGTGTGGAGATCCAGGACACAGCCCCCAACCCACATACCTCACAGGGCTGTCAAATGCATGGGAGACTGCAGAAGACTGTGAGAAGATGCCAACTGCCAGTGCCTGCAACCACGTGACTGAACCTCGGATGCAGTGAGTGGTGAGTCCAGGAGGCCAGATCCAAACAAGAGGTAGCATGTGATTCTGTGCATCCAGAGTTCAAAGGTGGGCAAAATCAACCCCAGGTGTTAGCAGCACCTTGGAGCAAGCAGGCACTGGAGGGGGCTCCAGGGGGCTTCTAGGGTGTTGGCTCTATGATGTGCACGCTTTGCAAAATCCCATCCAGCAGTGCACTGATTGTTTCTGCCTTTTCTACATGAATAGTGAAGTTAGTGAAAGTCGCTCAGTCGTCTCTGACTGTTTGCAACCCCATGGACAGTCCATGGAATTCTCTAGGCCAGAATACTGGAGGGAGTAGCCTTTCCCTTCTCCAGGGGATCTTCCCAACCTAGGGATCGAACCCAGGTCTTCCACATTGCAGGTGGATTCTTTACTAGCTGAGCCACAAGCGAAGTTCAAGAATACTGAAGTGGGTAGCCTATCCCTCTCCAGAGGATCTTCCTGACCCAGGATTCAAACCGGGGTCTCCTGCTTTGCAGGCAGATTCTTTACCAACTGAGTTATCACCTCAATAAAAAGTTTACCCCCTCCCCAACAAAAAAACTGTCTGAAAGTCTTTTGCAAACTTCTAGGTCACAATATTAATATAAGGGAGAGTGTTCTAAAACACAAGTGCTATCAATCTCCTAGAAATGAAAGCCAGGTGAGACAATTTCCCAAAGTCCCAGTTCACCCAATGAGACAATGATAGTGTTGGAGAGATATCAGATTGGAGGAGGCCAGTGATGTGGTCAGGACGGGACAAGAAACAGGGTGATCAGAGCACAAGCCTGGAGGTGGCTCCTCCACTCACCAGGACTGTGAGCCGAGTAAGAAATCCCAGCTCTCTGCTTTGATGACTCTCACTAGGGTGTTGGTGTTCAGTCGCTCAGTTGTGTCCAACTCTTTGAGACCCCATGGACTGCAGCACCCTAGGCTTCCTTGTCCTTCCTTATCTCCTGAGTTTGCTCAAACTCACGTCCATTAAGTCGGTGATGCCATCCAACCATCTCATCCCCTGGTGCCCCCTGTTCCTCCTGCCCTCAATCTTTCCCACCATCAGAGTCTTTTCCAGTGAGTTGGCTCTTTGCATTAGGTGGCCAAAGTATTGGAGCTTCAGCTTCAGCATCAGTCCTTCCAGTGGATATTCAGAGTTGATTTCCTTTAGGATTGACTTACACTAGGGTGTAAGCTCCCAGACATAGGACTTTGCCTTATTTGGCACCTGGAATCGTACATAGGGCGAGCTCAATAATCTTGATGAATGAGTCAGGGAACAAAGGAGCAAACAGTACTGACCCCAGACCTGCACTGTGAGGACCCAATAAGACATCACAGGTACGGTGCTAAGCAGAGTACGTGCAAGCACTAAATGCTGGATAAACGTCAGCTGGCGTCCGGGTCTGTGCAATGTTCTCCCACCATCATAGAGGCATCTCTCCCAGACCTAGGTGCCCTTCTTTCCCTACTAAGGAAGGGTCAGGAGCAAATGCAAATGCATCTTCTCAAACTATAAGGCCTGAGTCCCAGTCCCCTCCCCACCCCCATTCTGCTGCTCCCCAGCCCTGTAAAGTGAAAGGAGGGTGTGAAAATACTGCTGCTTCCAGACCCCAGGGGATTAGCAGGTGACTGTCAAGCATCTGAAAAGACAGAGTGCTCTCGTTATTACTAAACCAAAATAGATGCATCTCGCTCCCTCCAACCAAAGGTGTCTATTTCAAGTTTAACATAACAATAGTCTTGTTCCCACTCCCTGACTTGGTACCATCCTGCAGAGACATTTAGAGTGAGGCATGGGGCTGCACTGCATCAGAGTTGCTAGGTACCAGCCACTGCCATCTACTGCACCACCAGGGGCAGCAAGGCACCGGCATGGCAGTAAGAAGGCTGCCTTGTGCCTGGAACTGGGCAGGTCGACATAAACTGATTGCCACCCATCGTCAAGAGTCAGCAGAGAGACAGCTACATGGGCAGTGCTCCAGGAGGGCAAGGGGTGGACAGGAACATGCTCTGATTCTTTGCAACCCTATGGACTGTAGCCCACCAGGCTCCTCTGTCCATGGGATCATCCAGGCAAGAATACTGGAGTGGGTTGCCATTCCCATCTCTAGGGGATCTTTCCGACCCAGGGATTGAAGCCCCATCTCCTGCATCTGGACAGGAACAGAAGCCCCTTAATGCCCAGAGCATTTTCTGTGGCATTAAGCAAGCCACAGAAAATTAAGCAAGCAAACCCTGCCTTGGAGCTTTACAACTACCCCATGGGACAGCAGCATCTGTCAGTTATTAATAAATAATACAGCAGCATGGCCAGAAGAAAGCGGACCGGATCACACATCAGGAGCCCAGGTTCAGGCTGAATGTGCCTCTGTATGACTCTCCAGGCCTCTATTGTCTCATCTGTTAAATGAGAGAGAAAAATACTTCCCCCGCCTCGTTCACAAGAGTCAAAGAACAGTGTAAGCGAGTCCCACACTCGGGCTCTTGACCTTAAACTACAAGTGATACATACTTTGTTTAGGCTTTAGTTTCTTTATCTATAAAATGAGACAGTTCTTGTCCAAAAGGCTGCCAGAAAGATGACACGGGCTGATGCCCCTTGGCACTTGGTGCAGAGCTGACCCGGAGCTAGAGCTCAGTGTCACCGGGATTAAGTTATTAAAGGCACTTTGTCAACCAGCAAGCCAATATGACTGGAGAGCCCCACACCGTCTCGGCTGGCAAAAGGCATCCCTGAGTTTGTGTACCACTTCAAATGTACGTATCCTCTGAGGGCAAAAACTAAGTTTGGGGCTTATTTATTTTTTTTAGAATTCTCTGTAAGACCCCCAAAATAGCCACCCGTCTGAGGCAGGGACCCAGAAACAATGAGCGGATGAGCACCAAGCGAAGGCACCAGGAGATTGTGAAGGCCGAGGAGGAGGACTGAGAAGGCAGTTCCTTCCTGGCTCCAGGAAGCAGCTCTGCGCCCACCAGGGCCCACGGCAGCCGTGGCCACGCCCTCCAGCGCCGGTCCTGCCGGCGGGATCCACCCACCCAGCCACAACCAAAGAAATGACCCCAGGAGGAGCCTGGGCCCACCTGCCTGCTTCCCCAAGGATGCCAGACTGAACCACTACCTCGGCGTGTCGCTAAAAGGGCAACACAGATTTCACCGAGTTTCCTGCTGAGTTGTGTCACTTTGGAAACCCAAGGATCCCTCCTTGGTTTTGAGGATGCCAGCTTGCAGAAAGTGGAACACAGTAAGCTACGAAAAACTTGAAGGTCGTGGAGAGAAAGACTCGCCCCCACCCCCCAAATGATTCCCCACCCTGTCATTGCCCACTTGCCACCACCTGCCCACAGCCGGTTCCGGGGGCCCCTACTGTGTGTTTCCACTGCCTAAGACTCCTCTCACCCCCAGCCTAGTGTCTACTCACCCCTCCAGGGCCAACAAAGGCTCATTTTTGTGCCAAGTGTCTCCTATTACTTGCCAAAGGGACCACCCCTCCCATCCCCTTGCTTCCCAGTCTGGGCTCATTTACTGAATAAACAGGCTTCCATCTGTGACTGCACTGGGCTTGCTACTGGAAATACAGGGATGAAAGCACCTCGGCCCTGCTTTCAGGAGCCCAGTCCAGAAGACAATAAAGGCCAGGAAACAGATGATTGTAGCCAACCTGGGGGATGATAGAACCCATATGAACAGAAGGCTGTAGGACCACAGAAGTGGAAAACCAAACCCAGGGAATCTAGTTAGTTAGTTAGCGTTAGTCATTAAGTCATGTCCGACTCTTTGCAACCTCATGGATTGTAGCCTGCCAAGTTCCTCTGTCCATGGGTTTCTCCAGACTAGGATACTGGAATGAGTTGCCATTCCCTTCTCCAGGGGATCTTCCCAACCCAGGGATTGAAGCCGGGTCTCCTGCATTGCAGGCAGATTCTTTACCACTGAGTCACCAGGGAAGCCCCAATCTAGAATCTAGAAGTTTCTCCAAAGGAGAGATGCTTCATCATGATCTGAAAGGACAAGAAAATGTCCTCCAAACAAAGGTGGGTGAAAGGGCATTCCAGGCAGAGGCCTCAGAGGGTCGGGGGTCGTAGGGAATGGCTGGATCGTAAGTGTCTGGGAAGGGACAGGAGTCTGGGGGGAGAAGATGGAGCCAGTTTGTCAGAGGAAAACCATGATTGGATGGAAGTTTTAGAGTCACCAGGCTGTTAGCAAGACCAGGAGGTATTGGGTTGACCAAAACATTCGTTCAGGTGTTTCCATAAGATGCTACAGAAAAATCCACATGAACTTTTTGGCCAACTCAGTATTTTGGGGGCCACTGCAGCAGATAGCATATTCAAAAGCAGAGACATTACTTTGCCAACAAAGGTCCGTCTAGTCAAGGCTATGGTTTTTCCTGTGGTCATGTATGGATGTGAGAGTTGGACTGTGAAGGAGGCTGAGCGCTGAAGAATTGATGCTTTTGAATTGTGGTGTTGGAGAAGGCTCTTGAGAGTCCCTTGGACTGCAAGGAGATCCAACCAGTCCATTCTGAAGGAGATCAGCCCTGGGATTTCTTTGGAAGGAATGATGCTAAAGCTGAAACTCCAGTACTTTGGCCACCTCATGCGAAGAGTTGACTCATTGGAAAAGACTCCGATGCTGGGAGGGATTGGAGGCAGGAGGAGAAGGGGACGACAGAGGATGAGATGGCTGGATGGCATCACTGACTCGATGGACATGAGTCTCAGTGAACTCTGGGAGTTGGTGATGGACAGGGAGGCCTGGCGTGCTGCGATTCATGGGGTCGCAAAGAGTCAGACACGACTGAGCAACTGATCTGATCTGATCTGCAACAGTCCCAGCAAGAGAAGGAATGAGACTCTGAACCAGGATAGTGGCAGCAGAGGTGAGAGCCAAGGACGGAGGTGATGAGAGGGAGCCAGATGTGGAGAGACTGGGACAGAAGCATCTTCCAGAAGCAGCTCAGCACTTGGGAGTGCCTGTGCTTCAACCACCCCTGCTAAGCAAGTGCTCCTTTCCAGCAGCGGCCAGTTTTTCTACTTCTCTTGAGCACAGAGCATCCTCCCAAGTGATAAGTACTGGACTTCCCAGGTGGTGGAGTAATAAAGAATCCACCTACCAATGCAGGAGATGCGAGAGATGAAGGTTTGATCCCGGAGACAGGAAGATCCCCCGGAGTAGGAAATAGCAACCCATGTCAGGATTCTTGCCTGGACAGAGGAACCTGGCACGCTACAGACCATGGGGTCTCAAAGAGTCGGACATGACTGAGCACACACACACGCACGCATGTTGAACTAAAAGTTTTAAATCCTAGAAGGATCCCTGAAACGTAGGTATTTGACATGCCAGACCCTGACTGGAGAGGAACAATGAACACGGTTGCACAAACTGATAGAAACAAGAGAACCATACCCCAATCAGGCCAAAGACGGCTCCACTGAAGCGTAATGAAACTGCTTCCAGGAAGTCAATAGATAGGTCCTGGATCATGGGGAGACTCAGGCATAGAGGACATCTGGCACAAAGACCAAGACACAGGGAAATTACTCTCTTCCAGGCCTCTGCTCATCACCGTCTGGGAGGCTGTGTGACTACGGTCAAGTCACCAACCCTCTCTGGGCTTCAGAGCCTACATACGGGATCTTCCCAACCCAGAAATCGAGCCCCATTTTCTTACAATGCAGGCAGATTCTTTACCGTCTGAGCCACTAGGGAAGCCCAAGAACACTGGAGTGGGTAGCCTATCCTTTCTCCAGGGGAATCTTCCCGACCCAGGAGTCAAACCGGGGTCTCCTGCATTGCAGGCGGATTCTTTACCAGCTGAGCTACCAGGGGAAGCCCAGATGAGAATTCAGAGGCTACAAATATGCCCACAGGCTGCTGCCATCCTTGACTCCCACAGTGGGAGGGACAGCAGGCCAGGCCCCACCTCCCACTCTGTCCCACACTCTGCCCAGAATACCTGCTCCTCAAAGCAAAGACATTAAGCACTTCCTGCTGTCTAGGGAGATGCCTATTTACAGCTCTCAGTGAGTGGGTCCAGTCTTAGGTCTTCAGAAGCAGAGGAAAAGGTGCTCAGAAATCCTTGATCACAACAAGGTCGAAAATAGCTACAGGCTCAATTTTCAGGAACCTCTCAGAATCTTTGAGTAAGGGCCATATATACACGTGGTTCTGGGCAGAAAATAGCTCCAAGGAGCCCTCACAGCACCAAAAAACAAAAACAAAGAAACAAAACAACCTTACTCTCCCCATCCCTCAAACCTTTTTTTTTTTATGAAAAAATTCTTTTAAAATGACAGTTCTGCAAAGAAAATATGCTCCCCTACCATATTTTCTCATGCAGTTAAAAATACAAGTGTTGCAGAGAAAAAAGTTTTGTTTGAGGTCAGAAGGGGGGAAAAGGCATGTTTTTTTGAAATCTTGGAAAATAAACAGACTCAGCCCTCATCTGCCGGCTCTCTGGGAATGTGACCCGAAGCGGTGCTGGGGGGTCGGAGAGCTGTTTAAAGGAAAGTTCAAGGGCACGTCGGAGGCTGGGGATTAGTAGCTCGGACATTGTGTCTCCCTCTCCAGAGGAGAAGCTGCGTGAAGGGGTGAGACTGTGGGGAAACAAGGGCCCCATGGGGCAGGTCCGAATCTGACCAGGCTAGACTGTGGGGACACACTACAGGCAGGCAGGAGCAGTGACACCAGTTAGGGGTGGTGGAGGTGCTGTCCACTTGGGGGCCAGGGTCACACTGGGTGGTCCCTTGGTCTGACCCGTCCACTCTCAGCAGTGGCTCAAGAACCCACAATAAAGCCGTCTCTGGGGAATCAGGAAGCAGGGCTTGGCAGTGACTCGTGGACTGGATGCGTATTTAGTAAGCACCTACTGTGTGCTTAGACCAAGCAACTGGACACTGCAGCTACAACCAACAAGACAAGGCCCTGGCCTGCATGGAGCTTACATCCGGGTGCACAGAGCCCCTCCACCATCTCCTCCCCATTCCCCACTCTGTGAGCCTCTGACAAACCCAGTGGGCCCTGATGTGTGCCAAGCCCCCACCAACAAGGACTGGAGTGGGCCATGCCCCTGGGCTCAAGGCTCATAAACTCCTGGTGGTGGGGATAATCCTGCAGGTAGTCAGGGTGGGAGGAGAACGACCCGGCACCTGGGGTGGTATGTGGGCAGCCAGAGATGTGCCCGTGTAGGAGCTAGACATCTCCTGCCCCCCGCAGCTCTGAGCTAACCCTGGGACCAAGAAACGGAGGCACGGGCTCCATTCCTAAATGTGAGAACCGCCCAGCCCAGAGAGGGGGAACAGAAAGCCAAGGATTCAGACGCACTGGGGAGCAGCCACGCTCCAAGCAGGACTTTGGAACCAGCCAAGGCCCAGCTTGGACCTGAGGCTCGTCGTTCACAAGCTGTGTCTACCTGGAGAGCCACTTCGCCTCTCTGAGCCTGACTCCTCTACAGTTGGCAGAGCCAACCTCCCAGAGACCAGCTTGCCACTGGCACCTGACAAGGCAGAGAACGACCTCCCTCCTGCCTGGACTTTACAGAGGTGTGAACAGCGGTGTAAGAGGCAGGGCAGGTGGCCATGGATTTTGCCGGAGAAAGTCCAACACGTTTTAAAAGACACAATGTCACCTGAGCTAAGTCTGAGATAGGAATACAATTTCTACAAGAAGAAAAAGAGAAGGTATTCGAAGCCCAGAAGAAACAGGCATTCCCCTCCCCACCCCGGGGCCTTCTAATGACATTTCTAAGTCATGAAATGAAAGAATTGCGATGAAGAGAAAAAGTAAAAATGGTAATAATAATACACAACATTTTAAAAAGAAGTTTAAAAAAAAGATGTGCAATGAATTATGACTAGATGGATGGATGTAGCTTTTCGTTCCTTCTGCCCCTCCTTCCTGCTCTTCAACATAAATCTATTGAGCACTTACTATGTGCTGCAGAAGGAACAGATTGGTGAGTGAGACAGACACGGATGTCTCTGGGAGTTGACATCTGACCCTCACAACCACCCAGAGTTGATTTGGTCAAGTTAAGAAGCTTGAATTACACACAGCAGAAACAGATCAAAGGAAACTCCATCAGCCTTCACCACCCCGCCCCCCAACTCCCCACCTCCCCACTTTTCCCACCGAAACCACCACACCCAGACAAGGGAATCAGTGACCATCTACGTGGAGGGCTAAAATAATCAGAGACAACCGACTTTCCGGCTCCCCTGAAACTCCCCAGCTCCTCCTGTAAATAATCATTTAGACTGCAGAACAACCTTTTCCCTTCAAATTATAGCAAGTGGAAAAACAGAGTCCACAGAGGCCCACAAACTCCTGGGAGGGTTGATCTTCCTCTTGTGGCTTAAGGAAGGGTGAGGGGGCCACGGAGGCCCCAGGTGGGAGTCCCCACCGAACCATCAGACCTGGCTGAAATGCCAATCACAGGCCGTGGCAGGCGCATAAAGGCAAAACACCTAATATACAAACACACTCTTTTTCCCAAGAGGGCAGATTTTACTTCAGAAGATTTAAAGCACGCGGGGAACTTGATTAATCAAAGAAATGTATTCACCCAGATTAACTCAGCCTGAAGACTTCAAAATCGCCCTGATGAAATATTAAGGATGGTTGAACTGGCTGAAGGGTACCGGGGCTTCATCATATCATCCTCTCTGTGTCTGAGTACATGGGAAATTTTTCAAAATGAAAAGTTTTAAAAAGACGGCCGAAAGAACAACACTATACCTTAAGGCTATAGGATAAATAAAAATAAAATATTCACAGTACGGTTAATAAATATAATAACCCCCCACCCCAAATGGAAATTTCCTGGTGGCCTGGGGTTAGGACTCACCGCTTTCACTGTTAGGGCCTCAGATTCAGTCCCTGAATGGGGAAGTAAGATCCCACAAGCCATGGAGTAAAAATAAAACAAAAAATACACACACCAAAGACAACTGGATTTCTGTGGTGTTCTGCTCTATAAGCTACTTCTACCTGCACAGCATCTAATTGGAACTGTGAAATAGGTATCATTAGTCCCATTTTGCAGACAGGACAGTCTTGCCCAAGGGCTTTCTGCCAAGAAGCCTAGGTAAGAATTTGAAGGCGGGAGAAGGGGATGGCAGAGGATGAGGTGGTTGGATGGCATCACCCACTCAAAGGACACGAGGTTGAGTAAACTCTGGGAATTGGTGATGGGCAGGGAGGCCTGGCGTGCTGCAGTCCATGGGGTTGCAGAGAGTCAGACATGACTGAGCGACTGAACTGAACTGCAGAACTTGAACTGGGCCCCAGGGCCTGTTATGATGGCCTTCATCCCTGGCTCTGGCCCAGCCCTAGCAGCTCCAGGCTCCTCTATTTCTGCCTCAGGGCATATGGCCTTATCAGTCAGTTGCTATTTTTTTAATGCTAAAATATTTTGCCCACCCCTACTCCTTTTCCCAGGCCACCTCATCCTATTCCTGCATCACAGGGCAGAATTTTAAGAACTGAGCCATGCCCCCACCCCAAGCCACAGGGGACTTATCTATTCAGTCGCCCACAGGGCTTCTCAGTCCAGCATCCATCTTCCCAGCTGGACCTTGGGGTCAAACTCTTACTGGGCTAGTGGATGGTCCTCAGTATAAAGTGCTTCCAGTGGCCAGGAGATGGTGAAGGACAGGGAAGCCTTAAAGATTCGGACACGACTGAGCGACTGAACAACAACAGAAGTGCCGTAAGTCAAGTCATCGTAACAGAGAGCTTCCCAAGGCCAGCCTAAAACATTCCAGCCCCGACGATCTTTTCAGAAACCTTGTCTGGGGGGGATACCGGCCACAGATTGATCTCTGCCCGGAGCCAGAAACCAAGACACGGGTGTGTGTGTGGTGGGGGTGGGGGTAGGGGGGTGTGGTGCAGTGGGTGGGTGGGTGGAGAAGCTGGCTCAGGAAGACCTTTTCTCCCCACCCACCTTCCTCTCACTGCATCTTCAGACCATCCAGGAAACATTTTAAGGGACAGTCTTAACCCCTTTCATTCAAGGCCCATTTAAGAAAACACTAGTGCATTACTGTCCCTGCTCCGGCTCACCCACCCTCCTCCTCGCCGGGCCTGTAATTTCTAGTCTCCCCTCCTACAGGTCACCTCCGAGCCCGAGGGGCCCTAAGTGCGTCAGCCAGCGCTGACCCCATGATGTATGCATTTGATGACTTCACTCCTGACACCAGCCTGTAGACATCCTCTATTTGTATACTCAGAACTTCTGTTATGTCTGAAACCTCGTAACCTTTCCCGAAGAACACATCGTACCTGTTCTGAGCTCCGGGGAGTTTTGCAACGGCCTTCGGCCAAAAGCAACACGGCTCAGAGCCAGATCCCCACGCAGACGAGCAAAGCCTCCCCGCAGCGCGGGGCTAGGAGCTCAGGGTGTCTGCCCTCCGCACAGCCCTGCCCAGGCCCCGTCCCAGACAGCAGGAGAGATGCTCCATCTTCAGGGACAGCCCCGAGGGGGACATCCCTTTTCGAGGCCGTGGCTTTTGCCTGGCACGGAAAACTGGGGAGATCTAGCAGGCGCCTTCTAGAACCCAGCACACACGCTCAGGCCTGCCATGCCCTCTCTGTTATTCCCTTTGACCACTTCCTCATGCTTCCTCAGCTCCAGATGACAACAACTCCCAATATTCATTCATTGACCAGCAGAGCGATCCAGAGCTACAACGCCCAAAACAGAAACCACCAGAGGCGGGCAGCTCCTGGGCACCCAAGATGCGGCCGCTCCAAACTCAGACCTTAAAATACATACTGGATTTTGAACACTTGGCATGAATCAAACCTGCCAGATATCTTACTAGGAATATTTATACAGATGACATGTTAACACTAATCTTGGGCATATAGTGGACTGAATAAAATATTAAAGCAATTTCAGATGTTTCTCTCTTACTTTTTTTTCTTTTACCTTTTTTTAATGGGACTCGACATTTTCAGTTTCACAGGAGGCTCACATGAATTTCCTACTGGCCGGCGCCGGTCTAGACAGTGACTGTGAGCTGCTATCTGGGTCCAAACCTCAGCTCCATTTATTAGCTGTTTGCTCTTGGGCAGGTTTCTTTTCCCCATCTGTACTTCAGCTTTCCCACCTGCACACAGGGGGTAAAAGTATCTAACTGCCAGAGTTGGGGGAGGCTTCAGTGAAATCACATAGACTTGTAGTGACCATAGTTGCTGGCATTCAATAAATGTTGGCTGCTATTCTTCATTCAACAAAGATTTACTGACCTCCTGGCATGCCAGGCTCCATACTAAGACCTGGGAGCACAAAGATGAACCTTAAAACATTCTCCTGCTGAAGGCATTCACCATCCCACCCACCGCCAGTGCCAAACCAGGTCTTAAAGAACCAGTTTCACCTCTACTGTGTGACCCTGAGCGACTCAGGCTGCGAGGCGGGGGACTCAAGGTCCCATATGCAGAGTGAGGGGTGGGACGTCCAGCTGAGACAGACGCCTGATGACTGAGGGCCCACGTAAACCATCAGCACAGTCAGGTCACGCACAGCAGGCCTGGCCCCCAGAGGGTGGGCACAGAGCTCCGATCTACCCAGGAACAAGCCTCCCTGGATAACAGCATTTGTGCCCCAGGCCCCATTCACTCTTGGCCAGGGAGTCCAGGGAGGGGGCATTCCAGAAACAGGCAACTCCCAGCCCCAGGAATGCGTGTGAGTTGTTCCCTCCCCCAGGCCCCACCCCAAGTTCCTCATTTTCCAGCTAGGGAAGGACTTGCAGGGCCTGGGGGTGGGAGTCGGGGGGCTGGGGAGGTGGGCATGGGAGGAGGGACTTGGCTTCACTTTCATAACATAGACATCTCAAGATCAACTATTTTATATCATCTTCAAATGAGAAACTACGCTCACCCCCGGGGGAGGGGACACTTCTATTTGATCCCAGCTCCACCCGTTGTGCAGCGCACTATGAATCAGTATTTCTCCTACATTCTGTCATTGCCTCGTACCTAGAGTGGCTATGCAGTGTCTGTTTAAAAAGCGCCATCTTGAGAAAGGTAAATCATTTTAAATGCCATAATGTTTGTAACCTTCTTGTGGAATTTTAAATGTTGTTAATGAACACGTAGATGCAGAACAAAACTATCGAGAGCAGGCCAGACCTCTTGCCACCTCCGAGAGGCCATGAGATACGCTCACCTTTGCAGAAAGGCCAGTGTCCATGGGCACTTGTGACTGTCCAGGCTTAGAGGAAGGACCAGCAGCAACCTGCTCATGCTCATCAGACCCCCAACTAGAGTATTTGCTGGCTCTCCCTGGCCCCACAGACCTGCCTTCTTACAAGAACTTGATTTTACGATTAGACACTCAACCTTGTTTGCTCAGGAGATAGGAGCTCAAATGCTTCCAAGAGAGCGTCCTCAAAGCCTCCAGGCTGGTGGAGGCCCTGGAACCTACTGACAACCCCCAGGGTGCTTGTCTCTACTCTGCTTAGCTCTGTGCCTGGCTGCTAGACATGAGAACAGGAAGCTGGACGTGAGACCAGACCCCAGGGCCAGCCTTTCCCACTCCCGGTGAGAAATCTGGAGCCCCCAGAGGCCTCAGTCCAGCCGTCCTGGAGGTCTGTCCAAAATCCCTAAGGTCCACATTTCTCTAGCAGCTGCCTGGCCCAGGCTCTGGTCTAAGGAGCTGGGAACACAGTGGCATGAAACAGGGCTGTGCAGGATGGGCAAGGAGAACAGAGCATGATAAAGTGGTCGCACAAGCCATGGGAACAACAGAACTGCAGCCAGAGCAGTGTTTCCTGTGGAGCAATGTCAGGACTGAAGCCGGAAGCACAAGTGGCACCTGGCCTGGGAGACAGCTGGGAGAATGTTCCAGGCCCAAGAAACAAGACAGTAAGGCAGGGCCCGTGCCCTCCCATACCCAGGGAACTAAAGTAGCGCAGGGACCTGAAACCCATGCTGGGAGGCGCTGTTGGTGACTCACCAGGGTGGAGGGTGCAGCTAGGATCTGAATTCTCGAAAGCAGAATACAGAGGCAGACTGGAGTGGGGGACAAATCAGAAGTGGGGAAACCACATAGGAAGCCACAGCGATCATCTAAGCTAGAGACATGGATAAATAGTTCAAAGAGAGAGTCACCAGCGTTAATGAGAAGTAGGATGGGCTGGAGAGAGGGCATCGGGTTTCTGGCTTGGGTGACAGGCCACTCTGACTGTTTTCTGTGCAACGAGAATCAGAGGCTCGGAATCCACCAAACCCACCCTGTAAGCTCAGTAAGTGGCTGCCTGCTTCTCCAACACTAGGTCACAATCACTGTGTTCAGCCAGGCTTCCCAGCCCCTGTGGGGGATCGGACAGCCTGCTGGTAAGTTCAGGGATGGCAGTGCTCGAAGGCACACTTCCAAACGGGCAGGGACCCAAGAGGGGAGGCAGCCAGGCAGCACCCCGGGAACCCGAGGCAGCCTGCCAGCATGGAAAGGCTCCGCACGCTCATGCCAGGGGCCAGGCAGCATCCCTCCTTGTGAAGACGGTGCCACGTGGAGGCTGGCTGCAGAGCGGCAGCTCGCCCACAGGCTGGCAGTCACGGGCTGGACAGGGAAGTGTGGGCCACGCCACAGTGAACAGTCCGTGGTCGCCTTCAGTGTCATCTCATGGCAGAGGTTACCAACCCAGATTAGTCTGTAAATCAGGATCTGGGTCACTGAGTCAGACCCACAACTGCCTTGAGAGCTGCAGAAAGGGATGAATTTTCTCCAAAGGAGGTGGGGAAGGCAGCATGTGCACTAAATCTGAGAGGGAGGTAAAGGGGTATCCTAGGGGAAAGGAATGACCCAGCTGAAGGCGTGGAGACAGGACGTGACGACAGATTCAGTCTGGTTGGAGAAGATCCTTGTATGGAGGCAGAAAGAGCAAAGTTCTGAATGCAAGAGGCCTGCCTTGGGCTTTAAACTGCAGGCAATGAGAAACCACTACCTCCAAAGCATTCTGCAAGGAAAACAGCTTAGTGGCTCCTCAAAACATTACACATGGAATTTCATTACCATCTAGAAATTCCACTACATTTTGGGCTTCTCCCACTCTGGGCCCAGAGCAACTCAAACATGGGATTTGTGGGGCCAGGACAGCAGGAATCCAAGTGCAAAAGAGGCCACCAGATCCAAACAGCATGCGCGGGCAGGTGGCGGGATCCGCGCCCTTCAGCAACACCCGCGCGAGGTGTGGAGGTGTGCGCACATCAACCCGCTCAGCTCCAGGAACGGAACCAAGACTTCACACTCTCCTGAGGTGGCTCTGTTTCTCACGCGCTTCCCTTCCGCTTCACTGCCCCCAGGAAAGGGTGTGAGCACCCCCAGTGAGAGCACGCGCTGTCCACCAAGCAGCTCTGACGTGCGTGCGCCTGGGCGTTGGCCCGCAGCCTGGAACACCTCGCCTCCTCCTCACCCCGCAGGGCTCGAGGCAGCCCGAGTCACAGGACGCCAGGCAGCCACGGGCCATCACCACTCCCTCCCCAGTTCAGTTCAGTTCAGTTGCTCAGTCGTGTCCGACTCTTTGTGACCCCATGAATCGCAGCACGCCAGGCCTCCCTGTCCATCACCAACTCCCAGAGTTCACTCAAACTCATTCCATTGAGTCGGTGATGCCATCCAGCCATCTCATCCTCTGTCCTTCTCCTCCTGCCCTCAATCCCTCCCAGCATCAGAGTCTTTTCCCATGAGTCAACTCTTCGCGTGAGGTGGCCAAAGTACTGGAGTTTCAGCTTCAGTATCAGTCCTTCCAATGAACACCCAGGACTCATCTCCTTTAGGATGGACTGGTTGGATCTCCTTGAAGTCCAAGGGACTCTCAAGAGTCTTCTCCAACACCACAGTTCAAAAGCATCAATTCTTCAGCGCTCAGCTTTCTTCACAGTCCAACTCTCACATCAATACATGACCACAGGAAAAACCATAGCCTTGACTAGACAGATCTTTGTTGGCAAAGTAATGTCTCTGCTTTTCAATATGCTATCTAGGTTGGTCATACATAACTTTCCTTCCAAGGAGTAAGCGTCTTTTAATTTCATGGATGCAATCACCATCTGCAGTGATTTTGGAGCCCCCCAAAATAAAGTCTGACACTGTTTCCACTGTTTCCCCATCTATTTGCCATGAAGTGATGGGACCAGATGCCATGATCTTAGTTTTCTGAATGTTGAGCTTTAAGCCAACTTTTTTACTCTCCTCTTTCACTTTCATCAAGAGGCTTTTTAGTTCCTCTTCACTTTCTGCCATAAGGGTGGTGTCATCTGCATATCTGAGGTTATTGATATTTCTTCCGGCAATCTTAATTCCAGCTTGTGCTTCTTCCAGCCCAGCGTTTCTCATGATGTACTCTGCATAGAAGTTAAATAAGCAGGGTGACAATATACAGCCTTGATGTACTCCTTTTCCCATTTGGAACCAGTCTGTTGTTCCATGTCCAGTTCTAACTGTTACTTCCTGGCCTGCCTACAGGTTTCTCATGAGGCAGGTCAGGTGGTCTGGTATTCCCATCTCTTTCAGAATTTTCCACAGTTTATGCTGTTGCCACCTGAGTCAAGTCTGGCTTAACCATGACTCCCCTCCCTGGCCCATCCCAGGAGTGCCCAGCCTGCCCCACCCAGGCCTGCTTTCATCAGAAAATCTGCCTCTCCTGCCCTTTCTTCATACACTGAGCTCCATGGGGATAGGACTACCCTGTCCATTTTTCTTCGATGAGCACCTTAGCTCAGGGCTCGGCACCTAAGGGGGCAAGTTAAGTGCTGGCTGCTCGGTAGAAGGGCTGGGAAGAGGCAGCAATGAGCTCTGATTCCCGGTTCAGGCAGGTCAGACTCCAGACTCTCTGCAGCGGGCTCATGTCAAGCCAGCGGTCAGCTGAGAAGTGAGCCCAAGGCACCCAAGCATTTCACGAGGAAGTCACGGGTGTGTCCACCTCTCTGAGGTCTCCAGTGGGACACTGTAGCAGTGGACAAGGCAGTTCCTTGCCACATAGCTTGTTGAGCCCAGAGCAGGTCAGTTTACCTGCGAGCCTTGCGTGGGTGGGAGACAGGTATGCAAGGGAAGAGTCTGAGTCTTCCCTCTATTCCTCAGGGGCAGCTTGCAGAGAGAGGCCAAGGCCAAACCGGCCCTGGGAGAACAAGTGGAGACGACTGGCTTATGCAGCCTGTCACCCAGGGCCAACCGCAGGCTGTTCGGTGACTGCGGGAAGGAAAAGGAAAAGGCTGCAGGAGAATTGCTGGGGAACTTATTTTAAAAATACGGATTCCGGGGACTTCTTCCCTGGTGGTCCAGTGTCAAAGACTCTGCACTCCCAATGCAGGGGGCCTGGGTTTGATCCCTGGTCAGGCAACTGGATCCCACGTGCTGCAACCAAGAGTCTGCATGAAGCAACTAAAGATCTCACACCCAGCAACAGAGATTGGAGACCCTGTGTGCTACACCTAAGACTCAGTGCAGCCAAAAAAAAAATACAGATTCCTAGTACAGCGATGTAATCACACAGAAACTGACAGTTTGCCAATTTCCAGAGACGTTAAACCTATACCCACCGTAGGACCCAGTCATTCCATGCCAGCTAATTACCCAGGAGAAAAGGAAAAATATATGTTCATAGAAAGACTTACACACAGTGTTCCCAGTCGCTTTATTTGTAATAGCAAAAAAGAAAAAAAAAAACTGGAAACAATCCAAATGTCCCAACAGGGGAGGAGATAAGGAAAGAACTACAGATACATGTAACAGCATGAATGAATCTCAAAATACTTACACTGTGTGAAAGAAACCAGATGAAAAAGAGTACTAATTATGTGGTTCCATTTATAGAAATCTCTTAAAAAAACGTCAACTCATCCACAGTGACAGAAAGCAGGATGAGGGGTGGCTAGGGGTTAGGGGTGGGAGGGGAGGTAGGGGATGCAGAGGGAGGGATTACAGGAGCATCTGGAAATTTCCAGGGGTGACAGACAGGCTCACTAACTTGTGGTGCAAGTTTCACAGGTAGGTGGAT
The DNA here is from genome assembly GCF_055505025.1 of Bos grunniens. NCBI lineage: Eukaryota > Metazoa > Chordata > Mammalia > Artiodactyla > Bovidae > Bos > Bos grunniens. Next base: position 39,157,682 of record NC_141190.1, on the reverse strand, counting down.
ATGCCCAAACTTTTCACATAGTATACATGTTATAAATATGCATAGCTTACTGCCTGCCAATTATATCTCAATGAAGTGGCTTTAAAAGAATATAGGGGACTTCCCTGGGGGTCCAGTGGTGAAGAATGAGCCGTGCAATGCAGAAGACACAGGTTCAATCCCTGGTTTGGGAAGATTTCACATACCAGGGAGCAACTACACCCATGGGTCATAACTCCTGAAGCCCATGCACCCTAGAGCCCATGATTTGCAACAGGAGAAGCCACTGCAAAGAGAAGCCCACTTGCTGCAGAGAGAGAAAGCCCGCACACAGCAACAGAGACCCAGTACAGCTGTAAATAAATAAATAAAATTAAATTTTAAAGACTATGGATCCCTGGGTGCCAGTCTGGAGAGTGGAGGCCAGTCATGCCGTGGTGGGGATATTGCAGAGAAAAGGGGGTGGGGTGCAGGCCTTCCCCAATACCCCAAGCAGAGTGACAAGGACCAGCCACAGGGACCCCAGGCTGCCGTCTTCCCCTTGCCATGTCTGTCTGTTCACAGGATATACACAGGGACTGTGTCTCAACAGCATCAGTTATCCCTCCAGGGAAAGTGCGCGGACATCTCTATCTCTATGTTAATATCTGGAAGCCCCGCCATGTCCCCCAGAACTAGTCTGGAGCACCACTGGGAAGAGAAAAGTGCACAGTCACCCAGTTGTATGGTGTCTATGCCCCAGTGCGGTGGTCTGTGAGCTCTCTCATGGGTCTGGCTGAACCAAAGCAGGTATCAGTTACCCATGCTCCGTGTCTAGCAAGTGGATGCCAAACAAGCTACCTTCTAGACTGTCACCATCTAATTTTTCACTTGAGAACATTTAGGCTAAAAATGTATTCATCCAGATGAGGCTAAATCCTGGTCATGTAATCCAGAGATTTGGCCCAGGAATTATACATTTTTCCAAGTCGTGAGGACAAGGGACGGAAATATGGCTATCAAGGGATTCCAACCCAATTTCTAATACACTTCAAGGTCAGGCTGAATAAGTCTGACATTATTACAATTATTTCTGCCTGTATATTTACTCTGTGGGTCTTTTCCTTTCTCTCTTCACTCACATGCTCAGGCACAAACGAAGACAGGAAAGAAAAATGCCAAAACATGAATGACGGGCAGAGTTCACTCCTTGGAGAAATTTTTCTATGATATGATTATATCACTGTTTTAAAAAAGAAAATATTGTAAAATAAAAACTTCACCTGCCAAACTTAATTGGTACAGAAGTGACAAAGAGCATGATCACAATTGATCACTGTATAAGACCTGTGAACTACAGCACGCATAGGCCAACCATAGACGAGCCCCAGATTAGAAGTTAAGATCTGGGTTCAGGTCTCAACTTGGCCCTAACAAGCTGTGTGCTGTTTGGTCTTCTGCTCACCCTCTCTGGGCTTTTTCTCGTCTATAAAGGAAGACTTCATCCTCCCCAAAGCCCCTCCTCTCTTTGACATCCTAGGCCTCATTTCACATCCTATGGGATCTCAGATTTGTTGGAGTCTTCCATCTTGATCTGCTAGCTGTGTTGCTAAAATGTCAAAGGTGACTTCAAGAAAACCAAAAACACCCTCTGATTTTTCGAAACCTCGTACTTTAGAGCAGGCTCTGAGCTGCAAGCTTTTCCAACAAAAGCCCAGACTTATCCCACCTCTGGCCTGACTGTTTGTATGAAATGTTAATCTGGCAAACAAAGGAGGAAAGACACAAGACTTTTCATCAAACCCCAACCAGGGGATTCTCAAAACCCACTGAGGTGCTGTGACAGCCGTGGACAATTGCATCCTTGTCCGCATCTTCAGCAAGGATGAAGATCATCCAGCAAGACGGTCCCCAAGTCCTGCAGCCCTTCTTTTCCTGTCAGATGTTGACCCTAAGCACATAAGACCTGTTTTCATAATGCTCAGTCCTCTCCCCGAACAAATGTTGCATTTTTACTCCAGTGAGTAATACCTGAATGCCTTCCAAAGGCACCCATGTCATTTATTAGCATCTCAATCGGATCATAAGCCAGAAAGACCAGCAGCCAAAAGCACAACATGTCGTGACTTTAAAACCACAGCAGCAAAACAAAAAAAAAAAAGAAAAAACTCTGTCTTGAAGAATTTGGACTTGACCCCAGTTCCAAAGGTCATCATTTATCACAGGAAATAAAGGGTTCACGTATGTTTTTCTTCCTCTGTATCGAGTCTCCATCAGAGAAAAGTTTACATAAATGAAACACAAAATTGAAAGGGCTGCCTGTCTCCAGGAAGTGGTAACACGATCCGTGGTCAGAGATCCAGTCCTGCCCAGTGTAAAGGAAGCTCTCTCAGGTTGCCCTCATCTGTTTCTAAAAGGTCAAGTGCAGGTCACAGTCACACAACCGGTCCAGGTCACTGCTCAGAGAACAGAAACCAAAGATGCTGATCAACCATATGCTCTCCTCACTTCACTCCGGGTGTTTATCTGGGCTGTATCCCCAGCAACAGTCAGGAAACTTGCTCTCCACCCTTGGCGATGGTCACACCCATGATGACGGTGATATGAAGCACTAGCTGCCACTTATGGAGTCTTACCAATGTGCCAGTGACTATACTCTGTCTGTCTCATTTCATCTTCCCCAAATGCAGCATCATTAGCCCATTTTACAGATGAGGAAACTGAGAGCCCTAGGAAGCTAGCATGTGGCCAAGCCATAATATAAATCCCAGGTTCTGAACCACTTTTCAATATTGCACTCTGAGAAACTTCAAATTAGGAGGGTCTTTGCATTTTCACAGCAACTCCCTCATAACAGTAGGAACCTGCTGCCCACAGAGGCCAGGAGATTCACCAAAGGCCACGTGGTGAGAGCTGGAACTGACACATGGTGCTGACTCTCCTGGGAGTGTCCCTGGGGCTGCAACCCGGTCCTCGGAGCTCACCCAGGGGGGACTAGCTCTGTTAAAGGACACGAGGGAGCATCACCCAAGGGGATGGAAAAACCTACACCACAGCTTTCCTTCAACTGGCAAAGAAGCACCCCATCCCCTCCTCCACCTTCTGGCCACTCACCTCCCACCCGAGCTGCAGACAGCAGGCTGGAAAGGAACACACCCAGCCTTGCTTCAGGGGACCCAACACTGTCCTTTGGCTGTGAAACAACCACCTAGACCAGTCACGTAAAGACACCTGCCAAGTTTCCTAGCAATCGGATACCACTTACAGTACCAGGATGACACTCGGAAAGGATGGGCTGATCGCCTTCTGAAGGCAGCCCCGGGGGTAAGCGCGGAAGGAAGCCGCACAATGAATGTGAGCCCTGGGATGAACGTCACCCCTGGGATCTCTCCACAAGTCTCCCCCTTGCCTGCTTTCCCTTCCACATCGTGCGCAATGGGAACTCTCATCCACTGCTGGTGGGAATGCAAAATGGTCCAACCACTTTGGAAGACAGTTTGGCAGTTTCTTATAAAAACTCAACATTCTCCTACCACGTGATCTAGCAAATGCATTTCTTGGTATTAAGCCAGAGTTGAAAACTTCTATCCACACAAAAACCTGCACAAGGATATTTACAGCAGCTTTATTCATAATTGCCAAAACTTGGATGCAACCACAATGTCCTTCAGTAGTGTAAGTCGTTTCAGTCATGTCTGACTCTGAGACCCCAGGACTAACCTGCCAAGCTCCTCTGTCCACGGACTTCCCCAGGCAAGAATACTGGAGTGGGTTGCCAAGCCCTGCTCCAGAGTATCTTCCTGACTTAGGGATCAAACCCCCCGTCTCTTAGGTCTTCTGCATTGGCAGGCAGGTTCTTTACCACGGCTGCTGCTGCTGCTAAGTCGCTTCAGTTGTGTCCGACTCTGTGTGACCCCATAGATGGCAGCCCACCAGGCTCCGCCATCCCTGGGATTCTCCAGGCAAGAACACTGGAGTGCGTTGCCATTTCCTTCTCCAATGCAAGAAAGTGAAAAGTGAAAGTGAAGTCGCTCAGTAAGTGTCCGACTTTTCGTGACCCCATGGACTGCAGCCTACCAGGCTCCTCCATCCATGGGATTTTCCAGGCAAGAGTACTGGAGTGGGGTGCCATTGCCTTCTCTGTCTTACCACTAGGAATGGATAAATAAACTGTGGTGCATTCAGACAATGGAATATTAATCAGCTAAAAAGATACGTGCTATCAAGGCATGAAAAGACATGGAGGAAACGTAAATGTATGTTACTAAGCAAAAAAAAACCAATCTGAGAAGGTTACAGACTGTATGATTCCAACTATATAATATTCTAGAAAAAGCAAAATTATGAAGACAGTAAAAAAGATGAGTGGTTGCCAGGGGTTTGGGGTAGGGAGAGTTGAATTAGCAGAGCACAGAGGGTTTGGGGGGCCGTGAAACTATTCTGTATGATACACAGAAAGGTGGATACATTTGTCCAAAGCCACAAATGTACACCACCAAAAGTGAACCCTAATGTAAACTATGGACTTTGTATAACTATGATGTGTCACGAAGTCTCATCACTTGTAACAAAGCTGCCACTCTGGTGGGGGATGTTAATAACAGAGGAGGCTTTCCACATCTGGGGGCAGGGGGTCTATGAGAACGCCTTCTAGTTTACTTTTAATTTTGTTGTGAAGCTAAAACTGTTCTAAAATCTTAAAAAAAAAAATTAAGTATACGGCTCAGCCACTTTCCCATCATCAAACAAACCCCAAAACCACAGTCAAAGATTTCAGTGGCCATTGGGAGCAAAGCCTGAGGAAATAAGTCCCGCCCTGTGCGTCGGAGCAGTGGTCTGCCCGCACCCGTGGTCTGAGGCACCAATGCCTAGGGCGCCCTGGACGGGCTTGAGAAAGCCTGGGGCCGGAGTGTTGAGGCTGGCACCTGGCCCCCGACATCCAGTAACGACCACCATGGATTGCTCATGGATAAATTTACTTTAAAATTTACTTAAAATGTGTTTTAGGCGGTCATGTGGAATCAGCACACTCTTGAAGTACTCCTGAACTTTACCACCTGCTGTACCAAGGCCGATGGCAGGACCCCACCATGCACCTGCATTCGGAAGAGATCACAGCAAAGTCCCCTTTGTGCCTCTGGGGTCCATCGTGGCCTCCAACACTCCCGGCCTCCGGGCAGGTGCCAGTGGGTACATCTCAGAGTCACTTCCTGTGAGCTCAGGGTGGAGCTGCCGAGGCCCCCTTCCGGAAGTCCACAGTCTCCCCCTGACCTAGTGCAATCCCCTCTCTGACCGGGCCTTTTTTTTTTTTTCACATGAATATCTATTTGTTTGGCTGCACAGGGTCTTAGTTGCAGCATGTGGGATCTACTTCCCCCACCAGGGATCGAACCTGGGCCTCCTGCACCGGGAGCTTGGAGTCTTAGCCACTGGACCACTGGGGAAGTCCCCTGACTGGGCCTTTAAAAGTGGTTAAAGGTGCCCCGTTAACCCATTAGTTGTCCTCATATTCCGAGGCAGGGGGACTAGAATGTGCCTGGTGTTGAAGGAGAGGACCATCTCTGGATCTGTGCAAGAATCCTAGAAGGTCCAGGGTGGAAGGACTTTGAAGACTGTCAACACAGACCTCTGCATCCTTGTCCCTCCTCAGGGGCCATCCAGCTTCTGCCTGTAGCCCTCTGGGAACAGGAATCGAATCTCTCCAGGGCAGCTCGGGTCCCAAGGCAGCAAGGCAATGCTCTTGCCTCCTGTCACTCCAGGTTTATGAGCTGGACCACAGATGACCTAGACGATCTGATAGGGTCAGGCTTTGAGAAGTTTAAAGGTCGGGACCACTCTGTCTGCTCCTCACTCCCCACCGCTCCACTTTCTTTGAGATTCTCTTGTATCCCCAATGCCCTTTTCTAAGGACACCACACACTGGCCTTTTGGGATGAAGCTCATCAGTCAGGGCAAACCCCTGACCCACCATGTGCTGGCTCTGTGCCGGGCCCCACCTAAGCACCTTACAAACTCAGGCACAGTTCATGCTCGTGGTCACCCTGGCAAGAGGATGACAGAGGCTCAGAGAAGATAAGCGGCACCTCCAAGGTCACACGGCTGGTAGGAGCAGGAGTGGGTGTGCAAACCCAGGTCTGTTTCCATTCATTATCTGTGCCTCTTGTACAAGGGTGAAGTCCAGAACATTCTGAACTGTTTCTGATGAACACACCATCATCAATACATCTGGGAGGATCACATCAACCTACAGTGACAAAAGCCTTGATTTCACTTCTAAAGTGAAGTGGGTCTGCTGGCAAGCCTTTCCCAACAGGATCTCTGAGGACAGTCCACAAAACAGGGCCCAACGGACAAATAACAAGAGCAGCTATCGTGTATCAACCATCAGAAGGTCTCCAAATATTAACTCCTTTAAGCCTCCCACCAAGGTCGGTACTGTTTGTGTTTTTTTTTAAGGGAGAATTTTTTTTTTTTTTGGTAATTTTATTCATTTACTTTTGGCTGTGCTGGGTCTTCGTTGCTGCATGGGCTTTTCTCTGGTTGTAATGCTTGGGCTTCTCACTGCAGTGCCTTTTTATTGCGGAGCACAGCTCCAGGGTGTGCAGGCTTCATCAGCTGCGGCTCTCAGGTTCTGGAGCACAGACAGGCTCAGTGGTCACGGTGCACGAGCTTAGTTTCTCCATGCGTGGCACATGGGATCTTCCCTGACCAGGGATCGAATCCGTGTGTCCTGAGTTGGCAGGCAGATTCTTTACCACTGAGCCACCAAACACACAGATGAGGAAACACACAGATCAGGTAACCAACTTCCCCAAAGTCACACAGCTGCTGGAACTGGGGCTCAACCCTGACTAACCTCACTCTCAACACGGTTTTTTCTCATTAGAGGCCCGATGTTGCCCTCCATCACCGCCGGCGACTGAACCACCAAACGCCAGCCAGCCCTGACCATGTGAGTCATTTACGAGCTCTGGACCAGCCAAGGTCTTCAGACTCAGTGACTCAGTGCAGCCGCCTGGGTCCAGGGCTCCAGCTCTCTCTTTGTCAAGTGCAAAGATCTGTATATGCTAAATGTCTGTTTACCGGAGCAAAACAAAGAAGTCAATGCAGGCAAACAAAATCTGTAGGAAACACATGGTTTCAGCAAGTCACTGGGGCAGCAAACAATAGAAGGGAAAAGGCCACGCAGAATCTCTGCAAAGAGAAACTGCCTCACGGGTCCCAGACCTGCACACCCCTGATTGTGCCAGCAGCTGGGGGTGGAGGGTGGGAGGTGGAAGAGGCTCTAAAGAGGTTGAGGCCAGCGTCTGAGAGGCTCCAGGCCTCCACGGCGCCTCTCTGAATGACCAGAGCCCCAAAGGGCGTGGAGGATGTAGCAGAACACGTGTGACCAGGGTGGAGCTTCCGGCTGAGCACGCCGTCCCTCCCAGCCGTGTCTACGGAGCCGGCGCCTCCCCAGGGTCCACAGTGCTGTCGGATGGTGAGCTTAGGAAAGCGCCCGTCTGCTATTATTCAGCAACTTCTAGGCGGGTCCTGTTATTATTATTAACAAAGATAAGATTACAACTAATAATAACACATGACATTTAAATGCATTTCGTACAATCGCTTCAGCCTTGTTCTCTGAGGCAGGGTAGAGTTCAAATTCCACGTGTGTATTGCTCCAGTGGCCTCGAGTGCCAATTGGCAGATGAAATTTCCAGAGCCTTCTTAAGAATGGATTTTTTTCTTTCCTTTGAACGAGTATGCCAGGTACCCTGCACTTAGAGCTGCTGGAAGGAAAAAGCCTGTTGTCTTACTTACAAAAATCGTACCTAACTCTCTACTTCACACCTCTCAAAAGAAACCTCTGGACATCTCCTAGAGGTCCCCCAGGACACACACACATACACTAATCCGTGCCTTCACCTTTGAAGGTCTCTGAGAAGGTCAGCTTATGTTGCAAACTCAGCCATGGGCAGCATGAACCAGACCCGCACCAACCAGCACACATTCCCAGTTAGAGAGGAGACAACACACAAGTAAACCCACCCATGCACGATCACAAATGTTGGCGAGCACTGGGAAAGGAAGAAATGAACAGCAGGGTTATAATTGAGAATGATGGGGTTGGTGGGGAGTCTTCAGCGGAGCCCAACTACTTAGGACAGCAAATGAAGGCCTTTCCAAGAAGGTGAGGTTTATTAGGCCAGACCCTGAAGGTCAAGCAAGGAATCAAAAGGGTGAAGGGCAGGGAGAAGATGCTAGGGATCCAGGCAGCGGGACCAGCACACAAGAAGGTCCGCTGAAGGAACTAACCGGCCCCTCGTTGGCAGAGGGGCAGGGCAGACCCAGCAATTCCCGTTGGTTCTGATCGCCACCTCTGGACCAGCTCATTCAAGTGTGAGGTCTCGGAAGAGGGCCTGCCCACGGGGACCCTCGGCAATATCAGTCCTGACTGCTCTTGTCCCAGGGCCACTATATTAGGGACTACAGGATGCTCTCAGGAAATCCCTTCCTTGGGGACACCTCCGGCCTCCCACCTGTACCCACGCTTCCCTCCTCACAGGAAGCGGCCACGACTATTGTTTATTGTTCTCGAGCAAGTCACGCCAATTGTCAGCAAAGAGGCCACGCGCCACAGTAAGCGAGAAGGTGTCAGGTCTACAAACTTCCTGTGAAAAGTCCCTCTTTGCTTAGAAACGATGCTGGCTCGTTTCTACCATTTCCATTAAAGAACAAACAAAACCTTTGCCCAGAAGAGTGTGCACTGAGGTATAGTTACGATCCGCCCGAGACCCGGGCCCCAGCTCTACCCTGATGAGGGGCCAGAACACCCATGCCCTCTGGAGGGGGCTTCCAGGCCCACCGGGTCTCAGCTGCCAGGGGAGGGCTCCCCCGGGGCCATCCAGTCCCAAGTCGCTCAGGAAGCCTCTGCAGACAATTGAATAACCTGACTTTCAGGTTCAGGTCTAGAGATGGGTCGAGCAAGCATTCTCTAGGGACTAAACAGACCGTACACTCCACCCACCCCCTCTCCCTCATATCCTGGGATGACAAAGACGACAACGGCCAAGATGACAAGGGCAACAGTTAGTGAGCTTATCATGCACCGTGTGTCAAGGATTTAAATCTCAGAAATTCTATCATTATCCCGATTTTACAGATGACAATACAGAGGCTCAGGGAAATTAAATGAATTAGGTCACATCCTAATGGGTAAAAGAGCTAGGATTCAAGCCCTGGCCACTTGACTTATTCCAACCTCAAAATCATGCCCCCTCTATGCAATGCAGGTCCCCAAGGAGGTCTGGCTCATTGATGGAGCTGCATCCATTGAGGAAGGTCCTCAGACATCAGGACCAACTGCTGACCCTACACATGGGAGTCTGCCCAGAGGCGGAAGGAAACGAAGCTGGGACTTCGTCTACGGTAAAATCACTTCTTTGCACAGAAAAACAGTCCATCCAAAACCCAGAAATACACTGCACTGGATTTTTGTTGTTGTTGATCTTTAATACTTATTTTATTTTTTGGCTGTGGTGGGTCTTTGTTGCTCCATGTGGGCTTTCCCTAGTTGTGGCGAGCGGGGTCTACTCTTGTTGCGTGGGCTTCAGCAGTTGCAGCATGGGGGCTCAGTGGCTGAAGGCTCTAGAGCACAGGCTCAGTAGCTGTGGCACACAGGCTTCGCTGCTCGGAGGCATGCGGGATCTTCCCGGACCAGGGATCGAACCTGTGTTGCTTGTGTTGCACGGCGGATTCTTAACCACTGGACCACCAGGGAAGCCCCCTGAATTTTGTTTTGTCTTAAATTATTTCTTTCTACCTAATGAACACAAAGGTTGTTTGAAAGCTGACTACGCTAATTCAGTTTTCCCATCAGCTGCTTCAGAAGCAGGTGAGAGATGCATGACACATACAAAGAATGTCTCCATCTGGGAGCACACAGGGCTGTGGGTGAGGCCAGGGCACAGAACAGGAATGGGGTTGGTACTCGTCGTCCATACCTTGTCCTTGGCCACTTGGTGACACACCCTGCGTGTGGACAGTGTCCCTTCGGCAGGGACACTCATCTGGGATGGGCACAAGTAAGGGCACCCTGTCTTCTTCCTCGTGTCTGCAGAAATTGCTTTGGCTTGTATTCCCATCCTCGGGGACTCCATTTCCTGTGAGGCAGCACCTAGGGTTTTGGACGAGGCTGGACAGACGACGCGGAGGATGCATACTCTTGACACCCACGCAGCCTCCCCAGTCCCACATCACCATTCGTGTGGCTGAGCTGGGACAGCGCTCCATCAAACCCACAGCTTTGAAAACACTCCCAGAAACCTCTGATCAGACCCCCTCATTTCATGGAAGACAAAACCCAGGTCCACAGCAGTCACTGGACCTACTTGCTGCAGAATCCAAGACTGGTCAAGGGCTTTTTTCCCTGTACTGCCACGAGAGCCTTCTAAGAGTGGTAGGATGAGGTCAGCTTGGTTCTGACAACAGTTGAATGACCATGAGCAACATCTCCTGGGCAGTGAAAGAAAGTGAAACTCACTCAGTTGTGTCTGAATCTTTGCGGCTCCATGGACCATGCTGTCCATGGAATTCTCCAGGCCAGAATACTGGAGTGGGTAGCCATCCCCTTCTCCAGGGGATCTTCCCAACCCAGGGACCGAACCCAGGCCCCCCGCATTGCAGGCGGATTCTTTACCAGCTGAGTGACAAGGGAAGGGGGAGGACCTAAGCCGTCCTCCCTTACCTTCCCCTCCACTCCTGCCCAATCTTGATCTATCAGTTATAAGTGCCAATCATGTGCCTGCTTGGACAAGACTGGACACCTGACCTTGGGCTTCGTGTAGAATCCGCCTTCCCTGCTTCCTATCCTGGCCACAAGGATTGGATAGCACATTCCCTTGGCTTGACCCTACAGCGTTACCAATTAAACTTCCTCACCTTTAAAAACACACAAGTCATGAAAGGGAAGGAAAAGCTCATTGGATGGTGGCTGAGCATCTGGAAAGGGCTCTCCTTGGGAAAAACAACCAGCATTGTTTCTAAAAGTAGGTTAAGAATTCAGACTGCTAGGGCCCACGGCAACCTCAGATTAACCTCCCAAAGACAATGGACACAACTGTTCCACTTCGGGACATCCTCCGAGGAGAAGCCAGGGGTGTCCTCTGTCTCCAGGTGGCCCCAGGCTCAGCTAAGGACACAAATTTTCAGCATAAGGTCCCATTCTCAGGACCTCATTTAAATCTGATCACCTCCCAAAGGCTCACCTCCTAAATCTTATCACAATGGAAGTTAGAGCTTCAATGTGTGAATTCTGGAGGATACAAATATTCAGTCCACAACCCTAACTTTGGAATTAAACTCCTTGCTGTTCCACTCATCTACTCAGGAGCCTCAGCAAAGCCCTGCTCTATCCTGAGCCTCAGTTTCCTCATTGTAAAACAAGGCTGGTGATGTCTGGCTCACAGGGGAATTAAGAAGATTAAGGAGGGATTTCCCTGGTGGTCCAGCGGCTAAGAGTCCATGCTCCCAATGCAGGGGGCCTGGGTTCAGTCCCTGGTCAGGGAACTAGATCCCACACGCCGCAACTAAGAGTTTGAGTGCCACAAGTAAGACCTGGTGCAGACAAATACAAAAGTATTTAAAAAGAAAAAAAAAAAATTAGGGAAACTAAGGAACAGAAAGCAGTGAAGACAGAGCCCAACACATGAGCAAGACAGTGTGACTGTGTGTGTTAGTCGCTTAGTCGTGTCCAACTGTTTACAACCCCATGGACTGTGTCCACCAGGCTCCTCTGTCCATGGGATTCTCCAGGCAAGAATACTGGAGTGGGTTGCCAGGCCTTTCTCCAGGGGATCTTCTCAACCCAGGGATCCAACCTGGGTCTCCCACATTGCAGGCAGATTCTTTACTGTCTGGGCTTCCAGGAGAGGAATACAAAAATTATGGGTGGGAGGGGAATACTTTGAGACCAGACACATGTGCTTGATTCTCAGAGGGAAGGCCCCTGGGCTCCTGGCAGGGAGGGTGAAATAAGCAAAGGCTGCTGGGTGTCCAAAGAGGCTGCTGTGAGTCCCCTCGCCCCACTTCAGCATGGAGAGGCACAAAAGGATGGAAGCAGTCTTGAAGTCTGCCCCCCAACTAGACACTGCACACCCTGGGATAGGTCTGCACCTTCCTCTTTGGACCCTAAAATGCTATACAAATTACTGGGCTTGGTCAGTAATAGCAACAATTAACATTTAAGTGCTTGGTTGAGGCTAGGCCTTGGGCTAAACCCAGTCTATGCATTATCTCAATCAATGGAGCCTCAATCTCCTTTCCATTTTGCAGATGAGGAAACTGAGTACAGGGTAGTTGGGGAATTATTAAGATCAGACAGCTCCTAAATGGTGGGTAAAAATTCAAACTCAGGTCATTTGACTCCAAAGAGGACCCCAGTCTACACTCTTGACCTCCACTCAATCAGATGCTGATAGGGTGGCTGAAGACGCTGTGGAAAAGACTCTGGCAACAGCCCCTCGGCCAGTGACTGATGGGAGATGGTTTAGAGAACCCAGCTCCCTGGCCCCTCAGGTGGAAGAGACCTCAGGTGTGTGCTCTGTACTGCTTCTCAGAGTTCCCCAGGGGATAGAGTGTGGGCTGCCCCAAAAGGTATAAGGTTTGATGGAACACAATTTTTTGGCTTCCTTTGTTTTCTTCACTTCTCCACTGCCCCACTGGTGTTTCCTGGGACCATCCTCCAAATAAACCACATACACTCCAATCACTGGCTCAGAGGCTAGTTCTGGGACAATCTGAACTAAAACAGGTAAGGTAAACAGAGTAGCTTCATGCACTTCGCAATGAAAAAAGCCAAGTCTATCATGGCTCCGGGCAGTTTGGAGACTAGACTATAGCCTCATCACTGGTGAGAATGCAAAATGCTACAGCTCTTTGGGAAACAGCTTGGAAGTTTCTTATAAAGTTAAACATACACTTACCATATGACCCAGCAATCCCACTCCTAGATGTTTACCCAAGGGAAAAGAAAACTTACGTTCACACAAAAAGCTGTTCATGAATGTTTATAGTGGCTTTATTCATAGTCGCCAAAAATTGGAAACTATCCAAATGGCTTTCAACTGGGGAACAAATAAACAAACAATGGAATACTACTCAAAAATAAAAAGGAGCTTATACACATGGCAACACGGTGAATCCAAATGCACCATGCGAAGTGAAAGAAGACAGACTCAGAAGGCTACGACTTGTGAGATTCCATTTATATAATATGCTTATATTGACACAACATAGGGACAGAAAATAAATCCAGGGCTGCCAGGAGCTGGGGGTGGGAGAATAGGTAACTATAATGGAATCTGGGGGAACTTCAGGGCTGATGAAAATGTTCTTGATTGTGGTAGGAGTTATATGACTGTATATATTTGTTAAAATGTACAGATCCATGCACTCACTCTAAAAAGGTCAATTTTATACCTTAATGGAATAAATAGGGAAAATAAAAGATAATAAAGGCAACAGTCTAAGTAAGGGCCCCAAACATGCTCCCAGACTAGTTGTCCAAGATGCTCTTAGACTATCTCAACAGTGGCCCAGGTGAGACATAAATAAAGATTGGCACCCAAACTGATCAGACAGCCCAGCCCATCCACAGCATCCCTTCATCCGTAGGCTAAGCCCCCACTTCGCTCCAACATTCTCAAGATATGATGTTCTCCCACCCATAACAGTGCCCCAAGGGGAGTCATAGCAGACTTAGGGAGCTGGGGGAAAGGACATTTTCCTTCCCAACTCAGAATCGCTGCTTTAGCTTCTCCTTAGGCAGTGTAGCCAGTCTACAAGAGAGAGAATGTTGACCTAAGTTTCCATCAGACAAATTAGAAACAACTTCCAAACACCCAGCAGAGAGCTCAACGAGGCTAATGGGGGCTGTGATTACAGTTCAAATGAATGGGGCATCTGGACTTCCCTGGCAGTCCAGTGGTTAGGACTCCACGCTGCCAATGCAGGGGGCACAGGTTCGATCCCTGGTTGGGAAACTATGATCCCACGTGCCAAACAGTGTGGCCAAAGAGTATAATTAATTAATTATCAAGTAATTTTTTAAAGGAATTTAATTAAAGAAAGTCGAGCACTGAAGAACTGATGCTTTTGAACTGTGGTGTTGGAGAAGACTCTTGAGAGTCCCTGGGATTGCAAGGAGATCAAACCAGTCTATCTTAAAGGAAATCAGTCCTGAATACTCATTGGAAGGACTGATGCTGAAGCTAAAACTCCAATACTTTGGCCACCTGATGCCAAGAACTGACTCAATGGAAAAGACCCTGACACTGGGAAAGACTAAAGGCAGGAGGAGAAGGGAACAACAGAGGATGAGACGGTTGGATGGCATCACCGACTTGACGGACGTGAGTTTGAGCAAGCTCTGGAAATTGGTGTTAGACAGGCAAGCCTCTCATGCTACAATCCATGGGGTCACAAAGAGTCGGACATGACTGAGAGACTGAACTGAATTAAAAAAATGAAAGTGGCATCAACAGATCGCTAAACAAAATGTGATATATCCACCCAGTGGAATGTTACTCGGTCACCAAAAGGAACGCAGTACTGACACCTGCCACCACATAGATGAACCTTGAAAATGTTCTACTAAGAGAAAGAAGTCCAACGCAGAAGGCCGCATAGTGTATGATCGATTTATGTGAAATGTCCCACAAGAGAGGACACAGACTAGAGGTGGCCTGGAGCCGCAGCTGGGGCAAATGGTGCGTGGCTGCTCACGGGGGGCAGGGCTTCTTTGGAAGTGTTTTGGACACTTTCCTGGAAAGTGTTTTGGAATCAGTGTTGATGGTTGCACAACATAATGAATACATTAAAATTCCCTGAAATGCACACTTTAAATGGTGAATTTTACGATATGTGAATTATATCTCAACTTTTTGAAAAAAGGAAAGAAAAGAAAGGGGCTCAAAGGCCAAACACTCATTACCAGAGACCCAGCCACTACCCCAGAGTCCAAGGCAAGTGGCTCAAAAGCCAAGGGGATGCGTCAGGGTGGGAGTGGGGAGAAGCAGGGGGGTGCCTGGCCTGGGGCCATTTCCCCAGACCCACAGGCCTCGACCCAGCCATTCCAACCTCAGACGAGTTCCCTAAATTCTCTGAACCTAAAAGCCTTTCTGCAAAGAGCAGAGAGGGCCCGGAGGAGAGAGGGAGGAGGCTGGGGGTGACCGGGGACCCCTGGAGCTGGGGCTCTGCCTCTGTTCATAACGTACACGCAGCTTCTTGTTCACAGTTGTTTTCCCCATTAGACCATGAGCCCCCTGAGCACAAGGACGGGCTCTGCTTTGCTCACCACTTTGTCCTCAGTCCCTAAAGCCTTATGTGACACAGAAGGACTGAACGAACGAGACCAGAGAGGAAATTAAAATCCGATCCAAAACATCACAATATAGTGTCTGAAGACTCCGGTTGCACAGAATGGACAAAATCTTTTTCTGGGCTCAGAGGGACAGGATTCATGTTCTGGTTGTGCAACCCTGGGTGGGTCACGGGTCTTCTCTGACCTTCAGTTTCCTCTTCCTTTTAAAAAGGGCTGTGTGGCCAAGATGACCTTTCAGCACTTCCCCCAAACTCAAGCACTGTGTGCTTCTGAAAGCATTCTGTATTTTCTGAAAGCTCAGAATTAAGACAGTGCCACTGCAGAGGGACAGTCACCAGCCAGAAGACCCCGCCCCTGCGCACCTCCCCACCTCGACCCCGTCTGCCTCATCCTTTCTGGTTAAGGTTTAGTTTAGTCTAAAGGCAAGAGTCAGAAGAGATGCATCAGCCGCATTGGCTAAGGCATAATACTTTCCATCAGGTGTCACAGCATTCTGTACTTTCTCCTTTTCCTGGGGGGACTCGGAAAAACTATCTACACGAGCATCTGAAAATAAATGTGTTCAGTGAAAAATCATGCACACACACACACACACACACACACACACACATCCCCCTGGGGCAAAGAATAGCCAAGAGCTCAAACACGAAAACCCTCCAGGCCCCCCTCCCCCAGGCCAAGCTCCAGAAGCTGCATCCGGAAGATGTTGCATTTTTCTGGAATTGTGTCATTATTCACAGAGAAGTTCACTCTCAGGCCTCACATCCACCCTAACGCTGGGCTGGGCGGCCCAGAGCCACAGTGAAGAAAGAGCTGGCCACTCGCACCATTTTTATGGTGAGCTATGACCTCCAAACCAGCAGGGTGTGTGCCGAGGACAGAGCGGGGGTGCTGGTCCAGCCATGGAGAGGCTGAGCATCACACATCAGGGACCAGGTGCACGCAGAGCTTGGACTCAGTCAACAGGGCACATAAAACAGAGCAGCTGCACCATGGACTTTAAGCTTCCAGTTAAAGGGGGAACACAGGGTCGGGGGGCAGGTTTGTCCCTCTCCTCCACAGGCTTCCCACAGCCAGCAGGGCCCAGGGGGCTGTGGAGACCACCACACGGGAGAAGCTGACATCAGCGACCTGCCGTGATGTTTTCTGATGCAACCCAGAAGCCAGGATAGTCCATGGCTGCCCTAATCCCCGATGCTCATCCTTGGAATTTGAAAATTCCGCCAAGGGCCAATATGATCTACTCTACCGCTGAGCTCAGAGGGGCATGGGGTGGTGCATCGTCCCGGGACTCACTGCTGAGCCGTCTCCAAGTGGAGGAAGCCATAGCAAGGGGCTTCCCTGGTGGCCCAGTAACTGAGAATCTGCCTGCCAATGCAGGGGACATGGGTTCGATCCCTGGTCTGGGAAGATCAACATGCCTCAGAGCAACTAAGCTGGTGTGCCAAAATTACTGAGCCCTCATGCCCTAGAGCCCATGCTCTGCAACAAGAGAATCTATCACAATGAGAAGCCTGCACACTGCAATGAAGAGAAGCCCCCACCTGCCACAACTAGGGGGAAGTTAGGACAGCAGGTTAGGACAGCCAACCAGAGTGATGAGAGGTCAAGGAGAGCCAGGCCAGCTCACCCACCAGGCGTAGGACAGGTCAGGCCACACTGACCACGACCCTTGCCCTCCAGCATCCATCACTTTCTCTAAAAACTCCTGCCCTTTGGTACATTGATTTACTGGCTCCAGGGAAAGAGGATGACTTACTTGATAAATAAATCTGGGCAAGTTCCAAAGTTCAAAACTTCAACTGTGGCCTCATCTCTTGGTTTCTTTAAGAAAAAGAAATGCTATTTATTGGGGTTCTCCTCTAAGACCCAACACACATGAGGCAAAAATCAATGAATGACCCCTAAGCCCCTCACTGAATCTCACTAGTCAGGAACTCAGAACTAAAAGCAAATTCAGGGAGGTCACAATTCTGCCTGTTAACAGTCCCACCTTTGCGTGTAAGTCAGGAGAAAAAGAGAAGTGGGAAATGTTCTAAAGTAATATGGAAAGGTGGCTTGATGGGAAATGTGAGGACAGAAGGAGGATGCTATTTGCCTGAGGCCATGCCGCTACCCGGGGAAGAGTGGAAACCAACTCAGGCTTCATGATGCCTGGACTGTGGAAAATTCTGAAAGAGATGGGAATACCAGACCACCTGATCTGCCTTTTGAGAAATCTATATGCAGGTCAGGAAGCAACAGTTCGAACTGGACATGGAACAACAGACTGGTTCCAAACAGGAAAAGGAGTACGTCAAGGCTGTATATTGTCACCCTGCTTATTTAACTTATATGCAGAGTACATCATGAGAAATGCTGGACTGGAAGAAACACAAGCTGGAATCAAGATTGCTGGGAGAAATATCAATAACCTCAGATATGCAGATGACACCACCCTTATGGCAGAAAGTGAAGAGGAACTAAAAAGCCTCTTGATGAAAGTGAAAGTGGAGAGCGAAAAAGTTGGCTTAAAGCTCAACATTCAGAAAACGAAGATCATGGCATCTGGTCCCATCACTTCATGGCAAATAGATGGGGAAACAGTGGAAACAGTGTCAAACTTTATTTTTGGGGCTCCAAAATCACTGTAGATGGTGACTACAGCCATGAAATTAAAAGATGCTTACTCCTTGGAAGGAAAGTTATGACCAACCTAGATAGCATATTAAAAAGCAGAGACATTACTTTGCCAACAAAGGTCCATCTAGTCAAGGCTATGGTTTTTCCTGTGGTCATGTATGGATGTGAGAGTTGGACTGTGAAGAAGGCTGAGCGCTGAAGAATTGATGCTTTTGAACTGTGGTGTTGGAGAAGACTCTTGAGAGTCCCTTGGACTGGAAGGAGATCCAACCAGTCCATTCTGAAGGAGATCAGCCCTGGGATTTCTTTGGAGGGAATGATGCTGAAGCTGAAACTCCAGTACTTTGGCCACCTGATGCGAAGAGTTGACTCATTGGAAAAGACTCTGATGCTGGGAGGGATTGGGGGCAAGAGGAGAAGGGGACGACAGAGGATGAGATGGCTGGATGGCATCACTGACTCGATGGACGTGAGTCTGGGTGAACTCCAGGAGTTGGTGATGGACAGGGAGGCCTGGCATGCTGCGATTCATGGGGTCGCAAAGAGTCAGACACGACTGAGCAACTGAACTGAACTGAACTGATGCCGCTACCCAGGGTAGAGTGGAAACCAACTCAGGCTTCACGGTGCCTAGACCAGTGTTCTTCTCCCAGCGCCCCACTGTAGCCATTGCACCCAGGTGTCAGTCTTCTGGGGGCCAGCGGAGCCTCCGTCCCAGGGACAGGCATTCATGGACCCTCCCGCCCTTTGGCCCTGGGAAAGGGCTGCGCTCCTACTTGCTGAGATCCAGCTGAGCCTCTCCTGGGAGCCTCATCATCTCTGCCCTCAGATTCCAAAAGTGGAAAGAGCAGGGCAGCTCTCTAGTCTATCACAGGCCTGGGCTGCCAGTAATCACAGCATGGTGGCCAGCTGCTCCCACCATCAGGACCAGAGGCTGGGGCCACCAGTCTCCACCCACACTGACCGCACGGTTTCCCTTTCACACACCTGTCTCCAAGATGGTCTAGTTACTCAACACCTGCCCATCAGCACATCTGGCAGGACCAGCATCCACAAGGACCTGCCAGGGGGAGTGCTGGCCAATTCCAGGTCCCTGAGCCTGGGCTGAGGTTGGCACACCATCCAGAGGTAGCGACATCTCAAGGAAGTGAGGGTAGGATGAAGAAAAGAAAACAAGCCTCCCGTTCATAGGAGAGCTGCAAGGGATAGATGCACAAGTCAAAGGAGCAGAGTGCAAGTTCAAGACCACCAAGATCAAGGCCAACGGCTCTCAGTGGTGTCTGGAGTCAGTTTTGGTTGTCATAACTACAGGAATGCTACTAGCATCTAGGGATGCTGTTAAACACCCTCCAGGGCACAGGACAACCTCCACAACCCCAGAGGATTATCTAGCCCCAAGTATCAATAGTGTTGAGACTGACAAACCCTGCTTTAGGCACATATCCTCTGGAAGAAGTGGGTTTGAGGTTTTTTGTTGTTGTTGTTGTTGTTTTTAATATTTATTCATTTGGCTGGCCTGGGTCTTAGCTGTGGCACACAAGATGTTTGGTCTTCACTGTGGCAGTCGCAGCACGTGGGATCTTTAGCTGTAGCATACAAACTCTTAGTTGTAGCAAGTGGGATCTAGTTCCCTGACCAGGGATCGAACCCGGGACCCCTGCATTGGGAGCTTGGAGTCTTAGCCACCAGACCACTAGGGAAGTCCCTGGAAGACGATTTTTTTTCCCTCTACTTTCTGTCCCCCAGGCCCCTTTCAACACTGCTATATAAGATAGCAAGAAAAGAACATGAAAGCCTGACAGTTACAACTTCAGATAAACGCTCATAGCCTGTCAGAATGGAAGTTTGGGCTTTTCATCCATTATAGTGACTATCAGTCACTGGGCTGCAGGAAAGCAGGCCAGCCTTGGGGAAAATAATTCAGAGTAGAGACAGCTTTAAGAGGAAGTTGTCAATATGTTCTCAAAAAGTTTGAGCATCACAGAGAGGCCGCGGTGATGCCATCAACATCCAACTTGCACTACCTTTTTGCTTTGATTAAATAAGCAGCCCTCTTCCAGAGCCTTTCGGGTATGGCCTGCTTTTGGTTTTAACGTGGTTTTAATCAGGAGATCATGGCTCTTGGTTCTTACAGGAAATTCTGTCAAATATTTCACATTCCTCATAGAGAACAACTGTCTGTGCAGGTTAAGATCCCAAGTTTTAAATTGTGGGGTGAGTGGCGTTTTGTTGTTTTTTAATGTCAGTATGAGGAAAAAAAAGAAGTGGAGAAGGAAAGAATGCGAGTGTTCGTCATTGAAAACACACACCAAACCAGAAACATTCTTCGCTTCATGCACAAGGTCAAGAATATCTGGGTAAATTTGCTTCATGTTCTGCAGACGCGCTAATGGAACATGAGAAATGCTACTGCAAAGGCCCTTGACAGGAGCCCCAGGAGATGCCTAAAAATAGCCACTTCACCCAAAGGAGGGTTATCTGTTAGAACTACATCATTCCCAGCGTGACTGAGCAGCACAGACTGTGACACTGGGGCATGAAAAATATAGTAACGGACAAATTCGCTTTACTTAGAACAAGAGATAAACTTGGCCATGACTAAGCCACTCCTTTTGAAGCTTACTTCCAATTTTCCTCGTACCCAGTTATCAAGATGCTGATCTGGGAAAGCGAGGGGAGAGGATGGAGTGTCTGACACCTCCTTATCCCTTCCTGGAAGTAAGAGAGTGGCATCAAAATTTTTGTGAACAGTTAAGATTTTTTTTAAGATGCTTACTTAAATTTGTGCATGCTAAGTCACTTCAATCATGTCCAACTCTTTGTGACCCCGTGGACTGTAGCCCGCCAGGCTCCTCTGTCTGTGGGATTCTCCAGGCAAGAATACTGGAGTGGATTGCCATGCCCTTCTCTGAGAGATCTTCCCGATCCAAGGATCGAACCCACATCTCTTATGTCTCCTGCATTGGCAGGCGGGCTCTTTGCCACTAGCGCTGCCTTTTATCTATTTTTTTTGGCCACACTGCAGGACATGTAGGCTCTTATTTTCCCAATCAGGTATAGAAGCCATGTCCCCTGCAATGAAAGCATGGATTCTTAACCACTGGGTCAATGGGGAAGTCCCTTGAACAAGTTTTTAATTCCTCTGAGCCTCTCAGTTTTCATCTGTAAAATAGAGGTGGCGCTGAAAGGTCAGGAAGCAACAGTTAGAACTGGACATGGAACAACAGACTGGTTCCAAATAGGACAAGGAGTATGTCAAGGCTGTATATTGTCACCCTGCTTATTTAACTTCTATGCAGAGTACACCATGAGAAACGCTGGGCTGGAGGAAGCACAAGCTGGAATCAAGATTGCTGGGAGAAATATCAATAACCTCAGATATGCAGATGACACCACCCTTATGGCAGAAAGTGAAGAACTAAAAAGCCTCTTGATGAAAGTGAAAGAAGAGAGTGAAAAAGTTGGCTTAAAGCTCAACATTCAGAAAACTAAGATCATGGCATCCGGTCCCATCACTTCATGGCAAATAGATGGGGAAACAGTGGAAACAGTGTCAGGCTTTATTTTTGGGGGGCTCCAAAATCACTGCAGATGGTGATTGCAGCCATGAAATTAAAAGACGTTTGCTCCTTGGAAGGAAAGTTATGACCAACCTAGACAGCATATTCAAAAGCAGAGACATTACTTTGCCAACAAAGGTCCATCTAGTCAAGGCTATGGTTTCTCCAGTAGTCATGTATGGATGTGAAGTTGGACTGTCAAGAAAGCTGAATGTTGAAGAATTGATGCTTTTGAACTGTGGTGTTGGAGAAGACTCTTGAGAGTCCCTTGGACTGCAAGGAGATCCAACCAGTCCATCCTAAAGGAGATCAGTCCTGGGTGTTCATTGGAGGGACTGATGTTGAAGCTGAAACTCCAATACTTTGGCCATCTAATGTGGAGAGCTGACTCATTTGAAAAGACCCTAATGCTGGGAAAGATTGAGGGCAGGAGGAGACAGAGGATGAGATGGTTGGATGGCATCACGGACACAATGGACATGGGTTTGGGTGGACTCTGGGAGTTGGTGATGGACAGGGAGGCCTGGTGTGCTGTGGTTCATGGGGTTGCAAAGAGTCGGACACAACTAAGCAACTGAACTGAACTGAAAACTAAAAATGAGAATGTCTGGGCCGAGGGCTCAGTACAGAGGAGGCCCTCCCTCAACAACTGTGAGCATCTGCTGATTGGAGGAGACAGCCTTCCAGGGAGGGTTGACCCAGAGGTGTGGGCACAGCGCTCAGAGGGGAAATTCTGCTTCTCAAGACCCTATTTGCAGCCCTAAAGAACCTAATTCTTCCCAAACTCAGTTTTTTCACATCTACTCTGTTAGTCCCCATCCAGCATGGTCACAAATGTGGGTCAGCAGGGACTCTGGAGAGCAAAAATTGGGGAAGTTGTTCTGGAAAGCAATTTGGTAGCACTTATCAACATCCCTCCACCATCAAGTCCACTTCCGGTGTCTGGGATGTCCACTTCAGCATCTGCAGGGTCCCTGCCCATGTGCAGGGAATTATCATAAAGTTAGTAACAATGATGCTATAATAGTAGCCAACGTTTATGGAGCATTTAAAAAGTTCTAAATATCTTACATGTAATTTATTCACATACATTTGACACGTTATAATCTGGTATATTCGACATGTAATACTTATTTGATATAGTTAAGTAAGTTCACCCTACAAAGTAGGTCTTGTTTTTTTGTTTGTTTTTTTAACTATAGTTGAATGATAAAAGAAGGTTTTATCATTATCTTCATTTTACCAAAAAGAAAGTAGAGACATGGAGAGATGAGTAACTTGCTCTAGGTCAGGGGCCAGCAAATGTTTTCAGTAAGAGGCCAGATGGTAAATATTTTAGGTGGCCCAGATGGTTGCTGTCACAAACTATTCAACTCTGCTGTTAGAGCATGAGAGTGGTCCCAGACAACAGGTAAACAAACGAGCGTGGCTGTATTCCAACAAAACTTCATTGATGGACACTGAATTTTGAATCTCATATAATTTTCATGTGTCAGGAACTATTTCTCTTTTGATCTTTTTTTGCCAACCATTTAAAAATAAGAAAATCATTCTTGCCTCACAGGCCAAACAAAAACATGAAGAGGGTGGATTTGGCTGGAGGGCTGCAGTTTGCCACCCCTTCCCTGGGTCCTACAGCCTCCTTCCCCCACATCTCACTGCAGGACCGTTTCAGAGGCAGGCAATAGAGGTCGAGAAGGCAGTCATGTCTGCACACTTTCGTTACATCATTTAACACCAAAAAGAAGGACAGCGAAATGGTTCAATAAATCACATGCATAGTATGAGACATGTTGCAGCATTAAAAGGTCACACACACACACAGGCTGACCAGCAGCAGCTCTGGGTATGTTAAGTGAAAAAAGCAAGCTATACTTCAACATATACATCATGAACCTGTATGTGGATTAAAAATAAAAGTAACTGTGTATGTTGTGGTTTAGTCACTAAGTCATGTCCAACTCTTGCGACCCCATGAGCTGCAGCCCACAAGGCTCCTCTGTCCATGAAATTTCCCAGGCAAGAATACTGGAGTGGGTTGCCATTTCCTTCTCCAGGGGATCTTCCTGACCCAGGAATCGAACCTGTGTCTCCTGCACTGCAGACAGATTCTTTAACAACTGAGCCACCAGGGAAGCCAATTGTGTACACTGCGTGTACCTAAATACACACGGGTTTGTGGACATATAAACAGTGAACATAAAGAAATTAGGTCTAGAAAGAACAGGGACCTTTCACGCCAGGGAGGGTGGTGGGTTGGTAGCAGCTAGGGGACTTCTGAGCTCTCCTGTGTATGTATGCTGCTCTATAATTTGAACCTTTTACATCCCAAGTGTATTCATTTGTTGTATAATAAAAGGAAAAAAAGTTGAGGTCCTTGTTACAAGGTACTGCTACCAACATACTTTGAGCTCTCTGAGCAGTTTCCATGTACTTGGATCTAAACAAAAGCTGGTTATAATTAATTACCAAAGACCAAAGATTCTTTCCAGAAGGGAAAACAAACACGCCAACAAAGGTGGCATAAACTATACAGTAAGTAAACACAGCTATGTCTCTATCAATAGTGACTTTTTTAATTGCACATATGTACAACCTAACCTCCTCGAGACATCATTAACCTTCAAACCAAGGATGTCAGTTGTAAACAAAGCTGTCAAGGTTTTCATCTGGTATGTGATAGTCCAGGCGTAGCTTCCTTGCCTGTGTAAACTTTAATTTATGAAATTATTTTGGTTTGCTCCATTGACATGAGCACAGCTAAAGGGGGAGTCACCGACTGGGGAAATGAGATTTCCCTCGTTGCCAATTTTTAAATCTAGCCTCCAGGTCATCTTATTTTTTGGATACTTCCCACAGTCACATTTTTTGTTTGTTTTACACGAAAGAGCACATTCCCTTTCCCCATGCCAGGTTTACCATTTTCCACTGCTCTTATTAAATGCATCTTATCCAAATGGAATGTTCTCAGAGTTTCTGCCTTTCACAGGCCTGGGTAGGGGGCCCGGGACAGACACACAGACCCCGCACTCCAGGCTGCCTCCACGCGCCATGTAATTGCATGTGCAGAATGAAAGAAGGTTCAAGATCCCACTGTGACCCCAGGATCCCAGACTCTTCTCATCATGAACAGACCCCTCGGGACCCTCAAGCCTGTCCCTCTGTGCCCATTAAAACAGCAGCTGCTGCAGCAGAGCCTGATGGTGCTAAATGCAAGTCTAGGAGGAGCCCGGTCCTTCTCAGGTGACATTCCCATCAGGGCTGCGAGGGCTGTCCGTTGACCAAACAATGAATGTTTTTAATCCCGAGCAATACCTGCCTTGAGGGGTACAGGAGGAGCTTTAAACCTCAAGTCGACCTGACATGCCAGTCCCAAATCCAAGACACAGCTGTATGAATTGCTAAAACTGGCAAGACAAAACTATCCTAGCCAGGATTTGAACCCAGCCAGCCGTCTCACAGGCTCTCTCTTCTCTGTGGCCGCGAATGATCTCCTCAATTGACTGATCTGTGATGGAACGTTACTTGCCCCTTTGAACACGGCAATTCTAATTCCTTGCTTTTGTGATGGGATCAAGTTTACATTTTCCAAATACTCTCCTGCCATACTAGGGGCAAAAAATAAACTATTATATAATCTACTTTAGATACATAGTTTTAAAAAGTGACATCTACCCTCTTAACACTTTTAAGTGCATAATAAATGTTGTTGTTGTTGTTGTTGTTGTTGCTGTTCAGTCGTCAAGTCATGTCTGACTCTTTGCGACCCCATAGACTGCAGCACACCAGGCCTCCCTGTCCATCACCAACTCCCAGAGTTTACTCAAACTCATGTTCATTGAGTTGGTGATGCCATCCAACCATCTCATCCTCTGTCACCCTCTTCTCCGTCTGCCTTCAATCTTTCCCAGCATCAGGGTCTTTTCCAAGCATAATACAATACTATTTACTATAGGCACTGTGTGTACAATAGACCTCTATAATTATTCTTCTTGCATAACTGAAAATCCTATACCTGTTAAACAGCAACTCAGCATTGCCCTCCTCCCTCCAGCTCCTTGTGACCATTCTACTTTCTGCTTCTATCAATTTGACTATTTCAGATTCCTCATATAAGTGGAATTATACAGCATTTGTCCTTCTGTGAAGGGCTTATTTTACTTAGCATAACGTTCTCCAGATTCATCCACGTTGTCGCAGGTGGCAGGATTTCCTTCTTTTTTAAGACTGAATAATATTTTGGTGTGTGTGTGTGTGTGTCACATTTTCTAAATCCATTCATCTGTCAAAGGACATTTAAGCTGTCTCTCTCTCGGCTATTGTGAATAATCCTGCAATGAACATGGATGTGCAAACATCTATTAGAGATTCTGATTTCAATTCTTTCTGATAATTACCCAGAAGTAGAATTACTGGATCGTATGGTAATTCTATTTTTAATTTTTTGAGGACCCTCCATACCGTTTTTCACAGCAGCTGCACCATTTTACATTCCCATAAACAGTGCACAAGTGTTCCAATTTCTCCGCATACTTGCCAATACTTGTTATTTTTTGCTTTTTCGATAATGGCCATCCTAATGGGTATGAAGCATTGTCTCATTTTGGTTTTGATTTGCATTCCTCTGATTAGTGATGTTAAGCATCGTTTCATATACCTATCAGCCATTTATTTGTATGTCTTCTTTGGAGAACTATTATTTTTTTTGCCTTATTTTTTTTTTTAATTTGACTACTCCATGTCTTAGTTGCAGCATATGGGATCTTCTTCAGTTGTGGCGTGTGGGCTCCAGTTCCCTAAACAGGGATCGAACCCAGGCCCCCTGCAGTGCACTGAGTCTCAGCCACTGGACCACCAGGGAAGCCCCAGATTTTTTTTTTTGGGGGGGTTATTTGGCTTTTTGCTATTGAGTTGTCACAGTTCCTTATTTTGGGGGGATATTTATCCCTTACTAGACATGTAGTTTGCAAATACACAGTTTACTTTAGAGCAGAGTCTTAGGAAGGACAAGGAAGCCTGGCATGCTGCCATCCATGGGGTCCCAAAGAAGCAGACACGACTGAATGACTGAACAAGTGTCTTATGGCCTATTTGAATAGATTTTCAGACTATCTATACCAAGGACTGGCAAGATAATGTCTGTGGGCCAAACCTGGCCCAACACTTGTTAAAAATAAAGTTTTATTGACACACTGCCACGTCCATGTGTTTAGGTATAGGCTATGGCTGCTTTCAAGCTACCATGGTCAAGTTCAGCGTTTTCACAGAGACCACATAGCCCACAGCAGAAATACTTACTATCTGTCCTTTTCAGAGAAGGTTTGCTAAACCCTAATATACAGGATCAAGGCTTAAAAACATATGTCTATTCCGGCCTCTATCATAACGCGACAAGAAGGACGATTCTGAGTCAGACAACTCTGTTTAAACACTGTGATTTCTGTGACTGGAAACAACTTTAAAATCCAAGCTCCTATTACCCAGGAATACAAGTTACTGATGAGTCTCTGGTGCTACCAGGAGGTGTCTAGTCTTACACAGTTGGGGTGGACAGTCTATGTTTTCACCCTGTGGCTCTCCTTCCTCCCCTTCTCGACCCTTCTCCAACTCGACCCCTACCCTCCACTCCAGCCATTGGGCTGGCAACCGATACCGTGCTACCCAAAAGTGTATTTTCTAGGACTTTCCAACTGGTTCTCAGAAAAGATGCTCTCTTTGCACTGGGGTTGCTAAGAGAGCTGATATGGGACCCCCTGAGCAGTCAAGTTAAGTGGAGGAGAGACCAGCAGAGCTAAAAGGGACAGAAAGAACCCCAGGGACACTGTTTGAATGCTGGATCCAGAAACCCCCAGCAATATTCTAGATCCCCAGACATAAGGCCATAAATTCTCATTTTTGTTTAAGCTAGATTGGTATTTCTGTCACTAGCTAAGCAAGGATTTCTGAGTACTGCAGTTGTAATCTTGTTTTAATATTTATTTTTATTTATTTGACTGTGCCAGGTCTTAGTTGTGGCATGTGCGATCTTTGATCTTTGTTGCATCTAGTTTGATCTTCGCGGGATCTAGTTTCCTGACTAGGGATCGAACCCAGGCCCCCTACACTGGGAGCGTGGAGCCTTAGCCACTTGAGCACCAAGGAAGTCCCCTGATCTTTTCATGTTCTACTCCTTGCAGTTATGAATTCATATATCATTTTCAATGTTTCTACTTTATCTTAATAATTTTCACCTTTACTGGGTATATAACCCATTAGAAGGGACAAACCTGACCTGACTACCCAGCCTGCCGATACAACGCAGACCCCACTGGGTGCCATAATCCTGACTCAGAAAATCCTGCTCTCAGAAGACCCAACCAGCAGGGCACCATGATGTCGTGGGCAGCCCTTGTCACACAGGAGACCACCTCCAGCCAGCCAAATGCCCATTTAACCGACAAGCCCAGGCGTTGCCAGCCTGGCACCAATGCTAGTGAGACAGTCTTTCCGGTGTCACTGAGCTACAGTTTGTGGGTGTCCAGCTGTGAAAGTCCTACACCAACCCTTCTCCCGCCTAGACCATGTCCCTCACAGCCAAGACTCCACGCTGTTGGGAGTCCCCAAGTAGCAGTAAAACTTTCCCATTTAATGCTCAGTCTTTGGTCTCTTGAGCTTCCCTGGTGGCTGGATGGTAAAGAATCCACCTGCCAATGCAGGAGACCTGGGTTCCATCCCTGGGTCAGGAAGATCCCTTGGAGAAGGCAATGGCACCCCATTCCAGTACTCTTGCCTGGAAAATCCCATGGATGGAGGAGCCTGGTAGGCTGCAGTCCATGGGGTCGCTAAGAGTCAGACATGACTGACCGACTTCACTTTCACTTTTCACTTTCATGCATTGGAGAAAGAAATGGCAACCCACTCCAGTGTTCTTGCCTGGAGAATCCCAGGGATGGGGAAGCCTGATGGGCTGCCATCTATGGGGTCGCACAGAGTCGGACACGACTGAAGCGACTTAGCAGCAGCAGCAGCCAGTATTTTTGCCTGGGAAATCCCATGGACAAAGGAGGCTGGTGGGCTACAGACCATAGGGTTGCAAAAGAGTTACATGTGACTTAGCAACTAACCAACAACTTTGGTCTCTTAGTCTTTATTTTTTCTTTAACAGAGTGTAAGTTACTCGTGTCATTTGCAAGCTTTCCCCTCAAGAAGCCAAGTGCCAGGTCAAGGCAGAGACCACGTCTGCCTGGCCACCCCAATCGCCCCTGTGCTTGGGACCGGAGTAGGTGCTTACTGCCTGTCTGTTGAGTGGGTAAATCAAATGAATGAAAGAATACACCCTAAGTGTCAGCCACGACACCATTTTTCACAATCACACTGGGTTGGCCTGCAAGGTCGTTCAGGTTTTTCTGTTAACATCTTATGAAAAAGCCGAAGGAAGTTTTTTGGGCAACCTGGTATATAACACTGCCTCTTTCTACAGCTATGCCAGCTTCGTTTTGGCAAAAGACATTCCCAGAGAAGTTTGTGGTCAGCAGTGTGGGACAGGATTTGAAGAAAGACCTGTGTTAGGAAAAGCTACATTTTGGTGAAGCCTCATTGGAACTGTCAGCTGCTGACAGGGCTGGGAAGAGGGTGCACTGGAGGCCACCTGTCACGTGTCCCTGACATGAAGTTGCTCGAAGGTTACAACTCCCCCTTGCCCCAGGAAACAACCCTCCTCGTGACAACACAGGGACGGCAGGCCAACCCCTCGCATCGGCACAGCTCATCTAGGTTTGTCCACCACCATCTGTTCTCATAGAAGCCCTAGAATAAGTGGTGGTACCATCCCCAGTTCACAGATGAGAAAACCAAGGCTGAAAGAGAAGGATTTGTTAAAAGTCACCCTGCCTAGGAAATGTTATGTTAATTAAAGAAAGAGGTAGTTAGGCTGAGGCTGCCTATATCAGCAAACCAAAATTGAAGCCCGTAAGTGCCTCGAGGTTATGAAATTAAAAGGCTAAGGACAACCAGTCTAGGCTTCAGTCAATTAAATCATTTCCTTTCTTCACTTCTGCACTTTTTCCACATAGGTCTTTCCCCAACTCCTATCGGCGGAACACTCCTAACCACTTCTGGTTTGGCACTGCCTAATGGGAAGTGATTTTTGCTCCAGTAAACTCTTATTAAAAATTTTAATATCCCCCAGTTCATCTTTTAACAGAAGTGACTAGAGCCCAGATTTTTTTGACCCCTAATCCCCACTCTTGCAATCAACCATGGTCAAGGACAGACCAGTGTCCCCAGGAAAGGACTGAAGGTCTGGCGTGAGCCTGCTCCCTCTGACTTCAGGGTCCTTTGGCCTGGGCATCTGCATCCTGTGTGTCCTAGCTGGGCAGTCATGTACTTCTCTGCATCCTCTTTCCTTTCAAAACCCTGCTTCTGAAGGCCTGCCCGCATGGACAGAAGCCCTCTTTCAGCCCCCACAACCCCTATATGGTTTGAGCCTCTTACTAAGAAGCTCTAGGTTCTTTTACTTCATTCTACTTGTCTCTTTTTAATGTGCTTTCTCAATAACAAAACTTCCATCCTGTCTTTTCAGCAAGAAATTGGGCCCTGAAGGTTGTACATGTCACTTAGCTTACAAAAAGAAATATATATATATATATTTATATATATTTAATCATGTTTTTCAAATGCCTTGGTTTCAGCACCGCCTCCCCCAAACAAGTTTTCTGCTGAGCATCTTCTGCTTTTTCACAGTAGAGTGACTATGTAACTTATCGTCCAAACAGGGACCCTTTTAAGAATGAAAGGTGATGTGCTTAGTCATTCAGTTGCGTCCAACTCTTTGCGACCCCATGGACTATAGCCCGTCAGGTTCCTCTGTCCATGGGGTTTCTCCAGATCAGAATACTGGAGTGGGTTGCCATGCCCTCCTCTAGGATATCTTCCCAACCCAGAAATTGAACTGGGACCTTTCTGCATTGCAGGCGGATCCTTCACCAGCTGAGCTGGTAAGGAAGCAGGGACACTGAATCCTGACACTGGCCATATGATCATCCTTCTTCGTGGGGGTCACCACTTCTCAACAGGGCCCAGGAGAATGTATCAAATCACTTCCAGATACCAGTTGCATTCGGTTATTTAATGTCGGGCCCTGAAAGAGACAGCAGCCATGCAATCCACTTTTAAATAAAGAAGAAGATTCTCTTTGCTCTGCTCTCTGACACTGAAGCTTCAGTATCTAATAGAAGGGAGGTGTTCTCCAGTTTGCTGCCCAAGCAGCCAAAGTATCCAGCTTTAAGGATACTGTGTTCTCTAGCAGGGATTCTAATGTGCTGAGACTAAACCTTTCAGGAGGAGACGGGTGGGGTAGAGTCTGGTCCCTGAACAAAGAGGGCTGGAGAGATGGCTGAGACCATCTTAGCCGCCAAGGCATGGCCACACCCATCAGTACAGATGGAGTAGAATCTCTGCCCTTTATTTTAAAACCTCAGAGGAAATCATGCCACCTCCCAGGGGTGAGCCAGTCCAAAGTTTAACTGAGCTCTTCAGGGCTAGGCACCCCTCCTTCCGGTCCACCCTCCACCCAGGAAACCAGTAACATCTGATCCTCTGGCCTGTCATCTGGGCAGCCTCCACCCACTCTAAGGGGCATCCTCTCCTCCGCAGGCCAGAAAGCCCTCTCTGGGCCCAGAAAACACTCAGGACACGAAACAGAAACACACACACACAGATCCCCTTCCTCTCCAGCTCAGCAGGCTCCCCTCCTGGACTTTTAATCCCCAGGCCCACTGGAAATGGAAAGACAGGAAATGCAAGATGCAATGCCTGAGCCATTTTCATCTTAACTCCTGCCCTCCCCCGCCCCGGCCTCTCTTCCCTTAACAGACAGACAACCCATTAAGAGCTCGCTCATAATAGTCTTTCCTGTAAGAACTTGTAAACAGCATCCTTGGAGCTTCGACTTGGGTATTTCCCAGCTCACTTACTTCCATTTCCTTTGCCTTGGAACGTTCTCATGCGGAGTCCGGGAGGCTGATGGGAGGGCCTCTCCCCCTCCACCCCCTTTACCTGCGCTGCCCGGCTGCCTCCTTCTTTCAGCATTATAGAAGTTTAAGTCCCTTCCCCTTGAACACCACTTCTACCACTTAGATTGGTGTGCTCCTTTTTGTTTCTTTGAAGGAAGCCCTTCCATTCAGTAAGCTGAGACTCCTGCCATAGCCTTCATTCCAACACATTCCTACCACTAAGGAAACATACAGGGTTTTCTCCAGTTCTCAGCATTAAATGAACAAAATCTGTGCCTGCAGAAATTATATATTAAGTAAACACTGTACCTGCAAAACTGCTTTTTTTTTTTCTTTCTACAGGAGCACTTGTTTTGATATGACTTAAAGTTTGCAAGGTAAATACATTATAGTAAAGGACAGAGGCCCCAAACCCAGGGCTTGGTCAGGTGACCCAATTGAGTGAAGGAGACTTGGTATGTGGCAATAGGGAATAGTGGGGTCTGTGGTGAAATGTGGAGCCTGGACCCCGGCCCCAGAATATGCAACTGTAGACAGATGTTGTTATGTAAAAATCCTTACTTCATATTGCCAGAACTTCCAACGTTCTGAGAGAAGTCTTAAGTCAGGAATGCTACATGAAATTTTCTGACTTTTAAAATAGTGTATGAGGGACTTTCCTGGTGATCCAGTGGCTAAGACTCTGAGCTCCCAGTGCAAGGGGCCTGGGTTTGATCCCTGGTCAGGGAACTAGATCTCACAAGCAGCAACTAAGAGTTCTCATGGCTCAACTAAAGATTCTGCATGCCACCACTAAGAGACCCAGCACAGCCAAATAAAGAAATAAAATAAATATATATTTTTTTTAATAGTGTGTGGGCTGAACAGTCTGTAACCCCTGGGTGCTTCTGCTGCTGCTAAGTCGCTTCAGTCGTGTCCGACTCTGTGCGACCCCATAGATGGCAGCCCATCAGGCTGCCCCGTCCCTGGGATTCTCCAGGCAAGAACACTGGAGTGGGTTGCCATTTCCTTCTCCAATGCATGAAAGTGAAAAGTGAAAGTGAAGTCGCTCAGTCGTGTCCAACTCTTAGCGACCCCATGGACTGCAGCCTACCAGGCTCCTCCGTCCATGGGATTTTCCAGGCAAGAGTACTGGAGTGGGGTGCCATGGACTAAATGATAAATAGCCCCTGCTACAGCCTGCACCCCAACACCACTGGGTACTGCCACAATCTGAATCAAAGAACACAACACAGACAGCAGTACCCACGGAGAGATGGCAAGGGGCATGGGGCACCCAGGCAGGGGAGATGGTAGGGGCAAAGGCAGACCCCAAACCCCGACTCCTCAAAGCCCGGCTTCCCTGGAGGCTCTGGCCTCCTGGGAAACTTTCTGGGAACGATCTTATTTTTTAGGAAGGAAACAATCAGGAGCTAGGGTTCACTCTAGAGTCATTGATTCTAATCACATTCACTTTACAGAAATTCACTCTATAGCTGGTTTCACTGAAACAGATCTATAAGAGATATGATGGGCAGCAGCCTTTTCCCAGCAAAAATATACAAGATACACTGAACATAAAGCCCTGAACTAGTCTGCAGGCCCCTGTGAAGGAGCAGAAACCAGTAACTCAAATAAATAATCCTACAAAACAAAGGCCTATACCTTCCTTCCCAAACTCAAAGCAGCGGGGTGGGCCCGAGACCCCACAGAGAAGCGCATTCTAGAATCATCTTCACTTGCCTGGTTTAAACCACTGAGAAGTTACTGACAGGTTACTTATTCTCTTTCAGCTGCAATTGCCTCATCTGTGAAACGCAGGTAACAACAGCACAGTGCTAATAGAATCCCTGGAAGCATAGAAACCGTCCATCAGCCTTTGGCCAAGGGCCAGCTTCAGGAGTTTCCTGGGTGCTCCTGGGTTCATAATTCATCCCCAAAGTATCTATTGATGCACAACAAAGAGCAATACATAGGCACAGGCCTTGGCCTCCCCAAATCCACTTTTATTTCTAACAGTAAATCCTAAATATAATACATTTTCAAAAAGGAAAAAAAAAAAAGCTTCAGATATTACTCAAGCAGATGTCCTTGCACCTTCTTATTAAAATGATTCATGCTTTTTGTTATGGAACCAATTCACAAGTTTGGGGGAGTTTAAGCAGCCTGGGTGTGTCTTATAAATGGGTGCTCAATGAAAAAAAGAAAAAACTGTCACATACTCCCACTCCACAGCATTTGTAACACGTCCAGTCAGCCCACAAACAGTAGTACATTGGGTTTTTCCTGCATGGAGGATCTAATTTACATAGACTTAACAGTGTGATTTTGTTTTTAAACCTTACTCTTTTGCTTTAACATTTTCCAATTAGTTACACATTAGTGAATCTCAGGATATGGTTTCCCAACCATAATAGACAAACCAAGTCACTATTATTCTCTGTCCACAATGTTCGTTCTCCTGATTTATTTCTTTAATATAAATCTACACATGCAGAACATCACAGTCAATGAAAGCCAGATTTAGAAAACAGTTCTCACCCAACCTGGGTTTCTAGATCAAATTCAACATATAGTAGCATTTCAAATACATCCGGGGAAAAAAAAAAAAAAAAAAACTCAAAATATATTTCTGCCTCCCACTGACTGTGGGATTTGACTAGGATTCCTAAATCGTCTGTGCCTCAGTTTCCTCATTTATAAAATGGGGAGATCATCTCTGAATATTCATTGGAAGGACCGATGCTAAAGCTGAATACTTTGGCCACCTGATGCAAAGAGCCAACTCATTGGAAAAGACCCTAATGCTGGGAAAGATTGAAGGCAGGAGGAGAAGAGAGTGACAGAGGATGAGATGGTTGGATGGCATCACCAACTCAATGGACATGAGTTTGAGCAAACCCTGGGAGATGGTGAAGGACAAGGAAGCCTGGCGTGCTGTAGTCCACAGCATCTCAAAAAGTCAGACACAACTGAGCAGCTAAACAATAACCAGCTACCTACCTCATGGGTTTGCAATAGGGACTCAAGGAAATAAAACATACTTTTATCAATTTTCTTTTCAACACCAACATGAGATAGTGGAACACAGGGATTGAAAGGGAACAGACCCTGGGGCCTGGGTTCAAATCCCAGCTTTTCCATTAATAACTGCGACCTTGGACAAGTTAAGGAAATTCTCTGAGCCTCAGCTGTGGAACTGCAATTAAAAACAGTATCGACCTCAAAAGGCAGTTGTGAGGAGGGCCCTGGCAGACATAACACTGTATTAAGTTTATAGCTATTTTAATGATGATAAAACAAAGGCTTATCAGAGGTGTTACCCTCTCCGGGGCGAGTGGCTATATAATGAGTTTATGGACATACCCAGGTTCCCACAAGGAAACAGATTTTGGGATCAAACCAATGTCGGCATAGACAAATCCACTTCTGGGCTCACACACGGCTATTGTTCCTGAACACCTTGGGTTTACATTTCCATGGTGACCAGCATGTTTGTTTACTTGTTTCCTGATTTTTTTCCCTACAACTGAAGTTCCACAAGGGCAGCCAGGTTGGAGACTGTATTGTTTTGTAGTAAATATCAAATGCACCTGCCCCTGTGCTCGGGCAAAGCCTGAGACAAACGTTTAGCCAGCCTTCCTGGACTCAGAGGATCCTCCTGATCGATGCCCTCTGGGCCTGCTTTCTAGGGCTACATATCCCCTAAAGACATGACTTCTAACCCTGAGGGAGTCAGGACCCTTTGACTGTTAGTGTCAAGTCACGAGTCTCCCCAGCAGGAAGCCCATGGGGATACAACTGGCTCCCAGAATGGCTGGGGAACAACATCATATAAATGACATAAGGAATTAATCTCTCTCTCTCTCGCCCTCTTTCTCTCCCCGCCTCCCCCTGTCTCTCTTTCCTGCCCTCTCTTTCTCTCCAACTCTCTCTGTTTCTCATGCTGCCTTTATTCTCAAGCAGGATGCGACAACAGCCACCAGCAGCTTCAAGCTTCCCTTCCACTGGCTTAGCAACCCCAGCTACAGAAGAGCAGCCCTTTCTGGACCATGAATCACATCCTCATCTCTGGTCCCTGAGGGTAAAGAGAGAAGCAGTGCTCTGACTGGCAAGGGTTGGGTCACATGCTCACCGACAGAGCCAATGAGAATCACTACCACCCAACATCATGAACTGAATGAGGAAGGAGTGGTCCCCCAAGAAAAATGGATGTGCTGTTACCAGAAGAGGGAATGGGTGCCAGGCAGGGAAAAACAACACAGCCATCTGCTCCCATGTTTCTTCAAAGCTGCAGCTTGCTGCCACCTCACCCAAACTCCCCTCTGGCCTGGGGGGCCCCTACAACCTTCTAGGCTGGCCATTCCTCCACTCAGTGAGGCGCAAACCATACCTGCATCTTTTCCTAGAACCAGCAACATTTTCCCAGCTGCTCTGCAATGCTGTCTGGGTTCAAACTCAATAGCGTTGTTCACACACGTCCATATCCCATTAGGGGCCGAGTTCTATAGACTCAGCCTCCAAGGCCACACCTACCCACTCCATCCCTTCTTTTGTGAAGATCTTTGTCAACTCCCACACGCTTCTCAGAACCACTGGGCATTTGGCATCACAGCCTCTGCTGCCAGATCCAGCCTCTTCCAGCTCGGCCAGTACCAGCCTCCTCTGTTCAAGAACTCAGTGATACCATTTTGCCTAAAAATTTAACTCTCGACCTCTCAGCCTGGCATTCAGAGACCTCCCCACTCCCCATATGACTGTCCATTCTTCCAGCCTTTCTTCCCGCTGCTGCCCTGCAACTTCTCCAGACACCAGACAAACCACCACCCCATGCCACTCCCTGCTCCCCGCCCCGTCACCACCATTTGGCTCGAGCGTCCCTACTGCCAGGAACCTCCGTCTCTACCACACTCCACCCTGTAAACTCATTAGGTGGAATTCTTCCCACAACACTGGCTTTGGGGTCAGATCCAAGTTCCAACACTTACAGCTGCACGACTCTAGGCAAGTACAGTAGCCTTTGTGTCAATCTGTCATGTGCAAATGACCATGACACCTAACTCACTGGATTGAAAACTACATCTCTGTGAAACCCCCCACCAGGGACTTCCCTGGTGGTCTAGCAGTTAAGACTCCATGCTTCCACCTCAGGGGGCACAGGTTCAATCCTTGGTCACTGTACAGCCAAAAAATAAAAATAAATAAATAAAATGGTAAAGTCATTAAAAAAACAATTTTTTAAAGCCCCCTTCACAGAGCCTTGCTTCCAATACCAGTCACATCCACAACTGGGTATTGTATTTGCTTGGCTCCGTCTCTTCATTCTTTCTGGAGTTATTTCTCCACTGATCTCCAGTAGCATATTGGGCACCTACCGACCTGGAGAGTTCATCTTTCAGTGTCCTATTTTTTTGCCTTTTCAAACTGTTTATGGGGTTCCCAAGGCAAGAATACTGAAATGGTTTGCAGTTCCCTTCTCCAATGGATCACATTTTGTCAGAACTCTCCACCATGGCCTGTCCGTCTTGGGTGGCCCTACACGCCATGGCTCACAGTTTCATTGAGTTAGACAAGGCTGTGGTCCATGAAGATCCAACCAGTCCATCCTAAAGGAAATCAGTCCTGAATATTCATTGGAAGGACTGATGTTGAAGCTGAAACTCCAATACATTGGCTACCTGATGCGAAGAACTGACTCATTGGAAAAGACCCTGATGCTGGGAAAGACTGAAAGCAGGAGAAGGGAACAACAGAAGAGATGGTTGGATGGCATCACCAACTCGGTGGACATGAGTCTGAGTAAACTCTGGGAGTTAGTGATGGACAGGAAGGCCTGGTGTGCTGCAGTCCATGGGGTCGCAAAGAGTCAGACACGACCAAGCCACTGAACTGAACTCAACTCACAGAGTCAGGCTAAAGGTCTGACTCTTTGCGACCCCATGGACTGCAACCCACCAGGCTCCTCTGTCCATGAGATTCTCCAGGTAAGAATATTGGAGTGGTTCACCATTTCCTTCTCCAGGGGATCCTCTTGATCCAGGGATGGAACCCATGTCTCCTGCATGGCAGGTGGATTATTTACCGCTGAGCAACTAGAGAAGCCCACTTCCTTTACAGCACCTGGCATCTGGCAGGGGGCCTGTAAATGATGGCTTCACACTGTCAACCACCAACCTCTGTGGTCTAGCCCAAACACCAACTCTCGGTGAAGCCTTTACTGAATGTCCCCATCAAGACCAACTTTGTACTTATGTTCTACCTTGTAATGTAGTTGGTCACATACCTGTCCTTCCCCAACTATCCTAGAGCTTCTTAAGTGGAAAGCTGTCTCTTTCATCTTTACATTCCTAAAGCACCTCACCTGGCCCTACACATCTAGGAGGTGCTGGAATCGTACCAGTGAAACTGACTCCAACTGTGTGCATCCCAAAGTATTCCTGCTCATTACTGTTCATTGGTTCACTAGATAAAGCTGACAGGACCCAGTCCTGGGCACTCATCCCTGGTTACAAGATTCCAGAGAGTCACAGTGTCTCTTTATCAATTTCCCAACTTACAAGAATCCAAGGACTCACACCCCACCTCACATCCCCCCACACACTGCCACATGAGGATAAATTAACCTAATGGTGGTGGTTGCTGTTGAAGGAAACATACAGCACCCACACGTCCCAAAGAACACAGCCAAACAAAGCAAGTACCCCAGAAGGAAAAGGAAATCAACCCCGAATACTCATTGGAAGGACTGACGCTGAAGCTAAAGCTCCGATACTTGGGCCACCTGATGCAAAGAGCTGATTCACTGGAAAAGACCCTGATGCTGGGAAAGATTGAAGGCAGGAGGAGAAGGGGACAACAGAGGATGAGATAATTGGATGGCATCACAGACTCAAAGGACACAAGTTTGAGCAAACTCCGGGAGATAGTGAAGGGAAGCCTGGTGTGCTGCAATCCTTGGGGTTGCAAAGAGTCGGACATGACTTGAGACTGAACAACAGCAACAACAACCGTGCCCAGGGTACTGAGAAGAGTGTCCGTTCTCCACTCTTGCCTCCTATGCCCCACCTCCAAAATTCCTACCCAGAGGGGCTGCTTGCCTTACACACCAAACCTAACAATAAAATGTAAGCTTTTCCCAAAAGATCAAATTCACATTTGAAAGACAAAGATGTTTCTCCACCCAGCAGAGTCAAAAAAAGGGTACTAGAAGCACTAAGGCATTTATTCAAAGATTCTATCAAGCTAGTCAGTCAGCCAACAGATGGGTCCAAAAGGGGAAATTTCTAGAATCATTTGGGAAGATGGCTAGAATAATCTTATGACTACCATGGTGAAATGCTAAGAAGGAAAACCCGTGGTGAGAGCCAGAGGGCCTGGCATGTTTATTTTTTTATGGATTTTATTTCTTACGTTCCCAACAAATGGCCTCACAAGGCACAAATTGTCATTCCCCACCCCCAAATGGAAATGCCTTTATTTTTCTAAATATAATGAATGCTCACTATACAAAATCCAGGTTTTCCTAACTTCCATTAACTGTGTTATGATCATCTCGCTGTGTCAGTAAGAATAAATCTCCATAATTTCTTCAGAGTTGCATATGAGTCCATTCTTTGAATACACCAAAATTCATTTCATCAAGCCTCTACTGAAGGTCACTGAAATCATTTCCAATTTCTATTATAAA
This sequence comes from Bos grunniens, assembly GCF_055505025.1. NCBI lineage: Eukaryota > Metazoa > Chordata > Mammalia > Artiodactyla > Bovidae > Bos > Bos grunniens. The sequence continues at coordinate 39,118,520 of NC_141190.1, read as the reverse complement.
CACCCTCTACTGAATGACCACCTGCATAGCACTTGTACATTGATTTTTCCTTCTTCCGAAGAAAATAACTTTTTATGTCACATGGCATGCGGAATCTTAGTTCCCCAACCAGGGATTGAATCTGCACCCCCTCCACTGGAAGCACAGAGTCCTAACCACTGGATCATCAGGGGAAGTCCCAACCACTGGACGGCCAGGGAAGTCCCTAAGAAAATAATTTAGAAATAGAATTTCAAGGCCAAGGGTCACACAATTTATATATGTATGTATCCCAAGCTGTCCTTAAGAAAGACTTATTAATTTACACTCCTATCAGTAGTGGAAGTATCATGTTTGAAAGAACTTATTTACCCACATTTCCTTAAAGAGGCATTATCAATGCTTAAAAATTTGCCAAACTAAGATTCAGTTCAGTTCAGTTCAGTTCAGTCGCTCAGGCATGTCCGACTCTTTGCAACCCCATGAATTGCAGCATGCCAGGCTTCCCTGTCCATCACCAACTCCTGGAGTTCACCCAACTCTTGTCCATCAAGTCTGTGATGCCATCCAGCCATCTCATCCTCTGTCGTCCCCTTCTCCTCCTGCCCCCAATCCCTTCCAGCATCAGAGTCTTTTCCAACGAGTCAACTCTTCGCATGAGGTGGCCAAAGTATTGGAGTTTCAGCTTTAGCATCAGTCCTTCCAAAGAACACCCAGGACTGATCTCCTTCAGAATGGACTGGTTGGATCCTCTTGCAGTCCAAGGGACTCTCAAGAGTCTTCTCCAACACCACAGTTCAAAAGCATCAACTCTTCGGCGCTCAGCTTTCTTCACAGTCCAACTTTCACATCCATACATGACCACCGGAAAAACCATAGCCTTGACTAGATGGACCTTTGTTGGCAAAGTAATGTCTCTGCTTTTGAATATTTGCATATATAGAAGATTCTGCTTACTAGTGAGATTGAGACTCTTTTCTTGTAGAGTGAGTCCCTACATACCACCTATCTGACCAGTACCCTTTCTATTCCCCCTAGAAGTGACTTTGCACTAATAACCCCCATCCTCTTTGGAGCCACCATGTTCTTAGGACTTTACTTCAGTGGCCGGCAACCTAAGAGTCTAAGAACTGATGCTTGTGATTAATGTTAATTGTTCCAGAGCAATCCACTGACAGAAAGCAGGCCAATGGAGTCATTCCTTAGGATTATTTTTAAATCAGAATTGGGGAGGGAAATACCAGTCTTGCTGGCATCTAATATGCCTTCCCCAATGACTGGTTAGCTAGTTATCTCCACACTGTTTCCTGAGTAAGCTATTCTTCTCCCATTGATTTGAATGCATCCTTTATTATATAGTAAATGTTTGCATATACTTGGGTCTGTATCTGAACTTTGTATTCTATTTATATTCTTTCTTTGGTCTCTGTAATCTTTAGGGCATTATCCCCACATGATGATCAAGATACAGAAAGGCTACGTTATTAGCTTTGTGACCTCAGATGAACCATCAACAAAGCAAGGACAGAAACCAAATTACCAGTCTCCACCTTGTACTGATTGCAGGTGTAGGAACCTTACACAGAAGGGGACCACCAGCCCTCTCAACATCACACTAGTCTATGAAATCTGTGTCATCAGCCAAGCTAAGGCAGATGTCTAGACAGGATGTTGCAGGGGAATAAAGAAGCAGGTCAGGATTTGCCAGGAAACCTACAAGAGTGCCTGGCAGCTCCCATTCCCATCTCTAACCTATTTCCCTGTAGGTGACAACAATGTCCCCAACTAGAGGCCTCAAAAGCAGGCAATGCCAAGAAACCTATCTCTGACCCCTGAGGGATGTCACCAAGTCCACATGAAAATGTTCACATCACTCATGCCTAGATGGAAAACTTACATTTTCTCAACACAATTTCCTTATTGGGTTTTGTTTTTTTTTTTAACCAGACAGAGCACTGTCTCTTTTTAAATTTTCCAGGAAGACTGTTACAGGAAGATAATCTGCCAGGAAGATAATACAGTGTAGAACAATCAAACTGTTTATTTTTTACTTTTGATTTAATTTTCCTTTCTATAATCCACTAAAGAAAATACTAGAATCATGCATTTGCCTTTCTTAGATTTCAGGCTTCAGTTAAATTAGCAGCGACAGATTTGGGGGTTTTGGTGTTTTTTTTTTTTTTCCTGTTTGTTTCTATTACACACATAACCCCTCCCAGCTCCAATTCTTTCCTTAGGGTAATTTTCATTTTAATATGTAATTCCTGCTCTTCAAATTAACATCAAATTTTATTATGAAGTAACCACAGATGAATTGTCATCAGTGGACTATGCACCAGCAAATTCTCAACATTTGAATGGTCAGAAGAGCTCCAGAATTCATGTGGGCTAAGGCGAGCATTTAAACAGCTGAGGAAAGTTTGGCTCAGAGAGGTCAAGCAGTGAGTCTAAGCTCATACAGCCAGTGGGTCGGTGGCACATTCTCCCTTCTCTTCAACCTCTTCACTGTGTGCTAAGTCACTTTGATTTATGTCCAACTCATTGCGACCCCACAGACCGGAGCCCGCCAGGCTCCTCTATCCATGGGATTCTCCAAACAAGAATACTGGAGTGGGTTGCCATGCCCTCCTCCAGGGGATCTTCCCAACCCAAGGATCGAACCCACGACTCTTTCGTCTCCTGCACTGGTGGGCAGGTTCTTTACCATTAGTGCTACTTGGGAAGCCTTTTCACTAGAAGCCTTAATTGTGCTTTCAATAGAAATGGCACACCTTGACGTGGTGCACTTAACAGCAAGAGAAGATACCACATTACCTTGAAAAGCAAAAAAGTGGACGTCTCAATGCCGCCTCTAGGAATTTATGAAACGGCTTTTCCTTGAGCTGTGCCAGGTACAAGCAACACAGCAGCCCCATGTGCTAGAAGATTCTGACCCCTGGCTGAACATGTCGGTTACCTGAATGTGACTCACAAGGAAAGCAGAGACCTGGGACTCTAGAGACTGAAGTTCTGATGCCAGTTCTACAGCGGGCATCCCAGCTGTGTTTCAGCATCAGAAGGGCCCGCTCAGCAGGGCAGCCCACTGATTCTATTAACCGATGCTGCCAAAGCAGAACCAGGAAACTTGGTGAGTCAGCACTGCACCGGGCATTTCTAGGCTTAAACAGCAGACTTCAGTTTACCATTAGCATTTGGTGAGGCCAGAGAGATACAAGGAGAGAAAAATCCCTTGTCCCTGCTCTCAAGGAGTTTGCTGTTTAGTGGGTGAAGCAAAAAGCCTACCTACCTAATATATATATTTTTAAAATCCAGCTTGACAGAGGGTATGAGTTCCCCAACACTAAAAGATGTGAGCAGAGGGGAGAAATCTACTGAGAGGGAAGCAGCAGAGGGTCCTATCTAGGGAGCCAGATTGTAGCTGAGTCTCCAAGATCGTTTCTGAAGAGAGTGAGAAAACTTTTACTTTATTATTATTTTTTATTGAAGTATAATTGCTCACATTGTTACGTTCGTTTCTGCTGTACAACTAAGTGAATCAGCCATGTGTATACATATATGCCCTCCCTCCTGGAAGCCCCTCCCATCCCACCCCTCTAGGTCATCACAGAACACTGAGCTGAGCTTCCTGCACTTCACTGCTCTAAATTTTACGCATGATGCTGTATATACGTCAATCCCAGTCTCCCAATTCATCCCACCCTCCCCTCCCCTGCCTATGTCTGCACCTCTGTTCTCTGTGTTTGGTCTCCATTCCTGCCCTGGAACTAGGTTCATCTGTACCCTTTCTCTGGATTCCACATACGTGCATTAATATACGATATTTGTTTTCTCTTTCTGACTTACTTCACTTTGTATTACAGGCTCTAAGGCCCATCAGGGTGGTGGTCCTCACACCTGGCTGATCCTCGGGAGTTTCTAAAATACAGCTTCTCAGGTGCTTCCCATGAGCTTCTGATTCAGAACATCGTGGGTAGACCTTGATGTTATGGGTTGCACTGTGTCTGCTCCCCCGCCCTTCCAAAAAAGATATGTGGAAGCCATAACCCTCAGAATGTGACCCTTTTGGAAACAGGGTCTTTATAGAGGTAATTAAGTTAAAATGAGATCACTAGTGTGGCCCTCAATCTAGTAAGACTGATGTCAATAAAAATTAACTAAAAAAATATATAATCAGCGTGTTAAAAAAAAAAAAGTAAGGCTGGTGTCCTTATAGAAGGGAGAAGTTTGGACCCAGAGACAGACAAGTACAGAGTGAAAACCGCCTGCAGAGACACAGTCAAAGGAAGACCGTCATCTACAGGCTTAGGAATGCTGAAGGCTACCAGAAGTGAGGTCTGGAAAATATCTTTCCCCAGCACCTTCCGAGGGCGCGTGGCCTGCCCACAACTTGATTTTGGCCTCCAGAACTGTGAGACAATAAACTTCTGTGGTTCTAAGCTGCCCACGTTGTGGTCCTTCACAGCCCTGAGTGGCTCTGCGGAGTTCAGCCGCCTGGGAATCAGTATTAAGAGTCCAACTGCCGTGGAGGAGCACCCTCGGGTCCTACTCTGAAGGCTGCTTCCACACTGGCCCTGCCCTGGGTGCCCACGGGGCTTCCTTTGGTCCTGAGGCCCTTCCTCTGTGGAAGGCAGGAGCGGGCTCTGGTGGTGGAGCTCCTTCCTGCAGATGACAGGGAGCCCACGACCCAGTGACGATATCATGAAACTAAGGGACGGCCTTTCTCCTTCCCCTGTGGCTTCCAGGTGCGGTGAGCCCCGAGGCAGATGAGCCAGTACGTCCGCAAAAGCTTCCTGGAAGAAAATGCCACCCTCCTCCAACCGCTACAAAAATACTGAGGACCCAGGACCTTGGACTTTGCTCTGGAGCCAAGCTTATCTCAGGAGATACACTAGGGTGGGCAGGGCCAGGACTTGTTCTCTTTTGTACTGTTTTTATTTGCACCCTGGAGTCTCAAGGTGGGACCCACAGAACCCTCACCCAGGTAAATCATATGCAAACCTGCAGTCAAAGCAGTTACCAATGAAAGAACCTGCAGGAGTCCACAGAGGAGAAAGCCCTACCGCCTAAGTGATAGGAGGCAAAGGACAATGCGTGGAACCAACAGCAGCACCTTTGAAAGAATTAGGAAATGGTGCCCCCCTTCCCCAAAATACAGTTATAAATCTGCTTCCTCTGAACAACGCACTCTGAACCTCAAGTTCAGTTGCCTCCCTATTACTCAACATTCAACAAACATGCTGCTGCTGCTAAGTCACTTCAGTCGTGTCCGACTCTGTGCGACCCCAGAGACGGCAGCCCACCAGGCTCCCCGTCCCTGGGATTCTCCAGGCAAGAACACTGGAGTGGGCTGCCATTTCCTTCTCCAATGCATGAAAGTGAAAAGTGAAAGTGAAGTTGCTCAGTGTCCGACCCTCAGCGACCCCATGGACTGCAGCCTTCCAGGCTCCTCCATCCATGGGATTTTCCAGGCAAGGGTACTGGAGTGGGGTGCCATTGCCTTCTCCGACAACAAACATGGAAGTCCTTAAAGATGGGGAAAGATGCAGTGAGCTAGCACCAGAGGAGGAATGGGAAGAAGTGGGTCCTTGCTGTGTGACATCACCTCTCTGAGCTTGCTTTTTCTCAACCTGAGATAACAATAATAACGGCTGCCAAATCTGGCTGGTGGTGATGAGCCAAGGAGAGAAATACATGAGAGTTCCCTGGCAGACCAGTGGTTAAGACTCCTTAATTCCACTGCCAGGGGCCTGGGTTTGATCTCTGGTTGGAGTACCAAGATCCCACAAGCCTCGCAGTGAGGCCAAGAGAAAAAGAGCAAAAGAAATATGGGCCCTTATCTGAGCCTGTGTTCCCTGCTGATTCACACATGCAAAACCCAGGAGCAATTACTAAGTTGTTGCCAAGTCAGTCTTTGCCCGAACTTATTTCCCTAACTGAGGCTTTGAATACCGTAGAAAACATGACTGAACACTCACACGGGGGCATTAAATCCTAAAGGTTTCAAAAAGGTCACATCACGTGTCCTCATGTGCATCATGTTTCTTCCTCATAAGAAAATATGCTCTGTACATCCCTAGGGTCACTTAACTCCATTTCAGAAATTATCAGTATTCTTCCCAAAGTGGGGGGTGAAGAATGGGTGGTGGGAGACCCTATGAGACAGAGACCACCACGTGCTAGGCAACCAAGTGTCTAAGTGTATAATGTTATCCAGGGAGGAGAACAGTCCCACACTATTTACAATATATTGAAAAATTGGAAAACCTAAACTGTTGAAAATTTAGGGAAACCTAAACTGTTTGTTGCTCAATCACTAAGTCGTGTCCAAGGCTTTGACTCCATGGGCTGCAGCATGCCAGGCTTCCCTGTCCTTCACTATCTCCTGGAGCTTGCTCAAACTCATGTCCATCGAGTCAGTGATGCCATCCAACCATCTCATCCTGTCAACCCCTTCTCCTCCTGCCCTCAATCTTTCCCAGCATCAGGGTCTTCTCCAATGCCTTCTTTATGGTAAATGTCTTGGTTAAACACATTTAAACTACTTCAAAACAATCAAAGGCACAGACCCATTTACAACCAGATAACCCCTAAGGGTCTGTTAGAAAACACCCAGCATTCCATTGAAACGACACTCCGTTTCCAGAGTCTTTCACAATTTTTCCTTACACCCTTCTGTCTCATGGGAAACTATAAACACAGATACGGGGAGGCACTACAACTTCCTGTTGACTGAAAACAGCTGCAGGAGCACATGTATACCAAGATCCCATTGGTGTCAAATGTATCTGCATGTTCATACGTGCATATACATAGAGAGTGGGGAAAACGTCCACCTTAATGCTGACAGTAACTCTCTGAGGGGTGGGACAGGTAGCAGGGGCACATGGGAGGAGGGAGATTTTTCCTTCCTTCTTGATGCTTTGTGTTGTTCTTTGCATTTTCTTTAGGAAGCAAGTACTGTCTGCACAGGAGCTTCCCAGGCGGCTCACTGGTAAAGAACCCACCTGCAAAGCAGGAGACACGGGTTCCATCCCTGAGTCGGGAAGATCCCCTGGAGTAGGAAATGGCAACCTGCTCCAGTATCCTTGCCTGGAAAATTCCATGGACAGAGGAGCCTGACTGAGTACAGTCCATGGTCATAGAGAGTCAGAGACAACAGCGCGACTAAGCACACACACACACAGCATACACTGTCTGTGCAAATGTTTGAAAGCCTTCAAATTAGGTAGAATGATTCATACTGAACTATGAGTCACAGTGCCACACTGATTATTTTACATACATGTTAGTACTGATGCTCCTATTAGCTGGTAAGATTATTGAGGGCAGCAGCTGTGATGGGGCAGAAAGACGATCAGAGTGAAGACTGGGTTTTGCACTAGATCTGGGCTGTGGAACTAGCAGACTGCACCCGGAAAAGGCATTTATTCTTCATCTATAATACAGGGAAGAATAAAACACACCTTACAGGACTGTAAAGACTAAATGAAATCATGGGTACAAAGGATTGTATAATTCCTAAATGATTCCATTAGAAAGAAGGGGGGAGTTCCCTGGCAGTGCAGTGGTTAGGACTCCATGCTTTCACTGCTGAGGGCACTGGTTTGATCCCTGGTCGGGAAACTAGTCCCAGAGTCGTGCGGTGTGGCCAAAAAGATAAATAAAACAAAACTACCTTTATTTAAAAAGAAAGAAATGGAAACTCCATTGTTTCCTGTCCTCCGTTTAGAGCCTAGCCTGGGGCCCCACACACAGTGGGACTTAACTAAATATTGGATTTATGACACTGGGGAAGATGCAGGAACCAACCTAGGGTTACTCTGCTGGGAATTCTGCTTTCAGGGATTTCCCTCAAGCTCTCTGCTTAGGGCAGACAATTAGAACACAAAGGCCCACCATGGGAGAATGAAATTATAAGCAGACGTAAGTCCATGTCTCTGATTAGGCCTCGCCAATGCTTGACCCCCTCAAGGGCATTCCTGAAACGCTTGTAAGCCGCCCAAAAAGACTAGCAACAAGACCAGGCACGGGTATAAAACAGTTAGCCACCTGATAGCAAACTGAAGGCAACCAGAAGACCAGCCCTCACCTTAGTCACCGTGGAAACGTCGAGGAAATCAGTTTTGTCCTTCTTTAATTTGCATCCTGCTCTATAAGAAATTAAGCTTTAACTTTAAAAAACCCTCTAATTGGATACTACTGATGGGAAGACATCTGGGGCAAATATCTAGGCCTGATGCATTCCACCCCAAGGAATGGTTAGTGGTTTGGGGAACGAGTGTGTGGCAGAATAAGCAATGGTTACTAATTATTATATAGCACAGGGGTTGGCATCATCCATAAAGCCCCGTCGTGAAGGCCCCTTCCTCTCCAGAGAGGATTACAGGATTGACTGGACATTTTTTTCTCTGAGCGAGCATATATTTTCCTTGTCTTAATTGGATCCAGCCTCTTTGCCCCTGAGCAGAGAGGCCATTTTTCTGTAACAATTCTATCCTTCAAATGCCGTCAGTCATCAGCCATTCCGGGTCTGGAAGGAGCAGTGTTTGGCTTCCTATTTTCTTTCCATTTGCTCAGCGTTGTTCTAGCAGCGATGCGAAAAGCACGTGAGGATCGTGTCCTAAGCTACCTCCGATTTAGCCAAAAAAGGTATGAGTGCTATCAGTGTGAAACATCTTCAAACCACAGAGCCTTCAGATTGGGGCGAACTGTTTGCCCCAAATGTTTGGACTAATGCAAATATTTATTTCTTCCAAAACAAGTAAAACACACCACTTTCAAATTGGGGGTGGGGGCAGGGAAGTCTGCCAGACATTTTTCACAGTTAAGACAAACATTTGGAAAACATTTTCCAATTTGCCCTATACCTTTAGTTAATCTTTCTTAACCATGTTGAGTCATCTCCTCATTTGCCATCTACTGCGACATAAAGGCCACTTCTTTCTTCTTTAATATTTATTTATTTGGCTGCTCAGGTCTTAGCGGCAGCACTCAGGTTCTTCCTTCTTTGTTGCAGCATGCAAGATCTTATTTTAGTTGCGACAAGCAGGATCTTTAGCTGCAGCATGGGAGCTGGGATGGAACCTGAGCCCCCTGCACTGAGGACTCAGAGTCTTAGCCACTGGACCACCAGGGAAGCCCCCCAAGGCCACTTCTTGAGGATCTTATTTTCTTGGCTCTTCCCCTCCTCCACATACCAAACATAGCATCCGTCAGTCATTCCCAGATCAAGGTTAGTTGGACACCTACGTTGCAGGTACACACTCATCTGACTGAAAGCCTCCTTAATCCGTGACTGTAGGCTTGGTGACATCAACCCACAACAGCACTCAGCTTGAGAAAAATGGGATCTTGAGACATCTTTGCTTTCAAGCCTGTATCCCAATTCTCTGTCCGCACCCAACTCCCTATTTTGGGCTTCCCTGGTGGCTCAGTGGTAAAGAATCCACCTGCAATGCAGGAGACACAAGTTCGATCCCGGGGTCAGGAAGATCCCCTGGAGGAGAAAATGGCAACCCACTCCAGTATTCTTGCCTGGGAAATCCTATGGACAGAAGGGCTTGGCGGGCTACATACAGTCCATGGGGTCTCAAGAGTCAGACATGACTTAGCAACTAAACAACAAAAAGCCCCTACTTTTCTAGAGGGTTCCTTCTCAGGGGATGTTATTTAAGCATCCCAAGGAGCTCTTCCTGAGTGTCTGATGGACCAGAGCGCATTCCTGCACAAGCCATGGGAGAGCTGTTTTCCATGGCCCGTTTGCTGACCTTCTCCAGCTTGTTTCCATTTCACAAGTGGTGCTAAGACCCGTGCCAAGATGGAATTCCATTTCAAATGAGGTTTCATAAGGCCTTTTATCAGATATGCAGACCAGTTACACTGGCTGGGTTTTCTCTACCCTGTAGCTGAGTCATTCTATCCTTCAGCCCCCACTTCCTTTCCTGTAGTGGTTAAGTTCAGAGCTTCACCTTCTCTGCAGGAGCAGATCAAAGGCTTGACTTCCTGTCCCCTCATTAGGGAGCTGGTGACATCCCGCTGTGTCCTCTCCACCAAGACAGCAACCCCCAAGAGACTCTCAGCTCCCAAAGAGCCTCGAAAAGTTGCTAAATTAATGCAAAACGCGTGTGCACACACATGTTCTGGTTTCTAAACGCAAATACCCATATGGTTACCCCTGAAATATCTAAAAGGTTAACCCTGAGAGAGCTTTTCCGGGGAAAAAGGCTGCTTCACACATTCTCTTTGGGAGGGAGAAGGGGCATGGCCCTCGATGTGGCAGGGAAGTCACTCCAGTAGGTCTCCCCTTCCCCCTTCCCAGCCCCCTGCTTTTTCTCTTTTTAACATTTATTTATTTGGCTGCACAGAGTTTTTAGTTGTGGCACCTGGCCTCTTTAGTTGAGACGCCTGTGCTCTAGTTCCCTGACCAGGGATCGAACCTGCGCCCTCTGCACTGGGAATGCAGCATTCTAGCCACTGGACCACCAGGGAAGTCCCCCTACTTTTTTATTAGTAAAGATGGTCGCAGAGACCTGAGCATATACCTGGAGAAGGAAATGGCAACCCACTCCAGCATTCTTGCCTGGAGAATCCCAGGGACAGAGGATGGGGTCGCACAGAGTCAGACACGACTGAAGCGACTTAGCAACAGCAACAGCAAAGCATATACCTAGGGTGCCACCATGAGACAGAGGTGCTTGGGGACAAGGATCTTCTGAGGGGCAGCAGGCACAGAAGGAAGTGGGGCTCGGGGCAGACGTGACCTGCACACGCTGGGTAGCTCACACCCAGCCCTGCCAAGGAGAGGGCTGCCGCCACTGAGGTGTGGCTACTACCATCCATCTCCTTTAAGCTCCTGTCCCTCGGGGGCAATTCTTTGGCTACTCAAGATTCTCCCCAACCCCTGCCAGGAGGACCAAGAATGCCAAGAAGCTGACTGGCCTTGCTCTTCGGGTGTGCAGGTATGCATGAGGGTGTGGGGAAGGCGGGTAGGAGAACACAGGTGATGCGGCCACGTGTGCACACACGCACGGGCATGTATGTTATTTGTCCCCTCCCTGCCCCCACCCCCGCCAATCACAGATTCATTTGCATTGATAAAGAGTTCTATTTTTTGCTTCTTTAAATCATCACTTTTATTTAGGTCTCAGTTGCGGTAGGTGGGATTTTCACTGCCACGAGCAGCATCTTTTCAGTTGCAGCACACCGGCTCAGTAGTTGTGGCACACAGACTTAGTTGCCCTGAAGCATCTGGAATCTTCCTGGACCAGGGATCAAACTCAGGCTCCCTGCCTTGGGCGCGTGGAGTCTTAACTGCTGGACCACTGGGGAAGTCCCAACAGTTCTCCTTTTAAAATGGAAACGCTGACTGTGAGGACTCACCTTATGGTAGTCATTCAGAGCCTAGTAGGAATTACATCTTCCAACTGCTCTCAATTTAGCTGAAATCAGGGTCTGGCAGGGCAGTTAGATTCCCATTTCTTTTTTTGCCCCTTTCCCCAGGAAATCTGTTAGAGACTCTTTCTTGCCCACAATGGCAACCTCAGAGCATTTACATTTAGAAACCATATCACCCTGAGAAATGGGTTTGGTTTGGGGATTTTTGGTTTCTGTGGGAGTTTGGGGCTTATATTAATATGATTATAAGGGAAGGGAAAGATTTCTTTGGGAATGTTAAAGGATTTTGGGGGGCTTCTCCAAAAAAGTCCACATTTCAAGTAACGTTGGACAAGCGGGTCCTTTTCTTCCATCTCACTTTCCCCATCTGATAAGCAGGGCTGATTTCTATTCTGGAAAGTGGAGAACAGATGAGGAAACCCCCTGAGAAGCCTTGGGGCAGCCCAGGCCCTGGCCACCCCGTGGGCCTCTGTGGCCGCTTTCCAACCCAGGAATGTTCGTATCTCTTTATCTGTTTCTTTTACTTTCTGCACAGGTCCCAGAAGTTGTCCTTTGAGGTTTATTTCATCACTGCCTTAAAAAAAAAAAAATACTGATACTCCACAGGCTACAGATTCTTAGAGACAAAACAGGCCCTGTGGAAATTAGCCTAATTTATTAGACTTCTGTCAGGAGGAGGTTACCAGTTGACTCTTTGGCACAACTTCAGATAGCTATTCTTTGCTTCTGACCCCAAGAACAGCAGCGAGCTGTTTTATTGTTTCAAATAATCATGCTGCTTTCTAAGTGTGTTCTAACAGCGTTGTTAAAATGTTTCAAATCTCACAGGAAAAGTTTTTAAGGAGAAATCATTTTAAAGTGGATACAAGAACAGTGTGTTTTTGACATCTTTCTCCATGATCTTCTTGCAATCTGTCCTGTTCAAAAGAAATGGAAACTCTTAAAATTGTTTTTATCAATTGTCCTGTTCATTTTAGACCACCTTTTCTGAAGTAAACAGAAAGCGGGTTTTTTTTTCTTCTTTCTGTGGATTTACTGTATACACAACTTTTTTTTTAATTAATAATGTATATCTGCATGCATGCTAAGTTGCTTCAGTCATGTCCAACTCTGTGTGACCCTATGAACTAGCCTGCCAGGCTCCTCTGTCCACGGGATTCTCCAGGCAAGAATACTGGAGTGGGTTCAGAATGGGCAACACATGTACGCCCGTGGCGGATTCACGTTGATGTGTGGCAGAACCAATACAATATTGTAAAGTAATTAGCCTCCAATTAAAATAAATAAATTTAAATTAAAAAAAAAAAAGAATACTGGAGTGGGTTGCCATGCTGTCCTCCAAGGGATCTTCCCAACCCAGGGATCGAACCCGCGACTCTTATATAAGCCTCGTGAATTGGCAGGCAGGTTCTTTACCACTAGCACCACCTGGAAAGCCTGTAATACACCCTTAATTTGAATCAGGACAGTCAGTTGCTCAGTCGAGGCCAATTTCCCAAAAAGATACAAAAAAAAGGTGGGGAAGGTGAGAAATATGAGTGGCTTATTACTACCACCAATGTTTATGATTGTCCTTGAACTGTGTTTTTCTCTGATTAGGACTCAGTCCTAATTTCCAGTCCCCCAGCCCCTCCTCTGTTTCTCGCCTCCTTCCCCCTGCCCCCTCCCTTATGTTCTCCCAATTTTCATGTCAGAAGTTATGAGGTTCTCATCCTCATTTAACTCAATGTGTGTAGAAGCCTAGAAGTGACGTCCCAGGAACTTTCTGCAGAGCTGGGGGTACTCCACTTCCATACCATCCAGTAGCCACCGGCCCCTTGGGACTTCTGAGCACTTGAAACATGGCTGGCACGCTTATGGAATGCAATAGTTCACTTTAATTAATTTTTAAAAATATTTTTTTGGTTGTGCCAGGTCTTAGTTGGAACACTCGGGCCCTTTAGTTTTGGCACATAGGATTGAGTTCCCGGACCAAGAATCGAACCGGGGGCCCCTTGCATTGGGAGCTCCAAGTCTTACCCACTGGGCCACCAGGGAAGTCCCTCACTTTAATTAAATATAAACAGCCACATGCAGCTAGTAGCTACCATGTTGGAGGGCACATATTCAGAAGACTAGACAGACACTTGAACATTTTCAGGTTATTCCAGGTGACAGGCTCTACCAGAGGACGTGCTCAAGCCCAAGAAATCCCAAGAAAAATCCAAAGGAAGGCGGCCCCCACCATCTTTCCTCCAGAATGGTGGCCCACTGGTTCCGCCCAGCTGCTGCCCCAGGAAGACCACCAAGGTGTTGCCCGGAAGATACCTCTGCACACCAGTTTCTTCTTGGATCTTCTCACCCCCAACCAAAGGGACCTCTTGCGATTGTCTTAAGTGGTTTCCATTTGCAGGAACTGCAAAAAACACCTTCATAAAAACACCCATCTTGGAAAATTAGCAGTTGTCTTCCAGATTCCAGCCTATCCCTCAAATATGACCTCTGAGTTATCCTTAAGTCATGTTTTGGTCCCACAGGCTAGTGTCCAAGCTCTAGGCACAGCAGAGTCAACAGTTTCCAGCTAAGCAGGTTATACCACAATCAGCTTCAGCTCCTTGGAGGAAAAATCAGGTTCTACTCAAATCTGATTTATCAGGTTAAAAGCCTAAGAAGTTAAAGATGATGTCCAATTCCATCTCTTTACCCACCTCCAGCCGCACCTCTCCAAGGCTAACCCCCCAAATGTCACCTCCCACAGCGTCCTTCAACAATTAAAGGCTGAATGAATGAATGAATGATTTGAGCCTTGTAAGAATTTCAAAAGACAATTTAAAAATGGTTTTCACAAAACAAGAAACTGTCTTGTTTTGTGAAGTCTAGAAAGGACAGAAGTCTAGACAGGACAGAACTGCTTTCTCTTTAAAAGGTACCATGAATAACTTCGAATATTTGATGATAATAAAGAATTTTTGCTTAAAAAAAAAAAAAAAGTAGGTGTGATTTATACCAAATGGGGTGCTTCCCCCACTGTCTGGATGGTATTAAATACAACAATATTGTCTTTATCCCCCAAAGATAAAATTTTAAGAAGCTTTATGGATTAAAATCTTTTCAATATTTAGGGTATTTTAAAATAAAATCTTCCACTGAAATGTAACAGCATGTGTTTCAAAGCAAAAATCATTCCTATTATTTAAGCCCACATAATCTATTTTTAATCATTTAAAAATCACATCTTAAAACCCTTTATCTTCACTATTCTATTTTGAAGTGAGGCGTGGGGGCTAGGGGTTGTAAGACGGAAGAAATTCCCTTTCCTTTTCTATGTGTCACCTGGTTTTAGTCACTTTCTATCATCTTCTCACGTTTCACCTAGAATTGTATGATCTGTTGTAGTAAGATTTTTTTTGTAACCGTAAGACTTGTTTATTTCAAAAATGTCAAGATATTATAATGCTTTACCATAAGCCACAAATATACCGGCAACAAATTATTAACTTTAAATATTGACCGAAGTCCTGAAACCATTTCATTAGAAGACTGTGAGTTCCCAGGTCTGGGTTGAATGGCCCTTGGTAAAGGTCAATTTGGTCCTGCACTGAGTGAGCTCTTTCCTGAAATTCACTCCAATGTTATTGAAGTCTTCGGCCCACACCCAAAGGGTATCATTTAGCAAGCCACTACAAGAGTTATGGCTGCTGAAGACATAATTTAAACAAGGATTAGTCTGGGGAGTGGAAGAATCAAGCTTTCTGGAGTTTAGAATCTGACAAGCAGCAGCTAAGCTATTGAAAGATGAGAGTCTTGAGGGCATTTATCTGATGGTTTTAAAAACCGGCACCTAGATTAATTAAAAGCATCATTTGAAACCTTTCTGTAAGAAAGCAAGGCTTCTGAAACCATTTGCTTTTAGTTTCTCCACATCCAAGTTGTCAGTACTGAAAAGAAACTCAGAAAAAGTAAAAGGCAGTTTTGTTTAATGATGGCATTGTACTTTAATAGGCCCAGCAGCTTTAACACATGATGAGCTGCCGGAGCTCAGGATGCAAAAACTGCTGCTCTCCTGTGCAGAGAAGCTTTAGGGCAGAAGCAGCCACAGGGGTGGATTAAGTACGCCTGCCGATAACAGTTAAAACGGCTGCGGGCTTCAGAGACATTACAGTGTTCTAATAATGATATTTCAGTTTTGTCATCATGAACTAGGGGTGCAAGGAAAAGAGGGAAGGGCTTTCAGCCTTGCCATGGAATGCTGAGTCTGTCCCAGCAGGCTGGCTGCATGCAAATCCCCTCCCCTCCCCTGCCCTTCCCAGCCTCTGCGGTCACCTGTTTCCAGGTCCCCAATCTTAATCACTGGGAAGATCCAGGCCAACAAATTTACAGAGATACGTGAGTGAAAGGTTCTTGCACATTCTGATTTTCGACATCCTGACCAAGGGCAAAAACCATGACGTTTCTGACTTCTCAGTTCCTGTAGTCGTGCCTGCTAGTACCATGCTCAGGAAAATGCGATCGATACTCCCCCTCTGTCCTCTTTATTGATCAAATATGGCTACTACTGCCCTGGGAAGAAAGGAAGGGTGGGACCTTACAAAATTTCTTCTCACCACCGTTCAAAGAAGTGAGGCAAAACACTAGAATATGACAAAAACCTTTACTGCAACAATAAAATCAAAAGGAAACACACAAAAGGTCTGCAAACAGTCTTTCTCACAACTATGATTTCAGCACTAGCGTGCTTGCCAATTTTCTGAGATTCTGAAATGTAAATAGATAGATAGAATTAGTCTTGGGTTTCTTTTCATTAAATGCTTAATCACTTAGCTCATTTCCATAAATCGGCACGAATTCAGTCTCAACTTCTTTTCTTTTTTCACCCTTAACCACCCATTTTCAGGAGAGTAATCTGAAGTTCCTAAGAATGATCGAGCTGATGCTCTCTTGAGTCCAGAACAAAATACATTTGGGTGGTTTAAAATTGTGAACCCAGATCTCCATCTTATTTCAAAAAACAGTCACAAAGGTGCAAACTGTCTCCAATGTTTTCTAATTATTAATGATGAACCACTTTAATTTACTTACAGATTTTCTATCTTATTGCTGTACTCATTTTTCCACTTTATAAAAGTATTATTATGGTAAGAATTTTAACTTACAATGAATTTAGAAGACATCTGCCTTCAAGAATGCATAATAATAACAAAAGATAGGTCCCCAAATTACCCACCAACATAGACAACTCCAAATTTATAGCGTTTGCAAAGTGTGTCTGTCTTTCTTCAAGGCCTGTTTCTCTATTGTTTGGGACAAATGTGACTTTTACTTGAAAGCCACATTTTAAATTGTTTACAATGTATTTTGTTAACTGAACTAAATTAAATTTCGCATTCACAAACCATATTTCTCATTTATAACCACTCACAATAATCTTCAAGGAAGAAGTGGTTTTAAACATTGTAAACAATTCAGATTTTTAAAGATACAACAAATTTTATGTTAGAGCTTTCATTATACTGACTGGAACTTTCATTTCTGAATACACGGGTAATGTGGTTACTAGGAGAATTATTTAACTGAAAAGAATGACTTCAACTATGTAAAGATTGAGAAGAGAAAAATAAATTGCTTTTATTTCTAAAAGCTTCTACAGTAATTAGAATATATGTGCTCAAATCTTTAATAGACCCAGTGAGAAGAAAGTGGAAGCACTTAAAATCATGGATTCTCTTTAGACATAAAAGAAAAATAGGGGGAGAAATGAAGATTTCAAAATGAAATTTCCACGTAAGTAATTAGTTTTTCTCATTCAGGTGTCAGTTTCTCCGTATTCTTATGGGGAAGGCCCCCTCCATTTCAAAGGAATTTCAGGAGCTATTTTCTCACCCTGAGATGACTACCAAACTCTCAAAGAGAAATTGAAAAGACTTTAAAAGGAAAAGGAAGTAAAAGGCACATTCTTGAGAACTTTTTAATCACTGTAATTCGGTCATTCCATATAAGCCTCCAGACTGTAGCTCTCTTTTCCAAGGCTCTAAAAAAACCAATTTGTTAACCTGACAGACAAAATTACCAAGTGGTGCATTCATTTCAGTGAAAAAATCTAGGGAGACCAAACTGGGGGAGAAAATTAATAATACTCTGCCCACTCCAAGCAAAACATTTTAAAAGAAGCAATCAAATGCTGAGGAGAAAAAAAAAAAAAAAAAGCAAGCTCTAGGCAAATAAGTGTGTAGAGCAGCAAATGTAGGCAGCAGAATTCCCCGGGCAACAGGAGAAACCAGTGAAACTTGCAAAGCCTCCAGTATCGTCACATCCAATGATTTCCCAGGAAAAAATTTCAGAATGGAGAGGGAAAACTTTCCCAGCCCCCGAGCCCACAGGTGTACAACCATATTCCACCACTAGGTGGCGGCTGCAAAGGCTGTGAGCCGGGGGCTGTTTTCTCCGCTTTTTCCCCCTCCAGGACTCACTGCTCTGTTCAGGAGACAGCCCACGAGCCTCTTGGCCCAATTTGCTAAAAATTTTGGGTTAGGAAAAAAGAAAATACTCGGGCTTTAGAAACTGAAGTCACCAGGAACAGCCTCGGTTAAAAGTCTGTTCACACCAAAGCTGGGCAATGGGAAGAACAGACCTGCACATTTCCAACTCGGCTGGAGTTTCCGAAGCAAACCTTCAGGCTGGTGCTTTGGAGACAAACGAAGCTGAAATTACATGAGTTGTTGAGTTGTGCATCACCTACTCACACACCGTGTACAGTGCCACAGGGTGATGGAATCGGCTGGATAAACATGAACCGTTTTACTGCTGGCGAGCAAAATCTTCCTTCATTCATCCAAGTGTGTGAATGAAAAATATTAAGAAGTAAATAGGGCGTTTTCGTGGACTGCTCGCCTTGTACTCTTCTGAAGTCAAGATCTTACCGAGACTGCATTCGACCTTGGGTGTCAAATAAAGCCTCCTCCCATGAAAGGGAAAACCACTTCCCTTTTCATAAAAAGGCTGCACCCAGAGCTCAAATCTTGGCAAAAGAAATGTTACATAAATTCCAGGTGTTCCTAAATATGTATGCTTACCCGCACGGAATCATTTTAGGAAGCATCTTAAGTTTCTGGGCCACTTTCTCTCTCACCCTCTCCCTCTCTCCATCTCAAGGAAGAGTCAAAAAGTGCGTTTATAGTCTCGACTTAGTTTCTTACCCACTCCATTTAGACGGTATTTCCTGCCAACCTAATGCAGAAAATCTAATGATTTTCATCCAAAACACATCTAAGCACTGGCACACTTACCTTTCTTTTTTTAATTAAGCCAAAACCCCCCAAAATCCACTTATCTCTCTCCCTCCTCAATGGGGGAAAAAACCACCCCTGAAATCATGAATTCTTTTCTACATGATTTGCACAGCCATCCTCTCGTTATGTGAACAGACTAATTTCTCAACATCTTACTTTGCCTTTAAAAGGCTTCCTTCCACACGACGGGATTTCCCTAAGAAACATTCCCAGCGGATGGTTTCCAGCAATAACCTATATCAACTCAGCCGGCGCCCCTCCACCCCCAACACACACACACACACACACACACACACAAATTCACTCACAGAACCATCCCGGGCCAACTCGGAAAAGCTGTTTGATTTGCATGTTTGCCCATCTCTTCCTGAATGAACGCCTTTCCAACTGACCTTTCAACAGCTGCCGAGAAGGCACGGCACGGTAAGGTTAGAGCTGGAAACTAGGGGATCTGTTTTAGCATCCTAATCCTTGCAACCTCGACGTGACGTTTCCCCTTCTATGCCCAAGTCCAGGTTCCCGGAGCACAAGGGCAGGAACCGTGAAGCGTTTGCCGAGCACTCTCCGAGGTGCCCTGCTCCCGACCAAACTCGCTGCGGGCATCCCGCACCCGCCCGATACCCCGGCTCGTGGCGAAGGCGCCAGGCACGCACCCGCCCTGTCTCTTACCTTCCCTGGCTTTCAGCAAGACCGTGTTGGCCACGATGTTTTCCAGCTCCATTGACAGTCGGCGGTCAGCTAGGGAGCCGGCCGGCGGGGCTGTCAGCGCCTGACGGTGCTGCCGCTGCTGCTGCTGCCGCTGCTCGGGCTGCTGCCGCTGCTTGCCGGAGCCGAGAGCGAGCAGCCCGCCTAGCCTACCGCATTATTCTTTGCTCTTATCCCTCGGAGTTTCCACCTCTGCAAAGAGGAGCCGCCGCCGCCGCTTCTTCCTCCCTCTGTGTCCCCCCTCCCCCCCTCCCTCAACAGTTTCCCCCCCACCCCCCACCCTGCGCGCTGCTCTGTCACTCCATTCTCCTCCCCTCGGGCTCCCGCGGATGCTTTAATGCTTCGGATGCTTCTGCCTCCCCTCTGTCCGTCCCGGGGGTGTGGTACTCGCAGGCTCGGGGCGGCCGCACTGCGCAGGCGCTGGGCCGAGCCACGCCTCCCGCTCCGGCCCTCGCGGCGCGGGGCCTGCTGGGACTTGTAGTTCGGCCCCGCGCGCTGGGCTAGGGCCGGGACTGGCGCGCGGCTGCGGGAATCCGAGAACCGCCCCGGGACTTGCCTTCGGAGGGAAGGCGTTGGGGGCGTGCAGCGAGGGAGTCAAAGGCGGCTCGGCGGAGCTGAAGCCCGCCGCCCACACCCACTCCAGTCCTGGGGCCCGTTCTCGCACATCCATGCCCGGGGAGGAGGGGTCGTCCCGCTCGCCCGCTTCCCGCCCTGCCGAATGCCCGGAAAGCGAAGTGCACTGGCCACGGCGAGGGCGGGGCGAAGCGCTGCGTCCGGGCAGGAGCCGGTGCCGGTTCTGGCCCCCCGCGTGGCGTGCTCGGGGTGGAAGGGAGGTCAGGCTGGCCGGACCTGCAGCCCGGGCCTGCAGCCCGGCTTCCTCCGGGGCACGCCAAGCCCACGCGGGCAGGGGGCTGCAGCCCAAAGGCGGCCAGGCGCGCCCGCGGGCCCCGCACGCGGCGGCCGGCCGAGGTGCTGCCGTCGCACACGCGCTCTGTGGATGACAAAGGTGTACTTTGTTTCTCGTCCGAGGGCGCGAAGGGGGATCCGCGAGTCGGCGGCGACTCGGCGCTGGCGGCAGCATCGGTACCCGCGCAGCCTGAGCGCCCCTCGGCGGCCGCGGGGTGGAAGCGCCGCGGCGGGGCCACGCGGACGACGGGTCCACCCCCGGCCCTCTGGGCCCGGGGACACCCGTCTGCGACTCCGGGGATCCCGGCGTGGGATGCGGACCGGTTCTGCTAATAACCTGCCTTCCACCACGCGGGGCCGCGAATCAAGAATCTTCATTCCAACCCAAACTGATTCATATTAATAAAAATGCAAACGGAATCGCCGGGGTCAGAAACATGAGTAAGTTCAGCACCAAATCTGTGTTGGACATTCGTTTCCCAAGTCCAGGCTTATTCATCTTGGAGCTCTTAGTGCCTTTCCACTGTATGCTCAGAACGTCGGGCCCCATATCTGCGCTTGGCGTCTCCTCCTTGCTGCTTCCGAAGGCCTCGCCCGGGGGAAACGGGCGGTGGGACACCCCGGATCTGCGACAAGTGTCCTCCTATCTGGGAGAGGGGCGGGCTGACCCCCAAAAACAGTGAGATCTTTGCCTTTTGCGCACCCTGCGGGCCGGATATCCGTCCGGAAGCCGGCTCTGGGTCTTCTCTGTCCAAAAAGAGGAAATCTTCCACCCTCAAGGGCTGCCAGGAAGTGGCAGGGAGGTGCAGACATAAACGAACAATTACTATGCATTGGAGAATATAAAGAAATTAATAGACTTTTCAGGCCTTGGAAACTAGGGTGGTCGCTGATCTAACAGCTCTGGATTGTCTTGTTTCCTGATGGAGTGTATCCATCATCACCACTCCCTAGTGTCTGGATTTGGGTCAGTGGGTCTTCCTGGACCTCACTTGTCTGCAAAGTAGGGGGAATATCAGTTTGCCTTTCAAAAGGCAGGGAGCTGAGCAGATGATTTCTTAGGCATCTCCCACTCTAGGCATTACTATTCTAAGCACCCCAGGCTTGGTCTTGGCTACATAGCCACCTACTTAACAATGAAAGCCCTAACTTACAATCAAAGAGTCTCTCAGAGAGAGAGAATCAGAGCGGGCAGCATCTCGTGCATGTGAGTACTAAGTCGCTTCAGTAATATCCGAAAGTTTGCGACCCTATGAACCCTAACGTAGCCCGCCAGGCTCCACTGTCCGTGGGAGTCTCCAGGCAAGGATACTGGAATGAGTTGCCCTGCCCTTCTCCAGGGGATCTTCGCCATCCAGGTATGGAACCCGAGTCTCTCCTGTCTTCTGAACGGGCAGCCGAGTTGTTTACCACTAGCGCCACCTAGAGTTCACCAACTGCAGTAGGCATTTTGCCCCTTGCCGGTAGCCTAAGGCCTGATCCAGTCCAAACTTTACTTATTTGACTGACAAAAGCAACTAAAGGGCTCCCTGCTTCCAGTTCAAGGCAGAGTAGAAGGACGTGCGCTCATCTCCTGCGAGAGCACCAAAATCGCAGCTAGCTATTGAACAACCATCACAGGAAGATGCTGGAACCCACCAAAAAAAGATACCGCCCCCCCCTCCCCCCGCAAAAGACTTTACATGGTTAATTTCACTGAACACAACATCCAGATGAGGTACAGAACAAACCTGCATTTTATAGATAAAGTCACCAGGTTAGGAGATGTTTTATAACTTGCCTAAAGTCATACAACTAATAAGAAGAAAACCTACAGAAGACCTACCGATTTGAACCTAGCAATCAGACTCGGAGTCTATGCACTTAATTTCTGGCGAGCAAAGTACTTAACTGGGTTGCAGTTGTTTTGTTTGGCTCCCAGAGTAAACTTAAACTGTATTGTAAGAAAGCAAAGTAGGCAGTTGGCTAAGTGATTAAGGGGAGGGGGGAGGTTTCCATTCCAGATCATAACGCCAACATTATAACTTCATTCCTTCCCATTAAATGCATTAATGACTCATAGTCCTCTTGAAAAATGGGTTTGATTCAGGAAGAGCAGTCTATTAAATATCAACAGGTAAGTTGGGGATCTCGTTGGCAGAGAGCAAGAATGGAAATCCAAATGGAGAGCAGGCAATTTGGGGAGGGATGGGAATACACCAAAGACAAATACTGACTTCCCAATCCACTCAGGGTCAGCTGGGCCAGAAATGAGGGATAAACCGGGAATCTTCCCATTCTTCGGTCAGCACCTGTATTGTGTGATAAAGCTGCTTGGTTAGAGCTCTTATAAATTGAAATGAACTATTCTGAAAGTCACAAACCTATCTTTGTCCTAAAACATGGATTGCTTTTGCTTGAATAATCAAATTGGCTTTCTGAGCAGTGCTGGAGCTGGAGTTTCCTTCCCTCTCCTCGTGTCACTGCTTTCTAATCATCAGGAAATAGCTGGAGAGACAGGGCTTTCATTCTCCCATTTTTTTTCTCTTTCTTCAAAGTTTACCTTTATGTGCCAAGCACAGCAGGGAATACCAAAGTGATTTCCCAGGAGAGTCCACCGCTAGGAAGACTAGCAAACTGGGAGGAAAACCACTGAGATAAAACGGAATAAGAGTCACTGTGGACACAGACACAAAGGACTTTGGAAGCAGAGAGGAAGTGATTTCAGGGACTTAGAAAGAATCCGAGAGGAGAAATGAGAGCTGACAGTGGGCCTGGAGGCATGAAGGAGGTTTCCGGTTACGTTCCCACCTCTCTGAGAACTCCCTTCATTGATGGACCCAGTGGTGACCAACTCTGACATTAAAAACTTTGCAGACTTCCCTGGTGGTACAGTGGATAAGAATCCACCTGCCGCTGCAGGGGACACAGGCTCAATCCCTG
Source organism: Bos grunniens (assembly GCF_055505025.1). Classification (NCBI taxonomy): domain Eukaryota; kingdom Metazoa; phylum Chordata; class Mammalia; order Artiodactyla; family Bovidae; genus Bos; species Bos grunniens. The sequence goes on along the minus strand of NC_141190.1, from coordinate 39,095,349 downwards.
CTCCAGGAAGATTCCACATGCCTTGGGGCAACTAAGCCCCCGCACCACAACTACCGAGCCCACACTCCTAGAGCCTGTGCTCTGAAACAAGAGAGTCCATGGCGGTAAGAAGACCTGGCAGCACAGGGAAGAGTAGCCCTCACTCACCGCAACTAGAGAAAGCTGCTGAAAAGCAAGGAAACCCAACTCAGCCAAAAATAAGTCAATACATTTTTTTTAATGTTTTATTTTTTAATTTTTGGCTGTGCTGAGTCTTCTTTGCTTTCTCTGTTTGCAGAGAGTGGGGGCCACCCTCTAGTTGTGGTGTGTGGGTCTCTCCTTTCCTTGGCTTCTCTTGTTGCAGAGCATGGGCCCTAGGTGTTTGGGCTTCAGTAGCTGTGGCTCATGGGCTTAGTCGCCCTATGGCATGTGGCACCTTCCTGGACCAGGGATCGAACTGGTGTCCTCTGCACTGCAAGGCAGATTCTTAACCACCAGACGACTTGGGAAGCTCTAAATAAATTAATTAAGAAAAAAAACACTTTGCAATATTGTAGACCACAACTCTTCTTCCCTTTATTTAGTATTTTTCTTTAAAGTCAAGTTGCTTGAAAAGAAAAAAAAAAAAAAAACTTCTATTATCCTAACCAAAACATTTTTAAAATGTGAGTAGTAGTAGAAATACCACACTTTCGAAAAACCTGACCTCCAAGCAACATGTGGGACAGTAACAGCCTTCAGTTTCAAGATTAACTGGCTGATCATATAAATCTGTCTGGAGGCTTCACCTCAGTGCTGCGAGATAATCATGGCCTGTAGACATCCAAATGCTCAGCTCTGTAACAAGACTTTACCGAGTCATCTGTGGGGGTCTCGACTGCAAGTTCAGAAATAAGATTCCGGCCACAAGTGATCTCCACGTTCCTCAAACTGAAGCAGTTTAGCATGACCTTTAGTGAGAAAGAAAGGTCCCCTTTCTGATGCTGTGTTCTGTTGGGAGGGTCCCCATAGTAGACTTAGGCCCTGAATTGTTACAAACTTGTTGTCTCCATTGTAAAGGAAACTAAAAATGTTAGTCACTCAGTCATGTCTGACTCTGCAACCCCATGGACTATAGCCCACCAGGCTCCTCTGTCCATGGGATTCTCCAGGCAAGAGTACTGGAGTGAGTTGCCATTCCCTTCTCCAGGGGATCTTCCTGACCCAGGGATTGAACCCTAGTCTCCCATATTGCAGGCAAATTCTTTACTGCCTGAGCCACCAGGGAAGCCCAAAGGAAACTGAGCCTGGGAGAATTAGGTCAACTGATGAGCCTAATTACTAGCAAGGCTAGTTTTTTAGGTGAGTGCCTGCCTTCCCTGAGGGCTTCCCCAATAGTTCATCGGTAAAAAATCTGCCTGCCAAGCAGGAGACCTGAATTCGATCCCTGGGTCAGGAAGATCCCCTGGAGAAGGAAATGGCAACCCACTCCAGTATTTTTACCTGGGAAATCCCATGGACAGAGGAGCCTGGAGGGTTACAGTTCATTGGGATTGCAACGAGTTGGACACGACTTAGCAATTAAACAACAATCAACTGCCTTCCCTACTCAAAGGCCCGAAATGTGTCTTTCATCTTTTGATTCCATTCTCTGTAGAACCTAGTAAGTACCTTATACATAGTATTGGGCAGTATTTGCTGACTCAGAGCACATGCCAAGACACAGCCCAACCTAGGCCTCTGGGGTGCTAGTTATTCTGCACTAGTTAATTCTCAAAATGTCTTCATCACTGCCCGATCAGAGATTAAAAAGGAAACGTAGGGGAGTCTGGCCTCCTGGTCAGAGAGGTCAGTCTAAAAAGCCAGTCAGTTCCTGGGATGATTTCACCTTCTGCCGGTACCTCCATCCTCAAATCCAGCTGTCTTCAGCAATCTGCCCAGGAGTTAAGGCAATCACACAATTTTAAGGAAGACTAAGCAGACCAATTTCAATTCACTTTACAGACTTGAAAAAAATACAAGCTATTTACCCTCCCCCCCCCCAAATGGGCATTTTTTGTTTATTCCGTGCCGAGCAATCAGATAGATTTACATGACGGAAAAAATGCTCAAATTGGTAAGGAAATTACACAGTGAAAGCATAAAAATTAATTCTGAGAGGAAGGAGGAAAAACAGACTCTTTCTTAGTAATCTGTTTAAAATTACAATGATTTTCTGTTAGTATGGATAAGGAAAGAATCCAAGCCATCACTGATGGTCTTTTTATGATTAGCATCTATTAGGCATGTCATTCGGAGAAGGCAATGGCACCCCACTCCAGTACTCTTGCCTGGAAAATCCCATGGACGGAGGAGCCTGGTGGGCTGCCGTCTATGGGGTCGCACAGAGTCAGACACGACTGAAGCGACTCAGCAGCAGCAGCAGCAGCAGGCAGGTCATTTGTTTGAGCATGGTAGCCTACCCTGGAAATGGGGATAAAATCTTGACAACAAAGGTAGAATTGCTTTTTAAAGAGAAAAAGGTGAGCTGAATTAAATTCAGTGTTAGGAGCCTTTAAAGCCAGATGACTCATGGATGAGAGGGCTCCGGCAATTTCGACCTTAATGCTGCAATAACATAAACTTTCTCTGACTCCAAAGACTCTGAGCCTAATTATCTCTGAGACTTTGATATACGCTTTGACTGTCCTCAGGCCACTGTGGGTAGGTGAAAATTTAATTGACCCAATAAAAAGGAGGGCATTCTTGCTCCCTTACTAAAAGTCTAAGCTAGTCGGTTATACGCTAAAGGGAATCTAACAAATCAGATCAGATCAGTGGAGTTTAAAATATATAATGCTTTGCACAGTTTGTTTTTTTGACAAATATGTAAAATAGAGTATAGTCTATAATTTGGAACAGCTCAGTTTCCTCCAGTAGGAGAAAAGGCGTGGGTTCCCTGCCATTGACATGAGCTTGCACAGGAAGCCGGCAGGTGGGAGCACTCCTTCCACTTCTCCGTCGTTCCTCTCCTCTATGGAGAGAGGATGCCATCTAGCACGAACTCTGGAGAGCTGCAGCTAGCCCCCAGGTGGCAAAAGGAAGCCTCAGGTTCCACGTTTGTGAGCTAAAATGAGCCCATGAGTGTGGTAGGCGACTCAGTACAACACAAACCATCCTCACCTGCTACAAAGGGAATTCTGCTCTTGACGTGGTCGTCGGGTTAGAGAATGTTTCAGTGACTTATATCTCAAGCTCCACAACCCTCCTGTGTTCTGGGATCCAGCTGGGATTCCAGAGAATCCCCACCTCTCCAGGCTGAATCTGGCCTCTCTGTGTTTCAGGGAAGTGGAGGAAAGATTGTTGTTGTTCAGTCACTAACTTGTGTCTAACTCTTCGTGACCCCATGGACTCAGCATGCCAGGCTTCCCTGTCCTTCACCATCTCCCAGAGCTTGCTCAAACTCATGTCCTTGAGTTGGTGATGCCATCCAACTATCTCATCCTCTGTCGTGGTCAAAGTATTGGAGCTTCAGCGTCAGCATCAACCCTTTCAATGAGTACTCAGGATTGATTTCCTTTAGGATTGACCCGATTTGATCTCCTTGCAGTCCAAGTGACTCTGAAGAGTCTTCTACAACTCAACAGTTCAAAAGCATCAAGTCTTTGGTGCTCAGCTTTATTTATGGTCCAACTCTTACATCCATATATGACTACTGGAAAAACCATAATTTTGCCTATATAGACCTTTGTCAGCAAAGTAATGTCTCTGCTTTTTAATACACTGTCTAGGTTGGTCATTGCAGCCATGAAATTAAAAGACACTTACTCCTTGTAAGGAAGGTTATGACCAACCTAGATAGTATATTGAAAAGCAGAGATATTACTTTGCCAACAAAAGCCCATCAAGTCAAGGCTATGGTTTTTCCGGTGGTCATGTATTGATGTGAGAGTTGGACTGTGAAGAAAGCTGAGCGCCGAAGAGTTGATGCTTTTGAACTGTGGTGTTGGAGAAGACTCTTGAGAGTCCCTTGGACTGCAAGGAGATCCAACCAGTCCATCCTAAAGGAGATAAATCCTGGGTGTTCACTGGAAGGACTGATGCTAAAGCTGAAACTCCAATACTTTGGCCACCTCATGCAATGAGTTGACTCATTGGAAAAGACCCTGATGCTGGGAGGGATTGGGGGCAGGAGGAGAAGGGGACGACAGAGGATGAGATGGCTGGATGGCGTCACTGACTCGATGGACATGAGTTTGAGTGAACTCTGGGTGTTGGTGATGGACAGGGAAGCCTGGCGTACTGTGACTCATGGGGTTGCAAAGAGTCGGACACAACTGAGTGACTGAACTGAACTGAACTGAGGTTGGTCATAGCTTTTCTTCCAAGGAGCAAGCGTCTTTTAATTTCATGGCTGCAGTCACCACCTGTAGTGATTTTGGAGCCCAAGAAAATAAAGTCTCTCAGTGGTTCCATTGTTTCTCCATCTATTTGCCATGAAGTGATGGGAGCAGATTCCATCATCCTAGTTTTTACAATGGAATATTATTCAGCCACAAAAAGGGATGAAATATTGATACATGTGACAAAGTAGATGAACCTTGAAATCATTTTACTAAGTGAAAGAAGCCAGATGTAAAAGGACAAATATTGTATGATTCCATTTATATGAAATATCCAGAATTCAAAAAGACAGAAACATGTATTGGTTATTAGGAGCTGGGATACAGTGATGGGGGAAGAACTGCTTACTGGGTCTGGGGGTTTATTTTGGGATTATAAAAATGGTTTGGAATTAGATAAAGGTGGCAGTTTCCCAACATAGTGAATGTTCTAAATGTCACTGACCTGTTTCCTTTAAAATGGTCATTTTTATGTTGCGTTAATTTTATCTCAATAAGAATAAAATTTTTAAATCCAAGTAATAGTTGGAGAATACCTAGGTTGGATTAAGTGATTAATAATATTAATGTGCTGGACTTCCCTGGAGGTACAGTGGATGAGAATCCACCTCCCAGTGCACTGGACACCGGGTTCGATCCCTGGCCTGGGAAGATTCCACATGCCTTGGGCAACAAAAGCCTTTGAGCCACACAACTACTGAATGTCGTGTGCCTAGAGCCTGTGCTCTGCAACAAGAGAAGCCACTGCAATTAGAAGTCTGTTCAGCACCACACCAAACAGTAGCCCCCAAGCAGCTGCAACTAGAAAGAGCCCACGCGCAGCAACGAAAATAATTAATTACAAAATAGTGCTAATATTATTAATATGCAAAGGAAATTAAAGAGATATTAAAGGCCAGAGAAATGAAAGATGCATAACCAGAAAGTTGCAGGACTGGGTCCCAAGACCAGTCTCTGATTCTTTATGCCACGCTGTTTCCATTCTACTTACTGTGTGATCTTCCAGAACGAGAGGAAAGGCGTAGCATTTTTACCAAGTGCACCAATCTTGCAGGAAAGAGAGAATGTTGGCAGGAAGCCTAGAGTCCAGAGAATAGATAAATGGACAGAGGGAGTGGCAGAGGAGAAGAGGAAGCAATTGAGAAATGGAAGACTGACCGGAACATGCTTGCTGAACAAAATCAGGAGAAGGGGCGGGAGGGACGCAGGCAGGCTGGTTGGCATGGTGGTAGGGTGAGACTCCACTGAAGGAAAGAGGCCTTGAGCCACGATAAGCACTCCCCAGTCAGGAAACTTCGGGTTAGGAACTCTGCCACCTGCTAACCTGCAGGAGCTGATCCACTACTCCCCCCGGCCCCCAGCACCCTTCTCATCCTTTCTCCCCTCTGAGATGTCAGTTTCCCACTTGGGAAGGACCAGAGACAAGACAAAAACAGGAAAGCATCTTTATTTTCAACACAACCTCTGGTCCCACTTCTACTCAACCTCTGCCCACTCTGGCCTCCAGGATCTCCCACCCCTGGGAAAATTAGAAGCAGCTTCTCCTTGCACAAGACTTAGGGTCCCTCCCCTAAGTGGCCTTAACAGAGGGGGGAGCTGGAGCCCATAAGAATGCTTTGAAAATGGTGAGGTTGAATGGAATCCTTCCATGCTCCATGACGAGGCACCAGTATTTCCGAACCATTGATGACTAAAGGGAATCACAGAAAACTTAGGCAAACAGTGCTTTGTTGTGGTTGTGGTAGGGGTGGAGGAAAAATTCATCTGAAAGGAAAGAAGGCTCTTTTATTTTGGGAAAACACTTTCAGGGCTTTTAGTTACTTGAGAATCAAGCCACTACCCACTCTGGAATGGGAATAAAGAGGAATTGAGCTGGGCTGCACATTCTCTAAAAACATGTCTTCTTCAGGGGAGGCTGATCACAGGATGCTTTCTGGGAGAAGCCAAGGTGGGGGTGGGGAGGGCCGGGATGGGAAAAAGAGGTGAGATCAAGGGTGTTCCCTGTGATATTTTCCCAAGGGAGCAGATCCCTGCAACGTGGGGAAGGAGGGCTATTGCAAAGGAGAAAAGTGGTCTCTCAGGGGAGCCTAAAGAGCTGGGAAGGTGACAGAGAGCATTAAAGGGATAGCGTCCACCCTGCTTTATGCTTGTCTTGTTTGCATTATAATCCCCAGCTGTAATCCCCGAGCCTTCTATTTAAAATGATCACTCATCTCTGCTGGCATCCAGGAATTCAGGGAAAGACATGTGACCATCCTGGGATCCAGAAATGTAAACAAGACAAGCAGCCCAGAAAAGCCTCTGGGCAAGAGGGGAGCTGAGAAGCCCAGAGCAGTGCTGATGCCTGAGGTGAAGGGAATGCCTAGGATCGGTATGTATGGGCTCAGTCACTCGGTCGTGTCCGATTCTCTGTGGCCCCATGGACTGTAGCCCTCCAGGCTCCTCTGTCCATGGGATTCTCCAGGCAAGGATACTGATGTGGGTTGCCACACCCTCCTCCAGGGGATCTTCCCAACCCAGGGATCAAACCCAGGTCTCCCACTTTGCAGGCGGATTCTTTACCATCTGAGTCACCAGGGAAGCCCAAGAATACTAGAGTGGGTAGCCTATCCCTTCTCCAAGGGAACTTCCCAACCCAGGAATCGAACTGGGGTCTCCTGCATTGCAGGTGTATTCTTTTACCAGCTGAGCTACCAGGGAAGCCCCAGGATCAATATGGACAAGACGTAAAGATGCTCTTGGGAATCCCAAGAGGTCCTGGGAATGGGGACTGGTAAAAGGCTGGACCACTTTCTAATCTAGGCTAGGAGGGATTCTGGCTGTTGGACTTTGGGGTGCTAATTTTAATGACATTTTTAGTAGCCCAACATGCCAGAGAAGAACCTAACAGTCACACAAGGTGTCATCATTACCATTTGTTCCTTCCTTCCTTTGACATTTACGGGGTGACTGTTAAGTAGGAAGCATAGTTAGGCACCACGGGATGAGTAAGACCACAAAGATGGGTAAGACACATAGGCTTTACCTTTTAACAGCTTCAGGTATTTTGGGCGGAGAAGGCAATGGCACCCCACTCCAGAACCCTTGCCTGGAAAATCCTATGAACGGAGGAGCCTGGTGGGCTGCAGTCCATGGGGTCGCTAAGAGTTGGACACGACTGAGCGACTTCACTTTCACTTTTCACTTTCATGCATTGGAGAAGCAAATGGCAACCCACTCCAGCGTTCTTGCCTGGAGAATCCCAGGGACGGGGGAGCCTGGTGGGCTGCCGTCTATGGGGTCGCACAGAGTGGGACACGACTGAAGCGACGTAGCAGCAGCAGCAGCAGGTGTTTTGGGACAACCAGTCACATGGAACAACTGGAGTGGAAGCAACTGGAGTGGAAGATAGATCAACAGGAGACGTACAGAGGGCTGAAAGAAGCCTGCTTTAAACTGCCTGGATGCAGTGTCGGCAAAATCGCCTAGAAACCACTTGCACTCATCGTGGAGGGAGTGTAAACTGGCACAAGCCCTCTGGAAGGCAATTGGGCAACACATAACAAAATGTACTAAAGCACACACAGCCCTTAGTCACAGCAGTGACAATTCCAGAAATATACCCTAAAGAAATAGGTAAGAATGTGTAAGAATGTGTGCAAAAGTTTGGCTACAAAGGTGTGTCAATATCATATTAACTATAACATAAATAAAATTTTGGAACAACACAAATCTTCAATACTATCAGGTTGGTTAAGTAGATTATGGAACAACATTCCAGTGGTATTCCTGTCAAAAATATTTAAAAATATTTAACCTGAATTGAATGGTGAGGAAATATCAGACAAGCAAGTGGAGGAACATTCCACAAAAGAGCCAGCTGGTGTCCCTTAAAACTGTGAAGGTCAAAGGAAGATAAGGAAAGACTGAAGGAGACTAAAAGACAACTACATGCGATGTGTAATTTTTGGACTGGATCACTGGGGACAGTTGATTACATTTGAATATGAACAGTGGATTTGATAATAGTGATCAATGTTAACACTCCTGATTTTGATCATTGTATTGAATATTATGATTATTATACATGAATGTACTTGTTTCTAGAAAATACATCCTCAAGTATGACGGGGTTTTCAAAAGTGAATTAGCTAGTTATGCAAACTGCACACCAGGAGAGCCATCAGAAATTATTCAGAAATGAATCTTGACTCAAATAACAGTTCAAGGCAACAGTGAAAGGTCTGTGATAAAACACAGAGTATTGATCACCAAGAGAATTATGTTGATGATACCTTTCAAAGGCATTTAGGGGAAGGAGATATCAGCTAGGGTAGGGGAATGGGTAATCAGAAATGGCTGCACATTGTGAGTTTTTAGCTAGATATTCAACCAGGTTCATCTACATTTGCTATGGGTCTGCCATGTGCCAGGCACAGTGCTTCGGGCTGGGCATGTAACAGTGAGCAAGATGGGCATGGACCTTGCCCTGGTGGAGCTTTTACCTTGGGAAGAAACCCAGCAAATAATTCGTAAACAGACAAAGTAATTGTAATTTCCAGTCAAAGGAAACAAGGGCCAAGATAGAGAATAACAGACTGAGTCATTAGGAAAGTCCTCTTGGTGAAGATGACAGCCAGGCCATGTCCTAAATAAGGAGGAGGAGGGACTTCCCTGGAAGGCCAGTAGTTGAGAATCTGTGCTTCCTGTGCAGGGGGCATGGGTTGGATCCCAGGTTGGGGAACTAAAATCCCACATGCTGTATGCTGCTGCTGCTGCTAAGTCTCTTCAGTCGTGTCCAACTCTGTGTGACCCCAGAGACGGCAGCCCACCAGGCTCCCCCGTCCCTGGGATTCTCCAGGCAAGAACACTGGAGTGGGTTGCCATTTCCTTCTCCAATAGTGTGGTCAAAATTTTTTTTAAAAAGGAGGAGGAAGTAGCCAGACATGTTGTTTGTTGTTTAGTCACTAAGTTATGTCTGACTCTTTGTGACCCCATGGAGTGCAGCATGCCAGGCTTCCCTGTCCTTCACCATCTCTCAGAGTTTGTTCAAACTCATGTCCATCGAGTTGGTGATGCCATCCAACCATCTCACCCTCTGTCATCCCCTTCTCCTCCCGCCTTCTATCTTTCGCATCATCAGGATCTTTTCCAATGAGTCAGCTCCTCACATCAGGTGGCCAACATATTGAAGCTTCAGCTTCAATATCAGTTCTTCCAATGAATATTCAGGACTGATTCCTTTAGGATTGGCTGGTTTGATCTCCTTGCGGTCCAAGGGACTCTCAACAGTCTTCTCCATCACCACAGTTAGAAAGCATCAATTGTTGGTGCTTAGCGTTCTTTATGATTCAGCCCTCACATCCACACATGACTACTGGAAAAACCATAGTTTGACTCTACAGGCCTTTGTCAGCAAAGTGAGATTTCTGCTTTTTAACACGCTGTCTAGGTTTGTCATAGTTCTCCTTCCAAGGAACAAGCGTCTTTTAATTTCATGGCTGCAGAGTTTACTTTCTTGGGCTTCAAAATCACTGCAGATGGTGACTGCAGCCAGACATGAGTGGAGAGAATTCCAGCCAAAGAGCACAGCAGGTGCCAAGGTGTGGACTGGGTATTGGGGAAGCAGGAATAAACTAGTATGGCTGGAGCAGGATTTGGGTGGATGGGCCCAAGATGAGTGGTCTGGAAGAAGGCAGGGGCACAGACCACGTAGGACCCTGTGTGAATTGGGGTTTTACCCTAATAAAAACGGGAAGCCATTGAAGAGTTTTATGTAGGAGATGAAATGACCTGGTTGGTGTTTGCTGCTGAGGATGCATCAGAGGGAGGCAGTGAAAGCAGAGGGACAGGTTAGGAAGCTTCTGGGCCCATCATGGGAGGCAGGGAGGAAAGGAGGCAGATGGGGTGATGCGATGGGCCTCACATGTGGACTTTCGCAACATCTCCGAATAAAGTTCGTTACAGAGAGGCTGACGGAACTGAGAAAGATGGCGTTCATCCTCTACCTTTCTCTCTTAAATTGTATTGTTCTAGGATTACATCATATTCTCATTTATTTTTGGCTGCACTGAGTCTTCATTGCTGTTCACGGGCTGCTTCTAGTTGCAGCGCTCTGGCTTCTCACTGCAGTGGCTTCTCTGGTTTCCAAGCATGGGCTCTAGAGTGTGGGCTCATAGCTGTAGCGTGCAGGCTTAGTTGCCCCGAGGCCTGTGGAATCTTCCCAGAGCAGGGATCGAACCTATGTCCCCCTGCGTTGGCAGGCAGATTCTTAACCACTGGACCACCAGAGAAGTTCCATCCTCCACCTTTCAACTTGGTTCCCAACACCAGCTCTCCCAGTATGGAATGAATTGTGAAAAAATATTTATGCCTAAATCCTGCAGTCAGCCTGTGGATAGCACTTTGTATTACAATTTTTGTAGAGTCATGTTTAAGCTTGGGTTCTCCTAGACCTTGAGCCTAGGGTTCAACGCAAGGAGCTTGTTTGGGAGGTACCAGAAGTGCAGGTGAGGCAGGGGGAGATCAGACAGGAAAGCAGCTGGTAAAAATGTGTTAAGTAACCTCCATAGGTAACTGCAACTTAATCCCTCTGGAAACTCCAGGAAACATACCTCAACCCAGGAGCAGGGGAGCTGGGCTACTTTGACACCAGCTCTTTCCACCTGGCCACTGTGAAAGCTGCCTTGGTGGTGGTGGTTTAGCCACTCAGTTGTGTCCAACTTTCGCAACCCCATAGACTGTAGCCTGCCAGGCTCCTCTGTCCATGGGATTTCCCAAACAAGAACAGGGGTTCATTCTCTTAAATCTGTCTTTCCGCAGGGGTGGGTGGTCCAGCCCTCCCAGTTCTGAAAGCCCTCAATACAGAGATGCAGGTATGGGCAGGTAGGAATCTCTGGGGTCCAAAGAAGTAGCAGGATCTGAGGGACACAGAGACTTGTGATACAGCTGCATGGACTTTGTGTTGCATTTTCTTTCCCTTTTAAAATAGACCTCAGGACTTCCCTGGGGATCCAGTGGTAAGAGCTTATCTTCCAATGCGTGGGGTTTGGTTTCAATCCCTAATCAGGGAGCTAACATCCCCCAGGCCTCCAGACCAAAAAAATAAAAGGTAAGACAGAAAACCAAAATGTAAGACAGAAGCAATATTGTAACAAATTCAATAAAGACTTTTAAAATGGTCCACATCAAAAAAACAACAACCTCACATCATGGAAGTGACCTAAGCCCTTTTGACCAACAACAGGCCCTAAGAAGCTGAGAAAATTCCAGGGGCAAAATGCTGATGGCCTGGACTGAGGTGGTGGCAGTGGACATAGCAGACATCCATCCTTTGGATGCCGGCTGGCTGGCTGCGGTGGCGGCAAGGAGTTAGTGAGGAGTAGGTTTGCGGAGAGAAAGCAAGAGTTTGGTCTTGTGTTTCTTGTTTGGGCTGAGTAACAGATATCCGAGGAGAGATGTTGGCAGGCTGGCTGGGAGACACCACTCTGAAAAGAGGGTAGGTGGCCTAGAGTTAGGAGGAGGTTTTTAGGACAGTGCACTGTTCTGTGTGATACTATAATGATGGATATACATCAGCACACATTTGTCCAGACCCATAGGATGTACAACAGCAGAGTGAACCCTAATGTAAACTCAGGGTGATCATGACATTATCAGTGTAGGTTCATGGATTGTAGCAAATACACCACCTTGGCGGATGGTCGGGAGGCTATGCAGGCGAGGAGCCAGAGAGTACACGGGAAGTTTCTGGGCTTTCACTCAATTTTGCTGTGAAACTGCTGTAAAAAATACAGTCTATTGAGAACCTCCCTAGTGGTCCAGTGGTTAAGACTCCATGCTTCCCATGCAGGGGGCATCATTGGATCCCATGTGCCCTGCAGTGCATTCAAAAAAATTAAAAAATACACACACACACACACACACATATATATGTATAGTCTATTGAAAAAGGAGGCAGGGGTGGGAATAGATGCATACATGCATGCTGAGTCATGTCTGACTCTTTTTGCAACTCCAAGGACTGTTGCCCACCAGGCTGCTCTGTCCATGAAACTTTCTAGGCAAGAATCCTGGAGTGGGCTGCAGCTTCCTACGCCAGGGGATCTTCCTGACCCAGGGATCGAAAAAAACCCCATGTTTCTTCAGTCTCCTGCACTGGCAGGCAGATTCTGTACTACTCCTCCAGAGAACAGTTGGGAGATAGGCAATAAAGACAGCAGAGGAAAGCCTCAGAAAAGGCTCAGAAGGAAGCCGAGGTGTGCTGGGGGCAGGATGGGAAGTCTCAGACTCAGGAAGGTGAAATAATCTGCGGGGTTCTGGATGGAGGACAGGTTGACTTCATCTGTTACTCACTGCCGTGAAGCAGCCTGAGGTCAGGCAGTGGGAATTCAGGGATGAGGTTGTCCGGAGAGGCCTTTGCCAGGAGACATGGCTCAGCATTGAGGGTGCATCTTCCTCAGAACCCAGGAGACAGCTGAATCTGGGGCCCTCATCAATAGGAATAAAAAGGGGAAAACGAATGCTTTTAGCCATGGAAAGAGGAAGAACTCAGTAAAACCCAGAGTAATGTCTGCCATCTCTAATTGTAGCCCCGGTTACCAGAATATTAACTTGTGGTTCCAGGGGGGTATTTTCCTAATCATCATAAAAAAGTAGCATATATCTTTTCATTTGTCTTTCCCTCGTCTAGGTCCAAAAATTCTTCCCCCAAACTCAAAAAGGAGAATTTCAGTTATTTTCTACTCTTTTGGTAATGAAGACAAGTTCAGTTTGTCTTTTTCCTTTAGGGGAACAATCTATGTTCTTGTTGTGACAGCTAGAGAAAACTGAATAAAGAGATTTTTTTTCCCCCAGAATGAATGTGGAAAGAACGTTTTGGCCACTGTGTCAGCCACTGCTTATTCATTAGTTTGACAAACTTTTTCTGAGCCTTTGTTATGAGCCAGGTACTAGCCTAACCACGGTGGCCACAGAGCTGAGTAAGATACGAGCTCTACTCTCACGAAGTTCACAGTATGGTTACGATCTAGACAAGACTGTGTGTGTGTGTGTGTGTGTGTGTGTGTGTGTGTTCAGTTGCTTAGTTGTGTCCGACCCTTTGGGGCCCCATGGACTGTAGCCCACCCAGCTCCTCTGTCCATGGGATTTCTCATGCAAGAATACTGGAGTGGGTTGCTACTTCCTACTCCAGGGGATTGAACCTGTGTCTCCTGTGTCTCCTGCATTGCAGGTAAATTCTTTACCTGCTGAGCCATCAGGGAAGCCCCAGACAAGACTATCGGGAATCCCAGCATGATGTATCAAGAGTGAGAATGAGAAATGAGAATGAGAAAAGCTTTCTAGGTACCTTCGAGGTTTCTCTAACAACCCATGGGGGAGGTAGTCAGAAAAGGGTTGGCAGAATAGTACTCAAATATCAATTCCAATTAAGGTTATCTTTTCTTGGAGTGAACAAATGGAGGACTCTGCTTATCCTCCCAGAGGACATCTTTGGCTTTAGCCAGAGATTAGCTAAAGGACACTCACTTTGCAATTTCTCAACAGGATATTGAAAGGCTCTAGTGTGAAATTCCTTCTGGGCCTCTGGGCCAGAGATTCTAGGGTACTTCATTCTTTTTAGGACCAGGGAGATAAGCTTTAGACAAAGATCAGCAGACCAATGTGTCCAATGAGGAGTTCTCCATTCTCATTGTCCCCCAGTCAGTGAATGCCTGTGTGACTTGAGGCAAGCTGTTGAACCACAGGCAAGTGCTTCAGCTTTCTATTTGGAAAAGAAGTGATAAGCGGTGAAAAGTCTGCAGTAGCCAAAAGACCTGGGAATTGGGCATCTATGTTGAGCCTGTAGGGGTTCCCAGGTGGCACTTGTGGTAAAGAACCCTCCTACCAATGCAGGAGACATGAGAGGGGGGTTTGATCCCTGGGTCAGAAGATCCCCTGGAGGAGGGCATGGCAGCCCACTCCAGTATTCTTGCCTGGAGAATCCCATGGACAGAGGAGTCTGGCAGGCTACAGTCCATAGAGTTGCAAAGAGTCGGACACGACTAAAGTGACTTAGCACGCACGCACGTTGGACCTGTAAGCAGATAGGGTAGGGGTTCCCTGGAGAAAGAGAACCAGACATGACTATCTTGATGTAAGAAAAGCCATTTTTGGCCTAAGCTATTTTTGTGATCTAAGGCTGGCCACAGTGCTGTCCTTGAACAGGTCTTAGTAACTTATGATCTAAAGGGAACAAAAGAATGCAGAAGCAAATGACTTTATCAGGCAATAGAAGTAACTATAGCAAGGATACTTCAGTTATAAACACTTTCAGGTCTGTTTCAATGATAAAGATTGGCCTGAAGTGTTCAACCACCAGATCAACTGGAACCTAAGCAATGAATGATATTGACCTTTTCTGGCCCTTGTAACTTCAATCCGGAGAAAGCAATGGCACCCCACTCCAGTACTCTTGCCTGGAGAATCCCATGGACAGAGGAGCCTGGTAGGCTGCAGTCCATGGGGTCGCTGAGGGTTGGACACGACTGAGCGACTTCACTTTCACTTTTCACTTTCATGCATCGGAGAAGGAAATGTTAACCCATTCCAGTGTTCTTGCCTGGAGAATCCCAGGGACAGGGGAGCCTGGTGGGCTACCGTTTATGGGGTTGCACAGAGTCGGACACGACTGAAGTGACTTAGCAGCAGCAGCAGCAACTTCAATCAACTAAAGCTTGGATTCTATCTACCACCCAAGTCCCTTCATGCATACCCACATACCCTTAGCTTGCTATTGCTATTGCTAAGTCACTTCAGTCATGTCCGACTCTGTGTGACCCCATAGACGGCAGCCCACCAGGCTTCCCCATCCCTGGGATTCTCCAGGCAAGAACACTGGAGTGGGTTGCCATTTCCTTCTCCAATGCATGAAAGTGAAAAGTGAAAGTGAAGTCGCTCAGTCATGTTTGACCCTCAGCGACCCCATGGACTGCAGCCTTCCAGGCTCCTCCATCCATGGGATTTTGCAGGCAAGAGTACTGGAGTGGGGTGCCATTGCCTTCTCCGACCCTTAGCTTGAAACTTCCCTAATTTTGCTATTTAAGGAGACAATGCTTTGGAAAATATCTCCTTACTTAGGACTTCCCCAGTGGTCCAGTGGCTAAGACTCTGTACTCCCAATGCAGGGGAACCAGGTTCGATCCCTGGTCAGGGAACTAGATAGATCCCACATGCCGTAACTAAGAGTTTGAATGTCTCAGTGAAGATGGAAGATACTGTGTGCCACAACTAAGACATGGCACAGCCAAAGAAATATTAAAAAAAAAAAACTTACTTGTTGCAAGTACTAAATCCTTCCCTTTCCGGATCTTTGCCTAGGTTGTGTCGTTTGGTTCCACACCCACCAACCCAGTTTGGAAAATACCACTTGGGATCTGCATTTTTTTTTTTTTTTTTTTTTTAATTTGCAGAACCTTGGCCCTCTACTCTGCACAGCCGGACCCGCCAAAATTCCAACTCCTCTCCGCCCCTGCTTCTGACGTCAGACGCACGCCTCTGGGATCTGCATTTTATCACACTTAATTGATTTTTATCTTGTTTGATGAACATGCTTCAAAGTACCATGCTCACCACTGAGCACTTGACTTTATTAATCAACAGAAAATAAATGTTAAATTTGTCTTAATTCCCCCAATTTTGGCAAGAGAAGCCAAAATGGAAGCCCACATATCATCCCAAAGATTTTTCAGGGCAACAAAACCTTGATGTGTCTGACCCACTTGGCTTATTGGTGGTGGTGGTTTAGTTGCTAAGACGTGTCCGACTCCTGCAACCCCATGGACTGCAGCCTGCCAGGCTCCTGTCGATGGGATTCTCCAGACAAGAAGACTGGAGTGGGTTGCCATTTCCTTCTTCAATTTGGTTTACTAACAGAAAAACTGCATTAATGATTTTTTTAAAGAACATTTATTATTTATTTGATTGCACCAAGTCTTAGTTGCAGCATGCAAACTCTTAGTTGAGTCATGTAGGCTCTAGTTCCCTGACCCCAGATGGAACCCCAGCCCCTGCCCTGGGAGCACCAAGTCTCAGCCACTGAGAAGTCCCTGAAATTGCATTCATGATTAATTCCATTTCATCTAGAAGCCAGAAGTCTCTACCTCCAGCCAAAATAGGAAAGGGAGCCTTTTACACTAACAGTAATCCACAGGTTCACAGTTCAGTCAGTTCAGTCGCTCAGTCGTGTCCGACTTTTTGCGACCCCATGGACTGCAGCACGCCAGGTCTCCCTGTCCATCACCAACTCCCGGAGTTTACTCAAACTCATGTCCACTGAGTCGATGATGCCATCTACAACCATCTCATCCTCCGTCGTCCCCTTCTCCTCCTGCCTTCAATCTTTCCCAGCATCGGGGTCTTTTCAAATGAGTCAGTTCTTAAGTCAGTAGCAAATATGGAAATATCTTGCCACCCTGGATTGGATCTTTTTAGGCTGGGGCGACAAACAGAGACAAAGTATCGCTTTCCCAAGCATGAAGCTACTTAGGAGTTTTAACAGGACTTAATCCTCCTCTGGGTGGGGTCGAGGGACCCCACAACCGAGAAGTGTACCAGGCGGAGGGCCCCTAAACCGGCCAGAAGGTCGTAGCTCTTCCACGTCCCGGCTCCGGCGCTGGCCCACTCCTGCCCGCCAAGACCACGCCCCTGGTCACGCCCCCGAAGGCCCCGCCTCCTCTACGTCTCTGTCGGCCCCACGGGTCCCCTGCATAACGAAGATGGCGGCTGCGGCGGGAAGGTTGTTTCGGGCTTCGGTGAGTGGCTGCCTGCGGGGCACAGGCGCGGAGACCCTGCGGTGGCTCCGAGGACGTCCTTCCCAAGTGGGGTACCGCTTCCCTTGGCCTGGGGGCCTTTCACCTTGCTTGGAGGATGTCAGAGGGTAATGGACCAGGGGCAGCGTCTAAGGCAGGCTCCTCGCGCCTGCGCAGAGCCGGCCTTCGCGCACCCCGCCCCCACCCCCGCCTTGCGTTCCAGTTTCCAAATCCCTCTTCGCTCCCAGTCGTGGGACCCCAGTCCACTCTGCCTAAGCACCTGGCTCTGGATGCAGGCGACCTGTCCCCTGGTCCCGGTTCTATAACTGACTCTATGACCTTGGGCCATTGCCTTCTTTTCCAAACCTCAGATAACTTCCTTACCTTAGCATATAGACTGCCTACCTCAAGGGTTTCCTTGAGCATCCCCTTAAATGCTGGATGGACACCAAAATGCTAAAGTAATCAAAGTCCTTGAGTGCCAAAGGCTTTTGGCTGCCCGCCCTCCCCTTTCTCGTGGTGGGGTTCCACCCAGGCTCTTTCTTCCTGAGTCATGCAGAACCCTGAAATTGAGCAAACGTTTCCCTTGACCCCTGTCCAGACGCCCAGAGGCTGAACTTTGCTGTTTGCATCTCTGTGGGCCAGAATGGCCTTGTCTTTTCCAAGGGAAAACCTTGACGTGGTAGAACATGCCCAGCATATCTGCTGGTAAAGAGCTTAATATACAGAGCCTGGCCAGTCTCCTGGTCTGAGTGATTGGGGTTCCTTTTAAAAAAATGGAATTTTCATATTCTTGTAATTTCCCTCTACCTTTCAGTCTTGTTTCCCATTAATTAATACATATGTGTCGAGTTGGCCAAAAAGTTCGTTCAGGTTAAACCCAAATGAACTTTCTGGCCAACCTGGTAATTATCTTTATATATGTATATACATATACAGTCAACCACTGGATCTCCAGAGAATTCCCTATTTTTTTTTAAATAAAAATTACATTTTTGAAGTGTGCATCATGATATAAGTAATGAAATAATTACTATAGTCAAACTAACATCTCTTCACATGGTTAGCCTTTATGTGTGTGATGAGTGCATCTGTCTACTCTCTTAGAATAATAATACTCTATTTCCAATTTCAATACAGTATTATTAAGTATAGTCAACCTGCTTGTATATTACACCTCTAGACTTATTCATCCTCCGTAACTGCAACATTGTACCCTTTGACCAACATCTCCCTGTCTTCCCAGTCTCCTTTACAGTCTTAAAGGATAAGGAAGCAGAAGGGAGTTTAAAGAACATGCCACTCCAGTACTCTTGCCTGGAAAATGCCATGGATGGAGGAGTCTGGTAGGCTGTGGCCTGTGGGGTTACTAAGAGTTGGAAACGACTGAGCGACTTCACTTTCACTTTTCACTTTCATGCATTGGAGAAGGAAATGGCAACCCATTCCAGTGTTCTTGCCTGGAGAATCCCAGGGGCGGGGAAGCCTGGTGGGCTGCCGTCTATGGGGTCGCACAGAGTTGGACACGACTCAAGTGACTTAGCAGCAGATTCAATCCATGCTTTTGCAGTTTGAAGTGTTTGTTCATAGGAACAAGGCCAGCGGAGGCCACTACTGGCCTGATGCCCTTTCAGCGGGGTTTCAGCCGCCATTCTGGGAATACTTTCTGATATAAAGTGTTTCTCTTTTTAGCTCATCCGACATGTGAGTGCCATTCCTTGGGGCATTTCTGCCTCTGCAGCCCTTAGGCCTGCTGCTTCTCGAAGAATGTGCTTGACAAATGCATTGTGGTCTGGTTCTGATCAAGCAAAATTCGCCTTTAGCACCAGTAAGTGTTGTTATGTTTTGGTTTGAACCAGATAATGGAAACATTTATCATCTCTGAACAGGAGCTCTGAACTATGGCCATATATTAGACTCACGTGGGGAGTTTTTACTATCGTACCACTTTCTTAGTCCCACCAGACAAATTAAGTCAATCTGTTGGGTGGGACCAGAACATCGTATTTTTTGTGCAGCCAAGGGTTGCGACTCACCGAGGCAGACTGCCCTACTGTCACATTTCCTTGTTGACTCCAGAGGTTTTAATCCCTTGGGTCGAGGAACATGAAAGAGGGGTGGGGACAGCCAGAGGTCTCTGGGCCTGCTGTGTGTGAAGGGTATGAGCTGACTGGGGACGAACAGCGCAGCCACTCCAAAGGCTTTTGGATTCAGACCTGCGTGGCCACATTAGGCCAGTCTGTTGGACTCCTCCGTGATCTAAATGACACACAGCTGTTTCCTGAGATTTATACTCCATTCTAAAATATGAGATTTGCTCGGCACAGCCTCAGATAATGAGTGGCATTTGAAAAGGCCTCCTTTAGGTTTGTCCCACCTGTTAAAAAGGCTTTAACTTGTGATGGTTGCGGGGGTGGGGGTGGGGGATGTACTTTAGCAAAACCTTTGTTTGTTGGTGAAGTGTTCTAAAACACTTACAGTTTTCTCGGAGCTTTAAGGAATTTCTAGTATCAACTTGATGACACGAGTTTAACTTTCCTTGTCACCTGTCCCAAACCCCAGCTCCCAGTAGTTCCTTCTG
Organism: Bos grunniens; assembly: GCF_055505025.1. Taxonomy (NCBI): domain Eukaryota; kingdom Metazoa; phylum Chordata; class Mammalia; order Artiodactyla; family Bovidae; genus Bos; species Bos grunniens. The sequence continues at coordinate 39,075,661 of NC_141190.1, read as the reverse complement.
TTTCTGAAGCCAGGCATCTTGACACCTGGCCTCCTGTGTCCCGCCTTCCCAGCCTGAAGCCTGGCCTCTGCAGTCCTGACACAGCTCTTGCATCCTTTCCTTTCTTTCTGTCCCCTCTGCCATACCTTGCCTGCCTCACTTAGATAGCTGCAGTCACCTCCTGACATCAGGCTCTCCCTGCTCCTCTCACTCTCCCCTGCCCGACTAATCTTCCTAAGAACAGCCAATGCATCACCCATCTCCTGCACAGAAGCCTCCAGTGATTCCTTTATCTCTCTTTTAAGAACAGACTCATCCGTCTGATATATAAGGGCCCTCGAATCGTGGCCTTCCTCCATCCTCGCTCTGTCCCCCATGCGTCTTCCTTCCATGCACACCTAATCTCTACATCAAGCAAACTCTGCTACAGGCCATTCCCCACACCTGCCCTGCTCCTTCCTTGTGCCATCTGCCCTGGTCTTGGCAAAATTCCAGACCATGCTTAGAACCCACCTCCAGGCTGATTGGTCCTTAATTCTATGTTCATCCATCCCTACTCTCTCCTGTCTTCCTTTGTCTATTTATTTGCCTTTTGGCTGCACCTTACGGCATGTGGGATCTTAGTTTCCCGACGAGGGAGCACACTGGCGTCCCCTGAAGCAGGAACTGAGTCTTAACCACTGGACTGCCAGGGAATTCCCTCCTGTCTCTTTAGTTTCCATAGCACTTTGAATTAGTGTACAGTCTAGACCTATGGAAAGAGAAACAGTTTTGTAAGATGTACAATTGAACTGAACCTTTTAATTATACTACTGATTAATTACTGGAAGAGGTTTGAGTAAAATCAGATAAGTGGTTGGTTTAACGAATGAACTGTATATGCATGTTTTTGGGGTATTTTTCAGGTTCCTCATACCATGCCCCCGCCGTCACCCAGCATGCACCCTATTTTAAGGGTACAGCTGTTGTCAGTGGAGAGTTCAAAGAAATTAGCCTTGATGACTTTAAGGGGAAATATTTGGTGCTCTTCTTCTATCCTTTGGATTTGTAAGTGTACTTTCTGTGATGCTATAACATCATTCTGCGAGCATGCAAAGATCGCTGCTTTCCCACTGACACTGCCTATCTTTACTCCTGTCAAGGGGAGGGTTATTGCTGACTCTGATGGTCTTGTTGATACAGCTTGCATCTGTAGTTAATTCACAAGTGATAAGTATAGCGGGTAGAGTGGCATTCCTTTTAATGGTTTTTAATATGGCTCTTTGTTTTTTTTTTTTTTTTAAAGATGTATGTATGTATTTATTGGCTGTAGTGGGACTTAGTTGCTGCATGTGGGCTTTCTCTAGTTGTGGTGAGCGGGGACTCCTCTCTTGTGCTTGAGCTTCTCACTGGAGTGGCTTCTCTTGCGGTGGAGCAGGAGCTCTAGGGCGCACGGGCTTCGGTAGTTGCAGAGCGTGGACTGAGCAGTTGTGGCTCCTGGGACTAGAGCGCAGGCTGAGGTATACGGGCTTAGCTGCTCTGTGGCATGTGGACTCTTCTGGGATCAGGGATCGAACCTGGGTCCCTGTGCTGCAAGGAGATTCTTACCCACTGGACCACCAGAGAAGCCCTGTGGCTCTTGTTTTATGGCTCTGCAGCCCGGGAGCTGCATTACTGAACCCACGTGCCCTTGAGCCCGCGTTCCACTCTGGAGTAGTGGCTCCTGTAAGCCTGTCAGGGAGGAAGTTTCCACTGGTCTGGGGGAAATGAGAAAAGTAAGGATAATAAAATGAATTTTCTCATGAAGCTACCTATTTAAATAAAATTTTGTCTTTATTTTTGGAGTATGTCTCTGCCACCCGTATTTTTTGATATGATTCTTAAAATAGAAAGTTGGTTAATTTTTTTTTTTTTTAACTGGAGTATCATTGTGACCAGGAGTCCAGTGAGGATAATTAACCCTTTTGCCTTTTTCTCCTTTAAGAAAATAGAACTACTCTTTAGACAACTGTTGTTCAGATTTTAAACGTCTTTAAAAAAAAATTCTCTGATGAGAATTCCGCCCTTTTTTCCTAGCACCTTTGTGTGTCCTACAGAAATCATTGCTTTCAGTGACAAAGCCAGTGAATTTCACGATGTGAACTGCGAAGTTGTGGCAGTGTCGGTGGACTCCCACTTCAGCCACCTGGCCTGGATAAACACACCGAGGAAGGTATACACACGTCCACCCGCCTCTGCACTTGTGATCGTAAAGACTGCCGGATCCCATGAAAGACCAAGCCAGAAGTCGTTAAAGCGTGACTAGTCTGAAATGGGCTGTCAGTCCTAACCTACTGGCAGATTCTGTTAAGCTCTATCCATGTCTCCTGTAACATTGCATGTATTTACTCCTCACTACTGTGTTTTCCAAACAATAATGGAGAAGAAACTCAGCAGGGCAGGGGAAACGGCTGGAGTCCATTGTCTCCCCTCTCATCCCCGTACCCTGTAGGCAGGTGGGACAATGGTTAAGTTCTCTGATTTTACTCTTCTGCGTGATCAGTATTCTTGCCTCAAAACTTGCTTGGGAGAATCAATTTCTAGCTATGATGTTGGACTATTAAATATCAAATTAGTCAAAGTATTCTTTTTTTTTTATTATTCCATCTTTATGCTTCAGAAATGAATCTTCAACCAAAAGGATACTTTAAGAATTAGAAAAAGAAAAGTCTGTAGTATTCTCTGGGTTTAAATCCTGCCTCTGCCCCTTTCTAGCTGGGACCTGGAGCAAGTTACTTAACCTGTGTGTGCCTCAGGTTGAGGTTTTCATCATCTGATGATGCTTTCATCATCTGTAAAATGGCGATGATGATCGTAGCTACTCCAGGGTGCTGGAGGAGGAAGTGAGGCAGTAGAAAGAGCATCTTCTACTCTCAGAAGTAGCACTCGGCCCGCTGTGGGTGCTCAGTGACTGCTGTCTGGCTGGTGTTGGTCAGTCGTCCTGTTACCTGGCTGAGGAGGCTGTGGGAGCCACAGTGTAACCACCAGCCTTATTTGTATTTTTATCAGAATGGTGGTTTGGGCCATATGAACATCGCACTCTTGTCAGATTTGACCAAACAGATTTCCCGAGACTACGGTGTGCTGTTAGAAGGTCCTGGCCTCGCACTACGGTAAGATCCGTTTGGTATGAACTTAAAATTGTTTTTTGTGTTTAGCATTATTGTACTTCATAGGGAATTTACAGAAACCTGGGTAGGGAATTTTTAGAACCCCAAACCCTTAATTTGTCTTTCATTGTAATAAGCATCAGTGGGTGCCTCCTGCGAGGGTTGGCAGTCTTTCAGAAATGACTGTGATATGTGTGCCCCCTGTGTCTCCCTGGGCCTGTTTCTGAAGAAGGATATCATACCCTTTAAAAAATATATATTTATTTATTTTATTTGGCTGCACCAGGTCTTAATGGCAGCACCTGGGATCTAGTTCCTTGACCAGGGATCAAACCAGGGCCCTCTGCATTGGGGAACGCAGCGTCTTAGCCCCTGGACCGCCAGGGAAGTCTGCAGTACCACATCTTAATGGTCACACTGCTTCACTCTTCCTGACCACGTGGGAGCCACTCCTTGCAGTGAAGTCATCAGACTGCTTAGAGATCGGGGGGCGGTGGGCAGAGGGGGCTGGCGGGCAGAGGGGGCTGGCAAGGGCAGGAGTCAGTTTCCTGGTATGGTTAGTATCTTGTACAAGCGCTGGAACCAGACCAGAGTTTGAATTTAAGCTCAGCTGCTCAATAGCTGTATGACTTTGAGCAAGATATTTAACCTCTTTGAGTCCCTTTCTCCCCATAATTAAAATGAGAATGTACCTCCCGGGTTGGTTGTAAGGATTGAGTAGGGTGAGGCAGCTACAGAGTTTGCCGCACAGGTCCTCGTAGCTGTTGTGAGCCCCGTCCCAGACCCTCAGCCTTCCTGGGACGGACGAGAACTTAGGCGTCATGATGGCTGCTGATGAAGGAGGGACAGGGCAGAACTTGACCTCCAGGACACAAGCGAGGATCCCACTTTGATGGGCCTCACAGTTTTGTTGGGGCTGGCTTGAACCTGCCCACCCTTGTACCTGATCTCCCGCCTGCTGGGGGTACACTGGAATTTTGGCTCCGGAAGCCACCTGGGAACTTAGGCCTTTTGACTCCAAGGAGATTACTGCCTTCCTTTAATAAATGGAAGCCTAGCTCTGACAGCGTTGGCAAGGGAAGGAGAAGAGTCCTGGTGTTTTCCTCCCAGAATTTCCTGTAGAGTCTCACTAACTTTGTAGTTACCTCCCTACTGGTTTCACTCTTAGGACTGACAAAGGGAGAGGAGTTGAGTCTGGCTTGTAAGATAAGCCTTTCTTTCTGGAGACTGTGCTGTGGGCCCATCTCCAACCCAGCTCTCCATTTCCGCATCTATGGGGTGGACTCCAGCTTGGCTGCACCCAGCAGGAACATGCGCCAGGACTCTTTAGCCTCAGAGCCTAGACCCCCTAAGGCCAGGCCCAGGGGGGGAGAACCACCTTTTTATCTTCTGACTTTTTTCTAACTTGCCTTTTTCCTGAGTGATCAACGTTTGGGATGCCACACCCTTTTAAAGATGGACTGTTAGAAACCTCTTGAGTTTTATGATCTCTGCATAAGTCAGAGTATCACCCTCACTTGTATAGAAGATAAGCACAGACCCCAGGGCGGTGGGTTACCTCATACATTGCTGCTGAGTAACAGTGATGGGCTTGGACAATCTGTGGATCAAAATAAGAACTGTAAGTGATTGAAACACATCAAATATATTTAAATCCAAGATTCGAAGAATTCCAGGAAACCAGTTCATTATTTTGGAAACTTAATGGAAGAGTACTAGGCACTATACAAACTGTAGCTCAGGGTAGCCAAAAATAAACAAAAGTGATGGGATTGTTTTCCTTTAGATTTCTGCTTTGCCTAGACTTAAGACCAGTACATTTTCCCATGGGATTTTCTCCCTGCTACTCAATTCACTCATAAGTATTTACAGAATACAGATAAAATACGTCTCTGTCCCTTCTCAATTGCTTATGGTTTCTTGCCAAGATTTGATACAGCTGCCCAAAGAATGCTTATTGCATCACTAACGAGAAGTCTTTGCTCTGTGTAGTTCAGTGACCTTCAGATCCTGTGAGACATCCAGGTCAAATCTGTGAATGTGAACACACTGCCTGCTTTCCATGGTGGCCTAGTCCAGTCCTATCTTTGTTAAAGCATCTGTCATCAATAGGAGATGATAAGCTTTCTGTATAAGGAAAACCTGATTTTTAAGCACATGATAGAGTTTAATAAATGCTCTATCAAGGAGAATTAAAGGCAAGGTAGAAGTAGAGTTTTTCTAGCTCTGGTAATGTTGATATTCTGATGAGGATGAATCTTTACGCAGCGGTCTCTTCATAATTGACCCCAACGGAGTCATCAAGCATCTGAGTGTTAATGATCTCCCAGTGGGCCGAAGCGTGGAAGAGACCCTCCGCTTGGTGAAGGCGTTCCAGTTTGTGGAAGCCCATGGAGAAGTCTGCCCAGCCAACTGGACACCCGAGTCTCCTACAGTAGGTTTCTTTCCCAAAAGCAGTGGGAGCCCAGCCAAGAGGGTCCCAGGTCCTCACTGCCTCAAGGGCTGCTGGCCTGGAATATCCACGTTGGAGCAGGGGTGGAGGTGGTGTGCAAATGCGTGAAGCTGCTGCAGGTGGGGGTGGGCCCAGGCCCCAGGAATGCTGTTCATGTCAGTTTCACCCATGTATTTTAAAGGAAACAGACCAATCTTTTAAAAGTTAAAGAACTGTAGGTTAAAAATTGGGGGCCTTCGGCTCCCTTTTGAGATCATGAAGTCACTGACCCAGTGAAATGTTTTTGTATTTTCAGATCAAGCCCCATCCAACTGCTTCCAGAGAATATTTTGAGAAGGTAAATCAGTAGACCGTCCCGTGCACACCTGCAGCTTCCCACACCAGAAAAGAGCCACAGTGGGAACTCACTCGTAGCTTTTCAAAGATTAGTATTTATAGCAGGCAAAAAAAACCAAACCCAATGATGCTTATATTCATAAATAGTACTACGCTAAATGTTTTGTTTTTGTAGTGTTGGCCAAGGCTTTTAAAATGTTTTCAGTTACTAATGTAATGAGTCCAAGGCAAGGTGTGGATGGATGGCTAGTTTCTACAGAGTGTGTATGTGGTTGACCTGTTTCTTGGATCATGTCTTCAATGGGAAAAGGAAACAGATCTTTTTCCTCAGCCTTACTTGAACCTTTGTGTATACCAGAGTAGTATGACAGGTATTGAAAACTTCTGATCAAGGGTCCTGAAATTTTCCTCTTGAATTTATTTGTATTAAACTGAATTTTCTTTAAAGAACATAGTTTTAAGTTGTTAGTATCAGTGGTCTAATGTAACACTTGCAATGAATGTATGGTTGAAGGAAATGTGAATCATGGTTTTTTTTTTTAAAAAACACAGTGGCAAAGTGACTTAACTGATCATGCATGTTCCCCATTCCTGAGATTTATAGTTTATATAGTTATTTTACTTACTTTGTTAGCTGACTTAGTGTCTACATACATTTCTAATATTGATTGGGTATAATTAGAAAGGATATTTATTGAATCCAGGGATTGCAGTATGAATTTGAATCATTCATGCATTTGAATTATTGTAATGATTTTCTTTCTTGAAGTGTTCCATGTAAAAAATATAATCAAAAATAAACATATTTTAAAATACTTGGATTTTTAACACCATTAATTCTTGCTTCAGCTTACTTATATTGTGGGGCTCTCTAGTTTTCCTTCTCTGATTATATCAACAGACGTTTAGTGAGCATTTAATTCACTGGCTACAAAGATGAATAAGATGTTGGCTACACATCCAAGGAGCTGGACAAAAGAAATATGGAAGCATTTATTCATTTTAATGGTTTCCCCAGTGGCTCAGATGGTAAAGAATCTGCCTATAATGTGGGAGACCTGGGTTCAGTCCCTGGGTTGGAAAGATCTCCTAGAGAAGGGAATGACTACAACTCCAGTATTCTTGCCTGGAGAATTCCATGGACCGAGGAGCCTAGCAGGCTACAGTCAAATCCTGGAGTGCCTACTATATGCTAGGTACTATTTTGGAGGCAGAATGAACAAAAAAGACATACCTCTTCCTTTTTGCACTTACATTGTAGAGGGAATAAACAATAACATTACATAAAATGTCTGGAAGGACAATAAAATGGAACAGGGACTAGAGCAGAGAGGTGCAGGTATTTTAATAGGGTTTCAGGGAATCAATCTCTCCAGGTCTGTTTTCTCATCTGCAAAATGAGGACTGTAATTGTACCTACCTTAGGGTTTTGGTGTCAAATGAGATAAAACGTAGAAGGTGAGGGATAAAAAGGTTCTAGGCAAAGTGAATGACAGGTGCAAATGCCCTGAGGCAAGAGTGGACGTGGGGTGGGTGAAGAAGGACCATGTGACCGGACCTGTGAAGGAGAATGGTAATGGGGAGCTCAGAGTGCTTTATGGGCAAGCTAAGGACTTCGGATTCTATTCTGAGATGGGAAATGGCAGAGATGTTTTGAGAAGAGTTACATCATCTTGTTCTTAGAGGATCACTCTGGCTCCTTTGTTAAGACTAGACCCCATAACAGTGCAGAGGAAAGCAGGTCAGCTGGGCTGGATTTGTGACATACTTGGAGTAGAGCCAGCAGGATAATACAGATGTGCTAAATACTTTGGTGCAATAGATGCATTCCAGGGAACTCTGATGAGGGGGACACCTTACCTGGCTATGGGCATCAAGAAAGTCTTCCTGGAGGAGGAGATGAAGTCTTGGAGATACGGGAAAGTGACCTGTGGGAGCTGAGAGGCCACATGGGTCTGAAGAAAACCATGAACTGCTCTCATATTCCAGGAGGGGAAGTCAAAGGGAGGGCCAAGGCCAACTGGCTGCAAGTGGTCCAGACTGAGCACTCCTATGGACCCAGCACAGCTAGGGCTTTCACATGTCTTATCTCCTTGGACCGACAACAAAAACACAATAGGTACAATTATTGTCATCATTTTACAGAATGAGAAAGTAGACTTGAAGATACTGACTTGACCATGGTCACACAACCAAGTATTCTATGGCACCAGGTCCCTAACCTAGGACTCCTGAGGAACACCCTCAACATCCAGCCTTCCACAAACACACATAACCCTCACACACCCCAGTGCTGGGGAAGCGGATGGAGGCAGAAGAAAGGCACGTTTTCCTTTACAAGTGGTCTCTACCGTGCACAACAGAGGTAACTGGATTTGCCCCAGAGCAAGGGGAAAGCCCTTGGGCAGAGACACTGCCTGGGAGGCAGGGCTAGGGAACCCAGAAGGGCCCCGGGGCTTGCTTTAATACTTTAAAGTCGACTTCTGAAAATTCGAAAAAGAGGTACCACCGGGCCGCACAAATTATGTAGTGCGTCCTACCCCCCTGTCCTGTGTCCGCTGGACTTCGGCTGCAATCGAAGGGATTTCCGAGGATTAAAAAACCTGTGCAGGAGTGCAGGGTGAGGCTGTGGAAGGTGCCTCGCGCCCTTGATCGGATCTTCGCTGTAGGGAAGACCTGGCCTATGGGGGAGGTGGGCTCCAGGCAACAGCTGGGGTGCAGGAACCCGGGAGCGGGAACAGAGCGCACGCGGTACAGAGGAGCCGAGGGCGCGCGGGCCTGGGAGCCGGGAGCCGGGAGCCGGGACAGGGGACGCGCGCGCGCCCGGGGCGGGGCTCGCCGCCTGGCTCCTCCTCCCCGCCAGGCCCGGCCGCCGCGGTCTTTCCTGGCAGCTCTTAAGGTCCCAGGAAGAGGAGCCCGGAAGAGGAGGAAGAAGCGCCAGGAGCCGGGCGGCTCCCAGGGTGCAGCGGCGCCGCCGCCCGCATGGAGCCCAACGTGCGCTTCTGGATCACCGAACGCCAAGTACGGCCCGGGCCCGGCGCAGCTGGGGGCGGGGAGGGCCGCGCGGCCTGGAGTCGCCGCTGGCCACCGTGACCTTGGGCAGGCCACGTGGTCGCAGCACCCGCCTTCCCGTCTCAGACCCCGGGGAGGGAACGAAGGGAAAGCCAAGCTTGCAGGATGCCGACGGCCACGGCGGTTAGCGTGCGTCGCCTCTGCCGCAGACTTGGCTAGGGAGGGTAACGCAGTGTCACCCTGCAGATCGCACGAACCAGGAGTCACTTCCCACCCCTCAGGGGTCTGCTTCTGCTGCTCAGGCTGTTGCTGAGCACCAGGTTGGAGAGGCACAAAACAGGTCCTCCCCAGGAGCCCCACAGGAGTCTGTAGGCTCAGCCGCCCGACCGTGAGATTCCGGGCTGCGGGAAGCCCCGCCTCCAGGCAGTGACCGGAGGCTCTGTCCAATAGAAATAGGATGGAGCCACGTGGGTAATTCCAAATTTTCTAGTAGTCACATTAAAAAAATATATATGACTTTTTACCTTGTAATTTTAATAATATATTGCATTTAGCCCAGTAGAAACAAAATATTAACATTTCAACATGTAACCAATATAAAAAATTATGAATGCGATTTCTTACATCCTTTTCTCTAGAAGTCTTTGTGTATGGTTTCCACATACAGCACATCTCGAATTGGCCTGGCCACATGTGGTTAATTGGACAGCACGTGTCTAGAGTGTTCTCATTCAGCCTTGACCTAGAGAAGAGCTTAGCTCCTTTCTCTTAGGCGGGAAAGTCAAGGACAAGAAACTCAAGTTGTCCTAGCAGAGCCAGGTCTCAAAGAGGGAGTCACTGCAAAGTCTGTGGGCATTGGGAAGCAAACCAAGCCTCCTTTCTCCATATGTGAACCAAACTGCCTTTATTGAGCCTTCACTGGAGAGTTCAGTTCTTTATGACTGGAGATAAGCCTTATAACCAGACTTTCCAGGTGACTCCGGTTCACTCCCTGGGTGGGAAAGATCCCCAGAGGAGGAAATGGCAACCCACTCCAGTATTCTTGCCTGGAGAATCCCATGAGCAGAGGAGCCCGGTACGCTACAGTCCTTAGGGTTGCAACGAGGTGACATAGCGTGCATGCAAGCCTTATAATCACCCAAGGGGTGTGAAGAAACAGATTCTAAGACCTTAATAGGCAGTGCTTCAAGGTGATATGTGGGGAGTGAACATAGGTCCATTTGACTCTAAAGTCTGGGCTTTTAATCCTCAAGAGCAATTCGAAGTGAAAAGCACAGGCCATTGGGTCATTTCCTGGTTGGGCTTCCTTGAGTACATTCATGAGCCCTTGGAAGCTTCAGTGTCTTCACCTGTAAGATGGGGATGTTGTGAGGATTCTAGGAGATGCTGCAAGGAGAAGGCCCTATGAGGTTCTGAAAATAATGTTAACTGTTATTATTACCTGTTTTTGTTTTTCTGCTGCCATTAACCTCTCTGGTGCTCCTGCCCCTCTTAAGTCTTTTATTCAAAGATTTCTTCAGTGGACAGAATTGTTGGATCCTACGAATTTGGTCCTTTCAATTGTAAGTATTTTCTTGTTTTCAAAATAGTGGATTTCACATTTTATTCTGAAATGTGAAGGTTGTATCTCCCTTTTCAAAGCAGTTGAAATAGCAGAATCCATGTATATTATCATGTTTTTACTCCTTGTGAGTGAACTTGTGAGATGGGAAGGTTGCTACATAAAAACAGACATCCATTTAACAGGTAGTACCAAATCTTGGCTTCCTGGGTGAGTGACTTCATGGTAGACAATCTGCCTGCAATGTAGGAGACACAGGTTCAATTCCTGGATTTGGAAGATCCCCTGGAGAAGGAAATGGCAACCCACTCCAGTATTCTTGCCTAGGAAATCCCATAGACAGAGGAGCCTGGCGGGCTACAGTCCATGGGGCCACAAAAGAGTTGGACACGACTTATTGACTAAACAACAATAACCAACCAAACCCTGGGCCTGGTGCTGGTGGTTTCAAAAATAAACCTCCCTGGTAATGGAGGACAGACTAGCAAAGCTAGTCACAGACCTTGACCCAGGGCTCTAAGGGCAAGGTGCAGCAGGGAATTGGGGGAGGTTGTTTAAAGAAGGCTGGGAGGGAGAGAGGGTGGGCCAGGGAGGAACTGTCAGGAAGACAGGACTGTAAGCAAAGGGGAGGGAGCCAGGGGCCAGGTCACCCAGTTACTGAGTCTTTTAACTCAGGGGAACCAGACAGTTCTGGAAGGTTCTTGTGTATCATTCAGACAAGAGGGATTTTTACTTAGCCATGTGGTGAGTAACCAGAGGGACCCAGACTATGATCAGTTCAGGAGATGACTCAATTGTCTAAGTGAAAGACGAGAGTTTGAACCAGGTGTGGCTGAGGGATGAAGAGGAAGAGAAACCCTTCATGAGAGACCAGCAATGACACTTTCAGCCAGATCCACCGGGACACTTCCATCTTTGTGCTCAAATAAATGTTCCCTGTCATTTTGTTTATAATAGAGAAAAATAGGAAACAAGCTGAATGCACATCAGTAGGGAAATAGAGAAATAGAAAATGCTATATTCATGCAGTGGAATACTGAGAGTGTGGGTTCAATCCCTGATCAAGAATTAAGATCCTGCAAGCCTCTTGGAGAAGTAAAAAAAAAAAAAAAATTAAAATCAGGTGTTACTAAGCATGTGATTCTTAAATCTGTGGATAAATCTGAAGTTGAGATCATTGCTTGATTTCTTTATATCTAATTGTAGGAAAAAATAGAAAAATCAAGGCAACTGTTGTTAACAAATGAAGATGCATCCAGAGGTGACCTGGAGGACAAAAGGGTATGTTTCTTGTTCCCAGGTGTGCATGGCTCAAGGCTGGGCTTCGCTGCCTTCAGGTGATTCCAACTGCATGGTCTGAACTCAAGTGGGATTTTGTCATCATAAACACTACTCAGTTGGGTTAGCTTTTAAAATATAGTTAGGACTCCTTCTTGTAAGCTAGATGAATATGAGTTATGACTGTTAGGAACTAGTATTAAGGGGAAAAAGCATAGGGTTCCTCCTGTGCAACAGAGATTGGCAGTTGTAATATCTGTTATGGGTGTTCTCTGTAGCTGACTCCCGAGCCCCATGGCCAATTCCAGAATTCTGGCAGGCCTCTGAAGTCAGCATCTGCTCCCTGTTAGAAGCAGTGTTACAGGGCGGGGTTACAGCCCCTGCCCAAAGACTTAAGCCCAGTGTTTGTTATCTACCTTGCAGCAAATGGGGCTTTCCAGAGCCCACAAACATCAATCCCTTGAGGCAGCCTGCGGAAAGCTCGCATGTTTAACTTGGTTTTTCTAAGAACTTGTTGGGGCCTCTGAACTCACACCTGGCTCTGTTACAGTGACTTGGCTAATGGTGTGGTTTGCACACAGCCTGCTCCACTCTGAGCTGGGGGAGGCTGGCTGCATTCAGGGACTCCCCCAAGGGGTGAGTTAGAAGTTGGCCTCTCCAAGGTCACAGACTTGGGGGGCTTTTTAATGTTTTGGTCATTTTCATGTGGCTCTTATTTGTGCTTCTTGTTAGTTCATTCATTTGATTTACTTGTTTTGATCTGCTTTGCCCCCGTGGTAGAAAACAGTTCACCCTCCACTCTCTGAAAGGTAGCAGAGGTGGTACCAGAAATGAAACTGGAGAGGAGCTATTTTGGCTGCCGAGCCACCTTTAAAAGCTATTGCTTGGTCTTTCTCTTTTTAGATACAAGAAGCTTGGAAGAGAAGTCTTGTAAGTTTCAGCCCCATCCTAATTTTTAGCCTAAAATAGCGAAACCAAACAGCAGACTCACCTTTGTGTTTACCCCTCTGAAGTCCACAGTGCATCCTGACAATAGCAGACTAATCCCTGGTCCTTTTCGACCTGCAGGTGAGTTGATTCTAATTCTCACAAGTGGTTTGTAACCTTTAGAAAACCTTGCCTCCCTCCAAATCATGTGGTTGGTTCCCCTGGCAACCAGCCCCATCCTTCGGTGCTTTCCCAAAGCCACCGTATTGACATTATCTCAGGTGTGGTTGAAAGGGGCTTGCTTTGAAGAATGAGAGGCACTTGGTCCAGTGGCTAAGACTCCATGCTCTCAACGCAGGGGGCCCAGGTTCGATCCTTGACCAGGGAACTAGACTGCATGCCACAGCTAAGACCTGGTGCAGCCAAATAAATTAAAAAAAAAAAAGAATAAGAGATACTCCTTTCACCTTTATCCCCCTTCTCACTTAGGAAATTTCAAGGGTTTTAGGATCTCTGTGCCAGGAATAGGGATGAAGACCAAATACATATGTCTTGTAAGTCACAGTGTCACAGATATATTGAGTTCACCTGGAAGGGTGAAAAAAGACTTGCAACAAGTGACCACTTACCCTCAGTGAGAGAAAGCCTGGTCAGGCCTTCCTCTGCTGTGCTGGTTTTCAGTTTTGCCTCATGCAGGTAGTTGTTATTTGTATTAGAAAGAAAAGTGTGTAAAAAATATCCTTTGACTCCCGTGCCTGAGAAGAGGCTTCAGGGTGGGCGGTTTCCCACCCTCTCTGCCGTCACTGACCCTCTTGTCTTTTTCGCCAGCTCTCCTGCCTTTCACAGCGCCCACGGTAAGTAAGCTACCATTCACCACTAAGAAGCCAAGGGGTCAGGAGGACGTCCATCCATCTCCTAAGTTCTGGGACCCTGTCCCGTGACTATCTGATAGATGGTTAGGACCTCTCACCTCTGACCCTTGTGCACACCCCACCCCTACTTATCGCCCCGGGCATCAGGGCCTGTTGTGGATACACAGTGTCGCAAGGTAACCCTTTCTTTGAATACCTACCATGTGCCAAGCTCTAAGGGGGAGGTAGATGAGTTAGGACATGCTCTGTGGCACAGGCCCATGTCACTGGCTGTCACCTCCTCTCCCCACGCCCCCTCCCCCCTAATCAGGCAGGCCCTCCCCTGGGACCTGGAATCACCCTCCCCCCCGCAGTGAGGCTGTCCACCTTGGCTCTCATGAGGCATGCTTACTAAGTGACAGCACTCCTCTGCCCCCTGCAAATTTAATTTAAAATAAATTAAAATGCTGCTTTTCAACCACCCTGCTCGATTGCACGTCTGGAGACAGGGACCACCGTGAGGCACCCCCCGGGCTCTCACTGCCCGTGGGGGCCCATCCAACACCACCTGTCTATGGGCCACTTGCCCCCAGCATCCACATCTTCTGCTTCTTGCCCCACTCTTGGAGACTCGGTTCTACATCTCCCTGGGGAGATTCTGTGTACCACAAGCCTTCCCTCCCCACCCCAAGACACTCTCAGTTCTGCTTTATTTTCTTTAATTGAAGTATACTTCATTTACAGTGCTTCAGGTTTACAGCAGAGTGATTCATTATATATGTATTCTTTTTCAGATTCTTTTCCACTGTAGGTTATTACAAGATCTTGGCTATAGTTCTCTGTACTACACAGTAGGTCCTTGTTTATTTTATGTATAGTAGTCTATATGTGCTTTACTTTCTTTACAGCTATTTCTGTCAATGCTGCCAGTGAAAAGTCTGAAGTCCATGATTTTACCTCAGGTAGCAATTCTTTCTATTTCAGAATTATTGAATTTGTTGCACTTGAAACCAAAATGTGACGTGTTCGCCTCTGTCTTCCTGTAGGCTTCCTTCTACACCTACAGTACAGCCTTCAACATCGTCAATGGAAACGCAAGCTATGTGAGTATTACGAGGCCCAGAGGCCATGCAGTTTCACACTGTTTCTTTTGGCGATTTTGTGTGTGTGTTGGAATTATCTTTCCTGGATAAAACTGTGGTATTTGCTAAATATGAACGTTTGTTTTTCCCTAGGATCGCCGTGCACACGAGAGCTTATTACTAGGAGCAGGAGTGATTGTGTCTTCAACTTTTTTGGGCGTATGTGTTTTGTTTGTTTGTTTGTTTGTTTTTTGGGCATATGTATTTTTTAAATGTGTCAAATCTTTTACTCCTCAGAATCAAAATTGTGTGTTCTAACTGAATTTAGAAAGTATGATTAAGACATAAAGAAGAAAATCAAAGTTACCTGTAATCCTACAACCCCAAAATTATGTGATTTTTTTTTCCCCTAAGTTTCTAGGCATGGACTCAGTACTAGTATCTTTCATAAAAAAATTAATTCAGGGGACTTTCCTGGTGGTCCAGTGGTTAAGACTCGGAACTTCCACTGCAGGGGGTGTAGGTTTGATCCCTGGTCAGGGAACTAAGATCCCATATGCAGCAGTATGCGACCAAAACCAAAAAATAATGTCATGTTTGTAAACATGTTATACAAATTGTGTGTTGCTTTCAATGTCAGGATACTGTAATGAGTGAAAATGTAGACTTCAGAGTCTGGTGAGCCTGGGTTCACATCTTGGCTCAAATCCGTAATATCTTAGTGACTCTGGACACGTTCTGTAGCCTAAGTCTCCAAGTGTTCCTCTGATGATCAGGGAGAACACTTCACTGTTGCAGGAATTAAAACAAGAAATATGTGGAGACACGTGCAGGGTCCTGCCCTGTAACAGGAACTGAGTTGACACTAGCTCTCTGCTGATCCCATGCAATAATGATTTGTCTCTCTCATTTTCTAGTTATTCCCTCGTCTGCTCCAAGTAAGGCTTTCAATGAATAGCGTTCTGAGCAGAAACTTCATTCCCGTCATCATTCTTGGTAAGCAGGAGCCTGTCTCCATCTTCAGGGATACCCCAGTCTCTGGGCCTCAAGGCAGCTGGTGAGAGCCACCATTTACAGCTTGCTGGTGCTCCCAGGTCCAGATGGGGTCTTTGGTTTGAGAAATGACACTTTCTCTGTAGATACCCGTTGAGTTGTCAAAGGATGAACACAAACCTGGAAACACAAATTACATTTTATTTATATTTATATAAATAAATAAATATATTATTTATAATAAATGTTATATTCCAATTAATATTTTTTATTTTTAAAATTTTTTATTGGAATATAATTGCTTTACAGTGTTAGTTTCTGCTGTACAGCAAAGGGAATCAGCTATATGTATGTCTGTGTGTATATGAGTGTGTGTATACACATTTACCCTCCGTCTTGAACCTCCTTCCCACCGCCCCCATCCCACCCCTCCAGGTCATCACAGAGCGCTGAGCTAAGCTCCTGTGCTGCACAGCAGTTTCCCACTAGCTCTCGGTTTTATACATGGTGGTGTATGTACGTCAATCCCAGTCTCCCAGTTCGTCCCCCACCGCCCACCCCTCTCTGTGTCCGCACGTCCATTCGCTACATCTCCATCTTTTTGTAAAGACTGTACAAGCCTTGTCCATATATTATTTCACTGAATCTTGACAACAACTTAGGGGCAGGTAATAGTATCCCCATTTACAGATGAGGAGACTGAGGCAAGGGGCGGTTAGGGAGATTTTCTAGGGTTACACAGGGAGGAAGTAGTAGTCTTGGGGATTTCAAACCAGTGGTCTGATGATGGCACCCCACTCCAGGTACTCTTGCCTGGAAAATCCCATAGACAGAGGAGCCTAGTGGGCTGCAGTCCATGGGGTCGCTAAGAGTCGGGTACGACTGAGCCACTTCACTTTCACTTTTCACTTTCATGCGTTGGAGAAGGAAATGGCAATGCATTCCAGTGTTCTTGCCTGGAGAATCCCAGGGACGGGGGAGCCTGGTGGGCTGCTGCCTATGGGGTCGCACAGAGTCAGACACGACTGAAGCGACTTAGCAGCAGCAGCAGCAGCAGGTCTGACTCTAAGGGAGGGACAGAGATATTAACCAACTGTTTTAAATTTGCCAGTCTGCAAGTTCGGTAATTCACACTCAGCATTTGGGCTTGGAAATCAAAGCAGCTTGAAGAGTTGGCAGAATTAGGTCAGTGGTAAAATCTGGGAAATTATGTTATAGAAACTGGGTCAAGCCAGCTTCAGCAAAGAAGGCAGGCATATTTCAAGGGCCCCGGGGTTTTTCTGGGAATCCCATTAAAGGTGTCAGGACTTGGGGCTGAGTTGTAGTCAGAATCCAAGACTGAGAGGCCAGCAGTTCTGACCCCTACTCCACAGCCCAGGAGAAAGCTGACCTTTTATGTGTCAGGTGACCACCCATGGATCGGCAAAGCACACCCATCAGAGAAAGAGGCGTGACCTTCGGAAATATGTCCCTTCACTGGACCCACACTCATCCCTCTGTTTCCTTCTTTACATCCACAGCCCAGCTCAGTGGGATGAACGTGATCGCCTCCCGAAGTTTGGAGCCCATGCGTGGGATCGAGGTCATGGACAAGGAAGGCAATGTCATAGGTTATTCCAGAAAAGCCGGGACAAAGGTAGGGGACGCACGCCTTGGAGCTTTAAGCTGCTTGCCTTTGGGGCAAAGAATTTAATTGTCAGTCTGAGAGCTGGTAACAAATTCACATCTCCCTTCAGCCTTTTCTGATCTGTCGTTTCTCATGATGCTCAGAGGCAGTTTACATTTGCACTCTGATGTTTAAAAGATGATGTGGTATCTGGGTTCTCCAGAGAAACAGAACCAATAGAATATCTGACCATCTATCAGTCATCTATATAGATACATTAAGTGTGTGCTGTGCTAAGTCGCTTCAGTCGTGTCTGACTTTTTTGGAACCCTATGGACTGTAGCCCTCCAGACTCCTCTGTCTGTGGGATTCTCCAGGCAAGAATACTGGAGTCAGTTGCCATGCCCTCCTCTCTTCCTGAGCCAGGGATTGAACCCACGTCTCTTCTGCTAAGGCAGGTTCTTTACCACTAGCACCACCTTCTCCAGCGGATCTTCCCAACCCAGGAATCGAACTGGGATCTCCTGCATTGCAGTCAGATTCTTTACCAGCTGAGCTACCAGAGAACCCAAATACATATCGAGATTTATTTTATTATTATTTTAAGTTTTACTATTTGGCATACTGGGTCTTAGTTGGGGCATGCGGAAACTCCTAGCTGCTGCTTGTGGGATCGAGTTCCCTGACCAGGGATTGACCAAGACTGGGAGCAGAGTCTTAGCCCTTGGACCACCAGGGAAGTCCCACCACAGTCCAATTTTAAAACATGTTCATCCCCCTGAAAGTTTTGTCGGGGCCCATTTCAGTCACTCCCCCTCCCACCCCCAGCCCCAGGGAAACCCTGATCTGCTTCATGTCTTCATTGTTTTACCTTTTCTAGAAGTGTCATGCAAGTGAATCACAGTATTTTTGTGTCTGGCCTCTTTGGCTTTTGAGGTTCATCCATCTTTTCATGCATTGGTAGGGCATGGCTTTTTATTGCAGAGTAGTCTCCCACTGTCGGAGAAGGCAATGGCACCCCACTCCAGTGTTCTTGCCTGGAGAATCCCAGGGACGGGGGAGCCTGGTGGGCTGCCGTCTCTGGGGTCGCACAGAGTCGGACACGACTGAAGCGACGTAGCAGCAGCAGTCTCCCACTGTATGGCTGTACCATGTTTTGCTTGTCTACTCCCCAGGCGATGGACATTTGGATTGTGTCCAATTTTTGGCTGTTGCCCCTGATGCCGCTCTGACCACTTGTTTACAACTCTGTGTGTGGATGTGTTTTGGCATTTTTCTTCAACTGAATTTTAACCGCAGGGCATGGTGAGAAGCACGAGAGCAAATGCCTAATCCACAAGTTGTTCTTCAGCACCTCCCACCTCTCAGGTGCTCTGCTGGGCTCTGGAGACCCACCCCCTCACCCGTCAGCATTGCTTCTCTCCAGGGGCTGGGAGGGAGCCTCGCGCCCTGCTAGCTACCCAGTTATCTAGCCCATCTTATTGAGAGGAGCTTCCTTGTTTGCAACACAGCCAATTTAGGATAAAAGAAAGGTTTGATGATCTACTTTAAAAAAAAAAAAAAAAGGTGATCTTTCTCTTAAGAATAAAATGTCTGTGACCGTGCGTAAGCTTGATCATTCTTTCGTCACTTCCCTGTCACCGGAAGGTTTCTTTTCTTCAGCTAAAATTTCAGAAACTGCATAACCAGCAATATCTGATTGTAATGAGGCACCTTTGATCAGATTTCAGGAGCCTAGTCCACGCTGTTTTCCTTTGACTGGCTCTGCCGCCTACTCAGTTGCAGGCCATCACACATCTCGCAGTGTCTCATGACTGGTGTCTGGTTTGCAATGTCTTCCCTTCCACACATGACAAATGGAGAGAGGCCGGCCTTGCCCTGCTGACGCCGAAGCACACCAGGCTCAGCCACTACTCTTTTCTTCTTGGAGTCGAGTGACTTTATCTTGTACTCCCGAAAGGTTATTTTTAAAAGCCACCCTCCTTGCAGCCCTCTGTCCTCGTGGGGGAAGGGCATTCCTACAGGGGATCAGATGAGCTGAGCATTAGTGTCCTAGGCAGAAAACAGGCACGTGGGCCACAGCAGAGAAGCCTGAACAATGGGCTGTAGCCACGGAGTCACAGGAGGCCGGAAGTGCACAGAACAGATTTCAGGGGAGGGCCGAGTGGGCAGAGTGCCTGTCTGTCTTGCACTGAGTGTGTAGAGTTGTGTCTTACCCAGGGGTTGGGTTCTGACGTTCCAATGCAAGTGTCATCTATAGTCAAAATTTCCCTTGAACATCTCCAATGTTGCCCTTGAATACACCTGATTTTGTGTATATAATCCATACTGTCAGTGATATGTTTAAAAGTTCAATATAGAGAGTAACGTCTATTATAGAAAAGATGGCAACAGGTATAGACTATACATGCATGTTTATGCAAAATAAAATTGTATAACACACTGTTCATCACACAAGCTAAAGATGGGTGCATGCAGGCAGGCTCATGCATGTTACATGCGGACATGATGCCATGCCAGTGCACTCGGAGCTGGGCTTCCCCTACTGGAAGGAGTGGGATTAACTGGGGGCGGTTCAGGAGAGGAAGGTTGGTGTGCAGAGTTCTGGACTGAAAGAAAAATGTGGAGATGTCCTCAGTGGCAAATCAAGCTTTTCCAGCAAACGGCCTGCCATTTGGTTCTAAGTAAGGATTTATCTGTCAGCTGCTTCTGCTTGTACTTAATATTTTATTTGGGGTGGTTGGTGGGAGTGATGGAGACCATTGTGGAGTCAGGGATAGGTTAATCTCATCTCCGATCATTCCAGGCACCAACTCCAGGCATCTTCTGTACGTGTGCAGGTCAAGCGCCGCTTCCAGCTCTTTGCACGTGCAGAGAGGGGAGAATGGCAGTTTGCCAGTCTCTGTCGTGAGTTGCAAGATCCCTGGAAATTGTCCCACTCCATGTGCTAAGCTGCTTTCTTTTCATTTCCTCTAGGCCGTTAAAGATACAGCAACATCCAGAGTTGTGCTGTTTGGGACCTCTGCGTTTATCCCTGAAGTCTTCGCATACTTTTTTAAAAGGTAAGAGGTATGCTTATATCCCCGGGAAGGACTAAACGTGTTGACCATCAAAATCGCATAAAATTTGTCAAATACTGAACCTGATGAGCGGGATAGGAAGAAGGTGCTTTAGGAATCTTCCTTCTAAACAGTCTTCATCACCATTAAGATGGTAGGATTGATTTAGGGCAGGTCTGGAAATCCTGATGTGCACGTTCCAGCAAACCTGGACTCTCCCCCAGGCTCTGTCCTCAGTTACATCTACTCCTTGGGCATGTCCCTGCACCTGCTGAGGCTCGATTCCTCATTTCTGTTGATAGAAAGATGAGTTTGTAGCATTTGCGGGCCAGTATTCTTGCCTGGAGAATTCCAGGAACAGAAGAGCCTGGCAGGCTACAGTCCATGGGGTCACAGAGCCAGACATGACTGAGTGTCTAACACTTCCGCTTTTTCACTTTTCTTTCCCAGCTCTCATGTGCTATGGATGTTGCTCAAGTCTCTCCCCTCGTCGTTCCAAGCATGTGCTAAATTAGCTTAAGTGGCCCAGAATCAGTTGACTGCCATTCCTTTTTTTTTTTTTCATTCCTTTATTTATCCATTTCAATATTTATTCATTTGGCCGTGCCAGCTCTTACTTGTGGCATGCAGGATCTTTTGGTTGTAGCTTGTGGATCTAATTCCTCAACCACGGATCAAACCCAGGTCCCCTGCATTAGCAGCACCGCATCTTAACCACTGGACAACCAGGAAGTCCCTGCCATGGCCTGTTAGGAGGAGAGCCTGGGGTCAGCTAGTGTGAGAGGCCCCACTTGCAGGAAGTAGCTTAGGATAGGAGGAGAGGTGTTGGTTTAGATACCAGGAACAGGGCAGGGGGAGTGGCCTGCGGCAGCGGATCAGAACTCTTGTTGTGCAGGACAGTCCGCTCTTCTCCTTTGTGGGTGTTGTCTTCCTCCTTTCCCTCTGTACATGGGCTTCTTCACATTAACACGTGACTGGCCACCTCCCAGCTCATATCCTTGCAGTGTCCTTTTTTTTTTTTTTTTAAATTTTTGGCTGTCCCCACAGCATGTGGGACCTTAATTCCCCAACTAGGGATCAAGCCCACACCCCCTGCATTGGAAGGCGGAGTACTGGAGGGGGTTGCCATGCCCTCCACCAGGAGATCTTCCCAACCCAAGGATTGAACCCTTGTCTCTTATGTTTAACCTGTATTGGCAGGCGGGTTCTTTAGCACTAGCTCCACCTGGGAAGCCCCTTAATCACTAGACCACTAGGGAAGTCCTCAGTGTCTGGATGAGAGAGAAAAACACAGCAAACCTTGGGGGGCTGGGGGCACGGATTGTCTTCCATGCAGTTCACAAACTCCTGGGAAAGGATTCTGTTGGTCCAGGAGGGGTCACCTGCCCTGTGCTGGCCCAGCCTGCTCTGTCTGGGCTGCTGAGCTAGGAAGCCTCTGTTTGGACCACACAAGGAGTGCATTTCAGGAAGCAGCAGTGTTCTGTCCAACTCTTACTTCCTGTGATCGATCCAGCTGGGTGGCTGTGGGGACTTCTGCTGGGTTGGATCCCCCTGCTCCTCTCTGGCTGACCTCAGCATGGGGGATTCTGGGAAAGCTGGGATCTCGAGATTGATCCTCCAAGGCCTGCACAGTGGTACCACCTGCCTGGTGAGGAGAGATGGTCTTCATTTCCAGGTGGGCCTTGGGGGTGCCTGGAAGGGACCTCGTCCCACACCCATGACAGTATCCAAGGCAGAGTGGCCGCAGTGGCCCTTCTGACTCAACCTTTTCATTTTTGCCTCTGGAAAGTCTCAAGGCTCAGAAGGGGAAGGTGACTTACCAGAGGGCACAGGGTCTGTCAGTGGCCGAGCCCTAGCTGGACCCTAGGACCCCAGGTCACTGACTTCCCAGGCTGGGTTTCTTGCACCTTCTTCCCACAGTCTCAGAGGTCAGGGTCAGAATGTCACAGTCCAGGGGAGGAGGGCGCAGGTCCTAGAATCTGACCTCTTACTTTTGAGAATTTGAAGATGTTAGACAAGGTCCTTACCCGGTCGGTGGCTGCATCCTCTTGTTGGTGTGAAGGAGATGATGATAACACAGACCTCATAGGGTCGGGTGGAGAAGGCAATGGCACCCCACTCCAGTACTCTTGCCTGGAAAATCCCATGGACGGAGGAGCCTGGTGGGCTGCAGTCTATGGGGTCGCTAAGAGTCGGACGTGACTGAACAACTTCACTTTCACTTTTCACTTTGATGCATTGGAAAAGGAAATGGCAACCCACTCCAGTGTTCTTGCCTGGAGAATCCCAGGGATGGGGGAGCCTGGTGGGCTGCCGTCTTATGGGGTCACACAGAGTCGGACACAACTGAAGCGATTTAGCAGCAGCAGCATAGGGTCGGGGGATAGCAGGTGAGCAGATGCATGTGAAGTGCTTGACCCGGGCCTGACATGTAGACAGAGCTCCATCTGTGCAGCTGCTGGTATCACCTGTTGTGGGGTGATTAGGAACGGAGGCCGGGCCTGCGGCTGCTCACAAAACAATTGCCTGCCATTTAAGCATAGGGCGGGCCTCTAAAAAAGCCCTGAAGAGACATCCCTGGTGGCCCAGTGGGTGAGTCCAAGCTTGCATGGCAGGTGGCCTGGGTTCGATCCCAGGATGGGGAACTGAGACCCTGCATTGCCGTGTGGTGAGACCAAAAAAATAAATAAAAATTTAAGTAAGCCATCTTTTAAAAAATTTTTTTATTAAATTAAAAAGCCCTGGTACCTTTTCCTTACAGGACCCAGTTTTTCCTGCAGAATCCATGGTCACTGTGGACGCTGAAGCTTTCTTGTACTGTCCTCGTCATGGGATTGATGGTGCCAGTTTCCTTTAGTGTCTTCCCACAGATCGGACGGGTAAGTGTCCCCCTTTAACTTCCTCTTAAAAAAATTGTCTTTTCTCATTATCAGAGTGAGATAACTCATTCTCTGAAAAAAAATCAGGCCAAGTTTACAGAGGAATAAGTTTGAGTGAGCTCCAGGAGTTGGTGATGGACAGGGAGGCCTGGCGTGCTGTGATTCATGGGGTCTCAAAGAGTTGGACACAACTGAGCGACTGAACTGAAAACAAAATAACATCATTTACGCATAATCCCACCCTGCAGATGACTTGTACAGTTTTGGATTCTGTTTTTCTTAACTGTGTATCCGAAGTGTTTTTCTGGGACAGTCAAAAAAAAAAAAAACAACTTTGAGATAGTTTAAAGCTTCATGAGATACTATAGTGACCCCCCCATCCCATGGAGTTTCCGCAGTGATGGAAACGGTGTGTATGTGTTGTCCAGTATGTGTAGACCCTCATCACAGCTGGCTATTGAGCACTGGAAACATGGCTAATATGACTGAGGGATTGCATTTTTAACCTAGTTTAATCTTAAATGCTCACGTGCAGCCAGTAACACCTGTTCTGTGTGTGCTTAGTCATGTCCGACTCTTTGCAGCCCCATGGACTGTAGCCCACCAGGCTTCTCTGTCTATGGGATTTCCCAGGCAAGAATACTGGAGTGGGTTGCCATTTCCTACTCCAGGGGAATCTTCCTGACCCAGGGATCGAACCCAAGTCTGTCTCCCGCACTGGCAGGTAGATTCTTTACCACTTGGAATCTTTACCACTAGCGCCACCTGGGAAGCCCCTGCTGCTCTATAGAGCAGGATATATTATTATCTGTGATGAGTCAGACTGCCTGGACTCAGATTCCCAGCTCATCCGTGACCCTGGTCAATCTGCTTAAACTCTCTGAGGCTTAGTTTCTATTAAAGACAGACGGAGGTCATACTTCTGCAAAGGCTTGTTGCTGATAGCAAGGACATTACTAATGTAGTAGATACTGATTTCCAGCATTTCTTGGCTGAAATGCTTGTTGCTGTCACGACCACCACCCCCGACCCCCACCAAGCAAGTCTTGGCATTTGCTGGACGTTTAAAATACCTTATTGATCCAAGGTGGGCTTGAGGTGACTGAATGGTGGTCCTGTCCTGCCCGGGGTGGCTTGCAGATAGAGTGCAGGGCTAAGAGACGTTCTGCCAGGGCCCTGCCCAGGGTACCTCCTCAGACATTGTGTGAGCTGCAGCATTTGTTTATATTTGAAATTTTCCATAAGAACGTTTATAAGGGACTTTCCTGATGGTCTAGTAGTTAGGACTCTGAACTTGCAATCCATGGGGCCCAGGCTCAGCCCTTGGTCAAGGAACTAAGATCCTACAAGCCTCACAATGCGTGGGATTTAGTTCCCTGACCAGGGATTGAACCCGGGCCCTCAGCAGTGACCACATGGAGTCCTAACCACTGAACTGCCCATGAATTCCAGGTTAATTTTTTTTTTAGACATCACTGAAAAGATTGGACTGAAATAGATGCTTTCTGAACTTTTTTTTTTTGCTACACTACATGGCTTGCAGGACCTTGGTTCCCTGACTGGGGATTGAACCCAGGGGCCCTTGGCAGTGAAAGCTCCAAATCCTAACATCCTAACCATTCGAGCACTGGGAACTCCTGAAAAAAAATTTTTTTTTAACTTCTAAGGCAAAAAAACTGAATATGCATATTAAGAATTTAACTTTGTTTTTTAGATACAGTGCAGCGAGCTTGAAAAGGAAATTCAGTCAGCAACCGAAGAAACAGAACTCTTCTATAACAGAGGGGTGTAGGTGTGCGTTTTAGCTGCATTCATTTGGTTCCTGCGTGAAAACCTTCCTCTAAGGTTTCAGTGTCAAGAACCCTGCCAGAAGTGTCCTGGAAACCCCACAGGTGTCTGTGCCAACAGGATGGCTTACAATGACACCTGCCGAGACTGGTCCTGCCTCGGGTCAAACAGGCTTGGTTGGAAGAAGAGAAACGGGAGCTGTCCTGTCTGACACACGATGTGCAGTTGCTAAGGGGATGTGTGTGTGATGTAAGATTCCGTTTTCTATTTGTTTGTCAGCCTGTGAAAGGATACTGTGAAATCACCAATAAACTCGTCTATAGAGTTGAGTGAAAAGGAAGGAGAAAGGTCCACGTGCCCAAAGCACAGGCATTAAACTGCTAGCCTACCTCCAGGTACAATGGTGGGGTGTGAGTGAAGGCCTTCCACCCCCAAAGCAATGGTGTTTGCCTTCTCAGCTTACTCCTGTTGGGACAGCTGCTTAAAACCTTTGCCAGCTGCTACCCAGCTCCTCCTTTCTCCTCCCTGGCAGATGACTCGTTTTCGCCCTCCACGGTGAAAGCCAAGGCTATCGGCCTCCCGGCATGAAGCCTGCTGACCTCCATCCACCCACGCCCAGCCTCCCCTCCTCCCTGCGTGATCAGCAGTGTCCTGGGCTTGGGCCTGACCAACCCTGCCTGTTTCCTCGGGCCCTGGCTCTGCAGCCTTCACTGCCCCCTCTGGCTTCAGCCTCCCTCCTCTGCTTCTTCCCAGGAGCATTTCAACTGCATGAGTCACCTGGCTCATGAAAAAACAAACACCCCTCTGTGTAGCCAAAGTTTTTCAAAGAGTTTTCTGCCCTCAGTCTTTCCACCCCACCTTCCACTGCTGAGGCTGCTGTCATCCGTGCCCCCCAGTGCTGTTGACACGGCCACTGCCCACTGGGCAGGCCTGTCATGAGGCTGGCTCTCCCCTGAGCAACAGGCCCACATCCACTGTCCCCTGCAGTCTGCCATCCAGACATACATTTGGGAGCATCTTTCCCTCCCAGTCTCAGGAAATGGCACTGCCACTTACCAGCTTAGGACCACTGGCATCACCCCCTACTCCCCTCCTGCCCCCACCCCATTCAGTAGACTCAGCAGCCGGATAGATAGTGTTAAGCCGCTAGAACTCACCCCTCTGTCTGCCACCACCATGGCTCAGTCCAACAGCATCCCCTGCTGGTATTGCTCATCAATCCATTTCTAGCCTGCTCTTCTAAACCACACCTGCTTAAAAGCCTTAAATGGCCTCCCAGTACACCAGGATGAAGTCCAAATTCCTTGCCACAGCAGGTAGAAGACTTTATTCCTCTCTTGCCACTCCCCCTCCTCACTCTGTACTGACATCCATCAGTGTCTCTGAGCCTTCCCACACGCTGTTCCCTCTGTTCCAGGTTAACCTCTCCCTGGGCTTCAGGTCTGACTTGGATGCTAATCACTTTCCTCCAGGGAGCCTTCCAGGATTCGCAAGACTGAATTAGGTGCCCCTCCAATGTGCTCCCATAGCGCTCATGTCTCGCCTAGCACTTGCCACACGGCCATGCCATGGCCTGTTTGCTGACCCTATGCCCCCACAGATGGTGCATCTTGAGAGTAAGAACATTGTCGTGGGCATCAAGGAAGCCCCAGGATACGATACACAGAGCACAGTGTAGAGCAGGCACCATGCTTGTGTACCGGATGGAGGATGTTTCTCACACACCCTGCCGCAAGTCATCTCTGAACACACCTGTGGGGCTTCCCTGGGGGTCCAGTGGTTAAGAATCTGCCTTGCGATGCCAGGGACACCGGTTTGATCTCTGGTCTGGGAAGATCCCACAGGCTGTAAAGCAACTAAGCCCGTGCTGTACAACTAGAGCCTGTGCTCTGGATCCTGGAAGCCGAAACTACTGAAGCCCGTGAGCCCTACAAGCCCACGCTCCACAGAAGTCACCGCAGTGAGAAGCCCTCACGCTACAATGAAGAGTGGCCACCGCTCACCGCAACTAGAGAAAGCCTGCATGCAGTAATGAAGACTCACCACAGCCAAAAAAATAAATCTTAAAAAAGAAACAATGCACCTGTGGCTTTCAGTTTTCCCTGGGCCACAATGACAGTTATCTCCAAATTTGGTAAAAGGTGTTTCACCACAGCCTAGAAGGACAAAACCAGTCAAAATGATCCACCAGTCAGCTCCATGTAGCCACAAGTTCCTACTAAACAAAATGACAAATGTGCAAAGGCTCCAAGGGAAGATTTAGCCACTGATCGAGGATACAGCAGTAATGTGAGGACATCTTTTCAAAGATGACACTTGGACCTTACAGTCAGCTCCAGGAAGGGGGCGTGGAGGAGGACCGGGTAAGGAAAGAAGGGCCAAGGCAGGGGTGGAAGGAGCCAGACTGCTTGAACACTCAAATAGGTCTTCGGATAATCCCCAGGGGGTCCACATTTGACAGAGAGGGTTTTTACTTTCGTTTGGTTGGAGTGCGGAGAAAGGGCACAATTTATGCCTAAAAGTGCTGAATATCAAAATATTTCACTTTATTTCTGTATCATAAATTTGTCATTTCAACAACTTTGATCATGAGCTAATACAGTAATATATAAAAAAAAAAGAGGGTGAAAAAGACGTTAGTATTCATTTTCATAAAGTGCAGATTTAATTTTCAATTGTTTGCCCCAGTAAACATCACTTCATTTCAAATCCTCCCCTGACACCAACCAAAAAGGGACTGTTTTAAAATTTTTTTCCTTAACAAATGTCTACCACCCAGGATAAATGAAAGATCCAATACAGACAAGTTTTTCTGCAAACATTTTTCTGGTTAAGATTTCTGAGGACAAGAGTACTAAGTGAAAAAAATAACCTGTCATAATTAATATGAATACATATAACAAAACGTAATTTAGACCCCCATGCTTACTTTGCAATTTTTAGGTCTCCAATTATGAAAAAGGTACCTAACTAAATGAGAATGGATACCTTCATATGTGGCCAAATTATTTTTACTGACGTCGTTTGAAGACATTCTCTGGTTTTGGCCTTTACGAGAAGTTAATTCTCATACTCCCTCACCAATTATATAAGGTTGCTTTCAGTCAGACAGACATTTATATTCAAAATGGGCTTCTTCTCTTATGCTACTACATAAGGACTGGCCTCTTTTTTCAAAAGAATATTGCTAGCAACTAGGTTAATTAAAGAGTACTCATGGCTTAAATTTGCCAAATGCTTACCTCTGAGACAGTATAAATATGGATTATTAAAGTTGTCTACTCAAGTATAAAATCTAGGCAAAACCCTTGTAATATAGGCAAAATATTCAAAGGCTAAGAAAAAAATTTCTTTTACAAGAAAGTGCAACTGCAGGGTCTTTTGAATGATCTTCTAGACGGTTCTGCAGAGAACTTAGTAGTTTGGCTCAGAAAGTAGAGTTCCTCATGAGGAATTAAAGTTCTTCCTAGAAGAATTCAAAGCAAAATTTCAGGCAGCTTTCCGAAAATAAACCATTAGTTTGTGGTTACACAATGAGATAAACTGGAACTTACAATAATGAAGGCCTTCAGATTTGCTGCGATTTGCAGGAGAACTTGACAGAGCTGCTCTGCTCTTACCCCGGGATGACGGGCTTTTATAAAGTTACCCAGATAGGTGGTTACAGCACTTTGTAAACATTGAGAGTAGGCATGAAATTAATCAGGAGGAAATCAGAAGTGTTTTCATGTGTGTTTCAGTGCTTTTTCAGGTCAAATTACAATGCTTTCAAATAAAACATTAAAAGTGTAACATTTTCTTGGTCATTTCCAGTATTTTACATAGTGAATGGAGAGTCATGGTGCCAGGGCTTTACATCAGTCATCCGTGACACATTCTGTCCCACCGTCAGATTTTCAGCATTTGCTCCGCGGCTGCTAGATGGTAGAGGAAGTTTTCTGTGGCTGGTGGAAATCGTCTTTGCTTTAGTGCCTCATAATTGAGCACTCGCTTTTCTCCATCATCTGAAACTTCTGAAAATGGAGCCAGGTTGGTGAAGATTTCTTTTGTTTTTAGGGAGATATCCTTTAATAGAATAGGAAAATATATAATACGCTAGTGTCCAAAAATTTGAATAGCTCTCCAGAAATTTTCCTGCTATTTTTTAAGTTTATCAGACTTATTTTATTTGTAAACTATAAAAAATGAAACCAATTTAAAACAACAAAAAATATATGGCACGGCTAACTTTGCACAGCAGCAGTGGTCAGGGTGGGGGGAATATTTTAACCTTTTTTTTTTGAAGTGCACAACTCAGTGGCGTTTAAGTACTTTCGTCATGTTGTGCAGCCATCACCACTACCCATTCCCAGAACTTTTTCATCATCCTAAACCAAAACTCTGTACACATTAAACAGTAACCCCCCACCCGCCCCTCTAGACCCTGGCAATCACCATTGTACTTTCTGCCTCTATGAACTTGCCTATTCTATTAATAGGTACTAGTGGAATCAAAACATCTGTCCTTCTGTGACTGGCGTATTTCACTCAGCATAATGTTTTCAAGGCTCATGCATGCTGTAGCACACGTCAGCGCTTCATTCTAAGGCTAACATCCCACCATATGTGCACACTACATGTTGTTGACCCATCCGTCTGCTGAGGAACATCTAGGCTGTTTTCACCTTTTGGCCATTGTGAATAATGCTGCTATGGACATGGGTACATAAATATCTATTTGAGTTCCTGTTTTCAATTTTTAATATAGAATTACCAAATCTCTATTAATGCTGTGTTTGGCTCTTTGAGGAATCTGCTATTGTTTTTAGAACAAATCTCTTCCCAGAGTCCCCTCCTGCCTGGGATGAGCAGCCCAGCACCAGCCACACAGGCTTTCCTTCCCCTTCACAGACTGACATTCCCTTTGGGTGGCTGAGGACTCAGCAGGGCTCGCATTAAAGTCATGTCTCTTTCCTGGTTTGGTGACATCATTAATTTATTCAGATATTTTTGAATTCAGAATACATACCAGGCACTACATCATACGTTATAGTGAACCATCTATGGATCACTTTTAGTCCATGAAAAACACTGTAATTCAAAACTCAAATTCATACATTTCACCAACACTGTTTTCACTCTAATGTTGATGGTGGAATGGGTGGGTAATGACCATCTGTCCAGTAGGACAGTCTCAAGAATCTGGGTTCTCAGGACAAAACCCACCCACCCCTCCCAGCCACAGCTGGATGGGCCACCAGCACTGAAGAGAACGGCGTTGCTGGCAAGTGCCCACCAAACCTGTGGCCCCTCTCACCACTCAGTGGTTATAGCTTTCACAACAACTGCTTGATTTGGGCACCAGCCCCCTGTACCCGTCTCCCCGTGGAGCCTGGCGACTAACTGGCTCATCTTCATCGGGTCTATCCTGAAGACCTCATCTGAGCAGCTGCCCATGGGCCTCTCCAGTCACTTCACTCTGGTCACATGGACAGCAGATAACTTGCCGCTGCCCAAAGATGCCTTTTTGGGACACCGTTGGTGGGAAGATGAAAGCATTACCTGTATAACTTGGCTGTCTGACTTCTCTGGATCTTCTGCCGACTGGACAATTAACTGACCAATTTCTTTATGCAGTTTGCCCATTGTCATGGCCTCTGGTGAGATCAAGAAGAATATGTTATGTGAATGTTTAGACATTTACAAAATGAAAAATAATCATCTACATGACAACCCAAACGACTATACAGAGGGGATTCTGAAAAAACAATTGACAAGCCCCCACATCTCCATCCTGTTACTACACACAGATGAGATGGTTGGATGGCATCACTGACTCAATGGACATTGAGTTTGAGTAGGCTCCGGGAGTTGGTGTTGAACAGGGAGGCCTGGTGTGCTACAGTCTACGGGGTCGCAAACAGTCGGACACGACTGAGCGACTGAACTGAACTGACCTCACACAAATACGACGACACAACAGGAGGTAAGGCATAATCATGATTTATGTACTTCATGTCCACAGTAAAAATACACCAACGCCAAACCAGAATTCTGATGACAATTTTTTCTTTCTAGACAAAAACCTAATGAAAACTGACTGTGTGTAGGTTGTAAGCCAAGAGCCTGACTTTCCTGTCCCCGTCTTCACAGTTGGGAATTCATGTTTATTTTTCTGGCAGGAATATTGTGAAAGCCGTGCTTCCTGTCAGTTCTGCAGAAGCATCTCAACAATCACGGTGTAAAGGCCCTTAGGAATGAGCCACGGCAGCAACCTAAGTTACAGTAATTACGGCTGACCAAAAAGTTCATTCAGGTTTTTCGGTAATGAACTTTTTGGCCAACCCAGTATCTACATTGCTATTTTCTGCAGCAAGAAGGTTAACAGAGATTTAGGTTTAACACTCAAGAGGGACAGGCTCCACGGGGACAAGCCCATTTTATTGACTCAGGACAGCAGGGGACAGCAGGGAGCGGCAGTTTCTGCCTGGTCCTAACGCTTCAGCAGTTTCAGTGGCCCTGGCCACAGCTAGATTTCTACCACTCCAGCTTTATAAAAGGCAACATCGCCTAAAAACCTGATACTATATTTTGAATTTTTCACCATGAATATGTATTATGTTTGTAATTTCCAAGTGAATTAAGAGAAAACAAGTTTTAGTTCTATTAATTGGAGGTTGCTAGATAAAACCTCACATAATCAGAACCCAGCTAACAAATATCCCTCACTGGCTAGCATTCAGCTGCTCCCAATTTTAGGAGAAAGAGAAAATGACAACACAAAAGCTGTTACAGGTAATTCTCACCTAAAACCAAAACTTCACAATGTCCTGGGTCTTTAGCCTCCAAGAATATTCATTCCCTGGTGTTTACTGAGACATTGTTCAAAAAGATTTTCCACACAGGAGTCACATTCAACCCTTGTGTAGTGACAGATGTCTGCACACTCTTTGACACTTTGTCCTTCATGAGGTGGACATGAGGTAAATTCTTTTCCCTTAATGACCTGCTTTAACAAATAGAATATGGAGGAAGTGACGGTATGTGACTTCCCAGACTAGGTTGCACAAGACATCGTGGCCCCTCTGTCTTGAATTACTGTTGGGGTGACCAACAGTCACGTGCTGAGAACACTCAAGCTGTGCTAGGGAAAGGCCCCTGTGGTGAGGCCGCCTGTCCACAGCCATGTGAGCAAGCTTGGAAAGGGGTCCTCTTCACTCCAGCTGAGCTTTCATTTGACTGCAGCCCTGGCAATATCTTGATTAAAACCTCATGAGAGACCCTGAGCCAGAACCTCCTAGCTAAGTCCCTCCTAAATTCTTGCCCACCAAAACTTTGAGATAATCAGTATTTGGTGTTTTAAATCACAAAGTTTAGTAGTAATCTGTTATGCAGCAATAGATATCAAATACACTTTGTTTAAACAGAAAAGTGGAGAAACAAGATGAATAGACCATTGACCTTACTAATATACATATGCCATACAGCATAAGCACTCATACGTACCCTTAACCGTTAGGTCTACTAGAATGAGTGCTGTGTTCTAGACACAGAAAAATCCATCCAGCACAACAGGTGAGTACTTAGTATTTAAATAATGAGAATCAGCCTAAAAAAATACAACTGCTTGGCTTATATCTGGTGTCAACAACAGAGAACAGAGAACTAACCTTTTGCGAGCGGGGTGATGGTGATCTCACTGTCTGCCAGATTCACAAACACATCGTACAGGTCTGATCTATTGCTCACGTCCAAGTCCACAAATCCAGCGATGTAACCTGTGTTACAGGGAGGATCAGCATTACTGGAGAAGGAGGAAATCACACTGTGAACATGCCAAAACGGGAGTGAGTCTAAGAGCTCGTCAGCTGCTTTTCTTCTCTGCGTTACTTATCCAGGGCATTTAAGCTGTATCCGTGGTATTTCTCAAGGTGACATTATTGCCAACTGTCTGAAGAAACTCACAAACCCCTCAGAATGTCCCCAAATTAGATTTTACGTCAAGGAAGAAGGCTGAAATAAAGAATCAGCTTTTTAGTTGTTGCTATTTGGGTCAAGAATGACAGAGGGAATTCCTTGGTGGTCCAGTGTTAGGACTCGGTGCTTTCACTGCTGGGTCCTGGGTTCAATCCTTGTTTGGAGAACTAAGATCCCACAAGTCTTTATCTGTGCAGCCAAATAAAAAATAGAATCTTTAAAAGAGAATGATAGAGAAAACAGTGTATAGCAAGGATTCTCTTGACCACTGTCCCCTCCCAGGTCTCTATCGCCAAGAAGTCACAACCAAACACTCAGGTTCCTCAGGGATAGCATGGAGGAAATAGCATCATCGTCACCAACTTTAGATCAGATACAATAAACACTAGAGGAATCAAAGCAACTCAAGAATCAGCAGACTGGACTTCCCTGGTGGTCCAGCGGTTAGGAATCCACCTGCCAATGCAAGGGACACGGGTTTGACCCTACTCCAGGAAGACTCCACATGCCATGGGACAGCTAAGCCCGTGGGCCGCAACAACTGAAGCCTGTGTGCCCTAGAGCCCATGAGCCGCAACAAGAGAAGCCGCCGCAATGAGAAGCCTGCGCACCGCAGCTGGAGAGTGAACCCCGCTCGCTGCAACTAGAGAAAGCCTGGGTGCAGCAGCGAAGATCCAGTACAGCCAAAAATAAATAAATAAATAAGAATTAGCAGACTTTTTGAACTGGTGTTAAAACAAAGGTTCCTTGACTTTAGATTTCACAGAGCAATACAATGAAAAGAAATTGTTTTTTGGACCAATTTTACTTTACCAAGTGAGGACATTTAAAAAACAATGGCAGTAACAAAAGAAAAAACCTACCACAGAGCACCCAGACAAAGATTCCCTCCGGTTTAAGAAAATGTGATATATATGATGACCAAAATCATGTATCAAATATGATTCATAAAACCATGATTTCTATGATATATAAAATCATATATAAAATATAAAAAAAATGATACTGCAGATTCCTGGAGAGAGAGGACACTATTCAGTGTTCCTGAGCCAAGTTGCTATCCAGATGGAAAAAACTGAAATAGTGAAACTCACACCCTACCTACAAAAACAGTAATTCCAGGTAGATTAAAGACTTAAATGGGAAAGAAAAAACTTTATAAAGTTTTATAAGAAAATATAGGAGAACATCTTTCTGCCATTGGGATAGAAATTTTCTTAAACAAAATATAAAAGATAAAATCATAAGTCTAAAAACATCCCAACACATTAAGATTTCTATTCATCAAAAGATACCATGAGGAAGATTTCCCTGGCAGTCCAGTGGCTAAGTCTATGCTTCTACTGCAGGGGGTATGGGCTCAATCCCTGCTCAGAGAACTAAGACCCCACAAGTCTTGAAACATGCCCCACTTCATAAAAAGGAAAATGAAAACGGTGCTAACTTTTAGGTGATTTTGTGTATTTTATCACAATTTTTTAAAATTTTATAATTTTTATTATAGTTGATTTACAATGTTTTATTAGTTTCAGGTGTACAAATTTTTTTAATTAAAAAAACTTTTTAAGGGAAAAAACAACTGGCTGCATTTACCAAAGAAACAATAAATAATCAACATTCCTCTTATTGTGCTTAGTTGCTCAGTCACGTCCAACTCTTTGCAACCCCATGGAGTGCAGCCCGCCAGGCTCCTTGGTCCATGGGGATTCTCCAGGCCAGAATACTGGAGTGGGTTGCCATGCCTTCCTCCAGGGAATCTTCCCAACCCAGGGATTGAACCCAGGTCTCCCACGTTGCAGGCAGATTTTTACCAACTGAGCTACCAGGAAAGCCCAACATTTCCCTTAGGAATGCTCTAAAATTAAAACAAAACAAAATCCCCCTGCAAACAAACAACAACCCGGGTTAAAGCCGAGCCTCTCCTCCCCTGGGAGCCTGCTGCCTACCTGGGCACATCTGTAGGGCTTCCAGCTCATCGGCATCCAGGTGCACGTAGGAGTGAAGTATGGTCCAGTCCTGCCGATGCCATACCAGGGCAGGCAGAGTCCTGGGGAGTCAAAGTGAGAACACAGATGGCTGCCAGCCCACCCCTGAGACTCCGCCCATCCTGTTCCCTCCTCTTCTGCGGGAGGAAACTGGCTTCCGGATGCAGAAGAACAAACGCTCACTGTGCCAACACCTCGAGGCTTCAGAGTAAATTAATGCAGCGTTTTGCTGTTGTTTAGTTGCTCAGTCGTGTCCGACTCTTTGTGACC
The DNA here is from genome assembly GCF_055505025.1 of Bos grunniens. Lineage (NCBI taxonomy): Eukaryota > Metazoa > Chordata > Mammalia > Artiodactyla > Bovidae > Bos > Bos grunniens. The sequence continues at coordinate 39,040,519 of NC_141190.1, read as the reverse complement.
CCGTGGACTGTAGCCCGCTAGGCTCCTCTGTCCATGGGATTTCCCAGGCAAGAAAACTGGACTGTTGCCGTTTCCTTCTCCAGGGGATCTTCTTGACCCAGGGATCCAATTCCCGAGTATCCTGTATTGGCATGTGGATTCTTTACCACTGAACCACCAGGGAAGCCCAAGTGTTTTAAACACAACTTTTTGGGTCAGATAAGCTACAAAAAACTGAAGGTATTAGTTTCAAAAGATCTCCATAGTTGGGGAATGATGCTTTTAAAGTGTTCCCCCATGGTCCAGTGGTTAAGACTGTCTTCCACTGCAGGGGGTGCGTGTTCCATCCCTGCTCAGGGAGTATCCCACACGCCTCACAGGGCAGCCAAAACAATAACAATAATAATAAAGTGCTCTTCCCAATGCCCCACTCTGCAGGCTGCCACAGAAGCGGTCTGGGGGTAAGATTCAAAGTGGGCCCTACAAGCAAGAAATTTTTTTGAAGCCTCCCATTTCATATTTAAAATTCCAGCCAAACTTGCAAACTACTTTGTGTTTGTTTTTATACGAAAATACGTTTTCTTAAAAAACTTCCAGTGAGACAGCTACTTCGTTCAGGAAGAAGTATGCGTTGATGCGCCTGTGGTTTTGTGAACCCTCTGGTGGCCCACTAGACATCTCAGAAACTGAGGACACTCAGGTTTCAGAAGCATAAATGTAGAGGAAGAGGGCAAATGGGTGGAAAAACACAGACTTGGGGAGTGAGAGCAGGATGACAATTCTGGTCCCATTACTGTGACCTGAGGCAAGCACCATCCTTACAACCGTAATCACTTCTCGAGTGCACACTATGTGCAAGGCACGTGCTGAGCATGTTACACAAATTATTTCCAGTCCTGAAACCAAGCTTATGAGGCGGGTATTACCAGCTTCATTTCACAGATAAAGAAACTGAGGTGTAGAAACATTACATATCCTTTACGTGGTCACAAGGCTAAGAAGTTGTCTCCCAGGACTTTACCCCAGGTCTTTCTGCCTAGCAAGCCTTTTTTCTTCTCAGTATCTAACCACTTAGCCTCGATCTGCTTATCTATAAACAGGGCAGTCACACTTCCTCCCAGGGTTCTTCTCGTGAGTAAGTCTAATACATCCAAGTGACTTACACAATGCCTCACATACAGTGATTGGCATAAATGCTAGCTCCTCTGCTTTTACAAAAGAATCTAAGAATAAATCTAAGTTAGATTTGGCAAAGAAAACAAAACAAATCTATATTTACTATATAAATAAGAGTCTGGGATAAAACTGAATGGAAGAACAACTTGCCAAAAACAGGGGTCAGGCAACTATGGCCCATGAGTGTGCTGCCCTCCTTTGCACGTAAGGTTTTACCAGAACACAGTCATGCTCATTCATTTATGCATGGGCTGTCCATGGCTGTTTTTATGCAACCCATGGCAGTTGAGTAATTGGGACAGAAAGCATATGGCTACAAGGCTGATATCTACTATCTGGCAAGGGAATGTCTGCAAACTTCCTGCTCCAAAATATTAGTTCATATTTCAAAATTTAAAGAAGAATCTGTTCAAACTCAGTGACCTTGAATACGAAATCTAAACCAAAGTGGCATTTCACCCCTAAACTAACATATCTTATTTATTCCAACATGAAAACCAACAGGGACACAGAGGACCCCAAAGTGGCTGCCAACAAAGTTTACACTTTTTAATGATAAGAGATCATACCTGGTAAACTCCTGGACAGCTTCTATTTTGGGGTGATAGACGACAATTCTTTTCTTTAGCATCAGTGCTGTGTGTAAGATAACAGTTTCCATTCCAAACTGAGATACAATGTCTTAAAACAAAAAAAATTGTGAGTGCATTAAACATTATATAAGGAAATCAAGTTTTTATCAGAAATGATTCTTATCACACGAATGCATAATTATTTTCAAAACAGAGAATAAATTTCAGTAAATGTTATAAGTACAGAAGCACCTTAGTTGGTGGATGGTCATATCACTCCATACATCTGCTCCCCAGGATGGGTGTTACGGTAGCTACACCCACTCCCACAAGGGACTGGATGCTGGGTGCAGAGGTAAAGCCAGATTCACAAGAAAGGGGAATTATATGAAGGGAATCACCATCTTTGGGGTCGTCAAAGCTTAAGAAAAAAGGTTCACTGATCCCCCAAACCTACATACTCATCACTGCACAAGTCCTTGTGAGAGACAGCTGGACAAACACCTAATACCTCAACAGGGATGCTTAGAAACCATAAGAAACAGTGGGATCAGGGATGAGAATGAAGGCCAGCATCAGCCGCGGAATCCTCTTTCTTTCCTTGTTTAAGGATACAAACTCTCGGCTCAGCTCTAGGCTGGACCTTCCAGCGAGGAGAGGCAGGGAGTTAGACTGGGAACTGGGGCGGGGGCTTCAGCTCCCCAGGAGGAAGAGGTCACTGCTAAGATCTAAGGAAAGGAAAACGACAGAAGTCAGTGGAGACTTCGACCTGCGAACTTCAGCATACAGATGAAAAGAACTCTCTATAGACAGCTGGAATCACATGGAAAGAAACACCACACAAGTCTGCTTTCCTGACAGACTTCTAACCACATAAGGAAATGGAGAACTACCTTCCCGCACAGGAAACGAATATCATGTAGATGAAAACATGTGGAAAGAGGAAATAACACTCTAATGCGAGACTGTCCTTGGCCTGGGGTTTTGTTGTTGTTGGGATGGGTTTTTGTTTCTTTTTTGCATCTTTTTTTTTTTTTTTTTTACCTTTGATGGAACCCGCAAGGTATGCCTTTCGGGCATCAAAGTCCTTGCTAAGGAAAGAGCCATTTTCTTCACTCTGGCATATCCCCTTCGTGAGAACTGCGATGTAACTTTCCATCATCTTAACTGGACTCCCATGCTTCAGGTACATTCTGTGAGAAAGGACAAAAAAGCAAGCGTGCTTCTAGTTAGCATGGACCACCTGGAGTAACGTACCAAGGCCAGGCATGGGTACGTTCTAAAGAACCTGAGCCAACTTGCTAACACACTTCTGAATGCCTGCATCTTTTCATGACATGGTTACTTCTATAAATTTACTTGGAAAATATATTAGAAAAATAAAACCACCACTGGAGAAACGTTCAACAGTTCTGTGAAGTCAGCTCTCGTTACATCTGCGGAGGCCGGCTGAGGTCCTTAGGCAGGAGAATGAACTAAGGACTTCCTGAGGCCCCACTGTTCTCAAGAATACTGTATCCTTATCTGTTTTTATGTCTTACATTCACAGGTGGTGTCGTTGGGCATAACAACTCTGTTTTATTGTTGGATTTCCTTTCATAAGAAAGGAGTTTGTGCATTGCCCACAGAGAAAGCAGCAATTAGTTGTAGAACATATATTTACTATTGGAGTTCTCAGAGGTAGCTATATTTAGATAATTAAGAAATCAAACTCCTCTAAATTTCTGGTGATAAATACACACTAGATACATTCATTAAATTAAGAAGGTCCAGAAAATGCTGACAGGAAGCCAGCTCATTTACAGCTCACATGTGAAATCAGGCCCCTCTCCTGCAATCTCTTCCTGTGAGAAACTGTGAATTCTTCTAGAGAAGCAGGTCTGGGTCTACTTGGGCATTTTAGTAGCTGAAGGGGTACAAAATTGGGATGAACATAAAATAACTGTTTAAGACAAGTTCACTTGAAAACTATATTTATTGTAGATTAGGTGAAAAAAAGCATGGGATTTAACTGCTTATTAAATTTCATCAACTGTCAGTGTTTTTAAATTATTTTTGTGCACACCCTGGGGAAAAAGAGGCAGAGGATAATGAATATGGTGAACTGTCACATATAGAAAACAGTCAACCCCATTAACTCATCCAGGGCTTACAGATGAAGAAAACAGCTCCAGTAAGACATAAGGAAGGCAAGTCCAGGAGCTGCCCTGGGGTAGGGGGTCAGGAGGAAGAACTGGGGACTGGGAACTGGGGGAAAAGGGGACTTAGACTTCACTGTACACCCTTTGGTGTTATTTGCATTTCTTTTTATTATGTGCTTACATTACCACCACCAAAGCAGAGCAGAAAACCAAACGGCACCATTAAAATGATTACATATTTTAAAAATAAAATAAAATTTCATTAAAAAAATTAATTTAAAATTATAAACAGGGGTCATGGCAGTGGGCCCAGATCCCACAGAGGGAATGGACCCCGCCATGTGGGGATTCCCCGGCCACTGTGTGCAGCGTGCCGTGAAGGGCCCCTCTCACCAGAAATGGGAGAGGGCGCCTTCCCGCCATCAAAAAGTGCTTTTCTAACTAACACAACATTGTAAATCAGCTATACCTTAATCAAAATAAAAGAGAGAAAGTGAAAAAGTGTTTATCTCTGTGTGTGTAAAGAGGCACAGGTGTTCGTGGGGAGACTGAGTGTGTGTGCAGAGAGCACGGGGGTGTGGACAGGTGCCAGGGCAAACACTTGAGGGTGTTAGCAGGGGGCGGGCAGAGGAAGTGGCTGGCATCAGCTTGAGTCCGCATTCCTGTTGTAACTGTGACAGGAGGAGAGAATTCAGAGTGTGACAATGTCACAGCACGGCACAAGCTGAGAAACCCTCTGGGCTTCCTCCAGGGCAGGAAGTACGGTCTAAAGCTACCCGGCCTTTGGAGGCCCAGAGGGCCCAGAATACTTCCCAGTGAATTCAGTTGAGTAACCTAACCTTGACTCAAATGAAATGGAGTCCACCGTTTGTTCAAACACCTCTGCAGTGGCTTTAGTCCACGGCTTCTGGATGGTGACCCTAACAGTAACAATCTCCCTTTGTGTCAGTGCCTTATTTGCAGACAAATGTGTCTATTCCACAGTGAGCCACACTCCCGGAATTTATCTCATGGAGAGCAACAAGTTTTTCTTATCACAGCTGACTGCAAAAACAGTAAAACTTCATTTTGTCAAAATACAACCTAACTGTAACATTTAGATCATGAGATGGTATTCTTAGACTGTGTGTACGTGTGTGTATACGTATATAAAAATGGCAAAAATGCAACCATTTATCAGGCTTATAGTGTGAAAAACAAAAACAACACCTCTTATCCCGCCCCCCATAAAAATCTACATACTGGATGTAAACCTGAGGTTATTACATAACACTGTCACTAGATAGAATTATAATTCTATCTAGTGACAATATTAGAAGGAAAAAAAAAAGCAAAACCCGAAACCCTGCAAAAGTCTTGTTTAAAGAAAAAGATAATGTCTCTCACATATAAGAGATTTCATTAATTTCACCAGATACACTTATCAAGGCAAGAAAGTAAACTAGTATACTTCAGATTAATTTTTTCAACAGTTGCGAAACTGAAGGAGTCCACTTGAATCATGATTAACCAGTTCATCAGTTTCTCAGCTCCTCAGCATTCCAGCTAAAAATATTTTCCTGTCCTTAAGCATAATTCAAAATGCCTGTTAGCCTTCCCCAATGACTCCCACACACAGCCTGACACAGATGAACCAGCTTACCACTTCCATCCCAAGGAAGGTTCCAGCTTGGAAATGAGCGGAAGTAAAATACCAAAAGTGGCAAGTGACTCAAAATACCCAGCACCTACAACAGTTGTGCAAACTGCCTTTTCTCCCCCCATCTATCATTTCCCCTGATAACAGGAGCAGTACCATAGACGTAAGACAAAATGCCTCTTTATAAAAGTGTCCAAACAGAAGGCTGAAATATGCTTCCTCATGTAGAAATCTGCTACATGACTATTGAGTAAGATCCTCATTTTTGTATATTAGCATTTAATACAGTTTTCATACAGACCTACACAATATCCTAGTGAAGGCGGCATATTTCTCTGGATTAAAATCTTTGGCGGTCAGAACAATAGAAAAATGAGTCACCTGTCCAAAACAAACAAAAAAAAGTACACTCTTTAAAGACACTTTAATAGAATTAATCTTTATTACTACATCCTAACAAGCCTCTTGTATAAGACAAACCAGCATTAAAAAGAAAAGACCAAAACAAGTTACAAGTCCTCACTTGCCTCTTTATACTTTTATGTGTATATACTATTTACAAATATATATATACACACATAAAAAATATTTTATGTATATATATACACACATAAAAATTATATATACATATATTTAATTTCCTTTTAGTTAGAATTCTTTTCCTCAAAAACATAAAAATATTTCAAATATCAGAAATGTGAGTTTTTATTTAAAACCCCCATCCTCATCAAAGCAGAATTAGGAATGCTATATCAGACCTACCACTTACTGACTATTTTTCATTAATGAAATAGAAGGATGGAAAACAACATATATATGTTTCAGTAAAAATCATACAGTTCCCCAAATAGTCAATTCTCTGTAGGGTGTTATATAGGCTAAAGGGCATTGTTATAACCTTCATTTATTTATATGCCTCTATTACTATACATACAAATTTCTGATCATCATATACCTATTATTTCCATTAGTATCTTTTTACAATTCACATTTTCTAATTATTAATCTCTGTTTTGTCTTAAACCTCTTACAGTTTCTAAATTGTTGCCTTCCTGTTACTTTAAACGTAATTCCTTACATTTAAACTGGTATCCTGAACATGCTTCAAACCATCTGGTGACTGACTACAGAAATAGCCCCGAAATGCTAAAAGAAGTCTTCACCCGGAAACCGACCAGGGGCTCAGCCACTCCGTACCAATATTCTTTTCTCTGAGAAAACCTCTTGGTTGTGCGGGACTAGGAAAGTCCAAAATGACCACATACTTACTGGCTTTTAGCCTGTCACCTTGATGGTGTCCATATCAAATGACACACACACACAAAGTCTACTGAACACACAAATTTCCTTAGTTATCCTCTCTATTCTTAACATCCCCTTATCAAACATAAACCAATAAAAAAGTTTTCTTATCCAGGATAATTATATCCTTCAAAATAGTTTTTAATTATGGAAAATTACTTCTTCTCACTTTTAATCAGAGTCAAGGCTTTGAAAACTTTTCTACATTTCTACTCCATCCAAGTGTAACCTGGGAAAAGCTTCTCTATACCAACCACAGGTCAATCAAACAATATATATATATACCAATCAATATAATGATTGAGAGTGAAATGTCAAAGAGAACATTCACAACTAAAATCATATATTTAATATTTTCCCAAAACATATTATGAATGAGGAAGTCTAAAGCTAAGGGTTATTGGAATAATCTTACATCACTTTAAATATTTTTCCATTTTGTTGACCCTCCTACAGTCATACCTTTTTCAAAATGGAAGAATCTGGAACTTCAACTGTTGTGATATAAAACCATGTTCTTCTGTACTGACCAAAGACGAAGGGATGGAGCAGTTTGTTTTCATCTGTAAGGCAGCATTTTCTCAGCAGCAGATTCCTTAAAGTAGCTGTGGTGGAAGGGTAACACCACACCCACAGAACTTCTCCATTTGTGTCCTTTTCTACGGTGGAAAGATGGTCACTGTGAGAATGCCAAACAGCAGCAAGGAAGTGAATTGATTGGTTACTTAGAGGCACTTCGTGGAATCAGTTTCAACACCCCATTTTACAAAGAAACCCAGAGCATGTGAGATCCCCACCCCCATCCCCCAGTTCTCACCTACCTCTCCTGGTCCCATTAGCTAGCTCCCCTGATCTTGAATTTTAGGCCACCTGAGTAAGAAGCTTTTCTAACAATTCATGAATGAAAATGTAGCTTTAGCGGTTTGGTAGGGTCTTCCCTATCTCCTCCCATACAAATTCTCATAAACTTATAATCACTTTACCTTACGATCTAGTTGGAAGTATGTTTAATAAATACATAGGGTTTGTTTGAAAACTGGAAATTAAGAAAATGGGGAAATCTCTGTTATATCATGCTATGCACTGATAGTATGAAGTCTATATTTAAAATTTTAATAATAATGGTTAAACAGTCACACATGAAGTTTCACCACCAAAGTCAATACCTCAGTAACAAAATAGGAGCAATTTGCTAATAAAAACAACTCCAGGCAAAAAACAGCCTAAAATTTAGAGAAACAGTAACTGTACATATACCAGTAAAAATCCAGTTTTTCATCTACATACTTTAAAAAAAAATCTTTTACTATGAAAATGTCAAGTATAAAAAAAAAGTAGAGAATGATAAAATGAACCTCCATCACTCAGCTTCAGCGATTATCAACACCTGGTCCTCCTCCAGTCATAAGGGGAAGGAGTTCCACTCACCCCCATTATTTTTAAGCCAAACCCTTTTAAATTTATGTAAACATGAAAATTTTTTTAAATGAATTGAAAATGCAGTAAGTCATCTTTTTCGTTGCTGATACCAGATAAAGTCATGGTTTAATTCAGTCTTAACTCAAAAGTACCTTCAAGGACTAAGAAGTCTTAACGAAAATTGCTCAGTCTTGCTCAGTTGTGAGTGACTCTTTGGGACCCCATGGGCTATACAGTCCATGGAATTCTCCAGGCCAGAATATTGGAGTGGGTAGCTTTTCCCTTCTCCAGGGGATCTTTCCAACCCAGGGATTGAACCCAGGTCTCCGGCATTGCGGGCTGATTCTTTGCCAGCTGAGCCACAAGGGAAGCCCAAGAACACTAGAGTGGAAGATCTCTTAGGTACTTAGGTTTTGTTTTGAAACAGTTTTAAAATCACATTAGAAATGAACACAGAATCTGTTCCCAGATAAATGCACTCCTTTGAGACAGTGAAAATAATCAGCAACATTTAGTCACATTTCCACCAGTTTTGCTAAACCCAAGGAACTTGTTTGTGCACTAGGGTTTAGGCATATGTGAAAATCTCTGGAGAATATTTTTTCAAAGGACAATGGCATGCAGAGAACGGCAGACGTTCCCCTAAACCAACCGCGTGCTCACTGTCGCTGTAGGATGGACGCTGCTTCAAAAACCATCGCACAAGGCTCGGGCATGCATTTCCAGCAGCCCAAAGATCCTAACGCACTTCCTTATACATTGATTTCCTCAAAAGAAACTGGGATTCCACCCACTATGATGATACTACATGTTACATGCACGACCTCTCTCTTCGGATGCAGGCATTCTCCCCTGGTATGAGGTGGGGCTCTGGGGCTAGACTGCAAGGGTCCCCATCCTGGGTCCACCACTTCCTAGTGTGCCTTCTTGCACAAATGACACCCTCGGCCTCCATCTGCTCCGTGAAGTGGGCATCAAACATTAGCCAGACCCCCTGGAGCCGAGGTGAGAATCAAACGGGAAACAATCGATGCAGAATGCGCAGCACCCCGGGCCTGCAGCAGGCCACCGCGTCCGAAACCGCTCGATCACATGACCGGGGCCAGCTGGGCGCCGGGGTGGCGCCCGTCTCTGCATCGCTCAGAGGGACCCCGGCCCTGCAGCCTCACAGTCGTGAGGCCTGCAAGCTGCCCTCGGCCTCACTGGGGCCTCGCCTGAGCAACTCGGTCAGCCTTCACGTCCAGGCTCGTCTGCAGCCCAGAACACCCAGGAGGACTTCCCTCCTAGAACCCTGGAGGTCTCCGGGGTCCCCCCGCCCTGCCTCCCAGGCCGGCAAGCCCCAAACAAGGCCGCCGGCGCACGGGCCCGACTGCAAGCCCGGCCCCTGCGCCGAGGAGGTGGGCCCACAGTCCCTAGCCCAGGCCCAAATTGGAGGGGGCCGTGCTCTCCCCACCGCTGGCGGTGCTGCGGGCCGCGGGAGCAGGGGTCGCCCCGGGCCCAGGCGGAGACGGAACTGGGTGTGGGCCTGAGGGGCAGGGTGCCTGTGTCCTCACCGATCAGCCCGACTCCGAGCATCAGCTGAGTCTCCGCAGCCTCCGTAGCAGCCATTTTCCGCCGCAGCCGCCGCCGCCTCAGAGCACAGATCCTAGCTCCCCAGCCCGTAGACCCCACCCCTCCTCCTGACCCGCCCACCCAGGGGCCCCACCCGCTCGCAGGCCCCACCCTCCAGGCCCCGCCCCCACCCTCCTCTAGGCCCCGCCCTCCCCGCTTTCCTGGACTTTTGGCCTCTCCACTTACTTTCGCCCCAGGCGCCTCACCCTCGAGTCCTGTGTCTTGTCTCTAATACACATCTTCATCCTCCGCCTCCTCAGTTCAGTTCAGTTCGGTTCAGTAGCTCAGACGTGTCTGACTCTTTGCGACCCCATAGACTGCAGCACGCCAGGCCTCCCTGTCCATCACCAACTCCCGGAGTTTACTCAAACTCATGTCCATTGAGCCGGTGATGCCATCCAACCATCTCATCCTCTGTCGTCCCCTTCTCCTCCCGCCTCCAATCTTTCCTAGCATCAGAGTCTTTTCAAATGAGTCAGTTCCTCGCATCAGGTGGCCAAAGTATTGGAGTTTCAGCTTCAGCATCAGTCCTTCCAATGAGTTTTCAGGATTGATTTCCTTTAGGATGGACTGGCTGGATCTCCTTGCAGTCCAAGGGACTCTCAAGAGTCTTCTCCAACACCACAGTTTAGAAACATCAAGGAGACCCAACCAGTCCATTCTCAAGGAGATGGGTCCTGAGTTGACTCATTGGAAAAGACTCTGATGCTGGGAGGGATTGGGGGCAGAAGGAGAAGGGGACGACAGAGGATGAGATGGCTGGATGGTATCTCCAACTCGATGGATGTGAGTTTGAGTGAACTCCGGGAATTGGTGATGGACAGGGGGGCCTGGCGTGCTGCGATGCATGGGGTCGCAAAGAGTCGGACACGACTGAGTGACTGAACTGAACTGAGAATCAGTAAGACTTGATTTCCTTTGCTCAGTGCGCTGGCATCTGCAAAACAGACTGTGACGTGGACTAAAGGCTGGGAAGATGGTAGAGCACAGTTCTTATCTGTGACCATCTCACAACAGGCGAGAAAACAGAAGAGAGGGAACACATGACCAGATCTATTGCTTCTGGGACTTCAGACCTAGAGAGGCAAATTTGTGGAAAGAGAAAAAAGCCTCAGAGGTGGGGCAGGATGAGAGCACAACCTTTCCTTGCCCTGTTCAGGTGGCTGTGCTGTGGGCACCTTAAGTACTTCCTCTACAAGTGAGTTAGGGACAATCCCCTATGGCCAAGGCCCATTGGTGTCACCTTAGTCTCTGGCACATTCTGGAAGCATTCAGAAAATAAATGAGGATGAGATGATGACCAGTAGATACTGAACCAAAGGACTGGAAGGAGATGGTGGTATATACCGGGAGGGAAGGGGGACAGGCTAGGGAGTGCAGAGGTTGTCTCTGCAAAGTGTGATTGGAATTTTCTCCCTCCCCTTTTACTTCCTGGTGTGGCCAGACCTGCCAGACAGGTTCTCCAGAGTCAAGGGGAAGAAGCAGAGGGTGGAGAGAGGAGAGGCACCCCAACTTTTGGTGATAAAACTGACTGCTGGGTGTGGCAACACAAACTTGAGTTCTAATCCTAGCTCTGCCCCCTCATAGCTGTTTAATCAATCTTCTCTGGGCTTGTTTTCTTAGTGATCAAATAGGGCTAATCTTATTTTCCTCTGTGTTTGTCTTAATAAGGGTTGGACCAAGAAAAATCTTTATGCTAATGTTATAGATAAGAGTAGCCTTGTGGAGAGAATGAACTAAACTATGGTGGCTGGAGTCATGGCAGGACAGGCATTCAGGAAGTTTCTTTCCTTCTTTGTCCAAGTATTAGTTAAAAGGAGTGCAGCAGAAACTAACCAGTGGTGGCATTATGCTTCCAAAAAAAACTGCAAGGAAAAGTATTGGAAGCAACAGTAGTAGTTGCTGGATTGGGTTCTAAGGGAAGGGGTAGAGAGATTCAATCAGTTACCAAGAAAGTTGGAGATAAATTTCTTCTCCCAGAATATGGGGGCACCAAAGTATTTCTAGTCGACAAAGATTGTTTTTCATTTAGAGGTGGTGACATTCTTTAAAAGTGGGTGCTAAAAAAAAATAAAAAATAAAAAAAATAAAAATAAAAAAAATAAAAAATAAAAAAAAAAGTGGGTGCTAAGTCACGTCTGACTCTCTGCGACCCTTTGGACCGAGGTCCACCAGGTTCCTCTGTCCATGGGATTCTCCAGGCAAGAATACTGGAGTGGGTTGCCATGCCCTCCTCCAGGGGATCTTCCCAACCTGGGGATTGAACCCGTGTCTCTTATGCCTCCTGCATTGGCAGACGGATTCTTTATCACTAGTGCCACCTGGGAAGCCTGTAGACTGAAATAAATCACTATTGAATTGGCATCTGCCCATTCCACTGAAATATTTCATCATGTAAATAATTTCCACGTCTCTCCTTTATAATAAACTAATGATGGCACCCCGACGTGGAGAGCATCTCCAAGACCACCCCAGGTTCAATAGCGTGTGGGGATTCAGCACATAGCTGTACTCATGGCTGTAACTTATTATAGCTAGAGGATACAAGCCAGACAGCAAAGGGGAAAGGCATGGGGGTGACAGTTGGAGGAGGCCAGGTCCAGGCTTCCAAGAATCATCTCCTAGTGGAGTCATGTAGGATGCACTTGGCTTCTCCAGTGACGCATAGTGACAGACATGTGAAATGTTGTCCATCGGGGAAGCTCATTAGAGACGCGCAGTTCTTATTGAGGGCTGGTCACAGAGGCACTTCCTGCCCAACGCATACCAAAATTCTAGGCTTTCACAAGGAAACAGGTGTTCAACATGAACCCCACGTCGTGTATGAATAATTCAGGCGCAGACAGTCGTTCTTATCAATTCTGGGAATGGTAGGAGCAACCCAGAAATCCGACTTCCCAGACACCAGCCCCAGGCCTAAGCTTCTCAGCAGGCTTCTCTAAGGATGGCGGTCTCTGGCCTGCTGCGTCTGGTTCACACAGCCTGCTTATCCCTTGCTCCTCAGGAAAAGAGTAAGAAGTCATTGGCATCGATATGGGTTTGGAAAATGCCCAAACTGTCTGAGCATGTGGATAAGGGACCCAGTGTTTTCCACAAATGTTCCAATGCCTGGGTCCCTGTGTGCCAAGTGTGGCACTTCTTTTCATCTGTTTCAATAATTGGATTTAAGCAGCGATCAGGCACCATGTCAGCCAAGAACTTCTTTGGCGGGGTGGCAGCTCTTTTAAGGCATTCCAGGCCTGCCTGGGGACTGGAAAGTCACCTCTGGAAGGGGGTTCGGTCAACTACCCTGACACTGTCTTGATGGTTAACTTGCTTCCAACCTATTAGAGGCTTCCAGAACATCGCCAAGAGGAGGTCATTCTTGTACTCTCCAGGGTTTCAGGATGCTTATATTGGAAACTGAGCAGAACCTAGGCCCCAAGAAGTCCAGCTTTGGAGCTGTGTCGCATAAAAAGAAACAGTTCAGTAAGGAAAATGCAGTTAAAATGAATTCTGATCTTTATTTGCATTTTTCAAAGAACATTAAAGACCACAGATTTATTACCTACAGTGATACATCTTAAAATGTATTTCTGCTCATATTTTTTAAACATTTTATTTTATAATTTTTAATTAAAAAAATTTTTTGGTGCTGAAACCTGGGATAAATGTTTTGTTTTAGAACAGTTTTCAATTTCCAGAAAAGTTGCACCAGTAATACTGAGGTTAATATATGCGTGCATGCCAGTGTGCTTGCTCAGTCATGCCCGACTCTTCAGGACCTCACGGACTGTAGCCCACCAGGCTCCTCTGTCCCTGGGATTCTGAGTGCTGGGGTGGGTTGCCTTGCCCTCCTCCAGGGGATCTTCCCGACCCAGAGATTGAATCCAGGTCTCCTGCATTATAGGTGGCTTCTTTACCACTGAGCCACCGGGGAAGCCCCAGATTACTGTATATTCCTCACCCGATTTCTCCTATTATTAACATCTTATATCACAATAGTAAATTTGTCATACCTAAAAAATGAACTACAAAGGAACCAATGTGGATACGTTAGTAACTGAAGTCCATATTTAACCCAGATTTCCATAAGTTTTACCTAATTCTTTTTGTTTCGGGTTTCTAGTGAGGATAAGCTATTTAGTCAACATGTGTCCTTCGGGTTCTCTTGCCTCTACTTTCCTTGTTTTTGATCACCTTAACAGTTTTGAGGAGGAAACTGCCCTTTGGTAGGGGTTGTCTGATGTTTTTTTCATGATAAGACTGGGTTATGCATTTAGGGGGAGGAAGACCACAGAGGTCAAATGCAGGTCTCATCACATCATAAGAAACCTCGCTCACCTGGCTGAGGGTGTGTTTGTTGTAAAGTCACCCCCCCTCCCCCTTGTCTATGCTGTTCTCTTTGGATAGAAGTCACTATGCATGGCCCACACCTCAAGAGTGGAGGGTTATGCTCCACTCTCTTGAGGGCAAAGTATCTATATAAATTATGTAGAATTCTCCTCGGGAAACCTCTCTATTCACTTGCATCTATTTAGTTATTCAGTCATGTATTTGTGTTGGCACTGACTTGTATTTTGGGAAACTATCTCTCATTCATCTGGCACGGGTTCTCATATCTCTTTCTACTCTTCCTTACAAATAACTTTTTCCATTATTTTCATTTTTCTATTCTTTCCTTTTCACTCTCCTTAACCTGGTTTCCCACCCCTTTTCCCACTCCCTCTGTCTCTCATCTCATCCCTTTCCTTGAATCTCCTACCCTATTTCTCCCGTTGTCCTCACGATTGGTTGATTGGTTACTCCGCATACCAAATAAAGTATCTAGAAAATAAAGCAGAAAGAGGCTGTGAATATTTCAAGTACTGATTAGTTTACCCATCTCGTATGCATATATGTGGAAATGTTTTCTAGAGAGTTTGTGTCGGGGGTGCTGCTGAGAACCATACATGTAGTATCTTACTCAACCACACAACAACCTCATCAAGCATATTTCAGAGCTGATAAACCCGAGACTCAGAGAGATTACCTGCTCAATGTCAAGTCAAATGGCAAAGTGGGGGTTTTAAGCCACAGTTGACTCCAAATCTGGTGTGCTCATAGGAAGAACTGAGATGTATTTATAATCCTGGTTCCCTAGGAAATGAAACATACTTCTACTAAAAACACCAATGTGGAGTACAGAAACATGTTCACAGTCTCAGAGAGTCTCAGCTCTTACAAGGCTTTGGCTCTGTCTGAATTTGTAGGGACACCTTAATTATAGTCTTGCCCTTTTCCTCCATTGAGCTGGTACCTCGGTTTTCACCTCCTGTAAAGCAGACTCCAGAGTGTTTTAGTCTTTTTTCTTCTGTGAGTTACTGTGGAGAAAACTGTTAAGGTCTCTGGATTCGTTTTCTCTTGCTGTTTCACAGGTAACCACAAACAGCAGCTTAAAGCAATGCCCACTGCTTAGCTCCTGGTTCTGTAGGTCTGTGTGACACCTCTCTGTTCAGGGACTTGATGGCCAGGCTGCCTTCCTTTCTGGAGGCTTCGGGGAAGAATTGTCTTCCAAGCTCATCCAAGTTATTGACAGAATTCAGTTCCTCGCAGACTGAGGCCCCTATTCACGGGGTGACTTTTGCCTGGGAGATGCTCTCAGCTTCTAGACCGCCCTCCACTCCCTGCCACAGTCTTTCTTCGTGTAGCTCCCTCCAGATACTCTCATGCTTTGAATCTCTTCCCTTCTCTGCCTCTGACTTCAAGACCCAGATTTAAAGGGCTCATGTGAATTGTTACACCCACCCAAATAATGAACCCGCCCCCTCTTTTTCTTTGGCCACACCACGTAGCATGCAGGATATTTCCCCAATCAGGGATCAAGTCTGGGCCCCCTGCAGTGGAAGCAGAGTCCTATCCACTGGGCCACCAGGGAAGTCCCAACCTCCCCTTCTTAAAGTCAGTTGTGACACATAATATAACCTTAAAAAAAAAAGTGAAAATGTAAGTTGCTCAGTCTGACTCTTTATGAACCCATGGACTGTACCCCCCCGCACCCCCAGGCTCCTTCGTCTATAGGATTCTCCCGGCAAGAATACTGGAGTGGGTAGCCATTCCCTTCTCCAGGGGATCTTCCCAACCCAGGTATCAAACCCGGGTCTCTTGTATTGCAGGCAGATTCTTTACCATCTGAGTCACCAGGGAAGCTCAGCAGTAATACCCCATCACATTTATAGTTTTAGGCATTAAACAGGGTGTGTAAACCACATCTTACAAGTCTTGTCTACCACAGCCTCCATTCTTTAATTTATTCACACATCTCATATTTATGGAATGCCTGCCCTGTGCCAGGCATAGTTCTAGGAGTTGGAGATACAATGGTGAACAAGACAAACTTGACCTCTTGAAGCTTACTATGTAGCGTAGTAAGACAGATAGTAACCAAGGAAACAGAGAAAACTCCCTGTTAGTGCTGAATGCTCTGCGGAGAATTAAAATGGGCTGGTGTATTAGGAAAGGGCTCTCTGTGGAGGAACTGTTTTAGCTGCTCCTTGAGAAGATAATACAATGAAAAGGTCCATGTGAAGATAATCTAACATCCACAAACCCAAGATGAAAGTCTACACGTTCCAGGGTTCCTTCTAATCATGTTTAACACGCTTCACAGAGAAGCCTTGTTTTAAACCACACCCAAAACCACTTTGCACAGTGTCTTACTCATTCTGCTTCCTTGGCTGTAGTTGGTTTGTGTAGCTTTGAGCATAATCTCCCAAGTTCCCCAGCAGTAGCTGGGCTCCATGGCATGCCAACCTTGGCCTGTGTGAGCATGTGTTCCATGTCCCATAAACAAGCCCCTGTTTCTCCCTTCAGCTTTCTTCTACAGGCAAGCACTATCTTTTTTAAAAATTCTTTTTAAATTAATTAATTTTTAAAATTTTTGGCTGTGCTGGGTCTTCGCTGCTGTAAAGGCTTTTCTCTAGTCACAGAAAGCGGGGGCTACTCTGTTTCTGCATGCGGGCTTCCCATTGTGGTGGCTTCTCTTGTGGAGCACGGGCTCTGGGCCACACAGGCTCTGGCGCACAGGCTCAACAGTTGTGGAGCACAGACTTAGTTGCTCCTCGGCCTGTGGGATCTTCCTGGACCAGGGATCAAACTTGTGTCTCCTGCATTGACTGGCAGGTGAGTTCTTTACCACTGAGCCACCAGGGAAGCCCCAAGGCAAGTAGAATGTTAACTGAAGACACTCCTGAGTGTAAGATGCATGTTTCCCAATCAGTAATAATATATCACCAGGATATGTTTCTGCTAAAAAATATACTCGACTGAATCTGCATGTCAAGTTCCTGCTTTAAATTTGCAGAACCCAAACTTTCAGTGAGGTGAGAACTGCCTGGCATAAGCACAGTGCACTCCACGTGTGCCCTGAGCACACCACTGCTTATAGGCTTCCCAACCCCAGCTGGACATTTTCAAGGTGAGGAACGCCAGGCTGTGAGGTTTTGGACCTAGTTTATTTTCATAAAGCATCGGTGCCGCTGATGCGCTCTGAAATACACACCAAACACTTTCTGGGTGTGACCATGAGCCAGGCACCGTCCAGATACAAAGATGAACGGTCCCAGTCACTGCCTTCAAGGGACTTCCAGGGTGACACAAGAGAAACCTGCAGGTGGGCAATTATAATATAGAAGGCTTGCTTTAACTCTCATTTATTCAAATGACTTTGACTTACTGAGTGTTTACTCTGCGTGAGCTACTGCTACCGGTGCTACAGAGATAGCAGTTGGACAAAACACACATAAATCCCTCCCCTCATCAAGCTTATATTCTAGGAAATTCCCTGATGGTCCAGTGGTTTAGACTCCTTGCTCTCACTGCTAAAGACCTGGAATTGATCCCTTGTCAGGGAACTAAAAGTCCCACAGGCCACATGGCACAGTTAAACAAGCAAATAAACAAAAATCTTACCTTTTAGAGGGGCAGACAGTAAAGAAATAAACTCATAAAATATATCAGGGGTCAAATGGTGATAAATAAATGTTCTGGAGGAAATGAAAGGCTGCTGCTGCTGCTAAGTCGCTTCAGTCGTATCCGACTCTTAGTGACCTCATGGACTGCAGCCTACCAGGCTCCTCCGTCCATGGGATTTTCCAGGCAAGAGTACTGGAGTGGGGTGCCATTGCCTTCTCCGAATGAAAGGCTAGAAGGGTACTAAGAAATATAGAAAGAAGGGAGGTTATTATTAAAGAGGTGAGAGAAGACATCGCTGAAAAGGTGACATTGGCATGATGTGAGCGGGACTAGGCAAGAGAAGGGGCTGTGTTGGGTCTTGCAGGTCATTATAAGGACTGACTTTCACAGAGAGATCTGGGGCCACAAGAGGGTCTTGATGCTGATCAAGACTGACTCGATCACCTCACTTTTGTTTTGAAAAGGATCCTCCTCCTTGCTATGTGGAGAAAAACAGGGAGGAAGCCAGGTGAAAAGAGAAAGACAAGCTAGCTGGTTATCGTACACTCCAGCTGGGAAGTGATGGTGACTCAGAAAAATCACTGGATAGCTGTGAAAGTGGTGTATGTGGAATTTGTTGATGGGCTGACTGGACGTGGGGATATGACAGAGAAAAGCAGAGTCAAGGATGTCTTTAATATTTTTGTGGCTTAGGCAACCAGAAAAACAGGGTTGTAATTATTCTCTGGGGGATGGTGAGAAGAAGAGCAGGATGGAGCCAGAGAGACCTGGCATCTGGTTTTGGGCAGGCTGGGTGTACGTTGCGTGTCAGACATTTAATGGATGCGTCAAATAGACATCTGGGTGTGAGCTGGGCTTTCAGGAAAAGAGGTCAAGTGCTGGTGATACAGTTTTGTAACTTGACAGCACAGATGTGATTTGTAAAGCTATGAGCTAGTATTTTGTGTGTCTTTGCTGTCAGCGTCTTTGCTGCAAGCATTTTCGCTGCAAATTGGCCATAAGACAATTTTGCCATGAAGGATATACTAACCGGTTGACAGTTTGGGGTTTGACAGTTTGGTTTCAATGAGTTGAAATGCATTAGCATTTCTTCTAGTCAGTGACATTATTGATGTCTTTATCGAGCTACCAGGTAATGTCTCTCCTTTACTTTTTGTTCTTTTAGCTTTTTTCTCCTATTGTTTTATCTTTTACAGCAAAATTGCCTATGGCCAATTAGCCATGAGGCAAAAATATTTGGGGCAAAAATGCTTGCGGCAAAGATGCTTACAACAAAAGCATCTAGAACCATGAGCTAGAACCAAGAGATGAAGGCAGTTAGAGGAGGAACAAGGTCCAGGAACTGACCTCCAGGACTTTTCAACCTTAGAAGTCAGAGGGACGAGGAACAGACAGAGAGGTGAGAAGAAAATCAGGAAAGGAGGATCCTGGAAGTCAAGTGGAGAAAGTGTTTCAGGGAAGATACAGCAATCATCTCTGTGTATGAGAGGAGATGGAATCCAATGCATTGGTAGGTAGGGGCTGATCCTAGATAGGAGCGTCAATGAATGGTAATAGGAGGAAAGGCAGAGAATCTGAGCATAGATGAAAGTAGGCAGCAGGTGGCACAGTGCCAAACTTCTCTAATTTCTCCTGTATTTTCTCTCAGCCATGGGTGGAAAGTAGAGAAAGGAGGGCCTGGAGGTTAGAGAGAGGAAAACGTATGAACTGGTCAGCTAGGAGAGTGACAGCAAGGCCGAGAGAAGCGCAGTAGGATGGGTGAGCAGCGGCATGGCTCTTGTTGAGGCTTGTGGTGGTGAATTTGAAGTGAGACTTCTCGACTTGGCTGTGCCTTGGTCTCCAGTCATATGAGGCTGCAGGCAGGAGTAGGTGGAGGGTTGGATTGGCCAGGGTTTGGGGTAAAATAGAGAACTGAGCAGACAATAACTAAATGATGGACTCCATCTTGGGCCTGGAGGGACATCCATGGTGGTCCAAGGGCTAAAACTCCGTGCTCAATGCAGGGGGTCTGGGTTTGATCCCTGGTCAGGGCACTGGATCCCACATGCTGCAACTAGGGATCCTGCATGCTGCACTGAAAATTGAGGACCCCATGTGCTGTAGCTGTAGCTGAGACCAGGTGCAGCCAAAATAAATAAAAAAGAAGGAAAAAGTTGGATCTGGAGGAAACAGAGGACATAGGGGATGAGAGCAGAGAAAAGAGGTACACTGGATGAATGGATTGCAAATAAATCCCAGTCAAGCAGCAGGGTTGTTCCAGTTGGGATCTGATAGAATTAACCACAGCAGGGGGTGGTCAGAAAGTAAGATGCTTGAAATCTAGATTTGGGAACTGAGATAGTGTGACAAGATCTGGATAGAGGTCAGCATACCATGGCCTTGCAGGTTAAATCTGGGCCTGCAGCCTGCTTTTATACAGCCTTGAGATAAGAATGGTTTTTCACATTAAAAAAAAAAGACTATTATCCTTTTACAAAACAGTTGCTCCAAGAATTGAAGGTATTTCATGGCCCACAAAACCTAAAATAATTACTACCCGAAGCAGCAGGCCCTTTATAGAAAGAGTGCTGACTCTTGGTCTAGACTCTAGGGTATCACCGGGTGTGTGAGTGGCTGAGGTCAGGCAGAGGACACAGTGGTCAAGGGCAGGTGGCCAGGATATCTGCCAGGATCAATTACTTGGGTATAGAGCCCACCAGTCATTACAAAGGCTGGTGGTGTTGGAGAGACTGACAGGGAACCAGAACTAACAGCCAAGGAATGAGGGGGTGTGACCTGGGATTGGTAGATGACTGAAGAGAAAGGACCACAGTGTGGAGGAATCAAACATGGCCTAGACTGATGATGTGAGCATCAGAAGTGAGAATTTAAGGGGAGAGAGAGAGAGAGGAGGAGATAGAGAAGGCATGCTCTGGAATGGAAGGAGTTAGTGGGTTGAGCTAGTTGGTCACAGATTCACCTCCAGGTGCCAGTGGTTTGACGGAGAAACACAGCCACCCCTTGTCAGAGTTGCAGAAGCAGCAGAGTGCTCATGACTGGCCTGAGTGATGTAGCTAACGGTGGCCTGAGCAAAGACCATGGCAAAGGGGCAGTGAGGTCAGCCACAGCTGGCAGAAGAGGCTTTGCAGAGAAAGACTTTGGGTTGAGGCTTGAAGTATTAGCAGGTGTTAGGTAATGATGGTGGTGAGGGGAGAGGGATATATATGTGCAGGAAGGCGTGGTATCTTTGAACACTGACCTCAGAAAATCATGAATGAACTTGGGCACAGTTGGAGGTTCGGAATCAGTGCAATTAGGACCTTCGGGTGAAGAACATTATTGTTTCTCCTTTAATATTTGCGTGTGAGGCTTAGGGATAGTGAATGCTCTGTGTAGACAGGTAGATGCTCTATGAGTGAAACATGACATACATTGGCCTTTAAACTTGTTACTGCCCCATAGTATTGTAGGAAAATGTATTTTATGTATTTACATAAAGATTTATTTATTTCTCTCTCCAGCATCTTTTGAGAGCATCTTGTCTGCCTTATGCTCTGCCAGGCATTGGGGATACAGTGGTGAACAACACGAATATGGTCATTCCCCTCTCAGAGCTTACAGTCTGCAAGTAATTACACTGATGTATGAACTGTACAAAAAAGATCTTCACGACCCAGATAATCACGATGGTGTGATCACTCACCTAGAGCCAGACATCCTGGAATGTGAAGTCAAGTGGGCCTTAGAAAGCATCACTACGAACAAAGCTAGTGGAGGTGATGGAATTCCAGTTGAGCTATTCCAAATTCTGAAAGATGATGCTGTGAAAGTGCTGCACTCAATATGCCAGCAAATTTGGAAAACTCAGCAGTGGCCACAGGACTGGAAAAGGTCAGTTTTCATTCCAATCCCAAAGAAAGGCAATGCCAAAGAATGCTCAAACTACCACACAATTGCACTCATCTCACATGCTAGTAATGCTCAAAATTCTCCAAGCCAGTCTTCAGCAATATGTGAACCGTGAACTTCCAGATATTCAAGCTGGTTTTAGAAAAGGCAGAGGAACCAGAGATCAAATTGCCAACATCCGCTGGATCATGGAAAAAGCAAGAGAGTTCCAGAAAAGCATCTATTTCTGCTTTATTGACTATGCCAAAGCCTTTGACTGTGTGGATCACAAGAAACTGTGGAAAATTATGAAAGAGATGGGAATACCAGACCACCTGATCTGCCTCTTGAGAAATTTGTATGCAGGTCAGAAAGCAACAGTTAGACCTGGACATGGAACAACAGACTGGTACCAAATAGGAAAAGGAGTTCGTCAAGGCTGTATATTGTCACCCTGTTTATTTAACTTATATGCAGAGTACATCATGAGAAACGCTGGACTGGAAGAAACACAAGCTGGAATCAAGATTGCCGGGAGAAATATCAATAACCTCAGATATGCAGATGACACCACCCTTACGGCAGAAAGTGAAGAGGAACTAAAAAGCCTCTTGATGAAAGTGAAAGTGGAGAGTGAAAAAGTTGGCTTAAAGCTCAACATTCAGAAAACAAAGATCATGGCATCCAGTCCCATCACTTCATGGGAAATAGATGGGGAAACAGTGGAAACAGTGTCAGACTTTATTTTTCTGGGCTCCAAGATCACTACAGATGGTGATTGCAGCCATGAAATTAAAAGACGCTTACTCCTTGGAAGGAAAGTTATGACCAACCTAGATAGCATATTCAAAAGCAGAGACATTACTTTGCCAACAAAGGTCCATCTAGTCAAGGCTATGGTTTTTCCTGTGGTCACGTATGGATGTGAGAGTTGGACTGTGAAGAAGGCTGAGCACCGAAGAATTGATGCTTTTGAACTGTGGTGTTGGAGAAGACTCTTGAGAGTCCCTTGGACTGCAAGGAGATCCAACCAGTCCATTCTGAAGGAGATCAGCCCTGGGATTTCTTTGGAAGGAATGATGCTAAAGCTGAAACTCCAGTACTTTGGCCACCTCATGCGAAGAGTTGACTCATTGGAAAAGACTCTGATGCTGGGAGGGATTGGGGGCAAAAGGAGAAGGGGACGACAGAGGATGAGATGGCTGGATGGCATCACCGACTCAATGGACGTGAGTCTCAGTGAACTCCGGGAGTTGGTGATGGACAGGGAGGCCTGGCGTGCTGCTATTCATGGGGTTGCAAAGAGTCGGACACGACTGAGCGACTGATCTGATCTGATCTGATCTGATGGTCAGCGCTAAGAGAGGATGTTATTGGTGCTCAATGCCTTGGCATCTAAATTAATTTGGGAACCAGGGAAGAATCCTGGCAGAAGTGACATTTAGTATGAAGGAGAAATAGGTTGTTGTTGCCAGAGTAAGGAATGGGTGGTGGTAAATTTCCAAGTGAAGTGACGGCATGCCCTGGGTTGGAGGCGGGAGAGAACTGTTTCAGGCACTGAAAGACACAGAGAGAGGTGAGAGATGGGTCTAGAGAGACAATGGCGGCCTGGTCTGGAGTGGATTCTCCGTCTCCACGTGGCTTTTTTTTTTGGGCTGCCTGGTACATCTTACAGGATCTTGGTTCCCTGAACAGGGATTGAACCTGGGCCCTGAGCACTGAAAGCATGGTGTCCTAACCACTGGATCACCAGGGAATTCCCTCCATGGAGCTTCTGATGAGTGTTCAGAGTTTTCCTTTCTCTAGACTGCAAAGTCTGAGAAGGCAGGAACCAAATCTGTCCTGCTCACTGCTGCATACCTACCTATGGAGTGCCTGCCTTTCGAGTCTGGCACATAGTAATGGTTTGTTGATTATGGTTTATTGAATGAACGTATAAACATGAACCTTAGTTTAACTCTGAAATTTATTATGTTCATCAGTACAAATACCTTCATTATAGCATTCTTGTAAACAATAAATGTGAAAGTATTTCAGTAAACTGTGAAACATGATACTTGTTTTAAAGCTGTGAAATATTATGTTGCAAATATGTATAATGTAGTACTTCAGTTGAACCCTTAACAACTGTTTTTTTTTTTTTTTTGAGAACCTTATTTATTCCACTCAAGTCAGAAAAATCCTACAAAACACTGTATTAGAGAAAGTATCCAGTTATATACAGTATAAACGTAGCTTGATTAGGGGGAAAAAACCTTCATCAGCCTGATTACATCCTTTTGCCACTTCCTGAGTGGCTTTTAGCATTATTCAGGTTGCTTGTTTTCCACTAAGTGAGCATTAATCAACAGCAAGTAATTATGCTTTTCTCCAGGCCCATAATAGATCCCATCTTGTCCCTCTTTGTGTACTAGTCTATTTTCACCAGTGAATCATCATCTCTATGAAAGGAGGCATCGTGCTTATTTTTATCCCCAGCATCTCACGTTATGGCTGTTAGCTGGTATTGAATACCTGTTAGTTGAGTTTAATAGGTAAATTTATCCTAGAAATTGACATTATACCTTTACTCATTCAAAAATATGGTAACAGGCTCTAAATACTTTTCATGCACTTACACGGTCCTTTGGTATTGCTGCTGCTGCTACTTAGTTGCTTCAGTCATATTCGACTCTGTGTGACCCTATGGACTGCAGTCCACCAGGCCCCTCTGTCCATGGGATTCTCCAGGCAAGAGTACTGGATTGGTTTGCCGTGCCCCCCTCCAGGGAATCTTCTAGACCCAAGGATTGAATCGGGGTCTCCAGCATTGCAGGCAGATTCTTTACCACTGAGCCACCAGGGAAGCCCCATTTGGTGTTGATATATTACCAAATGCTTCAAATGCAGTCTTCCTTTGGTATCTACAGGGGATTGGTTCCAGTTCCCACCACATATCAAAATGTGCAATACTCAAGTCTTATGGCATAGTATTTGCAGGTAACCCTATCACATCCTCCTATATAATTTAAATAATCTCTAGATTACTTATAACTCTCAATGCAGTGTGAGTGCTAAGTTGCTTTAGTCGTGTCTGACTCTTTGTGACTCTATGGACTGCAGCCCACCAGGCTCCTCCCTCCATGGGATTTTCCAGGCAAGAGTACTGGAGTAGGGTGCCATTGCCTTCTCCATAATGTGGTGTAAACCTATGTAAATAGTTGCCAGTAACAAATTCAAATTAGGCTTTTTGAAATTTCTGGAACTTTTTCCCCAAATATTTTCTATCTGTTGCTCTTTTAAGGCATTTTATTTTTTTTGGCTGTGCCACGTGACTTGTGGGATCTTAGTTCCCCAGCCAGCAATTGAACCTGGACTCTCAGCAGTGAAAGTGCAGAGTCCTACCCATTGGACCTTCAGGGAATTCCCTTCTGAATATTTCTGATGCATGTCTAGTTGAATCTGAGGATGCAGAACTCCACAGGTGTGGGTGCAAAGGGTTGAACTTTTAAAATAACTTCAAAGAGAAAAGGATGAAGATGTAGAAACACTGGATTTCATTTTACCTCCCAATTTTCCAGTATTTTTGTTTCAGGTCTACCAAATAATGAGCAATAATCAATAATAATTTTACCATTTTCTTTGAGATATGATAATGGAAAGTTAAGAAAGTTGGAAAGCTTTTTTGATACTTAGGCCAGGTTTCTTTTTATTTTATTCTGTTATATACCTTTCTGGTCTACTGAAAAAGTTTTCTATCTATAGCATTTAAAAGCTATATTTGCTCTTATGTTTAGCTCTTTAATTTTGACTTAATTATTGTATACACAAATAAGTCTCTTGATCTTGTCCTATAAAACAGTTCCCATGGCTTTTTAATAACTACTGCTCAACTCTGCTCTTATTTTTTGAGGTGTAAGCTCAGGGTGATCTAATCATTTGGAAGAAGAATTCTCTGAAATGAATTTTAAAGAAAGAATTTTTTTTTTTTTTAGAATTCGTGATTTATTTTTTGTCTATGTCTGCATGTCCCAAATATTCTTTCTAGTGATAAACTTAAATAGAAAAACCTCTGCTGAGACAGAAGGAATGAGGGGGAAATGCTTTTTGTGTGTATATACTGTAGTTTTCTCATTCATTAATGCGGTACTCTCATTAATTTACACATCCCATCTATTATTGTGGTGGTGAGTTTAGTCACTAATTCTGTGTCCGACTCTTGTGACCCCATGGACTGCAGCCTGCCAGATTCCTCTGTCCATGGGATTTCTCAGGCAAGAATCCTGGAATGATTTGCTATTTCCTTCTCCAGGTGGTCTTCTCCACCCAGGAATCAAACCCACATCTCCTGCATTACAGGTGGTCTCCTCTATTGTAGGCAGATTCTTTACCTCTCATTATTACAAAATGTGTAATAAATTTGCAACAATTTATTCCACTGCTGCTTTCTGAATTTTTCTTCTGAACTTATTTTTTTTGGTCAAGCTGCAGGGCATGCAGGATTTTCTGTTTCCCTGACCAGGGATGGAACCCATGCCCTGGCAGTGGAAGTGCGTAGTCTTAACCGTTGGACCACTGCCTGGCAAGTCCTAGAACTCATTTTGAATAATTAGATTAAGTTTAAATGGCTTTCAAGTTCTAGGTATAATGTTTGAACATTAAAGTTGTTCATCAAAAATAGAAGACCTGTAGCGAAGGGCCTGTTACAGAATTTTTTCATTAACACTTTTCTTAGGTTTGTGTGCAGTATATGCTCAACATAAAGGCGACGACACTCCCATGTATTTTCAAATATTTTGAGGGTCTGGTCTGCTGCATGTCTTTTCTCCCCACGCCAGACTGCTGTCTCCAGTATATCCCCAACCTTCAGGTCTTGGCTCAAAACGAGCCCTTTCTGAGGGCCCAGGTACTCTCTGTGTCACCAACTTTAGAATTTTATCTAGATGTGAAAAAAGCCTGCGTAGTTGTTTAGTTACTTATTGCAACTCTCCTCCCCATGCTAGTCCGTCATGTGACAGGTCTCCACTAGAGGTGAAAATCCTTGGCCTAATTATATGTTCTCTGCATTTGTGATAAGCGAATAAATTCGGTATTTTAACTCAGCCAAGTCAGTATTCTTGCCTGGAGAATTCCAAGGAGAGAAGCCTGGCCGGCTACAATTCATGGGGTCGCAGAGAGTCGGACAGGACTGAGCGACTTAATTTTCACTTCCAAGTCAGATCATTCTCTTCCCTAGGCGAATGAAACTCCAATACTTTGGCCACCTGATGCCAAAAACTGACTCACTGGAAAAGACCCTAATGCTGGGAAAGATTGAAGGCGGGAGGAGAAGGGAACGACAGACGAGATGGTTGGACGGCATCACCTACTCGATGGAGATGAGTTTGAGCAAGCTCCGGGGAGTTGGTGATGGACAGGGAGACCTGGCGTGCTGTAGTCCATGGGGTCGCAAAGGGTCGGACACGACTCAGCTGACTGAACGGAACCGAACTGAGGCGAATGAGACCTGATTCTAACTTTGCAGGACTCCGCATAAATCTTATTAGAGGAAGACTGCGCTTTCTCGCCAGACAGTAGTTATGACCCAAACTGCGTGTTTCTCACCCCTATTCTCACTCGAGGAGCTAGGGGCCTGAGAATCTGCTCCCCAACGTACGTCTTGCAGAATCCAGAGGTGGAACCCGAGCGCCCGTCAGCCGAGCACCGCCGCCACGTCAGCCGGCGCGCGTGACGCCAACGCGCTTGCGCGCGGGAGGGGCGGGGCGCGCCCGGAGGCCCGCCCCCTACATCCGGGGCCTAAGCGGCGGCGGCGCCGCCGCGCAGGGCGGGTCACGTGGCTCCTTCCTTTCCGTCTCTGGCCGGCTGGGCGCGGGCGACTGCTGGCGAGGCGCGTGGAGCCTCGCGTTGGTTCCCCTTCGTCTCCTCTCCCGGCCCGGGACCCCGAGGATTCGCTGACGCCGGGTGAACTGAGCCTGCCGCCAAGATGCCGGCCTATTTCCAGAGGCCGGAAAATGCCCTCAAGCGCGCCAACGGTGAGGAGGGGATCGGAGCGCGCTGGACTGGGGCGGCCCGAGGCCTCGGAGGTCGAGGGGGCCCGGGCCTGGTGCGCGGTGTGCGGCCGCCCGACTGTGGCTGCACGGGAGGCCCCTGCAGCCTGCCCGCCGCCGACCCAGCCGGGGGTTGGGTATGGTATACCTTCTCGCTCCAACTGACATGGGAGGTAGAGCGGGGAGGGTGGGAGGCGCGGAGCCGGGAACCGTCTCTCTGCGGGGCTCGCCTTCCTCCCGCCGCCTCCCGGTGAGTCTCGGGGGGCAGGGTGGCGGCGTCGCGGCTCCGGAGACAGGCCGACGCGGGCCCGAGCTCCTCTCTCTCCTCGCCTCTGCTGGGCACCCCCTCACTCCAGACCACGGGGCCTTGTGCGCTTCGGCCCCGCGCCCCCGGCCGCCATCTGGGAGTGCCGGGGAGGAGGAAACATGGCTCCCTCCCGGGGACAATGCACGCGAGAACCTCGGCTCCACCTCCCGCCGGGCCGGGAGGCTTGGCAGGCCCACCTCCGGGCCCTCCTGCGGAAGCCTCCGCGCCCCCGAATCCAGCGCCGCGCTTTGCCGGCTCAGGACACTTCCCCTTCCGACCCCTCTTCTTCGCTTCGGAGACTCTGACCCCTTTAACTCGTTCCCTATTTTAAAAATTTTTTTTTCTTTCGGCATTGATTATTGGCTGTTGCGAAGCCTACTCCGAGTCTCAAGGAAGTTGGGACAGAGTTAATACTATAAGAGGGACTTGAAGTTTCAAAGATTAGGAAAGTGAGGCCTAGGAAGACTGGTTTGCCCAAGGTCACTCTGGGAGTGAGTTGTTGAGCTAGAAGCCTAACACCAAGGTCTCTGAACTTCAAGATCCATCGTGGTTCTCTCCCCCCGCCCCCACTATTGCGCTGCTGCTTGGGATTATTTCCATATGTGTGCTTGAGTCGGCGGCACTGTTGGGAAAACTTGTGTGTGTCCTGATCTGTTCAAGAGGCATTTAATACGTTGCCATTACAGGGGGTGCAAATGTATTCTCTGGTCTTTCAATAGATTATTATTTAGGGTTTATAAGTGTTAGAGCGTCCATTGCTCTTTCATTTTCACGCTTCCTCAAGCCAAACGAGTTTTGGGTCTTACCCCTGTTGTGGATCGATGTACCGTGTCTGTTAACCCTTTTATACTTACGAAGCTTATTTTGTTAGTTCGTTTGAAAATCCTCTTAGGAAAAGGTCAGTTTCAGTCAGTGCGTACAGTTGATACCACTGATAATCTGTCAGGGCCAGAGAGCTGTTTGTCGTATGCTTGTTATTTTTACTGTAAGTTAACAATTTCGGGGATAAGTAACCGTCTGTGGAATAGAGTAACTGTTCCAAAAAACAATGGAAACTACAACTTTGATCTAATCACTCACTCTGATCCTCCATGTAAATAGTTTGAACAGGCAGGAAGTTTACACGTGCTGATTAATTTATAGGAAAGAAAATAAGATTGAGATGGAAATTTAATCCTACAAAATAAACTAGCAAATTTAGGGAAAGCATTATTTCTTAAATGTTTTGAAACTTAAGAGAATTACATATTGTGGTATACATATGACTTGGGTGAAATTACTACTATAGATGTGTTTTACAGCCCTTTGAATGCTTTACCAATACATTTTTTTCCATGTTAATTGGCTGAAGCACTGTAATCTCCATGGCCTAAATACTACATATTGATGTGTTCAAGCCTTGTATCCTTCACTCCTCCCTTTTGAATCTCCATGGCCTAAATACTACATATTGATGTGTTCAAGCCTTGTATCCTTCACTCCTCCCTTTTGAATCTATATGAACTTAATATTTCAGTAACTTTAAAATTAGAAGTAATGTATGTTAACATGTTAAATCTTTTTTCACAATTTCTAAGTTGAAATAGATTTGATTCATGAAGAGCAATTTGTGAAAATGTCAGAAATTCAAGTAGGCAAGATGAGAAAGACATGGGGATGGGGTCTTCAATTTGTTAGTGTAGTTTTTGTAAAAGGCCTTTTAAAAAGCTGTTAGATGAGTGCTGGTATGGTAGAGAGGCCTTCCCTTTCAAGTAGTATAATTTCTGTACCTTTCATCTTAGATCCTGTTTTAGTATCAATGAGCAGAATGTGGATGGCATATGACACTGTTGACAAAATTTTATAAATAGGGTAATCAGAGCACATTTTATTTTTAATGGGAATAATCTCATTTATCTATAACATTTGTAATATCAAATCAAATCACATTTAGATCCCATCCATTAGAGTATCCTAGGAGAAGGCAGTGGCACCCCACTCCAGTACTCTTGCCTGGAAAATCCCATGGATGGAGGAGCCTGGTGGGCTGCCGTCTGTGGGGTCGAACAGAGTCAGACACGACTGAAGTGACTTAGCAGCAGCAGCATTAGAGTATCCTAATTTAGGTGTAGAATGGTTTGTCAGAGCAGTAGTTTTGGAAGCAGTTGGAAAACAAGCATTCTGGAAAATGAGACGGAGTCCCAGCAGTTACCGGCAAGAAATTTGCATACCCCAGAATCATTCAGAAAAAGCCCCCTTTCCAGTTCATATTGATGATGGTGCCAGCTCTGTTGCTTCTGACTGTATAATGGCCTTTTAACTTACACTCTACAACCAGTGTCTTAAAAATAAAGTTGTTATTAAACCCACAAATTATGTAACATTATAGCTTATCTACTTGATCTGTTACACAAATAACCTAGTAAAATTGAAGGGCTGACCTAAACTTTACTATAGGTAGATACATAGGTCACTCACTGTGTCTTTAAGAATGCCTACCCTCCTAGGAATAGTTTGTAATTCCAGATTTTATTTTTAAGATGATATCAATCTGGAAATGAACGTTTCTTTAAAGATTGCAGTACAGCTTTTAGTGTGTGATAGTTTTCTCTCGCACAGCCTCAAAAACTTGTTTTTTTCCCCCTAATTAGATGATTGTTTTGGAATTTGAAAGTATTGGATTTGGAATCTTAATTTGACTAGCTATTGAGGAAATGAAAAGTACTTTCAGTTTTATCACTAAACAAGACTTACTATTTTTTTTAAGTGACATTGTTACCACAGTCATTTAAAAATAAGAGATTGGGAATTATTTTTGGCTAGTTTGTTATTTTGTCACCACATCATACCGGGGCCAGCTCTTAAATTTAACTCTTGGTGCCTATTTTGCAACATATTGATAGTGCTTATATACAGTAGTATGGGTTTTAAATCCTCAGTGTAAGATTGGGAATTGGATATAATAAATTATTTTGGTGGGCTGCTGTGATACCCTTAATGTAAAGGATAAACGTAAAAACACTTACTCCCCAATTTTTGGCTGATAGAAGCTTTTTCTGTTAAATAGTTGTGAAAAAACACTAATATATTGTTAAATTTTAAAATAACTGTGTGTGCATGCTCCAGGAAGATGATAAGTAGGTCCTTTCCTTGAAACAGAAAAGGCTTGTTCCAGCAAAGTATCTAGTTGTATTCAGTGTTACATCTTTGATTGGGAGGGGTGTAATAAAATTGACCCAAGTGAAAATGGCCTTGCCCCCATATTGGCAGATATGATATTGAGATTATTGAAGTATTGAAGAGGGGTTTACATTTATTTGCATGTGAGGAGTTTGGTTTGGTATAATATGGGATGATTTAGGATATTGTGTTAAAAGATACTGACTTCAATGTGTTTTGTGATTTCTCCTGTATAAAGTTTTAAAAATATACTAGAATAGAAATATTGTTTATAGTTTTCCTGGAGGAAGGAATGTTCAGAGGCAGCATTCCTGAGAGATGTGATGATTGGAAGAAGAAATGAGTTACTAAGTAAATCCTTCAGATAGGAGACGTTTTGGTCTGTGTTTGCCCTAGAATAGTTATATCTTAGATAATGCTGTACATTGTTAGGTCAATGCCTAAAACAATTGTCAACGATTTTTTTTTTTTTTTTTTAAGAAAAATGAACATTGATTTTAAAAAACAGATGTGTTTTAACTTTTTTATAGCGTAAACTAGTGTTCTGCCAAATTATTGTCAAATTTTCAGTGGAGAAATTTTTGTGTGTGTGAAATTTGGTACTTAGTTTTAAGTTAAACATAACCAGAAAAGAACCACCCGTAGTCTGTTAAGTGTATTAAGAAAGTTTAAAAAAAAAAAGAAAAAAATATGATAAATTTTAACTTTGGTCAGAAATGTAATGGAGGAGCTTTTGCTTTTCAAAACAAGCAGTATACCCAAAATCTGAGGTTGGAACAGATTTTGAAATATTGCTACATACAGAATGCCATCAGATTTAGGCAGTGAATTTTTAAAAGAGTATACATTTGTTTGCTCTACATTCAAAAATTTTTTTCTCAATTAAAAAATAAACTTTTAATTTTAGAAGTTTGAGATTTACAGAATTATTGCAAAGATAGTACAGAGGGTCACACCACACACAGATTCTCCTATTAATAAATATCTTAGATCTGTGTGGTATGTTTGTTACAACTAATGAATCAATGCTGATACATTATTATTAAGAAAAGTCCATACATTGTTCTCAGCTTTCTGTAATGTCTCCTGTGTATTTCAGGATCCCACCCAAGATACATTACATTTCGTTGTCTCCTTAGGCTCCTCTTGGTTGTGGCAGTTTCTTAGATTTGTTGGTGGCCTTGACAGTTTGAGGAGTATTGGTTGTCAGGTATTTTGTCTCTTAGCTGGGATTTGTCTCAGTTTATTTCTCGTGTTTAGATTGGGATAAATAAGTGGAGAGATACTTTGTGCTCATGGATTGGAAGACTAAATGCTGTTGTCAGTTCTTCCAAACTTGTTATAAAGGTTCAGTGAGATCCCAGTGAGCTATTTTGTAGGTATCTACAAGCAATTCTGAAGTTTGTATGGAAAGACAAAAGGTGTTACATAGCCAGCTAGTACTGAAGAACAGAGTTGGAGTACTCACACTACCTGACTTAAAGATTTTCTGTCAGGCTACAGTAATCAAGACAGTGAGGTATTGGCAGAAGCCTAGGCAGGTCAGTAGAGAAATGATAAAATAGAGCCCTGCAATAGACCCACATAGTCCATTGATCTAAAAGGAACATAGTCAATCTAATTTGTTTTTTCTACCTTAAGTCTTAATACAAACTAGCAAGAAATGCATCAGCCAGATCATTGTGACTGAAGTTACACTTGCTTTTTCTGCCTATTCAAGGGGGAGATTGTTACCCTCATGACTTGAATCTCTAGAACTTTATAAAGTAACTTAGATATAATTGGTGCAGAGGAATTGAGTGAAATCTAGTTTTACGCATAGGTCATATTTGAGATAGTATCAGTTTTTCATTTTTTTACCTTGGCATAGTGTTAGAAATCAAAAATAAATTGTGACCTCAAAGGAGATGGTAATAGGTTGGGAAATTAAAACAGCCAAGTTAAAAAGCAAGATTTAGGTTTTTATATAGCATACATAATTAATTTTCTCCTGATTTACTTTTCTAGAATTTCTTGAAGTTGGCAAAAAGCAACCTGCTCTGGACGTTCTTTATGATGTTATGAAAAGTAAGAAACATAGAACATGGCAAAAGATACACGAGCCGATTATGTTGAAATACTTGGAACTTTGTGTGGATCTTCGCAAGAGCCATTTGGCTAAAGAAGGCTTATATCAGTATAAGAACATTTGTCAACAGGTATGAACAGCTGGGTTTTTATATTTTAGTCAGTGCTTTTAGTCATTTTGGGAGGCATTTACCTTTCATATTTACTGTTTTATACCATAAAGTTTGCTTTTAAAATATTTTTTGGTTTGTTGGGAGACGAGTTTTATTTATTTATTTATTTATTGGCTAGGTGAACATCAAATCTCTAGAGGATGTTGTCAGGGCATATTTGAAATTGGCAGAGGAGAAAACAGAAGCTGCTAAAGAAGAGTCCCAGCAGATGGTCTTAGACATAGAAGATCTGGATAATATTCAAACTCCTGAGAGGTATGTGGGCTAAATTGCTAAATAGATCTTTCTCATTGTTTTTCTTCACATTTGTCTCCATTGTCCCCATTTGAAGTAAATGTTTATTAGAAAGAATGCTTGTCTTTGGAATTTTAAATGTACAGTAACTTCAAGTCATGTACTGTTCAAAGTTCATAAAAGTGAAAAATTAAACCATCTGATAGGGTGTATACTAATTTAAATGGCTTTAATACAGATTAAGAATTCAAATACTTGGACTAAGTGATAGTTTTACAGTATGTTTGAAGTTGTAGGTAGAATTTGAACTATTTTATAATGATCATTGTTAGTTTTGGTTTTATAATCATATGGCAAAGTAGGAAACCATGTCTAAAATTGTTTTCAACGTTTTTATATATTTTTGTAGTGTTCTCCTAAGTGCTGTAAGTGGTGAAGACACTCAGGATCGTACTGACAGATTACTTTTAACTCCATGGGTTAAATTCCTGTGGGAATCATACAGACAGTGTTTGGACCTTCTTCGGAACAATTCTAGAGTAGAGCGTCTCTACCATGATATTGCCCAACAAGGTAAAACAAGAACTGCTTTGAAAAGTTGACTCAAGCATAGGTTTTGCAAAAGGTTTAACTGTTAATCTCCTTTCCTCTGTAGTACTTACTTTACATAGTTTTAATTCTTTCTTTAGATGATTGGCATTCATTTGGATATTAAATGAGAAATTTGTTTCATTAGTCAAGGTAATTCTGTGTTTTCCATTGATGTCTGAAGCACCTTTTAAAGTCATTTTGGAGTTTTGTAAGTGACTGAAAAGATAAACTTTTCTATTGCTTTCTGGCAAACTTGATTCTATCAATACTTTTGACTCTATAGCATACTCTTCAGCAAGCTACTTAACCATGTACTGGGTTTCTAAGGTCTTTCTGAGCTCCGGAGTGTTATTGAATATAGAACTAAACCTTATTGAAGACTCAGGATCACCGTAAAAAGTATCCAGTAGTTAACACTCCATGCACTTTTAATCTGGAGAACTGTATTAAGTTTGTTTTCCTAATCTTGTCTTTTTGCCTTACTGTTGCAGCTTATCTTCCTGTCAGTGCAGCCTTTTAACTATATATGACATGAGTGGCTCTTGGCTTTTTCTTACTTTTAGCCTTAGGCACAAGCTTGTCACCATTTTTAATATGGCATTTGTTTTTGTTTATTCAAGTTTTAAGTGATTACGTGACTAAGAATAGCTTACTAGGAGTATTAGAATCTGTTTCATTTTGCCCACATGGCTAGCATTTAACACAAGGCAACTAGGACCTTTTGATAACAGTTGCGTTAAATATTAACTTGTAGTTAAACTGCATCCTTTTGTTTCAGGCCTATTGAAATAGAAATACTCTTTTTTTAAGGGATTGACAAAGGACATTCAAAGAAGTTATTTTAGTATTGCATGTATGATAGTAGAAAATTATGTGTTTTAATGATAGAGCAGGTAGTTCATTTATACATCTGCACAACTGAAATTAGGTTACCACAGACCCCCAATTTGTATTATTCCGTTTCGGTTAGTGCAGAAGCTTTGTTTTCTAGTAAAGTAGGTAAGAGAGTTAATTGTATTTCAGACGAGAATTTTTTTGCTCTTTTAGGGTTTGAAGTGATAAGTGTTTGAAAGGTGAGTCCCTCTTAGACCTAAACTTAAATAGCTTCCTTAGCTCTCAGAACCATTTCAGTCTTAGACCAGGACTGATGACTGTGTCTAAAAGGTGCTCAGGGCACATGAAGTGAGTTACAACTGATCATTTCTTAAAACTGATGCTGAGTTTGGTAAATCTTGTTAAGATAACTGACCTTAATACATGAAATAGAACCTGTTTAAATACTAAGTTTATGGTGGAAAGTACCTAATATATTTTACAATTTATGCTTATAGCTTTCAAATTCTGCCTCCAATATACCCGGAAAGCCGAATTCCGTAAGTTGTGTGACAACTTGAGAATGCATTTGTCTCAGATTCAACGCCACCATAACCAAAGTACAGCAATCAACCTTAATAATCCAGAGAGCCAGTCTATGCATTTGGAAACCAGGCTTGTTCAGTTGGACAGTGCTATCAGCATGGAATTGTGGCAGGTATGTTGTGAACTATTTTGGCTTTTCTTTGTAGTAATAATAACCCATATTACCTTTTCTTCTCTTAATGAGTATCTGCGTCTTGGTGTCTCTTGGTTAATTTTAGTAACTAGGTAACAGATTTGAGGTTGTCTAATGGAGAAGGAAGAGTTTGGGACAAGAAGTCTCAGTTATTTTGGTTCTTGATGCCTGCTGTCAATTCCAAGCCAAATCATCTAATCTCTTTTTCAGACCTCAGTGCTCAAATTGTGGCTCAATGCCTAGAGAGTATGCCTTTACAAAATTTTGTAAATAATTTCATGGTAGTTTTGTCTCTGTTTACCCGGATTTAAAAAAATCAGTTGGTCTTTCCATCTTATTTTAATAGTAATTTATTAAGTACTAATGGCAACAGTTGAGAAATCACAAAGACAGACTTGGCCTTCACCACAGAGAGTTGGAGAAATGCAGCCCGAGACTGTCCCCTGGATCTCTTAGTGCTGCACAGACTTGGGAAGCTTGCACAGTGAGGATCCTACATCAGAGATCTTGGTAGTGGGCATTTTGTTGTCCACATGGACTTTTTTACGCTAAGGATTCTGCAGACATTTTCTCATGAGTTATTTTTATATATTTGATTCCCCCACCAAATCTTACTGAAATTGCAGAGGAAGAAACTAAAAATTGGTAGTTTTCAGCCAATGAAAATGTGATCTCCTGCTCTCCCATATTTTCCTTTTCTGCAGGTACACCCTTAAGATACCTGAACTAAAGGAAAAAATTTTAATAGAAGACAAGTAAAACATGCCTAGTATGGAAAAAATGATAAGTAAAAGGAAGAAAATATTTATTCATTATCTTAACACTCAGAAATAGCCTTTATGTTGTGTTTTATGTCCTTCCAGATTCTTTAAAAATATATTCCCCCAAGTGGTACGATACTCTTTAAAGGCACGGGCAGTCTAAGAAATTGTGTTAGTTTTCTGAGATATATCAGATAGTTAAATTATGAATAAAAAGAACCACACATGAAGGTATTTTATTTGCCATTTTTATTCTTAAGTGTAATATATTTTAAGTTTCATAGATTTTTGTTGTTGTTTTGTTTGTTTAGAATGTAATGACTGTAATTTATACCACTAATTTTAGGAAGCATTCAAAGCTGTGGAAGATATTCATGGGCTATTTTCCTTATCTAAAAAACCGCCCAAGCCTCAGTTGATGGCAAATTACTATAACAAAGTCTCAACTGTATTTTGGAAATCTGGAAATGCTCTTTTTCATGCGTCGACACTCCATCGTCTTTACCATTTATCTAGAGAGATGAGAAAGAATCTTACACAAGAAGAGATGCAAAGGTAAGAATCTTATTGTTGGATAGTATTGAGATATAAAAGAACTATCTTGTAAATGGCATGATAATGTTAGATTAGGGTTCTCAGCTGCACTGTTGACATTTGGGGCTGGTTATTTCTTTGTCAGGGGACTGTGTGTTTAGGGTCTTTGGCAGCATCCCTGGTTTTCCCACTGGTTGCCAGCAGCACGCCTTCTAACTGTTAACTACCAAAAAATCGCAGTGGTATTCTTGGGCAGTATTCTTGGTCTTCGGTAGCTATCTTTTATCTGGTAACCAACCCTCCAGTTGAGAAAATGGAATGTTAGGAAAGGCAGTGTTAAGGTATTAGCTTCCTTAACTGAGTGTAGGTATTTAGAATCTAGGAACTGATTAGACCCCCTCCCCCCAAAATGAGTACTTTTATCAAGTAACTTTCCCCCCCCCCCCAGCTATACAACACTCTGTAAATAATTGGCATGTGTATTTTTATGTAGATAGCCTATAACCTAACAATCTAAAGACTTTTATTTTTTTAGCATTACATATATACTTTCAGTCATGTTTGGTTTTTATTATACATTTTAGTTGGGTTTAGGTAGCTCACATGCCGTTTCTTACTGGCAGACCATGTTATTTCGGTCTCTAATAGAAGTACATACACCAAATTGTTTTTCTTAGCTTGTAAGCAGTGCATGAAACCAACTGAGTTTTTTCTAGTGTATATGGCAACCCACTCCAGTCTTCCTGCCTGGAGAATCTTAGACCGAGGAGCCTGGTGGACTGCAGTCCATGAGGGTTGCAAAGAGTTGGGACACGACTGAGCAACTAAAACTTGGCACTTCCGTATATATATATGTATATTTTGCCACACAGAGCATCACGTGGGATCTTAGTTCCTCAAGTAGGGATTGAACCTGTGCCTCCTACATTGGGAGCTCAGAGTTTTAACCACTGGGCCACCAGGAAAGTCCCTTAAAAAACTATTGAGGACAGTGTTCATTATGCCATTCACTATCTGTTATATATGTAATCCTTGTTTGTTGGAATAAGGGAAAAAACTTGATTTTCTTTATTTCTATAGTCTTCTGTTAGAAAAGACTGTAAGAGTGCTGTCATAATCATCAGGCTGTTTGGCTATATGTGCATTATTTTCCTTAACCCTCCCAACACCTTGTGACTTAGAAAATCAAGTATCTTGCCTAGGGTTCCAGTTGGAAATGGTGAAGCTGAGATTTCAACTCTTGACTCGTGGGCTCCAGAGCCCGCAGTCCCTGGTGTCCTCCGGTGCTCCAAATTCACCCCGAGTTTTGTGTTTTAAGGAAGCTAACGTTTAACTTTTGCCCTCAACTCCCATAAATATGTTTTTGTGATCCTTGTAACTTTTCCCTCTTAAGTGTTAGTTTTTTCTTAGTTTTAAAGTCTTCCCTAATAGTTTTTATAAGGAAGTAGGGGTATATGCAGGTGTGTCTGTGTTGCATTCAACACAGTCTTTCTCTTTAGCTAGAAAACACTGACAGTAGTAAGTGGGTGGGTGAAGTTCTGTTTCTCCAAGGGTTCATTTTAGGATAATCCATTTCTTTTTTAATTAATCCCATGCTTTGATAAACACTTAGGAGGCCAGTTCATAGTGGTGGTACATATTCTATCACTGGCATATTGTACTAGATAATTAGAGAAGTATCTTTCTGCTTATCGACATTTGCAAATTTAACAGATTGTAACTTTGTTCTCCAGAATGTCTACTAGAGTCCTTTTGGCCACTCTTTCCATCCCTATTACCCCTGAGCGTACTGATATTGCTCGACTTCTGGATATGGACGGCATTATAGTTGAGAAACAGCGTCGCCTTGCAACCCTGCTAGGCCTGCAAGCCCCACCAACGCGAATTGGCCTTATTAACGATATGGTTGGTATAAGTTTTAGCACTCTTTAACAGCTTTGAACAGAACCCTCTATGATCAGGTTTTATAATTTATGATTAAATGCTGAGAATTCTGACGCATTGCCAGGGGATTCTGATGCATGGACAAGTTTGAGAAACATTGGTGTAAGTCAGCCCTGTGTTGAGGTGAGATGTTTTGTCTTGAATGAGCTGGAGTTAAATTGGATGCAGCAGACAAGACTCAGATTGGCTTTGAGGAATAGCATGGGCCCCTTGATAAGGGAAGTATGATGGGCAAGAACAATCATGGCTTATTTCAGGGGCACACTGGACTGTCTAATTCAGTGGGAATTTATCATGTTAGTGTCTGTTACCTGCCAGGCAAGTGATAGTTAAATGGAATTTGTAGTCCAGAGGAGTTTGATTCACAGTAGTTTGACCTAGTGTTTACTGTGGTACACCTCTAGCAAATTACTTCAGGATAAGAGAAAAAAGAGAGACAGATGCTAGAGAATATAGGCCTTATTCCTTCACTGGCAGGGTCAATCAGTTTGGATAAAAGTTAATATACTTTGTATATGGCGATAGTTTTCTCTTGTAACAGTTCTCTGTTATAGTAGCAAGACAAGTTCCCTTTGTGGTAAATTTTTCAAAAGAACTAACTTAACCTATGAAATAATATTTCTTTCTGAATGCCTTCATGTTTTATTGTGCTGCCATTTATAAAAACCGGCTTTGTGTGTTGGCATGTTTTTATGGGACTGAATTAGGATTGCTGCTGCTGCTAAGTTGCTTCAGTCGTGTACTACTCTGTGCGACCCCATAGACTGCAGCCCACCAGACTCCCCCTCCCTGAGATTCTCCAGGCAAGAACACTGGAGTGGGTTGCCATTTCCTTCTCCAGTGCATGAAAGTGAAGTCACTCAGTCGTGTCCGACTCTTGGCGACCCCATGGACTGCAGCCCACTAGGTTCCTCTGTCCATGGGATTTTCCAGGCAAGAGTACTGGAGTGGGTTGCCATTGCCATCTCCTGAATTAGGATTAAACGTAATTAAATAAGAGCATTGTATTTAGGAAGAGGTCTTAACTAGCAAATAAGTATTAAAAAAAATTGTTTTAAATACTGCAAAGTGTGCCTGATGGAAGTATTATCCATATCTGTTGAGCTCATGTAGCATACCTTGATGTTAAAGGTGATCAGTTATGATACTGATGTAGGAATCTGTTGGTGGGGTCAGGATCAGTAGGCAGGACATTCACGTTTGGGTCCTCATTGGACCCATAAATAAATGCCTATAAGAAGGCTTCTAGTTGGTGTCAGATGAATGGCTTAACTAGATGTCAGGAGGCATTTTATAAATCTTGAGTTCACTCTATGTACAAGGTCGAGACCTGAGTATTAGGTTTATGTAGCTAAATTCATAATCACCTAGAGAATGATTCTAGTATCTCAGGAACAGACTCAAAAAGTTCCTAAGAGATTGTTAAGCTTGGGAAGCAAGTATACTTCAGTAGATGATGATAGCCTGTCTCAGTACATTCCTTATTTGGAGGGGGTGCTCAATGGAAAATCCAGAACATTGATTTATTTAAAATACAAGTACAGTTGATTCATAATGTGTTCATTTGCTGTACAGCAAAGTGATTTAATTTTATATACATTCTTTTTTATATTCTCTTCCATTGTGGCTTATCTTGGGATACTGAATATAGTTGTGCTATTCAGTAGGAAATCTTGTTTGTCTATTCTGTGTGTAACAGTTTGCGTCACTAAACCCCAGCATCCCAGTCCATTCCCCTGCAAGCACAAGTCTGTTCTCTCTATCTGTGGGTCTGTTTCTGTCTCATAGTTTAGGTTTCACATGAAAGTGATCGTATGGTGTTTCTCTCTCTGACTTCACTTGGTGTGATAATCACTAGTTGTATCTGTGTTGCAGCAAATGGTATTACTCCATTCTTCTTTATGACTGAATAGTGCTCCGCTGTGTGTGTTCTTCATCAGCTCATCTGTTGATGGACGTTTCGGTGTCTCCATGCCCTGGCTGTTGAGAAGGGTGCTGCTGTTCACAGTAGTAGGGGTGCATGGATCTTTTTTGAATTATTTTTTCTGGGTCTGTGCCCAGGAGAAGGATGGCTGGATCATGTGATAATTCTAATTTTAGTTTTCTGAGGAACTTCCATACTGTTTTTGTTAGTGGCTGCCCTGATTCCCATTCCCATCAGCAGTGTGAGAGGGTTCCCTTTTCTCCATACCATGTCCAGGATTTGTTATTTATAGATTTATTTGTTAATGACCATAGAATAGGTGGCCGTTTGTGTTGATGAGTTTTTATCATTTCTTGAGTTCTTATCATTTCTTGATGAGTTTTTATCATTTCTTGATATAGGGACTGATGTCCCATAACCTGAGGGCAGGTTACACAAGCTACAGCTTTATTGTGCAAGGAAGTTCTATTCACATATCAACTTAAAATATGATTAAACTGTAACATACATTTTTAAAGTACATGTCCTAAGTATAATTGCGTAAATTCTCAAAAAGATTTTTCTATTCACCACTTTTTCCTATTTCCTCCAAGAGTAGCCACAGTCCTGATTTATAACACCACAGATTAATTTTGCCTGTTTGTGTATTTTATAGGAAATTTAAATCTCACATAAATATGTCCTCATTGGTGCGATATATTCATGTATTGAATATAGTTGTTATTTTTTTGACTGTTTCTGTATATTATGTGAATCAGGGCCTGTTTTGTCCTGAGTTTTTTCTTTTGAGTTTGTGGCTTTCTGAGCAGTGTTGCTGTAATAAGTTTTCTCTGATACAGCCATTTGTAAACTGGTATTTACTTTTTATTGATAATAAACTGATCTGTGTTGGCCACATGAATTGTCTTTGTACATATTTTGATTGTATTGATGAGTTTTTATTTCCTTTGTAAATTCCTGTGGGGTTTCACTGTAGAGAGCTGCATAATTTGGGTCAAAAGACTCAACATAGTGGTCCTGGATTTCTCTTTGGTAAATTTAGAGGTGGTTGAGCTAGATAAATACCAGTCATTTCCCAGATCTCCAGTCTGATATTTTTATTTAATTTATAATCAATTCAGAATCCCAGTTACAAAATACCTTCAGCAGTTAATCCTTTTGTTTTGCTTACTGTAGGTCAGATTCAATGTGCTACAATATGTTGTCCCAGAAGTAAAAGACCTTTACAATTGGCTGGAAGTCGAATTTAACCCACTAAAACTCTGTGAGAGAGTCACAAAGGTAAGCTTTGGTTATGTTATCATGTAGCCATCCCTGTTACGGTTTTACGTTGTATTTTCTTTTTTATTGGAATGTAATTGCTTTACATTGTGTCCGTTTTTCTGATGTACAGTGAAGTAAATCGGCCATATGCATGCATATGTCTTCTTCTGTCTTGGACTTCCTTCCACCCTGCTCATCACAGAGCACCTGCTGAGCTTTATGTGTCGCGGCTTCCCACTAGCTGTTTTCCACCCGGCAGTGTGTACTTGTCAGTCAGAACCTCCCAGTTAGTCCCGTATTTGTTAACAGAGGAGTGTTATCCTATGTGTTCGAATTCGGTGCACATTTCATTGTCTTTTTTCTTTGTGTCAAGAGAAAAGATATTTCTGATGTGCTAAATAAACCTTTGGAGGTAAATTAGCAGCATGACTTAATTTAGCCATTGCTGTCAGTCACCTTCACACAAGAGTAAGTAGCTTCCTGTTATATTTTGTATTTCTTTGCATTGTGTGGTGATTTTGTCTGTGAAGAAAATGAAAAAGTATCACAAGTGTTTTAGTATTTATTGTAGAGAAAATATAACTCTTTTAATGGATTTTATAGGTTCTCAATTGGGTTAGGGAGCAACCTGAAAAGGAACCAGAGTTACAACAGTATGTTCCACAACTGCAGAACAACACCATACTCCGGCTTCTCCAGCAGGTAAAGATGGAAAAATGGATGTTTCATGGAACAGCTGGGAATGTTCCACTGATTGTTCTGATCACAAAACTAAAACATTTAGAAATAGCTGAGAAAAAAGCTTCCTCAAATTCTAACCCTCACCAAAATTATTTTATGTGTTTGATTTGAAAACTAGTTATTTTACATAATTCATAGCTGCTTTTGTCTTTTTGTTATTAAAGAGTTAGCCATGTACATCTTATTCCTTTTAATACCTACGTAGTTTTTCATTGTCTAAAAGTACCATGGTTTGTTTATTCAGACTATTGGTGGAAATTTTTTAGTTTTTTTGGCCATAATAAGTTGAAATAGTGAACTTCTTTACAAGTATCTTTGCATACTTCTGTAACTTTTGTAGCTAAGAAGTGGAGTTAGTCATAGTCTACACATTTAAAACTTTTTTTTAACAGATCCTCAGAGATTGAATTCATGGACCCTCCCACCAGTAATGAAGAAAGCTTTTTTTCCTGCTAACACTAGTATTGTCAGTCTTTTAGTTTTTTTTGGCAACCCTGTGGTATGTGGGATCTCAGTTTCCCAACCAGGGATGGGTCCCGTACCCCTCGCATTGGACGCGTGGATTCTTAACCACTTGACTGCTAGGGAAGTCCCAGTATTGTCAGTCTTTTAACTATTGCAGTTCAGCTTTATACTTAAGTTTGAATATTATGGTTTACAGTATGATTTAAATGATCCTGTTGTGTCTTCCATTGTTTCGTGGGTGGTGGGGAGCGTTTACTATATGTTAACTTCCATATTTGTGCACATGTCATTGACCTGCTTTCTTTCTTGTATGTGAGCAGTGTTATTTCTTCTGTGCTATACAAATAATTGAAGGCTAATTAGCAGTATAACTAAATAGTAATACTGCCAGTCTCCTTCAGACAAACAGTTTTATTAAATGTTCAGATACATTAGGTAAGTAGCAGGTCTCTATCTACAAATATGTGACCATTTAGGGTTTTTTGTTTTTACGGAACTAGGATTTGAAAGGATTATGTGATGGTTTGAAATATGGCATAATCTTTTCATTAGCCTTGGATTTTAATTCTGGCTCCAGCAGTGCATGTTTACATACTCTGAGCTTCAGTTTCTTTTCTTTGAAAAATAGGCTAACTTTCTAACTTTCTACTGTTCCACGAGACTCCATGTAACAATGGCTGAGTAAATGATAGCTATTATTACTAACCTTGTGTTTCTTATGCAGGTGGCACAAATTTATCAGAGCATTGAGTTTTCTCGTTTGACTTCTCTGGTTCCTTTTGTTGATGCTTTCCAACTGGAACGGGCCATAGTAGATGCAGCTCGGCACTGCGACCTGCAGGTAGGTGCTTCCGGGGGACACTGAGGTGGTGGAAGGCCTAAGGACTAAAACACATACTCTTTGTTCTCTGCTTTTGGTAGAGTGGCACTGTTTTAAAGCTTTACTGAATTGAGGTTTCTAGCTTTGATATTTGACATTCTTCAGTGGATTTTTTTTTCTTAAAGTTGAAATTTTAATCAAAGTCACTCATTTGTATAAAGACTTTATATTTGCATGTAGATTTAACTATTGATAATACTCTTCAATTTTCATAGGTTCGTATTGACCACACTTCTCGGACCCTTAGTTTTGGATCTGATTTGAATTATGCTACTCGAGAAGATGCTCCAATTGGTCCTCATCTGCAAAGCATGCCTTCAGAACAGATAAGAAATCAGCTGACCGCCATGTCCTCGGTACTTGCGAAAGCACTTGAA
The DNA here is from genome assembly GCF_055505025.1 of Bos grunniens. Taxonomy (NCBI): domain Eukaryota; kingdom Metazoa; phylum Chordata; class Mammalia; order Artiodactyla; family Bovidae; genus Bos; species Bos grunniens. Next base: position 38,995,883 of record NC_141190.1, on the reverse strand, counting down.
GTCATTAAGCCAGCTCATATCCTGGTATGCATCTGTGGGAGAAATGGATGATGGAATTATGAGGGGCCCTTTAGGTCTTTGACAAAAAGGTTTGAAATGATATCTCAGAGAAGGGATTTATTATATATTTCCTCTTTAGTTGTGTTTGATACTTTTGATATTTTGTTAAATATCTTTGTCAGATAACAGATCATTGAGCTGCCTTCTGTGGGTCAGAATAACAGGTTAAGGTGATCATAGGAGTACTGTGATGAGTGATAACAAACCACAGCTGATGACCCTCCACATAGGGAGGACTGTGATCATGCCTTGCCTTTCTGTTTAAGTTGTTTGTGAACTCTGTTAGTATTTTCTCCTTGGCTTGAACACTTTATAGTACACGTGGTTCAGATAAAAGTTGGCCTAACAGATAAAGGTTCTTCAGCTATGTCATTGCTGTTAAAGACTTTGAATAGTTGTAGCATCATAGTATTTGGTGCTAGAAACCAGTAGTTGAATAACGTCATCCTCTCTTTTTAAATGCAAATACATGTTAGGATAATACATTAGGAGTATGTAGCAATATTTTTGGTATTGGATACTGTGCTATGTCACTTAAAAATATTTTTAATGCATTTGTTCTTGAAGCAAGAGAAAGAAGAACAGCATCAGTTGGCTGTTACTGCATACCTTAAAAATTCACGGAAAGAGCACCAGCGTATCTTGGCTCGCCGTCAGACAATTGAGGAAAGAAAAGAGCGGCTTGAGAGTCTGAATATTCAGCGTGAGAAAGAAGAACTGGAGCAGAGGGAAGCTGAACTCCAGAAAGTGCGGAAGGCTGAGGAAGAGAGGCTGAGACAGGAGGCAAAGGAGAGAGAGAAGGAGCGGATCTTACAGGAACATGAACAAATCAAGAAGAAAACTGTTCGTGAGCGTTTGGAGCAAATCAAGAAGACGGAACTGGGTGCCAAAGCATTCAAAGATATTGACATTGAAGTATGTAGCGTATTAATAAATTAAAATTCCAGTTTTATTCAGGTCTCTTAGAAGCACAATTCTTCACCATTTATTGGTTTACTTTAGGTTATTTGGTTATTTTGCTCAGTTTGATTACAGCTATTAATAGTTCATTAGTCTATGAAATAAGCATTTGTTTTGGTGACTCCACGGTTTTTAGTCACTGTTGAAATGGAGTTTGGATACAATAGAATACAGGAATAAGAAGTAGGTGTTATGATTACATTGTTTTTCCTCACAATCAAATAAGCCTTTTTAAAACATTTTTCTGTTGCCTGAATTTACCCATTGTAAGCATTTGCCCTTTTGAAATAAAGTAATTTAGGATCCATTTCTAGAAAGAAATGGTGCTCCATATTGACTGGTATGCACTTCTTTTATACTCTTATTAATTGTGGTACATTTCTGTTACTTTTTCAGGACCTTGAAGAATTGGATCCTGATTTCATCATGGCTAAACAGGTTGAACAACTGGAGAAAGAAAAGAAGGAACTTCAGGAACGCCTAAAGAATCAAGAAAAGAAGGTAAATGAAAGAACTGGTGAACTTTAACGTGCCAAGTTAAAAGATTTTTTTTAACAACATTTGTTTTCATGATACTCAGATTGACTACTTTGAAAGAGCTAAGCGTTTGGAAGAAATCCCCTTGATAAAGAGTGCTTACGAAGAACAGAGAATTAAAGACATGGATCTGTGGGAACAACAAGAAGAAGAAAGAGTAAGGCTTTAATTTAATTGTAATATTTTTAGACTGTAAGCAAGTATAATAAAGCCGGTAATGGGAAAAGGGTTTCAAATTGATTTTTGTATTATTTCACCAGAAATTGTGCTTTAGTAGCTGTATACACACAGGTCAGTAGACATTTACAAAACAGAGATTAAAAAATGAAACTTGTAAAGTACAAAGGATAGCTGAACTTTCTTTTTTTTTTTTGAAAACTACTTTATGGAGATAATAATTCACAAATTTAAAGTGTGCAATCGACATTTTTAGTATACGGAATTGGGCAACAATCTGATTTTAGAACATACCCGAAAGGAAACTTCATACCCATTAGCAGTCGCTCCATTTTCTCTCCACTCCTTCAGCAGCCACTTAGCTCCTTTCTGTCTCTAGGCTTGTCTGCCTTGGGTATTTCTTACAGGTGGAATCATACAGTCTGTGTGTGTGAGACTGACAGCTCCTTCAGGAGTTTTATTTGTTTATATGTACTTAACAATACAAAAGCAACATTTGCAAATGCTTGTAGTGGCCAAATTTGTAGTAAAAATGAGTGACCTCATTTTGGTTAAAAAAGTAACCACAGGCAGGAGACAACGTATATCTGTGCTGGCTGCCTCCTCTTGGTTTCATTGGATTGTTGTCATTCTGGGCCTAGTGTTAACCATCTTTTCCAGTTTTCTTAGAAGTTGGAATTTGTGTGATAGTTCTTTTAACACGAAACTAGAGAAAGCTTGAGAGGATTTGCTGCTTTTTTTTAAGTTAATTTATTGAAACAAAATTAAAAAAAATTTTTTTTGCTTTTGCCTCATGGCATTTGGGATTTTAGTTCCCTGATCAGGGATAAAACCCACACTCCCTGGAGGGGCCAGAGAAATCCCTCCAGTTGCTTTTAAAGAAGAAAATACAGTAAATAATAAAGCCATGAAGTATTTGTTGTTTTATCACACACAATTTAGTTCTTCCTCCATAAATTTTGTGGTTGTCCTTGTTCAGTCTCTTAAGTCCTGTCCAACTCTTTGTGACTCCATGAACTGCAGCCCTCCAGGCTTCTCTGTCCTTCATTATCTCCAGGAGTTTGCTCAAACTCGTGTCCATTGAGTTAGTGATGCTATGGTGCTGTGGGGTTAAAGCTGTTTCTTACAGATGCCCCACGTCTTTTTTATTCATCTTCTGTTCCTCATTGTCATCCTAGGGATCTGTTGGTATGGCAGGGGCAGAATGGAGGGGGCAGAGGAAATACTTATACTTCTTCAAGAATATCTGTCAGAAATTTGGGATAAATTCATAATCAGATGATTAGCACTTTGAAATTTAACTTTGTATCATGTGTTTGCAGATTACTACGATGCAGCTAGAACGGGAAAAGGCTCTAGAACATAAGAACCGGATGTCACGAATGCTTGAAGACAGAGATTTGTTTGTAATGCGGCTCAAGGCAGCACGACAGTCTGTTTATGAGGTGAACTTCTTGGTTTCAGGGAAACCTTTATTCGTGAGCTTTTGCCTTAAGGATTCTTCAGTGAGGTGGTACATTCTCTGTCTTGAGCAAACATAATCATCATTCAAATAATATTTTAATAGAGATGTCTTGAAATTATTTCCTAGACTTAAGTAGCCATCACTATAAAAGGATTTTTTCTGAAGGTGAAAATAGACTGCATTAAACTTGCCTTTGATACAAACTTTTGTTCTTTGATTCAGAAAGAGAAAAAAAACTAGATCGAAAAGTCCTGCTCTTAGACTCTGATTTAATCATTTATATAAATCCACTATGTATAGATAATACTGTCAATTCAAAGTTTTAACCATTTGACAACGCAAAAACTTATTATTTGGAAATTTGATTTTTAGGTTTGTAGGTTGCTTTTTATGGTTCCACCAGACTTAACCATGCTTTTGTAACTTATTGCCATTTTGTAGCCCTTGATAATTTGATTCCTTTCTTTTGGTGATCATTCAATTACAGGAAAAACTGAAACAGTTTGAAGAGCGATTAGCAGAAGAACGTCATAATCGCTTGGAAGAACGTAAAAGGCAGCGTAAAGAAGAACGAAGGATAACCTACTATAGAGAAAAAGAAGAGGAAGAGCAGAGGAGGGCAGAAGAAAAGATGCTAAAAGGTGACTATTTAGACCGAGACTGGGGCTGTGCGGCAAGGTGGATAATAGGTCTTCTCTTTACAGCCTTACTTAGGAAACGGGAAAGTGGCGCCAAGGCGATTAGCTGCTTCACTGCAGCCAACGAGTTCTCAGGTGCTGACAACCTGACTTGGTTCTCTGCAGTGTGTTACCTGTGAGGCTGTTAATGTCCTCTGCCAGCCTATTTCAACGATTTTGGTGTTCTTTCACAAACTTTGCCCTCGTATTTTTTGTCATTGTAGTCTGTATAGTATTAACATTTATTGAGCAAAACGTGCCATGTGAAGTTTCTCAAATGATCCTTTTTGTGGCATCGCAGATGCTCAGGTGTTGGGGTGGGATTCTAATATCTTCACTTGTGTTGAGTAGGATAATACTTGTTTCCTTGAATATTTTCTGATATTCAAGTTTAGCTGATTGTAAACTATTTTAAACTTTTTAAAAAGAGTTTTTTTCTACATTATGCTGCCTCTAATACCCGAAAAGTAGACGTATAGCACTGGTGGGAACGTGTGGGTGGGAGGCACATTTTATAACCTCATGTGTCGTGCAGAGCGAGAAGAGCGAGAGCGGGCTGAGCGTGCGAAGCGTGAGGAGGAGCTTCGGGAATATCAGGAGCGGGTCAAGAAGTTAGAAGAAGTTGAAAGGAAAAAACGTCAGAGGGAGTTGGAAATTGAAGAAAGGGAGCGTCGTAGAGAGGAGGAGAGGAGACTTGGTGATGACTCACTTTCTAGAAAGGTAAGTACGAACGTCAGTGTTACCTGATGTGTAGTTAACAGCCAGGTCTCTGCATATCAGAGCTGTCTTCGTGTGTCAGTGTCTGGGCATGGTGTTTTGAATCACATCGTTCAGATTTAAGTCTGATACTGCTTTATCTTTCCAAAGAGGGTTCCTAAGGAGGATGGGGAGGGGATTAGACTTGTCTTAGCAAGCTGGGATTTTATAGGCTTTAGAGTACTTGTCAGGAAGAACTAATCCCATGAAATGAAGTATTTGAGGAAAAGTAACACAGTCACATGGAAGAGGAATATGTTTGGTTCCTTGAAAGGAGTTGCTATGATGTAAGGTCCTCAAAGATGAATTTGGGGGACCAGCTAGTATTCAACATTCCTTGTTAGAAATGCAGTCTCAGGCTCAGAGCCAAATCTTTTGAACCAGAATTTGCATTTTAACAAGATTACCAGGTGCTTCAAATGCTGGTCTAAGTGTTTATTTTTAATTTCCATTTGTGTCCAAAGCGACCAGTGCTTCTGACTTTATCTTGTATAAAAAGGGTATCTGATAGCTTCTGGCAGTAGCTTTGTTACCTCCTTAAATCACATTGTTTCAAATCTATCCCTCCTTTGTGTCCCTGTGCTCCTGCCTTAATTCAGCTGGTTTCTTTTGCCTGTATTACTTACAGGTCTTATCCCTGGTTGTCATCTTTCCCCCTAGCCTCAGACCTTCATCTATACTGTGGCTTGCTTGGTTTTTCATAACACATACTTGTCACCTCTGCTTTCGGTTTCAGACCTTCCTTTGGGTCGTACTCATTGCTTGGAGCCCAACTAAATCAAACACAGCCTAGCAGTCAAGGCCTTTTATGTTTACTGTCGTTTTGTTAGCTTCATCAGTTGCTGTTTCCTTAGTCACTTCTGCTCTAGCTATTCTGAGCTCGTGTTAGCTTTTACTGTGTCTGTGACATCTGCCTCCATGCTCTTTGTTTTTCCTGCAGTGTGTCTGTGCTGTCCTTTAAATGAAATACTGCTGTTTTTTAAGGTTAGCGGTAAGTGGCTGGAGGGTTTATTGCCTGCCATGGCTCTGAGCCTTTATCTGTGCCACACCTGTATCAGTGCTTCCCTTTATTGGAGGGTCTGCTCCTAGTTATGTAGCCTTCAGTTTGTTTTATAATATATGAATGGATTTTTAGTTTTGTTAGTCTTGGTAATTATTATTAGTGTTCTTTTTCTATTGGGCACTTGTGTGTGTGTGATTTGCTTGTGTGTGTGTAATTTGCTACATCCTGTTAATTCAGTTTTTCTGAAGCAGATGAGGTAGACCACCCATGGCTATGGATTTCAAAGGTTTTTATCCGCTTTTGCAGTTCTGTGTTCATCCTTTGTTGTTGTTGTTTCTGTTTGTTAGCTCCCCCTTCCCTTTCAGTTGGAGGGTGTTCAGTTCTTTCTGTTCATGTTTAACATGGTAGCTAACTGTGGTGACTGACTACTTGCTATGATGTAAGGGTCCTCAAAGATGAATTTGGGGGACCAGCCAGTATTCAACATCCCTTGTTAGAAATGCAGTCTCAGGCTTTATTCCTGATATTTGTTTGGCATTCATGCTTTTCTCTGCTCTTTGACCATCCATTCTTTTCAAAGTCTAAACTTACAGTCTGTAGATTTTGAGAACTCTTCCCTTTCTTTAGAACAAACAAAATGTGCAAAACAAACAAAACAAGCACTGCTGTGCTGGTCGCATCTGACTCTTCGTGACCCCACAGATTGCAGCCCGCCAGGCCCCTCTGTCCATGGGGATTCCAGGCAAGAATACTAGAGTGGGTTGCCGTGCCCTCCTCCGTGCTCTCCCAACCTAGGGGTCGAACCCAGGTCTCCTGAATGGCAGGTGGAGTCTTACTGACTGAGCCACCGGAGAAGCCCGAACACCGTAAGGCGTAAGGCCTCTGTGTCTCCTGCAGTAGCACCTGTGTTGGTCGTGAGTTGTGTCCAACTCTGCAGCCCCGTGGACTGTGTGGCTGGCCAGGCTCCTCTGTCCATGGACTTCTCCAGGCGTGAATATTGGAGTGAGGAGCCATTCCCTTCTCCAGGGGATCTTCCCAACCCAGGGGCCGAACCCTGGTCTCCTGAATTGCAGGCAGATTCTTTACTGTCTGAACCACATCTGTTTAAAAGCTTTACTTAAATTTATTGCCTCCAATGCATTTAAACAATGTTTTCTATTTAGAAATCACTTAGCAGTTTCACAATTGCATTGGCAAGGTGATTTAGTTTAAAATATGTTTACACTGTATCATTTCCCCTTTGCATGTAAGTTTTTTGTTTGTATATTCTATATTTTTGTGTATGCCTCACAAGAAGTTTTGTTTTTCTCTCACAGTTGCATAATGGTTCATTGGTTTAGCCAGTTCAAAATCATCCTCCTTCAGAAGTTGAGAGACCTGTCTGTGCTTACTGTCCTAGTACTTAGCGGGAAGAGAGAGGGTTCTTGACAATAGTCTTGATCTTTTTAGTTCAGTAGATATTCTGCTGTATTCCTAGGAAGCTCTGAGAAAAGAAGTTCTAATGTTTCACCAAGTCTTTGTTTAGCTGCCTAAGCTTAGGTCTTTACTGTTCACCCTTTCGGCACGTGTGCCCATCAGTCAGGATTCAGCTTACATAGAGCATATTGAATTGTCTTAACTCAGGAAGATTTTTTCTCCTTTTCTCTTCTTCTGGCCTTTCAAAATCCTATTCTTTATCTCTTTTAATGTTTCAGTTATTTTTTTCATCTCTTTGTGCTATAGCAACTAGCTCTTTGAGGTTCCCGTTCAGTTTCTATCAGCGGTGTTGCTAATGTAGTGACTCTCACTTGCTCAATGTAGGACTCTCGTTGGGGAGATAGAGATACAGAAGGCACTTGGAGAAAAGGACCCGAAACAGATTCTGAGTGGAGAAGAGGCCCTCCAGAGAAGTAAGTAGAATTAAGGAGAAGAGACTAATCATAGGTCCTGTTAGTATCTTATTAGTGTTTTTCTAATTTGGCATATTTTGTGGGGGTGGGGAAAAGGGAGTCATGAAGAATTGTATGTGTGTCTATTACTGAAATGTTTGTCATGGTTTACTTCAGTGCTGCTGTAGTTACTGACATAGATATCTTGAAAATATGTGCTTTAGGTTTTTCTTTTTTAATTTCCTAAACTAATGGTATTTGAGGTTAGAGTATAGTGAATGGTTTCATAGTATTTTTCTTGTCGTTTTGAAAGCTGGTAGTAATAGATTTAGAAATTGCTAAGGCATTCCTCAGAAAATGAAGATACCTTTTAGAGGCAGTTGTCTGCTTACTGGTTTATTTGTTGACATAAAATTTTGGATTTTGTGTTTTTTTTTTTTTTTTTAATTGGAACATACTCTTGTGGGACTAAGATTAGTGAATTTACACTTTGGAAGTGAGTAAAATCATTGCCAAAGAGATGACGTACTTTGTTAAGTGTACTCTTAAAGATGTTTGACTTGTTACTCTGTAGGGAGTGGAGACGTGGAGAAGGGCGGGACGAAGAGAGACCTCACAGAAGAGACGATGACCGACCGAGGCGCCTGGGGGATGATGAAGAGAGAGAGTCCTCTGTTAGACCAGATGATGATCGCATTCCCCGACGTGGCATGGATGACGACAGAGGCCCACGACGTGGTCCTGATGAAGATCGGTTCTCTCGCAGGGGGGCGGACGATGACCGGCCTTCTTGGCGTAGCGCAGATGATGACCGGCCTCCCAGACGAATTGGCGATGAAGACAGGGGTAGCTGGCGTCACGCGGATGATGACAGACCACCTAGACGGGGACTGGACGAGGACAGAGGAAGCTGGCGCACGGCTGATGAGGACAGAGGACCCAGACGCGGGCTGGATGAGGACCGGGGGCCGCGCCGAGGAGGTGCGGACGATGAGCGTTCGTCCTGGCGGAATGCTGACGACGATCGTCCCAGGAGGGGCATGGATGATGACCGGGGTCCCAGGCGGGGCTTGGATGATGACCGGGGTCCCAGGCGGGGCTTGGATGATGATCGAGGACCTTGGCGGAATACCGACGATGATAGATTCTCCAGGCGTGGTGCAGATGATGACAGATTTTCCAGGCGCGGTGCAGATGATGACAGGGGGCCTTGGAGAAACATGGATGACGATCGGATCTCAAGACGGGCTGATGATGATCGGATTCCCAGAAGGGGTGATGATTCACGACCTGGTCCCTGGAGACCATTTGTCAAACCAGGTAAAATTGTGGTAATTGGATGCTTTATATATATTTACAAATGCTACCTGAAGTTTTATACCAGCTAATCCCCACTATTCTGTGAAGGGTAGCAGGTTATTTCAAAGAAAAAACACAGGTCTCAAAGGACAACTTACATTTTGATTGTTAAGTAAGACGTGTTCCTGCTATTTCAGGGCTTTGAGGTTCTTCTTTCTGTGCTCGTCCCTAAGTATCAGTGTTCTTCAGGATCCTTCCTGGACTGGACTACTTGTAGAAGTAATGAAAAATAAAAATATACTTACTAATCATTTGTCTGTACTCTTGTCAACCATGGCATTATGTTCATGAGAGGAGCCCATTTCCTTTCTCGGTCTTGGGCCTGTTCATCCTTTCATACTTTTTTTTAAAATTTATTCAGCTGTGCTGGGAGAAGGCAATGGCACCCCACTCCATTACTCTTGCCTGGAAAATCCCATGGATGGCGGAGCCCGGTAGGCTGCAGTCCATGGTGTCACTGAGTCGGACACGACTGAGCGACTTCACTTTCACTTTTCACTTTGATGCATTGGAGAAGGAAATGGCAACCCACTCCAGTGTTCTTGCCTGGAGAATCCCAGGGATGGGGGAGCCTGGTGGGCTGCCGTCTATGGGGTCGCACAGAGTCGCACACGACTGAAGCAACTTAGCAACAGCAGCAGCAGTAGCTGGGACTTAGCTGCCGAGCGCAGGATCTTATTTTGTGGCATGTGAGTTCTAGTTCCCTGACCAAGCATCGAACCCAGGCTTCCATTGGGAGAGTGGAATTTTTATAGCTGCTGGACTACCAGGGAACTATCCCCGCTTCATAATTTTTATTATTCTCAAGTAACTGTGTACAGGTCTATGCCTTCATTACTGTCTTGCCCAGATGACTTTTCCCCATACCTTCAGACCTGAGTTTCCAACTTTTGTGTAGCACCTGGTCACTGACACTTCAGACTCAACCTATGAAAACAGAATTCCTCCCTGCCCACACCTCCCTCCCTCCCCAGGGGAAAAAAACCAAACCCACACACGTTTTCTCTTTAGGGGCATCACTGTCCATCTAATTGTATAAAATGGGAGTTCTCCTTTACTCTGCTCTTTCATCCTCCTCGTATCTTTTCAATAACTGATGTCTTTTCAGTAATTTGTTTTAAAAGCAGTTTGAGCACCTGCCTGCCCCTTAGCCTGAGTGGTTTCTGTTGCATACTTGTGTTTCTTCTCACTTTATTCCATTGTGAAATTTTGTGACTTTTGGGTAAGCTTAACTTTGCTGTGCTTTTTGTAACATGGGGATAATAGCATAGTAGATTCTCATTAATTCATGATAATTACATTTTTATAAAGTCAGTGAATACTGAACCATTGCTACTAAGGGAAATACTAGGTTAGGTTCCTGTTTTTTCCTGAACTCTCTGGTCAGTTTTTTCCAGCCAGTCAACACATAACCTTGTTTTAATTTTCTGTTTAAAGATACCTTATTTAATGTATATTATTGATTCATTAGCATTTAACTCCCTGGCCAACAGCACTGTCACTCATTCCTGAAAGAAGCTTATCTAACACCTGTATTTTCTCCCTAAGTCACATCCATTGCCTTTTTGTCTTTGGGAGAATGCTGGGGGTAACTGAAATCACTAAAAAGAAGCACAACAAAAGTGGAAATGTGGCACTAAATAGGCCACTCAGAGGCTGCTTGTTTAAAGTAGGAGAGCTGCAGCCAGAAGACAGCATTGCCTGTTTAGCTCAGCTGAGAGCAGGCCCATCAGGTGGCTCAAATGTCACCACTGGGTACCTGCCTGGAGTGACTGGTGAAAGTGCTGGAGTGCTAATTTTGGAATTACAGATTTTTAGCAAGTAGCAAATTAACAGGTATGGAATAATCTGCATATCTCAGAGCTGTGGCTACAATTGAAAGAGCCAATAACAGACAGACGGTTTAGACTAGTGCTGTGGCCCACCGGAATATAAATGGTAGTGATGATAATTATTGGCCTTGCAGCTATGAGATTTTCATCGAAATAATCTGCTTCCTCTCATTTCCTTTTCTGTGTGCGCCTGTGCATTTGTGTGCATACATTTTTCCTAGATTTGGACATCCCATGGCTAAGTGAGATACTGAGAGGGCCAAAGGCTTTGTCCTTGTTTCATGAACTATGGTGGTAAAAGGAAACAGTCTTTTTTGTTAGAAAGGTTTTGAAAATGTTGAAAGATACACATGAACTCATAATTGGGGCTCTGTCTCTCAGATCTAGATCCTACCCCTCACCCTTGAAGTTCTCTGCTTAAATGAGTTGTCTTCACTGTCAGAACAGGTTTACAGATTTTTATACCTGAAATCTTTACATATGGAACATAAAGTTCCTATGTGTTATATGTTAGAAAAACAATAATAGGTAGTCAAAATAGGAGTTGGTTCTGTGAAATGAGGTAAATGCATTTAGTTTTTTTTAATTATGTTAGAGTGTCTTAATTAGCCATTACAGTGGTGATGGATTAACATCAAGATTTGTTGTTGCCAGTCTGTTTCTTGAGTGGAAATTTTCTTTCTTTCTTTTTTTTTTTTTTAAAACCTAGGTGGATGGAGAGAGAAAGAAAAAGCCAGAGAAGAGAGTTGGGGTCCACCTCGAGACCCGAGACCATCAGAAGACCGTGAATGGGAGAGGGAAAAAGAGAGAGACCGAGATAATCAAGATCGAGACGAGAACGACAGGGACCCGGAGAGAGAGAGAGAGAGAGAGAGGGAGAGAGAGAGAGACAGAGAGAGAGATGGTGATCGAGACGACCGCTTCAGACGGCCAAGGTTTGATACTCTGGTTAAGACTGTGGTCTTACGGTTAAAATTCCTTTAATGTTGTCCTGTGCATTCCCGGCCATTTTTGAAAAACATGCTCCCCCCTTTCATATATTTATCTAGTAGCATCATAGATTTTAAAAAATTTAGAGGTCGTCTAATTGAACCAGATTCCTCTTTTCAAAGAGGGGACAGGCAGGCAGGCTGGTGCTGTCTGTAGGCGGTGTGGCTCTGTGGTGGTGGAACCAGTCCAGGTTCTTCCCTGTCCATTACTTTTCCCCTGTGGTTGAGGTCCGTTATTGCTTTTAAATTATTAAAAAGCCCCTTTGCTTTTACTAGTTTTAAGAGTTCTGTCTTCATCTGGTCAAAGTGGCTTTGTACTAATCTAATCTAGATCAGCACAATTCAGTACAGTTTCCTGCAAGGATGAAAGTGTCCTGTAGATGTAATGTCCACACAGTAACCAGCTGTCACGTTTGACTGTTGAGTGTTTGGAAGGGGTAATAACTGTTCTTTTGGACAATGCAGAGCCAGATGTTCTCATTTGACTTCATGCCTGAAGCATCAGTTTGAGGTCAACTCACGACTTTAAAGTTTATTCCTGTTATTTGCTGATCTGGGTATTATATATCCACTTAAATTTACCCATGTTGTCTAACAATAGAACTTGTCATTTAAATTGGCTTGCAGGGATGAAGGTGGCTGGAGAAGAGGACCAGCTGAGGAGTCTTCAAGCTGGAGAGATGCAAGTCGTCGTGACGATAGGGACCGCGATGACCGGCGTCGTGAGAGAGATGATCGCCGTGATTTAAGGGACAGACGGGATGACAGGGACCGAAGAGGACCGCCTCTCAGATCAGAGCGTGAGGAAGGTAGAGATGTGTTTTCTGTGTGACCGCTGAACACCGGGGAGCCACAGTTGATGAGGGGATTTACTGTCTCTTTAACTTGTGTGAACACCAAAAATAAGATGGCCAAGTAGATCATTTATTCCATTTAAAGTTCATGGTCTTCACAAAGTTACTGGAGAAGGAAATGGCAACTCATTCCAGTGCTCCTGCCTGGGAAATTCCATGGACTGAGGAGCCTGGTAGGCTACCGTCCCTGGGGTTGCAAAGAGTCGGACAGGACTGAGCAACTTCAGTTTCACTTGCATTTTGTTTAAAATGACTATGGCACTTTTGCCTCAAAAGCTTTTACTATTTATTTGGTTTTACATCGAGGGTATTTTCTTCTTTTATAGTATAATGAAATATATTTCACTTATTTGCTGTTAAGTCTTCAATGGGAGCCAAAAATCCTGTAAAAAATTTTTATCCAGCCAGATTTTTGTCACCTTATCCTAAATTTTTTAAAAATTAGGACACTTCCCAAGCCAGTGATTTCTTGCTTGCAAGTTGGTATTTTTGTCTATTTTAAAGGTTTTTCAGAAATTGTATCAAAATGATTAAAATGTATTTAGCTTTTTTAAAATGAAGATTCTCTATCATCTTCAGTACTGGATTTCTGAGTAATTTGAGGCATTCCTTTTGCTTCAGTTCTGTTTAGTCTGAGCTGATAGAATACAGTACAAATTTATTCTCTCTCCTTTTCTTTTAATTAAAGTAAGTTCTTGGAGACGTACTGATGACAGGAAAGATGACAGGGCAGAAGAGCGGGATACTCCTCGTCGTGTTCCTCCCGCAGCTCTTTCAAGAGATCGAGATCGAGACCGAGACCGAGAAAGGGAAGGTGAGAAAGAGAAGACCTCCTGGAGAGCTGAGAAAGATAGGGAATCTCTTCGTCGTACTAAAAATGAGACTGATGAAGATGGATGGACCACAGTACGACGTTAAGTCTCAAGATAGTGGATTCAAACTCATGTCTTTACATAGGTTTGATCACATTCAAGGATTATTATATTTGTGCTTCAACCAATCTAAATTGGATTCTTTAATGTCTCACCATAACACAAAAAGCATGAACTTGTATTAATCCTATATAATAGATTGATCAGGCACCGCATCCACAGACGGTTGGAAAACCACGCCATGTTTTTGAATTTAAGGTGTTGCATTATTTCGTCAATCATTTGTTTACAAAAAAGAAAAACTAAAAATAAATTTAAAATGAGAATTCTTCAGGTATTGAGTAACACCTATATCTTGGTATAGAACTGATCTTTTTTCTTTTGATTTTGAAATATCTGGTATTAATTTGGAATGAAGTAAGGTTCTGTTATAGAGAATGTATCTGAAGTCTCTGAAACAGGGAGCTGAAACAGTTCTCACACCATTGAGACATACCTCTAGGTACTTTGAGGTATTTACTAAATTCAGAAGGTTTTTAGGTTTACTGTAAGTGCAGTAAACATTAGACACATTGGATACAGTGGAGTTTTTGGTAGATTTTACTTGAAAGAAGGTGAGTATAAGCCAACTTGTGGTCATTATTATAATGACGAGAATACTGCTGGAGTGTGAATCCAAAACAGATATAGCTTTTAAATTTTAAAGCATTTGGTAAACTGTGGCTGAGTTGTTTCTGTTGCCAATAGCAAACTGCTTTTCCATTTATGGAGAATTCATGCCTTTCAAGCATTTTAAATATGACAATATTTATAAATGTGTGGTTTGGAGGAATTCTTTAAATTCTTTTTCCTAATTTCCTTTCTCTTCAGAATAGATTCTTTCAATAAGTAATTTGTAGTAATGACTGTGTTGACTTCAATTTTGGAGTGTAGTAGCTATGTTAAAGATTAACTCTTTGGTCTTATTGAAGCCAACACAGAACTTGCTGCTGTGTTTTTTCTTCAATGATAAATAAAACACTTACAGAATTTGTTTTAGTGTTGATTTGTGGTTAGTGTTTCATATATAATGTTTACCTTACATATTCCTTGAGTTTATTTCACTTGAGGTTTTACCAGTGATATTAACTTTCTCACTGTTGCGTATCAAAGAAAATAACCTAAATATAACAAAAAGCAAATGTGGCTAGGATGTTTCCACTAAAGTGTCTTCCTCTGTTACCTGATGAACCTCTTAGTTTCCCTGTAAAGTTGTCCTGTCTGTATGGGGGGGTGTGTGTGTGTGTAAAGTTGCATTTCCCTGTAAAGTTGTCCTCTCTGTGTGGTGTGTGTGTGATGTACATCTTGAGTTTTCCCCTGAAATTAAAAGCATAATTGATTTCACAGAATGTTAATTGCAAATTTATAGTGGCTCTAGGCACTTAGATTATCTCTGGTGTTGAGTAGTGGTGAGAATTACTCTTGGTGCAGCCATGAGGCCAGAAGAGGGAGTATTGATGGTTTTTTATAAAAAACTTTACCAAGTGCAGCCTTTGCTTTTTGATGTTAATAATGATAGAACTCACTTTAAAAAAACGTTTTTCTTAATTTATATTTCAAACAAGTGAAAGTCTTGTGAGAAGAGGGCCTTTTGTAACAAGTGAAAACTTGGGACAGTAACCTGCTCTGTCCCCAAGTTACTAGAACAGGACATACCTGGGCGGTCACATACAGGCCCCAACAGACATTCATTTGAGCTGATTGGTTTAGATGGCTGTCTGATGGTTAGGTTTCCAGGCTGGTCTGCAAACCACCCTTCCTACCCAGACCCTCTCCCAGATGTACTGTTCTCCCAAGTTCTGTGACCTGGGTGATGGAATCAGAGCACAGGGTAAGGGCAGAAGAGTGCAGCTGCTTGTGATCCTGCTCAGGGTCTCAGTCTTACCCCGTCCCTCAGTGTTTATTCTTCTGCATTTGTAGACAGGGTGTCATCACTATCAGCATGGGTGGATCTGAGGGTGGAGGCAGCGGCCCAAAGAAGGTTCCACATCCCAGTGGTTGTCCAAACTGGCTACTAGGGGGAGGTTGGCATCTATGTGTGTGACATGGTTTGGCTAGACACCGACTTAAGATTTTGTAAGTCTAACTAAAATATACTGGAAATTAATGGAAGCAATGTTCATGTAGCTAAGAACAGATTAGAAAATTAGGACTAACACTGAAATTTTTCTTTGAAGTATATGTTCATTTGTGGTACGATTTTAAAATGTAAGGCAGTCTGGCTGCACAGTTGGTAAAGCTCTTTTGAGGATTCCGTACATCTTTTTCCAAAAATATGCAGTCTTATGAAAATAAGTACTTTTGTCACTATTTTGTATACTTTCTAGACTTCAAAAAATTGGATTTCCTTTTATCTTAAATTTAGCTTTTCAAGTGCTTAAAACATGTTTCAGATTGAGAGTTGCTTTTAAATGTGTTAGAGCCTGTTTAGTAAACTTCATAAGAGAGTTCTAGAGAACTACTGACATTCTCCGTTATGCTTTAAAATACTAGAAACTAAAGTTAGCTGGAAAACAGGCAAATGGCTGGTGAGGGGTTGCTGCTGATAGGTAAGTGACCTTCCTAGTCCTTCCCGTCTGGAGAATGCACCCATCTGTTACTAGTGACTCTTGAAAAGGGAGAATTAAAGCAGTGGCAAGAGGTCACAGGAATTCGTGTGACCTAAAAACAACCCAGAAAGCAAAACTATTTTAAATTGATATGTTTTCTAGAAAAACTGAAGAGAAGTTAATGCATGCCTTTGAGTTTAGGTATATTCATGTCTGAAGTTTTCTCATTTGGAGCTGTACTAACAGGTTTTTTTTTCTTGACCAAGAAATGAATGGTTTGCCTGTGTGCACCCCCCTCCCCCTTCTCTCACCCTTTGACCAAAAAAACTCATAGCTATCTCAGCTATCATGGCAGCTTCTTAGACTGTAAAAGAAGTGTTCAAATCAAGCAAATCTGCTGTGGAGGGAGGGAGTTGTTTAATATGAAGGCAGCCTAATTTTTAATAATCTAGCTAAGCTCTCCTGGAACCTCTAAAGACTAAATCTGTTGCTGTTATTTTCAGATAGTGATTTTGTACATTTTAGATGACTTCATGTTAATTCATTTCCATTTTTACCTTCTGTGTCTGTTCCGATGGTACATACGGTGTGGTATGCACTGTGGTGGACTTGAAGATGGGAGGTTAAAAGTAGAAGTCAAGCACCTTTGCCCAAGATTAGATTTAATCTCACCGATGAAAATAACTGGTGGGATTCCAGAAGGGTTGTCTTCTAATGAGAATGGGAACACAATAGATGGAGGCTGTGTTCCTTGTGTTACCCCCCCTACACCCAGTCAGTTCCTTTAATTGGTACTTATACTGGTTTGAGGACTTCTGTGATGGTTTAAAGCTGACACAGTCCAGAGTGGAACCTTCCTGAACACCAGTTGTTTCATTAACCTTCCAGAGCTCAAAGGATTCCATCTTAAATTTAGTCTGAGAGGCAACAGCTGGAATGAGATTTCCACTATTTAGAGACCCTGAAATGGAGCAATTCAGAGTGAATGAGTTATTGCACCCGTTTGATCTTAAGTATCACATATTTTTGAAGAACTGGAATAGGAAGGGGCATAAAGAAAAAGCCAAGTAGAGTTAAAGGCAAGGTTAATGAATTCATATACTGTTACTGTATAAATACACAATTTTTTTAAACAGCACCATTTTCAAGTGTATACACAATATGATTATAACTTGGCACTATTTTTAAAGGGGAAAAACGGTAGATGCTCGTTCAGCAATAAAAAGATCTGGTACATGAGCTGTATTCTACCTGCTACCTACAAATTGTACATTTTATACATCTCCAGCTAGGACAAAAACAAGCCACAAGGAGGGAACACCCACCCAAACTAACACTGTAAAGTATACCAAGTTTCACTTAATGATGCTACCACGCAGGGCTTCACCTGGAATTACAACTGGGTAAGGACAACAGAAATATTGTTTCAGACAATAAAATAGTCATTTTGCTGACACTCCATAAAATCGCCAGTTTTAAGTTCAGTTGAGAGGCTTTTAAAAAAATATTCTAGACCTAGTAAAGTGCCTCCATTCATAAAATTAAACATCCAAGATTAGACTGAGACAATTTCATACTGATGCGCATCTAAAATAGGTCGACGTATAAATAAACCACAGCGCCTCTAAGTTGCCACATTTCAGTTAGTGGAATACCCAGCCTTCACCATCTGGATGTGCACAAACTAGAAACATTAATCAAAATTTTAACGTCTAGTCTCAACTGCTCTTCGTTAGGAAAATACTCGGTACCGTCGGCTTCCTCTGGAAAAACCAAGACGAGCTCCACACTCCCCGGCAGCGAGGAAGAGATGGTGCGCAGACCAAACACGAGAGTGGGCGGGCGGCTACCCCAGTGGCATCAGGTGGCAGCAGCAGACCGGGGTCCGGGCCCTTAGCGCAGCTTCTTGCCGGGCAGGCCGTCCCGGGCGCTGCGCGGCGGCGGGCGGGCTGCAGGCGGCAGCGGCACTTTGGAAAGCGGGCAGTACTTGATGGTGTGCGCGTTGTCGCCGCTGGCACCGCACAGGGGACACGTGTACCGGCGCAGCACGGGGCACAGCACCCGCCCGTCGGGTCCCTTCAGGATGTGGGTGGTGTAGAGCGCCACCGCCTCCTTGTTGTTCCGGCAAAACACGCACACCTGCAGCTCGGGCTTGAGCAGCCGGGCGGCGGCCGCCCCGGAGGCGGCGTGCAGCTTGGGCTCGGCCGCCCACGCCGGGGCCCGCTCCTCTCGCGGCGCTGCTTCGGCGGTGGCCGCGGCGGCGGCGGCGGGTGCGCAGCCCAGAAGCACGGCAGCGGCGCGACCAGCGAACGGGCTCAGCTCAGCGAAACGCTCCTCCAGCAGCCCGGCCTCGGCAGGGTCCGCGCACAGCTCCAGCGCGCGCAGCTCCAGCGCGCCCCCCAGGTAGCGGCTCCGGGACCCCGGATCGTCGCTGTCGTCGTCGTCGTCGTCCTCGTCGTAGTCGGGCGGTCCCAGCGCGGGCCCCAGCGCCCCAGGCCCGGCCCCCACGTGGGGGGAGCAGCACGACGAGGAGGAAGAAGAGGGCGGGGAGCCGTCCCCGCCGCCGTCCCCGCCGCGGGCGCAGCCGAAGCGCGGCTCGCTGTCCACCGCCTTGGTGATGAGCGTGGCGAGTCCCAGATAGTCGTTCCACGAGCTGAAGGGCTGCGGGTGCGCCGGGCCCTGGGTGCTCACGTAGCGGGCGCTGGGCACGAGCGCCATGGGCGGGGGGGCGCGGCCGCGGCGGGGCGAGCGGGGCGCCCAGGGGAAAGCCTCCATGGGCGGGTTGCGGGCCGCGCGCGCCGCCTCCCCGCCGCCGGCGCGGGCCGGACGGAAGGGACGAGCTGAGCCTGCCCGCCGGCCTGCCTCGGGGTGGGGCTGCCTCGCCGCCTTTTATCGGGACCCGCTCCTCCCCGCCCCGCGGCTTCTCCGCCGCGGCCCTGCCCCCTGCCCTCCCCCGCCCGGGCCACCTCGCCCGCGCCCGGGACGGAGGCGGAGCGGAGGCGGACGCGCGGGGGGCGGGCGGGCAGTGAGCGCGCGCTGCTCCGGCCCGCGAGGTTCCTGCAACCCACGCGCTGCGCCCGCCTCGCCAGCTGTGGGGCAGCTTTCATTCTGGGAGGGGGCGGACAGGCGCCGCCTCGGGCCCCTGCGCTAATTGGCTGCTGACCAGAGCCCCCTGCGCCACGGGCGCCGCTCCGGGCGCTGATTGGTGAATCCGGGGGAGGGGGCGTGCCCTACCGCTCAGCTGGGAGGGGAGGGGGAGGTAGGGGAGGGGCGGCTGCTGGGGCCCGCCATCGTCTGAGCTCTGTTCCACTGGTTTGGAACAGGTGACCAGTCCTGGATCTCCCTCAGCCTGGGGGTGAGACCCACCTCCCAAGCTTTTAGTGCCCTGGGCCAGCCTTCTGCCTTCTGAGAAACCCCTTCTCTCCTTTCTCCTTCTCATCAACATCAGCAAGGAAAGATGTGGGGAGGCAAGACTTGGTGCGAGCTAACGATGCA
Organism: Bos grunniens; assembly: GCF_055505025.1. Taxonomy (NCBI): domain Eukaryota; kingdom Metazoa; phylum Chordata; class Mammalia; order Artiodactyla; family Bovidae; genus Bos; species Bos grunniens. The sequence continues at coordinate 38,976,391 of NC_141190.1, read as the reverse complement.
GTTTTTAAGTGGGAGCCGCCCAGCAATCAAGTAACTTCCTTTTGCACAGCGTTTTGGAGAGCTTTCAACTGGGTGGAATCCTCGCACAAACCTCAGAGAGCTTCAGAGAGGTTTTGGTTCTTACCTCGTAAGTAGTGGAAGGACACATAACTTTCCCACAGCAGCACTGTAGCACCTCCCAACAGGTGTTCCGAGACCAGGTGGTGGCCAGTAGCTGGTGACAGACAGGTAGGGGTGAGGGCCTTAGGACAGTGATCAGTGTGTGTGTGTTTCTAAGTGTATGTGTAGCTCCTCACTCCCCCCTGCCCCTGGGGTGGAGGGACCGTATTGAAATATGAGGTGTTTATGCAACTGAAATAACAAGGCGTATTCAGGGGCCATTTGAGCGTCACCATTTAATACTTTGAAATGAATACTGTACTTTTGTAAAAACGGTGGAAAATAAATCAGAAGACTTTAGGTGGCTACGAGATGGCCATGCCCTTCCCAGGAGAAGGAGCAACACAGTTTTTTAAAATATGGAAAGTAGGGGAAGTATTAGGTAGGGGGAGGGTTCCTGTAGGGTGCTGAGGGGCGGGGACAATGCCTCCTCTAAGCTGGCAGGCAGGGTTTTCCTTCCTCTCTCTGGAGGAGCTCTGTCTGTCGGAACAAGGGTTGGGAGACTGGTGTTGCAGCTGTCATTAGTGGGTGGGTCTGGGTATGTCCCAGCAGGTTTAGAGCGGCCCCGTAGGGATGCCCAGAACCTGGTGCTGGCTCTGGTTAACAGTAGAATGAATGAGTGAGTCCGAATGTTTGCAGTGAAGGGGATCTTTGGGATCATTCAGTCCGATCTTACTTTACAGATGAAGAAAATGAGACCCAGAGAAGAGAAGGCTTCTTTAGGCCACACAGTGAACTTGTCACTGCAGAGTGAGGACTCAGGCCTCTTCATGACTGGCTTGGTGACCTTCCCTCTACACCGTGAATATGGAAGCTATTTCAGACTTTGAGTCTGTCTGTGCCTGCATCAGCAGAAATCAAGTGTAGCACATGGAGGTACGGAGGAAGAGAAGCGAGGTGGGGCCTTGTGCCTTTGGTATGGGCCCCTGCCCTCAGGCATGATCCAGGGACCACGCAGCAGGGACAGGGAAGGTCTTGAGGCAGTAATGTGATGCCTGTCCCAGCCACCTGTCTACATTCTGGGGTGGAAGGTATATTTTTCAGCCTCTTCCTCACCTCCTACTCCCTGACAGTTGATTTAAGTCCCCAAACCAGGCAGTGATATTCAGCACTTGCCAAGCCAGTTCCTTTTCCAAGTTTGTGTTGGCACTCAAGTTGAAAAGCTATTCCTTTATTTCCTCCTGTCTCCCACCAAAAATAAATAAAAGGGCCCGGCTGGCGTGGGGCTCCTGCAGAAGCATGGTGGGTTTGCTGACACTGAACTTACCACGAGAACGCTGGCCCCAGAGTGGTATGAAGAGTATTATTCTATAAATGGAAAATTCCACTCTGTTCTTGCAGCCCTGCAGCCTGCGTACTTTCAAGGTATGCGGGCTTTTCAAGCTCTGAAGACTCTGAGCTACTATTCTGAGAAAAACCTCTGTGAGCAAAGTCTAAAGCCACCAGCGGCTGGGGCCAGCCCCTCTTGGTCAGACCAGAGAGAATGGCAACTAGGAGAGGCTTTCTTTCCTCTCTCATGTGGATTTTTTGGCCCTTGTGGATTTGCAGGGAAATAAACGCTTTTAAGTGAACTTGAATGGGAACAAATGCCTCGATCTGGAGCTGCGGCCTGGGTGGGTGGGTTGTGGTAATCATGAGGCAGATGTCCTGGGGAGAGTTGGAGGGGTGCATCCTGGGGCCCTGGCTCCATGCTGCTTCCCCAGGCTACTCACCTCATCTGCTGTCCTCAGCCTTGCCCAGAGTAGGTATTTTGCCCTGAAAGAGTGTCTGGAAGTGGAGGTCAAGGGCACGAAGGCTTCTTTTTTTTTTTTGGCAGGGGAGGGGGTACATGCTGCACCTCAGTATACCGTCAGTGACCCCAGAAAGGCTAGAGTGCGTGCCTGCCCCAGCTCTCGGCTCAATCAGCAGTTAATTTTGTCACCAAGCGCAGACCTCACATGAGCCCTCTAGCTCTCTTTGAGGCTCTTTAGCCGACTTCTGAGATGTGCTTAGTACCTCTGCTGGATGAAGTCTGACTGCCTTTGGTTCCGCTTCCAGAAGTCCGAACTGAAACAGACAGAAAAGCCTGAGTGTGAAAGTTTCTTCGAGGGACCTTCAGGTGGTTGGGGGCAGGAAGACAGAGCAGGAGGGGCCTCATTTCAGAGCTTAGACAGTGTATCTTCCGTTTCTTCTGGAACGGGGCCTGCATGCCACAGGCAGGGCAGGGCAGGGGTGAGTTGTTAAATGCTTGGGCTCTGGGTGTCCACCCCTCCACGTGGCCCCCAGGCCCCATCCTGGGCCGTTGCCTTTGCTGGCAGCAGTACTGAACCAGGAGAGGAACACACAGACCTCGGGCGTCTTGAGGCTCTTCAGAAACATGAGGTCAGCCCCAGGGAATGAGGCAGCTTGGCAGGGGTCCAGGCGGCTACAGAGATGCTGTTTGTCAGGCTCTGGGTTCCCGTGGCCCGCCTGCCAAGCTCCTGTGAAGGGCAGGAAGTGCTCTGACTGCCCCAGCCCCACACAGCCCTGGGGCCTGGAGGTGCCTGGGGCCTGGAGGCGCATTTGGGCGCATCAGGGGTTCACTTCTGTTAACGGTCTTGACTTTGTCCGCGTCATGCCTCTGGCCAAGCTCAGAGTGCCCTTTGGGGCTTAGGGTCAGCCACAGTTGGTGATGTGGCGGGAGCTGGCTGGGCCAGTGGTTCAGATTTTACCTTGGTCCTTCTGCAAAGTCTTGAGTGGCCTTGGATGAGGGACTTTACCACTCTGGGCTCCAGTTCCTTCCTCCGTCAATGAAGGGGCTCTATGTAGAGGGACAGCCATGTTCTCCTCCCTGCTTTCTTACTTCTATGAAGTCTCTCCTTTGAACCTGGCGAGGTGAGCCGTGAAAGGTGTAAGGCAGCAGAAACAGCCCCTGTTCCTTGATATTTTTAGGAGAGGGCTGGTAACCCACGTCTGGTGCCTGAAATATAAGGAGGGTGTCTGTTAGGGAGGCTCTGGAAGAGAGTTTGCTTCTTTCTTCAGAAAATGTAAAACAAAACCAGGAACCTCACCTTCTCCAGTCACTGGCAGGTTTAAAATCTGAGGCAGCCCAGAGGTGACAAAGCTAAGTCTTCGGGACAAAAAGCTGGTACACTGATGGCTGCCTGGAAAAGTTATTTAGAAAAATGAAGCCTCGGTGACATTTCTGTTGCTGTCCTGTGACTTGTTTCACAAGATAATTAAGCATCTTTATTGTTTCAGCCACTGCAAGGCAGGTATTCCTTGCAGCTGAATTCAGTCTAATTGAGACGTGTTGTGCTCAGACGCTCGGTTGTGTCCGACTCTTTGTGAGCCCATGATCTGTAGCCCACCCGGCCCCTCTGTCCACAGGTTTTCCCAGGCCGGAACACTGCAATGGGTAGCCATTTCCTCCTCCAGGGGATCTTCCTGACCCAGGGATCAAACCTGCATCTCCTGCATTGGCAGGCGGATTCTTTACCTCTAGCACCACCTGGGAAGCCCAGCTGAGATATAGGAATATAAAAAAGCATTTGGCAATTCTGTCACGAAGGGGAGACACCCCATTCTGGCCAGATGGAGGTGACAAACATGTCAGCATTATATGTGTGTGTGTAGGTGTACGGGGGACGGAAGGAAATCCAGAGGACTGAGAACAGGAGCTTTGTGGGGCTCTTCTCTTACCCAGCCTGCCTTGCACTGAAGCCTCCCAGCTGATGTTAGTATTGATAACACCACAACCATCAGACCAGGTGCTTCGAAGCATCGCCTCGGTACCACCTACATAAACGGTGCACGAGGGCTGGCTGGGATTGCCCTCGTGTTATCCACGAGTTGAGGCTGAGCTCACATGTCAACCTGTGTCCCTCTCCAAAGCTGGGCTGTGCTTCCTTGGGTTCACCTGGTCATCCTCTGGCCCTGGGGCTTCAGGGCACAGCTTGGGGAGGTTGGCCAAGAGCCAAGCGGGGGCTGAGGGAGGCTGAAGGGGACATTCAAGGCCAAACTGGGCCCATCCATCGTGTCAGAGATTGTTCCCTACCAAAATCAATTTTGTTCAAAAGTGGTGTGGACTTTTCTATTTACCCAGTAGTGGGTACTTTGGTTCAACGAGTAGTCCTTTCTGTTTGTAACACACCCTCCACCTCCCGGCCAGTATGGTTCCAATTTTGTTTAAAGCAAGTTATGCCTGGAAGCTGAGGGCCTGAAGGGCAGATGTCCCTGGGCTGATGGTGGTGATAATAACAGCAATAACAACAGCTGGCACATCCAGAACCCTCACAGGCGCATAGTTTTTTTTTTTTTTGACCACGCCACGCAGCAGGCAGGATTCCCAACCAGGGATCGAAACCATGCTCCCTGCACTGGGAGCTCGGAGTCTGAACAACTGGACCACCAGGGAACTCCCAAGCTTGTAGTTTCTTAAATTCTTCCAGCAGTCCTATAATCATATCCTTTTCACAGAAAGGAAAACAAGGTTTGGGGAGGCTTAAAAAGTGTGCCCAGGGCTTCCCTGGTGGCGTGGTGGTAAAGAATCCGCCTGCCGATGCAGGAGACATGAGTTTGATCCCTGGTCCAGGAAGATCCCACATGCCGTGAAGCAGCTAAGCCCCCACACCACGACTATTAAGCCTGTGCTCTAGAGCCCTGGAGTAGCAACTTCTGAAGCTTCGTCCCCTCTGGAGCCTGTGCTCTGGAACAAGAGAAACCACTGCCATGAGAAGCCCGCGCACCACAGCTAGAGAAAGTTCGCGCACAGCAACAAAGACCCAGCACAGCACCCCCCACCCCCTAAAAAAGTGTGTCCAGCATCTCCCAGTGGGCAGTGCATGGCTTTCTCCAAGGCCTGAGCTGGGAGCTACCCTACTTCCTCGACCATCTCCTGACCTGTGGATATTGAGTTAGAATCCCCCACTTCCTGTCTTCCTATCTCCTCACCTTCTTTCTAACTAGGACTGTCAGCTCTCTTTGCTCATCTTCAGTCCCTGCTGTCTGCAAGGGGAGAGGCGCAAAGGCTGGGGCTCCCGAGTGGAAGAGTTAGACATAAAATGGTATACTATGAGGGTAAGGTTGTTCTCCAATGGGCCTTCGGGATGGGGCGGGGCAGCCTGCCCAGCAGGGCTTCTCTGTACGGTTCTGCAGGTTGTGCACTGTGCAAGGGCTTCCCATCTCAGGGAGTGCCTTGTGCTTCCCAGACGGGGTAATATTGATATATGTAGGAGTACATCTATGATAGTTTTCTGGCAAATTGGGAGTAAAGTCTTTTTCTAATGAAATCAGTATATGATGACAATATTCTGACATTTGGAAAAGCCTTGTGGAAGAAATGCCTTTTCCTAATTTGCCCAAAGCTTTGACTCTGACCAGAAGTATGAAATGTTAAGATTCTTGAAAGCAGCCCTCAGTTTGCCATTAGCTACATGCCTGTGGGCTTTTTAAGCTTCAGGTGTTAGTGTCTTTCTAATTGAGCTGATCAGGCGGGTGCCGGCCTCGGTTCTGCCCCGGTAGTGGTGGTGGACCAGAAGCCCCACTGGGGTTAACATTTTAAGAGTGCTCTTTTTAGACACCTTCTCTCCATCTTAACCTGCCTTATGCTAGCGTTTCCCCAGCTGTCTCGAGTTCTCTAGGTCTTCTTGTGCCCTGACAGTGCCTGCCCTTGATGGTGAGGCGGCAGTTGTGCCTGTCCTGGGGCTTCTATGGCTTAGGAACCAGAAGGCAGGGTGGTGGCCCAGGCTGGTACAAATTGAGTGGCTTTAAGCAAGTGATTGCCCCTCGCTGGGCCTCAGTTTCCTCTCATTTAAAAATAATGAGGTGGCCAAGACTTCCCTGAGAGTCCGGTAGTTAAGACTCCGCACTTCGAATGCAGGGGGTTCAATCTCTGGTCAGGCAACTAAAATGCCACATGCCATGTGGTGTGGCAAAAAAAACAAACCCAAAACACACCCCAGAAAACAAACAAAAAACTGGGGACAAATTCTACCTCAATAAAGTTGTTTAAAAAAAAACAAAAACCTAGGGATAGGATATAAACTCAAGATAAAAAAAAAAATTAGGTGGCCTAAGTGATTTCTTAGACTTTTCCAGCTCTCAGATTTATTGGTTCACCATCAAGGCCTCGGGCTGAATGTGAATAAGACAGACAGACTTCCGAGCTCATGGAGCTCATACTCTGATGGGTTGGACAGACAGACGATGATACTTTGGAAGAAGGCATAATAGCTTCCTATTGCAGCTGTAACAAATGATCACCAACATAGTGGCTTAAAACAGTACAGACTTGTTTTCTTACCATTCTGGTGGTGAGACATCTGAAATGGATCTCAGGGCTAAAGTCAAGTTGTCTGCAGGGCTGTGTTCTTTTCTGGAGAATCTAGGGGAGAAACTGTTGCCTTTTCCAGTTCCCCGAGGCTGCCTGCATCCCTGTGACTGTCGTCCCCTTCCTTCTTTAAAGCCAGCAACAGCAGATTAAGTCCTTTCCATGCTGCCATCGCTCTTTTTTTTTTTTCTGCCTTCCTCTTCCACTTCTCAGGATCCTTGTGATTACCTTGGGCCCATGTGATAATCCAGGATCCTTTCCCTTTTTGAAAAGTTATGACCAACCTAGACAGCATATTAAAAAGCAGAGACATTACTTTGCCAACAAAGGTCTGGCTAGTAAAAGCTATGGTTTTTCCAGTAGTCATGTATGGATGTGAGAGTTGGACTATAAGGAAAGCTGAGCACTGAAGAATTGATGCTTTTGAACTGTGGTGTTGGAGAAGACTCTTGAGAGTCCCTTGAACTGCAAGGAGATCCAACCAGTCCATCCTAAAAGAAATCAGTCAGTCCTGAATATTCATTAGAAGGACTGATGCTAAAGCTGAAACTCCAATACTTTGGCCACCTGGTGCGAAGAACTGACTCATTTGAAAAGACCCTGATGCTGGGAAAGATTGAAGGCGGGAGGAGAAGGGGACAACAGAGGATGAGATGGCTAGATTACATCATTGACTCAATGGACATGAGTTTGAGTGAACTCTGGGAGTTGGTGATGGACAGGGAGGCCTGGCGTGCTGCAGTCCATGGGATCACAAAGAGTCGGACACTGAGCGACTGAACTGAACTGAACTGAATTAGCAATCTATCTAATGATGATCTAATTAGATCTAAACTCGATCTAATTAGCAATCTTAATTCCACCTGGAACCTTAATTCCTCTTGTCGTGGAAAGTAGCATAGTTCTTCGGGTTTGGGAATTAGGATGTGGGCATCTTTGGTGGGGGGCATTATTCTGCCTCCCACATGAGGAGTACAGAGGACTGTTGGGACCCCTTGGCAAGGGGCATCCAACCAACACACATGGGTCCCAGGACCTTTGCATGTCCAGAAGTCAACTGGGCTGGTGAACTGAGCTTTCCTTTGCCAGTCAGGATCTGACAGAGTACAGGGGACTCTATGGGGTGGAGGAGCCTTGTGTGTGTGTGTGTGTGCATGTGTGTGTGTGTGTCCCTCAGGCAGATGGAAAGTAATCACTGAGGGTCTGAATTGCAAGAAGGGATGGTAAGCAAAGGAAGTGACATATTAAAATCATTAAAGCCAGTCAGAATGGCTGCGATCCAAAAGTCTACAAGCAATAAATGCTGGAGAGGGTGTGGAGAAAAGGGAACCCTCTTACACTGTTGGTGGGAATGCAAACTAGTACAGCCACTATGGAGAACAGTGTGGAGATTCCTTAAAAAACTGGAAATAGAACTGCCTTATGATCCAGCAATCTCACTGCTGGGCATACACACTGAGGAAACCAGAAGGGAAAGAGACACGTGTACCCCAATGTTCATCGCAGCACTGTTTATAATAGCCAGGACATGGAAGCAACCTAGATGTCCATCAGCAGATGAATGGATAAGAAAGCTATGGTACATATACACAATGGAGTATTACTCAGCCATTAAAAAGAATACATTTGAATCAGTTCTAATGAGGTGGATGAAACTGGAGCCTATTATACAGAGTGAAGTAAGCCAGAAAGAAAAACACCAATATAGTATACTAATGCATATATATGGAATTTAGAAAGATGGTAACAATAACCCTGTGTACGAGACAGCAAAAGAGACACTGATGTATAGAACAGTCTTATGGACTCTGTTGGAGAGGGAGAGGGTAGGAAGATTTGGGAGAATGGCATTGAAACATGTATAATGTATGAAACGAGTTGCCAGTCCAGGTTCGATGCATGATACTGGATGCTTGGGGCTGGTGCACTGGGATGACCCAGAGGGATGGTATGGGGAGGGAGGAGGGTGAAGGGTTCAGGATGGGGAACACATGTATACCTGTGGTGGATCCATTTCGATATTTGGCAAAACTAATACAATATTGTAAAGTTTAAAATAAAATAAAAAAAATAAAATCATTAAAAATAAGGATTATGATGATGTTATTTAATTTGTGGTCAAAAATAAACAGCCAATTTCAATAGAAATACCAAGCAACAGCAGCATGTACATCACGGGGGAGTGACTGAGTAAAGCACTCTAAAATCCTGTGCTCTGATTCCAATACCCAGGAGAGTAAAGATACTAACTCTAAAAATGTTCACTTATGGAAAATGTTAAGCATTACAAAAGTAAAGGTCCCAGTGTAAAGAATCCTAACTGACCTTTCCCTTAATCCATGGCGACTCTCATTTTATCTATCGCCCCCACACCTGTTTTTCACTCCATTCCCACACTGGATCATTGTGAAGTTATGAACATTGATAATAATTTTGATAGGTTAAGTATGTGTGTTAAAAATCTGTTGAGCACCACTGTTAAAGGAAAATAGGGGCTATGTATAGTAGATGTAAAGAAGTGGAGTGAAGAAAAAATAAATCTTATAAAAGAAAGCATGATCAAGGTGAAAGTCATGAAAATGATAGAAGAAATTAGTTGTATGGCAGAGACTAACACAACATTGCAAAGCAATTATCCTCCAATTAAAAATAAATAAAAAATAATGATAGATAATTTGAAAAGATTGATACAGAAAAGTGAAGGAATGAATGAAATAGAAAGCAAAAATGTGACAGAGGATCCACAGAACCAAAAAGTTTGTTCTTAATAAAAAACAAAATTAACTTATTTGGCAGGATTTATTTTTTAAAAAATGACAGAAAGTGAAAAAAATTTGAAAACGTATAGGAAATTGAAAAATTGCTGAAAGCAAAAACTCAAGAAGACTTTAAAAACCACAGTAGTCCTCTAACATTGTATAAACTGAACCAGAGTTAAAAGTATCATAATAGGGACTTCTCTGGCAGTCCAGTGGTTAAAACTCCAAACTTCTTTTTTTTTTTACTTTACAATATTGTATTGGTTTTGCCATACATCAATATGCATCCACCACAGGTGTACACGTGTTCCCCATCCTGAACCCCCCACCCACCTCCCTCCCCATACCATCCCTCTGGGTCATCCCAGTGCACCAGCCCCAAGCTTCCTGTATCCTGCATCGAACCTGGACTGGTGATTCGTTTCTTATATGATATTATACATGTTTTAATGCCATTCTCCCAAATCATCCCACCCTCTCCCTCTCCCATAGAGTCCAAAAGACTGTTCTGTAATCTGTGTCTCTTTTGCTGTCTTGCATACAGGGTTGTCATTACCATCTTTCTAAATTCCATATATATGCGTTAGTATACAGTATTGGTGTTTTTCTTTCTGGCTTACTTCACTCTGTATAACAGGCTCCAGTTTCATCCACCTCATTAGAACTGATTCAAATGTATTCTTTTTAATGGCTGAGTAATACTCCATTGTGTATATGTACCATGGCTTTCTTATCCATTCATCTGCTGATGGACATCTAGGTTGCTTCCATGTCCTGGCTATTATAAACAGTGCTGCGATGAACACTGGGGTACACGTGTATTTCAGGGGGCCCCAGTTCAATCCCTGGTGGGGGAAGTCCTGAATGCCACATGCTCTGGCCACCTAAAAAAATTGTCACAAAGAAAATGCCAGATCCAGATGACTTTAAAGAGAAGTTCTATCATTCAAGGAACAAATAATTTCAATCCTATGCAAACTGTTCTAGACGTTAGCTAAAGAAGAACCATTTTCTAATTAATTTTATAAGACTAGTATAGCCTGATATAAAAATAACAAGTATAAGAAGGGAAAATTACAAGCTAAGCTCAGTTGTAAAGATATATGCAAAAATCTGAAAATATCAGCAAATCAAATTCAGCAATGAAGGGGAAAACAAAAGATAATTTATCAGTTCTAATGCAAATGGACCTATAGAATGAAATATTGGTTTAACAAAGAAGTCAGTTAATGTAATTCACCATATTAACATAGTAAAAGAATGGAAAAAAATATCATCTCAATAAAAAGCATTTGATAAAATTCACATAGAGTGATGATAAAAATTTTTGTAAAATTAGAAAAAGATTTCCTTAACTGATAAAGCATGTCTATAAAACCCTATAGTGAACATTATAATTAACACTTCTTTTCAGCATTGTACTGGAGGTCTCAGAGGTCCTAGCCAGAGCAGGTTGGCAAGAAAAGTAGAATTATAAGGATCAGGAAGGAACAAACAAAACTGCCATTATTTACAGGTCACATTTTCTTTGTAGAAAATATAAGAGAAGCTTGCTAGTCTGGTAAGATCCCATATGCCACGGGGGAACTGCTAAGCCCATGCTCCGCAGAAAGTGAAGCCCCTGCAATGAGAAGCCCACATACTGCAACTAGAGAAAGACTATGCGAAGCAATGAAGACCCAGTGCAGTCAAAAACTTTTAAAAATTATATTTGGAGAATTTAGCATATCTTTTCCAGAATTAAGCAAACAAAAATAATTGGAGGTACAGACAGTCTGAACCACACAAATAATGTGCTTGAGCATTAGCCATCTATAGAGCCTTATACTCAACAGAGAACACATTCTTTACACGTGGGACAGTTATCAAAATAGAACAATTACTGACCATGTAGGAAGCCTCAGTAAATTCCCAGGGATCATATCATATTTCTTCCATTTTGTAATAAATACAAATTCTAAAAAAAATCCTGTACATTTGGAAATGTAATAATATATTTAAAATTTACAATGAACTTTCAGAAGAAATAACAGAGTTTAGTAAGTTTCCTGAGTACAAAATCAATGTATACTGGGAAGATCCCCTGTAGAAAGGAATGGCAACCCAATCCAGTATTCTCGCTTGGAGAATTCCATGAACAGAGGAGTCTGGTGGGCTATAGTCCATGGGTCACAAAGTGTCGGATATGACCAAGCAATTAACACTTTTCATGCATTTCAATATACCAACAGAAACAAAGTGTTTGCTGTTGGTATATTGCCAACAACATAAATGATAAAATGTTACTTAAGTTAGCACTAAGAAATTGCCCTACAAAGAAAAATACCAGATCCAGATGACTTTATAGATAAGTTCTCCTATTTGAGGAAAAATAATTATAATAATAAAATATGTACATGATCTCTATGGAAACAATTGCAAATTTTATTTGAAAGACATTAAAGGAAAGCTAAATAGAGATATAGTTTGTGTAAAACTCACTATTGTAAAGTTGTTCTTCCAAATTCATCTATAGATTGAATGCACATCCAATCAAAATCCTAACTTTGTATGTGTGCACATGTGTGTCAAACTTGACAAGATGACTTTAAAACTTGTATGGAAAAACAAAGATCAAGAAAGATACTGCACTCTTGAAGGAAAAAAGGGCTGGATAGGTAGGAGTAAGAGCTTGCCTGGCCAAAGATCAAAACTATTAAAGATTTAGTTATTCAGACGATGTGCTACTGAGACAGCTGTAGACTGAGTGGCTTAAAACCAGAATCACACGTATAAGGAAACTTGTGGGACTTCCCTGATGGTCCAGTGTCTAAGCCCTGGGTTAAAAAAAGAAAGATCCCATGTGCCACAACTGAGACCTAGTACAGCCAAATTTAAAAAATATATATTAACAAATAAATAGAAATGTAGGGAAAAAAAGAACATGAACAAAGGATTCATAGTTGACGTAACGATTTTTAAATATATGAGGAAAAGGTTCAGTTCCACTGACAACCAAGGAAAGGCAAATTAAAACAAGAGACTATTTTTATCTATCAAATGATTTTTAAAAATCCTTCAGGTTTTCAAGAATCTGAAATGGATTGTTTGCTGTACTTATCATTTTGGACAACGATTGGCAGCATCTGTTAAGAGCCTCAAAATGTTCATACCTATTAGATGATTTAACTTCTAGGAATCTATTCTAAGAAAATAACCCGATCAGTTATTCTTACCCAGCAGTCAGAAACTCAAGCCAAAATGTTTACTGCAGGGTTGTTTGTAATAGTAACAGAATGAAAAACAACTTACTGGTCAAATAAAAGGGAGCAGTTAAATAATGGTGCATTTATGTGATGAACTATAATAAAGTCAATGAAAGTTTGGTATTCTTTTCATTTTTAATGACATAGGAGAATGCTTATGATGTAATTTGTAACCGTAGTATTATTCTGGAATATTAAGAGTGGTTCTCCCTGGGCTGTGGGGTTATTGAAGATTCCCCACCCTTCTTTTTTTCTAGTGTAGTGTCAAGACCTATGCTTTGGAGCCAAACAGACCTTCCATGTCAAAGCCAGGAATGGCTAGTTGAGTCTGATACTGACTCTCCTGCCTCCCTTCCGCTTTTAAGGACCCTTGTGATTACGCTGGGCCCACCAGGGTAATCCAGGCTACTGTATTTTAAGATCCACAGATCAGCAATCTTATTTCCATTTCCAGCCCTAATTCCCCTTTGCCAGCGATGGTGCTTGTGCTCAGTTGTGTGTGAGTCTTTGTGACCGCATGGACTGCAGCCCGCCAGGCTTCTCTGTCCATGGGATTTCCCAGGCAAGAATGCTGAAGTGGGTTGTCATTTCCTCCTCACATGGTACCATATCCACAGGTCTGGGTGGTCATCTTCTGCCCACCACAGTTGCCATGTGACCTTGGGCACGCAATTCCCTTAAACCTCAATTTCTTCATCTGTAACAGGGTCTCTTCAGTTCAGCACCATTACATATGTGGATGGATAATTCCTTTGCTGGAGGTGGGGAGGCACCCTGTACTTTGTAGGATGTTCAGCAGCAGCCCTGGCCTCTGTCCATTACATGCCAGTAGCAACCACCCACTTCCCTACAACGTGACAAACAAAAACATCTCCAGACTTTGCCATGTGTCTCTTGGGGGCAAAATCACCCCTAGTTGAAAACTGATCTATAAAACAGGTATAGGGGCTTCCCTGGTGGTCTAGTGGTTAAGAATTTGCCTGTCAATGCAGTGGGGAAGGGAGAAGGCAATGGCACCCCACTCCAGTACTCTTGCCTGGAAAATCCCATGGACGGAGGAGCCTGGTGGGCTGCAGTCCATGGGGTCTCGAAGAGTCGGACATGACTGAGTGACTTCACTTTCGCTTTTCACTTTCATGCATTGGAGAAGGAAACGGCAACCCACTCCACTGTTCTTGCCTGGAGAATCCCAGGGACGGGGGAGCCCGGTGGGCTGCCGTCTCTGGGGTCGCACAGAGTCGGACACGACTGAAGCGACTTAGCAGCAGCAGCAACAGCACCAGCAGTGGGGAAGATTCCACATTCCATGCGGCAACTAAGCCCGTGCGCCACAACTACTGAAGCCCATGTGCCTAGAGCCTGTGCTCCACAACAGGAGAAGCGACCACAGTGAGAAACCTGTGCACATCAGCAAATACCCAGTGCAGCCGTAAGTGAATAAATAAATCTTTGATCAAAACAAAACAAGAAAACTGGTATAGTTCTTACCTCGTGGTATAGTTGTAAGGATCAGGCAAAATGGCGTGTGCCTAAGGTTTAGCATAGTGGCTGGTGCGTAGAGAAGTTCCCCTTTCTCTCTACTTCCCTCTCCTCCCTACTCTGCTGCTGCAAGTAGCTATGTATCTATGTTTTGCTTTTCTGAATGCACTTTGTGTGTGAGTGTGTGCTCACTCAGTCGTGTCTGACTCTTGGTGACCCCCCTGGACTGTAGCCTGCCAGGCTTCTCTGTCCATGGAATTTTCCAGACAAGAATACTGGAGTAGGTTGCCATTTCCTACTCCAGGCACTCACTTTACTGTTATGCTAATTAAAACAAGTTATCAGAAATTCTTAGCAGTTGTGCAGTAGGCTTGAAAATTAAATACCCTCTGAGGCAAAGGTACATTTTCAATGAAAACATTACAAATAAATTTCAATTATTCAAATAGCGGGTAAACTCCAATTATGAAAAATTCAAACAGTAATCACAAGGTTAATATTTTCTTTCATTTTCCCAACCCCACCCTCCATCATTAACTTCCCAGAGGTGTTCCCTGCCTATATGTGCCATGAGGACAGGGATTTCACTTGCCCTGTTCATCGTTTTACCTCCAGTGGTTGAAGTAAAGCCAGGCACACAGTAGATATTCAGTTTGGGTTTGTTGAATGAATGAATGAGTTTAGAGTGTAGTATTTCAGTTCTTTAAAAAACAGTTGCTATATAAATCTTAGTGGTGGTTATTATTATATTCTAGTTCAACAGTTTATTAGCCGTATGATCAAATTACCTAACCACACAGAAATTTAATAATTTCATTGTCTAAAAGTGCATGGGGTTGTTGCAAGATATCCCAAGTCTTTGACTATGCATTTAAACAGACACACACACACACACACACACACACACACACACATATTCTTTTAAATTTAGTGTATCTGAGATCCTATGTATTGTTCTGTAATTTAAAACAATTTTTAAAATTTATTTGGCTGTGCTGGGTCTTAGTTGGGACACACAGGATCTTTTGTTGTAGCATATGGGATCTAGTTCCCTGACCAGGGATTGAACCCAGGCCTTCCAACCCTGCACTGGGAGCTCAGAGTTTTAGCCACTGGACCACTAGGCCAGTCCCTTGTTCTGCAATTTGCTTTTTCATGTAATATGTCAGAGGAGCTTTCCAGGTCAGTATATACAGAGCTGCTTCATTCTTCTCAGCTGCTCTAAAGATGAACCATGGTTTATTTCAGGGATGGTGTCAAACTCCCGGCCCTCCTCCTCCTGGTGTCTGGCAGGTGCTCACTGAACAAATATCTCTTGCTGAATCACTGCCTGGGCAAAGTACTCCTCAAGCTGGAGGAGCCTGTTGATATTTTAGTTTTCATCAACTGTGCAAATCTTTGAATCTTTTTGGTTTGAATGCGTCAGAGTCTGGTCTGGAAATCTACCCGAGATTATTTTTAGCCTGTTTGACCAGGGGATCAGCTGCTCTATGGAGATGTTCACTCAGGGCCAGGGGTGAGCCTGCATGTACTACCTCCCGCAGGCAGTCACAAGCGCTTGAAGTTGCTCCTGGGCCAGAGCTGGAAGCGGCTGTGGGACCCTGAGTCCCTGAATCTGAAAGCAGGACTGGGGGGCTCTCCTGAGATTGGCCCCGGCCAATATGTAAGGACCTCAGGGGACTCATGGCTGGATCCTTCTCTGGTCCTGCTCAGTCTCTCTCTATGATGGTGGTTGCCGGCTGATGGAACACTTGCACTCTGGGCTTAGTCTCTGTCCAGCCCTCCCTTGCGGAGAAGGCGATGGCACCCCACTCCAGTACTCTTGCCTGGAAAATCCCATGGATGGAGGAGCCTGGTAGGCTGCAGTCCATGGGGTTGCTAGCAGTCGGACACAACTGAGCGACTTCACTTTCACTTTTCACTTTCATGCACTGGAGAAGGAAATGGCAACCCACTCCAGTGTTCTTGCCTGGAGAATCCCAGGGACGGGAGAGCCTGGTGGGCTGCCGTCTATGGGGTTGCATGGAGTCGGACATGACTGAAGCGACTTAGTAGCAGCAGTAGCAGCAGCCCTCCCTTGGCTCCAAACAAGCTGTGGATGTTCACACCTTTGTACAAACTGTTTCTTCTGCCAGGAATATCCTTCTTTTTTCTTTTTTTGCATTCAAGGCTCAGCTCAAATGGCCCCTCTTGCGTAAAGCTTCCCCCTCCCACTGAGATGACCTGGTCACACTCTTCTCTAAGTGCCCAGAAGCTCTGTACCTGCTACATCCTGCTCACAAGGAAGGAAGGACTAACTGCTGCTACCTGTCTGCTCTCCTTACCCGATGGGGGCTTCTGGAGGCAAGGACCCCTGGTGCACATCCCAGTGCCTGGCACGTCATGGGACTTTGCACGTGGCTGCTGGGTGAGGGAAGCTCCGTGGCAGCAGGATGAGGTGCTGGGAACAAGCAGGTGAGTGGAAACAAGGGCTCTGTGGAGAAGGAGCTGGGACATCGTGAGGTTAGGAGCCATGGGCTCTCCTCAGGATGACTTCTTCATCATCATCACAGTGGTCCCTTCAGGCTGGAACAAAATACTCAGTGCATCAGAGACTTGAGTTTGACTCAGACAAAATTTTGTCTAATTTCTAAAAAAGAATACTAAAAGAAGGTGGCAGTTGTTTCTGTGATACTGATTTTACATGAATTTGAAAAACAAAACACTTTGAAGCACCCTCCACGTTGGAAGTCACATCAGCTGAGCATAGTGATGGTCACTTTTCTAGGGTGGTGACCCCCTCAGACCTCAGCCACCCAGGATGAGGCCGAGAAGTGGGAAGTGAGTAGGCCTTGGATGACTGTCTCAGAGAATTCTGTGAGAGCATTTTAGCTGCACACAAGAGTCAGCTCCTCGCTGGGATCCTATTAATTCATACTTTACATACATTTGTAACAGATACCTTTCTTATCTGGTTTCTCAGCTCAGACTATAAGGTGGTGGTGATAGAGAACATGTGGATGGGTTGGGCGGTACCTGTTGAGAGCAATGAAAAACAGTAACTGAAAATCTGACAGTGAGAGAAGGGACCAGTCAACTCTCAAAAAGCTGATGTAGGCACAATTAGAACAGGGTCACCTTGGGTTGGATCATCTAGCATCTGGACAAATAGCCCACTTGCATCCAGTGACCTCTAAAGATATGATAGACATTACCATATGATGACAGGATATAATTATTTGGTAATGTTGATTCTGAGGGCTTCCCTTGTGGCTTAGGTGGTAAAGAATCTGCCTGCAATGCTGGAGACCTGGGTTCGATCCCTGGGTTGGGAAGATCCCCAGGAGAAGGGAAAGGCTACCCACTCCAGTATTCTGGCCTGGAGAATTCCATGGACTGTGACCATGGGGTCACAAAGAGTCAGATACAACTGAGCAACTGTGAATGATAAGGAAAGTATTAAATTCCAGTTATGCTGTTTAAGAAGGTAGGAAACATATAGTACAGTTTAGAAAATGGTTAACACAGTTTGGAGTATCGATCATGTAGATACATATGCTTATGTGGCTTCCCTCCCTTCTCAGAACCACCAGGTAAATAACTGTGGTTCAACGTGTCCAGCTATGAGCTCTATCCTGTTACCTCATTTAATCTCTAACAACCTTGTGGGGAGGGGTTATTGGTAACCCCATTTTATAGATGTGAAGGGTGAGGATCAGAGAGGGAAGGCAACGCATCCAGTGTCACACAGCCAGCAAAAGCTGAAAGGGACTTGGATCCCAGGTTAATAGACTCCAAAGCCGGTGCTCTTAACCCATGGGTCCTGGCTCTGCTGTGACTTTCCTCCCTTGCCTCAGCAGCCTGCAACCCTGCTGGATGTGTCTTCTGCTGTCCATTAATTACTCCACTTGCCCCGGTTCCCAGGGAAACGTTCAGGGTGATGGAGTTGTGTCCCAGGATGCTTGATGCATCGTCAGGGCCCCTGCTGTCCACTGCCGTGACATTTGCTAATGAATAGCTCCCTTCCTGGAGCCAAATGAAATTCACTGTCTAGCCACCAGAAAAACACTCCATGTGACTCCTGAAAGCTCAAAGATGAATGCTGACTGCCTGGACATGCTTAGGGTGTACCTTTGACCTTTGGTTGAACTGACCACACCTGTCTCCGGGCTAGAGGTGAAGTCTAGGGCCATCCCTCTGCCGAGTGACAGATGGATGGTGGAAGGGAAGCAGGGTCCAGGGTCCCAGCCAGGAAGCCACAAAAGCTGACCTGTGGGATGCTGTGAGGTTATAAGAGCCCCAGAATCTCCTGGCGGAGTCCAAGGTAGGATGGCACTGCCTTCCCCTAGCTGCTGCCTACAACAAGGCCATAGCTCCCTCCTCGCCCCCGTGGTGAATACAAGTGTCACCTTCAGACAGGAACTCATCACGCAGCATCACCTGTTAGAACAGGTCCTGAGTACGCAGGAACTGGGGCTGCTTTCTGACTCCCTGGAAACTCGCAACTTCTTTCTTCCTCTGCACTTCAGATTCCTCACCATTAAATAAGAAGACAGACAAGGGAATGGAACACTGTTCATACTTATCACTGTTAAACAGTGATAAGTTTATCTCAAAACCATGTGAACTACCCCCTGTTATCTTGTTAAATGAAACACTTGATAGGCATATTTCCCCTATATACTTTGTGTGAAAATATAGAAATATATGTACAAGTATAGAAGGATATATATGTGTGTGTGTGTGTGTGTGTGTGTGTATATGTAATCCCAGAGTGGTCATCTGGGATTTCCCTGGCTACCCATAGTGGTTAGGACTCTGCATTCTCACTGCTCAGGGCACAGGTCAATCCCTGGTCAAGGAATTAAGATTCCACAAGCCATGTGGTGTGGCCAAAAAAAAAGAATGTTCATCTTCAGGCAGTGGAACTATGGGTGCATAGTCTATACTTAATACTTTTTAATACAAAAAATTAAAACCCAGGATGTTAGATTCCAAACCCTATGCTCTTGGCTTATTGATGCTGCTGCCTCTGCTATTAAATTCCAACAGTGACTGTCCTCTTTGTTCCTGGAGGCTATTGCCAGCTCTTCACAGGTACCTGCTCCACCTGCCAGAAAAGTTTGGTGGTCACACCTGCCCATTCTGCCTCCTGCCCCTCTGGGTTCCCTGTGTTGTACACCTAAGCATGCTTTCAGCTGGGATTTTGGTGGTGCCAAACTCTGTGTTCCAAACAGTCCAAGTGGAAGTCTGGGTCCTATATGTTTTTTTACCTCTCACTACTGTAGCTATTCCTCCCACTCCTAGATTCAAACATCCTGGAGAGGTAAGAATTAGAGCAGAGTAAGATAGGTGAGTGCAGTTCTGGCAGAAATTGGGGGGTGGGGGTCTTCTCTGCTTTCCTGTCTTAGCTCAGGATACCATAGATTGGGTGGCTTATATATAACAGAAATTTGTTTCTCATGGTCTGGAGTCTGGAAGTCCAAGATCAAGTCACCGGCAGATTTGCTGTCTGGTGGGGGGGCTTCTTCCTGGCCTTAGATGGCTCTCTTCTCACTGTGTCCTCATTAATGTGCTCTTTTATAGGGACATTAATCTTATTCATGAGGGCTGCACCCTCATGATCTAATCACCTCCCAAAGGCCCTACCTCCATATACCTTCACACTGGGGATTAGGTTTCAATATATGAATTTGGTGGAAGGGGGACACATTCAGTTTATAGCTCTCTCCTCAGTCATTTGCCGGGAGCCGGCATATCGCATATTGAGTGCATATTGCATATTGCATAGAGTGCAGCACTTTCCACAGCATCATCTTTCAGGATCTGGAATAGCTCAACTAGAATTCTATCACTGCTGGGAGCCAGCGTGAGGAACTCTGCCCATGGCAAAGGTCATGAGGAAGGAGGCTCGGCATACACAAAGGCGGGATCGAGCCTCAGGAGTCCCCCTGGAAATTCTCGAGCATCTACCCCCAAAACCAGAGTCTGCCTACTTTCTGCTTTGTGCTCTCACCTACACCTCTGACTTTCCGGGGGTGGGGAGGGCTGTCCCCCACTACCTCGCTCTGAAAAAGGAGTTAACTTATAGCTCCAGTTAATAAAGTTCCTGGGTGTGATAGTGTTTCAACCTACCTCCTTTGAAAGTCCTCTGGCCTGCCTGAATAGGTTTTTCCAGCCACATGTGATCGCTCAGAGCCTCCCAACTGTGAGAGGCATGAAATGTTCTAAACTGTCTAAATACAGAGTCCTTTGAGTAGTTAAAAGATTGATTAGAAATTGTATTGGTGAAGGGTTTTTCACTTGTTGGGCCAATGTTTGCTGCTAAGTCTCCATATCCCTTACCTGCTGTGTCCCTGGCAGTGTATTGATTAATATAATTGGTGTAAGTAGTAGCTTTAATGTTTGTAACCTTGCACCCTTGAGTTAATTCTTTTCTTGATTGAGCCCACCACACCTTTGCCCTATAGGAATGCAACTTTATCTAATGCTTTTGGAGGGTGGCTCCTGACTTTGGAATAATCACCTTTAAAGAAAAATAAGTTTCTTAAAATGTTAACAGGCCTCCTGGCCAGAAGATGATGTAAATCACCTGAACTTTTGCATATGATAAGTTTGAAAGCCTGGCTTCGATTAGGATCAGGAACTGCTGTCCTTGCATGACTCTACCCCTTCCCCCATTATCCTCTATGCACAATTTAAGGTATAAAAACTACTTTGGAAAATAAAGTGCGGGCCTTGTTCACCAAAACTTGGTCTCCCCATGTCTCTCTCTCTCTCACTCTGGCTGAGTCTCCATCTGGAGCGCGGAACCCACCATGCTTACTAATTATGCCTGGGCTTCTAAGATCTGACCGGGGAGGCCTCAGTGTCTCCTCTCCTTTGGGAGAACGGAAGGACGCCTGCGGCCTACGTAAGTGGTGCAAACTTCTTGTCTTGAAGTTTTATTGGTCTCCCGTGTAAACCAAGCTACTCAGCCTCTTTTCTCCACTGAATTTCCTCACTGAGCTATCTTCATTCTATTACTCTTTATATCTTTGATAAATATTTAAATAAATAGGTCGCCTATGCCGTCTATCCTTCGAATACCCTGGATCAGCCGGGGCTGGACCCCGGCAGTCATTCTCTAGGGTCACTCTTGTCCACACTTGTTCCCTCTGCCCTCCTTGCTTTCCCCTAGTAAATCTTGCCCAGCCTTCAGAACCAGCTTGTATGTGGCTTCTCAGTGACACCTTTAGCAGTAGACTGGGGAAGTGAGTGCTATATGCCCAGCATGCCTTCCCACGCTCCTTCGTTGGATTCCTCTGCAGAACTCCTTCAAGGCCATGTGGGCCCGGTAGGGTTGTCAATCACAGCTCTGCCCCTGCCACAGAGGTCAGCATATGACACAGGCTGGCCAATCATCAGAGGATCCAACCCCCTGGCCACAGAGATTGGTTCAATGGTGGGCATGTGACCCAAACAGGACCAATCAGACCTTGCCTGAGACTGATGTGAGAATGTTGCAAGACATAAGTGCTCTTTTCACTAACAGGGCTTACTTGGGATGCTGTGAGTCTGCAGCTGCTGGTGGCTGTCTCGTCTGCATAGAGGAGATCAAACCAAACAATCCTAAAGGAAATGAACCCTGGACATTCATTGGAAGGACTGTTGCTGAAGCTGAAGCTCCAATACTTTGACTACCTGATGTGAAACTCATCAGAAAAGACCCTGATGCTGGGAAAAACTGAAGGCAAAAGGAGAAGGGGGTGGCAGAGGATGAGATGGTTGGATGGCATCACCAACTCAATAGATATGAGTCTGAGCAAACTCTGGGAGATAGTGGAGGACAGAAGAGGCTAACATGCTGCAGACCATGGGGTCCCAAAGAGTCAGACATGACTTAGTGCCTGAACAACAACAACAACATTTATACTTCTGTGCTATATGGTTGCCACTTGCTACTGACCCACTCCTCAGCAGGACCTCCCTTCTCCTCTATCAGCCCACATAGACCATGAGACTATAGGTGGTGGTTAGTAAAGGAGAGCTGAGTAAACCAGGGAAAGATGAGTGCAGTTACCACCCTGAGACCCCTTCTGCAGCTGCTCATGCTTCTTCTTAGGGACAGCCTGGGTCTGAACTTACCTCACAAGGAGACTTTTAAAGAGAACATACAGATCTAGCCCCACAGCCAACATTCCTACTTCAGGAATGAGGCTGGGCTTGGGCAGTGCCGCGAGGATTTGGTTCAGGCCAAGAGAATGACAGAACTGTTTCTGGGGGGATGAGAGAGCTTCAGGCTGTAGCACCAACGCCTGCCAGGGACAGAACTGGCACCAATGCACCTTGGCCCCTTGGAAGGTGGCCAGGAGCTGGCTGGGAAGTCACAGGCAGGGAGTGGGTCACGGTCCAGACAGGGGTCCATTTGAAATGGGTGGAAGCTGATTCCCTGCCAAGAATATTGACCGTGCACAGCTTCGACTCCCAGGGAAAAGTTCAGATTTATTTAGTGTCCAGTGCCATGC
This sequence comes from Bos grunniens, assembly GCF_055505025.1. NCBI lineage: Eukaryota > Metazoa > Chordata > Mammalia > Artiodactyla > Bovidae > Bos > Bos grunniens. The sequence continues at coordinate 38,953,974 of NC_141190.1, read as the reverse complement.
CCTAGACCTTGGGCATTGTTCACAGTGTGCCTGTGTGAACAAAAGTGTGGATGGGCTTTTCCGAAAATGGAATCAAATAGTCAACATATTTTCAGGTCTGCAACTTGTAGAAAGCTTGGCGGACAGTTGAAGAAGTGTTTTCCTGTAATAAATTAGAAATTGTTTTATTTTTCCTTCAGCTAATTTTTCGTAATAAATTCTATTGTGCTGTGGTGGGGCAGGATTCTTTTAAATAATTCCTCCCTGAAACACAACATCTCAGATTGCCAGTGAGGACCCTTGATATGATGGAGATAAAATAATTCATTTTACAGCTTGACCATGTTGTACTTTAATTTGTGGAAGTCACCTTCTCCTCCTTACATTGGCTCTCAAGTAAATCCCATGCCTTTTGCTTAGGTATTAAGTCCAGAGAGGGTGGTTTTAGTAGAAGCATGGGGAGCAGGGAAGACAAATCCATATTTATTTATTCATTTTAACTAAGAAAATGTATTTTATTCAAGTATAGTTGATTTATATATATCCCCCCACCAGGGAAAGACTTCCCTGGTGTAAAGCGTCTGCCTACAATGTGGGAGACCCAGGTTTGATCCCTGGGTTGGGAAGATCCCCTGGAGAAGGAAATGGCAACCCACTCCAGTACTCTTGCCTGGAAAATCCCATGGACGGAGGAGCCTGGTTGGCTGCTGTCCATGGGGTCACTAAGAGTCGGACACGACTGAGCGACTTCACTGTTCACTATAGTTGGTTTACAGTGTTGTGTTCATTTTTGCTGTGCAACAAAGTGATTCAGTTATATATATGTATGTCCACTTTTCATATTCTTTTCCATCGTGGTTTATCACAGGATATTGAATATGGTTGCCCTCTGCTATACAGTGGGACCTTGCTGTTTACCCATTCTATATACAATAGTTTGCATCTGCTAATCGCAGACTCCCAGCCCCTGCCTCCCCGACTCGGCTCCCGCTTGGCAGTGACAAGTCTGCTCTCTATTTCCATGAGTCTGTTTCTGTTTTGTAGGCAGGCTCACTTGTGTCATGTTTTAGATTTCTCCTATAGAGGATATCATGGGGTATTTGTCCTTCTCTTTCTGACTTACTTCACTTAGTATGACAATCTGTAGATCTATCCATGTTGCTGCAATTGGCATTGTTTCATTCTTTCTTATAGCTGAGTAATATTTCATTGTATGTATATACACCACATCTTCTTTATCCATTCATCTGTCTAGATCCATATTTTAGAGGTTCTATTTCAATGAGAAAAAACTGCTACCTCTCCTGTGATGAAAGTGATTCAATGTAATCAACTTACCCCCAGATCACTGGCTGTTGGGGGATGGTGATGTGTCTGTAGCCTTGAGGAGGGCACGTCCATATTGCTGAGCCATGGTGTCATGGCTACTTTGGTGGAGGTTCAGAATCAATGTGTAGTAATTCCTGAAAGGCTTCCTTGGTGGCTCAGCGGTAAAGAATCCGCCTGCGATGCAGGAGACACAAGAGACACAGGTTTGATCTCTGCGTCAGGAAGCTCCCCTGGAGGAGGAAATGGCAACCCACTCCAGTACTTTTGCCGGGAAAATTTCATGGACAGAGGAGCCTGGAGGGCTACAGTCCATAGAGTTGCAAAGCATTGGATATGACTGGGCACTGATGGCAATTTCTAAAAAGTCTAGTTATTTCTCCTTCTCCAACACACAGGAAGGGTTCACCTGCTTTGTTGGAGGAGCAGAGTTCTCCAGGGACTGAGGAGATGCTGTGTTGAATGTAGTCCATCTCACACACTCTTAAGGATACGATGCTGAGACTCTTCCACTGAGTGGTAGGCTCTGTGATATTGTCCCTTGAATACGGACTGGTCTTAGTCCTAAAACACAGAACATGGCTGTGATGATTCGTATCATGTGTTAATTTGACTGGACTAAGAGATGCCCAGGGAGCTGGTGAAACATTATTTCTGGGTGTGTCTATGAGGGTGAGATTAACGTTTTAATTGGTGAGCTGAGCAAAGCAGATGCGGAGAAGGCAATGGCACCCCACTCCAGTACTCTTGCCTGGAAAATCCCATGGACAGAGGAGCCTGGTGGGCTGCAGTCCATAGGGTCGCTAGCAGTTGGACACGACTGAGTGACTTCACTTTCATGCATTGGAGAAGGAAATGGCAACCCACTCCAGTGTTCTTGCCTGGAGAATCCCAGGGATTGGGGAGCCTGGTGGACGGCCATCTATGGGGTCGCACAGAGTGGGACACGACTGAAACAACTTAGCAGCAGCAGCAGCAGCAGCAAAGCGGATGGGCTTCCTCAGGGCAGGTAGGCTTCCTCAGGGCTGGTGGGCGTCATTCAATCCATGGAGGTCCTGAATAAAACAAAAAGGCTGAGGAAGGGTGAATTCCTTCTGCTTGAGCTGAGATGTCCATCTTCCCTTGTCTCAGACACCAGTTTCCTTGGTTCTTGGGCCTTCAAACTCATCTCTGGACTTACACCATGAACTCCCCCTCCTAACTGCCCACCCCCAATCTCCATTCGCAGACTTTTGGGTTCAGACTGAATTACACCAGCAGCTTCCAGGTTTTCCAGCTTGTGGATGGCAGGCTGTAGGACTTCCTGGCCTCCATAACCATGTGAGATGATTCCTATAGTAAATATCCTTTAATGTCTATCCATATATATCCTATTGGTTCTGTTTCTCTGGAGAACGCTAATACAATGGCAGTAGAGGTGCCACTTGGCATCTGAGCCTAAGCAATAAAAAATGACCCAGTTTCCTTCCATCTGGAGTCATCTGTCTCTCTCTCTTTCTCTCTCCCCATGTGTCTTGGGGATCCTGAGCCAACCTAGAAAAAGTGTGGCTACTCTGAAGCTGCCATCCTGGAGAGACCACACATGGAGGCTAAACAAAGACAGAGGTGGTTGGGGGGCTGCAGCTGTTTCTGTTCCAGGTTCAAGTCCATTAAGCTATAATATCAGACATCTGGATGAGTTTTCTGACGATTCCAGCCCCCAGCCTTTGAGTTGTCCCAGATAATACCAAGTACAATAGCGATCAGTTGTTCTTACTGAACCCCATGCAAGACACAGACTTATGAGCAGAATAAATGATGTTGTCTTACGCAACAAGCTCTGGGCTGGCTTGTGAAGCAGCAGTATATTTAGGGTCTGGCTTTGTGGACTGTGTCTGGCTCAAGTACGGCAATGAGTTGAAGGGCTGTGACTCTTCTGTGCTCATTCAAGGGAAACCTTTGCTCACCTGATCTAGAACTTCTCTGTTTATACAAATCAAGTAAGTTGCAGAGTGCCCATCTCTTTCGCCACCTCTATGATGACCATGATCTTTATCTAACACCAAAGAGCTGTGCTTGTGGGATCAGGAACACCTGGTTCTGTTGCTTATTACAGAAATCATGCCAACCTTGTCTCTGGTGATTAAATGCCATCACTTGGCCCTTGGTTCTCTAGGATTTCATCTTCTCTGTTGAACTGAGGAAATTGAGATGGATGCCACTATCATTTCTGGTCTATAGAGAATATCCCCTCTGGAGACCTTTAAGGATGTCAAGCAATCCCCACCAAAGTATTTCTCAAAGCCTTGATAAAGGGAGTGTCCTCCAGATCCTCCCAGGGCTCACAGTCGTTCTCCCAGGGGTGAGTGAGAAAGTCTTACACAGTAGATCTGCTCTGGTATTCCAACCTCCCAAGTCTTTGGACATTATCCTCTACAGTATCCCAAGGAAGTTTTGGCATCTCAACCTCATCCAACATATACATATTTGGGTCTAGGATTCAGTCAACCAAGCAAGTTGATAAAAAAACCTGAAGCCTTGTGCCTACGACACTTTTCAGTGTCAGAGTCTAAATTTAAATACACAGTAGAAAACTTCTCAAGTTGATGTATTAGTGTAAAATATTACATTATTACATCATCTGGGACACCTTGTGGAAACAAATATAAACCTTTTATTAGAAATTATTTCATAATTCAGGGTCCATGGGATCACTGAAGATAGACTCAGAATCCAAAATCACAAAGAATATGAAGAATCATATGGGGAAGAGACAGCATACATAATTCATATTTTAAGAACCTGAGAAAATTTGAACATACTAAAGAAAGAAAAAAGATCAAAAGAAGCATTAAGGATAGAACAGAATATAATAATAAGAGGAAAAGAAGATTTGGATAAAACTGCATTTAATAATATAGAAGTGAAAAGCCATTGAAATAAAGATACTCAGTGGATAGGTTAAATAGTACATTAGACTCAAAGAGAAAATTAGTGATGAAATTATCACAAATGCAATACAAAATAATAAGCAGAAGGAAAGACAGGTTAGAAGACATGGAAGAGAAAATGAGAAAGTCCAATAAGCATCTAATAGGCCTCCCAGGATGTATAATATGGGGAGAGTAAGAGAGAAGTAGTAGTTGTAGAGATAATGGCTGAGCATTTTCTAGAATTGATGAAAGCTAAGAATCTTCACACTGAAAATGTAGAAACAAGTAAATCTACACTTATTTATAATGAGTAAAATTGTAGAAAACCAAAACAAAGAGAAGCCTTTAAAGTAAAAAGACTTAATTACCTACAAAAACCCAAAACCAACCAAACAAAAAACAACCATTGGGCAGACAGCAGATTTAGAAACAATAGAAACCAGAAGACAATGGAACTGTATAATAAAGACACCGCTCTAAATAACCGTCAATCAAAAATTATATAGCCAACAAAGAGTGAGCGCAAAAAAGAGACATGTTCAGACAGAGAAGTTAGCACTCTAACACTCATGGGTCCTTTTTGGAAGGATTATTACAGAATGTACAGTTTTCCCATGATACTACGGGGTCCTGAGATACATCTGTGGGGTACTAGTTCCAGAATCCCCCACGGACACCAAAATCCGCAAATACTCATGTCTTGTATGTACAGTGATATTGTACAAGGAATCCAGTTAGATCTCTGTGGATTATATTGAGTAGTTTAAGCCCAGAAGGAAAAGGTAGGCTATAGGAAGTAATTGTAAGACAATAATTTGATAATTACACACGTCAGTCTAAATAAGCCCTGACTGTATCCAAACCAGTGATTAAATAGAACTTGTTTGAGGGGTTCAGAAACAGGTGGAACTAAAGTACTAGATCACAACAACCTGAAGAAACCGGAGGTTGCTGGGACTGGAAGCAAAGTGTTCTAAGGTCTTTGTGTCATTCAGGTGGAGGCTACTGATGTGGCTTAACTCGAAACATTGTTAAGAATTCATATTAAGGGGCTTCCCTAGCAGTCCGGTGGTTAAGAATCCACTGTGCAACGCAGGGGATGTGGGTTCGATCCCTGATCAGGGAAGTAAGATCAGGCAGCAACTAAGCCCGTGTGCCGGAAGAAAGATCCCATGTACTGCAATTAAGACCCGAAGCAGTCAAATCAAACAATCATCAATCAATCAAAGAATTCATACTAAAATGTGATATAAGCTAGCTACAATAGTAAAATAACACATATGCCTTTAAAATCAGTAGAAAATGAATATTTTTAAAAAATGATTAATCCAATAGAAAGCAGGGAGGGTGAAAAAAGAAGGAAAGGAGAAAAAAGAAGCAAAGAAAAAGCAGAGTAAATAGAAAACACAAAATAGGGTGACAGGAGGAAATCTGAGTATTTTAGTCGCCAAAGCGTAGGTAAAGGGATTGCACTTGACATCTTGAAGAAATTCTCTAACTGGATTAAAAAATAAAACAATCACAACTTGAACCCAGCTTTGTGAAGCTACCAGTGGTGCATCTAAAGCAAAAGGACATTTGAAAGGTCGAAAGAGATGGGAAAAGATCCGTCCAACAACTACTAACCCAGAGAAAGACAGTGTGGCAATGTCACCATCAGACCATCTTTAAAAAATTTATTTTGGCTGTGCTGGGTTTTCACTGCAGCGCCTGGACTTTCTCTAGTGGCAGCAAGCAGAGGCTGCTCTCTAGTTGCGGTGCACAGCCTTCTGACTGCGGTGGTTTCTCTTGTTACGGAATAGGGGTCTAGAGCACCTGGGCTTCAGTAGTTGTGGCACGTGGGCTTAGCTGCCCTGTGGCATGTGGAATCTTTCCAGACCAGGGATTGAACCTGTGTCTCCTGCATTGGCAGGTGGATTCTTCACCACGCAAGTCCATCATCAGACAAAATTAGTGAAAAACAGAGCTTTATACCTCATGCAAAGGGAACAATTCATCAGGAAGGTACAGTTGGATGAGTATCCTCAACCAACATTATTTCAAGAATATACAGAAGGTAGACAGAATTAGGAGAAGAAATGGAAACATTTACAGTCTTGGAGAGAGATTCTAACACAACTTTCTGGAAAGTGAAAGCTCTGGTGGACAGAACATCAGAACATCATTATCAGTCTTGATTGGATGAATACATAGAGAACCCTAACCCTGTATTTATCATTTAAACATGTATTTTCAAGCCAACGTGAGACATTTACAGAAATTGATCACTTACTAACCCAGAGCAAGTCTCAACAAATACCAAAGAACTCCCATCATACAGACCACATTAGCAAGCCACAATCAAGAAAATTACAAATCAATAGTGAAAAGCGAGTCAAACAAGGAGAAAGATTATTCTCAGGATTTCCAACCACACTCACAACATCGTGACATCAGGCATGGGAGCTGGGCTGATCGTTACTGCTGTGGGTTGATACCCTCTGTTATTATGAGGCAAACCATCCCTCCCCGGGCTGGTGTGTGGGTCCAAGGAGAGACTGCATTGTCAGCATAACTGAGCAGGCGCACTAGTTGGTGTGTTAGTTTTTGAGGTTGACCCTGCAGCAGCAGCAGCTGAGTCAAGGGACAGACTGGAGGTGACACCTCAGAAGTCTTATCTTTGGCTTTCTCCCTGGTTGCCCACTGACTCCGGATTCAGGGCTGAATGAAAAGTCTATCTTCAGGCTGGAAGCAGCCGTTAGCCTGAGTGCTATGTGGGTAGCTCTGTTTTGACCTTTGTCTGTCTGTGAACTAGACCCTACCAGTCCTTGTGAAGGGGGGTGGGGAATTGCTGAAGGAGCATCTTAGTCCGTATGTTGGCTTTCGGGTGGCTTTGGGTCTGGTTCAAAGTTGGGACCCCAGATGAAGGAGAAGAACAAGGCAGTGTGTCAGATGGAGGATGGTCTATGAGTCAGGCAGCTGGTCTCGGCTCTTTTACTAAGCAGCTCCATAATCTCAAGCAAGTTACCACTGCCTTGAACCCCAGTATGTCTCTTTTTGAAGTACTCAATCAACGAGGGGGAAGTTTGGAATCTGGAAGTTTTATCCGGGACTCCTTGATGCAAGTGAGTCCAACCAGGACTCAGACTGGCGCAAACTGGCTCAGAAGCCCATTTCAAACTGGGTCAAAGTAAAAGGGACTTGATTGACTGATGAAACTGAAAAGTTCAAGAGGGGGATTCTGGCTTCATGTGTGGCTGGATCCAGAACTTCAAACAAGATCATCATACTCTGCCTTTCTCTGCATTGCTTAGCACTGCTTTCCTCTGAACCAGCTTCAACCTCAGGCACTGCTCTCTGTTCTTAGAGGAGATGGCCAGCTGCAGATCCAGGCTTCTATCCAATCAGCTTCAGAGCCCCTGTGGGAAGATCATACCTCTTTTTCAACAGTTTCAACACAAATCTCAAGATTGAATCTCATTGGTCTGACTTAGGTCACATGCCCATCCCAGAACCAATCACTAGCCAGACCAGTGGACACCCTGGTGGACCAGGGCTTGGTCATGGGCTGACTGCTCAAGCTGATAAGGAGTGACTTCCCAAGACTTCCAGGATTTCAGCAAAGCAGCATCCTCCCCTCCCCTGCCCCCTACCCCCACCGAGGTAGGCGATGGGGCTACCCTCCTCCCTTTCCACACCGTGGTTACTGGGCAGTTGGGCTGGGATGCTGACGTGGATTTGGATCTTAAATCACTCACACTCTGGGGAAGGCAGAGAAGTACACAGCGAACCGTAAGATCAGCCAGGCCGTTTCAAAGGCTATAATTGCAGCCCTCTTGATGTGCTGCCAGAGTTCAAATGAGGCAGGAATTAACTGTGCTGGGGGGCCCAGGAAGGCTTCTCAGAGGAGGTGACATCGATCTGTCCCGCATCTCTCCCTTTTCTTTACTTTCTGCTTGTGGGCAGCCCAGACAGGCGGTGACTCAGGGCTGACCCTGGCACAGGATCCGAGCCTCCCACCACCTGAGGGAATCGGTGGCAGCGTTGCAAATCTGATTATTGGGAGCTGAGTGGCTTCTAAGCACTCCTTGAGGACCCTGGCTTCGCGCATCTGAATATGGAAATTTAATAACCATACTTGATATAACCCTCATCTCTGTCTGTACCATTCCAGAGAGAAAATTAGTCTTGGTGTTTGCAATTTTATAGACGTTAGGGAACTGGTGCAAAAAAAATACTAGTTCCTGAGTTCATGGGCCTGAAGTGACAGAAGAGGCTGGTTGGGTTGCTGATAGAATCACAGAATGTGAGAGATGGAAGCCTGAGAGGTGATTCAGGCCAGGGGTGCTTCATGTGGAGGCTGTGAAGTCTTCTAATGTGGAGACAAAATTGTGCCTCCGCGCGTGCGCGTGCGCGTGCGCGGTCCCTAGGGAAAGCGTTCATAGCTCTCATCAGATTTGCAAAAGGATCTGTGACCACCAAAAACTAAGAGCTTTCAGCTGGGCCCCCAGTCCTTATGTGACAATGGAGAAGAACGGAGCCCTGGGGCAAAAATATTTCCCAGAGCCCCGCAGGTCAGGGTCCGAGTTGATGTTGAGGCTTAGATGTCCAGATACTGGCCTGGGGGTGGGGGTTGTAGTTGCTTAGTCACTAAGTCGTGTCCGACTCTTTGTGACCTCATGGACAGCAGTCCACCAGGCTTCTCTGTCCATGGGAGCCTCCAGGCAAGAATACTGGAGTGGGTTGCCATTTCCTTCTCCAGGGGATTTTCCCGACCCAGGGATGGAACCTGCATCTCCTGCATTGGCAGGTGGATTCTTACCACTGAGCCACCAGGGAAGCCCAGGGGTGGGGGATCTTTCGTCAAAGCAGGGGTTCCCAAGCTGACTGGGCATCAGAACCTTTGGGAGTCTTGTCAAGTGCCCTGGGCTGGTTCCAGACCCCCAAGTAGAGGACAGCTGAGCCCCAGGAAGCTGCATGCTCAGCAGGTTCCCATGTGGGTCTCCTGCAGGTTGCCTAGACCTGGCACAGCGATGAAAGTCTGGTCCACAGTTTGGGAAGAACAAACCTCAGATGGGTGGAGGATCAAGGGGACACCTTTGATGGGGGTTGGGTAGGTGGGTGGGTCTGGGGTTTCCAAGACCACCCTCAAGTTTGGAGATTGACTAGAAGGACTCATGCATGTGTGTGTGTTAAGTCACTTCAGTTGTGTCCAACTCTTTGCAGCCCTATGGACTTGAGATTCTGTCCATGGAATTCTCCAGGCAAGAATACTGGAGTGGGTTGCCATTCCCTCCTCTAGGGTATCTTCCTGACCCAGGGATCGAACCCGTGTCCCTTGCATCTCCTACATTGGCAGGCAGGTTATTTACCTCTAGCCCCACCTGGGAAGCCCAGAAGAACTCATAGGATGTGGCATGTAGTCGTACTCGTGGCTGAGATCTATCACAGCAGAAACATACAAAGTAGAGCAGCAGAAGGAAAGGATGAAACTGTGTGGGATGAAGTCCAGAGGAAGCCAGGTACCAAGGTCCAAGAGTCTCTCCCAGCCGAGAGACTGGGACACGCTAGAGTCCTCCAGCCTCAGATCTCGAGCGCTGTCCATTAGGGGCACTTGTCTGAGCCTGGGAGTCCAGGGTTTTTATTGGAGGTCAGTTGCATGGGCACCCTGTGCCTAGAACACACCCAAATCCCAAAGCTTCAGAAGAAAAGCAGGTGTTCAGCATATACCACAGTTTGTACAAACACTGTGGTCATTCCCTAACTATAAGCTGCTGAGCTCCTCTTCTCAAGGAGCCATGAAAACTGCCAAGGCCTCTGTAAAGGTAGCAGTCTCCTGCACCGTGGGGACACCAGCTGGCTTGACCTTGATGATGCACTGTGTCATTGGTGTTCTGGGGGAAGCACCAAAGGGTGACCAGGTGCATCAGCACACCTGCGTCCCCAGCGACAGATGGTCGTAGCAGCTGTATACCGGGCAGTGTTCCTGTGACCGCACCGACCTGGAGACTCTGCTTTTCTGTGTCACCAGCGCCCACCTAAAGTCCCTGGGGAGGCCTCTGTTAGACCAATTGAGGACTCGGATCTGGCATGTTCTGCTTCCGTAGTGGGGGGTGATCTCTGTGTCTGGTCAAGGCTCACAGATCGGTGTATCCACTTGCTCAGGCTGCCGTAACAGGTCCTACAGGCTGCGTGGCTTAGACAGTAGAAAGTCCCTCAATTCTGGAGGCTGGAAGTCAGATCAAAGTGTCTGCAGGGATGGATTCTTCTGAGGCCTCTCTCCTTGGCTTGTAAACAGCTGTCTTCCCTGGGTGTCTGTGTCTTACTCTCCTCTTCTTGTAAGGACACCAGTCAGATTGGATTGGGACCCACCCCCATGACATGAATCCCCTCTTTAAGGACCTTATCTCCAAATATGGGGCTTCCCAGGTGATGCTAGTGGTAAAGAACCTGCCTGCCAATGCAGGAGACATAAAAGTTCAGGTTCAGTCCCTGGGTCAGGAAGATTTCCTGAAGGAGGGCATGGCAACCCACTCCAGTATTCTTGTCTGGAGAATCCAATGGACAGGTGAGCCTGGGAGGCTACAATCCATGAGGTCACAAAGAATCTGACATGACTGAAGCAACTTAGCATGCATGCATGCATCTTTAAATACAGTCATCTTCTGAGGTACTCAAGGGGTAGGATTTCACGACATGAATTCTGGGTGAACACAATTCAGCACACAACTGTAGAGTTTTCCCCAAATGTAGGCAGGAGGCTTGGAAGCTGGGTATTTCTTCTTGAAGGACAATGCTGTTTGTCCTTCAAGTGTTTCAACGTCTGGGGGCTTTGGTGGTCAAGAGCCTTTCCCCTTGGTTAATGTAAATGACTTTCCTCTCACTGGAGTTTTGCTGTAACCAGCCCTGGGTTACAGAAGAAGAAAATGCAGACTAGTTTCTGAACAATGAAGACAAATCCCTCGTCAAATCTCCACAGCTGGCCAGGAGAGTCCGAGCCTGCAGTTCTGTTCTCTGGAGCTGCTCGGGTCCCAGCCACGGGGGAACTGTGGAAGAAGTCAGTGCCCCTCTGGCCACCATGCTCAATGGCTGGCCCCCCTGTTGCAGGTGCCCTGGGCTCTGACCTGCAGGTAAATGAGACAAGGGTCAGCATTCCCAGCCTCCACACAGTGCCATTTCTTACTTGGTTTCTTGAAGAAAGCACCCTGGTTATGTACATAAAAGACCCTGGGGGTGAGTTAACAGCCCCAGAGGCATTTTAAGAGCAGTGTGTGGGCTGCCTCATGGTCTGAACCCAGGCCAGGGACTTCTGAGAGCCTGTGGCTAAAGAGAGAGAGAGATACCATCAGGGAGGACACAGGTCTCCCCCTGATCCTCCCAGACTTCATTCTGCTGTGTCAGAGGTCCCACACAGCCTGCTGTGACCAAGAGACCCTCACCTCCTGGGTAAGTAAGACAGGACACCTTGGTGAAGCCTTGCAAAGAGGCGACAGCTTCAGCTGCAGTGGGAGATAGGGGATCGTGAGGTCCCAGGGGAGGCCTGCCTGGCTTCATGTTCTCGAAGTTACATAGTGGTGATAGCTGGAGTATCTACCCTTCTCCACTCTGACAGCTAGGTATCTCCCCTTTACCCTTTAGCTGGGGCCCCTAGTCAGCTCAGCTGGGCTCTGCTGACATCGCTCTTCCAGAGTGCAACACTGCTGTAGGGGAGGAAAAAAAGTTTTCCTCTACCCTCTTAGGTTCAGTACCCGGGGCCTGCAAACTAAACTGACAACTGCCAATTGAACAAAAGAGAATTCATACAAATATGATTCAAGGTTAATATCTTTTGTGTGAAGAATCAAAGTCTGAGAGGAGCAGGGTGAGACCTGTGTCCACCCTGGTGACATCCCTCTCTCTTTTTAGGCACAGGCTCTTCATAGAAAAGAAATGAAGACCCAAGAAACAGTTAGACCTGATGACTTACATCCCATTTATATAAATTGTGTAGAAGATGAACTGTAGAAAGATAAATTTTATTGAAATGAAGGGAAGTTACGGGTTATTTTGGTAAGGTTTGTTTGTGCAGATGTATCTCAGCAATGAGTGTCTCCAGTGATAGACTTGATCTCCTGGTACAGGAACGGGGAGGGGAACCACCTTCACAAAAGGAAACTTCTGTGCTGCTTTTAGGCAGATGGCGGAGGGCAGAAGCTTCTTTGTTTTTGCTGTTCAATTGCCTTCAGCTCAAAGTTCTCTTAGCGCAAAGTGGCAAATTTGAGGTGGCATTTTCTGATCCCTTTCACTCCCCACCCTTCTCCCACCTCAGGTTCATGTATGTGTCCACACTTACTTTAAATGATGTAATCACGCTCCCACTGAACCTCCTAGAAGCTGGGATCCCATGAGTTGCATGAGATAAGGTGACAGAGCAGGGAGGGGGTAGGAGGGCCTCCCGGGCACAAAGCCTGGCAGCTGGCTCTGCTGGTCACTGGCTAAGAAGCTTCACTTTACTTAACTACTGCCTTGGGCTTCCCTGGTGACTCAGAGGATAGAGAGTCTGCCTGCAAGGCAGGAGACCTGGGTTCAATTTCTGGGTGGGAAAATCCCCTGGAGGATTGCATGGCAACCCAACTCCAGTATTCTTGCCTGGAGAATCCCATGGACAAAGGAGCCTGGAGGGCTACAGTTCATGGAATCATAAAGAATCCTACACGACTGAGCGATTAACTCTTTTCAACCACTGCCTTATCCACAGTGCGGGGGTAGCCCCGCGTGCAGGCAGCCCCCTCCCTGCCCCACCTCCACACAGCTGGCGCGAGGACAGAGTGTGGGTGAAGGCATTCTGTAAACCATGGAGTGTTGTGGGGGCACAGTGGCCCCTCAGCCTTTCCTCCTAGTTGCTGACCTCTCTGGGGAATTCTGATTCTGTCCCTGGGACAGCCGGGAAGCCAAAGGCTTGATCCACTCCAGCCTGCGCCGCTGGACCCACTGTCTGAAGGGCGCCCCCTGGTGTCCATCACCGCAGCGCCTCGGGCCCTGTTTGGGAATGTCCTTGTGAACGTTCTTTACTGAGGTTATAACCTCCTCTTTCCCAGGCGGAATTCCAAACTGAAATGTGAAGTGGGGCTGCATCTGTTGAACAAGCCTCTCACCTTCCCTGCCTACTGAGATAGTATATACACAGGAAAATGAAGTCGCTCAGTCATGTCGACACTTTGTGACCCCATGGAATGTAGCCTACCAGGCTGCTGGAAAGTCCATGGGATTTTCCAGGCAAGAGTACTGCACTGGGTTGCCATTTCCTTCGCCAGGGTATCTTCCCAACCCAGGGATTGAACCTGGGTCTCCCGCATGGCAGGCAGATGCTTTACCCTCTGAGCCACCAGGGTGGGTGGATGAATAACACCCACTGCTTGTTCTGAAGTCTGAAGTTTGTGTCCTGCTGTATTTTCATTGCCTACGCCAGGGTCATGAAGATATTCTAATTACTTTCTAGGAGATTTTGTTTTACTTTCCATGTACTTTCCAAGTACTTGTATATACTTTCTATACTTAAAAAAAAAAAAAAAAAAAAACAACCCTACAATTTGCTTAAAGATTAGACATTGATTACTGAGGAGTGAAATTCAGTTTGGAGAAAAAATAGGTAATAACACCTAAGCTTTGTTTCCTTTGCCAGGAAATAAGGCTAAGAATTTTCCCAGGGTTGTTGTGACATTAAAAAAACATTTGTTTATTTATCTGGCTGCATCAGGTCTTAGGTGTGGCATGTTTTCTCTCTGGTTGTGCACAGGCTCCAGAGCGTGTGAGCTCAGTAGTTGAAGTGCTTGGGTTTAGTTGCAGCAGACATGTGGGATCTTAGTTCCCCAACCCAGATCCACCTTGTGTCCCTTCAATTGGAAGGCATATTCTACACCACCAGGGAAGTCCCCTGTCCGTTACATGAGACAATGTGTGTCGAGTGTTCACACAGGAAGTGTGGGCACACAGGAAGTAAAACTCAATGTTTTTGTTGTTCGGTCACTCAGTCGTGTCTGACTCTTTGCAACCCCATGGACTGCAGTATGCCAGGCTCCCCTGTCCTTCACTATCTCCTGGAGCTTGTTCCAACTCATGTCCATCGAGTCAGTGAAGCCAGCCAACCATTTCCTCCTCTGTCGCTCCCTTCTTCTCCTGCCTTCAAGCTTACCCAGCATCAGGGTCTTTTCCAATGGGTTGGCTTCTCGTATCAGGTGGCCAAGTATTGGAGCTTCAGCTTCAGCATCAATCCTTCCAATAAATATTCAGATTAATTTCCTTTAGAATTGACTGGTTTGATCTCCTTGCACTCCAAGGGACTCTCAAGAGTTGTCTCCACCACAATTCAAAAGCATCAATTTTTTGGTGTTCAGCCTTCTTTATGATATAACTCTCACATCCGTATGTGACTTCTGGAAAAACCATAGCTTTGACTATATGGACCTTTGTCAGCAAAGTGATGTCTCTGCTTTTTAATGTGCTGTCCAGATTTGTCAACATAGGCTCTTATTATTGTTCTGGGCCCACCCATTTGTTTTTATGACTCTCCAGTAGTCTACTGAACTTGACTGTGATGGTCATGGAAGTAATTTCTGATTTTCCACTCCTAAAATCCACGCTGCATAAATAAGCTTGTAAACAGAGGTGCTTATGAGTATTTCTGCCAGACAGATTTTTGATTTCTTGTGCCTCCATCAAATGTCCCCACTAAATGCGAAAAAGGAAAAGACTATGAAGATTTTCCTAGGGTCCCTCTCTGTCCCTTTGGAAAGGGTAGGCGAGGAGCGGTCTGCTGAGAAGCTGCTAGAGAAAGAAGACAAATCTGTACCATTTGCCCTCAGAAGAGGGGGAGCAGTTAGGATGCAGGTGTGGAATAAGAGCCATTTGCTACAAACGGTGAGAAAAATAGCTTGTGAGAGCCTTTGTTCCTTCAGAGGCGTAATTGCCTTTGATGGGCTGTTAATAGGAGTCATTATGTGGTTATTAAGAAGGGAATGTGATGAGCCCAGCTCTGAATAGCTAAATTCAGGGGGCTCCTGGTTTAATCTTGTTTTTCCTCTGCACACAAGGAGTCCTGCTACTTACCTGGAATCCCCTCGAATCAGGGAATTTGAACTTTGAGTCCAGTAGGTTGGGACAATTCCTGAGGGTACCAATTACTTCCTGGGGCACCTAATGGTGGGGAGGAGGGGGGCAGCGTAGGGCAGGGGAAAGAAAAGGAAAAGGAAAGGAAGAGATGAGAAGGGAGTGAGGAAGGGTGATCAAGAGATGGAGTGGAACTTCCCTGGTGGCCCAGTGGCTCCAGGCAGGGGACCTGGGTTTGATCCCTGATCAGGGAGCCCATATGCCACAACTAAAGACCTGGCCCAGCCAAATAAAATAAATGTTTTTAAAAAGACAGAGATGGAGTGATGGAGAGATGGGAGGAGAGAAGGCAAGGGACAGAAAAAGTGAAACACAGATAAGCTGGAACAGAGTGATAGCAGAAAGAGAAGTGCGCAGGAGGTAGGTGGGGGGAGAAAAGCAAAAGGAAAAGAACATTAGCCGTAGGGTAAATTCTAGAGCCTGAATTCCGGCTCATGACCTGGGAATGACCTCCAAAGGCTGATCCTCCGGCCCACCCAGCCCTGCTGATTTCATTTCTATATTTAACAAGATCCCTGGTGATGACTCTGCAGGTTCAAGTTCGAGAAGCATTGATTTGAGCTCAGCATGGGGCTTGGAGTGGCTCATGTCAGGGCCTGGGGGACTCGCCAAGGAGGACCAAGCTGGGCTTGATCTTGCTGAGAAGCTAGGTTAGATGGAGAAAAGTGCCCAGGAGAGAAATGAAGCAGAAGGGGGTTTGGCGAGGGCTGGGGGTGATGGTGGTGGTGGGACTCTGGGGCAGGTGGTCAGGGGTGTCGCCAAGTAACACTTGCAGGAAGACCTAAAGGGAGCCTGGGGGATCTGGAGAAGCCATGCGGCTCTTGCGGGTCAGACACTGTTCTGAGTTCTTCGCTGTGTTAGTTCATTTACCCTCGCACCCCCTGAAAGGGAGGCTCACACACACCCCCACACCCTGGGGTGTTCAATGGCAGCCACACCGAATTCAGAGCCAGGAGGGGCTTGAGCAGTTCTGGCCTGTTATCCACGAGCGTGAGTCTCTGCGATCCTCTGGTTCTCTCTGTAATACTTCCCAGTCTTTACCTGCGTCGTCAGGGCCTCAGCCTGATGCCCAGTCCTGGAAACTCTGGCTTTCTTCTTGAAGCCAGAGACCTTTACACTTCACCTAAGAAGGTGGCCGGGGTTGGTCCAGGGCCCGGTGGCAGGACAGCTAAAGCCTTTTGCACAGCCTCCCCCATCCCCCACCCCCACTTTCATGAGCCCTGGCCAGGAGGGTGACCCGCTGGAAAGTCTGGCTTTCTTCTTGAAGCCAGAGACCCTTACACTCACCTAAGAAGGTGGCTGGGGTTGGTCCAGGGCCTGGTGGCAGGACAGCTAAAGCTTCTTGCACGGCCTCCCCCCACCCCCATCCCCACTTTCATGAGGCCTGGCCAGGAGGGTGACCCGCTCAGGGTTCCTTGGAGACCAGTCAGCATGGGTGAGATAGGCTGACCCCTGGTCCCACAGCCAGAGCCTACACCGTCCAGAGATGAGTCCACAGCGATCACAGTGGTCCTCTGCCTGGCGATTTGTGAGTCAGGTCACAGGAGTGACCGAGTAAGAGGCAAATTGCTGGGGACTCAGGACTGGAGGTCCTAGTTCCAACCAATGCCACTGATAAGCTGTGTGACCCTAGGCAAATTTGTTTAACTCTCTGGGCTTCAGTTTGCTTATGTGTAAAATGGAGAGAATAAAAATGGTGCCTACCCGTAGGGTCGTTTGGAGCATAAATGGCATCAGGTGTCAATAATAAAATCAGTAGGAATGCATTTAACCTGTATCATCTTGTTTTTATTACTTCTCTGACTTCTGTCACTTCTCTGACTTCTGTCTGTTCTCTGACTTCTATCTTTGGCTCAGCAATTTGGTTCTGGGACTGTTTCCTGCCTGTGGAGGAGTCAGGGTTGCATGAAGAATACTTCACCTGAGTTTGAGGAGTTTGCAGCCACTTTCAGGGCCAGGAGGAAGTCACTGGTCTCCTCTGCAAAGTTACAAAGTTTCCAAATGCCCGCCTGGCCAGACTTTTCCCGGCTGCTCCTGGAGATGTTTGGAAGTGAACGGCAGGTGTTGTGATTGTTTTGTGAAGCACCTTGTGCAGCCCAGAACAGAATCTTTACTTCCTCCACGCCTTCCAGTCCAGGGCCACGCCAGTGTGTGCAGACAATGGTTGGCAGGGACGACCACAGACTCAGTCCCACGCAGCTTTAGATACATTCAAAAGGTCGTCTTGACCTTGGACCTGGGGATGCTTCAGAGCCTCTGCCACCTGTTGGGGGCTTCTCAGGCATCCATGGTTCCACTGACACAGGCAAAGTCTAGATTCCTCCGTGTGGTGCCCTTGGCCTTCTAGGACCTGGACTGCCTGGCCTTCAGACCTCCCTGTACTGGCTTTGGAGGCCCTCCCTTCCCCCAGCTCATTGCCGCAGCCCCCAGGACCACAGTGTGCTGTGTTTCCAGGTGTTTGGGAGAGGTGGTCTCCCTGCCTAGCAAGCCAGCTCCACCCCTCGCCCTCCTGAGTCTACCATGGGGCCCACGACTCTCAGGCAGGTCTTTCTGTCCTGTCTTTGTCCTAGTGGACACCTGCCAGCAACTTACCACCCTCCGAGAGGCTGCTTTAGGCTCTGGGTGTTCAGCATCTTTAGTTTCCGGAATATACAAGACACAGTGAGTGAAGAAAGCTTCCTCCTTCTCAAAATCCAAAGGGCTCCCTCCAGTTGTTTCCTAGAATTAAAAAAAAAAAAAAGTATTTATCTGGCTGTATCACATCTTAGCTGTAGCATATGGGATCTTCATTACATGAATTCTGATCTTTTGTTGCAGTGCACCGACTCTAGTTTTGCTGCTCCGGCTCAGTAGCTCTGAGGCATGTGGGATTTTAGTTCCCAACCAGGGATCGAACCCAGGTCCTCTGCATTGCAAGTCAGATTCTCAACCACTGGACCACCAGGGAAGCTCCTATTTTCTAGAATTAAGTCTTTCCCATTGCAGTTTCTGCTCCTGCTTTCCACCAAAATGTCTAAGGAGTTCTGACTTTTTCCGGTGACTGGGGAGGAGAGAGGAAATGAAGTCGTGTTTGTCTTGTATGACGGGCATGAAGCCATGCTTTCTCAGACCAACCTTATCTAAATGAGAAAATCTGGCTGAAATGCCATTTTCCTCTTTCTGCTCCTCTCCTCTCCCCATTCTGCCAGGGCTGCTCCACCTCACACCGAGGTAACCAGAATTTCTGGGGGGGCGGGGGAGCGGTGGGACCAGGTCTAGGTATTTTTTTTAATTTGTTCCAGATGATTCTAATGGCAGCAGGGCTGAGAACCACTGCTTCAGGGTAAATATTGTCATTAGGACTAGAAATCTCAGAGGCCAGAGACGTGGATGGGGCACGGTAATAGCTACAGTGCTGTCACTGGGACATGTCATGTCTCTCTTTCCTTTTTCTTATTGTCCTTCACAGTGGCTCCTATTTCAAGCCCTAACCTCAGAGGCACATAATGGCTGCAGCAGCTCCAGGTTTCACATCCCCTCAGCTTCAGGTCCTGAGGAGAGAATGTCCCGCTCATGGCCTACTGCATCTCGTTGGTGCTTGCTTTTTCTCTCTCTGGTTAGCATGTCCCTGGTTGTTTTCATTCTACAAAGGAGCTTTCTCCAGCAGATAGACTGGTGTAATTTTGGTTTGGGGTGTGTGTGTGTATCGTTAGAATGGGGGGACCTGTGAAGGAGTGGGGAGCACGGAGTGAAGCTGAGGCAGGAGGCAGCTGGGCACTCCGGGGTAAAATGATTGGATATTCATTCCTTATGGACTGAAGCTCCAAGACAAGGATAGCAGGACAATTAAGGAAGGAGATCGGAGAAGGCGACGGCACCCACTCCAGTACTCTTGCCTGGAAAGTCCCATGGACGGAGGAGCCTAGTGAGCTACAGTCCATGGGGTCGCTAAGAGTCGGATATGACTGAGAGACTTCCCTTTCACTTTTCACTTTCATGCATTGGAGAAGGCAATGGCACCCCACTCCAGTACTCTTGCCTGGAAAATCCCATGGACGGAGGAGCCTGGTAGGCTGCAGTCCGTGGGGTGGCTAAGAGTCCGACACGACTGAGCGACTTCACTTTCACTTTTCACTTTCATGCATTGGAGAAGGAAATGGCAACCCACTCCAGTGTTCTTGCCTGGAGAATCCCAGGGACGGGGGAGCCTGGTGGGCTGCCGTCTATGGGGTCGCACAGAGTCGGACACGACTGAAGCGACTTAGCAGCAGCAGCAAGGAAGGAGACTGGGCCCTACCCAGACCACATATTTCTGTTCTCCAACTCAGAAGACCTTCCTGATCACGCATGTGCAGAAAAGGCTCCTTGGAGGCCCAAGGGGAGTTATGGCAAGAGATGTTCCTTACCTAGACGCCTTTTAGGTAAAATCCACCTTGGCTAAGAGGTGCGTGTGCACACATGGGAGAATCCTGAGATATACACAATATGGACTGTGAACCAGGAAAGCCAAAATGATTGCCCAAAGGAAACCCAGACGAAATGGCCCATAAATATGATTCAAACTGCCAGGAGGGCGCGACTCAGGGGCTTTCCCTCTGAGTCTGCCGCGTGCCTATGCACATGCTCGGTACTCTTTTCCTCTTAACACTTGCTTCACTACTTTCCATCTTTGTGGAAATTCTCTTCTGCAAAGCAAAGGGCCAGGGCCCTTGTCACCGACCACTGGTCTAGTGGCTAGGATCTGGTTCTTTCACTGCCGCGAGCCAGCCTCAGTCTCTGGCTGGGAACCCAAGCCCTGCTCCCAGCCGTTGTGGGCTGAGGTCACTGGAGATCAAGGTTACTGGCTGGGAGAGGGGTCAGGAACAGTTAATGAGAGGGCTAGAGGAGTGAGTGTTCCCAGCTGAGGAGCCAGCAAGATTTATATTAGGAAATATACAGTTAGTCTTCAGCCTGTTCCTGGCACCTCCTAAAACCCTTGGAATTTCTTAAGTGGTAAGAGGATAAAGGTGTCTTTTGTTATTTATAACAAGCCCCTTTCAACTGCAGCTGAGTTTATGTTAATGAGGGGCCTATAGGAAAGCCCCTAAGGATGGAGGTGGGGGTTGCCAGGGGAGCCAATCGGAGGGTTGGAATTTTGAGTCTCTCCCACAGCCCACACCTGTTTCTCCTGGGGAGGGAAGAGGGGGATGGAGGTTGAAATAGTCACCAATGGCCAATGACTTAATCAATCATGCCCATGTATATAAAACTCCTAAATAATAGGGTTCTGAGAGCTTTGGGGTTGGTGAACAAGAACACAGCAGGTTTGGGACTTCCCTAGTCCAGTGGTTAAGATTCCGCACTTCCAAAGCAGGGGCTGCAGGTTCAATCCCTGGTCGGGGAAGTAAGATCCCACAGGCTGCATTTCGTGACCAAAATAAAAAAATAAAAAGAACACAGCTTGTGTCAGAGGGTTTCACACCCCAAACTCCCCTGAGATAGAAGCTGCTGTACCCAGGACCCTTCTGGAACTCACCCTGTGAATGTCTTTATCTGGCTGTTCATTTGTATCCTTTGTAATTAACCAATAGTTGAGTAAGTAAACGCTTTTCCTGAGTTCTGTGAACTACTGAAGCACATGTGCGCTGCGACGCTTCAGTCGTGTCCGACTCTGCGACCTCATGGACTGTGGTCCATCAGACTCCCTGTCCACGGGGTTCTCCAGGTAAGAATACTGGTGTGGGTTGCCATGCCCTCCTCCAGGCCACGGGGACCTACATTTACAACTGGTCTGTTAGAAGCACGGGTGGTAACCTGGACTTGAAGTGGTGTCTGAAGTGGGGGCGTCCTGTGGGACTGAGCCCTTCGCCTGTGGGGTCTGAAGCTACCTCCAGGTAGACAGTATCAGGATTGAGTTCAAGTGTAGGACACCCAGCTGGTGTCACAGGCTCGCTTGGTGCAGGAGACCACCCCTGCCACTGTCAGAAGTGTCCCAACTGTCCTTTAAGTAGAAAAGTCAAAGTGGACAGAACATGGGGGTGTTTCTGTACAGGAGGTAATAACTTAAAAAGGTTTTAAAAGTGAAACATTAAATAGTGCCCTGAGAGGCTTCCACTGTAAAAACGGCAAAACTGTCTCCCATTCCCCATCTCGCTGCTCTGTGATAACATTTTCTTTGTTCTTCTAGAAATGTCTTCTGGTTCCTACTTCCACGTTCCAGTGTTTACGCTGTTCTTTCATGATTTTTCCATTTTAGACACTAATGACTTCCTACGCTGGAAGATGGAGATTTACATTCTTACATCTTCCTTGCCACTGTAGGCTTAATACTGCACCCCTCCCCCAGATGTCCCTGCCCTAACCACCGCACCCCCCCCCCGCACCCCTCCCCCCACTGCAACCTGTGAATGTTACCTTATATGGCAAAGGAGACTCTGCAGATGTGATTAAAGTTAAGAACCTTGAAATGAGATTATTGTGGATTATCTGGGTGGGCTCACTTCAATCACGAGTCCTTAAAAGTGAAAGGCAGTAGGTCAGAGAGGTGACAGGGAAGGTAAGGCAGGAGAGAGTGGAAGCCCTGTTGTTGGCTTTGAAGGTGGAGGAAGGGGGCCACGAGTCAAGGAATGTGGGGACTGCGGAAGGTGACCTGCTCTCCAGCGAGTCCTGGCCATGGCAGGGGGCTGAATTCTGCCAACAGCTTGGGTGGGCAAGGCGATAGATTCTCCCTGGAGCCCCGGAAGGCATGTTGCTTTGCACACACTGTGACTTAGCTGAGCGAGACCCACATCTGACCTAAGACCTAGAAAGTGAAAGCGTTAGTCGCTCAGTCGTGTCTGCCTCTTTGGGACCACCAGGCTCCTCTGTCCACGGGATTCTCCAGGCAAGAATACGGGAGGGGGTTACCATTTCCTCCTCCAGGGGATCTTCCTGACCCAGGGATCGAACCTGGGTCTCCTGCCTTGCAGGTGCATTCTTTACTGTCTGAGCCACCAGGGAAGCCCAAGGACCCAGAGTGTTAAGATAATTAATATCTGGGGAATTCCCTGGTTCAGACTCTGTACTTTCACTGCCGAGGGTGTGATCAATCCTTGGTCAGGGAACTAAGATCTCACAAACCTCATGGTGTGGCAAAAAATAAGTAAATAAATTTATGTTGCTTCAGGCCACCAAGTTTGTTCAGCAAATAGCAAGAGAAAAATATGCCTCCCACTCTGACACACATACTTCCTCATCACTTTTCCATCTGATATATTAATAACTATAATTCAAATTTCAGTGTTTGTGTAAGATGAAACGTTGTTCCCAGCTGATCTATGTAGAGGACCAGAATTATGTTTGTCGTTTTTGTTTTCTTGGAGTTAATAATTGCTTTTTTTTTTGGTTAAATTTCTTGTACATTTGTGAATTCAGCCCTAAATATTTGATAACACTCTGTCAGGTGCTTCGTTGCAAAAAACAAATCACACTCTAGCCAGAAGTTGTTACAGGACGTTCACATGCAGGGACAGAGCTCAGACCACAGGGCTGGAGGTCAGGGAGAGGTCAGTCTCCCACCTCTGCTGTCCCTGAAGGTTAGATGCCTTCCCCTCTACCTGCTCTTGTAAAGCGGGTGTCTGTTACTGATACCTGCTTCTTACACTACTTTCCCCAGAAATGAAATGTCACGTGGATCCACCGGTCGCCAGGGCTGAGGTCACATGTCTACACCCGAGCTTCGAAGGAGGCTGGAAAGCTCCAAGCTCATCTGGGTTAGTTGCTCTGGATCTGCGGCATCCTGGAATCTCCTCACTACCTCTCTGGGTTTCTTCCTTGCCTCTCTTCTGTGCTGGACCCTCTGCTTCCTCACTGTAGTGGATCTTCGATAGCTGGATCCTCTGATTGAATGAGTGGGCTTGTCAATGGCAGGCTCCACTTCTTTAGTGTTTTTCACTTCAGTGGTTTTCAATTTTTGTTGCACATTAGAGTCACCAGGGAGCTTTTACAATGAAGCTGTCTGACCCCTCCCTAACTAATTAAATCATGGGAGGGTGGGGCTCTGGGACTCGTGTCTTTTTAAGGCTCCCCAGGTACTTCTCGGAGAAGGCAATGACATCCCACTCCAGTACTCTTGCCTGGAAAATCCCATGGACGGAGGAGCCTGGTGGGCTACAGTTCATGGGGTCGTGAAGAGTCAGACACGACTGAGCCACTTCACTTTCACTTTTCACTTTCATGCATTGGAGAAGGAAATGGCAACCCACTCCAGTGTTCTTGCCTGGAGAATCCCAGGGATGGGGGAGCCTGGTGGGCTGCCGTCTATGGGGTCGCACAGAGTTGGACACGACTGATGTGACTTAGCAGCAGCAGCAGCAGCAGCAGCAGCCAGATACTTCTAATTGTAGGTTCTGGAGGACCCTGCTGTAGGGTGATTTAGTTCAGCTGTCTTGAGAAACAGTCATAGCTGACATGTAAGTAGATTCCGTCAACTTGCAATCATTCACATCAAACCCTGAATACAGTGCTCTCCTCTACAACAGAGATGGTGGGAGATAATAGAGAGGAGGTGCAGGAAATCGTGTTTTCTCTGACAGAAGTTAATTCTAAATTAAGTACCCCTGAAAGAGAAGCAGGGAAAACATTTTTACCTGTCATGCCTCCTTCGAGGACACAAAACAACCGCGTCTGCACCTGGAGCTCTTTTTCTCTTGAGTTGGTCAGACTCACTCATGAAGAATTTTCCATTCTTTTTTTTTTTCTTGCCAGTCTCCTGAGATCTGAGTTGGGGAAGAAGACGGTGAGGGAGAGGGGGTCTCGATATCTGACAGGTAAACTTGGATTTAATTTCCTGTTTTGGGTCTTCCCTCTGCAGAGGCCCTTGGTGTCCCTCAGGGTCGAGGGCCTGTTTTTCTTTTTCTAGAGCATCTGCTGTCAGTCTTCCCCCAGGGCAGAAGGGGCGTTTGTCGACTGTGAGGAGAGGGAGAGGTGATCAGGGTCTGCCTGCTCCTAAGGTAGTTGTTCAGCTAACCATCATCTTGTCAACCCCACCTCCACCCCCACTGCTGGGGCACTGTGCCTGCCTGGGTGGGGTTCTTTTGTGGAAACCAGGCTGAGCCCCGGGGCTCTACGTGGCTCTCTGGGTTCTGCTCTCTCAGAGCTTATCCATTTGCTTCCCATCTTCCAAAATCTTGTTCCTGCTGTTTCTCATGCTTTCTCATTCTTCTTTTTTCCTGTGTGCTTATTCCTTTAAAGTCGCCCTTTACTTCAGTCTTAACAAGGTGCGGGGAGGAATTACGGGTGAATGTGTCCCATTTATCATCTTCCGTCAGAGGTCTTCACCACTGCCATAATGGGAATTTATTGTATGGCTTTGTGAGGACAGGTGAGTTATTTTAACTTTACGGGATGGCTAGTTTAACGATTGCAACGTTAACTGTTCAAATGTAAGTTATTTTCCATGAGGCACAGATTTCACTGTGAACAATAGGTGTTCTGGAACTTTCTGGGGTGATGGGCTGCATGAGAGGAAAGGCTCTGTGTTGAACATCGATGGGACAAACGTTCTTTTATTTTTTTCAGAGACGAGCTGGTTCCCGTTTTGCACAGCAATGTGGTGATGTGTATCACAGACACTGCCGAGCGCCGAGGTTGGGAATTTATGCTGGGTTTCTGACTTTGTGTGGGTTTCCATTCACAATTGCTGCTGGAATGTTCTACAGATTTTCTTTCCCAAGAGCTAGACTTGTGTGTTTGATTTTGTTTGGATAGTAACATTTCTGCCTTTGTTGCCAAATGCCAGGATTTGTAAAGTTGAACTCTGAGCTGTGAACCGAAATACAGGAAGTCAGCGTTTCTAGGTGTTGGATTTCCAGGGAGAGGTCTTGAAATAGGGATCCATGAGGTTCTGTTTTTGACCAGGTAGTTCAGGCAGGAGTTGGAGGTGAGCTGAGGGCTTAAGGGTCCCTGGGAGAGGCTGTGGTTTGTCTGCTGGTTGGGGAGGGACCGGGCTACTTGAGTCAGACCCCAGACAGCAGGTGGGGAAGGAGACGTCTGGAAATCTGGACTCTGGGCTGCAGGCAGATTGCCAGCTCCACTGAACTTCTGACGAACTGTTTCAATGTTTTATCCTCCCCAAGGTGGAGGCGGCTCTGGGGAGAAGAAAGAGTCCATATTACAAGGAAGGAACCCAGACCTTGTTGGTTAAGACAGGCCCCCGCTTCCCGCTAACTCTCAACAGGAGTTGGCAAACTTCTCTTGTGCAGGGCCAGAGAGCAAACATTTTAGCCTTTGTGGGCTGGTCGGTCTCCGTTGCATAATTCTTTTCGTTTTTTTTGCGTGTGTGTGTCTCTTCAAAAATGTCAAACCATTCTTAGCTTGCTGGCTTACAGAGGCCGAAGGCAGGCTTTGGCCCACCGGCTGTAGTTTGTGGAGCCCTGAATCACATCACTCTGTTTACTTCTCTCATAAAATCTCCCTCAATTTGAACTATTTTGTTTATCTTCTCTTTACTATGAACTTCACGAGGGCTAAGGAGGTGGCTACTTTATTCTCTGCTCTGACTTGAAGGCCTAGGGCTGTGCC
The DNA here is from genome assembly GCF_055505025.1 of Bos grunniens. Lineage (NCBI taxonomy): Eukaryota > Metazoa > Chordata > Mammalia > Artiodactyla > Bovidae > Bos > Bos grunniens. The sequence continues at coordinate 38,928,115 of NC_141190.1, read as the reverse complement.
TGGCACGGAAGGGGTGCTCTAGTATTGGTTGAATGATTGAATGCATTGTGAGTTCTAATTTCATCTCTGGTAATTCATCTGTAAAACAAGGGACGAGACCTTGGGGGTCCCCGAGGGAGCTTCCAGAGTTCAAGCTCTGAGATTCTAATTCACCGAGCAGTGTGGGATTTGGGTTCACATTATAGCTGTATGTGGATACTCCAGCTGTCTCCGCCTGCTCCTGTGTGCAGGGCAGAGGTAAAGCAGATAGGTCCTAGGAGCTGAGGGTGACTCTTGCCTCTCACCTGCATCCTTCTGCAGACATCGGGTCCGTCCGGCCTGTGCTCGAAGCAGGATTTTCCTCTGAAAATGATTGTCTTCCTATTAATCCTCTGTTGACAGTTTGCTGCTCCAGCCCTTGTCTAACAGACTTGATAGTCCAATTATGTAACAACTGATACAAGCACAGATGCGAACCAGTCCGGGCAGGTGTTGGATGCAAACAGTGGGAGTTGCCATGGCAACGTGTCCCACTCTTCTCTCTGCCTCCTCGCTCAGCCTAGCCCCCATGATTCTCCACCTGAGCATGAGCATTCCACACTGCCCTTCTTTGTTCAGGCTTTTTCTTGCACCTGGAGTGAACTGCCCTGAGTTCCATTTCCTTTGCTTGGCAAACTCCTACACATCCTTTATGACCCATCTCAGCTATCTGCTCCTCGGTCCTCAGGCACACTTACTTGCTCCCTTTCCTTCATGCCTGTAGCACTTCAATGGCATTATTGTTCTGGACTTGGGTTTGTCTCCCCTCTGGATTCAGTTCTCAATGTCTGGCTCCTAAAAGCCTCAGAAAATATTCACAGAATGAAAAGGGATTGAAATCAGAAGAATGAAACTTGTATGATGGATTTTAGACCATGAATCGTCTACTTTTGGGCAGTTGGCTTCATCACTGTTGCAAGTGGGCATTTTCGTGAGGCTTTTACACAGTGAATAAATTGGGCAGCTGGGTCTTTAAGAATTGGCACTGGTTCTAATGCGGGTTAGATCCCTGAGCCAAGAAGATCCCCTGAAAAAGGAAATGGCAACCCATTCCAGTATTCTTGCCTGCGAAGTCCCATTGACAGAGAAGCCTAGTGGGCTATCGTCCATGGGGTCACAAAGAGTTGGACACAACTTTGTGACTAAACAACAACAGCCTATCCTAGTGGTGTCCCAGGACATCACTGGTGTCCCAGGGTGGGCCATCTGCGGGGGTGGTGGGGGGAGCTGAGAGGCTGAGGGGTGGGCACAGCCTCTTACCAGGAGTCCTCTCACGTCTCTGGGCCCTGGTTCCCTCGCTTATTTTCCTAAGGGATCACTAGGTTCCCTCCGAGGTCCCTTCCAGAGGTAAAGTGTCAGGGGTACCATGTAAGAAGTATTGGGTTATCAGATCGGATCCTTTATCAAATACGACCCATTCGCTAAATGCCTCCTCCTCTGGGAAGTCCCCCAGGTGTCAGATCCTCTACCGCAACATCACAAGCTCTAGTCCTAGAACCAGGCTGTCTGTACGAGCCTTTGCTGAGTGCCAGCACCTGACGCCTTCTACTGCTCAGCCGTCCCACACTCTGTGCCCATTTCACAGGGAGGCTCAGAGAGGCCGAGGGAACGGTGGAGGGTATGCTCTGGGGCCCCCCGCTGTGGTCACCAACAGACAGTTCCTGCCTCTCTTCTAGGGATGTCCGTTGGTGCTGGCCCACATGCACAGCCAGTCTGAAGGGTCAGGGAGTTGACACCCGGAGCGGGGGAAGGGGGTTGCTAGATAAATTCCCAGCTTCCGAGCCCTAGTGGGATGCCTCCAGGCTGCTCTGCCTGGTTTTTGGGGGGCTCCCCCGCAGGGGTCCAGGCTCATTAAGGCACCTTTGGTTGGCTTTCATCGCGTTCCTGCCACACCTACCCATTTCCAGGAGCCAGTTCTTCCTGAGATCCTGTCCCAGATCATCTATAAACTGCACCCAAATCCTCGCCTCATGTCGGCTTTTGAGGACCTGCTAAGTGGTAAAGCCAAGATTTGACTATATCTGGCTGACTCTGCATTCCCTTCCCCATAGGGGTGGTGTTTGCTCTGCAGAAATTGTGGGGTTGAGGCCAGAAGCCCAGCCAGGGTCCAGATGCTGTTTGTTTAAGGCCCTGATGCCTGGTTTTAGTGAGGCCTGGACAACCTTTCAGTGGATGCTTGCTGATTGAATGTGCTTTCTTCCAGGAAGCAGGAAGCTGGAGCTTGAGGAGAATGATGTCCCTGCCTTGGGGCTGGTTGTTGACCGAAGCCAGGACAGAAGGAGCAGGTAGTGGAGAGGAGGATGTGGGGGGTGTCACCCCCTTCCTCGCCTCTGGTTGCTCAAGCTCTGTTTCTCTTTCCCTGGCTCGCCCCAGCCCCACCTGGCCTCTTGGCCACTGCCCTTGGGTTCCATGAATTTGGCAGGGAGACGGGGATCTTCTGAAGGTGTGACCAGCCTAACCAGAGAACTGCTTAGCAGGCATAGCGTGGATGTGGGTGGTGTGAATGGTGCGTAGGCTCTGGTCCCTGCCGTGGAGGCTCGAAACTGGCTTGGCAAACCAGGCCAGCCTCCAGAGAACAGTTGTGTTTATGGCTGTTCAAGAAAGGATGCTGGAGTTGCCCAAGGACAATTTCTGGAGAAGGTTTGGGGATCACTTAGGTCCTGGTAGGGAACAGAGGGAACCCATCCCCGAGGATAGAGAGCTCTGGGACTGCTCACAAAGGAGAGGGCAGGGAAGAAGAAAGTCCCCCTAGGAGGGGACACTCATGCTTGCTGGCTAGAAGGGGCAAGAAAGGAAGGGATGGCAGCATAGAGCCAGAGCAGACCGCCCCAGCTAGAGCTGTTGGCCAGAGGCAGTGACTTCGGCCCTGCTAATCTGTGGCTGAGGACTTGTTTCTCCCATCACACTCTTCTCTCCCTGCCCCAGCCCCTTGCTGGGATCTCCCATTCGATGAGACCAACCAGAAATGGAGATGCTGGACTAGGTGGAGAGGCTGAAGAAAGTAACCAAGCAGTGGGGCTTCTGTGGATGCAGCCTGCATTTCCCCCTGAGCAACGGCTGGTACGAAGCCCAGCAGCCCATTTTCACGATCCTGCTGCCTCTGTTTAATCAGAAAATGTCCCTGTCCTGGACATCTTGGTGTGTGGCTTTATTTCCAACTGGATGCCTCCTTTTCTCTAAACGTGAAGCGCCTGAACAGCCCCACATTTGGGGTAACTGTCCCTTGCTCTTTGCTTGTATTTCCCTGACCTTGAAAGAGCCATTTTCCAGGACTGTCACTAATGGATCTTCACGCAATGAAAATAAAATATCCCAGCGCTCGAGAAAAGAAAGGAGACGCTGTCTTGAGTGACTCCTTGCGTTCCCCGATGTCATCTTGTGAGATGGCCAAAGTGCTGATTCCCCGCTGCGCTCCCACCCTGCCTCGGCCGTGTTGGCCTAGTTCCTCTGATGCTGGAAATGACACCGTGTTCTCTGTGAAAATTCCACCTTCTCCGTTGAGTAATGTGATGGCCAACAGCTGACCCACCGGGAAGGCCGACCGGACCCCAAACACCAAGAGCTGAAGGCTTACCGGCCTCTTAAACACCTACCAAGAGGGAAGGATCCTGCCAGTAGCTGATTTTGGAATGTTCTGTGAGTTTTCTGAGAACTGAAAGATGACTTACACTGGGAAAGTGGATCTTGGGGCTTTCAATATTTGTTCTGTCCTCTGCTTCCAGCTTGTAGCCACTTCAGGACTCATTGCCTGCCTTTCTGTTGTTTGTTGTTCAGTTTCTCAGTGGTGTCCAACTCTCTGTGACCCCATGGACTGCAGGCTTCCTTGTCCTTCACCATCTCCTGGAGCTTGCTCAAACTCATGTCCATTGAGTCGTCCCCTTCTCCTTCTGCCCCCAGTCTTTCCCAACATCAGGGTCTTTTCCAGTGAGTCAGCTCTGAGGGCCTAATATTCAGACCCCCAGCTGACCCTGCTCACCCTCTGCTGGCTGGAGGGTAGAAACAAATCCTCGAGCAGGACCAGGCTCCAGCCTGACCAGGGAATCAGAGACTGATTAGCTGGTGGCCCTGGCAGTGGTCTAATTGCCATCTGGCAGAGGCAGATGACTTCCTTGGGATGGGGTGGCCCTTGGTAGGGGATGCCTGGCGGAGTCATGAGCCGCCTCTAAGCCAGATCTCCAGAGGGTGCAGTGTAGGATGGGCAGTTCTTGTGGGGTCTGAGCTCTAGGCTTAGGCAGAAGACCAGGTTCAGCTGTGATGCGGGAGCCTCCTGCAAGGGCAGGTCCCTGACTTCTGGGCCGAATATTAGGAGGCCTTGGTTCTCGCCCTGGCTCTGACCTCGATTTCTGGTGAGGCCCTGGACAAGCATCCTTTCTCTTCCAGCTTTCTCATCTGCAAAACCAGGTGTAGGGTAGTGACATGATATCCCTTTTGGCTTGGACAGCCCAGCTTTGCTGTCACCAGGGTCCCTCTGCCCACGTCACAGCCCCAGTCCAGTAACCGCAGCTCCGAGTGCCTGAGGCCTCATCCACCACAAGGTCACGGCTCTGGCAGTCCCGTGGTGTGGACGCTATGGGCTTCTCCCTCACCAGGAGAGACACAGAGAGGATCTTTGACCTTCTCTGAGGTCCCCTGGTCAGACAATGGGAACCAAGGTCAGAGCCTCTGACATAAACCTTACCGGGATTTCACTTCCTCACACTCCTGTCTGAGCCTGTCCCCGTCCAGGACCAAAGTGTCCACCCTGACCCTCATGAGTTTTCTGAGTTTTATAAGCTGCCTTAAACTTAGTGGCTTAAAACAATACAGATGTATTTTGTAATAGTTTTGAGGGCAGGAGTTTGAGACAGGTCTCACTGGGCTGAAATCAAGGTGTTGGCAGACCTGCTTTGCTTCTGGGGCCCAAGGTGAGCTTCTTGTCCAGCTTCTAGAGCAGTGGTCCCCAACACGTTTGGCACCAGGGACCAGTCTTGTGGAAGACAACTTTTCCATGCACAGGGAGCAGTGATGGTTTTGGGATGATTCAAGTGCATTACACTTATTGTGCACTTTATTTCTATTATTATTGCATCAGCTCCACCTCAGATCATCAGGCATTAGATTCTGGACATTGGGGACCCACCCCCCCAGACCTTTGTCTAGACGTTGCCCACAGTCCTCGGCTTGTGGCCCCTTCCTGCCGTTTAGTCTCTCTCACACTTGCTTGGTACCTCTTCTACCTCTTCCTTTCTCACATCTCTGACCCACTCGGTCTCCTCTTCCCCTTTTTCAAGGACTCATGATTAGATTGAACCCATCTGGATAATGTCTCTTTCTAAATGTCCTTAACCTCACTCACATCTGTAAATCCTGTGGGCATTTAAGGTAACATATTCTCAGCTTCTGGGGATTAGGGTGTAGATGTCTTTGGGGCAGGCATTATTCTTCCTTTCGCCCTGCCTCCCTCTGAGGCTTGGGGCCTGACCCACAGCAGTTTTCCTGTGTGAAGAGGCACCTCTTCCTTGGAGCCCTCCCTGATACACCGGGCAGAGGTGGCTGCTCTGTAGTCCACACTCCCATGGCCCCAGGCACTCTTTGCCATACTTGTGTGGCAGTGCTCGTGGTAGGTCTTGCTCCCTAACTGAGGATGTGTGGGCAGGGACCTGACCTTCTTCTCCCTGGGTCCCTAGTGTCTGGCAGTGCCAAATAAACACATAGGGTTTGTCTGGGGAGCAAGTGCTGGGCGGGATGGAGAGCTTTCCCAGGGCCCCTGGAACACAAGCAACTGCTCTAGGTGGAAACTGATCCTTTTCTTCAATCCTGGGATCTCTTGGTGGCAAAGTGAAGCATGGGTCATAATATCTATTTTTACAAGGGAGAAAATAGAGGCTCAGGACTTCACTCTGGTAGTCCAGTGGTGAAGAATCTGCCAATGCAAGGGACACAGGTTCAATCCCTGGTCCAGGAAGATTCCACAGGCCTCAGAGCAACTAAGCCCGTGTGCCACAACTATTGAGCCCGTGCTCTGCAACAAGAGAAGCCGCTGCGATGAGAAGCCTGCGCACCGCAACGAAGAGAAGGCCTGGCTCACTGCGACTAGAGAAAGCCTGCACGCAGCAGTGAAGACCCAGTGTAGCCAAAATTAAAAATAATAGAGACTCTGAGAGGTTAAGTGACTATCTGGACTCCCCAGGGAAAGTGACGGAGCTGAATTCTAACTCAGTTCTTGTTCTCTCTCCCCCATCTCACTCAGTTGTTATTTATTTTTCAAATTGTCTGTTATGGGTTGAGTTGTGGTCCACATAGATTTAAACATTCAAGCTCTAATCACCAGTGCTTCAGGATATGACCTTATTTGGGAACAAGATCATTGCAGGTATCATGAGTTAAAATGAGGTCATACTGGGTTAGGGTGGGCCCCCAATCCAGTATGACTGAGGTCCTTCTAAAAGAGGGAAATTTGGAAGAAGACTCTCACACACACACAGAGGAGGCTCTGTGAAGATAAAGGCAGAGATTGGGATGATGCTCCTAGAAGCCAAGGAACGCCAAAGATGGCCAGCACACCACCCACAGCCAGGGGAAAGGCCTGGAGCAGACTCTCTCTCACATTTGTCTAAAAGGAACCAAACCATCTGACACCTCAGTCTTGAATTACTAGCCCCAGAACTATGAGAAAATACATTTCTGTTGCTGACAGCAACCAGTTTGAGGTACTTTGTTTCGGCAGCCTTGAGAATTGATGACACTGCCTGCCGATGCAGGACCATGCCTCAGAGAGGTTGAAGCCTGTCTGAGCTGACCGCTCCCAGGCCTCCAACCTCCTCTCCCTCCCCTCCCCTCCTGCCTCTCCGTGAGCTGCAGTCACAGCGGCCTTGCACGTATTCCCTGCTTAACAGCGGTGCTAGGGTATAATGCACGCACAGTGTAGTGTGCGGTTTGACAAGTTTGGACGTATGTATATACCCACGCAGCTGTCACCACTATCAAGATAATGAACAGATCAGTCACCCACCTCCTAGCCCAGGAGACAACTGTCACCATAGATTAGCTTGCATTTTCTAGAATTTCGCACAAAGGGAATCTTCCGGTAAGTGTTCCTTTTGTTTTGCATACTGGGCTTTTCCCAGTTTCTTAGAACTCCTACTGCCCTCCTGCCTTGTGGTCTGAACTTCCTCTTCCTGTCCTCCTCCTCACCCCTTGTTCAGTCATGTCCGACTCTTTGCGACCCCATGGACTGCAGCACACCAGGCTTCCCTGTCCAGCACCAACTCCTGGAACTTGCTCAAACTCATGTCCATCGAGTCACTGATGCCATCCAACCATCTTATCCTCTGTCATCCCCTTCCCCTCCCGTCTTCAATCTTTCCCAGCATCAGGGTCTTTTCCAATGAGTCAGTTCTTTGTATCAGGTGGCCAAAGTATTGGGAGTTTCAGCTTTAGCATCAATCCTTCCAGTGAATATTCAGGATTGATTCCCTTTAGTATTCACCCCTTGTTAACATCGCCCCATTCTCTTCAGTTTATCAGAGAAGGCTTCCTGAGCCCCCAGACCAGAAGGTCCCCATCTAACACAGTTTGCTAGCCCTGCGTCTGCCCCTGGAGAGAGCACAGGGCTGTTATACATCACCAATGCGACAGGTTCATGCCTGTTTTGCCCACCGGTCTTGACAAGGGACAGGCCTGTGATGGACTCTGCTCACCTTTATCCCTGGCTCCTGGTAAAGGGGTGAACAGAGGAAGTGATGCATGCCTGTGATGGGAGAGCCAAAAGCATGGGGCTAAGGAGCTGAGTCTCTGCAGTCAGCTCACCAGTGATCTCGGGCAAGATCATCAAGCCTGCTGCCTTCCTCCTGCTCCAGTTTCCCATCTTCTCTTCCCCTATCTCCACTGCACTGCGTGGCTGGAGGGATCTTAGTTCCCTGACCAGAGATTGAACCTAGGTCCTTGGCAGTGAGAGGGTGTCGTCTTAACCACTGGACCACCAGGGAATTCCCTCCAATCTCCCATCTTCTCTACCGCCGCCACCACCCCAGCCCTGCCCCAGGAAGCATTTGGGCAACCCTGGAGAGTGAAAAAGTTGGCTTAAAGCTCAACATTCAGAAAACGAAGATCATGGCATCCGGTCCCATCACTTCATGGGAAATAGATGGGGAAACAGTGGAAACAGTGTCAAACTTTATTTTTCTGGGCTCCAAAATCACTGCAGATGGTGACTGCAGCCATGAAATTAAAAGACGCTTACTCCTTGGAAGGAAAGTTATGACCAACCTAGATAGCATATTCAAAAGCAGAGACATTACTTTGCCAACAAAGGTTCGTCTAGTCAAGGCTATGGTTTTTCCTGTGGTCATGTATGGATGTGAGAGTTGGACTGTGAAGAAGGCTGAGTGCTGAAGAATTGATGCTTTTGAACTGTGGTGTTGGAGAAGACTCTTGAGAGTCCCTTGGACTGCAAGGAGATCCAACCAGTCCATTCTGAAGGAGATCAGCCCTGAGATTTCTTTGGAAGGAATGATGATAAAGCTGAAACTCCAGTACTTTGGCCACCTGATGCGAAGAGTTGACTCATTGGAAAAAACTCTGATGCTGGGAGGGATTGGGGGCAGGAGGAGAAGGGGACGACAGAGGATGAGATGGCTGGATGGCATCACTGACTCGATGGACATGAGTCTGAGTGAACTCCGGGAGTTGGTGATGGACAGGGAGGCCTGGCGTGCTGCGATTCATGGGGTCGCAAAGAGTTGAACACGACTGAGCGACTGATCTGATCTGATGGCTCGGAAGGTAAAGGATCTGCCTCTCAATGCAGGAGACGTGGGTTCGATCCCTGGGTTGGGAAGATTCCCTTGGAGTAGGAAATGGCAACCCACTCCAGAATTCTTGCCTGGGAAATCCCATGGACAGAGGAACTACAGTTCATGGCAATGCAGAGTCAGACACGACTGGAGGACCAACAGTACCCGCCTCCACCATGGTCTGTGGCCTGAGGGATCCTAGTTCCCCGGCCAGGTATCGAACCAGGGTCCTTGGCAGCCAGGCTGCCTCATCCTAACCACTGGATCACCGGGGAATTCCCTGCAGTTTCTCATCTTTAAAAAGGGCGCAATAATAGTACCCTCCTCCCTAGGTGGTCCTGAGGTCTGAAGGATGTGCTGCACGGAAGGAAGCTCCTGACACGTACAGTTGGCCCTCAGTAGTGGTGGCCAGACATTCTGGGGGTGCTGCCAAGGAATATGACAGTTGTGTGGCTCCAAGCTGAACTCTTCTTCTGGATGGTGGGTCTGCAAGGCTCGTGCTCCCACTGTCCCCCTTGCTAACAAGCTCCCTAGTTACAAGCCTCTTTTTGGATCAGTGGTGCTGAGGAATTGACTGAGCAGGGATAAATCACTGGTGGGAACTTGTTCTGGTCTGCTGTTGGGATTTCATTGGCTGCTGACAGTGCTATGGTGTCCTCGAGTCTTCTTGCTGGGGACTCAGGCTGGATTCATTCAGGTCAGATGTTTATGCAGCGGACATGGAATAATGGGTCTGCAGGTCCTTTGGAAGGCAGAGCCAACAGGTGTGCAGGCGATGTGCGGCTGTGGGTGTGCCGCCAACTCGACATCAAGAAAGCCCCCCAGGCTCTGGGACCTTTCAGTTTTCTGGAGAAGCCCCCGTGAGGGTGTGCCCTGGCCTCCACTGGGACCTGGCTTAGTGTGAGAAGAGGTTAGGAAGGACTCTTGAGTGGCTAGACTACTGTGTCTAGCTAGACACTCTATCTAGGCTACTGTGGCCCAGTTGAGGGAGCCTTTGAAGACAGGGCAGGGTAGCATCAGGCTCCGTGGAATCGAGGAGATGCTGGGCCAGGCCCGGGTGGGGTCTGGGCTCAGAGCACAGCTCCAGACATTATCAGTTCAGTTCAGTTCAGTTGCTCAGTCGTGCCCGACTCTTTGCAACCCCATGAATCGAAGCACACCAGGCCTCCCTGTCCATCACCAACTCCTGGAGTTTACCCAGACTCACGTCCATTGAGTCAGTGATGCCATCCAGCCATCTCATCTTCTGTCATCCCCTTCTCCTCCTGCCCCCAAGCCCTCCCAGCATCAGAGTCTTTTCCAATGAGTCAACTCTTCGCATGAGGTGGCCAAAGTACTGGAGTTTCAGCTTTATCATCATTCCTTCCAAAGAACACCCAGGACTGATCTCCTTTAGGATGGACTGGTTGGATCTCCTTGCAGTCCAAGGGACTCTCAAGAGTCTTCTCTAACACCACAGTTCAAAAGCATCAATTCTTCGGCACTCAGCCTTCTTCACAGTCCAACTCTCACATCCATATATGACCACAGGAAAAACCATAGCCTTGACTAGACAAACCTTTGTTGGCAAAGTATTGTCTCTGCTTTTGAATATGCTATCTAGGTTGGTCATAACTTTCCTTCCAAGGAGTAAGCGTCTTTTAATTTCATGGCTGCAGTCACCATCTGCAGTGAATTTGGAGCCCCAAAAAGTAAAGTTTGACACTGTTTCCACTGTTTCCCCATCTATTTCCCATGAAGTGGTGGGACCAGATGCCATGATCTTCGTCTTCTGAATGTTGAGCTTTAAGCCAACTTTTTCACTCTCCACTTTCATTTTCATCAAGAGGCTTTTTAGTTCCTCTTCACTTTCTGCCATAAGGGTGGTGTCATCTGCATATCTGAGGTTATTGATATTTTCCCCAGCAATCTTGATTCCAGCTTGTGTTTTTTCCAGTCCAGCGTTTCTCATGATGTACTCTGCATATAAGTTAAATAAGCAGGGTGACAATATACAGACTTGACGTACTCCTTTTCCTATTTGGAACCAGTCTGTTGTTCCATGTCCAGTTCTAACTGTTGCTTCCTGACCTGCATACAAGTTTCTCAAGAGGCAGATCAGGTGGTCTGATATTCCCATCTCTTTCAGAATTTTCCACAGTTTATTGTGATCCACACAGTTATAGGGCATGTGAATGGCACCCCCCGGGGTTGTGCAGTGTGTAACCTGTGTGGCCGTACATGGCTGCCCTGTCCAGGGTCCTGGTTTGTGGATTAGCATTTCCAGGCAAAGACCCAGACCCTTGGAAACATTGAGGAAAGCAGTGAGGAGTGGAGGGGAACGCTGGCTATCTGTGGGCAGAGTAGATATTTTGTAACCAGGTCTACCACTGAAGCTCGGGACCTCCGGCAGAGCCGCCTTGGAGCCTCTGTTGCTGCATCATAAACACAGGATTCATCTGACAAGCCTCACTCACTGCATGGGGTTATTGAGGATTATGTGAGCTGGGGCATGTGGAATCTTTGTAAGCTGCTGAGCAGAATGGGCAGGTTATTGCTTAGCTTTTTGTGCCCTGGAGTGGGCGCCAAGTGTGGGTTAGGGGTCTTCCACATCACTGCTGTCCCTGGGAGAGGCGTGGGTACAGTCACTGCTTCCACGTGAGATTTTGGTTTTCTGGGCCTTTCTGGGGACTGGAGGCAGTATGAGACCCAGCTCTACGTGGGTGGATGTTGAAGGCTTAGGGGGAATCTCAGAGGAGTCCAGAGGGGCCGCAGAGCAGAGCCTTCCACACAGCGTCCTGCTTCCGGGGACTGTGCAGCTGAGAGCGGCTGGGGAAGCTGACTGGGTGGTCTCTGAGCACCCGGGGCTTGGGGTCCCATCTGGCTACTGTTTCCTGAGGCCCAGGCAGTGCTCTGCTCAGTGTCATCACCGCATGCTGGCCATGCACCACTGTCCTGAGTGTGTCCGGGTGGGTGTGTTCATGTCTCCTGTGGTTTTGGGTGGAGGTTCAGAGGGTGGGCTCTGGAGGGAAGCAGAGTGTGGTTTGAATCCTACTCCATCCTTTGCCACTCTGGGGTCTTGGAATGAACTGCTTTACTTTCTCAGACCCCAGTTTCTCCACCTGCAAAGTGGGCATAGGGCTTCCCCGGTGGTGCTAGTGGTGAAGAACCCACCTGCCAATGCAGGAGATGTAAGAGATGCCAGTTCCATCCCCGGGTCATGAAGATTCCCTGGAGGAGGGCACAGCGATCCACTCCAGCATTCTTGCCTGGAGAGTCCCATGGACAGAGGAGCCTGGCGGGCTACAGTCCATGGGGTGGCAAAGAGTTGGACACAATTGACGTGACTTAGTATGCACACAGGCAAAGCGAGGATAGTAATAGTACCACCTCCTGGAGTCAGCTGTGAGAATTCAGGGAGCTCAGAGCTCCTTCCATACAGACAAAGCACTCAGAGCAGGCAAGCGGGAAAAGGCACCAATGGGCACGACCTACCTGGGGATGGGCACTAATGGTTTAGTTGAGCCGAGGTCCAGTTACCCACGGGGGTCTCAGGATCCCAAATGCAAAGAACTGGGTATGGCTCCCTGCACCTCCAGGGCTTGGGGTCAGTGCGCTGCCTATGTGGGACCCGTGCTCTGGCCCTTAAAGTATGGGGTGGGGAGCAGGGGTGACCTTGTCTGCTCACTGCCCCAGGAACTGCTGGGATATTTTTTGGAGGAAAAAGTAACAGCAGTAGAAGTCCCTAGAACAAAACCCAGTAATCTCAAAGACTCACAAAAATGAGGTGGTCTCAGAATACTGATCTGCCATCAGACCCCAGGGCAGACACAGGCAAAGAAAGCCCCAGAGACACGGGTCACCTCCAAGAAGCTTCCGGTCTTCAGATTTGCAGGGCTCTACTGTTCACAAACACACTCATTTATTCCTCATTGATTTGCCCTCCATCCTGAGCTGTCTGGGTGAAGGGGCGGCAGTAAGTGGGGGAGCAGGGTGTCCTCGCGTTCCCTGCTTTGCGGTGTCAGCTCCGGCTGCCACAACAGAACACTACGGACCAGGAGGCTTCAACCACAGAGGCTTATTTTCTCAGCTTTTCTGGAGGCTGGAAATCTGAGAATGAGGTGTCGACAGGGATCGTTTCTGGTGACGTCCCTTTTCCTGGCTTGTAGTCAGCTACCAACTCGATGGACATGAGTTTGAGTAAGCTTCAGGAGTTGGTGATGGACAGGGAGGCCTGGCGTGCTGCAGTCCATGGGGTCGCAGAGAGTCGGTTGCGACTGAGCAACTGGACTGCACTGAACTGAGGCAGCCACCACCTCGCAGTGTCCTTCTGTGGACTTCACTCAGTATGTTTGTAGAGAGAGGGAAGGAGGGAGCGAGAGAGGGGGTAGGAGAGGAGAGATGGAGGGATGGAGAGGGAAGGAGGCCAAGAGGACTCTGGTGTCTCTTCCTCTTCTTGTAAGGACACGAGTCCTATTAGATTAGGGCCTCACCTGCTTGACCTTATTTACCTTGAAAGATTTCTTTACAGGTCCTTTGTCTAAATACAGTCACACTGGGAGTTAGGGCTTTGAGTTGGGGGGTCATAATTCATTTCATAACAAAAGCCCAGCCCAGGGTGGTGGGTGCTAAAGAGACCGTGATGGGACAAGGCAAAAATGAAGGAGGGGACCCTTCCAGACCATCAGAAAAAGAGCAGTCTAGGGCAAGGGCTGCTCATTTGGCTCAGGGAACATGGAGAGAACAGTGGGTTTGGGGGTATCCTGTGTTGCAGCGCTTCGACCCTTACTATGGCGTATGGCCTTGTATCTGTGACTTAACCCCTCTGAGCCTCTATTTCCTCATCTGGAAAATGGGAATAATAGTATCCGCTCCATGAAATAGCTTTGAGGATAAATTAGGAAATTTACCTAAAGGGCTCAGCCCTGTCCCCAGAGCACTGTGAGGCAGGGGAGTGGCAGTGATGGCCCCTGGAACAGATGCCCTTGGGTTCCAGCGTAAGGCATGAGCTAGGGTGGCGAGCATCCCTCACTTCATAGGTGTTAATCTCAACGATGCATTAGAGAAGAGCTGCTGGGCGAGGCCAGGCAAGAGGGGCTTTGAGGCAGACGGGGAGACGGATGTGACTCATCCCAGGGCCCCTCAAGGTCGAGGAGATGCAGGGGCCAGCAGGCAAATGGGGTGAGCATGCAGTGAGCTTCATGATCACTGGATGGGACAGACGCCAGAGGCAGACACAAGCCCTGTTGAGGCAACAGAGTCCAGCCTGAGGGGCTCAGGGACCCAGTCTAGACATGTCTCACCTTTCAGCTCAGCAGCCTGCCTTCCCTTCTGATAGGAGAGGCATGACGCCAAAACAGAGTGCTACCAAATGTAGTTGGTGACATTCCTGAGTCAGCAAGCTGTTTCATTTCATCAAAGAGTATTGAAACTTTTTTTTTTTTTGGTAAAGTGCAAAGTTTCTTTTATGTGGTTTAGTGTGATCAGGGCCATTTTAAAAGATCGGTGCTTGGAAGCGGGGGCTCCAGAGCATTCTATAAATCAGAACAGTGTGTGCTTTCTCTTTGTGAGGACCGGTACTTACACAAGAGCCCCTGAAAGGCAGAGGGAACACCGAGGTCACAGGTCACAGGTCACGAGCTGCAGCTCCTGCATCTGTGGCATGTCTCATCCAGAGTGGACACGATCAGTTCTGGGAGCCTGTGTTAAAGGATCGGGGCACCAGCCTTGGCTGGCTCACTGTACCCTTAAAGTTCACCAGGGAAGTTACTGGGACTCTTTGAGGGAAATGATGCAGCCCTAGCCGGGATCTGTCTGGATGTTATTATGGGCTGAACCAACTGCATCCCTTCCAAATACTCCAGGCTTGGGGAGAGATGACTCCTGTCACAGCCCCTTCTGCCCTCAGCCCACTCCACCGTGGAGGTGGGGGGAGTGCCACGTCTGCCTCCTGCCATCTTGCCCACCCACACCTGGCCAGATAAGAGGCAGGTGTTGTGATGTTTTCCATGTCGGTGGGCTTCTGGGTTTCCCTTGGGCTGAGTGTGTGCACGCGTGCTGTGTGTTTCTAGTTGGGACTGGGAGAAACTCAAAGTGAACTATCTTGGAATCTCAGTGGAATTTCTTGGCATAGTCTTATCTTAGGAAGGAGGAGGCCACCTGCAAGTTCACTGTCCATGGCGGGAGGGTGGGTTTTCCTGGGGTCTCTCTGGCTTGAAGACTCATTCTTCTCCCCCTGTGTGGGAGCCCCAAGCCCGCCTCCGTGCTCTGGTAGATCCTGTCTGCCAGGCTGAGTAACCTAGTGCTTTGTCAGCGGTGGGGCTGACTCCCTCCAGCTGATGGTGATGACACCACTGGGCCGGGCTTCCTCTGTCCAGGGCAAGCGCTTGACGCTTGGTAGCTTCTTTCTCCCTCCTAGCAGCTGTCTGTGGAAGGTACTGCTCCATTCTGCAAGTTCCAGATGTGGAAGCCGAAGCCCAGAAAGGCTCTTTAACTTGCCCAAGGTGACAGCTAGAAATAGAGTCAGGGCACCAATCCAGACTTTCCAACTTGAGGTGTGGCTGTGGGTCAGAGAGCTTTCTTGACTCTAATTGGCTTTAGGCTCATGCTGCCCCTCCTTCTGCCCAAGTGCCCCCAAAGGCTCTCGTTGTCTCCTGGTCTCTAACCCCCCATACATGTGCTTCCTTGAGCTGGAACACCCTTCCACTTGGCCACCTCTGACTTTTT
Source organism: Bos grunniens (assembly GCF_055505025.1). Lineage (NCBI taxonomy): Eukaryota > Metazoa > Chordata > Mammalia > Artiodactyla > Bovidae > Bos > Bos grunniens. The sequence goes on along the minus strand of NC_141190.1, from coordinate 38,912,618 downwards.
CTCAAGATTTGGCTCAGTGACCGTCTCCTCCAGGGAGCTCTCCCTGACTACCCACAAAGTCCAGGCTGGATGCCCCTCCAGGTGGTCCCATGGCACCCTGGGCTTCCTCCCAGCAGATGTTGACACCCATTGTCATAAGGAGGGTTCTGTTTGTTCAACTCCTCCACCAATGCAAGCATCTTCAGGGGTGGGCCAGCTCTCAGCTGTTTGATAAATGAATAAATGAGTGAATGAATGGTAACTTGAGTCTCTTGCTACAGTGTCTTGTCAGCAGGGCAGCCTGGTTACTGGGTTTCCATTCCTTCTCATCTCCCTGTGCCTTGATTTCATATGAAAGATTGAGAGGTTTGCAGTGTAAACGAGGGAGCCCGCATGAAGCTCTCAGAACAGCCCTGGCCCCCCCGGCCCGCGAGCTGGCCTTATTCTGGCAGTGCTTCTCCTCCTGGGGGTGGGCAGCGAGGCTCGCCCCAGGCTGACCTACTTCTCCCTCAGGCGTGCTCCCTGGGGCGAATGACTCAGCGTTTGGAAATCCAGCTTCTTTTTTAAGGAGCCACATCATTCCCCCATCAAACTGAAGATATTAGGCGAGGTTAAATGCCTGCTGATGGGTAGGGTGGGATGGACAGTAAGAAAATTGTCTGGTTAAAACCAAGAGACTACTTAGCAAGGAGGACAGAAAATATAAGGTGGGTGTGAGAATGTGGGGAGGTGAAGAGGGGCTGAGGCAGGAGATGCAGGAATTGGGGTCAGAAATGAGACTGGAAGCAGTGCTCATGGCTACAGGTCTGTAGATGCCACAGCCCCCAGACCTTGAGCTCTGAGGCCACCCTGAGATTACCCACCCAGGGAAACAGTGGGGCTGGAACTCCAAGGGGAAGGTCCTTTCCTCCTTCACCTCTGTATTGTCTCTTGCAGACTTTTCCAAACTCCACTCTGTACAAATGAGTCCCACCAACAGCTCTGGGAAGAGAGTTCTGAGGTCACATACATAAGCCCACTCCTGTGTCCTCTCTGGGGTAATCATGAAGAATGTTCACGTGGGAAGAGCCTCATAGAATCCTGCAATCGAGAAGTCCTCCGAATGTTTAGGCCAGTGTTTCCCTGACTGCTTGACCAGGGAACCCTCATCCCAGCATCTTTTCACATGTTGTTGTTCAGTCACTAAGTCATGACTGACTCTTCGTGACCCCACCAGGCTTCCCAACTTCACCATCTCCCGGAGCTTGGTCAAACTCATGTCCATTGAGTCGGTGATGCCATCCAACCATCTCATCCTCTGTCGCTCCCTTCTCCTCCTGCCTTCAATCTTTCCCAGCACCAGGGTCTTTTCCAGTGAGTCAGCTCTTCACATCAGGTGGCCAAAATGTTGGAGCTTCAGCTTCAATCTTTCCAGTGAATATTCAGGCTTGATTTCACATGTTACCCCCATCAACTTCCTCTATTTCTAGGAACCCCTTCCCCAGAAGGGGACTGGGACACTGTTCATAGCATTGTGATTGAACTGACTTTTATTTGCAAACTTCAACATGAAAAGTCAATTACAATCTGTCTTAGTTTCTCAGGGCTGCTGTGATAGGTGCTGTAAACAGGGTGGTTTCAAACAACAGACCTCTGTTGTCTCAGAATTCTGGAGGCCAGAAGCCTGTAGCCATGGTATCAGCAGGGTCTGGCTCTCTCTGATGCCTGTAGGGGAGGCTCCGTCCTGGTCTCTGGTAGCTTCTGGTGGATGCTGCCTCATGGCAGAATCATGCATCTCTTCCTCTGTGTTTACGTGACCATCTTCCCTCTGTGGGCTGTCTCTGTGTCTCTTTCCTTCTTAGAAGAATGCCGGGGACTTCCTGGTCCAGTGTCTAAGACTCCACTCTCCCAAGGCAGGGAGCCTGGGTTTGACCCCTGGTCAGGGAACCAGATCCCACATGCTACAACTAAGAGTTTAGGTGTTGCAACTAAGATAAGAAGATCCTGCCTGTTGCAACTAAGACCTGGAGCAGTTCAAAAAAGGAAAAGGAAAAGCCAGCTGGATTGGATTAGGATCTCATCCTAGCCCAGTGTGACCTCATCTTAACCAATCACATCTGAAAGGACCCTGGTTTCACATCAGGTCACGTTTTCAGGTGTTGGGAGTTGACTTCAGTATATCTTTATGGGGGACACAATCCAACCCATAATACAACGCGTTCACAGCAGGTGGTTTTGGGCTGGGAATTCACTGCAACCATCCAGAAAGGTGCTTTCTCCATCTTCCGAGACCTTGGCAATGATGTTGTCATGTGCAGAGTTAGTATGGATAGAGTTTCTGCCTGCCAGTCACTATGCAGAGTGTATTATGAATACAAACAGCATCTCGCTGCACCTCACCACAGGTGAGCTGGAGTTTGCAGCCGGGTCCGTGTGTTGGCACCATCCTGGCTTTTAGGTTCTGTGCTGTGCAGTTTCTGGTCAAAATCAATAGCTGGCTTCAGATCAAGTCCCCTTGTCTCCCAGATGCCTCTTCACTTGCTCACTTTTTTTTTTTTTTTGGCCTTTGTATGTTAATTGGCCATTTAGATTTGACATGTAGTGAATTTATGTTGAATTTATGTCCCTATCCTTCTCACGCTTTCCCTTTGTCTTCCTATTATCAATTTGTGAGAATTCCTTTTTTTTTATTCATATAAAAAATTCATATAAAAAATAATTTTATTTATTTTTGGCTGTGCTGGGATTCTGTTGCTATGCAGGCTTTCTCTAATTGCAGGGAGTGGTGACTACTCTCGAGCTGAGGCTCAGAAGTTGTGTCACAACTTAGTTGCCCCGAGGCATGTGGGATCTTCCCGGATCAGGGATCGAACCGAATCTCCTGTGCTGACAGGCAGATTCTTCACCACTGAGCCTCCAGGGAAGCCCCAGTTTGTGAGAGCTCTTTATCTAGGACAGCTACTAACACTTTCTCTCTCAAATGTAAATATTTTCCCACTCTACAGTTTGTTTCCTTAATTTATTATATATTTTGCTATTCAAGAATTCAATATGTTTTTGCCAAGATGTCTTTATTTTCTTTTGTATGCTTTGAATTTCCTATCTCTATGAAAAAAGATTCGCCAATACGGACTTCATATTTTCTCGTCTCCTAAATTAAATCATTTTTCTTGTTTTACTTTTTTGGATGTAAACATTTATTCCAGCTGGAACTTACTTTTGCCAATAGAACTTAAGAATCTGAGGTAGGGATACGACATTATTTTCATCCAGAAAGATACTCACTTGGGCTAGCACCATCTGTTAAGCCATCCTTTCCCGCTGAATTTCCACTCGCTCCTGTTGAATTTTCTCCAGGGAGGACAAGGCTGGGAAGCTGTCACGGAGGAGGTATGGTTTTGGGAACTGCAGGGGTGTTGGGATGAGGTGCTTTGATGAGGGAGGAGCCTGTGGAAGAAGGGAAAGGAGTTGAGGTCAGAAGGGTTCGACTGAGGATAAGAGGTTATGGGGTCAGAGAGCTGAACAATGTCAGGTGCTCCATCAGTCACCCCTGGAGGAACCACCCCAGAACCAGAGCTTCCAGCTGCGGCAGGGCCAGCGCTCCTGGGACAGGGAGCCCTGTGTGGGCGCAGCGTGCCCTTGTCCACAGGTGTGGTCCCAAAGGTGTGGCGGTCTGGGGTGTTGATGAGAAGGCAGAGGCACATGGCCTGGGACTTGAGGAGACAGGTCAGAGGGATTCCTCAGAGGCTGGAAAACAGCAGGAGCCCAGGAGCCCAGCTTCCTTGATGCTGGCCGTGGATGCAGCATCCACTGCCGTGTCCCGCACACACCCCCGCCCGCCCACCCCACCCCACCGCAGCACTCACCTTCCGAGGATGCCAATGGATTCTTCCTGGAAGCATCTCCTACTTTGTATGGGCATGTGCTAGCCCTGTGTGTGGGGCAGTCTGGAAATGGTAATTAATTAACTAATGTCTTTAGGAGCAGACCTCAATGTAGGATGGGTGAGATTTGGTGTACAAATCCCCAGCTTGTTTGGTCCTTAGATGGGCAACTCTGAGCAGTGGTCTGCACCCTCCCTAGAGGTCCTCACCAGGACTCAACTCCAGTTGCCCATGGCGATGATCTTGGGAACACACCTTTCCCTCTTTCTTTCCCTCACTCCCCTACCTGAGCTTCCAGGGACCACCTCCCAGATCACCTCCTGGCACTCGCATCCTTATCTCAGAGACTGCTGCTGGGGCAACCCAAACTCCAGTGTTAGGTCAGCACCCCAGAGGGCTGGTGGAACCATCTCATCCCTCTGGCTTCAGGCACGGTAGGTCCCAGGGTATGGGGGAGGGGAGTGTGAGCCTCTGGGGAAGGGAGGAGAGGCTTGCAGAGTTTGCCCCCAGGGAAGGCTTAGCATTGGAGGTTGTGAGCAACAGAAACTCCATTCTAACTAGTTTAACCCAAACCAGGCTCCTCTGTCCATGGAATTCTCTAGGCAAGAATACTGGAGTGGGTAGCTATTCCCTTCTCCAAGGGATCTTCCTGACCCAAGGATCGAACCCAGGTCTCCTGTATTGCAGGTGGGTTCTTTACCATGTGAGCCACCCAGGGAAGCCCACAATATTGACTTACAGAGCTAAAAAACTCTGATGATGGTACTAGTCTGATGATGGCACTAGCCTAAAACATGGCTGATCCCAGGGGCTCAAACCAAGTCAGAAGTTCTCTCTCCATGGCTCACCCGCCTCACTTGTGGTTGGTTTCATTTTGGAAGAGGGGCTATTCTCTAGCCCCAGGTTTATACTCTGCTAGCTTAAAAACCCCATTGGAAAGAGTCTTCCTCTCCTCCAGTAATTTTAGGGAATGTCCCAGCCCCAACTCTCACTCATTAAAGTCCCGTGAAAGATCAAAGTCTGAACCAATCCTTGAAGCCAGGTGGAGGCGGTGACTGACCGGCCACCCTGGGGAGTGAGCTCAGCCTCCTAAGGTGGGGGGCCTTGTCTCTCCCTGCAAAGATGGGCTCCATTCTCTATGGAAGAAGGGACAGGAAAGTGGAATCAACAGATGAGGACGGGTAGGTTGGGTTGGCGAGGGACAAAGAACAGAACAGCCGGGACAGGAAGGCAGAGAGGAAGACAGCAGGAAAGGGGACAATTTCGGTGACTTTCCTACAGAGCCCAGGACTCTCTAGTTGTGCACGCTGGCCTAGTTGCTGTGCGGCGTGTAGGAGCTTAGATCCCTGACCAGAGATTGAGTCCTCATCCCCTGCATTGGAAGGTGGATTCTTTTTTTTTTTTTTGTGGTTAAAGTTATATAAATTGCAAAGGTTATATAAGGTTACAAAGGTTATATAAAGCTTTATCTTAACAGGCCCTGAGAGTTTTCCCCTTTACCCCTAGGTGTAAAAGGCAATGACCAAAGTTTTCCCGTTCTGTAAGTGCTTTGTGCAACAGTGTCCATGTAGATCTGTTCCCATAGCATCTCTGGACCTGGTCGGAAGCCTTCCTCCGGAGTCCGGTCTCACGTAGAAGGAGCCGGCTGGGGCCGTGACCTCCCACTTCTAGGCAGGTGGTGTGCAGTTGCGGGAAGGGTCAGTCCTGCAGAGACTCCGTCGGTCTGTCTCTGGCTCCCAGGAAGGTCATCTGAGTGAGACATGCTGGGGCTGGGGAAGGAGCCTGAGTTCCGAGGTGACTGGAAGGGGATGGAGGGGATGTGGGGGACCTCTTGGGGCTGCACAGGGTCCCGTTGTGGAGCTTCCAGAGCAGCTCCTCCTTCTCCAGGGAGAGGCGCTTATTGCCCTTGCACTTCTTCTCCAGCGACTCCTGCAGGACCGCCTGCTCCATGGAGAGTTGCCTGGAAACCGCCACGTGCTTGTCCATCTGAGCTGTAAATTCTTCATGCTCCTGCTGGAGTTGCTTCAGTTTGTCCACCAGTGCTTGTTATCGTCCACCAGTTTCTCCATCTTCATTCACTTGACGTCCCGTTGGTGCAGCCTCTCATTCTTGATCTCCAACACAGCTTTCAGGCTTTCTCACTCTTGCTCCAGATACATGATCTGAGGGTTTTTTCCTTAAATTTGCTTTCTCTCTTGATATTCTTTTCTGTTCTTCTGATTTCAACTTTTCATTTAAAGCATCATTTTCACTCTTCAGATCATTGATTTTGTTTCTCCAGTGATTCCTGCTTCTCGTAAAGCAGATCCTCAAGGGATTTCTTTTCCATTTCATGGCTTTTCTTGATTTCTGAAAGAAGGCGGATTCTTAACCACTGGACCACCAGGGAAGTCCCAAGGGGGGTTTATTTTTAAAACTTTTAATTTGGAAATGGTTTTAGATTTACCCAAGATTTGGAAAGATAATACAAATTTCCTGTGTATTCCCATTCAGTCTCGTGTGAACATCTAATGTGCCCACAGTGCATTTATCAAACCTAACAAATAGTGTTGCTGCTGCTGCTGCTAAGTCGCTTCAGTCGTGTCCACCTCTGTGCGACCCCAGAGACGGCAGCTCACCAGGCTCCCCCGTCCCTGGGATTCTCCAGGCAAGAACACTGGAGTGGGTTGCCATTTCCTTCTCCAATGCATGAAAGTGAAAAATGAAAGTGAAGTCGCTCCATCATGTCCAACTCTTAGCGACCCCATGGACTGCAGCCTACCAGGCTCCTCCCAGGCAAGAGTACTGGAGTTGGGTGCCACTGCCTTCTCCAAGAAATAGTGTTACTATTAATGAAACTACAGACTTCATTCAGATTTCCCCAGTTTTACCCACTGAGTCCACTTTTCCTTTTTAGGATCCAATCCAGGATCCTAGCTTGCTTTCGGTCATCGCATGTGTTTATTTATAGTCATCATGTGTCTCCTCCAGTCTGTGACTGATTTTTCCATCTTTCTCTACCTTTCATTACCTGGACAAATTTGAGGGAAGCTATCAGCTATTTCGTAGAACATCCCTCAGCATGGGTGTACCTGACGTTTTCTCCTGAGGACACTAAGCTCATGGATTTGGGAACAAAGACCAAAGAGGGGAAGTCTTATCAGTGCATCGTACCTAAGGGCTCAGGGTACCACTGCGCTTTTCCACTGTGCTGCCCACTAGGCTCTCTGCCGTAAAGTTCATATTTCCCCCTTTTCCACTCTCTGTTTGGGGTTCCAGGCTTTGGACAAGCTTTATCCTGGAAATGGGGAGCAGACACCCTCTCTGTCCGCCTGGGTTCTCCCTGCCCCCGGGACCAGGCCTCTTCTTACACCTGCCAGAGTGGGTGCTGGTGCTGTGTACCCCAGCCCCCTTCACTCTCCAGAAAGGCCAGTGATGGCTTCTTCTCCAGCTTCAGAATCTAGGGCCATCCTGTCTGCTGGGTCAAAGGACCGCTGTGCTTCAGAGGTGGCTGATGTGGGGCCCTAGTTGTGTACATCTGGATTCTAATTGGCAAACTTGGGCCAACGCCAGGTATGGCTCTGCCCCAGCTTCCTGGAGAAACCGGGTGTTTTCTCTGCAACGAGGAGGGTTTTCTCCAGGGCAGTAAGGAGGGTTTGCTCGCAGAAGCAGGAGTGAGTGAGTTACCTAGGAGGCCAGCGGTGCCTCTTACCTGTTGGGAGGATGTCTCTACTGCAAAGAAGGAGATCCCACCAGGGGGATCTCCTGGTGGCCTGAGAGTGGGGCTCACAGAGTGGGGAGGACACCAGCTCTGGTCCGAGCTGCTGGTGACAGCTGGTCTGCCAGGGTCTCTGCTGACCTGCGGCTGCTCTCTGGAATCGAAACATTTTGTAGATTCAGTCGTTTGGGTCTTGTTGGCAATTATGTTCTGAGGGATAATCCATTGCTGGAGCGAGTAAGACCCTGTGCTTTGAAAGGAGGCCGAGCCTATAAAAATAAGCATGGTTGGTGACCCAGAAAACTCGGAAGTTTGTCCGATTCCTGTGCGTGTATGGAATTCAAGTACTTTAGCTTCTTCTGGCATCCAGGGACAGGCTGGGAAGACACTGGGTTTGGGCTTGGTGTCAGCCCCGTGAGATGCAGGCCTTGGCTGCACCCTCCATTAGCTTGGGGTGACCTCGGGCAAGCCACCTGGCCTCCGGAGCCTGGTGTCTCCTCTGAGAAATGGGGATAATAATAGTGCAGCCATTGTGTTTTGCAGCTCAGGGGCTGTTTGGATTTGAGGTCATTAGGCAGGCAGGAAATTAAAAATACATATTTGCATGAGGGCTATTTTCTGCTTGGCCCAAGAAGGAGAAACAAGATTTGGGTGCTGTGTGCCTGGAGCCAAGAGGGATACTACGGTGGCAGGGAGGACCCTGTTTGCCTCCCTCGCCTTTGCCCAAAGGACTAGCTCTGAGTCCCGTGAAGCAGGAAACAGAAGTGGCTGCCTTGAAGAAACTTTGCACGATGTGGAGCTCAAGTGGTGCTGCTTGGGGCCCAGGGGACAATGTGGGCCTGACCAGGAGGGCCCCTGGGCCATTTGAGCCTGGATACTGCCAGGGCTGGGGGAACACCACGAATACCTGGAAGATTTCCTGCCCTGGGAGATGGTCTGAACACCAGCCCCCGGGCAGGGTGGGACGTGTTCCCAGAGGGGCTTGTGGGCAGCACTGAAGAGTCTGGAGTAGAGAAGGTGAGCAGAGATCATGCCTGAGCCCATGGGAGCCCCAGGAACACCCAGAACAAGGGTCAAAGAGGCTGAGATCCTGAGGGTGGTGGCCTCGAGCTGGTAAGATGCAGGCTCAGTGGTCACGGGGCCCCCAGATGGACCTGCAGGGATGGTCGAGGACACTGGTCTATTATAACACCTTCCTCTTAAAGACTTGGGGGCAGGTGAGAGCACCGAGGGCAGGCATTGTCACAGCACTCGAAGTGTTGTGACGAGCTCCAGTGCGCCACACCCAGCCACCTTGTCATCGCTCTGAGCCTGTTTTCACACATGTGAAATGGAGATGATGGGAATGCTCTCCTTCCCCCAGGATTGTTACAAGGATGTCTGTGTGTGTGTGTGTGTGTGTGTGTGTGTGAGTGTTGAGTCACTCAGTCGTGTCCGACTCTTTTGTGACTCCATGGACTGTAGGCCACCAGGCTCCTCGGTCCATGGGGATTGTACAGGCAAGAATACTGGGGTGGGTTGCCATTTCCTTCTCCAGGGGATCTTTCCAACCCAGGGATCGGACCTGTGTCTCTTGGGCCTCCTGCATTGGCAGGCAGATTCTTTACCACTGAGCCACCTGGGAAGCCATTATAAGGTTGGAGTGACATAAATATGAGTTCTTCTCTGAGTCTGAATGGCAGGCACAAAGTCACACAGCTGAGCATAGGGGTCAGATTCTGTTTGTGTCATAATAAGCGATGTATCCCTGAATAGCCAATGCTCAGCAGGTGTGGTTGAAGGAAGAAGCGAATGCTGTTCCCATATTCCACAGTGTCCCGTTAGAGCCTGAAGTGCTATTTGGAGAAGTCCTGTTATGAACACACTCCTGCAGAAACAAGCAGAACCTGAGCTCTGAGCAATGAAGGCACCTGATGGTCACTGAGAACTGGCCCCAAACTTATTACATGTTGCATTCTTTAATCCTCATAATGATCCCATGAAGTGGGTCCTATGACTAGAACCCAATTCCCACTGCACATAATTCCCATTGTGCAGCAAAAGGACCAAGTCTTGGAGAGGCCAGGTGATGTGCCCGAGTTTCCAAGGAGGTAAGAAGCCAAGCCAGAACTTGAACCAGGTGGCTTACTCCAGCGCCCAAAAGTTCTAGCCTTTCCTTTTGCAGCTGATGGTGGCAGAGAACTTGGTCCCAGGTATCCAGCGAGCAGGCCACCCCTGGACCCCATCTCTGGTTAACCAACCCAGGCCCCCCACTGCACCACACCACTAACGAGCAGTTTCTAGTCGGTTGCTGCCAGGAAACACAAGACCCCAGGTTTCCTACAGGAATTACATTAAAGGCTTAAGAGGCAGAGAATGTTTCAGAATAGCTATTGGAGCCAACAATTATTATTTTTTTTTGGTGCAATGGGTAAAATTTCTTTCTCTATTCTTACTCCCCTGCTAAACCACTCAATTGAATAAGTAAGAGAAACAGCAGCATGTGTTATTTGAAAACTGTTTAGTGCAATTACCTCTGCAGACTTTACTGAATTTGAAAATGATAGATGGCAAATCTTAATTTCCCAAGCTCTCCATCCTGGCAAGCAGTTTGTTAAAGACTAGCAGTGCAGCTAATCGCTGGTGCATAATGCCTGCAAATACAACGTTTTTCCTTTTTATATAACACATTATGCTAATCACCCTGTATTCCATTTTTCAATAAAAGGTCAGCAGAGCACTGTTTGTTCAGAATGTGCAATTTAAACTTCATGTCTGTCATTAGAGATAATCTAGGTTTGCTGTATCAAGTGGGGTTGTCATAGAAACCAGACCCGCAAGCTCTGTTTACGGCCTTTGGAGAATAAACACTTTGCATTTATTTCTCTGGAAAGGGGGAAAAAAAAACCCACATCAGAAATCATCGAACAATTAAGTGAGGTTTGAAAACAAAGCAGTGATAGCCTAGAAGAGAGAGCTATGTCATTCATCAAAAGTCAATAACTGTCAGGCAGTTGGGATACCGGGGCATTCTAGCAGGTAGGTGACTGGCGGAAGTGGTCGAGTATTTCCCCTGGGAAGAACAAGTAAGGGAGGGTGAATGTGTTATTATGCCAAGTACAGAATTAATTTAAGTGTGCTAATGGGCTTTATCCAAGCTAATATACCCTTGAAAAATATTTTGTATAATTTGCATCAAGTGCCTGATTAGGCTTTTTTGTGCCATATATTTGGATATTCATTTGCCAGCCTCACATAGCTGAAATGATTCCACAGTATGGTTTTTCTGATCTTTCTCTCCTCATTTATAAAGACCCTTCCTGGAAGCAGTTCAGAGATTCTGGGCTTAAGCATTTTAAGACCCTGCTTGAGTAGCTTTACCATATTTATCAAACAGAAATGCAGGATGCATTAAATTTGAATTAAATGTGAACACTTTTAAATTGGAATACTTTTTAAAGCGTAATTATGCCCCAAATATTTCATGAAATATGCTGAAGTTATTCATTGCTTATCTGAAATGCAAATTTAACTGGGTGTCCTATATGAAATCTGTCTTCCTGTGTCTGGGGGTGCCAAGGAGGTGAAGAGGTAATTCTCCGACCTCCTCTGCCAGCCTCAGACCTGTGATTCCTTTAACAGGTGAATGAGAAACCTGTGCATGGGATGTGTGTGCCTGTTACTGTTCAGTCTCTCAGTGGTGTCCGACTCTTTGTGACCCCGTGATCACAAAGCCCCTGCAGCATGCGAGGCTTCCCTGTCCTTCACCATCTCCCAGAGTTCGCTCAAACTCATGTCCATTGAGCCGATGATGCCATCCAACCATTTCATCCTCTGTTGCCCCACTCTCCTGCCCTCAATCTTTCCCAGCATCAGGGACTTTTCCAATGAGTCGGCTTTTTGCATCCGGTGACCAAAGTATTGGAGCTTCAGCTTCAGCATCAGTCCTTCCAATGAATATTCAGCGTTGATTTCCTTTAGGATTGACTGTGCATGACGAATCCTGTTATGTCACGGTGTAATTGTGGCTCTAATGTGCCGGAGGCACCAAGCAGAGTCAAGTGCAAAAAAGTCACCCACCTGGAAACAACCGCACACCGCTTGGCACAGCCAGCCCACAGGGGAATGCTTCTAGGGGTTTTCCCACTGAAAGAGGACCTCCTTCCCAGGGCTGGGAGCTTGCTGCTCCCAGTGCTCTGGATCTAGTCCCTCGTTTTTTTTGGAGCTGGGCCAGCGGAAGGACCTGAGGCTGGTCTGTGGGATGTGATGCTCAATTCAGGGCTCAAAGGGTGGGGTTCTATGAACTGTGGCCCTGGCTCTGGGCAACTTCACTGTTGTAACCTCCCCGCCCCCAACCCTGATGCAGGAGCCGCAAGAGACACGGGTTTGATCCCTGGGTCGGTAAAATCCCCTGAAGAAGGGCATGGCAACCCACTTCAGTATTCTTGCCTGGAGAAACCCCATGGACAGAGGAGCCTGGTGGCCCACAGTCCATAGGGTCGCAAAGAATAAGGCCAGACTGAAGCGACTTAGCATGCATACCATCCATGCAACACCATTCGCAGAAATCTGGTAATCGGCAGAAGGGGCATTCGTTAGACAATTGGATTCAGGTTGATGAAGTGAAGTAAAACCCAACACACATTTCAGCATGTGGGAATTCAGTATTTGCTGCCCTGGCTCAGGGACCTCAGAGGACCGAAAGCCAGAAGACAGCCAGTCCTCCAGAGGGGTCTCGGCCAGTCAAGCACCGATGTTGCTCGGGAACCGGCAGACGGTCCACGTGCCAGAGCAGAGGCAGAAACAAAGTGCCAGGAGAATGTGTGGGAGGAAGAGATGGATTCTACCCCGGGGCATCTGGGGAGGCTTCTTGGAGAAGAGGGATTCACAACTGATTTTTGAGTACAGAGTATTAAATCAGATTTAATCTTTGATCTTTGAAGACAGAGTATTAAATCAGATTAGTTAACACTAAAAAGTATGTCTCTTACAAGGACACTCTCACTGGCTTTGGGGGCCACCCCAATTCAGCACCATCTCATCTTCATCCTTAATTACCTCTGCAGGGACCCTATTTCAAGATAAGGTCACATTTTGAGTTGCTAGGTAGATACGAATTTTTGGAGGAGGCTAGTCAATCCACTACAGTTGCCAGTGATGAAGTCTTACTGCTGCTGCTGCTGCTAAGTCGCTTCAGTCGTGTCCGACTCTGTGTGACCCCATAGACGGCAGCTCACCAGGCCCCCGCCGTCCCTGGGATTCTCCAGGCAAGAACACTGGAGTGGGTTGCCATTTCCTCCTCCAATGCATGAAAGTAGAAAGTGAAAGTGAAGTTGCTCCGTCGTGTCCGACTCTTAGCGACCCCATGGACTGCAGCCTACCAGGCTCCTCCATCCATGGAATTTTCCAGGCCAGAGTACTGGAGTGGGTTGCCATTGCCTTCTCCAGATGAAGTCTTACAGATTTCACCAAATGTAGAGTTTCTGCTTTCTCTTGAACTGCCAGATCTGGCCCTGGTGGACTGCAATAGACCGATCAGAGTGACAGCTGGCCTTCTCTCAGGTCTGCCCTCTCCAGGTACCAGGGGCCCTGCTCAGTTCTTCACCTGCCCAAGCCCTGCTTTAGTTCAGGTGGAGCCGTCACAGGGCCTCTGTGTGGCTGGAATCTGCTTCCTCTTTTCCCAGCTCCTTCCTAATGCCTTCTTCATGATGCACACTCATTTATTCTATGCATGAACTACTGGTTAACTATTTATCTCCAGAGTCACAAATATTTGATTCCAATTAGGTATGCCAAATTGAGACCCACGCAACATCAAAAATGCAGTGTGTGTGTGTGTGTGTGTGTGTGTTGCTAAATCGTGTCCAACTCTCTGCAACCCCATGGACTGTAGCCCTCCAGGCTCTTCTGTCCATGGAATTCTCCAAGCAAGAATACTGGAGTGGGTAGCCGTTCCCTTCTCCAGGGGATCTTCCAGACCCAGGGATCAAACTCAGGTCTCTTGCGTTGCAGGCAGATTCTTTATTGTCTGAGCCACCAGGGAAGCTGCAAGTCAGGTGATTGAGAGCCCTGGGACACAGGACAAGGAGGGAGGATGTAGGCTCCCAGACCAGGCAAGCCATGCAGCTCCTGCTTTGATCCCTCTGTGGTCTTGGATGAGTAACTCAGTTTTAGCTAGCCTCAGTTTAACACCTGTGAAATGGGTATAATAATAGTTCCCTTCAACGTTGTGAGAACTTGAAATACTGTGTGTAAAGTGCCCGGCACAGTGCTGGCACACAGTGGAGTCTTAATAAATGTCTGGTGGATAAATGATACATGAACTAGTCTGAACTTGGAATCACTTCCAGCTAAAATAGGCTAAATAGTTCAGGTGCAAATAATAGTATCCAAACCACACTGAAGAAATCAGAAAAGAAGGTGATAGAATATTCCAAGAAAGATGCTTCTTGGCCCTGCAGTGCAATAAACTATACAGTTTTCTCAGTCAAAAGGGAATTCCCTCCAAGATCAGTAAGTAGTAATTTCAGAAAGAGTAACAATGACAAACCTCAGTGGTTATCCCAATAGATGTAGCATTTATGTAATTAGGGAGCAAAGTAAGATATTTTCCCAACATCTAGGATAGCATTTCCAATTGTGTGTGTTCTAAAAACAGTTAATATTAACAGGTGTTCTGTGAAAAAAGAGTTTCTGGTTAAACAATTTGGAAAAATATTCAAGTATTAAAGTTTTCTCTGCAGCAGGAATTTCCAGAGCCTTTACTCTGTTAATATGAAGTATGGATTTCCTAAATGAGTATAGAGCATGGAGTATTTCCCAGATGTATTTGGGCAGAGAAAAACCACCTCCTCCCACCTCTTTTTTGGGACTAGCAAGGCGTAGAGCCCAGCACTGGGAAAACACAGCATGCTTTCTGATGAGCACTGTCCCCCCACCAAATTCTAGATAGTTTTGTAGGTTTCAGGAGGGCTCTAGCCCTGATTAGAAATGGCTGGCTGCACAGTCCGGGATTTTTGGTTATTAGATGACAGGCTAAAAAAGGGCTATGGGAGGAAAGAAACTGGGCCCTGAGCCTATCTGAATGAAGTCACCTTTAAGGCAACTGGTCAGAGATTCCTGAAGGCAGCCTACAGACTGCCCAGAGAGGAAGGGATGGGGAGAGCCAGGGCAAGAGTCCAGCTTCCCCACATGGACTCCCACCTCCAGGAGTCCAGGAGGTTCCAGGACCTCCAGGCCCAGATCTCATTTTCAGAGAAGCTTCCAGCTAAAGTGCTGGAACACAGAGAGGGCTTCCTGGGTCTAAGGGTTGGAGATGGCCTGTTCCTGAAGCTGTCACCTTCAGGCTCCTTATTTCTGTGCCACTAAAGCCCACCAGCAGACTCTGCCCGGTAACCCCCCACCCATCAAGACTCGAGAACCCAGGCAAAATTTATCAGCCATAGGGTTTAAGCCTTAGGTTCTACCTCTAAGTCATTCTTTTTCGTTGATTAACTTATTTTTATTTGTTTATTTTTGGCTGCCCTGGGTCTTTGTTGCTGTGTGCGAGCTTTCTCCAGTTGCAGCAAGTAGGAGCTCCTCTCTAGTTGTGGTGCTCAGGCTTCTCATTGTGGCGGCTTGAGTTGTGGAGCACAGGCTCTAGCACGCAGGCTCAGCAATTGTGACGCATGGACTTAGTTTCCCCGTGGCATGTGGAATCTTCCTGGACCAGGGATTGAACCCATGTCCCCTGCATTGGCAGGCAGATTCTTAACCTTTGGACCACCCGGGAAGTCTTTAAGTCATTCTTTACAATTCCTCTCCTCATATCTCTTGGCAGTTCAGTCACATGTCTCTCCTAGCTGCCAAGGAGGCAGGGAGATGAGTCTTACCTGTGTGCGCTTGTGTCTACCTGAAAAATCAGTGCTGTCTTAAGAAAAAAGATGGGGATGCGGGGAGGATATGTGCATGCCAAGTTGCTTCAGTCATGTCTGATTCTTTGCCACCGTATGGACTGTAGCCCGCCAGGCTCCTCTGTCCATGGGATTCTCCAGGTAAGAATACTAGAGTGGGTTGCCATGCCCTCCTCTAGGGGATCAGGATCCATTACAAGGATCAAACCTGTGTCTCTTATGTCTCCTGCATTGGCAGATGGGTTCTTTACCGCTAGGGTCACCTGGGAAGCCCGCTGGGAGGATACTGGGAAGTAACTAACAGTCTGCTGCAACATCCTTACTTAACTTTGGACAAGACACTCTTTTTGTTTATTTTTTTTATTAAAATTCCATACATGCTCATGGATGAAAATCTGAAAAACGTTGGCAATTTTCAAAAACAGAAGCGCTATCGGTGACACTATCCTGCTTCTTAGAGATAACTATTATTAGCTGTGTATATAAATGTTCCCTCCCCCTGCTGCCCAATTTTGAGGTCATATCTTAAATTTGATCTTCCATCCTGCTTTTTCACCATATTTTTGCATGTCACTGAAAACCCTTCACAAGTATTTTTTTAACAATGACAAGAGATGTATCATATGGCTGTAATTATATGTACCATCATTTACTTAGTTAACCTCTAATGGTTATTGAAATTGTTAGCAATTTTTTATTATTAACAATAAAGAACATTTCTTGGGTTTTGACCTCATTTTGGATGATTTCCTCAGGGTTTATTCCTAGAAGTGAAATTACTGGTTCACATGGGCTGACCTTTGAAAGTTTCTTGAATACACAATGTCAAATTGCTTTCCTGAAAGCTGATTCACCTCACTTCCTCCAGGATTGAGGAGAGATATAGGTTTTAAAAAATGTGTTGGCCTTACTTTTGTGATGGTGGTGATCAATTGATTATTGAAAAATCCTCCTCTCTGTCCTGTTATCTAGCTGGCGTTCTGCCACACAGCTGACGTCTTTGTGCTGCAGAGAGAATGGGGGCCATGGGTCCTGTAGCCCACAGAGCAGGCTCTCATTAACGTTTCAGAGATATCTTTGGCTACAGCCCCGTGCCCCATGTGTGGGACGATGCTGATCATCTCATCGATATGATGGTTTCCAGCCTTCTCCAAGTTTTCCTGCTTCTCTTTGTCCCCTGGCTGGTTCTTTGAGAGCTCTAATCACCAGAGGAGAGGTTAAAGACGACCGCTGTAATCCATTCTGTCCATTCAGAAGGGTCATTTTCATGGTCCTTAGTTCCTTCTGTCACCAGTTGATGATGTGGTCACCAACTCTTTAGGAGGTGGACTTGAGGCCAGTCTTCGGGGCCATAAGAGACACAGGGTCAGTTCCCCATTCATGACAGCAGTAGCAGCTGTCAGAGAAACCTGGATATGAGACAATCAAAGAAAGCTAATGCTTTGCCTTCTGCAAGTCTGAAGAGGAGAGCTCTCTGCCTTTCCTTTTCAAAAAAGGAAATATTAAAAAGATCTTTAAAAAAAAATTTTAGAGCAGGGCTTCCCTGGTGGTTCAGTGGTTAAGAATCTGCCTCACAATGCAGGGGACACTGGTTTGATCCCTGATCTGGAAAGATCCCACATACTGTGGGGCAGATAAGCCCGCAAGCTACGACTGCTAAGCCTTGTGCCACAACTACTGAAGCTCACACTCCTGGAGCCTGTGCTCCACGTCAGGAAAAGCCACAACAGTAAGAAGAACAGCAGTGAAGACCCAGCACAGCCAAAAATAAATAAATAAAATAACATTTTTTAGAGCAGCTTAAGATTTACAGCAAAATTGCAAAAATAATAGAGTTGCCATGTACCTACACCCAGTTTCCCCAATTGTTAACACCTTGTATTAGTATGTTACACATTTGTCACATTGCACGAACAATGATTGACACTTTGTCACTAACTAAAGTCCATATTTTATTCAGATTTCCTTTGTTTTTACCAAATGTCCATTTTTCTCTTCCAGAATCCCATATTGGAAACCATGTTTTACTAGTTACCATATCTCCCTACGCTTCTCTTGGCTGTGATAGCTTCTCACACTTTCCGTGTTTTGGATGCCTTTGACAGTTTTAAAAATAATTTTATTTATTGGTTTTTATTTTTGGCTGTGCTGGGTCTTCGTGGCTGCACTGGCTTTTCTCTAGCTGTGGCGAGCGGGGGATACTCTTTAGTTGTGGCGTGCAGGCTTCTCATTGCGGTGGCTTCTCTTGCAAAGTACAGGCTCTAAAGTGCGTGGGCTTCAGTACTTGCGGCTCCCAGGCTCTGGAGCACAGGCTTGGTAGTTGTGGCGCACGGGGTTGGCTGTTCCACAGCATGTGGGATCTTCCTGCACCAGGAATCGAACCACTGTCTCCTGCATTGGCAGGCAGATTCTTTACTACTGAGCCACCAGGGAAGCCCAACTTTGACAGTTTTGAGGAGTACTCGTCAGTTATTTTCGGGCTTCCCTCATAGCTCAGTTGGTAAAGAATCTGCCTGCAATGCAGGAGACCCGGGTTTGATTCCTGGGTCAGGAAAATCCCCTGCAGAAGGAAATGGAAACCCACTCCAGTATTCTTGCCTGGAAAATCCCATGGACAGAGAAGCCTGGCAGGCTACCATCCATGGGGTTGTGAGAGTCGGACACGACTCAGCTATTTTGCAGAATGTCCCTCAATTGGGATTTGTCGGTTCCTCCCTCACCTCCCTTGATTTTAGGGAGGAGAACCACACAGGTAAACAGCCATTCATATCAAGGGTGTATGTTATCAGCAGGATAGCACTGTAGGTGTTCAGATCAGATCAGTCGCTCAGTTGTGTCCGACTCTTTGCGACCCCATGAATCGCAGCACGCCAGGCCTCCCTGTCCATCCCCAACTCCCGGAGTTCACTCAGACTCACGTCCATCGAGTCAGTGATGCCATCCAGCCATCTCATCCTCTGTCGTCCCCTTCTCCTCCTGCCCCCAAGCCCTCCCAGCGTCAGAGTCTTTTCCAATAAGTCAACTCTTCGCATGAGGTGGCCAAAGTACTGGAGTTTCAGCTTTAGCATCATTTCTTCCAAAGAAATCCCAGGGCTGATCTCCTTCAGAATGGACCAGTTGGATCTCCTTGCAGTCCAAGGGATTCTCAAGAGTCTTCTCCAACACCACAGTTCAAAAGCATCAATTCTTCGGCGCTCAGCCTTATTCACAGTCCAACTCTCACATCCATACATGACCACAGGAAAAACCATAGCCTTGACTAGACAAACCTTTGTTGGCAAAGTAATGTCTCTGCTTTTGAATATGCTATCTAGGTTGGTCATAACTTTCCTTCCAAGGAGTAAGCGTCTTTTAATTTCATGGCTGCAGTCACCATCTGTAGTGATTTTGGAGCCCTCCGGAATAAAGTCTGACACTGTTTCCACTGTTTCCCCATCTATTTCCCATGAAGTGGTGGGACCGGATGCCATGATCTTTGTTTTCTGAATGTTGAGCTTTAAGCCAACTTTTCCACTCTCCACTTTCACTTTCATCAGGAGGCTTTTGAGTTCCTCTTCACTTTCTGCCATAGGGCTGATGTCATCTGCATATCTGAGGTTATTGATATTTCTCCGGGCAATCTTGATTCCAGCTTGTGTTTCTTCCAGTCCAGTGTTTCTCATGATGTACTCTGCATATAAGTTAAATAAACAGGGTGACAATATACAGCCTTGACGAACTCCTTTTCCTATTTGGAACCAGTCTGTTGTTCCATCAACTGGCCTAGGTAGTGTTTGTAGGCTTCTTCCCTGTAGAGTGACTTTCCCTCCTCCTTTTCTTACTGTGCTCTTTGGTTGGAAGTTATTATGCGTAGCCCGTACTTACAGACTGGGAGTTAGCCACTTCCCAGAGAGCAAAGTATTTATATAAATTATTTGGAATTCTTTTGCATGCAAGATTTGTTTGTTTTTCCCCATTAATATATTTATTTGTTCATTTCTTTATATCATTGTGGATTCTTGGGTTCCTTTTGCATGAATTATGCCTATATATTTTTATAACAGCTTTATTGACATTCACCACATAATGCATCCATTTAGGGCTTCCCTGGTGGCTCAGACGGTAAAGCATCTGCCTGCAATGCGGGAGACCTGGGTTCAATCCCTGTGTTGGGAAGATCCCCTGGAGAAGGAAATGGCAACCCACTCCAGTACTATTGCCTGGAAAATTCCATGGACTAAGGAGCCTGGTAGGCTATAGTCCATGGGGGTCACAATAGAGTCGGACACGACTGAGCGACTTCACTTTCACTTTATTGACATTCACCACACAATTCATCCATTTAAAGTATTGTTTGTTTAGTCATGTCTGATTCTTTGGGACCTCATGGACTGTAGCTCACCAAGCTCCTCTGTCCATGGGATTTCCTGAGCGAGAACACTGGAAGGGGTTGCCATTTCCTTCTCCAGGGGATCTTCCCAACATGGGGCTCAAACCCACGTTTCCTGCATTGGCAGGCAGATTCTTTACCGCTAACCCACCTGGGAAACCCATTTTTGTTTTTGTTTAGTCGGTAAGTTGTATCCAGATCTTTGTGACCCCATGGACTGCAGCACTCCAGGCTTCCCTGTCCTTCACTAATCTTCTGGAGTTTGCTCAAACTCATGCCCATTTAGAGCCTATGTAAAGTATACAATTCAGTGTTTTTTTAGTATACCCAAGTTGTGGGTCAGGGCAGACACTGAATCACTTCCCCATCCAGGGCAGCAGCTGGTGTCAAATAAACCTGGACATGAGACAACAAAGAGAGTTGAGCCAACTGCAGCCACAACAACTTTGGAGGATTTTTTCACTTGTCACCCCATAGCCATTGTCAGGACGTCCCTGACAGCTCAGTTGGTAAAGAATCTGCCTGCAATGCAGGAGACCCCGGGTCAATTTCTGGGTCAGGAAGATCTGCTGGAGAAGGGATAGGCTACCCACTCCAGTATTCTTGGGCTTCCCTTGTGGCTCAGCTGGCAAAGAATCCACCTACAATGTGGGAAACCTGGGTTCGATCCCTGGGTTGGGAAGATCCCCTGGAGAAGGGAAAGGATACTCACTCCAGTATCCTGGCCTGGAGAATTCCATGGACTGTATGGTCCATGGGGTCACAAAGAGCCGGACACGACTGAGCGACTTTCACTCACAACCATTAACAGCCTCTCTCCACTTGCTCCCAATCCCCCTAACTTTAGGCAGCTAATCATCTACTTTCTGTCTTCATAGATTTGCTTATTCTGGACATTTCATATGAAAGGAATCATCCAATGTGTGATCTTTTGTGATAAGTTTCTTTCACCTTTGTTTTCAAGTTTCACCCATATTATAGCTGGTATCAGCACTTCATTTCTTTTTATTGCCAATTGTATTCCATTGTATTGTTATATCACATTTTATCAATTCATCAGTTGATGGATATCTGTTATTGCCATGTTGGGACTGTTTTTAAAAATTTATTTATTAGTTTTATTTGGCTGCCAGGCCCCCAACCAGGGATTGAACTGGGACCCTTTGCATTGGGAGCATGGAGTCTCAGCCACTGGGCCACCAGGGAAGTCCCCATTTTGGGGCTATTTTGAGTAATGCTGCTATAACCTCTCATGTATAAGGGTTTGTGTGGATATTGGCTTTTAATTTCTCTTGAATATATAACTAGGAGTGGAATTGCTGAGAAGTGAGTGTAAAGAGGCATCTTATTGTGGTTTGGGTTGGTGTTTCTCTGATGGCTAATGATGTTGAGTATCTTTTAATGTGCTTATTGGCCATTTGTATGTCTTTGGAGAAATGTCTATTCTGATCTTTTTCCCAGGTTATAATTGGGTCAATTGTCATTTTATGATTGAGCTGTATAAGTACTTTGTATATTCTAGATATAAATCCCTTGTCAGAGATTTGATTTGCAAATATTTTTTTCCATTCTTGGAATTGTCTTTTCATTTTCTTGATATTATGCTTTGAAGTACGATGTTTTATATTTTGATGAAATCTAATTTATCTTTTTTCCCTTTTGTTGTTAGTAGTTTTGTCATCATACTTAAGAAACTATTGCTTAGTTCAAGATGATGAAGACGTGTGTCTATATTTTCATCTATGAGTTTTAGTTTTAGCTCTTACATTTAGGTCTTTGATTCCTTCTGAGTTAATTTTTGGTTATGATATGAGGTAGGAGTCCAATTCCTCCCCTTTGTATGTAGATATGCAGTTGTCCCAGAACTATTTTTTTGAAGGCACCAGTTTTTCCCATTGAATGATCCTGCCACCCTTTGTCAAAAATCAATTGTCCGCAAACAAAAATGTTTATTTCTCAACTCTCGAATCTATTCTACTGATCTAAACATTTATCATTATGTCAGTATCACACTGTGTTGGTTATTGCAGAACTGTAGTAAGTTTTTGAAATCAAGAAATCTGAATCCTCAACATTATTTTTATTTATTTTTATTTTTCAAGATTATTGTGACTCTTTGAGGTCCATTTAATTTCTTATGAGTTTTAAGATATGCTTGTCAATTCTGCAAAGAAGGCAGCTGGAATTTCAATAAGAGATTGTGTTGAACCTGTAAATAACTTTGAGGAGTATTAAAAGTATTATCATCTTAACAGTAATATATCTGGTCCATGAACATAGGATATCTTTCTATATTATATATATAATATATATATAGTTGTGACAATGTCATGTGATTTGAGGGATCCTTGTTCCCCAGCAGGGATTGAACCCAAGACCCAGGCAGTGGAAGCATGGAGTCTTAACTCTTGTACAGCCAGGGAATTCCCACAGATTATATTTTTTTAAAACATTCTTTCATATATGCATTTGGTATTTTATATTTGTCATCATTCACATGTTATAATTTCTAAAATTGTTCCCTTTGATATGAATTGAGAATGTGAGGTGTGACTGTAATTACGAATATCTGAATATTTCTACTGTGATACCAGCTAGGAAATCACACAAAAAGAGTGCATAATAACATGTATATAACCTTATAGTCTACCTGTTTAATTCAACATCATGTAGCACAAGAGTCAGAAGGTATCTCCTACGGCAAGATTCTTACCTACAGAATTATGGAGCCAACAAAGCTGAAGTGGCCCCTTATGTCCTGAAAGCACATTACACGTGCTTTCTATTGTCTGAGTAAAAGGCTCAATCGGAAAAAGTTGGAACTCTACCAAAATTGGATTTTTCCTAACACAAGAGTATTGCCTTGAGTCATCCTGCTTACTGCACTGTTGAATTAAAACCCTTGGTGAAGCAATAAGCCCTGGAAATTGTTAAGCTGTTTTGTGCCTTGGAGGAAAATTTAAGAACTAAAACCATGCCTCTGTCAAGTGTCCTCATTCACTCCAGAATCATTAAAATCTATCCCAATATTTGGAAGCAGATTTCACAGAAACTGTCATTTGCCATTGCCTTGCACTGGGATGACAGTATTGATATCTTTTAGTAGAGCCAGGTCCTGATCTGCATCTGTTATCTGAACAAGGACAGCATCAAACAAAGATTCCTATTTTCTGAGCCTGTCTGGAAGGTTCGAAGACCTCCTGTGCTTTTTAGTTTTTTAAATCAAAAATTCAATTTTGAGATGAAGGTAGATTCACATGCAAGTTTTATTGTTATTTATTTTTATTTATAACTGCTCTGCAATGCCGTGTTGTAGTTTCTGCTGTACAGGGAAGTGAGTCAGCTGTATGTGTACAGGGGTCCCCTTCCTCTTGGGCCTCCGTCCCACCCCTCCCATCCCACCCATCTACGTCATCACAGAGCATCGAGCTGAGCTCCCCATGTAGACAGCAGGTTCCCACTAGTTATTTAGGGTCAGACACGACTTAGCGACTAAGCAACAGCAACAACAAAGTGTATATATGTCAATCCTAATCCCCCAATGCATCCCAGCTTTGAGAATTAATAGAGTGATCTCTTCTACGCTTTATGTATTTTCCCCCTATGGTAGCCTCTTGTAGAACCATAGTACAATATCACCACCAGAATATTAAGATTCATATGAGCAAAATACAAAATATTTCTATCACCCACAAGGTGCTCTTTTATAGTTATATCCATTTCCCTCCTACCTGCGTCCCTGGACCCCAAGCCACCACTAATCTGTTCTACGTTTTTATATTTTTGTCATTTTAAGAATGTTATATAAGTGGAAACATGATAGTCTGTAACCTTTCAGAACTGACTTCTTTTTTTCACTCAGAATAATTCTCTGAAGACTCATTCATTCATGCTGTTTATATTAATATTTTGCTCCATTTTATTAAGTAGTATTGCATACTGTGTACCATAGTTTAACCATACATCCGTCAAAGAACATCTGGATTGTTTCTACTTTTGGCAATTATGAATAAAGCTGCTATAAACATTCATGTACAGGTGTAAGTGTTGCCATAAGCCTCCATTTCTCCGGGATAAATGCCCAGGAGTGCAAGCATTGGGTCACGTGGTAGTGGCATGTTCAGCTTTGAAGAAACTGTGTAAGTGTTTTCCAGGGTGACTCTACCATTGTGCATTCCCATCAGCAACATGGTGTAAGTGACCTACTTCTGTATCCTTGTCAGCATTTGGTGGTGTTTTGATTTTTTATTTTAGTCATTTGATAGGTTTGTAGTGATGACTCATTGTTTTAGTTCCATTTTGACTAATGATAACGAACATCTTTTTATGTGCTCGTTTACCACTGTATACTCTCTTTGATGAATTATCTTTTTTTGCCTTTTGTACATTTAAAAATTAGATTGCCTTTTTAACCGTAGTTTTTTTTTTTTTTTAATATATTCTAGACACTGGTCCTTTGGCGGATATGTATTTTACAAATACTTCTTCTATAGCTTGTGTTTTTATCTTCTTAGTTCAGTTCAGTTTAATCGCTCAGTCACGTCTGAGTTTGTGGCCCCCATGGACTGCAGCACGCCAGGCTTCCCTGTCCATAACCAACTTCCAGAGTTTACTCAAACTCATGTCCATTCAGTCAGTGATGCCATCCAACCATCTCATCCTCTGTTGTCCCTTTCTCCTCCCACCTTCAATCTTTTCCCGCATCAGGGTCTTTTCAAATGAGTCAGTACTTCGCCTCAGGTGGCCAAAGTATTGGGATTTCAGCTTCAGCATCAGTCCTTTCAATGAACCTTCAGGACTGATTTCCTTTAGGATGGACTGGCTGGTTGGATTTCCTTGCTGTCCAAGGGACTCTTAAGAATCTTCTCCAATACCACAGTTCAAAAGCACCAATTCTTAGACGCTCAGTTTACTTTACAGTCCAACTCTCATGTCCATACATGACCACTGGAAAAACCATAGCTTTATCTTCTTAACAGGGTCTTTTATGAAACAAAATTTTAAATTTTGATGAACTCAAATTTGTCAACTTTTCTCTTTTGGTATCAAATCTAAGAGTGGTTTGCCTAGCCCTAGATCTCAAAGATTTTCTCCTGTTGTTTTTCCTAAAAGTTTTACAGTTTTATGTTTTGTACTTAAGAC
This sequence comes from Bos grunniens, assembly GCF_055505025.1. Classification (NCBI taxonomy): domain Eukaryota; kingdom Metazoa; phylum Chordata; class Mammalia; order Artiodactyla; family Bovidae; genus Bos; species Bos grunniens. The sequence continues at coordinate 38,887,697 of NC_141190.1, read as the reverse complement.
CATAATCCATCTTTTTTTTTTTTTTTTGCAATGGAAACAGAAGCCTCCCTGTCACACCATTTTAAAAATTTTATTTTTATTTCAAAATTATTATTTTTTGGCTGTGCTGAGCAGCATGTGGGATCCTATTAATAGTTCCCTAACATTCAGAAAACGAAGATCATGGCATCTAGTCCCATCACTTCATGGGAAATAGATGGGGAAACAGGGGAAACAAGGTCAGACTCTATTTTTTTGGGCTCCAAAATCACTGCAGATTGTGATTGCAGCCATGAAATTAAAAGACGCTTACTCCTTGGAAGGAAAGTTATGACCAACCTAGACAGCATATTCAAAAGCAGAGACATTACTTTGCCAACAAAGGTCCGTCTAGTCAAGGCTATGGTTTTTCCTGTGGTCATGTATGGATGCAAGAGTTGGACTGTGAAGAAAGCTGAGCACCGAAGAATTGATGCTTTTGAACTGTGGTGTTGGAGAAGACTCTTGAGAGTCCCTTGAACTGCAAGGAGATCCAACCAGTCCATTCTGAAGGAGATCAGCCCTGGGATTTCTTTGGAGGGAATGATGCTAAAGCTGAAACCCCAGTACTTAGGCCACCTCATGAGAAGAGTTGACTCATTGGAAAAGACTCTGATGCTGGGAGGGATTGGGGGCAGGAGAAGGGGACAACAGAGGATGAGATGGCTGGATGGCATCACTGACTTGATGGACGTGAGTTTGAGTGAACTCCGGGAGATGGTGATGGACAGGGAGGCCTGGCGTGCTGCGATTCATGGGGTTGCAAAGAGTCGGACACGACTGATCGACTGAATTGAACTGAACCAGGGATCAAACCCATATCCCCTGCATTGAAAGGGTGGAGTCTTAACCACTGGACCTCCAGAGTAGTTCCCCCATGATCCAGTTTGAGTTCATTTTTATATAAGGTATATAAGATTTAATAAGATTTTTATATAAAGTATATGAGATTTAATACTATTTTTGTAAGCTAAGCTAAGCTAAGTCACTTCAGTCATGTGTGACTCTGTGCAACCCCATAGACGGCAGCCCACCAGGCTCCCCCGTCCCTGGGATTCTCCAGGCAAGAACACTGGAGTGGGTTGCCATTTCCTTCTCCAATGCATGAAAGTGAAAAGTGAAAGTGAAGTCGCTCAGTCGTGTCCGACTCTTAGTGACCCCAAGGACTGCAGCCCACCAGGCTCCTCCATCCATGGGATTTTCCAGGCAAGAGTACTGGAGTGGGGTGCCATTGCCTTCTCTGACAATTGCTCTAGCATCATTTAAAAGACTATCTTAAAATAAATAAATAAATAAATGAATGGCTGTCTTCCCTTCATCAAAATGCTTTTGCATCTTCGTCAAAACTCAGATGGCGCATTTGTGTCGGCGTGTTTCTGGGTTTCTATTTCATTCATTAGTTCGTGTGTGTGTCCTTCCACCTGCGTCACACAGTGTGGGTTGCAGGAGCTTTCTTCTCTCTCAGAATTGTCTTTGTTCTTACAGTTCCTTTTCTTTTCTATATAAACTTTAGAAATAACATCTGTATCTACAAAAATTCTTGCTGGGATTTTGAAAGTAATTGTATTAAATCTGTATATCAGTTTGGGGAGAATTGATATCTTTTATTGTATTGAGTTTTCCAGCCTGTGAACATGGTGCATCTCTCTTTATTTAGAGATTCTTTTACTTCTTTAATCAGCATTTTGTAGTTATACACATGCAAGTCTTGTCAATATTTTGTTAGATTTATGCTTAAGTATTTCACTTTTGGGGAGCAATTTAAAATGATACTATATTTTTTATTTCAGTGTCTACATGTTCATTCCAAGTATATAGAGATAAAATACATTTTTTGATTTATGTAGATTTTTCTATCAATTTTGTACATAAGAAAATGCTTATGTACACTTCTTTAAAAAGATTTATGAGGTGTAACAAAGTATTTGTTTCTATCGCTGATAAAATGCTTGGTGAAATTTTTCCATGTTTTCTATAATAAGCATTCTTTTACTTACATACAGACATACGTTTTGGCTTGTTGAAACAATGCAAAGTCATTTTATTAGGAAAGTAGGCTTTGGTCCCTAAATCACTTTAATTTGAAAATCAGTGTAAATATAACTTTCAACATTTTATTATGGAGACTATTCAGTGATTGCATATTATTATTCATTTTACTAATTTGATTATCATAAAATATTGATTTAAGCCTGGTTCATTTGCATAGACACACAATTAATGTTCCTATGTTGCTTTTGTCTCATCTGCTTTTCTTATTATTTAAGTATGCATGAAAATATTACACAAAAACATATTACCTGACATCTAAGAAATCCAGTAGATTTTTATATGTTTATCTCATATTCTATAACCTTGCTGAAATCAGTTATTAGTTCTAGGAGTTTTTGTAGATTTGCTTAGTTTTACTGTGTGAATAATCGTGTCATTTGCAAGGAGAGACCGTTTCCCTTCTTTCCTTCCGATCTGTATGACTTCGCTTCTTTTTCCAGCTTTGTTTCTCTGGCTAGGTCACTTTGCGCTGTGTTAAGTAAGAGTAAATGTCTTTGTCTTGTTCCCGACTTTAGAGAGTAAAGAATCACTCTCTCACTGTCAAGTATAATGTTCACTCTGGGGCTGTGTAGATGCTCTTTATCACACTGAGAAAGTTCTGTTTCTGTTTGCTGAGAGTTCTTGACATGAATGTGTTTTGAATCCTGTACAATGATTTTTTTGCATCAAGATGAACATGTGATTGATTGTTCTTAATTAGCTTGTTAATATGATGGGTTATATTGATTGATTTGTCGATATTAAACCAGTCTTGCACCTATAAAATAAACCTTGGTTGGTCTTAGAGTGTAATTCTTGTGGAATATTGCTGAATTCTATTTCTTAGTATTTTGTTAGGGATTTTTGTGTCAGTATTGAAGAGGGACATTGGTCTGTCCCACTGGACTGTAGCTTTCTCTTTTTGCATTGGTAACAGGATGGTAATAGCTTCATAAAATGAATTGGGTGTTGTTCCCTGCTTTTCTATGGAATCTTTCCATAAATATATATATTTTATGTTCTTCCTTCCTTCTTGATGTTCTAAGATTTTTTTGTTTTATTGGGGTTTTTTTGTTTGTTTAGAGAACTTCCTTTAGCCATTCATTTAGAGTAGATCTGCTGGAACCGAATTCTCTTAATTTTCTTTAATCTGAGAATGTTCTCATTTCCCCTTCACGCCTGTGGGATGTTTTTGCTGGGTATGGGATTCAAGGTTAATAGTTCTTTCTTTCACAACCTTGATAATACTGTCACTTCCTGCTCCATGGTGCTCCATAGAGTCTAATAAGAAATCCACAGTCATTCTAATTATTTTCCTCAAAGGTAAGTTGTCATTTTTCTCTGGCTGCTTTTAACACTTTTTCTTCATCATTACTTTTTAGAATTTTAATTATAATGTGCCTTTATGTGGGTTTCTTTGGGTTTTTTCTGTTTGTGATTTACTCATCTCCTCAAATTAGTAGGTTTATGTCTCTTGCTAATATTTGGGATGTTTTCAGCCATTATTTCTTTGAGTCTCTTTTCAGTCCCACTCTATTTCTCCTCTCTTCTAGGATTTTGATAACAAGAATGTTAGATCTTTTATCGTAGTACCATAGATCTCTGAGGCTCTGTTTCTCTATTTTTTTTTTTTTTTCTTGTAGTCTGTTTTCTTTCTTTAGTTCAGATTGGGTAATTCCTATTGTCTTGTCATCCAGTTCACTAGTTCTTTGCTCTGTTTCGCATTTGGCTATTGAGCCCACCCACTGAGCTTTTATTTCAGTTGTTGTGATTTTCAGTTCCAAACTTTCTGGTTCTTCTTTATTTTCCTTTGCTGAGGTTTTCCTATCTTTTAATTTGCTTAAGATGCATTTGTAATTGCTTCTTGAAGCATTTTTATCATGGCTGCTTCACAAAACAATTTCTTTTTTAATTGGAAGGTATTTACTTTACAATGTTGTGTTGGTTTCTGCCATAGGTCAACATGAATCAGCCATAGGTATTACGTATGTCCCTTCCCTCCCACATCCTTCCCCATCTTCCCTCTAGGTTGTTGCAGAGCACTGGCTTTGTGTTCCCTGTGTCACACAGCAAACTCCCACTGCTATCTACTTTGCATATGGTAATGTATATGTTTCAATGCTACTCTCTGAAATCATGCCACCTTCTCTCTCCCCAACTATGGCTAAAAATCTCTTTCCTATGTCTGCATCTCCATTGCTGATCATGGCTGATTTTAAATCTTTGTCATGTAATTCTAACATTTCTGTTCTGTTGGTGATGGCAGCTATTGATTGTCTTCGCTCGTTTAGTTTGAGGTTGTCATGGGTCTTTATATGACGAATGATTTTTGACTGAAGCCCAGGCATTTTTCGGAGAAGGCAATGGCAACCCACTCCAGTACTCTTGCCTGGAGAATCCCATGGACGGAGGAGCCTGGTGGGCTGCAGTCCATGGGGTCACTAACAGTCGGACACGACTGAGCAACTTCACTTTCACTTTTCACTTTTATGCATTGGAGAGGGAAATGGCAACCCACTCCAGTGTTCTTGCCTGGAGAATCCCAGGGACGGGGGAGCCTGGTGGACTGCCAGACGTCTATGGGGTCGCACAGAGTCGGACACGACTGAAGCGACTTAGCAGCAGCAGCAATCCAATACTACTTTGTTTCGTTTTCTGCTCAAAATTTTTCAGCTACAATCATTGGTTGTGGTTTTTCGTTTGCATCAGAATCCACCGGAGCTGCTTCAATGGACAGAGAAGGAAGAAGCACTATGGAAGGGCTAGGCCTCTGTTCCAATGTGGAAAGAGAGGCTTGGTTTCCTTTAAGTCCTTCTTTCATCCAACAGCTTGAGTAGAGGTCTTGAAGCCATTTCTGTGGCTCCCCAATAGCTGTCCAACATAAATTGGAGGTAGGCTAATCTGATTAGAGGGCAGAGGCCCTAGACCCTACTGCTCCTCCTTGGAGCCTTGATCCTGTCCCTTTGATTGTGACAATTCTTCCTCCCACCTTTGCTTGTGAGGAAATAGGATGCAGCCACGGTGATCACTTATCTGGGGTGACAGCAAGTAAACATGAAAAATGTGCTGGGGAATGCGAAAGGACAGTGATCAGAAAGGCTTTTTCTTTTGACCTAAATCATGATGTTTTGGGCGTCGGCGAGAGTTTCCCAAGTTATTTATAACTGTCCATCCCTGTTAGGGGATATATGTTTTATCTAAATATAGGTAATCTTTTCTAATCAAATGATAAATGTGTGTGTACCAAATGGAAGGCCCTAGTTAGCCATCTTGTTACAGAGGTTCAGGTGAATAATGGAAATATTACCGACATGACATTGGATCAGATGCTTCAGAATACTCAGTGTTTGGATGTTAGGGCTCCTTAAGTTTTTTTGGTGGAAGACCCTTCCTGGTAACAGAGGTAAGCTTCAAAAGCCAAATTCTTTTAGAATGATACTCAAGGTACTTCTGTTCTGGCAGCTAATGATTGTGTGTGTAGGAGGACTGTTTGTGTCACTTTGGAATTTCTGTTGTGAATAGTCGTCATCTGGCTCCTTATCTCCCATCCTTCTTGAGGGATCCCACAGGGGCATTTCAGTTCCAGACTTAGTGGGTGTCTAGTACTCATTTCCTCTTCACACAAAGGGAAATCCACAGAGTGTTAGAGCTGGCAGGAACCTAATTACTTCTCCTCTAGAGCAATCTTGAGGTAGTGTTATTATCTCCATTTAACAAATAGAGACCCTGTTGCCTGGATTAAGTTTCTCTTAGATCAAGAGTTGCCCAGGGTGGAGCAGGATTTGAAAACCAGTCTGTGTCTGGAATCCCAGATTTGTGTGTGTGTGTGTGTGTGTGTGACTCATATTTCATTTTATCTTTTAACATTTCTCAGAATTTTTCTCTATTTTTTGAAGATGAACATGCACTGATTTTGTTTATTTTTAAATTATTTTTATTGGAGTATAGTTCATTTACAATATTGTGTTAGTTTCTGCTGTACAGAAAAATGGAGCAGTTCTATATATACAAATTTCTACTCTTTTTGATTCTTTTTCCATATTGGTCATTATAGAGTACTGAGTAGACTTTCCTGTGCTGTATCAGATCAGATCAGATCAGTCGCTCAGTCGTGTCTGACTCTTTGCGACCCCATGAATTGCAGCACGCCAGGCCTCCCTGTCCATCACCAACTCCCGGAGTTCACTCAGGCTCACGTCCATCGAGTCAGTGATGCCATCCAGCCATCTCATCCTCTGTCGTCCCCTTCTCCTCCTGCCCCCAAGCCCTCCCAGCATCAGAGTCTTTTCCAATGAGTCAACTCTTCGCATGAGGTGGCCAGAGTACTGGAGTTTCAGCTTTAGCATCATTCCCTCCAAAGAAATCCCAGGGCTGATCTTCAGAACGGACTGGTTGGATCTCCTTGCAGTCCAAGGGACTCTCAAGAGTCTTCTCCAACACCACAGTTCAAAAGCATCAATTCTTTGGCGTTCAGCCTTCTTCACGGTCCAACTCTCACACCCATACATGACCACAGGAAAAACCATAGAGTAGGTTCTTATTTAGTTATCTGTTTAATATGTAGTACTGTGTAATGTCAGTGCCAATCTCCCAACTTATCCCTCCCCACTCCTTGGAGCCCCAGATTGTAATCATACACTTCCCGGAGGCGAGCCTTCACACATGTTGGTTTTCTACTACACCAACGAATGTTGCGGAGAAGGCGATAGCACCCACTCCAGTACTCTTGCCTGGAAAATCCCCATGGATGGAGGCGTTGGGTAGGCTGCAGTCTATGGGGTCTCGAAGATTCGGACACGACTGAAGTGACTTAGCAGCAGCAGCAGTGAATGTTAGAATCACCTGAGAAGATTTTTTACAAGCACGACACCTCTACCCCACTCCCTGGTTCTGGTTTAATTGGGTGGATGTGAGGTCAGTGGCCTGATGGGTTTTTAAATATCTCCAGGTGATTTGAATGGGTGTCGGGGTCAAGAACCTCTGTTGAAACTCGATCGTATGGACAATTCCTCAATGTGTAGAAACAGACCCCAGTGCCCAGAGGCAGAAGTGAGCCAGAGGTTGTGCCAGGACTCAGATGCTGCCCAATTTTCTACACACAAGGGGGATCTGGCTGAATCAGGCTCTTGATCTTTTAATTTATTTACTTATTTTGAGGGTTTACATTCTTTTAAAATGATTTTTAAACTGAGAATATTAAGAAATTGAAAATTTCAGATAGATGCTCAGATTTCAGAATTTACTAGACATGTCGAGTATCTGATAACACTTGACTGGAGCTGAGCCCAACTGTCCTTTCCAGTTAGATGCGTTCCCACTGGCATTCCCATTGCTGGTCTCAGAGACCACTGGAGTTTACAACTATTTTACTCCAACTGTGGGGCTTCCCTGGAGGCTCAGTGGTTAAGAATTGGTCTGCCAATGCAGGAGACATGGGTTCAATCCCTGGGTCGAGAAGATCCCATGGAGAAAGAAATGGTAACCCGCTCCAGTATTTTTGCACGGGAAATCCCATGGACAGAGGCACCTGGAGGGTTATAGTCCATGGGGTCACAAAAGAGTCAGAGACAAGTTAGCGACTAAACAACTTCTCCTGTGATGTCCTTCATCATAAAGATTTGTGTTGTTGTTTTAGTTACTTTTCTTGATTGCAAGCACCTTAACATTTTCAACCTAAGGGCAACTCTGCCCCTGGGGAACATTTGCAATGTCTGGAGATTTGTCTGAATGTCACACTGAAAGCGGGGCACAGATCTCCCAGCTTCTAAGTGGGTAGAGGTCAGAGATGCTGCTAGGCATCCTACAATGTACAGGATGGCCCCACAAAACTGAGAACGATCCCACTCTGAAGGTCAGTAGTGAAGTTGAGAAACTGCCTCGAGGTAGTGTCTATGCCTCTTGCTCATCTCTGAACACCCCAGGCTCTGGGCCTGACTGGTGGTACATAGTAGACGGTCAATTAAATGTCAGTTGGTGGACTGTGCTGGCTTCTCCTTTGCTTTCACTGGGTTTCGACCTGACTCAAGGTTGTTTTGCTCTGTGGGCACCATATGGCCTCGCCTAAATGAGTGAGTCAGTACAAAGCCTTCCATATGCAAAATAAGTGATCTTACGAATGAGATCCAGAGTAGGGACATGGTGATTTCATCTGAAGGCAGAGACTAATTAAAAACAAGATTGCAGCACGTACATTTTTTTTGAGAATGGGCTTCTGCAGTGGGATGATGCATCACTCATTCCTAGAGAAGAGGAAAAGGGAGGAAATCTTAATCATGCTTTTACTGATCAAAGGTGTCCTGAAATCCTTTCATTAACTGGGTGAAGAATGAAACTGACCCAGTGGGACTTCTGGGCGGCATAAATTAATTATAAATTGCTGCCAACGACCTGGTATCTAGCTCACATGCTTTTGCAGCAAAAGGTCAGAGGAATTCAGTTAAGGCTCTGAAGGAGAAGCTATTAAATAACCAAAGCTGGAGTGTGCTGAACTAAGGCTTCATGTCACCCTTTCAGTGACCACTTGGGCATGGGGACCGTGCTGGACTTAGCCTGGCCACCACTGTGTCTGGCCTCGCAGCTATGTCCAGGATGAGGTGGCAGATTTACAGTTAACAGCCATCTAGGTTTGTCTGGGACTGTCCTACTTTTAGCATGAAAATCCTGTGTCCTGGGAAATTCCTCTCAAGGATGTGAAAATTTTTAACTATAAATTCACTTCTTTAACAAATAAAGAGCTATTCTAGGTATTTATTACTTCTTGGACGAGTTTTGGTAGTTTATTTTTCAAGGAATTTTTCCATTTTACTTAAGTTATCACATTTATTGGCATCAAGTTGATTGTAATATCTCATTTATTATAACTTTATCATCTATAGACTCTATAATGATATTTTCATTCTTGTTGTTGGTAATTTGTATCTACTTCCTCCCTCTCTCTCTCTGTTTTTTTTCCTCCTGATCAACCTGGCTCAGATTTATTAATTTCATTAATATTCTTTAAAAGCAAGTTTGGTTGATTTTGATTTTTTATTTTCTCTGTTATTTTTCTGTTTTTCATTGATCTCTGACCTTTCTGATTTTCTTTCCTCTACTTACTTTACATTTAATTTGCTCGGTTTATCTAGTATCTTAAGGTAGAAGGTGTCTGACTATGTTTGTGAATTTCTCTGTTTCTTCTTTCAGTCCTCCTTCTTTCTCCTCCTCCTCGTCTTATTCCTCTTCCTCTCCTTTTTTTTGGCTTAATGTATTTTGAAACTCTGATATTATGGGCATAAAGACTTAAAAATGTAGTATCATCTGGATAAATTGATCCTTTTCTCGTTATGAAGTGGTGTTTTTCATTTCATTTCATTCATTACAAAGAATAGTAATATTCTATGCTCTTACATGTAATTTGTCTGATGTAAATACATGCAACCTGACTCATGAAAATTGTGAGTTAATAGACTTAAAAGTTTTTTTTTTTTAATTGGAGTATAGTTGTGTTAGTTATAAACTTGTTTTGTTATAAGGCTCCAAGCTTGTGATAATTAGTTATGCAACCGGAGAAGAAAACCAATTCACAGGGTATAGAGTTCTAGGTTAAAGATTTTTTTCTATCTGTTCTGTAAAGGTGTAATCCCACTCTCTGCTTGCTTGCATTATTTCTGAGGAGAAATCTGATTTCTCACATGCCATGCTGACCAGTCCTCTGCTATCTGCTCCTAAGGGACTCTATGCAGTTCTCTGGAGTTTTCTCTTGGGGAAGTTATCTTCTCTCTGGTACTTTGTCAGAGAACCCTAGCTGTTCTGTCTCCCTGGACTTCCAGTTTGTCTCCTGGGGGCTTCCCAAATTCTCTCTTAGTGCTGTGTACTGGAGCTCGCCCAAGGCAACTAGCCAGGCCCCTGGTTAATTAGCCCCTGGGCTAATTTGGTTTATTTCCTGACTCTCTGGGAGCACTCTTTCATTGCCTAATGATCAATCTCTTGAAAACTTGTTTCAAACATTTTTGTTCACTTTTTTTGTTGTTTCAGGCAAGAGGGCATATTCCTACTTTGGCTGGAAGTCCAAGCCTTCTGTGTTTTGTGGTCGGATTTCACTACCATTCTGTTTTCTAAAAAATATTTATTTTTATTCATTTAGTTGGCTGTGCTTGGTCTTATTCGCAGCACTTAGGATCTTTGTTGCGGCACGCGGGATCTTTAGGTGTGACATGTGAACTCTTAGCTGTGGCATGTGGTATGTAGTTCCCTGACCAGGGATGAAACCCAGGCCCGCCTGCACTGGGGGCATGGAGTCTCAGCCACTGGACCACCAGGGAGGTCCCTCCTTTCTGGTTTAAACTCATTCTTGGGATTGCAAGGATGAGACATTTTGCTACCTTCCTTTGCTTATCTAATCTGCTTTCCCACAATGCTTTGATGACCCCTATGATTTCTCTGGTGGCTCAGATGGTAAAGCATCTGCCTGCAATGCAGGAGACCTGGGTTCAATCCCTGGGTTGGGAAGATCTCTGGAGAAGGAAATGGCAACCCACTCCAGTACTCTTGCATGGAAAATTCCATGGACGGAGGAGCCTGGTATGTTACAGTCCAAGGGATTGCAAAGAGCCGGACACGACTGAACAACTTCACTTACTCACTCATGACTTCCCCTGCATTCTGTGACTTAATACATTCTATTTTTACTCACTAATTTTGATTGACTTTCATCCTCTAATGGAGTCACTGTTTCTTCTGACCGATACTATCTGACATACACACAATGCATTTCTTCACCTTGCCATCCATTAGCCAAGGAATGGCAGTACCACCTTCCTGCAACAGACTGAATTGTGTTGCCCCAAATTGTATGTTGAAGCCCTAGCCCCCAGTAGGATGGTATCTGGAGGTGGGGCCTTTGAGAGGTAATTAGGTTTAGGTGAGATCATGAAAGTGGACGCCATGATGGGATTAGTGCCTTATAAGAAGAGCTGTCTCTCTCCATGTATACATACTGAGGAAAGGCTCTGTGAAGACATATTGAGAAGGTGGCTGGCTGCCATCCAGCAAGAACCTTCACCAGAAACCAACTCTGCTGGATCTTAACCTTGGATTTTCCAGCTTCCAGAATAGGAAGAAAATAAATTTCTGTGTTAAGCCACCCAGTTATGGTATTTTGTCATTGCAACCCAAGTAGACTAATAGGCCTGCCATCTTTCTGTGAACACTTGTGCTCTGTCTTCTTACTTAGGCTGCTACTTTGGGTTTTTTTCTCCCCTTCAAGCTATTGTATGACCTGTACTCTAGTGTATGACCTGTACTCTAGTGTATTTTTTCCTCTCCTCTTTTTAGCCCCCGCACTATTGGAGGCCAAGCCCTCTTCATCCTGGGTCTATAGGAACCTCTATTCTACACATGATGCAATGGCGTTTCTAGAAAGCACAGTTCCCATCATGGCCCACCTCCTCCAGTGTACATCCAGTGGCTCCCATCGCCCTCAGAAATGGTGTTCAGAGTTTTTGAGTTCCTTCCTCCATGATGCCTTTTTCAATATGTTGGATGTATTTTCTCCTCTCTGCCCCGAAAAGAAGTTAGTTTTCTCCTCTGGTCATTGTACACATCACTTTCTTCCTTGTAATGAGCTGTGAACTGCTGTCTCCTTCAGTTCAGTTCAGTCGCTCAGTTGTGTCCGACTCTTTGTGACCCCGTGAATCGCAGCAGGCCAGGCCTCCCTGTCCATCACCAACTCCCAAAGTTTACCCAAACTTATGTCTCCCTATTAGCCTGCAGACTCCATGATGGTGCACCAGGACCAAAGTCCCTCACAGAGTCTCATACCGATGAGGTACTCACTAAATGCCTGCATCAGCATTTCCCAGTGTCTTATAATGGTTTGGATTTAAAAATGACATTAAAGGTTTTTTAAAGAAAAGAACAGCACCTCACCCCTCTATCTCTGCATCTGCATTTTCAGAGCCAGATTCATAATGAATATGTAAATCAAAGTTCTTTTTTCTTAAATGTACCACCTTGCACGTTTCCTCCTGTATTTAGCATTATCAATTTTAAGTAACTATAACATCCCACCATGTGGAAGTTCCGTAACTTACTAGGTTCTATTAAGATTTATTGGATTCATACCTGTGGAAATGTGACTCAATGTCAGGTTTCCCCTTGTTCAGGGAAGCTGACTCTGTTTTGGCTTCAGTTATTTTCCTCCAATTAAAATAACTAGCTTAGCCCTTTAACTGGTTTCCATGAGAAATAAAGCAGACCAAGCACTTTCGGGCCATTTTAACCAAAGATCTAGGCTTCCAAATGGTGATAATGGTAAAGAACCCACCTGCCAATGCAGGAGACATAGAGACACAGATTCAATCCCTGGTTTGGGAAGATCCCCGGGAGGAGGACATGGCAACCCACTCCAGTATTCTTGCCTGGAGAATCCTGAAGAAGTCTGGTGGGCTACAGTCACCAGGATCACAAAAAGTCAGACGTGACTAAAGTGACTTAGCATGCACGCGTGCAACTTAAGATATTTGATCCTAGTCAGGGATCGCCTTGCATAGTACAGAACCCTTTACTTGGAAAATCCTCAGTAACCACAATCTTTCCTCTACAGAGAACTCCTAATCCAACTCTGGCTCTGCCCTCTCCCATATCCTGTGTCCAATCTTCCTTCTCAGTTTCCCTAGAATTCAGCTTTTTCATCCTTGTGTGATTAAGGGCAAATCACTTTGCTTCAGCAACCTCTTTTGGTAAAACAGAGTCCTCCAGTTATGGGATGCTCCCTCCTTGGCAGATACAAAACATAGGGCATTATAAATAACATTCTATGAGCCATCTGCCATCCCCCCAACCCTTCCCACTCTGCATGGGCTGCAAAGAAGAAAGTGGTGAGCATAGCATTAGGCTTGCTCCATGCTCCCACCTCTCTTGGGGTGAAGCTTAGTCCGGGTCTCTCTGGGATGCTCTGTCTATAAGCCCCCATAGCTCCCAACCCAAGGTCTGTTAAGGTGGGGCGCTGACTCATCTTTGAAGATGTTGACAGGGCCTGGCTTTCAGCACAAGGGAAGGGGAAATGTAGACAAGCAGGTGGAGGTGAAGCCTTTGGAAGTTAATTAGATCATGAGAGTGGACCCTCATGAAGGGAATTAGTGGCCTGATAAGAGAAGGAAATGGCAACCCACTTCAGTGTTCTTGCCTGGAGAATCCCAGGGATGGAGGAGTCTGGAGGGCTATACAGTCCATGGGGTTGCAGAGTTGGATACCACTTAGCAACTAAACAGCAACAGCAACTACAAAAAGACACCAGAGGCTCCCTTGCTCCTTCCACCATGTAAGGTTACAGAGAGAAAATGGTTATTTTTGAACCAGGAAATGGTCACTTACGAGCCAATATCTCACTAGAGCCTTGATATTGAACTTTGCAGTGACCAGAACTGTGAGAAATTCCTGTCATTTGTAAGCCGCCCAATCTAGAGTGTAGTCAGAATGGACTAACACAGTGTGTGAGTAAGAACAGGAAGCATTGGCTGGACTGAGCCCGAGCTCACCTTATTCTGAATAAACTGTCTTCCCTATCTGGGCATTACTTTCTATCTCTCAGGTTATGGGTTTTTTGTTTTTAATTATTTACTTATTTTAGTTTTGGCTGCACTGGTCCTTTTGCTGCTCGGGCTTTTCTCTAGTTGTAGCGAGCAGGGGTTACTCCCAGTTACAGTTCAAGGGCACATAGGCTTAGTTGTTCTGCAACATGTGGGATCCTCCAGGATCAGGGATTGAACCCATGTCTCCTGCCTTGGCAGGCAGCTTCTTTAACTACTGAGCCACCAGAGAAGCCGGGTTATGGGGTTTGACTAAAGGGTCTTGAAGGCCACATCCAGCTTGAATTGTCCATGATTCTCTAATTATCATTTTTTAAGATAACTAAGACCAGGGAAGGAAATCAATGAAATCAAAGGTGGAAGCTTTTGTTTTTGATTTGTTCTTGCCTATCTCCTTAAAAGGATCTGAGGAGGTGACTAATCTTTAGATATATTTGCTTTATATATGGGGCTTCCCAGGTGGCTCAGTGGGAAAGAATCCACCTACAATGTAGGAGCCATAGGAGACGTGGGTTCAATCCCCAGGTTGGGAAGATCCCCTGGAGGAGGGCATGGCAACTCACTCCAGTATTCTTGCCTGGAGAATCCTGTGGACAGAGGAGCCTGGTAGACTACAGTCTAGGGGGTTGCAAAGAGTTGAATACAACTGAAGTGATTTAGCATGGAGGCACACATTATATATATGTCCATTTTTACCCAAGGGAAAGTGGCAGTTCTTTTAAAAGTATCGCTTGTTGGCATTGAATAAAAGCCAGGGAAATTCCCTTCTGTCGCTGCTACCTACAGCAGAACAGTCCTGGTTTGGGGATCAAGATATCTTGTGCCTTTAAGCTGGATAAAATATGTAAAGAAAACAAGACTTTGGGGGCATGGTGCAACACATGCCCTGCTTGATCTCTGAGAAATTTAATTTTGTTTCCAGTTATTTGGGGTTATAGATAGGATTATATCTCTGAGGCAGAGAAAGTAATTTATCAAGAAAGGGCCTCTTAATCCTCTCGATTTTAATGAGACACTGTAAAACGACTTTCAAATGGTGAGTATCAGCTGGGTGTGATTAGCAGATTTTTGTGGCAGGTTTGCCGTGGTACTGTGTACCCAGCTATGCATCCGTCTAATCCCGCCTGACTGTCACGGGAGCGGAAATGGGCAAAGATGGCTTTATGGCTTCCCTTAAATGGCAGGCTGACAAGTGACGACCTGGCAAAGGCATGTGGGATATGTAGTCCTTACACATCAGCACACAATATTTGGTGCCTAAGCAGAATTTCCCATGTATACCTTATGTGTCAGAAACAGAGCTTTACTCTCCGCATTTGAGCGGATCTTTATTTGTGGAGGTCAGAACTTCAAACCTGGTAGAGAGGTGCAGGTGGCACCAGGGGTAAAGAATCTGCCTGCCAATGCAGGAGACGTAAGCGATGTGGCTTTGGTCCCTGAGTTGGGAAGATTCCCTGGAGGAGGGCATGACAACCCACTCCAGTATTCTCGCCTAGAGAATCCCATACAAAGGAGCCTGGTAGGCTACAGTCCACAAGGTTGCAAAGAGTTGGACATGACTGAAGCGACTGAGCACACACACACAGAGAGCTGCATGAGAACCAGAGTCCCCTTGTCCCACCTTCTTCCTTCTGTCTCCCATAGTCACTGGGGAAACAGCCATGTATAATTTCTTGTTTGCAAGAAGCCCAAAGCACAGGAGTGACAGGTGCTTTATGGCAGCTTAACTGCAACCTCAAGATCTCAGTGCAAGAATAAGTGCTTACTGAGCTCAGCCATTTGTGAGTTGGCTGGAGGTTGGCTGATCTATGTTGGCCACAGCTGGAACCATTTCTTGTGTTCTCCTCCCGGATGGGCAGCCCAGCCAGGGCTTGTCCTCCTGGTGTGGGGAGCAGTTCACCAGGGCAAGCAGAAACAATCCAGGTTTCTTAAGACCTAGGCTTGGACGGTGCATGTGGTCACTTTGCCTCATTCTATTGATCAATGCAAGTCACGTGACTCAGTTTTGAAAAATCTGGGGGTGGAGAAATATGCTCTGACTTGATTGGGGGGGAGGGTGGCAAAATCCCAAAGTCACATGACAAAGGATGTGGACAAAGAGGGGCAATAATGCAGTTGATTATGATCATATGTTAACCAATTAGTGCGGTAAAGCCTTGGTATTAGCATACTTTCTGTTGCCAGTATCAGAAACTTTCCTCACACAAGCCCAGGCTCCTGTGGTTGGCAAGCCCAGGAGCTGTCTGACTGTGTATGGCTGGGTCTGGAGCCTTGGATAGTGTGGTCAGCACTATCTCTGTTTTGTTCTCTTGGCTTGGTTTCTGAGTGTGTTGGCTTCACCCTGCAGATGGCTTTAACGCAATGAGATAAATAGGTCTGGCAGTTCCAGGCTGTCTCAGCCTTTACTGCTGCCATTGGAAGAAAAGAGATCCCCTGATACCCAGTGAGCATACGCCAAAGTCTTAGAGAAGGCTTTGATTGGCTCAGGCTAGGCCATGTGCTCATTTCTGATCCAATCATGCTGCCAAGAGAGATGGAGCATTCTGATTGGCAAGTCTGTGTCACATGTCTGGTCCTGTGTTAAAGGAGCTGAAGGTCCTGTGATAGGCAGTTCAGTTCAGTTCAGTTGCTCAGCGGTGTCCGACTCTTTGCGCCCCCTTGAACCGCAGCACGCCAGGCCTCCCTGTCCATCACCAACTCCCAGAGTCCACACAAACCCATGTCCATCGAGTCGGTGATACCATCCAACCATCTCATCCTCTGTGGTCCCCTTTTCCTCCTGCCCTCAATCCCTCCCAACATCAGGGTCTTTTCAAATGAGTCAGATCTTTGAATCAGGTGGCCAAAGTATTGGTGTTTCAGCTTCAACATCAGTCCTTCCAATGAACACCCAGGACTGATCTCCTTTAGGATGGACTGGTTGGATCTCCTTGCAGTCCAAGGGACTCTCAAGAGTCTTCTCCAACACCACAGTTCAAAAGCATCAATTCTTGGGTGCTCAGCTTTCTTTATGGTTCAACTCTCACATCCATACATGACCACAGGAAAAACCATAGCGTTGACTAGATGGACCTTTGTTGGCAAAATAATGTCTCTGCTTTCTAATATGCTGTCTAGGTTGGTCATAACTTTCCTTCCAAGGAGTAAGCGTCTTTTAATTTCATGGCTGCAATCACCATCTGCAGTGATTTTGGAGCCCAAAAAAATTAAGTCAGCCACCGTTTGTGATAGGCAAGCCAGGAACAAATAAAGTGGGGGAAAGGCAGTTCTCTTAAAGGAACAGAAGAGTATTTTCACCAAAAGGGAGAGGAGGGGGTGCTGGGCATTAGCGAGTATTAGAGGTCACTTCAGTACAGGGTCCAGTGGGGGCAGAAAGGAAAGAATGGGATGACCCTACTATTTTCCTGTGGCAGGAGATGTAAGAGACATGGGTTTGGGTCCTGGGTCGGGAAGATCCCCTGGAGGAGGGCATGGCAATCCACTCCAGTCTTCTTGCCTGGAGAATCCCATGGACAGAGGAGCCTGGGGGGCTACAGTCCATGGGGTTGCAGAGTAGGACGTGACCGAAGTGACTTAGCATGCATGCATGGCAGACACATCCTATTGCCTTTGGTAGTGTTTGGTAAGAACACAGGGTCAGTGATGTGTTTGGGGCAATAGGTCATCACCAGGAAAGGGTGCTGGTATGGCAGGCAAAAGACAGGGTTTATGACTCAACCCCCCCACCCAATTAGGGTTAATGATGGGCTGAGCCAGCTAGGTCAAGACAGATGCCAAATGGGGTCACTAGATCTGTAAGGCCCCCTCCTGGTCCTGTGCTTTGTGACTCTGACTTTGACCTTGATCATAGGATGACCTGGAATATCTCAAGGGTGCTTTCCTACCTCAAGCATGTGGATAGAGGGTCAGGCAGGGGGCTGCCAAAGCTCCTGATGCTACTTGATTAGCGCCTACGCTGACGCAGATTTTGGTTTTCAGAGCAGAGTTTAGGGGGGATCATGGGATGCAGACGTTTTAACTCTAAATTTTACTGATCATCACTGTCTGTATGCCTAGCACTAGGTAGGGAATTGATGTTACAAACTCACAAGCTGAACACTGTCCGTCCTTTCAGAAAGAAGTCCGGGATTTCAGTCTTGGGCAAGTCACAGCCTCGTTGCATCTCTGTTTCCTCATTTATAAAGTGGGGATGATATCTACCCTGCTTACATCCAAGGGTTTCAGGTTCAGTTTACAGAAAAGCAAGTGTGTGGCAGTATTCTGTTTTCTATAAAAGCATCATACACATGTGATGGATTATATTAAGACAGAAAAGTGAAAGTGTTAGTTGCTCTGTCATGTCTAACTCTTTGTGACCCCATGGACTTTAGCCCACCAGGCTTGTCTGTCCATGGGATTCTCCAGGCAAGAATACTGGAGTGGGTAGCCATTCCCTTCTCCAGGGAATCTTCTTGACCCTGGGATTGAACCTGAGTCTCCCACATTGCAGGCAGATTCCTTACCATCTGAGCCACAAGGGAAGTCCTATATTAAGATAGATCCTTATCTAATTCAGACCCAATGATTCCACCTCTTCTTTAGTGACACTCTCAGGATCCCCAGAAAGTACCCATCAAACTGACACAGGAAAACCATGATACAGAGAAGCAGAATGACCTCGGCAGGCCAGGTGGTATATCTGAGAGAGGACTCATGATCACAAATCTCTGCTCCTTACTTGGAGCTCCTAGAGTGGAAACCTTTGGTCTGAAAGTAAGACTCGGCCCCTGGTGAGGGGCCTTATCAAGTATCCCTGGTGTCAGGGAGTGTGCTATGAGGAAAGAGAGGCCTTGTGATGATGGTTCTCTCCTAGGGGCCCCCTGCCCTCAACCTCACTCTCCTATTCTCTCTTGCCTGGCATTTCCTTTTCCTCTCATTCTGCCTTTTCTTAAGGGTCTGGCCCCTTTTTTGGGGGGGGGGGTTGCTGCACCATGAGACATGTGGGATCTTAGTTCCCTGACCAGGGATCGAACCTCTGTCTGTTGCAGTGGGAGCACAGAGTCTTAACCACTGGGAATTCCCAGGTCTGCCCCATGGGAGGGGCTGGAGGGATGAGACAGAGGCCTGTGCCTGGGGGCACCTTAGCTGGACTACGTCTATCAGGGTAGCTCAAGCTGGCCCTTCTGGGGTTGGGATAAAAGGAGCCACACAAGGTAGAACCGGCATTCCACTTGCTTTGGTGAGGGACTTAGAGAGGTTACAGCAAAGACACATATGTGGGTATACAGAGATGCATAAATTAAAGGAAAACTATATGGATAACAAGATATCTGTAAGCGGGAACAAGAAATTAAGTAATGGCTTGTGATTGAGGTCTAAATTTGGCCCTGAACTTCCTGGCAGACAAGACAGAAAGAGAAATATGATGGGTTTCTTAGTACCTTGAAATAAATGAAGTGTTCGGAGAAGGCAAGTGTTTTTCCCTTGGCACAAAGTTTCTAGGACAAATTTATCACCTGGATCTGTATATTAAGGACACTGGGAAACAGAAATCCAACACACAGGGGCAAGGACCCCGGGGCTTGTGCTCATGAGAAACACCTAGACACACTGCGGACTTTGCTGTCTTAGTCTCTGTGTTCCCCACTGGACTTTGGGCTTTGTGCAGACACGAATGTGGTTTGTCTGGCTGATGGCTGGGCCTCTGCAAGACAGATGTCTCTAAATGTGTTAGGAGAATTTAATAGGTAGTATTTCATGAGAAAAACAAATATTTTGTGGGTAATCAGAGGGACAGCTAAGCCTGACTTGTGTTGTCAATTGATGGGGAGATGGTGTCCTGGGTCAAGAGGCATCTTATGGAGACTTGAAGGACTCCAGGGAATTAGGAGAAGGGTAAGAGCTGAAAGCTGTTTAGGAGGAGAGAATAGCAAATGAAAGCCAGAGAGAAAGAGAGAACCAGCTGTTGTAAGAAGTGGAACCTGGGCTCTGTGTGGAGGCAGCGGGGAGGGGGGAAGGTGGAGACCCAAGTGGACAGAAGATGGTTTGCCTGAAAGGCAGTGGTGTGAGGGCCCCTGAAGTGTCAGACACGATGGCTTGGCAGTGGGTCCCAGGGGTCGAGCTCTGGTGTCTCCAGGCTCAGAACCAGAGGACCAGGCTAGCAGGTGCCCAGGATTGAGACCTCTACTGAGAGCCTCAAGTGCCCATTCCTGCCCGACTGTCAGCTCCACGAGGGCAGGCAAGCTGGTCTCATCACCCCAAACCCCTTCACCTCGTGTTGCAGTTTATGAGAGAGCCTGGTAGCACTCCATCTCTTACCCAAGGTCTGAGTCAACTGAGAGAGAACTCAGAGGAGCCAGCAGGTAGAAGCCAAAGTGTTCTCTTTCTTGCTGTACAGAGGTGGTATTTGCAAACATGCTGCTGCTGCCGCTAAGTCGCTTCAGTCGTGTCCGACTGTGTGCGACCCCATCCATGGACTGCAGCTTACCAGGCTTCTCCGTCCATGGGATTCTCTAGGCAAGAACACTGGAGTGGGCCGCCATTTCCTTCTCCAATGCATGAAAGTGGAAAGTGAAAGTGAAGTCACTCAGTCATGTCCGACTCTTAGCGACCCCATGGACTGCAGCCCACCAGGCTCCTCCATCCACGGGATTTTCCAGGCAACAGTACTGGAGTGGGGTGCCATTGCAAACATGGCTGGGGCTAATTCCCCAGAGACAGCTGGTGTGGTCCTCCAGGAATGGGGGCAGGTCGCTTGTAAACTTTCATGTGGAGGGAACTGGGCAGCCAACCAAGGGAGGGGCTGGCCTGAGCTTGCCCTTCTCTGTCTCCAAACTCCTTGTTGGAGCAAGTCTCTCCTCCTCCCTAGGGATGGCTGAAGAGGCAGAGGAAGGGTTGCTCATGGAGCACCTTCCACATCAGAAGCCAGAAGAAAAGCTTCCCCCTTGCCTGGTTCCTGGCACATAGGAGGCTCTCAATGAACTCTTACTGAAGGACAAGGTATACAGCATGCACTACAGATTGAAAAAACTGTTCTTTACCTACCTATCAGAAAGTAGGCTTCCTTTCTGTGTTTAAAACCACCACCACCAGCAGACCAGTGCTGGCTCTCCCTGAGCGAGGCCATCCACCCTCCATCCCCTGGCTCTGGGCTCTTTGGCTTCTGGTCATTAGGCCCTCAGGGCTCCACTGCCCGGCCCGACTCCTTGGAGTTGGCGGGTGCTGGTGTCTGTGTGCTGTCCCTCTGTACAGCTGTGGCCCTGTAGTCATCAAGGAGTCACCTGCCACGTCATCCCATAGGTGAGTGGTGCTGAGGGCTGCCAGCTCCCAGTGCTGGCCATTGAGGCCCACATGGGCCTGACAGCAGTGGGGCAAAGGGCAGCCCAGATTTGGGTACCTGGAAAATGCCCCATGGCCAATGGATTGGCAAAGGGAGGTAGGGGACTCATCAATATTTGTGTCCTAGAATTAATACCTGAACTGAATTCAGAGTTTCTCTTACCAGTCTCCCCCAGATAGGAAGTTGAGAAAAGAGAAGAGAGAAAAGCCATACATCAGTAAATGAGGACTAAACTCCCATGAGGTGGGGGAGGTTTCAAGCTCTTATGTCTCAGGGACCTCCATGGAAGGTGGAGCCAGGGGCTTGGGAGGCCAGAGAGGGGACACTTCCTTCCTGAGTGCTTCCTGGCTTTTCCTTCTTGGGGAGGGAAGGAGCAACTCCTTTTACATGGGTCCTGATGCCAAATTTCCTGTTGATTGGCCAGAGAGAGAGGAGAGGGGCTGAGCCTGAGGGAAATTCTCTCGAGTTCGTTTTTCTCTCCACTGGAATCTATAATGTGAGTGCATTCATTTCCTGTTGCTGCCGTAATGAATTACCACAAACTTAGAGACTTAACATGATACAAATTTATTCTCTTATAGTCCTGGAGGTCAGAAGTCTTATAATCAAGATGTTGGCAGGGCAGTCTTCCACCTGGGGGCTGTAGGGGAGAATTTATTTCTTTGCTGTTTCCAGCTCCTTGAGGGTGCCTGCATTCCTTGGCTTGTGGCCCCATCCTGCATCTCCAAAATCAGCAGTGTGGCATCTTCAAACCTCTTCCTCAGCTTCTATTCTCACATCACCTTCTCCTCTCTCATCTTCATGCCTCCTTCATCTAAAGATCCTTGTGATTACATTGGGTCACCAGGATAAATCTCTCCAGCTTGAGGTCCTTAATCACATCTGTTGAGTCCTTTTTTAGGGTAAGGTGCCATATTCACAGGTTCTAGGGAACAGGACATGGACATCTTTGGGGGTGGTGGTCATTATTTGGCTCAGTGTTTTCCAGATGAGTGATCCACAACGTCCTGGCACTCTGTGGTTTACGGGGTGGGGAGGAGGGGCGAGCTCAGAAGCATGCCCACCTTCGATTGTGAGAAGCTGTATTTTTGTTTCTGGTATCTATTTGGGTCCCATGGAAGGTTTCATTTGAAGAAGAAGTCTGCAGACCAGATTTAGTCCAACCCCTTTAGAATGATGCCCAGAGAAGGCAGGTGATTCACCCAACGATGAACAGCTAAAAATAGCAGTTGTTGGTTAGTCGCTAAGTTGTGTCTGACTCTTTTGTGACCCCCTGGACTGTAGCCCACCAGGCTCCTCTGTCCATGGGATTTCCCAGGCAAGAATCCTGGAGTGAGTTGCCATGTCCTTCTCGAAAGGATCTTCTTGACCCAGGGATCGAACCCTCATCTGCTGCATTGGCAGGTGGATTCTTTACCACTGAGCCACCAGGGAAGCCCCAGAAATGGCAGACCCAGCGCTAAACTCTGGTCTCTTGACTCCCAGGTGAGTGCTCCTTCTACCCACCCCTCTCAGGGATAAAATACCAACCGAACGAGGAAGGGTGCCTGTGTGCGTGGTGTGTGCGCTCATTTACCGGCACAACCATCTTGAGTGGAAAGCAGGGGACACTGTTTTCTTGCCCCCATTTATTGTGAGGAAGGCCCTGCCTGGTGAGACCAGGTGGGGTTCCTGGAGTGTCCCCAGGAAGGGAGCAGAACCAGACAGGTCCTCCTTTGCCCCACATGGCTTCTCCCTCCTCTTCCTCCTGTCCCCGAATCCGGCTCCGGCTAATTGAAATTGGTGGCGAGTCAGACACTCAGCCGTGTCCCCATCCTGAGCCTTCTGGGCCGCAGATTGTCATTAAATTAACCGTGAAGATTTTCCATGAGGGCTGGGAGGCAGTGACGCAGGGGACGGCAGCTATCATTTGCTCCTCTGGCCCGGCTCCTCTGAGCTGCCCTCAGCGCCTGGAGATGCGATAATTTAATTGGGGAGCACTGCCGCCCCCAGCCTGGGCCGGGCCCAGACACCCGGTCCAACCTCCCCACAGCCAGACAGATTTGCGAAATGGAACAATTAAATCTAAAGCGAGCTGTCTGAACTGATTTTCCCCCTTCATCCTCAGCCAGTTCTGCAAGCCCTCTTCCTGGCCTTGTCTTCATTAGAGGATGAGACAGCCTGGACAGGACTCAAATGGCTGGTTCCAAATGGTGTGCTCTGTGCCCTGAAACACCAGCTTCTGTGATGCCCCCCACCTGCCTGTGTTGCTCGGATGTCCCTCTCCTGCTTTCTCCAAAGTCAGAAACTCTGGGGCATGCCCTGTGACTTCAGGGGCCGGGCTGCTGTGTTAGCCGCACAGCTGTGCTGGACTGACTCCAGACCCAAAGTGAGTGGCCTCCCCTGGAGCTATGTGGGCAGCACCCCTATTCAAGGCTCACTTCAGGCCAGAAAGAAAGAAAGAAGGAATCATTCATGTAGTTGGAGCTTCTGCTCCGGCTCTTTGTGTCTGCTTAGTGATGATGGGGGAAGGAGAAAGGGCTTCCCGCTCCACCAGACAAGGAAGCTCCTTTCACCCGTCACTTCCGTTGGACCTGATAAATGGACACTGGCTTGCTGTTCCTCTTGACGAGGCCTGTATCATTTATCTGGGTTAAAAGCCCAGGGGCAGAAAGAACAGGGGAAAGAGAGGAGTCTGGAAGGGGCTCTGGCAACATTCTAATGTAACTTCTTAGAACTATCAAATATCAGTGCTCAAGATGGGGACACTGAGGCTCAGAGAGGGTTGGGGAGGGCTCACAGCATCTAGTGAAGAGGACAGATCAGACATAGACTCTTGGTTATTCCATGAGCTCCTGGGCACATAGCTCTTAGACTCAAGCACAATACCTAGCACACAGTGGGTGCTTTAATAACCATTTGTTGGTTGACTAAATCAATGGGAGCAACTGTGATGTGTCTAAGAAATGGTTACCAGCTGTCTGCCCTTCAAAGTCAGGGCCATGTTTCCTTCATCTCCCGATTCCCAGAGCCCAGACCAAGATTGGTGTGCAGCAGGTGCTCAGTCAGTCAGTTCAGTCGCTTGGTCGCGTCCGACTCTGCGACCTCATGGACTGCAGCACGCCAGGCCTCCCTGTTTATCACCAACTCCCGGAGTCCACCCAAACCCATATCCATCGAGTCAGTGATGCCATCCAACCATCTCATCCTTGGCCGTCCCCTTCTCCTCCCACCTTCAATCTTTTCCAGCATCAGGGTCTTTTCCAATGAGTCAGTTCTTCACATAAGGTGGCCAAAGTATTGGAGTTTCAGCTTTAGCATCAGTCCTTCCAATGAATATTCAGGACTGATCTCCTTTAGAATGGACTGGTTGGATATCCTTGCAGTCCAAGGGACTCTCAAGAGTCTTCTCCAACACCACAGTCCAAAAGCATCAATTCTTCAGTCCTCAGCTTTCTTTATAGTCCAACTCTCACATCCATACATGACTACTGGAAAAGCCATAGCCTTGACTAGATGGACCTCTGTTGACAAAGTAATGTCTCTGCTTTTAATATGCTGTCTAGGTTGGTCATAACTTATCTTCCAAGCAGCAAGCGTCTTTTAATTTCATGGCTGCAATCACCCTCTGCAGTGATTTTGGACCCCCCCAAAATAAAGTTTGTTACTGTTTCCACTGTTTCCCCATCTATTTGCCATGAAGTGATGGAACCAGATGCCATGATCTTAGTTTTCTGAATGTTGAGCTTAAAGCAACTTTTTCACTCTGTTCTTTCACTTTCATCAAGAGGCTCTTTAGTTCTTCTTCACTTTCTACCATAAGGGTGGTGTCATCTGCATATCTGAGGTTATTGATATTTGTCCCAGCAATCTTGATTCCAGCTTGTGCTTCTTTCAGCCCAGCGTTTCTCATGATGTACTCTGCATAGAAGTTAAATAAGCAGGGTGACAATATACAGCCTTGACGTACTTCTTTCCCTATTTGGAACCAGTCTGTTGTTCCATGTCTAGTTCTATAGGTTTCTCACGAGGCAGATCAGGTGATCTGGTATTCCCATCTCTTTCAGAATTTTCCACAGTTTATTGTGATCCACACAGTCAAGGCTTTAGTGTAGTCAATAAAGCAGAAATAGATGTTTTTCTGGAACTCTCTTGCTTTTTCGATGATCCAACGGATGTTGTCAATTTGATCTCTGGTTCCTCTGCCTTTTCTAAAACCAGCTTGAATATCTGGAAGTTCACAGTTTACATATTGTTGAAGCCTGGCTTGGAGAATTTTGAGCATTACTCTTCTAGCGTGTGAGATGAGTGCAATTGTGTGGTAGTTTGAACATTCTTTGGCATTGCTTTTCTTAGGGATTAGAATGAAAACTGACCTTTTCCAGTCCTGTGGCCACTGCTGTGTTTTCCAATTTGCTGACAGTTGAGTGCAGCACTTTCACAGCATCATCTTTTAGGATTTGAAATAGCTGAACTGGAATTCCATCACCTCCACTAGCTTTGTTCATAGTGATGCTTCCTAAGGCCCACTTGACTTCACATTCCAGGATGTCTGGCTGTAGGTGAGTGACCACACCATCGTGATTATCCGAGTCATGAAGATCATTTTTGTATATTTTTTGTTCTTCTGTGTATACTTGCTACCTCTTCATAATATCTTCTGCTTCTGTTAGGTCCATACCATTTCTGTCCTTTATTGAGCCCATCTTTGCATGGAATATTCCCTTGGTATCTCTAATTTTCTTGAAGATATCTCTAGTCTCTCCCATTCTATTGTTTTCCTCTATTTCTTTGCACTGATCACTGAGGAAGGCTTTCTTATCTCTCCTTGCTATTCTTTGGAACTCTGCATTCAAATGGGTATATCTTTCCTTTTATCCTTTGATTTTCACTTCTCTTCTTTTCATAGCTATTTGTAAGGCCTCCTCAGACAGTCATTTTGCTATTTTGCATTTCTTTTTCTTGGGGATGGTCTTGATCCCTGTCTCCTGTACAATGTCACGAACTTCCGTCCATAGTTCATCAGGCACTCTATCTATCAGATCTAGGCCCTTAAATCTATTTCTCACTTCCACTGTATAATCATTAGAGATTTGATTTAGGTCATACCTGAATGGTCTAGTGGTTTTCCCTACTTTCTTCAATTTAAGTCTGAATTTGGCAATAAGAAGTTCATGATCTGAGCCACAATCAGTTCCTGATCTTGTTTTTGCTGACTGTATAGAGCTTCTCTATCTTTGGCTGCAAAGAATATAATCGATCTGATTTCAGTATTGACCAGCTGGTGATGTCCATGTGTAGAGTCTTCTCTTGTGTTGTTGGAAGAGGGTGTTTGCTATGATCAGTGCATTCTCTTGGCAGAACTCTATTAGCCTTTGCCCTGCTTTATTCTGTACTCCAAGGCCAAATTTGCCTGTTACTCCAGGTGTTTCTTGGCTTCCAACTTGTGCATTCCAGTCCCCTATAATGAAAAGGATATTTTTTGAAGGTATTAATCCTAGAAGGTCTTGTAGGTCTTCATAGAACTGTTTAACTTCAGCTTCTTCAGTGTTACTGGTCAGGGCATAGACTTGGATTACTGTGATATTGATTGGTTTGCCTTGGAAACGAACAGAGGTCATTCTGTCATTTTTGAGATTACATTCAAGGACTGCATTTCAGACTCTTTTGTTGACTATGATGGCTACTCCATTTCTTCCAAGGGATTCTTTCCCACAGTAGTAGATATAATGGTCATCTGAGTTAAATTCACCCATTCCAGTCCATTTTAGTTTGCTGATTCCTAAAATGTCAACGTTCACTCTTGCCATCTCCTGTTTGACCACTTCCAATTTGCCTTGATTCATGGACCTAACATTCCAGGTTCTTATGTAATATTGCTCTTTACAGCATTGGACTTTGCTTCCATCACCAGTCACATCCACAGCTGGGTGTTGTTTTTGCTTTGTCTTCGTCTCTTCATTCTTTCTGGAGTTATTTCTCCACTGATCTCCCATAGCATATTGGGAACCTACCGACCTGTGGAGTTCATCTTTCAGTGTCCTATCTTTCTGCCTTTTCATACTGTTCATGGGGTTCTCAAGGGAAGAATACTGAAGTGGTTTGCCATTCCCTTTTCCGGTGGACCACATTTTGTCAGATCTCTCCACCATGACCCGCCCGCCTTGGGCAGCCCTACACGCATGGCTCATAACTTCATTGAGTTAGACAAGGCTGTGGTCCATGTGCTCATATTGGTTAACTTTCTGTGATTGTGGTTTTCAGTCTGTCTGCCCTCTGATGGAGAAGGATAAGAGGCTTATGAAAGCTTCCTGATGGGATAGACTGACTGAGGGGGATACTAGGTTTTGTTCTGATGGGCGGGGCCATGCTCAGCAAATCTTTAATTTTTATTGAGGTGCTCAATAAAGATGTATTAAATAAGTCAGTGTAATTTGCTGGTCTTGAAACAAAGAGTCCACCCCTCCCACATTCATTGGTCAATTGGAGAACTTTAAAGGCCCCCATCCTTGTTAGGACACTTCTAGCCTAGCTGGGGAAAGTTCAGGAAGTGAGGAATATACTTCAGCTCTGGGTGGGGTGTCGAAACTCAGTTTCAGTCCCTGTTGTGTGTTGTTGGTTGAGTCCAGTCTATTCTCTGGGCCTTTGTTGTTCAGTCACTAATTCGCATCTGACTCTTTGCGACCCCATGGACTGCAGCACACCAGGCTTCCCTGTCCTTCACTATCTTCTGGAGTTTGCTCAAACTCATGTCCATTGAGTCAGTGATGGCCATCCAATCATCTCATACTCTGTTTCTCCTTTCTCCTCTTGCCCTCAATCTTTCCCAGCATCAAGGTCTTTTCCAATGAGTTGGCTCTTTGCATCAGGTGGCCAAAGTATTGGAGCCTCAGCTTCAGTATCAGTCCTTCCAATGAACAGTCAGGTTGATTTCCTTTAGGGATTGACTGGTTTGATCTCCTTGCAGTCCAAGGGACTCTCAAGTCTTCTCCTGCACCACAATTTGAAAACATCAATTCTTGGGAGCTCAGCCTTCGTTATGGTCCAGCTCTCACATCCGTACATGCCTACTGGAAAAACCATAGCTTTGACTATATGAACCTTTTGTTGGCAAAGTGATGTCTCTGGGCCTTGGTTTCCCTTTGATAAAAGGACCTGGTTGGGCCAGGTGTCCCGATGGCCCTATCTAGCTCCATCATCTTGAGAAAACTTAGGGGACTCTAGTAATCCCAGAGGCCTCATCCTGATGGGGAAGGTAGAGAGCATCCATTTTCTTCCCAAAGACTTCCAGACAAGAGAGTCTGGAGTGGCCTGGGTCTCAGGGACAGGAATCTGAATGGAAAGTAGAGGTCAGCCCTGGCCTTAGGGGTCACTCAGGACCAACTCCTCAGCTGCCCTCAGGAGGGCCTCTGTGTGGGGGGCAGGAGCAAGTCATCCACTTGACCTTGACGGCCCTGAGGCCATGACATTCCTGCTCTACCTGGGGCATGTGGCTGACCACACGGCAAAGTCATTTCAAAGGCCATTGTTGCTGATCCTATAGCAAGGGGCACCCTTATGGGAGGGGCTGGGCCCTAGGGGACGTTAATGGGCTGACCCTTAGAAGGAATTTCAGGGTTGGCATTTTAGGGTTAACATCAAACTGCTCTGTAACAGCTCAGGGAGGGCAGGTCTTCCCAGTGGTGACCTATACTTTGTCCCTGGAATTGCTGAGGGACTTGAATGATCTGCCATTTATATGTTGAACCAGGTCACGTGCAATGATGCTTGTATCTTCCCCAGTAATCTTTTTTTTTAATTAATTTATTTTAATTGGAGGCTAATTACTTTACAATACTTTGGTGGTTTTTGCCGCACATTGACATGAATCAGCCATGGGTGTACATGTGTTCCCCATCCTGAACCCCCCTCCCCACCCCATCCCTCAGGGTCATCCCAGTGCACCAGCCCTGAGCATCCTGTCTCATGCATCGAACCTGGACTGGCAATCTGTTTCACATATGATAATATACATGTTTCAATGCTATTCTCTCAGATCATCCCACCCTCGCCTTCCAGCAATCTTAAAGCTAAGTTTTTTTCCTTTAACTCATGCTTGGGCTGTACTTCAACATGTGTTAAGTTACATCTCATCTAGGCTCTCTCAACTTTGATAGCTGGAAATGCCAAAGTGTAATATTGTAGTATATATGTGTGTGTGTCAAGTCGCTTTGGTCATGTCTGACCTTTGCGACCCAATGGACTGTAGCCCGACAGGCTCTTCTGTCCATGGGATTCTCCAGGCAAGAATACTTGAATAAGTTGCCATGCCCTCCTCCAGAGGACCTTCCCGATTCAGGAATTGAACCTATATCTCTTATGTCTCCTGCATTGGCAGGGGAGTTCTTTACCACTAGCACCACCGATACAAATACATGTCTATATGCGTGTATCTATGAAAGAATAATACACAGGCTCTCAGGGCATCTGGGAATATCTGGAGCCACACAGTTTTTAAAAAATATTTATTTGTATTTTTATTTTGCTGTGCCGGGTCTTAGTGCTGCAGAATCTTCCATCCTAATTGTGGCATGTGGGATCTTTAGTTGCAGCATGCAAACTCTTAGTGGCGGCATGCAGGATCTAGTTCCCTGACCAGGGATTGAACCTGGGCCCCTTGCAGTGGGAGCACAGAGTCTCAGTCACTGGACCACCAGGGCAGTCCCAGCCAGTTCTTTGAAGAAGCTCAGGCTATCTTCAGCAAGGTTGCCCCTCCCTCCTCTCACGCTTTTTGTCTCTGAACAGTAAGGACAACAATTCACCAAGAAACCCAGAGTCTGCTGTCACTCACACACATGATTCACCAACAAGCCCTGTTGATTCTCTTGCCCATGTGGCTCTGGGACCCTTCCCACCATCTCTTGCTTAGAGACATGACTGCCTCCTCGTGGGCCACTGGCCTCTGCCCTCTGTTTCGGCTGCATCTCTGGCTGCTCCCCTCTGGTCTCTGTGGCCCAGCCATTCCAAGACCTCTTGGTTCCCTGAAAACGTCAGGTTCCTTCCTATGTCCGCATTCCTTTGCTTGGAGCTGAGTATTTCTCTAACCAAACTGGATTATTTTTACTGATTCCTCTGGATTCAAAGCAGACATCCCTTCTCATTGCAGTTGTCCACATTCCCCATGTTGCTACCCATGCTAAGTCGCTTCAGTCATGTTTAACTCTTTGCAACCCCATGGACTGTAGCCTGCCAGGCTCCTCTGTCCATGGGATTTTCCTGGCAAGAATACTGGAATGGGTTGCCATGCCCTCCTCCAGGGGATCTTCCCGACCCAGAGACCAAACCTGCCTCTCAGTGTCTCCTGCATTGGCAGGTGGGTTTTTTTTTTTAAACCACTAATGCCCCATAGTCTTCATTATAATTGGGTCCACGCCTGTATAGGAGTCTATCAGCAGGCCTCCCTACAGCTCATCACCACATATTATAGGGTATAAAACATGTTTCCTCTGTTCCTCCAATATACATAAGCTGCATAGAGTTTCCTTGACCTTTGGGAGGCAGGGTAGAGTCATAATTAAGATTGTCTCTAGGTTTGGATCCCGGCTGTACTGTTATACAAAAGTTGTCAAACTCTGTCTCAATTTTATCATCTATAAAATGGGCATAAAATAGTATCACTCTCATAGGCTTATGAGAATTAAATGAGAAAACACATAAGTATTTAGAATAGTGTCTGGCATAGAGAAAGTGCCCATGTATCATAACCTATTGTTTTCCTTCTTATTGTGTTTTTGAATTTGATCCTGACAGATCTATTCCTAGAAGTGAGATTACTGAATCAAAGGTGAGAAGGTTTTTATGGCTCTTGAAATGTTTTGACAAATTGCTTTTGAAAAGACTGCGCCACTTTCATCAGCAATGTCCAAGCAACAACTGGTTGCCTTCTCCTGTCTTCCTGCTTAGTATATGCCATTGTTCAAAGAGCAGATCTTTGGAGATGAAAACCATGATGGACTCCATCTCTGGGCTTGGGGCTCTCCACCTACCCCTCCCATTTAGCTCAATCCTCCACTCCCAGCCTAGAAGGCTCTCTCTTGCCTTGAGTGTGCCCTGTGCTGCTTGGCACTGTGTTTTTCTGGAATTGTGTGGTGTTACAATGATTTACTGAGATATTAACTTATCTGTTGCTCTTATTGTGATAATTGTCATTCCCTCTCCCTTTCAAGATGGCAGCCAAGCTTGTTCCCTGCCACTCCTGGGTTTTGTGTTGCAAGGTATTGTGGGACCTGAAGGCAGGGTGGGGGGTGGGTGGGGCAGGGGCAAAGAGGTGATGGGGGGCTCTAACCCGGCCACTGGGGCTGCTGGTCAGGATTTAGGCTCCAGTCTCTGCGGAGTCACAGAGAGCTGCCTCAGGGACCCGGGAAGGCCAGGGCTTTATTTAAGTTTCTTATTGGATTCTATATACCTGGCACAGTGGTAAGTGTTTAAAAATACTTCTTGAATGAATGAATGAGTGGATCTGTGTTGAGGGCAAGATCTTTGTGGATGGCTATGAGTTGGAAGCCAGGGTTCTGATCAAGTGCCCTGGGTTCAGGGTGGGCCTGCTTTGGAGGGAGTAGAGGAATTGAGCTCCAGAGGAGGGGTCAGAGGAGACACCCAAACCTGGGAGTTCCTGCAGTCATGGAAAGAGGAGAGGAGGGGATGATGGACTTGGGCCTGATCCGGCCCTTGACAGGCTTGCCCTCTGGCATTCTAGGCCATGCTGGAGCCACCTGTAGTCATGGTCCTCGTATTCCAGCCTTGAATCTTCTTACAGGCGGTAGCAGCGTGACTGGAGAAGGCAAAGGTCCCAGGGGCATCAATCAGGACCAGTAACTGTGGTGGACATGACTACTGCCCCCACAAGCTTGGCTGTGTAACAAGTGGCCCCAATACCTCTTTATACCCATGTTAATTGGACTCTAAGCCCCTCATCCTGCCAGGCTGGTGAGGACTTCTGAGCTGATTCGGGCTCCTTTTCCTGGTCCGTGGTGGGTACAGGTGCCAGGGGTCTCGGGCTGAGCAAAGTCTCCTGCAGCCCTTACTGCTGCCCACACTTGGGGGTCCCAGTGCCTCAAGCAGCCCCAGCCAGTCCTTGGGTGATCTTCTTGGTCACTTCCCACAGAGGTCCTCTGGGTGGCCTTGAGGTTGCCTCCAGAACCTGCAGACCTCTGTCTTCCTGCCCACTTCCCCTCCCAGACTCTCTGCCCCTCCTGTTCTCCCCTCTTCAGAGACTCAGCTCTCTCTTCTCACTTCCAGATCATCTAGCAGCATCCACTCATGAGCTGGGCTCTGGTGAGATGTTCTGCAAGCAACTTCTACTGTAGGCCCTGGGTACATGAAAAGTGCAGCAAGAACAAAATGCAGATTAAGGTTGCAGTTTCAAATTATCTCGTCATCCCAGCATTTGCCAGTCTGGACTTACGTAGGACTTTCCTACATTTGCGCCACTTGATGGAAAATTCAGCACCCCTTTTCCCCCTAATTACCTGACTTTACAGAAAAAAGGGGCCTGTCTGTGTGTTTTTTGGTTTGTTTTGATGAGCGGAAGACCTGAGAGAGTCTGAAGCACTGTTTATGGAGATTGAATTCAGTTTGTGCTGCCCAGAACTGTCTAAGAGGCTGTGGGTTGGTTAAAACGTTTGTAATTAAGTTACTATTGCATTGTCATTTCAGGTTCCCAAACTGGGAGATCTTTAACCCCTCTCGCCTCCAAACCCCCTCCCCCCGCTCAAATCCACCACTAAATTACAGTCAACACAGCACTGATTTAAAAGAACACCATGAAATCATTCATCAGGCATCAGGCCCAACAAATCTGAGTTGTTTATTTCTAAGTCACTTAATAGCTAATTACATGCTGCATAATGTAAAAAAATGCAGCAAGGCTCCATTAAGAATAAATCCAAGTGTCTGCAAGGCCCGTTACAGAAACCCAGGTTTGGCATTCCCCGACTTTCAGTGACTGTGGGCTGAGGCTTTTGGCAAGTGAGAGACCCAGAAATAGAACCACTGTTTGTGAAACAACCCTGTTACCTTTAATAACCATTTTCTCCTCTTAAGTGCAGCAAAGTATGGAAATATTGCCGTGCTCTTTGGTGCGATTTTCCTACTGTGATTTTTTTTTTTTCTTGTTAAAAGCCCCAAGAGATTGTATTTCTCTACCTACTTATTTGCTACTGTCAAAAGAGAGCAAAATTCAGGAAGAAAACTCAACTGTCAATCCCCAACAAGTATGCAATTATTTCAGGCTGGTGTTTTAAGCAAAAATGATTTTCACGGCAGAAACTTGCTTCTGTTTTCTGAACAGGGGATTTGAGGGTGGGGGGTATGATTTTGCTTTGAGCTGTTTCACTTTCTCTGGACATTCCCCAGCAACACCTGACACACAGAGGTGAATTTCCGCCCACAGGGCTGCGACATTAGGCTGAATGAAATGTCAGTTTTGGTGTCCTTTTGGACATCCCTTGGTGAGGGGGGAAAAACCTCAAGTAATTCCTCTTCCTCCCACACAAAGCCCATCGGGGATGTTATACCAGGTGCTGGGCAGCAAATAACAGAAGGGTTTGGAAGGGAGGAGAAAACAGATGATCCTGTCCCCACCATAATATAGGGGAGATATATAAATGGGAGTAAGTGGTAATGCTCTTGAAAGATAAACAATTGACTGCCTGTCACCAATAATTGATGACTGAGATCCCGAAGAATGTAGCCATGATAAAACAAATACGTATAGAAGTGTACACACACCATATTCTCCTGACATATCATTGCCTTCCTCTTTGCAGGAATCTTTGCGGGATCAAATTAGAAGTACTATTTGCTGAAAGGCAATATTCTCCTCTCCAGGCTTTTGAAAGCAGAGCGCCTTTTCTCCTGGGGAGCCTTCGTTTGACTTTCATCTTGATATTGAATTTAAGCCTCATATTTTATCGGCCCCTGGCCCACCTGGTGATAACTACTGTCTCATACAGTGGAAGTTTCATTTACCAGAAGGGCTAGGGGCAGACTCGACTGATTACTTGAACTTCAGTACTAATTAACTAAAATCTTTCTCTGATATGAACGGTCTTTGTTGGGGTTCTTCCAAAAGCACATTTGCTGGCTTTGCTGGCTGGCTCTGAGTTAAGGATACCATCGAGAAGAGGATTGAATTCCTGGGGGAAGAGGGCTTCCTGCAGTTCTGCATGGCTTAGAGGGCGTGCAAAGAGCAGCAGGTGGGAGCTGACATCAATTCCCTGGGGGGCAGTCAAACTTCCCACCCCAGAGAGCTCTCTGAGAATGACATGTTGGGCTGCCTTGGGAGGTAGATGATGTGTCCCAATTATTGGGGGATACTGTTGGTGGAGCTGGCTGATCCCTTGGAAGGGCTATTAAGTACTTACCAATGGCATCACTGAATCGCACAGCCTTTGAATCTGGTGCTACCAAGACCCACCCATATCCCATCATCCTTTACCGTACTGCAGCAAGAAGAATTGACTTCCCACAGTCAGCTCCTGAGGACAATTTTTTGCAGAACTGAAATCATTTTGCTTGCCCATTAAGCTTTTGCTGGAAACGCTGGGGAATTCTCACCCCCTGCCTCTGTGGCCCTCAACCAGTGGCTGGTGGCTTTAAATATCCTGGCCTCTCACTCTTCTTTATTTTTGGTTACGCTGGGTCCTCATGGCTGGGAGGGCTTTCTCTAGTTGCAGGGAGCGGGGGCTGCTCTTGACTGCAGTGCACAGGCTTTTCATTGCAGTGGCTTCTCTCTGCGGCGAGCACAGACTCTAGAGTGCGGGCTTCAGGACTGTGGCCCATGGACTTCTTTGCCTCGTGGCATGTGGGATCTTCTCAGACCAGGGGCTGAACCTTTGTCCTCTGCCTTGGCAGGTGAATTCTTAACCACTGGACAACCAGGGAAGTCCACCCTCACCCTTCTAACTCTGGGGTTTGTGTCTAACACTGGCTCCCAGAGTTTCCCCAGGGGGGATGAAGTCTCAGTCACCTACAGTGGTAGCTGGCTTGAGAAAGCACCACCGATGGGTGAGGGTTAGGGATAGCCTTCCTCTTGACATCGTGTCCCCGCTCTGCTACTAATCTGTCCTCTACTCTCCAACACGCACTCCCCATCCTTATCACAGGGCCTGCTCCTGGGGGAGCCCCAAATGAAAGATAATGATCATCTTTTCCAGACAAGAGGGCCCGTGGCCTGACAATGGGGCATCTTCAAATTGGCTCGGGTGAACATGGTCTAGAACAAACAGACACTGGATTGTGAGGGGTTTTCTCAGCCCTGATGAGAAGCAGTTCTCTGATATCTTATGCCTGCTGACCCCACGCCTTCAGAGCCCCACCCGCTGCTCTGCTGCCCCCCGCCACCCTACCTGTGTTGCCGGAGACCATGCCTTGGCTTTGTTTTCTACGGACCTGTGTCCCCCGTGTACCTCCTTTGCTTCAGGACTGAGGGCCCCGCCCTTGGCATCACAGCCCTTCCGGGTGCCACGGGCCCACTTCCTGCTCCTGAACATTCCTGAGAACAGCTCCCCGACCTCTTAGGCTTTCTCTTGTATATTCCTGAGACAGCGGTCACTCTGGCCATCCGAGATACCGAGGACACTGCAAGGCCTCAGAGGCACCATTCTGAATGCAGACTTTTATTTTTTTTACTGTATTTTAAGGATAGAAGCAACAGGAAAATGGGTTAAACACATCCTGGCCTCACCCGGGGTATGAATGCATTTAGATCCCTCCCTCCCTCCCTCTGTCCCTCTCCCTCTCTTTCTTTTTTCTTCTTCATTTAGATTTCATTGTTTGCTTCCTTACCTTAAAAGCCTAGAATCATGGTTAACTGAAGCTCCCCACTGTTGAGCACGCGTCAGTTACCAAGTTCTAGCTTTGAGAACATTTCTGTGTTTCTGAATATCACAGGCAATGCTTGTCTCTGGGTATTTTCATAGCATGAACAGCCCTGAGTCAGCTTCTTGTTCAAGCCTGGGGGAGAAATATGAACACTTACATAGTACATCAACTGTGAATACCGTGCCAAGTTGCAGATAGCTCTCTGGGCCTCATCCCTAAAATGTTTGGGTGACACATTTCTGGCTGCTTCCGCCTTCTCTCCATACCTTGCTTCCTACCCAGAGTAGGCCCCCCTCCACTTCTGGCACATCAGCATGGGAGGATCTAGACTGTTGTCGCATCATGGTTTATGGCCCTTTAAGTGACAGTAAATGTTCCACCTCATTCTAGTCTGAAGGATTTTCCCTGCTAACTAGTTAGTCTCATTGGTAGTGCTTGCCTTGCCTGTGCCAGAGTCTTATCTGAGGCCTGGACCTCAGCATATCCGCGCAGCTGTAATAAGCAAGGACCTCCCCATTTCTGTTAGTGGGGATGGGGTTTTTCTTTGTTCCCCCTCATCTGCTAGAAGGTGCCCAGTAGGCTGGTTATTTTAAACTTGTGGAAACAGCATAGCATTAAAATGAACACT
The DNA here is from genome assembly GCF_055505025.1 of Bos grunniens. Lineage (NCBI taxonomy): Eukaryota > Metazoa > Chordata > Mammalia > Artiodactyla > Bovidae > Bos > Bos grunniens. The sequence continues at coordinate 38,851,294 of NC_141190.1, read as the reverse complement.
GCTGCTGCTAAGTCTCTTCAGTCGTGTCCGACTCTATGCGACCCCATAGACGGCAGCCCACCAGGCTCCCCCGTCCCTGGGATTCTCCAGGCAAGAACACTGGAGTGGGTTGCCATTTCCTTCTCCAATGCATGAAACTGAAAAGTGAAAGTGAAGTCGCTCAGTCGTGTCCGACTCTATCGACCCCATGGACTGAAGCCCATCAGGCTCCTCTGTCCACAGGATTTTCCAGGCAAAAGTACTGGAGTGGGGTGCCATTTCCTTCTCCGAAAATGAACACTAAAGAACGTTAAAAAAATTCTGTTAATCTTCTCCTTTTCCAAAGCAACACTTCTCATTTTTGCATGTTGTGGTGTAGGGCTGACCCCTGTCCAACACTGACTTTTTCTCTTCACATTGTGCAGAAATGTTTTTCCACGTTTCTACAGGGACTTCACAGTGATTCTTCTAATGACTGCAAAATCTGTGTGCTGGTTTCCTGAACTGCTCCTCTGCTCTTGGTAATTGAGGGGGTTTCCAGTCTTGGGCTCCTGCAACTAATATCTTCACAATGAAAACCTTTTGTTTTCGTTTACTTAACTCCTTTAGCATGTAGTCCACAGAAGGAATTATTGGGCCAAAAGGTGGAGATGTGCCTCTGGCTTTTGATAAATCTTTCGACATCACTTTCCAAAAAGGGAATCAATGTTCTCTGCCATCCCCTGGGGCTCCATGCAGCCTGTTAGAGCCGCGTGTGCAGCCAACAGTCTATAAGGATTCCTAGCTCTCTCTCTGTCTTCTGTTCAGAGCCTCAAAAATCATCCCTGTTCTCTTGAGGAAGAATTGGAAATGACATTTTTAACTAAAAAAAAAAAAAAGACAAAAAAAACACACACCCTACACAAAAAAGACAAAAAAACCCCGAATGCTGGGATCACAGGCTACTTAATGAAGACCCTACGTGTCCCGCCCCCTGAGGGCTAACAGTGATGGTCAAAATGCACACTTGGGTATTAGGCAATGGCTTGCTGTCTCACTTACATTATTGTATTAGGTCTTCTAGCATCTAGCCAAGGTTGGTATTTATTATCCCCACTTAAAGATGAGCAAACCAAGGCTCTGAGAGATGAAGTAACTTGCTTCAGGTGAAAGGACTAGTGTCAGAGCCAGGATTGAGTTTTTGTCTACCTTGTTTCATAGGAACAAAAACTGTGATGCCAGGGTACTTAAATGTGTATTTGAAGGAAGCATCATGAAGATCATTGTCAGCTTCAGTGCCTCTTTGAGAAAAGGACTGCGGTTGTAGGGGTGAGACAGTCTGAGGGTTAGCCTGGACTCGATTCAGTCTAGACCTGTAAGCCCAGGTGAAAAAGACTCCTGGGCACACTGATACAGGGTATGGCTGATAAGAGAAACCCAAGATCAGCTAATAATCTGCAAGTGCTGTAATCTAAGTGAGCCTCTAATCAGGGAAGTTGAAATAGGGGAATCGAGGAAGTCTTCCTGGAGGAGGTGTTGTTTGGGCTGCAATTCAAAGGATAACAGAATCTAGAAGAAGTGTATAGTGGGAGAGGTAGGGAGACCATTCCAGCAGGGGAGTAGTGGCTGCAAAGGGCCTGTGGCTGGAGAGAATTAAGCATTTTTGAGAAACTAAAAGAAGGCTCATGTGGCAGGAGTGTACAGCAGGCAGTCTCGTGTCTTCTTACCTTTTTGTGCCAGCTTCCATGGGCAGGAGCAGAGGCCACAGGTGTGCTCCCCCTCTGAGAGGGGCTCTGGGTGGTGACGGGACTGCAGGCTAAGGGGAGGTCCTAAGGGAGCATGGTAGACGTGGTTCACTGGTTTCCCCAAGCTTCTGTCTGCCTCATTCCAGTTCAGGAGGTTGAGAAGCTGCACAGCACCTTCTCCAGACGCCCTGACAGCTCTAGTTCTGGATGTGAAGCAGGTCCTGGCAACTTTAGATGCAGGTGTACAAGATTGGGAGAGGGGAACAGTGGCAGAAGCCTTCTTCCTGCCCTTTTAGGCTGTTTTCTGATACTAAACAAGGTCATGGAAGTGTGAGGATTTCTGCAGCCATACTGCAAAGCCCATTCCATAGCCTCTTGGTCGTGGAGAGAGTCGAGATGGTAACAGAGGTAGCTGTGGTGGCCTCAGAGAGCAAAGGGCCACTGGGGCCAGTTCTGCTCATCTGGGAGTCATTCCTGGAGGCCAGGCTAGGAAGACTGCTCTAGCCCTTCCTGTAAATGTATCTAATTCCTGGTCTTGAATCCTTTCCTGTTAAAATGCTCTAGGGATGCTACTGATGCTTCCCCCCACCATCACCTAGGTTCCCCTGCAGTTGTGACAGTTCCCAGTTGCCCTCCCGAGTGCCCTCGAGTCAAAGGGTTCTCTGATCTCGGGTTTTTTCCACCACCTGGAATTCACTCTGCTAAAGGCAGGGGCAATCCAAGGGGTGAAGGTGTGAATGTCCATGGATTTCTTTCAGCCGCTGGGGGATGGGATGTTGTGAGTGTCCAGCTTTCTGTCATGGTCCACGTGATTTCTCAGGGTGTCTTCAGTGAGACTGAGCCTCAGTTGCCCACAGCAGTAACCCACTCACGAATGATTTTCTTTCTCTATCCTTTCATGCTTTGCCCACTTCCTTACTTGCATTTCCTAGGATCACCTTCTGAATAAACCACCTGTACCGAACTGTGGTGTTGGAGAAGACTCTTGAGAGTCCCTTGGACTGCAAGGAGATCCAACCAGTCCATCCTAAAGGAAATCAGTCTTGAATAGTCATTGGAAGGACTGATGCTGAAGCTGAAACTCCAATACTTTGGCCACCTGATGCTTAGAACTGACTCATTGGAAAAGACCCTGAAGCTGGGAAAGATTGAAGGCGGGAGGAGAAGGGGACAACAGGATGAGATGGCTGGATGGCATCACTGACTCAATGGACATGAGTTTGAGTAAACTCCAGGAGTTGGTGATAGACAAGGAGGCCTGGCGTGCTAGTCCATGGGGTCGAAAAGAGTCAGACATGACTGAGCGACTGAACTAAACTGAACTGAACCTCAACCCTTGCCCCAGGGTCTCCTTTGGGGGAGCTCAAGGAAAGACAATAAATGCCTTAGAAGTTTCTGTTTTAGTGTGTGTTCCAAATCTGGCTAGGACAGAGAGACACAGAAGACTGGTTTACAGATCAAAGTATGGTTATTTTTCAACTAAGTCAAATATACTCCAGGCAATCACGTCACTGGGCTTTGAATTCATGTCCTGAGGCTTTTAGCCTTTTAGTCACAAGAGTGATTTCCCAACACATTAAAGTAAATTACTAAAGTTGCATCTTTGTCAGTCCATCCATCCATCCATCTTTCCAGCCAGCAATCATTTATCAGACCTCTGCTTGCGTCCAGTGTTGTGCTGGAGGCTGAGGATAGAGAAACTAATTAGGCTTCCTGCCTGCAAATTACTTACTGTGATCATCCTACGGGCAAGTGTAGCTCTGCCATACTGAGTGCCACTCTGATTTCTGCACATAATGCATTTAGCATGACCATATAAACTCAATACTAATGCCAACTAGTGGTCTTTTCATGTAAACATACTAGTCAGAACATTTTCATCTCTCCTGAAAAGTGTCTCCAACATTCAGACTGTGTCTGTATTTTATTAAAATGCCCTGTATTAAGACACTGCTTCCAAGGAACTAAATTTAGTTTGAGAAACTGCTCTCAATTTTGGAGTCATTAAATGTAGCCTTTGTGTGTATGTGCATATGACAGAGAAAAATTACAGCCAGCAGTGTCTATATTGAAAATCCTGCATTAGATTGTCATCAGTTGCTAATAATACATCATAATTATTCTTATAGGGTTAAGCTTTTCTCTTTCCTCCTCCACCTGTCTTGCCGAGATAACCTCTAAGGATGTCCTGGAAGACGGTGGGGCTGAAATTCTAAAGCTTTCATGACAGCTGAGCTCTCCATGCAATTCATTATGTTAGAAAGATGGGGAGGAGAGAGTTGTCTGCAAAGATAATGACTGTGCAATTTCCAGTCCATTCTCCTTGCAGCTGGATCTTGGAAGCAGCCCATGGACCAGTTTCATCAAGCAGACCTTGCTCATCTCTCATCCTTCTATACTGGGAAAGAGATTGTGTCTGGCTCAAGCTGAAACCCTGGGTGGATGGGCCAGTTTGGGGGGAATGGAATAAGGAAATAGAGTGGAGTTCATTCCCAAAGAGCTTGATTCTAGGGATTTTAGGTGCAGTTCTGGTTGACATCAGTGTCAAAAGGGCTCCCTCCAGAGGGTGGGCAGGGAACAGGAGATTGACTGCCAACCCAGGCCACAGTTCTGTGCTTTGTCTGTATCCCCAGCTTTGACCCCAGATCCAGGCAAAGCAGGAGCTCAATAAATGTTTGTTGTCTCCCTGAGAAAGCACTGGTATAGGATTACATGCAGCAAGGAAATCAGCCAAGCATGGTTCCCGTGGGAAATAAAGTCGCGTTCTTCTTCAGTACCTGCCTATGGAATGAGATTCTCTGTAAGAGAATCCTAGCAGCGTCCATGTTGGACTATCTCTGGAGAGGAAGATCTCCTGTGTTTGTGGCAGACATCCCCAGCATTGCCCAGAAAGGTCAGAAAACTTCCAGGGACGGGGGATGCTACTGTTGCTACATCTTGCAGAATAGATTAAAACCAGCAAAATCCAGTGTGGCCCCCCAACAGAAGCCAAGCCAAGCCTTAAACACAAAGGTGGAGGTTTCCTCTAAGTAGAAGGCGGCAGGAATCACACTTGCGGTGTCTGCTGGGCAGGTTTTCATTCACACTTTCAAGGCTGTTTCATTTCCTTCCCAGCCCTCCTTCCTTTGTCTTCTTTCTATTTGTCACTAGCGTGCCCTTGGCAGGTTCTCAAGGTTATGGTCACTGTAGAAAGATTGACTTTGTCTGATTAGAGTAAGGAAAAGGGAACACTGAAAAATTAGAGAGTAGCATAATAGCAAACATTAGAAGACATTAAATTATTGTAAGTATTTGACATCATCTTTGTGCTCCTCTCCCTCAAAAAAAAAAAAAAAAAAAAGAAAATCCTTTATTTGCTCTGTTGGCCAATGGCAGAGATAGTTAGCTGGCCTGCTAAATCAAGTCTCTACTTTCTTCTACAGTAAGAAGAAAAGCAATTTTAATTGAGCACAAAGCTACTTGGAATAAAACTAGACTTTTCTGGCCTTCCTTACAGCTAAGTGTGGCCATGTGACTAAATTCTAATCATTTAGATCCAAGCAGAAGTGGTGTTCCTTTATTGGAAATGTATTTAGCATGCATTTTCTTCAGTCAGTGGCTTTCTTAACAGTGTTTTTCAAAAGGGCAGAAGTATTTAATTTTGATAAAATGGAAGAGATGAATATCCTTTTTAATGGCTTACAATTTTTGTGTGCTCTTTAATAACTTTCTCCACCTCAAATTTGTGAAGCTGTTCTCAAATGATTTCTCTTAGAAGTTTTACAATGCTAGCTTTTATGTTAGAGTCTGTGACCCATCTTAAACTGATTTTTGCATATGGAATAAGGTAGGGGTGGAGGTTCATTTTTTTTTTTTTTACCAGGTGGATGCCTGGTTGTACCAGCATAATAATTTGTTGAAAAGACACCCGCGTCCATACACACATAAGGAACTGTCTTAGTGTCTTGGCGAAAGTAAGTTGTTAGTATATATTTGGGTCTAGTTCTGAATTTCGATTTTGTTCCATTCATATTTTTGTCTTTATGCAAATCCCACACTATCTTGATTGTTGTGGCTTTATCTGAAACAAGTACTGTGAGTTTTACAAAAATTTTTTCCAAAATTGCGTTGATTAGTTTAAGTCCTTCATATTTATTTCTGTATAAATTTTAGAGTCAGTTTTTCAATTTCTACAGAAATGGAATTTTTTACTGGGATTCTTTTGAACCTGGGAAGAATTGATATCTTAATAATACCAAATGTTTATAATCCATGAACATGGTGCATCATGCCATTTTTTAGGTCTTTTTAAACTTCTCTCAGCAATGTTTGTAATTTTCAGTGAAGGAGTTTTGCATGTCTTTTGTTAAATTTGCCTCTAAGTATTTTTTAAATGCTATTGCAGATGTTATTCTTTTAAAATTTTCATTTTAAATATTATATGCTGCTAGTGTGTAGAAATTCAACTAATTTTTTGTATATTTTCCTTGTATCCTATGGTGTTGCTAAATATACTAGTGTTCATATATTTTCTATTTCATTGATTTCTACTCTTTGTTATTTTCTTCCTTCTACTAATTTTATATTTTTCATTCTAATATATAGCTTCTTATAGTGGAGATGTAGATTAGTGATTTAAGTCTTTGTTTTCTAATAAAAGCATTTAAGGATGTAAATTTCCCTCTAAGTACTCTGCCACATCCCATAAATTTGATAAGTTGTGTTTTCTTTATCATTCAGTTGGCAGGTGAGAATTCTATGAATGAACTATCCATTCCATTATCATTCAGTTGGAAATATTTTCTAATTTCTCCTGTGAATTCTTCATAATCCATGTATTGCTTAGAAGAGTGCTGCTTAATTTCCAGATATTTAGAGGTTTTCTAGAGTTTTAGGTTATTGACTTCTAATTTAACTACCTTTTGTCACAGAACCATATTCTGAATTATTTTCAAAATTTAAAAAATTTTGAGACTTGTATCGCGGTTTAGTATATTTCATAAATGTCAGTTAGGTCAAGCTGGTTGATAGTGTTATTCAGATTCTCTATATTTCTACTTATACTTTGTCTATTTCTATGAATTCTTGAGAAGGTAATGCTAAAATATACTTTTGTGGTTATGGATTTGTCTATATCTCCCTTTGCTGATTTCTGCCACGTGCATTTTGAAATTATGTTGCATATTCATTGAAGATAGTTTTGCATTTTTATTGAATTGACCCTTTTATCATTATGAATTTTTTATTTATCTCTGGTAATTTTTTAAATCATAAAGTCTACTTTGCCTAGTAATACTATAGCCACCTAAGCTTCTTATGATTAGTTTTTGGTCTATTTTTCTCCATCCTTTTACATTTGGTGTGTGCGTCACTCCGTGGTGCCTGACTCTTGCGACCCCATAGACTGTAGCCTGCCAGGCTCTTTGGTCCATGGGATTCTCTGGGCAAGGATACTGGAGTGGGTTGCCATTTCCTGCTCCAGGGGATCTTCTCGACCCAGGAATCGAACCTGGGTCTCCTGCATTGCAAGTGGACTCTTTACCAACTGAGCTATGAGGGACAGCCAAAAGATTTAATCTTTGTAGTTAAAGTGTGTCTCCTGAGTAGGCGGCAGATAGTTTGGTCTTGCTTTTGTATCTAGTCTAACATACTCTAGTTTTTAATAGGAGTGTTTAATCCATTTACATGTGATATAAATTATTGATATGGTTGTGCTTAGCTTCCTGTAGGGCTTCCCTTGTGGAAAGGAGGGAATGCCAATGCAGGAGATGCAGGTTCGATTCCTGAGTCAGGAAGACCCCCTGGTGAAAGAAATGGCAGTGGACTCTGGTATTCTTCCCTGAGAAATCCCACGGACAGAGGAGGCTGGAGGACTACAGTCCGTGGGTCACAGAGAGTGGGACACGGCGGAGGGATGACTGACAACAGCAGCAAATCTTCCTGTTTTTTGTTTTCTATTTGGTTCACCTGTTCTTTATTCCTTTTCTCCCTGTTTTTGGTTTTTTTTTTGGATTAGCATGTACTTATTTCATTTTTTAAAAAATATTTTTATTCATTCGTTTGTTTGGCTGCACTGGGTCTTAGTTGCAGCATTGAGGATCTGTACCTGTAACCTGTGAACTCTTAGCTGTGCCATGTGGATCTAGTTCTCTGATCAGGGATTGAACCCAGGCCCCTTATATTGGGAGCATGGAGTCTAAGCCATTGGACCACCAGGGAAGTCCCTCATGTTTTATATCTCCTATTGGATTTTCAGCTGTTTCTCTTTATGCTTTTGCAATGGTTTCTCTAGGGATTAAATATACATTCTTAGTTTATCAACAGTTCAGTTGCTCAGTCGTGTCCGACTCTTTGCGACCCCATGGACTGCAGCATGCCAGGCTTCCCTTTTTCCATCACCAACTCCCAGAGCCTGCTCAAACTCATGTCCATTCCATTGGTGATGCCATCCAACCATCTCATCCTCTGTTGCCCCCTTCTCCTCCTGCCTTCAATCTTTCCCAGCATCAGGGTCTTTTCCAATAAGTCAGTTCTTCGCATCAGGTGGCCAAAGTATTGGAGTTTCAGCTTCAGCATGAGTCCTTCCAATGAATATTCAGGATTGATTTCCTTTAGGATGGACTGGTTGGATCTCCTTACAGTCCAAAGGACTCTCAAGAGTCTTCTCCAACACCACAGTTCAAAAGCATCAATTCTTCTGTGTTTAGCTTTCTTTATAGTCCAACTCTCACATCCATACATAACTACTGGAAAAACCATAGCCTTGACTAGATGGACCTTTGTTGGCAAAGTAATGTCTCTGCTTTTTAATATGCTGTCTAGGTTGGTCATAACTTTTCTTCCAAGGAGCAAGCATCTTTTAGTTTCATGGCTGCAGTTACCATCTGCAGTGATTTTGGAGCCCAAGAAAATAAAGTCCGTCACTGTTTCCACTGTTTCCCCATCTATATGCCATGAAGTGATGGGATCGGATGCCATGATCTTAGCTTTCTGAATGTTGAGTTTTAAGCCAACTTTTTCACTCTCCTCTTTCACTTTCATCAAGAGGCTCTTTAGTTCTTAGGTTTCTGCCATAAGAGTGGTGTCATCTGCATATCTGAGGTTATTGTTATTTCTCCCAGCAATCTTGATTCCAGCTTGTGCTTCATCCAGCCTAGCATTTCGCGTGATATACTCGGCAAAAAAGTTAAATAAGCAGGGTGACAATATACAGCCTTGATGTACTCTTTTCCCAATTTGGAATCAGTCTGTTGTTCCATGTCCAGTTCTAACTGTTGCTTCTTGATGTGCATACAGATTTCTAAGGAGGCAGTTAAGGTGGTCTGGTATTCCTGTCTCTTGAAGAATTTTCCACAGTTTGTTGTGATCCATATAATCAAAGGTTTTGGCGTAGTCGATAAAGCAGAAGTAGATGTTTTTCTTGGAGAAGGCAATGGCAACCCACTCCAGTACTCTTGCCTGGAAAATCCCATGGATGGAGGAACCTGGTAGGCTGCAGGCCATGGGGTCGCTAAGAGTCGGACACGACTGGGAGACTTCACTTTCACTTTTCACTTTCATGTATTGGAGAAGGAAATGGCAACTCACTCCAGTGTTCTTGCCTGGAGAAACTCAGGGATGGGGGAGCCTGGTGGGCTGCTGTCTATGGGGTCGCACACAGTCGGATACAACTGAAGCGACTTAGCAGTAGCAGCAGCAGCAGCAGCTGTTTTTCTGGAACTCTTGCTTGTTCGATGATCTAGTGGATGTTAGCAATTTGATCTGCGGTTCCTCTGCCTTTTCTAAAACCAGCTTGAACATCTGGAAGCTCATGGTTTACATACTGTTGAAGCCTGGCTTGGAGAATTTTGAGCATTACTACGCTAGCATGTGAGATGAGTGCAATTGTGTGGTAGTTTGTACATTCTTTGGCATTGCTTTTCTTAGGGATTGGAATGAAAACCGACCTTTTCCAGTCCTGTGGCCACTGCTGAGTTTTCCAGATTTGCTGGCATATTGAGTGCAGGACTTCCACAGCATCATCTTTTAGGATTTGAAATAGCTCAACTCCACTAGCTTTGTTCCTAGTGATGCTTCCTAAGGCCCACTTGACTTCACATTCCAGGATGTCTGGCTCTAGGTGAATGATCACACCATCATGATCATCTGGGTCATGAAGATCTTTTTTGTACAGTTCTTCTGTGTATTCTTGCCACCTCTTCTTAATATCTTCTGCTTCTGTTAGGTCCATATCATTTCTGTCCTTTATCGAGCCCATCTTTACATGAAATGTTCCCTTGGTATCTCTAATTTTCTTGAAGAGATCTGTAGTCTTTCCCATTCTATTATTTTCCTCTATTTCTTTGGATTGATCTCTGAGGAAGGCTTTCTTATCTCTCCTTGCTATTCTTTGGAACTCTGCATTCAAATGGGTATATCTTTCCTTTTCTCCTTTGCCTTTCGATTCTCTTCTTTTCATAGCTATTTGTAAGGCCTTGTCAGACAAGCATTTTACCTTTTTGCATTTGTTTTTCTTGGGGATGGTCTTGCTCCCTGCCTCCTGTACAATGTCAGGAACCTCTGTCCATAGTTCTTCAGGCACTCTGTCAGATCTAATCCCTTGACTCTATTTGTCACTTCCACTGTATAATCATAAAGGATTTGATTAAGGGCATACCTGAATGGTCCAGTGGTTTTCCCTACTTTCTTCAATTTAAGTCTGAACTTGGCAATAAGGAGTTCATGATCTGAGCCACAGTCAGCGCCCAGTCTTGTTTTTGCTGACTGTATAATTTATTATAGTCTACCCCAAATTCATGAATAATGTAAGAACCTTTACTCCTCTCCCATCTTATGTGCTGTTGTCATATTTCACTTTTACATGCACTTTAAATCCTACAATGTATTGTTATAATGTTTTCAATTTTAACTTTTTTCCTTTTATCTTGAAATAGCCCATATATTCAGTCACCATATTAATCTCTTCCTATAACCTAATATGTTTGTAAGAGTTGATTTAAATTTCTTATCTGTCAATCCATTAACTAGTATTTGTCTGTGGATATGTTTCTATTGACTATGATTTTCCTGACTTTTGGTTACACATTCTAGCTTCTTTGCATGTTTCAATCTTTTTTGTTTGGAGAGTAAAGTATAATATTTTTGCTTTGTTTTCCAGAACAGGCAAACCCACTCGTCTGTCTCGCAGATAGTGTGAGAGACTGAATCAGTCATTCCTCCTTGAGTCTGGTTGGGCTGCAGCCTTAATTAGATCGACAGTTTACCTGTTTTAAAACAGGTAAACTCTCATTGGTCTTCCAGCTTTTCTCTCTGGTCAGTATTTGAATTGGGAGGAGGTTGGATTAGAGTTTCAGATATTTTTGGTTTTGTGCATTCAGTGAACTCCTCAGGGCCCCCACCTCCAACCACCATGATCATCATGAAGCTGAGTGGGACTAAGAGATTTGTCTCTGCTCACCTGCCATTTCTTCACGACTCCTTCCTTCTTTGGCAACAGCTTTGACAGGGCAGCATTGTTGGGCTGAGTAATTTATTTTTGTGCTTGGGATTCTTTCAGATTCCTGCCAGAATTCTTTCAGAGGCCCTCCTGCCAGCCTGCACTCGGTCTGTGGCAGCTCTGTACTTTGTCAGTTTGGCTGAACTGAAACTATGTTTCCGAGAATTTCCTTCTCTGTACTTCTAGGTTACTTGAGGCCCCCAGAGACATTTTGCACAAGATCTGGCAGATAGAAGTGAAGCTGAAGGTCCATTGTTGGACATCCGGAAGGTTAGCGGGAACAATGGGAACGCTTACCTTGATGGCCAGCTCTCTAGCTCCCTTGAGAGCCTACACTTCTTCTCTGAATTGTAGGTCAGCTGTACCTCTGAGGCAAAGGCTGTTGGCTTTTCCTATAAATCATCCAGAGCATTCAGATTGGAAACTTTGAGCGACAGCATGGATTCCAGTTTGTCCTCATAAGTTTCAGTTCATCCTTGCGATTCTTTCCTTTGTCCACATTCAATTTTCCTTTCTGGCTGCCAGTCTGGCTGACCTCTGGTGATTTAAGGCTTAATACTAGCTACAGAGGCAACAGCCTGTGAGTCTGCTTCACCAGGTCCCCAGCTTTCAAACTCATGAAATCAATCCCTGTTTCTCTGATAGTAGTAGTTTTGTTTCTCTAATCAACGCTGACAGCTACACAGGCAGCTAAGACTGAGCTGGTCTCTCCTCATTCCTGGACCATTTCTCCCCTCCGTGTTGCCACAAGTGTCCAGACCGGTTGCCCATCCTTTCTCAGGCAGGGCAGTTGCTGTGGCCCTATGCTCACCTATGAATGGGTTTTTGGAATTCGGTTTGTCAAGGCTTCCTCCTACTCTTTGCTAGACCTGTTGAGGAAGATTTTAACTTTTGTCCAGATTTTCCTTGTTGTTACCATGGTATCAAAAGTCTTTTACATTCTTACATCCATATAGTCAAAGCTGTGGCTTTTGCAGTAGTCATGTATGCATGTGGAAGTTGGACCATAAAGAAAGCTGAGTGTCGAAGAACTGATGCTTTCACATTGTGGTGCTGAAGAAGACCCTTGAGAGTTCCTTGGACTTCAAGGAGATCAAAAAGGAAATCAACACCGAGTATTTATCGGAAGGACTGATGTTGAGGCTCTAATACTTTGGCCATCTGATGCGAAGAGCTGACTCACTGGAAAAGACCCTAATGCTGGGAAAGACTGAGGGCAGGAGGAGAAGAGGGTGGCAGAGGATGAGGTGATTAGATAGCATCCCAGCTCAAGGGACATGATTTGGAACAAACTTGGGGAGATAGTGAAGGACGTGGGAGCCTGGTGTGCTGCGGTCCACGGGGTTGCAGAGTCAGACATAACTTAGTGACTGAACAATGATAACAACAGCACCCAAAATGTCAGCAAAATCCTGGAAAGTGTCCTTAAAGGGTGGATTTAGGCCCATCTCATCCCTTTTCTCCTTTCTGGGCAGGGAACACACATGATGGCCCAGCTACAGCAGCCGTCTTGGACCTGATAGCAGAGTGCACTCCCAGCTGTGATATGAGGCCTAGTGAGGAATAAGGGGACTGCAGTACAAACCACAGACAGCTGACTTCCAGAACTTTGATATGGGAGACTGAGACCTGGGATACTTATGATACTTTTTATTTTTGTTTTTTCCTTTAAAAAAAAAGTATTTATTTGGCTGCACCAGGTCTTACTTGCAGCATGCAGGATCTTCGATCTTGGTTGTGGCACGTGGTATCTAGTTCCCTGACCAGGGATTGAACCTGGGCCCTCTACATTGGGAGTCCAGAGTCTTAGCCACTGGACTATCAGGGAAATCCCTCATTTTCTGATTCATGCAGCCAAATTTGTTTCCAGAGACTAGAACCAGCTTCTGGGACTCTGTGAGGCTACTCAGGATGGGTAGTGAAGAGCAGAATGATAGAAGGTGGAAGCAAGCCAGGAGGCTGTGCAGAAGACAGGCCAGTTGGGAAGGGGATGGAAAGTAAAGATAACATGTCTAAGGGCAGGGTGGCTGATGCAGAAGACAGGCTACGAGGTGTGCTGGGAGAAAACGTACATTATTTTTTAAAGAAGCCCAGAAGGCATAAGACAGCACCCCCCTCACCATGACAAAGGATTACCCAGGATGAGTTGGTGATACCCTGATAACCTAACCAGGAAAGCAATGGGAGCTCTATTGGGTCTGTGGTACCAAAGAGGCACCATACACGCAGACTCAGTACAAGTCCTTCCAGTTACAGCTTCAGTCCATCTCTGATCTCATCCTTCAATCACATCCTAATCGTTTCCCCACTGTCCCCCATTCTCAAGTGTGGAACTATAAAGACTAGGGCTTTCCAAACTGTGGCATGCATGTGAAGCATCCAACAATCCTGTTAATTTGCAGATTCTGGTTTGGGGAGTCTGGGATGCGGTTGGAGATTCTGCATCTCTAACATCTTGAGTGATGCGGCTGCTGCTGGTCCCCAGGCCAGATATGAGTAACAGCAAGACCATGTGTTGCTCTTCCTCTAATGAATGTTTACTTCCTGCGTGTGGTTTTCCTTATGTAATCACATCACTGACATGCTGGGGCCGGCCTGTTTTGTCACTGGGATACCCTGGAGAGGGACTTCGAGTTCAGTCTCAGCTGGACCCTCTGCTCCACTGGCTGCATTCCAACTTGGCTTGCCTCCTCTTGAGGTTGTAAGAATGTAAACAAAAAGCCCAGGAGATTTGATGCAGTAATGCCGGCCAGTTCCTGAGAGTTATTCTCTCAGTTTTCCCCAATAGCTCCTCTGAATGGACTCACATAACATATTTCATCTCTACTAACTAAGCCTAAGAAAATTCCCTTCTAAAATAAAACTTTTTAATTTTGATGAATAGTACTCAACTCTCCTGACAAATAACAGTACCTCTAAAATTTCATATATCTCTATAAAAAAGAAGTTGACTGCAGCACCCTAGCTCATGATCAGTATTCCCTGTTAACCAACACCAGCAAGTTACTCAACTGTCTGAGCTTCACTTTATGCACATGAAAAATGGAGCTAATAATTCCTACTTTGCAGTGTGGTAGGCATTACCTACAATCATGCTCTCTTCCTCTTGCTGTCTGATCTCTCTTAATTAGATATGGTAAGATGACAGACATGGAAACTTAATTGCCTTAAAAGAAGAGTTTATTACCCACAGTTCCCAAAAGCAGGAGACACACCATGCTCTGCAGGGTCACCTGGGGAAGCACCTGGGTACGTCAGGAGTGGAGAAGGGAAGAGAGGGCACGGCCAGAGCCTTTGTTGAGGTTTCCATGGGAAGCAAAGGGCAGACATGGCTGGCCACTTTGAACAAGTTTAGGATTGTATTATGGCTGGCTTCCCTGGTAGTTCAGTCAGTGAAGAATCCGCCTGCAATGCAGGAGTCCGGGGTTCATTCCCTGGGCTGGGAAGATCCCCCAAAGAAGGAAATGGCAATCCACTCCAGTATTCTTGCTTGGACAATCCTGTGGACAGAGGAGCCTGGTGAGCTACAGTCCTTGAGGTCACAAAGAGTTGGATATGACTTAGTGTCTAAACCACCACCAGGATTGTATAGTCTGAATAATGTGAATGGGCTCTGGGCTATAAGGGTGGTCTCTATATGTCTGGCACCTGGCCTAGAGGTGATTTAGGACAGGGGAAACATCAGCGTGGTATGAGAAAGTTAGATAAAGGATGGGGCAGAGGTATGGACTTTGGGTTGGTTGGTTGGCATAGAACGGCATACTGAAGGCAAGTTTTTCACTGTCTTTAGGAATTAGCCAGGCCTGGGAGGGTCAGTCTCTGTCCCTCACAATGCTTTATAAAGCATTATAAAATACAGAAAATAAAAAATAAAATATAAACCTGATTAATACGTGGTGTCAAGCATAGCCTTGGACATTAGCACCCCTTCCCTAGCACACTGCTCCTCGCCACCTGAAGGGAAGCGACAACTTATGTAAATACAGCGACTTCCAGCCAGATGGCTGCCCCTGTGTCCCTCTGCCGGAAGACTTCTCCCGCTGCCTCTTCTTTGTAGGAAGTCAATGACAGTGCTGCTTCCAATTCACAGAATTTCCAAATGGCTGTGTAATCATAGACCCATGTAGGCAGGAGCCCTGATGTTCATAGGAAGAGCAGAAAAATCCCAGATCCTTCCCTCTGTGAAGCCAAAAGGCTGCTTCTGTGTCTCCTTTTCACGCTGGTAGAGTAAGGCTAGTTTTGACTTCCCAGCGGCTCGGATTCCAAGCGAATAACTGGAAGCAGCAAGCAACAGCACCGGGACCTGCTGGTGCAGTGAGGAAGAAACCGCATGTGCGTGGATTCCAGAGGAAAGCTGCCCTTTGTGGGTAGGAGGAGGGGCAGTGGGTACTGGGAGCAGACGCATCTTTACCCTGCCTTAGCATGAAGGCTGCTTCTTGGAAGGATGACTCACAGCACCATTGAACCGCCTTCCCTGCGAAGTTAAAACAGCTCAAGAGAGGCAGTGTCAACAAACAGCCATTTGAGGACAGCGGGGGCGTATGGGGGCTGATGAGGCAGGTGTCATTATTACCTTGGGGTTTAATAGCACACTTGGACTGCTGGGCTCCGCATTTGCCAGGCTGCCTCAGGGAAGAAGGGGCCTGCAACCAGAAGGGTGCTTTTTTTAATGAATAATTTTTATTTATTTATTTATTTTATGGCTGTGCTGGGTCTTCTTTGTTGCGCTTGAATTTTCTCTGGTTTGCGGTGAGTGGGGGCTCCTCTCCAGTTGCAGTGCGCAGGCTTCTCATTCGGTGACTTTTGTTGCAGAGCACTGGCTCTAGCCGCAAGGGCTTCAGCAGTTGTGAGTCCCAGGCTCTGGAGTACAGGCTCAATAGTTGTGGCGCACGGGCTTAGTTGCTCTCCTGCATGTGGGATCCTCCTGGATCAGGGATTGAACCTGTGTCTCCTACATTGGCAGGTGGAGTCTTTACAGCTGAGTGACCAGGGAAGCCCCAGGAAGATGCTTTTGATTGCAATGATCAGATGACCCAACTTAATATGGTTTCAAGATTGTCTAACATTGTACTTCACAAGGTCATCACGGATGCTTGGTCCTTTTTTCTTCTCTCTTCCACCATCCACAGTATTAGTTTAGTTCTAGGGCTGGTTCCCTTCTTTGTAGAAGCACTGCCAGCAGCAAACTGATTTACCTTCTTCTGTATTTATCTTAGGAAGAGAGAGAAGCTTCCTAATCTTGTTCTTCAAAGTAAGGAAGCATAAGAATTGAAACTCACAACAGACTTCTTATCATGTCTCATTGGCTAGAACCGTTCCCCAGACCCAGGAGAATGGCACGTGCTGATCAGCTTAGGCCTGAGCTCTTGCTTCAATTGCTGAAGAAGAGAGATGGACTTTCATGATTGGCACTAACTAAGTGGAGCCCTTTTCATACTGTTCATGGGGTTCCCAAGGCAAGAATACTGAAGTGGTTTGCCATTCCCTTTTCCAGTGGACCATGTTTTGTCAGAACTCTCAACCATGACCCGTCCATGTTCGGTGGCCTTACACAGCATTGCTCATAGTTTCATTGAGTTAGATAAGGCTGTAGTCCATGTGATCAGATTGGTTAGTTTTCTGTGACTGTGGTTTTCATTCTGCCTGCCCTCTGATGTCATATATGGATGTGAGAGTTGGACTATAAAGAAAGCTGGGCACCGAAAAATTGATACTTTTGAACTGTGGTGTTGGAGAAGACTCTTGAGAGTCTCTTGGACTGCAACGAAATCCAACCAATCCATCCTAAAGGAAACGAGCCCTGAATATTCATTGGAAGGACTGATGCTAAGCTGAAACTCCAGTACTTTGGCCACCTGATGCAAAGACCTGACTCATTGGAAAAGACCCTGATGCTGGGGAAAGATTGAAGGAAGGAGGAGAAGGGGATGACAGAGGATGAGATGGTTGGATGGAATCACTGACTCTATGGACATGGGTTTGAGCAAGCTCCGGGAGTTGGTGATGGACAGGGAAGCCTGGTGTGCTGCAATCCATGGGGTCACAAGGAGTCGGACATGACTGAGCAACTGAACTGACTGAACTGAAGGGGGGCCCACCTGGAGGCAGGGTCAGTCCCTGAAACTGAACTGTGGCCACACAATGGGGAGGGGGATGGGACTGGGGAGTCAACGACCACGTGTACTGCAGTATCTCACCGTTGGAGCCAGGAGATATGGGCTTAACCACTTGCTGGCTGTGTGACTTTGGGCTAGTGCCTTAACCTCTCTGAGCATATTTTTTTGGATTTTTTTTTTTTTAATGGGAGAAAAATATGTTTTCCTTAATTTTCAGGCTATGAGGGTCAATGAGAAATTAGGTGTAAAAAACCCTTGTGAGGAATCAGAAACACCTGTCTCTCGACCAGCTCCTTCCAGATAAATGAAGCAGACCAATCCGCGCCTCGTAAGAGATGATGGTTCAAGATAGTGCGGAAGCAGAGAACAGATGGGTTTACAGTGAGAATGAGTCAAAGGCAAAACACGAAGCCCGGTGAAGTGGAAGGGGTCCAAAGAGCGATGCTGTGCTCTTCTTTGTGCCGCTGCTGCTGACGTGAACTTTGGCCACCCGGTCCAGGTGGTGTCCGTAAGCCTTCCCCGCTTTCATGGTTAATAGCTTCCTCTTTGTAAGTAATTCGCATTTGCTGGGGTAGTCTTCGAGACTATGTAAATACCTTGTTTATCCTCAAATTTTTATCCACAGGTTTTAGCATCTACTAATGATTCTTGCCTGAATTATTATTATTAATTATTACTATGATGCTTGCCAAATTGTGATTGTCTAGCTGTGTCATTCCCTGATTTTTTAGCCTCTGTCTCAGCTTAAATCAAAGAGCCTGGGTCTTGTCACAGACTTGGAGAACAAATGTATGATTGTGGGGGCGGGGCGGGGGGGTGGTGGAATGGGGGAAAGGGATAGTTGGGGAGTTTGAGATGGACACATACACACTGCTGTGTTTAAAATGGATAGTTGACAAGGACCTACTGAACAGCACATGGAACTCTGCTCAATGTTCTGTGATGGCCTGGATGGGAAGGGACTTTGGAGGAGAATGGATACATGTGTATGTATGGCTGGGTCCCTTTGCTGTTCACCTGAAACTGTCACAGCATTGTTTGTTAATTGGCTATACCCCAATACAGAATAAAAAGTTTTTCAAAAATCAATAAACCAAAGCACAAACTGAAAAAAAAAAAAAAAAAAGAGCCTGGGTTTCATCCTTGGTCTTTAATGGGGCAGTTTTGGTTACTGGTAGAATTAAACTGCTAACCACCTCTGCCTCCTTCTAGATTTGCAGGCAAATAGCTCGAAGCTTCAGTTCATTTTATGTTTTGTTTTATTGAGTTTTTGTCCTTGGAGATACTGATTTTCTTTTCAATGATGGTGTGTTTTATTAATTTTCTCTTTTTATATTTTATCTGTTATTGCTCTGAATTTGGGATTGGGGCATGATGCTCAGTATAGGTTCTTGAATGACATCTTGTCTGCATTCCATAAAAAAAGGCTGGTGGTGATTGCCCAGCGGGAGTCTTGGCCAACAAGTAATTGTGTCCTACTTTAGCTGTATGGAGAAGGAAATGGCAACCCACTCCAGTATTCTTGCCTGGAGAATTCCATGGATGGAGGAGCTTGGTGGTCTACAGTCCACAGGTCGCAGAGTCGGACGCGACTGAGCAACTTCACTTCACTTTCACTTTCACTTAGCTGTATATGCAAGCGTAGCAATAGAGGAACGACAAATAGATCACTGGGCAGAGATCTAAGTGTCCTGGGTCTTATTTCCTGCAATATCCTCTATCTGCTAACTTGCTGTGTGACGTTGGGCAAATGACTTCAGCTCTCTGAGCCTCAGTGCCCTCCTGTGAAAAGTAGTGCTTAGACTGCTTAACCTCCAAGGTCCTTGTCAGCTCCAGAGTTCCAGGAGTCTACAGGGGATAGCTTAAAACAATGTTCTCCGTTACAGTTGGAGGGACTGCTGAGAATATTTGTTCAGTTCAGGCAAATGGTAAGTGTGTTGGCCACTCTAATGAAATGAGTACATTTTTGCTCTAAATGTCATGGATGTTTATTATCAGATTAAACTACAGCGGACCTAATTTTAGCTCTTCCAATTCAAGTGGAGCAATGAAGATTAAATGTTAGGCATAATTAAAGATGCAGATGTAGTTTTATTGAATTATAAACCTCATTAAGTGCAACGTCCCAGGAAAGCCCCTGAGACCAGCTACAAAGAACTCCTAGTTGCAACACTGTGGTTACTAAAATATTGTAAAGTAAATCTCACTCCAAAAATATTATGACTTGGATGGAAGGAGTTTTTAAAAGCATGGTTAGAGTTGGTTTCATGGGTAATTTCCTTGCAGATGGTCGGGAAGGAAACACTTTTCTTCAGCATCTCCACAGAAGGCCTCCTTGGGGCTTGGTGCTCCCGTCTCAGCCTCCAAAGGTGGGCTCCAGTCTCCTGGGTCAGTTAGAAGGGCAACTTCAAGGACCATCAGATTTCACTCAAGAGTTGGTGGTAAGTGGAGTTGGTGGAGAAAGCAGAGGTTTACTATGGACCAGAAGTTCATGATTCTATACAAATATAGAGAAAGGTTCTCTTGGTGACATTTTCTTTTCTGTCTGTAAAGATAATACATTATCATTTTACAAGTGCATATAATAGGGAATAGAATAAAGAAGTAAAAATATCTAACTACTTCAAGATGATCACCGTTAATATATTAAACCAGCCAGCCAGTTGGTCACCATTAGAGAGGGGAGTTGGCAAACTTTGAGGAGGCAGTGAATAATTTTAGGCTTATAGACACATGATCTCTGTTGCAACCACTTGGCTTTGCCAATGTGGCATGAAAGCCACTGTAGACAATACGCACTAAATGGGTGTGGCTGTGTTTCAATAAAACTTTATTTATAACAACAGGTAGTGGATTGTTGGCTCCATGTGCCATAGTTTGCTGATTCCTGCTTTTGGGTTGAACATTTGTTTTGCACAATTTAATCCTATATCATATTTCCCCTTTTGTTGTTTCAGGTGGATTTGTCTGTCTCCTTGTTTGGAATGTGAGAGAAGTTTAATATCTTGACAGCATGGTCTGTCACTTAACAGCTGTATGAACTTGGGTAAGTTAGGTAACCTCTCTGGCCTCAGTTTCCTCATCTGTCAAATGGGATAATACATAATGGTATTGACCCCATAGTTTTTTCTGAAGATTGAACGAGTTGATCTTTGTACAGCACAGGGCACATCATGAAGACTCAGTAAATGTGAGTGGCTACCATCACCACCACCACCATGACTACCCTATGTGCCTTCTTCTGGAGCTAGCACAGTTCTGGTTACAGAAGAGGCTCAATAAATAGAATCATAAGGATTTGTTGTTATCGTTCAGTCACTCAGTCATGTCCGACTCTATGCCACCCCAGCCCCATGGACTGCAGCACACCAGGCTTCCCTGTCCTTCACCGTCTCCCAGAGCTTGCTCAAACTCATGTCTATCGAGTCAGTGATGCCATCCAACCATCTCATCCTCTGTTTCCCCTTCTCCTCCTGCCCTCAATCTTTCCAAGCATCAGGGTATTCTCCAGTGAGTCAGCTCTTCACACCAAGTGGCCAAAGCATTGGCATTTCAGCTTCAACATCCGTCCTTCCTATGAATATTCAGGGTTAGTTTCCTTTAGGATGGACTAGTTTGATCTGCTTGCAGTCCCAGGGACTCTCAACAGTCTTCTCTAGCACCACAGTTCATAATCATAAAGATAGATAATGTTAAAGAGGGAATGTTCTTCAAGAATGTCTCATATAACACCCTCACTTTAGAGATGAGCATGGTAGAGTAGCCTGGCAGGTAGAGTCCATGGGGTTGCAGAGTCAGGCACGACTGAGCAACTGAGCACACATACATACTGGCGGAGCTACCCCTGTGTTAAGGATGGTGGGATGCTATCCATCATGACTGGCAGTGCCCTCCCCTAAGGCTTACCCATCTTTATCCCATGGTTACCCATCAGCCTCTGCATGCCCAGAGGCCCAGTTCCATCTCCTACGTCATGGGCAGCCTGTCCATGAAGCAGGCCAACTTTTGTCTTGTTTTCAGTTTCCTGGTCTTATCCTTGGGATAGTGTCCACTCACCTGGACCAGGCAGGTGAGGCTTAGAAGAGGACCGACCTGAGGTTGTAGCTGGGAGGTCCGGTACTGGTGGAGTCAGGTACTAGGAATGCGTGGACAGTGGTCAGACTAAGGCTCAGGTGCGCTGGGTTTGCCTCAAGTTGGGGTCTGGCATGTGGTATGTGGGCAGACTCTTGGTCAGGCAGGCCACACAGGGCCCTGGACTATCACGCTGCTCTCCTCTTAGGGTACGAGGAAAGACCCCCATGGGTATGCCGTTCCAGTGACCCCTTGGTCAAGTCCCTACCACCTGGTTCTTCTTCAGGCGCATCTCATCAGGCTGTTATTTCCATCCTGGTGCTGCTCAACTTTGATCTGGGAAAATGAAAGGCCAGGCTGCCGGGTCCCCAGCTGCCATCTTTTGCAGCAAGAGTGAGACTTCACGATCCCGCTGGCTCGCGTACACTTCATTTCCCAGTAATTAAACAAGTGGAGATCAAAGCTGACAAATCTCCCCCATCTCTCAGCGCGGTAGATGAAAGGTAAATATTTCTAGCAACAGTTTTTTTTTCCCCCTCATTAAAAGTGAGATGTGAAATGTCTTCTCCCTACTTTGAAGAATACTGCTAAGTTCAAGGTCACTCCAGATAAGATATCTGGTTTGAGTACCTTTATTATTCCATACCAGTCATCAGTCTTATAGAAACTGGGCTAGCTTGAGGGGATTGAAGAGGCTAAATCATGTCAAATAAGTCAAAAGACAAAGAAAAGTAAAGAAGAACACCAAGATGGTAACTGGTCAGTGCTGCAGAAATCTACATCTTGTGTATTATCTTCTCATTGCTGGTAGGGGTTCTGAAGCCAGCATCTAAAGTGGATCCTGGAGTTCTACATAGAGAATCTCAGGTAGATGGCCTGATGCTCTCTCAGCTGGACTCTGGAAAAGACCATTAGGGAGCTGCCATTTTCTTTGTATACCAAAGAATTCATCCCAAAGGCTATGAATCCAGGGGAGCTGGTCTATCCGACGTGGGTTTACAAATGCCTGCTGGGTGGTATCAGGCTCTTTTCAGTGCAAAGAACAGACCTCATTCAAACTGGTGGCTGCCGTAAAGACACCACAGGGAGGGACTTCCCTGGTGGTCCAGTGGTTAAGAATCCATCTTCCAATGCAGGGGATGTGGGTCCGATCCCTGTTTGGGGAACTAAGATTTCATATACTGAAGGGCAACTAAGCCCACACACTCCTGCTACTGAGCCTGCATGCCAGAACTTTAGAAGCCCACGTGCCTCAATGAAGACCCAGCATGCCCAGGAAATAAAAAAGATACAACAGGGACTCGGAATCAGAACAGGAATTCGAGTGCCATGCAATCCTAGAAAGGAAGAAGACAGCCACCCTGCTGGCCACTCTTCTTGCTCCCCTCTGACTGCCCTCCCTGGCTTTCACATCCTTGCCACATCCTTTGTCTTCTGCCTGTTCACCAGCTCCCAGGGCTGCTCAGAATGCAGGTCTCTCTCATTTCTTCTGTCCTTCCTTCTCCAGTTCCAGATTCCAGAGAGAGAAGGAGGGAGAGATCCAACTGACCTAGGCTGTCATCTCGAGTGAGGCAGCTGAAGTCACCGGTTTCTGGCCAGGCAGTGGGTGGTCCGGGCCACTCCCCTAGCTTGTTAGCTGCAAGGGTGGGGCCTTCTGTCCAATGTCACATGGTAAGAAATGCCAGCTGCCCCCTCAGCAGCAGATATGGGTGGGAGGGTCCCCATGTGAGGGACTCTGGTTGTGTGAGGCTGCTCTGGACACTGTGTGGGGTGTCAGAGCAGGGCTGAGAGGCTGATGGCTTGGGTAGACTCTTGGCTGGCTTGTCATCAGCTGTTCTGTTTGTTTTGAGATGTAATTCACATCCCATAATAGTCACTGTTTTAAAGTGCACAATTCAGTGGTTTTTATTATATTCACAGAGTTTTGTGACTATCACCTCTAATTGCTGAACATTTTCATCACTCTCTGTGTTCAGGGACTTACTTCCCTGGCGATCCAATGGTTAAGATTCTGAGTTTACGCTGCAGGGGCTGCAGGTTCCATCTCTGAGAAACTAAGACTCCCCCCATGCCACACAGTGCTGCCAGAAGTCGGGGGAGAAAAGAAATTCAGTATTCAAAGCTGTTACTTTCCATTTCCCCTCCCCTAGCCCCAGGCAGTCACTGATCTTCTTTCTGTACTTGTAGATTTGCCTTTTCTGGATATTTCATATAAATAGGGTCATTCAGTATGTAGATTTTTGTGTTTATTTTCTTTTATCTGGCATAATAATTTCAAGATTCATGCACAGCACAAATCAGTTCTTCATTTCTTTTTATGCCTGAATAACATTTCATTTTAAGGCTATACCACATTTTATGGGCTTCCTGATAGCTCAGTTGGTAAAGAATCCACCTGCAATGCAGGAGACCCTGCTGTGATTCCTGGGTCAGGAAGATCCCCTGGAGAAGGGACAGGCTACCCACTGCAGTATTCTTGGGCTTCCCTGTGGCTCAGCTGGTAAAGAATCCACCTGCAATGCGGGAGACCTGGGTTTGATCCTTGGGTTGGGAAGATCCCCTGGAGAAGGGAAAGGTTATCCACTCCAGTATTCTAGCCTAGACCATGGGGTCGCAAAGAGTTGGGCACAACTCAGCGAATTTCACTTCACTTCACCACATTTTATTTTTCCATATATCAGTTGATGGATATTTGTGGGGTTTTTTTGTTTGTTTTTACTTTGGGGCTATTATGAATAATGCTGCCGTGAATATTTATGTATAGTTTTTAGGTGAATACATATTTTCATTTCTCTTGTGTTGATACCTAGAAGTGAAATTGCTGGGTTATATAACACTCGTATAGGACTTCTCAGGTGGCGCTAGTGGTAAAGAATTCTCTTGCCAGTGCAGGAGATGCAAGAGATGGGGTTTCGATCCCTGGGTTGGGAAGATCCCCTGGAGGAGGAAATGGCACCCCACTCCAGTATTATTGCCTGGAAAATTCCATGGGCATGTGCTGACTTGTTGCAACCCCATGGACTGTAGCCTGCCAGGCTCCTCTGTCCATGGGATTCTTCAGGCAAGAATACTGGAGTGGGTTGCCATGCCCTCCTCCAGGGGATCTTCCTACCCAGGGAACAAACCCAAGTCTCTTACATCTCCTGCATCAGCAGGCAGGTTCTTTAGCATTAGCACCACCTGGGAAGCCCTGTTAATTAGATTTAGGTGTGAGAATTCTGTTATAGATTTTTTTCCCACAAAGAGAGACATCAGAGGCATCCTTATCTCAGACCTATACTGAACTATTTACCAGGACTCTGTAATTAACCCTGAATAGTGCTGGCCACCGGAAGATCTCAGGGCTTGGGTTTCAGTGGTGGTGATGGTGGAGTAGAGATTACTGGGGTGGTCCAAGGGAGACGGGAAGCCCTGGTCCAGGACAGGGCCAGGTGAGGATGGAGTGGAGGGTAGGTAAAAGAGAGGATATAAAATAAAGATGATAGACTCTGAGTCCCTTGGGGCAGAGGCCAGGTCTTCTCTTTCCTGCACAAGGTCTTGGGCATAAAGTAGGCACTTCCTCCCTTGCTCAGAGACCAACCGTGCCCATCCCCAAGTCATCAGTCCACCAAGTGGTCCCTCCCTATTCCTGGATCCACAGGAAGATAGAGCAGCTAGGTAGTTTGGAAATCCTGTAATCAGCTGGTTAGGACAGCAGGGAAGGGTCATGACCATCAGCTGGCCTTGACCGTGGGACTGTCAACTGGGCCCTCTCTTGGGGCTCCAGCACTGTCAAGACACAGAGTGAACACCTGCCTTAGAGAACAGAGGCACAGCGGCTCTGAATGTCTTCAGCTGGAATCAATGGGAAGGGGAGAGGGAGGTCTGCTTTTTTTCCTCCTTCTTTTGAGCCTTTCCTGGAGGTCTAAGAGTTTAAGAGTCCTGGTTCTCCTAGACTCACTCATAAAAGTCTGGGGTAGTGGATGATCCAGATCCTGTATTTTTAACAAGTGAGTCTTTCAAAATCTGAGCACTACTGGTTTAGGAAAAATTTTCTAAGGAAAAGGAAGGGTCTGTGCATTTAAACCCAAATATACTAGGGTTTCGGAGAAGGCAATGGCACCCCACTCCAGTACTCTTGCCTGGAAAATCCCATGGATGGAGGAGCCTGGTAGGCTGCAGTCCATGGGGTCACTAGGAGTCAGACACGACTGAGCGACTTCACTGTCACTTTTCACTTTCATGCATTGGAGAAGGAAATGGCAACCCACTCCAGTGTTCTTGCCTGGAGAATCCCAGGGACGGGGGAGCCTGGTGGGCTGCCGTCCCTGAGGTCGCACAGAGTCGGACATGACTGAAGCGACTTAGCAGCAGCATACTAGGGTTTAAACGACCTTGAATAGAAGAAGCTATTGGATTCTGCCAAGAAATTTGAGTATTTAAAAGAAGTCCTTCCAGGTTTGTACAAGAAATTGTTCCCTCTTTGTAAATGATATGTCACCTGAATTTCTGGAGACCTTACCAGCCTGTGCATATAGAAGAGTCCTGTTACAAGTAATAATGCCAATTAACCTGATTCTATTCTAGTTGTACACACACCCTGGAGAAGGAAATGGCAACCCACTCCGGTATTCTTGCCTGGGAAATCTCATGGACAGAGGAACCTGGCAGGCTACAGTCCATGGGGTTGCAGAGTCGGACGCGACTGAGCGACTCACTTTCACTTTTGTACGCACAGGATGTCTAGCACTTCTCCTGCGCAGGATTAAGTTCTCATCCACCAGGGGGCGCCATGGGCTACCAAGGTTCTGCTGGGCATCCGCCATCTTCCATCAGGCAGCATTTTTGGGTACCCTAGAACTGGCTTCATCACCCTCACTAAAGCTCGGGCTGTGAAGTTTCCAGCAGCCAACACTGCTCAAAGTTTGTCTGCAGGGTCGTGTTTTAATAATAATTCAGTATGTGTCTGAGATAAGGATGCATCAGACTTGGACTCTACTTTTAAAAAAGTATCCAAATAGAATTATCACCCCTAAAAGAAATTTGTAATGGTTTCTTTAGAGCATCCAATACCAAGTCAGTGTTCAAATTTCCAGTTGTCTTCTAGACGTCAAACTTTTTAAACAGTTTATTTGAATCAGGATCCACAAAATTCCACACAGTGCGATTGGTTCATTTATTTCTAAATTTGTCATTCTTTTAACCTACAGTTTCACCCTCCATCTCTTTTCTCTTTCTTGCTATTTAAATCATACAAGAAACCAGGCTGTTTGTGGGGCTTCCACAATCTGATTGCAGCCCCTTGGTGTCCTTTAACAGGCTCCTTGGCTGTATTTCCTATAAATTGGTATTTGAATCCAGAAGCTTGATCAGATTCAAGTTATTATTTGTTTATTTTTTGTTAATCACTACTTCATAGGTGGTGTGTTCTTCTACCAGAAGGCACTTAATATCTGATTCTCTGTCTCTATCTCTCTGTGATATTAGCAGCCATTGAGTAACAATGCTTAGGCCCATTAGTTTATTCAGTTCAGTTCAGTTCAGTTCAGTTGCTCAGTTGTGTCCAACTCTTTGTGACCTCATGAACCACAGCACACCAGGTCTCCCTGTCCAACACCAACTCCCGGAGCCTACCCAAACTCATGTCCATTGAGTCAGTGATGCCATCCAACCATCTCATCCTCTGTCGTCCCCTTTTCCCCCTGCCCTCAGTCTTTCCCAGCATCAGGGTCTTTTCAAATGAATCAGCTCTTCGCATCAGGTGGCCAAAGTATTGGAGTTTCAGCTTCAACATCAGTCCTTCCAATGAACACCCAGGACTGATCTCCTTTAGGATGGACTGGTTGGATCTCCTTGCAGTCCAAGGGACTCTCAAGAGTCTTCTCCAACACCAGAGTTCAAAAGCATCAATTCTTCAGCGCTCAGCTTTCTTTATAGTTCAACTCTCACATCCATACATGACCACTGGAAAAACCATAGCCTTGATTAGACACACCTTTGTTGGCGAAGTAATGTCTCTGCTTTTTAATATGCTGTCTAGGTTGGTCATAACTTTCTTCCAAGGAGCAAGCATCTTTTAGGGACTGCAAAATGCTGACTTTCTAATTCTATCACTGTTCTTATTTATTAGCTCAGTTATTTCTGTAATGAGAAATGCCCTCTATCAGTTCTTTGCTTCCTCAGTGGCACAGTCCTTTTTGCAAAGATAGGTCAAATGCTTAATTCTTTTGCTTTAATTTTTATCAGTTTTCAAAATAATGAATGGGTTCTCTAGCATCTGCCAATGGTAACCAGTTAGTTAGCTTTAGGACCGTTCATGACTCATGGATTTAAGTATGTTTGGTGGGTTTTGATCCCTGGCAGCTATTACCCTTATGGGTGCTCAGATTTTCTCAATGTCGGCCAGTGGCCCTTGAGTCTTTTGTCATGACCCTTTGATAGCTTAGTCTCTTAGATATCTTGTGTATTTCCTGAGCCAGTCCTTGAACCAACCATTTCTCCAAATAGCCTTGGTTTCTTTCAGTAGGAACTGGTATTTAAAAGCACTTTCTGGGTGTGCTGTGTGCTTAAGTTGCTCAGCTGTGTCCAACTCTTTGCGACCCTATGGACTGTAGCCTACCAGCCTCCTCTGTCCATGAGGATTCTCCAGGCCAGAATACTGCCATACCTTTCTGAATCCAACCCAGGTCTCCCGCCCTGCAGGTGGATTCTTTACCAGCTGAGCCACAGGGAAGCCGAAGAATACTAGTGTGGGTAGCCTATCCCTTCTCCAGCAGATCTTCCTGACCCAGGAATTGAACTGGGGTCTCATGCTTTGCAGGTGGATTCTTTACTAGCTGAGCTACAGGGAAGCCCATCTGGGTGTGAGGGATGCTTGTTTATCTTCGATTGGTGATTGTTTCAGTGACTAAATCTCAGAACTGGTTGTTTTGTTAAAGAAAAATCATCATGAAAACTTTCTGATACTTCCTGTTCAAATTCAACTACAGGATGTTTTAGCAGATTTCTTTTATCTTACACTTGTGTCTGTCTCCTTTCTTCCCCGCCAAGGATATAAGAAGGATAGAACTAGAAAATCGCAAGATCGTTTTCTTCATCCCACATACACACAGGGAAGTCACGTGACTTACACAGGTCACATGGGTATTAAGAGGACACCGCAGGACCAGGTGCAGGCTGCCTGGCCTCAGAGCCTGAGGCTTAACGAGCACACACCAAACTCTGTTCTCTGTAAAGTTTCGTTGTGAATCCATGGGGCTGGCTAAGGGACCAACCCATGCAAACAACAAATCCTACAGGGAAATCAGTCTCTCGCCTCTCCAACAAATTTGTTGACTGGGCCAAGAGCTCCCCTCTAGGTTCCCTTTCCCGTGGGGTGGGTTCTCTTGAGACACATTTCGACCATGATGCCCATAGAGGTCTTATGGAAGCCAGCATGGGTTTTCCAGACATGCCCATGGGGTCTGTTCTCTCTTGGATCCGAGAGGGACTCCATTTGCTTCTACATGACCCCCTTCTCACTCCTTCTCTTTCCTCGTTCAAGGCCACAGCCATCCACTTCCCCATCCTCAGTGAGGTTTTTTTAAATTTTTTTTCATTTCTTTCTCAACATTTTTTTTTAAGTCTTGAATTTCTACACATGATGTTTATTTTCCCTGCCAAAGAGCTTGTGAGTATGTTTACAAACATTTATTTAGCCACGTCAGGTCTTACTTAGTTGCAGCACATGGGAACCTCATTACATCCTGTGGGATCCTTTGTTGCTGCAGGTGAGATCTGAGTTGTGGCACTTGGGCTCAGCAGTTGTGGCACACTCGGGCTCAGTGGTTGTGGTGCTCGGGCTCAGTAGTTGTGGTGCCTGGGCTCAGTGGTTGTGGTGCTCGGGCTCAGTAGCTATGGTGCTCGGGCTCAGTAGTTGTGGCACACCAGCTTAGTTGCCCTGTGGCATGGTGGAATCCTTCATTCCCTGACCAGGAATCAAACTCATGTCCCCTGCATTGGTGGGCAGATTCTTAACCACTGGACCACCAGGAAGTCCCCCTCAGTGAGTTCTGACCTGAGAGGTTGCTTGGGTTTGATGTGAGGCCTGAGGCATGGTGTATTTCAGGACACTGGGGATCCTGCTGTGACATAAGGGAAAGAGCTCAGGACTCAGAGTTAGCTGACTTGACTTCTAGCCCTTGCTCTGCCTCGATAAGCTCTCTGAGCCTTAATTTTCTCCACTGTAAAATGGGATTTGCACACGAACAAGGTGGGCGATACTAAAGCCTCCTTGCAGGAAGATTGTGAGGATTAAAATGGGGTCACCAGGGGAGCCCCTAACTTCCAAATGTAGGGATAGGACTGTGACGTGGATCTGTTTACTAACTGTTTTCCTACAAGGGTCCCTGTACCCAGGGGATACAGAAGGGATGGCTGGGGAGGGCTTCAGGTCCCAAACGTCCTTTGTTGGTGGTGGCAAATCAGGACCAGAGCGTCCACTTGCCAGGCTGAGAGGGAATTTATTTCTGCTCTAACTGCCTGGTTAACTCAGCAGCCTACATGGTCCCTGTACACGGTGGGTGTGCTGAGATAACAGCTCAAGTACTTTATTAAAACAGAAAAGCTCTCCACGTTTCCATTAACTCCCCATGTGGGGCAGTTTCAGCCCCCTGCTCCAGGTACCATTTGCAGTCCAGTTTCTCAGTCGTGATGGACAGAAATATCCAACTCGCTTCCGCACCTCTCCACGAACCACACGCGTCCACAAACAGCAGAGATTCATCAGTCACTCCTCACTGGTCCTTTCTTGTTCATCATCACCGCCTCCTGATCCTTGTCCTCCTTATCCTTTTCAAATGATAGAGCTGTGAATCATTTCACTTTGAATTTCAGATGTCCCAAACAGCGCTTTCATCCACAGTGGGGACTGATGAGTTAATTTCTTAGGAAATAAGCTGAGCACCCAGGAGCTGTGATAATTCCCTACCCCCAGTGCCAACATCACAAAGAATAGCACAGTAGCACATAAATCTACTACTTGCATATGTTTACTTAATCACATTGGAATTCTCTTTGAACTTGACCCCAGGGGAGAGAGATCACAGAGCTGGCTGGTAGCTAAAATAATCCACTGAAAAAAAAGTTCTGTGTCACACGAGAACTTCTGGGGCTGTTTGTGAAAAGCACGGAACCAGTGTGACTTCTACACTGTGTGATTCTGACTACAGGCTTCCCCAGGGTCCGGGAGGCCTTCCCACCTTGGGCTGTGGGTTGTAAACTGGTTGGGAGGATTTAATTTTCTTTTAAAATTCAGGGTAAGTTCCCCCACCTTGAATTTCCAAATAGTAGGCAATTAATGTGTCTGATCTCTGGAAAGCAGTGAAGACTTGTTAAGGCAAGATGGCAAAGTGGTTAGTACTGACTGTGCTTCGGGGGCCAAGTATGACTATGTGTGCTCACTTGTGTCCCACTCTTTGCGATCTCATGGACGGCAGCCCTCCGGGCTTCTCTGTCCATGGAATTTTCCAGGCAACAGCATTGAAGTGGGTTGCTATTTTCTACTCCAGGGGATCTTCCCGACCCAGGGATGAGACCCATGTCTCTTGTGTCTCCTGCAGATAGATTCTTTACCACTGTGCCACCTGGGAAGCCCAGACTTAAAGACCTAAGGGGTAGTGTAAATCTGGGAGTCAAAGAGGTCAGGCTGGGCAGATCCAAGGAGAAGCAAAGAGCAGAGCGGGGCAGGGCAGGGGTTGGGGGAGTGAAGTGATGGGTCTGAGACCAAAACGGCCCACAGGGCTTGGACACCCCAGCTCATTGCCTTGGAGGGCCGGTTGCCTGATATGTGAATGGATTCGTGCAGGGGTTCGCAAACCACGGCAACTGCCAAATCTGACCTGATGCCTGTTATTGTATGGCCTGTGAGCTAAGAATGGTTTTTATATTTTTAGATGGTTGGTATCGATGACAAAATAAATCAGCAGCTGATCTAAGAAAGAAATGGAAAATCTTATTTGAGCCAACCTGAGGATTATAACGCAGGAGATGTTCTTTCAGAAAGCCCTGAGGAGTCTCCTGCCCTGCCCTTGAGAGGTCGAAGCACAGCTATATAGTGTTTGAGGCAAATGATGTATTGACAGTTGACACAACCCAGATCCACGTGTACAAGAAGCAGTGGGTCATCGGGACCCCTTACAAGATTAAGATGGAAGGTTATCTTCCAAGGGATTACGGATCATTGTGACTCTTTACAAGATTAAGCAGGAGTGTTATCTCCTGGGTGCTCTGGTTAATGCAGGAGCACAACACACACTCAAGGGGAGGCTTGCTTGTTTAGTTGCTGAGTCATGTCTGACTCAGGGTAAAGGGGAGGGAGGAGGCCCAAATGGGCAGAAAAAAGTTTTATGTGTATATTTTTCTCGTCTTTCTATAAAACATGAATTCTATTTCATTGCTGAAAAAATCAAAAGGTGAAAAATATTTTGTGATGTAAAATGTGTGAAATTCAAATTTCAGCATCTATCAATAAAATTTTATCAGAACACAGTCATGCTTGCTTATTTACATAATGTCTAAGGCTGCTTTCCTGAGACCATGGCAGAGTCAAGCTGCTTCAACAGAGGCTGTGTGGACCACAGAGCCGAAGATGTACTGTCTAGGAGAAGTTTGCCCATCTGTGGATTAGTTTGAGATGCGCAGGTTTGAAGCACAGGTTTGAGACAATTTGGGCTCTGGGTGGAATTAAGGCCAAGTGAAATGAGCCATGAACTAGCTGGTCTCAGTGTGGGCCAGTTTTCTGATCTGTGAAATGGGTGTATTAACATTACTGGTCTCATAGGTCGCTGCCCTCTAAGAACATGCTGATGGGATCCTCAAATGTATTTCAAGATATTTGCATAGCTGGGAGGGGTCACAGAAATTGGCCTGGAGATCATTTGCAGACTTGGGTCATCATCTGAACTGCTTGTCAGTTTAGTTCAGTCGCTCAGTCATGTCCAACTCCTTGTGACCCCATGAACCACAGCACACCAGGCCTCCCTGTCCATCACCAACTGCATAGTCCACCCAAACCCATGTCCATTGAGTCGATAATAGCATCTAACTGTCGTCCCCTTCTCTTCCTGCCCTCAATCTTTCCCAGCATCAGGGTCTTTTCAAATGAGTCAGCTCTTTGCATCAGGTGGCCAAAGTATGAGTTTCAGCTTCAACATCAGTCCTTCCAATGAACACCCAGGACTGATCTCCTTTAGGATGGACTGGTTGGATCTCCTTGCAGTCCAAGGGACTCTCAAGAGTCTTCTCCAACACCACAGTTCAAAAGCATCAATTCTGTGGTGCTCAGCTTACTTTATAGTCCAACTCTCACATCCATACATGACCACTGGAAAAACCATAGCCTGGACTAGATGGACCTTTGTTGGCAAAGTAATGTCTCTGCTTTTTAATATGCTGTCTAGGTTGGTCATAACTTTCCTTCCAAGGAGTAAGTGTCTTTTAATTTCATGGCTGCAATCACTATCTGCCGTGATTTTGGAGCCCAGAAAAATAAAGTCAGCCACTGTTTCCCTACTATTTGCTATGAAGTAATGGGACCGGATGCCATGATCTTAGTTTTCTGAATGTTGAGCTTTAAGCCAACTTTTTCACTCTCCTCTTTCACTTTCATCAAGAGGCTCTTTAGTTCTTCTTCACTTTCTGCCATAAGGGTGGTGTCATCTGCATATCTGAGGTTATTAATATTTCTCCCGGCAATCTTGATTCCAGCTTGTGCTTCTTCCAGCCCAGAATTTCTCATGATGTACTCTGCATATAAGTTAAATAAGCAGGGTGACAATTACAGCCTTGATGTACTCCTTTTCCTATTTAGAACCAGTCTTCCTATTTGGAACTTATTTGGAACTGCTTGCTGAGCCCGGAAAACAGGGAACCCTAGGCCACCATTCCTTGGAGAGACTGATGCAGTGGGTCTGTGGGAGTGAGAGGCTGTGATGTCACCAAGCTGCCCAGGGATGGGGAGGCTGTGATCTGGCCATTCACCTCCAGCTCCAGGTAAAGAGACACAGGGGTTTGATCAATCTGGGCCCATCTTCAGTGACCCCTCTGCCTGCACTCTTTCTTCCTGAGATCTCATGGCCCTATATTTCTTCTTTTGTCTTCACACTGAGCTCAAGCTGTCCCATGGCATGAGAGTTTGTGGACACCATTCTCTATCCAATAAAATTTATAAAAAATCAAAACCAACCAAACAAAAAAACTTTATAAAAGCAGGTAGATTTGGCCCAGAGGATATAGTTTACTGATTTCTGCCTTAGAGCAGTAGCTCAAAGTGTAACCTTTGGACCAAAAGCATTAAACCTGGGAACTTGTAAGTAGTACAAATTCTTGGGCCCTGCCCTAGACCTACTGAATCAGAACAAGTATTTTCTGTTTGCATCCCCATGTCTTTCTGAAATTCCAATTACACATATGTTAGGCTGCTGGAAGTTGTTCCAGAGCTCACTGATGCTCTTTTAATTTTTAAAAAATCTTTTTTCTCCTCTCAGTTTCATTTTAGATAATTTCTATCACTGTCTTGAAGTTTACTAATCTTTTCTTTTGTAATGTCTAATCTTCTGCTAATTCCATCCAGTATTGCTTTTTATCTGGACATTATAGTATTGAGATGAAATTTGATTTTGGTGTTT
Source organism: Bos grunniens (assembly GCF_055505025.1). Classification (NCBI taxonomy): domain Eukaryota; kingdom Metazoa; phylum Chordata; class Mammalia; order Artiodactyla; family Bovidae; genus Bos; species Bos grunniens. The sequence continues at coordinate 38,817,285 of NC_141190.1, read as the reverse complement.
GAAAAATAATTCTTCCATGGTTTTATGTAGCTTTTCAACATGGAATACAATTATAATAATTAATGTCTATGTGTGCTAAGTCTAACATCTGTGTCAATTCTGGATTGATTTCAATTGATTGCTTTAAAATTTTCCACTGTAGTCATGTTTTTCTGTTTTAGTAGCTTAGTAATCTTTGATTGGATGTCAGATATTGTGATTTTTCTTTGTTAGGTGCTAGATATTTTTAAATTCTTGAACTTTTTTTCTGAAAAGTGAAAGTGAAAGTCGCTCAGTAGTGTCCGACTCTTCACGACCCCATGGACTATACAGTCCATGGAATTCTCCAGGCCAGAATACTGGAGTGGGTAGCCTTTCCCTTCTCCAGGGTATCTTCCCAACCCAGGAGTTGAACCGGGGTCTCCTGCATTGCAGGTTGATTCTTTACCAACTGAGTTATGTAGTTAAATTACATTTTGTCTCTTTTGAATCTTACTTTAAGCTTTGGTAGGCAGGACCAGAGCAGTGGTGTCTGGTGTTAATTATTCTTCTCTAATGGGGCAAGACTTTTCTGAATACTCAATGTCTATGAATTTTTCCATTCTGACTGGTGGGAATAGGCACTGTACCTGGCCCTCCTTTTGGAAGGTTCTTTCCATAATGGTGGGTAGTTTCCTCACATGCATGAGCTGATCAGTCTAGGCAAATACTCAAAGCAACCCTTTGCAGCTCTCTGGAGTTCTCCCTGTGCAGCTCTCTTCTCTCCAGGACCCTGTCCTTCTACCTCTAACTGCATTCAGTTCAGTTCAGTTCAATTCAGTCGCTCAGTCATGTCTGACTCTTTGTGACCCCATAGACTGCAGCATGCCAGGCTTCCCTGTCCATCACAAACTCCCAGAGCCTATTCAAATTCATGCCCATTGAGTTGGTGATGCCATCCAACCAGCTCATCCTCTGTCTCCCCCTTCTCCTCCTTCCTTCAATCTTTCCCAGCATCAGGGCCTTTTCCAGAGAGTCAGTTCTAAGCATCAGGTGGCCAAAGTATTGGAGTTTCAGCTTCAACATCAGTCCTTCCCGTGAATATTCAGGACTGATTTCCTTTAGGATGGAGTGGTTTGATCTCCTTGCAGTCCAAGGGACTCTCAAGAGTCTTCTCCAACACTTTTCCCCAAACTCAGTTCCACCTTCTCAACTCAGAGAGTCCACTGAGTTCCTCTTGAGTTTCCCATTTCTGCACCACCTCTGGAAACTTTCTGAAGGCAGCAAGCAAAGGCAATCATAGGTCTTATTTTATTTCCTGTGTCTCAGGATCATTGTCCATCATTACTTGCTATCCAGTGGTATTAAAATCCTTACACCATCTTGGTTGAACGCACTTAGTTTTTAAAAATAATTTTATTTATGTATTTGTGGCTGCACTGGGTCTTGGTTGCTTTGTTGGGCTTTCTCTAGTTGTGACAAGTGGGGGCTACTCTTCCTTGCGATGCTCGGGCTTCTCGTTGCCCTGGCTTCTCTTGTTGTGGAGCATGGACTCTAGGGAATGTGGGTTTCAGGACTTGCAGCTCCCAGGCTCAGTAGTTGAGCATGAGCTTGGTTGTCATGAGGCATGTGGAATCTTCCCAGACCAGGGATTGAACTCGTATCTCTTGCATTGGCAGGTGAATTCTTATCCACTGTGGTACCAGGGAAGTCCCTGAATGCACTTCTGTAAGCAGATGTGGTGATCCCTGATATTCTGATTGGTTAAAAAACAGCAATTCAGACTTTATGAATGTTAGGACATTTGATTCATCAGAAACTCCAATGAAATTAGTGTTTTCTTTTTACAGTAGAGGAAACTGAGGCTCGGACAGGTGAAGTAACTGTTTGCCTGACCCCCAAGCACTCATATTTTCATTGCTTGATGCTGTTCCCCATCCACATCTGCCAGCCCTTGCTGGGATGTGTGCCCTTTGAACCACAGCACACCCTGGGAGACAGGGTTAGATCCTCCTGATTCTCAGTGTGAATGGCGGGAACCAGCATCAGCTGCATCCCCAGGAACTTGTTAGAGAGGCAGAGGCTCGGCACCTCCCAGGCTTGCTGGATGAGAACTGATACGTTAGCAAGATCGCAGGTGACTCTTTGCGTGTATAACCATAAAGAAGACTGAGGGCCAAAGAACTGATCCTTTCAAACTGTGGTGCTGGAGAAGACTCTTGAGAGTCCCTTGGACAGCAAGGAGATCAAACCAGTCCATCTTAAAGGAAATCACCCCTGAAAATTCATTGGAAGGACTGTTCCCAAAGCTGAAGCTCTAATACTTTGACCACCTAATGTGAAGAACTGAGTCACTGGAAAAGACCCTGATGCTGGGAAAGATTGAGGGCATGAGGAGAAGAGGATGACAGAGCAAGTCAATGGACATGAGTCTGAGCAAACTCTGGGAGACAGTGAAGGACAGGAAAGCCTGGCATGTTACAGTCCGTGGAGTTGCAAAGAGTCGGATGTGGCTTAGCGACTAAACAACACCAGTTTGAGACACATTAAATCAGAATATAGTTTCTGAACCTGTCTTCTGAGTCCAGTATCCTGGCTCCCTGGGAGCATAGAACTGAGCTGAACTGGGGGGAGGCACAGCCAGAAACTGGGTCCCACACCCGGGGTGAGCCTGTAGGTCCCCCTTTTCCAATTGCAGTTCAAGTACTTGGAACAGAACAAGCTGGACAAGGCTCCCGGAGAGGCTGGTTGGACATGGCCTCTGCCCTTTGGGAGTTTGTCTAGACCACAGTTTTCTAGGAAGCTGTGACTCACCCTGCCTTCATCCACCTGCCAGGTGCCAGCTTGGCTGGAGGCCAATGGGCTGAGCTCTGGGAGAAGAAGCCAGGAAGGCCTCAGGGGGAGGGGAGAGAAGAGGAATTGGATGGTGGTGGGGAGCAGCTGCTTGCCATGGTGCCTCCCAGCAGGTGAGGGCCACTGCAGCACTGCCTGCCCCTGTGCCCTGCCCTCTCCCCCCACCACAACCATAGTCAGGTCGTAGAACAGCTGGACAGTCCCTACGCACTCACCGTATGAGACTGTCTCTGCATTTTAAGAATCTTTCTGAAAAAGCCCCCAGATATCTACTCAGCATAGAACAGAGCTGATGGTCCTCCTGGACCAAAACTGCTAGGGAGGACAAGGCGGGGCTGTTAAAGGGCTGTTTATTTCTTGTTTATTTCCTCTGAGACCCTTCCTTGCAATTAACATAAATTGTCCCCAGGAGGAGGGTGGTACCCAAAGGTTCAAAAAGCTGGGAGAGGGTTTAACAGAGTTCTAGACCAGCCTCCTCTTCCCAGGGAAGCATGCTCGTTCTATCAAGAGGGGCTTCAGGGACTGGTAGAATTATCTCCTAACCAGAACCTCTCTAGGCATGGGGTGTGCAGACTCCTCTAGCCAGTATTCACACCTGCACAGTATTTATGAACCACACAGCAGCCAGGTGCCAGGGGAAAATGAACCGGCACAGCTGCGAAGTCAGAGAGCCCTGGCTTAGGATCCGGCACACGCTGTGAGTAGCTCTGTGGCTTTTGGCAAGCTTAGAAGCTTTGAGTCTCAAATTCTTCATCTAGACCATTGGGTGACGATCAGAGCCCCCTGAAAGAGCTTCAGTAAAGTGCGTTAATGTATGGACCGGGTGTGATGGTTCATTTTATATGTTGACTTCCCAGGTGGCTCAGTGGTAAAGAATCCACCTGCCGATGCAGGAGATGTGGGTTCGATCCCTGGGTCAGGAAGATCCCCTGGAGTAGGAAATGGCAACCCGCTCCAGTATTCTTGCCTGGAAAATTCCATGGACAGAGGGACCTGGTAGGCTACTGTCTAGGGGTCACAGAGTCAGACATGACTGAGTGGCTGAGCACTGAGTACTTGACTGGATCATGGGGGGCCCAGATATATGGCTAAACATTTCTAGCTGTGACTATGAGGGTGTTCCCAGATGAGATTAGCATTTAAATTGGTAGACTCAAATAGCTAAATAATCCGGGCTATGATAGCACCTGATTGAACTGTCAATATATGCTTCATTTCTCTGAGGTTTTGATTCAAATCCCTACTTTGGTTCTCCAAATGCATCTCACTGTTGAGCCAGCCCTGCGTCTTATGACAGTAACTGAAGCCGCTTATAAATAACTCCACTGTGATATTTAGCAAATTATTCTGATCTGATGGGTAAACTCACATGAGTGCAGCTGTTCATGTCAAAGAGAAGGGAAAAGGTTGAGGGCTGTTTAGGGTGCCTGCTGGGCTCGCTTCATAAAAGGTGCCTTGCAATCTTGCGTTCCGTCTCCAGTCGTGCCTGGAGTAAGCTTTCACTGAGGTGTCGCTGGTGGCAATCATGAAACTTGAGGAATGGGGGGAGTATCCTAATTCAGTTAGGAGGCCTGGACTGAACAAATGAGGCAGTTTTCCACAGGAAGGAGGATCCTGGCCCCAATCTCATCTTTCCAAGCCTCACGAGAGGCAGGCTTCCTGCCCACCTGACCCTGCATCGCGTTTTCTTTTCCTTCTGAACTCAGTCCCAAGCAGAGAGTACCAGCTGCCTCCTCCACTGGCCAGCTGGGTCTGCCTGCTGCTGGGACTGAAATCTTTCGGAATCATAGGCTTCATAACTGCTGTTCCTCCAGCTGGAGACAGGCTTCCAATGAGCATTTGTATGGCTGTCTCCTCACCATTCAGGCCTCAGCAAAAATGTCACCTCCTCAGAAAAGTGCTCCGTGACCACCTCTCTAAAGCAGCCCCTGCTCCCGTCAGGAGTCTCATCCTCCGTCAGCCCTGTGAGTGAGCCGTTTGGACACCTGCTTCAGGTGACCGCAACTCTAGTTGACATCTGACTGTAAGAACAAGAGACGCCAAGTGAGAACTGCCCAACTGAGCCTTGTCCACTCACAAGCGTGAGAGAGGCTGAGGCTGTTGTAAGTCACTGAGTGTTGGCTGACTTCATCCTCACACAACCCTGTGAGGAAGGACATTCTTTCTGTCTATTTTTTAAGCTTTTTATTTTGGATGGGGGTACAGCTGATTAAAAATGTGATAGTTTCAGGTGGACAGTGAAGGGACTCAGCCATATATATACATGCATCCATTCTCCCCCAAACTCCCCTCTGAACCAGGCTGCCACATGACGTTGAGCAGAGTTCCTTGTGCTATACAGTAGGTCTTCGTTGGTTATCCATTTTAAATATAGCCGTGTGTACCTGTCCATCCCAAGCTCCCTAACTATCCCTTCCCTCGTTCTTCCCTCTGGCAACCATAAGTTCTTTCTTTATGTATGTCTGTGAGTCTGCTTCTGTTTTGTAAGTTCATTTGTATCATTTCATTTCAGACTTCACGTATAAGGGATGTTATGTGATGTTTCTCCTTCTCTGTCTGACTTATTTTACTCAGGATGGCAATCTCTAGGCCCATCCATGTTGCTGCAAATGGCATTATTTCATTCTTTTTAATGGCTGAGTAATATTCCATTGTATATATGTACCACATCATTACTCAGTCTTCTGTCAATGGACTTTTAGGCTGCTTCCATGTCTTGGCTATTGTAAACAGTGCTTCAATGAACATTGGGGTACATGTATCCTTTCAGATCATGTTTTTCTCTGGATATATTCCTAGGAGTGTGACTACATCATCTGTGACGTGCATTTATTTCTAGTGGCATGGTTTTAGAATATGGCTGAGTTAACACTTTTTGTGAATCACAGAGAAGTGGGGTTCAGCCCAACCTGGGTTTAATTCTCCTCAGCCCTTAGTGAACTGGGTCACATGACTGAAGGTTTAGGAGTGGTGGATTAGGAGGGGCTGGGGGAGCTGGTGTTGGTCTCTCTCAGGCTAAATGTTGAGCATTTTCCCAACCTTCCTGGCCTCAGTTTTCTTCTTATGTGTGACATGGAGAAGTGAGGTCACCTCCAAGGCCTCTGTCGCCCTGAGAGAGGGGGCCTGGCTGCTTCCCCGCCTTCCACTATCATGGAGGACGTTGGGCGCTCCTGCCAGCAGCCTTCCTGGTCTGACTCTTGACGAGTCAGGTGAACAGACTTCTGGGACTTAGAAGGAGGCCACCTCACTGGCCAGTGGCTGCAGAGGGGGAGCTGCCAAGGGAACCGCACAAGAGAGAAGTTCAGGAAGTGAGGGCTGTAGCAGCCTAACTCCCACCCAAGCCCCAAGGCCATGCCCCAAGCCCCATGTACCTGAGCACATAGGGACAACTGGCTTGAACCTTAGCGGGGAGCTAGAATGTTCTGACCAGTGAGAGGAGGGTGAGCAAAGCCAGTGTGTCTAGAGTGTGTTGGGGTAGGGGGCGTCACTGTGGCTAGATTTCTGCTCCCCCCTTTCACAGGAGCTTCCCCCTCATAAATAGTTGTTTCTCCTTCCAGCCTGACAAACTTTGAGTAAATCAAACCTTTGGGGCTACCCATTTCCAGTTCTGAGTTGGCCATATTCCTCATTGTATGAGTTAGAAATAGCATTCCACTCTGAGGGAGACAGCCTCACCCAGACCCCAATAAAAACCATAGCTCAAACACATCACCTCAGGTGTTTTGTTTTCCCTCTTCTATAAAAGTTCAAAGGAAGGTGTTTCAGCACTGAAGTGGGGCTCCCCAGTAATCAGAGACCAGGGCTTCTTCTGTCTTTATTCTCCACCATTGTTAGTGAATGGTTTTCATTCTCAAGTGTGCCTCTGCCCCAAAATGATTGCTGGAGCACGAGCCATCATATCTATATTCCAGGCAGGGAAGAAAGAATAGGGAGGAGCAAAAATGTGCACCCAAGTTTTCTTCTCCTTCAGTTCAGTCACTCAGTAGTGTCTGACTCTTTGCAACCCCATGGACTGCAGCATGCAAGGCCTTCCTGTCCATCACCAACTCCTGGAGTTTACTCAAATTCATGTCCGTTGAGTGGGTGATGCCATCCAACCATCTCATCCTCTGTCATCCCCTTCTCCTCCTGCCTTCAATCTTTCCCAGCATCAGGGTCTTTTCTAATGAGTCAGTTCTTCACATCAGGTGGCCAAAGTATTGGAGTTTCAGCTTCAACATCAGTCCTTCCAATGAATATTTAGGACTGATCTCCTTTAGGATGGACTGGTTTGATCTCCTTGCAGTCCAAGGGACTCTCAAGAGTCTTCTCCAACACCACGGTTCAAAAGCATCAATTCTTCTCCTTAGCTATCATATATAGTAATATCCACTTTTATTTTATAGACCAGAATTTAGTCACTTAGGTGCAGGCGAGGCCAGGAAATGTAGTTTTCAATTCCTAAGTCCTAAGTCACTTCAGACATGTCTGACTCTTGAGAAACCATGGCCTGTAGCCTGCCAGGCTTCTCTGTCCATGGGATTCTCCAGGCAAGAATACAGGAGTGGGTAGCCATTTCCTTCCCCAGGGAATCTTCCTGACCCCAGGGATCAAACCCGCGTCTCTTATGTTTCTTGCACTGGCAGGTGGGCTCTTTACCACTAGCACCATCTGGGAAGACCAGTTACCACATGGACACTTTAAATGAAACAAGAGTTCTCTTCTAAGGAAGAACAGGAGAATGAATACTGGTAGGCAACTAGCAATTTCTGCCTCACTAAGCATGGCAGTCAAGGCCTTGGATGAACTTTCAAAACTAGTAAGCTTATTCTGCTACTTCTGTGCTGCAGGCCTGGCTCAGGGATGGGAGGATAGGAAAGTCGGTCATTCAGTGATAGGCTTGTCCCCCTGACTTGGATAACCAACACTGGACCAAGCCCGAGCATTCTGCCTTCCTGCTCAGCTTTTCTGCTGCTGCCAAGGCAGCACCTGGACCCCCACGTGAGGGGTAAAACTGCTAAGGCTCCTATTCTGTTCCCCAGAGAGTAGGACAGGGTCCTTTCAGTTGCCCTGGACTCACCTGCTGAGGAGACACTGCTGCAGTTGGGCCATGGATGGAGCCCATGGTGTGTTTGCACATGTGCACACCTGCCCCCCACATTCCCCAGCTCTCTCTCCTCACAATCACCTACATTTCTCCCACCTGTGTTTCTCTTGCTCCTATATAGTGTTAATATCTAGGGCTCTCACCAGGGGGCAGACCTTTGAAAGACTCTCGAGTACAGAGGAGGTGATGATGACTGCAGCTTGTGGTCCAAAGGCCCTCAGGTCCCCCACGGGTTGCTGTGGGAGACTTTGTGATTAATCCCTTCAGCCAGGCAACCTCACAAATCAAATATCAGGTCTAATTTTTAAAGCCATTTTCATGACAGTGGTTTTCCATTGAATCCCCAAGAGCTAACAATATGTAATCAGTTTTCCTTAACAAATGACCTCCTTTAACTTCATTAGTTCATACTTAATTTACTAGCACGTAGCAAGATAATTAACACTCCTGATTAGAAACGGGCCAAAGAAGGAACCTCTGTTTGTGTGGCCAAGGCCAATATTGATTAAAAGTTGAGCTGTTTTCTAATTTTCCTTACCATTTAATTCATTGAAGGTGGTGGTTGGTGATTTGTAGTTTTTGTTTAAAAAATTAAAATGGAGGTGAGATGAATGGGTCTTGCCACAGAGCACTTTATTACCAACTCTACCAACTCATGTTTTGGGTACTTTTGCTTTTTTTTTTTTTTTTTCTCGGATATAAAGACATGAAGCCAGAGAATCAAAGGACAATTGACTGTGTTTAACAGAGCTTTAAATAGCTGGCAAGACTTTCAGCTCATTAGGAGGGGAGCTGAGAGGCAGGCTAGGGTGGGGAGAGTGGAGAAAACCTCCCAGAATGTAATACTAACCATCTTGTTTGTAAGCATCGTTTTTTGAGCAGTCTGGTCCACCTATTATAGTTTCCAAAGCCCTTTGAGTTCCTTATCACTTGGTCCCCACACAGCTCTGGGATGGGGATGGGGATGGTTGGTGGGGACCCACTGTGGGAGCCTCAGCATCTCTGATGAGTAAATAGGCCCAGAGAAGTGAGAAGAGTTGAACTATAGCCAGCTCAGGAACTCTGCCTTCTGCAGGCTGGACCCTGCATCTTCCTTTGTGTGACCCCGTGGACTGTAGCCTTGGACTACATGTAGTAGCCATGACCCCATGGACTGTAGCCAAGAATGCCAGGAGAAATATCAATAACTTCAGATACGCAGATGACACCACACTTATGGCAGAAAGTGAAGAGGAACTAAAGAGCCTCTTGATGAAAGTGAAAGAGGAGAGTGAAAAGGCTGGCTTGAAACTCAACATTCAGGAAACTAAGATCATGGCATCCCATCCCATCACTTCATGGCAAATAGATGGGGAGACAATAAAAACAGTGACAGACTTTATTTTCTTGGGCTGCAAGACCACTGCAGATGGTGACTGCAGCCATGAAATTAAAAGATGGTTGCTCCTTGGAAGAAAAGCTATGACCACCTAGACAGCATATTAAAAAGCGGAGACAGTGCTTCACCAACAAAGGTTCATCTAGTCAAACCTATGGTTTTTCCAGTAGTCATGTATGGATGTGAGAGTTGGACTATAAAGCAAGCTGAGCACCGAAGAATTGATGCTTTTGAACTGTGGTGTTGGAGAAGACTCTTGAGAGTCCCTTGGACTGCAAGGAGATCAAACCATTCCATCCTAAAAGAAGTCAGTCCTGAATATTCATTGGAAGGACTGATGTTGAAGCTGAAACTCCAATACTTTGGCCACCTGATGTGAAGAACTGACTCATTGGAAAAGACCCTGATGCTGGGAAAGATTAAAGGCAGGAGGAAAAAGGGATGACAGGATGAGATGGTTAGCTGGCATCGCCGACTTGATGGACATGAGTTTCAGAAAGCTCCAAGAGTTGGTGATGGACAAGGAAGCCTGGTGTGCTGCAGTCCATGGGGTCGCAGAGTCAGACATGACCGAGTGACTGAACTGACTGATAGACTGTAGCATGCCAGGCTCCTCTGTCCATGGGATTCTCCAGGCAAGAATACTGGAGTGGGTTGCCCTGCCCTCCTCCAGGGGACCTTCCCAACCCAGTGATCGAACACGTCTCCCACATTGCACGCAGATTCTTTACCGTCTCAGCCACCAGGGAAGCCCATCCTTTGTGAAGACTGATGCAAATATTGGCTGATTCCAAACTTCTGGGTCTCTCAGCTTCACTTGTGAGGTAAGCCAGGTGCCAGGCCACGAGCTTTAAGGCACCCTCATTCTTAGGCCCCTGCCCTCTGTGCCTTCACTGCCTCGTTCACTCCACTCCAACCCTGGGCCCTGGATCAGAGCTCACTAATCTCTGTTTCGAGCTTACTTCCCGCCAGGCCCTCTGTTAACTCCTGTTTTGCGGCTTCCCTGGTGGTTCAGAAGTTAAAGCGTCTGCCTGCAGTGCGGGAGACCTGGGTTTGATCCCTGAGTTGGGAAGATCCCCTGGAGAAGGAAATGGCCACCTACTCCAGTGTTCTTGCCTGGAGAATCCCATGGACAGAGGAGCCTGGCGGGCTACAGTCCATGGGGTCACAAAGAGTCAGTCAGATACAACTTAGTGACTGAACAACAAAAATAACAACAAACAGCAAACGAGTCTGGAAGGGTGAAGCTTGGTTGGAGTCCTGATTGGCTGGCTCCAGGGCCTTCGCTCTTGAGGCAGAATCCTAGATTTCCTGGGAGGAGAAATACCTGGACCTGGACTCTACCCAGGAGCTGGTAGCTTGGCTTGCTCTGGCTGGGGGTTCCTCGGAGAGGGGCTGGTGAAGGGAGAGAAAGCCCTGTGCTGGCGTGGCTTGGCAATATGGCCTGGAGATGTGTGTGGGGAGAGCGGGTGGCCCCAGGAAAGAAGCGAGGAATCTTGCTTGGTCCCCTCAGGTGGGCAGACCCTGCTGATGGAAACAGGGCTGCTCTTGCCTCTTGCATCCTCCCAGTCTTCTTTCTTTTTAAAATATTTCAATTTATGTATGTATTTGGCTGTGCTGGGTCTTAGTTGCAACATGTGGGATCTAGTTCCCTGACCAGGGATTGAACCCCGGCCCCCTGCTTTGGGAGCATGGAGTCTTAGTCACTGGGAGAGAAATCCTAGCCTCCCAGGCTTAAACACAAAATTCCCTCAGCGCGTTGGGCTTCTCTTCTAGGTCTCTGGAGACAGAACCTTTCCCAGGGCTTGGAGGATGGAGTGGGCGTGCTCAGAGGGGCTGGGCTTGGGGTTCAGGCTGTGGCCGTCCAATGGGCGAGCAGCTTTCAGGGAGTCCTTTCATGGCACCCCCTCATCCCCAGCCTAAGGAATAGAGCAAGTGCGTGGGGGAAGGAAAGCTTGAGGCAGGAGGTGGGCAGTCCAGGGGAAGGGGACTTGCCCAGACCTCTGCCCACAGTGGGGTGAGAATGAGAATAGCAGCTGACCGGTAAGACTGATCTGTTCATTTATCCCCAGCTCCTTCCACGGAAGACTGATGGCTGCCTGCTGGGGGGTTTGTAACCGTGGCTTTCACTTTGATGAAGCTCAAGAGATTTCAGGTGGTCCCTGGAGTTAAGTGTTACTAAATTGAGACCATCTGTGAAGTGGAGTCCTGTGTGCTGACTTCTCTATGCTCACGGCACTGCTGTGAAGTCAGGATGGTTATGTGACAGACAGGGAAACTGAGGCTCAGAGGGTGAAGTAACTTGTCCAAGGTTCCACCCTGGGAAAGACAGGATTTCAATCCAGATTTGACTTGGGCAGCAAACGGGACTCTTCCCTGGAAGCAGATGGTGACACCCCTTCAAATCTGACTGAAATCTCTTTGGTACCTACAGCCATCTGAGGCATGACACAGGTCAACACCTTACCCTGATGGTTCCAGCCACCTACTGAATACTGGCCTGTATTTCCCTGAGATCATTTTCACCCGAAATGTGGGTCTTGGCTGGTCCTGAACGGATTGTCTTTTGTTGGGTAGAATGGAGAGGGTGAGCCTGGGCAATCCGTATACTTTGTACCTACAGGACCAGTCACATGGAGACCCACTACCCACCTCTCCAATCAGAGTCGAGTTGTAGGTAGTCAGGTTCTTCTTCTTTTTTTTTTTAACTTTTTCTACTGGAATAGAGCTGATTAGGGGCTTCCCTGGTGGCTTAGCAGTAAAGAATCTGCCTGCAGTGCAGGAGCTGTAGGAGATGCAGGTTCGGTCCCTGGGTGGAGAAGATCCCCTGGAGGAAGGCATGGCAACCCACTCCAGTATTCTTGCCTGGAGAATTCCATGGACAAAGGAGCCTGGCAGTATAGTCCATAGGGTTGCAAAGAGTTGGACACGCCTGAAACGACTTAGCCTGCCCACATGCATGTAGCTGTTAACAATCTTGTGATGGTTTCAGGTGGACAGCAAAGGGACTCCGCCATATACATACATGTATCCATTCTCCCCCAGACTCGCCTCCCATCCAGGCTGTGACTTAACACTGAGCACAGTTCTCTGTGCTGTAGTCCTTGTTGGTTATCCATTTTAAATACAGCAGTGTGTACATGTCCATCCCAAACTCCCTAACTATCTCTTCCCCATATTTTCCCTGCTGGCATCCATAAGTTCATTCTCTAAGTCTGTGAGGCTCTTTCTGTTCTATAAATTAGATCATTTTTTAGACTGAGAGGTTCTTGATGTGGCTCTGAAGTCAGACTGCCTGGTTTCACTGATGGCTCTGCCATTGGCTGACGTGTCAGCTTGGGCTGTCATTACAAAATACCACAGTTGGAGTGACTTAAACAAGAGAAATTTATTCTCTCACAATTCTGGAAGCCAGATGTCCACGCTCAAGTGTCAGCAGGATTGATTCCTTCTGAGGCCCTTCTCCTTGGCTTGCAGGTGGTCGTCTTCTCCAAGTCCCCATGTGGTCTTTTCTCTGTGCGAGTTTCTCCTGTTTCTCTTCTTGTAAGGACACCAATCCTACTGGATTAAGGCTCTACCTAGATGACCTCTTTTACCCTTGTTAACCCCTATAAAGGCCTAATCTCCAAATTCAGTCACAACGGGGATGGGGCCCCAACATATGAATTTTGGAGAGATACAACTCCTTAGGTGAATATAGGCATGTACCTTGCCAAGCCTCAGTTTCCCCATCTGTTACATCAGGTTAATAAAAGTACCTATTCCATAGAGTTTTTTGAGGGAATTCAGTGAGGTGCTACATGAGGGCAATGATGGCATTCAGCAAGGGCTCTTCCTGCTGAATATCATCATCTCTAACCCCTTCATCATCCCCATCACCACTGCATCATCTCCATCAGTCTAGAGATCTGCTGGTTTCAGACCTCTGGGTCCTGCTCATCATTTGTTCCTCAAGGTTGCAGTCAGTGAGGACCAGAGCAGCAAGAACCTTGACCTTTGACACCAAATGCTGATTTTACAAATGAGGAGACTGAGGATGGGCTAGCGGCTCATCTAGAATCAGATGCTGGCGACCTGTCCCCTGGCCTGATGATCGTGAATCATTTCTGCGACAAGGAGGGGCCAGGAGAAGGCTCCCTTCCCTGTTGGGGACACTCGTGGAGCATTTGGACCATTCAGTTAGTTTTAGCCCCTTAATATTTTATGGACTCTTTCTCTTATGTCTTAATGAAGTGCCTGTCACACAGTGAATGAATAAAAGCCATTGCTTGCCAAATCCCTACACATGGGTCCTCAGCCCAGCCCCTCTCCATCAATCCAGCATCCCAGCTCCTGGTGTGATGACATCAAACCCTTCCAAGGGCAGCCGAACATTTCCTTGCTTCGTCCCATCCAGGCATCTGTGTCTCCCTGGGAATTTGGATGGAAGTATTAATAAGCCACCAGGCTTCAGTCAGAAGGGCATGGTGACTCACTTGTTTTGACAGTATAATATCTCTAGTTAAAAATAACGCAGAAGCTAAAAAAACAAAAATCCCAACAAGCCCTGGCAGCTGGGTTGGTTTCCAGTTGAATGTTCACTCCCACCATCTTCCTTCCAATAGACTCCAAGCTGTGGAGGTGGGGTGCTGTGTACACTGTGGGGGTCAGCCTGGAGCCTGGCTCTCTCCCCTTTGCCAGTGATGGCTTTCGAGCTGGAAGTGTGACCCAGTCCTGGCCAATGGGACATGACAGAAGTCTGCTATGGACTTGGTTTGAATGAGAAGCCCCATTCCCCACAACTTCGGGTCTTGGGATGCAGTTGTCTGGGGAGGTGGTGCCTGCAGCATCTGTCTTGCAGCCAAGTGGGCAAGGCCAACAGCATAGACTTTCAGAGGATGTGACCTGGAGATGTCCCAGAGCTGAGAACTTACCCTGGAACCTCCGAGCTCCAGGCTTCTCATTCCATATTGTTTACGCCTGGTTGACTCGGGTGCAGCCAAAGCCATCCCACCTGAAGCTGGGTTGGTGGTGACCCCCGTGGCCAGGTGTAGGTGAGGGAAAGCATCTGTTTGCACTCAGGGATGGAGGTGGCTGGGAAGACACCGGGTAACCACTTAAAAATGTAAAAACGATTCTTGGTTCGCAAGCTGTACAAAACCAGGCAGAGGGCCAGGTTTGCCAGCCCCTGGTCTACAGTTTCCTGGGCAAGGAATCCTGCAGCAGAGGCCACCCTCAGCTTTCCTCCAAGGCCGAGCCACGGAGGTCAGGGGCCAGCCGAGCCCCCACAGCCCCTGTGCATGGCCACCTTAGCTGGGGACAGAGCGTGTGAGTGTCCCAAGCCCTGGCCTGCTGCCCGTGGCATGCGGAGGTCTCTCTCCCCACTCTTGGTCCCTTGGGCCCCTGAGCTGCTGCGTGGCCATCCCAATATCTCCTGGTCCTTACCTCAGGTCCTCTTGCCTTGGCTCAGTCACCGCTGAGGCCCCCAGCTGTGCCCGGGCCTGCTGTGGTCCCGATAACCCCTTCCCTGTATCATGCTCAGGGTCAGGCTGAGTGCATCTGCCTGAGTCCATCTTCCTCAGGTGACTTCTCTCCCCACAGATTCCTTAGTTCTTCAGACAAACACATTTCTAGTGGCCTCAGTGCCCAAACCTCAGTTCAGTTCAGTTAGGTTGCTCAGTCATGTCTGACTCTTTGCGACCCCATGGACTGCAGCATGCCAGGCCTAGCCTAAGTCATATCTGAATCCTCTTAGCCTTGTGCTGGGACACTGGACTTCTAGATCATACTGTCAACCCCACTCCATCTTACAGGGAAAAACTAGCAGAAAGAAGCTTGAATCAGACACCTGGCCACAGGACCTGGAAGCCAGCCATTCAACTCACTCAGCAACACCTTCCCATCTGTAAAAAGTAGAGATCACAGCACCCAGCTCAGTTCAGTTCAGTTGCTCAGTTGTGTCCGACTCTTTGCAACCCCATGGACTGCAGCATGCCAGGCTTCCCTGTCCATCACCAACTCTTGGAGCTTGCTCAAACTCATGTCCATTGAGTCGGTGATGCCATCCAACCATCTCATCCTCTGTCATCCTCTTTCCTCCTGCCTTCAGTCTTTCCCAGCATCAGGGTTTTTTCAAATGAGACAGTTCTTGGCATCAGGTGGCCAAAGTATTGGAACTTCAGCTTCAGCAATAGTCCTTCCAATGAATATTCAGAGTTGATTTCCTTTAGGATGGACTGGTTTGATCTCCTTGCAGTCCAAGGGACTCTCGAGTCTTCTTCAACACCACAGTTCAAAAGCATCAATTATTTGGCCCTCAGCTTTCTTTATGGCCCAACTTTCACATCCATACATGACTACTGGAAAAACCATAGCCTTGACTACAGGGACCTTTGTCAGCAAAGCAATGTCTCTGCTTTTTAATATACTGTCTCGGTTGGTCATAGCTTTTCTTCCAAGGAGCAAGCATCGTTTAATTTCATGGCTTCAGTCACCACCTGCAGGGATTTTGGAGTGCCCAGCTCAGGTGCCCATAAATCAGACTTGGTACATGGAGGGGTCCAGTACAGGGCATCTGTGACCTGGAACATGTGTAGTCTTCAATAGCTGCTTCCCGGATCTGCACAGAAAATTGAGGTTCAGAAATAGGATGAGCTGTGGACATGCTGGTGGAGAAACAACCATGGGAAGGCAGAGTGGCAGCTGGTCCGAAGCTGACGAGGAGGGAACATAGGCAAGGCTGAGATGAGAACAACCCCACTTCGTTTCTCAGAGCTGTGCCTGCTGGTGCCTGGCACAAAGCGATGGGGGGGTTGGGAGTCAGGAAGAAGGAGGGGTGGGAGGTGACCTGACCACAGTCACCAGGTGAGTCACGACTGAGAACAAAACCCCCCACCCCAAGCATGGAGGGGTAGGTCTGGGAGAGGTTACCCAGTTCCAAGACTTGGCTCCAGCAAGCCTATGGCTCCAGTCTTCCCACCGAAGTCTTCCCAGGGCCACTGATGCTTCTGGCAGCCTCCCTTGCTGGGGGCAGGTATGTTCCTGCCAGTGGAGCAGCATCTTGCTGATAAAACCTAATGAGCTGCATTTAACAACAACACAGCCCTGCCATGTGGCTTCCTCCCAGGGTTGCCCGTCTGCCGACCCCGGGGGCCACGCTTGGTGCAGCTGAAACCCACTCCCCCATCATAGAATCAGGAGACAGCCCAGGTCCCTGGGGCCAGGTTCAGCACACAGGCCAGCAAATCTCTGTGCTTAGCTCGTGCCAGCTCCTGGCCACCCTCCAGGCTTTCAACAACACCACCAGATGGTGGCTAACGGAGGGTGAAAAGCTCCTGGGAAGGTCTGGGCACAGAGCAGTGGTGGGGAGAGGCCAGCCAAAGGCACCCTGACCATGGCCTTGGGGAGGGCTCCAGGTGTGGCCTGCCTTGGCTTGGAGCAACCTGCCTTTATTCCCAACCCTGGCCAGTCATCTTTGCTCTCCTCTCCTTGTCACTGGACCCAGGGACCTACCAGTTGGGCATTTATTCCTTGCAAAAGGACAAGCAAGGCAAGGTGTGGATAGACATGTGTGGTCAACAGGCCTGGGCCAGGATTTCCGGGAGGGAATTGCTCTGTGGCCTCTTACCTGCAGATATCTTAGCAGCCCAGCCTTCCTTTTACCTGGAGTGAAGGAGTGGGGTGTCACACATCCGGGAACTCTGCAGCTCATCCTGCACCCCTGAGTCACAGGCTGGCTGTTCAGGGGAAACAGTTTGACCTAAACCATCAGGGCTGTGATGGACATTCATCTCATCCTCTGGTGGCTTCAAGCATCGTGCTACAGAATCCAGTTCACAAACATGCCCACTGCCCCCTGGGCAAGTGTCCTCTGGCTCCAAATCCACCACCAGTCCCTTTGGGCTGGAGGACCAGGTAGGTAAAGCCAGATGAAAGAACAGGGCTGGATGAGGGCAGATCCAGCCCACAGGAAGGAAAAAGTATCATCATTAAAAAGTCCAAGCCAACACTAGGATGCCTGTCTTCCTGAGGGGAGTGAGGGACGTCCTTCCCTTCTGCTTGAGGAAGTGGATGTTCATATCTTAAAATCATGTGGGACAGGGTATCACCTGGGCCGTGTGCTTTTCTGAGGACGTGCTCTGGTGGACAGGCAAAGGGGTTCTGAGCTATTTGGAGCTGAAGAAAGCTGGGTTTCTCTGCACAATAAAATGGACGGGGATGGTGTTTGCAGTTGCAGGGGAGCCAGCCACAAGAGAACCTGAGAAGCCTGGAAGGTGCTGGCACCCGAGTGGGGAGATGGGGTGCGGGTGTGAAATAGCTGAGGTTCTATTTGAGAGCAAGCACGTCCGAGGTTTAATTTTAAACTTGTTTTGTGGATCCATCTGCCTTCATGTTTCCAAATCACCAGTGTGAACTGCTGCCCTCTCAAGGCTGGGGTGGGTCTGCATCCTACGGCTGGGTGGCCACGTGGGCACAAAAGACCAGCCGCAGATTGTGGAGCAGAAAACAGGAACTCAGGGAAGGCCAGGATTAGAGCCAGGGTGACTGTGAGGATGTAACACTTTGGGGGAAACCAGGGCTGGGATAGGGGAGGGGGTTTGAGGCAACGTTGTCTGGATTTTTTTTCCCTCTTTGGTGGCACCACCCAGTAGGGCATGTGGAATCTTAGTTTCCTGACCAGGGATCGAACCTGTGCCCTGTGCACTGGGAGCTCAGAGTCGTAACCACTGGACCACCGTGGGAAGGACTGTTGTCTGGGTTTTAAGGGGTAGAGAGAGCCAGGTGATACCCGGGTTGTATCCACTCTAGAAAAGTGACTTGAGCCCCTTGAGCCCTCAGTGGGTGGACAACAGATTAGCTCTGCTGGACGCTGGCCTGTTTTCCTGGTTGGTTTCCAGCCAATCCCACTGTCAGCACAGTCCCAGCTTTTAATCTGCAGCCCAGGTCTCTGCCTGGTGAAGCAGCACTTTGAATGGGCACCAGCCATCTCTTCTGGGCATGAGGGAGAAGCTGGGACATTTGAGTGTTTCTTTTATTCTGCTTATTTTATCTCAGTGGATGGGGATTGAATGGCAGGAATTAAAAACCCAAAGAATCTTATAGCTTCAGATGCAAAAGCAATATGCTGCTGTATTAAGCTGTGAAATTTGGGGATGTTTGTTATGCAGCCATAACTGACTGATACAGGGGTAGGAGGAGGTTATTACCATCTATTAAGCACCATCTTGCCAGATAGTTCATAGGCAAGAACTTGTTAAATTCTTGCAACAGAAAAGCAGAAGCATCACAGCCTCCTCACAGAGGTTGGGGAAGACCTCTGGGAGAAGGTGCTATTTGAGGAGAGATGATAAAAAGGGCAGCAGTACTGGAGCAGACTGGGAGAGGGGCTGGCACTGGCAGGAGTTTAAATGGTAGCAACGAGCAGGTCACACAGGGCATTGAAGCCAAAGCTGTGGTTTTCCCCTCCCGGTGAGAGGGGAAGCCCTTGGTGAGTTTTGGGCAGAAGAGGACACAACTTGACTTCAGATGGAGGGCTGGCCCTTGCTGGTCCATGGAGAACAGGCAATGAGAGAGGGGCAAAGAGGGACACCAGCCAAGAGGCATGGTTGCAGTAGGGAGCGTAGGATGGGCTGGACATGAGGTGTGAGAGAGAGAACTGGAAACAAGATTTGGTCTGACTCACTGGAATACTGGGCTTGGCCATTACAAGATGAGGGGAACCATAGAGAAGGGAGTTTGAGGTGGGGCCCCTTGCCTTCCCAGGACTCCATCCCTCCCTGTGGGTGCTCTTTGGGGCTATACTCAGCCAATCTCCCGCAGCAGATGCTCTGGAAACATCCCTGGGGCTCTGGAAGCTCCTGGAAGGTGGGACTGTGTCTATGTTTATCTTTGTAGTAACTGCTCATGGAATGGCTGCATGGATGAAGGCATTCTGGAAAGTCCCTGGTAGAAGTGATGCTTGGCTCAGTTGGGGATGAGGTGATAGCATTTTCTGGGCTTCCTGACTTCTGCTGGTGGGAGTGGGATGCGGAACAGGTTTTTTCAGAGAGGCTGGTCTGACCGGATTTTGTGCTGCCTTTTCTTTCCTCTTCAAGCTATTGTCCCTTAGATCCAAATCTCCCAAAGAGAGAAAACAGGGAGACATGGGCTGGCCCTGGGAAGGGGAGATGGGAATCTCTGGGCTTCTTTCAGCCCCCAGATTTGCTCTGTGAGGAGCCTGTCCTGCACAATGAGGAGAGAGAGGTCTGACTCATCCCTGGAGAGCAGATTCCCATCTGAGCAGGCTCGGAGTCTCCACAGTGCCCATTGCCATGGCAAACAGCCATTTACAGACAAGCAGATCATTCCAGAACCCCTGCTCCATTGGTTACCCTGTGACCCAGCATAGTAAGTAGGTTATGCTTTGAAGATGCCACGTCTCTAACCCAGGTCCAAGCTCAGTGTGTGACCTCCCCTTTGACGGGCTCCTCCCTTGCTCCTGCTTTGTACGTGGAAAAAGTTTTCTCTTCACCTGCTGTCCTGGGGGATGGTAGTGTGGTGTTCAGATGCTCACAGCCTTAGGAAAGAGCCTTACTCATTGCTGATGAGCCTGACGCCCGGAGCTTGAGCGGTCACCGAAGGCCAGTCCTGAGCTAGTCTTCCTGTTGGGCCTCGCATGTCCCCTCGTCACTCAGGAGCAGCTTACTGTTCACTGACGAAGGCCGGTTATTGTTTTGTTGGGCCAACCAGAATGTCTCCCTCTTTTGGGCTCCTGGCTGAATGTGCTTGAGTGCTCAGTCGCTTCAACCGTGTCCGACTCTTTGTGACCCCATGGACTGTAGCCTGCCAGGCTCCTCTGTCCCTGGGATTCTCCAGGCAAGAATACTGGAGTGGGTTGCCGTGCCCTCCAGGGATCTTCCGGACCTAGGGATCAAACCAGTGTCTCCTGTGTCTCCTGCACTGGAGGTGGATTCTTTACCACTGAACCACCAGGGAAGCCCTTCCTGAGTGGATAGTATGAGGTTTGATATGTCAAGAGTTTAGCACGAGGGCCCCGCCCCAGGGAGGGGCAAAATGCATTCTTGTCCCTGTTTATTATCCTTATTTCCTCCCCAGCAACCCCTCACCCCACCATCCCCTATTCTCTCTTCTGCTCTTTCCCCCAAAAGTACTCCAGAAACTTGAAAGAGAGCCTAGAGGGCTTCCTGGAAGTGGTGTTCCTATAACCAAAGCAAATTGTATGTATTTTCCAATAAAATGATGGCCCCTATTTCTAGAGTATCTACTATATGCCATGCACAGGCTATGTGCTTCTCACTTGGTTCTTATTGCAACCCTTTAAGGTTTTATTATCTCCATTTTTTAGATGAGGAAATTCAGATGAGACTCAGAGAAATTAACTGCTTACTCAAGATCACACAGGTTATTTGAATCTGAGAAGTCTCGTTCCAGAGCGTGGGCATTTAACCCACATGCAATACATTTTTGGTGTCCTGTTTGTGTTTGTATTTGCTTTGGGCCTCTTCCCAGTTGCCCTTCACACCCCTCTTCCTGGTTCCTCTGAGCAGCAGTGCTTGCTTTTCTGAAGATCCAGGTCACTTGCCTCTGCTCTCTTCAGGCTCCCCTCTGCCCTCAGTAAGGCAATGGTCACTTGTCCAGCCACTGGACCACACCTTCCAGTCCACTCAATGAATATGGAAAGAGAAGGGAAAGAAAGGAGACAAACTCAAGTGTGAGAGCCGTTGGGGCCACAGCCATGTGGCTGGCTGACAGGCTCAGGGGAAGGACCAGGAAGGATGGGGTGGGTGTGGTCCTGGCAAGGCCAGCTGTCCAGGGTCCAAAAGCAAGCTCTGGGAATCAAGTTACAGCCTCTAAGGAATGGCTGGAACAACTCAAGCCGAGTGTTAGGTCCCCAACTCAGCAGATTAAGGGAAGTGAGAGCAGGACATGTGGTCTATAGGGCAACAGAGTATTGGGTAGGGAAACTGAATCAGGAATCTTGTCCTCCATGCTGGGTCAACTCATGGGGCCCCATTCAGGCTTCTGATTCCCAGGGTAACCTGGCTATACAAGCCTTAGAGCCATGGACAATAGAACTTTCCCCCAGCCCCGCGGCTGACATTACTGCCAAGACACTTGCTGCCCATCAGGACTGTCTCAGACCTGGGTAGTGCTGAGTCTGCACTCTGTGAGCACGAGCATTCTCTTTTTGGACAGCAGGGGGCAAAAACTGGGTGAGAAGAGATGAAGATGGCACCTCTCAGCAACCTTCTCTCCCATCACAGGACCCTGGCTGCACAGAGCTGCCCCTCCCCAGCCCCGCATCCAGAGCCTCCAGGCCCCCCAAACCTGCTATTCAAGGACACTTCGGGATGGTATCACCTAGGGCTTTGGAGGGAAGAACCTGATAACTTGATTCTAGGACTTCAAAATGTCAATGATGACTTGCTTTTTTTTTTTTTAAAGGGTCTAAGAACCTCAGACATGCCCTCCTTGGTGTGATGTGTGTGGCGGGGGTGGTGTTGACTAAGCTGGGGGTTGCTGTACACACTCTGATCCCTTCTTGGGAGTGCTTGTCTCCTAGTTTTGGCCTGTGGTGAATTCCTACACTGTTACGTGTCCTTCCCAGATGGAGGCTGGCTGCAGGGCAATGCCTCGGGAAGAGACGAGGGAGGCCCCGCCTCAGGGCTCTTTGCTGTCTGGCTCCCATGGGTGATGTTCATTATCCTTAAACCCACGGCACTGGGGGTCAGCCACGCTGGCCTCTGCCCGCAGCTGTGAACACCTATCTCCGCTCCACCAGCTTCATTCCTCCTGATAACCGCTGCCGCCTGCACAGGAAGATGGATGGCTGCTGTCATCCAGGCTGGTGTGCGACGTAGAGGCGCAGACTGGCGGTGACAAGGGCAAAGGGGGCCGAGGTAGATGGGCTGGGGCTAGTACGGTGCTCTAGGGAGGACGGATGCCCCAGGCCCGCCCAGCCCTCTGGTGGAATGCAGTGGCCTCCTTGTCTTTTCCTCTTCACCTTGTGTCTAGAAGCCTCTCCCCTTGGGACCCCAGGCTGGTGGGCTGTCCTGCAGCTCCCCTGCTCCTCCACTCTTTG
The DNA here is from genome assembly GCF_055505025.1 of Bos grunniens. Taxonomy (NCBI): domain Eukaryota; kingdom Metazoa; phylum Chordata; class Mammalia; order Artiodactyla; family Bovidae; genus Bos; species Bos grunniens. The sequence goes on along the minus strand of NC_141190.1, from coordinate 38,794,950 downwards.
CCCGCCATGGGTGTGAGGGGAGGCTCCCCAGTCTCTGATGACCTGTGTGTTGGCTCTGTCGTCTGTCTTTGGCCTGATGCCATCATGACGATTTCCACCCTGGTTGTTGCCAGGGGAGGAAGAGGTGGAGGGGAAGGAGGAGGCGGGGTCATTGACTCCCAGGGAACACTCCCTCCCACTGAGCCGTGGAACTAGAGTGACCATTCGCTCCAACTAGCCTAGGGCCAAGGCGATTCCTGAGAGCAGAGACTCTGAGCTTTTTAACTGAGAAAGTCCCTGGCAAGCTGGGACGAGTTGGTCACCCGACATGGAAAGCCAGAACTGGATGGGGCTGGAGTTAGTGCCTTGCTGTCCCGGAAGAACAGAGTCTGCCTCCTCTGCACCCGCTGAGACTCCACAGGAATGCAGCCATGTGGCTGTGTGAGGGAAGAACCTGATAATGCTCGTGCTCACAGAGTGTGGCTCCTTGGGGATGAGGTCTTCATTTGCCTCTGTACTCCCTCTGGCGAATGTTCCAAGAACTGGTGTGCTTGGAAACCTTGGCAATGCCCTGAGGACGAGATGGTCCCATGTCACTGGCACCACCCCACCCCGTGGATGGGGGCCCAGCTCCTGTCCCTGAGAGCTGAAGGTCCAAACCAGAGAAGCAGAGGCATTGTCAAGTCCAAGGGTGGGGGGCCCTCCCTAGCAGTCCAGTGGTTGGGACTTCACCTTCCTATGGAGGGGGTGCCGGTTTGATCCCTGGTCAGGGAGCTAAGACCCCACGTCCCTCGTGGCCAAAAAATCAAAACATAAAACTGAAGGAATATTGTAACAGATTCAATAAAGACTTTAAAAATGGTCCACATTAAAAAAAAAAAAAAAAGTCCAAGCATAGGGTAGGAAGTGAAGAGATCAAGGACTTTTAAGAGCATGAGACAAAGCCAAGCCAGGAATTGAGATGATCCAGAAGAAAAACCGCTGAGTTGACCGTGTGGACCGCGAGAGGGTGGGACAAGAATAGGCAGGCAGACAGCCCTGACCAGCCATCACTAGTCACCCCTTCACTTGATGAGACTTGTGAAGGCACACGGTCCAACGGACAATGGAGGATGTTGGCTGGGCGCCAAACTCTGTGCCTGACAGTGCGTGGGATGCAGAAGTGAATTCCATGGATGCAAGCTTCATGAAGCAAAGACTGCTCATCTTTTACATTCCTAATTTTCCGAGCACCAAACAATATTAGCTAACCCTTATTTAGTGCTTAATTTGCACTAGGCATTGTCCTAAGACGTTTTAAAAACGGCTTTAGTGAAAATTATATTTCACATACCATACAATTCACCAGTTTCAAGTATACAATCCAATGGCTTTTAGTGTATTCACAGAGCTGTGCAACCATTACCACCATCAACTTTAGAACATTTTCCTTACCATAAAAGGAAACCCTGTACCCGCCCATCATTCTCCCTTCTCCCTGCCCAGGTGACTACTAACCTCCTTTCTGCCTCTTTAGATTTCCCTGTTCTGGACATTTCATAAAAAGGGAATCATACAATATGTGGTCCTCTGTGACTGGCTTCTTTCACTTAGCATAATGTTCTCAAGGCTCATCCTTATTATATTTGTTTGTACTTCATTTCTTTTTATCGCCGGATAATCATCCACAGTATGGATGTGCCACCTCTTATTTATCCATTTATCAGATGGACATTTAGGTTGCTTCTGCTCTGGGGCTGTTACAAACATTTGTGTACAACCTCCATGTGGATACATGTTCTCATTATTTGTCCTCAGAAATTTATACATATGTCATTCAAACCTTAAAACCCTGTGAGGTAAGTAACATTATCATCCTAAGGCTCAGAGATGTCAGTTAACTTGCCCAAGATCACACAGCTTGTAGGTAGTAGTAGAGCTGAAATAGGAACCATGCAGCGTTGCTCAGACTGTGCCCAGAACCACTCTGCTCTATTATCTGGAAGAATGCCTGGCACATTCAGTAACTATTTATGGGACAAGTGGCTGAATTAGACAGGGGCCCTGCTCTCCAGAGACTCATAATATGGCTGCCTTCTTACAGACAGCTTCTCTCTAATTAATCTCTGCAATACTCTTGGGGTTGGAGATGGGGAGAGGAGAAGGTTGGCTGGAATCAGCTATTAAAAAGCTGAATGTGGTTAATGCCAATTGCGTTCAGCCAGGGCTAAGGCTGCAGGTTCCTCAGGGAGAGAAGAGCAGGCATTGGGGCCTGAAATTTCTGAGGTTATAGAAAGCTTCCTCTTTAGAGCAGCGAACAGGAAATCTGCTTTTTTTGATTTTTTTTTTTTTCAAGTGAGGGATGTTGAAGTTCATTTGTGTGCCTGGTAACCTCTCTGCCTAAACCTTGGACTGCCTGTTCCATATCACCTGTTACTGGATGACCAGGAGAGCTGATGCTGGGGTGGACGGCTGAGCCGAATACTCTAGAGCAGCAACGGCAGAGGTCCAAAGTCAGAGAGTCAGAAATCCTCATCTCAGCTCCAGGTGAGCAGGGAGACAAAGACCCCAGCCAACCACGTCCCCCAGAACCCCATCCTCCTGCCCTGCTGCTTCCTCTACAAAACCAACCTGGAGGACCTTGCTCAGCAAGCTCCTGCCTGCACTTCGTACCAGCACCCACTCCACAGGCACTCTGATGTTTCTGGGAGGTGACTCTGACTCTTACAAATCAGGCAGTTATCAACATGAATCTTAAATTGTTTTTAACTGAAATATAATTGATGTACAACATTGTATTAGTTGCAAATTTACAGCAGATTGAGTTTTTTTATATATATACACATATATAATACATTCTTTTTCAGATTCTTTTCCATTATAGTTTATTACAAGGTATTGAATATAGTTTCCTGTGCTACACAGTAGAACCTAGTTGTTTATTTTATATATAGCAGTGGTGTTGTTCAGTCGCTAAGTTTCAAAAGAAAATGCTATAGATATTTAACAGGAATTTTAAGATATTTTTAACTTCTCAGAATCAGGGCCACTACTAGGCAATGTGATGCCCTGTGCAAATCAGAAGTAGGGACACCTTTTTTTTTCCTGGATAGATGCAACCTTGCACTAAGGCAGATCGCTGGATTTTAGTCCTTATTTGCCCCCTTAGTCAGGTGCCCTTGTACAGTGCACGACCTGCCCAACCTTACAGTGCCATTTGGGATGAAACAACTACTTAAAATGGCTAAGTCCTTTGCTCCTCTTCTCTACAATTATGATCATATGTATTTTTATATTTATAAAAGCAGAAGAGTATATACACTACTTCCCATTCATTTACTCTTTAAGTTAGACAAGTCTTATATTCTAGATATCCTTAGGGAAGTTGAGAAAGCTGGGCCATGAAACTCTGAAAATTGCCTGAAGGGTGGTGCTCTACTTCTAAGATCAGGGTTCATATTCCCCTCCTCCAGCAATTCTCCTACTCCTTTAGTGCAGGGACCACTCTCCACCTTGTTTCCTAGTTATTTCTTCTTCCTTCTACTAGACTGTCAACTCTCTGAAGACAAGGGCCATTTGCAAACAGCAGAGAGACCTGAGGGAGTTTACTGGTCGTCTTTTGATAGAAAATGAACAGAATTGCTTGAATCATTATTGATACCATGCAAAAGACTTGATCCATTTTCTTCAGGGACTTGCATCTCTGAACTCTTGTAGTCTTTTGGGTATGAGCAACCCTTCATAGAACAATTTACTTCCATTTTTTCTTCCATCCAGCAGCTGATGGGAAAAACTTTGCTGACACCAACAGGGCTTGTGGATGGCAGAAGATTGTTAAATATCAGATCTCACTTAGGATCGAGTCATGCCTTCTCTAAAGGATTGCTTTCAGGAGCTGGTAGATTCCAGCAGTTTCTCTGATGGGGGCTCTGTGTGTTTTCTTTAGTAGGTTCCTTCTCAGCTGTGCTGAGAAGCCGGGGTTAAGCTTTGGTTTGAACCAAATGAGAGAAAAGGTCGGGTGTGGGGAAAAGAAATAGAATCCACCGTGGCAGTCAATGTGACAGGCATCCGGGTGTTGGCACAAACAGTGGGATGTGATGGGCACGTCTTCTTAATTAAGGAATAGTTTTGTGATCTACTTAGGAAAGCTGTGAGACCCGGCTCAGTGTGCCACACAACCGAGCCTCATTAGCTCAGATGCCTGCCCACAGACGAGAGAGCTGAGTATTTCCCTAATGTTGGAAACCTGGTAATTGCCTTTTGCAGGAAAAGCAATGACTGTTTCTGCACACTCCCCCAATTTCCTGAAAACTTTGATTGTTTTTAGGACATTCTGGGATGAGTAAAAACCCAAGGCAGCTCCTTCTAAGCTATATTTTATACCACGGGCCCTGAGGTCATGTGTTTCTTCTTCTCCCTCAGTAGAACACCGCTCATTTTGGCTTAATGCCTTTGCTTTAGACATTGTCCATCTCATCCCCACTTCCTCCCTTCTGAGAGTCAGGAAAAAAGGATATCTCTTCAGGAAATGGAGCTCTGGCTCTCGGGGTGAGGAAACAAATTTACGATGCACAGATCAATTTCACATGGTTTTCAGACGAGGATTGCTTTGAAAAGTGAATCTCTCATTAAACTCCACCAGGAGGATTGTGTTCCATATTGCCTTTCTCAGCAGGCTTCTAGATCTCGCTGGGCCCAGGAACAGCCTCTCTCAGGCCTCATCTTCCTCTTTTCTAAAACAAGCAGGAACTCAGCGTCCTACACAGCTGGGCTAGTCAAGTGCGGGTCTGGGACCAGCAGTATCTGCAACACTTGTGAGTAATGCACAGAAATTGCAGGCACCGCCCCAGAGCTGCTGCATCAGAGTCCGTGTTTTGACAGGATCCCCAAGTGATTCGCTGCACATTGAAGGTTGAGAAGAACTCTCTGAAGCCCCTTTTAGCTATAAAGCTTTATGATTCTGTAGAAAGGTATCCAGTAACAACAGCCAAAACATACTGAGCCTTTACTCTGTGCCAGGCCTCTCCTATGAGCTCGGCTCTTCCCTGGCACCGGCTGGAGGCAGGGGCAAACAGCGTTCATATTTTACAGGAGAGGAAGCTGAGACGTGGCTCAGAAAAGCTGGGCTCCTCTACTGAGGTGTCCTGGCTAACTGGGGACAGTGAAGTGAAAGTGTTGGTTGCTAAGTTGTGTCCGACTCTTGTGACCCCATGGACTGTAACCCACCAGGCTCCTTGGTCCATGGGATTCTCCAGGCAAGAATACTGGGGTGGGTTGCCATTTCCTTCCTCAGGGGATGTTCCCAACCGAGGGATCGAATCCAAGTCTCCTGCACCAGCAGATGGATTCTTTACCACCTGAGCCCCAACTGGGTGCAGAGGTGAATCCAAAATCACGTAGTCTGACTTCACCCCTTGTGCAGCATTGTCTCGAGGATCCAGGCGAACCTTCAGAGAGGAATTGATGTTTGAATTTTGCATTGCCAGATGCCAAGAGTTTACCGGCAGTGAGTGGGAGAGAGATGTTCCCAGGAACAATAAGAGCGAGGGCAGTGAGTGGCCCTGGGGCAGAAGAAAGTTTGCAAGTCCAGAGAGTGGCCTGAAGTTTTGTTTTAACAAAATGAATGATAATTTGGCATGAGCTGGTTTCTGCTGAGCACAGCATGGGACGAGGGGAAGATAGTCAAGTTACCCAAATTAGCAGCAAGTTTAGATAAAATCTAATGAGATTTTAATATGTTTTCAAAAAGTGTCATCTACTGCAATGGGATGTATCATAGTGAGCAGATGTATCACGTACTTATTGTGCTGGAGCAAGAACATTCTTGTGGACTGAATCTGCTTTTTATGATGTATCTGCTACTACTTAAAGAGGTCAACTTCACCCTGGTCAAGGAAGGGTAATAGGCCCTGGGAGTCTTTCTTTGGAAGGAGGGACCATCATTAAGAAAACCTGTGCTTGTTGAAATTCTTCCTGCACTTACCTGTCAGCCCAAAGCAGCACAGACTCATGTAGTGAGGTCAGAAGTCCTTTCATAGCATATTGTAGTCATGGTGACACCACTTAAAGTCAAATTTTGGAGGCATCAACTGAAGCAAATGACATCTATATGACCAAGTTCTGACTAGTCAAAGCTATGCTTTTTCCAGTAGTCATGTACAAATGTGAGAGTTGTACCATAATGAAGGCTGAGCACCCAAGAATGGATGTTTCTGAATTGTGGTGTTGCAGAAGACTCTTGAGAGCCCCTTGGACTGTAAGGAAATCAAACCAGTCATTCCTAAAGGAAATCAACCCTGAATATTCCCAGGAAGGACTGTTGCTGAAGCTGAAGCTGAAGCTCCAATACTTTGGACACCTGATGTGAAGAACTGACTCATTGGAAAAGATCATGATGCTGGGAAAGATTGAGGGCAAGAGAAGGGGATAACAGAGGATGAGATGATTGGATGGCATCACTGACTCATTGGACATGAGTTTGAGCAAACTCAGGGAGATAGTGAAGGACACGGAAGCTTGGTGTGCTGAAGTCCATACAGTGGCAAAGAGCTGGACACAGCTGAATGACTCAACAGCAACAACAAATTGGAGCAAATATGTGAAGCCCATCTTTAAAGATTTTGAGAGGCCTTGCCCCACTTTTTATCAAGTGATTCTCACTTGATGAAAACATAAGAAAGAAAAGAAAATCAACACATCCCCTTCTTTAAATGGGATTTTCCTTTTCTGAGGAAACATCTGAATCAGGAAGGGTTGAGCTATCAGGAATAGAAACTGTAAGAAAACAGGGCCTAAATAGCAAGGGCACGGAACAAATAGCCCTGAGTTAGGGCAGTGCCAAAGGCTCACTATGGGACGGCTACGCAATGAGTCTGGGATGCAGCCTGTTCTCTTCTGGACGCAGTGAGTCTGGACACAATCTGTTCTCTTCAAAATGTTGGTTTGCCCTGTTGTCAGCTCCCCTCATAGTCCCAAGATGGCTGCAGCAGTTCTAAGAGTCAAGTGGCATTAAAAAAGAAAGCATCATCTCATGAATTCCTTATAAGGAGGAGAGAAGCCATCTCAGAAAGCCCCTAGCAGCCTTCTCACACTTCACTGGCCATAACTGGTACAGACTTGCAGTCACCAGCAAATGACAATTGACTTGGATGAATGGACATTTGCTCCTTGAGGTTGAACAGGACACCTTCTCTGGGCCCTTGTCTGGGCATAGGGTGACCTGAAAATAAAATCAAGGCTCTAACAGAAGGAAAGAATGGCAGGGAAACATGAAATTGGGTAGACAACCATTAGAATTTGCTATTAACAATCATATATTCATGGTAATGAAAAATCCCTTGAAATTCTGAAATCAAGTGGTAGAAAGTCAACTATTGGTATGAAACTGTTGAGTAACAATCACAAAATTTTAGAGGAACTGAAAAATAACTATTTAACTCATTGGTCAGCTGGCGGTTGTCTAATCTAAACTCTTTGGCTGGAGTGGTTTAGCTCCACCTGACACTCACCCTCTTCTCACCCTGCATAAGACGCAGGGTCCTTCTTACGAAGGTGGCAGAGGTATAAGAGCCCCAGGCTCAGAGGCCAAGCCTGATTCAAGCCTCTGCTTGCATCATATCTGCTAACACATCATTGGCCAAAGCAGGGCACACGACCAAATTCAACATCACAGGGCTCCACCCATTTAGTTGGGGAGGGTGGAGGGGATGTGGTGGTGGTGAGAGGAGGCTGTAGAGTAAAATGGCTCAGGGGCCTGATCTAGGGAAGAGGATCAAATTGATGCAATCTCCCACTAGGGGAAATAAAAATGTTGTCAGAAAGAAAATGAAGGGCAGTGCTGACACTTGTTTTTAAACTGCATTTAAAGATACAAAGCCTTTCTTTAGAATGTAAAAGAATTTGGGGGTGTTCAGGTGAACATAAACATTAAGAATTTGTGTGTGTGTATAGATCGCAAAGGGTCTTAAAAAGCACATTTTTCTAGCTCTGAATAACACCACTCTCTGTGATTGTATTAACACCACATATCAGGGTATGAGATCTGTTTCCATTGCCCCCTCTCTCTCTCTCTACAAAGCAATACCTGTGGTCTCTACTGTGGAAATAAATGAAGACGTGACTTAAATGAGAATAAACAAGCAGTTTATTTAGAGCAGAAACTCAAAGCCGAGTAGGGGGCAGGAACGCTTTTCAGAGACTTCAGGTGTGCCCTGACTGGAGCTTGTTGCCTGAGGGAGGTGGAGGCTGGTAACTGGAAACGGGGCATTTTGTGTGATTGGTCCTGAGTTGGAAGCAGGGACAAAAAGGTGGGAAGCTGGGAGGTATGGACTGAGGCTGTGATTTGGATTTCTGGGCAGGTTGCTGCAGCGATTGTGGTCACAGCTCTACGGTCACTTATGATCTGAACTTTGTCCATTTGTAGGTTTGGTCTCTTAGGACCCATCCGAGAAAGCCCCAACTCCTCAGCATGGTGTATAGAGCCCTTCACTCTCCAGACAACACTTCTGGCCCCCACTTCTGATGCCAGCTTCCTCAGACACACACAGCTCCCACATCAGCAACTTGGCCTCATCAAGACCTCCACTCCATGCTCCCAGAGCCCAGCATATCTTCCTGAAGCCATGCCTTCCATGGCTTTACACTTGTCCATGGAGTCAGCTCAAGAGCCTTCCACCCCTGTGCTTTTTTTTGAACTTTTTCCCACCTCATTCAGCTCTTCCTCATATAGAATTGCTGCTTCTATGTAGTCTGAATAATCTGAATGAAGATTTATTGGGATGGAGATGAATCTCATTGTGCAAAGGCCATCTGTTACCTGTCTCCTCCCCTATGTTGTGAATACCTTGAAGGAAAGCAGTGTGTGTGCATTCAGTCGTGTCCAGCTCTTTGCTATCCCATGGACTGCAGCCCACCAGGCTCCTCTGTCCATGGAATTTTCCAGGCAAGAATACTGGAACAGGTTGCCATTTCCTACTCCAGGAGATTTTCCCGACCTAGGGATTAAACCCGAGTCCCTTGCATCCCTTGCATTGGCAGGCAGCTTCTTTACCACTGCACCACCCGGGAAGCCCCAAGGAAAGCATCAGCCTTTATTTACGCCTACTATGGGAGAAGGCAGTGGCACCCACTACAGTAGTCTTGCCTGGAAAATCCCACGGACGGAGGAGCCTGGTGGGCTGCAGTCTATGGGGTCGCACAGAGTCGGACATGACTGAAGCGATGCAGCGGCAGCGGCAGCAGCATGCCTACTGTGGGGTTTTGCAGAGACTAGGTTTTTTGGAAGAAAGGAAGGAAGAAGAGAGAGAGAAGGTCATAGGTAGGGTTGACAGATAAAATGCAGGATACTCAATTTTTGTTTCCAAATATTTCGTCTTCAGTAGTTTTTTTAAATATGCATGAGAAATACACATACTAAAATACTAAAAACAAAAAACAAAACAAAACTGCGAATTGTCTATCCAAAACAGAAATTCACCCGGGCACCTTGCATTTTTATTTGCTAAATACAGCAACCCTGATTATAGGGCAAACTCCCAGTAAAACTTGAAAGTGGTTAGATTCTGAGGCTAAGAGGCAATGTCCCCGGTTCACTCTTCCTTTTCTGGTTGGCCACAGCTCTGCCCTGGGGCTGGCCAAGCTTTGGCGCTATTGTGCCCACTGTAAAGCCCCAGTGGCTGGCTCCTTCCTTGGAAATCAGAAACCAGGCTGGTAGTTCCTGAGAAAATGCTTGGAGGAGGCCTAGAGGAGAAGAGATGCGGTGGAATGGTAGTGGAAAGACGGGAGGAAGGAGTCTTAACAGTTCTTAAAGGACAAGCAATTGCTTTTCTAAGTCTCAGGCATTTCCTTCACATCAGAAGACATGAGTTAATCATGAACCACAGTGAGGAAGGAGTTCTTTGCTGGGGGAAGTTTTCTGGAGAGAAACCTTGTGTTCAAAGAAGCCCTGCAGGGAGAAACAGAAGGAGGGAGAGACAGAAGCCGGTCTACACTGTGCCCCGACTCCCCTCTAGTTTCCACTGCATCCATTACAATAGTGGGAAGGATGCGTGCGTCAGGTTGAATGGTGACCCTCAGAACCTGCAAATGTGATCTTATTTGGAAATGGGGTCTTTGCAGATGTGATTAAGGGCTTTGAGAGGAGGAGATCACCCCGAACCATCCATCTGGGTAGGCCCCACGTGTGTGCTTGCTCAGTTGCTCAGTCATGTCCAACTCTTTGCCACCCCATGGACTGTAGCACTCCAGACTCCTCTGTCCATGGGACTTTCTCAGCAAGAAAACTGGAGTGGGTTGCCATTTCCTTCTCCAGAGGATCTTCCTAACTCAGGGATCAAATTTACATCTACTGCGGCAGGTAGATTGTTTCCTTACCAATGAGCCACCTGGGAAGCCCCGGGTAGGCCCTACATCCAATGACAAATGTCATTTGTCATTGTAAAAGGACATTTACCAGGGAAGATAAGCACACGAAGGAAACGGTAATGTGAAGACACTGCAGAGTGATGCAAGCTGAGGAATGCTGACAACGCTAGAAGCTGGAGGAGTCAAGGAAGGATTCTCCTGGAGCCTCCAGAGGGATCAGGGCCCTGCCCGCACCCTGGGTTCAGATTCCAAGCCTCCAGAATTATGACAGAATACGTTTCTCTGGCTTTAAGCCCCCAGGTTTGGGTATAAGGCATTGTTTCAAATCTTAGTATCATGTGTAAAACTTCAAATTTGTCTTTATAAAGCAAATCAGTGGTCTCCAAGTGGGGTACTCAACACAAGTGGGTTGTGGGGAAAAAGTAAAACTTTGGAGTCCCCCCAAAGCCCCACAGTTATACTTTCCTAATCTCTTGAGGTTCAGATCAGCACTAGTAGCTTCCTTCAGTGGATATGTCAGGGCGTCTGATGTCACCCATAACATAGTTAGGCCCTTCAGGAGCTCTACAGTGAGGGGGCGATGGGGGTAACCTCACCTATGAATTACTTCCCAGGAGGATTTGGGATATTACGGTTGACATGTGCTTGGATAAGTGATTTACAAATTACACAATCTAGTTTTAGCTAAACTAATCCCTACAAAATGGAGAAATGATTTGAACGGATTATTGTAGAGAGACTGAGAATTAAAGACAATACTAATAAAATAATACATGACTCAGTAATAAACAAAAACATTAGCTGATGTGGCTGGTATGAGCTCTGTATTGGCACATGGTGAGGTGAAAACAAGATCAGACAAGAAGTCATTCCCCTTGCCCCCCAAATTAAAAATTATGAAGGAGATTACTTGAAAGATGGATTTACACCCACTGTTGTTGATGATGAAATTCACCCTTAGTATATATTGTGCCTTGGAATATTAGTTATTAATAGTATAGGGTCATCAAAATTAACACTTCAAGTATTACTTTTCACCTTTAACTCATCTGCCTAAATTTCCTATTTAAAAGAATGTGTATACAATGTGTACATAAGCATGCATATATTGGAGAGGTGAAATTAAAAAAATTAGGTATCGCTATGGACTGAATGGTGCCCCCAAATCATATGTTGATGCCCTAACCCCATGGTGACTGAATTTGAAATTAGGCCTTTTAGAAGATGATCAAAGGTTAAATGGGGCTTCCAAGGTGGCTCAGTGGTAAAGAATCTGCCTGTCAATACAAGAGATGCAGGAGATGCGGGTTCAATCTCTGGATCAGGAAGATCTCCTGGAGAAAGGAATGGGAACCCACTCCAGTATTCTTGCCTGGAAAATTCCATGGACAGAGGAACCTGGTGGACCACAGTCCATGGAGTTGCAAAGCGTGAAACATGACTGAGCAACTGAGCATGCAAAGTTAAATGAGGTCATGAGGATGGAGTCCTAAACGAATAGGACTGGTGACCTTATAATGGCAGGAGGAGAGCAATCTCTCTGTTTCTTTCCATACACACACACGGAGGAAAGGCCACATGAGCCCACCACATCCAGAAGGTGGTCATCAGCAAGCCAGGACAGGAGTTCTCAGCAGAAACCATTGTGATGGTACCCTGATCTCAGATTTCCAGCCTCCAGAAGGGTGAGCAGTACATTTCTGTCCTTTATGCAGCCCAGTCTGTGGTATTCTGTTATGGCAGCCCCTGAGGGATATGTGATCAAAATACAGGGATATGTGATCAAATACAGAGATATGTGATCAAAAACATTTGTGAATCACTGAAGTACGTAGTGTGTGGTTCCCTTATATTTCTTCTCTGATTCCTATCATGAGGTTCTTTCTCCTCTGGAAGGTGGAAATGGCTTATTGTGTTTGACTGTAGCACTGACAGCCCCATTTGTTCCCACTTCCCTTGTTCCACGCCTTTGGGTGGCCCCCTCCCGTACAGACTCTGGCCCTGACCATGTGACTTGCTTTGGCCAAGGGAGCGAAGCTAATGTGTCACAGGCAGAGGCTGAGAAAGTGCTGGTGAGCTGGAGCTTGCCTCCTCTCTTACCATGGGGCCCTCTGGCAGCTAGTGAACTAGCCCACCAGCAGCCTCCTGGAGGCTCCGAGACCAAGAGAAATGTAGCTGCCGATCCCCCAGCTGAGGCCTGGGACCTGTGCGTGGGGCCGACCCTGCCCACCCAGGTCTGACCAGGCTGGCCCAGACCAGAAGAACTGCCCAGAGAATCCACAGAGTCATGAGAAAGTAGAAACACTTATTGCTGGAAGTCACTGAGCTTTGGAGCAGTTTGTTACCTGGGGTGGGTGGATCCTAGGGCCTTTTACTCAGTTTAGATGCTCTGCAGTCCAAAAGTGGATGGTCCCAGATGAGATGCCTTTCAACTGTCCTTCCAGCTTTGTTATCTCTCTTTGCATTTCCTGAGCCTAGAACAGAGCCTCACGCATCTTAGACGCTCGGAAACGTTTGTGGAATAAAGAAAATGGGTCAAAACAAACACATGTGGAAGATTTCCTGAAAGTGTTTACATGGATTGTTTTGGTTACTTCTTCCCCTCCAGGGATTACCATGCCCATTTTAAGATGCGGCAACCAAAGTGTAAGGAGGTTAAGTACCTTGCCCAAGATCAGACACCTGGAAACAGCTGAGGAGGACTTGATCTCTCCGTTAGGTCTGCCTTCATAGTACCTGCTTAGGTTCCATGCAGTCCCCCCAGTTTTGGACTGCCTATCTTTCTGTATTGCATGAAATTCGAAAGCCAGAAAGGGAATTTTCAGAATTCTTCTGTTGCTTCAGTGATCCTCACTGCACACATCTGGCCCCTTCAGAGAACCAGGTTTCTCATGATGATGACAGCCACGGGCCTGGTGGGGTCCCAAGTAATGGAACAGAGGTCACGACGGAGGTCGTTAGCAGTAAACGACACGCAGCTTGGGAGCTGGCGGTTTCTGACGCCGCTACCTGGGAGGGAAGCCAGGGTGCCGCTCCAGCTTGGGCTTGATGAGAACTAATTGATGCCAGTTGCCATCCCTGGGACCCAGGTGGTGCCCATTAGACACGGGGACAAAGCCAGTTCATTGGTGGGTCTGTGCCAGGCAGGGTCTACAGCCAACAGCTTTTCTGCTGGCAGTCTGTGTGAGGCCCTCTGTCTGTCCAGCCCTTCCATCCTTGGATGGACAGAAACAGCACAGATCAGATTACCCTGATAGAGCTGTGCACAAGCTGCAGAGGATGGGGGACTGTCCTTGGGCTTTGTTCATGCCCTGTGTGAGGAGACTGAAAGGTCTAGGCGAGGACTAGAATAGTAGCTAGGGCATGTGTTCAGCGCTTTACATGAAGTGTGTCTTTTCGCCCTCATCGTGGAGGATTTCCTAGCTCCCAGGGCTCCTACACTCTGCTGTTCTGTTACAGTAAACTGTTTACTGTGATTATTTTGTTTGCTTGTTTATTTGCTTTCTTTATCATCTCTCCCTCACTGGACTTGTTTATTTCTCCCCTTGTTTATTGTCTATGGTATCTCCAGTTTAACGTCATGCAGATAGTGGACGTTCAATAAAAATTTGTCAGATGAACTCTTCAAGACAGACTTTATTATTCTTGTTTAATAAAACAGAAGGGACTTCCCTGGTGGTCCAGTGGTTAAGAACCACCTTCCAACACGGAGGACTCCAGTTCGATTCCTGATCAGGGAATTAAGATCCCACATTCCCCCAGGAAACTAAGCTTCCATGCCACAAATGGAGAGCCCACACCCTGCAACGAAAGATCCTGTGTGCTGCAACTAAGACCCAATGCAGCCAAAAATAAGTAAGTAAAATATATATATTTAAAAACCCTCTAATAAAACAGAAAACTAAAACTCAGAAATGTTGAGTAAATTGCTCAAGGTTACTACACAGCTGAAGAAATCATAGAAACCAAATTCTAACTTGGGTTTTACCGACTTTGTAATCTGTGAGATTTTCCTAAAGCGTGAGGCAGGCACCACCTGTGGCAGGAGAGAGAACTAAAGTAGCAATATGTTTAAAGAATATCAAGTCATGAGGCAGATTTCCTTTCCATTTGTCTTGCAATCCTGCAAGCAAATAATTTTTCCAATAAAGTGAGGCCTCAAGCTTAGAGCCAGACTATTAGCACGAGTTTCGGCTGTAAGAGGAAGTTTGAAAAAGATTGGTTGAACGTAGTAAGATATGCTTCTCCCATGTACATAGACCCAAAAGCCTAGGGATGGAAAGGCAGTTCCATGATCGTGGGGTCCCCAGACTCCTCCTGCTCTGCTGCTCTGGCACCTTTATCGTGTAGTGTCTCCTTTATAGCCCACGATAGTTGTGGTAGCTCCAGCCATCACGTCCATCAGGTCCACCTTCTAGCCATCAGGAAATAGGGAAGATCCTGCCCTTTCCTTTAAGAGCCACTTTCTAGAAGTCAGTTTATATTCCTTCAGCCACTGGAGAATTGAAGAAGGAAGGAAGGGGAGGGAGGAACCAAAATTTGTATTCCTATGGCTCTGTTAGGATCCTGACTTTTACAAGTTTCATGAATTTATTGCACTTGGCACAGCCTCCAAATCTGGAAGCTTTGATCAGAAGATCAAGAAGTGCTTGACTGTTGGACAGGCTGTGAGCTGGGACTTGTCCCGTGGCTCTTGGCCCAAGACTGATGAGGACAAGGAGTCGCCTGATGGGGCTGTGTGAGGAGGGGCTCACCAGGGGCAGTTTCCTTTCCTCCCCAAGGTGTGCATGGAGGAGGGGAGCTGCTCCTTTGTGTTTTTACCCTCATTGTGTAACTAAGGGTTGCAAAGTATCCCTTGTGGGCCCTGGGAGCCCCTCTATCCCAATCAGATAGTGCTTAGCCCTGAACATGCTGTTCTCTAGATGAGCCTCACCATGCAGGGGAGAAGAGGGCTGAAGAGAAGCCGTAGGGTAGGGCTGGCACCTATCTAACCATGTGTGCCCTGAACACCCACATGTGTGAGTTTCTCAGGTGTCCAGGGGACACAGTGGGAGGTGGCTGCCTGCAGGCAAAAGGACCCCAGTAGCAAGAGGCCGTGGGTGTAACTGCCAGTTTAGGCAGCTTAGGTGTGTGGTGGAGTGGAACAGGATCACTCACTCAGAGAACATCCGGAGGAACCCCGCCTGCACCCTACAAGGCATTGGCGTTGAGAAGCTCCCCCAGGAAGAGTCAGGCAGGCCAGCAGCTCTGCTAACCTGGAGAGGATTGCAAAACACTGGCTACATCGGGAGACTTCCCGTTCCTTTCCCACGAGTTGCTGACTCCCAGCCCCCAACCTCTGACAACCTGAGGAAAGAGAGGGTTATCTCAAAGTCACACCAAGCTCCCTTCAGTCCCAGTGGTGGGTGGAGGGAGGTGGGGGGAAGAGGTGGAAAGCAGACTGTCTGTCCCCTTTCAAGTCCCCAGAGCCCCACATCCACTCATGATAGAGAAGGGGTGACCTTGGAATCGGATAAGAGATTAAGTTCTAAACCAAACTGGGCTGAGTTTTAATAAGGAAGGGGACCTGAAAGCTTTGAAATCTGCCCCACATCTTGCTAAGGGATGGGAAAGGGAGATTCAGTAGAGGCTGGTTCATTCTCTTCTTCACGGTATGTGCTAGGCACTGCCACAGGCCTCAAGGGTGGGAGAGATGGATGATGAGCAGTAAACACACACTCCAGATTGGGTAGTGAAAACTGCTAGGAAGGATGAGGAAAGAGATGGAGGGAGACAGTCACCCCTCTGAGGAGAGGATTTTGACCAGGGTTTGAATGAGGGAGGGAGGAACTCTAGCGACTGCAGGGGGATGACCGCTTTAGGCCGTGATTGGCATTTTCTCCCTATTTCCTACTGAAAGTGGCCTTACCAGCCTGATAGAGTCTCCCTAGGGTGCTGAACCTGGCTGATTATTAGAATCTCAGATTCCTAAGCCCAACCCTGGGATTCTGATCCAGTTGCATGAGGGACGGGAAAGGAGCCTTTCCCAAAGCTCCCTATCTGATTCTGCTCATCTGAAGGTCTGAGGACCAGACCGATAGATGATCACATCTGTTGCTCCCCAAGCACCAGCAAGACTGAGGAGGGAGATGGAACAGTAAAAATTGAGAGCAGTCGCTATGTATCAGGAAACCTACTAAGGAACCCTACTAAGCAATACGCTTGCATTACCTTATATATACATACATATATATATATATATATATACAATATTTGCAAGAACTCTAAGGTGGGTTGTATTATTCTACCCATTTTACAGATGAAAAATTAAGGCTCTGAGATATTCAGTCATTTGCCTGCAATCATAAAATAATGTGTGGGGGCGCCAGGTTCTGGCCCAGGCATGAAACTCTGGCACCCTATTCTCCCTGCAGAGATGAGATAAACAATCACTAGAGAAGAACCAGCCACACAAGGCAGGAATTCTAGGTGACAGATGGGAGTGGGCCCTGGGCCACTTAAGATTTCAGAAGCAAAAATGAAACCAGTGAGGTCTGGACATTCAGGATAAAGGGCTGGACTGCCTCCAGTGGGAAATCAGGCCTGCCTGGGAGAGAAGAAGCAAGCAGGAGACTGCTGTCTGTGAAGCAGAGCCAGGCACAGTTGCCCAGAGGGAAGCAGAGACCAGAGACCACCTGGGCCCTGGGTGGGGAAGTTGAGATGGTACTTTCCTCGGCTCCTAATGGCCATCTGGACCCTCATCCTAGCACAGAGGAAGATCAATGGAGCCTGGGGGCTAGGGTTTGCCTGGAAATGAGTATCAAATATACAGCTGGACTAGAGGCTTCATGGTCAGCATATTTAAAAACAGTAACTCAGTGGAAAAGACCCTGACACTGGGAAAGATTGAAGGCAGAAGGAAAAGAGGGCAGTCGAGGGTAGGATGGTTGGATGGTATCACCAATTCAATGGACATGAACCTGGGCAAACTCCAGGAGATGGTGAGGGACAAGGAAGTCTGGTCCCCTACTGCAGTCCATGGGCTTGCAAAAAGTCAGACACAATTTGGTGACTCAACTCAACTTAGTGCAAAACTGAAATTGAAAACGTTCTCTACCTACATTTTTGTGACAACCCTGTGACTGGCACTCAGGGGCCCATTTTCCTTTAGCTGTCTTTGCTTGCTGTACTTCTGATTGCTTGCATGAGATTTGGGTGTACTTTTTTTCCTGTCTCCAAAGTCCCTGACATCTCAGTAGCCTTATCTCCTCCTCCTAAGTCACTTCAGTCGTGTCCGACTCTGTGCGACCCCATGGATGGCAGCCCAACAGGCTCCCCCGTCCCTGGGATTCTCCAGGCAAGAACACTGGAGTGGGTTGCCACCTCCTCCTCCAAAGCAGGAAAGTGCAAAGTGAAAGTGAAGTCGCTCAGTCGTGTCCAACTCTTAGCGACCCCATGGACTGCAGCCTACCAGGCTCCTCCTTCCATGGGATTTTCCAGGCAAGAGTACTGGAGTGGGGTGCCGTTGCCTTCTCCGCAGTAGCCTTATAGTAAACTCTTATTTTGCTTCTCTTGGTTTAAGGGGGAAAGTTATGACCAACCTAGATAGCATATTCAAAAGCAGAGACATTACTTTGCCAACAAAGGTCCATCTAGTCAAGGCTATGGTTTTTCCTGTGGTCATGAATGGATGTGAGAGTTGGACTGTGAAGAAGGCTGAGCGCTGAAGAATTGATGCTTTTGAACTGTGGTGTCGGAGAAGACTCTTGAGAGTCCCTTGGACTGCAAGGAGATCCAACCAGTCCATTCTGAAGGAGATCAGCCCTGGGATTTCTTTGGAAGGAATGATGCTAAAGCTGAAACTCCAGTACTTTGGCCACCTCATGTGAAGAGTTGACTCATTGGAAAAGACTCTGATGCTGGGAGGGATTGGGGGCAGGAGGAAAAGGGGACGATAGAGGATGAGATGGCTGGATGGCATCACTGACTCGATGGACGTGAGTCTGGGTGAACTCCGGGAGTTGGTGATGGACGGGGAGGCCTGGCGTGCTGTGATTCATGGGGTCGCAAAGAGTTGGACACGACTGAGCGACTGATCTGATCTGATCTGATCCCTGTAATTGACATATCCCTGCCTAGAGCAGATATGATGAATCCCAGGGACGGGGGAGCCTGGTGGGCTGCTGTCTATGGGGTCGCAGAGTCGGACACGACTGAAGTGACTTAGCAGCAGCAGTTGAGATTTGAGGGTGGATTATACAGGTTGGACTCTACTAGGAAGCTGGAAATTAAGAGATGGAGCTTGAGTGAGGTATAAGTTAATGCCAGCTGCAGGGACACCCAAACCCCAAAATCTTAGTAGTTTAAAACAACAGATGTTTATTTCTTGTTTATACCATGATGTGCGTGTGTTCCTGGTCAGGCAGCCTTCATCAAGGATTGAGGTTCCTCCATCTTGTGGTTCCTTCCTCCCGCACAACTTGGAGTCCACTGAGGGGGCTGAGACAGAGGAGAGGTACTCTTGCCCAGATGTGATGAAGGTCCCTTCCACCCACTTGTCATTGTAGAGAATTTGTCACGTGATCCACAATAGCCGAAAGGTGGAAACAGCCCAAATGCCCATCAACGACAATGACAACGTGTTAGTCACTCAGTTGTGCCTGACTGATGTGACCCTATGGACTGGGGCCCGCCAGGCTCCTCTGTCCATGGCAAGAATACTGGAGCGGGTTGCCATTTTCTTTTCTAGGAATGCCCATCAACAGATGCATGGATAAGCAATCTGTATTAGAAATAAGCACGAATATAGAAAACAAACTTATGGTTACCAGGGGATAAGTGCGGGGAGGGATAAATTGGGAGATCAGGACTGACATGTACATACTACCATATATATATTTTAAAAAATATATATATAATACGTAACAAATAAGAACCTGCGAACCTGCTGTATATAGCATGGTGAACTCTACTCAGTACTCTGTATTGGCCTATATGAGAAAAGAATCTAAAGAAAAAGAGTGGATATGTGTATATGTATAACTGATTCACTTTGATGTATACCTGAAATGAACACAACATTGTAAATTGACTATACTGCCATAAAAATTAAAAAAACAACTAAAACAAACAAATGAATAACCCAACTTGTGGTAAATCCATACAATAAAGCATTATTCAGCCACAAACAGGAATGAAGCACTGACATAGGCTACAACATGGATGAACCTGGAAAACACCATGCAAAGTGAAGCAGAAAAGGCCACATGCTGAATGTTTCCTCTTATGAGAAATGTCCAGAATGTCCTAGTACAGTCCAACCTGTGGGACCCCATAGACGGTAAATCTGTAGAGACAGAAGGGCTTCCCTGATGGCCCAGCAGTAAGGAATCTACCTGCAGTCCAGGAGCCACAGGAGAAGTGGGTTTGACCCCTGGGTTGGGAAGATCCCCTGGAAGAGGACATGGCAACCCACTCCAGTATTCTTGCCTGGAGAATCTCATGGACAGAGGAGCCTGGCAGGCTACAGTCCATGAGATCTTAAAGAGTCGAACCTAACAGAAGCAACTTAGCCCGCATGCACATAGAGACAGAAAGCAGAGTGGTGGTTGCCAGGAGCCAGAAAAAGGGAGGAATAGGGTGTAATTGCTCCTTTTGAGGTGATGAAAATGTTTTGGAACTTGATCCAGGGGTTGGCTGCACAACATTGTGAATGGACTAGCTCCTGTTGAATGGTCCATTTTAAAACAGTTAATTGCATGCCATGCGAATTTCACCCCAATTGAAAAAAAAAATGCATGCAAGGGGCTGGCAAACATTATCCCTGGCAGGGCAGCTGCTGCTCCCCAGTGACAACTCCCCAGTCCAGAAGGAGGTCACATAGCCTTGGTGACCAGCTAAACATCTGGGCACACTTTTCTTCTTCCTTCCCTAAGAATATACTGGATAGCCCTTGAGTTTGAATGTGGCTTCTCTCGCATTAACAACATATAAACTAAAAGTGCAAGTTATCTCAATTCCCTCAGCTCACACCCTATACATGGAAGTAGAGGCAGACACAACATGACTGCAGTACCAGCCTGTATTCACAAAGGGAAGGCTGGCAGACAGAGCAGCCCCTGGCCCCCAGCCATGATGAGCTCTGCCAGGCACACACTGAGGAGGTGGGCTCTTGAATGGACTGCTGCTGCTGCTGCTAAGTTGCTTCAGTCGTGTCCGACTCTGTGAGACCCCATAGACGGCAGCCCACCAGGCTCCCCTGTCCCTGGGATTCTCCAGACAAGAACACTGGAGTGGGTTGCCATTTCCTTCTCCAATGCATGAAAGTGAAAAAATAAAGTGAAGTCGCTCAGTCGTGTCTGACTCCTAGCAACCCCATGGACCGCAGCCCACCAGGCTCCTCCGTCCATGGGATTTTCCAGGCGAGAGTATTGGAGTGGGGTGCCATCGCCTTCTCCGTTGAATGGACTAGTCCCTTCATTACAGCCTATTCTGATTTCTGAGAGGAGCTCCCTGGTCCATTGTTCTCTATGGCTGACTCCACCCTTTGGGAGATTTCTCCCTGATCACTATCTCCTGGGCCACATTTGAAGTGAATGTCGGGGAGTTTGCTCTACTTAGAGGCTGTCCAGCTTGCATAAGACAACTTCCTGCCTGGGCAATCTTGGGGCCCAGAGGGTGGCTCAATGCTTCAACACTCAAAATCTTTGCTAGTTGGGGCTTGTCATTTCTTTGGCAATAAAACACCCTAAAAATTGTCGTAGGTGTCTTACTAGACAGAAAATTACGTGTCGTCTGATTTCAGTTATATCATGTTCAAGAACAGGCAAAATGAATCAAAGACAGCACTGTGTTTGACTGGAGGAATGTGACAAACAAGGAGACTCAGAGGGTCTCAGGGGCTGACCTAAAGTCACACAGCCAGTTTGAGCAGAGGCAGGATTAGAACCTAGGTCTCCAGATTTACAGCTCAGGGAGCTCTTTCCACACTTGGTTCTCATAGGGAATGAAGAGACACAGCAGTTTCAAAACACAGTGTTTTCTTTTGGTGCTTTTAATTAGCATCTATGAAATACACTGCCAATCTAATTTAATTATAATTAGGTAACCAGAAGGCTGATTATGTTGTAAATTTAGATTAAAGAGCTGTTGTTTTCAATTAGATTTGATTGTAAAGTGCTTTGACACTTTTCCGGTCTATGGAAAGTTTATTATATAATTTCCCACTTGTTCATTTGCATTTTTACCCACAGGTCTGGGGTGCTGGTGATGGGACTAAAATTTCCAGGGCACCCCGAGTTTGGCGTAGATTTGGACATAGTACCCCATCAATGGCAAGGGCCACCAGATGCTAATGGGCTGTTGTATCAGGGTGATTTCACCCACATGTGATAGTGGAGCCAACCAAAAAACAGCTAGAATTTCAAAGGGACTTAAAATCGCTCGTGATAGGAACTATGGAGGTGAGGCAGCTCCAGGCTTAGTTAATTTACTTTTGGAACACTCAGGCTCATTCCATCTTCCTGCTCTTCTAATCAGCGTGTTGGCTTCTGACCTCAGACCTGTAGTTGTGTATCCGGTGCTGTATCTCCAAGCTTTCCCACGTCCCTAGAAAAGGACATGCCTTCCTGGCATCTCGAGCCTCCAGTAGATTAATCATGACTCCTTGGCCAGGATTGCAGCCCAGGGCCATTCCTAAGTCAACCACTGTTCCTAAGGAACCACTATAACGGGCTTGAGCAAATCAAAACTCATTCCGTAGTACCCAGGGTTACCTGTTGCCTGTCAGCCACCTAGTAGACTTGTGGGGACAGGGAGTGACTGTTGGTTAGGCTACCAACTGTCCTTGCCTGAAACCAGCATGGCCACACTCTAGGCAGATTTGGCTGAGCCCAGCCGGGTCTGCAAAACTATGATCAAAGGACTCTAGCTGCAAACCATTGCTTCGTGACTTTCCACTAGATGTCTGCCATCTCTGCATTCCTGAGGACTAAGCTTTAGCTTTGCTTGTAGGTGGGGTTGGCAAGATAAGGCACAGTGAGGCAGGGAAAAGGGATGGAAATGAGAGGTTAGAGAGAGGACTGTTTACAGGAGGAAGCAAGCTGACTGGGGGATGAGAGAGAGGTGCATACGGCTATAAGTGGGGCCAAGCTGCCCCAGTTCTTCTGGGGAATATTAAAGCTCTGCCTTGGAAAGAGGGTATCAGAGAGAATGGGACTGGTCCTCAGAACCTCAGGAAATGCTCCCTCTAAGGCAGGATTGGGAGAAGGAAATGGCAACCCACTCCAGTATTCTTGCCTAGAGAATTCCGTGGACAGAGGACCCTGATGGGCTGCTGTCTATGGGGTCAGTCGGACACGACTAAAGTGACTTGGCATGCATGCATGCAATGGAGAAGGAAATGGCAACCCATTCCAGTGTTCTTCCCTGGAGAATCCCAGGGACAGGGGAGCCTGGTGGGCTGCTGTCTATGGGGTTGCACAGAGTCGGACACAACTGAAGAGATGCAGCAGCAGCAGCAGCAGCAGCAAGGTGGATTATCTCTCTGACCCAAACTCTCCTTTCTGTTGGACCAGGCTGCCTGTCTCTCCTGTCAAGCCTCCTGTGTGATGCCTAAGGATCGGAGAGAGGTTTCCGTTTTGAATCTCTGCTGACGGCACAGGCAGCCTCTGCTTCCCTACAAAAAAATTCCTCAAGATGTTGGGACAACTGTATATGTGAAGTTGAACAATGGATCCATGTGGTAATAAACGGCTGTTCTATCCTCACAAAGCTGAAAAATATTTAAAATCCTCAATCACAGCTGTCCTTTTAAACCTTCCTTGCTGATGTTTTGTTGCCTTTTGAATTTCATTTTGTTCTTTTATTTTGCAATTAGACATGTGAGTCACTGGCTGAAGTCCAGTGACCGGCCAGTAGAGATTAGACTTCCTGTGGTGCTCCTAATGGTTTCCATCTGTGTCTAAAATGGGGTTAACTTTACAGCTTTCTAAAAATCACTGGTATCAGTCCATCTGACTTCCCAGGTGGGGCAATGGTAAAGAATCCATCTGCTAATGCAGGAGATGCCAGAGATGCGGGTTCCATCCCTGGGTCGGGAAGATTCCCTGGAGGTGGGCATGGCAACCCACTCCAGTATTCTTGCCTGAAAAATCCCATGGACATAGGGGCCTGGAGGGCTACAGATCAGTGTCGAAAAAGTTGCACATGACTGAGCGCGCGTGTGTGCACGCACACACACCAGTCCATCCAGTATTCCATTTTCTACTCATTTTTATAAAACAATAAGGCAAAACCCCTGCAGTTTTCATAAACACATACTGTTGACCAGATATGAGAGGGAGCTGCCCAAACTGACCAGTTGGCTGACAGGAGACACCACTGTGCCAAAGCTGGAAATGTTTGGGTTGAGAGTATGAAAGGCAATTTGGGGTATGATGTATGGAAGTGCTGATTGTGTGCAAAACAGATGGAGCCGAGGCCTGTGGTTGTCTGTCGCTCCTTAAATATGACAAGATGGATGTCAGCTCCTACCAGATGATCAGTGTGGCCTATAAAGGGCTCTGAGCCCCTGCCCAATGCTAATCCACTGAGTGCTGGCCCCAAGATCGTGAAGCATCTTGGTCCAACCGCCTGGAATGCTGATGACAATTGCTTGGACTGATTGGCCATGAGGAACCAGGTGTTTTGTGCTCACCGCTGCCAACCATGTTTATGCCTGTAGCACCTGCCAGTGCTGGCTGATGGTGGCAGGAGGGGGAGGAGAGGGGGTGGGGGAGTCCTGAATTTCAATCCCAGGAAGACCCTTACTTCCAGGCCACAGCTGAATGATGTTGGGCCCAGGTGTCCCCTTCCTCTGAGAACTCCATTGGGATTGGATGCACTAGACCTTTCAATGCCATTTCCCCCCGGTAAGTGTAGGCGATAATGTTTAATAAACTTCTAATTCTCATCTTCAAAGTTCTCTGTAATCTTCTCCCCTGACACAATCTTTCACCCTTTTCCTCCTTCATAATTCCTTTCACTGTGCCTTCTAGAATGTTTGCTCCACGATCAGCAGATTTTCTCATGTATTTTTTCTTCAAATATTCCCTCCACGTCTCAGCTTTAACCCAGACTTAGCCCTCCTCCGAGAGCAGTCTCCCTGTGACTTCCCAAAGGGACACATTTCCCATGACTTGGGTTCCTTGATGGGCAAGTGGTGTTGGTGTCCTTCTCGTCCCATCCATTCCTTCCCCTGCCCCTTGTGAGCTCCACTGAGGCTCACATCATTGGAGTTTCCTACCCGCCCTCCTCATATTGACCACCTCCTGGATATTACCGCCCCCATCACTTTCCTTTCCAGATTCCCCTTATCTCCACGTCAGCCCTGCCATCACTCCCATGTGGGAAACACCAACATCTGTGCAGAGAGCCCTTCAAGCCCTCTAGCCTCAACCGTTGCTGGCCTCCTCATTAGACCCAATTCTTTTTTATTTTTAAAAAATATTTATTGGGTCACGTTGAGTCTTAGTTGCAGCACTCAGGGTCTTAGATCTTTGTTGCAGCATGTGGGATCTTTAGTTGAGGCATCTGGGATCTAGTTTCCTGACCAGGGATCAAACCCAGGTGCCCTGCATTGGGAGTGCGGAGTCTCAGCCACTGGACCTCCAGGGAAATCCCACCAGGCCTAATTATAATATTTGCTGCAAGAATACAAATGGAGGCTCATCTATATGTCTCTATGTCCAAACATTGACATGTTATTCACCCAGCTAACAGAATGCTAAATAACACATATACTACCCCCTTTTCTTGAAAAATATATCTTTATATGACAGCAACATTACAAAGTGTGTAAAGTTGTGGTAAAATTTCAAGATGATGGATTTATTCATAACTGATTTTGGTTTTGGTTGGGTGTTCTTTCCATGAGCTTATTATTTGGATAAGTAATAAAATGAACTCATAAAAATTCATAAATTATATTTACTCTATAAAAGTTAATTTACTTGCCTCATTTAAGTAAATTACTAATTATGTTGTTATAATCAAGACTTTCACATAATTTGTGTTCTATCAAGAGTAATGATGAATTAGATAAACTTCTGGGGACATTTCAAAATGAAGAAACTACGTTTGGTTGAGGTTGCAGCAACTGGAATTGTCAATTAAATTCTTAAAACAATACTTAGATTGGAAATGAATCATAAGTCTAACATCATGTGCATATGATCATGATATATTATGAGTTTCATATGTAATATTTTAATGGGGTTAGGCTATATATAATTAGTTACTGTTACAGAAAATAGTACAAAATATTTCAATTTCATTATGAAAATTTCTTTTGCCAATATCTTGAATTTCACTCTCTCTTATAAGAAAGATCAAGATTTATACATTATTTTAAAGGATTTTCCTTTCAAATTCCTCAATGCTGAGATAGAATAAGAAGACTGACAACCACAGTATATTATTTCATTTGTTAAAATCTTTCTTCAGAGTCCATTTTGATCTCTAATGGACAAAAAATCTCCATAGAAACCATTTTTGGGGTAGTTTTGTACAAGGCTTTTTGTAGTCATGCAAACTTTGTTTCCTTTAACATTTTCTTTAAAAATTAAAATATCAATGCTCTAAAAAGTGAAAAACAAACAACTGTATATGGTTGTGTTTTGTAAGCAACAGTTCACACCAAGTATCTGTGGACAGTGCAAATACAAATACAAAAAAAAAGTAACTATTTTCTACTGAAGACTGCAATTCACTTCTATTGTTTCACTTTTCAAGTGAACCCCATCTATCTTGTCTAAATTAACACAGCAAGTAGCTCCAAGCCTATGCATTAGAACATGAAAATGGACACCTGGCACAACTGGGCAATGTTACTGTTATGCAAGAATCGATCACATTAACGCCAAGGGGAAAGGGTTTCAGAAGTTAATTAATTTGTCTTCTCTTTCAGTTAAGTGCTGCTGTTGCTCAGCTCCTCCTTGCACTCTGATACGTCACTGTCCACCATTGGTGGTGTCACCACCAACGCACAGAAACCTTCATGGCATTCAGAACTGTTGCTTGTCGTTTTGAGGATGTGGGGTTTGGAGAAGCAATTGTTGTTGTTAGATTACCAAGTTGTGTCCAACTCTTCGTGATGCCAGGGTTCCCTGTCTCTCACCATCTCCCGGAGTTTGCCCAAGTTCATGTCCATTGAATTGGTGATGTCCATTGAATCAGTGAGAAGCAATACTGAATTGCTAATTCAAACACTCTACCTTTTGGTTATCATCTATCCTGCAGGTTTCCTGATTAAGGACAGACCTCCTTGCAGCATGGAGAAGGCAATGGCACCCCACTCCAGTACTCTTGCCTGGAAAATCCCATGGCAGAGGAGCCTGGTAGGCTGAAGTCCATGGGGTCGCTAAGAGTCGGACACGACTGAGCGACTTCACTTTCACTTCCTTGCAGCAACTCTTCAACCTCATGGAGACCTCTCGTTAATAAACAACTCTCCTGGCTCTCTAGCCACCTGCCCCATCTGTCTTTATTTTCTTATGCAGCTTGAAGTTTATGACTGATTCATCTTTTTCATCACTGATCCAACTCTCCTTCCATTTCATGCATCTGACAAAACCCCAGCTTTAGAAGAATATGATCATTTACATCAATCAGTGGCATCATTCTTGAAACCTTTCTTTCCCTCACCTTCAAGCTTTAACCCAAGTCCTGTCCATTCAAGTACCAAAAGAGTCCTGCAGTCTACTACATTTTTCTTCAGCCATTACCATCCCCAAAGTCTAAGTCATCGTTACCTCTTTTAAAAAAATATTTATTATTTGGCTGCATTGGGTCTTAGTTTTGGCACTTGGGATCTTACAGACTCTCTAGTTCTGGCCCAAGGCTCTGGGCTCTGGATTGCGAGGGCTTAGTACTCACAGCCCAGAGGCTTAGTTTCTCTGTGGCATGTGGCATCTTAGTTCCCAGATCAGGGATGAAACCCATGTTCCCTGGATTGCAAGGCGGATTCTTAACTGCTGGACCACCAGAGAAGTCCCCCACCATCTTCTCTTGCCTGAAGTATTGCCATAACTCCCTAATTGGTCTCTTTTCCCACTCTTTCCTTCCCTATAAGCCACTTCCCTCAAGGTAGTGAGATGCCCCTATACAATGTAAATTACATCTTACAGCACTTCCTTATGTCTTTTCCATTCAAACAGAAATATAGACTCCTCAACAGGAGGTATAGAGCACACATGTGGCCATTTCCTTTTGTTGTTGTTGTTTTGTCGCTAAGTCATATCTGACTCTTTTGCGACCCCGGGGACTGTAGCCTGCCATGCTCCTCTGTCCATGGGATTTTCCAGGCAAGAATACTGGCATATTTTCTTGCCTGGAAATTTCCAGGCAAGAGAATATACCAATAGTATATTGGTATTCCAATTCATATATTGGAATACCAATATACTAGTACTGGAATATTGGTATTCCTTTTCTAATATTCAAGGAAATGGGTTGCCATTTCCTTCTCTAAGGGAATCTTCCTGACCCAGGTATTGAGCTCACATCTCCTGCACTGGCAGGCTTTGGTAGGCAGATTCATTACCACTGAGCCACCAGGGAAGCCCTTTCTACCTCTCCTTCATATGCCACGATCCTTCCATTCCTCTTCCCTCCACTAGAGTCTCAGTTTCTTTCTTTTAGTTCCTAGATGATGTCAAACAACTTCTGCCTGGAAAGTTGTCTCCTTAACTTGTTGACTGGCTCACTTCTACCCATCCTTTTGTCTTGGCAGAAATACTCTTTTTCAGGTCGAGTCTCTTTGGTCACCCCAAGTAAAATAACTTTCTCTGTGATGCCCTCTTACAGTGTCTGATGTTTTCCTTTATCCTGCTTGTCAGGCTTTGGTTTCTGTGGTTCATTGTTTAAATCTTGACACTTCAGAGGAAACTCCATGAGGGACAGAAACCCTTCCTGTCTGTTTACACCTGTAGCCCCAGCACAGCGCCTGAGCACAGAGATATTTGTGAATGAGGGAGTAAAAGAAATAGGCTGACAACAGGGAGCTGGTAGGGTAAGCTTTTTTCCTATAGTTTCCTTCAGCCTGGAATCCTTTCCTTTAGCCCCTAATTCATCAGCTCTACAGAAAGAATCTGCATCATTATTTTTGTTCCCCTGCTAGGATGGAATCCAGCTGAATGCAGATGCTAAAATGTAAAAGGAAGGAACAAAATCCAACATGGAAAGAAATATCGAATAGAGAATACTCCCCCGAGTGGCTACACATTTCCACTGTAAGCCGTAATCTCATTGCACAGCTATTGAGGCTTGAGTTATTTACATGCCTTTAATCCTCTTACCTTCTAATCAAGATCATTCCAATAGCTTTGCCTTTAGACTTCCAATTGCATTATGCATTCACAAGTCACTTCTTTGTCAAACGCTGTGTTGGTACCATTATAATCTCCTAGGGAGATTACAAGAAAACTATTCATTCTTCTTTATCCTAATATAGTTTATCTCTATCAAAGTTGTGTTTTCAATTTTTCCATGCTAATGCCTTCATGAAATTAATAGTGAATTTAAAATGAAATAGAAATTAAAAACAATCATCTATAGGTCCATGTGTTATCTATCACAAGCCTATCTAATTCAATTGGTTCTGACTTGACTACTTAGAAGCATGTACAGTTTGGGAGTTTTTTTCATATAAATTTTCATCTCTTCTTTTCTCTTCTTGCTCACCTCTGAGCAATTTTATCTCTTTCTAGAGGCTTCCCCGATGGCTCAGTCAGTAGAGAATCTGCCCGCGGTGCAGGAGACCCAGGTTTGATCTCTGGGTAGGGAAGATTCCCTGGAGATGGCAATCCACTCCAGTATTCTTGCCTGGGAAATCCCATCAACAGAGGAGTCCATGGGGTTGCAAAAGTCAGAGATGACTTAGCAACTAAACCACTCTACCACCAACAATGCAAGAATTAGGAGGGTTAAATAGATGGAAAGATATAAAAAAAATGGTAATAATAAGCTTTGTTTTCTTTTAGGGAAGAATGTTATCTCATCATATGGATGGTATTTTAAGAGTTTATTAAAATGAAAAAGGGCTACCAATCTAAAAATAAGATTTCAAGTAGATTTAAGGTAGTGATGTGTTTATTCATTCAAAAATATTGAACAATTGTAATGAAATACTCTGTAGGAAAGGTGACATGATGGTATCAAAGCTGCTGCTGCTGCTGCTGCTAAGTCATTTCAGTCGTGTCTGACTCTGTGCAACCCCATAGACGGCAGCCCACCAGGCTCCCCCGTCCCTGGGATTCTCCAGGCAAGAACACTGGAGTGGGTTGCCATTTCCTTCTCCAATGCATGAAAGTGAAAAGTGAAAGTGAAGTCGCTCAGTCGTGTCCGACTCTTAGTGACCCCATGGATTGCAGCCTAACAGGCTCCTCCGTCCATGGGATTTTCCAAGCAAGAGTACTGGAGTGGGTTGCCATTTCCTTCTCCAGGTATCAAAGCTATGTAAGACTAATTCTTAGTGACAAAACCTCTACACTCCCCTATTTTAACTATTTTAGATAATTAGCTACATATTTATTTTGTAATTGTCTGTCTTGATTCAAATCAATGCATACTCAATTTTGCGTGTGTGTGCATGCTAAGTCACTTCAGTCACGTCTGACTCTTTGTGACCCTGTGTACTATAGCTCCAGGCTCCTCTGTCCATGGGATTCTCCAGGCAAGAATACTGGAGTGGGTTGCTATGTCCTCCTCCAGGGGATCTTCCCAACCCAGGGGATCAAACCTGCATCTCTCATGTCTTCTGCATTGGCAGGCAGGTTCTTTACCATTAGGATCACCTGGGAAGCCCACTCAATTTTGCCTATATATATTTTTAGGGATGTGTTTACGAGGAGGAGGTAGTGAAGAGGTTGGGATGAAGTTATGTAGTGGACAGGCTCTGGGGATTAGATATCTGGGCCTGTAATGGGTATTGAATCAGTTTAAACTTCCCTACTTGACCTCAGATTTTATTCTTGTATCCCACTCTGAGTACCAGGGATGGGCCTCATTTCCCAAGAATAAATCCATGCCCTTGCAGTAAATGACTCTGGGATTTGGGTTTAAATGCTGTGTAGATTGGTTCAAGAATGAGCCAATGGGACATGGAGAAGAAGTATGCTCAGGGCTTCTGGGAAAGAACTTGCTTGCTTACAATCAATGCCTACCAGGAGCCAAAGACCCTCTTCTGGACATTGTTGGTCAAGTATCTGAGGTCTAGGGCTGTGGCAGCCAGTTTGTTGGCAGCCTAAGGATGAAGTTTGCAAACGAGAAAATCAGGTCAAAACTCAAGGCAGATAACAGAGCTGGAGACCTGACTGAAACACACCTCACCTTTGTCCCTCCTAGACTTTTATCAGTATGTTAGTCAATGAACAGCCTTGATTTTTGAGCAATTTTTACTTGAGATTTCTGTTTCTGGAAGCCAAAATAAATGTTTTAACATACAGGATCCCAACTTAAACTTTCTTAACGTTTTTATTTTTTAAACTTTGAGGTTAGGAATATTTTTCTGGTTATAAAAATAGCATTGATATGTGCTCACTGTAGAGAATATAGGGAAGATTGGAAGATAACAAAGAAGTAGATAAAAACCATCTGTAATCCCATTAGCCCTCAGATCAGATCAGTCACTCAGTCATGTCCGACTCTTTGCGACCCCATGAATCACAGCACGCCAGGCCTCCCTGTCCATCACCAACTCCCGGAGTTCACTCAGACTCATGTCCATTGAGTCAGTGATGCCATCCAGCCATCCTCTGTCGTCCCCTTCTCTTCCTACCCCCAATCCCTCCCAGCATCAGAGTCTTTTCCAATGAGTCAACTCTTCGCATCAGGTGGCCAAAGTACTGGAGTTTCAGCTTTAGCATCATTCCTTCCAAAGAAATCCCAGGGCTGATCTCTTTCAGAATGGACTGGCTGGATCTCCTTGCAGTCCAAGGGACTCTCAAGAGTCTTCTCCAACACCACAGTTCAAAAGCATCAATTCTTCAGCGCTCAGCCTTCTTCACAGTCCAATTCTCACATCCATACATGACCACAGGAGAAACCATAGCCTTGACTAGACGAACCTTTGTTGGCAAAGTGATGTCTCTGCTTTTGAATATGCTATCTAGGTTGGTCATAACTTTCCTTCCAAGGAGTAAGCGTCTTTTAATTTCATGGCTGCAGTCACCATCTGTAGTGATTTTGGAGCCCAGGAAAATAAAGTCTGACACTGTTTCCACTGTTTCCCCATCTATTTCCCATGAAGTGGTGGGACT
The DNA here is from genome assembly GCF_055505025.1 of Bos grunniens. Lineage (NCBI taxonomy): Eukaryota > Metazoa > Chordata > Mammalia > Artiodactyla > Bovidae > Bos > Bos grunniens. Next base: position 38,763,355 of record NC_141190.1, on the reverse strand, counting down.
GGATGCCATGATCTTAGCTCTCTGAATGTTGAGCTTTAAGCCAACTTTTTCACTCTCCACTTTCACTTTCAAGAGGCCTTTCAGTTCCTCTTCACTTTCTGCCATAAGGGTGGTGTCATCTGCATATCTGAGGTTATTGATATTTCTCCCGGCAATCTTGATTCCAGTTTGTGTTTCTTCCAGTCCAGCATTTCTCATGATGTACTCTGCATATAAGTTAAATAAACAGGGTGACAATATACAGCCTTGATGACTCCTTTTCCTATTTGGAACCAATCTGTTGTTCCGTGTCCAGTTCTAACTGTTGCTTCCTGACCTGCATACAAATTTCTCAAGAGGCAGATCAGGTGGTCTGGTATTCCCATCTCTTTCAGAATTTTCCACAGTTTATTGTGATCCACACAGTCAAAGGCTTTGGCATAGTCAATAAAGCAGAAATAGATGTTTTTCTGGAACTCTCTTGCTTTTTCCATGATCCAGCGGATGTTGGCAATTTGATCTCTGGTTCCTCTGCCTTTTCTAAAACCAGCTTGAACATCAGGAAGTTCACGGTTCACATATTGCTGAAGCCTGGCTTGGAGAATTTTGAGCATTACTTTCCTAGCGTGTGAGATGAGTACAATTGTGCGGTAGTTTGAGCATTCTTTGGCATTGCCTTTCTTTGGGATTGGAATGAAAACTGACCTTTTCCAGTCCTGTGGCCACTGCTGAGTTTTCCAAATTTGTGGCATATTGAGTGCAGCACTTTCACAGCATCATCTTTCAGGATTTGGACTAGTTCAACTGGAATTCCATCACCTCCACTAGCTTTGTTCATAGTGATGCTTTCTAAGGTCCACTTGACTTCACATTCCAGGATGTCTGGCTCTAGGTCAGTGATCACACCATAATGATTATCTTGGTGGTGAAGATCTTTTTTGTACTGTTCTTCTGTGTATTCTTACCACCTCTTCTTAATATCTTCTGCTTCTGTTAGGTCCATATCATTTCTGTCCTTTATCGAGCCCATCTTTACATGAAATGTTCCCTTGGTATCTCTAATTTTCTTGAAGAGACGTCTAGTCTTTCCCATTCTGTTGTTTTCCTCTATTTCTTTGCATTGATTGCTGAGGAAGACTTTCTTATCTCTCCTTGCTATTCTTTGGAACTCTGCATTCAGATGCTTATATCTTTCCTTTTCTCCTTTGCTTTTCGCTTCTCTTCTTTTTACAGCTATTTGTAAGGCCTCCCCAGACAGCCATTTTGCTTTTTTGCGTTTCTTTTCCATGGGGATGGTCTTAATCCCTGTCTCCTGTACAATGTCACGAACCTCATTCCATAGTTCATCAGGCACTCTATCAGCTCTAGTCCCTTAAATCTATTTCTCACTTCCACTGTATAATCATAAGGGATTTGATTTAGGTCATACCTGAATGTTCTAGTGGTTTTTCCTACTTTCTTCAATTTAAGTCTGAATTTGGCAATAAGGAGTTCATGAGCTGAGCCACAGTCAGCTCCTGGTCTTGTTTTTGCTGACTGTATAGAGCTTCTCCATCTTTGCCTGCAAAGAATATATAATCAATCTGATTTCGGTGTTGACCATCTGGTGATGTCCATGTGTAGAGTCTTCTCTTGTGTTGTTGGAAGAGGGTGTTTGCTATGACCAGTGCATTCTCTTGGCAAAACTGTATTAGCCTTTGCCCCGCTTCATTCTATATTCCAAGGCCAAATTTGCCTGTTACCCCAGAAAATAAAAGACAAATCAAAAATCCAAGAAAATAGATTAATGTCTGAGACTATGGCATGTTGTAGTAATCATTAATTAACCTGTGTTCTATCTGTACAGTGTTGGGTCAATGGTTGCTAGTAATGTTATTCCCCATCTCCACATCCCAGAACAAATCACCAAAGATTTTAAGTTAATACCTATTAAAATATACCAAGCTTTAGTGAAAGTGTTAGTCACTAAGTTCTGTCCGATACTTTGCCACCCCATGGACTGTAGCCCACAAGTCTCCTCTGTCCATGCAATTCTTCAGACAAGCCTACTGGAGCAGGTAGCCACTCCCTTCTCCAGTGGATTTTCCCGACCTAAGGATTGAATCCAGGGTCTCCTACATTGCAGGCAGATTCTTTATTGTTTCAGCCACCAGGGAAGCCCCAAGTGTAATATAATAATGTCTCATGTCCATAAAATCAATGTTATCAATATGTTCATTTGTTTCCCTTCAGTAGGTGGTGCTTCTTATTTATGGCAAATTGCACCCTGTCAGTAACTGCTTTGGTTGAATCATGGTTAGATTTTTCCCTAATGGTATGTTTAACCAGTTACAGCTAAGATGAATGTCTCATATTGATTATTATAGCAAAAGGGTTCTATGTTCACAAGTATGCTCAGTAAGCCTCTCTGTAGTAAGCCTTACTATTAATAGATGAAAGTTATATGCTGTGACAGTTACCATTCCCTTCAGGTCTAAATGTCTTCTTTTCATCATGATTTTCTGACCCATAAGCGGATTGGAAGACTAGAAATATGGGGGTTTACTAGCTGTCTGTTGGTAATTGATTTCTAACTGAACTATACAGTGGTCAGAGAATGTGGCTGCTATGATACCAATCCTGAGACATGTAGAGAGACTTGCTTTATGACCCAGCATGTTCAATTTTCGTAAAGTTTCACATATTCTTAAAATGAGTGTATATTCTGCAGTTGTTGAGTTATCTGTGTATACTTTAAACCAAAACTTGGTAACTGTTTTCTTCAAATCCTCTAGTCCCTTAAAGATGTTTTGGTCCATTTGATCTATATGTTAGTTCTTGTGGCTGCTGTAACAAATTAGCAGAAATAGGGGCCTTTAAACAACAGAAAGATATTCTTTCACAGTGCTGGAAGCTAGAAGTCTGAAATCATGGTTTTGGCAGGGCTGTCTTCTCTCTGGAGACTCTAGGGGAGAACTCATTCTTTGCTTCCTCCAGCTTTGGGTAGCTGTTGGCATTTGGTGTGAGAGTGTGACTGCATCACTCCAGCCTCTGCCTCTGAGGTCACACTGCCTCCTCCTCGTCTGTTTCTGTCTCAGATCTCTCTCCTTGCTCTAACTATGACACTTGCCTCTGGTTTTATGTTCCACCTGGATAATCCTAGGGCTTCCCTGGTAGCTCAGACTGTAAAGAATCTGCCTGCAAAGCAGGAGATCTGGGTTCAATCCCTGGGTTGGGAAGATCCCCTAGAGAAAGGAATGGCAACCCACTTCCTGGATAATCCAGGAAGCTCTCATCTCAAGATCTTTAATTACCTATGCAAAGAACTTGTTTCCAAATAAAGTAACATTTACAGGTTCAGAGATATCTTTTGGGGGAGCTACTATTCAACCCATTGCAAACTGTTAAATCACCTATTTCGATGGCAGATTTCTCTTTCTTCTTGCACTTCTGTCAACTTTTGCTTTATGTATTTTGTGCCCATATTATTAGACACATATTTATGATTCTCTTATCTTGTGTACTGAGCGTTTTTTTACCTAGCCACACCCACCACCTCAAAAGTCTAGTAATGACAAACTATCCTTTGTTGCCTGAAAAAACTATAATTTCTCTTTCCTCTCACATTCTTTTCTTGCTGGGCTTATAATTCTAAGGTTACAATCCCCGCCCCCAGCGCATTTCACTGTGAAAATTGTCTTTTTTTCTTTTCCATATTCCCCAAATGTCCCAGGGCCAGGGAATCAAAATCCTGTGCTGATTCAAAAAATATATGCCCTTAATGAATATGAGCCAGCATTTTCTGAAATTAAACCATTCTAAGTGCTCACTGGGCCTCCCTGGTGGTACAGTGGTAAAGAACCTGCTTGCCAATGCAGGAGACATGAGTTCAGTCCTTGGGTCAAGAAGATCCCATGGAGAAGGAAATGGCAACCCACTTCAGTAGTCTCGCCTGGGAAATCCCATGGACAGAGGAATCTGATCGGCTACAGTCCATGGGGTTGCCAAAGGGTCAGACATGACTTAATGACTAAAAAAACAACAAGTGGTCAAAATGCTTCATTAAGTATAGTGCAGAATACGCTGGGAAAATACGTGTAGAGAAGCTGAAATAAATGTGGACACAAGTTTATCAGAGACAACTTCTCAGTGGCTGAAGTGATTTACGTAACTTCAAACTAATTACATATCTGTGGAAATAAAGATTGATTATTTGCTAGCTTAAAGTAATTAAGGGTTTTTCTAGACAACTTTTCACCAGCAGCGAGAATGAGCGCCACAATAAACAACTGTAACCACATTCTCACACAATATACTGCTATTACTATAATCTGAAAATGCAGAGGAATCGAAGAAATTATAACAGAGTTACATAATGTTTCTTCTTTGTCCCTCAAAACTCTCATAATCTCAAATTTGTAGTTAAGATTTGTGAAACAGCATACACAAAGTGTCATTTTTAAGTTTAAAGTTTCTGGCCTCAGTGTATGGAGGAATTAGGAACTTAAAAAATCCTTGATTAGCTCAAATACACTTAGTATTTTTAGTCACTGCTGCTTCGCCTGTTATTCACCAGGTTGAGGGTTTGGGACGGGTCTGCTGAGGGTCATCAGCGATTCGGCCAAGGGCCGCCCTTGGGTGGTCCCAACCCATTTATAATGTTCGACCTGGACCCTCTACTGCCCACCAAGGTTACGTGATCAAGAAAAAGTCGGAAATCCAAGGCCCTCTGTGGTCCGAAGACCCGATAAATCGGGGGAGCGGAAGAAAAACACGGCCGAAAGGGGAAGCCCGGGTCACATCGACCGCCAGGCCAGGCTCTGGACACATCTTCAGTCACAAACTCAGCTGCCCGTCGTCCTGGTAACCAACCTGAGAAAGCGCATGCGCAACTCCTCTCCCTTATCACGTGAGTCCGGGCACGGGGCGGGGCCGGAGCCGGCTACCCGGGAACTGGGTCGCCCAGCGCCTGCCTCTCTGCGCGCGACCAGTCGAGGCGGGGCGAACCTCTGTTTTCCCGCCTGGTGGTGGCTCACAGCTCCCGCCCCTTTTCGCTCCGCTTTCCGGAGGCTTGGTTCCTCGCACCACGTGCCCTCCTGGCCGCTCCTCCCCCGCTGCCCGCCCTTTCCCCAACTGCCTGTTGGAAGCTGCTGTAAAATGTCGTGAGGGGCGCTCCCGCTTTACGGCTGCCTCTCCCCAGAGTGGAACCCGGGAGCGCCCACCGCCGTCAGCCCTGTCTGCAAAGAGGCGTCCCGGCGGAGACTGAGAGACCCGAGGCGCGCCGCTGCCCCTCCCTTCCGCGCCCGCTCCGGCCCTCGGCGATGTGAGGCTCGAGGAGGCTGCGGTGCCCGCCCCCTACCCCGGCTCGGCCCGGCCCGGGGTTGAGACGGGCAGCAGGTGCCTGTGAAGGCGGGCGGGTGCTGGGGGCCTACAGGATGGAGGAAAGCATGGAAGAGGAGGAGGGGGGCAGCTACGAGGCGATGATGGACGACCAGAACCACAACAACTGGGAGGCCGCCGTGGAGGGCTTCCGGCAGCCCCCGCCACCCCCGCCTTCTATCCCAGCCCCTGCCCGAGAGACTCCCGGCGGTCAGCTGCTGGCGATGCCTGCGGTCTCCGTGGACAGGAAAGGCCCCAAGGAGGGGCTTCCGATGGGGCCACCGCCGCCGCCGCCGGAGGCCAATGGGGTGATCATGATGTTGAAGAGCGGCGACGCGGCCTCCGTGGCCAAGGCGGCCCCCGCCCCCACCCCCGGCTCCACCATCAACATCAACACCTCCACCTCCAAGTTCTGTGAGTCCAGCCTTTCACCAGAAGCCTTGGCTTTTTCCTCCTCCCCACGCGGACGCCGAATCCGTCCCTCTCGGCCAGCCCTTCTTCCTTTGTTTCAGGCCCGGGTCTCCTCTTCCCCACCTCCTCGCGTCCCTCCCTCCCTCCCTTCCCGGTTTGGTGTCGGTGGGCCGGCGCCGGAGCGGCCCTGGCTTCTTGTATTACCTGGCCTATAAAAGAGCAGCCGGGGTTAAACGCACGCAGCCCCGAATTCTCCTGCAGACGCGATCCATATCACGACTGGCTCGCTCTCAACGTTAGGAAGCTCTTTTCTTCTCCGTTCCCCCTTAAGTTTTACCCTCAAACGTGAAGGAAAAGTATAAGGTTGCCCGGGTTTCGTTAGGGAGAGGCCTTCAGTCTTTTTGTTTTTTTTTGCAGCCAGGGGAAAAAAAATCTGGCCACTGTGTTTCTGCGCTTTTAGCCAGCCTGCTTTAAGCAAGTCAGGAATTAGAAAGTTGACCTGTATCTGCGCTTCGTTCTTTCCCGTCTCCAGTGCACGCCTTCTGCATCCTCATAGGGAAAATGTATGAGTTGCTTCTTGAGTTAACACCAGTACAGTGGGAGCTACGACATCCGTTTTGAAGCTAATACTGTATAAAATTATTTTTCAAAGCCTACACTCATAAGAATAAGCCATTCGGTATGTGTCCAAGTCCAAGGTTGTGTTGAATGTTGAACTTTATGTTAGTGATCCCCCTTAACGCTCAATTGCAGGGAGAAAGATTTAAAATCAAAATCTTTTCTGTACCTGAAACTGTCCCCAGCCAGGGATGTATGCTTCCACAGCTAGAAAAAAAAAAGTGCTTCTGCTTTAAGCGAGTTTTTTGGGGGGCTGGTGGTGGTGGAAATCGATCGCCACAGCCAGATTTTTTCCCCTCCTATTAATAACTACAAGTTTTGAATGGCATCTGGTAAAGCAACTGGAGATTTTATTTCTAGTTGCTAATTTTATCAAGCTGTACCAGTAATTGTCCAAGTAGCTGTGCAGAGAAAGTGCCTTGGTTCAGGTACCTAGTGGTAGCCTTACATATTTTGGGGGAACAAGCACATTACCTTATTTATTTGCCTTCAACATAGAGACATTCATATGTAGTTAGGGTTGATAAGATTTGTCTAGTTTTATTTTTATTGTGAATAGGAGAGAAAACTGTTTATAGTGTATAGTTTCTGTGTTGAAGTCTATGTAGTGAAACCAGATCTGAGACAGAGTGGCAGGGTGACTTATCTAAATGTTGAAGGAAGCTTGCCTCAGTGCTTTTACCAAGTTCATTTCAAGAGTTCCAAAAAAAAAAAAACAAAACAGCCTACAGTTAAGAGCAGAAATCAGTGAAATTAGGAAGGAAAGAAAGATTGGCCAAACTGAAAGATGTTTTGAAGGTAAATAAGCTAAACAGACCTCTGATTTTAAAAAGATGCTGATAAAATAAGTGATAAATGGGAAACGGCTACAAACGTGAGATGTTTAAAAAATAATTTTTAATTTATAATTTATAAATTTGAAAGCCTGGAGGAAATGTATAAATTCTTAGAAAACTATAAGCTATGAAGGTTGGTATCAGAAGAAATAGATAGCTTGAGCTGACTAATAAATATTTAATAAACAATGGCAAAACCTCCCCTTTCAGGAAAACCCTGTATGAAGATAATCTTACCGAGTTGCAATGAATTTTTAAATGAAAATTTCTTTTTAAAGGTTTTTCTGGAATAGGGGGGGAAAAAAAAAGATGCCAAGCTCACTTTATAAAGTTAGTAAAGTCTTGATTTCAAAACTAGTTGAGGTCAATGTGAGAAAGTTATACATATGAGAATACATATACAATATGAGAAAGTATAAACAAAAAATCCTGCATAGAATACTGGCTCATCAAATCCAACAATGTGTTGAAAGAATCTTGATCCATAGAGTTTGTTTTAAGAATGTAAATATGGTTCAACATCTGTTTAGCTGTTAATGTAATTTGTCTCATTAATAGACTGAAGGAGAAAAGTCATCAATTATTTCTATACTATAAAATCATTTGATAAGATCCAGCACCGATATATGATAAAAAATCTTAACAAGCTTTGAATACAAGATAACTAGATAATGGTCGTTACCAAAAACCTACAGCAAATAATAATAAAGAAATTTTAGATACCCTTACTTTAAGATCAGTAACAAGATGAGGATGCCGTTGTATCACTGTTGGTATTTAACATAAGGAGGTCTTGACTGACACTACAGAAGGAAAAATAAAAAGTCTAAGAACAAGAAGGAAAGCAAGAAAACTCATTATTTGCAGATAATATTACTTATCTAGAATAACCATTAGAATCAAGAGAGAAACTGTTGAAACTAGTAAGAGTTTAGCAGGCTTACTGCTTTTAAAATCAACCTACAGAAATTAGTAGTATTTAGTACACTAGCAATAAGCAATCAGTAAGGTAATCAAAGATAAATATTGTATACAATAATGGGAACAAACTAGTCTCTAGGAATGAACCTAAGAACACATAAGATCTTTAAGGAGAGAACTTGACTAAGGAGCCAGAAATGTGTTCTCAGTTGCACAGTCGAGTTTAACTATTTGCAACCCCATGGACTGTAATGTAGCCCACTGGGCTCCTCTGTCCATGGAATTTCCCAGGCAAGAATACTGGAGTGGGTTGCCATTTCCTACTCTAGAGGATATTATTCCCCACTCAGGGATCAAATCCACATCTCTTACATCTCCTTCATTGTCAGGCAGATTCCCATTTTAATCTGTAAGTTTGATTAAACTGCCGTCAAAATTCCAGTCGTTTTTTCTGACAAACTCCATAACCTAGATCTAAAATTTATATGACAGGTAGGATAAAGTCTGAATAGCTAAATCAGTCTTGAAGATTTGCTTTGGTCGGGGCTTGACTTATCAGAAGTTAAGATTCTGTTTCAAAACTATAGTAATAAAAACTAGTAGGAATGTGAGAACATAGACTGAGGGGGACAAATTAGAGAGCAGAAAGTTAACCTATAAATGTTTAGGAACTTAAGGGTGTTATCATAAATCATCGGAGAAAGTCATGTAGCTCAGAAGAGTGACTCAACTGTATGGGAAAAAAAACAATATAACACCACAGATGGGATGAATTATAGATAATTAGAGATTTAAGTGTGAAAGGAAAAGTTAGAAAATTAATGGAAGACAATGTTGAAGACACTCTTTCCCTCGGGACAGGGAAGGGCATCTTAAAGCTGCTAAGACTTAAACAGAGGTGAAAAAATGATAACTTTGTAGAAAAAAATGAAAGATTTTTCTTTCAGTGACAGAGAGATGAAAGAATTAGAGAAGATATTTGCAGTGCCTAATATTGCCAAGGGCTCTACCTTGGAATTTATTCACCTTTTGCTTGTTCACGGAAGTATTTTTTTACCTTCATTTTCTAAGGATATTTTTGCTGGAGATACAATTCTAGATTGATGGTCTTGTATTGCCTTGTTTTTCCTTTCAGTACTTTAAATATGTCTTTCCTTTGTCTTTCATCCTCCATTATTTCTCATAATAAATCTGTGAATATTCTACTTCCCTCTCTATGTAATGTGTCCTTTTTTTTTTTCTGGCTCTCTTTAAGATTTTCATTTTATCTTTCACTATATCAAATTGAGTTTGATTGTGTGTTCCTTGGGGGTAGAGTTTTCTTTAGGTTTATTCTTTTTAGTGTTCTTTGAGCTTAGGGTTCTGGAATTTGTCCAGTTTGGAACATTATCGTTCAGAATGACTGCGCAGTGCCCCTCAGTCGCACATGTTAGGTACGCTAAATCACTGAGTTTCTGTTCATTATCTTTTTCAGCTTTTTCACCCCACTTTGTGCTTCACTTCAGATAGTTTCTATTGCTGTGTTGTCTTTGCTGTTTAATTTGTTGTTAGTTCAAGTCTGCTCTTGATCAGCAGGAGTTCCAACTGTTTTTAACATAGGCTGTCATTGGATCCAGGTTTCAGTCAGTTAACTGAGCGAATTGTTATAATTATGTCTAGTTTCTTGAGATATTACAATGAATCTTCAGTTAGTGTATTCCTTTTGATAACTTAAGTCTCATCTAAAGTTATATTTTAGTCTTTAGAATTCTTAAAAAGTCTTCCGAAAGTCTACGTAGGCCTATGTAGAGGTATTATGGGTTATGTACCAAACCATTGCAATAAAGTGAACCACGTGAATATTTTAGTTTCCCCATTGCCTATAAAAGTTATATTTACAGTATAGTATAGTCTGTTAAGTGTGCAATAGCATTATGTCTAAGAAACAACAAACATAACAATTAAAAATACTTTATTGCTAAAAAAATGTTAAATATCATCTGAGCCTTTAACAAGTCATAATCTTTTTGCTGGTAGAGAGTTTGCAATATTTTGAGAATTACCACAATGCGACAGAGACGCAAAGTGAGCAAATACTGTTGGAAAAACGGCACCAGTAGACTTGGCTGACTTTTAGAGTTGCCACAAAACTTGAGCTTGTAAGACGTCCAGTATCTGCAAAGTGCAGTAAAACAAAGCACAATAAGATGAGTTACGTTTTAACTACTGTGCGTCTAGTTTTTTTGGAGTGAAAAAAAAACTGGCTCCTGTTTGTTTGGATTTGGTGCTTGTTCCCCTGGGGAAATGTAATTTAGTTGGAGGTGTATTTCCAGGTAGTATTGTGGAAGGGGCTTCTGCCAAGTGAAGATCAGCCTCATGTTGGGGAGAAGGGGTCCTCCTCTCTGTGAGTGCTTTGAGGTCAGAATTCTCAGGTTGATAAAACACCAAACTGACCCCATTTCAGGTCTCAGAGTCCTACCATTTCACAATCAGTGTCCTAACTTTTACTTAAGAGATCTGTCTAGAATTTGAATTTTTATTTGGTAATTCTGTAATTTGCAGAATCATTCTGTTTCTCATTTTTAGCTCTATCAACCCTTGCCTTTAAGCATTAAAGGGCATTTTTTTTTTTGCAATCGTGGATGTTCTTTGGCCCTCGGTTTACTAAGCTAAATATTTTTTTAAAGCATTCACCTGTCATCAGAGTCAGCCCACTCCAGTTCTCGTCTTTCTTGTTTCCATCCTGACAGCCGCAGCAGCCTGCCATGTGTTTTCTTCAAGAAGACCTTTATCCCAGGTAGCTGCAGGTGATAGGTTTTTCTTTGCCGCTCCATGTCATCTAGTGTTAGCGTTATGTTATCTAATGGTAGCAATGCCCATCATTGCCTTTAAATCCAATTAGATTGGCAAACCAAAGTCAGCTTCCTAACTTGAGTCTGTGTCCTGTAACTCCTCTGGTACCAAATACTTCATCAACCACAGTTCAGTCCAAGAAAACAGTAGGTATCTAAAGCAACAGGAGATTTAATAGCAAAAACCAGGTCCTTTGCAAATTGTCGGATAGGTTGGAGACATGCAGTCAGTGAGGCTCTCCACTGGCCGCACTCCCCAGGGCAGGCTGCTGTTGCTGCCACCACCGGCGTTCTTGAATCATCACAGTTGCCTCCCTCGTCCTTGAAGTTGGTGACCAGATGCTGAAACTCAGAGTTTGGCTGCCACAAACTCTGACATCTCTAACCTTGTTTGCCAGAGCCACCAGCCACAATAATCTGTCCTTTGCCTCACTTCCCCCTTCCAAATCTCATTCAGATGTGTCTGACTGATGGAATGTAATTTGGGAAGTGAAATTATTTACTTCAGTTTTTCATTGCACGTTAGTCAGCTTTCTATAACACTAACCCCCGAATTTTAGAAGCTTGTGGAACAGTAAAGATTTATTTCTTGGTCATGTTATGTTCCTGGCTGACAGCTGGCTGTCACTCTTCACACGTCATCTCATTCTGAGGCACACCTCTCTTCTGGGTCTTGTCACTCTTGGCGGAGGCAAAGGGAAGAGAGTGGACGGCAGTACCCAATGGCTTTGAAAGCCTCTGCTCAGATGTAGCATATGTCACATCTGTTTATATTCCAAATGTACTAAATAGGCTAGAATGGTTCCCTGTCTGAATGGTTTGGGGCTGCGGGCAGGTGGAACTGAGTGTGAGGATAAAAGGCAGTGAAGGGGTAGATGGAAGGAGGTGGCTGGGAGGGATTTTGCATTGACTGATGATCTTGTGTCATGATCTCAGGAGAACTATGAGCACAGTACACCAGAAGCTTCTCCAGATAAATGAAATCTTCACAGTATTTTTAATTGAACTTAATGAGATCACTTTTTAAAATTAGTGATTCAGAAGTCTGTTAAAATTGACTTCTGAATTTAGTGAAAGTGTTAACCGATTTTAGTAAATCCTGAGTAAAGTTGCTCTTTATCTGATCAAGTCCTATCTGTCAGTTTCCAGGTTGATTCTTTTCCAAGTGGATCAGCTAATGTATTCAGGCCCTACAGTATGCACTGTTTGTGGCATCGGTGGTGGTGGTTTGGTGTCTTCTCACTGTCTGTCTTAGTGCAGTTGGTGGTGGTTTAGTTGTTCAGTCGTGTCTGACTCTTGCGACCCCCATGGACTATAGCTTGCCAGGCTCCTCTGTCCATGGGATTCTGCAGGCAAGAATACTGGAGTGGGTTGCCATTTCCTTCTCCAGAGCAGCAAACATCACTGTGATATCAACCGATTGTCCAAATTTCAGGATCTCATTGGGGATCTTGTCTTGCCTTTATTTATTTATTTGTACAGGCGCAGGGTTCCCATTGCTGCGTGTGGGCGTTCTCTAGTTGAGGTGACCCGGGCTACTCTTCATTGCGGGGTGTGGGTTTCTCACTGTGGCGACTTCTCCTGCTGTGGAGCACGGGCTCTAGGCGTGAGAGTTTCAATAGTTGCTGCCCGTGGGCTCAGTAGTTGTGGCTTGTGAATTCGCGAGCACAGGCTCAGTAGTTGTGGCCTGTAGGCTTAGTTTCTCCCGGGCATGTGGGATCCTCCCGTACCAGGGATTGAACCCATGTCTCCTGCATTGGCAGATGGATTCTTAACCACTGGGCCACCAGGGAGGTCCCTTGTCTTGCTATTTTTTGGTGTAAATTGCACAAGTGACATTGATGAAACTGTAAGAGAAATCCATTAATATTTATGTAAGGCTCAGTCCCAAATCCTTCAAGAAAATGAGTATTGTTTAGTTCCTCTTTAAAAACAGTAACTCTGTAAGCTGCAGACCATATATTGATATAATCACATTGTAAACTTAAAAGCTATATAAAAAGTTATTTTGGGTATTCTTTGGTAATATGTCTTGGCAGAGCAAACTGGCCTTTCGTATTTTTTTCATCGTTTGTAGTTATTTGGCTGTTAACCTCCACAGATAGAGGAGGAGTAATTTGTAGTTGCAGGTGTGCTGTCTAGGATGGCATTTTATCTAACAGATATTTTTTGTCTTCTGTATGCCAAGGTAATATTTTAGCCTCTCTTGATGAATGAGACAGAATTTAGCATGGAGGTTGATGGACAGATGATTGTGATATGTTATAATTAAATGCTGTAGTAAAGTTATGTATGTCCATGGTAGCACAGAGGGAAAAAGAATCTTTGAAAATGAACATTTTGTTGGGAGGACTGAGGTGGCAGGGTTGGGCTCGAAAAGACTTCCTTTGCAGAGACAGAAGCCTGTGTGGAAGACTCAGTTGAAATTATTGTAGGAAGGCAATGGCACCCCACTCCAGTACTCTTGCTTGGAAAATCCCATGGACGGAGGAGCCTGTTAGGCTGCAATCCATGGGGTCGCTAAGAGTCAGACACGACTGAGCGACTTCACTTTCACTTTTCACTTTCATGCATTGGAGAAGGAATTGGCAACCCACTCCAGTGTTCTTGCCTGGAGAATCCCAGGGACGGGGGAGCCTGGTGGGCTGCCGTCTGTGGGGTTGCACAGAGTCGGACATGACTGAAGCGACTTAGCAGCAGCAGCAGCAGCAGCAGCAGCAGGGTGTGAGGAGGGAGTGGCACAAGTTAAACCTAGATAGAAAGGTCTAGATGCAAAGGGCATGCCAGGTTAGGGGTGGAATTCTCTTCTGTGGGAACAGGAGCCACAGGGAGTCACCTTGGTAAAATTTGTCTTAGCATGTTCGATTAGAAAAGAGAGTAAATGGAAACAGAGATTGGTTAGGGGCTTGTAATGACAAGAGATGTGACAGCCTGAGCAAATTAAGGATTGGAACAGAGGCGATTTCAGATTTTGGAAATATCTAGGGACTTGTTCAGTCTCAAAAGTTGTGTCCGACTCTTTGCGACTCTATGAACTGCAGCATGCCAAGCTTCCCTGTCCTTCACTATCTCCCTGAGTTTGCTCAAATTCATGTCCATTGAGTCAGTGATGCTGTCTAACCATCTCATCCTCTGTCATCCCCTTCTCCTTTTGCCTTCAATCTTCCCCAGCATCAGGGTCTTTTTAATGAGTTGGCTCTTCACATCAGGTGGCCAAAGTATTAGAGCTAAAGCAACCGTCCTTCCAGTGAATATTCAGGGTTGATTTTCTTTACGGTGGACTGGTTTGATCTCCTTGCTGTCCAAGGGATTCTTAAGAGTCTTCTCCAGCCCCACGGTTTGAAAGCATTTGGGGACTATCAGATCAGATCAGTTGCTCAGTCATTTCCGACTCTTTGTGACCCCATGAATCGCAGCACGCCAGGCCTCCCTGTCCATCACCAACTCCCGGAGTTCACCCAGACTCATGTCCATCGAGTCAGTGATGCCATCCAGCCATCTCATCCTTTGTCGTCCCCTTCTCCTCCTGCCCCCAATCCCTCCCAGCATCAGAGTCTTTTCCAGTGAGTCAACTCTTCGAATGAGGTGGCCAAAGTACTGGAGTTTCAGCTTTAGCATCATTCCTTCCAAAGAAATCCCAGGGCTGATCTCCTTCAGAATGGAGTGGTCCGATCTCCTTACAATCCAAGGGACTCTCAAGAGTCTTCTCCAACACCTCAGTTCAAAAGCATCAATTCTTTGGCGCTCAGCCTTCTTCACAGTCTAACTCTCACATCCCTACATGACCATAGGAAAAACCATAGCCTTGACTAGACAGACCTTTGTTGGCAAAGTAATGTCTCTGCTTTTCAATATGCTATTTAGGTTGGTCATAACCTTCCTTCCAAGGAGTAAGTGTCTTTTAATTTCATGGCTGCAGTCACCATCTGTAGTGATTTTGGAGCCCAGAAAAATAAAGTCTGACACTGTTTCCACTGTTTCCCCATCTATTTCCCATGAAGTGGTGGGACCGGATGCCATGATCTTCGTTTTCTGAATGTTGAGCTTTAAGCCAACTTTTTCACTCTCCTCTTTCACTTTTCATCAAGAGGCTTTTTAGTTCCTTTTCACTTTCTGCCATAAGGGTGGTGTCATCTGCATATCTGAGGTTATTGATATTTCTCCTGGCAATCTTGATTCCAGCCTGTGCTTCTTCCAGTCCAGCATTTCTCATGATGTACTCTGCATAGAAGTTAAATAAGCAGGGTGACAATATATAGCCTTAATGTACTCCTTTTCCTATTTGGAACCAGTCTGTTGTTCCATGTCCAGTTCTAACTGTTGCTTCCTGACCTGCATACAGATTTCTCAAGAGGCAGATCAGGTGGTCTGGTATTCTCATCTCTTTCAGAATTTTCCACAGTTTATTGTGATCCACACAGTCAAAGGCTTTGGCATAGTCAATAAAGCAGAAATAGATGTTTTTCTGGCACTCTCTTGCTTTTTCCATGATCCAGCGGATGTTGGCAATTTGATCTCTGGTTCCTCTGCCTTTTCTAAAACCAGCTTGAACATCAGGAAGTTCATGGTTCACATATTGCTGAAGCCTGGCTTGGATAATTTTGAGCATTACTTTCCTAGCGTGTGAGATGAGTGCAGTTGTGCGGTAGTTTGAAAGCATTTGGGGACTATAGTCTATAAAATTTGGGGGTGAAGAAGGGAGGATATGGATAAGGAAGGAGTATGGGTAGGGGTGTATGTGTATGTGTCTCTTTTAAGTTATCTGTGGGACATTTGGGTGGAGAGATCCGTTGGCAGTGGGTTAGCTGAGCGTTCTCATTTCTTGTGCTTTAGAATATTGGAAGTACTGAAACAAAAGTTTAATTTCTGTTCAGTTTGGGTGGTTTCTATTGTCATCTTCCCGGATTACCAATCCGTTACTCTGTTTTACCTAATCTACTGTCGATTGCCTCTAGTGCATTTTTAATTTCAGTTACTGTATTCTTAGGGTCTGTTTGATTCTCAGTATTTTCTAACTATTTTAAAACCTTCGGATCAGTCGCTCAGTTGTGTCTGACTCCTCGTGACCCCATGGACTGCAGCACGCCAGGTTTCCCTGTCCATCACCAACTCCCGGAGCTTGCTCAAACTCATGTCCATGAGTTGGTGATGCCATCCAACCATCTCATCCTCTGTCATCCCTTTTTCCTCCTGCCTTCAGTCTTTCCCAGCATCAGGGTCTTTTCAAATGAGTCAGTTCTTTGCATCCGGTGGCCCAAGTATTGGAGCTTCAGGTTCAGCATCAGTCCTTCCAGTGAATATTCAGGACTGATTTCCTTTAGGATGGACTGGTTGGATCTCCTTGCAGTCCAAGGGACTCTCAAGAGTCTTCTTCAACACCACAGTTCTTTTGCCTTCAGCTTTCTTTATGGTCCAACTCTCACATCCATATATGACTACTGGAAAAATCATAGCTTTGATTAGATGGACCTTTGTTGGCAAAGTAATGTTTCTGCTTTTTAATATGCTGTCTAGGTGGTCATAGCTTTTCTTCCAAGGAGTAAGCATCTTTTAAATTCTTGGCACAGTCACCGTCTGCAGTGATTTTGGAGCCTAAGAAAATAAAGCCTCTCATTGTTTCCATTGTTTCCCCATCTATTTGCCATGAAGTGATGGGACCAGATGCCATGATATTTGTTTTTTGAACGTTGAGTTTTATTTAAGCCAACTATTTCACTCTCCTCTTTCACTTTCATCAAGAGGCTCTTTAGTTCCTCTTCACTGTCTGCCATAAGGGTGGTGTCATCTGCATATCTGAGGTTATTGATATTTCTCCCAGCAATCTGGTGGCCCAGATGGGGAAGTGTCTGCCTACAATGCAGGAGACCCAGGTTCGATCCCTGGGTTGGGAAGATCCTCTGGAGAAGGAAATGGCAACCCATTCCAGTACTCTCGCCCGGAAAATCCCATGGACGGAGGAGCATGGTAGGCTACAGTCCACAGGGTCGTAAAGAGTCGGACACCACTGAGCGACTTCACTTTCACTTTCTTTCCTGGCAGTCTTGATTCCAGCTTGTGCTTCCTCCAGCCCAGCGTTTCTCATGATGTACTCTGCCTGCATAGAAGTTAAATAAGCAGGGTGACAGTATACAGCCTTGAAATCCTCCTTTCCCAGTTTGGAATTTAAAATCTTACCATGTTTATCCATTCTTCTGAGTTAGGAAGCATCCTTATGATCATTACCCTGAACTCTGTTGAGTAGACTGTGTACCTCCACTTCATCTAGTTCTTTTTCTGAGGTTTTGTCTTGTGTCTTTGGCGCATGTTCCTCTGCTCATTTGTCCAGTTCACCGTGTTAGGTGGGTTGGTTGCATTTCCCTGTCTTGGAGCGATGGCCTCATGTGGGAGACATCCTGTGGGTCCCAGCAGCACACACTTGCTGGTCGCCGAGTCACATGTTCTGGGGCGCCCCTGTAGGTTGCCTGCGCCCTTCTCTTATGGTGGGGCTTCTGTGGTTGGTGCGCTGGTGGGTAGCACTGGCCCCCAGCCTGGCTGTGAAGCCTGCTGGAGGGTGAAGTAGGCTTCTCTGCCTGGCCTTGGGCCTGGGGCTTGCCTGCTGGTGGGCGGGTAAGCCTCAAGCAATGATAAGCTAGGGGAGAATTCCGAAGTGTCACTTGCCAGGGCTGTGTTACCTTGGTAGAAGGGGCGCCCTCAAATGGCTGCTGCCAGCATCTCCACCCCCAGGGGGAGTCCGGTTTGCCTCCTGCCTCTCCAGGGGGCTCTCCAGGATCAGCAAGTGGGTAGGCTCTCCTGGACACAAGCCCTGCTGCTTTTCAAAGCCAGAGGTTCTGGGGCTCGTCTTCCTGGTGCAGGAGCCCTGGGTAGGAGAGCCTGAGGTGGGCTCAGGAGCCTCACTCCTTGGAGAGAACGTCTGTGATTGTGATATTCCTCGCATTTGTGAATCCCTGACCTGGAATTGTGAGTCCTGAGTGTACCGTGTCTCCTCTTACTTGGGTCGTTGTGATTCCTTCTTTAGGTATGTAGCTGTGGAGTAGCTTTTCTGCTAGTTTTTGGGCCGTTCTCCTAGATAGCTTCTCTGTAAGGAGCTGTAATTTTGGTGTTTCCATGGCAGAAGGGATGAATTCAGGATTTTTCTACTCTGCTGTCTTGGCCACCCCACTTCATGTCTTCCTTTTTACCGGTATATTCCTGTGTGTGTGTGTGTGTGTGTATAAAACATATTTTCTAGCAAACTTGTGAGAAAAATGTGTATGGCTAATAGTTTCAGGTGTTGAATATATAAAAATGCTCCTTCATATTCAATTAACACTTTGGGTTGAGAATTCTTACGTAAATCATTTTTAAACTGTTGCTTCCTTTACTTATAAGTTTGCACTGTTACAGTGGAGAATTTAGGTACAATTTTTATTCTTGTTATTTTGCATGTGGCTTTTCTCCCTTGAGAAAGTTATCGGGATGCTTTTTTAGGTTAGTGAGTCAGTGTTTTTCTCCCTTTACTGTTCTCTGTTCTCTGGAATTATTTGTAGTCAAATGTTGAATTTCCTGCCTTGATCTTCTAAGTCTGTTAACTATTTTTCAGTATATTCTATTTCTCTTAAACTATTCCTCTATTTCTCTAAACTCAGGGAGAATTTCTTGATGCTTTCTGTTGGATTTTTAACAGTGGCTGTATTTTTAATCTTGAGAGTGTTTGGATTGCTTCCTTTTCATCACCATTTAAAAATTTTGTCTTCTCTGAGCATAGTAATTATAAAGTTTTTTTTTTTAAGTTTTATTTTATTCTCTTAATTATCTTTGCTTTTATGTTTTTGCAATTTTTGTTTTTTTGGTCTCTCGTGTCTGAAGTGAAGTGAAGTCTCTCAGTTGTGCCCGACTCTGCGACCCCATGGATGGTAGCCTGCCCCAAGCTCCTCCGTCCATGGGATTTTCAAGGCAAGAGTACTGGAGTGGGTTGCCATTTCCTTCTCCAGTCTCGTGTTTGAAACCTTGCAAATTTTGGTGATCCTTTGCCAGCTATTCATATTTAAAAGTGAAAAGGTAATTGGTAGCTCTTTGTTTGCGAGGGACTTTGCCTCTGTAAGTGTTGGTCTTCGCTGTAGGCTAATTGGATGCAGAACTGCTGTTTTCTTGGGTGATCTGCCAAATAGGAAGTAAAAACATTACTCCTTGCCAGTGGCGGTCTAGAATTAAAGAAAAGGGGCAGGGTTGGATGTTTGAGCATTTCTTGTTTTGACTTTTGACTTCAGTTCAACTCACCAGCCCTGAGCTTCCCACCTACGCACCCACCTACCGTGTATCTCGTCCTGGAGTCCCAAGCTCTTATCTTTCAGTCTCTGTGCAGAATAACCCTTCTCTTTCTCATTGTTTAGTCTACAGATTTGTAACCAGCCTTCACCCTTCCCACTAATTCTCTGTCTCTAACCTTGCTCAGTGTCCTCCTGTGAACTTCTCAGGGTTCTGCAGGGCAAGATTAGCTCACCTGTTGGTGTTTGCGCCTCAGCGCGTCCTGCCTTCTGCTCTTACTGTAATTACTTTCCTGGTGTCAGTGCCATGGAGAGTTGACTTTAAATCTTGCAAGAAGTAACGGAATTTTAAAACTGTGGCAGACCTACAGTTAAGTTGGCATGGTTCACACCTGTGGAACCTCAATTGAGCAGATGCTTTCTATTTGAGCATGGGGAGATTTGGGATTAGTTGGAGTTGGAGCCATAAAGGATATATTGATAGCACTTGACCGTTTTCGTATATGTGCTTTCATAAATAACATGTTCATTGTGGAAACTCTTTTACAGGCTCAAGTGTGATATTGTGGAATAATGCGCAGGAATTATTCTAAAGTAATGTCAGTTTCAATCTTGCTGGTAGGCCTCAGCGCCTATTTTCTGTTTGTAACATAGTAATGATGAAGGAATTTTCTGCTGTTCTATTTTGCTGTGTGCTCAGTTCTCAGTCATGTCCGACTCCCTGCGATCCCATGGACTGTAGCCCTCCAGGTTCCTCTGTCCATGGGATTCTCCAGGCAAGAATACTGGAGTGGGTTGCCATGCCCTCCTCCAGGGGATCGTCCCAACCCAGGGATCAAACCCATGTCTCCTGCATTGCAGGGAGATTCTTTACTGTCTGAGCCACCAGGGAAGCCCAAGAATACTGGAGTGGGTAGCCTATCCCTTCTCCAGGGGAACTTCACGACCCAGGTATTGAACCACAGTCTCCTGCATTGCAGGCGGATTCTTTACCAGCTGAGCTACCAGGGAAGCCCCAACCCTTCTATTACATTTTCTCAAATTAAGTAATAGTGGAATGTATTTCTGTGTAAGTTTTATGGTGTTTGGGAAAAGAAACATGTCACTTGAAGCGAGGCAAAGCAGGTTCTATAGTTCCATATGGTTGGTGTTCAGTCACTCAGCCATGTCTGACTCTTTGTGACTCCATGGACTGCAGCACACCTGGCTTCCCTGTTCTTCACTAACTCCAGGAGTTTGCTCAAACTCATGTCCATTGAGTGGGTAATGCCATCCAACCATGTCATCCTCTATCATCACTTCTCCTGCCCTCAGTCTTCCCAGCATCAGGGTCTTTTCCAAAGAGTTGGCTGTTCTCATCATGTGACCAGAGTATTCTGCTTCAGCATCAGTCCATCAGTGAATATTCATGGTTGATTTCCTTTAGAATGGACTGGTTGGATCTCCTTGCTGTCCATAGGACTCTGAAGAGTATTTTCCAGCACCACAGTTTGAAAGCATCAGTTCTTCGGTGCTCAACCTTCTTTATGGTCCAACTCTCACATCCATACATGACTACTGGAAAAACCATAGCTTTGACTAGACGGACCTTTGTGGGCAAAGTGATGTCTCTACTTTCTAATACGCATGTCTCTACTTTTTAATATGCATGGTTTCTACTTTTTAATGCTCTAAGTTTGTCATAGCTTTTCTCCAAGGCTCCAGTGTCTTTATCTTATAATTCTTTTCTGGACCAAAATGTTAATCTAGTTATTTGTTTACATAAATGTAACTCAGTGTTTACATGGATATAACAACATTACAAAGAATGACTTCTTAATGATCACAATAGATATTTTATATTGTTCATAGTGTTTAAATTAAGTTATATAAACCATATGCCCTAAAACTTAGAAACTTCCCAGACACATGGAACTTAGAACTTAAAACTTATAAACTCCCCATAGAGCATGTAGCTCTTAAAAAGTTTTAGCTTACTTTAGAAACAATTCCTTTATTAACATTTAACATTAGCTATCATCTTTTAATGGTGAATCAAAATATACCTGAGTAGCTGGTACAGGTTTTGTTTTTTTCCTTCTAATATGGAAAAATATATTTAAAGGATTTGGTAACTTCTTTTACTGTTTTTTCCCGCAACTGGGCAGTTCTCTTGGGAGCAGCTAAACTACTGTTTTCTTTGCTTGGATCAAATTATTTTCCTATTGAGAGAAATAAGTAACAGGGATTTTTTTTTTTTTTTAAAGAAAGAGGAAAACTCCATTTATTTGCTAAACTGCACAATCTTATTCTGATTCTAATTCTCTTCCACTGTGACTGTTCTTTTTTTTTTCCAAAGGCTTCTCCCCATTCTACAGGATTTGTTCTCTCGCTCCATTGCTTGAAAGATTTCAGACTTCCCCTTATGTTGGAGGGAGAAGAATATTCTACCAGGGGGTGAAGTTTTAGACCACACAGATTTACAAGATGGTTATTGATAGATGGGCACACTGTGACCACAAGAAATCATACTTTTTCTCTTAAATCATGTACCCTAGCCAGATCTTTTTTCTCCTAGTTGACTTGTCAGATTATCTCATTGTAATTAGTTGTAATTAATCTAAAAAGTCATTATGCTTGAGACATAATTTAGCCTGTTTAATTTGGCTTAATCATTTATTTCATAATTGCCAATACTATATTCTCCTTTAGGAGCCAATTCTTAATGAAGGTGGCTTTTTTGGTGGGGAGAAGGGAATGGAAGACTAGAACTTGAAGGCTCTTTTGACTAGCTGCCCTTTAAATTGTTTTCTTTGTTACACGTGCACCTTTATTTGTTCTGCGGTTGAAGTTGTTCAGACCCAACAACCACATGCTAGCAAGTTGAGAACAGGAGCGCCTGTGACCCCCGGCTGTTCTGAGCGTAGTAGGAGCAGTGGGCAGTGCTTCTCTAAGAGGCAGGCAGAAGAATCATCTGAAGGGCTCAAAGGGATTTCTGCATCATGTGTTACACCCTCCCTCCTTTTCTGACCCCACAGGTCTGGGTTGGGCCCTGGCCGTGTTTTGCATTTACATCAAATGAACAAGTTTCCAGGTGGTGGTGATGCTGCTTCTAGTATCACATTTTCGGAGCCACTGATCGAAGGGAGTGACCAGTCTTTGCAGTAGATCTAGAATGAATTAATAATGCCTGCTATAATTTCTGAGTATATCCTCCCCTTACAAACAAATAACAAGAAAAAAAAATACTCAAAAGGAATATCTGGTAGGGTTTGCTTTAGTCTGTGAAACCAAATGCACTTTAATTCCAAAGCTACTGATAAGTAGTATGCCTTGAATTGTTTTTATATTAAACATTTATTTTGTCTTCCATTAAATTAATTTACTTCACATGCATTATTGAATACCTATCGTGTGCTAGTTTGGACTTGGGAATCTAGCATTGAATGAATTCCTTCTCCAAAGGGCTTGTGTCTGGTTTGAGGAAGATTGATATTTAACACATAATATGTCAAGTTATTTGGATAACAAAGTATGAAAGTTGAACATAATTATTCTTGCCTGGTATGAATTACATATCCCCAGTAGTTTCTCGTTTATTGGCAAACTGACTGACAGTACTTTCTGAACCTCCGATTCCAGCTATTCCATGTGTTTCAGATTGTATTTCACTTTATTTTAGTAAAGATCAGTTGTAGTACTTTCTCAGTAGGCTATGTGAGCTTGTTATCTTATGAGGTTCAAAGTTTAAGCCTTGTGGCATGATGTTTTGAGGCTGTAGGGTTTTTAAATTGTTTGAACATGAATGTCTCTTAGAGGGCATGTGCGTTCTCCACTTCATTGAAATGCTCACAGGTCTTTTATTCTTGTGCCAGGTCTGTGTTACTCATCTATGTTACTGGCCTGGGCCTTGCAGGCATTTGAGTTTAGAGTATCTTCTTTAGGCACTTTGAAAAATAGTGCATTTTTTTTCAAGCTGGGGAATCTAACCTAGATAAAATTCAGTTAGGTTTTGTTTAGGTTCCGTATTTTATATTTCTTTTGATTAGTCTGAACTTTTTTGTGGGCAGAGTTGAAAGGGATTGCTTACCTTTCTCTAACAAGAGGATCTATTTTTAGAATTCAAGGCTGTGTGGGTTCAGGCACACACAGTGTTTGAGGCTGTGTGTATCAAGTGTTAGATAAACCAAACACATGGCTAATATTATTTGGTTTGTTTTAAATCAGAGATTGGGTTGAGATTAGCAAGGAATTAAGTATTTTAAAAGTTGTCGGGATTGTTGTTTTAAGTGTTGACCGCAGAGTGATATGAAAACCCTTCTTGATCTTTGGCTGAAGGTATGAACACCAGCCGGTGCTCACCCTTCAGACTCCCTGTAGCTGGCAGATGCTGATCTGTGTTCTGCCTTCCTTTCTACTGTGGTGAAGATTGGGTGGCTCCTGAGAAACCACATGCTAGCTAGTGTTCCTGCTGCTGGGCCAGACTGTTGTAGACAGGGTGGCTTATTTATCGATCCCATTTCTGGAGATGAGAAGTCCAGGATCAAGGCCCTGGCAGACTGGGAGTCTGGTGAGGGAGCCTGCTTCCTGGTTCATAGAAGGCCACCTTCTCCCTGGGTCCTCATATTGTGGAGAGGGTGAGGGGGCTCTCTAGAGTCACTCAGTTCATTCATGAGGATCCACCCCCATGATCTGAAAACCTCCCAAAGGCTCCACCTCCTAATACCATCACCCTGGGGGTTAGGATTTCAACACATGAGTCTTGAGGGGATGTGAACATTCACTCCATAATAGGTAGCAAGTAAGTGAATTGGTTTTCTGTGGTTTTTCAAGCAAAATATATGTGGAAATAGCTATAACTTCTTTTTAGATGTGGAAATAGTAGTTAAAATTTTCTGCTGTGACTTGTGCCTTTTTCATTTTGGTTTGAAAGTCTGTTCTCAAAGATATTTAAAAGCAGAGCTTTTTTTTTTTTTTTTTTTTTCTTTAGTGCCACATGAAAGATATCCGAGAGGCATCAGAAATCTTTGCTTCTGTACTGGGACTTCATCCTGTCCTTACACCTGCGGGACTTCACATCTTAGGTTCTTTTTCCTCCATCAGATCTTTGCCTTGGAGATTTGTAGAAGTGTGGGACCCGTGCTTGGAAAGCAGGCAGCTCCAGTGCCGGCTCCAGTGCCAGATGGAGTTCATTGAACTGAGCTGTCCAGGAGCCTGTGGGTTGGCCTGTTCGTTCTTGGCTTTTGGGACTTGAAGTTTTCTTTCTGATCTGAACATGTTAGCGTTCTCAGCTCCCAGCTTTGGGCATGGAGCAGGTGTATGGTGTGGTTTAGATGATGAACACTGAGGTTGTATTGTTCGGTCGCTAAGTTGTGTTCAACTCTTTGTGACCCCATGGACTGCAGCATGCCAGGCTCCTCTGTCCTGCAGTCTCCCACACACTGATAGGTTCCGTAACCTAGAATCACAGAGTGAGTTCTTTGGTTTTCAGTTATTTTCAGTTTTTTCCTTCAAACTTTAAACTTTTTGTTTTGTATTGGGGTATAGCCGATTAACAACGTTGTTAGACAGCGAAGGGACTTGGCATAAGGGGAGGTGGTATTTTGGAGATAGCGTGTAATCCTTTGCAATATCTGCTGATTCCCTTTTATCGCTGGGAAAGCAAGCTTCACGCAATCTTTCAAGGCAGTAGGACCTCACTAGAATTTAACAACTGTATTTATGTTTATGGGGCATATTGCTAATATGGTACTACTTTTCTGTTTTTGATGGGTTTTGTTTGTTTGTTTTGTTTGAAGAATGGGTAGTTTTATGCCCAAGGGGGTGATTCTAGGAAGCACCTGTCAGAGTGTGGAGATGAGAGACCGAGATGGTAAGGAAGCCAGTAAAGAAGTCAGCACCGTGGCAACTGGAGTGTGTTCCCAGTGGGGGCTTGGGAGTCGGCGCAGCATTCACCCAGAGTAAAGGGAGATGCTGAGGATGTGTGCCCGAGGACTCATTAATCATTACTTGATGGTGGCTCCTGGGGGTGTTAATTCTCTTGAACTTCCAACCTGCCCCCTCCCTCAGGCAGAGGAGTGGCAGCCAGATAGCACTTTGGCAAACAGTGGTAGGTGCCCCCCCCCCCCCCGCCATGGCCTTTGTGGGCAGAGTAGGTGGGCGGGGTACCAGCGGTTTCAACTCCTGAATATGTGGCTTCTCCTGCGTCCTCCACATCTTAGTCAATGGCACCCCCATCCTTTGATGCTCAGGCTAAAAACTTTAGAGTCATCCTTGACCCTTCTCTCACATCCCACATCCAAACCATCAGCAAATCCTGTTGGCTTTCCCTTAAAATACATGCGGAATCTGACCTTTCCTCTTGTCCTCACTGCTCTCACATAGTCCAGCCCCCCACCATCTCACAGCTTTCTTACATAAGGCTGCTGGAATGATACATAGAAATCAAAGATTACATAACTTGACTGCTCAAAACCCTCCTCCTCTTAACTCAGAGTGAAAGGCAGAATCTTTCGACCGCTCATAAGGCCCTCCAGGATCTGACCACCTTCTGCCTTTTGTGTGTGTGCCTATGTGTGCACACACACGTCCAGTTCTTTTTGTCTTTAGCCTTGTATAGAGTCAGAACACTACTTTTGTCTCCATTTCCCCCCGACCGCCACCCCCCCCCGCCCCCCGCCCTCACCCGCCAGCCCTTTTTTTTTAGTGGCAGCTATGTGATTCATTTGTAAATTAGATTTATTTGTCACTGTTTACATTCCATCTTTACTACTACATCCTGGTTGAATTTTTTTTTTCCATACAGTGAATCTACTTTTTATAGTGATTAGTTCTCTTGGTTTTGAGAAATGCACGGAGTGGTGTATCCGCCACCACATATCCATACAAAAGAGTCCATTGTCTTAAACATTTCCTCCTGCTTCCCCTTTGTAGACAGTCCCTCTTTCAACCTTCCAGTCTCTGGCAGCTACTGATCCGTTTTCCTCCCTACAGTTTTGCCTTTATAAATAAGAGAGTCTTACCATATATATATAGCTTTTTTGATCTGATTCTTTCACTTAGCAGAACACATTTAAGATTATTCCATGTTGTGTAAATCACTTGTTAAATCCTCAAGTGTCCTTTAAGTATATTAAAGCCCCCCCCCAAAAGTCAATTGATTTAAAGAAAGTATTGAACAAACACAATAGATGTGACACAGAGATATGAGAAATATCTTGAACCTTAGTGAACCTAAAATTGGGAAATGGACTGGTGGCTCAGGCGATAAAGAATCTGCCTGCAATGCAGGAGACCCGGGTTTGACCCCTGGATCCGGAAGATCCCCTGGAGGAGGGGATGGCAACCCACTCCAGTATTCTTGCCTGGAGAATTCCACGGACAGAGGATGCTGGTGGGCTACAGTCCATGGGGTCACAGAGTCCCACATGACTGAGCGACTAACACTAACGTGATAGAAAGATGTCAGATCAAGACTTTGCTTTTCCTGGTACCACTGCCAGGGATTAGCTGTGTCCTCTTGGGGAAATCACCCTTCTGCTCCCAAGTTTCTGATAAACTCAATAGTAAAATGGCTGATCTAGTAGTTGTTCGCTCCTATAGAGACTCTACGATGCAAGTTACTTTAGGTGCTTCGGGTAGCTCTTCTCACTATTAGCGTTTCATTGCTGTGAAGTCCCCATCGCCCCTGGATTTCACAGTTAGAACAGGCTGTTATGTAAACGCTTTGTTAAACCCATCCTGGAGGAATAAGAGCCAGCCAGCCGTTAGGAATGAGGTAAGCCTTCAATACACGGCTGGAGTTCCTCAACACTTTTCTGTTGGGCTTATCTGAAGGGTGGGATCGCGTGAGCCTGCATCACAGCCATTGTCATGTCCAGGAGCTCCTGGTGGTGCCATAAAATCTTGGCAAGTTTCTAGCACTCTAGCATTTGGAATTTAATCTCCACAGTCATTTCCTTAGGTAGATTTTCCCAGGGGTTTCTGTAAAGATTGATTAGAAGTTAAGTTTCCTAGAACTTTATTGCGATTCCTGAATAGGCCATCTTGTCGCATCATGGACAATGTGTATTTGAAGGTCAGTGCATGTTAGGAATGCTTCAGTCATCACAGAAAACTGCAAAGGGAACCAGAGAGAATTGCTTGTTTTGTTATTTTTAATGATAGGTAGATTTATAGTAATTTTTTTTCTCTTTTGTATAGTAATTTTTAAAATCATAATTAATGGCTGCTTAAATTCCCTGATCAGACTGGGCTTTTTGAAATTGGAAGTGAAATAATAATTGAGTTATATTTAGGTGATAGATTGTCAATGTAAAATTAGAGGAATTTGAAAAACTGCTATGGTTTGTGTTTATTTTATATGTGGCACATAGTAATATTCATCTTACTTTTTACTTTTAGTAATGAATGTTATAACTATTGAAGATTATAAGAGCACATACTGGCCAAAATTGGATGGTGCCATAGATCAGCTTTTAACTCAGAGTCCTGGTGACTATATCCCCATATCCTATGAACAGATATACAGGTAAGTCAAGATTTTATTTGCTTGGATTTTAGAGGGTATATTGAGGTTCACAGCAAGTTGAATTATGGCAGTATGTATGCATATAATGTATGATACATACAGTGAGGCTCTATAAATTATTTATATTACACACTTGTGGATTGGGGGTTTTATTTGTACTTCTTACTTCAGAATTGGTTTTCAAATCAAGGTATTGTTAACCCTACCTCAGCCTGCCACCCCCACCAACACAATGCAGAAATTATAGAGGTCAGTGAAAAAGGCAAAAAAAAAAAAAAAAAATTGTCCTTTCAGTGTCATGGGGAGGTGCTAGCTTGTTCTGTTGATGTTTATGATACACAAGTTTACCTATCTTTGGTGATTTTGTTTCCCAGCTCCTGGTAGGTGAAAGTAGCCACATTAGTGAGGACTGGGGTGGGATGTCAGATCAGCCCAGTCACAAGAGGAGGCAGTGACAGCTGTGCTGTTCTACACAAGTGAATCACAAAGACATTACATTGCAAACACTTTTGTGAGTTAGAAACTTCGGCTGTGCATCACTCTCTCTCTTCCTTATTTTAACGTTCATTAATGGGACTTCCCTATTAGCTCAGACAGTAAAGCGTCTGTCTACAATTTGGGAGACCCGGGTTAGATCCTTGGATCGGGAAGATCTGCTGGAGAAGGAAATGGCAACCCACTCCAGTATTCATGCCTGGAAGATCCCATGGACCGAGGAGCCTTGTAGGCTGCAGTCCATGGGGTCGCAAAGAGTCGGACACGACTGAGCAACTTCACTTTCACTTTCAGTTTTCAGTGTCAAAGAGAGAAGCTGACTTTTAAGTAGTTCCCATAGTCAAATTCAGATTATTACCCAGTATTAGGTTATCTAGTTCTGATAAAATAGTTAATAGGATCCTCAGAAAGATTCTTTGTAGCTGGCAGTGCTGGCTCTTCCGTCTGAACACTGATTGGGGCAGGGTACATTTTTGTTTAAGAGTTGCAGTTGGTTACTTTGTTAGGCCCGAATTAATTCACCAGTGGTTATATATTGAGGGTATGCCTTTACCTTGGGCTGAGTTAAGTGCGTCATTGTTGATTTTTCTGTCTGCCCTCCTCCCCACAGTTGTGTGTATAAATGCGTGTGCCAGCAGCACTCGGAGCAGATGTACAGTGATCTGATTAAAAAGATAACTAACCACTTAGAACGAGTCTCAAAGGAGCTGCAGGTAAAGAACTGATTGTATCGATTTTTGCTTCTTCAAATTTTCTCGTCTTGGGAATAGATTAATTTGGAAATTTAACATAAACTGTGGACATTTTTAGATTATGTGTATTTCCGACCTTAATTCCATTTATTAACCATGTCAGCATTTCTTTTCTTTAAAACCTTATTTGTTCTGTTAACCTCAGTCTTTGGTGACTTTTGTATTATGAACCTGTGTATTTTAATTTTTTCTGAACTTTTTTTTTTATTGTTATCTTTGAAGTGTTATTTGCCTACCAGTTTCTAATATTTGCTAATATTAACAACTGAAGTTAGCATTTTATTGGTCAGCTCTACAGACGAACATCATCCCAGCTGTGAAATCTGGGGCAAGTTGCAGAAATATTTTGTTTAAGGAGGCACTTGGCTTCTTGATGGCTTGCTGGCCCTCCCCGCCTCAGTAAAGTTTCCAGTGCTTGAAGGTCACGTACTATCTTTATTCCAGGGCCAGCTCACATTTTAGTTGCAGTGTAGAAATTGCAGGATGTGTAGAAGAGTCACGCAGCAGTAGATCACCGAGGTCCCCCCTCAGTCAGGATGTGCTTCAGCAATTCTGAAATACCCAGTTTCCAGCAAGTGCTGGGTTGCTATTTGGATACGGTTCCTCACTTCCCTTGTGGTCTGAGGTGTCTTAGTTTTTGTTTACCCCAAACAGTTGTTGTACTAAGTAAAAGTAGCTTCTTAAAAAAAATTATAGTCAGAGTTGTATTTATCATAGCCAGATATATATTTTTCCTTTTGTCGGTATAAATTGTTTTTGTCATCTTTTTTGCCATTAAATACAAAATCTGTCTTTTTTGTCTTTTTAAACTTTTTATTTTGTATTGGGATATAGTTGATTAGCAAACAGTGTTGTGGTAATTTCGGTTGAACAGCGAAGGGCCTCAGCCATACATACACGTGTAAATACAAAATTTTTATCCATTTAACAAATATATTTAGTACTGGGCATTGTATATGAATTACAGGTAAAACTTAAGACCTGTGCATTGTGGCTTTGAATGGTTTGCTTAATAATTCTTGACTCTACCCTCTCTGAATCCCCACGTCCAGTTTATTGCCAAATCCCATTTATGTTCTACTTCTGTCTTGGCTCCTGTCCACTTTCCATCATCCAGTCCAGGCTACGTCTTTTTAGGTGTGTTCTCAAATGCTCCTCTCAGTTGGTGCTTTGCCTCTACTTTTAACACTTCTAACTAGAATCTTGCACTTTAGAGTGACTGTTTCTAAAATACAGCTCTGATAATCATATTCCTGTTAGAATAACATCTAAGCTTCTTAACGGGATTTAGAAAGCCTTTCATTGTCTTGACTCCTGCTTGTTTCTGTAGCCTAATGGCTTTTAGGATGAGATGGTTGGATAGCATCACTGACTCAATGGACATGAGTTTGAGCAAACTCCAGGAGATTGTGAAAGACAGGGAAGCCTGACATGCTGCTGTCCACGGGGTCGCAAAGAGTCATACATGACTTAGCGACTGAACAGCAATAATGGCTTTTCTGTTCCTGAACTTATTTCAGTTCCTTGAACACTTTAGGTACTCTCTCACATCTTGGCTTTTCCCATGTTAAGTTGACTGCCTGAAACATTCTTCCTTTTCCTCTTCCCTCTTATATTTTCAGTCATTGTGAACTTAATGTTCAAGCTGCAGCTCAGACATCGTTTGTTTTGGAAAACATTCTCTGATACCTTGTTCCCCAAGTCTGGGTTTGGGAACCCCTTATCTGTGCTTCTCTAGCACTGAGTATGTCATGGTAGTTCACTGTGTATTGTAATTTCTAGTTTGGCTGTTCCCTCTCCCCACACCCCCTGCCCCAGTAGTGTGTCCTGAGAGAGCAGAGGTGCATGTCTGTCTTCATCATTGTGCGTTAGTACCTTACCCAGTGTCTGATACGCACTAGCCATCACTTACTGAATAAAATGTATAGTGAATGAATGTTTATGAATATTTATTATCTCTTGGGTAATGAAAATTTTTCTAGTAGAAATCTGAGTTTGATCTTGTTTTTAACCTGAAATCTAGGTGATCTTCTGGGTGTAGGATATACCAGAGATTTCATTAGATCAGCAAAAAACTCATCTCAAAAAGGATCGTGTTATTAGTACTCTTTTGCTATTATTGAAATAATATTAAATAGTCTTCTAAACAGAAAGCAAACCTTTCAGTTCAACTTATAAGGATAAAATATATTACTTGTCTTATAAAAGTCATCTTTGAAATGTGAATTGGAAATTTTATAATACATTTTACACTTATGCTCTGACTTCGCGTGTGTCATTAATTTGACTGATAGAGTTCTGATTTGCCAAAGCTATTTGTCGTATTGCAGTTTCTGCTTGAGTAGATTTTTCTGGTACTTAATTTTGTAAGCACTGTAAGACTTTTCATTCTTAGAATTAGAATATTACTGTAAAATACTTTTAAAGGTAGAGGGCCTTGTAGTGTAGTATCATCAAGCTCTATCTAACCGATAGTTTTGGAAGACCACTTGCTACAGTCTCTGGCATAAATTTGTTTGATCAGTTATCGGTATCCCAAAGGTAACCTGTTACTTGCCCAGGATGGACTGTACAGGGACCTAATACCTGGGAGTCACTGAGGTTTGGAGAGTGAGTTTCTGTGGTTTTGGAGAGTGATCTCTGACTGTGTGTAGAGCTCCTTTATTCTTTATCACAAATGCACCATAGTTCATTGTCCCTTGCTTTATGGATGTACCTCAGTTTATTTAACCATTTTTTAACCGGTGAATATTTAGGTTGCTTCCAGTCTTTGGCTATTACTAACAGTGGTACAGTGAATAATCGCTCTTATAAGTTTCATTGTGCTTTGATTTATTGCAGTTAACAGGTGCTACATTTTTTACAAATTGAAGGTGTGTGGCAACCATGTACTGAGCAAGTCTACTGACGTCATTTTTCCAAGGACATCTGTTTGCGTAGTGTCTCTGTGTCACACTTTGGCAATTGTTGCAATATTTCAAGCTTTCTCATTATTATTATATTTGTTATGGTGATTTGTGATGAGTGATATTATTACTTTAGGTTGCTGAAGGTTCAGATGATTAGAATTTTTTAGCAATAAAGCATTTTTTTTAACTAAAGTATGTACATTGATTGGTTTTTTTAAACTAAAGTATGTACATGGATTGGGTTTTTTTTAGACATAATGCTATTATACACTTAATAGACTATAGCACTAGAAAACTAAAAATACGTGTGACTCTATTTATTGATAACTGCTTTATTGTGGTGGTCTGCAGTGGAACCTGTAGTATCTCTGAGGTCTGCCTGCCATCTCATGTACTTTGTGCATATTTTGTGATTCACAAAAGTTGTGCCAAGTTATGTGCCCCCACTGGTTCGGTGTGTATCAGAAGCCTGTTTTCTCTACCATTACTAATATGGCATGTTAGGTAACTAAAGAATTTTTGCTTTGTATTAATATAGGCATAATTCTTATAAAAATTGTAGTCAGGGGTGATAGCTCTTGTGAGCTAGTATTAGGTGATAGCTAAAATTTTAAAAGCTATATTGATAAATATGCAGATAGTATACTATGTAAAACCAGGGAACTTAGTTTATTTTTAGAATCAATACATATCCTACTTTGAGTTCAGCGGCATGGGACTATGAAAAATCTTGTTTCGAAATGATCTCTGTTGTAAAATTGTTAAGTCAAACCATTATTAATAGCAGGATGAAGTGGATAAAAATATGGGGACCTGGGCTCTGGTCTCAACTCTTGCCCCTCAGCAGCTATTTGCCTCTTGATTAAGCATGCTGATATCATCTTGCAAATTTTCTCATTCTTAAAATGAAGTGGCTTTACCGAAATATTTGGTTCCTTTACTCTCAGGTCTAAGATATTTTTTCTTTGCTTGCTTCTCGGCCAGTGCTGCTTCATTCTTTTCTCAGGCTTAAACTCATGAGTGTCCACCTGTGTAAAATCTTCCTCACACCCTCGCATTTCCCTCAGACAAACAGAACGCCAGTGGAACTTTTTCTTCTGTGTACCCATAGCATCTTGGCAATAACAACTCTGTATTGTTCCTGCGTCCACGTCTGGACACCTGACAGCTCCTTCCTCCTTGGAAGGCAGGGACTCTGTCTTGTTTGTCTTTTTATCCGTAGTGCCTGGCACAGTTACAGCTCACCAAATGTTTGTCAAGTAAATGTTCGGCATCAGATTTGACCAGTGGGAAGAGTAGCATAATTAGTGACCACTAATCTTTATGTCTTTGGATGCCTGTTGTTGGTCAGTCTCTTAAGTCGTGTCCAGCTCTTTGTGGCCTCATGGACTATAGCCTACCAGGCTCCTCTGTCCATGAGCTTTCCCAGGCAAGAACACTGGAGTGGGTTGCCTTTTACTTCTCCAGGGGATCTTCCCAGACCAGAGATCAAACCCACGTCTCCTGCGTTGGCAGGTGGATTCTCTACCACTGAGCCATCTGGAAAGTCCTAACTAGTTGTGTAGGCATTTTATTAATTCAGTTTTCACTTAATCCAGTATATCAATTTATTCAGTGTTGCAGGTGTGTGGCATAATGGTGATGCAGTCTCTACTTTATAGAGACCTTAAGGACAGTTTTCATTTGGGACAGAACATGAGTGTATGCTCAGGTCCCTTGAGCCAGAAGAGTTCCGTTTGGGTGGAATGTTTTGTTTGCAGCTCTGAGTGTAGTAATGAAATGCTGTTATGAGCTAAAACAGGAGTGTGATATGAGGTGCATTTGGCAGATAATCAGAAATTTGGTGTTTGGATTAATATAATCAGTGAGTTGGACCTTTAGGGCATCAACCTCTTATCTTTCAAGAGCATCTTAAAATAACTACTGGTGTGTGTATGTTTACACTGTCAGAATGATTTATTTATTTCTATCAAAAGCCATATTGTATTGAAGGGACTGAAGAGTATATGAAATAATGTTTCATGTTCCCCAGTTATTGACTTAAAAACTATAGAATATTGGTTTTAGATATTTTAAAAGATTCTTTTAATTTGTCAAACCTAAATGTTTTAATATAACAGCATAATCTGACTTGCTTGTTCTTGAAAAAATGTATTTTTGAACAATGACTTGACCACTTTGGTAAGTTAAAAACTTTTTTGTTGTTAAATTTATTAAATCACTTTCATAGCTAAACCGACTTAGTGTTCTACTTACTATTGTATTTTTCTTATGTATGTATCTATACTTTTTTTTTTTTTTACTTAAACTACCAGATTGTTTGAACTGTGACCTATTTTGCATTTTTTTTTTTTTAAAGTCGTTCTCCCGGACTTGTGCTTCACTCCTCTGTTCTTTAAATATGGGGATGAACATCTCTATTCTGTTTTTTTCCCCTATGTCTCCAAAGCCTCAAAATGTGAATTTACAGTTCTGATTTTTTGATATACCAAAATTGGTTTATTAGTTTAGTAAATGATATTCTTTCTGGTTAGTTTTAGAAAATTCTATTGAAACTTGTGGCAATCATTATACTTTAGGTGATGGCTCAAACCAGCCATCATGTCCACGCACATATGGACACCTTATCTTTGACAAAGGAGGCAAGAATATACAATGGATTAAAGACAATCTCTTTAACAAGTGGTGCTGGGAAAGCTGGTCAACCACTTGTAAAAGAATGAAACTAGAACACTTTCTAACACCATATACAAAAATAAACTCAAAATGGATTAAAGATCTCAATGTAAGACCAGAAACTATAAAACTCCTAGAGGAGAACATAGGCAAAACACTCTCTGACATACATCACAGCAGGATCCTCTATGACCCACCTCCCAGAATATTGGAAATAAAAGCAAAAATAAACAAATGGGACCTAATTAAACTTAAAAGCTTCTGCACATCAAAGGAAACTATTAGCAAGGTGAAAAGACAGCCTTCAGAATGGGAGAAAATAATAGCAAATGAAGCAACCGACAAACAACTAATCTCAAAAATATACAAACAACTCCTACAGCTCAACTCTAGAAAAATAAATGACCCAATCAAAAAATGGGCCAAAGATCTAAATAGACATTTCTCCAAAGAAGACATACAGATGGCTAACAAACACATGAAAAGATGCTCAACATCACTCATTATCAGAGAAATGCAAATCAAAACCACTATGAGATACCATTTCACACCAGTCAGAATGGCTGCGATCCAAAAGTCTACAAATAATAAATGCTGGAGAGGGTGTGGAGAAAAGGGAACCCTCTTACACTGTTGGTGGGAATGCAAACTAGTACAGCCACTATGGAGAACAGTGTGGAGATTCCTTAAAAAACTGGAAATAGAACTGCCTTATGATCCAGCAATCCCACTGCTGGGCATACACACTGAGGAAACCAGAAGGGAAAGAGACACGTGTACCCCAATGTTCATCGCAGCACTGTTTATAATAGCCAGGACATGGTAACAACCTAGATGTCCATCAGCAGATGAATGGATAAGAAAGCTGTGGTACATACACACAATGGAGTATTACTCAGCCATTAAAAAGAATATATTTGAATCAGTTCTAATGAGGTGGATGAAACTGGAGCCTATTATACAGAGTGAAGTAATAAGCCAGAAGGACAAACACCAATACAGTATACTAACGCATATATATGGAATTTAGAAAGATGGTAACGATAACCCTGTATACGAGACAGCAAAAGAGACACTGATGTATAGAACAGGCTTATAGACTCTGTAGGAGAGGGAGAGGGTGGGAAGATTTGGGAGAATGGCATTGAAACATGTGAAATGTCATGTATGAAACGAGATGCCAGTCCAGGTTCAATGCACAATGCTGGATGCTTGGGGCTGGTGCACTGGGACGACCCAGAGGGATGGTATGGGGAGGGAGGAGGGAGGAGGGTTCAGGATGGGGAACACATGTATAATTTTTTTTAAATTAAAATTGAATTAAAAAAAAAAAAAGAAAATTCTATTGAAACTTGTGGCAATCATTATACTTTAGGTGATGGCTCAAACCAGCTTTTCCAAATGCCCATTAGACATTTCAACTTGTATTTCTCCTTTTGGATACTCCATATTCATGTATAAATTGAAATTCCTCTTCTCTCAAATCAGTTTTACTCTCAGGCTTGTTATTTCATATTCACCTTTGACTCCTTTTTTCTCCCTTATCTCTTATTTCCAGGTGCTAGTCAAGGTTGATAAGAATACAATAATTTGATTTGTTTCTGTCCCCTTTTATTCCCACTGCTGTCATCTTTTTCCTTGTCATTGCTGGCTAGTGCCTACTGTAGTGCAGGACTCTCCTAACTGGTCTTCCTTTGTTCAGTCAGTTTTTTTTTTTTTGGACTGACTAATCTTGATACTGAAGCTGAAGCTCCAATACTTTGGCCATCTGATGCAAAGAACTGACTTATTGGAAAAGACGCTGATGCTGGTAAAGATTGAAGGCAGGAGCAGAAGGGGACGACAGAGGATGAGATGGTTGGATAGCATCACCGACTTGATGGACATGAGTTTGAGCAATCTCCAGGAGTTGGTGATGGACAGGGAAACCTGGCATGCTTCAGTCCATGGGGTCACAAAGAGTCGGACACGACTGAGCATCTGAACTGAACTGAATCTTCTAAAAATGCTAATTTTTGATGGGCGTACTTTCTTATTCAAAAACATCAAAGATTCCCATTTGCTTTTCTTAATCACTGTTGATTTCTTAGCCAGTATAAAGTAACTGAGCTGGTCGGTGGGTTGTAGGGATCCCTAGTGGGGAACCTACTAGAGCTTGCTCTTTCCTATGCTAGTGTGCAGGGTGCTCTGGCAGGTGCAGCCATAGACGTATGATTGATAAGGCTGGGTCATTTAGACCAACTCTACAGCTGAGAGCAGGGATGGGGACTTCCCTGGTGTCCAGTGGTTATGACTCCACCCTTCCACTGCAGGGGCACGAGTTCGATCCCTGGTCAGGGAACTAAGATCCCACATGCTTTGTGGCATGGCCAAAAAACAAAAATGTTTAAAAAAAAAAAAGTCCAAGGAGCTAATTAAAAAGTGAAGAATTATAGGACCAAGATCTGGGAAAAGAAGGAAATCTGGAGACGGGAGACTAGCATTTGAGCCATTTCTCTGCTAGAGGCGCCTGTTTATTTGGGAAGAGTAGTGTCATATGCTATGCTAAGTCACTTCAGTCGTGTCCGACTCTGTGCGACCCCATAGACAGCAGCCCACCAGGCTCCCCCGTCCCTGGGATTCTCCAGGCAAGAACACTGGAGTGGGTTGCCATTTCCTTCTCCAATGTGTGAAAATGAAGTTGCTCAGTTGTGTCCGACTCCTCGAGACCCCATGGATTGCAGCCTACCAGGCTCCTCCATCCATGGGATTTCCAGGCTGAGATATTTTATAAAACTTTGATGGGTTTATGAGGGTAGGGTGATAAAAATTGGGGTTCAGGTCCCACCAAACCTAAAGGATCACATCCCAGGTATACTAAGAATGGTCAGTTAGAGCTGTCATGGTAGCTGGCATTTGATTCCTGATGGAATGAAGATGGTGTGGATTTGCTAGCTCCTCTAGTGGCTTACCAGAAGCAAAAGTAAATTCTGTCTGTAGCAAGATAATTATCCTAGGCATCAAATTGTTTGCATAATTTTTCATAAGCAGTGTCTGATGTTCAGTCAGAAATACCTGGTTATATTAGGAGATGAGGTGATCATGAAACGGAGAGAACCAATGAAATACGTTTTTAGCCAAGAATTGGGAGAATTCATCACCAGTAGTTTCTCCTTTTGAGGAAATACTGGAGTGTTCTTCAGATAGAAGGAAAATATCCCTAGATGAAAACTTGGAGAGTCAATAGGAGTGAAGGAAAACTGAGATATGAATTACATATCTCTGAATATATATAGGTCCCCAGTCCCTTGTCTGTAATTCCAAAATACAAAAAAAAACTTTGAAAATTGATTTTTTTCCCCCCTCTTAAATTTGGTGCCAAAACTCATTTGCAGTAAAACTTGGTTAAAACTCATGTGAGGAAGGAACTTAGTGGGAACCTACATATGTTTTCTCCCAGAAATATCAATAGGTTGATATTCCCATTCTCTACTGGATATTTTACAGAGTATATGGTTTATGTACCATCAGTTCAGTTCAGTTCAGTTCAGTTGCTCAGTCGTGTCCGACTCTTTGCGACCCCATGAATCACAGCACTCCAGGCCTCCCTGTCCATCACCAACTCCCGGAGTTCACCCAGACTCACGTCCAATGAGTCAGTGATGCGATCCAGCCATCTCATCCTCTGTCGTCCCCTTCTCCTCCTGCCCCCAATCCCTCCCAGCATCAGGGTCTTTTCCAATGAGTCAACTCTTCACATGAGGTGGCCAAAGTACTGGAGTTTCAGTTTTAACATCATTCCTTCCAAAGAAATCCCAGGGCTGGTCTCCTTCAGAATGGACTGGTTGGATCTCCTTGCAGTCCAAGGGACTCTCGAGAGTCTTCTCCAACACCACAGTTCAAAAGCATCAATTCTTAGGTGCTCAGCCTTCTTCACAGTCCAACTCTCACATCCATACATGACCACAGGAAAAACCATAGCCTTAACTAGACAGACCTTTGTTGGCAAAGTAATGTCTCTGCTTTTGAATATGCTATCTAGGTTGGTCATAACTTTCCTTCCAAGGAGTAAGTGTCTTTTAATTTCATGGCTGCAGTCACCATCTGCAGTGATTTTGGAGCCCAAAAAAATGAAGTCTGACACTGTTTCCACTGTTTCCCCATCTATTTCCCATGAAGTAATGGGACTAGATGCCATGATCTTCATTTTCTGAATGTTGAGCTTTAAGCCAACTTTTTCGCTCTCCACTTTCACTTTCATCAAGAGGCTTTTTCTAAATCTGAAAAGCTCTAAATTGTAGCACACTTCTAGTCCCAGGAATCTTGGGTGAAAAATTGTGAACCTGTTGTCAATCAAAAGGGAGAAAGAGATGTCTGGGGCACATTGCACAGATGAAAGAGGCAGGACAAATAAGACAGTAAGTTGGAAGAGATGTAGGATGAGAGCATTTGAAGGTCATTTTGGCTTCAGGGGAATTGTTAGAAGTGGGAGTGGGAGGGAAGATGAGAATGGTTTTTGAATATTTAGCTCAGCTAACATTTAGTGTCCATATGCCAGGCATTGTGCTGGATGTAAAGGATACAGTGATGAGTAAGATGGGTTTATTCTTTGTACTGTTCAGGGAAAAAGTGTGATGGTCATTTTAATATACTGGAGTGTGGTGAATAGCATGATAGAGATTTGAAATGAGTCACAAGTCTTACTGATTTTCCTCCCTTGTAAATTGTCTCAGATTTATTCCCTGCCACGTCTCTAGTTTATTTAGGTCTTCATTCATACTTGCTCAAACAATAGAAAAAGATTGCTGGTTCATATCTTGACCTTGCACCCTCCCTCTATCCATTTTGTTTATTTTTTAGACTTAGCATGTCATTCATTTTCTTAACCTTTTGCTTCTTCGTTTGCCCAAAGAACAAACACCATCCTGCTTAAAAAGAATTTCAAGGCTCCTTGCACCTGAACTCAGCAAGATAGTGTAAGAGTATTTTGCTTTTAAAATTTAGATGGTGGTGGTGGTGGGGTCAGGGGTTGTCTTTTTATCTTTGTGTGTTTTCTTAATTCCTTTAGCCGCTGTTTCTTTCCTCCTTCCCTTTCTGCAGAGGGGGCATTCTCCTTGTCCCCTTGTTAGGGTTTGCCGCCCTAGCACTTTGTGTTGCTGCTAGAGTCCTTAGTTTAGCACTTGGCATATATTTAGTTACCAGCAGGAAGTCATCTTTGCAATACTGAGAGCTTCTTAAGGGCAAGGATCCTAACTTACTTTGTTTTCCTTGGCCTGTTGTGGTCTTGAACTAAGCACTCATTAGGTAGGGTTTTCTTGGTGGCTCAGTGGTAAAGAATCTGTCTGTCAATGCAGGAGATGTGGGTTCAGTCCCTGGTCTGGAAGATCCCCTGGAGAAGGAAATGGCAACCCACTCCAGTGTTCTTGCCTGGAAAATTCCATGGAGAGAAGAGCCTGGCGGGCTACAGTCTGTGGGGTCGCACAAGAGTCAGATACAATTTACTGACTAAATAAACAGCAACAACAATTCATTAGGTAAATATGCTGGTCTTGATTCTGTTAACCAAATGTTCCCAATCAAGAGTATACTTCTCAATCCTGTTGAAGTTAGACTTGGCTAAGTGCATTGGCTTGTGAATTGTAAGAGAAAGTGTGTTCAGTGAGGTGTGCACCCCCCAAAGATCTGAAGCCTTTAAGATCGGCAGTGCAATTTTCCATGTTTCCCTTCTCTGCCCAGTGCTCTAGATGGTAAAGCCTCCTGTAACCTGGATCCCTAAGTGAGTATAGCGTGGAGCTATACTCAAGATGGGCATGAAACAAGGGAGAAATAAAAGTATGCTGTATGTACTTTTTTCCTCTTTTAAACACAATAAAAAATTATTATATTTTTATTGAGATACAATTCACATACCCTGACATTCACCTTTTTGAAAGTTATAACTCAGTGGGTTTTCATGTGGACGCAAAGTTGTGCAACATCACCACTAATGTCAGGACATTTTATTCACCCCAGAAAGAAGCTGGCGCTTATTAGTAGCCAGTCCGGCATCTCCACTCCTCTCAGCCACTGGCAGTAACTAATCTACTTTCTGTCTCTGTGGATTTGCCTATTCTTTATAGAAATGGAATTAGTCAATATGAGGCCTTCGGTATCTGTCTTAAATACCTATGTAGCATGTTTTCAAGGTTTATTTATGATTATAGCATGATGCTTCATTCTTCTTTTTGGCTGGATAGCATTCCATTGTATGGTTATACCACAGTTTGTTTATCTAAGCTCTGTTCTGTTGAGTTACTGAGGTTTGGGGAGTTGTGTTTTGACTGATAAAATCAGCACTTGAATTGATGGTATCTAGAAGATTCTGTTTTCTGTTTTGCCCTGCTACCATTTGGATAACTGAACTGCATGGGTTTGACATCCTTTACTCTTAAAACTGCTAACAAATGGAACCTGATTGTCTTTGTGTTTAAAAATCAGAGCAAGAATTGCTTTGCCATTTGTGTTTTGTCCAGTGGATGGCAGCATAATTCAACTAGTTGTCATGAGTGTCGTCCTG
Organism: Bos grunniens; assembly: GCF_055505025.1. NCBI lineage: Eukaryota > Metazoa > Chordata > Mammalia > Artiodactyla > Bovidae > Bos > Bos grunniens. Next base: position 38,722,282 of record NC_141190.1, on the reverse strand, counting down.
TGAAATTTTGTGTATTTTTTGGAGGCTATAATTTCTATAGCTGTTGAACTACAAAGTGTATACATATATTCTACAACTATGCAGAAAGGTTAACAGATTTTTAGATAATAAGAACAATGTCTGTTACCCTTTCTGCATAGATTTCAAGTAAGGTAGCTGTTACTGCCAACTGGTAAGTAACTCTTCCCAAGAAGTCTTTCCGAATAAGTTATTTGGAGATCTATTTTTAAGTACAAATAAGAACTTAAAGTAGTTTTATACTTTATATATATATATATAACTTTGTTATAGCAAAGTTTTTCTTATCTCAGGGAATTTGCCAGTGAGACGCCTTAACCCTTGTTCAGTCTATAGGCTTGCGTTCAGACCATAGTTCTAATATGCTTACCACCATCCTTTGAAGGCAAGTCTGTGTTTTCTTTTCATTTGTCCTAATAGGACCACCAGGCCCCAAAGAGATCCAGTAAAAGCGCTTACTAAGTTGATAAAGATTAAAAAAAATGTGCTTGCCTTATAGCTGAGATTTCTAGAACCGTCTGTTACAGTTAAAAGAGTTAACTTGGAAAATGGATTTGTAATGAGCAGGAGAGTCAAATCACTTAAATAATAATTATTTGCAGTTGTTTATTATCAGAGTGTACAGAGTACCTTGATGAGTTACACTCTTTTTAAAGTAAACTTTTTGTTTTAAGACAGAGTTATGTACTTAAATTGGAAAAGATAAGGAAAAAGGTTTACTTCAAAAAATAAGCAAATATGGAGAAGTGATCAGATCATTTTTGTTCATCGTTCAAAGAGATGAGGGGTATAGGACATTGAAAAGTCATCCGAGTCCATCTGACTTCTTTGAATATTTTCACTATTATGTAATCCTTGAACCTTTTGTAACTGTTTTTTGTTGTTCCCTGGTAGCTCAGTTGGTAAAAAATCCAGCTGCAACACAGGAGACCGGGGTTTGATCCCTGGCTTTGGAAGATACCCTGGAGAAGGAAAGAGCAACCCACTCCAGTATTCTGGCCTGGGAAGTCCCATGGACAGAGTAGCCTGGTGGGCTACAGTCCATGGGGTCTCAAGAGTCAGACACGACTTATTGACTAAACCACCACCTGTCAGTTAAAAAACTGAGATTAGAACCTAGGTTTATCTCACTGTTGTGTGGGTAAGCTAAAGGAATCCAGGAATACAGAGGCTTGATTTTAATTCTGTTTAGTGTTCAGATCCAAATAGTATTTGAAAAATAAAGACAGTCTTTTTTTTTTTTTTAGAAATAAGTGAGAAAGAAATTTCCATATAATGGTAACAGTAGTAATAGTAGCAGTTGACTTTGAAAGTTAAGAGGCCTAAACAAGAAATGTCTTCCACTGTCTGTTTGACTCAGTTTATTTTTTACTGTTGTTTTTAATTAGAAAATCATCCTTACAATTTGTATTAGGAGCATCTAATATATACATTATAATTCTTAATAGCTCCTGAGACTCATTTACCTTGTACATATCTTACAATTTTTTGCATATTTTACTGTGGAAGCAATATCTGCACGTTGGAAATGGGAATGGATGAGAATGTAATACTAGACGGATGTATTGTGTCTGTCTGGAAAGAACTTCCGTTTGTATGTAGCGTCTGTCGGTCTCAGTGTAGCCTTGCTTCTGGAGCCTTGAGAAACCCGGCTGTCGGCAGCATGGAAGTGCTCTGCAAAGTCACGGATTAAGCTAGTTAGACCAAGTATGTTACATGCTCTTCTTTTTTGCTAAAGTTATTCATAGAGAGGCAGATTTAAAAGAGAAAAATGAATTTTTGATTCAGAAAATATTAAGACAGCATTCAGGGCCCTTTGTATGGCATCCAAAATGCTGAAGTCCTGCTTGGTAATATAAGGGATAAATGTTAAAAGATGAAGGAACTACTTGAAAATTTTTAGCATTTGTTTGACTTTAAAAACCCCATCTTTTTATGCGTGTTGCCAACCTTTTCTTCTAGATCATCACGTGTATTAATCATAGTTATTTTAAAGTGCGTAAGATAGTTTCAGCTTGTGTGCATGTCTGTGTCTGGGCCTACTGGCCATTTAACTCTTGACAGTGGGTGTGTTTTCTTGCTTTTTTGGGGTGTTTCTAATTGAATGCTGGACAGTGTGTATGGAAACAATAGTAGAGACTGGCATAAATGATTTTATGCTTATTACTAGTGGGCCTGCCCCTCTTCTGTTGGGCTCTTAGTGTGAGGAATTGAGTCAGTCATGTTAGTAGTTGAGTTGGATTTGAGTTTTATTGTTTCAGTAGATAAGGCCTCAGACTCTCAAACAGTGCACTGTGACTGTTCTTAGTGTGAATCAGGAGGGGTTGGACATTGCAGTTGTAAAACATGGTGACATCAGGTCTCTGAGCTCAGAAAATTGATTTTGTAGGTTGACCAGCTTTTTCTTATCAGGGCAGGACTGATGTTCTCTGGTGGCTTTTTGCATTCTAAGTGGAGTTAGAGCTTTACTGCTAGACTTTAATAACTTCATAATCACTGAATTCGATAATCAAGAAGCTCTTAAATTAAAAAAAACAATTCACCTATAGTCTTAATGCTAATGTTAAAATGTTAGTGTACCATATTTTTACTGATTTTGGTATAGTTTGCAGCTGCAGTGTCCCTGTGTCATGCAGTAAATGCCTTGTGTCAGTGAGTGCTTACTGTTCCACCCTCCCTTGGATCCCTTAGACTTCCTTCCCGTAGAGCACCTCTCTTTCCTTTGAAGTGGTCCAAGATAGAGTTTTCTAAGTGCTTAACCGCTGCTGGGCCAGCTGTCTAAAGAATCCCCTGAAGTTCTCATTAAAAATACACACTCCTGGAGAGTTTCTGAGTCTGGACTTTGGATTGGAGTGTGGCAAAGGAATCTGCATCATTAATAAACCTTTCAGGTGCTTAGGAGAGCGGTGGCCTGGGGAAATGTGTCGTGATTCCCAAACCTGGACTTTCTTCAAGCTAGGAGTGGTGTGTCTTTTGGTTTAAATGTAAGATTGTATTGTTGCTGAAGACACACAACACATTTGCACCACTGCAGTGCCAGTCTGGAGTAGGAGTACTGTGCATACCTGGGTAATACAAATAGCAGAGCTTGGTTTAAGTGTCTAGTGAAGAGGGACTGATGAAGTAGACACTGCTAGGGCCAGATAGTCATTATAATTACATTGTAGAAATGTATTTGATCTGGGAGGTGTTAATGAGTATATATAGCACAGTGATAATACTAGATTACAAAATTCATTCCATAAAAACACATACACACAGAAGAACAGAAGAAAATGTTGATGGTAGTTATCTACCATTCTTGGTAGTGGTTATTTTTCTATAATTGCATTTTTGATTTTTAAAAATTTCAATGAATATGTATTACTTCCAACAAACATTATGTGTTAGTGGCCTTGTTAGGTTTATTACATTCTTCCTTTCCTTCCTTTCTACCTCCCTATTTCATTATAACATATGAAAGCTATTTATTTGAAGACAACTATGTTGTTTATGAACATAAAAGGCAGGTACTCTTAAATTTTATTTGTGTGTATCTTTCATTTTGGTGGGATGGGAACAGGGTGTGGATAGAAGAGGAGGGATATAATTATTAAGTTCTGGAACTTGTATTTTACATTTGTAGTATCCAGTTTGGTTGCCACTAGTCACATGTAACTTACTAAATTCATTTCAAGTGCTTAGTAGTCACACGTGGCCAGTGGCTGCCATATTGGACATGACCGATACGGGACATTTCCATCATCAGGAGATTCTTTGGGGCAGTACTGACCTAGATTGTAGTATATTTGTCTGTTGGCGTCTAGTGCTAGTGTACCCGACTCTGTGTGACCCTTTGGACTGAGGCCTGCCAGGCTTCTCCGTCCATGGCATTCTCCAGGCAGGCACACTGGAGTGGATTGCCATTTTCTCCTCCATGGTATCTTCCCAACCCAGGGATTGAACCCAAGTCTGGTCGCCTGCATTGTAGGGCAGACTCTTTACCTGTTGATCCATAGGGGAAGCCCTCTATTGGCTAGTAAAATTATGAAACAAGTCATGCTGTTCTAAAAATTAATATACATCTAATTAGAGTAACTGACCAGACTTTCCTATCTAGCTTTCAAAATTAAGTTAACTGAGGAATATACTTAGTAAATATATGTGTTTATGTATATTGATATTTAGCAGCTTTGTTCTGTAAAACAAAGTGTCAAAATTATTTTGTTTTTTATGATGATATTTGATTATCTAATTCTACCTTTTTTTTAAACTTAATTTTTCTTAAGACTACTCTGCAGAATAGCATCTGTATGAAGTAATTCATTTCAACATTGTGTGGTGATAAAAGATAAACAATAAGCTATCAGTGGGGACTGTTTAAATGAATAGTACATTCAAACACCATATTTACAAGAATAGATTTCTTTAAACAGTGGTTTGAGGACCTCTGAGGGGCGCTGAAATCTTTTCAGGGGGTCTGTAAAATCACCAGTTTTTCTAATTATGCTAAGATCTCATCTTCCCTTTTCACTATGTTATTTGGTCTGGTAGTGCAGAAGCAATGGTGGGTAAAACTGCTGGAGTCTTAGCTTGAATCTTCATTTCTTGACACTCACAGCAGAAGACAAAAGCATTTCACTTAATGTCCAGGATGAAACAGTGATAAGTCTTAATATTACTAAACTGTGACTTTGAATATACTTAAAGGAATGTTCTTTGTGCAGAAATGGGAAGCTGTGTACACTAAAGTAGCAAAGATTGTTTTGAGAAATAGTACTTGTGGTACTTACATGAGTTTTGAGCTAAACCAGCTGTTTAGGTAGTGTTTTCCCCTTTAAAAGATTATTTGAAAAAATGACAAACTGTGGTTATTTAGTGAAAGTGAAGTAAAGTGTTTGGCCCTCAGTTATGTCCAACTCTTTGTGACTCCATGGACCCTAGCCCACCAGGCTTCTCTGTCCATGGAATTCTCCAGGCAATAATACTGCAGTGGGTAGCCATTCCCTTCTCCAGGGGATCTTCTTGCCCCAGGAACTGAACCCTGGTCTCCCACTTTGCAGGCAGATTCTTTACTGTCTGAGACACCAGGAACACCTCATGGTTATTTAGACTGCTGTTTAATAGACATTTTCTGAAAAAGGAAAGATGCATGTCATTTAAAGAAAAACAACTGATGCTATTTATTTGCCAATGGTAAAATTCGAGCGTTGAAGTGAAAATCAGAATTTTGGAAAACCTGTATCTGTCACGATGACTTTGATAATATCCCAATCCTTAAAAAGACTTTTCTGATGAGATAGGTGGTGATATTAATTTATTTGATGTTATGTAGTAATACCACTCTTCTTACTAATTTTTTTGGGGAAAATATAGTTATTTACGTATTAGTTTATAAAGTATTCAGCTGTATTTTAACATTAAAATTGTTAAAATGCAATTTTTATTATTATTATGAAAAGTTATGACCAACCTAGATAACATATTGAGAAGCAGAGACATTACTTTGCCAACAAAGGTCCGTCTAGTCAAGGCTGTGGTTTTTCCAGTGGTCATGTATGGATGTGAGAGTTGGACTGTGAAGAAAGCTGAGTGCTGAAGAATTGATGCTTTTGAACTGTGGCATTGGAGAAGACTCTTGAGAGTCCCTTGGACTGCAATACATCCAACCAGTCCATCCTAAAGGAAATCAGTCCTGGGTGTTCATTGGAAGGACTGATGCTAAAGCTGAAACTCCAATACTTTGGCCACCTCATGCGAAGAGTTGACTCATTGGAAAAGACCCTGATGCTGGGAGGGATTGGGGGCAGGAGAAGGGGACGAAAGAGGATGAGATGGCTGGATGGCATCACCGACTTGATGGACATGAGTTTGGGTAAACTCCAGGACTTGGTGATGGACAGGGATGTCTGGTGTGCTGCAGTTCATGGGGTCGCAGAGAGTTGGACACGACTGAGTGACTGAACTGCACTGAATAACCTACGTTATAAATACTTTTAGAATATTCAATTACTTTTTAAGAGTATAAAAGATTCCTGACATAATCCAAATGTTTGAGAACCACTAGAAGGAAACAGTCTCCAAGATACATTGTTAAGAAAAGTACAGATCCAGTATGATTGTAAGTTAGCATTTATGTGAAAAAGAATATAAGTGGGATTTTTAAAAATTTATTTTTAATTGGAAGATAAGTGCTTTACAGTGTTGTGTTGGTTTCTGTCTTACATCAGTATGAATCAGTCATAGGTACACACATGTCCCCTCCCTCTTGAACTTCCCTCCCACCCCTCTCACCCCTCTAGGTTGTCACAGAGCACCGGGTTGAGCTCCCTGTGTTATACACTAAGTTCCCACTGGCTAGAAATAGGGCTCTTATTTACTTGTATGTAAGTAAAATTCTTCTGGAAGGTTATAAAGGAATTAAGTGTTGGTTTGTTCAGTAAGGAAGGAATAAAAGGTGAATTCCCTTTAAAACTTTTGAACTTCCTTGAGTTTAAAACCAGTTGAATGCATTACTCATTTAAAAAAGAAGAAATTAAAATATTCCTACCAGCTATATTACAAATTTCAGGGAATATATAAGTCTGTTACGATAGTTGGAACAAGTTTGGAATAATGGTTATTTTTCTGGCGACTTGCTTTTTCTTATTTTATTAGTGAAGAAAATGAAGCTTGCTTATATTTTAGAGGTAAAAAATTTCACATACAGTCCAATTCAAATACACTTAATGGTGAAATTATATAAATCAAATAGGTAGCAGTTTCCCCAGTGGGGCCCAAAGTATACTGAACTTAAGTTTTAAGGAGAAAAAAATCTGATTAGTTTTTTTACTGGCAGGTATTTTCTAGGTTTCTCATAGAGACTGGATTTATTTTAGAAGACTATTACAATTTGTAGTCTGTTATTTAAGAGGTTTTGAAAAAAGTACTACATGAAATTTGGAAGTATAAAAGCTAAGTGACTGTTTTGACATTTGATTCAGTACAAAAAGTACTTTCTAACACTTATAACCTTTGAGGCTTTGGGAATTCTTTAAAAGAATAGCTAAGGAATTCAATTTTATTTATTCTGTCTGCTGTTAAGCATGACTTTTGATCAGTGTTCATACTTTTAACTTTTGGATAGATTAAATATCCTTTTATGAAAAGAGAAAATTATTTTAATGCAAAAACTCTTCAGATTTTCTTTTTTCATATAATACTTATACATTTTATTTCTTTGAATGCTGAAATATTTCCAGAGTTCTTTGATGCAGTTTGGAGAAAGATATTACATGTGATTCTGTTGATTAGTTATAGTGAAAAGTTTGCCCATAATGTGGAACCGTTTTCCCCAATTTCTTTAGTTGACAGAGAATGCCTTTAATAATGTTAATAAGTTTTTCTGAGGTATTAGACAGTTAATTCAGAAAGGGGTTTACTATTTGCATGTACATGTGTAATAATTGACATTTTTCAGAGCACTTACACATTATTTTCTTTGATTCTCAACACATCTTGGAAGTGGCACATTAGTATTTTTCTTGTTTTTTTTTTTTTTTTGTATGTATGGAAATCAAAATTCAAAAGGCTAAATAAGTAAATTGTCATATAACCTTGTTAAATGATAAAATAGCAATTTAGATTTAAACAAGGCTAGATTAGAGTTTTCTTTTTTTTTTTTTTTTTTTTTTAATTTTTTTATTCCTTTACGACCCAGAGGGATGGTATGGGGAGGGAGGAGGGAGGAGGGTTCAGGATGGGGAACACATGAGAAATAAAGATTAGAGTTTTCTAGAGGAAGAAATGGCAACCTGCTCCCGTATTCTTGCCTGGAATATTCCATTGACAGAGGAGCCTGGTGGGCTACAGTCCGTTGGGTCACAAAGTCTAACATGACCAAGTGAGCGCATAGCACAGATTAGTTTTAAACAAGTTTAGATATAAGCAAGACTGTTCTAAATGCAAAAATAACCACACCAAAAACATTTATCTTTACCTATGATGTTCAGGTTCTGTGGTCTGCAACTGGAGATGTAAAGACAAGACACAGATCTTGCCCTCTAGGGTCTGAAAGTTTAGTGACAGAGACCACCCAGTGGAGAAGGAAGTAAGTGTGGTGGTGCCCAGTTGAAGGGCCATATATCTCAGTTAGTTTTGAGGAAGTGACACAGATCCTGAAGAATGAGTAGGAGGAGTTAGCCATGGTGAGTCTTAGGGCGTGGTGGAAGAGGTAGAACGTGTAGGCAGTTAGGCCTAAGCAGCACATGGATGTTGTTGGGGAGCTGTTAGTAGCTGCATGGTAGGATGTGAAAGCAGGTTGTGAAAGGATAGAGGTAAGATAGTGCTTTAAATTGGAATTTTGAATTTTTTTCTCTAAGTTTCGAAGTGCTAAAAATTGATTGTATTAGGTTGGTGCAAGCATAATTGCAGTTTTGGACTGTGAATCTTAAATCATTGTCAGTTCAGTTCAGTCACTCAGTCTTTGTGACCCCATGGGCTGCAGCTCGTCAGGCTTCCTGCCCACCACCAACTCTTGGAGCTTGCTCAAACTCATGTCCATTGAGTCGGTGATGCCATCCCACCATCTGACCCTCTGTCGTCCCCTTCTCCTCCTGCCCTCAGTCTTTCCCATCATCAGGGTCTTTTCCAGTGAGTCAGCTCTTCGCATCAGATGGCCAGAGTATTGGAACTTTAGCTTCAGCATCAGTCCTTCCAATGAATATTCAGGTTGATTTCCTTTAGGATGGATTGGTTGGATCTCCTTGCTGTCCAAGGGACTCTCAAGGGTCTTCTCCAACACCACAGTTCAAAAGCATCAATTCTTCGGCACTCAGCTTTCTTTGTGGTCCAACTCTCACATCCATACGTGACTACTGGAAAAACCATAGCCTTGACTGCATGCACCTCTGTCGCAAAGTCATGTCTCTGTTTTCTAATATGCTGTCTAGGTTGGTCATAGCTTTTTTTCCAAGGAGCAAGTGTCTTTAATTTCATGGGTGCAGTCACCATCTGCAGTGATTTTGGAGCCCAAGAAATATAGCTAGGCTCAGACACATCTTTATTCATCAAAATAGGAACCATTACAATCAACACACTTTTGCTAATGAGAAGTAAATTTGTTTATTCCTGTAATATAAAAACCCATGCCTTGGTATTCAGTGAACTCTGGAAAAGCATTTTCTGTGTCCTACTGGTTGTGGAAGCGTTTTCCCTGTTGTCAAGATGTTTGTCAAGAGTTGTCAAGATGTTTGAGGAAGTGGTAGTTGGTTGATGAGAGGTCAAGTGAATACGGAGGAGGAGACAAAGTTTCCTAGCCCAGTTCGTTCAACTTCTGAAGCGTGGGTTGTGTGAAGGGCGTTGTGGTGGTGAAGAGTTGGGCTCTTTTGACCAGTGCTGGCTATAGGTGTTGTAGTTTTCGATGCATCTCATCGATTTGCTGAGCATGCTTCTCAGATGTAATGGTTTTGCTGGGATTCAGAAAGCTGTAGTGGATCAGACCAACAGCAGAGCACCAAACAGTGACCGTGACCTTTTTTTGGTGCAGGTTTGGCTTTGGGAAGTGCTTTGAAGCTTCTCTTCAGTCCAGCCACTGAGCTGGTTGTTGCCTATTGTATAGAACCCACTTTTCATCGCATATCACAATCAGACTGAGAAATGGTTTGTTGTTGCATAGAAGAGAAGATGACACTTCAAAATGACAATTTTTTTGGTTTCAGTCAGCTTATGAGGCACCCACTTATTTAGCTTTTTTACCTTTCCAATTTACTTCAAATGCTGAATGACCGGAGAATAGTCAACGATGAGTTCTTTGGGAACTTCTTGTGTAGTTATAAGAGGATCAGCTTTGATGATGTTCTCAGTTGGTCATTGCCAACTTCCCATGGCTGGCCACTAACTCTTCATCTTCAAGGCTCTCATCTCCTTTGCAAAACTTCCTGAACCACCGCTGCACTGTACGTTCTTTAGCAGTTCCTAGACCAAATGCGTTTGTTGTTGATGTTGAGAGTTGTCTCTGCTACTTTACAACCCAGTTTGAACTCTAATAAGAAAATCACTTGAGTTTGCTTTTCATCTAACATCATTTCCTAGTCTGAAATAAATATGAAATACACACCAAGTAGTAAGTCATTAGCCAAAAAAATCGAGATATGCACATTAAAATGATGTATAACATAACCACATTTATTTAAGAATGTATTCCAGTATGAAACGGCAAAGTTCAACAATGCTAAACCACAGTTACTTTTGTACCTACCTAATAAATAGATGCAGGACTAAGTTTGAACAGTGTTTGAGTCTTAATTCTTGGGCTTATTAGCAGTAGAACTACAGTCAAATGATTGTTTCTGAGCCTCAGTTACGTCAGAAGTTAAATAGAAAAATGTTGGATGTATTGCAGTAGACTAAGAAAAATAAATGTTAAAACAGTGTGCACCAAACCTCTATGTAAGAACTCAGTAATGGGAGATGACTTAGAAGTAAGTACGGCTCAGATGGTAAAGCGTCTGCCTGCATTGCAGGAGACCCGGGTTCGATCCCTGGGTCAGGAAGATCCCCTGGAGAAGGAAATGGCAACCCACTCCACTACTCTTGGCTGAAAAATTCCATGGATGGAGGAGCCTCGTGGGCTACAGTCCATGGGGCCGCAGAGTCAGATACGACCGAGCGACTTCACTTTCTTTCTTTCTAAGCAGAACTAAAAAAAAGAGTTAAATTTTATTTTAAAATATTATTGGACTGTTTGGAAATTTTCTAAAGCAGCTTAGCTGAAATGGTTTTATAATCTCAGTATTTAATATTTAGGAGTCTTTCAGTGTGGTGTTTCTCTGTAGCCTTGTTTGAAAGCCAGACTTTCTGTGTATGATAATGGTTATCAGCTTATCAGATGGGTACGAGTCAGCCCTTTTGTGGAATCAGCTTTGTGTGATGTTGTGTGCCATGCCTGTTATCCCAGCTCCTTGCCCAAGACTCAATTCAGAACTGGAAGACCCAGATATGTCATCTCCTAACACACTCATTTTTGGCAAATCCTTGCCCATTTGTGTGTTTCTTCAGTGTTAAAATGGTACCTAATTAATTTCGCTTCGGAGAACAAAGTGAAATAGAACCTGGGTACACTTGTGTAAAACACAGTCTATTTGGTCTGCCATGACACAGTACTGGAGACTGAGTGGTTTAAGCAGTGGAGACTTACTTCTCACCATTTTGGAGACTGGGAAGTCCAAGGTTAAGGTGCCAGCTGATTTGATTTCTGGTGAGAGCTCTTTTCCTGGCTTGTAGGCAGCCATCCTCTTGCAGTGCGCTCCTGTGGACTTTCCTCTGAGTATGCTTAGCGGGAGGGAAGGGAGAGGAAGGGTAAGAGAATGAACCCCTTGGTGCCTTTTCTTATAAGGACACTAATTCTTTAGGAGCAGGGCTCTTGTGGCCTCGTTTAGCCTCTGCTTGCAGCTTCACTGGCTAGGACTTGCGTGTGGGTTCACACATAGCTTGCAGGCATGCAGGCAGGCACACTCGACAACACGCACTGAAATTGGAAGTGTTCTCTTTTGATGGGTTTACAACATGATATTTGATAACAGTTAAGTGCCAGTCGTGTATTATTTTTATTTTAACTGCTCTCCAGAGCTGCAGATGTATATGGACCCTCTGAGTCCTGCTTTCTGCTTGATGAGGTTTATAGTTGGTTAGCTACGCGAGTGGTTTACAACCGAGTTAGTATAGAACTCAGAATATTACTGTGTCAAAGATAATTACAAAATACCAACAGCCTTTCTTATAGTATATTAAATATACAGTATATAGTACATAAGTGTATAATATACTATAAGTATACTATAAGTATACTATAAGTATACTATAAGTATATAAGTATACTATAAGTATATAGTATACCATTTCCTTGAATCCCCCCTCCTCTTTTCCAAGCCCAGATATAGTTTGGTTCCCATAGTAAATGTCTATAGTTTAGTGGTAATTTAAAAAATTGTATCATTTATCTTAATTATGAATTTACATTTTTATTTATTAACAGAGCAAGCCTTTTAAGGTGGTACAGTTACACAAATTTTAAAGACAACTAAATCAAACCTTAGTTTTATATAACAGATACTGGAATAGAGATAAAACTTTTAACTAAACTTCAGGATATAAGCCTCCTCTTTTCCTAATTGTGAATCTCAATATGAATTTTGATTGAGTTCTGTTTGCATTTTAGATTGTGCTGGAAGATCTTTATACCTGGTTTCCCAAAATGATCCCATGTATGTTGTTTTTCACAGGCCAGCCCTCCAGACCTCTATATTGAAAGATTTAATATAGCTCTTGGACAATATATGGGAGCATTGCAGAGCATTGTGCCTCTTTTCATATATATGGTAAGTTGGAGCTATTTTCCCTCTCCACATACCTTGGTTTATTGGCCTAAGTGCAAACAGATGCAGAAAATTAAGTATAGTCTATTTTTCTTTTACTATTATGTTAGAAATGCAAATTAATCTCTTTCAGCAATATTTGATAGTGTTGACATAGAAAACTTATTTAGCCTTGTGTACACTGTTTTAAAATTTCATAAGTACCATTGCTGAAATAGACAATTAGGCATTACTTAATCTCAGTCACTCAATTAGCATTTATTTTATTTCTACCATATAAAAAATACTGTGCTTAGAAAATAAAGATAAAGAAATAAAGGTAAGAAAATAAAATCTTTCCTATATACGAAGATTTGTTATCTTCAGAAAGTATAGTTAAGACATGTATCTAAAAACATGATGTATAATAAATGCCAAGGAGGTAACTCCATAAAAAGTGGAACAATAAAATTTTCTTTCATTCTAATGATCTCTTTCATTTGGAGGATTATACCATGGGTATAATTTGTAGTCTCTTGATTTTGCTGACGTGTTCTCCACTCCCACCCCACCCCACCCCACGTTTTAAATATATAAAGTTATAGGATCTTAATGTTTGTGTTCGTACTGAATGGAAGAGCCTTTAGAAACCATTGTCCCACTTTCTCGTTAATATTAGGTTGAGTTGTTAGATTGATTCTACATTCTATTGCTTAGAGGTCGCTATGTGTGTGATACCAAACTTCAAAATGATTTGTTGTCCATAAGATATGCTTTACTGGGGAGAAAAAAACCAGGTCATTGGGAGAAATCTGTGTTGTCAGTGGGAGACTACTGTTTAAATAATGGATGAAGGATGTTTACAGTGAAAACTATACAGTCAAAAATAATGATATGTCCCTATGTTATTTTTGAGAGAAATCTTTTCAAGCTACCACATTAGGCGAAAAAGCAAGATGTAAAGCAGTGTGTTGTATTTCTTCATTAGCAAGTGTTTTCTTCTTTATTTTAGGGGAAATAAAACATATCAGAGAGGAAAGAAAACATGTTAAAAATTGAGTGAATCAGTGAGCAACTTGTTAATATTCCTCTTTGTATATTCCACTCCTGTACATGGAGTTAGCATTTTTAAACACGAATGAGTTTAGTCTTTTTGACTTTCCAGTCATTCTAATTAGGATGCTTTTGGCTGTAAGAAACAGAAAACTTGATTCAAAGTGATGTAGATAAATAAAGAAAAGTATTATCTCTTGCTATAAAATTCTAGAAATGAAGTCGTTTCCAGGGTTGGTTAAATCTGTAGTTGCAGCAGTGTTACCAAAGGCTTAGCTTGTTTTTGTCTCTTTGCTTTACATATCTGTTTCATCTTGTTTTCCACATGGTTGTAAGATGACTGTAAGGTACTCTTCACTCAAGCCTCAGTTTCCCTTGGTCTGCTTGGGTTACCTTGGGTCACTTGTCTGCCTTTGAACCAAAGACTACCCATCCGGAAGGAATGCTGTAAACTGAATGATTCGGACTAATCATTAAAGTGGAATGTAGGGGAGTCAACCGGTGCATGCCCACTGCCTGCTTTAAGCCTGGATCTTTAAATAGCATACCTATCACTCGTGTTTCCTGGTGTTGCCTTTGGATGATGATGTAGTCATATAAAAGGGCGTATTAAGTGCTGGTCATACAGTATGGCCCATTACATCCCTGTCTAGTTAATGTTGAGTATCTTCCATGTTCTTTTATATGATTTATAGCATTTTATCTTTATGTGCTTTAAACTCCCATGTTAGGAAGACTGTAATAGTGGCAGAGCTTTTGTTTTCTGATGTTGGTTTTTTATGTTTTAATTGATGCTTTTATGAATTGTTTCCTAAAATTATTTTTTAGTGCCTGTGTTCATTAGACTAATTATTTCCCTCTAATTGATGCCCTGAAAAATAACTTGTTTTCCATTTCAGAATAAGTTTTACATCGAAACCAAGCTTAACAGAGACTTAAAAGATGACCTTATAAAGCTGTTTACCGAACATGTTGCAGAAAAGCACATTTACAGCCTAATGCGTAAGTGTTCCATCTTGGAGGGATGACATGACACTAGCAGGTTTTCCTTTTTGACTCAGAGAGCGTTGGCATCTGAACCCCAATGTTGACATCTTGCGAATCATATCTCAAGAAGTGTTAAAGCCTCATTCTATAGCGGGACACTGAGGAATTGAAATGTGACTTGAAGGTCACCCAGTGAGCTGGGAGAAGCCAGGCTCTGAACAGTGCCTGCATAGCTGGAGTGATACTTGCCTCTTTTGTTTTCCTCTGACATTGGGGGAAATATTATTAATGTTAAGGAGTTCATTTGCCTGTAATTTTGTTACCGATAATTCTAGAAGGATAATGTTAGTATTTTGAAATAGCACAGTATCCTCTCAGTTTCCTTATTTTTATTAAAAAAGTTAAAGCTTATGAGAATTGAACATACATTTGTCCCTTCTCTCATGTATGGCTCCCTCAAATTCCCATTTTGTTTTACTTAAAAGGGGAGTTCAACTAGAAAATTTTACTTTTTAATTAAAGACTTTCTATAAACAATTTTAAGTGGAGAGGATTTTATTGAAATGTTATATCTTTTTGTAACTGAATGTGATTATTTTCAATTAATTCATCCTAAATTTGTATTCATTTTATGTTTAATCTGTGAATTTATCATTTCCTTATGTAGCTATCAAGTTTGACATAGGTGGTTATAGTTATGTAGAGGTTATTTGCAAATGTATGTATTTGATGACATAATGACTATATGATTGAACCTGTAGAGTTAGTTGGGAATAAGACGATAGCTCAGTTGGTAAAGAATGCACCTGCAATGCAGGAGCTGCTGCTGCTAAGTCACTTTAGTCGTGTCCGACTCTGTGTGACCCCATAGACGGCAGCACACCAGGCTCTCGCATCCCTGGGATTCTCCAGGCAAAAACACTGGAGTGGGTTGCCACTTCCTTCTCCAATGCATGAAAGTGAAAGGTGAAAGTGAAGTTGCTCAGTCGTGTCCGACTCTTTGCGACCCCGTGGACTGCAGCCTACAATGCAGGAGACCCTGGTTCAATTCCTGGGTTGGGAAGATACCTTGGAGAAAGGCTAGGCTACCCACTCCTATTCTTGGGCTTTCCTTGTGACTCAGCTGGTAAAGAATCTGCCTGCAATGCGGGAGACCTGGGTTTGATCCCTGGATTGGAAGGTCCCTTGGAGAAGGGAAAAGCTACCCACTGCAGTGTTCTGGCCTGGAGAATTCCTTGGACTGTATAGTCCATGGGGTCGCAAAGAATCAGACATGACTAAGCAACTTTCACTTTCAAGACTTACTGAAAGCCAAATGATTGGTCCAAAAGTAGGAAGATGAATTAACAGAGACAGAGTCTGGGTTTGGGGTCATGTTGAAATTAGTAGAGTAGAAGAGACTCCAAGAAACTAAAATTTAGAATTTCAGTTTTTAAACATTCCTTTTTAAGATGTGATTTTTCTGCAATGCCTAGCATTTGTTAGCCTTTAAATTTATATATGCCATTCAAAATTATAACTATCTACTGATGATAAAATCAGAAGGAAAAACTTGAACCAGTGACCCTGTGGCCTTTAGTACATGAATTCAAATGTAACACACATTGCATGTTTGAAACTACAGAAATGTTGAACAAGTGAGATGGCATTTCCATTTTTAAAAAGGTGTGAATAGAAAAAACAATAATTTGACAAGCCTGGCTTAGACTAAAATTACCCCAAGTTTCATGAGTATTTGTTAGTTAATATATGGTGATTTGGGGGAAAGGGAAATGATTGAAGGAGTTAGAGATGAGGGAGTTAGAGAACTTTCATTCCCCAAATGTAAGTGTTTTAAATCATGAACTTAATGTGAAGTATTTAAAGCTCACTCAATTAAGTACCTGGAGAAGGCAATGGCAACCCACTCCAGTATTCTTGCCTGGAAAACGCCATGGACGGAGGAGCCTGGTAGGTTGCAGTCCATGGGGTCACTAAGAGTCAGACACGACTGAGCGACTTCACTTTCACTTTTCACTTTCATGCATTGGAGAAGGAAATGGCAACTCACTCCAGTATTCTTGCCTGGAGAATCCCAGGGACAGAGGAACCTAGTGGGCTGCTGTCTATGGGGTCGCACAGAGTCGGACACGACTGAAGCGACTTAGCAGCAGCAGCAGCACTTAAGTACCGTGAGTACTGTTGCTTTAATAAAGCTTTGCTTATTTTCAGAACCTCCATCAATCGAATCATTTCCATCAGTGTTTCAACAGACAAGCACATATTTACTTGGTAGATGGAACTCGACTGTGGTGGATTAATTTTTAAAAAGAAGAAATTTAGTGTATAAATACTTGTTTTACCCTCTTAAGCTGTTCTTTTCTTATCCTTGTTTATCCTTCAGTCTTTGGGCGAAATGGTGATAGAAAACGAAACCTTGACAATCAATAAGAGTTGCATCATTTTTGTAACCCGTTTTCTCTTTATTTCAGCTTTACTTTTAGAAGCCCAGTCAACACCATTTCAGGTCACACCTTCAACTATGGCAAATATTGTGAAAGGCCTGTATACTCTCAGACCAGGTAAACATTCACCATTTGTTTAGGGGTTAGATTTGTTTGTTTATGGCAATTCCAGCCTGATTCGTGAGAGGATAGTGTTTCTCCATGTTTTCTGAGGCTTAATGGTATTTGGGTTTGTTACAGAAGAAAGTTGAGTAGATACTCATTATTGTGAAATGTAAACTCAGGATCTCACTTGGAAATCTTTCTATACTAGTGAAAAGCAGATAGTTTAGGGAATACAAGAAATAGTTTGTAGGAGACACTTTAGATACAGTTGAATCTTGTGTCTGGCATGAATCTCTTTTTTTGTTAGGTTCTCCTTTACTTCTACCTCATACTGCAAATATGCCCAGGCATACATATTCACAGCTCCATCTTGTAAGGCCTGTTATATATCTTGCAAGGAATCTAGAAGTTCTGATAAAATTATACAAGGGTATTTTGAGGAGGGAGATAGAATAGCAGAACCAAAAATCAAAGATCACTGTGTTCAAGGCATGGTTTGTAAGTTATCTTAATATATGTCTTATAATAAAAACACTGAATTTAAAGGATTCTCCAGATGCTTTTATACATAGATTTCTGTTTATAACCCAGCACCTCAAATTTATCCCAGTGGTCTAGCCAATTAAAAAATGTCCATAGGACAGAGATTGCCGAAATTCAGGGTAGAAAATTGTTTTCTGACTGCTTGTGGTTTTCAGAGTCTCCTCTCATATTTTCTTGGGAGTGTACTTTCTCTCTGCTACTTAAGAAAGAAAGAGAAAAGAAAAATACTTGCCAGTCTAGAAACTTAAAGGATGCCTTTTGGACAGTAATTATCTTTTTGTGAAATTCTGTCACTTGAGGATTGAATGAAATAAAACAGGATCTAAGGAACTTAGCACAGTACCTGATAATGTAATAAGCATGCTAATATTAGCTGTTGTTACTGTTTTCATTTGGGTCCAGTGGTTATTTTAATGGACTGATATCTGAATATTTTACTTACTTAATTTAAAAGATATAGCAAAATTTAGCTTACCAAATTGGAAACCAAGTAAAAACTGTGATACTAGGGTTAGACTGTGATCTACCAGAAGCACCTTCTTTCTCAGGCTACTTTAAACAATTAATGATATCTAGAATATTCAAATGTAATGTGACTTAGATTGGAATAAGTTCTTGCTCTAATCTTCATAATTTTTAGACATATTCCTACAGAATAATTATTTATATAAAATTAAAAGTATTGCCTGTGTCCAATAAACTGATGAATTTCTAGTTTCTTAGAATTTTAAATTTCGTTTTGCTAAGTGTGGTGAAAGTAACTCATGAATTTTTCTTTTAGTGCTAGATTATGAATGATTTTTTTCTTTTATTTTGGAAGACATCCAAGTACAGTATGACAGATTTCTAAATTCTGCCTCCATAGTTGAGCAGCTTTATCAGCTCTGGCTTTTATCGTTAGTAACAAAATTATAGAATAAAACTAGTCACTAATGGTAGAAAAACTTGTAGATCCATGTTTATCCAAATGCTATTTTTATCCAGGTTTGAGCTCTTGTAATAGGATCGTAATACTTCTGAGGAGAATTCTGTGTTTGAGACTTGTCCTTTTGGAAAGGTGAATTTTATCACAGACGAACCTTTTGCTCTCCTAACTATTTTCTGAGATACTCTTAAACTTATTTTGACATTTATTCGTCTTGCCAGTATCCATTGTCTTCCTAGTTTGTTAAAGCAGTTTTATTCACCTGACAGATTAAGGTTAAAATATTTTAAAAATTGAATTTTAAATGTAAAGGTTCCTTTCATTACAGTAGTGCTGATTTTTATATAATGGATGCATCTGAATCACCCAAAAAGGTTTGTTAAACTGTAGATTCCTGGGCCCTAGTCTTTGGAGATTCTGATGACATCTGCTATTTAAAAGTGTTTCCATCTAGTCTTTAGAAGCTCACTAGGAATAGTTCCCATGATCCCATCTTGCTCTTCTTCATTTAATACAAACACTTTTCATTGTTTCTTTATCTTCATTTTAATGATTGCCTGGAGTATGTAAGACTGGTTTGACTCCTTGCCTTCTCTGACATATGGGTTAGTGGTTCCCCAGGGCACTGACCTGAGACTCTTTAAAGCCATTTGAACTGAGCTAGAAAATGGGACACTGTTGAGAACATTTTGATACAAAGGGTGATTGGATCACCTTGAGAGTGTTTGTGGTGCTTGGTTTTTTTGTTGTTTGTTTTTCACCATCTCTAGTTTAACTCTTCTCTTATTAGGCTTTTTTTTTTTTTTAACTTGCCAGTGATCCAGCATTGCATAGCATTAAATGTGTTTTGCTTTGTTTTTCTGATTTAGAGTTGTTTACTTAGATTACAGTTTTTAAAGTGAGCATGCTGGATTAAATAGAGCATTGAAATTTTATGGGTTTTGATATATACAGCCAGAACACACACACACATGCACACGCGTGCGCACGCTAAGTCATTTCAGTTATGTTCTGCTCTGTGCGACCCTATGAACTGTAGCTCACCAGGCTCTTCTGTCCATGGGATTCTCCAGGCAAGGATACTTGGAGTGGGTTACCATGCTCTCCTCCAGGGGACCTTCCTGACCCAGGGATTGAACACATGTCTCTTAGGTCCCCTCATTGGCAGTTGGGTTCTTTACCACTAGTGCCGCCTGGGAAGCCTATATATATATCCAAAAGGAAAAATTTGAAAGGACTAGATTAATCCAAGAGGACACAGAAGTGGCAGTATTTATATTTCGTGTTCACTGAGTAAGGGGAAGAGTATCTGATTTGAGAAAATGCTTTACAGTAAAGATACTAATTTATCTTTCTCATGTCTAATGCAGATATTTTCCTTAGACTTCTTTTTGTCTGTTTATTTTGATGAATGAATTTTTTTCTATAGATTATTCTCTTGATCTTTCATCTTTTCCTTAATAGTTTGATTACCAGTTAGTTCTCTTTCTTTCACCATTATATATGTTTAATTTGCTGTAATTTAATGTGAGTCAAAGTTGGTTTATATTTTAAAAGTACTTACCCGTCATCTCTCCCACCTCCCTCCCCATTTTTATGGTACTTTAAAAATATGTCTGCTTATTACTTCATGTACTGTTATTCTTAGGCCAGTGTATTTTTTAAATTAATGTTCCACAGGGCTAAGTATTTCCACCAAATCTTTTCCTTCCAAGTCCCTCCTGCTCAGAATTCTTTGCTTATTTCCCTCGTGTTTTCTTCCACATTTAGAATTTTTGAGATGGTTCATTCAAAAATTCTCTAGGGATTTTTTTGTTAAATTTGGTTAAATCAGTAAAATGTATAATATCCTCTTTCGGTAAATTCCATTTAGAAAAGAAACTTAACCTCTTTATCAGAAGGGGCTGCACTAATTTTTTTCCCCATTTTAAGTTTGGTTTAATTTATAATCTTGTTGTTTGGGAAGAAAGTTCTTCCTTTTCTACTTAAATTGTATGATTTCCTTAATGAATCTTTTCCTTCCCTCACAGAGTGGGTTCAGATGGCTCCGACTCTGTTTTCTAAATTTATTCCAAACATTCTGCCTCGTGCGGTGGAGTCTGAACTGTCTGAATATGCTGCTCAAGATCAGAAGCTTCAAAGAGAACTTATACAGAATGGTTTCATGAGGCAAGTTTTCCTTTTCCTTTCATGATAAAATGTGTCCATTTCCTTAGGCCAGTTTGGCTTGGTGGGGGAGGGACGCCAGGCTCTTAGAATGGGAGACATCTACCTGCTGATAGGGCCGGTGCTGAGGTGGTGAGCTCCTTGTCTGTGAAAGTGTTGAAGCTGGGTTTTGACTTTATGAGAGCTGCTCTTAAGTAGATTTTGAAGAAGGAATTTCTCATCGGGTGGGCAGTTAGTCTGGGCAGCCTCCGAAGAGCTCTTCCAGCTTTGATCCTCTTATACTCGTTTTGAATATTTGGAAAAACTTTGTCAAAATTTTATGATCAGTTATAAGGTACATTTATGACTAAACTAGCAAAGGATTAGTTTTATGACTAAACTGGTAAGCAGGCTTTAGATTGTGTTTTTCATATTTCCATTTTTTTCCACTAAATTCTAGTCATTTCTTCTTAAAAAGTAGGATATCACTTGTATGTGTCCACAAAATTCACCTCCCTTGATTTTGATATAAACTCTTTGCTAATGTTTCTGAAAGTTGCAATTCAGTATCCTGGCTTTATCCCAGAAAATCTTTCAAAGTGTGTATTTTCAGCAAAAATTGTGTGATTTCTCATGGGAAAGCACCCTGTTCTGTAATCAGATCGTTGGGGGGTATAGTAGAACTTTATAATTTTCATAATCCTTGCCCTCTCCTTAGCATGGTTGCATGTCTTTTCTTATTTGAATCCCTCACATTAAAGGGAGAAAGTTGTGGCAAGAAAGACACCTGGGTTCCTCCCTGAGGCATAGTTGTGACCACAAACAGTGGTTGAGTATTGACTCACTTCTCTGGCTTGGGCAGGGGATGGCCACGCTCTTTCACAGTTTCTGAGGCCACATTCAGTCTCAGAACACCAGCCTTGATCAAGATCACTGTTTCTAAGTTTCTCATTTCAGCACCAGTAAGAAAAGAAAGCAGGTCCTTTGTTCTTTGCTGGCCCATGGATTGGCATTTATTCCCTTTGTGTCCCGGCATTGGAAGGCATCTGTATTCATGTGGTAGAGGGGCCACTGAGTAACCCACCGATCATTATCCACCTCGTGGGCAGCTGACGCTGGAAGGGCTCGGTCAGATGTCAGAAGGAAGCTATGTAGACAGGCTCACGAGCCCGCCTTCTCTGTGGCAAGTGAGAGAGGAACAAAAGGCCGTGGGAGAGGAACAAAAGGCCTTGGGAGAGTCTGCATGCCAACAGCTGGCTTTTCTCCCTCATGTCCAGTGGTTGGGTGTCTTCTGACATCAACTGTAGTATTTCTAACAGTGATACTATTTTCATACACAGAATGAGGCCATTTAATGCTATAGTAATTTTACTTACTCAGTTTTGAAGAGCTAATATAGGTTTGTTTTTTTTTTTAAATAAAGATATTAAAAAGCATACACTGAGAAGTTTTACTCCCGCCTGTCTCCCTGTCTGCTCTCAGACATTAGGTAACCATTTTTTATTAGTTTCTTATGAGCCCCTCCAGCATTTATATCATATACAAACAAGCACAATATATATTCTTAGTTTTATTCCTTTCTTACACATTCTGTTGTGTAGACGTACTATAACTTATTTAACCAGTCCCCTATAGATGGCAAATTGAATCATTTCCAGTCTTTTTGCTGTTACAGAGAATGCTGCATGCATAATTTTCATACTGGTTGTCAGTATGTTTGCAGAGTAAATTCCCTTAAGTTAGATTGCTGAGTCAAGAGCAAATGCAGTGGTAATTTTGATTAATGTTGCCTGTAGCCCTCCATAGGGGACCGTGCCGGTTTGCGCGTTCACTAGGCAGAGCGCCTGTTCTTCACGTCCTTGCCTGTGGAGTGTGTTGTTACACTGCCAGTCTGGAAGGTGAAAATAATTACTCAGAGTTAGTTTCATTTGTGTTTCTCTTATTATGAGTGAGGCTGAGCATATTTTCCTGTGTTTTTATTTCTTTTCCTATAAACGGTTTCTGCTTTTTTGCTCATTTTTCTATTTGATTGTTAGTCTTTTTTTCTTGGTTTCTAGGAGCTCTTTCTATAGTGAAGAGGTTGTTTGCCCAAAATGACAGTTGTTTTCTATTTCTTTTGACTTTGCTTATGATGGGTTTTCTTTGTTTGTTTTATTTGAAGTCATGTGCAAGTTTTTTTTATTTTATGTAACTAACTTTATCAAGTTTTTTCTTTATGGCTTATGCATTCTGAATTATAGTTAAAAGTTTTTTCTTGAAATGTTTTAAAAATTAATGCAGAATGAACTGAGTATAGCTCTTACGTTTTTTTCCTAGGCTCACCATAATTTTGAATTATTCTATGCTTTTTTCCCATATATATATATATATATATATATATTTGAATGTTTGCTTTTAATTTTAGAGATGAGCTTATCGATGCTTTTAACAAACAGCCCTTGAAAGGCTTTTATTTCTGTGAAGCAGTGTAGGAAGATAGCTCTTGTAGATTTCTCTGAACACCTGAATTCACCTTACAGAAGAGTGTGGAACATATCCAGAGACATTTTCCTAATCCTGATTTTTGAGCTGGAGTAGAACAGGGCGCAGGACTGTTTGGTGTGTAGCCAGCCGCTCTTAGATAACATTTGGGACCTGGAATGAGAGAGCAGGGCGCAGGACTGTTTGGTGTGTCCTCGCTCTTAGGCAAAATCTGCTTGTGATGAGTTGAGGCACTGACTCGATAAATAATCTCAGGTAACATTGCCTTTGAACATGAAGGACTAGCCTGCTGCTGCTGCTGCTAAGTCGCCTCAGTCGTGTCCGACTCTGTGCAATCCCATAGACGGCAGCCCACCAGGCTCCCCCATCCCTGGGATTCTCCAGGCAAGAACACTGGAGTGGGTTGCCATTTCCCCTGGCACTGTTCTGATAAGGTCAGGATGGTCAGGTGCTTTCATTCATATGAAATTTAAACTCTCGTATTCCAAAAGATGATAAAAATGTTTTATTTTACAAACTGAGTTGAGCTATTTCTGTTAACAAATTATTATACATTTATTCTGAAGATTAAAGGCTGCCTCGTGACTTACTCTGTTGGGTGATATGCACAGAGTAGGACCTCCTTTCAGCAAACATTCTGAACTGCTGGGCTGGCTCAGACCAGTCAGAAAGGGTGTGCACACACCATGTACTTAGCAGCTGACGGCAGTCACCTGTGCTTCCAGCACTTGTGTCTGGACCTTCCGTACTCTGCTCTTGCCAAACTTGGTGCTGCCTTTGATCATTATTTGGCTAGAATTGCTTTGAAGAAATGGTGTCCACTGATGCAAAAAATATCATATAAGCTGTCTAACAAAAATTCTGTTACTGGCTGCCTTCATATGAGCAATTGTTTTATGGTTTGTGTCTAGCCAGTCACATGATTCCTGTTTAGCTTTGCAAGCTATTTTTTCATTTAAGGCTGTATTCCATTTACATGATGTAGGGTATGACAGTGCATTGCTTTTAATGTGGATGGCACAGTCTTTGAAGTGTTTTAAAATAGTAAGTGAATATTGTCAAATATATTGTCTTTGTAGTTAATGGACAGATTCTTATTTGAGTTGGAGTTTATGTGAAGCATCTTTAGGTGTAAAGAAATACAGTGTGGACTTATTTCAAAGCTAGAAGTAACATACCAGCTAAAAGCAGGGTTTTTTTGTTGTTGTTTTTGTTTTTAGCATGTTACCTGCATAGTTGAATTGCTTATTGGGGGAAGGGCAGGTTGTTGTCTGCTGTTGTCAAAGATTACGTTATGGAAGATAAGCTCACTAGGGAATTTCTAACACGCAGGCCCTCAGATGGAGCATCCTCATTCAAACCCATCTATGGGCCTCTTGAAAGCATGTGCCAAGTAGCTTTTAAAGGCAAGTAAACCATTCTTGCTGAGTGATTGTTACCTGGATTTCTAGAACAAAGTAGAACCTTGTTAGGGGTATTGTTCTTTTAGCTGAGACGGTCACTCCAGGATCAGGGCTTTTTCAGTAGTAGCCTGGGTCTGGTGTTGTGGGCAGCTGACTTAATAGTGTTATCAGATAGTGGTTTAACAGCCTCACATACATCACACTGACATTCTTTGTGCCTGCTGTTGTTTTCATATCCGTATTTTTCTCCTGTTATTTTAACATGTTTCATTTTTTAAAAAATTTTGCAGGGGTGGGAGTGAAGTTTGTTTATAGAAGTCTAAGTTCCAAATTCAAGATCCATGCTGTGTCTTCCTTTTTGATCAGCATTAATTTACTTGTTTCAGAGTATTTGGTGAATGCTGCTGTGATGATGTTATGTACCTCTCTTCATAGTTCTTCAGGCACTCTGTCTACCAGCTCTAATCCCTTGAATCTATTTTGTCACCTCCACTGTATTATCATAAGGGATTAGATTTAGGTCATACCTGAATGGCCTAGTGATTTCCCCTATTTTCTTCAATTTAAGCCTGAATTTTGTTATCAGGAGCTCATGATCCGATTTCATTTCAGTCCCAAAGAAGGGCAGTGCCAAAGAATGTTCACACTACTGTACAATTGCGTTCATTTCACATGCTAGCAAAGTAATGCTCAAAATCCTTCAAACTAGGTTTCAGCCATACATGAACTGAGAACTTCCAGATGTACAAGCTGGGTTTAGAAGAGGCAGAGGAACCAGAGATCAAATTGCCAACATGTGTTGATCATAGAGAAAGCGAGGGCTTGCCTGGTAGCTCAGCTGGTAAAGAATCCACCTGCAATGCAGGAGACTTGGGTCTGATGCCTGGGTTGGGAAGATCCCCTGGAGGAGGGCATGGCGACCCACTCCAGTATTGCCTGGAGAATCCCCATGGACAGAGGAGCCTGAGAGTCGGACATGACTGAGAGACCAAGCACAGAACAGAGAAAGCAAGGGAATTCCAGGAAAACATCTACTTCTGCTTCACTGATTACACTAAAGCCTTTGATTGTGTGGATCACAACAAACTGGAAAATTCTTAAAAAGATGGGAATACCAGACCACCTTACTTATCGTCTGAGAAACCTGTATGCAGGTCAAGAAGCAACAGTTAGAACCAGACATGGAACAACGGACTGTTTCAAAATTGGCAAAGGAGTACATCTAGGTTATATATTATC
This sequence comes from Bos grunniens, assembly GCF_055505025.1. Taxonomy (NCBI): domain Eukaryota; kingdom Metazoa; phylum Chordata; class Mammalia; order Artiodactyla; family Bovidae; genus Bos; species Bos grunniens. Next base: position 38,696,628 of record NC_141190.1, on the reverse strand, counting down.
ACTCTGCTTATGCAGAGTACATCATGTGAAATGCCAGGCTGGATGAATCACAAGCTGTAATCACAATTGCTGGAAGAAATGTCAATAACCTCAAATATGCCAATGATACCACTCTAATGGCAAAAATTGAAGAATAACTAAAAAGCTTCTTGATGAAGGTGAAAGGGGAGAGTGAAAAAGCTGGCTTAAAAAACTCAGCCTTCAAAAAACTAAGATCATGGCATACAGTCCTATCACTTCATGGCAAATAGAACGGGAAAAAGTGAAAACAGTGACAGATTTTTTTTGTCTTGGGCTCCTAAATCATGGTGACTGCAGCCGTGAAATTAAAAGATGCTTACTCCTTGGAAGGAAAGCTGTGACAAACCAGAACAGCATAATAAAAAGCAGAGACATCACTTTGCCAACAAAGATCTGTATAGTTAAACCTATGGTTTTTGCAGTAATCATATGTGGATGTGAGAGTTGAACCATAAAGAGGGTTGAGCACCAAAGAATGGATGCTTTTGAAATTGTGGTGCTGGAGAAGACTCTTGAGAGTCCCTTGGAGAGCAAGGAGACCCAACCAGTGCATCTTAAAGGAAATCAGTCCTGAATATTCATTGGAAGGACTGATGCTGAAACTCCAATACTTTGGCCACCTGATACAAAGGGCTGACTCTTTGGAAAATACCCTGATACTGGGAAAGATTGAAGGCAAAAGGAGAAAGGGGGCAACAGAGGATGAGATGGTAATATAGCATCACCATTTCAGTGGACAATAAATTTGAACACACTTTGGTAAAGATTGAAGGACAGGGAGGCCTGCTGTGCTGCAGTCCATGGGGTCGCAAAGAGTCGGACACGACTTAGTGACTGGACAGCAACAAAACTGTGATGATACTACTGTAAGATTCTCAGCCGGCTTTGGCCAAATAGTGTATTAACAATAGAGGTGTTCAAAAGCAGCAGTAGGGTGGATCTGTTTAGAATTTGTTAGGCTGTCTAAACCTGGTTCATGCTAAGTTTTTCTCTTAAATGCTCAACTGAGAGAAAAATCCTTCAGAGACCATTTGGTGTGTTCTCTTTCTTCTGGTCCTTGAGACCCCTCATCCAGCTTAGCAAGAGGTTTCTGTCCTGGTCTTGATCGTAACCAGAGAAAGTGGGAAACATTGGTAATCTGGAACATTACACAAAAGCATGAAATAAATACTTGGGCTAGCATTTTAATCCATCTGTGGAGGCTATTTATCAGTTATGCACTAATTTGTTAATTCAGCAAATATTTCGTTTTTCTACTCTGCGCTTAGATACTGCTTCTAGATACTGGGTGAACAAGACAGGCAGAGTTCCTATTTTTATTGAGCTTATACTCTGCTGTTGGGAGATAAATAGCAAACGTGTAAACAAATTATTTCGAATAATAATGAGTGCTACACAGAAAATGAGACGGAGCATAGGATGGAGAGTAGCTGACTAGGGCATGCACGAGGGGCTGTCCCCTCACTTAGTGATGTAATGCCCCCGAGGAGAATCCCAGCTAAACAGTAAGGAGATAGCCATGCGGCTAACTTGGGAGGAGAGTGTTGCAGGTACAGAAAAAAGTGCAGAAGTGCTAACATGCCCAAGGGACAGAAAGAAAGCCAGAGTGACTGAAGTATAGTGAACAGAGGGAGAAAATGGGTGTGGAGAGGCACATAAGAGCTGTAATTCACAGGGCTGGGAAAATAAATTTGAATTAGAGTTGTTTTTTTTTTTAACTGTCATAGAAAGCCACCGAAGGGCTTTTAATCAGAGACATGAAGTCATCTTATACATGCTTTTAACATAAGGTAGCTGTGGCTCTTGCCTGGACTAATTCTAAGATCTTGCAGTGGAGTAGGGGAGAGGTAATAGTGGATTGGGATTGGCATTGTAGCTGTGGGATCGAGCAGTGGTTGATTTGGGGTTATGTGTTGAGACAGAATGCTCCAGAGTAGGGCAAAGAGAGGAATCAAGGATGAGCTAGGATTTGGGGCCTGAGTAGTTGGGCGGATGGTGGTGCAATTTACTGAGGAAGCCGTGGGGGTGGAATGCATTCTGGCCGTGGTAAATTTGCAGAACGTGGAAGTCATCCAGGTGACAGTGGCAATGAGAAATCTGGACCTTACAAGACCGAAAGGTCAGGAGGGAATCAGAGCTGGAGATAGAAATCTGGGAGCCATTGGCATAAGGATCATATTTTAAGTCACAGGACTGGTATGACCACTCTCCTAGACTAAGGAGAACATACGTGGAGAAGAAGAGAAAGTGGCCAAGGACAGAGCATTGGGCAGAACTTGGAGTGTTTCAGGAAGGAGGAGGTCAACCGAGTAAATGCTGCTGAGACTGAGGAAAAAGCTAGTGGACTGGTTATTATTACTCATTATTTAGGCATTTTAGTCGTTTGTCTGGACTGTTGTCTAAGAAATCTCGGAGACTAACGGAGGATTTACAAATAGCATAGAATTCTTATTTTCCTATCTCTTAAGTGGAACTCGAACTTCTGTAGGTATTTAGGTGTTACTGTAAGTATTTAAGGTGAACTGGTTACTGTATGTAAAGGTTCATGTTCTGTCTGCAAGAAGGGTATTCATTAAGATTTCTGAGATTTTCTTCAAAAGCTTTAAGCAGTTTTCAATCCCATAATAGGGCTCTTAGGGGAAGATTTTGGTATATTCTATTTCATAGTTGAAATTTGCCCTGTTATATGCAGTTCACCAGGGATGTTGTTAATAGAGCCTAGATTTGTCTTCAAAGACAGTTTAGTCTGAACCAGTTTCTGGGACCCATCTTTATAGATAATCCTTCCTTCATTTAATGGCTTTCTATATTTAAAAGGTAGCACCTTTTAGCTAAGAATATTCAGGTTATAAGTGACTCAGCTGCTGTTTACAAGTTTAACGTCAATTTTAAAGTCAGTTTTAAAATAGGTTGTTAAAATTGAAAGACTTACTCCACTTCCATCATCAGTGATGTCAATTCATTTCTCCTCTACTTTGGTGTGTGACGATGTCAGTCAGTTCTGTTGACTCCTCCTTTTCTTATCTCCAGAGGTGACCAGTCCCGGAAGAGAGCTGGGGATGAGTTGACTTATAGTAAGTAATGATGCTCCTTACCATTTTTGATGGTTTTGTGATATAAAGCAGCCACTGGCCATAATGATGTCCACAGAGTTCCTGATGGTGGTCTCCAAGGGCACTGTATATGGGCAGGGTCAGACTGTTCTGTAAGCCGTGGCAGCTCTGAAGCCCAGTTGCTGGTGGTAGTGCTCAGGCAGTTGTCAAGAGGCTGCCAGTTCTTTCGTCTCCACTAGAATGAGATAAGTGTCCAGACTCAGTGCCAGGTGATATGGTCCCCTTTCTCGTCATTCACAGCCACGGGGTTTTGAGGTGTTTTTTTTTCCTGATCTACTTTTGGGAGAAGGATGAGAAATATGTGTCACATAAGCAGATTTCTACCATTATCAGATAGATGTTGGCTGCTGTTGATACTTCTTCCCCTTCCAATTTTTTTTTTTTTTTTTTTGCAGACAGCTCATCAGCCTGTGCAAGTTCCAGAGGGTACAGATAGTGAATGTATTGAATGTACTTTACTTCCTGAAAAGAGGACACTGGAGCTGCAGAGACTGTGTTCAGAGCACAGCGGGGGTCCCGCAGACACTCAGGAGCCGTGTCACCAAGCTGTTCTTGGAAGAGGATGCTGGACTTCTTGCTTTGGTTTGTAATTTAAAAACAAAACAAAACAAAACTAACAAAAACAAAACAGTTGCTGCTAGACTTGGGGATGGTTTTGAAATGGGACAATCTTTTAACGAGTTTATCCACAGATTCCGTGAGGAACACACATCATGAAGAGTGACCATTGCTAAGTGAGATCCGGCAGCCAAAATCAGCAGCTTCCTCCAAAAAATATAAGAGCAGAAGGATTTTTTTAAAGCACTTGTTTTGTTCATTTGTGGACTTAGCACTTTGGCAGATTGGATTCACACATCAAGATGTCTTTTGCTTTAAAATCAAGCAGATCATTACAAAATGAGTATTTTTCACCCGTAACCAAAACGACCCCCTTTAAAAACAAAAAAGAGTTGGTCTTTGTTTAGCATTAGAAAGTCTCGTTACAGGAAAATGCTAACTCTGCTTTCAATATAACTTCTCCCCTCCCCCCACCCCCATCAGTTCATAACTCTTTTCTACTCTGTGCCTTGAGCTTTGTGCACTTTGCAGCTCTGTGACCATGTTGTCAAACTCACAAATGCTTCCTGAAAAAGCTGATAGCATTACAGTCTGACCGCCAAGATGTCGGGTATGACCTCATAGCAGGAGGCTGAAATCAGTGGGGAAAGAGGGACATGCTGCACACGGGTCAGATTTCCCCCTGCCTCGCAGTGGTGTTTTCTTGTTAAATGTTGGGGACCAACTCTTTAGAACATTTCCATTCCTCTGTCATTTAACAGGCTCTCCCCAGCTGCTGTAGTGTTGGCATTATGCTAGTTTAGGGTTGGGCAGTACTTTAGCACTAAAGCTGCCTTTTTAATACTGTTGAGAATTGCCCAGCGGTCAAAGCTGGTTTCTATGATGCTCTAGGAAGCAGATACGGTTATTAAATCCAAACATAATCAATAGTGTGGTTTTCCTGATCAGTCTCATTTTAAATGGGTGAGATAAGTACTTAAGAAAGTCTGCAGTCTATATCTTTTAAAAGATTATATTCAAGTGTCATAGAGAAGAAGTAGCACTGCTGTTTTAAGGCTCCCTTCTGGCTCTGGCCAAGCTAGATTTTCTGTTTCCATACACTCACAGTGCTCTTTAGTTCCTTAGTGCTCTTTAGTCCTATAAAAGACTCTGAAGCTTACCCTATTGATTTTGAAAGGCAAAGGAAAATAGATGCAACAAGGGAAAAATGATTTTCTTCTCAGTTTTGCTTAAATCTAAATCAAGCATATGCTTGACTCTTTTTGGCTTTGTTGGCTATGTCAGACTAATTTGTCTCTTTAGAGGACTAGAGGCAAAAAAAGAAGACATACCAGGGATACTGACTATCACACTTGTGATTTCCAGGTTGTTCATAGAATTGCCTCTGCCAGTTCACTTGGTGCTTTTGCAGAGAGCAGGCTCGGGGTGAGTTCGAAGTGTAGTGTTAGGAGCAAGTCAAGTCATTGCATAGAAATCCTCTTATTTGTAAAATTAGTATTCAGAGAAGCAAAAGTTAAAGGTTGTCAGATTTATTTTTTTAAGTACTTATCAACCAGAGTTGGTAGATTTTGAGGAGGACTTTCACGTGTGCTCCTTTAATGCCGTGAGCATCTTGGATTGTATTGATAAACACTGAATTACTGTTAAGACTATTAACAGGCCCTCATTGTGCCCTGTACGATTTGATTTGCCACATCATAACATTCTAATGTCAAGGAAGAATTCTCTTTTATCATGAAGTTCAAATTTTATTTTACTCAGTGGAATGCTTGCTGCAGGCTTATAACACCTGCAACCAAATTCTCTCAAGTAGTTTTAATAATAATATTTCTGAAAAGGAATGAAGTTGGAATGTTTCATTAAATGTGGATGAACTCTTCATTATCCTAGTAATGTACCCAAATGCTTTTTCTGGGAAGGAAGTATTCTTTGGCCAACAATGGAACCTTCCCTATAAAAGCATCACATTAGGATATGAATTGGCATTAAAATCTTTGGATGCTTTTTGCATTGTTCAGTTAATGGGGGAATATTTTGTATTGTCTCCTTGTTATTATTATGTGTGTGTTAACGCAGTGGGCAGAGTAAAGTTTGCAGAATTTAGTCTCTCTGTAAATTTTTGCACAGTGGCTGCAGCTCGCTGTGGGTGAGGGCTTAGTGGTGCAAAGCTTTGATTGGAAGGCACTGGAGGAACACCTCCCAGTACATTCAGCCTGGTTCTTACTCATCTTAGCCTTGTGAGGTATACTGCAGTATGAAGGATTTATTTCTTTAACTCAATAGTGACCTTGCTTATTTAATTGGGATTCTTAACAAAATTCTTAGTCTGCAGTGAAGAAGTAAGAAATGCCTCCATTTTGTGTTGACTAACACTGTCTGCCTAAAAGTATTTCCTTCACGTGTTCACTTGTGTTCTTGCCAGTACAGTATGTAGTTTACACACCATAGTTAAACACTGGCTTTTTATGGGGCCCAAATCATCAAAGGCAGAAAATTGTAAAGCAGGTTGATCGTCTCATGAGTCAGCACAAGTAGTTGGTTTGCCAAATGGGCTAGTGTATACATACATGCAGCCTGAAACTGGACCCTCCAGAGAAAGCCATTTCACTCACTTTGGAATGGTGACACTTAACATCAATAGATGATCGTTGTTTGGAGAGATGGTACTTATTTTAAAGCTGGCATTAGGCTTCAGTATGTGTTGTCTCATATCCTTCTCTAGTCACAGCTGCACCCTAACCTGACTGCTGTGCTTTCTGTGGGGCAGAGAGCAAAACCTGGTGTTGTGACTCTTCACATACTACGTCTTAGATAAGAGTTAGTGAAAAGAGACGAGACTAATACCTGGGCACATGAGTTGTGCGTTATTAAATTTTGTGGAGAAGTGACTTTTTTCCCTGTCCCTTTTATGAGTTGGAGGCGGTTCCCCTCCCCGCCTTCGGGGTGCGGGATGAAAGTCACCGTGTGAGTAAGTGAGCTTGCAGAAGAGTGGGCTGTGGCAGTAACGCTGCACGCACATGTATCCCAGTGCCACAGCCCGTGACACTGTCACGCCTCTTGCTGCACACCATGCTTTCTGTCAGGTTGCAAATTTGCACACACAAAGAATTCCTCAGGAAGAGTTTGCACACGCATCACCTCGCTATAATATTCTGTACCGGCCAGACGAGGGGTTTGAAAGTTTTTCAGCACAAAAGAACTTCAGAGTGGTGGTCTGTGCACACGTACAAACAAAGGTAATGGTGATCTCGCAAACACAGTTGGTTTCCGGAGCTAAGTGAGCAGGAGCGCTTGTGTCGTAGTATTTAAAGAAGCTGTTTACTCTCCCAGGGTCACCCTTCAGATCTCGTCTTCTCACTGAGACTGGCTCTGTTTTCTTCTCTGTGTTTTTTTATTGCAGTTTATTATTTCCATGATTATTACACGAGGCATTACCCTTGAGCTAAAATTCAATTTTCCAATAAGCAGCTAGAATTAGATAACATTGTTCTATGAATATACACTAATCTGGGTTATTAAAAAACTTCACAATTAAAAAACAAAATAGAACCCTTGCATTAGTTATCCAGTCATTGTTTGGATGTTTGGGTTTTTTTTTTTTTTTTTTTTTAATGGTATCTCATTGAGCTTCAGAGTATTACTTTGACTTTAATTCACTTTAGACCACTTAACGGGACTTTAAAATTTAAGATCAGAGTATGAATCACTTGACATACACCCAGAAGAGATTTATAAGGACCTTTTTAGTTGTGATTACTCTTTTCAATAAGATTGCACAAGGTGAAATTTATGTTTATCAGAAGTTAAAACAGAGGTCATAGTTATTCATAGAGAAATGGCTTTCCTGTTATTTTCCTTACCAAGTTGAAATTTGTCCCAGTTTTTGGCCACCAGGATCTATGAAAGGACCTTTGTTCTTTTCAAGGGAAATGATTCCTCTTCTATTCCCACTGTTGATTAAATAAATCATTGACACTTTCCCATGTCCACTGGCCAAGACCTCATTTCGAACCTCTTTCCAGAGCCAAGTGGCCACGTACCTATACTGTTTCTGCTTATGTTGGTGGAGTGGCTGTGGGAGCATTAAAGAAAATGCTAATCAGAGGTACATTCTTACAGGACCGTAGGGTATATTGTACCCCTGCTGATTGGAAATTATCTTCATTTCTAGTTGGATTGCATTGTTCAGAAATGCAGTGTGTTATTGGCTTATAATTCTGGGAAATTGATAGTGTGGCTCCGAGGTGAATTCTGTGGTTTGAAAAAAATAAATATTTTGTATTCTCAGATGTCATTTCAATGTTGTGACTATGTACTAAATGCAATAAGACTATGGCTGTTCTCTTCAAAGGGTATGTCTTGTTCAACAGTTGGCAGTTTCATTGCCCTCATTGGCCCTGTTTGTCAATATTACAGCCATGCAATTCAGGAGTTGTTGTTCAGATGTGATGTTGTGGGGAGCTATGACTGGAGACAGGAATGCTTGCGAGTAAATGGGAGGCCAAATGCAGACAAAACGCTTCTGCCACCCACCAGCATAGCCAGAACAAGGGTGAAGCGGTGAGTCTAGTTCCTGGTGGTCCTTTTCTGTCAGAAAGCGTGGTGGGGCTTAGAACAGGGTGTTCTGTACATTAGCTCTTTTATGAATCCAAGAAGAACAAAATGGTGGATGAAGCTCTTATTGACTGGGGATTCAGAGCCACTGACTTTGGCTCTGACCTTTAACTCTTGTTGGATTTTGAATCACTCCTTCTGTATTAGGGTGTATACCATCACTCTAAAACATTGTGGTTAATGAAATAAATCTTGTACAGATGTCCTTGGCCTTGTTATGTTAATACCTGGTTTACTGGAAGTTTGTTTTAATACAGAATATATGGTTTTGCTTATAGTACATTCATGATGCTTCCTTTAAATGATAATGACACTCCGTATTCTACCACATTCATTAGCCTGCAGCATGAGTGGCCATCCTGACCTCTACAACCAATGTGAGTGTGTGTGTGTGTGTGATGATGGTGATCAGTGATGACCAAATTGGATTTATCTCAGGAATGCAAATTGGTTAATGTTAGGAAATCAATTAATGTGACAGACCCATCTATCAACAGATTAACATGTGATCAGATTGTCTGTGAAAATCCAAAATATCTACAAGGCAGATTAGTAGCCTTGTGAGTTTATCAGGGTTGCTAGAACACAATCCATATGCAAATGTTGATTACCTTTAAATGCAGCAACCACAAGCAGTAATGTCTGTAAATTTTTAAAATATTGTTAAGAAATAGAATTTATACTAGGAACAGAAAAGTCATAAAGTACCTAAAAATCTTAATAAAAGATACATAAGCCTTTTAATGAGAAATTGAGAATTTTTAAAAAGCACCTTTGTTGACATAAATAGACAGTGGTTGGTAAGATCATCTCAGTCTCAACTCTTTCTCCGAATCTGTTAGTAGATTAAAGAAATTCCAACAAAAAATCCCAGCTGATCCTAATATCTAAATGGAAAAACAAAGGACCATGGATATCCAAGATACTTGTAAAAGAAGGTGAGGTGTGAGGAGAGCTAGGATTACCAGAGTATGACCCTTACTGTGAAATACAGTGAGTGCTTAAAACACTGTGGAGTTGGCACAGAGATGATAAGTAGATGAATGGACAGGAATAAAGAGCTCAGAAACTGACCCACTCATGTTCCAGAACCAAATTTTGTTAAAAGATAGTCACTGCAGATCAGTGAGGAGGAGGAGGACGGATTATTTCTTAAATGAGGCTTCAGTAATTTTTCAAAAAGGAAAAAAAGTGAATTGGACTTCAGCCTTGCACCAGACACAAAAGTCAGTCCCAAGTGGATTAAAGATTTACTGGATTAAAGTTAAAACTGTAAAACTTATAAGATGATATAGAAGAATATTTTTTATGACTTTAGGGGGAAGGGAAAAAGGTACAAACCATTAGTTAAGAGAGAAATAATTTGGCTGCACTAATAGTAACTACTTTTGTTTACCAAACATGCCACAGAATGAAAAAGTAAGGCCAGACTGGAACAAGATACAGATAACCATGATATATACATAATTGTTAAAAAGCACCTGAATGTATATCAATAAGAAAGCAACAACTCAGGAGAGAATTGGGCAAAAAGCACAAGTAGGCATTTTACAGAAGAAAGAAATGGCCCATAGGCATGAAAAAATGTCCAGCCTTATCAGTAATCAGGAAACACACCTGAAACCATAAATAGCAGTTTCTAGTCCCCATATTCAATTCAGTTCAGTCGCTCAGTCGTGTCTGACTCTTGGCAACCCCGTGAATCGCAGCACACCAGGCCTCCCTGTCCATCACCAACTCCCGGAGTTCACTCACACTCATGTCCATCGAGTTGGTGATGCCATCCAGCTGTCTCATCCTCTGTCGTCCCCTTCTCCTCCTGCCCCCAATCCCTCCCAGCATCAGGGTCTTTTCCAGTGAGTCAACTCTTCTCATGAGGTGGCCAAAGTATTGGAGTTTCAGCTTTCTCATCAGTCCTTCCAATGAACACCCAGGAGTAATCTCCTTTAGAATGGACTGGTTGGATTTCCTTGCAGTTCAAGGGACTTTCAAGAGTCTTCTCCGACACCACAGTTCAAAAGCATCAATTCCCATATTGGCAACAATTAAAAAGTCAGGAAGCAGGGGAGGGATAAATTAGAAGCTTGGGATTAGCAAATGCAAACTACTACATATAAAATAGATAAACAACAAGGCACTACTGTGTAGCACATGGAACTTTATTCAGTGTCCTGGGGTTAACCGTAGTGGAAACGTATGTATGTATAACTGAGTCACTTTGCTGCACAGCAGAAATTAATGCAACATTGTAAGTCAACTGCAATTTTAAAAGGGGGGGATGGGTCAGAAAATACTAAAAATTGCAGAGGTTGTGACAACAGGAACTTCATCTGGTACTCTGCGTGTAAGTCAGTACTACCACTTTGGAAAATAGTATTAGCTAGTGAAGTTGAACGTCAGGTATATCTTCCAGTTTTAGAGAAAATCACGTCAGATGTGAATACCCAGGACCCATGTACAGGAATGGTCACAACAGCAGTGTTTGTAGTAACCAAAAAGGAAAAGAGCCAGCGACCCATCTACAGGGAAATGAAGAGATGAAATGTGTGTGTGCATGGCATCTGTGTCGAGTCCTGAGTGCAGTGCACAGCTTTGTGCGTCAACCTGGGTAAGTCTCAGAAACCACATTGAGTTAAAAAGAAGCAAATCAGAAAAGTATAGTCAGCCTAATTACCCTTATATAAAGTTCATAACCAGGAAAAACAGTATATTGTATAGGGATTCATAAGTAGTAAAACTGTAAAGAGATTTATTAACATTTAAGACCATGGGGCTTCCCTGATAGCTCCTGGTTCAATTCCTGGGTTGGGAAAATGTGCCAAAGAAAGGGATAGGCTACCCACTCCAGTATCTTGGGCTTCCCTGGTGGCTCAGCTGGTAAAGAACCCGCCTGCAATGTGGGAGACCTGGGTTTGATCCCTGGGTTGGAAAGATCCCCTGGAGGAGGGAAAGGCTACCCACTCCAGTATTGGAGCCTGGAGAATTCCATGGATTGTATAGTCCATGGGGTCTCAAAGAGTCGGACACAACTGAACGACTTTGACTTTTCAAGACCATGGGCTCCTTGAAGGTGGGGTAAAGGGGAAGTGAGAACAGAGAGAAACACTGGCTTATAAGCAGTTGAGAATTAGGAACATTCTGATATTAGTAAACATGTCAGTTCTTGAATTAATATCTAAATTCAGTGCAAAGCCAATCCAAACACCAAAAAGTATTGTAAGTATAAATAAAAAATTTGTGTGAAAGTATGAACAGATGAAAATAAAATCTTCATCAAAAGGGGGAAAAGAAGAGGAACTTGCTGTACCAAAAAATACTTTTTTTTACAATGGTAAATTTTTACACTGTTGTCAAAAGACAAGTTAATGGAAGATGGTTTAAAATAGACTCAAATGCTTTTAAGCGTGGTAAAGGTGGGTATTTTAAGTGGTTCTGATCATGACATATTATTCAGTGGAAGGTGCTGATACAGCTGGCAAAAATTCAGTCATACGGTACATCAAAAACAAATTCCAGATGGACTAAAAGTGAACAAGGTTAAAGTTATAAAAACTAGAAGACAATACCATTTATATTTTCTTGAGGTGGGAGACGTTTGTTCTATGAATGTAAGCAATGGTCTGAAAACAGAGCCCTGTGTAAATCAATCACCCGCCTCACTATGTAGAGCTCTGACCCAGCATTTGTACATACATATATATTTTTAAATTGTCTGTGTACTATACTAATACACGTAAGACAAAAAATAGATGAGAAAAAAAGATGAGGTAAAAATGTTTTAAAATACTTTTTGTGTGTATTGTGGTTAAAAAAAAAACCCTTTACTCTTTCTGAAAAGTTTAGTAAGAGCCATATTATTAAAAATGCTTCATTATTTTTGAAACTTCTAGTTTTAACACTTCACAATAAAAGCAATGTGTGATTCTAAGGTAAGTTTATTTTAATGCTAAGTTCTTATGGCTATTGTAGCTGGAAAAAAAAAAAAAAACCCACTTCATTAAGACGTGGGTCCAGATGACTTGGCTTTCTGAGAAACAATACTGTTTTCAGTTCCATCTCCTAGTCTTAAAGTGTTTGTTGAAATCTTTGTAATAAATTTCCATCCGTCTCACTGTTCCTAACTTGTTCTTGCTCAATAATTGAGTGTGGTATTTTTATTATTAACAAATGGGTTCAAGACCTACTGAAACTCACTTTTGAATTTTAGTTCCCAAGTTTGAGTGTGCTCTTACAAGAGGTTTTATAGGTGACCGATTTTGGACAACACATTTTTGTAAAGCTGGAATCATGTCTATCCATTTTTGAGATGCTCTTAACATGAATTTCTTCAGAAAATAGCAACTTTCTTTCTCATTATTAGTATAGCATCTTTACTTTGAAGAGTTGGATAAAGTCTGTCTTTTTTGTTTTTAAAGTACCTTTGTGATTGCATTATTGACAGGCACTTGTCACCACAAAAAAGGTGGCAAATTGCAAACGTGTTTTTATCACTAAAAAATAAAGAACATATTTAATACCGACAATACTTTATCAAATGTTACTGTGAGATAACCAACAAACCTCTTCTGGGATTTAAATTTCTCCATCTCAGAAAATGGGGCTACTCAGGTGGCTCAGTGGTAAAGCATCAGCCTGCCAATCCAGGAGCCACAGGATGGCTTAGATTCCTGGGTCCGGAAGATCCTCTGGAGAAAGAAATGGCAGCCCACTCCAGTATTCTTGCTGCAATAGCGATAATCCCATGGACAGAGGAGCCTGGCAGGCTACAGTCCATGGGGTCGCAAAGAGTCAGACACAACTAAAGAGTCAGACACAACTGGGCATGCACGTGCACACACACACATCTCGTAAAACATTGTAAAGATGCTCTCATGTAAGATCACGTCTAAGTCCGGTTGCCTTGTGGGGGCGCTCAGACCACAGTTTTCAAGAAGAGAACGATGGTGGTGTCCCCGCACTGTGGAATCCCACTGCTCCTTTCAGAATACATCCCTTTTAACCAGTACTGGGGGAGTGAGGCCTCGCAGGTGCTGCAGTGGCTAAGAACTCACCTGCCAACGCAGGAAATGCAGGCTTTGCAGATTCAGTCCCTGGATCAGGAAGATCCCCCGGATAAGGAAATGCCAGCCCACTCCAGTGTTTTTGACTGAAAAGTTCCATGGACAGAGGAGCCTGGCAGGCTATAGTCACAAAGTCGGATACTACTGAGCTGAGCATGCATGCACGTGTGCATGGGGAAATAGAAAACCATTAGAAAACCACAGTAATAATTGCTGTAGACAAGATCTACTGATGAATGCTAAATTGGTATGTGGAAGTTGTTGAAGGAGAAATAGGATAGTTGGATAAACTCAAAAGTTGTCTCTCCAAATATTAGTGTGGTTTAACATATGTATAGAAATTCTTTGATATTTCTGCCTTCAGGAAGTGGAGCTTAATTACGCTCCCGCTGGATATGGGCTGTACTCAGTGACTGGCTTCTGAGTATGGAAAAGGTTTCATCACAGAGAAACCTAGGGTAGCCCCTTAACCAAGTGGTCACGGTTCACAGTCCAACCATGAGTCACGTCGTATCCTACCCCTGAGGAGGACACTTCACCTCTGTGGTGTCAGACAAGAGGGAGACTTTCTCCAGGACACCCGACTGCCCCTCTTAAAGGTCAGGGAAAACCAAAAACCTGTGACATGTGAAGGTAAGTACAGAGTCATAGTCGCAAAATGCCATTTGGCATCCTGGGATTGAAAAAAGATACAAGTGGAGTAACTGGAGAAATCTGGATAAAATCCCAGGCATAGTGCTGCTCTTGGTGACTTCTTTGTTTCGAGAAATGTCACGGTTGTCAAATCAAATTGTGTGCTTAGTTTGTGTCCAACCCTTTGTGACCCTGTGGACTAGTCCACCAGGCTCCTCTTGCTTGGGATTTTCAGACAAGAATCCTGGAATGGGTTGCCATTTCCTCTTCCAGGGATCAAACCCATGTCTCCTATGTTTGCTGCATTCCTTTACCTGCTGAGCCATTGGGGAAGCTCGTACCATGGTTACCTGGAGTTTAAACCCTAGGGGGAACTGGGGGAAGGATTTATAGAAACACTGTCCTGTCTTTGCAACTCTTGGTATGTAAATCTAAAACTGTTTCCCCAAGAAAGCTGCTTTTTTAAATCCCATGGGTTTCTCAGAATTATAAGGGGATATGATTCCTCTGTAGAGAACCACAGTGATTCCAGTGAACACATAGCTATTTGGGGCTGGTGGCTCCTCAAAAGTCTGTTTTGAGATGGATAAAAATGTCCATCCTCAAATTGGAGGGTCTGAGCTTAACAAACTCTCATGTGAATCACATGTTTCATTCATAGCTCCTCTTGCTGTAGTTGATTGTACATGTTGGCTTCCAATCAGGGTTAGAGAATTGGATTGACATTTGGAGAAAATGTCATTGCAACCCATCAGAGGAAGCTTTGGTGGAGGAGCAGTTAAAGTCCTTGGCATGCAGTCAACCAGTGGGGTTGTTCCTGGGCACTAAAGGAGCCCTCTCTTCTGGGTTCTGCACTCTCTGCTCTCAGGCTTTCCTAAGGATAACCTGGTTAGTCAGACCCTCCCAAGTTACACAGACCTGGAGTTCTCCAGTCTACTGAAAGTCATGCTAAATCAAGCTATTCCAAGGCGGCAGTGTGAAGGGGGGAACCGTGTCAGAGCTACAAGGACAGCAAGAAAATTAAAGGTACCAGACCCATCTCCTAGTACAGGAAAGGTCAAAGAGAAGAAGCAGGCATGGATGGGCTTTCTGACTATGGGGTGTCATCTTAGCAGCGGTGTAAGGGGGTCTTGGGAGGAGAAGTGGGAAATTTCAGGTGCAAGGCAGAGCTCGGGGGTGGGTTGATGTGAAAGCATTTGTAAGAGCCAAGACTTGCCAGTCTCATCAGGCCATCTGAGGCCAGGGCCCAGGGTGAGCCCTCACAGGCAGCAAACATGGGGACCTGCAGACCCAGAGGCTAGCGGGCAAGTACAGATGTGGACCAGGCCTTCTGAGAGGCCATGTGGGGCCATACAGATAACATAAGCTCTTCACTCAGATGCATTTGGGGTCAGTAACTCCTGGTCCTACGTGTCATGTGTCCCCATTCAGGTCACTTCAGCTCTCTGAGCCTTGGTTTGCTCTGCTATAAAACCCATCTCCTGCACATGATTTAGAGAATTTGCTCTTCCCTATTCAACAACAGTTTGGACAGGGCTGGTGAAACTGTCCTGCCTTCCTCAGCCTTTGTTTGGATGGGCGTGTTATCTGAGCCAATCTGCTTTCTCCCCTGGAAATGGAGTTTTGAGCAGAGCCGTTTGAAGCCTGAAAGAGGCCCCAGGGACTGGGCTGGGATCTGCCTGCTGAAATCCTGACGCCACCAGGCTCTCGTTCCCACAAAGGCTAGCTCTGCTGTCCACTTGGTGACCACACTTCCTTCACCGTAAGGGGTGAAGGTCAGTGCTTGCTGTTTGCAGCCCAAGTGTCCTAAGGCCCCCAGGAGATCTGGGTGATCTGTGCGATCCCTTTTCAATAAACGGGGTCTTTGTTATCCACTTTGGAGCTTTTCTGAAACAAAGTGGTGAACAAATAATATGAAATGGAGCAGGACCCTGTGGTCCTTGTCCTGCCCCCTACCATGTCGTCAGTCTGCCTTTTGTGGAAAATGTTAGTCAAGGAATAATCAGAGAAGTGAGATGCAGAACCGAAAACAGTCAGAGGAGACCCAAAATAATGATGTAGTCACTAAGCACAGTCAAGGACCTTTAGTTCCTTCTTAAGTTAGTTCAGTCGCTCAGTCATGTCTGACTCTTTGCAACCCTGTGGACTGCAGCATGCTAGGCCTCCCTGTCCATCACCAACTTCTGGAGTTCACTCAAACTCATGTCCATTGAGTCAGTGATGTCATCCAACCATCTCATCCTCTGTCATCCCCTTCTCCTCCCACCTTCCATCTTTCCCAGCATCAGGGTCTTTTCCAACGAGTCAGTTCTTCGCATCAGGTAGCCAAAGTATTGGAATTGCAGCTTCAGCATCAGTCCTTCCAATAAATATTCAGGACTGATTTCCTTTAGGATGGACTGGTTGGATCTGGACTATAGAAAATATTCTGAACCATATCCTGTGAGCTGTCTTATAGATACTGAAACCCCAGGTGGGAGAAGTTAACTACACGGTGACCAGACTGTACCCATGGCCTAAGCTGCTACAATTCCAAAAACAAGCCTCAAAGAAATGGGAATGAATGGACGCTGGAACTGAAGGTTAACTGTACCTAAAACAACCGGGATAGTGCTGGTCAGACCACTGATGACCAATCTGAAGATGACTGTCAGAGTAGACTGAGCTGTTTCTTCATGTAGCCCCTTCTGTCTGTAAAAGCTCTTGTCCTACTGGTGCCAGTGCGGTGGTAGAGTGGGGTGGGGGTGGGGCGGTGGAGTGGGGTGGGGGAGGCGACCTTTGAACAGATGTCTGCCATCCCACCACCACCCCTTCCGTTGCAGGCACCTAAAATAAAGCGAACTTCCCTTTCCACCAACCTGCCCTGTTTATTGGCTTTTGAACGGCACTCACCGAACCCCCCACACACTTTCAGTACCAAATACATTTAAAAGATGGAGTCTACAATTTCTTCGTCCTCTGCATTTTCTCTCTGGGTAGAAATGGGGGATGCTCAGTTGATCCCAAAGCCAAGGTCCCCAGCATGGAGTAACCAGGCACGCCGTTCCTAAGAGCCCGCATCCTTGGTCACCCCCCTGCAGAGAAACCCAGTTGCACGCTCACCCCAGCCCTGTCCGGGCACTGCATGTCTTGTAGCCCTGGTCAGCACTGTTTGATAAACCACCAAACACTTCCAGCCGCAGCTCTCCTGCGGCTGACCATTTGTAAATTGCTTTTGCCCTACTGCCTGATAGCGTGAAAAACACATTTTCAATCTCCAGGTAGCAGTAGGTGTATTTCTATCACAGCATTTCTGAGCTCCCAGGGACAACCTGACATGCTGTGCTGGGGTGGCATCTGGGCCTAGAGAGGACAGGTGATGTTCTGGGCCGGTGGGAGCCAGATTGGTGGGGGCGGGAGGAGACAGGCGACGGGCACGTGTCCCCACACACAGCGGCTCTAAGGCCCTCTCATTCTGTGCCTGGAGGGATCTGGAGGGGGCCCTCAAAGGCCCCCCAACCTCACCGTGTCCTGAGCAGGACGGACGGTGAATTGAAGACCTCAGTGTCTGTTTTCGAAATGAGGCCATTTAAGAATAAGCCTTCCTTAGTGAGCCTTGATTTGAGCCAAGCACTGTGTCAGGCACTTGCACACTTTGTGCCGCGTGTCCTCACCCTGCTACTGTACCCCTGCCGTCAGCCTGAGGCCCAGACATCATCCGGACCAGGGCTGTCTGGCTCCAGAGCTGCTTCTGTTAGGCAGTGGCCCAGGGGAACCAGCTGGTGATAAACCCAGGTTCCCTCGTCTTTAGCCCAGGGCCATCCCCTCCTGACACTGCACACCCCCACAGCTGGACTCAGCCGGCACCTGGCATGGCAGTACTGTGGCGTCCACTCCCTGGGCAGGTGACGTTGGGGGGCTGCTTGGGGCCACATCATCTGTCCCTTTTCCCACAGAGCTGCAAGAACTGGTGCTGTGTCAGCTGCCACTGAGTTTTCCTGCTGATGCTCAGAACGGGGTGTTTGTTAGGAAGGAGCCTGGTTCCAGGGAGGCAGACAGTTCAGCTCAGCCCCTTAGAGATGTGACTGTCGTTTCCCCATCTACAGGTACACTGGGCTTGTATTAGAAGTGGGGCTAGTAATCCTATTGGGAAAACGGATAGCAGCTATAATTGTAGTCAATTTAAATGACTTTTTTCCTTTAAGGGAAAGCAGTTACCATGTAGTAAATGCTGGAAACATCATCAGTTACTATCAAGCTGTCTAGCCAGAGCCCATTACTCTAGTTGTCATATAGCTTTCTCTTCTTTGGGCTAAAATTAGATTCCTATTTTCTTTTAACTCAATAAACAGCCACAGAGCAGCCTCTACAGATTAGATTAGACAACCTCCATGGTAGTCTGAGATGTCTCCATCTTATTAGCTTTGTGCCTCGGCGTCCAAGGCTGCGGGTGAGGGAAGGAAGGCCTTGGGCAGAATCAGTAGCTTTCAATTATTGAACTTGAGCATTGTCAGGCCATGGGTGAAAAATGTTATATACACTGGCATTTAATCCCCAAGACTCTTCAGGAGGGAGCTATGAGCATTTTCAGCCCCATTTTACAGATGGGGTAAGTGGTGTTCAGAGATAACCAGTAACTTATTTAAAGTCCCTCAGCTACTAGGGCTTCCCTGGTGGCCCAGACAGTAAAGAATCCACCTGCAGTGCAGGAGACCAGGGTTCGATCCTAGAGTTGGGAAGATCCCCTGGAGGAGGGCATGGCAACCCATTCCAGTACTCTTGCCTGGAGAATCCCCATGGACAGAGGAGCCTGGCGGGCTACAGACCATGGGGTCACAAAGAGTTGACACGACTGAGGGACTAAGCACGACTAAGCACAACACCTACTAGGGGATAGAGCTGTGGTCCGATCTGGGTCTGTCCCCAAGGGCTGTGATTTCAGTCCCGGGTCATGCTGTAGACCCCAGCTCGAGAATGAGGCTCTGAGCCACCTCAGCATTTTAGGACCCTCACTAGAAACCGATCATTTACCTCTGAAATGCTGTTCAGATTGGGTTATTTGGTAGCTGGAAAGCTATTAACTCTCCATGACCACTTTGGCAGTTTCATTCTGGCCTAACCGGTCCTGATGGGCAGTTAAAGATGTAATGAATAACACAGGGGGTGAGTTAACCATATGGTGGGCAGGCAGCCTCTTTCCAAGCAAGGAGTCTGGTGGGGCCAGGAGTAGGGGAGGAAGTGAACTGCGCTCTGCCCCTAGGAGGGAGAGTTGGGAGGCTTAGGGCGGGAGCAGAGTTGGGGTTCTCGTTTCCCCCTCCATCTGCTCAGAAACACGGAGAGATGAGGGTGGGCGTTGGGGAAGCAGCAAGAACTGAGAGGCAAGTGCAATTGAGCAGCTGCACCATGTCTCACCACCCCACCCTGTCCCGCCACCCCAACTTACCCAGGGAGCAGGAACCCTGGTTAGTCCCAATTTTCAGATGAGCTGAGACCCAGAGAAGTGCCCAGGGTCACACAGCCATTGGGTGGCAGGGCCGAGGTGGTCAGATGCAGAGCAGACCCCCCCGAACCATTCCCTGCACTGTCCACTCTGCTGTTTGGTGGCTGCCACAGGAGTGGACCCTGGCCCAGTGGATTTGCTCCCTCCTGAAGACCCCACCCTGGGCTGAGACTCCACCTGCCAGGCTGAAATAGCCGCCAAAGCCCAAATCCCCTTAAGTCCAGAAGCTTCCATCTACCTGCCTCCCAACCAATCGAGGCCTGGCTACCACCCCTCTCCATGTCAGCAAAGATGGCATTTCTGTGAATTGTTCCCAGGCCTCTTCCTGACCTTACCTTTCTGGGGGCTCCTGGCCAACAGGCTGCCTGTCTTCTTCTCACTGGTGAAAAGAGGGGGGTTCCTGAACTTTGGCCTGCAGAGCCAGTGGGGATCGTTACCCCTCTCCAACCTGCTGAGATTCTGATTCTCTAGGTCCCGAGCAGGGCCCAGAAACATGCACTTCATCCTCATGCCCCAGGTGGCTTACATACACCTGGGGCCCACCCCGAGTGGGGACACAGGCTGGACCAAGTCTAAGATTCTCACGTCTGTGGAGTCTGTGCGTGCTAAGTTTCCTCAGTCGTGTCCAACTCTGTGACCCTATGGACTGTAGCTTTCCAGGCTCCTCTGTCCATGGGATTCTCAGGGCGAAAATGCTGGAGTGGGTTGCCATGCCCTCCTCCAGGGGATCTTCCTGACCCCGGGGATTGAACCCATGTCTCTTATGTCTCCTGCATTGGCAGGTGGAGTCTTGACCACTAGCACCACCTGGGAAGCCCTCTATGGAGGGTCTGAATTGAAGACTAATTCTTAAATCATCTTTCAATTTTTATCATCTGGGGCTGAAATTAGAATCCCCAATTCGGTGGATGTTTTTATGCAGTTCTGTCACCGTGCCCTGGGGCTGATGGGGCACCTCCTGCTGTAGGTTCACACCCAGAGCCCTTGGTGGCAGCTGGGAGGAGCCCAGCAACCGCTTCAGTGGGGGCCCAGCATGCGGGGCACATTTTCTGGAATTCACGACGGCTTTCTCCCTGAGCAAAGCTTTCAGCCTCCGCGGATGGAGGTCCTGAGAGAGACCTGGCTGAAGCTTCTCTCTCGAGCAAGCCCCCTGAGCCCTGCTGCAGCCCAGCCCCGGGGAGCCCATTGTCTGCTGGCCCAGTTAGGGTGGCGTGATTACCCCGGCAGCTGGGGCGGATTGAGAGGGAGCGTGAGGAAGCTTTGATTTGGAACCCCTCCTCCAGAGCCCTCTGCAGTCAAAGATTTTATTAATATTGATTAATGGGCATAAACAGGATTCTTGATTTCCTTAAATAAATGGATTTTGAATGGTTACTCTGGCAACCAGGCCTGACTCCATTCATTACCCAGGGGCAGGAGAGAGGGCCTGGCAGGATCTCTGTTCTTGCTCTCAGACTTTGCAGTCAGTGAGTTTGGGGTGGCAGAGCCTTCAGACCAGCCTGGATGAGGTAATACATAATCATGTAACCACTAAACGTGTTAAGATCAAGAAACACAGTGCGTTCTCTCTGCGATGCCTGAGACAGCCAGGAGACTGCTCCCTCCCCTGCCAGGGACAAAGGACGTGCCTCTTGGATGTGGCAGATCCAAAGCCATTAACCAGGGGATGTTTAAATTCTCATCCCTGGATGACACACACATGGCCTTGGTGAATAAATATTGGGGTGGCGAGAGGAGGGTTGTTGTTTAAGGGTCTCCATCGGCCTCTCGGGGTGAGGCCAGGCCCTGAGGGGGAAATAGGCAGGTCTGGTGTGGCTCTCTGGCCTCCAAGTTCTGGTCCAGTGGGCTCATCACCAGAGGCCTTGAATGCCAGCAGCAGTGGTTCTGATATGTGAAGGTAACATGGGGACTGACCCTGTAGCACTGACGCAGAACGCATCCTGCCAAGAGGATTTGAGGTCACCTGGGGCAGGGGGTTCACCTGGAGCAGGGGGTGTGCCTGGACAGAGCCTCCTCCTGCTGCCTTCCACCCCTGGGGGCCCCTGTAGTGAAGCCCTCTAGAGGTACGTAGAGATAGCATCTGAGGACAAGCCAGGCAGGACCCCTGGAGCACTGGGAAGGGGACCTGGCAAGTGGAGCCTGGATGGGCGCCAAGCCACAGTACCAGCTGCTAGAATTCTCTCTGCGGACATACTGCTGACCCAACATGGACCAGGAGACCAGACTGAAGTCAAGGGCCCATCAGGTAGAAACTGGTCTCCAGGGGCCAGTGGACTTTCACTCTCATCGCAGCTGCCAACATTTCTTGAGCACCTTGTTACACCAGCTCTCTGCCTATGTGATCTCAGCGTATCTCCCCAGTAGCTCTGTGAGGCTCAGACAGGTTAGGCACTGGTCCTAGGTGGCACAGCCAGCAAGCCGGGTGCAAACCCAGGTGGTCTAACCTGAAACCTGTACCCATCAATTTAGTTGCTCATTAGCAATTCTTTGGTGAGTGTCTATTTTGTGCCATGTGCTATCCTTGAAACCTCGAAGCTCAGAGCTTCTGAGCTGGGTCTGGGACTCAGCATCAGTCCCATCCCGCACTCTCACCCCAGTCCCCGGGAAAGTTAGCAGTGTCTGCCTTAGGCCTGCATCACTCACGCACTGCACAGAGAGGCAAATGACCCCGCTGTGGTTTATGGAACACCGCTGAGGAATGGTCTTCAAAGGCCTCCTGTCAGGCTCAGATAGAGAAATTTCTGGGGAAGAGCTAACTGCCAACCCCAGCTGCCCTCTGACCCAGGCTGCCAGACAGGGACAAAAGCCAGCAGAGAGGGCTCTAGCCCCTGCAGAGGTCAGTGGATCTCTGTTCTGGTGGAGATTCCAAGTCTCCCCCCGGCAGTATTTGGACTCTTGCTAGTGTGGCTGTTAAGACTCTCATTGTCTTTGACTCTTATTTAACCTTCCCCAGAAATGGGCTCCTGCTCGCCTGTCTCAAAAGGAGACACAGAAAGACCTGATCTGCAGGTTTCATGGGGAGACAGGTGACCTCCAGAGTGATTACTTAAGTTAATTCATGCCTCTCCCCTTCTCTACGCCTCCCTCCCTACCCCTTCCACCCCTCTCTTCCTTCCTTCCTCCCTCTTTTTCTCTTTTTATTTAGAAAACAATACAGGAAAGTACAGAGAATAAGTGTATCAAAGTTCTAGAGAAACACTGGCCAATAGAACTTTATGTGGAGGTGGGAAAGTTCTAGATCTACGCTGCCCAGTAGAGTAGCCACTAATCATGGGTGGCTACTGAGTCTTTGAAATGCGGTGAGCGCAAATGAAGAACTGAAGTTTTTAATTTAATTTTAATGAATCTAACGTCAAATGTCAGTAGCCCAGTGTGGCTAGCGGGTACTGTATTGAACAGCACAGCTCTAGAAGCAAAGAAACTGTGGATAACTGGAGGGTCCTGTGTTCCAGGAGATTCTGAACCACCCTGTTGGACACAAGTTGTGTGTACCCAGCATGGCTGCACAGGCTGAAGTCACATCAGTTCAGTGCCTTTAAATAAAAGATAGGAGGGCAAGGGAGTCAGTAGCCAGGGTTCAAATACAGACCCCGCTACTTCTTAGCTGTATAAACTTGGACTCATTCCTTGGACTCGCTGAGCAGATTTTTCTCATCTGTAAATTGAGGGCTCAGGGAGGGTAATACAAGCATCTGTTCCCAAGTGTTGTTTTGAAGATGGAAAGAGATAATTTGGTAAAGTACACTTGAACCCCGGAAGGAGCCCGGTCCACAGGAGGTATGCGCACGCTTCTCCAGACACATCCTGGCCACAGTTCAGGTAAGGAGTGCTAAGAGGTACCAGTACTCCAGACATCTCGCAGGTATTCCTTCTCTTACTCGTCCCCACAGCCCTAAGGCATAGTTACTGTCCTTGCCTCCTCTTGCAAATGGGCATAAGGGAAAAATAGGCACAGAGAGGTTAAGTAACTTGCCCTAGGTCACACAGCGGGGAAGTGGTAGAGCTGGGCTTCCAACTCAGGTGTGGTTGCCCCCTGAGACTGCTCCACTAACCATAATGCTGAGCATCCTGTGACCGAGGGGTTGCTTCAAAGTATAGTCTCAAAGGCATTTGGTTCTCAAAGTGTGGTTCCTGGACCAGCAGCATCAGCAGCATCTCAGAATTTTGTGTCTGAGATGCAACCTCTTGGCCTTTCCCTAGAACAACAGGATCAGAGACTCTGGGGGTGAGGCCAGCCTTCCAGGTGAAGCTGGGGTGCTAGAGCTTGAAAAAGGTAGTGGCTCAAGGAGCCTTCAACATCTTGGCTTTGAACTCCACCATAACTCACAGCTCTGGCTCCCTCCCCTGGCCCCACACGACTCCCTCTCCCAGCCCAGCAGTCTCCCTCTGGCCCTGGTGGCTCCCTGATCTATGTCCTTTCCAAACCTACTCATGGGCTTGAGAGCAGGCCAGGAAGTTAGTGGTCAGTGAGCGCTGGCGTCCTGCCTCTGTCCCCACCGCTGCTGGCCTTGCTCCTGGTTGGGTCTCATTGATCTGCAGTCTGCAGGGCTGCTTGCATCTTGCACTGTCATCCTGCCAGAAATTAGTCCCATGGAAGGCGTGGATGGGGAGGCTGCTCACGGCTTGTTCTGCAAGGGACGCATCTCCCTGGCTGATGGCTTGTTGTGACTGTCAGCTACAGATGATAGAAATCAGGTTCCCCGCTGAGCGTGTCAGAACCAGCTTGGAGCTCCCAGGTCCCCAGGAGGATGAGAGGGGAGGGAGGAGACAGAGAAAAGTAGGCACCAGGCACCTATGGAGCTTGAAAACAGGGAGCCCAGACCTCACCCTTCGCCAGGGAAATCAGACCCTCTGGGTCTGGGACCTGGGCACTGACAGGTTTCAAAAGCTCCTCACATGATTCTTTTTTCCCCCGCTTAGCTTTATTTAGACATGATTGACATATGATATTGCGTAAGTTTAAGGTGTACAGTGTGATGGCTTGATGCATGTATATATTGCAAAGTAATTACCATGATAAGGATAGTTAACACGTCCATCATCACACACTTGCTAGTTTTTGTTGTGGTGGTGAGAACGTTTGAGATCTCCTTTCTTAGCCCCTCAAGGGTTCACTGCAGCACTGTCAACTGCTGCTGCTAAGTCGCTTCAGTCGTGTCCGACTCTGTGCGACCCCATAGACGACAGCCCACCAGGCTCCCCCGTCCCTGGGATTCTCCAGGCAAGAACACTGGAGTGGGTTGCCATTTCCTTCTCCAATGCATGAAAGTGAAAAGTGAAAGTGAAGTTGCTCAGTCGTGTCCGACTCTTAGCGACCCCATGGACTGCAGCCTACCAGGCTCCTCCATCCATGGGGTTTTCCAGGCAAGAGTACTGGAGTGAGGTGCCATCGCCTTCTCTGCTGTCAACTGTAGCCACCATCTGTACCCCAGATCCCCAGAACATATTCATCTTACAACTCGAAGTTTGTACCTTTGATCGACATCTGTTCTCCACCTCCTGACCCTTGGTATCTACCAATATATACTCTCAGTTTCTAGAGTTCACCTTTTTAAGATTCCACATATAAATGTCATACAGTATTTGTCACACTCTGGCTGGCTTATCTGACTTATTTTACTTAGCAAAATGCCCAACAGTGTTGTTACAAATGGTTGAAATTCCTGCCTTTTTATGGCAGAATATATTACGTACATTATATAGGTATACGCATATATCTCACATTTTCTTTATCTGTTCATCTGTCAATGATGGAGACCTAAGTTGTTTCCATGTCTTGGCTATTGTGAATAATGCTGCAGTGAACAGGCAGATGCAGGTATTTCTTCAAGAGTGTGATTCCCTGTTTCTAATGTGAAACTACTCTAAATTAGCATTTCTCAAACTTGAAAAGCAGTCGAACTATCTGGAGACCTTGTTTAAAATGCAGACCCGGATTCCGAGAGTCTGCATCAGGGTCCAAGAATCTGCCTTCTAGGAAAACTCACCAATCAATTTGCCGAATAACCAGTTTGTCTACTTCATCAGATTTCCTGTTTGATTTGGTAAAGTCAATATTTAGTAGCTTATTAAAGGAGAGTTTCATTTTGCTTAAGATATTTCATCGGGTTTCCCTGGTGGCTCAGACAGTAGAGTCCACCTGCAATGCAGGAGACTGGGGTTTGACCCTTGGGTCAGAAAGATCCTCCTAGAGAAGGGAATGGCAACCCACTCCAGTATTCTTGCCTGGAGAATGCCACGGACAGAGGAGCCTGGCAGGCTATAGCCCATAGGGTCACAAAGAGATGGACACGAATAAGTGACTAACACACACACACACAAGATATTTCATCAACAGAAAGACTATCACCAGCATTGCATTTGAGAATTTTAGCATTTATGTAAGAAGGGGAGTATTTCCTGCCATATCAACAGACAAGGATATGTCTTATCAACATACATATCATACAACAACATCAGTTCAGTTCAGTTCAGTCGCCCAGTCATGTCCGACTCTTTGCGACCCCATGAACCACAGCACGCCAGGCCTCCCTGTCCATCACCAATTCCCGGAGTCCACCCAAACCCATGTCCATTTCGGTGATGCCATCCAACCGTCTCATCCTATGTCGTCCCCTTCTCCTCCTGCCCTCAATCTTTCCCAGCATCAGGGGCTTTTCCAATGAGTCAGCTCTTCGCATCAGGTGGCCAAAGTACTGGAGTTTCAGCTTTAGCATTATTCCTTCCAAAGAAATTCCAGGGCTGATCTCCTTTAGGATGGACTGGTTGGATCTCCTTGTAGTCCAAGGGACTCTCAAGAGTCTTCTCCAACACCACAGTTCAAAAGCATCAATTCTTCGGTGCTCAGCCTTCTTCATAGTTCAACTCTTACATCCATACATGACCACTGGAAAAACCATAGCCTTGACTAGACAGATCTTTGTTGGCAAAGTAATGTCTCTGCTTTTGAATATGCTGTCTAGGTTGGTTATAACTTTCCTTCCAAGGAGTAAGTGTCTTTTAATTTTATGGCTGCAATCACCATCTGCAGTGATTTTGGAGCCCAGAAAAATAAAATCAGCCACTGTTTCCACTGTTTCCCCATCTATTTGCCATGAAGTGATGGGACCAGATGCCATGATCTTAGTTTTCTGAATGTTGAGCTTTAAGCCAACTTTTTCACTCTCCTCTTTCACTTTCATCAAGAGGCTCTTTAGTTCTTCTTCACTTTCTGCCATAAGGGTGGTGTCATCTGCATATCTGAGGTTGTTGATATTTCTCCCAGCAATCTTGATTCCAGCTTGTACTTCCTCCGGCCCAGCGTTTCTCATGATGTACTCTGCATATAAGTTAAATACAACAACATAACACACAACGACATAGCAGACAAGGATCCAAATGTGAGTTTCTGAGCCCTGAGGGAGCCCAGGAAGGAGGCCAATACCTGCTATCTGGCAGCCACCTAATTGCAGCCATTCCCGACAGTGAGCTCTGAGGAGCTGGAGAAGGTGGATGTGAAAGAAACATAAGCTATTGCCCCAGATAACTGAGATACATATGAAAGGAATGATTTTAGTGAACCCAGACTCTTGCATCTTCCCATACATAGAAAAGTGCTAAATTCTTCAACTTGAGATATCTGGTTTTCCTTAATTAACAATAATTAAGGTGTTTTCGATGTTCAGACTACCTGCCCCTTGTGGCAAGCTTCTCTATAACCTGACTCTTCCCCCGCACTCCAACCCCCCACCCCTCCAGAACAGTTCTCTCAGGGTTACTTGAGATGCTGTCTCCTGGGCTTTAAATCCTAAAAATTTCTGCAGAATAAAACACAACTTTCCACTTTTTGGTTGTGACTATATTTAAGTTGACATATGCTAATTTTTCATGTAAGATATTTTCTTTGGTATTTAGCAAAATGGTTCTTGGTGAATAGGGTGCTTTTAGTGTCCATGGAGAAGTCACTAAGCCAGCCTTGGGGGGAGGAACCACACAGATACGGTCTTAGGGGTGAGCTCCCCGACTGTTCCAAACCCCCCAAATTTATCAAGCTCTGCCTTTGCTTCTTGCGTGTTTGAGGGCTCTGCTGCTGAAGGTTTTTGGAAACAAAATCTTTTTAATCTGAAACCTGCATTTGACAGTTGAGAAGTATGAGGCTCAGAGAAATTAGGCAACTTTGCCTGAGGTTGCACAGTCAAGGCCATCAGACCACAGAGAGGCTGAAGGCCATATATTGTCAACTCAGGGGCAGAGCCTGGTCCATGGCTGAGTAGAGACTGCCCAGACAGAAGATGGGGGCTGCAAGGAGTTTGGATACATCACCCTCACTTACCCCTCTCTCCTCGTGGCATTGACTGCCTCTGAGGGTTCCCTTGCTCCATCTCCCTCTGTGGCAGTGGCAAAAAAGGGGAATCAAAGGCTTTTTCTTAAATTTGGCCCCAACAAGGCCTTTGGAGGCTCTCAGCATCTTCTTTCCATCATCCCTGGAGGAGGAGAGCCTTAGGACATGCCACACTTCGAGCTAAACAGGGCATTAAGTGAGACGATCTGTGTAAAAGACTCAGGAGGATGCCTGGTGCACAGTAGCTGTTCAGGGAGTTGTTCTTTGTCTTCATCTTTGGGAAGGAGGAGGAAGAGGTGACCTTAGAGGCAACCCCAGGGTGGAGGGGGCTGTCATCTCAGCCACGTCACAAGGACTAAGGGATTCAGCTAGAGGGGGGCCTGCATCCCATTTTTCCAAGCCTGCCCTTCTTCCCCCCCACCCCGCCCCAACCTCCTGGCCTCAGGCACCCCCTTGGAGGCTGCAGGGTCCCTGTTCCCAGCCGGGCCACCTGTAGGCATCAGGGCTTTCTGAGCAGATGGCCTGGGAACTCAGCATCCGGCAGATTGTTGTCAACAGCACTAGCGGACGATGCGGACGAGGCTGAGCATTTCATGCCCTCTAACTGGCGGGAGGAGGCAAGGAGGGGTGGGGTGGGGTGGCACTCCACACTGCCAGCCTGGGTGGTGTTGGGAGTGCTCTCGCAGCCCTAATTTGAAAAACTGAGCTGAAAAACAGTCAGACGGCTCGTGTGACTCAGCACCATTATCCCCAATCATGCTGAGAACCCGTACCAGCCTCTGCCTGGTGAGTTCCTGTGGCAGCAACTTCAGAGTTATGCGGGTGTGTTGAGGGAGGGGGGATGGGGGCCACAGAGCAACCGGACAGGAAGCCCCTCCCCGGCCGCCGGAAGGAGGCCGCGCCGGGATGGCGGTCTTGTCCAGGCGCATGACCGACGCCATCACTTCTCTGCCCAAGGCTGGTCCTGGCCCTTCCTGGGTCTCCCCTCAGCCAGGCTTGGGATCCTGCCCTCAGGGAGTCCCTGCCCCAAGACGTCAACAGCCAGGATTTCAGAAACGTTTAGGAGAAGCTGCATGTGGGTGTTAAAAAAATGAGGAGGGAGCCCTTAGGAGGAATGAGCCCACCAGATGTCTACGATGCACCATTAAGTGAAAAAAGCAGTTTATAAAATTGTGTGCGGTATGACTCAGTCTGCTCAGACTGCCATAACAGAACCACAGGCTGGTTGACCTCTACACCCGATGTTTATTTTCTCAGTTCTGGAGGCTGCAAGTCCACAATCAAGGAGCTGGCCCATCTGGTTGCTTTGAGGACTCTTTTCCTGGCTTAAGGACTCTTTCCTGGACTTACCGATGGCAGTCTTGTCACGTGATCCTCACATGGTCATGCTTGTGGGGTGTGGGGAGGAGAAGGGAGGGACAGACAGTCCTCTCTGGTGTCTCTTCCTAGAAGGACACTGATCCTACCAGAGCAGACCCCCTCCCATGACCTCATTCAACCTTAATTATTTCTCTGGAGGCCCCACCTTCAATACAGCCACACTGGGGGCTAAGGTTGCAACATATGAAGTTGGGGGAGGCTCAGACATTGGGTTCACAACAAGGAGCAAATCCTGGGCTCCATCCAGCTCCTGTTTGCCTGTAGGGGTCTCTTGGGTGTAGTGATGTGACTTCTTTAAGGGCCTCAGTTTCCCCTCTTGTACTCTGTGGGGGACTGTACCTCTGTCTCTCTCCTTATCTGGGACTGTTACAAAGATGAAGAAGATGACCATGAGATCATCCAAAGCTCTGAGAGAGCTGGAAATGATGAGGTGGTCTGGAATGAGAGGTGAGGAGAGCTGGGAATGTTGTTAGGGAACCTGTAACCCTCAGGACCACCTTGGGTTGGGACAGGGTTGTTTACAAAGAAACCCAGAGCTCCAAGTATCAGCTATAGCATCAGTATCAATCAGAACACATCCTCAAACACTTGCAGATGGGGCTGGTCCCATCACTCAGGGAAGTGGTAGTGAGCGTGGGCAGGATGGAGGGTTTCCATGGTGACCAGGCACCTGGAGCCCCCTCCACTTACCACCTTGCTAAGCCAGGAAAGTCAGATGTTTTCTTTTGCTTTTTGAATTCTCAGGAAGAGATAGAAATTTGACTTCTTCTGCCAGTAGGTAGCAGATTGAAGCATTAAACTCTAGCAAACCAAACAAAATCGAACCTATTTGGCCCGCAACTCAGCAATCTCTGACCTAGGTTACAAGAGTTGCTGGCAGGACCAGGCTTGGGAAGGATAAAGGAGCTGGAGAGAGGCAGGGGTGGGGAGCTAATGGTATCTAGTGGGTGGAGACCTGAGATGCGGCTGCACATCCTCCAATGCACAGGACAGTCCCCTACCATCTGCAACAAAGAATTAACCAGTCCCTTGGTGCAGTGGCTAAGACTCTACACTCCCAATGCAGGGGGCCTGGGTTCAATCCCTGGTTGGGGAACTAGATTCCTACATGCTGCACCTGAAGAGTTCATGGGCTGAAATGAAAATGGAAGATCCTATGTGCCAGTGCTATCCAATAAATAAGTAAATAAATATTTTTTAAAAAGAAAATAATTAACCAGTCACAAATGGCTTAGTGCCAAGGTGGAGAACTTTTGTTGTGTATTGGGCTGGATGATTCTTGTTCGAAGATGTCCTGTGTTATAAAACACACGCATACACAACATACTCTTAACTGGAGCCAGGCAGTAGTGGATGGTCTCTTAACATTCAGCTGATGCCAGTTCTTCATCAGAAAAACATTCAGGCCTGTGCCAAGCTGCTCGCTCTGTGTTCAGAAGGCAGTTCTCCAATGGAAGATGTTTCTGCAAATGTGTAGCCCACCCCTGCTTATTACCAGCTTCTCTGGGAGAAAAGCACAGCCTAAATGTTGGTTATTATCATGTTGGCAGGATTGTATCTAAAATGTTTTATGCTGGATATGATCAATTGGGCTCTTCAAGTTATGAGCAAACTAGCTCATTTCATTTATGCCTAAAGCTTCGCATTTGGAACCCAATTTCTTTCTCCCTCCCTGCTCCCCATCAGGACGACGGAACCTCTTCATTGAGAGAGGGGTCGGCAGGCCGAAGGGCCAGACCACAGGCCAGCTGGCTCAGCTGTCTCGGGCCCTGAGTCCCTAATAGCTTCCAGGGCTACTTCTCCATGAACCTGTGCTCTCAGAGTGTGTCTGCTATTTATTATCTGATTAGCCTCTCCAAGGGCATCTTAATTTGTCCCTCCCAGTCACGTACTCCAGCCAGATGGTCTGAGAAATTGCATCTCTGGGCCTGCTATAATAAGACAATTATTCCAGCAGCGTCCCACATCACAGCAATAAGTCCTGAGCTTGGTCACGGCCTTAATTCCCATCTGGGGTGAGAATGCACAGACGTTTTGAGAAGCTGTAGCTTTCAGATGGCTGGGGTATGGCAGTGAAACTCAGGTATGGCCTCGACTCCAGGGGTGATACTTGTTTGCTTCGAACCCCCTGTAGTCTCTGGAATCATGGAAACAGTGTGGGGAGCCATGGACTTTGGAGCCCAAAGAATGGAACTGGAACCTTAGTT
This sequence comes from Bos grunniens, assembly GCF_055505025.1. Classification (NCBI taxonomy): domain Eukaryota; kingdom Metazoa; phylum Chordata; class Mammalia; order Artiodactyla; family Bovidae; genus Bos; species Bos grunniens. Next base: position 38,665,243 of record NC_141190.1, on the reverse strand, counting down.
CAGCTCTAAATGTGTGACCCTGGGAAAAGGATTTAACGCCTGAGTCTCAGTCTCCTCATCTGTAAATTGGGTGTGTTTACAATAAAAATCAGCTGTTTATTGGCTGCTCAACATTTATTTTCTTTCCTTTGCTAACAGTTCCTTGATTTCCTTTGGGGAATTACCTCCCCACCATGTGCGATCTCAGATGGATATGTCAAGGTGTCCTCCCCTCCCCTGGCCAGAGTGATCACGTGACTAAGTCCAGCGAAAGTGATTCTAGGTGGAGTCACCCTCAGGACTATCTGGCAGCTTAGCCCTGACAAGACTCCCACAAGAGCTGCTTCCTAGACCGCTGGATCTGCTTAGCTTCCAGGTCCTCCTCGGATCCCTTTTTTGCAGCCTTCCTGTCACTTCAGTGAGCTCACCAATCTCCTTCCATTAGATGCCTTTTGGCTGCACTCTTCAGGGTTAATTTTTCTTGTCACCCTCAGGCTTGCTGGGAGATGAGAGAGCTGATCTTTTGCATAATTAAGTGCCTACCTCTGAGCCTGGCGATGGTGGGTGCTCAGCCATGATGCTCTTGGTCTCTGCCCAGGAGAGCAGAGTTTCTTGAAGTGGAGCAGACAGCCTGAGATGTGAGGTGGGCACAGCCCCAGAGGGTGAGGCTCTGTACGCTTCAAGGGCGGTTCTGCTGCCTTGGTGCCCCTTTTCTCCTTGGGTCCTTTTCTGACTCCCTTGGACTGCTCAGGATGAGGGGCTAGCTCAGGGAGAGGTTGGGGAGGGTCCACGGATCCTGAGGTGTCCCTCCCTCTAACTCTGGAAGGGGTGGGCAGCTCCAGATGGGCTGGGGTTCCTGCCCGCCTTCCCCCAGGCTGCTGAGCCTGCTCACTGACCCCCCCCCCCAACCCACACCCCTGCACCAGGTGGGGAGAGATGCACCAACAGTAGCAGAAGCTGTGATGATTTTAAATTGCATCTTTGTATGTGGAGATGAGTTGCCTGAAGCCCCATCAATTTCTCCTAAACCTCAGGAGAAGCAGGATTTGCTGGGCCCCTCTGAACAGCCACCACCGGATCCGAACGTGTTGGTGAGAAACAAATGTTCATTGAGTTGCATTAAATGTACAGAACCATTTCAGAATCACCCACCTCCTTTTCTTAAAAAAAAAAAAAAAAATGAAATCTATTTTTTGAGTTTTAAATTGCCCTGGAAAGTAAGTACAGAAAGAACACACCAATGACCGTATTGTCACCACTTAAATGAGCAGCTCTTAATATCTTGTCTATTTTCTTCCAGGCTTTTATAAAAAATACTAAACTTTAGCAACGGTGCTCTCTTGCGGGGTCCCGTCTCTCCCATTCCACTCCTCACACCCTTTGTCATCTCAAGCGAGTTGCTGTGCGCCCTTGTGCCCTGCAGCGAGCACACACCTGTGTGTCTATAAGCCAGGTCAGTGCTTTGTGTGTGTTCGTCTTAAAAAGGAAATAAGCGGTATTGTTCTGCATGTGTCATTTGTCTTCTTGCTCCTCTCATCCAACATTTTGTTTTTGAAACCTGTGTGGGTGTGACAGAGGTAATAGACAGGCTTTCTTTTCACCTCTGTATTCACGGAATAGACAGAGAGCTCTGTGCTGCCCCACAGACGGGACACTCAGGTGTCATTTTCCCTAGTCCCATGTCCCTGTGCCTGTACTCGTCTCTCTGAGCCTGTGTGTGAACTTCCCCGGAAGGGTTCAGGGCTTGCTTTTCCAGCTTCATGTGAAAGTGAAAGTCATTCAGTCGTGTCCAAGTCTTTGCGACCCTATGAACTGTAGAGTCTTCTCTTGTGTTGTTGGAAGAGGGTGTTTGCTGTGACCAGTGTGTTCTCTTGGCAAAACTCTATTAGCCTTTGCCCTGCTTCATTCTGTACTCCAAAGCCAAATTTGCCTGTTATTCCAGGTGTTTCTTGACTTCCTACTTTTTCATTCCAGTCTCCTATAATGAAAAGGACATCTTTTTTAGGTGCTAGTTCTAGAAGATCTTGTTGGTCTTCATAGAACCGTTCAGCTTCTTCAGCGTTACTGGTTGAGACATAGATATGTGTTACCGTGATATTGAATGGTTTGCCTTGGAAATGAACAGAGATCATTCTGTCGTTTTTGAGATTGCATCCAAGTACTGCATTTCAGACTGTTTTGTTGACTATGATGGCTACTCCATTTCTTCTAAGGGATTCCTGCCCACAGTAGTAGATATAATGGTCATCTGAGTTAAATTCACCCATTCCAGTCCATTTTAGTTTGCTGATTCCTAGAATGTTGACGTTCACTCTTGCCATCTCCTCTTTGACCACTTCCAATTTGCCTTGATTCATGGACCTAACATTCCAGGTTCCTATGCAATATTGCTCTTTACAGCATCGGACCTTGCTTCTATCACCAGTCACATCCACAACTGGGTGTTGTTTTTGCTTTGGCTCCATCTCTTCATTCTTTCTGGAGTTATTTCTCTACTGATCTCCAATAGCATACTGGGCATCTACCGACCTGGGGAGTTCATCTTTCAGTGTCCTATCTTTTTGCCTTTTCATACTGTTCATGGGATTCTCAAGGCAAGAATACTGAAGTGGTTTGCCATTCCCTTCTCCAGTGGACCACATTCTGTCAGACCTCTCCACCATGACCCGTCCGTCTTGGGTGGCCCCACGGCATGGCTTAGTTTCATTGAGTTAGACAAGGCTGTGGTCTGGCTGTGTGGATCACCATAACTGTGGAAAATTCTGAAAGAGATGGGAATACCAGACCACCTGACCTGCCTCTTGAGAAACCTGTGCAGATCAGAAAGCAACAGTTAGAACTGGACATGCAACAACACACTGGTTCCAAATAGGAAAAGGAGTATGTCAAGGCTGTATATTTAACTTATATGCAGAGTACATCATGAGAAACGCTGGGCTGGAGGAAGTACAAGCTGGAATCAAGATTGCTGAGAGAAATATCAATAACCTCAGATATGCAGATGACACCACCCTTATGGCAGAAAGTGAAGAAGAACTAAAGAGCCTCTTGATGAAAGTGAAAGAGGAGAGTGAAAAAGTTGGCTTAAAGCTCAACACTCAGAAAACTAAGGCCATGGCATCTGGCCCCATCACTTCATGGCAAATAGACAGGGAAACAGTGGAAACAGTGGCTGATTTTATTTTTCTGGGCTCCAAAATCACTGCAGATGGTGACTGCAGCCATGAAATTAAAAGACACTTACTCCTTGGAAGGAAAGTTATGACCAACCTAGACAGCATATTCAAAAGCAGAGACATTACTTTGTCAACAAAGGTGCATCTAGTCAAGGCTATGGTTTTTCCAGTGGTCATGTATGGATGTGAGAGTTGGACTATAAAGAAAGCTGAGTACTGAAGAATTGATGCTTTTGAACTGTGGTGTTGGAGAAGACTCTTGAGAATCCATTGGACTTCAAGGAGATCCAACCAGCTCATCCTAAAGGAGATCAGTCCTGAGTGTTCATTGGAAGGACTGATGTTGAAGCTGAAACTCCAGTACTTTGGCCACCTGATGCAAAGAGCTGACTCATTGGAAAAGCCCCTGATGCTGGGAAAGATTGAGGGCAGGAGGAGAAGGGGACGACATAGGATGAGATGGTTGGATGGCATCACCAACTCAATGGACATGAGTTTGGGTAAACTCCAGGAGTTAGTGATGGACAAGGAGGCCTGGCATACTGCGGTTCATGGGGTTGCAAAGAGTTGGACACGACTGAACGACTGAAATGAACTGAACTGAACTGAACTGAAATGTAGAGTCCATGGAATTCTCCAGGCCAGAATTTTGGAGTGGTAGCCTTTCCCTTCTCCAGGAGATCTCAACCCAGGGATTGAACCCAGATCTCCCGCATTGCGGGCAGATTCTTTATCATCTGAGCCACCAGGGAAGCTCAAGAATACTGGAGTGGGTAGCCTATCTGTTCTCCAGTGGATCTTCCCAACCCAAGGAATCGAACCAGGGTCTCCTGCATTGCAGGTGAATTCTTTACTAGCTGGGCTATAGCCAGTTTCACGAGATCCTGCCAAATGGTCCCCATTGTGTTATTCCCTTCCTCCCAGCTCCCCGCTGCTGCTCCCTCCTCCAATCTCAGCCACCTCCTCTCTGATCACCAACTGCACTAACCTTCCTTGTTTCTCTCCCCCACATGCCTGCTCTTGCTTTTCCTGCTTCTTTTCTTAAAATTAAGTTTTATTGAAGTGGAGTTGCTTTAAAACATTGTGTTAGTTTCTACTGTACAGCAAGATGAATCAGATATATATATATCTTCTCCCTTTTGGATTTCTGTCCCATCTAGGCCACCGCAGAGCATTAAGTAGAGTTCCCTGTGCTACACAATATGTTCTCATTTGTTATCAATTTTCTGCCTGCAATACCGGAGATCTGAGTTCAATCCCTGGGTTGGGAAGATCCCCTGGAGAAGGGCATGGCAACTCACTCCAGTATTCTTCCTGGAGAATCCCATGGACAGAGGAGCCTGGTGGGCTATAGTCCGTGGGGTCGCAAAGAGTCAGACACGACTGAGGGACCTTATACATAATAGTGTATATGTGTTGACCCGAATCTCCCAATTCCTCCCACCCCTTTTTTCCCCTTTGATATCCATACACTTGTTTCCTACCTCTGTGACTATTTCTGCTTTGCAAGTAAAATCATCTGTACCATTTTTCTAGATTTCACAAAACTGAGTCATTTGTAGAGACATGGAGAGACCTAGAGACTGTCATACAGAGTGAAATAAGTCAAAGGAGAAAAACAAATCTCATATATTAACACATACACGTGGAATCCTGCTTTCTGTACTGACTTTCCTCTCCCCTCTCCCTGGCCCAGGCTCTGCCCAGCCTCTGCAATCTTTTTTCTACCAGGACTCTCATGCTTGCAAGAGACGCAGGTGTGGCTGAGATGTGTCTTGTCTGGTTAGCACACTTTTCTTGAAAAGTTTAGAATCTGAACCCCCAGCATTCTGTTGCAACCTCCTTCTGGGATAACTTCCTTCATGGCAGAAACTGGATAGTTTGGAAAGATCTGCATTTCTCAAACTCCCTGCAGGTGTGGCACCAGAGGTGATTCAGATCGACTCTCAGATGCCCTTGCTGGGACTTGCACTCAGAAGTGAGCTAAGTGTCTGTTTGCTGCCGTGGATTCCAGCAGCACAGTGGGGCTGTGGAGCCAGCAGTGCTAGGGGCCACATCTGGCCCCTGACCACGGGTCATGTAGACCTCCAGCCAGCCATTGCCTCCTGGATCTGCAGCTTCCTGATTGTAGCAGAAGTTACAGTTCCTGTCCTTTGGTGGACCAGTTCCATGCATTTGAGGCAATCTCTTCTCAGACTAGAGATCATTCATTCTTTTGTCCCATCCAATGACTCTGTAAACACTCAGTTCCTGAAATTAAATTCATTGCTGTTTAGCTACAGTGGTTACTGTTATTTGCAACTGAACCCTGATTAATAAAGCCCTAAAGGAGCTGGGATTTTGACCCCTGATTTATTCCTTTGCTTTCCTTGAGAGCACATTCTGACTTCAGTTTCACTCTTTTATTAATTGAATCACCCCCAAAATATGTATTATGCATTTGCGTGCTAGGTTGCTTCAGTCGTGCCTGACTCTTTGTGACTCCATGGACCATAGGCCTCCAGGCTCCTCCGTCCACGGGATTCTCCAGGCGAGAATAGTGGAGTGGGTTGTCATGCCCTTCTCCAGGGTATCTTTCCGATCCAGGAATCAAACCAGCATCTCTTACATCTCCTGCTTTGGCAGGCGGGCTCTTTACCACTAGTGCCACCTGGGAAGCCCATGTTATGCATCTACTAGGCGTTTATCACTGTGATGAACTCGGAAGACACAAAATGAAAATAGTACGGTACTCACCAGCATCTGTTCCAGTCTTTGGGGTCACTGTTCCCTCATTTTTTAAACTGGAAACTACCTGTGACTTCTCTTTTACTACTCTCACACCCCCATGGCCCCTCTGTAAATTGGGGGTTTGTGGTTCATGTCCTTAAACCATTGATTTTATTCCACATGACCTGAGGCTCTACCTCATCCAGGAATATCTCCATGCCAATGAAATGAGAGACAAGCCACTGGGAAAGAGGTTGTTAGCTGAGAAGGTCACCTATGTTCTTGAGGTTTTCAAAGAGCAGAATTAGCATCCGCCACCCCCCACCCCCACCCCCAAAGCCCAGTGATTTAGGTCCAAGAGAACTGATAAATTTCCGGTTTTTTCCCCCAAGACAAAAAGCCTTATCAGCCCATCTGACATAAACAGCTGCTTTCCCTGCAGCTGAATTGGTATCACATCTGGGAAGGTTTAAACCAAACAGACCATTTCTTTTAGAATAAATTTGGATGCTCTGAATGTTGTGCTCTGTCCCTAAGATTCCAAGAGGGAGTGAAAAAAACACGGACTATCTTTGACTTTAAATGAGTCAGGGCTGTGGCAGAGTCACACACACACACTTCCTTGTCTTTTTCCTTTTCTGAGTTGGAAGGGAGCTTATGAATTATTTAACCTAGACTTCAAGATAAGGAATATTGCCAGAGGTAAAGAGGGGCCTTTCATAATGATACAAAGGTCAGTTCTCAGTAGATATAGCCATCCTAAATGTATATGTACCTAATAATAGAGCTTCAAAATACAAGTAAGAATCCTGACAGAACTAAAAGGAGAAACAAATGAATCTTCTAGTCTACTTGGAAATTTTATTACCTTTTTCTCAGTAAATGAGCTTCCCTGGTGGCTCAGACAGTAAAGAATCTGCCTGCAATGAAGCATACCTGAGTTTGATCCCTGGGTCAGGAAGATCACCTGAAGAAGGGAATGGCAACCCATTCCAGTATTCTTGCCTGGAGAATCCCACAAACAGAGGAGCCTGGTGGGTGACAGTCCATGGTGTTGCAAAGAGTTGGACATGACTGAACAACTCACACACACAAAGGATATGGAAGAGCTAAACAAAACTATCAACCAACTTGACCTAGTCGATATTGCTAGAACTTGCTACCCAACAAGCAGAATACATATTCTTTTCTCCTGCAAATGGAACATTCACCCAGTTAGACCATATGCTGGGCTATAAAGCAAGTGTCAATAAATTTGGAAAGGTTAAAATCATATAGAGATTGCTCCCTAACCAAATGAAATTATACTTGAAATTAAAAAAACAAGATACTAGAAAATTTTCAAATATTGGGAAATGAAGCAACACATCTTTAAACAATACATTGGTCAAGGAAGAAATCATAAGGAGAACCAGAAAGTATCACAAGTTGAATGAAGAGTCATGTTCATTTTCATTTTCAAAAGTAAAATGACCAAGTGTCCTACGTCCTGAGAAACTCCTGAAAATGAAAGTCACTCTTTCACTCCGTCCTGAGAAACTCCTGAAAGTGAAAGTCCGACTCTTTGCGACTCCATGGACTATATAGTTCATGTAATTCTCCAGGCCAGAATACTGGAGTGGGTAGCCTTTCCCTTCTCCAGCGGATCTTCCCACCCCAGGGATTGAACCCAGGTCTACCCTCATTGCAGGCGGATTCTTTACCAACTGAGCTATCAGGGAAGCCCTAGTCCCAGGCCCACCAGGACATTTGGTCATCCACAGAAATATTTGGGTTCAAACTCTAAGTTATGTGTCACCTTAGATATGTGGCTTTTATCTGTCTTTTTTCTTCTTCTCAGCATTATTGAGATATAATTAACAAGTAAAAATTTTTATATTTAAGGTATATGGACTGATGCATTCATATATGAATACATTGTGAACTAATTACCACAATCACTCTACTTAACATACCCATCACCTCAAATAGTTACCTTTACTGGGGAGTGGGTGAGAACTCAAGATTGATCTAGCAAACTTTAGATATATGATACAGTATTGTTAATTACAGTCACATTGCTGTACATTAGATTCCCAGAACTTACTCATCCTATAACTGAAAGTTGGTATTCTTTGACCAACACCTCTCCATTTCTTCTATTCCCCCCGCCAACTCTTAGTAACCATCTTTCTGCTCTCAGCTTCTATGAGTTTGACTATTTAAAATTCCACATATAAATGAAATCATTCAGCGTTTGTATTTCTGCATTTGGCTTATTTCAATTAGCATAATGTCTTCCAGGTTTATCCATGTTGTCACAAATGGCAGGATTTCTTTCTTTTTTTGGCTTAATAATATTCCATATGTTATATAATATTCCATACTCTCCCTATATATCTCTCTCACATTTTCTTCATCCATTCATCTGTTGGTGAACATTCAGGTTGCTTCCATATCCTGGCTATCATGAATCACGCTACAATGAACAAAGGGGTACAGGTAGCTCTTTGAGATCCCGATTTCATTTCCTTTGGATATATACCCAGAGGTGGGATTGCTTGATCATATGGTACTTCTGTTTTTAATTCTTTGAGGAACCTCCATACTGTTTTTCATAACTACTGTTGCAATTCAGTTCCCACCAACAGATGAGGATCCCCTTTTCTCCACATCCTCCCCGACACTTATCTTTTTTGCCTTTTTGAAGATAGCCATTCTAACAGGTATAGAATGATATCTCATTGTGATTTTGATTTGCATTTCCTTGATGATTAGTTATGCTGAACACATTTTCATATACCTGTTGGCCATTTGTATGACTTCTTTAGAGAAATGTCTATTCAATTATCTTTTACTTTTTTTTTTTTTTTTGCTGTGGAAGTGTTTAGATCACTTACGTATTTTGTACATTAACTCCGTATTAGGTATGGTTTGCAAGTGTCTTCTCCCAGTCCATAGGCTGCCTTTTCGTTCTATTGAACACTTCTTTCTCTGTGCTTTTTGCCTTGACACATCCCATTTGTGTTAGTCTCATGTGTACAGCAAAGTGATTCAGTTATATATACATATATGTCTATTTTTTCAGATTATTTTCCATATAGTTTACTACAAAATATTGAGTATAGCTTCAAATGCTATTTATTGTTTGTTATCTATTTTCTTTTTTCTTTTTATTTTTGTACACAGCTTTATTGATATCTACTTCACATATCTTACAATTCAACCATTTAAAGTGTGCAGTTCAGTGGTTTTTGGTACAAACATGGTTCTTAATTGCAAAGTGAGAAGAAAATGCATACTTTTATTTTAAGACACAAAAGAACTGCCAACCTTAAAAAACTGTAGAATTTGTACTTCTGCAATGTCCACGATCTTTCACGTTCCTCCTGTCTTAAAAAAAATTCATGTTATCATCCTTAACAAAATCTTAGATAACAGTCATCCTTGCTGCTGTTGCTAAGTCACTTCAGTCATGTCCAACTCTGTGTGACCCCACAGTCATCCTTAGAGAGTTCTAAATAGCAAAGAACTAACATTGCTTGTCCCCCCTCCCCTCCCCACTCTTATATTTCCTGCACTGGTAAGTACTATAGAGTGAACCTAAGTTGGCCTTCTAGGCCAGGACCTTGCAGAAGCTCATAGTCCTTCATGATGGGCATTAATTTTCAGTTTACTTGGGATGTACTTCTATAAAGTTTAGGAGCTGAGTTGAATCACATCCTGAGATATGTAGTTTAGATTTAAAAGTCCTATATCACTTCATTTTCTTGTTATTTTCCTCTTTTCATAAACTAGTCAAGAATGAGAAGTTGTATTATCTCCTGGGAGGTAGATTGAGGCTGCTTTTTACACAAAATGATTAGTTTTGAATGGAAGAAGAGAATCAACATGTGTTGATGACTTACTATGTGATCATCACATGCAATCTTCAGAACAAACCTGTAAGACTCTTGAAAGTGAAAGAGTTAGTTGCTCAGTTGTGTCTGACTCTTTGGGACCCCAAGGACTGTATCCCGCCAGGCTCCCCTGGCCATTGAATTCTTCAGGCAAAAATGGAGCGGAAGTGGGTAGCCATTTCTCCTCCAGGGATCTTCCCAACCCAGGGATTGAACCCAGGTCTCCTGCGTTGCAGGCGGATTGTTTACCATCTGAGCCACCAGAATATATTTAAATTATGTGAGGAAATCACGTTTCCCTTCCCCCCTCACCTCAAGAGATAGTAGCAGAAATTAAATGTTAATTTAGGCATGTCAGATTCCAAAGTTCAGCCTCTTCTCTTTTTATTATATTGCTTTCCAACCAAAGGCTGCAAACAGTTTCTAAAGAGATAATCCAGCACCTTCGTTCACCTCTTTATTTTGTGAAATAAAGGTTCATTGGAATTCAACTTTAAAAATACTTTCACCATATCTACACTTTTACATAATATATGCAAGATTAAGGATGTCTATGTCTTCAAGTACCAAAATAATATAGTTAAACAAAGACGAACATAATATATATGTTTGATTTTTTAAGTCAAATATCAAGAGGCATATGCCGGAGAATATCAAGGCCAATCTCTCTGCAGTTCTCCTAGATTTCCCTCATGTTTTTTGTCTTCAGATTTACAGAATGGCTATGGTTATTTCATGCATCACTTCTCACTCAAAGCAGATGAAAGCAATGGTGGAGAGAGGGTGGGATGAGAGATGTTAGTGCAAATGATACACATTTGATACCCACCCCTTCTATCAGCAAAAGCAAAAATCTTTATGGAGTCCACAGTAGAGACCTGTTTCCTTTTCTGTGTCTGGAACTGTGTTGTGTGACCAGACCAGAGTCGGAAAGTAGGACTTGACCTTGGCAGGCAAATGGCACTGTTATCCGAGCACAATCAAGGTTTTGATAGAAGGAAGTGAGAATAGATACTGGGCGGGTCACAGATGTGTCTGCTGCAGTATGCCACGTGCTGCCTTATCAGTTTCAGTCCCCATTTCTGCTTCACTTTTATTAACCTTATTAACTGCTTGTGATGAGTCAGCCTTCACTACTTCAAGGTTTATAGAGATGGGTTACTTCCAAATATAATAGGAAGGTAGGGTTTTTTCTTTAATACAACCTTTAAAGATAATTCTAAATACAGATAACATTTAAATTGCATTATGTTTTATGTTCTAAGAATGTGAAATGTCCTGGATATATGCTCAGGAAGTGTCAACACTTTCTTACCAAAAAAAAAAAAAAACCCCACAAAATGTGGGAAATAGCACTTTGTTCTGGGTGAGATCTTTGAGGTGATACTAGAGGCTGGGGACTTATCTTCAGAAGACAATCTGAAAATACCGTTAAAACTTAACATGCACATTCTCTTTTCTTGTTTGTTTTCTCATTATTTTTAACATGCTATCCCCATATATGTAATTCAGTTCAGTTCAGTTGCTCATCGTGTCCAACTCTTTGCAACCCCATGGACTGCAGCATGCCAGCCTTCCCTGTCCATCACCAACTCCCTGAGTTTACTCAAACTCGTGTCCATTGAGTCGGTGATGCCATCCAATCATCTCATCCTCTGTCACCCCCTTCTCCTCCTGCCTTCCATCTTTCCCATCATCAGGGTCTTTTCCAATGAGTCAGTTCTTCACATCAGGTGGCCAAAGTATTGGAGTTTTAGCTTCAACATCAGTCCTTCCAATGAATATTCAGGACTGATTTCCTTTAGGATGAACTGGTTGGATCTCCTTGCAGTTCAAGGGACTATGAAGAGTCTTCTCCAACACCACAGTTCAAAAGCATCAATTCTCCAGAGCTCAGTTTTCTTTATAGTCCAACTCTCACATCTGTACATGACTACTGGAAAAACCATAGCTTTGACTAGAAGGACCTTTGTTAGCAAATAATGTCTCTGCTTTTAAATATGCTGTCTAGGTTGGTCATAGCTTTTCTTCCAAGGAGCAAGCATCTTTTAATTTCATGGCTGCAGTCACCATCTGCAGTGATTTTGGAGCCCAATAAATTAAAGCCTGTCACTGTTTCCATTTCCCCCCATCTATCTGCCATCATTAGAGAGTACTAAACAGAGTTCTCTGTGCTATTCACTAGGTTCTCGTTACTTATCTATTCTGTGTGTAGTATCAGTTGTAGTTGTTGCTAAGTCATGTCCAACTCTTTGCAACCCTAGTGTATATATGTAAACCCCAATCTCTGAATTTATCATCCCTCCTTCTCCTGGTAACCACAAGTTTTTCTACATCTGTGACTCAGGTTCTTGTTTTTTTTTATTAATTAATTTTTTATTGAAGGATATTTGCGTTACAGAATTTTGCTGTTTTCTGTCAAACCTCAACATGAATCAGTCATTGGTATACATATATCCCCTCCCTTTTGAACCTTCCTCCTATTTCCCTCCCCATCCCACACTCTAGGTTGATACAGAGCTCTTATTTGAGTTTCCTGAGTCATACAGCAAATTCCTGTTGGCTGTCTATTTTACATATGGTAATGTAAGTTTCCGTGTTACTCTTTCCATACATCTCACCCTCTCCTCCCCTTGCCCCATGTCCATATGTCTATTCTCTATGTCTGTTTCTCCACTGCTGCGCTGTAAATAAATTCTTCAGTACCATTTTTCTAGATTATATATATATATGTGTTAGAATATGGTATTTATCTTTTTCTCTCTGACTCACTTCACTCTGTATAATAGGTTCTAAGTCCATCCACCTCATTAGAACTGACTCAAAGGGATTCCTTGTTATGGTGAGTAATATTATATTGTGTATATGTACCACAACTTCTTTATCCATTCATCTGTTGATGGACATCCTGGTTCCATGTTCCAGCTATTGTAAGTAGTGCTGCAATGAACCATGGGGTACATGTGTCTCTTTCAATTTTGGTTCCTTCAGGGGATATGCCTAGGAGTGGGACTGCTGGGTCATATGGTGGTTTTATTCCTATTTTTTAAGGAATCTCCATACCATCTTCCATAGTGGCTGTATCAATTTATATTCCCACCAACAGCATGAGAGCATTTCCTTTTCTCCACACCCTTTTCAGTATTTATTGTTTGTAGGCTTCTTGATTAGGGCCATTCTGCCTGGTGTAAGGTGATATCTCACTGTAGTTTTGATTTGCAGTTCTCTAATAATGAGTGATACTGAACATCTTTTCATGTGTTTGTTATCAGGTTCTGTTTTGTACATAGGTTCATTTGTTCCATTTTTTTAGATTCCACATATAAACGATATCATATGATATTTGTCTTTGTCTGGCTTACTTCACTCAGTATGACAATCTCTAGGTCCATCCATGTTGAATGGCATTATTTTGTTCTTTTTTATTGCTGAGTAATATTCTAGTGTATATATGTACCACATATTCTTTATCTGTTCTTCTGTCGATGTACACGTAGGCTGCTTCCGCGTCTTGGCTGTTGTTAATAGTGCTGCAATGAACACTGGGGTGCATGTATCTTTTCAAATTATGGTTTTCTCAGGTTATAAGCCCAGGAGTTGGGATTGCTGGATCCTGTGGTAGCTCTATTTTTAGTTTAAAAAAATTTTTCATTTTAGTTTTTTAAGGAATCTCCCATAGTGGCCGTACCAATTTACATTCCCATCAACATTGTAGGAGGGTTCCCATTTCTCCACACCCTATCCGACATTTATTACTTGTAAACTTTTTGGTGATGATCACTCTGACCTGTGTGAGGTGATACCTCATTGTAGTTTTGATTTCCACTTCTCAGGTAATTAGCAATGTTGAGCATCTTTTCATGTGCCTTTGGCCCTCTGTATGTCTTCTTTGGAGAAATGTCTGTTTGTGCAACCATTTCTGTCACAACCAGCCAAAGCCTGGGTGTGCTCAGGAATGACAGGGTGTGCACTGGTCACAGGAGTTGCTGTCACCAGCAGGAAACTCTTTTCTGCTTCCTGACTCAGTGCAGCTGATTTGTAAGCCAGCTCTGAGCCGCCTGCTCCCCTCTGAGCAATGGCCCTATTGCTGAGAGCCTCCTTCTCGCTAGATGGAGGGCAGAGGGCACAGGGCCTGTTGAGCTGCAGCTGGCTCTATTGTGACCTCCCTGTGTTTTCTTGCATCGGAGGCTTTCCATAGGGTTTCCATGCAGGCTGTGTGAAGGCAATTATGCTTCCATCCTTGTGGTGAAGGAGAAAAAGAAACCTGAGTGAGGCTAGTCTGACCTGGCACTGGGGAGGTGGGGCCTCTGATTTTCTGCTCGTATTTCCTCCCTGAAAAGAGCAGCAGGGTGAGATGCAGAGCTTGTCTCCCTGGTGAAAACACGAGGACCGCCTTCCTGCTTGGCTGGATGGCAGAAAGCTCCTTCGTTTCCTTTCTTTCCTGGGAACTGGCTGATCCCCAAGACTCAGAAGTTCTAATTGCTCCCAGGGTATAAGAAGCCCCTCTAGCAGTATGGCTGGCAGATGGTCCATGCCCATGGCTTTATCTTTCATCTGCATAGGCGAGAGCTCAGCAAACCCGTTCGTAAATTGAAGTGACATCTTCACCTGGTTGGATGACACCACCTCAGACACAGCATGTCCTAAAGTGAAGCAGGCATCTTCCCCTAAGCACATTTCTCTTTCTGTGATGCAAGCCAGAGTCCCTGGAATCTGCCTCCAGTCCTTCCCCTTCCCTTGGTCATGGTCTATTTTCACAATATGACTGAGTACATATTATGTACCTGATAGGTACCAAGTAGGTATCAAGCATATGATTGTGATATAGCTGTTGATCAGGAAGATAAAGGACACTAGAAAGGCACTGACATCATCTAGTAGAAATAGGAGCTCAGCTGATAAATTCAGGAGAAATTAGGTGATCCAGCAGATCCTGAGGAGAGAAGGACCTGGGGGAGGAGAGGGAAAAGAGAAAGGATGTTTGGAAGTGGGGGTGGCAAGAAAATTGGCTGACTGGACCTCAGCCCTGAGATGCATTAGAATCTAATGTGCTCATGTTTCTGGAAATGTTTGGGTGGGTGCCACTGAGACACAACCCACTCCAGTGTTCTTGCCTTGAGAATCCCAGGGACGGGGGAGCCTGGTGGGCTGCTGTCTATGGGGTCGCACAGAGTCGGACATGACTGAAGCGACTTAGCAGCAGCAGCACTGAGACAGAGTCCAGCAATTAAGAACAAACTGTTGAGCTGCCAGGTGTCAATATGGTCAGTCAGGACAATGAACCAAACTGAAAGTAACCATTAGCGTTCATTCACGGACTGTGACAACGCAAGCCAGAACGGTGCTGGGTGAGTGTGGACCTACCACTGAGGAGTCTCTATGAGGAGTGTGGTAGAAGGCATATAAGATATGGAGGTTGTTTTGTAAACTTTCTGGTTGGAAGTTTTAAAATTATTTTAGTAGGCACATGAAGTAGACCAATACAAAAAAAAAAAAAAAGAGAAAGAGAGAGAAACCCTCAACCTCAATTACTAAATACAGCAAAATTTCATTTCTTGCTCATATTATGATCCAATGAGGTTTTGTTCCAGTTAATGGGAAGTGGGCAGAGGGTCTTAGACTGTTCTATGTATTTAGGGACTAAAGTTTCTTCCATGATGTGGGTGTTTCATCTTCTAAGGTCTTGTCTTCTTTGCATTCAGCTGGCAGAAAGGAAATGAATGATTGTGAAGGAGGATTTTTAGAGCTCAAACCTGGAAGTGGTATTCAACAATTCCTCCTGCATTCCATTGACCATCACTTAGTATATTTATTTTGGTCTTCCTCCAGGGTTACTGGCACATAACCCTGAAAACCCTTGTGATTTCCTAAGTGATAAGAGCTATAAGAGCATCTTTTGTTATAATATTTCATTTTTGTTCCCAGTTCCTGAAATAGTTTCAGAGTGATGAAGATAAAAATGGGTGACTGTTGTTATTCATCACAATCCTCTTTCAACCACATGAGTTCATATTAATGAGATTACTTTTGGAAAGCCCTAAAAATGAAAGCTTGTTGCCGGCGGAAACAACCGTGAATTAGAGTGTTGAAATTTTCAGTCTCACCTTTGGGAGGGGGGGAAAGGGGCTGGAGATCAACTTAATCACCAGTAGTCAATGATTTTATCAACTGAGCCTTCAAAATGAAGTCTCCATAAAAATCCTGGGTTGGTGATGTCGACTGAAAATAGATGTACAACTTGAGAGTTGTGAGTTAAATTTTATTTGGGGCAAAATGAGGACTGCAGCCAGGAGGCAGCATCCCAGGTAGCTCTGAGCGACTGCTCCAAAGCGGCAGTGGGGGAAAGACAATACATAAGGTTTTGGTGAAGGGGGAGTTCAATACCATGAAGCATTCATTTCACCAAAGGCTTTTTGTTAGTCATGAGGATCTGATAGCACCATGAAACGATTCAGTGCTTCTCTAGATATGAGGAGATGCAAGGATTGAGATCATAAAATCTGTTCCTAAAAACATCCAACCATCTAAAGACCTGTCCCACCAGATTCCCTGGAGCACAGAGTGCCTCACTTCACCCTGAACTCCCTCAAGGGTTGTTGAAGGTCAACAGCTATGGCAGCATGGGGTTCAGTCTCTGCAGAGGCAGAGGGCAAAGGCCTTTGTTGTTCAGTCGTTGGCAATGCTCTTGGTAAGTGCCAACTTGTAGTTGACACTGAGTATGTGAAGGTGCTAGGGGGATGTGTGCCTGGAGAGGGCGTGAAAGCTCAAAGCCTCCGCACTACCCCATGCCTTGCCATACTCATCTCTTCCACCTGGCTGCTCCTGAGTATAATTATTGTTGTTATTCAGTTGCTCAGTCATGTCCAACTCTTTGCGACCCCATGGACTGCAGCACGCCAGGCTCCTCTGTTCTCCACTGTCTCCTGGAGTTGGCTCAAATTCAGGTTCATTGAGTTGGTGATGCTATCTAACCATCTCATCCTCTGCTGCCATAATTTAGTAAGTAAACAGCTACCCTGAGTTTTGTGAGCTTCTCTGGTAAATTATCAAACCCAAAGTGGGGGTCTTGGGGACTTATAACCAGTCAGTCTGAAGCACAGGTGATAACCTGGACTTATGATTGGCATCTGAAGTGTAGGGGGCAGTCTTTTGGAACTGAGCTCCACAGAACCTGTGGAGTCTGAGGCTAACTTCAGGTAGACAGTATTAGAATGGCATTAAATTGTGGGACTAAGTAGCTGGTGTCACAGAATTGCTTGGAGAGGGAAAATGCCCACATATCTGATCATAGAAGCAGCATATGAGAGTAAGGGAGACATAGAATTTTTCCCTGTTCAAAAACAAACTCATGTATGAAACTCCAGTAGCAAAAATTAGAGAAGGATTTAAAACAACCCTTAGGAGCTAATATTTCCTGTTGTTCTCTCCTTTCATTTTTATCGATTTCTTAAAAAGTGTATAAAAATATTTTTTAAAAATGACACTGGGTACTCTGTACCCTAGGGCTGTTTGGTATTTCCCTAGAGAGAGGCTTGGCTTCCTCTAGTCAGATCCACTGCTGGATTTCAAGTGATGCTCAAAGCGAGGTCACAGCCACACCTAAACACTCTGAAGTCAATTCTAGGAAGCTGAGCCAACGGTCAAAATTAAACAAAGAAATGAAAACTCATAAACCCTGTGGGAAATGCAGTTATTTCAGCACATACTCTATTTGTTTAGCTAGGAGACTAACAGTACTTACGGGGAACGTGGATTGTTTTTGACAGAGTGGTAAAAACGTAGAAAGACGCACGAAAAAGAGGAGGGTCCTTGGGAACTTTCTGGCGCTTGCTGTGAGCTTCTTGGTGGACAGTGTTGGTGGCTGGCTCTGAGGCTGGCGATGCTGCAGGAGGTCATCAGGTACATGGGTCCCCACCAGTCATCCTTGGGGACTGTCCTGGGAGAGCTGGACCACAGTGGCTGTGGGGCTGAGTCCTGCCCGGCTCTGAGCGCGCTGTAAGGACAGTCATGTCCTACATCCCTTCTGGAGAGCTAGAAGCTCATCTCACTTTTCCACTGGGAGCTGAGGCAGCAGCCTCTGGAGACAGGTCTCAAGTCCCTTATTGAGAGCACTGCAGGCACATCTCCTTGATGCTGCATGGAAACCCCTTGTTCTGGAA
Source organism: Bos grunniens (assembly GCF_055505025.1). Lineage (NCBI taxonomy): Eukaryota > Metazoa > Chordata > Mammalia > Artiodactyla > Bovidae > Bos > Bos grunniens. The sequence continues at coordinate 38,647,342 of NC_141190.1, read as the reverse complement.
GGTTGGCTGGCTTGCGTTCTTTGGCCATGCCCCTCAGCACTCCCACCTGGGGGATTCCTGGAGGGGCCCAGTGGAAGGACACCAAGCACAGAGAAGAGTTTTCTGTAGAGGAGCTGATTCAGAGTCAGAGTGTCCCCACGATTGGCTGTCTCTGTTCCAACCCAAGGAACAGGTGCTCCTAAGAATAGTCCTTCTGACATCTCAGAAGGCCCTGAAGTGCAGTGGCAAAAAGGGAATCTGCCTGTCTTGTCATAGAAGAAACTTGCTTTTACAATGGGCAACACAGCACTTAACCATTGCAAAAATCAGCAGGGCTTACCAGCAGGACAGAACAAAAGGACAAAGAAGCAGGTGAAAGCCGTTCAGTGGCAGTGGGAGAAAAAGGCTCCTGGATGCAGCAATCAGGCTGGAATAGGAGGATGGTGTCCCTTTGCAGATGAAGAGGCCTAGGAATTGTTTGAAGCACAGACTGGAATCCAGATTGCCGGGAGAAATATCAATAACCTCAGATACACAGATGACACCACCCTTATGGCAGAAAGCGAAGAAGAATTGAAGAGCCTCTTGATGAAAGTGAAAGGAGAGTGAGAAAGCTGGCTTAAAATTCAACATTCAAAAAACTAAGAAGTCCAATCACTTCATGGCAGATAGATGGGGAAACAATGGAAACAGTGAGAGACTTTATTTTCTTGGGCTCCAAAATCACCGCAGATGGTGACTGCAGCCATGAAATTAAAAGATACTTGCTCCTTGGAAGAGAAGCTATGACCAACCTAGACAGCATATTATAAAGCAGAGACATTACTTTGCCAACAAAGCCTGTCTAGTCAAAGCTATGGTTTTTCCAGTATGTATGGATGTGAGAGTTGGAGTATAAAGAAAGCTGAGGACTGAAGACTTGACGCTTTTGAACTGTGTGGTGTTGGAGAAGACTCTTGAGAGTCCCTTGGACTGCAAGGAGATCCAACCAGTCAATCCTAAAGGAAATCAGTCCTGAATATTTGTTCAAAGGACTGATGCTGAAGCTGAAACTCCAACACTTTGGCCACCTGATGCGAAGAACTGACTCATTGGAAAAGACCCTGATGCTGGGAAAGATTGAAGGCAGAAGCAGAAGGGGATGACAGAGGTGAGATGATTGGATGGCCTCACCGACTCGATGGGCATGAGTTTGAGCAAGCTCCGGGAGTTGGTGATGGACAGGGAGGCCTGGCATGCTACTTCGGGTCACAAAGCATGGGGTCGCAAAGAGTTGGATATGACTGAGGAACTAAACTGAACTGAGGAACTGGTAATATAGCATAATAAGGGGAATTACAGTAATGTGGAAGTCATTAAGTTATTGGTGTTATGTTTTCATGCAGAGCAACATGAGGGCAAAATGAAACAGAAAAGACAGATGGGAGAAAATTACCTCTGAGCCCCTCCTCCCTTTTTGGCTGCACCACCTGGCAATGTGGGATCTTGGTTCCCCAATCTGGGATCAAACTCACACTGCCTGTAGTGAAAGCGCAGAGTCTTAATCCCTGGACTACCAGGGAAGTCCCCCTAAGCACCCTTTTTTGAAAAGAAAGTTTAGAATGCCTCTTATCAAAAGGGAGGGAGTGCTGAGTGGAACATGCAGCTCTGGGTTATGAGGAGGAGTCAAGGTTTGCCGGTTGATACAGGAGCAGAATTAGCAAATGCAGGAGAAATGCATCGGTCTCAGATCTTGAGGAGAAGGACAGAGGGAATCTGGAGGAAGAAGGGGTGCAGTGAGAGGAGATGGTCCTGTGGGACCGTGGCAGTAGTTTGTATCCTGCTGAAGGCCAAGGCCATGGTGAAAATCAGAGTGAGTCCCAGAGTAAATGGGTCCAGTCAAGACTGCCCTGGGCACACGCCAAGCTCTGTTGTCCTGACAAAAGTTCTCTTGTTATCATCTGGCAGCAAAATGAGGATAAACAAAGTTCAGGAAAGTGAACTGCATTTGGGGGCAGGGGCCCATATGGGGTGGGTCCCACTTTGGGAGGACTGCCTGGATGCATGAATTTTGGATGGTTTGTGATGTAGACAAAGAGTCATCAAGGGGATTAATAGGTAGGAGCCCATGTGTCCAGAAGAGAGAGCACACCCTCTTGGGAGCTGCTGGTTTTCAGTGGATGCTGATAGAGGCTGTAGAATGAACATCGGGTCATGCAGCTTCTGTGTATTTGGAAGGAAATCTAGCATCTGAGGAACCCAGGATAGGCCGAGTGTGGGCGTGTGTGCTCTGGGTGCCTGGGGTAACAGGTGGAACAATCCAGAAGGCTGCCACATGTTCCCTTTCACTCTGACTCCCCCTCCCCTCACCTCCAGCCACAACCAGTGGTGGGAAAAGCTGAAGGGCTGGTACTGGGGGTTAGCGGTACCCCCACCCTGTTTGGGCTCTCTTCCCCTTTCACCTGCACCTCTGCAGCAACCTCCCATGGACACCCCAGCTCCTACCTGTCAGCACTTCAATCTTCTCTCCATACTCCCATGGGAGTGAACTTCATTCCCCTACATAAAACCCATCAGTGAGTCTCAGGGCCTAGAGAATAAAGCTCCAACTCCTTACATGGCTTACAGGTGCTGGTTCTTTCGGATCTGGTCCCGCCTCCCCAGCCTGCCTTCTCATTCCAACTCTGCTGAGCCACCTGCACTGCTGGCACTTCTGGGCTGGGCAGCTCTGATCTTCCAGGTCTCTGTGTTTCTTCCTTTCTCAGTGTCTCTCATCTTCCAGGTCTTCCCCCAAGCATCTCCTGATCCATCCCTTCAGGATGGAACTAGCCACCTCCTTCTGTGGGCAGAACCAGAGTGTGGCAGGGCTTCAGGAAGAGTGGGATCCGGGTGCTTGGACACTGTCAAGACCCTCTTGCTCCATGTTCCTTTCTACTCTTGGTCACTCAGCTCCACTCAGTGGGGGGCTTATTTCACTTAGTGAGAAACAAGCCTGTGCAGGATTGTCTGTGCTGGAGTTCATTCAGGACACACCACCCCAAGATACACCTCCTGGGCATATTAAATATCTGAAGCTGAAGGAATTAAAAAATGACATACGCAGGAAGGTTACTCTGACTCCTTCCCATCTTGTTCTTCTTCCCTGAAACAAATAAGTCTTCCATGTGGAAGGTACTCTCCCTGCACAAGGAGAAAAGAAGATATTCTCATCACCAGAGAAGGGAATTTGGGGCCAAGAAATCCATACAAACCTTGTTAAACCAACCTTTATCTTCCGAGTTAAACCAACCCTTGTCTTCCTCATTGCTTCATTGCCATTGATTACCCCTGAGGTGTTTGTATGTTAGTTGCTCAGTCGTATCCAACTCTTTGTGACCCCCATGGACTGTAGCCCACCATGTTCCTCTGTCCGTGGGACTTCCCAGGCCAGAATACAGGAGAGAGTTGCCATTCCCTTCTCCAGTGGATCTTCCCAATGCTGGATTGAACCTGGGTCTCCTGCATTGCAGGCAGACTCTGCCATCTGAGCCTTTATTACCCCTGCTTGTGGTCATGCCAAGTCGCTTCAGTTGTGTCGGACTCTGCGAACCTATGGACCAGAGCCCACCAGGCTCCTCTGTCCATGGGATTCTCTAGGCAAGAATACTGGAGTTGGGTTGCCATGCCCTCTTCCAGGGGATCTTCCCAACCCAGGGACTGAACTCGAATCTCTTGTTTCCTGCACTGGCTGGCAGGTTCTTCTACCACTAGCACCACCTGGGAAGCCCTTATCACCCTAGCTCAAGGCTTTTGTCTCGTCAATCCTTCAAAAATTCGTTGCTTGTCTCAGAGTATACAAGCTTCCTGCTTTGGACACTTCTTTGAGTCTTCATTCTCTTGTGAAGGCTCCCATGTACATGTAAAAATTCAATAAGATGTGTACACTTTTCTCCTGTTAATCTTTGTCACTTTAATTTTTTGACCCAATCAGGGATCCTGAAAAAGTTGAAGAAAATTTTTCTTCTTCTTGTCTTACTTCTTAGGGGCTCAGTCTTTTTTTTTTTTAATATTTTATGTATTTGGCCACCCTGGCTCTTAGTTGCACATGCAGAATCTCTAGCTGCCACATGCAAACTCTTAGTTGTGGCACGTGGGATCTATTCCCCCAACCAGGAATTAAACCCAGGCCCCCCGCATTGGAAGTACAGTCTTAACCACTGGTCCACCAGGGAAGTCTCAAGCGCTCAGTCTTAAGAGGGCTCATTCTCTTTCTCAATTTCTTTTTTTTTTTAGATATATTTTTAATTGAATGATAACTGCTTTACAGTATTGTGTTGGTCTCTGCCATACAACAATGTGAGTCATCCCTAAGTATACATATGTCCCCTCCCTCTTGAACCTCCTTCTCAACCCCTTTACTCAATTTCAATTTGAAAAATCCTAGGAAAGAATTCTGACTGCCCTTGCTTGGGTCAGCCGTCCACCTCTGACTCAATCAACCGTGGTCAATGGAAAGGGTCATTATTATTATTCATAACATTGTACAAATATATGTAGCTTTTTAATTAGTCAACTACTAGCTCATTTCTAATGACACTGATGCCAGATAACACAGTCCATGGTGAGCTTGGCTAGAACTCCTCACGTCTCTATCTTTTCACATGACCGTCAGTCTGCTGAATGGGCACTGTCGATCCACCACACTGACTGAAAAGTTACAAAGCTAATACCGAGTAGTTTTAATTGACTGATTTTCTTTCTGTCTTCACAAAAGTATTTTAAGGAATATTCAGTTTGTTTTTGCCTTCACTGCCTGTTATTGAAGCCAGAGCCTGAAGAAGAGAAGCTAATGATGAGGGCAGAAAGAGGGTAAAAAAGACGGAAAAATGAGCAACCATGCATGTATTTATAAGAACATATTCCTAAGGCTATAGCCTGAAAATGATCTATTCATTGAATGAAATGAACTAATTCAAAAATATATTTAAGAAAAACACATGCATAAAGAATATCCTCAAATATAAAGAATTCTGCTTTCTGTATTCTTATGAATAAACATATTAATGTCAAGTGAGTATTTGTCGGGATCTTTATATCCAAGATAACCTTATTAGTACATTTTCTTGGATCCCTTAGTCTCTCCCCTTCTCTGTCCCTAAGCTTACTTAATTGCTAATTTGTTTCTTTTCCTTTTTTTGATGTGGACCATTTTTTAAAGGGCTTCCCCTGTGGCTCGGTGGTAAAGAACTTTCCTGCCAATATAGGCAATGTGGGTTCCAGCCCTGGGTCAGGAAGATCTCCCGAGAAGGAAATGCCAACCCACTCCAATGTTCTTGCCTGGGAAATCCTGTTGACAGATGAACCTGGAGGGCTACAGTCCATAGTGCTGCAAAGAGTCGCACATGACTAAACAACAATTAAAAAAAAGCTTTATGGGATTTGTTACAATGTTGCTTTATATTTTAATTTCTTTTGGCTACAAGGCATGGGGGATCTTAGCTTCCTGACCAGGGATTGAACCTAAACCTCCTGCTTTGGATGTCGAAGTCTTAACCACTGGACCACCATCGAAGTCCCACTACTTTGCTTCTTTAAGCTAAATCTCAGAGCCATCAACTTTTTTCTTAGATGTACCTTCTTCTTTCAAATATACTACTTTTCCTACTGTTTTCCTGCCAGATTGGCTCCAGCTTGCTGTGCTGTGCTTAGTCACTCAGTCGTGTCTGACCCTTTGCAACCCCATGGACTATAGCCTGCCAGGCTCCTCTATCCATGGGGATTCTCCAGGCAAGAATGCTGAAGCGGGTAGCCTATCTCTTCTCCAGGGGATTTTCCTGACCCAGGGACCACACCAGGGTCTCTTGCATTGCGGGCAGATTCTTTACCAGCTGGGCTACCAGGGAAGCCTGCTCCATCTTAGACTGTTAAATAAGTAAGAGAGAGCATGAGACAACCATCTCCTTAAATTCACACCCTATTCTTCCACTAATCATCATCATAGTTATTATTAATATTGTCTAATAGGAGTTCATTTTCTTGACAATGACCCCCTTACAGTGAGTTCAGGCTGGGCTTGCAGCCAGATAAACCCCTCCCACTGTTTCCTCTGAAATTGCCCCTAGCCTGGGGAAAAGATGTTTTCCCTAGAACCGGGGCCCTTGAAAACTAAAAATACCACTCCACGTTTGTGTTCCCTTTTCTTTGAGTGGGAAGAAAAAACACCTGAGATCTGACCTCATTTGAAAATGAGAGTTTGTACTACAGGTATTTTTAAATTGTTTACGAAGCTTTGGGTCCTTCTGCATAGTTAGGCAATAGTCCTCAAATTTGCAGAATGTGCTGTGTACCGTTTTATATTAATCCCAGCAACACGGTGTCTTGATGGCTTGAATCTGCGTGAGCTTACTGTACTCACACATTTTCTTCTTTATTGAATCACATCACGGCATCACTGGAGCTCCCCAGGGCAGATTCCGTGACTTAATTAGATTTTTATTTAACCACAGAAAAGCAAAACATATCATGTTGCCAGACAGTGTTTTCACCTAAACTCAAGAGCATTTCCCATCGTGTTCTAGAATCAGAGTGTGTTTTCACCCACGCTCTCAACCTGCCTATATTATTTTGATTTCTATTGCTCAAGGCACACATCAAAATTAGCTTTTAAATACTGATTTAATCTTTGTTATAATTACATTGCTCCTCATCCCCGAGGCTTTAATTCTTTTTTTACCCCCTGTTTTCACTTCAAACTTTTTTTATTCTGTATTGGGGTGTAGCCAATTAACAATGCTGTGGTAGCTTCGGGTGAACAGTGAAGGGACTCAGCCGTACACACACACATATCCATTCGCCTCCAAATGGGCTTCCCTGATAACTCAGTTGGTAAAGAATCCACCTGCAGTGCAGGAGACCCTGCTTTGATTCCTGGGTTAGGAAGATCCATTGGAGAAGGGAAGGGATAGGCTACCCACTCCAGTGTTCTGGCTTGGAGAATTCCACGGGCTGCATAGTCCATGGGGTCACAAAGAGTCGGACACAACTGAGCGACTTTCACATTCTCCTCCAAAGCCCCCTTTAACTCTTGATTGTGTGCTAAAAAGCAACAAAGCTTCAGGATATAAAAAAAATACAATTGAGTAAATATATTTAAAAGAATCCCATGATAGTAGGAGGAATTATGGGTGGATGGAGTCAGAGGTGGCTGACTGGGCAGCTGGCTGACACTGGCACTGAGACTTTCCAGCTGAGTGGATCTGGCCTCGAGCACATGGGCCAGGCTCTTAAGGGATGATGGGGAGAGTTCTAGAAACCGAGCTTCGAGTTTCTGCACCCCTCACACTCTACATCTGTAAAATGTGGAAGGTTGCAGCTAATATTTACTGAGCGCTTACTCTATGCCAGTTGCTCTTCAATGCACTTTAGTCATTCAGGCTTCTGAGGTGGGTACACAAATTACTCTAGCTGCTTTAGAGACAGGAAAACTGAGGCCGCCTAGAGATTAAGTAACAGCCCACAGTCATGTATCTGGTCTGTTGAATCCAACAGTCTGTTTCCATAATTTACACTCTTAGCCCCAAATTGCATAGCATGAGGGCAGTTACCCTCTCATTCTATGAAAATGAATGAGAAAGGAGTACATCAAGGCTGTATATTGTCACCCTGCTTATTTAACTTCTATGCAGAGTACATCATGAGAAATTCTGGGCTGGAGGAAGCACAAACTGGACTCAAGATTGCTGGGAGAAATATCAATAACCTCAGATCACAGATGACACCACCCTTATGGCAGAAAGTGTAGAAGAACTAAAGAGCCTCTTAATGCAAGTGAAAGAGGAGAGTGAAAAAGTTGGCTTAAAACTCAACATTCAAAAAGCTAAGATCATGGCATCCAGTCCCATCACTTCATGGTGGACAGATGGGGAAACAATGGAAACAGTGAGAGACTTTATTTTCTTGGGCTCCAACATCACTGCAGATGTTGACTTTAGCCATGAAATGAAAAGACACTTGCTCCTTGGAAGAAAAGCTATGACCAATCTAGACAGCATATTAAAAAGCAGAGACATTACTTTGCTGACAAAGGTCCATCTAGTCAAAGCTATGGCTTTTCCAGTAGTCATGTATGGATGTGCTGCTGCTGCTGCTGCTGCTAAGTCGCTTCAGTTGTGCCTGACTCTGTGCGACCCCATAGATGGCAGCCCACCAGGCTCCCCCATCCCTGGGATTCTCCAGGCAAGAACACTGGAGTGCGTTGCCATTGCCTTCTCCAGTGCATGAAAGTGAAAAGTGAAAGTGAAGTCACTCAGTCGTGTCTGACTCTTCACGACCCCATGGACTGCAGCCTACCAGGCTCCATCCATGGGATTTTCCTGGCAAGAGTACTGTAGTGGGGGGCCATCGCCTTCTCCATATGGATGTGAGAGTTGGACTATAAAGAAAACTGGAGCACTGGAGAATTGATGCTTTTAAACTGTGGTGTTGAAGAAGACTCTTGAGAATCTCTTGGACTGCAAGGAAATCCAACCAGTCAATCCTAAAGGAAATCAGTCCTGAATATTCATTTGAAGGACTGATGCTGAAGCTGAAACTCCAACACTTTGGCCACCTGATGTGAAGAACTGACTCATTGGAAAAGACCCTGATGCTGGGAAAGATTGAAGGCAGGTGGAGAAGGGGATGACAGAGGATGAGATAGTTGGATGGGCTCACCGACTCGATGGATATGAATATGAATAACCTCTGAAAGTTGGTGATGGACAGGGAGGCCTGGCATGCTGCATTCCATGGGGTCACAAAGAGTCAGACATTACTGAGCGACTGAACTGAACTGTGCAGCATGAGGGCAGTTACCCTCTCATTCTATGAAGGTATGAAGTGAAGATTCCGTTTGTGCTGGGTGACCTGCTTTGTAAGCTCAGATGCTCCCTGACGCTCTCAGAGGCACCCACACTGCTGTCTGGTGCCCTCCAACGGAGGGGTGGGGTGAGGAGGCTGAAGGACTCCAGTGCACAGCCAGGTTCTGCACCTCCAGCCATAGCATCTTCAGGAAACCATTCAATCTCTCTGAGCCTCAGCTTCCAAGTCTGTAAAATGGGTGTAATGACTTCACCTACTTCTCAAGGCTAGTGTGAGGTGAAACAAGGCCATGAGTGTTGGGAACATGGAGAAAAACCGAGGAGGGCAGATAGAGTTGCTGACATTCACAGGGAACTAACCACATGCAGGTGTTACAGGGAAGAACTGACTCCAGGATGGATCTGTTGTTTTACTTTAGCCTTTGTTCCCCCACTGCCCGCTTTTGTTCACTAAGAGGATACTGTTTATCCTCAGGGAACTCTGCCCTCCTGTTAGATTACTGAACCAACGTTCAGGACCCTATGCACCTGTGGGTGGCTACAGGAAGAAAGAAATGAACATATCCTCTTCCCGAGGTTTGACTTTCTAGGAGATGTGTGCAAGATTAATGGGCTTTTTACTTTATTTCCTCACTTCCTTCAGCTCTGTTCTATAAAAGAACCTGGCATCCAGACCCCAGATGATGGTTATTTTGAGAAATTAGTCTGCCATCTCCTTGGGCAAGCAGAGCAAGCGTGGACTCGGGTAAGGGAGACTAAACCCAGGGACCTACCCGGAGCTCATCACCTGGGTTATCTCCTTCTGACTCAGGGAGCACAGAAAGTGAGGACTCTCGTGAACCTGATCTACAGAATAGAAACATCACAAGCCAGGCGGGGTTAGAATGTTTGAGCCCATGTCCTTAAACCCTGGCCTGGAGCTCCCACCACAGACGTGCCCAGGAAGTGGTTTCAAAAGGTCTCTGCTGGCCCTTCCACAAAACCTTCTGGATGACCATCTCTGGGCGTCCATCCAGTGGCCCCTCCAACTTGTGTTTCTACCTCAGCGAGCTTGTTCTCAAGTGGAAAGTACCTCTTCAGCCATCCTCCTCCCAGGCTTGCCCCGTGTCTTCCGCGAGCCTTGAACTTTCAGAACAGCTGTTTTGGAGGTATTGGCAGTTTCCACTATTCCTGCCTCTGGACTCTGGCCCAGAACTCTGCTCACACTTCAGGGTTTGGGGTCAGTCATCCTGAGTGTCTGAGTTTAGGGAGAAAATGCAGGTCATACTATTGGAATTAATTCAGAGGGTGTGATGGATCAAAACTTTGGACCGAGTCTCAGGACTCCTGGGACGGCAGGGAGGCAGCAGGGTTGAACACAGCAGAGGTGGATCTGCCAGCCGCAGACCCTTGGTGGCTCTCAGGGACTGTCCTACCACTCTCTGCTCCGGGTTAGACTTCTCCCCCAAGGCCATTTTGAGTGGGGAAAAAAGGGTGAACAGACATTGTACAAATCAATTCTTTCTCCGGTAAAATCAATGCTGCCTTCAAGGAAAAAAAGCAAAAGTCGAATTTATTTTTAAAAATTTCTTTCTTTCTTTTTTTTTTAAACTAGAGTATAATTGCTTTGAGGCTTCCTAGGTGGCGCTAGTGGTAAAGAACCTGCCTGCCAATGCAGGGGACCTAAGAGACATGGGTTCGATTCCTGGGTGGGACGGGCATGAAACCCACTCCAATACTCTTGCCCGGAGAATCCCATGGAGCCTGGTGGGTACGGTCCATAGGACTTCAAAGAGACGGACACGACTGAAGCGACTTAGCATGTAATTACTTTACAATGTTGTTTGTTTCTGTTGTACAACAGTGTGAATCAGCTGTATGTATACATATATCCCCTCCCTCTGGAACCTCCCTCCCCTCTAGGTCATCACAGAGCACCGAGCTGAGCTCCCTGTGCTATACAGCTTCCCACTAGCTATCTATTTTGCACATGATAGAGTATATTTGTCAATGCTACTCTCTCAGTTTGTTATAAAAAGAAAGATAGCTCTAAGTCTTGTCCAACTCTTGGAATCTCATGAACTGTAGCCTGCCAGACTCCTCTGTCCTTGAGATTCTTCAGGGAAGAATACCGGAGTGTACTGCCATTTCCTTCTCCAGGGGAACTTCCTGACCCAGGAACCGCACCCAGGTCTCCTGCATTGCAGGCAGATACTTCACTGACTGGGCTACATGGGAAGCCTCAATTCATTATAAAGCAGATGTGATACTGTCTTACTCCATCTCCAGGGAAAACTTTTTTTCTTGTCTCATCCCTGTTGGCTGGAAGCAGCATCGTGTCTCACGGGTCCACTCCTGCTCATGCTGCTTCCCCTGATTTTGGAAGCTGTCAAGTCTCCTTCATCTGGATGTAACTTAACCAGAACCTACCAAATGCCTTGGGGAGCAAGAGGATAAATCATCATCCCTGACTGGTCTCACGGAGGCAGTCAGCCCAACAGATGAAACCCAGGGGAGGAGGCAGTCCCGCAGGCAAGTAAGAACAGGACCCAGGACTGGAGGGGCAGCTGGAGCTGGAGGACTTGGGACAAGGAAGAGGTCAGTGTGGGCTCCAAGTGGGGAGAAGTGGCCCATTTTTTTCTTGGTTTTATTAACTAAACAGGACTTTTAACAAATAAACATCTTTGAGGATGCCCTTACCTATGGGATGAGGGTAAGGAAGCAAAGCATGGTCTAGGCAAAGGTAATGAGTTGGAAATGAACAGACTTGGCCTCTGAACATGGCACTTTTCTCTGTTTTTATTGTTATGTCTGCACAGTCAGCATGGGTTTTCAATTTTGAATGAATAGAAGAATTAGATCAGAAAGTTCTGGGAAGCTAGATGAAATTGGTTCCTCTTTCAGGTGGTCATTAGCATCACAAGAACACCCTCCACTCGAGGAAAAAGCACAGAGTGTGCGCTCCAGGGAGCTGGGGCTACCAAGTGGCTGCGTGACCTTGGCCTGTCATTCAGCCTGGCCTCAGTCTCCTCACCTCCTTTTGCCCCAGAGTTTCACTTTTTTTTTTTTTTTTTTTTTCATGGACTCCTTGGGAAGCACCTGGGTGCCCTGGATGGGTTTTGCAGTACCCGTGCTTGGTTAAGTGGAGCTGGTGACCCAGGGACATGGTGCTCTTGGCAGAGACACAGAACGCTGAGTGCGACCTGCAGCTGGGACAAGACCTTTCCATTAGCCTGCCTTTAGAAAGACCGTTTCCATTAGAAATTTCTATTAGAAAGACCAGAACAAGGCAGGGGGAAATGCTAAACAGTTCTTTTCTGGCTGTGATTTTTGGCCTGAGCTACACAGAGAGGTTTTCCTGAATGGTTCAGGTGTGGCTACTCAGATGCAGAATGGGGTTTGTGATTCCAAGTACCCAAATGAAAGCAAGTTGGAGAAGCTTCTAGCACAGTGCTTCTTTTTCTTCCTTTTTAATGATGCTAAGTGGGCAATCAGTTTAAAAATAATAATTTATTTATTTTATGCTGCGTGGATTTTCTCTAATTGTGATGAGCTGGGGGCGACTCTTCCTTCTGCGGCACAGGCTTCTCATTGCGGTGACTTCTCTTGTGGAGCACAGGCTTCAGGCTCACAGGCTTCAGTGGTTATGTATGTGGATCCAGTAGTTGCAGCTCCCGGGCTCCAGAGCACAGGCTCAGTAGTTGCCGTGCACACGTAATGGCATGTGGTCCAGGGATTGAACCCCAGACCAGGGATCGAACCCCTGTCCCCTGCACTGCAAGCAGATTCTTATCCGTTGTGCCACCAGGAAAGTCCTAGCACAGTGTGGCTCGAAGTGGAACTTGCACACCAATCACCTGGGATCTTGTTCATATGCAGTGCTGCTTCAGGAGGTCAGGGGATGGAGCCTGAGATTCTTTTTTAAAAAAAATATTCATTCTTATCTATTTAACTGTGCTGGGTCTTAGTTGTGGTACAGGGGATCATCAATCTTTGTTGTGGTGTCTTTAGTTGCAGTATCCTGGATCTTTAGTTGTGGCGTGTGGGGTTTAGTTCCCAGACCAGGGATCGAACCCTGCATTGGGAGCATGGAGTCTTCGTTGCTGGACCACCAGGGAAGTCCCCTGAGATGCTGATTCTAACAAATCTCAAGTACTGCTGCTGGTCCACGGACTATACTTTGAGTAACAAGCCTCTAAAATATTTAAACCCATGTTTGACAGGTCATTAAATAGAACTGACAAAAATAGAACAAAGAGGTGAAAGCAAGAAGGTCTCAAGTTCTAATATTCTCCCAGGATCGTCAGCTGTTTGAGCATTTGATTGATAACAGGACAGTTTCTAGGAAAACAACTTATTGCCTTGAGTCCTGTGTGTTTTCTGTGCTTTTTTCCCCTAATGAGGAAACTCACATGAGAAACATCTCAGGGAGCTCTCTAGCTATGTTTAATTTTGAAGGTTTGATTTAAGGGGAAAGAGTCCAGCACATCCCTTAGTTGCATTTTTGAAATTTATGATATGAAAGGAAAGTGGCTGGGGGAACAGTTGATGATTTTCACTTGCATGCAAAAGCATCATCCTAACCGCCAGAGCCTTTACACAGCTGGAAAACTCCTGAAGAGTGAGAATGAATATGTTATTCTTTTGATTATATCTGGTGAAAAATGAGAATCAAACAAAACACAACTTACTAAACTCTGAAACTTGCAGCAATTACGCAGGCGGAGTTTCCTCATGGTGCTTAAGTCTTGAGAGCTGAAACGTTGTGAGGGACACACGGGGATTAAATTATTTCCTGCAGGGAGTCTTGTCTCAAGGAAGTTCAAATCTGAGGGCCTAAGCTTATTTCCTAGATTTGTAAGAAGGCCAGACCTGTGGAGAGAAAAACTAAAGTGAAACTGTCCAAGGATGTCCGTGGACGTTGAGTAGAAGGGGGACCATCTTTCACTGAGGAAGTAGGGACGAGTGGTATCATCTGGGTGTGTGAGAGAGAATGTTATATATACTATGCTATGTATTATATAATATGATATAACATTATCTAGATGTGTGCAGAGATGAAGGCATCCAGGTGTGTACAGACAATGATGGCGACCAAGTGTGCAAATAGTTGACATGACTGTCTCAGGACCACAGTCTCGGGTTCCTGGACTGGCAGAGCTTGTAGAGACCTTTGGGATTGTCTGGTTCTCCTTTCACAACATGTTTTGTAGATAAGGACACAGAGATTCCAGAGCTGGGTAGGGCTTGCTCTGGGCGACTCCAGTAGTTACTGTCAGTCTGGGGATTTGTACACAGTGTTCCAGGCGGCTCAGTGGTAAAGAGTATGCCTGCAAAGCAGGAGCTGCAGGTTCAATCCCTGGGTCTGGAAGATCCCCCAGAGTAGGAAAGAGCAGCCCAGTAATCTTGCCTGGACATTTCCATGGACAGGCGAGCCTGGTGGGCTACAGTCCATGGGGTCGCAAAGAGTCAGATATAACTGAGCACACATGAGCATATCCCAAGCCTGGGGTCGTAAGCCTTTCCCCTTAGACATCTTTAAGCTGTCCTCTCCCCCTCATCCCAATTCACTCCTACAAGAGCCTGGCTGGTGATGGCCCCAGCATGTCCTGTTGTATGTTCCAGGGGTCCAGTGGCTTAGACATTGGCCTCAGACATTTTATTTGCCATGGGGTTATGTGCTTCAGTGATATCCCCCATGGGTGTCTTATTTAATAACATCTTAAAACACAGATCCCTCTGCTGTGCCCAGAACCTGATGGAAAGCTCTTCCTTACTTAGACTGGTGCATGCCCTTCACACAGGTCCTGCTGGCTGAGCCAGTGTCCCCCACTCACCCCAGGAGAATCTGTCCTTCCAGCAGCCACCATGAGGCCCTGGTTGTCAAGGGGCTGTAGGAAGGGGAACATACAGGGAAAACCAAGTTGGAGGATTTAAGAATTTTTTAAGGAATTTTTCCTAATATCCATGAAAAATGCTACATTTCCTTTCCATGCTCATCTGGCCATTGTAAGAACTCATGCTGTAGTTAACGAGCTGTTACAATTCATGAAGCAGAAGAGAGTCCCATTCAGTGCTGGTGAGTCTGAATTGGGTCATATCTTGAGACTTATAAATTTCCCTTTGCTGAATGGCCCCTCAAAGAAACTTCTCCAAGAAGGCATATGGGAACATGTTTATTCTACTTTAATTTCTCTGAATTTGAATCTTGAGCTTTTATAAAATAACTAATAAATATAGAGCAGTATATGTTAGTCCGCTAGAAAACATCATTACTGAAAATATGCTTTATTCTCAACCCAAATATAACTGTTAATATGGAATCTTTTTTCCAGCTTCATTGAGATGTAACTGACATATAGTCTTATAAGTTCAAGGTGTACATCTAGTTGATTTGATACACTTGTATGTTGCAAAACGATTACCACTATAGTGTTAGTTAACACCTCCATCCATGTCACATAATTAGCCTTTCTTTTTTGTGATGAGGAAATTTAGATCAGATCAGAGCAGTTGCTCAGTCGTGTCTGACTCTTTGCGACCCCATGAATCACAGCACGCCAGGCCTCCCTGTCCATCACCAACTCCCAGAGTTCACTCAGACTCACGTCCATCTAGTCAGTGATGCTATCCAGCCATCTCATCCTCTGTCATCCCCTTCTCCTCTTGCCCCAGTTCCTCCCAGCATCAGAGTCTTTTCCAATGAGTCAACTCTTCGCATGAGGTGGCCAAAGTACTGGAGTTTCAGCTTTAGCATCATTCCTTCCAAAGAAATCCCAGGGCTGATCGCCTTCAGAATGGACTGGTTGAATCTCCTTGCAGTCCAAGGGACTCTCAAGAGTCTTCTCCAACACCACAGTTCAAAAGCATCAATTCTTCGGCACTCAGCCTTCTTCATAGTCCAACTCTCACATCCATACATGACCACAGGAAAAACCATAGCCTTGACTAGACGAACCTTTGTTGGCAAAGTAATGTCTCTGCTTTTGAATATGCTATCTAGGTTGAAGACGCCTCTTAACAACTAAGTATATAATACAGTATTCAATATTATTATCTATATGCTTCCCAGGTGGTGCTAGTGGTAAAGAACCTGCCTGCCAATGCAGGAGACTTAAGATACACAGGTTCAATCCCTGGATTGGGAAGACCCCCTGGAGCAAGGCATGGCAATCCACTCCAGTATACTTGCCTGGAGAATCCCTGGGACAGAGGAGCCTGGTGGGCTACAGTCCATGGGGTCGCAAAGAGTTGGACATGACTGAAGTGACTTAGCACATTATTATCTATAATCACCAAGCTGTACATTAGACCCCCAGAATTTATTCATTTTAGAGCTGGAAGCTTGTACTCTTTGGCCAACATCTGGAACATCTTTATTATAGTGAGGTTTGCGATGACAAAAAATGTGGTCAACAACCTAAGTGTCCATCAATACTTTTCTCTGGGTTCAGATATATACATGTAAATGCACAGAGAAAGGACAAATATAACTTCTGAGGGATAGAGCAGGATTTTAGGCTCCTCTGTTTTATGTCTATTAAATAGGAGAATATGTTCAGATACTACTTACGTCATTAAAAATAAATTGAAAAAGATGTAAGATAAAGCACTGAGCTAGTACAATTGTCTTCCTGTATCTATTAGGTTAGGAGAGAGCTAGGGCTCTGTTAGGCTTCTGCGGCAGGAAGCCAG
Source organism: Bos grunniens (assembly GCF_055505025.1). NCBI lineage: Eukaryota > Metazoa > Chordata > Mammalia > Artiodactyla > Bovidae > Bos > Bos grunniens. The sequence continues at coordinate 38,630,873 of NC_141190.1, read as the reverse complement.
GCTGAATTTGGGAGCTGCTTCGTGCCCCCTGGCTTTCATCCTGATCAAGTTTGGGGAAATAAAGAACCAGGATTACTCACTGTGAAGACAGTGGTTCTCACACTTGAGTGTGCCTCAGAGTAACCCGCAGTACTTGTGATAGATTCATTTCCCCAGTTCTCACCATTGATTTTAATTTAATGGGTCTATCTTCTGGTCCACCAATCTGCATTTTTTTGTTTGTTTGTTTGGATCCTGCGAGGCTTTTGGGATCTTAGTTCTGCGACCAGGCATTGAACCGAGGCGCATAGCATCGGACGTGTTGAGTCCTAACCACTGAATCGCCAGGGAACTCCTGAAATCTGCATTTTAAATAAGCACCAGAGTTGATTTTGATGAAGATAGTCTTTGGGAGGAGTAATACATTTCTGTTATTCCTCCTTTGCTGAGACACTGCTCACGATGTCGTCACACATGAAAGCCAGGGCTGTTTCCCTGGTGACAGGGACTCGTTTGCTAAGATAAAACGCAGGGAAGACACACCCATCCTAGACCTTCTAACTGCCAGACTGCTATCCCTGAAAGCCTTGTATATGTGTGTGTGTGCATGCACACAGACACATGCACAGTGAACTTGAAAAACACCACAAGGACCATTCTAGTTCTGCACTTTGTCAAAAAGAAAACAAATAGGAAAGAGCCCATCACTTTAGACAGCAACGTCAGAATGAACTTAAATGTGTCTAGAAAATAATTTGGAGGTGGACGTAATGAGATGCAATTTGGCTCATCACTGTGTTTTGTCAGGAGACATATATTAATGGAAACTCAAACGAGAGGCTTCTGTAAGGTCATGCTTTCCATGTAAATGTGGCCACAAAGAGCCCTTCACCACTAAATGGCACCATGAGGATGCAGAATGATGTTTACCATCCATAAAAGCTATTTTTGTTGACAATGAAGGATAGAAATCAAAATGAGAAAGCAAATTGCCTTGTCCCTGCCTTTGGAAAAGAATGTCATAGAAACAAATGGCTTTCAAGTGTTTTGTTTTGGTTTCCTTGTTTGTCTATCTAGCTATCTGTCTACCTATCTGTCTAATCTGTCATCTATTTATGCATTCATATATATTTACTTCTAATAGACTAAGCTGTTAGAATGGACATGAGCACTCTGGGAGATAGCGGAGGACAGAGGAGCCTGGTGTGCTACAGTCCGGGGGTCACAAGGAGTCAGACATGACTTAGCAATTGAACAACAAGAAAGACTAAGCTTAGGCATGCCATCCATGCTGCTAATATGGTTATTGGTAAGAGTCCAATCAAAAGTTAAAAAATAAAGTGGCTGATATCCTGAACTGGGCAGGCTGGCCAAGCCTTGTGTCTTTTAGGGGAGTCTTTGAACAGAATGTCACTAAAGAAGATGACCTGGCTGGGTCCTGGATCTTCAGGAATTCAGTGAGGTCCAGGGATGGCTGCAGTGAGACTGCCTGTGATGAGAGATCCTAGGTAAGTCAAGGGCAGGTACTAAAGCCATCCTCGAATGCTATAGAGAGGTCAGGTCTCCAGCAACTCAGCCACCACGGACCTCTCCCCAGCTCTGGATAACCACATCAAATAGGCAGCCCTGTGAGCATCATTCATGGGCCACTTGGGATATTGTTAAAGACATATATTTCAAAGTTAAGCAATCAAAAGGAGGAGGAAGGAGTTGTACCAGGCAGCAACATCACCCAGGTACTCCACGGTAGTGCCTGCCAGGGGTGCAGGGAGCGTGGGAACGCCTGCTCTGGGAAGAAATAATGCTGAGCAGTGGCTGGGGAAAGAGGAGGAATGGATTCCTGACACAAAGCTTCAGCCCGAAGAACATTTCAGTCATTAGAAAGACTCAGTGAGCACTCACTTCCTGTTCATTTCCTGCCACCTGAATATTTGCAGACATTAATAATGGGCCCCAAGTTGCTGTGTGTGTTTGATGTAAACATAGGAGGGAGAACACATTTAAGCAACACATGCAACATTGACATGGTCGAGCAACAGATGTTGTGAATCCTTTAAAGACTCTTGGGCATTAAGATAAATATGATCTATAAGGGTAAATACAGTTGTAATTTACTAAAGCAATTAGCAAAATTTCCCAGTAAGCATTAATGTCCCCCTTTTATAGCAGTTGTCGGGATGGCATTTATCATCTTCGAGCACAGTGATTTTTGTAGACTTCTCTCTTATTAGGCTGCCCAATTCTAGACAATAATGTTCTTTTTTCCTGGGATCTCTGGGCTGTGTATGCCTGGTAAAAAACGATGGAGTGAAGATAAGCATTTAGACTAAAACCCAGCAAATTCTTCTCACCACAAAGACTATCTTCTGGAGTAATGTTCAAGAGGAAGCCTTGAGAATTACACCGAAGAAACCCTCTTGATGAGAGGCGGTGACATAAGGCAGGACAGAGGTTTCCCCAAAAGTTGACCCCATTGCTGTGAGCCAGCTGTGTGCCAGTGGATTCACATGTACTGGATCTTCCCAATGCCTTGCAGAGAAATGGGCATTATTATGAATTTCTCCTATTTTCCAAAACCGGGGTCCTTCTTGGATTAGGACAGCTCATACTTAGAACCGGAGCCTGGTTATACAAGCCCAAGAGCCATCTGCTCTTCCTCATATTTGGGTTTTGGGACCATTTCTCTCCTTCCTTTGGCAATCAACTTGTGCTTCTCTTAGGGTTTTCTTTTTTTCTTAAACACCTTCATCCATTTGCCCTGCTGCCATTTTAGGGAGCAGGAAGAGGACAGTCTGAGAAAATTCATTGTTTTTGAAACCCAATTCTGGAGTCTTGGTATCTGAAGAGAGCTAACTATGAAGGCTGGTAGCACTCCCAAGCAGAGTACTTGGTGAATTTAAAAATTTTATTTATTTATTTTTTTTAGTTGTGGTATGCACACAACTGAATATAGTTCCCTAACCTAGTTAACTATAGTTCCTGGTTTAGTTCCCTAACTAGGAACCGAACCCAAACCCCCTGCATTGGGAGTGTGGAGTCTTAGCCACTGGATCACCAGGGAAGTCCCTACTGTGTGAATTTTTAAGGTGCTGTGTTGGTGTAAGATACCGCTGCTCAACCGGGGGTGATTTTGTCTCCTACCCGCAAGGGTATTCGGCAATGTTGGAGACATCTTCGGTTGTCACAGCTAGGTGTGTGTCCTACTGGCATGGGGAAGGAAGAGGCCTGGGATGCTGTTAAACATCCCCTAAGGTAAAGGACAGCCTCCCATGACACAGATTTATCCTGCCCAATGTGTCACTAGCGCCGAGGGTGAAAATCCCTGCTACAAGGCATTGCTATATTTCTTACATCTTTGGAAGCTATTTTTTGGGGGAGGAGGGGGAAGGGGGTATGTCTCATAAAGTGGAGCACAGTTACTTACATGTATTAGGGTAAACAAAACTCATATACTCTAAAATACATCCTTAATTCTCTCATGTTTGGCATTTTCATTCAAAATGATATAGAAGCAAATTAAATTAAATGATGGCAAGCAAATTAAGAGAGCATTCAAGTCTCCTTGTAGCTGTTGGTCTTTTAAAACTGATGTTCAAGACAGATAATAGAGTGAACGCTTGTTGTAACTCATGTCTGGTTGTCATCTGTGCATATTTGGGGAAATTCCTCATCATCATTCCCAAGTTGAAGTCAGAACTCAAAGTCCCAGCATTTTTGCTATTAGAACTCAGGTATGGGATTCTGTGGCTTCCCTGGTGGCTCAGCGTTAAAGTATCTGCTTGCAATGCAGGAGACACAGGTTCGATCCCTGGGTCAGGAAGGTCCCCTGGAGGAGGGCATGGCAATCCACTCCAATATTGTTGCCTGGAGAATCCCAAGGACAGAGGAGCCTGGCGGGCTACAGTCCATAGGGTCACAAAGAGTTGGACACAAAGGAGTGAATGAGCTCACATACATGAGATCCAGGCTCTGCCACTCAGATGCACTTGACGGAAACTTTCCTTTAGAAATGAGGAACCTAAGGGCACCTGAGCAAGTGGGAGCCCCATTCTGTTGGGCGCGGTACAGAGGTGCTTGGCTTTGGGGAACAGCAATGTCTGCAAGATTGAGTTCCTGATGAAGAATGGCGTTGGCAGAGGTGACAGTGGCCATGGCAGCAGCGTTGTCACAGGCAGGGGATGTGGGTGGAGATTTCTTCATCAAGGCTGGTTTTAGAAGCTGAGTCTTCAGGCTGATCCTCCAATCCTCTCAGCAGTTACAGAAGCGAGCTGCCACTCTTTTCTACTTAAACCAGTAAGAGTGGGTTTGCTGTGTGTCAGGAAGAACTCTGACTGATGCACAAGATTTATCAGTGGTGAGCTTCTTTAAAACCTAGAGTCTTTTTTTAAAAAAATTTATGTTTTTGACATTTAGCTTTTTAAATTTTTTAATTTATTTGGCTGAGCTGGGTCTTAGTTGAGGCATGCAGGACCTTTGACCTTCATTGTGAGATCTAGTTCTCTGGTCAGGGATGGAACCTGGGTCTCCTGCAGCGGGAGGATGAAGTCTTAGCCCCTGGACCACGAGGTAAGTCCCCTTAAAGTCCTTTAAATAGCCTCCTTTGCTCTAGTAACTTTCTGTGTGTCCAGGTTAGAACCAAAGATCGAATGTCCTCCTTTTTTCCAGGCTCTAGGTGTGGGGCTTCAGAACTTTGGGGAGCAGGTAGAAGACCAGGCTGGAGTAGGAAATGGCAGCCACACCAGTATTCTTGCCTGGGAAATCCCATGGATACAGGAGCCTGGCGAGCTCCAGTCCCTGGGGTTGCAAACAGTTCAGGCATGATTGAGCAACTATCACTCACTCACTTATTGTTGACACCCTGACTGCTAACTCAAGATCCTATTTCTTGTTTCTAGTTGAGTGGGTGATTCTGAGGCAGGCTCCAGGTTAGAGCTTTCCTCCTGTTCATATTTCATGGGGCACGAAGAAGTGGGCATCAGGTTGGAGACTTATAGCTGTTAGCATTTCTTGAGATAAGGGATAGATGGGCTCCAGTTAAGGCATTTACAATCAGCCTCCTGTTTACCATCTGAAATGGAAGTGACAACAGAAACAGGGTGAATAGCCAGTGTTTGTCTCTTGTAAACACCTTAAGGTAATAGTCATGGCAATAGTCAAGGTAATAGTCATGGCAAGGACAAAGAGGGGCAAAACTCTGTTTAAGAAAAGGCTTAAGGGACTCCACTCCCCCTCTTTTGGGACACGGGAGACTCTGCATGCACAGAAAGGCTCCTTGTGGGTCAAAAGTCAGGGGATAACACCAAGCCATAATGAATCTTGCTCCTCCCAGAAACCTTCACCTCGAGATCCATCTTAGTTGAGGGGTACATGTGCACTCAGGGGAGGGTCCTAGGTAGATCAGATGTGGAAAAAGAAACCATATAATTGGCCTGAAGGAAGACAAAGACCCAGAAGAACTGATCCATATAAATGACTTAATCACCTCTTTACTTTGCTCCTCCTCACTAGGGGGAACACCCACACCCTTTCTCTCTGGGTGTGCATCTCTGCCTTGCTTTTGTCAAAACTAAACTGTTTCTCTGTGAGCTCTCCCACTTGCTGTTATGCTATGTCTCATAATAAACTTTGTACCTGCATTTACAGTTTCTGCCTCTTTAATAAATGCATTTTTCCCTAGATGCAAAGATACAGGGAAAAATAGCTTCTAGCCTTTGCTGGTCTGATGGCTAGGATTGTTAGTTCTTATCCAGAGTTTCCAGGTTCAATTCCTGGGCAGAGAATTAAGATCTTACTTCAGGCCACCTCTTACTGCTGCCTCATGGAGATCAATTAATGTAAAAACAGTTATGAAAAAAGCAAAATAAAAAGAAATTATTTAAATAAGCAGCTGTGGGAATGCAAACTAGTACAGCCACTATGGAGAACAGTGTGGAGATTCCTTAAAAAACTGGAAATAGAACTGCCTTATGATCCAGCAATCCCACTGCTGGGCATACACACTGAGGAAACCAGAAGGGAAAGAGACATGTGTACCCCAATGTTCATTGCAGCACTGTTTATAATAGCCAGGACATGGAAGCAACCTAGATGTCCATCAGCAGATGAATGGATAAGAAAGCTATGGTACATATACACAATGGAGTATTACTCAGCCATTAAAAAGAATACATTTGAATCAGTTCTAATGAGGTGGATGAAACTGGAGCCTATTATACAGAGTGAAGTAAGCCAGAAGGAAAAACACCAATACAGTATACTAATGCATATATATGGAATTTAGAAAGATGGTAACAATAACCCTGTATACAAAACAGCAAAAGAGACACTGATGTATAGAACAGTCTTTTGAACTCTGTGCGAGAGGGAGAGGGTGGGATGATTTGGGAGAATGGCATTGAAACATGTATAATATCATATTTGAAACGAGTTGCCAGTCCAGGTTCGATGCACGATACTGGATGCTTGGGGCTGGTGCACTGGGACGACCCAGAGGGATGGTATGGGGAGGGAGGAGGGAGGAGGGTTCAGGATGGGGAACACATGTATACCTGTGATGGATTCATTTTGATATTTGGCAAAACTAATACAATTATGTAAAGTTTAAAAATAAAATAAAATTTAAAAATAAATAAATTAATTAATTAAGCAGCTATAAGTAGATATGTTAAGACCAAAAAGAATTCAAAATCAAGAATCCCCAGAGATTGCTAATTTACTAAATCCACAGGGCTTTTCCATTTTACCATTGGGTTTTTTAGAGTAGCTGCACCCTGAGATTATTTTCATGGGTCCCTCCACTAGCTGATTCTGTTTCTAGAAAAGTCTGCCCCAGACTGTAAACTCTTTGAGAGCAGAGACTATGTCTTATTCATCTTTCTTTCACTCAATGCACTCTGTCCAGGACTTGTCACCTAACAGATGAATCATAAATAGTTGTTGAATTTGCAGGTTTTATCGTCCCCTTTTCCTGTCATACCCCAACTCCTCATGTTACTCTGGGGTGTGAAGTTTCCTGTCACACCCCAACTCCTTGTGTTACTCTGGGGGGTTACCCACTCCTTTTCTGGGGAGCTAGCCTAACTTCAGTAAAGATAGAAAAAAGACAAGACTTTGTTAGTCTAGTTACAAGATTAGGTAATCAGCAGGAATCTACACTATAAAAGGAAGGTGTGTTTGTCTTGTAGATGTTCTACTCTGAGGCCATACCTGCAGGGATCTAGTGATTCCCTGGGTCCTGTCCAAAGCCTGCCTGAAATAATCATGGCTTGATAGGTGACTAGAGAGAAAAGTAAAGGGTTACCTTACTCTATCTTCTGAATTCCACCTGCATGAGAGGTCATCTGATAGTAAGTTTTCTTTCTAGAAAGTTTCTGTTCCTTCTCATCCTCCCAGAGCTAAGGACCTTGTCAAGAGCTTTTGCATGAGTTTGGTTAGAGAAAACCTAGGGGTTGCCTAGGCATCCGGGCCCACGAGTGGGGACCCACAGTGAAGCTAGATTAAAATGAGACAGACATAAGATGTATGCCCCATGCATCACTTTAGAGATGACTCTGGGGTAGAGGACACAAGACCATTTGGGACTCCTTTTGATTTTTGGTGGGGTGAGAAGAAAAGGCTAACAAAAGAAAGATTTCTGGCCAGAAAAGTAGCATGTAAGCCTCCACTCTGTGCTTATGCAAAGCTAGACTGAAGAGTTAAAAAACAAGTAGTATGTGTGTGACAGAGCTAGAAGGAATAATTATTATGTCTGGAGTCGGGGATGAAAAAAAAAAACACAACATTTTCCCAAAGCACACGGGGTTTTCTTGGCCTTTGTATGTGATGCTGCGTTAGTTCTCACACTGCCTGTAACAGGCTCTTCTCACCTGTCAGTGGTCAGCCTGCCACGCTGAGTCAGCTCAGTCTGAGGAGCCCCGGGGTGCCTGGCTCTTGGAACACACACAGGACAGGCTCAGAAGACAAAACTCAAGTCTGGGGGAGCATCTCTTACGTTATTGCCTGGACTTAAGTTTCAAACACTGCTCTCTCCTCCCTGGTAATGAAAAAAATGATCTCTAGTGGCTTCTGCTAAAAAAAATTAAAACATGATCTCAAATATTTTCTTCTAAGTTTGGGCTAATTGCCATATATCAGCATGAACTCAGCTGCCATGAAATCTCCGGTGTCCTTAAGCAGGCTTCCCAGACTCTTTGCCTTTGTTGTCTCTGCCTCTGTCTTCTGTTCTCTACCTCCTATTGCCTATTGTCATCAAAAAGCATAATACCATCCTCTAAGTTCATACAGCCCAAAGTTGTGTCTCCTACATGGGATATAAGTAAGGGATATTTCAGGTGAGGCATAAAGATCTGTTTAACTCAAACATGATAGAGGTAGCATTGTAACTAAATTTGTTAGCGCTCCTTTAATAAACCACTGTGGGGGAGGGGTTCACTATTTTTATTTATTTTTTATTTATTTATTTTTTTTTCTTCTTTTCTTTTTTATTTATTTCTTTTTTTTTTTTCTCTTTATTAGGTTGGCACTAGTTCTTCTTCTTTTTTTTTTTAAATTTAATATATTCCTTACAAATTTAAGAACCCATCCTGAACCCTCCTCCCTCCTCCCTCCCCATACCATCCCTCTGGGTCGTCCCAGTGCACCAGCCCCAAGCATCCAGCATCGTGCATTGAACCTGGACTGGCATCTCGTTTCATACATGACATTTCACATGTTTCAATGCCATTCTCCCAAATCTTCCCACCCTCTCCCTCTCCCACAGAGTCCATAAGCCTGTTCTATACATCACTGTCTCTTTTGCTGTCTCGTATACAGGGTTATCGTTACCATCTTTCTAAATTCCATATATATGCGTTAGTATACTGTATTGGTGTTTTTCCTTCTGGCTTACTTCACTCTGTATAATAGGCTCCAGTTTCATCCACCTCATTAGAACTGACTCAAATGTATTCTTTTTAATGGCTGAGTAATACTCCATTGTGTATATGTACCATAGCTTTCTTATCCATTCATCTGCTGATGGACATCTAGGTTGCTTCCATGTCCTGGCTATTATAAACAGTGCTGCGATGAACATTGGGGTACACGTGTCTCTTTCCCTTCTGGTTTCCTCAGTGTGTATGCCCAGCAGTGGGATTGCTGGATCATAAGGCAGTTCTATTTCCAGTTTTTTAAGGAATCTCCACACTGTTCTCCATAGTGGCTGTACTAGTTTGCATTCCCACCAACAGTGTAAGAGGGTTCCCTTTTCTCCACACCCTCTCCAGCATTTATTATTTGTAGACTTTTGGATCGCAGCCATTCTGACTGGTGTGAAATGGTACCTCATAGTGGTTTTGATTTGCATTTCTCTGATAATGAGTGATGTTGAGCATCTTTTCATGTGTTTGTTAGCCATCTGTATGTCTTCTTTGGAGAAATGTCTATTTAGATCTTTGGCCCATTTTTTGATTGGGTCATTTATTTTTCTGGAGTTGAGCTGTAGGAGTTGCTTGTATATTTTTGAGATTAGTTGTTTGTCGGTTGCTTCATTTGCTATTATTTTCTCCCATTCTGAAGGCTGTCTTTTCACCTTGCTAATAGTTTCCTTTGATGTGCAGAAGCTTTTAAGTTTAATTAGGTCCCATTTGTTTATTTTTGCTTTTATTTCCAATATTCTGGGAGGTGGGTCATAGAGGATCCTGCTGTGATGTATGTCAGAGAGTGTTTTGCCTATGTTCTCCTCTAGGAGTTTTATAGTTTCTGGTCTTATGTTGAGATCTTTAATCCATTTTGAGTTAAACCACTGTGGGGGAGGGGTTCACTATTTTTATTAAATCCCATCAGAACTCACTTATATTTTCTGTTTGCGCAGATATGTCTGTCTTGGATTCAGAGGCAGGAAAATACAGTAGTGGAGGGTTTGGCTCCAGAACCTGGCAAGTTGAAGTTGAGATTCCAGCCCCACTGCTTTTCAATTGTACCATCATGGTTAGTTGCTTAGCCTTGAAGTACCAGTTACCTCATTTGTAAAATGAGCATAATAGTAATTTTGAGGGGAATTTCCTGGCTGTCCAGTGGTTAGGACTCTGCACTTTCCCTGTGGAGGGCATGGGTTTGATCCCTGGTTGGGGAATTAAGATTCCACAAGCTCTGTGGTGCAGCCCAAAGAAACCCAATAGTTTTGAGGGGGTCAAATGAGATAAGGCATGTGAAGTACTTAGCACAGTGCATGGCATGTAAAATGCCCTCAAGAAATGGTGGCTATTTTTAGCCATTCAATCAAAAAGGATATTTATTTGGTATCTGCTGTGTTCAGACATATCGTAGGTACCAAAATGCTTCAAGACATTGGCCCCTGCCTGTAAAGAGTTTACATCAGGGGTCATGGAGGCAGGGGAGGAAACACTTCCACAATTTCAAAGGTAGAATGTAATAAAGGACAGAAAGATCATGAAAGGGAGAAGACCTTGAAGACAAGGTAACCTTTGAATTGGGCATTGTAGCATGTGAAGAATGTGAGTTGTGTGGGGATGAAGCAATTGGTATTCTACAGAAAGGGAATAAACCCCAAGAGAGATGATGAACAGGAATGGTGAGGTCGTGTCTGTGTCCAGCAGGCTAGCGTGGTCTGAATATAGGGAGTGAGACAGGTGGGAAGCAGACCAAAAAAAAAAAAAAAAAGAGGGAAGATCAGAATAAAAGGGCATGCTGATTGGAAATGCCATGCTAAAGCTCTAGTCTTTGTTTGATGGGCCATTAAAGGCTTTTGGGGAATAGGAGGCCTCCCAGGTGGCACAGTGGTAAAGAACCCATCTGCCAATGCAGGAGACTCTAGGAGACATGGGTTTGATCCCTGGGTGGGGAGGATCCCCTAGAGAGGGAAATGGCAACCCACCCCAGTATTCTTGCCTGGAGAATCCCATGGATAGAGGAGCCTGATGGGCTACAGTCCATAGGGTCGCAAAGAGTTGGACATGACTGAAGCGACTTAGAATGTCCAAAAAAAAAAAAAAATGCACCTCAAATCGTTTTTCAACTCTGTTACCACAATTTCCTCTGCTAAAGATATTTTGAAGCAAAAAAGTGCCTTGCCTTTTGGGTACATAAAACCCTGTTGATGAACATGATGAGAAAGATCGAAAGGCATGTTGCAGTTCATGAGGTTGCCAAGAGTTGGACACGACTTAGTGACTGAATAAAAAGGGGTTAGTCAGGCACAGATTGTATTTTATTTTGAAGTTTGCTTTTTTTTTTACTATCATACTTTCTCTTTAGCTATAACTAGATAAAGTGATTATAACTCAGAGCATGTGGGTTTAGAATAAATTCAGGTGCATAAAATTGGATTGCCTTTGTTCCCATGTTGACTTTTCTCCCTGTATGAGTGATCACTTGAATTTGGAGAGTGAAATAATTTTACTTCTTTCCAGCCTCATGGGAATATCTGCAGTCAGAAGACAGAGTACAGGGCTTGTGAAAGAGGGAATAATAAAGTTCCATCCTCTGGGGAAAGGAAAGAAAAGGTGAAGGGAGGAGATGTCTTCAAAGGAGGGAGGCTACAAAGCCTCCTTCCTGCTTCCCCCAACTTGGTCCAGATTAATTTGTATTTCAGTGAGGATGTAATACTGCTAAAGATTTTATGTAACTTTTAAGCCTCCTAGATGTTTGTTACTTTTGTTATCCTCATGGAAACCGTGCAATTACTAAAATGTGGTGACGAGGCCTTAGGTGTTTATTTAAGGATGGAGAGGGTGGGGTCCCAGAACTTATATTCCATACTGGTATTGTCAGGGAGATGAAGAATAGAGCCTGGTAGTCAAGAAAGAGTGAAGAGTAGGGGAGGAGGTGGTAGTGGAGTAGTGAGGGGCAGGTATTGAAGTGTGCCTGCTGCACAAAGGCTGCGTTTTCTGACCTAAGGAGATAAAACCCAGTGCTGTCAATGGCACTGTGAGCAGTGACCTATAGCAGGAGCCAAGTCACTCCGGGCCATCGGCCTCCACTCCACCCTACTGCTCTTGGAGTCTGCAGCCCGGCCCAGGATGTAGGCAGCGAGGCAGCTCTTTGAACTAGGCTAGGGACCAGGTCCCTCCTCCAAATGCGACGGACACAGAAGAGGGGCTGAACTCCCTGTTTATGCGCTCCCAGGCACGCCCGAGCCGCGCAGCCACGGCCGCGGGAGCTGTCCGCGGTGCTGAACAATTTTCTTGGGCTTGATCGGACCCGTGACTCGGCATCGCGTCGCCAGCTTAGGCAAAGGGCTCAGTGCGTCCCGGGGACCGCGAGCCCCCTAAGGTCTGCGGCTAGTTCCAAGCGCTGCAATTTAAATCCCTGACAGAACTACCTATGCGACTCTCTTAACCCGAGCCAAGACTCAAGGCAGGATCCGGCTTTTAAGGACGAGTCCCTCATCTCTCCCCTACATCCCGTAGATATCTCAATCCCCCACCCCATTTCCTGCCCTGCGACTTCCTTACGGAAACGGCACCAGGTCGTCCCGAGAGCCAGACAGTTCACGCCTCTCATCTCCCTAGTTTACTGCACTCCCCTCCAGAGCGGGACTCTCCCAGGACGCAGCAAGCTCCCACAATATAGATTCTTCCCTGACCCTCCGGCCCAGGTTTCTGGCCCCTTCTTCCTTTTCTGTTTCTACTATCCTTCTCCTATTTCTCAAAGCACCGAGTTGGGAGGTGCGAGCTCCGCCCCTATTTTCCCTACAAGGGCACGCTGTTGTGGGGGCGGGGCGAAGGGGAGGTGCTTCCAGCCCCTCTCAAAAGCCGCGAGTCCACTGGGAACTCGAATCTTTTCAGCTCCGCGGAGTAGCCTGCACCACCGTCTGGGTGGAGGACCTCCAGGGACAGCCAGGATTCTACCTCTCTTTCTCCGGAGAGCTTTCCCATCCGTCAAGCCCCAGTCACCAGGTAGGACTGCGCTTGGGTCTGGCTTGTGGGGACTGTAGGGGCTCCAAATAGAGTGGAAGGCATTTAAATAACCTATGCACATCTAACCACCCCTAGATTTCATTTTACAGAGGTGGGGGTGACAGCACTTTAAATTTTGTTGATTATTTATTGTGGCCTGTCATTCTAAAGGGAATATTTGAGTAATTAAGGTGTGTGTGTGTGTTGAGGGGGGAGACGGTTGGCGTAGGAGGGGACTGAAAGAGAATGGGAGGTGACAGACTCTGATTATCTTTGGACAGGTGGCTATGGCCTCATTGCCCACTCAGGGTCCAGCGGCCCCTGACTTATTTTCTGGGCTGCTGCCTGCGGCTTCAAGTCCGGTCAACCAGAGCTCAGAGGCGGTGGTGGGCAATGGGTCGGCGGCTGGTCCAGGCTCCCAGGCCATCACGCCGTTCCAGAGCCTGCAGCTGGTGCATCAGCTGAAGGGGCTGATTGTGCTGCTCTACAGCATCGTGGTGGTCGTGGGGCTTGTGGGCAACTGCCTGCTGGTGCTGGTGATCGCACGGGTGCGTCGGCTGCACAACGTGACCAACTTTCTCATCGGTAACCTGGCCCTGTCCGACGTGCTCATGTGCGCCGCCTGCGTCCCTCTCACGCTGGCCTACGCATTCGAGCCACGCGGCTGGGTGTTCGGCGGCGGCCTGTGTCACCTGGTCTTCTTCTTGCAGCCGGTCACCGTCTACGTGTCGGTGTTCACGCTCACCACCATCGCGGTGGACCGCTACGTCGTGCTGGTGCACCCGCTGCGCCGGCGCATCTCGTTGCTCTTCAGCGCCTACGCGGTGCTGGCCATCTGGGCGCTGTCCGCGGTGCTAGCACTGCCGGCCGCCTTGCACACCTACCACGTGGAACTCAAGCCGCACCGCGTGCGCCTCTGCGAGGAGTTCTGGGGGTCCCAGGAGCGCCAGCGCCAGCTCTACGCTTGGGGGCTGCTGCTCGTCACCTACCTGCTCCCCCTGCTGGTCATCCTCCTGTCTTACGTCCGGGTGTCGGTGAATCTCCGGAACCGCGTGGTTCCGGGCTGCGTGACCCAGAGCCAGGCCGACTGGGACCGCGCGCGACGCCGCCGCACCTTCTGCCTGCTGGTGGTGGTTGTGGTGGTGTTCGCCGTCTGCTGGCTGCCGCTGCACGTCTTCAACCTGCTGCGGGACCTCGACCCGCACGCCATAGACCCCTACGCCTTCGGCTTAGTGCAGCTGCTCTGCCACTGGCTGGCCATGAGCTCCGCCTGCTACAACCCCTTCATCTACGCCTGGTTGCACGACAGCTTCCGCGAGGAGCTCCGCAAACTGTTGCTGGCCTGGCCCCGCAAGATTGCTCCGCACGGCCAGAGCATGACAGTCAGCGTGGTGATCTGATGCCACTGTGCCAGGCCTTGGGGAACTCCAGTCCAGTGGTCTCCGGAGGGTGCCCACCCGGAGGCCGGACTGGAGAGATTATTCCAGAGCTAGGCTAATACTAAACTAATGTGGCTCCAAACTGCCAGCCCACCCCTCTCGTCCCTCTGTCTTACCTTGTATTTGTGTCACTGTAAAATGTTACGTAGGCTTTGATAAAACTCATGCTTTGCTTGGAGGAGGCCAGGGAGAACAAAAGAGGTTTTACTGTTTTCTCCTTTTACCACTGAAGGCCAAACAAAGCTCTTTCCCCTGGTTCAGATAATATTTCAGAAACGTGACTGTTTTCCTTGCTTTCCTTTCTGCTTGTTCCATAGGGAGTGAAGGAGCAATAAGCATGGGGTTTAAAATGGCTGGTTGGGGTTGGTAAAGCTTTTCAGGTTGCTTTTTAAAAAGGACTCACCTGAGATATAATACAGAATAGTGCTTAGTCCATTCAAACCCATTACCTTCTAGGATTCCAGGGAAACATGTATTACAAATCTGTAACTAGAATTTCAGCATTTCCTGAACAAGAGCTTTATATGCCAAAGGGATTTTCACTTTAAATCCACTTGCATTTATAGCACAAAATACTTACAAATCACCTTCAAGAGGTTTTGCTATTGTTTTCTCTCTTCCTTATCCCCCAATTGCTGTTTGAAAATGATGAGATAAATTAGTTGATGAAGAGATAGATAACACAGGAGTAAAGTGGAAAAGGTTCACACAAGGGGAAATACAACTGCACAGGACAGACTATCTGTGTGTATGTTTGTGTATATACACAACTAGTGTTTGCCACAAGGCACACACTCAAATATTTGGTTTTCTGAATGCTCAATGTAAACTGTGAGCTGTAACACACTCTTGTATTCTCTAATTGATCTTGCAACAAATCAACAGCTGTGAACTGACTGCTCAGCACCTGCTCTGTGGTGACACACTTGGAGCGTGATCAACTCAGAATACAAGGACTAGGAGAAGCTTGCTGAAAGCCAGGACAGAAAAATAACCTGCTGCCCACAGGATGTACAGATCAAACATGTGATTCCTTCCAGGGTTAAGGGAATAGGGGAAGACTGTTGGGCCATGATACCAGGCTGCTAATTCTTACCCTAACATCCCAAGAGTTCTTTAAATGAGGACAAGTGCCCTGGGACAAGAGTTTCCACATTGATGTTGGAAAAGTGATCATGGCAGTGAAGGCAGGAGTCTTGGGAAATGATTCATGATATGCAGCTGTCAGATTAACCCTTGCAGCATATGGGGCATAGACTGGTGTCTGCAGCCATTCAGTTACCAACCGGAAGATGCCAGTACTACCCCAGCTCACTAAACAGCAGAATCAGTGTTTTCCCACCTCTCCCCTTCTCTTAGTCTCAGTGAACTCATTCACTCAGTAAAGTGTGCCCTTAAAGGAAGGGAAAGAGGAGGTGATTTGGGGATGACAAGGATTAAATCCTATTGCTCTGATGTCAGTAGCCACAATGGAGAGTGGTTCCATTCACAGTTGGGTTAGTTAGCAATATGAATCTTTTTAAATCAAATTAACTTTTATTTTAAATTAATTTTTATTGGCATATGTTGCTTTACAAGTAATGTGCATCTTTAGTATCTATCTATCTATCTATCTATATATATATCTAGACTTTTCACAGCATGGGGAATGGCAGGAAAAAGCTGGAGAAAGAAAAAGGCAGGTGAACTTGGGACATACCAGTTACCTTTGATAATGGCACTCAAACTAACTTTCAGCTCCATCTTTGGATGTGGAGAACAAAGAGCCTGTGCTCTAGCAATGTGACCCACCCACAGCATTAGGTCACCCCTCCCCCACCCCAAATGACCTCCTCTCCCAGGATCCCAGGGACTGATTCCTGTGTTTCCAGCAGCTCTACTGTTTGGAAGACTCAAGATAAGACATTTCCTGTTTCCTCAGATCATACTTTGGTTTGGTATGTGTGGAGAGTGAAAAGAATGGGGAACAGGGTGGAATTAGTCAGGGAGGAATTCAGTTAATTGTGGTCTCTTCTTTGGAGGGTTCGAGTCACTGGTTTCAGCCCTGACTGCTCCTAGAATTACCGGGGGAGTTCTCAAAAACCATCAGTGCCTAGGCCATGCTGCTGCTGCTGCTGCTGCTAAGTCACTTCAGTCATGTCCGGCTTTGTGTGACCCCATAGACAGCAGCCCACCAGGCTCCCCCGTCCCTGGGATTCTCCAGGCAAGAACACTGGAGTGGGTTGCCATTTCCTACTCCAATGCATGGAAGTGAAAAGTGAAAGGGAAGTCCGACTCTTCGCAACCCTATGGACTGCAGCCCACCAGGCTCCTCCGTCCATGGGATTTTCCAGGCAAGAGTACTGGAGTGGGGTGCCATCACCTTCTCCAGCCTAGGCTGTATCCCCAGCCAACTGATTAAAGATGGAGATTGGGCACCAGCATTTTTTCAAAGCATTTCAGGTGATTTTAACACATAACAAAGGTTAAACACCTTAAGAATGATCCTATTTCCAATGAATTTCAGAAACATCCGAGTGAAGCTTTGGGAATACGCTATTAGCCTTTAGACAATACTTGATGGATTACATAGAGGTAAATCTTATAATCAGAATACATAGGTATCTATTCAACAGTTTCCTTACACATCTGTGTGTAAGGCTCTGTATGAGTCCAGTCAGTTGTTTTTTTTAAGTATCGTTATTCAACTTTAGGTTGATGGCATTATAAAGTTATACACCATGAATTATTCTTAGTTGCTGGCATGTTTAAAAATTTGAAATGTTCCTGGATAGTTTAAGTCAACTGTGAGAGAACAGTATCCTCATTAATTACTAGAAAAGCTCTCACAAGTTTCTATCGTGCCTACAACTTCAGTTAAAATTTTTTAACATGTATGTGGACTTTATGGAGAGCCTAAAGAGGTTGAAGAATCACTGTGTTTATAGACATCTTTACAAATTATGCACATTGGCAACTGAACAGCAACTAATTAATTCTTACCCCATCTGAAGTGTACTTGAGACTTGTTTGACTACAAAACAAACTGACCAAACACATCTCCAGAAATGAGTCCTGGAGAAATCCAATAGGGCTGAGGTAGAACTTTTAATTTGATATAGTAATTCATTTTAGTTAATACCAAGTATCCAGTCCTTTTCCTGCAAGGAGTTGTAAAGCTGGGAATGGGGCCAGCCTACTACTTGGCACCAGCCCTTTCTGAGACTCATGGGAGGTTCTGTAATCCTCTTTGTAAGAATTGTCACCAAGTCTTATTTTTGGCAGCCAACCAATAGATTTATCTCATTAAATTGGCTGGGGAGTGTTTCAATATGTGTTGGCCACAGTTACCCAGAAATAGCAGTTGTAAGAAATGCTAAAGTACATTCCAGTTGATGTAACCTCCCTGAATTTTCAGTCTGTCTATTGGGGGGTGTTAAGTTCCCAGTTTATTTTCTCACATTGATTAGTTCACCACCTCTGTCCTGTGGCTTGCATTCCTGAACATCTAGTAGTCTTACAAACATAAGGTATGGAGCTGATGCCAAGAACGTGGCTAGATCTGGAGTGAACCCAAGGTCCATCCTACAGATGAGAGGTTAAGAGCACATTTACTCTCCAAGGTAGGTCCCTAATTGATTTCTCTTCATAAGCTAATGTCTTTGTTACATGCATAAGATGCCTTTGTGGCTGACTCACCATGCGAAGCTCTTCAGGCTAGGGCTTGTACTGTCTTTCATACATTGTAGGTACTCAGTTCAGTTCAGTCGCTCAGTCATGTCCAACTTTTTGCGACCCCATGAATCACAGCATGCCAGGCCTCCCTGTCCATCACCATCTCCCAGAGTTCACTCAAACTCACGTCCATCAAGTCGCTGATGCCATCCAGCCATCTCATCCTCTGTCATCCCCTTCTCCTCCTGCCCCCAATCCCTCCCAGCATCAGGGTCTTTTCCAATGAGTCAACTCTTCACATGAGGTGGCCAAAGTATTGGAGTTTCAGCTTTAGCATCAGTCCTTCCAATGAACACCCAGGATTTATCTCCTTTAGGATGGACTGGTTGGATCTCCTTCCAGTCCAAGGGACTCTCAAGAGTCTTCTCCAACACCACAGTTCAAAAGCATCAATTCTTCGGCGCTCAGCCTTCTTCACAGTCCAACTCTCACATCCATACATGACCACTGGAAAACCATAGCCTTGACTAGATGGACCTTTGTTGGCAAGGTAATATCTCTGTTTTTTAATATGCTGTCTAGGTTGGTCATAACTTTCCTTCCAAGGAGTAAGCGCCTTTTAATTTCATGGCTGCAGTCACCATCTGCAGTTATTTTGGAGCCCCCCCAAAAATAAAGTCTGACACTGTTTCCACTGTTTCCCCATCTATTTCCCATGAAGTGATGGGACCAGATGCCATGATCTTCGTTTTCTGAATGTTGAGCTTTAAGCCAACTTTTTCACTTTCTTCTTTCACTTTCATCAAGAGGCTTTTGAGTTCCTCTTCACTTTCTGCCATAAGGGTGGTGTCATCTGCATATCTGAGGTTATTGATATTTCTCCCGGCAATCTTGATTCCAGCTTGTGCTTCTTCCAGCCCAGCGTTTCTCATGATGTACTCTGCATAGAAGTTAAAGAAGCAGGGTGACAATATACAGCCTTGACGTACTCCTTTTCCTATTTGGAACCAGTCTGTTGTTCCATGTCCAGTTCTAACTGTTGCTTCCTAGCCTGCATACAGGTTTCTCAAGAGGCAGGTCAGGTGGTCTGGTATTCCCATCTCTTTCAGAATTTTCCACAGTTTGTTGTGATGCACACAGTCAAAGGCTTTGGCATAGTCAATAAAGCAGAAATAGATGTTTTTCTGGAACTCTCTTGCTTTTTCCATGATCCAGTGGATGTTGGCAATTTGATCTCTGGTTCCTGTGCCTTTTCTAAAACCAGCTTGAACATCTGGAAGTTCATGGTTCACGTATTGCTGAAGCCTGGCTTGGAAAATTTTGAGCATTACTTTACTAGCGTGTGAGATGAGTGCAATTGTGCGGTAGTTTAAGCATTCTTTGGCCTTGCCTTTCTTTGGGATTGGAATGAAAATTGACCTTTTCCAGTCCTGTGGCCACTGCTGAGTTTTCCAAATTTGCTGGCATATTGAGTGCAGCACTTTCACAGCATCATCTTTCAGGATTTGAAATAGTTCATTAAATCAGTAGAACAGTCTCCAGCCATGGGATTAATACACCAAGCCAGTTACACACACAGTCTAACTGTATACAACCTCAGGATGGCCAGGATCCAATCAAGGATATATCATACCAAAGAGAACATGCTACTCAATCTAGACTTGCCAATTTCAGGAAGTTCCAAGAATGAGCTATTCATTTGGGACCTTCTATGACCCCCTGGCCCTAACCTCAGTAATGATACTTCATTACATGGCACCAAGTTTTGTGTTCTCCAAGACTGTGTGTATCTAAATCCTTCTATATCATCACAAAGCTTAATCATTATTTAAATGTTAGAATTTAATTACTCCCACATATAACTTGAGAAATTTAAAAACATTCAACACATGGGTCTATAAACAAAATTTAATCATCTATTTTCAAAACCATTCATGACAGCATCATAAACAGAATTTTTGGTACATCTGCAATAAGACTTAAAAGTAGATTTATGCACCCCTTACCAGGGATTTTTTTTTTTTTTTTGCAAAGTGAGATAAGCCAGTGTGTAAAAGATGTTGAAAATGTGAAATATTTATTTGGAAGGATGAGAGTTGCAATCTTGATGTGTTAAAAAACTGTACATTCCTAGTCAGCCTTTGGAAGTAGAAAATCTTATTTTGAACATTGAATATGTACACTGCAACAGGTTTTGAATTGTTCTCCTGTGGTTTCCAAGTCAATTCCTCTTCATTTCCTACTATTTCTGTATTCTGCCTTTCCCCCCTTCTACGTCTCCATATTATCTATGAATACCTTTGATCTGATGCTCCCTCTGGCCCAGTGAAGGGGAGGTGATGGGATTCAAGCTTCCATCTTGTCAAGGAGACACCCTGGCTAATCCCCTTGCGGAGAGCAGGCTTCAACCAATGAGTCAGGGGCATCTGCCTGTTGAGTTTCTTGCCTACTCTGGGTCTTGGTCCTCATATGATTAATGTTTCACAGGCAAGTACCAGGCAGAGGCGGAAAACAGGAGCTCGCACAGAATCTCTGCAGGGTCCTTGACATGATAAATTTCATGGGGAGCTCTCAAGAGGGGTCTAACAATGAAAGGTCAAATGTATTTCATTTTGATGTTTGGGGCTGTAGTGAGAAAACCTGAGCTAGAAAAAGCAAAGGACAGTCTCTTCCTCAAAGCCTTTCCTGCCTTCCTCCCTCAGCTCTCAAAAAAATCCTCTTCTTGACTTGCTGATGACTAAATATCCTGGCTCCAGAACTCGTCTCCTTCTGGAATGACATTTAATGAGGTATGGAAAGTTACACCTTTTCCTCCCACCACACATACTCAGTTATCACCAAGAAATGAAGGAAGTCTTTTGAGCTAGGAAACTGAAATAAAAACGTCAGGCCTGAGCTCTGGGTTAGAAGTCAGGTGCTGGATTTCTTCCCTAGCCCAGAATGGCACCTCTGGGTCTCCATCCCAGGAGGCTGGCCCAGTCACCTGGGTGGGAGGTGCAGTGCTGTAGTATAACCCAGGGTGGTCAGATCCGTGGCCTGGCCACTGTGGTTGTGCCACAGGTAGCTTCCTGGTGAAGCCAGTCCTTCTGAGGCTGCTGCCCATTGCAGGGCAAATGCTGGGGAGGGGGGCACAGTGACCTCTTCATTATTATTAATACAAAGAAGACCAAGAGCAGTAGTAGGTGAAAAAGTGGAGTGTTTGTGAATGTCTTCAATGGCCATAACTGTTTCTTTACGACAAGCCTGTATTTATACCTGTATCTTTTTACCCCAGTCTCCTCCAGCAAATCCTGTCCCCCTTTCCTTTTCTGTGATATAATTACAGTGCTTGTGGGCATTTCTGCAGAAAACATTATATTCTGGGAGAAGGGTTCTTGTGGAGGCTTAGAGTGAGACTAATAATAAGCATCTGGCTATGCACCAAATGACTAGCGGGAACACACTGTGCTTCTGCTTGACCTGGCTCCATCAGGGGCACCCACGGGCCTGTCACTTGGCTCAGCAAGCGTACAGCAAAGGTGGTGGAGATCTGAGTGGAGGAGGAGCATGCCAGGCCTGGAGGAAGGTCACTGTGGGGGCCCAGGAGTCAGGTATGGGGAGGAGTTAAAGGAAGGTTAAGCCCTACCCACACACGTCTAGAATCACCACCAGTGCCTCCAGCCCCTGTCAGGGTACAGGGCTCCCGGCGAGCCACTCCTGTGCCCACACGGGTGCCATGACATTGGCCTACGTCTTGCAGTGTGTCCTCTCAGAATCCAGTGCCTTCCTCTTGACCTCGAGGTCCTCCGGCAGCCCGGCCACCGCTCTGTGTTCAGCTTGCTGTCCTCACCTGGGTCTCTGAAGTTGATGGCATTCCTGCTGCACAGCCGTGGGTACTGGTGGCGCTACTGACCTCGTCCTGGGCAAGAGTGCCAAGCCTGCACTGATGGCACGTCGTGGTCGACTTTGACGTCGCCTCTGTGTCACCTCTGGTGAAGGCTTTCGGTCTTCCCAGGCCCTCTCTGAGCGCGGCCCGGCCCCCAGGCAGAGCGCTGGAGCACGGATGTCGGACCGTCAGCTGCTCCTCTCTGCGGCCCGGGACCTCTTCGGCCCCTTCTCCCAGCCCCTGTGTGTATTTCACCTGCTCCAGCAGTCCCATCCCCAGAGCTCTTTCATATCCTGCAACAGCTCTGCCCCTAGCGCAGCTGTCATCTGTGCCCCCCACCCCCACGATGCTCGCCAGTTCTTGCCCAACTGGGGTCTTGCTTTCAGCCTCCGTCCTTTGCCTCTCTCCCTCACCCTTCTACTCCCCGGACCCAAGGGAGGCCAGCAGCCATATCTGGGATCTCAGTCGCCTTCCCTTGCCCTTTCACCGGCCCCAGCTGGGCCCTGTATGGAGGCAGGCGAGCCGTGTAGGTAGGTACCAGGCAGGCGGGACCAGGAGCACCCGCGGTTCTCTGAGAGACCCTGGCATAGGAGATACTTGGAGAAGATGGACTCAGGAGGTCAGCGGGGAGCTTCTGCCCTGGGCAGCTGTAGGTCCAGCCCTGGCAGGGAGGAGCCAAGCTCTGGAGTTCCTCTCCGTGGCAGGTCCTGTAGCCTTACTCTTAAGCGATCCACACTTAGATACTTAGGCGTCCTTGGAACGCTCTGAAAACGAAGTCTGGTTTCCAAGCAGGAAATCAGAAGCTCCGGGATGGTTGAGCTCTTGCCTGCGCGCAAGTAGGTGGGCATCCCGCCGCCACGGCTTGGGGGTGGGGTAAAGGAGAAGGGGCTTCTTGGAGCGTGCTGGGCCCGCTGTCCTGTTTCTGGCCTGACTGCGGCCACCTGTCATTTGCCTATTTCCTGAGCATTCTATCTGAAAGGAAAGGAACACGAAACCACTTATTCTGTGTATGTTGGTGGAGACTTAAGCCTTCCGACTCCCTGTGGGGATTGATCAGAACTGAGGGCCGGAAAAGGAAGAAACCGGTTTCGCAGATTTGGGGGAGGAGTCGGTCTCGCGCCGCCTCTCCCTGGTGCGGCGAGTTCGCTGTGCTTTGCTGGGTGCGCAGACCCCGCGGCGCCCCCGCTAGGCCCACAGGTGCTGGGGAGCCGAGGTTTCTGCACCCTGGCAAACACACACTTACCAGTTTCGGCAGAAGAGGGGAAGTAAGCTGGTGGAACAAAAGCAAAAGCCATCTACTGACCCACTCCAGGCAATTATTGATGTAAAGCAATATCTCCTGCCCAAAACAGGACCTCCAGGATTGAGAAGTTTGAAAAAAAATTACAAAATCCACAAACCTTTTTCTTAAAAACGTCATGGATGAAAATTTCCACCCATTATTCTTGGGGGAGTTAACAGTTTGTGCTTTTCTTCCCAGATCCTACCTGGAGCATCCACAAGCATATACGCGTAGTTTATATTTTGCAAAAATGAAATGAAACTGTACAAACTCTTTGTAATTTACTCCCCGGCCAAAATTATAATCAAGAATGTTAATGGAGTGTGGTCTGTAAAAATGCTGAATTGCTGTACACTTGAAACTAATATGATATTGTAAATCAACTGTACCTCAACAACAAAATTATATCGAGAACAGCCTTCCATGTTGGGACGTGGGTGTGGACCTCATTCTAGATTGGCTGACTGAAGAGGAGTCTATGGTCTGGAGGTTCAGTGATTGTTTGCCCAGTGAGTGATACTGGTTGAAGAGACAGCTCTGAGGCTTAGAAGGGTTCCCAGAGGCCGGCAGGACATGCAGAGCAGTTTCAGTTCATTGTAATCACAGATGCTGAAACGATGCCTCTTGGTCCCAGGGAGGATAAGGTCCTCTGTGGAGCCTTCCCAGAGACTGCTGCCATCTGGGTTGGTTGAGGCTCTTTCTCCTTGTTCCCAGATTTTGCATAGCACCAAATTGTGACTGGTACCACCCCAACTTTTCCCCAGCAAACAGTGGCTGATGTTTATAATCACAACCTAGGGTGAAATTTTCCCAAGAGTTGGGAGATGAGATGGGAATCCTCCACGTGGCCTTGAATCCACAAAGGTCAAAAGTCCATGAGGGAGTGAAGTACTGAATTGTTATTTGTGTCTGACTCTTTGCGACCCCATGGACTGCAGCATGCCAGGCTCCCCCATCATTTAATATCTCCTGGAGTTTGCTCAAATCCATGTCCACTGAGTCAGTGATGCTATCTAACCATCATATCCTCTGCTGCCGTCTTCTTCTTCTGCCTTCAATCTTTCCCAGGATTAGAGTCTTTTCCAATGAATCAGCTCTTCACATCAGGTGGCCAAAGTATTGGAGCTCCAGCTTCAGCATCAGTCCTTCCAATGAATATTCAGAGTTGATTTCCTTTAGGATCGACTAGTTTGATCTCCTTGCAGTTCAAGAGACTCTCAAGAATCTCCTCCAGTACCATAGTTACAAAGTATCAATTTTTCCATGCACAGCCTTCTTTATGGTCCAACTCTCACATCCATACATGACTACTGGAAAAACCACAGTTTTGATTATATGGACCTTTGTGAAGTATTCAATACTTTACCTTATTTGACCACAGGTGAGGATTTCAGTCAGGATGTTGACACTGTAGGAGGGTTCATTGACAAAGGAGCTAATTACAAGGGTGAGGTGTAGGGAAGCATGAGGAACGGTAGATGGTAGAAGAAGAGGATTCTGTGGACAGGACGGGTGGGAGGGGGTGCTGAAACTCCAAGAGGCAGAGTCGTTGAGAGACCACCTGTAGAGGAGCAGTGTCCTCAGTGGAAGACTAGAGTCAGCCCAAGGAGCCAGGGGAAAAGCAAGTTCACAAGAAACTAGAATGCTCTCTACACATGTCTGAATGTCACCAAAGTGATGCATAAGGAGAAGCTATAAGGCATAGTTGGGGCTGAGGCAGAAAAGAAGGAGAGATGACCTCAATGGAGGTAGGTTACCTTTATTCAGCCAAGGAAGGGTGACAGTCAGCCTAACGACCAGGCTGAGTACGAGAGGGATCAGGGAGGCTTCATATTTAAAGGGAGGTTTGGGGAAGCGATAAAGGAAATGTTCAGTTAAGTTCAGTCGCTCAGTCATGTCCAACTCTTTGCGACCCCATGAATTGCAGCACGCCAGGCCTCCCTGTCCATCACCAACTCCCAGAGTTCACTCAGACTCACGTCCATTGAGTCAGCAATGCCATCCAGCCATCTCATCCTCTGTCGTCCCCTTCTCCTCCTGCCCCCAATCCCTCCCAGCATCAGAGTCTTTTCCAATGAGTCAACTCTTCTCATGAGGTGGCCAAAGTACTGGAGTTTCAGCTTTAGCATCATTCCTTCCAAAGAAATCCCAGGGCTGATCTCCTTCAGAATGGACTGGTTGGATCTCCTTGCAGTCCAAGGGACTCTCAAGAGTCTTCTCCAACACCACAATTCAAAAGCATCAATTCTTCGGCACTCAGCCTTCTTCACAGTCCAACTCACATCCATACATGACCACTGGAAAAACCATAGCCTTGACTAAACGGACCTTTGTTGGCAAAGTAATGTCTCTGCTTTTGAATATGCTATCTAGGTTGGTCATAACTTTCCTTCCAAGGAGTAAGCGTCTTTTAATTTCATGGCTGCAGTCACCATCTGCAGTTATTTTGGAGCCCAGAAAAATAAAGTCTGACACTGTTTCCACTGTTTCCCCATCTATTTCCCATGAAGTGATGGGACCGGATGCCATGATCTTAGTTTTCTGAATGTTGAGCTTTAAGCCAACTTTTTCACTCTCTACTTTCACTTTCTTCAAGAGGCTTTTGAGTTCCTCTTCACTTTCTGCCATAAGGGTGGTGTCATCTGCATATCTGAGGTTATTGATATTTCTCCTGGCAATCTTGATTCCAGCTTGTGCTTCTTCCAGCCCAGCGTTTCTCATGATGTACTCTGCATATAAGTTAAATAAGCAGGGTGACAATATACAGCCTTGACATACTTCTTTTCCTATTTGGAACCAGTCTGTCGTTCCATGTCCAGTTCTAACTGTTGCTTCCTGAGCAGTATACAGATTTCTCAAGAGGCAGATCAGGTGGTCTGGTATTCCCATCTCTTTCAGAATTTTCCACAGTTTATTGTGACCCACACAGTCAAAGGCTTTGGCATAGTCAATAAAGCAGAAATAGATGTTTTTCTGGAACTCTCTTGCTTTTTCGATGATCCAACAGATGTTGGCAATTTGATCTCTGGTTCCTGTGCCTTTTCTAAAACCAGCTTGAACATCAGGAAGTTCATGGTTCACATATTGCTGAAGCCTGGCTTGGAGAATTTTGAGCATTACTTTACTAGCATGTGAGATGAGTGCAACTGTGCGGTAGTTTGAGCATTCTTTGGCCTTGCCTTTCTTTGGGATTGGAATGAAAACTGACCTTTTCCAGTCCTGTGGCCACTGCTGAGTTTTCCAAATTTGCTGGCATATGAGTGCAGCACTTTCACAGCATCATCTTTCAGGATTTGAAATAGCTCAACTGGAATTCCATCACCTCCACTAACTTTGTTCGTAGTGATGCTTTCTAAGGCCCACTTGACTTCACGTTCCAGGATGTCTGGCTCTAGGTGAGTGATCGCACCATCGTGATTATCTTGGTCTTGAAGATCTTTTTTGTACAGTTCTTCTGTGTATTCTTGCCACCTCTTCTTAATATCTTCTGCTTCTATTAGGTCCATACCATTTCTGTCCTTTATCGAGCCCATCTTTGCATGAAATGTTCCCTTGGTATCTCTAATTTTCTTGAAGAGATCTCTAGTCTTTCCCATTCTGTTGTTTTCCTCTATTTCTTTGCATTGATCACTGAGGAAGGCTTTCTTATCTCTTCTTGCTATTCTTTGGAACTCTGCAGTCAGATGCTTATATCTTTCCTTTTCTCCTTTGCTTTTCACTTCTCCTCTTTTCACAGCTATTTGTAAGGCCTCCCCAGACAGCCATTTTGCTTTTTTGCATTTCTTTTCCATGGGGATGGTCTTGATCCCTGTCTCCTGTACAATGTCACGAACCTCATTCCATAGTTCATCAGGCACTCTATCTATCAGATCTAGGCCCTTAAATCTATTTCTCACTTCCACTGTATAATCATAAGGGATTTGATTTAGGTCATACCTGAATGGTCTAGTGGTTTTCCCTACTTTCTTCAATTTCAGTCTGAATTTGGCAATAAGGAGTTCTTGAGCTGAGCCACAGTCAACTCCTGGTCTTGTTTTTGTTGACTGTATAGAGCTTCTCCATCTTTGGCTGCAAAGAATATAATCAATCTGATTTCGGTGTTGACCATCTGGTGATGTCCTTGTGTAGAGTCTTCTCTTGTGTTGTTGGAAGAGGGTGTTTGTTATGACCAGTGCATTTTCTTGGCAAAACTCTATTAGTCTTTGCCCTGCTTCATTCTGTATTCCAAGGCCAAATTTGCCTGTTACTCCAGGTGTTTCTTGACTTCCTGTTTTTGCATTCCAGTCCCCTATAATGAAAAGGACATCTTTTTTGGGTGTTAGTTCTAAAAGGTCTTGTAGGTCTTCATAGAACCATTCAGCTTCAGCTGCTTCAGCGTTACTCGTTGGGGCATAGACTTGGATTACTTTGATATTGAATGGTTTGCCTTGGAAACAAACAGAGATCATTCTGTTGTTTTTGAGATTGCATCCAAGTACTGCAGTTTGGACTCTTTTGTTGACCATGATGGCTACTCCATTTCTTCTGAGGGATTCCTGCCCACAGTAGTAGATATAATGGTCATCTGAGTTAAATTCACCCATTCCAGTCCATTTTAGTTCTCTGATTCCTAGAATGTCGACATTCACTCTTGCCATCTCCTGTTTGACCACTTCCAATTTGCCTTGATTCATGGACCTGACATTCCAGGTTCCTATGCAATATTGCTCTTTACAGCATCGGACCTTGCTTCTATCACCAGTCACATCCACAGCTGGGTATTCTTTTTGCTTTGGCTCCATCCCTTCATTCTTTCTGGAGTTATTTCTCCACTGATCTCCAGTAGCATATTGGGCACCTACTGACCTGGGGAGTTCCTCTTTCAGTATCCTATCATTTTGCCTTTTCATACTGTTCATTGGGTTCTCAAGGCAAGAATACTGAAGTGGTTTGCCATTCCCTTCTCCAGTGGACCACATTCTGTCAGATCTCTCCACCATGACCCGCCCATCTTGGGTTGCCCCACGGGCATGGCTTAGTTTCATTGAGTTAGACAAGGCTGTGGTCCTAGTGTGATTAGATTGACTAGTTTTCTGTGAGTATGGTTTCAGTGTGTCTTCCCTCTGATGCCCTTTTGCAACACCTACCGTCTTACTTGGGTTTCTCTTACCTTGGGCATGGGGTATCTCTTCACGGCTGCTCCAGCAAAGCACAGCCATTGCTCCTTACCTTGGACTAGGGGTATCTCTTCACCACCGCCCCTCCTGACCTTCAACGTGGGATAGCTCCTCTAGGCCCTCCTGCGCCCGTGCAGCCACGGCTCCTTGGACGTGGGGTCGGACCTCCCTGCCGCCGCCCCTGGCCTCGGGCATGGGGGCGTGGGGTAGCTGCTCCCAGCCGCCGCCCCTTACCTCAGACGTGGGGTAGCTGCTCTTGGCCGTTCCTGCGCCATCGCAGTCTGGTACTCTCGGCCACTGCCCCTGACCTTGGACGTGGGGTAATGTTAGACAGGACATTTTGGGTAATCTTTAGTTGAGATGGCATTTGTAGTTGAACAGGGGTTGGGAGGTTTTGGGCAGGGGGTTATAAGTCCCTTGGGCACGGGTGATAAGTCCCAGGCAGATGTAGTGGGTGGGAGGTTTCTGGGCAGGGGGTGATAAGTCCCACCGTCCAAGAGAATCAGGGCAGGACTTAAAGTTCGATTTTGTTTTCCCCGAAGTTAGATGATTCAGCAAAGGCCTTTGAGACTGTTGTTTTCTTTTCTAGGCCCAAGGACTCCTTCAGAAGCCATGTGAATTTGGCAGAGGAGCCATTCCCAAATGGCCGTGGTGATCAAAGAAGACTTCATGAATGAAGTTGCATTTGAGCCAGATTTTGAAAGAAGCACAGGATCATAAGCAGTGCAGACAGTGATGGTGGAAAAGCTTGTTATGGGCCAGAAAGAGTGGTAGCAAAGCAAAAATGGTGATGCAAGGGGATAAAGCAATCCCCTTTATGGCTCACTGACCAGAAATGGGTGACATACCTTTATCTGCAAAGGAGTCTGGGGAAGAAACCGTTTTCCATCTTTTATAATGGGAGATTCACAATGATTATTGGCTTATTGAGCCCACAGTGACTGTCTGAGTCCAGGGGTCAGCATCTCCTTAGGTCTTATTCCATATTCAGGGAAGAGATGAAATGGCACACATCATTTATTGGGTTCTGGAAAGTAGCAAACTGCAGCTTGGGGAGTATCTGCTTACTGAAGGTCCCCCACAAGCCTGCTGGTGTTGTGATTCACCCTTTTTGAGTCACCAGCTACATCTCAGTGTATCGCTGAAGTTCATATATATTTTTTTTAACAAGTGCTCATAGAGTATTCATAAAGCTTGGAGACTTGGAGGACATGAATATAGATGAAAAATAACGTAAAGATACTTGATTTTAAAGGTTTCACTTTCAAGATAGCTCTAAGGTTTTTTTTTCTTAAAGCTGTCAATTTTTTCAGATGATGACAGTAGGGAGAGATAGAGTTACTGCTTTGTCTCAAACTCCTGGCTGTTTTAAGGCAGTTCTACCAGCTTGGGTTTCCTGATCTGCCTCTTAGGTGGGGACCCTAGGCAGCTATTGGCATTTACTGCTGTGCATCTAGATCGCCTTCCCCGAGGGCCGGGACTACTGGGTCTGTCTGCTCTGTGTGCTCTTTGCAGCTTAGGGTGTCAGAACCTCGAGTCCTCTGGAAAGAAACCTCCAAAGTCAACACCCATCCTTATGGAGGCATAGTCACGCTGGGTGTGGACTTAAAAAATATTCACAACCTGAAAGTTGAGAAATATGTTTTACTCAATGGGAATTTTTAGGACTTCAAGCTTAGGAGGCAGCATCTCAAGTAACCCTGAAAGAACTGATCTGAGGAGGTGAGGGGAGGAACCAGGTTATACAGAAGTCTTGCAACAAAGGGCCGGTGGTCTGAACATCAAAAAATTATAGTTAAAGAAAACCAGATATTCCAAGTTGAGGAATTTAGTTCTTTTCTATGTATGCGAAAATGCAAGATTCTGGGCTTACTGAAATCATTCCTTGGATATGCACCTCATCTACCCAGGGCCAGTGTCTTGTGTTTTCACATCCTGAGTTTCCTCAGGGTTCACCAGCTCACCAACCCTGGTGGCTGCAATTGCTGATGATTGTGACATCCTTTGTTTATTGATGTGGCAGGAAATGCTCTATTTTTCACTGGATCATGCTAGAACCTCACCAGGCCCAGAATTTTGTGGCTAAGTCCTCAGCGGAGCAGACCACAGAGGGTATGTGTATTCCAGAAATCACAGTTCTACGAATTCTCTTGAACTCTTGGAACACAGTACCACCGACTGAGCAGCTTAAACAACAGACATTTACTGTCTCATGGACTTCCAGGTGGTGCCGTGGTAAAGAATCTGCCTGCCAATGTGGGAGATGCAAGATTTGATCCCTGGGTTGGGAAGATCCCCTAGAGAAGGAAATAGCTACCAACTTCAGTATTCTTGCTTCAGAATCCCATGGACAGAGGAGCCTGACCGGCTATAGTCCACGGGGCCCCAAAGAGTCAGACATGACTTAGTGACTGAGCATGCACTTGAGAAATTTTCTCACAGTTCTGAAGGCTGGCAGTCTGAAATCAAGGTGTCAGTGGGGTTGGGTCCTTCTAAGGGTCACGAGGCAGAATCCGTTCAGTGCTTTTTTTCCAGAGCCAACTCACTGGAAAAGACTCTGATGCTGGGAAAGATTGAAGGCAGGAAGAGAAGGGGATGACAGAGGACAAGATGGTTGGATGGCATCACCAACTCAATGAGCACGAGTTAGAGCAAGCTCTGGGAGATGATGAAGCACAGGGAAGCCTGCTGTGCCTCAGTCCACGGGGTCCCTAAGAGTTGGACACGACTGAGCGACTGAACACCAACAGCAACAAATGGGAGCTCCATGGGGGCAGAGGTCACAGCTGCTTTACTCAGCAGCATATCAGAGTCTGGCCCTCGTAAGCATGGCTGAGAATGATTTTCTCTAACCTGCACCCCTGTGCCTGGAAGTACAGCAGGTGTTATCCTCATTTGTGGAGAGGACAAGGGAACTGACTTACTTTGTCCCATCACAAGGAGTGGGGAGCCTGGGGTTCAGATCCAGATTGCCTGCTTCCAAGTCAGGGCATCACCCACCACACCACGCTGCCCTGAGGGTTTAGAAGGTCTGGTGGGGGATCACTCCTTCCTTGGCCTCTGCCTTCAGCCAGCGCTTCTCAGAATCACTGCCCAGCCCTTAGAAAACAAAGGGGCCCGGTCCGGACTTAAGACTTACTTCATCGGATCCTCTTGGGGTGGGATTGTATATTTAAAAATAGTGTCTGGGAATCAATTCAAGAAAAGTGTTGCTATAGTAGATGTGTTAAAGAGAAAAAGTTTTGCTAGCAAACACATCGCTCTGTGGTTGAACTGAAATTTATAGTCAATTAGCCGAGATCAGAGAGGACACTTCTCAAGTGACTTGAATGTGTAAAGTACTGTCCTCTTTGATTATTTTCTCTTTTTTTTTAATACTTAAAAAATATTTTGTCAAAAAACAACAATATTTTGTTCATTCTGTGTGGCATGTGGGATACTAGTTCCATGTTCAGGGGTGGAACCCATACGCCTTGTGCTGGCAGCTCAGAGTCAACCACTGGACCAGCAGGGAATTTCTCCCTTTGATTATTTTCTTCATCCAACATCTAGCAAGAAATGAGGACTCTACCAGGTGAGGGTATCCCCACAGGGGCCATGTTCTCTCCAGGTCCCAAGGGGCATTTGGTGGGCCTGGGGAGGTGCCCACAGTGGGCAATCAGGTCCTGCCGCCCTTGGTATGGCAAGCAGCGGGCATGGTGGCAGTCATTCCTTCTGAGAAATTCCCACTCTGTGCCAAGCTCACACATCTTCAGCATCCACTGAAGGCAAGGCTGGCATTGCTCTCTCAGCTTTACAGGTGAAGAAGCTAAAGCTCAAAGGAGTCATTTATCCAAAGTAGGTGAATGGCACCAGGATTGAATCCAGATCTATCTGGGTCCAAGCCCGTTCCTCTCACACTGTCCTACTCCACACAAGTGACATGATAATGACAAGTAGCAACAATACTAGTAATAATTATGACTACATTTTACGGAAAGTTAGCTAAATGCCAGGCAGCCTAGAATTTTATAGCTCAATAGTAACACTGAGTATAGAAACTATGATGATCCCTACCTCCTAATGGAAGGAGCTACAGAGTGTTTGCAGTCTATGCACACTACATTTTATAGGTTGGAAAAGTAAGTCACAGGGAGACAAAGTGGCTTGTCCAATATCACATGACTTGTCAGTCACAAAGTTGAGACACACTCAGGCAGACTGCTCTAGAGCCTGGGTTCCTCCCTCACTAAATTGTGTTTTCTCTCAAGAAGCAGGGTTTCAGAATTGAAAGAGACAGGTGTACCCCAGTGTTCACTGTTTGCAATGGCTAGGTCATGGAAGCAACCCAGCTGTCCATTGGCAGAGAATGGATAAGGGAGTTGTGGTACATATACACAGTGGAATAGTCAGTTCAGTTCAGTCGCGCAGTCGTGTCTGACTCTTTGCGACCCCATGAATCGCAGCACGCCAGGCCTCCCTGTCCATCACCAACTCCCAGAGTTCACTCAAACTCATGTCCATTGAGTCGGTGATGCCATCCAGCCATCTCATCCTCTGTCGTCCCCTTCTCCCCCTGCCCTCAATCCCTCCCAGCATCAGAGTCTTTTCCAATGAGTCAACTCTTCCATGAATATTCCTCAGCTATAAAAAAGAACACATTTGAGTCAGTTCTAATGAGGTGGATGAAACTGGAGCCTATTATACAAAGTGAAGTAAGTCAGAAAGAGAAACACCAATACAGTATATTAACACATATATATGGAATTTAGAAAGACAGTAATGATGACCCTATATGCAAGACAGCAAAGGAGACACAGATGTAAAGAACAGACTTTTGGACTCTGTGGGAGAAGGCAAGGGTGGGATGATTTGAGAGAAGAGCATTGAAACTTGTATATTACCATATGTAAAATAGATGACCAGCGCAAGTTTCATGCATGAAGCAGGGCACTCAAAGCGGGTGCTCTGGGACAACCCAGAGGGATGGGGTGAGGAGGGAGGTGGGGGGGGGTTCAGGATGGGGGACACATGTACACCTGTGGCTGATTCATGCATGGCAAAACCCACCACAATATTGTCAAGTAATTAGCTTCCAATTAAAATAAATAAAGTAAAAAAGAAGAAGAAGAAGCAGGGTTTCCTGACACAGAAATAGTTTGAACATGCTCTCTCTGCCTCCATTGCTCTGCTTGTGGTATTCTATTTTTAAAATTTTTATTGGAACACAGTTGATTTACAATATTGTGTTAGTTTCAGATAAACAGCAAAGTGAATCAGTTATACCCAAACATATATCCACTCTTTTTATGATTCTTTCCCCATATAGGTTATTACAGAGTCTCTAACTGTGTGGGGTCTCCATTGCTGCCCGTGGGCTTTCTCTAGTTGCAAGAAGAGTGGGAGGCACTCTTCATTGTGTGCGGGCTTCTCATCGTGGTGGCTTCTCTTGTTGGGGAGCACAGGCTCTAGGCACAGGGCTTCAGCAGTTGCAGCGCGAGGGCTCTAGAGCACAGGCTCAGTAGTTGTGGCCCACGGGCATGGGCCATGTTGCTCTGCGGCGTGTGGGATCTTCCCAGACCAGGGATCTAACCCGTGTCCCCTGCAACGCAAGGCAGATTCTCAACAACGGGATCATCAGGGAAGCCCATTACAGAGTACTGAGTACAATTCCCTGTGCTGTACAGTAGGCTCTTATTAGTTATCTCTTTTATACATAGTAGTATGTATGTGTCAATATCAATCTCCCAATTTATCCTTCCCTCACTTTCTCCCTGAAAATCCTAAGTTGGTTTCCTACATCTGTGACTCTGTTTCTGTTTTATAAATAAGTTCATTTGCACCATTGTTTTTAGATTCCACCGGAAGTGATATCACATGATATCTATCTTTCTCCGTCTGATTTACTTCATTCAGGATGATAATCTCTGAAAGTGTATTTGCTCAGTCGTGTCTGACTCTTTGCAACCCCATGGACTGTAGTCTAGTAGGCTCCTCTGTCCAAGGGGATTCTCCAGGCAAGACTACTGGAGTGGGTTGCCATGCCCTTCTCCAGGGGATCTTCTCAACCCAGGGGTTGAACCTGGGTCTCCTGCATTGTGGGCAGGTTCTTTACCATCTGAGCCACCAGGGAAGCCCTGGTGATGATAATCTCTAGGTCCATTCATATTGCTGCAAGTGTGAGATATTCTTTGACGTTCAGATAACTTGTTCTCCTGTTGTGCCGAGGCTGGCTTTGAGACAAAGTGCAAACCCACGGTGAGTCTTCCAAGCAAGCTCATGTCCTCTTTGGATGCTGACCAAATGAGGTCTGAGATCTTATCACTGGATGGAATTCCCTTTTTCTCTCCCTCCCTCCCTTCCTTTCTTCTCCCCTGCCTGCAAACGTTCATTGCCCATATCTTTGTTCTTTTGATGCTGGTGATTTGCCACTTGGATGCAAGCCCGGAGGATGCTTTGGCTGCTTTAATGAGGACCCTACTAAATACACAGGCACAAAAGCAATTTGCCAGGCCATTACTACTCGGATGCTCATTACAATAATCAAGAGGTAATGACACTCTGAGACTGTCGCTGAAGCCTGAATAGAAATCAGCCTGCCTGGATTAAGAGAGGAAAGATTATGGCAAGAGAGTGTTTGTCCATTTCTCACGCTTATTGTTAAGGCAGTTTAGACCCGTGTCTTAATGAATCCATCCGTTAAGGGTGGTTTGGTTTTGAGTGCATTTAATACTCACAAAGCATACTC
The DNA here is from genome assembly GCF_055505025.1 of Bos grunniens. Classification (NCBI taxonomy): domain Eukaryota; kingdom Metazoa; phylum Chordata; class Mammalia; order Artiodactyla; family Bovidae; genus Bos; species Bos grunniens. The sequence continues at coordinate 38,595,875 of NC_141190.1, read as the reverse complement.
ATCACCCATTCCCCTGGTTAGCACACCTGCTCAGAGAATAGTAGCTCTTTCAACCGCAAACCAGATTCAGTGAACAGGCCAGGTCCCTGAGATCCACAGCTGATGAAAGAGACCCGAAGCGGGGCAGGCATAGCCTTATACAGCAAGGTGTGCATGTGTGCTAAGTCCCTTCAGTCGTGTCCAACTCTTTGGGGCCCAATGGACTGTAGCCTGCCAGGCTTCTCTGTCTGTGGGATTCTCCAGGCAAGAATACTGCAGTGGATTGCCATTTCCTTCTGCAGGTGATCTTCCCGACCCGGGGATCAAACCCGTGTCTCCTGCGTCTCCTGAACTGGCAGTCTGGTTCTTTACCACCTGCGCCTCCTGGGAAGGTCTCTATATTTGATTGCAGTCTGTCACTCCTGGACAGTCCAAGAAACGTCCACATGACAGAACCCTGGCTACAGCTGTGCCAGCTATGACTTGGACAAAAATTGAGGACTGCCCACTGACAGGTAGTGCTGCAAAATCAAACACTTTTCCAGGGGGTGAGAGACCCTGAAACACACGTAGAGTCCAAGACCATTAGAAGAACCCCCAAGGCAGCATCTGGTCTGATCTTTGCACCTAACACTTAGGTGACTAAAGTTCAGAAAGAGTGTGGGGTTTTTCCCAGACCCCACAGCCTGTGCTGGTGGCACAGTAGGGATACACTTCAGTGATTTTCTTTCAATTCTGTTAAAAAGTTTTTTTTCCCCCTGATTTTACAAATAATACAAAAATCATATTGTTAAAACAAATACATAAAAGTATAAGGAAGAAATGAAAAATATTAGTGATTTCTTAAGCTCTGAAAGCATGTCACTGAATTTATGCAGAATCAGACACATTAAGAATAAAATAGGTGGCACTTCGCTGGTGGTCCAGTGGTTAAGACTCCATGCTCCCAATGCAGGGGGGCTTGGTTTGATCCCTGGTCGGTGAACTAAGATCCCACATACTGCAACTAAAGATCCTGAATGCCTCAACAAAGACTCGGTGCAGTAAAAAAATAAATAAATAAAAATAGAATAAAGTAGCTAAAGGGAATAGAATGACTGGCAGGCAATTGAATGACTGGCAGGCAATTGAATAGCTAATATCCATTGACTGATGGGTTTTCTTTTTTTATAGAATTTATTGAAAACACCTATCTACTCACCCAGCTTTTACAAAACAACAGATCAGTTGGAATTAGTTCCAGGTCCAACAACACAAGAGAAAACTCTACACATGGACATCACCAGACGGTCAACACCGAAACCAGATTGATTATATTCTTTGCAGCCAAAGATGGAGAAGCTCTATACAGTCAGCAAAAACAAGACCAGGAGCTGACTGTGGCTCGGATCATGAACGCCTTATTGCCAAATTTAGACTTAAATTGAAAAAAGTATGGAAAACCACTAAACCATTCAGGTATGACCTAAATCAAATCCCTTATGATTATACAGTGGAAGTGAGAAATAGATGAAAGGGCCTAAATCTGATAGATAGAGTGCCTGATGAGCTATGGAATGAGGTTTGTGACATCGTACAGGAGACAGGGATCAAGACCATCCCCATGGAAAAGAAATGCAAAAAAGCAAAATGGCTGTCTGGAGAGGCCTTACAAATAGCTGTGAAAAGAAGAGAAGTGAAAGGCAAAGGAGAAAAGGAAAGATATAAGCATCTGACTGCAGAGTTCCAAAGAATAGCAAGGAGAGATAAGAAAGCCTTCCTCAGCGATCAATGTAAAGAAATAGAGGAAAACAACAGAATGGGAAAGACTAGAGATCTCTTCAAGAAAATTAGAGATACCAAGGGAACATTTCATGCAAAGATGGGCTCGATAAAGGACAGAAATGGTATGGACCTAATAGAAGCAGAAGATATTAAGAAGAGGTGGTAAGAATACACAGAAGAACTGTACAAAAAAGATCTTCATGACCCAGATAATCACAATGGTGTGATCACTCACCTAGAGCCAGACATCCTGGAATGGGAAGTCAAGTGGGCCTTAGAAAGCATCACTATGAACAAAGCTAGGGGAGGTGATGGAATTCCAGTTGAGCTATTTCAAATCCTAAAAGATGATGCTCTGAAAGTGTTCCAGTCAATATGCCAGCAAATTTGGAAAACTCAGCAGTGGCCACAGGACTGGAAAAGGTCAATTTTCATTCCAATCCCAAAGAAAGGCAAAGTCAAAGAATGCTCAAACTACCACACAATTGCACTCATCTCACATGCTAGTAAAGTAATGCTCAAAATTCTCCAAGCCAGGCTTCAACAGTACATGAACTGTGAAATTCCAGATGTTCAAGCTGGTTTTAGAAAAGGCAGAGGAACCAGAGATCAAATTGCCAATATCTGCTGGATCATCAAAAAAGCAAGAGAGTTCCAGAAAAACATTTACCTCTGCTTTATTGATTATGCCAAACCTTTGACTGTGTGCATCACAACAAACTGTGGAAAATTCTGAAAGAGATGGGAATACCAGACCACCTGACCCGCCTCTTGAGAAATCTGTATACTGATCAGGAAGCAACAGTTAGAACTGGACATGGAACAACAGACTGGTTCCAAATAAGAAAAGGAGTACGTCAAGGCTGTATATTGTCACCCTGCTTCTTTAACTTCTATGCAGAGTACATCATGAGAAATGCTGGGCTGGAAGAAGCACAAGCTGGAATCAAGATTGCTGGGAGAAATATCAATAACCTTAGATATGCAGATGACACCACCCTTATGGCAGAATGTGAAGAGGAACTAAAAAGCCTTTTGATGAAAGTGAAAGAGGAGAGTGAAAAAGTTGGCTTAAAGTTCAACATTCAGAAAACAAAGATCATGGCATCTGGTCCCATCACTTCATGGGAAATAGATGGGGAAACGGTGGAAACAGTGTCAGACTTTATTTTGGGGGGGGGGCTCCAAAATAACTGTAGATGGTGACTGCAGCCATGAAATTAAAAGACGCTTACTCCTTGGAAGGAAAGTTATGACCAACCTAGACAGCATATTGAAAAACAGAGATATTGCCTTGCCAACAAAGGTCTGTCTAGTCAAGGCTATGGTTTTTCCAGTGGTCATGTATGGATGTGAGAGTTGGACTGTTTAGAAAGCTGAGCACCAAAGAATTGATGCTTTTGAACTGTGGTGCTGGAGAAGACTCTTGAGAGTCCCTTGGACTGCAAGGAGATCCAACTAGTCCATCCTAAAGGAGATCAGTCCTGGGTTTTCATTGGAAGGACTGATGCTGAAGCTCCAATACTTTGGCTACCTGATGTGAAGAACTGACTCATTTGAAAAGACCCTAATGCTGGGAAAGATTGAAGGCGGGAGGAGAAGGGGATGACAGAGGATGAGATGGTTGGATGGCATCACTGACTCAATGGACATGAGTTTAAGTAAACCCTGGGAGTTGGTGATGGACAGGGAGGCCTGGCATGCTGCATTCCATGGAGTTGCAAAGAGTCAAACACAACTGAGTGACTGAACTGGACTGAAGACAGTATTTATTATGAAGAAATTTAGCTACCTATAAGGGAGTTTAACTTGCCCAAGAGCTACAACAACAGCTCATGGTAGGAAGAGTCTGGTTGGGGGCTTGGTGGGGGTAGGTGAATGCTACTTTCAATCTCTGCGTCCCTCAGCTCCAGCCTAAAATTATGAGGAGAGGACATCTGGTGGACTAGGTTTTATTCCCTGGTCAGAGTGAAGAAGGAACCTGAGTGTGGTTCTATCAGTCTGGAACCACAGAGAAAGTGGAAATGAGAGAGCCCTCGGGAAGGGGGAGTGGAGATTGGGCAGTACCAAAGGCTAGTCTTGGAGATAGGAATCACGGGAACCTTCCTCATGTTATTCAGTAATTGGATGTGGGCTGTCACGGGCAGGGGACATGGTCTTGAATGAGTTGACCCTTTTCAAGTGAGGCGATCCCTGAGGGGGCTGATACTATAGTTCCTGACATCCAATCAGGCCATTTACTACTACTCCTGACTCTACATATATTCTCACCTGGGGGCAACTTCACTTTCCATCCAGTGCGGTATACTGCCTGAAGCTCTATTCATACCTTACTATTGTCTTTCAAGGCCATTACTAAGAAGGACTATGATGAAGTTACCATCTATTTTTAACTTGGACCAATGTATTGAGCTGAACCATTGATGAGGATATGACCATAGGTGTGAGCTGCAGGAAAGGTGTTAATGTAACCGTGGTTGATGGCATGGGGGTCTGGCTATTGCTCATGAAGCTTGGGCCCTCTGGCCCTATTTGGCTCAAATCAAAATGTATCGCTTTTATCTTGGTCATTTGGCCCAATTTCCTCATTAGATCCAATTAGCATAATGTCATTGATAATGAGCCAGCATGGTGTTTTGTTGGATGTTCATCTAATCAACCTTTGTGGACTATATTATGCTGGAAAGCAGGAGAGTTAATACAGTCCTGAGACAAGACTTTAAAAGGTACATTAAATGCAAACTGTTTTTAATTTTTTGCTGTTATAGGGAAGGAAAAAAATACATTTGCCTGATCAAAGACTGTATACCATATTAAGCTTTTCTAGAAGATACTATATCTAGCATTCAGTTCAGTTCAGTCGCTCACTTGTGTCTGACTCTTTGGGACCCCATGGACCACAGCACGCCAGGCCTCCCCATCCATCACCAACTCCCGGAGTCTACCCAAACTCATGTGATGCCATCCAACCATCTCATCTGTCATCTCCTTTTCCTTTTGCCTTCAATCTTTGCCAGCATCAGGGTCTTTTCCAATGAGTCAGTTCTTTGCATCAGGTGGCCAAAGTACTGGAGTTTCAGCTTCAACATCAGTCCTTCCAATGAACTCTCAGGACTGATCTCTTTTAGGATTGACTGGTTGGATCTCCTTGCAGTCCAAGGGACTCTCAAGAGTCTTCTCCAACACCACAGTTCAAAAGCATCAATTCTTCTGTGCTCAGCTTTCTTTATAGTCCAATGTTCACATCCATACACAACCACTGGAAAAACCATAGTCTTGATTAGACGGACCTTTGTTGGCAAAGTAATGTCTCTGCTTTTGAATATGCTGTCTAGGTTGGTCATAACTTTCCTTCCAAGGAGTAAGCGTCTTTTAATTTCATGGCTGCAATCACCATCTGCAGTGATTTTGGAGCCCCCAAAAATAAAGTCAGCTACTGTTTCCACTGTTTCCCCATCTATTTCCCATGAAGTGATGGGACCAGATGCCATGATCTTCGTTTTCTGAATGTTGAGCTTTAAGCCAACTTTTTCACTCTCTTCTTTCACTTTCATCAAGAGGCTTTCGAGTTCCTCTTCACTTTCTGCCATAAGGGTGGTGTCATCTGCATATCTAAGGTTATTGATATTCCTCCCAGCAATCTTGATTCCACCTTGTGCTTCTTCCAGCCCAGCATTTCTCATGATGTACTCTGCGTATAAGTTAAATAAACAGGGTGACAATATACAGCCTTGACGAACTCCTTTTCCTATTTGGAACCAGGTCTGTTGTTCCATGTCCAGTTCTAACTGTTGCTTCCTGAGCAGTATACAGATTTCTCAAGAGGCAGGTCAGGTGGTCTGGTATTCCCATCTCTTTCAGAATTTTCCACAGTTTGTTGTGATGCACACAGTCAAAGGCTTTGGCATAGTCAATAAAGCAGAAATAGATGTTTTTCTGGAACTCTTTTGCTTTTTCAATGATCCAGCAGATGTTGGCAATTTGATCTCTGGTTCTTCTGCCTTTTCTAAAACCAGCTTGGACATCTGGAATTTCACAGTTCATGTACTGTTGAAGAGTGGCTTGGAGAATTTTGAGCATTACTTTACTAGCATGTGAGATGAGTGCAATTGTGTGGTAGTTTGAGCATTCTTTGACTTTGCCTTTCTCTGGGATTGGAATGAAAACTGACCTTTTCCAGTCCTGTGGCCACTGCTGAGTTTTCCAGATTTGCTTGTGTATTGAGTGCAGCATTTTCACAGCATCATCTTTTAGGATTTGAAATAGCTCAACTGGATTTCCATCACCTCCACTAGCTTTGTTCGTAGTGATGCTTCCTAAGGCCCACTTGACTTCCCATTCCAGGATGTCTGGCTCTAGGTGAGTGATCACACCATTGTGATTATCTTGGTCTTGAAGATCTTTTTTGTACAGTTCTTTTGTGTATTGTTGCCACTTTTTTTTTTTTGTAATATCTGCTGCTTCTATAATAATATCCATACTATTTCTGTCCTTTATTGAGCCCATCTTTATATAAAGTGTTCCCTTGGTATCTCTAGTTTTCTTGAAGGAAATATCCAGCGTAGCAGCTACAATTTAAGCCAGTACTTGGGGTTGAGGTTACAGTATTCTAATGTCCTCTTCAAGAATCCACCTAGTTTTTGTAGGACCCAAATTGGTGAATAAGTGGAGAGAATGAATACCTGCAACCTCTGCATCCTTGTAGTCCTCAAAGATGGCACTAATATGCTATTCTTTCTCAAAAACTATAGCACTTTTGATTTATTATTTTGGCAGAGGGAGGCTGCTTCAGAGTTTTCCAAAGGGACTTCTTCACTTTTTTTTTCGTTGTTGTTTAATTTTTTTTTTTTTTTTCTGCGACTTGTGACATGCAGAATCTTAGTTCCCTGACCAGGGATCAAATCCTGGCCCCCTGCATTGGGAGCATGGAGTCTTAACTATTGGACTACCGGGGAAGTCCTTGGACTTCCCCATTTTAATAGCTTTTACCCCCACAAACCATGGGACCAAAGTAGAGGTTATACTATCAAATGAGTTTATTCTAATTATTTGGGGACCACAAAAATGGACACCAGGTGAATCCATGGACCCAGTGGGCCTATTGTGAGTCAAACCCTACCAAGACTTAATATTTATTTCATGACCCCAGCTATAGTAGGGGGCATGATGAAGCTTTAGGGCTCCAGGTATCAATGTCAACTTGGATCCTGTGCCCAGCAATCTTGAACATTTTGCGTATTTTTCCTCAGGGCACAGCTATCTGAGTAAATGGCTATAGAGTCCTTTAGGGAAACACTGAAATAATCTCTACCACATACACTTGCCCTGGTGTTGCTGAATCCTTCCTGGGATGCAGGCTCTGCTCTAGTCAAATGGATTCTGGGTCTAGAAACTGGACGTAAAATCATGCCTTTTTAAAAACATTGAGATTACTGTTCTTAATCTCAAAATCAAGATTTTGGGTGCGTTAGCTCAGATATTCCTATATCATATATCAGGATCCCATTCTTTCCTAACAGGGCCTCTACCTTGACCTAGTAGACATGCTTAGATTAGGAGCTTGGTTAGTTTTACAGTGAAGGCCTGGGTTTGGTCCTCAGCTTTCTCTGCTCTTTGGTAGCAGCAGACAAGCACCTTCTCATGTGCTAAGAAGACTCCCTGGATTCTAAATACAGCTTTAAATCGTCAGCCTTTGTTATAATTTTAAAAGGTGACAATTGGACTTGGAAACAGCCAGCAGCCATCCACCGCCTTCAGTTACTATTTCCTCTGTATTTCTTGAATAGCGTTCACACTGCACCATCTAGTGTAATCCCTCCAATGGGCTGTCATTCTAGCGCACCACCAGTGACCGTTTGAATGGCTGGGCTGCCACCTTGTGCCCGGAGCTATCTGAGCGTCCCTTACCACTCTTGGTGAGTCTTCATGACAACTGAGAGCTTCCCCATCTGCTTTCTCAGACCATTTTTCTTCTTCTTTTTAAAAATATGTATTTATTTGGCTGCACAGAATATTAGTTTGGGCATGCAGGATCTTTGATCTTCCTTACAACTTGCAGGATCTTTAATTGCAACTCACAAACTCATGGCACATAGGATCTTAGCTGCAGCATGTGGGATCTAGTTCCCTGACCAGGGATCGAACCCAGGCCCTCTGCATTAGGAGCATGGAGTCTCAGCCACTGGACCACCAGGGAGGTTCTTGGCACCAGTGTTTCCCAGTTGGGTTCCCAGGAAGCCGATTGGACACTGGTGGTGATATAGTCATTAAGTCGTGTCCGACTCTTGCAATCCCATGGACTGTAGCCTGCCAGGCTCCTCTGTCCATGGGATTCTCCAGGCAAGAACACTGGAGTGAGTTGCCATTTCCTTCTCCAGGGGATCTTCCCGATCCAGGAATCGAACCTGGGTCTCCTGCATTGCAGGCAGATGATTTACCAGCTGAGCTATGAGGGAAGCCCCCAGACTAGACATTATGACACAGGGTATTATAATATTTATAAGAAAGGGCTCTTGGGATCAATACCTGTAGAAGGAAAGTGAGGAAGCATGATCAGCATAGGAAGGAGCTGATTTGCCATCACTGTGAAGAGAGGCCACAGCTGATCCTGTAGGAAGGTGGGATAGTCCTTCAAAGTTGTCTTCAGTTGGGGCAGGGGGCTGGGCCTTTATACCCTGACACAAGTTAGTCATTGGATGCAGGCTGTCCCTAGAGGGCACAGGGCTTTGGGCGAGGTGGTTTTCTTTCCAGCAGAAGCATGCTTGAAGGGGATTGATAGCTGAGGGCTGTCTTCCGGCAGCCCTCCCAGCAGCTGGGGATTCTGGGTCTTTTCTCTGGAGGCAGATCTGGAAGACACATCGCAGTGCTCAGCAGACTGTATGCTCTACTAAGTGAAGAAGTGTCTGTGCTCACCTTCTGGTCCCTCCACTAGTATCACAGAATTATGAAAAACACTGACATTTTAGAATTTCTCCCTCCACCCATCTTCACTGTTAGTGAAAGGAAACAAGCAGTGCATGTGTTCAGTGTTGTCTGATACTTTGTGACCCCATGGACTGTAGCCCACCAGGCTTCTCTGTCCATGGGATTCTCCAGGCAAGAATACTGGAGTGGGTTACCATGCCCTCCTCCAGGGGATCTTCCTGACCCAGGGATTGCACCCGAGTCCCGGGAAACCAAAACAAGCACAACAGAGGTTTATTTTCTCACTACCCACCTAGAAACAAAAGAAAATACATTCATATTTGTTTTAACACATGTCCTCCATCCCTCTACACAGTTAATATGCATGAGAAGAAGCAGAGGACTGACATCTCTAGGGTGTTATCTGATACTAATACAGCCGTCCCACTCTCCTTTGACTGACATTTGTAAATCTCTTTCATCTTTTACTTTCAACTAGCTTATATTGTATTTGAAGCAAGATTTGTGTACACAGCGTAAAGTTGGGTTATCTACTTTCTCAATCTTCATCTTTTAATTTGAGTATTAAATTATTTGTGGTTATTGTTGCTTAGTTGCTAAGTCATGTCCGACTCTTTTGAGACCCCGTGGGTGGTAGCCTGCCAGTCCCATGGGATTTCCCAGGCAAGAATACTGAAGTGTGTTGCCATTTCCTTCTTTAGGGGATCTTGCTGACCCAAGAATCAAACCTGCATCTCCCGTTTGGCAGGCAGTTTCTTTACCTCTGAGCCACTGGGACTATCAAACATAATTTAGAAAACTCAATAGTTTTCCATTTTTAATCTTCCTACTGTTCTAAGAATTCTTCCCCCTGTCACCCCCGGCTGTTTTCAGGATTGTATGTTGTTTCTAGTTTTCAGAAGTTTAATTATGGTGTATTTTGGCATGGATTTCTTTAGGTTTGTCCTTTTTTTTAATCAGCAGCTTGAATCTGTAGGTTTATGTCTTTTAAAATTTTTGAAGTTTTTAGCCAGTATATATTTCACTGCTTTTCAGCCTCATTCTCTGTCTTCACCTTCCAGGACTCTGATGGTATAAATGTTAAATCTTCTGTTATAGCCCTACAGTGTCTCTTTTTTTCCTTATCCATTTTTCCATTTTTGTTTTATCAGATTGGATACTTTCTATTGTTATGTCTTTCATTTTACTGATTCTTTCCACTGTTTCCCCCACTTTGCAGTTGAGCCATCCACTGAGCTTTTACATCAAATCTTTTAATTTTGGTTATTGTAGTTTTCAGTTCTAAAATTTCTATATGTTTCTTATTTATATATTCTATTTATTGAAGGACACCTACTTCCTTCCTGAAATTTTCTATTTTTTCATTTGTTTCGAGTGTGTTCATAAGTGAAGCATTTTTTTTTCCACCATGGCTTCTTTAAAATCTCTGTTAGATATTTCTAACATCACTTTCATCTTTGTGTTGACCTCAATTAAATATCTTTTTTAAAATTCAGTTTGAGATCCAGGCTTTTCTTGGTATGAAGAGTGATTTTTGATGGAAACCCGAGTAGTTTTGTTTTATATTCTGAGATTCTGGATCTTATGTAAACCTTCTCTCTTAGTTGACTTCCCCTGGCCCCATTTTGGTAGGTGGGGCGGAGTGGGGAGATGCAACTTCACTACCGTCGGGTGGAGGAGATGTCCAGGTTTTCCATCTGGCCTCTGTTGACACCCAAGGGGGTGCTCTGTTACTGCTGAGTGTCCTGACTCTTATTAGGCCCTTTCTGACAGCAGTACAGTGGGGAGGGGAAGGGGGGCCTTATTATTGCCAGGTGGAGGTAGGTGTTCTAGCTGGGAGGTAGGGAGTGTGGTGGGGGCTTGTTAGGGTCTGGCTGGGATGGAAGTTCTGGCTCCCTCCTTGGCCTTCCCATTATCACCCCAAGGTGAGGGTGTTGGGGTGACTCATGAGGGTTGAAGTCTATGCTCCCCAGTCAACTTTTGCTAGTTTGGGTGTGGCCACAGGTTTCCTGTGGTCTTTGGTTGGAGAAGAAAGCAGTTACTGCCTGAAGGCTATCTGTCTTGCTAAGCTTTTTTCCTGATCTTGGCCTGAGAGAATGGGTTTCTTTAAAAATATACGCTCGTGGCATTTTTGTGTTGTCAGCTTTTTTGGCCCCAAGTCTGGGATATATGAGGCAAAAAGAAAGCCTAGGGAACTCACCGCCACATCACTCCTCAGGCTCTGAAGTCCCTAGTTGTTTTGCCTTCTTCCATCTATCTTTCAGAATTTTCCTTTTTTTAAAAAAATATTTATGTATTTATTTGGCTGCACAGGAGCTTACTTATGGCACACAGGATCTTTGATCTTCCTTGCAGCTTTCGAGATCTTTAATTGCAGCACCTGAACCCATAGCTGTGGCACATGGAATCTTGATTACAGCACGTGGGATCTAGCTCCCTGACCAGGGGTAGAACTCAGGCCCCCCGCGTTGGGAGCTCGGAGTCTTAGCCACTGGACCACCAGGGAAGTCCTTAGAATTTTCTTATGCCTTTCTTTGTGTATGATATTTAGGATTTTTAGTTGTACTTAGCAGGAGGAATAGGAAAAAGTACATTGATTCTATCTTCCTGGAAGTAGAAGTTCTAAGATAATGTTTTTAAGTGCATAAAATAAAATACAGAGCTTTAGGAATGGAACCAATTATCTTGAAACTTGGCTATCAGAATATAAAAACCCCACATTTGGGATATGTTACTATATCCATGTCTTTATTAACATATTAAATGAAAGCTCTAGGTCTCATGGTCACTGTAATATTGATGCAGTGATTTGCGTTGGTGGTGTTTTGAAAATCTTCATCAGTTGCAGTGCAATGTCAAATGATCTGTGATTTCTGCTAGGCACAGAGTCCCTGATGTCTCCTATTTGACTCTCTCATAATTGAAGGAAATGCCAAATTTTAGTTTTAGTGAGTCAAAAATAAAAGTCAATTATTTTCTGATCCCACTTCACAGACCCACTGAATTCTTGACCTTGGTTAACGACCTCTGCTTTTAAGGATAAAACAGAGCGACACCAGCAAACCCTATAGGCAGAGATTTCTGGCAGACACTTAAAAAGTCATTTGAGACCAGAAGCCCACAGTGGTCAATAAATAAGTGGATCAGGCCAGGGCAGCCAAAAGCACAGCTGGATCTGATTAGGGGATGACTGGAAGCCAAGTTTCTGGGCCAGGCACCGGATCTCAGAGATTCCTGCTACCCAGATCCATGGATGCTGAATCAGTCACGTGGGAAAGCTCAGCAAACGCTGGTCTTACAAGTCCCCCAGGAGAAACTCCATCTGGGAAGAGGATGTGTGTGCATGCTAAGTCACTTCAGTCATGTCCGACTCTTTGCTATCCTATGGAGCCCGCCAGGCTCCTCTGTCCATGGGATTCTCCAGGGAAGAATACTGGAGTGGGTTGCCCTGCCCGTCTCCAGGGGATCTTCCTGACCCAGGGGTCGAACCAGCATCTCTTATATCTCCTGCATCGGCAGGCAGGTTCTTTATCACTAATGTCGCCTGGGAAGCCCTAGAAGAGGATGGGTCTTTGGCAATTCAACTGGGCAGTTTAGAAAGGAGAGGGCCCCCCCAGCCCCGCCCCTCTGAACAACCTGCCAATTACCCACTATGAGCCTGTTACTACTGCACTGAAGTGATTTTCTTCTGAGGACACTGTGTTCTATGCTCCGGCATTCAGAGCCTGACTCCCACACAACGGCAATCTGGGCACCCAGATTGGATTGGCTAATGGCTGTGTTTTCATCTAAGGCAGGACGGTGTTGTAAAGCCTTGAAGGGGTACGAAATGACACGTCTGCAGGAAAACGAAATAAGCACCCAACTTGCAAGTTGCCAATTTGGATCCTATTTGTCCGGAGCAGGCCTGATACAGTCTGAAGGGTGTTTAGAAGTTTCTTTTGCCTCATTTCCTTGCCTTTCTCTCCCTTTTGTTAAAGTTATAAATAACTGTGTCTTGCATTTTAATGAAAGGGAGTGGAGTGAACAACCAGAGGCTTTGGGAGGAAACCTGAAATAATAGTACAGTTGCTAAGGAACGGGGCTGGACAAGTTAATTTTGTTGGCATAACATCTCATTATTTAATCTCCTAACATATTCATTTCATCCATCTGTCACCATGTCACTGAAACCGGGAGGAACTGCTAATTACAGCCCCAGGGTGGAGAAGGGACCTGTCCAAAGCTTGTGTAAATTTCAGCTCTCAGAGTGGGGCCTTGGGCTTTGATTGTACTGTTGGAGAGCCCACCCTTCCCTGTTGTGTGAGGCAAGCTCGCGAGGGCCTCAGGAACCTCTGCCGGACTTAACTCTAGTGCACCCAGCAGCTCTGTAACCTGGAAGGATGGTAGTCACCTGGGATGCTCTGAAAAAAGATTAGTGTTTGGGCCCCATCCCCAAGGCTTCTGATGACATTGGTCCAGGCAAGGGATTAGAAAAAAACTCCCCTAAGTGATTTTAATGGGCTGCCCAGGCAAAGAACCAGTGATTTATAAAACTGCTACCTTTTCCACTGTTGTGTCTCATTTTCAAAGTTCCATAGCCTCTCAGTATTTTTTTTTTAAGTCTCCTGATCACTTTCTCCCCATCTCACATATAGTTACTCTGATAATGAGCTTTTTTGGTAAAAGATTTTTTTTTGATGCGAACCCTTTTAAAAGCCTTTATTGAATTTGTTACAACATTGCTTCTGTTGTTTCTGTTTTGGATTTTTGGCCATGAGTCAGGTGGGATCTTAGGTCCCTGACTAGAGACTGAACCCTCACCTCTTGCCTTGGAAGGCAAAGTCTTAACCCCTCGACCACCAGGGAGGTCCCTGATGATGAGCTTTTAATGAGGGCTCCCTGGACACTGGGCACAGAACTATATGGTTTTTACCTGCATGGCCTCTTACAATCCTCACAATAATCTTGTAAAGTTGATATTTTTGTGAGTCCCATTTTACAGACAAGGAAACTGATGCTCAGAGAGGTTGAGTGCCTCGCTGCTAAGTGACTGATCCAGGATTTGGACACAAGTCTTATTCCAAAGTTAGCCCATTAAAGTCACTTAGGGGAGGTTTTATTTCAAAGAGCTTCCCTGGTGGCTCAGCTGGTAAAGCATCCAACTGCAATGTGGGAGACCTAGATTCAATCCCTGGGTTGTGAAGATCCCCTGAAGAAGGGAAATGCTACCCACTCCAGTATTCTGGCCTGGACAATACCATGGACTATATAATCCATAAGGTTTCAAAGAGTTGGACACGACTGAGCGACTTTCACTTATTCCAAAGCTCAACTGGCTGTACCTGTGCCTTCAGTCCCCACAAAAGGACGTGCTGGTTCACATTTGCAGACTTTGCACCCCCCATGCTTGGGACCGGCTCTGTCCTGGTTAGGGGTTTGTGAGAAGCTGAGATGGTAGGTCAGATGACTGGCTGGTTAGTCACATTGCTAGCTTGCACCCTGGGTCCGAGCTCTGAGAAGGTTCTCTTGGGCTCCTCACCTCAACTGCCTCGATTCAAATCCAGCCCTCCTTCTTACCAATGAGTGACCTTGACCAAGTCTCTGAGTTCTTTAAGATTCAGTTTCCTTAGGGTTGGTGGGAGGATAACCCACTGCATAGAAGTGCTGTGACGATGAAATGCAATGATGTGTGTCAGGCACTCAGAATAAGGCCTGGCACACTTTAGTCATGAGGGGTTACATGATCTTCACCCCCAGCTTTACTGAGATTTAGTTGATATATAACACTGTATAAGTGAAAGGTGTTTCATGTGCCGATTTGATAGGCTTATGCATTGCAAAATGATTACTCCAATAGCTTAGCTAATACTTTCATCATGTCACATGGCTACCATTTCTCTTTTGTAGTGATAGCCTTTACGATCTACTGTCTACTTTCAAGCATATAGTACAGAGTTATTAACTATAATCACCAAGCTGTACAGTGGGTCTCCAGAACTTATTCTTAGACAGTTGGAAATTTGCACACTTTGACCTGCAGTTCTCTATTTTCCCTACCCCTCAGCCTCTGGTAACCACCATTCTAGTCTCTGTTTCTCTGAGTTTGGGGTGTTTAGATTCCACATTTATACAAGTGATATCATGTAGCATTTGTCTTTCTGTGTCTGACTTGTTGGACTTAGCGTGATGCCCTCAAGGTCCATCCATGTTGTGGCAAATGGCAGGATATTCTTCTTTCTCATGGCTGAATTATCTATTTCTTCATTTTCTATATCCATTCATCGTTGGTCGACACTTAGATTGCTTTCCAGTCTTGGCTGTCGTAAGTGATGTGCCCATGAACAGTGGGGTGTAGCTATCTCTTCAGGATCCTGTTTCCATCTGAAATGCTAGTTGTAGCATCACTACTAGCACAGAGCTAGCACTCAGAGGCTGTTTTACTTCCCCAGTCTCTTCAGCCCAGAGACGTCCAGTGCCTGGCACCATGTCTTCAGGTGCTGGGCAGCTCGGAGACTGTGTCTGGGCTTCCTGAAGCTGCTGCCTTGACCCCCTGATTCAAACACAGCTGACCCCAGAGACCTAACCTTAACCTCCACTTTTGGTTGATTAAGCCACATCAAATGACAAGGACCTTTCTCCAAATGTATTATTAATATGAACTCTTCCAGCATCATGAGAGAAACCCAACTCAACCTAGCTTTAAGCTGAGAAGTAGTTTCCTGGCTGACATGGGCTGAGGCAACTGGAAAGGCCAGAGCTGGCTTCAGGCAGGAGGGACCCAGGGGCTCACACAGGTCCCCAGGCTCCTGTCCGTCTCTTTTCAGCCAGCAGTATTCCTTTTCTCTCTGCTACCTTCAGACATCTCTCCAGAAGTTCATGCTTACAACCTTATTACCAGTGAGTCCCCTGTAAAGGGATTTCTTGACTCCAATAATTGCAGTGAAAGTCATGGAATGCACTTGGATCAGATCTGGCTCAAGACCAACAAGGCAATAGTATCGAGCCCAGCCCAAGCTGGCTCAGAACGGAGAATTAAGCTTTCCAGGTGTCAACAACTCAAACAAACCCCACATTTCAGGGCCATCTGAAAAGTCCGCTTAACTCAGCCTGGTGATCAGACAATTCGGAAGACTGTCTTACGGCTTGTTTACACAGACAAGATTCTGGGGTGGAAGAAAAATTAGAATTTGATGGGGGAGGAGGAAGAAACTGTTTAGGAAAACCAGCTTCTCTTCCATATACTAACAAACAACCTCCCCCTCAACTCTGGTGGGTTTTAACTCTCACCCGCCGCCCCCAAAACAAACAGCAAAAAACTTCGTCCATAACTGTGTGAGCCTTGAGCGCCACCTTGTGACAAAGTGTGGTATTTTCCCTGGACGAACTTGTCTCCAGGGAAGAGCTTCAGGCGCCACACGGCCACTACCTGTAGCACTACTGGGCTCTGTGCTAAGGTCACAGAAATGACAGTCCCCGCCATGAGCCCAGATAATTCAATACCACGTGTGAACTCTGCTTTAGCATTTGAATAAGGTCCCACGGGGCCTCCAGAGTGGTGACTGTTGTCTCTTCCTAGGCACCCTGAAAGCCAGCCCAGAGCAGGCACTGATGAATGAGCAGGTTCCTTCCAGATTCCCCAAGATCTGCTCTATTTTCTCTTACAGACATTCCCAGGGCTAACATCAATCTCTGGCGTATTGTCAGTTTTCTCAATACAGACATTTCTTCTCTCACTGCTGGCCTACAATTTGCCTTTCTGTCCAGGACAAAGGTCCATCTAGTCAAAGCTATGGTTTTTCCAGTAGTCATGTATGGGTGTGAGAGTTGGACTATAAGGAAAGCTGAGCACCGAAGAATTGATGCTTTTGAACTGTGGTATTAGGGAAGACTCTTGAGAGTCCCTTGGACTGCAAGGAGATCCAACCAGTCCATCCTAAAGGAAATCAGCCCTGAATATTCATTGGAAGGACTGATGGTGAAGCTGAAACTCCAACACTCTGGCCACCTGATGCGAAGAACTGACTCACTGGAAAAGATTCTGATGCTAGGAAAGATTGAAGACAGGAAGAGAAGGGGACAAGAATCCCAACCCAATCACTGTTGGATGGCAACAGTGATTCGATAGACATGAGTTTGAGCAAGTTCTGGGAGATGGTAAAGGACAGGGAAGCCTGGTGTTCTGCAGTCCATGGGGTCACAAAGAGTCGGACACGACTGAGTGACTGAACAAAATCCAGGACTTTAGGATCAATGCTTCCCCTTGCCACCTGCCCCTCAGTCAATAAATGGGTCATTATATATTGATGTCTTGGCACAGTGCAAAGTCTGAGCTTAACACAGGACGCCCTCCATCCTAATCTGCGTTCTCAGAAAAGAGGTCGTTTTTGGTGCAGCACCTTCTTTGCACACACAGGCGGGGAGAGCCCATGGACTGGGCACAGCGGGGCCCTCTGGAGCCCTGGGAAACCCACAGAAACACTCAGGGCTTTGAGGGTTTGTTTTGCCACCAAAGCTGTGATCTTGCCTCTTACTGACTATCCACCCTACCCTACCAAAGCGGCAGGGGTCCAGGTTCAAGGGGCCCATGATTACAAGGGTCAGTGATCATGTAAACCCTGCCAGCATCTCATTTTCCCTCCGTTGGGAGAGACACAATCAGATGAAAGAGTTCTGGCCTTGACCTTCTTCCCCCACCCCACCCCTTGGCCCCAAGTGTGGAGACAAGCCTGTTCTTCTCACCCCCACGTCACCCTCTGCCCCTCCCCAGCTTGGGTGTTGCATTTTCTGTCTCACTTGCCAGCTGTTTTTGCTTGTCTAAAGCTCAACAGGAAACAGCCGGGGTAATTGTAAAGGGTAGTTAATTATGGAAACGACCATTGATGAGCCAGAGTCAGACACTGTTCCAGGTCTGGCGGGGCAGAACAGTGAACTCGAAAAATATTTCTTCCCCTCGTGGAAAGAATAGTCTAGAGAGGGATTGTGCTGTGTGTGTGCTGAGTCGCTTCAGTCGTGTCTGACTCGGACTGTAGCCCGCCAGGCTACTCTGTTCATGGGATTCTCCAGGCAAGAACACTGGAGTGGATTGATTTTATTTTAGTTGCAATGGGTCATCATGAAGAGTTTTAGGCTGGAATGATCTGATTTCCTTTGAAAGAAGATCTCTGGGGGCTCCCCAGAGGGAGGAGGAGGGGCAGCGTGGGGCTGGGTCCCCTACCCGGGTCCCGGGGGACCCTGAGGAAGGTTTGGTCCAGGTGCGAGCAGAGTTGATGGAGGGGTGGCCAACTTGGGATGTGTTTTGTGGGGAGAGATTGGATTGGCTTAGATTGGATGCTAAGGATGAAGAAGAAGGAGAGGATTTGAGGAGGGTTCCCAGGGTTTGGGGCTCACTCAGTGGCCCCACTGAGTGAGATGGGGAACAGCTGGACCAGTGTGAATACCAGGGGTTCTGGTTTGGCCTCGTTAAGCTGGAAAAACCACCCAAATGGGCTTTCAGGGGGACCATGTGGCACTTGGGTAATGACTGGAATGAGAAGTAACCTCAGCTGTGTCTCAACCTGAGGCTCTGGGGGCCATGCTAGGCCCACTCCTTGTATTTTTCACCACGAGGAGAGCAGCATCTGGTGTCAAGGGACTAGCAAAACCACCTCCTTAATGAGGCCAGCCTCGCCCCACCTGGCAGGAAACAGCCTCGCCACCATTCCCCAAAGTAACCCTGAGAGAGCGCTCTTCTGGAATGCCAGTTAAAATGCTGATTCCTGGGCCTCCTCCTAGGGAAGGGATCAGCGGGCCTGGGGTCAGATCTGTCTGTTTATCTTGGGCCTGTTCGCTGTCTAGCATCACTCAAGTCTGGAAAAGCCTGTTAGGATTGGCTGCCCAACCTTTGATCTTGAACCCATGTCCCCAGCCCAGTAAAGATCTGTCCGCTGGGTGGATTGAAGTGATTGGACCTGGAATGCCCACACCCCCCTCGAAGACTGCCCCTGCCAACTCTGCCCCATACGTGCCTTTCACTGAGAGTCTGGGGGGCAGGGTCAGTAAGGTGTTCCTTTTTTCCAAAAAAATTTTTGACCATACGTTGCTGGGATCTGAGGTCCCCAACCTGGTATCAAACCTGTGCCCCCTGCAGTGGAAGCAAGAATTCTTAACCACTGGACCACCAAGGAACTCCAAAGAAGGTGGTCTTGAAGTCGGATGACCGTGGCCTTGCACCCTCCCTGTCCATGTCCAGCTGCCTGACCTGGAGGAATGATGGAGCTGTCTTGACCATCTGTTCTTATCCAAGGTAGGTCTCCCCTACCTTGTGGTTGCCTGATAAGGATTTGGGGTGCAGGGGGGTAATGTGGGTGAATCGTCTACACCAGACGGGGTCCAGGGGAAAGTCTCTGACTCCCAGATGTTTCTGGGATGGCTCTCTGGAAGCTTCCTTTAAGTTCAAGGAAAATCTCCTGTGGTGGCTGCCCAGGGATCCACGCCTCCCGTGGAGACTGCGCTTGTGGCTTCGCCTTCTCCACCAGGTGTCAGGTCAAAGCCACAGGAGCAAAGTGGCTCCCTGGTTGTGTGAGGCGGTGACACCCCCAGTGTGAAAAGCTACCCTCCTAGGGCCCCAGTATGACATTTGGGGAGGGACAGTGAGTGAAGACCGTCTTCACTCTGCCCTGAAGATTCTAGAGCAGTTATCTTTCAGGACACCCTCTTTTGGGTATGTCTGATGTTTCCTTACGATGAGATTTAGTTAGAGTGTGTGCTTTGGGCAGGGGGACTTCAGCAGCCATGCAGGGTTCTCTGTGTATTGAGAGGCACATGCTATGATCTGACTCATTACTGATGACATTAACACCGATTATTTGATGAAGGTGGTGCTTGCTAGGTTTCTCTAATGTAAAAGTGCTATTTTGCCATTTATAATTAATAAGTACCTTATGGAGAGATTCTTCGTGACTGTGTAGAAGGAAATGCAACCCACTCTAGTATTCTTGCCTGGGAAATCCCATGGACAGAGGATCCTGGTGGGCTACAGTCCATGGGGTCATAAAGAGTCAGACACAACTTGGTGACTAAACAGCAGCAGCAGCAATGTAAATATCAAAATGTAAAAGTAACAATTTTACCTACTGATTCAAGCATCCATTAATTACTCTTGCCTTAGACAATTGTTATCATGATGGTAATTTTCTAATTCTATCATTTCTTCTATATTCATTGGCATTCCTCTGTAAAAAGGAGCTTTTCTTTCTTATCTATTTATCATCTATCTTGGAGAAGGCAATGGCTCCCCACTCCAGTACTCTTGCCTGGAAAATCCCATGGACGGAGGAGCCTGGTAGGCTGCAGTCCATGGGGTCACGAAGAGTCAGACACGACTGAGCGACTTCACTTTCACTTTTCACTTTCATGCATTGGAGAAGGAAATGGCAACCCACTCCATCATTCTTGCCTGGAGAATCCCAGGGATGGTGGAGCCTGGTGGGCTGCTGTCTATGGGGTCGCACAGAGTCAGACACGACTGAAGTGACTTAGCAGCAGCAGCAGCAGCAGCAGCATCTATCTATCTATCCATCCATGTATGTGTTATCTTATTCAATAGGTTATTGCCAAGGTCCAGCCCCGGCTGATCCAGGGTATTCGAAGGGGAGACAGCTTCAGTGAGTTCACTGGATACACTGGCTTTAATTAAATATTAATTAGAGATATAATGAGTAATAGAATAAGGATAGCTCAGTATGAAAATTCAGTGGAGAAAAGAGGCTGAGTAGCTTGGTTTACGCGGGAAACCAATAAAACTTAAAGACAAGAAGCTTGCACCACTTACGTAGGCCACAGGCGTCCTTCTGTTCTCCCAAAGGAGAGGAGACACTGAGGCCTCCCCTGTCGGATTTTAGAAGCCCAGGCATAATTAGTAAGCATGGCGGGCTCCACGCTCCAGATGGAAACCCAGCCAGAGTTTGAGAGAGAGAGACATGGGGAGACCAGTATTTTGAGGAACTGATCCCAATTCTTCATTTTCCAGAATCTGTTTTTATACACTGAGATGTTATACAAAAGTCATGCGGGGTCAGCAGTCCTGACTTTTATTAAAGTCAGGTGCTTCATACAGATGTATATAGAGGTCTTAGGGGTGTTACATCATCTTCTGGCCAGGGGGGCCTGCTGACAATTTATGACCCTCTCCTTGTGACAGCAGTCAGTCAACACTTGTTTCTCCAGGGGTGATTATTCTTAAAACAGACGCCACCCAAATAAAGTTACATTCCTATAGGGTGAGGGTGTAGTGGGTTTTAGTTAAGGAAAGAATTTACTTAGCCTAAGGTCTAACGTGACTTATATCAAAGGTTAATACTTATTTCTTCTATATATCCATTAATGTGTGTAAGGACAGGGGATGTGGAGATTTAGCAGTAAACACTGGCTCAACAAATGAAAAACCCTTCACCAATACAATTTCTAATCAGCCCATTATACCTATACTAATAGTTTTCTAACTTCTCTAAAGAACCTGTTTTTAGAAGGTTTAAAGCATCTCGTGCCTCTCACGGTTGGGAGGCTGTGAGCAATCACATGTGGCCGGACAAGCCTGTCAGGCAGGCTAGAGAACCTTCAGAGGAGTTTGTAGGTTGAAACACTCCTGACACACCCAGGAATTTATTATTAACTGGAGCTCTAAGTTAACTCTTTCTCTGAAAGAGGTGGTGGGGGACAGCCCCCTGTAAAGTCAGAGGTGTAGGTGAGAGCACAAAGTAGTAAAGTAGGCAGGCTCTGGTTATGGGGGTAGATGCTCAAGAATTTCCAGGGGGACTCCTGAGGCTCGATCCCGCCTTTGCGTATGTCGAGCCTCCTTCCTCATGACCTTTGCCACGGGCGGAGTGCCTCACGCTGGCCCCCAACAGGTTATAATGTGTTATCATCATTATATATTTTGACGTTCAAATTGTCCCAGATTTTCCCATGAGACCCCCTTAAACTAGCTTCCCAATCTTTTTGACATGTCTCCATCATTTTTAAACATATTCTTTCTTTATGGCAACAGCTGTTCTAGACTCAATTTGTATTTTCCCCATCTCTGCCCTGGAATTACCAATTTCTGCAAGGGACACTGTTTCATTTTATTGATAATGGAATTTAGAAACAAATATCTGGGTGTTAATACCTTACTGCTCCTGGAATGTCACAGCTCTGGTCCCTCAAGTTGGGCAGAGCTAAAAAACAGATGTATGTGTACATACACACCCACCCCCAACACGTACCTATTTTCATACTGAGTGATCTGTATTTGTTCCAACCCATTAGTTTGTGCTGATACCTCCAGTTCAAGACCATATAATATACTCTAGCCTTTCCCATTTCTGTTTTTGTCCCTTTATTGTCTCAGTGGAGTGATGTTAGCTGAGATAGATGTTAGTCTGATGTTAGTCTGAGATAACATCAGATGTTAGTCTGATGTTAGTCTGAGATAGATAGTCTTTATGCCTACTCTTCAGTTTATCAAAAGTTTGTAACATGGAATGATGATAAATTGATCTTCACCCTTTAGAGAGACGATGATTGGGTTTTATTCTGTTCAGCAGACACTTGTATGCTGTTTGCTGTTTTAGTCGCTAAGCTGTGTCCGACTCTGTTGTGACCCTGTGGACTGTAGCCCGCCAGGCTCCTCTGTCCATGAGATTCTCCAGGCAAGAATACTGGAGTGGGTTGCCATTCCCTTTTCCAGGGGATCTTCCTAACCCAGGGATTGAGCCCATGTCTCCTGCATCACAGGCAGATTCTTTACCATCTGAGCCACCAAGGAAGCCCCAAACAACTTTACAAATGTTAATTTATTGATTTCTCATGACAGCTCCCTACAGTAGATAATGTCAATCTCTCCATTTTACAGTGAGTGAACTGAGGCATCGGGAACTCAGATTGCTTGGTAAAAGTCACAATGTAGAAGAAAAATGATGTTTCCTGTGCAGGGGCTCTGACTTCCCTTTCTTCCTGCTGTGTTAAGTTCTCTGATCTACTGATGTGATAAATTACATTAATAGCTTTCCTGGTATTGAACCATTCTTATATTCCAAATCATACTTAATTATGGTGCTGCTATCACTTGAAAATTGATTTGACTTGCAATTTATATTTATATTCACAGGAGAGTTTGGTCTATTGTTTATTCTTTTCATGGTGCTATATCATGATTGTGCTAAGCTTGATGAATTGATTTGGAAACTTACTATCTTTTACAGACTTTATAAGATTATTTATACAAAATGGTAGTGATAGTTTCTTGAAAGAAAAAAAATAGCCTGTCAAATCATCTGGGCCCAGAGTTCTTCTAAACTGTTTTTTCAATTCTTAGTCTACTCTTTTAGCTTTTTGCAGAGTTGCTGATCTGCTCAGATATCCTGTTTATTTCTTCAGACATTTTTGACAATTTACAGTTTCTTAGAAAACCATCCATTTTATTAACCTTTTAAAATTTAGTATCATAGAATTATGCATATTATTTCTTCAAGATTTAAAATATATTTCATATCTTTGTTTATACTCCTTTACTTATTTCTAATTCTCAGTATCCATTATCTCTTTCTTAAAAGAATTTACAGTATCTAGAGAATTATTTTCCGTGTTCTCCTTTCTTGTTTTCTGATTAATTAATGTTCCCTTTTTATGTTTATTAGTGCTATTTTCCTACTTTCCTTGGATTTGCTGTGTTGCAAGAAACAGTTCCCTCTTCTTTAAAGGCTGAAATTAGAAAACTGATATTTTTCCCCAGAAAAATTACAAGATGCTTTATTGACAAGATTATCAGCACACGGCAGTAAAGGCTTCCATGATCCTCTACGCATTAATCCATTTACACATTTCATAAGGCAAATTTATTTTTTAAAAAGGATGTGCTACTGATTTGTTATTACATGTCTTTAGAGAGATGTGGGCGGTTACAGGAGGTCAGTGTATTATTCACATCGAACATGGCAGGGAGCAGTGTCAATTTCCTATCACCATCTGAACGATCAGCTTTCATATGCACACATAGACAGGAGTCCACCCTCATTTATCTTCCATTTGCAATTAAAAGCTCTGTTTAGCCTAATACTTCTCAGCATGATCTTGTGTCCCATGGTGATATTTCAGAATAATGACAGCTCATGATTTAGGGTTGTAGAGACCTGGTTGGAAATATTTTTAACAGAGAAAAGGCAAGCAAAACAACAAACATTTATTCAGCAAGTGTTTAGTCCTTGGATGGGAGCTGAGTTGGAAAAGTGGAGAAAATAGCCCTGTCCTTGAGAGGCTCACAGTATTGTCCATTGTACAGCAGGTGATGTGCAAGTTGTTCTTCATGTACTTTGTGCTAATCCTTATAACAACTTTTCATTAAAAAGCAAGATAGGGGAAATTTCCTGGCAGACCAGTGGCCAGGACTCCACGCTTTCACTGCTGAGGGCCTGGATTCTATCCCTGGTCTGGGAACTAAGATTCCACAAGCTACACAGTGCCGCCGAAAAAAAACAAAGCAAATAGGATTGGTATCACTGTCTCCATTTTGCAGACAAAGAGCTTTGCTCTAGAGAAGTTAAATCACTCACCTATGGACACATACCTAGTAAGCTTTAGGATTCAAACTAAAGTCTCTCCAAAGCCAAAACCCACATCCTTTCTCTCGGTGGTTTTCAAACTTCAAGAGTCCCAAGGACCATGACCAGCTTTATGTTCCATTTTCTGTGCGTATCTGAATCTGGATACTTTCTGCTGACCTGGCCAACACTGAACTAGCTTTTCTTTCATCTGCTTTATGTATGAGGCTTTTACATAAGACTTCATTTGAAGAGTCTTATGGAAGGATTGTCTTCTGCTATTAAATATCATTCACACTAGAGTTCCAATTCCAGTCAAAGCAGCATGTATTGGGTTAGCCTTCCACTGATAGCAATTATAAAAGCTAGAGGAAAATCATACATATTTTATATAATGCGTTCTATAGAAGTTGTATTTTGTATATATGTAATCTATGGATATCTCTGTTGGCAGGCACTGGAGAGCAATCCAAGCAGGCAGGAACCAGAAGAAGCACAGTCCTTGAAGGATATGGAAGAATTGAGGTAAGCTTCATTTTATGTACTTATCTCTGTTTTCCCTGCTGAGGGCATTTTCTGGTTCAGTAAAGCACAGGGTATTAGCCAAGCAGAAAGTGATCATCTCACTGGGCCAAAGACCACTGATCCACCCAATCAGATGAGCTAAGAAGGGGTGGGAGAAACAAGATTCTTGATGAAACTGAAGACTTGCTTCCCTTCTTCTGATTCCTGGCTTCCAACCCATTCCCTGTGTCACTGCAGGCACCCCAAGCCTGGCTCCTATGTATGTGGCTGCTGCTGCTGCTACTAAGTCACTTCAGTCGTGTCCGACTCTGTGCGACCCCAGAGAACTCAGCCCATCAGCCTTCGCCATTCCTGGGATTCTCTAGGCAAGAACCCTGGAGTGGGTTGCCATTTCCTTCTCCAATGCATGAAAGTGAAAAGTGAAAGTGAAGTCGCTCAGTCGTGTCCGACTCTTAGCGACCCCATGGACTGCAGCCTGCCAGGCTCCTCTGTCCATGGGATTTTCCAGGCAAGAGTACTGGAGTGGGGTGCCATTATATATGTGGCTAGCACGTGCAAATGGAGCTAGTGATTCTCCTAGTCCAAGGCCAGAGATCAAGCAGTGACCTTGAAAGTCATTTCAGGGAAGACAGTCCACATCTCAGTGATTGCTTGGCGGACAATGTCTCCTTGTGGAGTTCCCCTGGTTCTTTTCATGGTCAAAAAGAACATAAAAAGTTGCATTTCTGGATTTCAGTTTTCCATTTGAATTGGTAGAGTGCAGTGCTGAATTTCCACCAAAGGACATCCAGCCAACAAGCTGCTGAAGGGTCTTTTCAGAGCTGAATCTGAAACGTGGCGGGCTCACAGATACATTACAACTAAGTTTTGGGCAGCCTTGAGATGGAGGGCTGGACTGGTCCTAGTCATGTGTTGAAGGAGAGAGAACTTTTTATGCCTGATTTCAATGAAAATTCCAAATAAAGAGAAAATAGGCTAGAAGCTGAGTTTGATTTCTATCATTTGAATTTTTACTAAAATGATAAAACATTTTGGATGGATCTTTAAAGAGTAATTTGACAAATAAGTATAGAAAATATTCCAGACAACTTTGTTTACATTTTTAGGATCTTTAAAGAGCAATTTGACAAATAAATATAGAAAATACTCCAGACAACTTTGTTTACATTTTTAACTGGAAGAGACACAGAAGAAAGGAATAAAACAAAGTAGCTGTGTATCCCACTGTTAGTTAGGAATATTATTTGCTGTGTATGAGGGTCTCCCATGTACCAGAGGCTTGACATATTGTCAAACAAACTTCATAAAGAAACAGAGACCCAGAGACATCGAGGGGTTGCCTGAATGGTGGGTGTGGGATTTGAACTCAGGTTGGTTCACTTCAGAGCCCAAGCACTTCCCAGAATGCAATACTGCTCTCACTGTAGGCATGTGGTCATCTTCAAGACTGAACACCAGCGGTCTCTTCGTTTTGATCCGTTGGGTCTTCCTTGAAGACACCAACTGGCTCTGAGAGTTGATATCTCTGAAGATAGAAGTCTTCAGTATTCAGCCTTACACAAATGATTCTTTTGAAGTTTGGAAACTCTGTTACAATTTTATGGCTCAGAGTCTGTCCTATTTAAACAACTACAAGTCACAGGCATTTTTATTTGGTGTCCGGTGCTGCTAGGAAGGGTTCTATCCTGCCCCTTCCCTTGGGATCTGCTGATATCTGCTGATGTATCTAGGAGTGTATGTTTTATTACTGGGTAAAGAAGGAGGGCTTCCCTTGTGGCTCAGCTGTTAAAGAATCCATCTGCAGTGCAGGAGACCTGGGTTTGATCCCTGGGTTGGGAAGATCCTCTGGAGAAGGGAAAGGCTATCCACTCCAGTATTCTGGTCTGGAGAATTCCATGGACTGTATAGTCCATGGGGTCGCAAAGAGTCGGACATGACTGAGCGACTTTCACTTTCAAAGAAGGAGGACTTTGGGAGGGAAGAGGACCATGGGATAAATGGAGGAGGGAGAGTATTTGGTAAGACTTGCTGCTTGGCCAGCCCCTTGGTCTAGGGAAGACCTACTGTGGTTGAAGTGTTGAAAGTTGGAACAGAAAGAGCTGTTTCCGTGAGAAGCCTGAGCTAGAAGAAAATCCCAGTGTGGGGAGGTGCCTACTGCCTGTAGACTGGAGAGCTGCAGGACACTCAGGTCATCTGGAGGGACCCTGGGGTTCATGATGGCCGTGGCCCTGGGGAGGCTTCTCCATGGAAATTTAAGGACCCGGATGTAGACTCACGGGACGTGGCAGAAGGGGGAGCGGGGAAGACACTACATGATGACTGCCGCAGGCTCACAATGGTGCAGCCCTTCGATCCTGCAGGGCCCACGGGACACTCTGAGGGGACGATATGTTCAGTTTTAAGCTGCATGGAGATTGTGCCAATATTATTTGGGTGGAAAGAAGCATTCTGTGGCAATATACAGAATTTTAGAGTTAAACATGAGTTCATTTTAATGTAGTCCCCCTTCAGATACAAATAAAAATTCAGTCAAGCAAAATGATCCATTTTTTTCCCACTCCACCCACTGCCATGCTCAGGACTATTAAATCAGCCCCGACCTGGGGTCCCTGTCTCCGAGTGTCACTCTATCTATGTACTGTTTCGTTGCCCAATTTTCTTTGTCTTGTTCTTCAGTCACTAAGTAGTGTCCGACTCTTTGTGACTCTGCGGACTGCAGCACACCAGGCTTCCCTGTCCTTCACTATCTCCTGGAGTTTGCTCAAATTCATTTCCATTGAGTTGGTGATGCTATCTAGCCATCTCATCCTCTGCCGCCCCCTTTGCTTTTTGCCTTCAGCCTTTCCCGCATCAGGATCTTTTCCAAAGTGTTGGTTCTTTGCATCAGGTGGCTAAAGTATTGGAGCTTCAGCTTCAGCATCAGTCCTTCCAATGAATATTCAGGGTTGATTTCCTTTAGAATGGACTGATTTGATCTCCTTGCAGTCCAAGACTTTCAAGAGTCTTGTCCAGCACCACAATTCAAAAGCATCAAGTCTTTGGCATTCAGCCTTCTTTAAGGTCCAACTCTCACATCTGTTTGTGACTACTGGAAAAACCATAGCTTTGACTAGATGGATCTTTGTCAGCAACATGCCTCTGCTTTTTAATATGCATCTAGGTTTATCATAGCTTTCCTTCCACACAGTCATCTTGGTGGTGGTTTAGTTGCTAAGTCGTGTCCGACTCTTGTGACCCCATGGACTATAGCCCACCAGCCTCCTCTTTCCATGGGATTTTCCAGGCAAGAATACTGGAGTGGGTTGCCATTTCCTCCTCCAGGGGATCTTCTGGACCCAGGAATCGAGCCTGGGTCTCCTGCATTGCAGGTGGATTCTTTACCGACTGAGTTAGGAGAGAAGCCCTAAGAGTCATCTTAGATGGAATGTATTTTCTCAGTTCAAAATTTTCAGTCCTATCCCCTCCCCTCCTCTGTCTCCCCTCTTCTCTCCTTCCCAAACAATTGTGTCCAGATGACCTTAGGTGGAGCCAGACAAGGGTGGCCTCTGCACAGGGTGTCTGGGAACCCAGTACCTGTGGTGGGGGGGTGGTGTGTGGGTCCTGAGTGTGTCGAGGGTGTTTGTGTCCAGTGGGGTGGCCTAGTGAGCATGGCAGAACTGTCCTAGGATGTGACAGCCTACGTGGCCTGGCAGGGGCGACCTTCCTCACAGTGTGGCAAGCAGGGGGATCTGTGCATGAGAAGAGGAGGGTGGCTTCACAGAGGGGGCTGCAGCGGGTGAGGGGCTTGGACTGAGACTCCCTTGGACTGCAAGGAGATCCAACCAGTCCATCCTAAAGGAAATCAGTCCTGAATACTCACTGGAAGGACTGATGCTGAAGCTGAAACTCAAATACTTTGGTCACCTGATGTGAAGAACTGACTCATTGGAAAAGACCCTGATGCTGGGAAAGATTGAAGGTGGGAGGAGAAGGGGACGACAGAGGATGAGATGGTTGTATAGCATCACCGACTTGATCAACATGGGTTTGGGTGGACTCCGGGAGTTGACGATGAACAGGAAGGCCTGTCACGTGGCAGTCCATGGGGTTGCAAAGAGTCGGACATGACTCAGTGACTGAACTGAACTGAAATTTAAGATTTTATTATTATTATTAATGTGTTGATGAGAGAATGCATTTAACTGAAATAGAAAATACAATCAATACACCTAATGGCCAGCCAATGTCTGTTTTCCCCATCTTCTTTTTAAAGATAAAATCACTCCTTACCTCAGTTCAGTTCGGTTCAGTTGCTCAGTCGTGTCTGACTCTTTGAGACCCCAGGGAATGCAGTAAGCCAGGCCACGGGGCCTGAGGGGGGAACAGCCTGGCAGTGAGGCCTGGCATCAGAGTGCCAGTGCAGCCATTAGCTTTGTCTCATGCGAGTTGATGAGAAACAGCAGGAAATCACACTCAGACTTCCAGAGGCTTCTGTGGATTTGCCCTCAATCTACTTCTCCATTTATAATTACATGTATTAACAAGTTCATGGCGGTGATACATGAAGAAGCATATTATGTAATCAGATTGTCTTTGATGGTATAGTTAATACTAATGTGATGATTATGTGTGAACATTTA
The DNA here is from genome assembly GCF_055505025.1 of Bos grunniens. Taxonomy (NCBI): domain Eukaryota; kingdom Metazoa; phylum Chordata; class Mammalia; order Artiodactyla; family Bovidae; genus Bos; species Bos grunniens. The sequence continues at coordinate 38,566,528 of NC_141190.1, read as the reverse complement.
AATATATGACACTCATTATCAAAAAGTGATTTAAGGACCAGACATCAGCTTTTTTTTTCTCCCCCAGATTCTTTTATGTTCTTTGTCTGTATGTTCTTACTAATTCAGTAGGATGGCATGTGTCTAAATCATTCTTTAGTGAAAAGACCTGGCTGGCATTTTGTTGGCTGTGACAGTCAATTGTCCCCAGTTCTCTGGAATCCGTGGGACAAAAGCTGGTCTAAGAGTCCTTCTCCAAAACAGGCCCTACTCCTGCCCTTGGCAACTGGAATAAATAAAGCAGAAAGTCAAGGGGTCAGAGTAGGAGAAAAACTAGCTGGGAGCCACCTCTAAACATCTATGTAACCTGGCACAAGCCAGTTAACCCCTCCGGGAGTCACTTAGAAACTTGGGTAGATAAAACATCAGCCTATGGAAGACAAATTAAATAAATTATGGTGCATTCAAGAAAATACTCTACAACTTTTTGAAAGAATGTGGCAGGTAGATCTCTTTGCTTTGACAGATTCATGATCTGTTGTTTGAAAAAAGTTTTCACATGGGTATCATTCTATTTTTTTTAAGGTAATTAAAATATACATATGGACAAAAAATGTGGAGAAATACACACCTAGTCATTGTTGATATTTAACTCTGAGAGGTGAGATTATGGAGGACTTCTGCCTCTTCGAGCAAACATTTCTATAATATTTTGGACATTTTATAATATAAAAAAACTTCTTTTGTAAACAGGGGCAAAAGATTAATAAAAATTAACACATAAGATAGAGGAAAACCAATATTCATTACCTTCCCTTCATGCTCAAGAGAACACTTTCCTAAGGCCATTGTCCTTTCTGCAATTCTGTGCCATCATGGTAATTGGGGACCAATTGGGTCTTTGAGAATCTTTGAGGAATGTATTAATTTCAGCACAAAATCAGGACTGAAGCAATAGGAATTACACACTGGTGTATGGTTTGGATACATTGTACATGGAAAACACATCAGCTCTGTGGGTGCCTGTGGGGCAGGTGATTTCCAGAGATGCTCATTCCTGTGCTGTTTTTGCAGCTCTTAAGTGTGAGTGGTGTTTCCTTCTTCTGTCCTGTGTAACCCCCAAGCCCCTCCCAGCCGGGGCTTTCTTCCCTAATTGCCTTATTGTCTCAAAGTCAAAAATGCCACCTGCCAGGCACCTGCCAGCACATGGATTGTAACTCCCAAAGCCATCTTGGTTTTGTTTGGGGATCTAGGCTCTTGGAGAAGTAGCTCAGGTCAGAAAATGACTTGAGCTCCTCCAGGGCTGGGAAGTGGGTGGGTTTGAGTGTGTGTGTGTGTGTGTGTATGTGTGTACGCATGGTCTTCACAAATACTCTTGCTCTGAGTTGCACTGACATGCAGCAGCCAGATGTGGAGATGGCTGTGGGCTGTGGTGGAGAGAGACTACTAAACCCAAGGTCTGAGCTAGAGAAGGACAGGGAGTCTCTGGCTGAGTCCTTACCCTATGTAGAGGAGGCTGGGGAGCACCTCTGGGCTCACCCAGGCTCCAGCGCTGATGACCGGACTCAAAACTTAGCAGAGGAGCAAAACTTAGCAGAGGAGCAATGATAACAGGGCGATCCCCATACACTAAGGGTGAGTCTTATACACCTTTTCTGGGCACCACGTAACCCTATTGGATGTAACATAACCCTTATCACCTCCTCTCTTGAAACATGATTGAGATAGAATTTCCAGTTACCTAGGCATGTTGAACTGTGGTGTTGGAGAAGACTCTTGAGAGTTCCTTGGACTGCAAGGAGATCAAACCAGTCAATCCTAAAGAAAATCAATCCCGAATATTCATTGGAAGGACTGATGCTGAAGCTGAAGCTCCAATACTTTGGCCACTTGATGCAAAGAACTGACTCATTGGAAAAGCCCCTGATGCTGGGAAAGATTGAAGGCAGGAGGAGAAGGGGATAACAAAGGATGAGATGGTTGGATGGTATCACCACCTCAGTGGACATGAGTTTGAGCAAATTCCGGGAGATAGTGAAGGACAGGGAAGCCAGGCATGCTGCAGTCCATGGGGTTGCAAAGAGTCGGACATGACTGAGCGACTGAACTGAACTGAACCGAGGGATGTGGGAGGCTCAAAGCCAGATCACAGATACAAGTTAATGACAGTTTTCACCTCTGAGGTTTGTGGGAGGTCAGTTGGATTCAAGGACATGTATTTGTTAGATCAGGATAGGCTACATCAATGGCTCTCAAAGTGTGATTTCTGAGTAGCAGCCTTAACATCACCTGGGAACTTGCTTCTGCTGCTAAGTGGCTTCAGTTGTGTCCGACTGTAGCCCACTAGGCTCCTCCATACATGGGATTTTCCAGGCAAGAGTACTGGAGTGGGGTGCCATTGCCTTCTCTGGGGAACTTGCTAGAAATGCAAATTCTTGAGCTCTTTCCAACTGACCTATGAATCAGAAACTCTGGGGGTGGTTCCCAGCAATTTGTGTTTCAACAAACCTTTCACGCGATCCTGGTGCAGGCTCAAGTTTGAGAATCACTGGTTAGATTATCCAGCACCTTAAGATAGTAAGAAAGAGGAACAGGGCAGCCCTCCTTCTCTTTGTTAGCTAAGCCATTTGAAATGTGTTTTCTCCATAGTTGCTAAGATTGAGAAAGAGAGGATAGTGTCCTTTTGCTCATAGCCCATTGGCTAGAACTAGTCACATGACCTCACCTAACTGCAAGGGTTGCTGGGAAATGTGGGGGACCGTATGGGTATTTAGTGAGCACTCTGCCCCACAGGATGATGGTTAAAGAGACCGTACATAATCTTATTTGTTGAGTTTTAGGGTTTTTTTTTAAACAAGAAACACAAATTAATGTATTACCTTTCTGATTGAAAAATAAAAGACAAGGTTAATGAGAAAAGTAGAGCTGCCCTGTGGTGATGTGCACGTGTGTGTGTGTGTGTGTCAGGGGATTGGCAGTTATGTGCATGGAAGGCTGGGTAGCAAGGGAAGGTATGTCTCAGACGCAGGAGATGATAAGGATCTTGGATTCTTCTGCTTTCATGTATTATCTCATTTAAACCTCACAACAATCCTCTTCGATGGGTGCTATTATAAGTTGTACTGTATGAAGTCAGATTCTGAGTCTTTAAAAAAAGTTATTTATTTATTTTATTTTTGGCTCTGCTGGGTCTTTGTTGCTGCACAGGCTTTTCTCTAGTTGTGGTGAGCAGAGGCTACTCTCTAGCTGCATAAGCAGGTTTCTCATCGTGGTGGCTTCTCTTGTTGCAGAGCACCGGCTCTCGGGGTGTGCGGGCTTCAGTAGTCGTGGTATGGGGGCTCAGTAGTTGCAGCTCCCAGACTCTGAGCTCAGTAGATGTGGCATGTGGGCTTAGCTGCTCCGTAGCATGCTTGATCCTCCCAGACCAGGGATCGAACCCGTGTCTCCTGCATTGGGCTATTGCACATGCAACCCTCTTTAAAATCCTTTATAAAAAGCTTCAGCTGCTTCACCCAGTCTTCTCTCTTTTCCTCCACAAACCCTTTTTAACTTCTCCAGCTTACTTGGCTCCAGCCTCTAATTCCCAGCCCCCAGACCCACTGCAGTCTTCAGATTTGCTTGACTTAGCATAATTCAGAGCCAAAAAAACACCTAGCAAAGTCAAACTGCTGCACTGGAGGAGTGACGGGTCAGGGGTGGTGGGTCTGTTGCTATCTGTGTACAATTCTTTTTCCTACATCTAAACTCCCAGTTGACTCCACATTCCATCAAAGCTATGAGCAGGCTTAATCCAGCCTTGCAAATTGCTACCCATCTGGTCATCCTGAGAAAATAATAATTACCTTAAGAATGCTCTTAGTTGACAAGTGGGGGCTGGGGATAGGGAAAACATTTCCAAAGAAATAGGAGCATATTTCCGAAAGAGGCTGAGTGAGTTGAGGCAGGGTGTGTATTCTCAGTGAAAAGACACCTTAAATCATGAATGTTTGAGGATGCTACTGCTGCTGCTGCTAAGTAGCTTCGGTTGTGTCCGACTCTGTGCGACCCCATAGACGGAAGCCCACCAGGCTCCCCCGTCCCTGGGATTCTCCAGGCAAGAACACTGGAGTGGGTTGCCATTTCCTTCTCCAATGCATGAAAGTGAAAAGTGAAAGTGAAGTTGCTCAGTGGTGTCCGACTCTTAGTGACCCCATGGACTACAGCCTACAAGGCTCCTCCATCCATGGGATTTTCCAGGCAAGAGTACTGGAGTGGGTGCCATTGCCTTCTCCGATGTTTGAGGATAAAGGAGGTCAAATTCCAACCAGTCATTTCCCCTAAGACCTAAGCTCTTTCAACTGATAGGAGGAATGAGGTATCATAAAAAAAGGCTCCTTTTTTCTTTTGTATAGAGATGAGTTGGAGAGTGAGGAAAGACTAGAGAAGCATGGGATGAGAGTACCAGGCTTTTGCCACTTTTTCCTGGAGGAGGCATCTATATTCAATAACCCTCGATGCCAGTGAAGCCTGCTTTTCCCGTCAATGCCCTTGTAATGGTGCTGGAGAGGGACACCGAGGCTGCCTTCTCTCGGCCTCGCAGTTCACCTTGAGCTTCCATTGCATCCGACTTCCAGCCTCTGACAGCAGCAAGTCACAGGGGGATGCTCAGATGTCCGTGACATCAGGGCACAGCTGACATGGTACTGAAAATTGCTTTCTCTTTTCCTGGCCTCTCTCCAGGCTGGAAATGGTCTTTTTCCATCTGAAATCACCCACAGAATACTGTCCCTTCCAAGGCTCTCTCTAATGGGCCTCAATCTCTTCCACTTAGAAACCCTGACCTCCAGGGGGCAGCAGACCTCTCCTGACATGGCAAATGTCTCTGAGGTCAGCAGTACTATATTTGGGGGTTCCCTGGTGGCTCAACTTGCAAAGAATCCACCTGCAGTGTGGAAGACCTGGGTTTGATACCTGGTCTTAGGAGGATCCCCTGGAGAAGGGAACAGCTACCCACTGCAGTGTTCTGGCCTGGAGAATTCCATGGACTGTATAGTCCATGGGGTTGCAAAGAGTCAGACAAGATGGAGCATACTATCTTTGGGATTTTTCTGGTGGCTTAAACAGTAAAGAATTTGCCTGCAATGTGGGAGATCAGGTTTGATCCTTAGGTCTGGAAGATCCCTGAATAGCTACCCACTCCAGTACTCTTTCCTGGATAATTCCATGGACAGAATTTTGTATTCTTCTGGATAATACCTATGTGCTTAATTTAAAATATGTTCAAAATGATTGCAATTTCTACTCCCAAGTCTTTGGCTAGAATAAATTCTCCAGAAAATGTGCAATGCTTTTGCTGGGGTTTTGCACACCTCTGGCTCTCCACAGGGCACATTCAGGGGTACTCAGGCAGGTTGATGGCCCACATTGTTGACTTGTCATCCAAAGCCTTTTTCAAGTGGTTTTGATCCATAGTTCGCACTCATTCCCCAGGAGACCACAGTTGGTGCATGCCTTGATTTTCCAGGCAGCCTGTGAAGCTGGGACCTTCTCTTGTTCACCTTCTGCCTTGCACAGAGTGCTATGCTGTGTGCTTAGTCACTCAGTCATGTTCGACTCTTTGCGACCCCATGGACTATACAGTCCAGGGAATTCTCCAGGCCAGAATACTGGAGTGGGTAGCCTTTCCCTTCTCCAGGGAATCTTCCCAACCCAGGGATCAAACCCAGGTCTCCCGCATTGCAGGCGGATTCTTTACCAGCTGAGCTATCAGTGAAGCCCTCCCCATGGAGTGGTAACCCCCAGACTGTGTATCTCCAGCCCCTTCTCCTGGAACAGCTTAACCTCCCAGGGTGCCATACTCGGAATGGCCAGCAGATGGCACCAAGGTGACTGCTAGAGCTGCCTGCAAGGTCTGTGGCTTGGCAATGGACCGGTGACAGCCGTGTGTGACAGTCTGCCTCCCTGGGCCACAGTCCACTCCTCTCATCTCAGCTCTGCCCTTCCAGGCCACCCATTCAGGTTTCAAGGAGAGTCAGTGGCAGTGAAGAAAGTTGGGTGAGGATTATCCCCACCATGATTCCTGCTGGTGTGGAGATGGAGCAGGATGTGGCTGATTCAAGTTTCCAGAAGAATCTCAGATTCCCATTCTGTATCAGAGAGGCTCCAGGCAATGTAGAGAAGGTGGTTCAGTGGGAGAAATTTTGCCCTTAAGTAACAACAGAACTTTATCAGAAGACAATGAGACTGAGGTTAAGAAATGATAGTACATAGAAACACAATTGTGGCTGCCACCACCACCAGCGCCAGCATCACCACCAGCATCATCACCACCACTCTCATCATTACCACCTTGTGTGTAGAGCTTTGCAGACTGGAAAATGCCTTACGTGTTATATACTTTCTATCAGGCACGCATGCCCAGTTGTTTCTGACTCTGCGGCCCCATAGGCTGTAGCCCGCCAGGCTGTCATGGGACTTTCCAGGCAAGGATACTGCAGTGAGTTGCCATTCCCTCCTTCAGGGGATCTTCCTGACCCAGGGATTGAACCCAAGTCTCCTGCATCCCCTGCATTGGCGGGCAGATTCTTTACCACTGAGCTACCTGGGAAGCCCCATACTTTGTATCACTTAATCCTTTCCAGAGACACTTCAGAAAGTCTTGGTAACTGTGTTTTCCATCTACACAGCATGGTTGTTCCGGTGTCTTTGGGAGAACATCAGAAAAAATGTGTGGGGGGATGCCTCTAATGTGAGGGAAAAAGGCCCCTTACACTTTAGAAGGAGAAGAGAGAGCAGCTAAACAGGGGAGAAAGGCCACACTAGCCCTCCTACCTTTGAGGGCTCCTTGAGGACAACACTGGGTGACATGAGCCTGAAGAGGGATGAATGGCTTTGCTCCTCCTTGGCACTGCATACATGGCTGACCTTTAGCAAGACTTTTGAAGTTTACTCAGTGGCCCTCCATCTGATATTTTTGGTAGGATTACAAGACTGCATAAAGTCACTCAAATGTTCATAATGATGCCAGCTTCTCCCAGGAAAAAATAAAAGACCTGGTGTAGCCATACTTCCAAAGATATCTGGTACAAGGAAGGTTTTATCTGAACATCAGTAGAAAATGAATGCCCGGCCCTTTACTGCAGAAAGACCTAAGGTGTTTCAACAGGCCATGTCTGCCCCAGCCTCTGAGCATTCCAAATGGGGAAACATTCCAGGCTTAGCAGAGAAGCTCTGTGGTCCTTGTTCAGCAGGCTAGCTTTCTCTGGGGAAAACCTATAGAAAGGAGCATTTTCCCCCCATGTTATCTGCTGGTGTGGGTGTCAGGAGGCCTGCCTTTATTTAATGTCCTGTATGGATGTCAATGTCAGCACAGCTGGCATATGAACAGATTCTGTACGACTCTGCCGTGAATGAGGCCACAGAAGAGGTATGGCTCAAGAAGGAAGAGAGACAATCTATGTCTATTACCCAGTTTTATGCATCTAATATCACAGGCAAATATGGACACCTGGAGACTATCAAACCAAAATTAGAAACTCATTGGAAAAAAAAGGATAGTATTTGCACAGATCGCCCATAAATCTTCAATAGCTAACTCTCCTTGGGCATAACATCAAATGTTCACTTTCTTTTTAGTGCCTCATTAGGAAGAAAATTTATTGCCCAACTATTGAACTATGTCAATTTTTAAAAAACATTGTGTGAATATTTCCAGGAACTGCACGCTTGATTTTACATTAGCTTTATGCCACTGAACAGGAAAAGGCCTGGTCTCTCCAATGATGAAATGACACTAATCATGAAATTAAAGGAGATAGTATGTACTCAGTTGGAAGTGACAGCAGTTTCCCATAAATGTATCACAGTCCTGGCTCCCTTTGATAAGTTAGAATGATGTCATTCCCTCCAGCCCAGACCAGGGCACAAATCTACATCCCCCGCTCCCAGTGCCTTCCTCCTCTGTCAAAAAGTAGGTCCAAAGAGAAGGCTTCAGAGGCACCAGATTCTTATGATGGGGTGTGTTTCCCAGCTGTGCTTGCTCGCCTGCCTTGGTGGGAATAGCTTTCGAAGGACCAGGAAGGAGAAGAAAAACGTTAAACAAAAATCAATGAATTGCATATGGTGCCCGTTAAAAATAATAAACAGGCAGAAGATGAAGGGCTGAGCTTACATATGTGAACCTGTCTTGGCCAGGGTGCTGGCATTCAGAGGGAGGGAGAGTGGCTGCTTCCTGTTCCCAAAGCACTGCTCCGGATCCCACTGGATTGGCAAGAGCTTCTCTGAGCAGCTGGGAAGGGGAGGGTGGTGCAGGGAGGTGGAGGCTGCAGGGAAACTTGAGGGTATACCTGGCCCTAGTCTCCATCTTTTCTATGGGCTCTTCAAACAGAACGCCTTGGCTGTGGGCCCTCCAACTAAGCAAGAGGGAGATATACGCTGCTGCTATCGCTGCTAAGTCACTTCAGTTGTGTCCGACCCTGTGCGACCCCAGAGACGGCAGCCCACCAGGCCCCCCACCCCCACCCCCGTCCCTGGGATTCTCCAGGCAAGAACACTGGAGTGGGTTGCCATTTCCTTCTCCAATGCATGAAAGTGAAAAGTGAAAGTGAAGTCGCTCAGTTGTGTCCGACCCTCAGCGACCCCATGGACTGCAGCCTACCAGGCTCCTCTGTCCATGGGATTTTCCAGGCAAGAGTACTGGAGTGGAGTGCCATTGCCTTCTCCGGGAGATGTATGAGCGGCTGTAAAGACTTTGGGAGACTAGGGGAACATGGGAGTAAGCTCTGTAACCCTGAAACCAAGTCTCCACTCATAGCTGAAAACGAGATGATCAAGTTCAGTCCATGTGTGGCTTTTCTTCTCAATTCTATCCCGTTGTCTGCCTATCATCTGTCTGTCTGTCTCTCTCTCTATCTAATTACCTATCCATCAGTCCATCCTTCTGAGACCCATAATACTTATATAGAACTGGAACAGAGAAGAATCTCCTCAAGACGATCTAGAGGATGGGGCATGGAATAACTAGACATGAGTCCAATTTTATCTCCAACCTTAGATTTATGATTTGGGTCCTTAATTAAAAGTTCCTTGGGTGAATACCCTTTAGCCTTACAAAAACCATTCACCTTTATCAATATGCTACTAATATTGATTTTTTATTTTTCAGTTAATATTTGAGTGTTTACTTGGTTTAAGGAGCTGAGAGGTATGAGAAAAGAATTTATACACAAATAACGAGTATTTGAATAAATAGATGTAGGATACTATTTTGAAACTACATATGTGTTGTGATGTGTGTATATATGTGTCTTTATACACGTGTTTACAAATGTGCTTTTTAAATTCAAAAATTTAATTATAAAATTAGATACACAGTATACTAACGCATATATATGGAATTTAGAAAGATCGTAACAATAACCCTGTGTACGAGACAGCAAAAGAGACACTGATGTATAGAACAGTCTTATGGACTCTGTTGGAGAGGGAGAGGGTGGGAAGATTTGGGAGAATGGCATTGAAACATGTATAATATCATGTATGAAACGAGTTGCTGGTCCAGGTTCAATGCACGATACTGGATGCTTGGGGCTGGTGCACTGGGACGACCCAGAGGGATGGTATGGGGAGGGAGGAGGGAGGAGGGTTCAGGATGGGGAACACATGTATACCTGTGGCGGATTCATTTCGATATTTGGCAAAACTAAAACAATATTGTAAAGTTTAAAAATAAAATAAAAAAATTAAAAAAAATTAGATACAGAAAATTACATAAAACCAATATTGTTTTACTGATTTACTTTAACATGAATATCTGTGTAACTACAACATAGGTCAAGAAATAGAATTTTGCCATCTCCATTTTATGCTTTTTAAATTTTAAAAATGTGTTAGTTTTTTTTTAAATTCAGCAAAACCTAAAAAGGCTTATTATATAACTACCCAGATAATCCCAAAGATCTTACTAAGAAATAAAAGTCACACATGTTTATGGTTGGAAAGTAAAGGAGTGCTTTTAAACATCTTAAATACCCATAAACCCCAATTCAGGATTCTGGCAAAAACTCAAAACTTGTTCCAATTAAAAAATCCCAGTGTAGATGGTCTTATTGCAAAGCAGAAGTAGAGACAGAGATGTCCAGAACAAATGTACGGATACCAAGAGGGGATGGGGTGGAAGGAACTGGCAGACTGATATTGACATACATACGCCGTTGATATCACGTGTGAAATAGATGACTGATGAGAACTGCACAGCACAGGGAACTCTGTTCAATGCTCTGTGGGGACCTCAGTGGGAAGGAAGCCCAAAAGGGAGGGGATATATGTAGACGTATAGCTGATTCTGGAGGAGGAAATGGCAGCCCCCTCCAGTATTCCTGCCTGGAAAATCCCAGGGACAGAGGAGCCTGGTGGGCTGTAGTCCGTGGAAAGAATCGGACACGACTGAGCATGCGGGCACATAGCTGCTTCACTTTGCTGCATAACAGAAACTAACACAGCATTGTAAAGCAACTATACTCCAATAAAAATTCATTTTAAGAAAAAAGGACATAAGAAAACAAAACATATCCCCACCCCCGCCCTCAGTGTGTTAGTTTCCTGTGGCTGCCACAAAAAAGTGGCGCCAGCTGGGTGGTGTGCTGCTGCTGCCGCTGCCAAGTCGTGTCCGACCCTGTGCGACCCCAGAGACGGCAGCCCACTAGGCCCCCCACCCCCACCCCCGTCCCTGGGATTCTCCAGGCAAGAACACTGGAGTGGGTTGCCATTTCCTTCTCCAATGCAGGAAAGTGAAAAGTGAAAGTGAAGTCGCTCAGTCGTGTCCGACTCTTAGCGACCCCATGGACTGCAGCCTGCCAGGCTCCACCATCCATGGGATTTTCCAGGCAAGAGTACTGGAGTGGGTGCCATTGCCTTCTCTGAACTGGGTGGTATAGGACAAGAGAAGCTGATTCACAGTTCTGGAGGCCAGGAGTCCAAGACCAAGGTGCGTCAGCCCAGCCACGCTTCCTTTCTGAGCTGCTTCTCGTGGCTGCGGGAACCTTGGCGTCATTCCAATCCATCCAATCTGTGCCCCGGACGTCACCCGGCGTTACCCTCTCAGGTCTCCCTCTGGTCTCTCTCTGTCTCTTCTCCTCTTTCTGTAAGGACACTGGTCACATTTGATGAAAATCCACCCTGCCCCCAGATGCCTCATCTTAACCTGCTTCTGCATTACCCCTCCTTCCAACTCACGTTCACACAGATCGGGGGTGAGGGAGTGGCCATATCTTTCCAGGAGACATAATGTAACACACATCAGTTAAGGAAGTGTCTTCTTAGGGTTCATGTTAAATTGTATAAATAAGATGACTTAATATTTTGTTGTTTTAGAACAATCAGCTGAAGAAAGGCAACCAACACGCTTTCCTGTTTGTTTTTTCCCCGTGTGTCCAGGTAAGTGTAATAAACCCGACGTGGGGAATCATTAAACCAATCTCTCCAGCATTTTCGCTCTCACCTTCTAAGAGGTTGGACACGAGGGCTGCAAACAGCGTTTTTCGCCACACGGGGGCAGATGGCAGATGTCACAACTGAGTGCATTTTCTCAAAATTCTGTTTGGGTCAAAGCACTTGGTGCTGCTTCCTGGCTGAGGCTGAGGGCAGTCCTGCCATTGCTTTCGTCAGGGGAAGAGTGTGCAAAGGTGCTTTGAGGGCTTTCTGTTCTGCGTGAGATCTGTCATGGGGAGAGCATGAAGCCTACTGAACTACAAAACAGATCTTGAAGCCGTTCATTTCTCTCCACCGCACTGGCTCTAACTGCCATCACTCAGCCTCTTCCACTCTTTAAACAGCAGCCGGATTGATCTCTTAAAAGCCTCAGTCGAACTGTGTTCCTTTGCTGTCTAGACATTCTATGCTTCTCCCCTCATTCCTTTGCAGTTAGAATGGAATCTATAAGGCATGGTCTGCAGGCCTCTCTTCTACAGTTTGCACAGATATCTCAGAATAGAGTTGATTCTTTTGGCCTGACTTGGGTTATATACCTACCCCTGAACCAATCCCCATAACGCAGGCAGATACGACCCTCTGATAAGTCAGATGTCTATAGTGGGGTGGGATCAGCCCTACCCTGACCAAATTCACTGTGGAAGGAGAGCACTGAGACCTCAGGGAATATTAGGGAGCTGTTCCTACAAGAGATGATGCGAGGGAGGTGGTAAATACGGATGTCTGCCCCATGACAAAAGGACACCTGTCTCCCTCTGCTACTGTAACGTCCTCTGTTGGCAATCTGGGTCCTCAGGGAGGTGGATGGACATAAAGGAGAGGAAAATGTTTATTTAGGAGCCCACCACAAGAAAGATGTGGGAATAAGGAAGAGAAGAAAATGACCATTTAAAACCTGGGGAAGTGGTATTATGTTCAATCTCCATTTTCCTGGAGATTCTGCAGTCAGTGCTGGAAAGGTCAGCTCTGTCTTGCGGGAGATCTCTTCCAGGAACACTCAGATGGGATGCTCAGGGCTGTAGTCCAGGGACTGGGGGAGTAGAGACTTCTATATTCCTTTCTGCTTGATTTATTGTATTCACCTTTTGGGTCGGGATCAGAAAGGTGGGAGAGAGGGTCAGACAGTTCTTTGGATGGGAAGAAAGACGTGGCACTCTGGGAAGAAGCGCCAGTCAGATTGGACCTAGGGTGCGTTGATCTGATGGGTGGAGGGGTGGGGTGGGGGCTACACCAAGAAGAGAGAGTTGGCATTCCTGGGTGGAGGGGTTTCTGCTGGTGCAGCCACTGGCTGGCTCAGAGCCTCATGTTCCCTTCTGCAGCTCTGATGCTCTGTTCTACACTCACAGGGTCAAAGACTGAGTAAATATTTTGTTAGGCAAATCTGTAACTTATGAAATCTGAACACACATGTGATAATGCTTTCAAGCCAGCAGTGTGGCGTTTGCTGAAGAAATCAGTAAGAGGGAATATCCAGAACAATTTGGGAGGATTTGCTCAGGAAAGGGCTTCCTTGCTCCACTTCGAAAGTGCTTGAGGACACCCACATGCCCAAGGAAGTCAGAACTGGCCACCACCCCAGCACAGACCTTAGTCATCATCCCCGAAATAAGACAGCAAATGTGACCTGGCAAAGAACTGACTGGTGGCCATGCTTGCCCAGGGTCGCCTCCAGGAGACACTTCCTGTGCCATTCACAAAGCATGGAAAATTCATTGAATCGTTATCAAAGTCAGTCCAAGCACAACAGAAAGGGGTTGCATAATTCACAGCAAAATGTCCTGAAATATCTCTCCATTCTTTCAAGTCTCTCTGAGCCTTTCAGATGACTTTTCTCATCTGTAAAAGCTGGAAAATAATTTTGTGCACTTTGCAGGGTTTTGGAGAGCACCAATGGCAATGATGATGGTGCTGTTGGTGCAGATGGCAGATGGTGACTGCAGCCTTGAGATTACAAGACGTTTGCTCCTTGGAAGAAAAGTTATGACCAACCTAGACAGCATATTCAAAAGCAGAGACATTAGTTTGCCAACAAAAGTCCCTCTAGTCAAGGCTATGATTTTTCCAGTAGTCATGTGAAAGTCTTCAAAGCTGAGTGCCAAAGAACTGATGCTTTTGAACTGTGGTGTTGGAGAAGATTCTTGAGAGTCTCTTGGACTGCAAGGAGATCCAACCAGCCCATCCTAAAGATCAGTCCTGAGTATTCATTGGAAGGACTGATGCTGAAGCTGAAACTCCAATACTTTGACTACCTGATGTGAAGAACTGACTCATTTGAAAAGACTCTGGTGCTGAGAAAGATTGAAGGTGGGAGGAGAAGGGGACGACAGAGGATGAGATGGTTGGATGACATCACCAACTCAATGGACATGAGTTTTAGTAAGCTCCAGGAGTTGGTGATGGACAGGGAGGCCTGGCGTGTTGTAGTCCATGGGGTGGCAAAGAGTCAGACATGACTGAGTGACTGAACTGAACTGAACTGAACAGCCATGAAGTCTAGAAAATGCTCAGCCTGGTGCCCAGCTCATCCTGAGCCCTCATTTAGGGTGACATTCAGATCAGATCAGTCACTCAGTCGTGTCCAACTCTTTGCAACCCCATGAATCGCAGCACACCAGGCCTCCCTGTCCATCACCAACTCCCAGAGTTCACTCAGACTCACGTCCATCAAGTCAGTGATGCCATCCAGCCATCTCATCCTCTGTCGTCCCCTTCTCCTCCTGCCCCCAATCCCTCCCAGCATCAGAGTCTTTTCCAATGAGTCAACTCTTCACATGAGGTGGCCAAAGTACTGGAGTTTCAGCCTTAGCATCATTCCTTCCAAAGAAATCCCAGGGCTGATCTCCTTCAGAATGGACTGGTTGAATCTCCTTGCAGTCCAAGGGACTCTCAAGAGTCTTCTCCAACACCACAGTTCAAAAGCATCAATTCTTTGGCACTCAGCTTTCTTCACAGTCCAACTCTCACATCCATACATGACCACAGGAAAAACCATAGCCTTGACTAGACGAACATTTGTTGGCAAAGTAATGTCTCTGCTTTTGAATATGCTATCTAGGTTGGTCATAACTTTCCTTCCAAGGAGTAAGCATCTTTTAATTTCATGGCTGCAATCACCATCTGTAGTGATTTTGGAGCCCATAAAAATAAAGTCTGACACTGTTTCCACTGTTTCCCCATCTATTTCCCATGAAGTGGTGGGACCAGATGCCGTGATCTTCGTTTTCTGAATGTTGAGCTTTAAGCCAACTTTTTCACTCTCCTCTTTCACTTTCATCAAGAGGCTTTTGAGTTCCTCTTCACTTTCTGCCATAAGGGCGGTGTCATCTGCATATCTGAGGTTATTGATATTTCTCCCAGCAATCTTGATTCCAGCTTGTGTTTCTTCCAGTCCAGTGTTTCTCATGATGTACTCTGCATATAAGTTAAATAAACAGGGTGACAATATACAGCCTTGACAAACTCCTTTTCCTATTTGGAACCAATCTGTTGTTCCATGTCCCAACCATTCCTTAAAGCTCCCTTGGGCCAAATACTGAATCTCATAAATATGGTACAATGTCTACACACTCATGGACTCCAATCCTCAGACATTTCCCTGGTGGCTTCCTCAGGTAGATGACACAGCCTCCTTCACTCACAAGTCCATGCCAAAGCTCCACAGGAAAGCTGTTTGTAGAGAGCAAGTTGGAAGAGCAGGCTCAGGGAGAGCCTCTGCTTGTCACTTTCTGCTTGAGGTGCTTAGAACAATGCCTGTCTCCAGCTAGATCCAAATCCTTTGACATAATGGGCAGCAACATAATTGGGAAGTCAGGAATTTCCATGGGACTGCTCAGGAACTGCTATAATAATAATCACATTAATAATAACTGAGTGCCAGAATTGATACTTCTAACTGTGGTGCTGGAGAAGACTCTTGAGAGTCCCTTGGACAGCAAGGAGATCCAACCAGTCAATCCTAAAGGAAATCAACCCTGAGCATTCATTGGAAGGACTGATGCTGAAGCTGAAGCTCCAATACTTTGACCACTTGATGGGAAGAACCAACTCATTGGAAAAGACCCTGGTGCTGGGAAAGACTGAGGGCAAGAAGAGAAGGGGATGGCAGAGGATGAGATGCTTGGAAGGCATCACCAATTCAATGGACTTGAGTCTGAGCAAACTCCAGCAGATAGTTAAGGACAGGGAAGCCTGGCGTGCTGCAGACCATGGGGTCACAAAGAGTCGGACACGGCTTAGGGACTGAACAGCAACAACAAGAACTCTAAGTATGACCATACCAGCTGCCTTCCCCTTGCCTTCCTCTACTAGAAGGCAGAAAAGTGGAGAACTCACTTCCCTGGGTCTCAGCTAGGAATAGCCATATGACGTGATCTGGCTGATGAAATGGAAGTGGATGAGTGCTGATGATTCCCAGGAAGACTGTCTTTCCTTCCTGCTTTCCCTTCCTTCTTCTTTCCCTCAGAAATGCAGACATGATAATGGGAGCTATACCAGCCTTTTGGGAGTCATGAATAAAAGTTTAGGAGAATCATAGAGACTTCAGTCCTGACGGGGTAGAACCTGTTGAACCAACACCAGCAGAAGGCTACTGGACTTCTTTTTTTTTTAAATTTTATTGGCATATAGTTGACTTACAATGCTGTGTTAGTTTCAGGTGTACAGCATTGGATTTCTTGTTGTATGAGAAAAAATAAGAGAAACCTCTTTAAGTCCTGTGTCAGAGTATGGTCTGAGCTTCTGCAACAAAGAAACCCTAGGAATCAGTAGCTCAAACCAGATAATTCATTCTCTCTCTACTATAGCAGTTCATAGGTGAAAAGTACAGGATAGACAGGCTTCTGTAATCCAAGAAGTCACCCATGGTCGCAGAATTATTTTGGTTGTGGCTTTACCATTTTCTGGATTGTTGCTGTTTGTGACATGTTCAAGGTTGGCTTAATAAAATCACATTTGCATTCTGGCCCATTGGAAGGGGCAAACAAGACTGGAAGTCAAGTAGTCGCCTTTGTAATGGGCATGACTCAGAAGCTGTATATGTCACTACTGCTCACACCCCATTGGCCAGACCTTAGTCACATGGCCTTGCCTACCTGCAAGGGAAGCTGGTAAATGTAGTCTCTACTTGGGTGAATAGGTGAGGATGAGGTAGGATTTTATCTTTAAAAAGAAGATGAGAATGGATATTGGGTGGCCATTACGTGTGTTGATTGCATTTTCTGTTTCATTTAATTGCATTTTATAATCAGAACATTAATAATAATAAAATCTTAAATTTCAATTCAGTTCAGTCACTCAGTCGTGTCTGACTCTCTGCGACCCCATGAACTGCAGCATGACAAGCCTCTCTGTCCACACCAGCTCCCGAAGTCACTCAAACTCATGTCCATTGAGTCAGTGATGCCATCCAACCATCTCATCCTCTGTCATCCCCTTCTCCTCCCACCTTCAATCTTTCCCAGCATCAGGGTCTTTTCAAATAAGTCCGTTCATCACATCAGGTAGTCAAAGTGTTGGAGTTTCAGCTTCAGCATCAGTCCTTCCAATGAATATTCAGGACTGATTTCCTTTAGGATGGACTGGTTGAATCTCCTTGCAGTCCAAGGGACTCTCAAGAGTCTTCTCCAACACCACAGTTCAAAAGCATCAATTCTTTGGTGCTCAACTTTCTTTATAGTACAACTCTTACATCCATACATAACTACTGGAAAAACCATAGCTTTGACTAGATGGACCTTTGTTGGCAAAGTAATGTCTCTGCTTCTTAATATGCTGTCTAAGTTGATCATAACTTTTCTTCCAAGGACCAAGCGTCTTAATTTCATGGCTTCAGTAACCATCTGCAGGTATTTTGGAGCCCAAGAAAATAAGATCTCTCACTGTTTCCATTGCTTCCCCATTTATTTGCCATGAAGTGATGGGACCAGATGCCATGATCTTAGTTTTTTGAATGTTGAGCTTTAAGCCAACTTTTCCACTCTCCTCTTTTACTTTCATCAAGAGCCTCTTTAATTCTTCACTTTCTGCCATAAGGGTGGTGTCATCTGCATATCTGAGGTTATTGATATTTCTCCCAGCAATCTTGATTCCAGCTTGTGCTTCATCCAGCCCAGCATTTCTCATGATGTACTCTGCAAATAAGTTAAATAAGCAAGGTGACAATATACAGCCTTGACATACTCCTTTCCCTATTTGGAACCAGTCTGTTGTTCCATGTCCAGTTCTAAGTGTTGCTTCCTGACTGAGAACACAACAGCTTCTAGAATGGGGCTGGACAAGAATTTGTTTCTCAATGTGCCGTCATAGCCACAGAGCCAGGCTGGTACCACATCACGTCCTCCATGACAGCCCAGTGTTATGGAAGCTGAGAAAGATGCCAATGAAAGGGAAAACAGCACCTTTATCTTTGCCTAATTCCTGCCTCCCCATACCTCTGGAGTTTTCAACTATGCTCCCTTGGAAATAAAAATTCGCCTCCCACGTGACCCCTGTCTCGCATCCATTCGGGGGAGACACAATGGAATGACTGAGCTCCTCTTCAGGGGCGGGGCACCAGGTCTGGCAGCAGATTAAAGCAAAGGGCTCTGCTCTCCCGGGAAGGGGCTAGAGCTCCAGGCAGCACCTCCTGTGAGGTCTGTATAATGTGCATCTGTCAGGCGCTAATTCGGAATTCGTGTTACTAGGCTTTCTGGAGGGAGGAGATGGATCCTGGTCTGGAGAAGCGCTGGGGTGGGAGGGCCCAGGGAGATGGAGGTGTTTTCAGGCACTTAGAGAAGCTCTATGGCCATGCCATGAATCAGTACAGTACTACAGTAGAAGGCATTACACTTTGAATTCCTTCTTGGTCAACAAGTCAGCTGTGCTCTCCAGCCATTCCTGGAGCCCTCCACCGGTCTGATTAAGGTCTCCCGCTGCTATTTAAAGGCCAAGGCAGAGTCTCAGAATCAGCGAGTGCTGCACATTTTGTTTCATTTCTAGTGAAAACCGTGGCTTTCTGTCTTAGATAAGGAAGCTGTGGCCTGAGACAGGACGTGGAGGCATCTGCTCTCCAGATAGAGAAGCGGCATAAAGCATCTTTAGCCATCAGTGGTCTTGGCCGCCGGACACAGAGCGCAGTCGGTTTAATCTCGTGCTGAATTCTGAACTTGGCAACATAAGCACAACCTCTGCCTATTGAAACAGAGAGTATTTGAAAGCACCTAAGAAAAACATTGATTCAGGGCATGATAAATACTTAGGCGATGCTGCATTTTTGTTTTCTTGCTGTTGTTTTGTTCAGTGGCTCAGTGTGAAGAAACCTCTGAAATAAATTGAAAAAATGCATTTCTTCTTAATTCATCTGGGTGATACGGTTGCTGTCTCTGATTCCCATCTCTGGGTCTGAAGTGTATGCTAGTGAATTTGGCCTTGGTGCATGCGCACTGGTGGAGCTGGGAGTTGCAGGCTCTGAGCACGCAAAGAGAGTGAGCGAGTTGACCTCACTCAGCTCCTTCTACAGAGGTAGATATACAAGAAGGTCACTGCTTTTGATTCAATTGTACAAACAGATCCAAATGGCTGGATAATCACTCCTTCCCACTTTCCCCTCAGACACATCACCCCAGGGAATATACAGTAGTAGGCATTACACTTTAAACTTCTTCTTGGTCAACAAAAGTCAATTGTTCTCTCCAGCCATTCCTGGAACCCTCCGCTGGTCTGATTAAGGTCTCCCACTGCTATTTAAATGCCAAGGCAGAGTCTCAGCATTTAGCAAAAATAAATGTTGAAATGAAGGTTTGACATTTTACTTTCAAAGTGAGAGGCCATCTTCCCATCACCGCATCCAGTTTGTTAAATATTCTTTTTATTAGACCAAATGGTTCATGTTAGCAAATAAATATAAATTAGCTTATCAGGCCAGCAGGCTAACATGGTCTCTGTGTTGTAGGCCTTTATTGAAAAGGTAGGCTCTGGTTTTTTCAGTGCAGACGTGAGCTCTCTTAGTAATAGCCTATCAGAGTATGATAAGACCATACCTTGTAGATCTGATGTGTGAAATTTGCTGTATCTTTAGTTTGTTAAGCTTGAAATAGTATGATACCCAAGAAAAGTAGTAGAAAAGGGAATAGAGCATTTTAGTGTTGGACTTAAATCCAGGTCATGACTGTAAAATGCTCCCAAAAATGCTCATCATGGTTCACTGGTGGGGTTTTGGAGACCAGGTGAGTTAGTATGAGAATAGACCAGCACTCCGGCTGCAGAGTTTGAATGCTGAGTAGCATTCTGGTTCTGCTGTAAGTGGCTGTGCTTCTGTGGTTTCACATGGACAAAGCACCCGGCTTCTCTCCCTTCTTGGCAGCATTTGTTCTACAATCCCTTTGCTTCCTTCAGTCAGTCAGTCAGTTCAGTCGCTCAGTCATCTTAGACTCTTTGCGACCCCATGAATTGCAGCACGCCAGGCCTCCCTGTCCATCACCAACTCCTGGAGTTTACTCAAACTCATATCCATCGAGTCGGTGATGCCATCCAGCCATCTTATCCTCTGTTGTTCCCTTCTCCTCCTGCCCCCAATCCCCCCCAGCATCAGAGTCTTTTCCAATGAGTCAACTCTTCGCATGAGGTGGCTGAAGTATTTGCTTCCTTAGTGACCACTTAACTGAGTGGATAAGGCATGGTCAGGATGGGAGAGTCTGTAATTAGTCTGGCAGAAGGTCACTGTGATGCCATAATCCTAAGGAATGATTTCTGGGCAAGACTGGTCATATAATTTGTGGGATCCAGTAAAAAATGGTTATTTAGGTCCTAATTAAAAAATTATCAAGAATTTCAAGATGGTAAGAGCAGAGCTAAGCTTAGGGCCCTTCTGAGCACAGAGCCCTGTGTGACTGCCCAAGTCACACACCGATGACACTGGCCTTGCCTTTGGGGGTAGTGAGCATGGTTTAGGGTGAAGGAAGTCACCACAGTCTCATATTTGACACCTCTTCCTAAGAAACTAGAGGGGAACACCTCTCAGAATTGGAGGTTCAGCCTCCCATCCTTCTTGCGGTGGGAAGGGATATGGCCCTGATGGAGTGGACAGGTGTTCCAGGAATGAGCACCTCTCCACACAGTGCAACATTAGACTCCTGGAGAAAACCAGATACAAGCTGGTCCCTGTGGATGACTGCGACAGATTATTCAGGGGCAAGAGGAAAATCACTCAAGGACAAAGTTTCCTGCTGGGACTGCTCCAGCTCTTAATCCCTTGCCTGCTCCTTTATTTCCTTCCCTCCTCCACAGACTGATGAATAGTGAAATGATACTAAACCCAGCATCACCCACCGTCTACCTTACATACTAAAGACAATTCTAGCAGTACTCAGGGAACAAGGGAGGAGATCCACAGAATATGTATCATCCCATCGCTACTTGTTTGAGACAAATCACAGGCCTGGGGAGATCTGCCTCAAAACAGGAAACCAGTAAGGAATTCATGAAAAGTTTCTATGCCATAAATGATGATACATGGCTGGCAAATGATGATGAACATATATTTGAAGAAATAAAATTTAGATATGAAATTCTTATAAAAATAGGAAAAGAGAATATTTATATGAAAGAAGGGAAGCTAATTAGTTAATTAGACAAACTGAAATAAAAGAGATGTCCGCACAGGTAAGAAGAAAGTTTTATGGAAACAAATGATGACAAATAGAAATTTAAAATAATACTTGTCGTTTAGTCACTAAGTCATGTCTGACTCAGCAGGACTGACAATGTTGAAAATTTTTATCAGATATAGAAATCAGGCTTAAGTAAACTCTCTCAGAATTAAGAGGAAAAGATAAAAGAGAAGAAATTAATTAGAGGGAAAATGATTAATATAGAGCTGAGATTACATAGCTATATGTATTAAGTGGAGTTACTGAAAAAGAGAAAAATACTCTGAGATATAATAGTAGAAAACTTTCCTGAAATGAAGAAAGAGCTGAATTTATAGATTGAAGAGTGCTCAGTATATAGGTAAAATTAATTTAAAATTTCCAAGACTCAAATAAATATTTGTATCCTGAATATTCTTGAATTTTAAAAGCATTCCTGGTAACCTCAAATGGTGAAAAAAGTGTCAATTTGGATCCATGATTTTCTGCACTGTTAGATTTCATAAGACATTGAAACAAAATTTGGGGAGGTCTATGAGGTCAAACAAAGCTAGTGGAGGTGATGGAATTCCAGTGGAGCTATTTCAAATCCTGAAAGATGATGCTGTGAAAGTGCTGCACTCAATATGCCAGCAAATTTGGAAAACTCAGCAGTGGCCACAGGACTGGAAAAGGTCAATTTTCATTCCAATCCCAAAGAAAGGCAGTGCCAAAGAATGCTCAAACTACCGCACAATTGCACTCATCTCACACGCTAGTAAAGTCATGCTCAAAATTCTCCAAGCCAGGCTTCAGCAATACGTGAACTGTGAACTTCCAGATGTTCAAGCTGGTTTTACAAAAGGCAGAGGAACCAGAGATCAAATTGCCAACATCCACTGGATCATGGGAAAATCAGAGTTCCAGAAAAACATCTATTTCTGCTTTATTGACTATGCCAAGCCTTTGACTGTGTGGATCACAATAAACTGCAGAAAATTCTGAAAGAGATGGAAGTACCAGACCACCTGACCTGACTCTTGAGAAATTTGTATGCAGGTCAGGAAGCAACAGTTAGACCTGGACATGGAACAACAGACTGTTTCCAAATAGGAAAAGGAGTAGGTCAGGGCTGTATATTGTCACCCTGCTTCTTTAACTTCTATGCAGAGTACATCATGAGAAATGCTGGGCTGGAAGAAGCACAAGCTGGAATCAAGATTGCCGGGAGAAATATCAATAACTTCAGATATGCAGATGATACCACCCTTATGGCAGAAAGTGAAGAGGAACTAAAAAGCCTCTTGATGGAGGTGAAAGAGGAGAGTGAAAAAGTTGGCTTAAAACTCAACATTCAGAAAACTAAGATCATGGCATCTGGTCCCATCACTTCATGGGAAATAGATGGGGAAACAGTGGAAACAGTGTCAGACTTTATTTTTTTGGACTCCAAAATCACTGCAGAAGGTGACTGCAGCCATGAAATCAAAAGACGCTTACTCCTTGGAAGGAAAGTTATGACCAACCTAGATAGCATATTCAAAAGCAGAGACATTACTTTGCCAATAAAGGTCCGTCTAGTCAAGGCTGTGGTTTTTCCAGTGGTCATGTATGGATGTGAGAGTTGGACTGTGAAGAGAGCTGAGCACCAAAGAATTGATGCTTTTGAACTGTGGTGTTGGAGAAGACTCTTGAGAGTCCCTTGGACTGCAAGGAGATTCAACCAGTCCATTCTGAAGGAGATCAGCCCTGGGATTTCTTTGGAAGGAATGATGCTAAAGCTGAAACTCCAGTACTTTGGCCACCTCATGTGAAGAGTTGACTCATTGGAAAAGACTCTGATGCTGGGAGGGATTGGGGGCAGGAGGAGAAGGGGACGACAGAGGATGAGATGGCTCGATGGCGTCACTGACTTGATGGACGTGAGTCTGAGTGAACTCCAGGAGTTGGTGATGGACAGGGAGGCCTGGCGTGTTGCAATTCATGGGGTCGCAAACAGTCGGACAGGACTGAGTGACTGAACTGAACTGAACTGATGAGTTCAAAGGCTTCAGTGCAGGGTTGTCCGGTCAGCTGTAGCACGTGCTTTGTGTACTCTGCACCATGTCCCCTCAAGGCCACCTGTGATTTCACCTGTCACTGGTCATAGTTCTCAGACATGCTGTCACATCCCACCTCAAGTCACCTAGGTAGCTCTTCTGCCTAAGAGCTTTATCCAAAGCTGTAAAAGCCAGAAGTGAAAGAGAGCTGGTGTTCCTGAGGGCAACTCTTGACCAACTGGGAGATGGAAATTGGTGGATGAATGCTCTAGCCTCCCAGCCTTCATGGAACAATTTTGAGGCACATTCTACGCGGTTCTTCTGTGGTCCCTAGTGGCACTGAGCCCCAGATGCCCATGGAGGTAACCGGCTCAATCATATGCCCATTCCTGGTTTTTCATCTTCCCTGTTTCTCTCTGCTCCCTCATGGCTATTCCTGGAGACAGCTCCAAAATAAACTCCCCTTCCCAAATTCTTGTCTCAGGCTGTTTTGGGTACAACCCAAACTAAAACCCTTAACATTCCTTATTGTTGTATGAAAGCAACAGGAAGAAATTCTCACATATTCAAAGACTCAGAAAACACACATCTATGTACTTTTTGGTGTTAAAATGAGAGATGAGCAAAGTAGGTCTCATGAACAAGGAATTGTGTGATGAAAAATAAAAGAGCAACAGTGAGCATAGAAACCAATTAAGCATGGAATTATCCAAATGACTGTGGTGAATGTGGTTTTAAAACAATGTAAATATTATAACTCTTGAAAACACAGCGGAAAAACAACATAATAATAAATATCAAGATATATTGTTTCCTGATATTCATTAGTCAAGGCACACAGCATAACGTATAAATTTTAAAACCTAAAAGCTGTCTCTTTAAGATGAAAAGCAATCTTATCCCTTCTACCCCTGTTCCTGAGTCATCCAGTTTCCTTCCCTACAGGCAACCATTTTACCAGTTTATTTTGCATCTTTCAGAAATATTCAATTCATATGCCAGCAATTCCATATGTACCTCTTTGTGTGTGTGTGTGTGTAACTAATATGCTAAAAAGCCTTAGCTGTTTTCACTTAGTGAATTTTGTAATAGTACATTTTGGAAATTATTTCCTCTTTTCTACAGCTGCAGAGTATTTCTTTGTCTGGCTGGACCTCAGGTTATTTCTTCAGTCTTCCATTACGGGCTTCTACGGTGTTGCTCATCTACTGCTATTACAACAAAGATTCAAGGAATAACCTTAGCACAGGTGTGAGGCTACTTGCCTCCTTCTCCCTTGAAACCCTTTTCTCTCTTGCTCAGCATGATACTGTGCTTTCCTTTTTGTTCTGAGATATCTCTGGTTGTACCTTCTTGTCCTCTTTGCCAAGTTTTCTTTCTCCACTTTGTCTCATTGAATGTCCACTGTCCCTTGAATATCAGAGGTACTTGAGGCTTGCTCCTAGGAGCTCTCTTCTCTCTACACTTCTCTCTAGGTATGCTCGTTCATTCGAGGGCTTCAAAACAACATATATGCTGTGCCACTAAAAAGAATGAAATGATGCCACTTGCAGCAGCATGAATGGACCTAGAGAGTGTCATACTGAGTGAAGTAAGTCAGACAGAGAAGGAGAAGTATCATATGATATCCCTTATATGTGGAATATACAAATGGACTTACCTACAAAACAGGGAGACTCACAGACTTAGAATATGAACTTACGGTTGCTGGGAGGAGGGGATACTTAGGGAGTTTGGGAAGGTCATGTACACACTGCTATATTCAAAATGGATAACCAATAAGCACATGGGACTCTACTCAGTGTTATGTGGCAGCCTGGGTGGGACTGGGGTTTGGGGAAGAATGGATACCTGTTTATGTATGGCTGAGTCCCTTTGCTGTTCACCTGAAACTACCACAATATCGTTAATCAGCTATACCCCAATACAAAACAAAAAGT
Source organism: Bos grunniens (assembly GCF_055505025.1). Taxonomy (NCBI): domain Eukaryota; kingdom Metazoa; phylum Chordata; class Mammalia; order Artiodactyla; family Bovidae; genus Bos; species Bos grunniens. The sequence continues at coordinate 38,541,502 of NC_141190.1, read as the reverse complement.
TTAAAGTTTGAAAAGAAAAAGCAATCTACATGCTGAGGACTGCCCAAATTCTAAATCCAACCAAACCTTACCTCTGAGCTCTAGTACCTTCATGATACCCTTCTTCCGATCTCCCATAGACATTGCAATCTTTAAAAAAAATTAATTTATTTATTTGGCTGCGTTGGATCTTAGTTGAGGCACAAGGGATTTTCGTTGCAATGTGCAGGCTCTCTAGTTGTGACATGCAGCCTCCAGAGATTGTGGACTCGGTAGTTGTGGCTCACAAGCTTATTTGCCCTGTGGCATGTGGGATCTTAGTTCCCCAACCAGGGATTAGACTCATGTCCCATACAGTGGAAGGCATATTCTTAACCACTGGACTGCCAGGGAAATTCCAGACACTGCAGTCCCAAGCAAGACTCTTGAGGTTTCCCTCCAATCTTCTTCCCAGTCTTCTCCAAATCAGATAACAATGGCATCATTTTTCTAGCTTCTCAAGCCAAATCCTGGATGCAAATCTACCTCCAAAAGATGTCTACAATCTTTCAACCTTTTCCTCCTTTCCAGGGCTGCTGCTACTGTACAGACTGCCATCAGTCTGTCTCATGGGCCACAGCCATAACCTGACTGGTCTTTTAGATTCTACTCATTTTAAAAACTTTTTGAAATTTTTATTTCTTTCTTTTTGGCTGCACTGGGTCTTCATTGCTGTGTGTGGGCGTCCTCTAGTTGTGGTGAGTGAGGGCCGCTGTCTAGTCGCGATGGCTTCTCTTGCTGTGTGGAGCTTGGGCTCTAGGTTGCAAGGGCTTCGGTAGTTGCATCTCATGGGCTCAGTAGTTGCGAGGCACAGGCTTGTTGCCTTGCAGCATGTTGAATCTTCCTCCCTGTTTCTACGCTTGCTTCCTACAGTCTACTCTCCTTTCAGCAGACAGAGGGACTTCGTAAGATGTAGGTTAGACTTTTGTGTCTACGCCATGGCAGTTATCAAGATGTAATATAACAGATTGTTTTTGTGTTTGACCCCTTGCAAGACTGAGGTTTCCTTGAGACATGACTTGTCACTGACTTTCCAGTTCCTAGAACACTGGGTACACCTGCTGAAGTAGGAAATTAAAAGGGAACTAAGTTTCCAAATTGCAAAGAGATGTACATTTAGGTCAAGTTTAGAAGATATTTTCTGGATCACTATTAAAGTATTGTGCATGTGGGCCAAGTTGCTTCAGATCAGATCAGATCAGATCAGTTGCTCAGTCATGTCCGACTCTTTGTGACCCCCGTGAATTGCAGCACGCCAGGCCTCCCTGTCCAACACCAACTCCCGGAGTTCACTCAGACTCACGTCCATCGAGTCAGTGATGCCATGCAGCCATCTCATCCTCTGTCGTCCCCTTCTCCTCCTGCCCCCAATCCCTCCCAGCATCAGAGTCTTTTCCAATGAGTCAACTCTTCACATGAGGTGGCCAAAGTACTGGAGTTTCAGCTTTCGCATCATTCCTTGTGTCCAACTGTGTATGACCCCATGGACTGTAACCTGCCAGGCTCCTCTGTGCATGGGATTCTCCAGGCAAGAATACTTGAGTGCATTGCCATTCCCTTCTCCAGGAATCTTCCCAACCCAGGGATCGAACCTGTGTCTCTTAGGTCTCCTGCATTGGCAGGCGGGTTCTTTACTACTACTGCCATCTGGGAAGCCACGTTAAAATATTCAGGGTCCATTAAAGCACACGGAGGCTGTCTTGACCACCTCCCACCTCAATGCCCTTTTTATTTCTCTCATTCTTAGATCTTCAACACTTGAAAGAGTGTTTTTAGAGAAGCAAAGATCCCTATGGGCTACTGTATTTCTGAGTCTTTGTGAAGAATCCCTGTCTCTGTGTAGGGAGCTCTAACAAGAAAATAATAGTCCTGATAGACTTTCAAGATTTCGTGTTATTATTCTATTTATGAACAATAGTGATTATTATGATCTATTCCTCTGTATAGACATTTTAAAGACTGGTTAAGCAACTGAGAATTAATTTATTGGTAATGAACGTTTTCAACTTCATTAGATACTCAGAAGCCTACTACATTATCATTATCTGGATGCTAAATTTTAATTGCATGCAGCCTGGTCCCTCAATAATTAACACGTTGTATATCCCACCTAATTCACAAACTAATTGTCATTTCTTAGATCTTAATATTACTTGCTAATTTTGCCACAGATTAAAAAAAACTGACTGTCAAAACTCCAGAGAAAATGACATTATACAGGCACAGTAGTGGCAAAACAAGTTAATTCACTGCAAAGTCACGAGAGAAAGAGTTTTTAATTGCATATTTGTTACCTTCATAAAAGACATAAACGGCTTTTCCGTTACATATTTGCTTATTTCTTACATATTAAAAAAGTGTTAACAAGCCTGATTAAAATTAATTGCAAGGTCCAAGATCTGAGTGGAGATACCAGCATTAGCAAACTTCTAATTGAAGCTGAAAGAGAAAGAATGGAAGGAGATGTGGAATGGAATCGGAATCAGAACAGATGTTTGACTGTGGAGATGGACAATAATTACATGATCCACCAAGAAAAAATCATCTAAAGAGAAAATCAAACTTGATAATAAATGGGAAAATTTTTATCTTAATGGTATTAACAGTTGGTAACAGTGATTTGCTTCTGAAGATTCAAAGTGGAACAAAAGCCAATGTTATTACACAACTTTAAGAGAAGTACACTCTGTTGTTATGGTATGAAAAGCTATAACAATGCAGATGTTTCTCATATCACAGAATCACTTGGTAACTTTCAAAATCCATGTTGATTTTATCTATACATAGCAAGTTCTATGTAAATTTCCATGGGTAAAGCATCTTTGGCATCTTTAATGAGCTGGGAGGTGCCAGATTATTTAGAGAGATGGACAGATGGGAAATACTCTAACCTTTTAGTTTCACGATTGGCTGATTCTTTTTTTTTTAATTAATTTTTATTGAATTATCATTGATAAACAATATTATGTAAGTTACAGGTATACAATATAGTGATTCACTATTTTTAAAGGTTATATTCCATGTATAGTTATTGTAAAATATTGGCTGTATTCCCCGTGTTGTAAAGTATGGTTGATTCTAACAAGAAAGATGACCACCCTTCCTGATGGGACATTTTTCTATTACTGGTTACATTCAAATATTCCTCAGTCTAGCCATTATCTGCACAAAGAGAAGATGTCTTTGAGCACCAATACACTAGATATGTCTCCAAAATTGAGAAGGAGCTTTCCAATTACTGAAACATGCCTTCTAAATCAGAGCTTCCCAGGAAGAGATTTTGTATAAGGGAAAAAAATAGCCATTTATAACTTATATGGGATGAGAAGTAGAAAAATATCCATAAATCCCATGAATCACTTAAACTGTTTTATGTTCAACTGGGTGCATAGGACCAATGTGGCTCTTCATTGTTTCAGCAAAACATTAAAGAAGTCATCCACCCTGTTTATAAATATTTTTTTCCCACAAAGCTATCCACTGGTTGGAAATCCTCTTACCCGATGTTATTAAGTGGTTATTATTCAGTCAACTGAAAAAGTTGGTGAAACAGGAGATTATAGAAGATGACCCTTGACTATTTTGTTCTTTTGAAACCTTCTTGTGAAAGTACCGCTTTTTCTGTGTGGCTAAGGATTTAGACATGTATTTCTTTTATTTTTTTTTTTATTTTTATTTTTTTTATTCTTCCAATTTTATTTTATTTTTAAACTTTACATAATTGTATTAGTTTTGCCAAATATCAAAATGAATCCGCCACAGGCATACATGTGTTCCCCATCCCGAACCCTCCTCCCTCCTCCCTCCCCATACCATCCCTCTGGGCCGTCCCAGTGCACCAGCCCCAAGCATCCAGCATCATGCATCAAACCTGGACTGGCAACTCGTTTCCTACATGATATTTTACATGTTTCATTGCCATTCTCCCAAATCTTCCCACCCTCTCCCTCTCCCACAGAGTCCATAAGACTGTTCTATACATCAGTGTCTCTTTTGCTGTCTTGTACACAGGGTTATTGTTACCATCTTTCTAAATTCCATATATGTGCGTTAGTATACTGTATTTATGTTTTTCCTTCTGGCTTACTTCACTCTGTATAATAGGCTCCAGTTTCATCCACCTCATTAGAACTGATTCAAATGTATTCTTTTTAATGGCTGAGTAATACTCCATTGTGTATATGTACCACAGCTTTCTTATCCATTCATCTGCTGATGGACATCTAGGTTGCTTCCATGTCTTGGCTATTATAAACAGTGCTGCGATGAACATTGGGGTACACGTGTCTCTTTCCCTTCTGGTTTCCTCAGTGTGTATGCCCAGCAGTGGGGTTGCTGGATCATAAGGCAGTTCTATTTCCAGTTTTTTAAGGAATCTCCACACTGTTCTCCATAGTGGCTGTACTAGTTTGCATTCCCACCAACAGTGTAAGAGGGTTCCCTTTTCTCCACACCCTCTCCAGCATTTATTATTTGTAGACTTTTGGATCGCAGCCATTCTGACTGGTGTGAAGGGTGCCCACTTTCACCATTACTATTCAACATAGTTTTGGAAGTTTTGGCCACAGCAATCAGAGCAGAAAAAGAAATAAAAGGAATCCAAATTGGAAAAGAAGAAGTAAAACTCTCACTATTTGCAGATGACATGATCCTCTACATAGAAAACCCTAAAGAGTCCACCAGAAAATTACTAGAAATAATCAATGACTACAGTAAAGTTGCAGGATATAAAATCAACACATAGACATGTATTTCTTACCCTTAGCTCTTAGAGGACAATGTTTGTTCAGTTACTCAGTCATGTCCAACTCTTTGCGACCCCATGAATCGCAGCACACCAGGCCTCCCTGTCCATCACCAACTCCCGGCGTTTACCCAAACCCATGTCCATTGAGTTGGTGATGGCATCCAACCATGTCATCCTCTGTCGTCCCCTTCTCCTCCTGCTCTCAATCATTCCCAGCATCAGGGTCTTTTCAAATGAGTCAGCTCTTCGCATCAGGTGGCCAAAGTATTGAAGTTTCAGCTTCAAAATCAGTCCTTCCAATGAACTCTCAGGACTGATTTCCTTTAGGATGGACTGGTTAGATCTCCTTTCAGTCCAAGGGACTCTCAAGAGTCTTCTCCACACCGCAGTTCAAAAGCATCAATTCTTTGGTGCTCAGCTTTCTTCACAGTCCAACTCACATCCATACATGACCACTGGAAAAACCATAGCCTTGACTAGACGGACCTTTGTTGGCAAAGTAATGTCTCTGCTTTTGAATATGCTATCTAGGTTGGTCATAACTTTCCTTCCAAGGTGTAAGCGTCTTTTAATTTCATGGCTGCAATCACCATCTGCAGTGATTTTGGAGCCCCAAAAAATAAAGTCAGCCACTGTTTCCCCATCTATTTGCCATGAAGCGATGGGACCAGATGCCATGATCTTCGTTTTCTGAATGTTGAGCTTTAAGCCAACTTTTTCACTCTCCTCTTTCATTTTCATCAAGAGGTTTTTTTAGTTCCTCTTCACTTTCTGCCATAAGGGTGGTGTCATCTGCATATCTGAGGTTATTGATATTTCTCTCTGCAATCTTGATTCCAGCTTGTGCTTCTTCCAGCCCAGCGTTTCTCATGATGTACTCTGCATAGAAGTTAAATAAGCAAGGTGACAATATACAGCCTTGACATACTCCTTTTCCTATTTGGAACTAGTCTGTTGTTCCATGTCCAGTTCTAACTGTTGCTTCCTGACCTGCATACAGGTTTCTCAAGAGGCAGGTCAGGTGGTCTTGTATTCCCATCTCTTTCAGAATTTTCCACAATTTATTGTGATCCACACAGTCAAAGGCTTTGGCATAGTCAATAAAGCAGAAATAGATGTTCTTCTGGAACTCTCTTGCTTTTTCGATGATCCAACAGATGTTGGCAATTTGATCTCTGGTTCCTCTGCCTTTTCTAAAATCAGCTTGAACATCTGGAAGTTCACGGTTCATGTATTGCTGAAGCCTGGCTTGGAGAATTTTGAGCATGACTTTACTAGCGTGTGAGATGAGTGCAATTGTTCGGTATTTGAGCGTTCTTTGGCATTGCTTTTCTTTGGGATTGGAATGAAAACTGACCTTTTCCAGTCCTGTGGCCACTGCTGAGTTTTCCAAATGTGCTGGCATATTGAGTGCAGCACTTTCACAGCATCATCTTCCGGGATTTAAAATCCTGGAATGTCAATAGAGGACAACATTAGACTTCAAAAGGAGAAATTGGTGCTGAGTTAACAGAGTTGTTATTATTGTTTAGTTGCTAGGTTGTGACCGACTGTTTTGCAACTCCATGGGCTGTGGCCCACCAGACTTCCCTGTCTATGGTATTTCCCAGGCAAGAATACTGGAGTGGGTAGCCATTCCCTTCTTCAGGGGATCTTCCCTACTCAGGGACTGAATCCATGTCTCCTGTATTGGCAGGGGAATTTTTTACCACTGAGCCAGCAGAGAAGCCCTGAAAGATGACATATGAGGACTATACTTGAAATATTTTATTTTTATTTAAAACATACATATGTACAGAAATTCATTTATATTTTGATATGAAACCAAGGTCTTTTCTGTGAGTGTGGGCTTGTTAATTAGATTCCATACTATTTTCCTTGCATTCAACAAATCAGTAAGGCATTGTTAATAAGGGCTTACCAGATGGTGAGGTGGTAAAGAATCTACCTGCCAGTGTAGGAGACCCAAGAGACACAGATTTGATCCCTGGGACAGGAAGATCCCCTGGCATGGGAAATGGCAACACATTCCAGTATTCTTGCCTGGAACATTCCATGGACAGAGGAACCTGGCAGGCTATAGTCCATGGGACTGCAGGGAGTCGGAAATGACTGAGAGACTATACACATTATCAATAAGGTAGCTATTGTTTCCTGAGCTTGTTTATTTAAAATGGAGCAAGAATTTCAAAGTGACTGTGAAGTAATTTAAGTATAAAAATCATTCAAGGTTTAATTTTTGCTCATTTTTCTCTTCTACAACTAATTGAATGTTTTTTATAAATTGCCTTACCCTTATCCAGCCTTTTCAAACAATACTAGGTGTTAGCTCTCGAGTCATTCCATGTGCCAAGCCTACTTTCATAGATAAATTTGGAAATAAGTGTTGGGGGTTGACTTTTTAAAAAAGGTACATCTATTTTTTTATGGATGAAAAAAAAAGATGTAAAGTATCAAAAACATTTTTGTAACATATTTAGTGACCTGGAAAACAGTTCATGATATATTAAGTGAAAAAGCAAGTTACAACACAGCAAGCATAATATTATCTCATATTTACAAAATAATTATACATATATATATTTACAGAAGATTGGTATTATGTTACCAAAACATACTGAAATATTAAGTTTAGCTTTGAATGGTGAATTAAAGGCATATTTATTTCTTTGTGCTTTATTATAATTTCAAATTTTATCTATATTGAATAAGTTTATTGAACAAGCCCATGTATTACCATGGACTTCCTAGATGGCGCTAGTGGTAAAGAACCTGCCTGCCAATGCAGGGGATGTGTTAGAGACGTGGGCTCCATACTCGGGTTGGGAAGATACCCTGGAGGAGGGCATGGCAGTCCACTCCAGTATTCTTGCCTGGAGAATCCGACAGACAGAGGAGCCTCTACAGTCCATAGAGTCTCACAGAGTTGGACAAAACTGAAGTGACTTAGCATGCATGCATGTATTATCAAAAAGGCATACATTTTAGTTCTAAGCTAAAAAGCAGATTGGCATCATCACCAGTAAGTATTCCATGCCAACACCCAAGGTACTCTGCTGCTCTATTGTTATCTTCCAAAAGCGATGGTCTGAAGAGGCGGCAGATCCATTAAGGGAAGTGAGGCCCCCAAGTGAACAAGCTGCGTCTTTGGAAGTTTATTTCCTAGAGAGCATATATGACCTTCAATCTTAATTTCTCTCTTGGTACCAAAGACTGAAGCCTTGGGTGATGGATTTACCAGCCCTACTGTTCTGGAATGTTGGGGTTTAAAATGCACTTGCAGCTTTCAAGACAGAGAACCAATTCTTGGCATTTGAAAACTCTTTGCCTTTTGATAAGGAAATTTAGAATCCATTCCACTTCATTCCAGGTCCCAAAGAGACATGTATTTTGTACATTACTACGATAGTTTCCCTGAAACATCCAGATTTTTGAATAAAAATTTTATGGAGTTCATGGTTGCTTGGATTGGAAAATTTCAGTAGAACCAGTCTGTGTGTGAGTTTTCCCCCAATCTCCACCCTGGTACTGGGGAGAGAGCCCTAAAGAAAGCATTTTCAAGTCCTGCTGTAAAAGAGTAAACTGATCATCTCTTCCTTCAAGTGATTTCAGAAATATGTATCAAAAGTGCTGAAATATTTATTATTCGTACTTTTAATATTGTCTTGGCCACACTGAGCAGCATGTGGGATCTTGATTTCCCGACCGGGAATCTAACCCGTAGCTCTCACACTGGAAGTTCAGAGTCTTAACCACTAGACCACTAGGGAAGTTCAATATTTATTTGTTTTGATTAAGTAATTCAGTAATTACTATTTTCATAAGATATGTATCCCCATGCTATAACTTATGAAAATAATCAGGAGGCTATAGAAAGAGTCAATTATAAGAATGCTTACTGCAGATCTATTTAGATCAATGGAAAATGGAAGATGAATGCTCAACAAGAGAGGATTTAGCTAAATAAATGTTTTATCCACAAATGAATGCTGTTAGCTTATTAGTAGTCAAGCTTCAGACATCATCGATTCAATGGACATGAGTCTGAACAAACTCTGAGAGATAGTGAAGGACAGGAAACCCTGGCATATTCCAGTCCATGGGGTCACGAAGGGTTGGACATGACTGAGCAACTGAACAACAAGTTCAGAAGAACGCTTAATAGCACAAGAAAAGCTCAGAATATAATAGGTTATAAAATATACAATCACCCTGATTTTGTAAAAAAGAAAAAGTATGTGAATCTATAGAAAAATGTTCGAAGTGTACCCTAATGTTAGCACTCTAATCTCTGGTGAGGTGAGGAAAATTTTCCTGAAGACTAAATTTAATTCAATTAAAAAATAACATTCTAACATAATAAAAGGTATTTGGTAGAAGCTAAGACTCCTCCTACCCAGACCTCTCTAACTCTCCTCCCCAGATACAACCATTCACCTTTACTTGTGTTCTTCAAGTAATTTTCTGTACATATTAGGATGGCTTTTATTTTCTTCATCACATTTTTCTGTGTTTTCCAAAACAAGAAATAAAACAAGTATTTCAAAAGTATGTTTCACTTTCCTTGTTCTAAATCGCCATCAATAATTTCTACTAGAACGTGAATCACTATTATCTCATAGAAATGAAAAGATGGAACAGAAGTCATTCAACATTTCATTTAATTTCCATTTATATTGTGAAATGAAAAACAGCTTCTTGCAATTTTACTTAAATAACCAATTTTGATACTATTCTATTAGTCTTCTAATAGCATGAAGGCCCAGAAATTAAATTGTTCCACTTTCTTATCCATAATTATGTGCAATTAAAATGGTTACAGACCTTAAAGTTTTCTTCCAAGCTCCAGACCCTTCAACTGTCATTTTTTATTATCTTGAAGCCCAACACTTTTTAGTAACACTTTGTATACAGAGAGTTAAGTGAGAAAGGAAGTATTATATTTAACTGATGTGGGTGTTCTTTAATTAATCTGAATTAGCTTTTTTGATATGGGTACTAATTATTTTCTTTGAAAAAAAAATCACTGTAGATGTGTGATTCTCCTATGTCTGTTGCTCCTCAAGAAAATAGTTAATTGCAGAAAACTGGAAGGTTACCTTTTTAAAATAAATAATCAGCATCACATCAGAACAGCTGCCCTTAATCCAATTTTCGGACTTGCATTCACAGGAAACCTGCAGTATTTGTGATGAGCAGTGTTCCCTCTGACTTCTGTTGTTCCTTTACATTTATTCATAAGGTAGGAAGAACAGTTACAACATGAAGTTGGAATAACAAGGGTTTCATTTGTTTCCTTTTAACAACTTCTAATGGCTATACATTGAAAGATCAAAAACTCTCTACAAGGGAGCAAGGTCAGAAGTAAGTCCTCATCTTTGACTACAGAAAAACTATCCTTTTTTTTCAAGATTACGTGATTCAGTTTATTACCAAAATGTCAGTAGCTTGTACTAAATAGATAGATTTAACTACAATTACCACACTCCACCCTCATTAAGACACGCTGTTCAAGATCTAAGTGTTTTGAGCATTTATAAAGAAGTGTTATCCTAACAAGAGTGATAATGAGTTAAGTGCACTTGGGAGTCAAGGTACAGCTGAATAACTAAACTTTAAAGAGATCATTAAGGCAATATTCTCCTTTTTAAAATTTGTTCACAGCATTTTCAGATGATGTTTTGATGAATATTGAAACTTATGCAGCATCCTGCCAAAACAGAACAGAACCTTTAAAAAGCAATGATTAAAACTTGGTAATCTGTTACACACTGTATTTACTTGGTATTTTTTCCATTAGGAAACAGGATAACATCTCTGAATCTAGTCAGTTGTGGCATGTGCCAGTGTATTATCTGTATTTTTCATCCAAATAAGCAGAGTTCTGCATAGGATAAATAGCCATGTGGAACGCTGGTGAATTATGCGTGCTTTCCCTCTAAGCAGTTCATGTATTTTACTCGTTAGAGCTCAAAATATCTTCCTGTGCTTGACTTCATCATTTTGGACTTTGGCTTACACCTCTCCCACAGGCTACAGAGTCATTCATTCACACATGGTGAGCAGAGGCAAAGTACTCTGCAAAAGAAAACAACACTGACTTTAAGTGGTAAAAGCATGCCATAAGCCACTTCCACTAGAAACACAAAAAAATAATTTTCCAAACACTCAGGCTCACATGAACTTTGTTTTAGCCCCCAAATCTTCTTTGAGCATCACTGGGCTGTGTTATCATGCACTGAATCAAATCTTTTGGTCCACACATACTTATCCAGGGCCTGTAATATTAGCAGTATGGTGCTGGAGAAATAACTGACAGGCACTGTGCTGGGGCGGCTCAAGCTCTCTTTGTGGATGCAACTCAGACTTGAAAAGTTACATGACCGTGCCGGCCAGATCTGAGAGATGCCACGGCAGAGTGACTGGTGGGGTTTTCAGAGGAGCTTTTCAGAGTTTTCAGAGGGTTTTTCAGCTTTTCAGGATTTTCAGAGGTTGGGTGAAACACCAGTGAAAACTTCAGATGTGTCTTGAACTGAGCCGTGGAGGATGGAAAAGGTCAGTAAAGATGGGAAGGAGCAGGAAGGGCCTGGAGAGCATGGGCTAGGCCTGAGCAAAGGCCCAGAGGAGGCGCCAGCCAGCGATGCCAGGGAACAAACACTAGCTTGGGCAGGAGAGAAGGAGTCACTTTCTCAGATATGGGAAGGTCATTATCGAAGACTTTTGAGAGATGTCTTTGGGATTGATTTTGAAACAATGCTGTTGGATTTGGCTTGTCTGCTCTGACTGCTGTCCTCCCTACAAGTTGAGCAATAATGGTTGAGGGTTCCCTGGGGCTTCTGCCCAGAGCAAGCAATGTGACCCATGGGGCTCAGTCCAGTTTTTGTCCTCATCATCCACGGGACTCCCCAGGCCTCAGGCAAGAAGAAGGATTCAGTGGTAGAGGGGACAAGGTCACAGGGACAGGCTTTTGCCTTTTCTGCAGCCCTGGGATTTGTTACTCCTTGGTGCCCCCAAGAACCCCGATGGATAGGCCAGCTGAGAAGCAGTAATGGGCTCATCCTTTCTTTTACTCAGTACCATCAAAGGCAAGTTCACATTTTTTCCTAAGTTTAATATTACTATTTGTATTTCTACAGTGTTTTAATTGAGTCATTTAGGGTTTATTTCACCTTAGATTTACAATTTGGATGATTTTTCCTTAGGCAAAGCATGTGTGGACATTAAGGCCAGGGAACCCTGGGTTTTGGAGAGCTCTGCCTGGTACAGCTCTGATGATGAGGATAATGATAATGATATAATAATAATTGCTACTCTCTATTGGTCTCTTGATACATGCCAGGCACTGTTCTAAGTCTACATATATTAGCTCATTAAATCTTCAGAACAACCCAGGGAAGCTATTGCTATTAATACTGTTTATGATGATGAAAGTGAGGCCCAGAGGGGTTAAGCTTCTCATCCAGGGGCACCCAGCTAGCTTGGAACAGAGAGCCAGATCTGCACCAGGCACTCTGCTTGCAAATGTGTGCTTTACCACGGCGATGTATGACCTCCACATGACCTTGACAATGCATTTGTTGGATTATTTGTTTATTCATGGATGCCCTCTTAGTCCTAGCATTTATCCTTGGAGCTTGAAGTCCAATGGGAATGTCATGTGAGGGTGTCGATGGTTTTAACACAGGGGGTACAAGCTTCGGAAGCAGATGAGCAGTCCCTCTGCTGTGTGAGCCTAAGACTTGGCCTCCAAGCAGACTGGGGTTTGGGGAGAAGAAAGGGGTGTCAGAAGACACATCCCAGGGTAAGTGATCTCTAAGTAATGATGAGATCAGAGAGTAGAGGAAGGCCTGAGAGATGAAATGAGGAAGTTACTTCAATGCTCTGAGTCTCACCTTCTTCTTTATAAAGTGGAGGGGAGGGACTTCCCTGGTGGTCCAGCGGTTAAGACTCTGTGCTCCCAGTGTAGTGGGCCTGGGTTCAGTCCCTGGTCAGGGAACTAGATCCCACATGCTGCGGCTAAAGAAAGACCCTGTGTGCTGCAACCAAGACTTGGTGCCGCCAAGAAAGAAGAAAAAAAGAGAAGGGGACGGTTCAGGGTTGCTGGTAGAATTAAGTGACTCTGATGCATGTCAATTGCCTGGGATAGTGTCTGGCACACACTAGACCTCAGCAGGTAGAAGCCTCGATAACCAAGGAAGAAAAGAATTAAGCAAACAGGGCTAAGTCCTGTTTGACCCTCTTGTGCAGCTAAGTTCCTTCAGTTGTGTCTGACTCTTTGTGATTCTTCATAGCCTGCCAGGCTCCTCTGTCTACAGGATTCTCCAGGCAGGAATGCTGCAGTGAGTTGCCATGCCCTCCTCCAGGGGATCTTCCCAACCCAGGATTTGAATGCACATCTCTTTCGTCTCCTGGATTGGCAGACAAGTTCTTTACCACTAGCACTACCTGATAAGCCCTCTCAGGGTTCAAATATTACAGGGAGTAGCAGAAAATGGGAGACTGGGCTGGGGGGGGGCGGTGTGTGGGGGCTGAGCTGTCACCAGAGAGGCCTGAAATTTATAGATGACAGAGCAGCTGGAAGGGGTGCTGTCGTAGCTCTTTGGGTTTTGAGACACGTGCTCAGCAGAACCTGAGTGGTCTCGTGGAAGTTTGCCCTCTTTCCTCCAACAGCCAATAGGCAGGCGTAGCCCAGCCACAGGGAGAAAAAAGTGAGCTAATGGGCTTGGGGGAAAGCCCGGTGCCCCTGGTGAAATCTGCATAAAACTGGAAAGAGGTACCCAATAATCAGACTCCCATGCTGTGCTGTGCTTAGTCACTAAATCGTATCCAACTTTGTGACCCCATAGACTGTAACCCGTCAGGCTCCTCTGTCCACGGGATTCTTTGGGCAAGAATACTGGAGAGGGTTGCCATTTTCTTCTCCAGGGGGTCTTCCAGACCCAGGGATCAAACCTGTGCCTCCTGTGCTTCCTGCCTTGGCAGGCGGATTCTTTATCATTAGAGCTACCTGGGAAGCCTCAATACAAGTGTACTAGGTGTCATCTCCTGGTCTATTTACTGAGTGTTGTATGGGGACCATTATTGCGTTGAGCACCAGACAGGCTAGCAGAAAGTTCTCATTGCAACCTGTGGAGGAAAGGAGATGGGGGCTCAGAGAGGTGAAGTAACTTGACTGAGATCACACAGTGAGGAAGTTCCTGGACCGAGGTCTTTTTTGCTTCTATTTCATCCCCACCAGGCCAGATATCCACACTCAGATTTGATACACACTCTCAGGACATAGTGTGTTAATGATTTGAACAGAGAACTCAATGGGAGCTTAAAAAACAATCATTTTTGCAATATTCACTTTTCATTTTAAGTGGTAAGAACACAGTCCATTGCCTAAAAGATACTTGCACAGCATCAGTCAAAGTGTGTTCATTTGTCATTTGTAGATTGTTTTATTTTTAGATTAATGAAGATCCAAATTAAACCATCGGAGTGCAATCATCCTGATAGTCCTTATCACATTTTGCTCATTATCACTTCATTTATATTTATGATGAAGAACAGATGGTCCTGATGTCATATTTCAATGTGTATCATATCCAGCTAAGAGGAAATATCTCATATTAGCTGCACTTATCAAAATATTTGTACTTAATAACAACAGAAATCTGAGCTTATGTACTGTCTTGTCACCATGTCGTAGCTACCTTTTAGAAAAAGACCCTTTAAATTAGATATGGGAGGGAAAGAATGCACCGTTCATTATTATTGAATGAATGCACTGAACTCTGAACAGCAATTATGAGTTAGTTGTGAAGAGAGAATCATTAAGCTTGAATGAAGAACAGCAATTACAGTCTGTTGTCTCTGTGGCATGCTTAGGGCTTTTTATTTAAGCGGCTGGTGAGAGCACCAAGAAAGAAAGGGACAACTTGTGACAGCGGAACGAGAGAATTAGTGACAGGCAGTGCACACGGTTGCCACACTCAGGAGCCTGCCTCCTTCCCTAAACGGTAGCTTGAAGAAGAAGGCCGAGAAAAACCTGCTCTCACACGTGATGTAGAAAGCCTTTTAAAATAATATCCATATTATTAGTATGTCCCAAAGGGACGAGGAAATGCAAGAGTCCCATGTTTCCTAAAATAACAATACAATCTTTATGATCCCTTTCTTCAAACAAGTGGCAATATGTACTGAGCATCTGTTATGTCCCAGGCAGGTAAGAGGCATAAGACATGCTCCCTGACCTCAAAAAGTTTATAGTCCCATGTGGAAAGCCAGACAACAATAGCAAATAACTTCAGTGATCAAGAAGAAAAAAAAAGGTGTGTGCACAGTGCCAGAGTGGCCCAGAGGGAAAGGCTGTGGGAGTCAGGGAGAGTTTTGTAAAGTAGATGATTGTGAATCAGGGTTCTGAAGGCTGGATAGGAGTTGCAAGATTGGATAAGAGGGTATGAAGAACATTCAGTCAGGCAGCAGACTGGTTAAGAGCTGGGTTTTGGTGTCAGGCCAGACAGACTGAGTTTTAGTTCTAACTGCTCACTAGTTGTGTGAAATTGGGCAAGCCCATGCTTTGGTTCCCCTATAAAGTTAACCTAATAACAGTACCTACTTCATAAAGGTGTTGTGACATATTTAACACAGTTTTGTGTCTCAACTGGTAAAGAATCCTCCTGCAATGCATGAGACCTGAGTTCGATCCCTGGGTTGGGAAGATCCCCTGGAGAAGGGAAAGGCTACTATTCTGACCTGGAGAATTCCATGGACTTTACAGTCCATGGGGTCGTGAAGAGTCGGACAGGACTGAGCGACTTTCACTTTTTCACTGGCATGTAGTATGTGCTCAGCTAATGTCAGTTCTTATTAGCATTCCAGGCATAAGAGAAGGCTTGCTGCTGCTACTGCTGCTAAGTCGCATCAGTTGTGTCTGACTCTGTGCAGCCCCATAGACGGCAGCCCAACAGGCTCCTCCATCCCTGGGATTCTTGAGGCAAGAATACTGGAGTGGGTTGCCATTTCCTTCTCCAAGAGAAGGCTTAGAGGCATGAAATAGCTGTACCACTTTTGTATTTTCTCAGGGCATTCTAGTAATTGTTTGTAATTATGTAACCAGAAAGGCCCAGGAAAGGTTAAAGAGTAAATACAGTTATAAAAATCTTTGAAGTCTTAAAATGACATTAAAGCCAACTATACTTGATGATGTAATTTACCACCAATTTGTTTAGGAAACCAAAAGAACAGGAATGGTATTTACTCTAAGCAAGGTTGTTGGAGCCACTTACCAGGGGAAAGGCCTCTTGGAAGTGGGAAACTGCAGCACCCCTTGAAAAACAGGGGTTTAGAGGAGCTATGGGTCTGGCATTGAACCCCAGTGAGCCAGATATGAAGTGGTCCCCATGAATCCCAGGCAGGTTTGTGTTGCTTGTTGAATGACAAGTGCCCATCACCTTGGGCTGATCACTCTCCAAAAGAAGCGGATGGTTTGTGGGCAAGCTCCACATGTAAAAACCAACAAGAATTTTGCACAAATATGGTTTGAGAAAAATATGTTATTTTTAACATGAAAAACAAATTTGACACAAAGATGCATGCGGAAGGCTGGTGGTGCTAATTTGGCATTCAGTTGGGACACATTTTCAGAGGCAGGCACGTTCTGCTTGTGACTGAATCAGACTCCTAGCTTGCTCGCCAAGCTGGCCCATCGTGGACTGTGACAGGAGAGTAGAAAAGCCTCCCTGATGGGAGTGGAACAGTGGGCACCATCTTGGGTCCTCCTCCGCTCATGGATATTTTAGTGAATGACAGGAGTTCTTTTGCTTTCATTTGCTCCTTCACTGAAGTGCCCTCTGCTTTGAACTCAGCATGAGTGCCTTTTCCCAGAGGATGGGGAAGAAAGCCTCCTCAGTCACAGAGTACTCTGCTCAGATTTCTCTCTGCTCACCAACCCAGGGCTTCTTAGGTGCCTCTGTGGTCAAGAATCCGCCTGTCAAGCAGGAGACTCAGGTTTGATCCCTGAGTCAGGAAGATCCCCTGGAGACGGAAATGGCAACCTACTGCAGTATTCTTGCCTGGGAAATCCCATGAACAGAGAGGCCTGGCTACAGTCCATCAGGTCACAAAGAACTGGACATGACCTAGAGACTAAAACAGCAACAGCAACTCCAACCCAAGCTCACTACTTTCTCTCCCTTATGGGTGTCCTTTCCCAACAGACTCCTGCTCCCTCATGTAGACACATCCTGGGCAGGCCTGCCTCACAGCCCTTCCCAAATGCCTGGACTTGCCCAAATCCTACAGAGACCCCAAGCTTAGGCTGTCAAAATGGGACTTTTGATACACAGTGGCCCTAAACACTCCACAAATAATAACTTGACACGGTGGGGGAAATCTGCAGAGCATAGCATGGTGAGAGCTCAGTGACTCGTGCCCATCACTACATGCTCCCAGCCAAGAGACTCATTTCTGTAGGCTTTTGATTTATCTTCGGGCCTTGTTGCCATAAGGTAATGATATTAGCCACTCCCAGAAGGACCAGCTACGCGCATTGGGTTTGTGTGTGTGCTCAGTCGTGTCCGACTCTTTGCAGCCCCATGGACTGTGGCCTGCCAGTCACCACTGTCCATGGGATTTTCCAGGCAAAAATACTGGAGTGGGTTGTTATTTCCTCCTCCAGGGGATCTTCCCGATATAGGGATCTAACCCACATCTGTTGAATAGGCTCATTGGCTCAAAGCATATACCCCAGGAAATTGCTTATGAATCTCAATCCCCAAGCTCAGATAAACCAAGATTCCATTAGGCCAGTCTTTTGGGAGTGGTCTATCCAAGCCATGCCAGGTCTTAAGCAAGATTGTGACCATGGGCTTTGGGGTCAGATGAAGCAGGCTTGATATTTGTTTGGCAGCTTACAAGTCATGTGACCTGGGGCCATCCAGTTACCTCCGTGTTGGTTTTCTCACCTGTGAAAGGGGTAAAATCTGGTGTACTTATGGGTTTTATGGATAATTCTACATGATAATGAGTGCAAAGGGATTTGCCCTGGGGCTGGCACTCAGGAGGCTCTTGGAAACAGAAATTGTGACCAGACATCAGGGAGAAGAGGGCTGCACTCCAGGTCTGGGCATGCAGACATGATGAGGTGGGAAAAGACATTGGGGGTGAGAAAAACTTAAGGGCAGAAGCATTTCTGACTGAAGAAACAGCAAAGCAAACGCATGGATAAACATGAAGTTGGGTGTGAGGTGTTGGAAGCCTCTCCATAGAAGAGCCTTTTGGGGAATTTTCTAGATCTCAGGGAGAGGTCTGGGCTTGGAAGCCTCAGCTTACTCTCCAGCCTCTACACGGCTCCTGGTTAAATCCAGGCCCCTTAAGAATGTCAACAGAGCCAGGTCTAGATTAGATGGTGAACCACAGCCTGCTGGCCTTATGGATTTGGGGCACATCCATGCTGCTGCCATCCATATCATCTCCTTGATACGACATCAGTGATAAATGCCAAGTTTGATTCCTGCATTCTTTTAATAGCAAACCACCGACTAAAAAAAAAGTAATGACAGGCTAAAATCAACTCAATACACTCTCAGTTCAGTTCAGTTCAGTCGCTCAGTTGTGTCCTACTCTTTGCGACCCCATGGACTGCAGCACTCTACTAGGATTTATTAAGCATCTACTATGTGCCTGGTGGGCTTCCCTGGTGGCTCATTGGTAAAGAACCTGCCTGCCAATGTAGGAGACGTGGGTTCAATCCTTGGGTGGGGAAGATCCCCTGGAGAAGGAACTGGCAGCCCACTTCAGTATCCTTGCATAGGAAATCCCATGGACAGAGAGAGGAGACTGGCAGGACTATAGAGGGTCTCAAAGAATCGGATGTGACTTAGCGCCTGAGCACGCACAGGCACACATGTGCCTACTATTGTATCTTAGACTGTGATAGGTAGACTTAATTTATTCATGTTTCAGTTTACCCATCTCTTAAATCAAGCTGGAATTAAACACCCTCTGAAGGACTTTTTTTTTTCTCTCAGTTCTAAACTTAGAGGAAGTCCTTAAAGAGCTTAGAATTTTGCTGGATGGATAATTTTACTTTTGCTATGATAAAAATTATATAAAACAAAATATGAATCTAACCAAAAAGACCCTGAAGCTGGCAAAGATTGAGGGCAGAAGGAAAGGGGCCGACAGAGAATGAGATGGTTGGAGGGCATCACCGACCCAATGGACATGAGTTTGAGCAAACTCCAGGAGATGGTAAAGGACAGGGAAGCCTGGTGTGCTGCAGTCCACGGGGTTGTAAAGGGTCAGACACAACTTAGCAACTGAAGGACAACAACAAATGAATCTAAGTAAGTATGGGGATACTAACAATCAGCTAAATTCCGAGTTCACAATCATAGCTGTTAAGCAGAGGTCAACAAGTCTGGTCACAGTATCATCTGAGTACCTAGCGTGGAAAAACATTCCAGAATTGGGCTGCAAAGACAGCAGCTCCAATTCAGACCTCAAATCACACACCACTCTGAACTGTGAGAGGAGAGAACGTTGAGATACCACGTTCCCTTTAAGAATCTGTGAACCTAGCATTTGCTCGACTTGAAATTATTAAAGGTGAGGTTTTTCTATGTCAGGTCTGATGGGAAGATTTCTATGTTTGGCGACTGTAATCACAGATGGATTGAGACGATTCGTTCCCGTTCTGCTGCTTATGAACAAGCACAATTAGAAGTTGACAGCAAACACGTTTCACAAAAATTATCACATTTAGTGTGATTCCCATAATAAAAACAGGAGCAAGCACAGGAGTCTTTTCAATTTACACAAAGAGCCCTGGGGTCTCTTGACAGTCACTGCCGCTCCAATGTTTCTAAGTAAACTTTATTAGGAAAACAGATTGAAAACTCCTGAGGTTTGGTTAAATCTTGGTTTAAAAAACACACTTGGGTGCACACACACACACATATCATGCTTGCCTTCACACCTTATGTATTCTCTTTTTTTAGCCAAAGCGTTCCCATTAATACCACCCAGGAATTAGAAGGGGTTTGGAGGATTCTATTGTCCATATCTTATATGCCAAGTCTTGAAGGGACTTCCTAGACACAACTGGCTTCTAATCTCATTGTAATTAGCAACACTTACTTGTATTTTGTACTTTAAGAAACCTATTATATATGTTATCTGATTTAATCCTTACAACAAACCTGAGAGCTATAGATAGAGGAAGCATTTTCCATGTTTTAAAAAAAATTTTTCATCTATGTTGTTTTACAGGGAGAAATGGATGTTCAGAGAGGAGAAAGCAACTTCCAAATAACTCTGCTATTAGGTGCTGGGGCGAATCTTGAATCCTGGGTTGGACCTTCCCTCCATATTCACGTCCTTGACTCTTTAAGCATCAGAAAGACAAGAAATGGACACATAAATTACGTATTCATTCTAAAATATTTGTGGGAGCCTATGTTGTTGCTGCCTACCAGGCGGCCAATTCAGTGCAGTTGGAGTGGTGCTTATTACTGCTTTTTGTCTCATCATCACCCTTTGGGAAACTGCCCCTCACCCACTCCATAAGAGTACTGTTCTCTCAACTAGGTTTGGTCAAGGCTGACTCTACTCTCCTGCCGCAAAGGAAAGGGGGTGTCTGTCCTTGACTGGCCAATTAAAATACTCCACACACCCATGCCACTTGTGATTGGCTCAGACATAGCATGTGACTTCAAGTGGGCCAATCAGAATCTGCCATAAGACTTTTCGCCAGTGGTTTCAGCAAAAACATTTACTTCTTTCTCTGAAACTTCCAGGGATCACCTTGTCTCTGTGGGGAGAAAAAATATTTGAGGATGGAGAAAAGAAGAAGCAAACAGAGCTGAGAGATAGGATGCAAGAGTCCTGATGGCTTCCTTTGAGCTCTGGATCCAGCAGTGCCAACCTAGACTTTCCAGTCATTTGAGGTAACACGGGCCCTGTTCTGGGCTTCCCAGGGGACGCTAGTGGTAAAGAACACGCCTGCCAACGCAGGAGACGTAAGTGATGTGGATTTGATCCCTGGGTTGGGAAGATCCCCTGGAGGAGGGCATGGCAAACCACTCCAGCATTCTTGCCTGGAGAAGCTCATGGACAGAGAAGCCTGGGGAGCTATAGTCCACTGGGCCACATAGAGCTGAACACGACTGAAGCAACTTAGTACGAATGCTGGCAGGCCCTGTTCTAAAATTTAATATAATTAGAGTGATTCAGGTGATGGACAAGATGGAGAGGACTCTTCCATTCTATTGGATAGAAGACTGACAACAAACCAATAAAAAAAGTAATTTTATATATATATAAAATTTCAAAATGTGATATGTGTTATGAAGGTAAACACAAGCAGAAAGCTTTGATTTGGACAAAAATGCTATAGCCAGAGGAAGGAACAGTAGGTACAGTCCAAGAAGGAACGTGTATGATTTGTTAGTGTCACTTATGTTGAAATTTGAATAAGAGGAATAATAATGATGATAATGATCTTGACAATAACAACGACCTCAACAATTGTAACATTTAATATTTATCGACTCAGTATATCTTAAATTATTTCATCTAATTCCCACAAATCCTGCCAGGTAGGAATTACTATATCTGTGTTTTACTGATGAGGAAATGAGGACAAGACTAATGAAGTAACTTGCTTGAGGCCCATAGCTGGTAAACTGCATAGCCAGACTTGAACCGAAGACTGGCTCCAAAGCCCCTGGTTTTTAATTTCTAGGGTGTGTTGCCAGCAAAGAGGGGAGTCACGTTCCAGATGGCAGGTACAATCCAGAAATTTTCCATGAGAGGAACAGAAGGGGAAATCTGGGAGTATACTGGGGCTTACATCAGCGCTGTTCTTTAATATCTTAGTATACATCTGTTGACACAAGCGTTTATCAACTGCTGGCACATGCCTGGCACTGGAATCCTGAGTACACAAAGCTCAGCCCCTGCCCACGGGAGCTCACCCCTCACCATCTGGAGATAACACAAACAATTGAACCCACATGCAACACTTGGCCGAATATAAGTTTAATTTCCCTATGGTGCTCCATATTCAGTCTTCTTCTCTGCTTCTCCTTCCTCTTCATCACCCCTTATTTCTCATTTCTTACATCTTGTTTCTCTTTCTGACTGGAGCTAAGTTGGAAATGGAACTTTAGCGGTGGACAATTAGACAGTAAATCCCCGTTGCTTATGTGCCACTCGATCCATCACCTGCTATTTTCCTTTCTGTGAGTTACTACGTGTGAATTACATATGGGCTCGATGTGAAAATCCAGCCCCATCAAATGCAGACCTTTCCCTGTTCACTTCCCTTCCCCTTTATTCCATTGGTCTTTATTCATTGTTACCCCTCACCACCCCCCCTCCCCCAGGTTTGACAAAAGCAGATTCTTCGAAATTGTCCTTCTGGGACTGTCTATTTCATTTTGAACTTGACACAAAATTACTATTTTTGACAGTTGAACTTTTCAGCATGCTTGATACAAATATTTTAATATCCTGTTACCTGAGCTGAGGGAGAGATAAAGTTTTACACCAGACACCTACAGTGGCAAGGGAATAAGTTTTCTGGTGACTGATTTAAAGGTACAGTAATAGCAAAATGGTTAATGAGCTAACCATGCTTTTTAGGGCAAAGGTCAGCAGGGAAAGCAAATCTGGTAACTCAGCCAGAGCTCTGGGACTCACATGAGGGAAGAAAAGTTGCCTGTCAGACAGTGCAACAGTTTCGCCCCAAGTTCATTCCCAAGAGGCCAGAAAGGAAGAAAAAAAAAAATCAGCTGACAAGCAGAATGTCTCCTGACTTACTCCAAGGGATGGAGGGCAGGTGGGGGAGAAAGTGGCTTGGGTGATAAGAAAGGAAGGTTCAGGAAGGGGAACATGTGTACACCCGTGGCGGATGCATGTTGATGTATGGCAAAACCAATACAATACTGTAAAGTAATAAAAATAATAATAATAATAAAAAAATTTTTTTAAAAAAAGAAAGGAAGGTTCATGAGTGTTGGTGTGCTGGATGTGATGGAATGGCGATTGCTCTCTTTGAAGAAGTATTGTATGGTAGGTCATTTGGGTATTAGAATATATATCAAAATATTGAATATTTATCTCAAGTCCATATGTTCAGCCAACCAGAAAAAGATGGAGAGTTAGGCGTGGGAAGGCAATGATGCTGGCAGGGCAGAGCCTCTAAGAAACTAGAACTGATAAACAAAGCTTCAGGAACCTTAAAGCAACTCTAGCCCATAGAACTTTCTGGAATGATGGAGATTTTTCTTTTCTACACTAAGTTGGTAACCATCCCTTGGTTATTGAGCCGTTAGAATGTGCCTAGTATATCTGAGGAATTGAGTTTTTAACTTTATTTGATTTTAATTAACAACTTTAAATTTAGTCACCACTTGTGGCTAGCAGTTACCAGATTGGACAGGTGGGAACCTCAGAGGAATCCCTAAGATACTGGCTCAAGTCCCTTAATAGAACTCGGCTTCTCACAAGTTTCTTTTCTCTCTACTAATTGGTGTCTTTGTTCTCTATGACTCTTTTTTTTCCACCCTTGTTTCTGCTCAGTCCTAGCTTCTGCACCTTGATAATTCTGACTTACACGGACCATCTGCTCTTTATATCAACAGTATTAATTTTCTGTTGTGGATAATGATATCACCCAAAACTTAGTGGCTTTAAATAATACCCATTGATCATCTCGTGATTTCCACAAGGCAGGATTCCAGGTAAGGTTTAGGCATGTCCTCTGCTTTAGGGCCTCTCAAAGCTGCAGCCTCATCTGAGGTTTGACTGGAGAAGGCTTAGCTTCTAAACGCATATGCTTGTTGTAAGAGTTTGAAATGTGATGGGCTGTTGGACTGAGAAACTCAGTTTCTTGCTGGCTGTTGGCTGGAGATTGTCCTCAGCTTCTTGCCCTCTGGGCCTTCCCAAAGGGTTGCTTGCTTCTTCAAAGACAGTAAGATAGAAGTCTCCTCCCAGGCTGGGTAGTACAATCTCATGTAACGTAATCACGTAATCACACGTAATCACGTAATCACACGTAATCACGTAATCACATAATAACGTAATCATGTACACACATACACATACTCACACACACCTTGTCACCTTTGCTGTATTCTGTTGACTAGAAGCAAGTCACAGATCCTGCCCACACTCAACGGGAGGGGACTACACAAAGGCAGAAGTGCCAGGTGGCAGCATCCTGGGGCTACCCTGCAGCTGGTCCCCCATACCATTTCCAGCCTAAACTCATATTGCATTTGGCTTATTATCTTGGTGTTTCTGTGTTCAGGTTCCGGAAAGAAAGAAATAATTGACCTGGATTATTCCTTTGCATCTGGCTATCTTACACATTCTAGCCTCAGGTTGGGTGGGCCACCTCGTTGGGTCGATCTGCCCTGACCAGGGGTGAGGTTACACATGGTGGGCATGACTGGGTCAGGCAATGACTGAGTCCCTTGTACAGAAAGTCAAATGGGGCCATGCCCAGCAATGTGGGTCTGTGGTGAGGTCACACCCTGCACGTGTAAAAGCCATATGAAATTCTACTCCTAAAGACTGATAGAGGCAAAGAGGTTTTCTTTATTCTCTTTTCTCACAGCCTTTATCTGAGAGAAGAGAGCTAGAGGAAAAGGGACCCTTTGAAACTGGATTTAGTTACATTTTAGACAAATGAAAGGAAATGCTACTTTACAGAGTAGAAAGTAACCTCACTGGAATGCCTCATTCCAAAAGCAAAGAGGGCTAGGAATATACATGGATTAAAAGATATAAATGACATCGTCATAAATTATGTCTATGAAAATAATCCAGATGATTAGCAGTATGGGAACAGTTAAATTACAGCAAATTAACATCATGGAATGTTACACAACTTGTAAGAATGATTATATGGAAACTAAAACAATGTAGAAAAGTGTTTTTGATCCAAAGTTGTAAGAAATAATGCAGAATACAAAAATTTAAATATGAGAAATTATGACTTTGTAAAATTATATGTGCATGGAATGGAGCATGGAAAATGTTTGATTAGAGAGTAAGAGTGTCTTTTTTCTCTAAGTATCCTTTATTGTCATTATAAAGCTTATTATGAAAAAAGGTTTAGAAGTAAATGATTAGGAATAATAGCTAACATTATTTGATGTGACTCTGTGCTAAATACTTTCCATGCTTTCTGCAGGGTGGTCCCAACTATTACCTCTAATTTGCAGATGAGGAAACTGAGGCTCCAAGACATCAAATAGCTTGCTCAGCCAGATGGAGGGACTTGAACCCAGGCTGACTGGCTGTTGAATGAGGGCTGTTTTAATCAATTTGAAATACTATGGGCAAAGCATGTGAGCCTGTAAACTCTTCAGTGACTTGTAGAATATTTGAAACTTAACAAAGCAAAACAGTGCATTTGGTCCATCTTCAAAGTCACACTTGCTAAATGTAGGATGACATGTCCATAGAACAGAATATGATATTAACATGACTGTGAAGTTTAGGATTCACAGCAAAGTTTTTCATTTTGCAAGAATTCCTGATTTCCTGTGCAGTTGATTGTTGTAAAGTGCTAGTCACTGATAGATCAAGTGAGTTGCTTTTGGCTACATGATTTCACCAGTAACAGAAAAATCATTCCCCAAATTTTTGCAGGGACTATAGGGTGTGGGTAAGGCTTCTCTGGTGGCTCAACGGTAAAGAATCTGCCTGCAATGCAGGAGATGTGGGTTTGATTCCTGGGCCAGGAAGATCCCCTGGAGGAGGGCATGGCAACCCACTCCAATATTCTTGCCTGGAAAATTCCATGGACGGAGGAGCCTGGAGGGCTACAGTCCATAGAGTTGCAGAGTCGGACATGACTGAAGTGACTGAGCACACCCACGCACGGCGCAGGTACAGTGAAAAATATTTGATATGGTGTGGGACCTGGAACCTGTGAAAGTCTAAGAATAGACCTGTCGGAGCCCATGCTGTCAATCAGCTTTTGTCTATTCTGCCTCCTACCTACCCAGGCATGGCCCTTTGAGGAAGTGGGGAAAAGTGGAGAAGGAATGGCAAAGACCTGGGATGAGGGTGGGGGGAGGGACAGGAGGGGAAAGAGCGGGGAGAGGGGAGAGACAGCTCTTACCCTAAGAAAGTACCTTCCGTTCATCCCAAAGCTGACTCTTTAGGATATAACACCTGAGTTTTTCTTCTATTCTAGTGTGAGTACAAGCTTTGCATATGTGTGTGTGCATGTGTGTGTGTGTGTGCACACACACACATGCACGTGTGGTATTTGTGTGTGTTGCTCAGGGGCTGTGTCTGTGGCAGAAGCACTAGAGGTAGGGTACCCCTACCTTTCTCTGCATTACAACTTTATGGGTCTTCATTTTTTAAGAGGTTGCAAACCCAAACTGTAGCACTCTCCAGAGCCAATCGTGTGATTTAGGGGGAAGTGAACTGTGCACTGTCTCTAAATAACAAGCTGCCAGTTAACAGGCCAACCTGCCACGCTCCTGAGTGAGTGCTTAGTAAACTACGAGAACTAGCTTTAATCTTTGCAGCTTATCATACCTATGTTTCAAAGCAAGTTGTAACCCAGGCTTCACTCTCTATGGAAGCCACATTAAGGGGGATTTGAAGAGCTCATCCCAGCAGCATCCTCAGTTTTGGGGGTGCCCATCAGGCCACTAATGCTCTTTCCTAAAGCAAGTGACCCACAGGGCTTTGAATGTCAAGTTGCTTGGAATGTCACTAATAGGTTTTCCTCCCCCTTCCCCCAGACTTCTTTCTCTACCAAAATATCATTCTTGATTTACAGGTGGCTTTTGAATATAACTTTTCATTAAGTCACTGGAAGTGAGTGTATGAGAGGAGACCTCTCTGCCCCAACTGTGAGTCATTTAGGGATCGAAGATAACATCTGGGGACTGGGGCCTCTTACATTTCTAGCCTTGCAAACTCATTTTTGATGACACCTTTTAAATAACATAAATGGCCATTTTTTTCCTTTCTGACCAAGCACTGGGATCTCGCTGTGATAACTGCAAGCCGTATGTTACCTGATCAGGGTAATGTAGAATAATTACCGGCCATTGCACTTCATTACACCACTGTGATCAGTGGCGGGTCGATGTTTCAGCTACAGCTGCTCTGAGAATTGAGCTGACTTGGATACTGAGATAGGTTAGATAGGGTGGGGGAGCGGAGAGTGGAGGCCCATGCAAATGGCAGAAATTAGCATCCGGCCAATAGGTTCTGAAATGCAATATGCAACGCAGCCCAGGACACCTGCTTTGTGTCTCTCATTTTCTCTTGGATACAATGTGATGATCATGGGATAAATGAGTCCTTCAACTTGTACTATGCCTCATAAAAGGTCATGGAAATGCCAGAGAATGTTAAATACCACGGAAATGTTGGGAGAATAATTCCATGGCACATCATCCAATTGTTTTTGATGGTCAGTTTTGTGGGCTCAGTTGACGCCCTGCTTCAGTTTAGATCAGTATGTAGATGGCTTTTTTAAAATATTTGCCTGGTATAAAACAATGATCAACCGTCCAGAGTGGTAAAAGGACTTTGGAGTTACCATATCCTCTATCATCTGAAATAGGGCACTTTAGAGAACAGAACAGAGTGATGTTCATAATTACTCTGGGACAGGGGCATGAACTTGGACTGTTCCCAGGAAAATGAGGCTTGTGGCAGCCAAGACATGGGGCACAGCTATGATCTTTGTTCACCATCCTTTCCCTTACAGCCAAAGCTAGTGTCACCTGGAGATGACAAAGGTTATGAGCTTGGCCCTTGTCCACCCTGGCTGGGTGAGAAACATCCCACTGGCCCTTTGAGTTCAGCAAGGCTATGTTAACATTGGCCTGGGGCTTCTGAGAGAAATCGAGGATAAATATAGAGATGAAAGAGTCACCCCTGCCTATGGATATAGGTACCCTTCATGGGAAAGCCCCACTTTGGAAAATATCATTATGGAAGTCATGGACTAAAGAAGGGGAGCTATGAAGGCAGGAGAGGGAAGAATCTAGAGAAGGGAGGAGAGCCAGTGCAGCGCTGGATTAATCGTGGGAGGTGAGAGAAGGATGGACAGGCATTCACTGGATCTGGCAAGAGGAGGGTATGGCTGCCAGCGCCCCCACGTGGCCTCCGATGGTCCTGCCTTCAGGTATTCATGTCCTGTGTGGTCTCTCCCGCACCAGTAGGGAAGATCTATGTAACCACTAGGATGTTGCTGAAATGATGGAGTGTGACTTTTGAAACTAGGTCATTGAAGACACTGCAGCTTCTCCCATCATTCACATGCCATGAAGATGCTCAAGCCGTCCTGTGGTGGGGTCCTGGTGGGGTCCTGGTGGTGGTCCTGGTGAGGGCTCCTGCCAAGAACTGTGTAAGTGAGTCATTTTGGAGACAATGTGATTGCAAAGAGTATGTTCCTTTTAGATTTCCCACAAGCAATGTCCACCAGCTTCTTTTCAAGGAGACAATATTATAAGATGCCACTAAAAATATGATTTAAGACACTGTGTGCAAAAACCTGCCTTTTTACTTTATAGGCACGCTTTTTGTTTTCTAACGAAATAGTTTGAGCCTCTTAACTTTTCGTCCTCCCCCCACATTTTTCTATAGATAAAGTTTTATGGCATAGGACAACCCATATAAAATGTATCCACAAGAATTCCTCTAAGTGGGTCAGCTTGTTCAGCCCACCTGGGATTACTGGATGATGTCCAAAGGGCATAAACCTTTTCTGAAAGACAACTGCAGTGTCACGGTGTGATCTGAATCTGTTTGATTGAAAAAAAGAAAAAAATGGAGGCGTGGCTGCATGGCCCTGCCAGAGTTTCCTGACAATTCACTTCCTTTGAAGAACAAAACTGTGTGTGGCATTTGCAGGGTGAGCTGAGTTTTCTCTATTAGCTTCGTCCAGACCCAGAGCCTCCCTTTGCCCTGTGCTTCCCTGGCTAAATCACATCCCTGATCTACTCTAAGTCATGAATTAATAAAGAACCCACCAACTGCCCTATCTGGAGGAGCCTGTTTAATCTTTCATGGTTCCAGGAAGAATGCCCTTTGGATGGCTATTAAGAAATAGCCATTTTTTTCTCCATCCTCCTGAAGAGTTGATCAAAACAAATGATGTCTCTCTGTCTCTTTTAAAGGTAATTTAAAAATTACTTGATTTAACAAAATGAGAAAGGAGGGAAGGAAAGTGAACATTCAGGGCTGCTATGTACAGCTGTATAGGTTGTGCACTGTGCAAGATGTGCAGCAAAGGAGAGGAGTGTGGCTAAACTCCAAACCACACTTCATTTGCTCAAACGTGGCCCTGGCCAGGAGCCGTATTCACTGAGAGGAGAGGCACCTATTGGTGAGACACTTGGAGGCCTGTCTCAGCTAACACCTGTCCTACCAACATTTCTCTCCTCCTTCTTCTCTTTGTCTTCTCACGTTAGCAAAAATCCTATATGAAGTCTCTTGTAATTTGTTTTTCTCCCTGAGGAAAGGTTAATTCTTACAGCTGTAATTCATTTACAGGATGTTAGACACAGGAGTAGTTGAATGCCTGAGATAATTTGAAAAGCCCCTTTGAAGCTCTTTCTTTCAGGTTTGCTGAAGGGCCTTTCCCCAGCCTGAATTCCTGCTGCGGCCCCATGGCATCACACAAGTGGGATCCCTGTGGTGAGACTGATATCCAAGGAGGGGTTGACTGAGGCAGGACACCCATGTTAGGATGTTTGGGGGAAACTAGACAGACCTGGGGTTTAGAATCGACTCTTCTCAGAATTCTCTGCTCTTCTCATTTACAAACAATTTCTTCCAAGGGTTTTTTTTTTTTTTTTTTTAATGTTTGTGACTATATATGCCCAAACCTGAACTTTATTTCATTTTATTAAAAAAATTATTTATTGGCCACACTAGGTCTTAGTTGATACATATGGGATCTTCTTTGTGGCCTGCAAACTCTTAGTCTGTGGCATCTAGTTTCCTGACCAGGGATCGAACCCAGATACCCTGCATTGGGAGCTCAGAGTCTTAGCTCCTAAATCACCAGAGAAGTACCTCCAAGGATTTTAATCAAGCTTTTTAATGTTTGATGTCAGCTCAAGATGTTGGGTCTTTTTTTCATATTCATTTGGCATCCCTGTCTCCAGGTGGTCTGTCATGAACCGGGACAGAGGTCTGAAATCCACAGATCATTCGAAAGTACTTGATGAAAGAAAGTTTTCATTTTCTCTCCTAAATTTTTTAATTAGAGCAGGCACAAGCCATAGAAATGATACATTTGAGTTTTATCCTGGTCATTTTCCATCTCCTGCCATGGTGAGCGCCATGGGCTAATTTAGGAGGGTTGCTATATTTTATGGTCTTTGTGACATTATGTTTTCTTCTCCTAAGGGTGGTATCATGTAGGATGGGCTGGAGTCAATTCCTCATTTTAATTTTTCTTAAAGGCTTGGAAATGCAAAGAAGCTTGACAGTGACCAGGTGACAGGTGCAAGTAACACCTGGGTGGGAATCCAGGTCCTCCTCTCTCCTAAGTCTAGCCCTAATCTTGTCGCCAAGCAGAAACGCAGACTCAAAACCCCTGGTGTTGTTGCTGTATTTTGTGTGTTTAGTCAGCCCCTTTCTTCCACTCTCCTGTTTTTCCCTTTGTGACCAGAATAGCTCTGAAGACAGGATTGCCTTCATGAAGTCGTCACTGTCCTTTACAACACGAACAGCCGTAGTAATGAATGACTTAGGTCCTTAACGAGTATCTAAGGTTGTACTGGGTCCAAAACTTGCTTTTGGGGCTAGTGTTATGAGTTTCTCATCTCTTTTCTAAACTGGAGGGGAAATTATTCTTAAAAGTTCTCAAGGACATTGAGACAATGGAGTTTTATTCAGTGCTGAAAAGATACAGGCTATCAAGCCATGAAAAATATGGAGAAAACATAAACACATATCATTAAGTGAAAGTAGCCTATCTGATGGAGTAGGCACTGGAGACCCACTCCAGTACTCTTGCCTGGAAAATCCCACGGACAGAGGAGCCTGGTAGGCTGCGGTCCATCGGGTCGCTAAGAGTCGGACACGACTGAGCGACTTCACTTTCACTTTTCACTTTCATGCATTGGAGAAGGAAATGGCAACCCACTCCAGTGTTCTTGCCTGGAGAATCCCTGGGATTCTCCTGGATTATCCCTGGGATAGGGGAGCCTGGTGGGCTGCTGTCTATGGAGTCACACAGGGTCAGACACGACTGATGTGACTTAGCAGCAGCAGCAGCCTATCTGAAAGGAATACATACTGTATCATCCCAATTATATGAGATTCTGGAAAAGACCAGACTATGGAGACAAAAAAAAGATCAGCGATTTCCATGAGTGGGATGGGGGGAGAGATAAATTGGCAGGGCAGAGAGGATTTTTAGGGCAGCAAAAATACTCTGTATGCTGTAATAATGTACACATGTTATACTTTTGACTAAACCTATATAGTGTATTGGAGAAGAAAATGGCAACGCACTGCAGTATTCTTGCCTGGGAAATCCCATGGACGGAGGCGCTGTGTGGGCTGTAGTCCAAGGTGGTCTCAAAGAGTTGGACACGACTGAGCAACTAACACCTAGAGTGTACAATACCAACATTGAATCCTAAGGTAAACTTTATGGACTTTGAGTGATTATGATATGTCAATATTGATTCACTGTTTGGTTAAAAAAAGAGTGTACCATATTGGTGAGTGGTGTGACAATGGAGAACACTATGCATGTGTGCAGGTAGAGGTGTATGGGAAAGCTCCACACCTTCCTCTTCATTTTATAGTAAACCTAAAACTACCCCATAATTTTGTCTTAAAAGTATTCAAGGAACTACAACTGAAGGCCATCTCCACTGTAACTCAGCCCCGTTTGGGTATATGATAACAGAAGTAAGTGCCTGTACCCACAAAAACGCTCGCAGGAACTTGATTCATAAGAGCCAAACACTGGAAACGACCCAAATGTCCACTGACAACAACAAATTGTGCTTGATATGCCATGGAACACCACACAGCAGTGAGAATGAGCAGGTCACATCTATAACCAGCAGTGTGGAAATGTCTTGCAGACACACTGTTGAGCAAAATCAAACAGACACTGAAGAATCTACATCATGTAATTCCATGTGTATAACATCCAAAAGCAAATTGAACTGATGAATGATGGGTCAGTTCAGTTCAGTTGCTCAGTCGTGTCCGACTCTTTGTGACCCCATGAATGCCAGACCTTCCTGTCCATCACCAACTCCCAGAGTCCACCCAAACCCGTGTCCATTGAGTCAGTGATGCCATCCAACCATCTCATCCTCTGTCGTCCCCCTTTCCTCCTGCCCTCAATCTTTCGCAGCATCAGGGTCTTTTCAAATGAGTCAGCTCTTCGCATGAGGTGGCCAAAGTATTGGAGTTTCAGCTTCAACATCAGTCCTCCCAATGAACACCCAGGACTGATCTCCTTTAGGATGGACTGGTTGGATCTCCTTACAGTCCAAGGGACTCTCAAGAGTCTTCTCCAACACCACAGTTCAAAAGCATCAATTCTTCGGTGCTCAGCTTTCTTTATAGTCCAACTCTCACATCCATACATGACCACTGGAAAAACCATAGCTTTGACTAGATGGACCTTTGTTGACAAAGTAATGTCTCTGCTTTTGAATATGCTGTCTAGGTTGGTCATAACTTTCCTTCCAAGGAGCAAGTGTCTTTTAATTTCATGACTGCAATCCCCATCTGCAGGATTTTGGAGCCCAGAAAAATAAAGTCTGACGCTGTATCCACTGTTTCCCCATCTATTTGCCATGAAGCGATGGGACCGGATGACATGATTTTAGTTTTCTGAATGTTGAGCTTTAAGCCAACTTTTTCACTCTCTTCTTCCACTTTCATCAAGAGCCTCTTTAGTTCTTCTTCACTTTCTGCCATAAGGGCGGTATCATCTGCATATCTGAGGTTATTGATATTTCTCCCAGCAATCTTGATTCCAGCTTGTGCTTCCTCCAGCCCAGCATTTCTCATGATGTGTTCTGCATAGAAGTTAAATAAGCAGGGTGACAATATACAGCCTTGACATACTCCTTTCCCAATTTGGAACCAGTCTGTTGTTCCATGTCCAGTCCTAACTGTTGCTTCCTGACCTGTATACAGGTTTCTCAAGAGGCAGGTCAGGTGGTCTGGTATTCCCATCTTTTTCATAATTTTCCATGCAAAGGGCACGAGGGAGACTGCAGGGTGCTGGGGATGTTCTACATCTTGATCGGATGGTGGTTACATGGGTGCACATACGTGTAAAACTCCATCACTTAAGGTGTGCACTTTATGTATGTTATACTTCAATTTTAAAATTTAATTAATCCCCCCTCCCCAAATCACTCAAGGACGTGGAGTTGTTGGGAGTGGATGCTGGTCCTGCTAGTTGGCCAAGGTCTCTGAGGCTGCCTGTTGCAGAGCCCTTCCGCTGTGCTGTTCATCCCTTGGTCCATCAGGAAAGTATGGAATCAGTCACAAGGCTCGGGGTCCAGGACCTGGACTGTCTGTGGCTCGGTCTTTACATCTTCATGCCCACTGACTCCTTCCATGCTGCTCACGTCCTCTTTTCTCATGAGCAGACTCCCAGTGGGCTTGTCACTTTGCCTTGCACTTGAGCCTTCTTGAGGCACTGATGCCATCCTTTTCTCTTACCAGCATCTTTCTCCCAGGGGTCTAAGTCCCATTTTCCACACCCACAGTCATGGGGCATCTTATGGGCTGGTCTTCTTGAATCATATTGGTGGGACCTGCCTCTAAGAACTCCCCTTATCTGGAGCCTCTTATTGTCATGTCCATTGCTTGATGGACCCTCTGATTATTGGCAGGCCCCTCCGACACCGTATATCCATATATTGGACTTCTGGGCCTCTGAGAAGCAGCCCTATAGGTGAGTCGCTTCATTTGCATACTGTCCCCAGCTTCCTCTCATTCCCCTCATACCCTGTCATTCAGGGTCATACAGATAAGCCCCTAACCACACAGCACACTCCTGCAACCAGGATGGGATAATTTACTAGCCTCAGCTGTTGTATTTCCAATATGTCCGTATCATTCAGAGTACTAAAGAAATCCCAGATCTTTCTTTAAACACCGTAAGACCCAGAGTGTACAATGAAATGTATACTGACACTTTCTTTTGAGCTCTTTCTTGTGACATTTCTTTAGAGAGGAAAAGCTCCTTTGTAACTGCCCATTAACCACGTATGGTTTGAGGCACGATGAGAGAAAGGATAAAGGAGAAAAAGATAAAAGGATAATGCCCGAGAGACAGTCCACCAGCAAGGTTCACCACTACGTGAATGGTTTCAAACGGGTTCGATCTGTCTCTATCATTTTGTTATTCATGAGACATAAAGGGAGAGAGAGAGCAAAGTAAACACCACCACTTAGGAGATGGATGGAGCACACAAAGAGAAATGAAGCCACAAAACACAGTGAAAGAGCGGAGCAGTATAGGCAGAAAAATTACATCTGGATTATTCTGCTTAAATAGAAGAAACATAAATCACACTGAGAGGCTCAGGGCAATGTGCACTGGCGTGATAATGAACAGAACAGCCCTGTCTGCCCTCTCTCTTCCTCGCTGAGTCGAATCTTACCCCTCTTGTGTGATCCTGCAGAAGTCCCAGGCGCCAGCCGTGCCCCCAGTTCTCCTGCTTGGACCTGCCCAGTCCTGTCCCATCCAGCCCTGTCCACTGTGGTCTTGCCCCTGCTGTGTGCCCCATCACCGGGTATTTTCTGCCTCTGCTGTTACACTTCCCTGCTAATTCCATTGGTTATCTGCCTTTGTCTTTGCTCCTCAGACTGTCGAGCCTCTTGACGCTCCTGTGTCCTTGTACCTTTCATCAGTGCCCTGGGCTAAAATTCTTCCTTGTAACAGGTACACAATATATTTGTTTGCCTAGATATCCTCATTTATTGGTTGGTAAATTAATTTCAAATGCTGGTGACTAAATTTTTTCTGCAGTCGGGACTGTGAGCAGAAATTCCGCATGCACAGAAGTTGTGGAGGCAGATGGTTAATTATCACTGAGCCACCCACTATAGGACCCTATTTGGATAAACATGTCCATTTACAGCAGCTTGAAATGCCTTCAGTAGATTGACAAAAGCAATGCAACAGGCTCAAAGATTTTATTTCTCTTGTTATTGGAGTATAATGTGGTATTAGTTTCTGCTGTACAGCAAAGTGAATCAGCTATATGAATACATATATCCCGTCTTTTTTTCAACTATCTTCCCATAGATTTCTCCAATTATGTATTTTTGGAGAATCACTGAGATTTGAGAACTAACGTCTTTTATCCAATAAGGACATCAGAAAATTAGTGATCTGTCTGTTTATTCAATTAATGTTTTTGAAGTGTTTCAATTCCCTTTGAATAAGAAGTAGCAGAAAGGCCAAACTGTGTGTATATCCGATTCTGGGTTCTCTGCGTGCGCGCTCAGTCACGTCAGTTGTGTCTGACTCTTTGCAACTTCATGGGTGGTAGCCCACCAGGCTCCTCTGTCCATGGAATTTTTCAGGCAAGAATACTGGAGTGAGTTGCCATTTTCCTCCTCCAGGGGAACTTCCAAACCCGGGGATCAAATCAGCATCTCTTGCATCTCCTGCATTGGCAGGCAGATTCTTTACCGCTCTTGCCAACGAGGAAGCCCATTCTGGGTTCTAAAGTCATCATAAATCAGAAGTATCCAATATTCCTCCTTGGCCTACACAATTTGCATTTATCCACTTTTGAGTTTGA
Organism: Bos grunniens; assembly: GCF_055505025.1. Taxonomy (NCBI): domain Eukaryota; kingdom Metazoa; phylum Chordata; class Mammalia; order Artiodactyla; family Bovidae; genus Bos; species Bos grunniens. The sequence goes on along the minus strand of NC_141190.1, from coordinate 38,505,943 downwards.
ATCGTCAGTGATACCTAGAGGGAAATGTGCATTTTAGAAATTCTAGACGTGAGTTACACGTTGTGTTCATCTCACGTGTATGCGGCAGTGAGTATAGAACATTTTCGGTGCCTATGTTTCTTCATTTATAAAATGAGGATAACAGAACTAACATCAAAGTGTCGTTAGCAGTATTAAATTAGTCAACATGTGTAATATGTAGTCTTAGATGAATGACCGACGTGGTAGGTACTATGTAGGTGTTTATTGAAAAAATAAAAATAAAATAAATTTAACTCTCAGCAATGCTGTGTGGTCAGTGCTTTCCAAAGTCCTTCTGCCAAAAATAGTTAAAAACCAGCTGATTCATTTATTTCCTGTCCTTAGATTTACAAACAGTGGATATCACCAAGCACTCTTCTCTAACCCTTGGCAGCAATTATTTGTACAGTCTCACTGTCTCACTTTTATTTGTTTTGAATAAATAAATATAATGGTTCTCAAAGCCCATAGAAATGTTTTTCCAACGCCAAGAGTGAAAAGATACACTGCATCTTTTTTTGTAACTGACTAAGTCAGTTTCACGGGAGAAGGCAATGGCACCCCACTCCAGTACTCTTGCCTGGAATATCCCATGGATGGAGGAGCCTGGTAGGCTGCAGTCCATGGGGTCGCTAAGAGTAGGACATGACTGAGCGACTTCACTTTCACTTTTCACTTTCATGCATTGGAGAAGGAAATGGCAGCCCACTCCAGTGTTCTTGCCTGGAGAATCCCAGGGACGGGGGAGCCTGGTGGGCTGCTGTCTCTGGGGTCGCACAGAATCGGACACAACTCAAGCGACTTAGTAGCAGCAGCAGCAGTAGCAAGTCAGTTTCACACATGGCAAAGGAGAAGCTTAGCAGAGCGGGAAAATGTCTTGAAATATTAATTATGAATTACTGAGTTTCATAAATTTTTTAATTTTTCTGAAAGGCACTAATAACAAGAGCCTGTAATGACTCAAGGGAAATGACACATTTGCATTTTATTAGTTAAAGTAAGTGCAGTAATACTCTAGTTATCTGATTGTTACTGAAAAACTGGTCATTTAATGTGTGTGCATTTTCCAGACAACAACATCTTGTTCCTTCAATTGTAAAAACTGATCATTTTAACTTTTTTTAAAAATGATGGGAATAATCACTCACCTTCTACCATTCAGATCATATAGGAAAATACACAAAATACTGAACATGATGTTAGTTTTTTGTATGGGAAACAAGGGTCATCATTTATTTTACTAAATAGTGTTACAGTAACATGTTCAGATAGGTCTTCCCTGGTGGCTCAGTGGTAAAGAATCTGCCTGCCAATGCAGGAGACATGGGTTCAACACCTGAGTTGGAAACACTACCTAGAGAAGGAAATGGCAACCCACTCCGGTATTCTTGCCTGGAAAGTTCCATGGACAGAGAAGCCTGGATACAACTTAACGGTTGAACCACAACATCATGTTCAGATATCTTGAGACATGAGAGAACTCTTTGCCTTTGCACTGAATGGCCACTGCCTGATGCCTTATTACACGCTGTGTTGGGATTTTGTTTTTATTAGTTCACAGAGCACTGTGAGGCTGTTGGGTTTCACTTGTAAGGTACCAGCTATTGAAAATAATCAAAACTAGTTTCTGGGGATTAAGAAAAAGAAAAAGCATATTGAGCAGGTGTTATAAGGATGTATACTTGTAATCATCTGCTCAACAGCAAGAGTAGGTGCTGTTGGTAAAAAGAAGGCAGGGGCTTCCCTGGCAGTCCAATGGTTAAGACTCCATGTTTCCACTGCAGTGGATGGGGGTTCGATTCCTGGTCGAGGGGCTTAAGATACATGTGCCATGTGGTGCTGCCAAAAAAAGAAAAAAAAGTTTTTTAGAAAGAGACGGAAGATAAGAGGGAAAAGAGGAGAGAGAAGGAGGAGGAAAGGCAAAGAGTATCTGGAAACTTCTCTTTTCTACTTGTGACTGATATAACATGGAGGCTGAGCCTGCCCCCGAGCTGGGAGGTTGGATGGAGATAGTGAAGGGTTTTGAAGAGCCTGGAGCCAAAGAGGTACCATGGCCAGACTCAGTTCCAGAGAACACGTTCTGGCTGCTGGTGGGTGCACCCTTTCACCGTTCCCTGATGATACCATACAGATTAGGAAAGTGAGGCTACCTTAGCCCTCCATCTGGAAAGGAATCCAAGCTATTTTAGACATTGTGGAAATGTTTTCATCAAAAAGAATAATCTTGTTCAGAAAAGTCAAATTCTGCCAACCTTCTAACACAGTTACTCATAAAAGTTGTTTATTGATCAGGCTGCATTATAAAAGTTAAGGGCACTGAGTTTTTTGAGTTTGAAAAGAAACAGGTACAAGTAAATGTGTAAGGAACTCACAGACATTACTGGTGCCCCAAGAGCATATAAAGGAAATCAGTCCTGAATATTCATTGCAAGGACTGATGCTGAAGCGAAACTCCAATACTTAGGCCACCTGATGCAAAAGACCCTGATGCTGGGAAAGATTGAAGGCAGGAGGAGAAGGGGACACAGAGGATGAGATGGCTGGATGGCATCACTGACTTGATGGACATGGGTTTGAGTAAGCTCCAGGAGCTGGTGATGGACAGGGAGGCCTGGCATGCTTCAGTCCATGGGGTTGCAAAGAGTCAGACACGACTAAGCGACTGAACTGAACTGAAGGGCATCTTGGGAATTGAATAATGTCTACAGACCCATCTTTGGGAGAAACACAAATGTGAAAGAGTCGATTTTGACATTCATTTTTATTGGTATTGTGATTTTGGTCATGGTCTGTCCTTGTGTCTGGTCTAATTGCTTTCTAAAGTACTCCCCGATGGTTAATTTCTTAGCCATGGGGCAACTTCTTGGGTTGAAATCAGCCAAAGCCTTCTCTTCAACCTACCCCTCTCATACCTTCAAGGAAAAAGAGGCAGGATATTTTCATAAGAGAAGATTTTGTTAAATCTATTCCAAGCGTCTGCTTCTGTGACCATACCAGAGCTTCGTGACAAAGAAACTTTGCCAGGGATTGAAATCCAATTAACTTACAATCATGCTAATGGCTATATACCGACTCAATGGACATGGGTTTGGGTGAACTCTGGGAGTTAGTGATGGACAGGGAGGCCTGGCATGCTGTGGTTCATGGGGTCGCAGAGAGTCGGACATGACTGAGCGACTGAAATGAATGCTAATGGCTAAGATACACTGACACAAGGGGTAGCAGATGAGGCTCTGAGCATTAAGTAAAAGAAAGTGAAGTCACTCAGTCGTGTCCGACTCTCTGCGACCCCATGGACTGCAGCCTACACGGCTCCTCCATCCATGGGATTTTCCAGGCAAGAATACTGGAGTGGGCTGCCATTTCCTTCTCCAGGGGATCTTCCTGACCCAGGGATTGAACCCGGGTCTCCCACATTGCAGACAAATGCGGAAGCTCAGAGTTTCTCTTGTTGCTTTGAGCCTTATCCAATGCTGTGTGCATTAATTCACCAAGTGCTCCGAGGTGCTGGTGTTGCCCCATCTCAGGAGAGGAACGGAACCCAGAGCAAGCAAGCAGTTTGCCTTGGGGATCCCAGAAGACCCTAGACCTGCCGTCCTGCTGCCTCGCCATCCTGCCTATTAGGAGTTGACCTGTATCTCAAAGTCAAGTCCAAAACAGAGGTGAGAACCCAACAGCAAGTTAAAGTTACCTGGGTGAGGGCAGGGGTGATGCACAGAGTGTATTAAACGTCACACACTTCACTCCGTGTCTATAAATCTTGTAACCTTGTCCTTTGCTGAATCGGGCATACAAGACAAGGTGGATTGTGGGATGACTCTACAAGGGCAGGAATTTTGAATGAAAACAACATAAACATGAAAGAAGCCAGTCACAAAGGACCTATATTGTATGATTCCATTTATATGAAATGTCCAGAACAGGCAAATCCATAGCAACAGAAAGTGTGTTAGCCGTTGCCAGGGGCTGGAGGGAGGGGATGGGAAATGTGGAGTAACTGCTGGGATGGGGATTATGAGTTTCTCTGGAGGATGATGAAAATATTCTAAAATTGATTGTGGTGATGGTTGTACAGCTCTATGAATATACTAAAAGCCATTAGAGTCTATGCCTTAACTGGCTGAATTGTATGGGATCTGAATTATATCTTAATCAAGTAGTTATTACTAATAAAAAACTCTCCAAGTATTGTCTCCCAAGTGTCTCAAGGCAGAGAGAGCTCAGGAGAACTCAGGCATACATGGATTTCATAGCATTTGCTTATTAGAGGGAGAAATGGCCAATTAATTAAATTTATATAAATAATTTATGTTGATCATGAAAAATTAAAAGCAGCCATAATCTTGACACTTAGAAATAATCATTGTTAACATTTTCAGGTTTATCCTTGAGGATTTCTTTCTATGCATATTTAAGGTACATAGCGACGCTGCATTTTGCTACCTGCACTCTTTCGGAATTTGCTTTTCTCACTAAGCAACACATTATCACAGGGCCCCTCAAAGTGTGATGTCTGGGCCATCAGCATCAACATCACCTGGGCACTCAGAAAGCAAACCCGAGGGCCCCATCACAGACTCACAGAATGAGAGACTGGGGGCAGGGCTATCCATCTTGTTTTAAGACGCCCTCCTGCTCACCCTGATGTATACTCCAGTTTGAGACCCCCTGCCCTACCATGACTGTGAAAAGAAAGATGGTGAAGTCGCTCAGTTGTGTGCATGTAAATACATGTGGCTGTCTGCCATAACTTTTAGTGACGAATAGTCCATTCTTTGGCTACTGTAAGTAATGCTGCAAAGATCATCTTTGTACTGTCCTTGTGCAGTACTTATTTCCTCCCATATACTCCCAGAAATGTATTTACTCAGTCTAAGGTTTAGGATACCTGCTCCCAAACTGTACCCCAAAAGACCTTCTTAATTTATGTTCCTACCTACAATGTATGAGAATGTCGATATATTGTCTTACATTTTTGACAACTCTGGCTATTCGTTTTTCAAAATAAATAATAACACAGTAAGTAAAAAAGGTAGACCCTTGGGTTTTAGCTTATGTTTTCTTTGACTACTGGTGATATTGAACATTTGTATGTGGCTACTGACTATTTCTATTTCTTCATTTGTGAATATCTTGTTTATGTCCTTTATCCAATTTTCTATTTGACTTTTTTATACATACATTTCTGGTGAAACTTAATATATCTTTAATTAGTGAGAATACTAATCTCTGAATAGCACATTTATTGAAAATATATCACCTGGTTTTTTTCCTTATAACTTTTTCTTTTGCCATTTAGAATAAGTTTTACATTTTAATGTCATAATGTTTTATTTTGGTGCTATTCTTTCAAAGGAATTTCTCATCAAGCTTTGTAAAAATATGTTAGCAAAATATCTTTTTTGCTGGTACTTTTATATTAAATTGCATAATCGATGTGGAATTTATTTTGGTGTGAATTGTCCTTTTTTCCCAAATGATTACCCCTAGGTCCTATATTGAATAGTTCTAATTTCATGCTTAGTCTGAAATTCTAATTTATGTATACATTTTAAAAAATGTGTTTGGGTCTGCTTCTGAATTTCCTAGTCTATTTAATTAATCTGTCTCTTTTGGAGTCAGTTTTCATGATCAGAGTTTTCATACACTGTGGTAAATGCTGTTCCATCAGTCATTTTCATTTTCTGTCTTTCTTTTTCTGGTTCTCACACACCACAGTCTTCAAGTAACCTTTGTTTTGACTTGAATTATATTAAATTCAGCATGATTTGTCAGTATCAATACTTTAAAATATTAAATCTTTCCATCATGAAAGTCAGTATGTTTTCTACAATCATTCAGATATCCTTTTGTATTCCTGAGTAGAGGTTTATGCTTATCATACAGGTTGCAATCATTTTTTGATAAGCTCCTTTTAGGCATTACATTTTTATGACTGTTATTAAGTGTGGCTCTTCTAAGTAGTTATAGACACGTTATTGTTTTCTGTAAACCAAGTTTATAACTACCGACCTCATTGAAGCCTCTTATTGGTTCTTTTTTTTTTTTCTGTTTTCCATTTTTTAAAAAATGTATTTATTTTAATTAGAGGCTAATTACTTTACAATATTGTATTGGTTTTGCCATACATCAACATGAATCTGCCATGGGTGTACACGTGTTCCCAATTCTGAACCCCACTCCCACCTCCCTCCCCATACCATCCCTCTGCGTCATCCCAGTGCACCAGCCCCAAGCATCCTGTATCCTGCATCAAACCTGGACTGGCAATTCATTTCTTATATGATATTAAACATGTTTCAATGCCATTCTCCCAAATCATCCCCCCCTCCCTCTCCCACAGAGTCCAATATGTCCTCTGGGGTTTTCTAAGTAGATGATGAAAATTTATGTCTTCAGTTTTCAGCTCTTATTCCTGCTGTCTCATGTTCTTTTCTATTAGTTGGTGCTTCTAGAACAATGTTAAACTGTCATAATGACTAGGTATCTTTGTTTTGTTCCTTCCTTTGAATGGTAGTGTCTTCCTTTCAAAGTTAATCATGATGCTGGCTATTAGTTTGAAAAAAACAAATTGTAGATAAATGTATATGTATATATACTTTACAGGTGGCTCAGAGGTTAAGAATCTGCCTGCTGATGTAGGAGACTCAAGAGATGCAGGTTTGATCCCTGGGTTGGGAAGATCCCCTGGAGGAGGAAATGGCAACCCGCTCCTGTATTCTTGCCTGGAAAAAAAAAAAAAACAACCCATGAACAGAGGGCCTGGTGGGCTATAGTCCATGAGGTCACAAAGAACTGGACATGACTGATCAACTGAATACATGTGTGTACACACACACACACACACGCACACACCCATCCATCCATTCATCATATCTGCTACTAGCTTACGTTTTTGGTTGACTAAGAGTTTATTTTGGAAAAACATTAAAGTGTAACACATTACATTTTATCAAAAGTCCTTCAGGATCTACTGAGGTGATAATCTGTTTTGTTTCCATCGCCTTATTTAGCACATTTTCAGCTCAACATTTGTTTAGTGTCTGCTCTGCTACTGGTGATTTGTTTCCTGCTCTTAGCAAATCAGAAACCGCCGAAGAGAAATCAGGTCGACTGTCCAGGAGATGCTGACGGAACCCGTGAAACACAAATCTCCTTGGCTCTCATTCTGGCCTCTCACTGGTGTAATTTGGAGAATCTCTTAAAAAAAAAAAAAAACAGAAAAAAACTATGTCCAAGACCTTTAAATCAGTATGTGAGTTTTGAGGTGAGGTCTAAGTTAGGCATGTGATTGATAAACCCTGCAGTTAAGATGACAGTGCAATTTAACGACTAGTGTCCTCAGCCTACCTGCAGTGAATGCTTTTAGCTAGTTGTTTTGCAAGACTGGGATGGCTAAAGTCTGCTCAGTGATATTAGCTATCATTATTACAATTAGACTAGACTATCCATCTGAAACTTCCAGTTTTATAGGTGAAATATGGGTAATTATCAGTAATTTCATGTGATCCAACCTAATGTTATTATTGATAATGACCATTTAAAGAATTGATGCTTTTGAATTGTGGTGCTGGGAAAGACTCTTGTGAGTCCCTTAGACAAGCAAGGAGCTCAAACCAGTCCATCCTAAAGGAAACCAACCCTGAATATTCATTGGAAGGACTGAGGCTGACGCTGAAGCTCCAATACTTTGGCCACCTGATGCAAAGAGCTGACTCACTGGAAAAGATGCTGGTGCTGGGAAAGATTGAGGGCAAGAGGAGAAGGGGACAACAGAGGGTGAGATGGTTGGATGGCATCACCAACTTATTGGACATGAGTTTGAACAAACTCAGGGAGATAGTGAAGGACAGGGAAGCCTGCTGTGCTGCAGTTCATGCTGTCACAGAGTTGGAGATGACTTAGTAACTGAACAGCAACAATTATTTATTATATACCAGCAATAGTAGTAGTATTTTCTACAGGTCATGTTATTCCATTTCCGTAACAACTCCGTGAAGTAGGAACTATCATTCCAATCTACAGATGAGACAGCAAACCCAGGGAAGTTAAGGAAGTCAGTAAAGTCATACAGCTAGTAAGTAGTAGAGCCCAGAGGCAGACTTAGATATGTGTGACTCCAAATCTTATGTTTTTCTTTTCGATAAAGGACAGCCTTGGGTCTGCTTCACTCATTGGTTTTTACTAGTAGGAAACTGACCCAGGAAGGGGAGTGAAGTTTGCTAGGTGCTCATTTTAGGGTTCAGTCCCAGGTTGGAGAGGGGGTGTACACACTCTCTTCTCACTGATTTTAATTTCACAGTTTCCACTCTATAGAGCAGGGGCTGTCAAAATGTGGTCCACAGACCAGCAGGGCCAACTGGGAACTTAGACATGTATGTCCTCCCCCAACCCCATACTCACTGAATCAGAGACTCTAGGGGGTCCAGCAATCTTGGTTTAAGCAGCCCTCCAGATAATCAGAATGCAGGTTCACATTTGCAAACCACTGCCCTCTGTAACAATTGTGGTTATCTAATCGCCAAGTCATGACTGACTATTTTGCAACCCCATGGACTGTAGCCCACCAGGCTCCTCTATCTGTGAGATTTCCCAGGCAAGAATACTGGAGTTGGTTGCCATTCCCTCTCTAGGGGATCTCCCCCACCCAGGGATTGAATCTTGTGTCTCCTGCATTGGCAGGTGGATTCTTTACCACTGAGCCATCAGGGAAGCCCTGTGTAACAGAAATGACTGCTAACTTGTGTGAGTGCTTGATCTGCACCAGATATGACCTGGGGTCCTTACAAGGCAGGGTTTTTTTGTGTGTGTATGTGGTAAATCACTTCAATCGTATCAGACTCTTTGTGACCTGATGTGAGCCTGCCAGGCTCCTCTGTCCATGGGATTCTCCAGGCAAGAATACTGGAGTGGGTTACCATGCCCTCTTCTGGGAGATCTGCCTGACCAAGGGATCAAACCTATGTCTTCTGCGGCTCCTGCATTGCAGGCAGATTCTTTTCACCTGAGCCACCAGGGAAGCCCCAGGGATTTACAATCATCCTGATCCTTATTTGCACAGAAGCAGCTTTGGAGCCTGACAGAAGGTGAATGCATTGTCTGAGGGAGCAACTGGTGGGGTCTGGGTTTGAGGCTCTGAAAGAGTGAGTTGAAGGCCTCAACCACTATGCTAAACCATCTTCTGTCCGGAAAGTCTGGGACATCTCATTCTCCGTGGAGAGTCTCCAGTAAAGGCTGGAGGGAAAGCGACAATACCAGATCAGAGCTTTGGAGGAGAAGAAGCCACTCATCTACCACGGGCATCCTTAAGATGGGGAAGAAAGGGAGCCATGGTTTTAGAATGAAAGTTTCTATTTAGGAGGCTGGGGCATTCCAGATAAGCGGCCCTTTTTTCTTTCCCACAGGCTAGATGCCTTACTTCAGGCACTTTTCAGTGATTGCACTTTGTCTGCGGAATGCAGCACTGTGAGTTGGGGGCTTTGTATATTGAGGGTCTTACTGGGGATTATCGCAAGGCGAGAATAATGGTGATATTGTTTGCAGAGCCAAGGTGGAAAATCAGACCAGGGTGGAGGATTTATTTTTCTACCATGAAGCTGATGGGGGGTGGGGCGGGGAGGCGCTCTTCAAAAGTTCACTGACTGTGGCGCTGAAGTCTGTCCATTTGGAAGCACTCCTGGATGGCATGGGCAGATTCCCGGCTAATACTGTGCACGCCCTTCTATCGCCAGGCATCCAATTCCCAGCGAATTTTGCAATATAGTGACAGTAATGGAAAGCAAAATGATCTCTAAATAATGGTTTAAGATGGCTACTTGATAAAGGGCACTGCAATAATTATGATCAATGGAGCATGGATTCAATATATATTGCCCATTTAGATGCACCAGATTAGCTTAACAGCTTTCTTTAATGTTCTGAGTATTGTGTGTGTGTGTGTGTGTGTGTGTGTATGTGTGTGTGTGTGTAAGAGAAGGGAGACGAGAAGCAGAGGGAGGGAAAGAAGAGGCAGCCTGCAAGCTGCTGGGAGCATTACTGGGCTCCATCGTGATCAATGTGGTCGAGGTGACTCAGTGCTGAGAGAGGAAATTGAGATTCCGGGGCTTTGTGATCCATTACAGTCTTGAGACTGCACTTAAGGGTCCGGGTCCTGTGTTTCAGACAGGGGCTTTGTGGAAGGAGGAGGGAACAGGGGAAAGGGCAGAGGAGGGAGACACCTGATATGAGTTTAGTCATTTTGCAGCGGGCACTTTCTGGATGACGGTTTGGTGTAATCATGCAAATGAGGCAGGCAGGCAGCTGGCCAAAGGAATCCCTCAGCATCCCCGAACGCAAGCGCCGTAAGCTAAGTGAGCTGGACAGGACTCATTTTTTGGAAAGCCGAGCTAGCATGGAAATGTGTTTTACCAGGATGGGGGGAAATGATTTACTTGACGTTGGTCCTAATCCTCCCCTCCCCAGTCACCCCTCCTGCCCCCCCACCCTCCGGAAGGAAATTTTCCATGACAGCCTGTCTAGAATTCTGGGTCTGTTCCCTACCTTTTATGTTGCTGGGTTGATCCCAGGTAACACACAGGGTCTGTGATCAGCGTGTAATGATGGGGGCAGTGTGCCATATGGACTGAAATTCCTTGGATAATGAGGATGAAATGATTGCAGTCTTAGTCCTGACTTGCTTTGATTTGTCAGTTAAAATAAAGGCCCCCGTCTCCACCCTTTCATGAAAGGACATTGGAAGGAAGTGTCGCTGTTCACAGGAGGAGAAGCCAGTCCCCTAAACCCGATAATCTCCACTGATGTCCCTGCTGATTGTGAGTGGGTGAGGGGCTAATTGTCTCCATGGTTTTCAGGCCTGGAAAGGCAGCTGGCATTTAGATGACAATAGTAGCAGCTCACGTTTACTGAGGGCTTTCCCAGGTGGTGCCGTGGTAAAGAATCTGACTGCCAATGCAGGAGATGCAAGAGACGCAGTTTTGATCTGTGGGTCGGGAAGATCCTCCAGAGGAGGAAATGGCAACCCATGTCCAGTACTCTTGCCTGGAAAATTCTATGGACAGAGGAGTCTGGTGAACTGCAGTCCATGGGGCCACAAAGAGTCAGACATGACTGAGGGTGTGCATGTATGTGCATGCACACACACACACACACACACACACACACAACGTTTACTGAGCATTTACTCTGTGCTTGGTGTGAAGAACCGACTCATTTGAAAAGACCCTGATGCTGGGAAGGATTGAAGGCGGGAGGAGAAGGGGACGACAGAGGATGAGATGGTTGGATGGCATCACCGACTCAATGGACATGAGTTTGAGTAAACTCCGGGAGTTGGTGATGATCAGGGAGCCCTGGCGTGCTGCAGTCCATGGGGTCGCAAAGAGTCGGACACAACTGAGCGACTGGACTGAACTGAACTGGGTGCTTTGCTGCAGTGCTTCTGAAACTTTGCAAACTTGTATCACCCAGGGAGCTCATTAAAATGCAGATTTTTACATAAACATTTTGTTTAATATAATTATAAAATATAGTAAAAGTATTTATATGAAATTATCTATACATATACTTTTTTACTTTGAAAATTGATTATAATTCCAATGAAAAAGATAGATTATGGAAGAACGTAAATTGATACAGTGCAGATTCTGATCCAGTAGGTCCGAGGTGGAGCCTGAAGGTCCACATTTCTAGTAGGATCTGAGATGTGCCTGGGATAGTGGTTGACATGCTGCACTTTTGAATAACTTCATTGGATTCTCCCATGAGCCCTATGAAGCGGGTGCTGAGGAATCCCGCTTGGCAGAGGAAGAAACAAATTGACGTTTCAGAGGTCAAGGGTCCTGCAGAATGTGGCACAGCTCTTCCAGGACAAGTCTGAGATTCAAAACTATGCATTCGATCCTTCCTACCTTCCCTCCCCTCTGCAGCAGCCTCTGGAGATACACTTAGTGTGGCAGGGTGGGAAGATGGGAGCCGCCCGGATTCCTGAGTGGGTAGAGGAGAGTCGTCTGGCAGAGCTGTCCGACTCAGAGGACGTGAGGGAGAAACACACTTAGTGGTGTCAAGCCACTGAGATGCCAAGGCTCCGTTGCAGCAGCCAGCGCTGGTTCATTATTCTGACAAGCACCATCAGGCTCTTAACCACTCACAGTGCCTTTCACAATTCCCATTTTCCCTGGGTCACCAAGCATCCAGATCTGTCCAGAGCATCATGCTGTGAACCAACCACCAATTGTGATCATGAAGAAAATGGGTGGAAGGGAGGCCCTGCACAGAGTCCTGGGGGTGGGGGAAGCTGACGGCTGAGGTACTTTTGAGCTTTCAGAGTAGTTAATGCCAGGGCTGGGCTGCAGGGCGTCACTCAGAGCTCATCAACACCTCGGACCAATTTTCAAATGCTCTAGACTTGATTAAACCCTGGGCACAGTTTGCCAAGTGCTTCCTCCCCCACCTTAATTGTTTAGATTGTGTAGAATTTGAGTAAAATTTAATCCAGATGTTTCTGATTCGCTTAAGTTTAAATCACCAGAAAATGCTCTTAGGTTGCTATTTGATGTTGAAGAGGTTTTTCAAGCATTTTCCCCCTTCTTTAATAGGAGAGGTCACATTTGGGTAGGGGTAAAGCCGTCCCATGCACCCTGAGGTTTCATCTGATTTGATTTGAAAACCTGTTCTTGTGAAATCTGAGTCAGAACTCAATTTTACTTTGACCTCCCCTTTAAATCCCTACCATGAGCATCTGAGAGAGAGAGAGAGAGAGCTGGAGTAATTTGCATGCAGCCGATATCAGGGATTCTTGTTTGAAAAAAATGTTACCCCTGGCCCTGGCTTCTCCAGCCTCATGACCTGATTGGAGCTGGGAAGTGGCCACTCCCTTCCTGAACTATAGGAGAAGCCACTGGGCCAGGTAAGCACACCCATTTCATAGTACTTCACTACCTGGGCACTTGCCAAGCTAAGTCAGTCAGTCAGAGAGTTGATAGATGAGAGCTTATGCAAGGTCATCAACCATAGTCTAGGGCTGCTGCTGCTGCTGCTAAGTCGCTTCAGTCGTGTCCGACTCTGTGCGACCCCATAGACGGCAGCCCACCAGGCTCCCCCATCCCTGGGATTCTTCAGGCAAGAACACTGGAGTGGGTTGCCATTTCCTTCTCCAATGCATGAAAGGAAAAGTGAAAGTGAAGTCGCACAGTCGTTTCTGACTCTTAGTGAACCCATTGACTGCGGCCTACCAGGCTCCTTTGTCCATGGGATTTTCCAGGCAAGAGTACAGGGGTTCTCAAAATGTGGTCCCTGAGCAGCAGCAGCAGCAGCAGCAGCACGGGAACTTGTTCGTTTTTCTTTTAGTCACTCCGTTGTGTCTGACTGTTTGTGGCCCCATGGACTTTAACCTGACAGATTCCTCTGTCCATGGAATTTCCCAGGCAAGAATACTGGAGTGGGTAGCCATTTCCTACTCCAGGGGGTCTTCCCTACCCAGGGATTGAACCCAGGTCTCCTGTATTGCAGGCAGATTCTTTACTGAACTTGTTAGAAATGTGCATTTATGAACCGAGTCCTAGACATAGCAAATTAGAAACTCCTGAGTGGCGTGTCCAGCAGTTGTGATGAAGATGCCTTCCAGGGGATTCCAGTGTACCCTGAAATTTGAGAACCTCTAGTCTAGGCCCTCGGTAACACTCATTATCTTACTCTTAGGACTTTGCAGGGATTAATGAGATAACATGGTCACATGACTCAAGACCCTCAGACCCAGGCTATATTTATCCAGGGCTCTAAGAGTGATCTTTGTGACTGAGTTGGAAGGCCAAAGAAATCAGAAAACCACTTAACTTTTCTGTGCTCAGAATTCGTTTAGTTTTTTTTTTAAAACAGTGTCTTCATTGACTGTTGTTTTGGGGGCAGTGCTGCTGCTGCTGCTGCTAAGTTGCTTCAGTCTGTGCGACCCCATAGATGGCAGCCCACCGGGCTCTGCCGTCCCTGGGATTCTCCAAGCAAGAACACTGGAGTGGGTTGCCATTTCCTTCTCCAATGCAGGAAAGTGAAAAGTGAAAGTGAAGTTGCTCAGTCGTGTCCGACTCTTCGCAACCCCATGGACTGCAGCCTACAAGGCTCCTCCGTCCATGGGATTTTCCAGGTAAGAGTACTGGAGTGGGGTGCCATTGCCTTTTCCGAGGGGCAGTGCAGACACAGCCAAAGGGCCTGTTTTAACAGCAGCACCCCCCAAGTAGGAATTCTTCTGCATACCATTGTCAGTTTCTGGAGCTTAAAAAATGCAATTGCCTGAACCTGCAGACTTTTAGGATGTGCGCTCTGAGGGCGCTCTGGAGTTAGATTGATATGGTAGGATCTTCCTCCCATCCTGAGTTCTTTCATCCAGGCTTACATTTGTCAAACATAGCTCAGTTTCTGCTATATTCTGGTTCTGTCCTGGCTGGTCTTGGGGATTCCCACCAGAGGTCAAACTCTTAACCACAGTGCTTAACCAAAAGGTTCCTTGATGAAAGGTTGACTAGAACAAGTAGACACAGCCCTCTAAGGAGCATTTCCCAGCAAGAGTGGGAGTGAAAGGCATCCTGGGGAGGGTGGAGGAGTGGTCCTTCAGGACTGCCTGGAGAAGGTGATCCCTGGGTCTTAGAGGGAATGATGCTCTGGGAAGGTGGGCAAGGTGCGGGGAGAGGCCTGGAATCAGAAGGGCAACTGCAAGCGTTTCAGAATGTCTGGGGCCTGGGGGACCCAAGGGATCAGTGGAGCTGGAGATGGTGGGGCCAGTTTATGAATCATCTCCCGTGATATAGTAAGTTCCTCCTGTTTCTTGGAATCCTGTTTAAACCTATCTTTTTTAAAAAATTAAAAAAATATATATATTTATTTTTGGTTGTGCAGAGTCTTTGTTGCTACAGCAAGCACACTGCTCTCTGGTTGCAGTGTGCTCCTTTCTCACTGTGGTGGCTTCTCTTGTGGAACACGGGCTCTGGGGCTCGTGGGCATCAGTAATTGTGGCGCACGAGCTCAGTCGCCCCGAGATATGTGGGATCTTCTCAGACCAGGTGCCGAACTGGTGTCCCTTGCTTTGCAAAGCAGATTCTTAACCTGGAAGGGAAGCCCCTTTTTAGATTTTTTGATGTAGACCATTTTAAAACTCTTTCTTGAATTTGTTACAGCACTGCTTCTGTTCTGTGTTTTGGTTTTTTGGCCATGAGGCATGTGGAATCTTAGCTCCCTGACCAGGGATTGAACCCGCACCCCCTGCTTTGGGAGGTGAAGTCTTGAACACTGGACCACCAGGGAAGTTCCTGTTTAAATGTCTTGCAAAGAGCATCCGTGGTGTCTGCATCACCTGTCCTTCATCTCTCTTGGGCTCTCCCAGCACTCTTGGTACATGGAAAGGCAACGAGACATGGTGGAAAGGAACAAGGTTCAGAGTCAGAGACTCGAAGAAAAGAGGTGCCCTGGACACATCACCCACTGTGGTGTCGGGGTGCTGCCGCTGCCGCCGCTGTCATCCTATTTAGTCACCCACAGGTTTGAGGCCCGAATCTTTTGCTTAGCATCTGATACACTTGTGCTTATTTCCTGCTGGCATCACCATTCACCGGCAGATTGACTGTTCCTCTCTACTTCTGCGTTCATTTCCACCCTTCTCCCTGTTCATGTGACCCTTGCTGCCCATCCCGGAACATGTCACGTCCATGAATCTTCTTATTGTTCAGCTGCTAAGTCATGTCCAACTCTTTACGACCCCATGGACTGCAGCACGCCAGGCACCTTTGTCCTTCATTATCTCCCGGAGTTTGTTCTAACTCACGTCTATTGAGTTGGTGATGCCAGCCAACCATCTCATTCTCTGTTGTCCCCGTCTCCTTTTGCCCTCAATCTTTCCCAGCATCAGGGTCTTTCTCAGTGAGTCAGCTCTTCGCATCAGGTGGCCAAAGTATTAGAGCTTCAGCTTCAGCATCAGTCCTTCCAATGTGTATTCAGGATTGATTTCCTTTAGGAAGGACTGGTTTTATCTGCTTGCAGTCCAAGGGATGCTCAAGAGTATTCTCCAGCACCACAGTTTGAAAGCTCATCCTTCTTTATAGTCCAACTCTAATATCTGTACATGACTACTGGAAAAAACATGAAAAGAAAGTGAAGTCACTCAGTCATGTCCAACTCTTTGTGACCCCCATGGACTGTACCTACCAGGCTTCTCAGTCCATGGAAAATTTCCAGACAAGAGTACTGGAGTGGGTGTCCATTTCCTTCTCCAGGGGGTCTTCCCGACCCAGGGATCGAACCCGGGTCTCCTGCATTGCAGGCAGACGCTTTATTGTCTGAGCCACCAGGGAAGCCCACCAGGGACAAACCATAGCTTTGATTATACGGATCTTTGTTGGCAAAGCGATGTCTTTGCTTTTTAAAACACTGTCTAGGTCTGTTATAGCTTTTCTTCTAAGGAATAATTGTCTTTTAACTTTGTGGCTGCAGTCAGTATCCACAGTGATTTTGGAGCATAAGAAGATAAAATCTGCCACTGTTTCTACTTCTTCCCTTTCTATTTGCCAAGAAGTGATGGGACTGAATGCCATGATCTAGTTTTTTGGATGTTGAGTTTGAAGCCAGCTTTTTCACTCTCTTCTTTCATCCTCATCAAGAGGCTCTTTAGTTCCTCTTTATTTTCTGCCTTTAGAGTGCTGTCATCTGCATATCTGAGGTTGTTGATATTTCTCCCAGCAATCTTGATTCCAGCTTGTGAGTCCAGCCCAGCATTTCGCATGATATACTCTGCACACACGTTAAATGAGGGTGACGATATACAGCCTTGACATACTCCTTTCCCAATTTGGAACCAGTCTGTTGTTCCATGTGTGGTTCTAACAATTCTTGACTTAAATACAAGTTTCTCAGGAGGCAGGTAAGGCCATCTGGTATTCCCATCTCCTTAAGAATTTTCAACAGTTTGTTGTGATTCACACAGTCAAAGGGTTTAGCATAGTCAATGAAGCAAGAGTGGATGTTTTTCTGGGACTTTCTTCCTTCCTTCTTCTGTGATCCAAGAGATGTTGGCAGTGTGATCTCTGGTTCCTCTGCCTTTTCTAAATCCAGCTTGTACATTTGGAGGTTCTTAAACCACCTCAGTCCATGGCAGCCAGCCATCTCATGATCTTTCAGAACTTCCTATCTGTCCCTTAATCATCTGGGATTTCAGGTCTTATGTATAGTTGGATCTTATTGGCTTATATATTTTTCTGCTGCTTGAGAGAAGTGTCCTTCCCATAGACTGTAAGGAAGGTGTGTGCCCTGCATGAACACTCAAATCCATGCATGGTAGCCTGAGAAGGTGAGTGTCCTGCTGCAGCTTTGGCAAGGGTTATACAAAGGGTTCAGTTTTATTTTTCTCAGGGACAATAAATTACCAATCATTGGGGTGCAGTAACCATATGAACCATAAACCATTAGGACTTAAATTTTGTTGTTGTTGTTGGTACAGTAGAGAGGGGTTTGTGTATTTCCAGGATGTAAATCTGATCACGATTCCTCTGATTAAAACATCGATATCTCCACATTCCTCCAGGATGAAATTCAAATGCCTTCTTATGGCTTCAAGTCCTGCACACAGTCTGGGCTCATCAACCCTCTAACTTCCCCTCCAGCCCTTGGCCCTCGTGATCCATGCTCCTACCATCCTTAAGGGCTCCTAGGGACCCAGGATGGGCATTTTCTCTCACCACTGCTCCTTCAAGCAAGGTCTTTTCTTCAACTTTCCGCTTCTGCCCTCTCCTTGGTCACTTGGTTACTCTTACTCCATAATTCAGAAGCTTATGCCTCACTTCCGGCAGGAAGTGGTTCCCCGGTCCTCTTCATCTGAGTTCAGTCCCTCTGATGGGGTCTTACATGGTCCTCCCTTCTCATTGCACCCATCCCCTTTTAATTCACCTTGTCCTTAGCCTCCCTAGACGATACATTCCTGAGGGCAGGGACTGATTCTAGCTCGTGGTGGATGGGTTGGAGTCTCTTAATGTCGGGTTCTACCAAGGAGCAATGAATGAATGGATACTTAGCTCAAAGTGTGGGAGCGAGGGTTGCAGGGCAGAACAGGGTTCGTTATGCAGCACTTGTTAAGTCAGATCCCTGCTGCAGATGGTCAGCGGCTTTGGGGCCAGAGCCAGGAGTGCCACATGTGTACCCGTCATAAAAACATCGTTTACTAAGGTTTCCAGCAAATCCTCTTAAATGACTCCATTTCTCCGCCTTGATTGACATATGTTGCTTTTCTTGAAGACATGTTATGACAATTTCACGTTTCAAGTGCTGCAAGAATGTGCCTAGGTTGAGACTTTCTGCTCTTTGCCAGGATGTCAAGTTTTACTCCTGGATGCTTTTTTTCCCCCCAGCCGGCTTTTCTGTACCTGATAATGGAGAGTTAGCTGTGCCTGGTGAGCATCACCATTATAATACAGGTGATCGTTACCTGAAGCCCACGGAAAGACTCCTGGCTGAACAGAAGAAGCGATTTGGAGGGGGTGATAATGCATGGCACGCTAAAGAACTGCATTGTTCCCCCTACTTAGGAGTGGAAGAATTACAATAAAGAAGCGGAACCACACCATTCTTTCTTTCAAAGTGCCTCTAACAGTCCTAATATTAGCTGTGGTCTCTGAACTTTTAATGACACTGAGAAAGGGCTTTCTGCAAATGTTGCAAAGCACATGGATACAAAAATTTCCAAAGAATTTGCTGCAAAATTAACCTGCCAGCCGAACATTTGCCAAAGATACTAATTAGTCACATTGACAACAACACTCTCTGGCCACGAAATGGGCTGAGGATTTTTGAGATGATAGAAGGGGTGATATACAAATATTTTGGGTGAGACGTAATCAGTTAATTGGTTTATTAAATTATAAAACCATTGTTTGTCCGAAAGAGCAATAAAACTAACTAAATGAATAGTCACCTCTTTGAAGACTTCTTACGTTAATTATGTTTATGCATCAGTCGCAGCCGCCGTGTTAGACAAAGGGCTCTTTATCTGAACATGCCATAGCTACAATGTATTGTGGTTCAGATGATGGCCTCGACTTTATGTCTACATAATTACAGAAATCTTATCCCTTTTGTGTTTGCACATCATTTTCGGTTTTTTGGAATAGTTAAACTCCATTTTACTTTTTAATAACATTTTAGAAATCATTGTGATTCAGGTAAACAGAATTTGATTGCTTTGATGGATTGAAAATGGTTAGCTCAGCCCGAGTTTATTTGATTTGTTTCTTTAGGGATTACAAAGAATAGGATTTTATCTCCAGACTGACAAAAGAGACAAACTCTGCATTTTTGCCTGTGGAGTGGCAGAGTTGCTGAGCCACACAGCTCCTCCACCAGGGAGAAGCATTAGGCAGGAGCTGGGATTTTATCCACCATCTGAGTTTTCATTCCCTCAGATGGTGGTGGTGGTGGTAGGGCAGGAAGAAAGGGGAGGCATGCCTTATTCTTATTTTACTTAGAATTCTTAAGTGAGAGGAAACCTGGGTGGTGGCCTGGCACTAAATACAGCAAATCCCATGGAGGTAACCTGGTGACTTGACCCTGTCCTTCTCAGCCACAGTCAACTTAGGCATAGGCTCTCTGCTAATTGAACGCGTTTTCGAAGGCAATGTGCCAACTACTTGCCGGGTTCACCTTGAGACCCTTCTCCGGGGATTTCCCACAAGATATTCCAATCAAAGACCCCGGCAGATTGTGCGGTGTTTCTGACACTGCTCTTCATTTTATCCAGTGTGACCTGACGTTTGTACGGCAGGAAGAGACCCGGAAAACATCAGGGACAATGCAGAGAAAAATGACAGTGGGTTGCAAGATTACAACACAGTCCTCTTGCTCGGGAGGGTTAATTAAGACCCCTTAATTCCTGGTTCTTCAGAAGATCATGTGCCTTCTTAGTTTGCCCAAACTTCTTTAAGCTCTGACTTCTTGGGGGGCACAGGGTTGTGGAGCCATATGGCTAGCCAGCTTTGAGTTGTTGGGTTTCAACTGTTGTTTAGTTGCTAAGTTGTGTCTAACTCTCGTGACCTCAAGGACTGTAGCCCTCCAGGCTCCTCTGGCCATGGGATTTCTCAGGCAGGAATACTGGAGTGGGTTGCCATTTCC
Source organism: Bos grunniens (assembly GCF_055505025.1). Classification (NCBI taxonomy): domain Eukaryota; kingdom Metazoa; phylum Chordata; class Mammalia; order Artiodactyla; family Bovidae; genus Bos; species Bos grunniens. The sequence goes on along the minus strand of NC_141190.1, from coordinate 38,485,789 downwards.
TCCTCCAGAGGATCTTCCTGACCCAGAGATCGAACCCGTGTTTCTTGTGTCTCTTGCTTTGGCAGGTGGATTCTTTACCACTGAGCTGCCAGGGTAAACCCACCGTGTGTAGTAACGAAGTGCGGGGAGAAAAAGGAGTAGTGACTTATAGAAAACCTGGATTCAGACTCCAATCCTGTCTCATCACCTGTGGACCTGAGACAGATTTCCAAACCTCATTCACCTTGGTCTTCCCGGGGCGGGGTCAGTGGAAGGAGTGCATTAGTCCACATGAGCCCCTGGCACAGGGCTGGGTGTGGAGCAGATGTCCAGAGAAAGCTTGTTGATGTTCCACATTGTCTATGGAAAACGTGGCTATCACCATGAGGCACTTGCTTTGTGGTTGAGAAGGCCATACACAGATGAAGACCAAGTATTTTAAGCACACTGGCACCTTTTTGCCCTAAGAGTTCCTAATGAGGGATAGCATTTTAAAACAACACATATAGAGTTACAGGAAACCTTGTTACATCGTGATGGGGTCTTTTGATTGTGACTGAAACAAGCCAATTTGATACAGATTCCATGCTATGAACAATCACAAACGTTCGGCAAATAACCACATGCAAATACCTACCAGGTCAAATCTCATTACAACAAATCTAGCTGTTAAAAAGCAAAGAGCAACCGCTGAAAAAAGTGTCTTTAATGGCACTAAAGTGTTCCTAGTCTTATTTGCTGGTTAATTGATTTAAGAAAGGAACTGATGCAATAAAAGTAATAGCTTGGGTAATGCTTTGAAATTTTATACAATGCCATTTGGTTTTAATAAAAACTTAATCCTGGAAATATGCAGAGTAAACTCATCATCAGAATTAGGAGATATTAATCAGAGAAGGCTCTCAGGTGGAGGTGTCGTTTTTCATTGTTTGCTTTTTGTTTTTGTTTGTTTTTGGAAAGGTGAGGAAAGATGAGATTGAGAAATTTCTCTCTACAAAAGGCAGGGATAATCAAAATCATGGTGAAAAGAGAGGTCAGCAATCTGACAGGGGAAGAGAAAGGCTGGCTGAGAGTTAAAAAAATAACTCCCAGGCCAAGGACTGTAAGAGATGGGGTGAGTTTGGGGGCTGAAAATGAGAATGGGATTGGAGGAAAGTCAGGATTTACTGAACACTCAAGAAACTGGCTGCTCAAATGATTTTCCACTGCCTTGAAAGCTTTTACTATACCACAGGTCCCCAACTCTCCCAGATAAAATGATTTCTTTTAGCATCACTTGCAAGGAGTTGAAACTGTCTTGCAGATATTGGCACATGGAATCATTCTCTTTCTTTTACTGTTTGCGTCACGATGCGTCTGCCTTGGGGTTGAGGCTGTACATGTGGGTAAGTCCATGTTGGCATGGATGCAGTCTTCCTTCTCTAATCTCCTTCTCTCCACTGGGAGTTCTTTGGGAACATCACCAAGCAGCAGGACCCTTGGGGCAGGCAGGACTGGGCAGAGGAATTGAGGAAATGGGGTGGGGCTTGGGGTGGGGACGGACCACATCAAGGGGCACTGGGATCGACAGCAGAGCTTTCCCGCCTCCATGGCCACAAAGGGCATTCCTGGATGTGCCTCCAGGTGATAATGTGACAATCCTGAGTTCTGAGGAACTGCACTGTAAGACTGGGAATTGTGCTAGAAGCCAAAGAGAGCCTGCAGACAAAGATCAGATGGGTTGGACGCCCAGGCAGGCTGACTGGTGAGGTCAAGGCCAGCAGGGGTCTGCACTGAAGGTGACTGGTGTCATAGACATGAAGATGTGCCACCTAGTGCCCCCTCGAACAAGGATTTGCTGCCTAGCCACAGGGAGCAGGGTCAGAAGACAGCTTCCACCTATGTGCGTGTTCGGGGTCACCCGAGACAATGCCTTGCCTGGGGTCCCAGCCTTCCTTGGGGGAGTTCACATCCAACGACTGGATCATCCAGGCAGGGATATCATGGCCTGGCCATTTTGCCGTAATACGGGCAATTCTACAGGTCGGTGTTCCTCCCAGAGCTTCTGCCATCTTGGTGGAATTTTAGGACTGCATGACTTACTCTTCCTCCCTTCCTAATTCCTCCCCTTCCTTTCACAGCTATTGAGCCCAACAAACTTCTTGCAACCCAAACTCCCTCACACATCAGCTTCTAGAAAACTCAACCCATGCCAGGAGGGGAGGACTGTGACCCTGCCAAGAGGGAGAGCAAGAGAACTTTGCAGATAACAGGTGCTCACATTTTGGTGGCAGAGAATTAAGGAGTCCACAGGCATCCACTGGCCAGGAGAACAAGCGGAATTCTGGAGCCTCAGGAAGACAAGACAGGCATGGGCAACCAGATGGGGCAATGATCCCGATACCACACCACTAGGTGCCCCAACCTGCTCCCTGGGGCAGGATGTCAGGTCTGGTGTGGGCAGCTGAAGCCAATAGCTGAGAGAGTAGGTGAGTAGTCTCCTATGACAAAAAAGAGGGATGCATGAAGAGATGAAAGTGCAGAAGCTATGTTCCACTAATGTCTTGAGAAAGCCAAAGCATGTCCTGGCAGGTGTCACATATCTATGTACTTGCATGTATGATTGGAGTATAAACCCATGAACCAGTCACGGGTGAAGAGTGCCTGCAGTCTGACCAGCGAGCAGCGGAGGTTGGCACAGCCTAGGTTCTTGGCGATTGTGCATACCGGTTGCTGTGGAAGAAGTGGGTTTGTTTTTGCAGTGCTCGGTCTTATCTATGGCTCTTAATACCTTTCAGCATTCAGGCCTCTGGTATGGAAAGCAATGGCTGACAGGCACATTTCCAGCCAATTTACGTGTGTGTAAAATTATGTAACTTGGTACTGATTTCTTTGCTTGTCAAACATTCTCTTTAGAGTTTGCATGCAGTGTAAAATGCTGCATTCTTTCTGTCAGTCTGCTCTTGCAATCCACTTCACCAACTGTCCCAGAAATGTTTTTCAGAGACGATGGATGGCCAGTGGTACAGAAGGGTGTCTTTGTAAAGGGACAGGTTCCTTGAGCATCCACCCTCCACTGGGATAACCTTGTGTCTGAACCTTGCTGGAGGGGAGATACACATTGAGGTTTTGAGGAAGAAAAATGACTTCTCTTCAAGGACAAAGTTCTGGAATTTATATATCGTAGCACCCAAGGCAATCACAGCTGATGATTAATTCCTAATGAAAGCTAAACTTAGAGCAATTTTCCTTGATGGTTCCATTTCTCATTTGCCTTCACTGTAATTTTAAAGGGATAGTAGCATTTGGGAAGCCTGGAGAGGGTATTTCATGTAAAAAATTGTAAGATTCAATTTATTCCCCAGATGAAACTTTCTGGTGATGCGAGGTAGAAAGGTCCTATAATTTTCATTTCATATGTAAATATGTTTGTGATTGATAGAGGGGGAATTCTTTACAGAGTGTGACGTATGGTTCATTATGCTATTTGTATATAGCTTTCAGATTCTGAGAAGTCTTTGAATTATGACCTCTGAGGAAGCTACAGACAAGCAAAATCAAGGACAATGGCACACGTTGCCGTATGTCAATGTAGCAAATTGACTCTACAAGAGTCTCAGCTCACAGCAGATAGTGTGACCTAAAGAGTTTTACTTGCTTTCCTTGCACTGACCTGTGTCTTAACTGGTAAGTATTCGATGATGGGAAACCTCATTCTCCATTTTAAGCAAGGTCGTTTTCTGACTTCAGTCTTATTTCTTTGAATTTCTGGCCCATCCTTCCTCAGAGTTCAATCCTATGGGCAGGTGCCAGCCCGAGAACTTCATGAGGCACATTTCTTAGTGCCCCTTGGGCCAGGTCAGAGACTGAGCACGGAACCAAGGCAGATGTCTAGTGTCTTTCCTTGATGGGTAATGGGATGCCTCACAGACTTATTCCAGGTGTCATTCTGAGGAGCAGAATCTAATTCTTTGGTTTGTCATCGAATGGGTGGTAAAACTGTTCATGTAGCTCTGCTTATTTCCCTGATGGGATGCTCTGACTGCCCTAAGAATATATCATCAATCTCTTTCTTGATACCTGTCTTCTGAGCCAGCAAAGAGAATTTCTGCTTAGTCAGAAATGATGACTCCCCATTGTAGAGTCCTGATAATGGAAACAATAGCGGCCATTTATTGAGCATCTACTATGTGCAAAAAACTTTATAGGTCTGTCATTTTATTTCCCCAATAATGTTAAGGAGAGGGACATGACTATCCCCACTGACAAGGAGGGAACTGGGGTCTAGAGAGATTATGCGATTGTTGGAGGACACAAAGCAATAGAGTCCCCAGGTTTGCCTGACCCTAAAATCCATGCTTGTAATCAACATTGCTGAGCTCGGTCAAAAGTATGATGGGACCTCTGGGGTACCGGGGGTGGGGTGGGAGGTGGTTTACTGCACAATGATGTCCCATCAGTCTCCCTACTGCCAACTCCTGGTGCATATGTGCAAAAATTCATTAGACCCAGAAGAGCTTGGCTGAACAGAATATGTGTCACTAGCCTGATTAGCTATTGCTTAGATATTATATATGTAAATTATACACTTACCAGATATTCACCAATTATTAGTCAATGTCAATTAGATATTAATTGGGCATTTATAATTAATTAGTGAATATTAAATAGCAATTGTGCCCGTTTCAACTTCCACCAGCAAGATAGAGAATCTATACCTTCTCCACATCCTTGTCTACATCTGGATCTGGTATTGCCAGCTTAAAAAAAAAATGTTCAATATGATGGGTAGTGAAATTCCATCTCACAGAATTTTGATTTGCATTTCCTTCATTACTGATAGGTTGTGTTCTGTATTGGCCATTTGGGTTTCTTCTTCTATGAATTGCCAGTTCATGTATTTTTCTTTTTTTCTGTTAGATATTTATCTGTTAAGAATTGATTTACAGGAATTCTTCTTATAGCCTGGATACCAAGATTTCATTGATCATATTGTGTGTGCTGCAAATATTTTCTTCTAATCTTCTCTGTTAGTTTTAAGGTGATTTTTGCAAAAGTTTTATACAATATAATTGCATGCATTAATCTTTGTTTTTGTTTTGCTAGGTACTTTTGCATATCACATAGATAGTCTATGTTTTTTTCTAAAGTTTATTTATTTTTTATTTTCACACCAAGGCATATAGTACATCTGAAACATATTATTTTTCTTTGGTTTGAGGTATTATCTAAATTTATTTTTGTAAAAAAGAATAACCAGTTTTCCCAGTAGCCTTTACTATGATTGCATCCTTTCTACTCTGATTTATAATACTCTTCTCCCCTATATCAACTTTCTGTGTGTTTGTAGGTTTGCTTCTGAACTTTGTCTAACCTTGTGCCGATATTGATATATTAGTATATCTTGATAAAAAGCAAGTTATGATTCTTATTCTTCTTCAAATGGCTTATTGTTATTCTTAGTCATATGGATTTTAGCCTAGGCATGCCAATAATCTACTAAAAAATTAACTTATTGTCTGACTAACTAAATGTACTGATCTTTGGGGTATTCAAGGATTTGATTATACAGTGTGCTGGCTTTCATCCTCCAGGTGAATTCATTCATTAAAAAAAAAAAAAATTCTTCTGCAACTCACCTGAACTAGCTTTAAACCTGAATGTTGAGACACATTTTTAAATCCCCAGTCTGTGTTTAATTAAATAAAAGTCAGGATTTCAGCCAATTTAATTAGAAAACTGAATCTGAGGTCTACAGGTCAGAAGATAGCAGCTTTGGGACACGGTAATTGTAGATAAGAATTACATAAAATCATCTGAAAAAGGAAGAAAGTCATTGCTGCTTACAATGTATCCTTTCGGTTGCATTTCATAAAACCAGCCACCAGAGGGCAGAATGAGCATGAGAGTCCAGCTCATTATCTCTGGAAAAAGAAGATAAATGTGTCATTAGTTCCCACTAGAACTATGGCATGTTCAGTTTGTCCAGAGGTTAGAACGTTCACTGAGGGGGAGATCTTTTCCAACTGCTATTCAAGATGATGTGTGCTGCTGTCTTATATCAGCTGAAGCATTTTTTTTCCCCCAGCGTGGTTAAAAAAAAATTCACTTCCTAATTGTTGAAATCAAACCTTTGACTTCTGTCACAAGGAAATACTGTTTAATGAAATTTAAAAGGAAAAACCTCACTCCAACCACTTATCATAATCTCAAGCACCCTAATGCAATGTCAAGTGACCCACCAAATGAAATGTTTCCAATGGGGCTATTTTCTAGCTGACCGCATTATTTTGTTCCTACTGATAAAGGGTCTAGTTTATTTAAATTGAAAGGTGATGGGTGTATATTTCACAGTCTGGCACTTTTTGGTGGTAACCAGTCCACCTTTGCTTGTATTGCCAACACAAATAGCATGCTTTTCTAGAGTACTGGTTTTTCATAAATAGAATAACACATGGTATAATTCTCTTTGCCAAAGGAAATAAGCCAAGAAACGAACGTACTTTTTCCATCCAGGCTACACAGAAGGAAAAAGGCGCTGAGCCTTCTGTAGGGCGTACCTTCAGTTCAGCATGGCTCGCTGAATGCCTGTTAGGTGTTCTTTATTTGAGATATCATGGGGGCCCCCGTCTTGCCTTTAACTAAATGAATCTCATTTGGGAGTGATGTCTTCAAATTGGGGATAGTCATTCAAACATCTAGAAGATAGGATCATTTAATGAAGGAAAAATGATGTTTAACATGGATCTTGAATTTGACTAAATACATGGTCGCTAAGAGGATTCTGATGACTGTGATTGTTATCTGGTTCAAAACTTCTTATTGGTGCTCCACAAAATTATTCCCTATTTGTGTTTAGGGCAAACCCTAGCTGGAACCTCAGCTCCGATGTTCCCTCCTCTGGAAGGCTTCCCCAGGGCGCGGCAGTTCTTCTTTCCCGAGGTTTCCCTTGCCCTTCCTTACCACTGGTCAAGCCAACACTGGTTTGCATATTTGTGTTCCTGTTAGAACACAAAGCCATGGAGAACAGAGACCATGGGTTGCTGGTCATCTTTGGGTCCCAGGCACCAGCACGGGTTTGCATATACAACATAAACCGATCAATATTTGCTGAACGAAAGACAAGGTCACTCCTGTCTCCCCAGCCCTGGTGCAACATGTTCAGAAGGCACTGCCAAGCTTTCGGTTGACCATCACGGTGAAACCCAGTGTGCCGCTCTGATGCTGGGGCTTCAGCCACAGGGCTCAGCTCTGCACTGGCGTCCTGGTTGTGTGTGTTCTCCGGAGTCCCACGCTATCTGAAAGCTGATTTACGCTAGCTTAAATCCAAAGCTTTTGACACTTCAAAAAGTTGAATCTTTCATTCAACATAATAAATGACTTTCCTGTGCCCAGGAGTTTAAGGCTCATGGCCTGGGAGGGTGAGGAAGGGTAATGAAAAGAACATAGTCCTTCTGGATCTGGTAATAAACACTCAGATATTCTCTGCATAAGTGAAGAAAAATGAACAAATGATTCATAGGGTTGGAAATATTGAATATACTAAGAATAATGCATGTCGTAATTGTTTACTCTGGGCTTCCTGGGTGGCGCTAGTGGTAAGAACCTGCTTGACAATGCAGGAGACATGAGAGACATGGGTTTGATCCCTGGGTGGGGAAGATTCCCCAGGAGGAAGACACAGCAATCCATTCCAGTATTCTTGCCTGGAGAATCTCGTGGACAAAGGAGCCTGGCGGGCTATGGTCCATAGGGTCCAGAAGAGTTGGACACGACTGAAGCGACTGAGCACGCTCACATGCAAGTGTTTAATGTATGCTGGGGTCTATGCAAGTGGTTGCTTTCAAGTTTTACCTTGTTTAATCTTCAAAGGTCTTGAAGTGAGTGCTCTTAGCTCCATTTTACAGATAAGAAAACTGAAGCTCAGAGCGGGTAAGTCTCTCACTGCTACACAGCTAGTGATTCTGAACCAAGATTTGAACCCAGGCATTTTGACTCCAGAACCTGTGCTTTTAACTCCTGCAGGTACAGCAGAATTCCTGGCATGTGGAACACATTAGATAAATAGCAGATGAACTCCCCTCTCCTGATCTTGCTGCGCTGTCTCCTAAGGCTTTCAACAAAACTATTACGGAGTAATGAAGGTCTGAAGAATGTTATGTATATTTCTCTTCAACTCCTGGCCCTTCTGATCTTTCTCTAGTAAGGAAATGTTTGGAAGTCACTGTGTGTTCAGTGAAGACAGGACCCCAGGTCTCCGAGGCAGCGGGCCTCCTGAAGCTGAGTTGTTGTTTTTCAGTGGCTACGTCGTGCCTGACTCTTGGGGACTCCATAGACTGCAGCACACCAGGCTTCCCGGTCCTTCACCATCTCCTGGAATTTGCTCAAACTCAAGTCCATGGAGTTGATGATGCTGACAATCTCATCTTCTGTCACCCTCTTTTCCTGCCCTCAATCTTTCCCAGCCTCAGGGTCTTTTCTAATGTAGCTGGGATAAGACCCCAAAGCCTGTGAATCTGTCAAGGAGAGAACCATGGTTCAGCCATCACAGTGACATTCCTCTTTTTTTCCAATAGCATCAGAATCACCTTTAAGATCCCCAGTTGGGAACAACTTCAACTGGGGGGGGAGAAGTGGGGAGTGTCACAAGGGATGGGACAGAAGCCAGGATTTGCCCTCCTAAATCTGGCCCAAGCGATAGAAGGCATCTTTGGCCCGAAGAAGTGTAATACAAAGAAAATCCTAATTGCTACAGCTAAGTAATTAGAAGATCCAACCTATAAATCATAGTGCAGCCAACCCCTTTAATTATGTGCACGATTAAATAGGTGACTAACGTGCATTCTTCCCTAGATGAGCATATTTAATATCCTGTAATGGCAACAAGTTTCCAGCCGATTTATCGTCATTTTGTTTGGTCAGATGATTTTTCTGCATTTTAATGTGTTTTGTGGTTACATATTTGCTGTGAACAAACAATGCTTTTCCCAGGTAGCGTGCTGTAAAGGACCAGCTGCATGATTTGTTTACAATTCTTTTAGGCCTCTCAGAAATCAAACAACATTATGTACTTATTTTTAAGTAGCTGCACTAAAATCTTAAACAGCCTCTTTAGAGTCTTTCTTTCTCTGCCGGTTTGTACACACACCATAATACAATATTTGAAAAATGGTCAATTTCCTTGAGTTTTTGTTTTTGACACGTGGAGGTGCAATTTTGCTATGAAACAACTGTCCAATCAGAAGCACCTATTAACTCCAAAATGGTATCTTAATTGAAAGGAGCTAAAGTCAGTCCATTGGAGCATACACATGGTATTACATTAGGCACGCCACTGAAATTTGAAAGAGTGATGATAATAATATGACAGGAAATTTTGAACAAACACTTTAAATCTTCCCTGGAGAAGGGAATGGCAACCCACTCCAGTATTCTTGCCTGGAGAATTCTATGGACAGAGAAGCCTGGAGGGCTACAGTCCATGGGGTCATAAAGAATTGGACACAACCGAGCGACTTCCACTTCACTTCACTTCTAAAAGCTTATGTTTCAGTTCATTGGAGTGGTGGTGGGAAGATTTCAGGCATTAGAATCTGGTAGATTTGGGTTCCAATCCCAACTCAGCCTCTCATTGGTCTGATGACGTTATTTATGTTCATTGAAACTGAATTCCAGGAAAGAAAGGTAATCCTACCTGGCTTTCCATGAAATTAAAAGATGCTTACTCTTTGGAGGAAAGTTATGACCAACCTAGATAGCATATTGAAAAGCAGAGACATTACTTTGCCAGCAAAGGTCCGTCTAGTCAAGGCTATGGTTTTTCCAGTGGTCATGTATGGATGTGAGAGTTGGACAGTGAAGAAAGCTGAGCGCCGAAGAATTGATGCTTTTGAACTGTGGTATTGGAGAAGACTCTTGAGAGTCCCTTGGACTGTAAGGAGATCCAACCAGTCCATTCTAAAGGAGATCAGTCCTGGGTGTTCATTGGAGGGACTGATGCTGAAGCTGAAACTCCAATATTTTGGCCACCTCATGAGAAGAGTTGACTCATTGGAAAAGACCCTGATGCTGGGAGGGATTGGGGGCAGGAGGAGAAGGGGAAAACAGAGGATAAGATGGCTGGATGGCATCACTGACTCGATGGACATGAGTTTGAGTGAACTCTGGGAGTTGGTGATGGACAGGGAGGCCTGGTGTGCTGTGATTCATGGGGTCACAAAGAGTTGGACACGACTGAGCGACTGGACTGAATTGAACTGAACCTGGCTTTACAGAGTTGCTGTGAGAGCTGAAGACACTGCATGTTAGACCCCAGCATGGCACCTGGGGTCCAGTAGGTTCTCAGTACATGCTAGCTGCTACTGCAGTTGTAACCCAAATAAATCCGGGGCTTCCTGCTCACAGGATCCAAAAGAAACTCAAATCAGACTCCAAAAGCCTTGGGAATGATTTGTATATCCCTACACAATGCTTTCTTGCCCTCAGGCAGCAGAGGGAAGATTGTAGACACAGCACAGCCAAATTTCTTAAATTCCATCTTTATTCACCTTTCTCCCCAAAGTTCCTCAAATCATTCTTCTCCCTGTCCTCCCCATCAAGCTCCAGCCCATACCATTTTCTTGGCACACCTCTGCTCCCTTGGGGTCCCTCTCCTAGCTTCCCGGGTGCTTTCTTTCCTCCAGGTGAAGCTCTGAGCTTTCCTGACGCAAGCTTCCTCTGATCTGGGCTCCCGGCCGTTGGGTCAGTCAGCAGAGCCAGACCCAGAAGCCAAGCACTGAGGAAATTCTCCTCCTTAGGACGGAGGAAGAGGGCTAAAAATCCTGATGCTCTCATGTTTTTCTCTGCCCATGAAACACTGTCAAGTTGCCATGTTTGACAGACATCATTTATAACAGGTAGTTAGGGTATTAGAGTCTATGCTTTCTGTGGGGTGGATGGAAGAGGATGATTTGGAAGTCTAAGAAAATTGTCTTCTAGATGAGAAGGTGGAAAGTGAAAGTGAAAGTCACTCAGTTGTGTCCAACTCTTTGCGACCCCGTGGACTATACAGTCCATGGAATCGTCCAGGCCAGAATCCTGGAGTGGGGAGCTGTTCCCTTCTTCAGGGGATCTTCCCACCCCAGGGATCAAACCCAGGTCTCCTGCATTGCAGGTGGATTCCTTACCAGCTGAGCCGCCAGGGAAGGAGAGAAGGTAGGGGAAGTCAGCAAGCATGATGATAGAAGCTCTGGGGCAGCAAGGGGCAGAGAAGAGAGAGGGACTTTTACAGTCTGGGAGCCCACAGCTGTGCCTTCTGCAGTGTGGTAATCCACGACTAATGTGTATGGAGCATTCGTCACTGTTCTCAGCCCCCATGTGTGTACTGATGAATTCTTATGGCCCTCAGAGGCAGGAACCTTACTGGCCCATACTGTAGATGAGTCGACTGAGGCCCAGCAGGTCTAACTGACTTGTCTGAGGTCACAAACCCAGAGCTCAAAATGCAGGCAGCCTGGCTCTTACCCCCATGATATCCAGTCCCATGGTTGCAGAGGGGGCTACTCAAGGAAATTTCCACACTGAAGATTAGTCTGCAGCAAACAAAGGCTTGTAGAAGAGAAGAAACGAGGTCTTCAGCTGCGCAATGGTGGCCCCAGTGCCTAAAACTCTGTGGGAGCATGGTGGATAAACATCTGGGAACAGGTGTCCACTGTGTAGGGGATAAACGCACTCCTCTCTCAGTAGGGGAGAGAGGCAGGGATCTCTCTGCAACCAGGCAATTGAGAATTTTTCCACCGACAGACTCCAGACTCAGGGGGCCAAATACTAGGGTTTCATGTCACAAAATAACCAGAGATCCAGAGAGACACAAAACTATTAAAAGTTTGAAATGCTGCCATGATGGTGGGAGCAGGGGGGTGAGCAGAAACTGCTCTTTTTTTTTTCTTTAAAAATACAGCCTGCAAAGAACTAAATAGACATTTCTCCAAAGAAGACATACAGATGGCTAACAAACACATGAAAAGATGCTCAACATCACTCATTATCAGAGAAATGCAAATCAAGACCACTATGAGGTACCATTGCACACCAGTCAGAATGGCTGCAATCCAAAAGTCTACAAATAATAAATGTTGGAGAGGGTGTGGAAGAAAGGGAACCCTCTTGCACTGTTGGTGGGAATGCAAACTAGTACAGCCACTATGGAGAACAGTGTGGAGATTCCTTAAAAAACTGGAAATAGAACTGCCTTATGATCCAGCAATCCCACTGCTGGGCATACACACTGAGGAAACCAGAAGGGAAAGAGACACGTGTACCCCAATGTTCATCGCAGCACTGTTTATAATAGCCAGGATATGGAAGCAACCTAGATGTCCATCAGCAGATGAATGGATAAGAAAGCTGTGGTACATATACACAATGGAGTATTACTCAGCCATTAAAAAGAATTCATTTGAATCAGTTCTAATGAGGTGGATGAAACTGGAGCCTATTATACAGAGTGAAGTAAGCCAGAAGGAAAAACACCAATACAGTATACTAACGCATATATATGGAATTTAGAAAGATGATAACAATAACCCTGTGTATGAGACAGCAAAAGAGACACTGATGTATGGAACAGTCTTATGGACTCTGTGGGAGAGGGAGAAGGTAGGAAGATTTGGGAGAAAGGCATTGAAACATGTAAAATATCATGTATGAAACGAGATGCCAGTCCAGGTTCAGTGCACGATACTGGATGCTTGGGGCTGGTGCACTGGGACGACCCAGAGGGATGGTATGGGGAGGGAGGAGGGAGGAGGGTTCAGGATGGGGAGCACATGTATACCTGTGATGGATTCATTTTGATATTTGGCAAAACTAATACAATTATGTAAAGTTTAAAAATAAAATTAAATTTTAAAAAATGGAAAAAAAAATATGGCCTGGCAGTCCAGTGGTTATTACACTTTCACTGCTGAGGGCATGGGTTCAATCCCTGGTTGGGGAACCAAGATCCCAGAAGCTGTGTGGTGCAGCAGAAAAAAAAATTCTGGCCTGGAAGCATAAGGAGTATATCCTTTGAATAAGCCCTCCTCCCAACAGTATAAAAGGATGAGGGGAGAGTGGAGGCATCGGGGATGGTACCTGGCAAAGGAACACCATCCCCCAAGCAGGACAAGGCGGAGGAAAAGAGCGGAGATATATGTAGATAGATGCTGTTGCTTGGCTCTTGTTTTAAGATGGTTCATCGAAGGGAAGGAAGACATTTCTAGGGTCTTGACTTAGGGGCCCCATTTAAACAAATGCCTTTCTAACCCAAGTAATACTAACCCTAAGTCAGCAGCTGCAGCCTCAGGGAACCCCTCTGCCTCTGTGGACGTGGAAATTGTCACTGTATTTCTTGATGGGACTGGAAATGAAAGCAGAGGAATCAACGCAGAAGGTCGATTTCAAAAAGATTTTCTAATGTGGTTTTTCATACTCGGTGTGAGGCTTTGGATTAGCATCCAAAAATGAAGGTTATTCCTTTCTACCCAGCTCTAATTCTGAATCCGTCGAGGGCTACCCGTCCTATTTAGCGAGAAGAATTTCACAGGAGGTAAACAGCATCTGGGCATCACTTACCTCCTTTGATGTTTAACACAATTTACAATGAAAGCTTTGGGAGACATTTAAAACCGTGCAAGGTCCTAAATCATTAAAGGAATGTGGTGCTAGACTTAAAAAATGATAATTGAATGCATTCAACAATAAAGCTGCCAAATTTTAGTGGCCTGTTTGCTAGAGGCTCTTTTGGAGAAACTGAGCTAGATTAAAAAAAATAAAAAAGCACACGGCAGAATTTCTCAAGTAAGAACTTAGTGTTATATAAATTAAACGTGGACGGATGCAGGTAAAAATGAAAATAAAAATAGATTAGCTAATGGTATAAATGCTAAACAATCAGAACGGAATCCTACTGGACACTTTTTGGTGTTTGACTGGTCTGGCACCCATTTCTCTGGGCCCCTATAACCACTGGACCATTTGCCTGGGACAGTCCCAATTTACATCTGCTAACCTGATGTAAGGCTTCCTGGGTGGCACCAGTGGTAAAGAATCTGCCTGCCAACGTAGGAGCTGCAGAAGGCTCAGGTTCGATCCCTGGGTCAGGAAGATCCCCTGGAATAGAAAATGGCAACCCACTCCAGTATTCTTGCCTGGATAATTCCATGGGCAGAGGAGCCTGGTGGGCTACAGTCCATGGGGTCACAAAGAATCAGACATGACTGAGCGACTGAGCACACAGGCACACACACACATCCTGATGTGAAAATGTCAAGTATTTCTTATGGAGATCTTCCAAAATATATAAAAATATACAGAATAGAATAATAAAGCCCATGCATCCTTATTTCTTCTTCTGTACTATTTTAAAACAAATTCCAGTTATCATAATTATAAAAGATAACGTAAAAAAAGACCCAATCACAATACCATTCTCACACCTAAAGTAATGAACCTGTAATTTCCTCATACAGGCAAATATCAAGTCAGTGATAAAATTTCTACCCTCCTACCCAGTTTTTGTTTGTTTGAACTGAGATTCAAATGACCATGTGCATTGCGGTATTTTACTATACCTATTAAGTCTCTTTCCATATAGTTTTCCTATCTCTTTTCCCTTCAATTGATTATTTTTATATTATTATTAATTCATGAGTTTAAGTTTACTTATTTGTTTCAATTCATTACAATCATTATCATTATTGATACTCAAATTGTCCTGTGTTTGGCTGGTGGGAACTTCTTCACGTTGGCTCTTGAGTTTTTGGACAAGATCTCAGTAGTCTTTGATAACATTCTTGGTTCTCATATAGCAAGAGTTTCCAGGTTCCCCTTGTATGCTTCCTGCTACAGTACTGGGATCAGTTATTGCTTTGAGAAGCCCCTGTGTCCTTTTAATGGGACACAGTATTTAGAAACCACAATCTGGGCACTTGGGTGCTCATTCCTTTCACCTGATCATGGCTCATAGGCATTTTCAGTTGATACAGCTAGGAAAAATGTATTTATTATTTTAAAAATTCTTTTTTTTTCTAATTTTATTTTATTTTTAAACTTTACATAATTGTATTAGTTTTGCCAAATATCAAAATGAATCCGCCACAGGTATACATGTGTTCCCCATCCTGAACCCTCCTCCCTCCTCCCTCCCCATACCATCCCTCTGGGTCGTCCCAGTGCACTAGCCCCAAGCATCCAGTATCGTGCATCGAACCTGGACTGGCAACTCGTTTCTTACATGATATTTTACATGTTTCAATGCCATTCTCCCAAATCCTCCCACCCTCTCCATCTCCCACAGAGTCCATAAGACTGTTCTATACATCAGTGTCTCTTTTGCTGTCTCGTACACCGGGTTATTGTTACTATCTTTCTAAATTCCATATATATGCGTTAGTATATTTTTGGCGGTGTGTCTCTTTGTTGCTGTGTGTGGGCTTTCTCTAGGTGTGGCTAAGTGAGGGCTACTCTGTAGTTGTGACGCCTGGGCATCTTATCCTGTGGGCTTCTCTCGTGGAGCACGGGCTCTAGGACACTCAGGTTTCAGAGTTGCCGTGCACAGGTTTAGCTGCCCCGTGGCATGTGGAATCTTCCCAGACCTGGGATCAAACCCATGTCTCCTGCATTGATAGGTGGATTCTTAACCACTGGACCATCAGGGAGGTCCAGGACAAATTTAAAGATAGAGCATAAATTTATGCTGATACTTCCAATTCAAGTTTGGCGATTACAAGATTTTTACTTAAGACTTTGTCTTACATTTGTGTCTCCAGTTTTGCATACCAAGCATACTGAGTCGCCAGTCATCATGCTAAAACCTCTTCTGCCATTTTGATCATATTGTTATCTAGTAGATTGCTTGGGAAGAGCTCAGGAGAAAATCATCTTGGGTTCTTTCATGTTCATAACATTTTATCTGAAGTATTTATATTTCAATGTTAATTTGACTGGCTAAAAATACATAAAGTCACCTTTTTTTGCCCTTTATTATGTTAAAGTATCATTCCATTTTCTTCTGGCATAAAGCATTGCTATGATTATCTGATGATAATCTTAGTTTCTTTCTAAGTGATTTGGCTTGTTTTTGGATGCCCAAAAGATTTTCTTTTTGTTCAAGTCCATTCATATTTCAAGACTATGTTGCAATATTGGTCTTTCTGGATTATCTTTCCTTCCTTCATTCTTTTCTCCCTCCCTTCCCACCTCCTCTCTCCCTACCACCCTCCTTCCCTCCCTTCCTTCTTTCTTTTTATTGCTCACGGTATGCCCTTTCAATATATAGTTTCAAATGATTTTCATTTCAGGAAACTGTTCTTAAATTTTAATTTTCATTACTTGTTCTGCTCTACAAGTTTGGTTTCTGTCTTTGAGTAGGAAGGGGAACTCCTATTATACACACGTTGCTTCTTTTTTTTTTTAACCTATCTCCTGTATCTGCCATTTTCCTTTGAATCTTTTTTTATCTCTTTATTTCCTTTTAATTGAAAAAAAATTCTTATCACTTTGCCTTTACCTTGTAAGGCATTATATGCTGTCTACTCATTTATTTCCTATAACTTTGTCTTTATTTATGAAATAATTTATTATTTTACTTCTAAATTTTTCCTAAATTTAGGAAATTAAAATCCTAAATTTACTGCTAAATTTTTCTAAATAATCTCATGTCTGAGTTTGAAAAATTCTGACTTAGGATTTCCTTTCATATTTTCCATACTTTTATGTCATCTTTGTTATTTCTTTTAGCTCATTTTGAGATATTGCTTGCATTTCTTATGTATTTTGTGGGCATATCTTTCTGACATGCTATTATTCTCTTTTTAAAAAATGATAAGTTCATCTAGGATTCAACTGCAATCATATTTTTTTGGTTGTGTTAGTCACTCAGTTGTGTCCAACTCTTTGTGACCCTAGGGACTGTAGCCCATCAGGCTCCTCTGTCCGTGGAATTCTCCAGGCAAGAATACTGGAGTGGGTTGCCATTGGCTCCTCCTGGGGATCTTCCCAACCCAGGGATTGAACCCCAGTCTCCTGCATTGCGGGCGAATGCTTTACCGACTAAGCTGCTAGGGAAGCCCTATTTTGTTTGTTATTATCATATAAATTGAGATTTCTTTTACTTTTAGGCAAGGAGGAGTTAGAACTTTTTTCCCTAACTCTAGATCTCTCTTTTGTCTTTTTCTCTACAGAGTGATACAAAATATAGCTTATACTCTGGAGAACCGTCTCCTTCATTACCTACCCACGGTTTTATCTGGATCTGACTGTTTCCTTTGTTGTTCCTCCCCTACTCTGCGTTATATTCCCAGAGAGGAGATTTGTCCTGGAAGGAAACTTAGGTTTGTTTATTTGAGAGTTCATAGGGCCCACACTACTGCTGTCCCTTAAGACAGGGATTCCTGGGCTTCCCTGGTGACTCAAGGGTAAAGAATCCACCTGCCAATACAGGGGACATGAGTTGAATCCCTGGTCTGGGAAGATCCACATGCTTCTGGGACACCTAAGCCTATGCTCCACAGTTACTGAGCCCATGCTCTGAAACTGCTGAAGCTTGGGTGCTGATAGCCCGTGCTCTACAAGAGAAACCACTGCAATGAGAAGCCTGCGCACCGCACCTAGAAAGTAGTCCCTGCTTGCTGCAACTGGAGAAAGTCCGCACGCAGCAACGAAGATCCAGCACAGTCATAACTAACTAGCTAAGTAAATAAATCTTTTAAAAAATCTCTTTCAAAAAAAAAGACAAGGGTCCCCAACATCTTAGATCCAACATCTGATGACTGGAGGAGGAGCTGATGTAAAAATAATAGAAAAGTGCATAAAGGCAGTGCCATTGAATCATCCCCAAACCATCCCCACCTTCTGCCCCAGTCCATGGAAAAACTGTCTTCCATGAAACCAGTCCCTGTGCCAAAAAAGCTGGGTACTGCCGCCTTAAGATATCTTCAGAAGGCTTTGCACTCACCTGAAAATTGGATTGTGCAAAAATCTCCCGGTTTCAGTTTTGTTTTAAGATTGTCCTGTCGTGCTTCTCGTATGGACTCAGGGATTTGGGGTGGGGGTCCTCCTGTTTTCAAGTTCATTCAATCTCCCCTAGCTTCCTTTTGCTTCCCCCTTCAGTTGATAAATCCATAACTCTTGCAGCTCTTAAGTATTCGATTGCTTTTTGGAGTCAGTGGGGCTACCCACCACTTAGTTTTCGTGGTAGATATTATTCACGGGTTTTGCTTTCGCTGCCCTAGTTGCTCTGACTATGATTGTGGGGGGGGTTGTAGAGATTATAAGTGGACACTTCCGCACTGCATACTCCAATACAATTCCTAATAGCATTCCCTTTACTCTCAGAAGTGAAGTTTGAACAATAAATTACATGGTTACCCTACTTATCCTCAATCAGAAATCCAAATGACTCTGAGAATTGAAAGATTTTCCAACTCATTTGGGGCAAATTCAAACCTGACCTGAATTTATTTGATAGCAAAAGCTGACCTGGTCGGACTTAGAGAGGTCTATAACTTTTATATGTTCCATGTATTATGAATATCAGTACTTTTTTTTTTTTTGCAGAAGTGTTCATGTTTTTAATGTTATAATATGGCCTAGGACCCAGTGATGATGTTATGTAACATACAGCATATGAGCCACGTTACCACTTTAAACTATGGAAAATTGTAAAATCTGAAACATCTTTGGATCTATAAATTTCAGACAAGGAATTATAGACCTGTAAGGGGCTTTTGCCCTCATTGCCATTAAAAGTTGCAGTAGAGGGGGGGCTTCCCTGGTGGCTCAGTGGTAAAGAATCCACCTGCCGCTGTAGGAAACACAGGTTCGATCCCTGGTCCGGGAAGATCCCACGTGCCGCTGAGCAACTAAGTCCATGCACCGCAACTATTGAGCCTGTGCTCTAGAGCCTGGGAGCCCCAACCATTGAGTCCATGTACTACATACAACCTCTGAAGACCAGGCACCCTAGAGCCTGAAACACCCTAGCACCCTAGCACCCGAAACAAGAGAAGCAACTAGAGAATGGGCCCCACTCTCAGCAACTAGAGAAAGGCCCTTGCAGTAATGAGGATCCAGCACTGCTGCTGCTGCTAAGCTGCTTCAGTCGTGTCTGACTCTGTGCAACCCCGTAGACGGCTGCCCACCAGGCTCCTCTGTCCCTGGGATTCTCCAGGCAAG
The DNA here is from genome assembly GCF_055505025.1 of Bos grunniens. Taxonomy (NCBI): domain Eukaryota; kingdom Metazoa; phylum Chordata; class Mammalia; order Artiodactyla; family Bovidae; genus Bos; species Bos grunniens. The sequence continues at coordinate 38,466,637 of NC_141190.1, read as the reverse complement.
AACACTGGAGTGGGTTGCCATTTCCTTCTCCAAGACCCAGCACAGCTGTAAGTAAATAAATAATTACAGTAGGGTGAATTTCTGTCCCAAGTCAACTGCAGGTTTTCCTCCCCTGGTGTTAGGCATGATTGACCAAATCGTGGGTGACTGATTTAATCTTCAGCCCCCCTCTCCTCCCAGGAGGTTTTGGGGGTCGGATTGAAGGTTCTAGTCCTCTAATCACTTGGTTGCTTCCCCAGGCAACCAGCGCCTGGTCCTTAGATAGTACCCAAATTTACCTCATCAGCATAATAAAAGACACTTTTGCGGATCTCCTCAGAAAATTCCAAAGGTTTTTAAGACCTCTGTGCAGAAATGGGGACAAAGACCAAATATTTATTTCTTTTTATAACACCAAAGGCAGGGTGGAATCGGGATGTCTGGGGAAGGCATTGCTGAAATTCAAGGAGAGGAAGCTGGTCCTGGCAGGTGGCTTGGAGGTGGGTTTTTTGCTCAGGACCATGTGTGTTCTTCCAAAAGAATACACCACATACTCTTCTGGAAGTTTTAAGTGTGCTATTTTTATGATAATTACGTGTTGCTGGTTTATAGGCGTCCCATGTTTGATGTAGTGATTTATGAAACAATGACACCATTTCACACCTCTCATCCTAGGGTTTTGAAGAGGATGACACATTTTCTCCTCTGAGGAAGCCAATTAATTAACCTGATTTCACGCTTCCCACAAAGGAGGGTGTTGCACACCCATTTCAGAGTTATTAAACTGAGGCCAGGCTGCACCCTTAGCGCTCTCAATTCTTCCCTGTGCAATAAGGGAACAGAATTTTGATTTCAGAATATCCTCCTCCATACTTTTTTGAACCTTTGGAGCTTACGTGTAGGTAGAAATGAGAATTGTTCTGGAATAATTCTAGAATCTTCACGATGAAGAAAGGGGCAGGAATTCTAAATAGATCATTAAGCCCCCTTCCCAACTGTATTTGAAATGAAGATGCATTCTCAAACATGAGCAAATTCAGCTCTGGGCTTGGAGAGAAAAGGCAGAAAAGAGGAGGGCGGGCAGGAGGGTGTTCCTGGGGAAATCGAGTCATGTATGTGTCCTCCTGTCTCTGCAGTTCGAGACCCCTCTCTTCTTGCAAGCATCTGCCAGGGGGAGACTGTGTCCTCAAGGAGTCCTAGTCCCACCTTCCAGTCTCTTGCTTCTCTGAGGCTAAGTCTTGGGTTAAAAGATTTGCATTATGCGTTTCGTGGCACAAGTGGTAAAGAACCCACCTGCCAATGCAGGAGATGTAAGAGACTCAGGTTCGATCCCTGGGTTGGGAAGATCCCCTGGAGGAGGGCATGGCAACCCACTCCAGTATTCTTGCCTGGGGAATCTCATGGACAGAGGGGCCTGGCGGGCTACGGTCCATTGGGTCGCAAAGGGTCGGACACGACTGAAGCGACTTAGCATGCAAGGCAAGCCAACTACTTCATCTGATGCTCAACTGAAGTGAAGGCAATTTCTTCCAGGGCTGGGGAAGAAATGCCTCTACTAAATGGGCTGATGAGCCCCAGTGCCTTCAGTGGAGGTGTGATACAGCGCTGTGCTGATGGGGGACTTCACGCATCTTCAAGAATTTTAGGATTTTACATTATTTCCATGGTCCATGTTGACCATAGGTCCTAACCTCTGAGTGGCCCTCTCCTTCCTACTTCTCTGCTGTGGGTTCTGAGTCAGGACCCTTCCGAGTGGATCTGAGAAAGCACTGGGCACTCTAGGATGGAACGACCCATAGTATGTGATGGCCACTGATTGTACTTGTTTGCCAAGAGGCAGTCAAGTTGACCTTGGCATTTTTCTTCCAAAGTCATGTTCATGTGTAGTTTTGAGGGCTGAGGCACCTCTAGGAACTGAAGAACTTGAGGGTAGTCAAGAGTTCTTTGGATTCAGGGCACACTGAATCATCTTTCCTTACTGAGTGTGAGGAACTGTTTCTCCTGTCTTTCTTGGTGGAGGAGGAAACAAAGCAGTCCCAGCCACATATGCGTGCGTGTCTTTTCTGATTGGTCTTGGTTTCAGCAACAGGCCAGCTGGCTGTTTAGGAAAAAAATAAGAGCTCGGTGCATGTTGCCTGCATTGGTCTGAATTCTCCCGCTCTGCCAAGGACTTAGAAGGGGCAGCATCTGCATCCACGGCTGTCATGGGCATTCAGGCTCTTGGATAACAAGATAAAGGGCAAAAGCTGAATTTTCTCGTGCCAAGAGAAGGAAGAGTATCGGAGCCAAGAAGATCAAACCAATGCTGCCGAGAGTGGCTAAATGGTACCCATTAACCTCTGTCAGTACTGGAGTCCAGCAATGGGAATTTTGCCAGAAATCAGCCCTGAGTGGAAAACAAGGTTTGGCTGGCTCCATATTACCATAGCATGGAGGCATGGGGATTTCCAGGAAAAGCAGCTAAGTTGTTCCATTCCCCAGTCTGCAAGGAGGAACCCGGGGCTGGAACCAAGCATTTTGTGAACTGATGGGATGCAGGTCTAGGCCTTGTCCTGTGGAAGAAGTGGACAAAAGCAGTGTTTCCTTGCTGTGGTCATGCTCCTGGCAGACAGCCGCTTCACATGGAGAGCGTGCGTATCATCACGGGCCAGGTGTTGGCCCATGTTAAATACCTGTCTTCTGAGAACTGCTTCCATGTTTCCTGTTCCTGGCATCCGGGGGACCTGACGTTTTCTACCGCCTCTCAGATTCCTTGGCTCTGCTCCTCAATGTGGCGAGGAGTAAAAACTCCTCGCCACGTGTTAAATGATTTCATGCACTTTGCTCCAGAGAAGATTGGAGGCACTAATCACCTGAGGGCATCATTGGAAAACCTGCAAGCAAATATCTAAAAGCCAGAGATTTCTCCTCCTCTTTCTTTGATAGGTTAGCATCCTGGCTTCATTTCTTAGCAAAAACCACCTTTCCCTCAACTAATGATACTGGATAAATGAATTTAGGTGTTTACTACAGTCACCTAAATGAGTCAAAACTCTGCCCTGAGTTTTATGGAACAGTTATTAACAAAAGTCATTTATTTCAGGCAGAGAAACCTCAAATTTGGCCAAGAGCCTGAAAAAGCATCTCTGCAGAGCAGCGCCCTCCTCTCATTTGAACAACTTGTATTTCAGTTGTTGCTGATCAGAGTTGCTCCTTCTGATCTCTTCTGGATCTTGTATTAATTGGGTTTCTCTTTTTCCAGTCTTTCAAGCTTTTCTAGTCACTAACATTCAGGAAAAATGGATAACTTATAGCAAGAGATAATTTTGTTTCTATTAAATGGAGCAGGTCAGCAGAATTCTAGGCTTGGATGAGGAATCTCATTCAATCCTGTCTCTGGGACAGGAAGGTAGACTAGGAGCTTATTTGTAGAAAGTCTTTATTAAAGAAAATCCCATAAGTCATTTTGGAGCAAATGTATTCTAGAACAGTGATTTAAAATGACATGTTATAACTAAAAGTAGTTCATTACCAGTATTTTTTTAAAGTAAGTGAAACAGAATGGATCAGAGGATATCACACATAGGAAGGGTAGGGATCATTTCTCAAAATTTTGTTTCACTTGCTTGGGTATAACTGACTGGGTTACAATGGAAAATATATTGCATCCAGTGGTTTATAGTCAAGAAATTTGGAAAGTCACTGTTGGGTATATGAATCCTTGGGTTCCATCTAGTTTCTGCGGCTGCCTCTATGACCTTGGGCAAGACAATGCTCTCTGATGGGCCTCAGATTCTCATGTGAAAAATGGCAATTGTCTATAAGTGTCCTCAGTTCTGAAATCCAATGATTAAGTGAAATTCTCAAAGGAATCCATTTCAGCATTCAATAATTATCCATTTTAAAAAGTCCTCCTGCATAGTCAACTTCTATCTTCCATATTTTGGAAAGGCATGACTTACCAAGTTGCTCCAAAGAGCACAGACCACAGAGAGGAACACAGCCCATGAGGATGGAAGCTACTTCAATAGACTGGCTTGGCTCTGGGACAGTCTCTTTGAGTTTCCTATAGATGTTTTATACCAGATTTCTCTAGTTACAGTACAATGATATTTCAGCTACATTTGAAAATACATACAAATCCTCTTTTGGATGGTGGAGATGGGTGGGTGGGGAAGGACAACTAATTGCTCAGGAAATGCTGAACTTGGTTAATTTGGAAACCACTCCCAGCTAACGTTGAGCCTTGGGCCACTCACAGTTCCTGCTTTGTATTATGACTAATGGGATGTCAAAGAAGCCTTGATCTAATAAGAGCAACCAAGGAGACCAAGAAAGCCGGGCCTGGGAGGGGGTATTGGCAGGGTGCAGCAGTGATTGAGAGCTTTTTATTTCTGGGCTGAGGTTCTTTCAAAACAGTCTTTTGAATTATTGATTCCATCATTCATAAGTTCGTAACAGCCTAATTTGGAAGGCAACTCACACTATGACTTGGATCTCGTTATGCTTGTTGAGAATCAATCCTCCAAATTAATATTCCCCTAAATTCACATAGAGAAAAACCAAGGCATCTCAGGCACAACCAGGAGTCAGCTGTGTTGTGGGAGTTAAAACATACAACTTTAGGAAAGGGTTCTTCTATAGAGCTGGTATAAGTGTCCCAGGAATGAATGTGTCCTTCAGGTTCTTAAATCCTGGATCTGAATCTAACTTGTTTGCAGTAAGGAAGCGGCATAGAATCATTGCCGCCATCTGAGTTCATTGTACTTAATTCCTTCAGTGAATTTTGTAGCCTCAGCAAAACATCAGAAGCAGAAGGAAGCCTGCAGATTATCTCATCTGAGGTCCTTATTTTCAGGAGAGGAAAACGAGCCACTCCCTTCTAGCTAGCCTTTCTGTATGAGGTGACATTCAGTGCTTTTGTCTCTCTGCATACATTTTAAGGCAATATTATTTTGCTTTTGAGGGTTGACTATCAGCAACCAGTTGGCTAATTGTGGATGAAGTTTTGCTTCACATGGACTTTCCTGATACTGAATTTCGGTAATTCGTAAGTACATTGCCTCTCAACTACCCTACAAAAATCTAACATCCTCGATTCACGACCCAGTCCTTTTAGAACTCAAAGCCAGAGACGCCTTGACGTGTACAAGAAAAGTTGTGGAGGCTTTTATTAGCTTTGATTTTGACTCCATTCTCATAAATTATGCAAAATGTGTCACATATATGAACAGCCCAGAAGAGCAGTTGCCAGTTGTAATATAAAAAATGATACCACGGAAACTGACACCCAGTTGTGGCAGATACCCTGTCAAAAGAATGATTTATAATCTGGAAATACAAGCAGCAAGAGAGGCCCACCAGCCAGGGCTGTATCATCTAAAGCAATCAAATCCCGCAAATATAAAGCAATTTTGTATTACCATTTCCAAGTGCTCCCCACAATAAGGACTCTTGTATGCCCAAGTTTAATATTCAGAGCAGAAACCACAAACTCTAGCAGCCGCTCCTGGTCAAGATAGTTAATAACAGTTCCCAGGCAAAGGCAGGAGGTAATAGCATCGCTCCAAGCAGCTGGGGATTTGCCTGGTATGTCAGCCTCTCTCTCTGAGAACTAGAAAACGATGGTAGGTCAGGCATCCATTTGCTTTATGTATTGATATAATTTCATCAGAATTTATGATGTGGGAATTATTGCACAGGCAAGAAATGTAATCTAACCTTCATCTCACACAATGCAGGAAAGATATTATGTTTTTGAGAAAAATATACTGACTTGTTGAATCAGATTACACACGTGCAATCCTAATGGATTTCAATATTTCCTTGGACGAGTCATTGCTATTTGCATCATATGTATTAAATTGGCTTGTGTAGAAGATGGTTTTACAAATAAAGAAGAATTCTAATGCTGTTTCTCCTTTCATTTTCTCAAGTTCTGGCATGTGAATTCATTACTGGTAAATTTTAAACATCTGTGTGTGTGTAATAGTTTACCCTAATTTCCCTAGCCTATATTTAGATTTTTAATATCCAAATATTACAATAACATATATGATTCTCTTTCATCCTCATGAAGGGTTCCTTGAGCTTCAATTGTCAGATGCAGAAAATGCTGATAGTCTTCAAGGACTATCTCATAAATGATCATCGCAGTGAGTCCATATGTCCTGTTATTTGGCCCTTGAAACCATTTAATTATCTCGAGTACTACAGTTTTCTTCCAATGGGAAAGGGAATATAAAATATGTTTAAGAATGAAGGGTTTTCAAGATCACACTTACCTCACGTAAGAACTAAACATTTCTCGAATCAAAAAATCCTTTCCCTTTATTTTTGAGACAGAAATAACAACTTAGAAATTTCAGAGTAGTGACCCGGATCTGTATGTCTGCAGAAGAGTCTTTATCTAGTACTTTTTGATATGGCTAAAGACATGAGTATTGGATAGCAAGGAGATCAAACCAGTCAATCCTAAAGGAAATCAACCCTGAATATACATTGGAAGGATGATGCTGAAGCTGAAGCTCCCATAGTTTGGCCACCTGATGCGAAGAGCAGACTCATTGAAAAAGACCCTAATGATGAGAAAGATTGAGTGCAGGAGGAGAAGGGGACGACAGAGGATGAGATGGTTGGATGGCATCACTGACTCAATGGACATGAGTTTGAGCAATTTCTGGGAGACAGTGAAGGACAGGGAAGCCTGGTGTCCTGCAGTCCATAGGGTTGTCATGAGTCAGACACAACTGAGCAACTGAACAGTGTATATAAAAGATTATGATTAATCCAGACAACCCAAAACTGCTTTTAATTGCTCTATAATGGTTCTGTTGAATTGCAAATACATTGTAGAGTTAAAATGTATACATTCCAGAACTTAATTTTTGAATATGTGTACCTAATAGAAGGCATATTTTATCCAAATAGAAAAAGAACTCTCATGTTTTATTAGCTGGCATCTCCAAATAATAATAACAACACTGCATTTTGTATCTATTGCCACAGACTATACCAAGTGCCTAATATATGTTATCTCTGATCTTTACCTCCCCTCCCATTCTGAGGTCACCATTATTACTCTCATCCTTCAAATGAAAAAAGCGTTTTCAGAAAGGTTAGATGTCTTGCTCAAGGACATTTGTGTAGTGAGGGGTAGCGCCGGCATTTGAACCAAGGCATGTCGGATTTCAGAGACTGGATTCTTGTCTGTGCTTCCTGAGGCTGTTCCTTCCAGAAGGCTGGCTGGGTTATGGGCTCCTCTCAACTGTTTTTTGACCACCCCAAAGCTTCCACTTTCTTTTTCCTAATTATCTCCCACTAGTGGCTCAGACGGTAAAGAATTTGCCTGCAATGTGGGAGATCTGGATTCCATCCCTGGGTTGGGAATATCCCTTGGAGAATCCATTGGACAAAGAAGCCTGGCAGGCTACAGTCCACGGGGTCGCAAAGAGTTGGACATGACTAAGTGACTAAGCACAGCACAGAGAAACTCGCAAGTCTTCTATAAGATATAACCAAAAGTCTGCCGAGGTGGCCAGGGTTTAGGGAGCCATTTGTTTCCTTAAGAAAAGCAGAATAGAGTTAGGGCATTTGGGATGTATGTGTATACACTGCTCTGTTTAAAATGGATAACCAGCAAGGATCTATTTTGTAGCACACAGAACTCTTCTCAGTGACAGGGAATTGGGGGAGAATGGGTGCATATATATGTATGGCTGTCCCTCCAATCCTGATGCCTTATTGATAGCTTCTAACTTTCAACCTTTGACTCTTTTCTGAGGATAGATGGACCAGAAGCTCCCCTTACACACATACAATACACACACACGTCTTTCAAGGCCTTCTCTGGAGGGCATTGTCCTCGTAGTCCCCACTAGTGTGGGAGAGGGAAATCAATCTCTCCTACGATAATGGACATGGCAGATTTACTCCCACTACAATGATGAAAAATTGTTCATTCACTTATTTATTGCAAACCGTGATGGAGCATATACTATATGCTAGACGCTGTGGGGAAAAACGAATAAGACATGGTGCTCAACTTTGAAAAGCCCACAATGAGTTGCAGAGATGGCTCAAAAGCCAATGATTATAATGCAGTTAGATGATTATAATGCAGTTAGATTAATGATTATAATGTAGCACGACCAATGTTAGTAGACAAATGGGCAATGGATCACAGGACCGGAGAAGGAAGGGCCCTGAATTTCCCAGGGACACAAACGTCATTGTCTCATGTGGCTGCTCGTCTTCATGTCCTCTGTCCAGATCCACTCGTCCTTATTGACTCTGTTTTCTGCAACTCCCACTGGCCTATCACCTGCCTTGTGGATTCATGGTGTCAGTCTGGCATCTAGTCTGTGAATTCCCTGAGGATAGGCACCCAGTCCTTCGTATTTGCCTCTCTCAGCTTCTCTGGCCCAATAAAGATCCTCAAAAATATTTACAGGGTAAGACATTGATGTGATTTTTAAAGCAGAGCTTTTAAAAAATAGAGGGAGTAAGAGGATTATATGGCTTTTATAGGGCTGTAGCACAAGTCAGTTGCTGAGCAACAATTAGAGGTCACAGCGTTGGAATTTATGGTCACTTGTCAAATTGGTAGAGTCAGGCAAAAGTGGTATAAACATAATTCCCAATTCCATCTGAAGTAGAACATCTTGGGACCTTTTCCTTCTAGTTACCCCCAAACAGACCTGATGTACTGCAGTTAAGCATTCCTACACCATGCTTGTATAAATAATGGCAACATGGAAAGCCTTCTTCTCTTCTGCAATGTGTCATCACATACCTTTTAGGGTCCCTGTTTGGGATTTTTTTTTTTTTTTTTGCTGGCCAAGGCCTCTGCACGCTTTATGTATTTGGAGAATCCCTTCTGCCTTTTTGACTGCTTTGTGGGTCTGTTTTTACTTAAGAGCATGCAGGAATGGAAATGTAGCTGCTAAATTAATCTGGTCTTGGTGAAATACGTCTGCTTTGCTAGTGAGATGACTGAAATTTACATTTTCGTCACTCTTCAGAGCAGGCAGGCCTTTAACTCCTCTTTGCAAGATCTTTCCAAAACACATGTCAAGAGACCCACCTCCTCCAATAATGATGTCAGTGATGTTGGGGCAACGGGAAAGGAAGAATTAACTCTATTATTATAGTTTACTTTTAACAATCAAGTAGGGAAGAGGGGTGAATGTTGGGCTTGCAACCCTGGTTGCCTCACTCTCCTGCAGCTCAAGCCCTAAGTAGATTGTCATATTGCATTGTGTTGCCTGGGTGACGGGGTACTTGCACAGAGAGAGCTGATGAAAAGGCTAAGAGAGGTTCTTCGGGTGAAATGTGTTCTCCTTACTTGTACTCAAAACCAATTCTTGATTGTCATTCCTGCCCAAGAAAAGTGATAGCTGTGAATCAGCATTTTGAATTTGCTCAATATCAAATGGATTGCATGACAGGATGATCCGTTTATTCAGTGCATGCTGCAGCACATCTGATTTGAATGAAGTCAGTTAGAACGTATCTCATGGCCAACTTCTTTTTTTTTTTCTGGTCTATTCCACTGTTAATCTAATCTAGGTCATATGGCTACAGACACAGTTCATTGCAAAGCTACCTAACTGTTCTATGGCCGCCTGTCACTCCTCCTTATCCATCCTATACTTTAACTCCTGAAAGAAAGTGAAAGTATTTGTCACTCAGCAGTGTTCAACTTTTTGCAACCCCATGGACTGTAGCCCACCAGGCTCCTCTGTCCTTAGCATTCTCCAGGCAACAGAACTGGAGAGGGTTGCCATTCCCTTCTCCAGGGGATCTTCCCAACCCAGGGACCAAACCTAGGTCTTTCTTATTGCAGGCAGATTCTTTACCACCTGAGCCACCAGGGAAGCCCACTTCGACTCCTAGCCAGCCCTTTAAACATTTCTCCTTTACACGGTCACGTTTGGAAAGATGGTAGAATAAGACAACAGGAATGTTCTCTTTTAAGTTCCATCACTGAGTCTCTAACATTATCTGAAATATAGGCCATTTTCAGAAATTTCAGCAAAGTTTCAGTTCAGTTCAGTTCAGTCGCTCAGTCGTGTCCGACTCTTTGCGACCCCATGAATCACAGCACACCAGGCCTCCCTGTCCATCACCAACTCCTGGAGTTCACTCAAACTCATGTCCATCAAGTCGGTGAAGTTTAGTGGGTGAAATTTAAGAACACATTAGTAAACAGATTTAAAAGTAGCTTTGAAAACATTTGAAACGTGAAAGAAGACTACATCTGAAATGGATGTTCATCAAAAGAACCAAAATGAGAATGGTTTATGAGAATGGCTGGAATTTATATTCAAAGAGATAACAGAAGATGCAGAGTTATTAAACAGGCACAGTCTGATACGGAAAGAAAGAGAAACAAGGAAGGAAGGAGCTAAGGAGAGAGAAAAGAAGAAGGAAAAGAAAGCCAACTGAAAAAAAAAAAAGAAAGCAGAGCACTGGCTTATCACTGGAAGTCATAAAAATCAGAATGAAAAGACTAAAATTAGATTAATTTAGAAGATAAACATATGTCATATAAGCTGAATATATAATACAGAAATTCCCCAGTACTTCCACGGCAGGGGACACAGGCTTGATCGCTGGTCAGGGAACTAAGATTCCCCATGCTGCATGGAGCAGACGGAAAAAAAAAAAGAAAAGGCAAATGAAAATTTAAGAAATAGTATAATAAGAGGTATGAATGACTTACATAAAGAAATCTTTATTGGGAAATACAAAAAGTTAAATGATCTATAAAGGTTATAATAGATGAGACACACAATAGTATTAATTTGTCCTAAAATTGCATATGTCTTCCCAGGTGGCCCTAGTGGTAAAGAACCTGCATGCCAGTGCAGGAGACATAAGAGATGTGGGTTCTATCCCTGGCGTCCGGAAGATCTCCTGGAGAAGGAAACGGCAACCCACTCCAGTATTCTTGCCTGGAGAATTCCGTGGACAGAGGCGCCTGGCGGACTACAGTTCATATGGTCACAATGAGTTGAACAGTACTGAAGTGACTTAGGAATGTGAAAACTGCATTTCCCAGCCCCCCTCCCTTTTAAAGATACATATAGGCTAAAGCAATCTCACTTGAAATTCCAGGTTATGTCAGAAAAAAAAAAAAAGAATTTACAATTTTATTTGGAAAAAATAAACTAAAAATATTATCAAAAAATAAAGTTTACAAGTGTGACTCCCAAAAATGTTGTTTAAGAAAAAGCCAGTCCTATCAAACTTAAAGCCACATTATAAAACAACAGTAGTAAAAAAGAAAAGTAGAAATCTGACAAATAAAATGGCTCAGTGGAATAGAATCGAATCCCATAAATTAAACAGAAAAATGTAGTGTGTAATAAAGTGTCACAAGGAAGAAGGAAATGAAGAAGTATTTCATATATATTGAGAGTGAGAAAATTTGCTTTATTCCTTCCTTCCTATAGAGCAAAAATAATCTCCATAAGGGAAAAAGATTAAGCTTAAAAATCAAATCAATGAAAACTGACCCCAAATAAAATAGCATCTCAGATATTTGGAAGGGTGAGAACTTTCTAAAGATTGAAGCAACTGAAGAATACAAAATAATAGTGAAGAAATTTCAAAATGCCTCTCCAGTGAAAATATAGAAACTAAAAATAAATCAGCTTGTTATAAAATACATTCATATTAAAAATGACAAACTGTAGTACAATTATTCATACTATTTAAAGATCCCACCCATCTTTGTAAGAGTAATAAGTTAAGATTCCAATAAGGATATGGCCCAAAGCCTTCCTCTGACAATTTAAGTATGAAGAGATACATATAATTTGTATTTAAAATGTTTAAATTAGCTAGTAACAAAAATGCAAAAGAAAAGTACCATTTAGCTTTATTAAGTCAAAATTAAACCATCTAATAGCAGATAATTATAAGATTTTTAGTAAAACTGGCAAATAATAATTGTTGGTATTAGTGGAAGTTAGAACAACCTACTTGGAAAAGCATTTGGCAATACAATTCAAGACCTACAAAATATTCATACTCTTTAACACAGTATAATCACTCTTTGGAATTAATTCAAAAGAAATAATTAGGAAGCAAAACATGATATGTAGAGAGACATGTTTACTGAGGCGTTATTTAGAATAACAAAATACCCACAACAGCCTAAGAGGAAAAAAGGAACTAAACAACAGTAATTACAAATTACAATAATAAATATTATGCAACAACAGAGAAAAGTTTTACAGGATAACTCTAAATAAAAAATAGCATGAAGCTCTATAACAGCTGTAGTAACAATTATATAAAATGATGATAGCAGCCCTTCCCACCCTCAAAGTAAGATGAAATTATAAGAGTGGTACCATGCTGAGATTATGAGTAATTTTCCCTGTTAATGTGTTACATAATTTTGTTAGGAAAACCATTTCAATCAGTGTGTGTGTGTGTATGTGCTGTGTAGGCATATAGTGCAGTGTGAGTAATTATGTGACCTTCAACAGGTCACTGGAGATGTTTAAGCTTTAGTGTGTCCATTTGTAAAAAGGAGATAATAATGGGATTCATTTCATGGAGTTGTTATGACAGTTGAATGATGCAAAGCATGTAAAGCACAAAGTGCTAATGCCCGGCACTGACGTCATGGAAAGTAACATTGACTTTGGAAATGCTGATTTTGAGAATGGTGTAGTGGTTGTACCCTTGTTGGTGAATTTTCAGTGGTTCTCCACTATTCACAGAAAATTGTCCAAATTTCTAATCTTGATCATTAAAAACCTCCATCATTTTGCCCATCCCATCTATCTGATTTTATCTGCAACTCCCTCAGATGAGTATTCTGCTTTAGTCAGGCTAACCTCGGATTTTTATGTATAGTTACTTAAACATTCCAAACAGCAACAACTTAAACATTCAGCCACTGAATAAATACTGGAGAATCCCAGAGATGGAGAAGCCTGGTGGGCTGCCATCTATGGGGTCGCACAGAGTCGGACACAACTGAAGTGACTTAGCAGCAGCAGCAGCAGTAGCAGCAGAGAAATAGTCGTGTTCAGGCCCAACCTTTGGTGTTGCAGGTACGTTTTCATTACAGAGGAGGGAGACGGACCGTGGACAAGGGGAGCAAACAGAAGAACAAGAGGACCTGAACCATCCCAAGCTAGGCTGATACTAGACTGGTCTGCACTGTCCTGGTTGTGATGGTTGCTGATGGATGTGGTGGCCTCTGGCCTCTGACTGGTCATTATCTGTACCATTTGTACGGCTGATTCACTTCGCTGCGCAGCAGAAACTAACATAACATTGTAAAGCAACTATCCTCCAGACATTTGTTTAAAAAGTCAGATTTATACATATTTTACTCTTGAAGGTATTTTCTTAAGATTTGGGACTGTATGTGTTTTTAATAGTTTTTAATTTTAGCTGTATTAAAATCCTTAAATTCGATCCTTCAAATTGGCCAAGTGCCATTAATCCTAAAAAAAAAACCTGAAAAGTGAAAAAGTCTGCAGGAAATCTTCTTCAGCTCTCCCACCCGCTTCTCTTTCTCTAAACATTATTACCTGTTTCTACTCCTATTTCTCTAACTTGATAGGAAGATCCCCAGGATAGAGAACTTGCCATGTTGTCTATTGATTGGTTGGTGGTCGTTTTTTTCCTACTCTTAAGAATTTCTAACAATATTTACCACAATGTTGAACATGGGATAGTAGTGAAAAGTGTGAAAGCATTAGTTTCTCAATTGTGTCCAACTGTTTGTGACCTCATGGACTGTAGCCTGCCAGGCTTCTCTGTCCATGGAATTTTCCAGGCAAGAATATTGGAATGGGTAGCTATTCCCTTCTCCAGGGGATCTTCCCAGCCCAGAGATTGAACTTGGGTCTCCTGCACTGTAGGCAGATTCTTTACTGTCTGAGCCACTATATATGTTATTAAATATGTGTTTGAATCAGCAAAAAAAATTAAACTCAGGAAAGATCACTTATTTGTCATTATCCTGGGTTACTTCAAGAAGAAGTATCAAAATTGCCTCATTAATAAAAAGGAGTATTTCTGGGATTATTTTCCTTGAGTCTGAGACTGGTTCTGAGAGCTCACTGGTGTCTCTGGCCAGAAACAGTGACCAAAGTACAGCTATGGTACATTAGGTGATTTTCTTACAAACTAACCTGTATGTGAGCAGCAGCTAAAATCTTGGAACTGTCTTGCCTCATTGAAGTGCCTGCTTTCTAAGGTGGTACCCTGCTGCCAGTACCCAGATGTCCAGCTTAGGGGGAAACGCAAGGCTAAAGGTGACAGCTTGGTGTTCAGCTGGGAGAGAGATTCTAACTTAGAGAAAAAGTTGTGCCTTCACCTTGAAAGCGACCCGTTGTAAAGAAATCAGTCGGCTCGATGCTGGCACTGCCCCAGCTCTGTATTAACTATCCAGATTAATGTCAGATCATACCCCAGGAATTATTCATGAAGCCCCTCTGTCCAGTATAATTGCAGATTTTGGCATCCAGAGTGAAGCCTCATTGTTTTATAGATTAGCTTCCCTTCCTGTACTACGGAAGAGACAATGATCTGAAACAACTCAGTCTAGGGGGAAATGGAGTTCACGTATTTCACATGAAAAAGCGTTTGTCAAATGGGAGATCCCAGGTCTCACTTACCCTCCACCTTCAGAGTGGGCACCTGCAGCCACTCTGAGAAGGAGCTGGCTGATGTCTGCTCCAGCCCCATGAATGGCTACTTTCATTGTGGATCTTTCCCAAGTGAATGGAATGGCTCTTTATCTTTGCTTAAGAATTAGTTTTACCAAACTGTAGCTCCACTAATCTCTACTACAACATCACCAAATGTAATTTATGCATGTGGATGAAGAAACGTAGGTAGGTTTCAGTTCCAGGGAAGGGCACACATCAGCCAACTACCTTGCTGCCGTGAATCATTAGAGACTATTCAATGCAATCAAAATATTAATACACTTTCAAAGAGGTTTAATATTTTACTGCAAATATCAAGTTACCCTAGCAGTCAGCACACCTTAATTGTGAGATTTTAGACTCTAAGATCTTTCAGATTGTGACTTTTAAAGGTCAGGAAAAGGAGTTCGTTTCTTGTTTAAATGGCATTTGCTTATTTTATTATGTTCTTGAGCTATTTTCCATGGGTCTAGTTGGTACATGTGTAATTTGCTTTCTGTGGGATAAGTGTGTGTGTGTGTTTATGCATGTATATCTACAGATATATATATGCATGTGTGTGTAATATATATGTGTACTATATAATAAGTTTTATATAAAACTAAATATCTTCTTTTGGTTCTAATTAAAACCTGGGGAAATGTAACACAGCATCAACCAAAATAGGTGATGTACTAACCTAACATGAACTTATATTTTTCTCCTCATTAAATTAAAGCTATCAAGTAACCCATATATCCCAGGTTAGCCGTCAGGATTAGCAGGTTAATAGTTTTGCCTAATTATCAGGTTTCCCAGTTCTGCAAAATTTTTCTGTAAGAATAAGTCTCTGAAATGCATTGTCTTTGAGTCAGTTTTCTCCCTGTTGTTTCCACAGAGCACACCAATTATCAGACCAAGCATTTTATTTCATTTAGCTGTTTGGTAGAGATTTTGTATATACATATACATATCTATCTATCTATTCAGAGTATTAGGGAATCATTTGGATCATTGAACCCAACTATTTAGATGCTTGAACAATATCTTCTCATATGTATCTCATCTCAACTTGACTGTATGTTTATAGCTTTGACCTGAAAATGATTAGCTACTGAGGTAGAAAATTAAGGGAGTGAGAAAAATCAGCAAGAGCAGAAGGTGGGTTACTAAAAATAGGGGTTTCACACACACTGGTGAAAATAGGTCACCATCATGGGCTTTTTCTATGACACAAGGATATTAACTGCAGGTTGATTCCTTCCATGGATATCCATTAAATAAAGAAAAACACAATCTAATGTACAGTAGATTCTAACAATAATTTAACTTGTTTCAAGCAGGTATGATTTATCTTGGCCTGATGAACCATAGGCAATTAATTTCCCTCTTATATCTCATCAGTTATTTGGAAGTTTTGATAAGAAGGGGATTCACTCTATATAGTATATACATCTGTATCTTATACCTACAGATGCTCCACTTCTTAGCAAAGGAAAACATCTCCTGGCAGATCTGCAATATCTCCAGTTACTCTGTGGCAACCCTTAAGAGTGTTTGACTTGTGCAATATTGGCACGTGCACCAGCCTTCCAGCCCACTTTAATTCTGAGAACACTTCAAGAATATTCCACAATGCGGTGGCATGCAGTTTTATCAGACACAGAAAATGCAACTCTAATTCAGATAGATGAAACTTGGAGCGCAAGGAGGCAGTGTTTCGCTCTGGTGTATTCTTGAATTAGGGTTGCAAATCCCATGCTATTTTTGTGGGCAAATATGGACATGGTTGGCCTTCCTAAATATAAAGTCTGCCCCCCCCAATAATGATGATTTGTAGCTCTTCTATCATTTTTTCAGAATACTATGATATTGTTCTGCATAGAGATCTCTCCATGCAAAGGAATCTCGTGTAAAATTAGAAAGTAGATGTCCGTATGAGGTTTTGTATCCTACTGTGTCAGGCTCCCAGGCTTTCTCCTTTTAGACCATTCACATTCAATCATTTGTTTACTCTCTGTATTTCCCATCAGTCTGTAACATCTGTACTTTGGGGTCTGTGCCTGTCCTCTTTACATCTATATCCTCTCTACTTAGCCCAGGGTTTAGAGGCACATAGATACCTGATAAATATTTGTTGAATCAGTGAATGGATGGATAGTCTATTTCTTAATGTGTACTTAAAACCTTAATACATAAAAGTCACTTCAACTCTTAACTTCCCTTTTCAAAGCCTTCCTGGTGGCTCAGATGGTAAAGAATCTGCCTGAAATGCAGGAGACCTGGATTTGATCCCTGGGTTGGGAAGATCCCCTAGAGAAGAGAATGACAACCCACTCCTGTATTCTTGCCTGGGGAACTCCATGGACAGAGGAGCCTGGCGGGCTACAGTCCATATGTTGCAAAGAGTTGGACACAACTGAGCCACTAACACTTCCACAAAGTCCCACAAAGAGAAGATCAGCAATTCCCGAGAAGCTATCCCCTTTTCTCAAGAATTATCATCTAGAGAGTATTGTCAGCTGTATCCATCACTTTTCTTGCTTGCAAGGATGCCAAAGAAGACACTTATCTGGGTAAAGTTTCACTGGGAGTTCTTTTTTTTTTCCTTGGGGATGTGTCTATTTTCAATTTAAGAGCTATGGCACTCATCCTCCTTGAGTAAAGGTTAAAAAAAAAAAACCCTTAAAGATCTGGAAAACTTCTATTCCTGTCTACCCTGCTATGAGCATTGAACTTAGAACGCTGATGTTGCACCATGCATGTGACACTATCCAGCACTTACACAGTGCTTTCTGTGTGCCAAGCACCAGCGTAGGTTATTTATATGCATTAACTCCTAATACTACCATGGAAGACAAATATTGTTATAACTTCATATTACAGAGGAGGACATGGAAGCTTGGAGAGGTTAACTTGGCCAGTGTCATGCAGGTAGTAAGTGTCAGAGGATTTGCAGTATGTCCCATGGCCTTAAAACACTTGTGTTATTCCACTTCTTAATGCTGTGAGAATACTTTGAAAACACCTCTGTTTTGGTCCCCCCCCACCCCGCACCATTGCTAGGTTGTTGGTGCCCGAGTGGGGTCTCATAGATCATAGCATGTCAGAGATTGTACGTTATATTAGTTTATTTGCCTCTTTCACTTTGCAGCATAGCTACATTTTTTTTTTAAGTGGAGATAATTAGAGTGAACCCTTGAAGAATTCTGTCACTCCAGTATTCTTGCCTGGAGAATCCCATGGACAGAGGAGCCTGGGAGGCTACAGTACCTGGAGTCACAAAGAGTCAGACATAACCGAAGCTACTTATCTAGCAAGCAAGCAAACCAGTACAACTAGAGAGGAAAAAGTGAATTCCCAAGATGCTTATAGCAGAAGTGTTAGTCGCTAAGTTGTTTCCAACTCTTTGTGACCTCATGGACTGTAGCCCTCCAGACTCTTCTATGGGATTTTCCAGGCAAGAATACTGGAGTGGGTTGCCATTCCCTTCTCCAGGGGATGTTCCCGAACCAGGGATTGAACCCTGGTCTCCTGCATTGTTAGGCAGATTCTTTACTATCTGAACCACCAAGGAAGCCCAGCAGAAAAGATTATTTTATTTCTTAAAACACCGAGTTGTTTCCTGGTGGCTTAGTGACAACCCACCTACCCTAACAGGAAACCTTCCCGTGGGTTTTTCCAGGCGCCTGTGTGAGCAGCGGCAGATCCGTCCAGCAGAGGGCGACAAGGTAACAAAACTCGGCCGCTTTCCAGTGGTGCTGCCTGGGCTCTGGGCAGCTCTGGTGCGCTCAAAGCCACAGACCAAGGATGCTGCGGGGGACGGTTGTTGCTAAGCCCTTAGTACTGGAATGAAAATTCTTATGTGCACAGAAAAAAAAAAAAAAAAAGGAAAACCCTTGAAAGAAGGACTTGGCATGTCTCTAGTGTGGTCTGGACATTGTACATGTGAGAGAATTTGGTGCTAGTGGACAGAGGGCCTGGCAGGCTACAGTCCATGAAGTCGCAAAGAATCAGACATGACTGAGCGCACACGCATGCTCTATTTCCCCCTCCCCACTCCCGTGTTAAATCTGGAATCAAAACAGAGTTTACTCTGATTCCATTTTCATTAAGGAAAATGAGAGCAGGATGGAAGGGGGAAGCAGACAGGAAATCACAGAGTTTATACGTGAAGAGACCTGGAGGAAGTTTCAACTCTTCAGCAACAAGCTTCAGCCATCCTAGATTTTTTTAAAAAATGTGTTTGTCAGTTTGTTTATTTATCGCCTTTTCTGCCATTTCACAATACATGGTGGGAAGGCCAGGGGACTCAGAGTTCAGAGACTGGGTTTCTGACCTTCTTTGCCATTTTTTGCATTTGGTGCTTTGTGCTAAGTTGCTTCAGTCATGTCCGACTCTGTGCAACCCTATGAGCTATAGCCCGCCAGGCTCCTCTGTCCATGGGATTCTCCAGGCAAGAATACTGGAGTGAATTGCCATTCCCTTCTCCAGGGGATCTTCCTAACCCAGGGATCGAGCCGGTGTGTCTTACGTCGAACCTGCATTGGCAGGCAGGTTCTTTACCAGTAGCGCCACGTGGGAAGCCCTTTTACGTTTGGGCTCTGGGTTAATTCACTCTTTGCCAATGTTCTTGCCTCTTGATGCTTAATTCAAGCACCTTAATTCAGCACTGACTTTATTCACAGAAAACAGTCTTCAGAACTGTGGATTCTGTGCTGGGACTGTGCAGTGTTATCATTTCTTTTGAACTCCAGGTTATTTTGAAAACACGGGGTGTGTGTCCTACAGTAGGAGACAAAACTAGAAATTCAAAGTGTTCTAGGGAACTCACAGGCATGAGGCAGGAAGCCAGGATAAGTACGCACCGACGTGGGCAGGTTGACCCTGCAGAGCCCCATTACCTGGCCATTTTTCTCCCATGTCCCTTTGAGTATGCTGTGGGTAATACAGAGCTTCATTCTTTCAGAAGTTACATCCAGAACAGGATGATGGATGTAACTATATTTTATTTTGCCATTGAACAACATGGAGTGGGCAAAGGGCTGTCGTTTTTCTCATTCTGACAATAACATTGTTAAGAGTAACAATAATAAATAAATAGAATACGCTCTCGCCTAGAAATCGGTGGACTTAGTTTTGGAGCAATGTCAGTTTCTATGGCTGGGTCATCTGCAGTGTTTATCAAGCAATTTCCGGCAGTTTGCTCAGCAGCAGTGGCTGCCTTTAAAAAACACCCAGGATTGGAATGTGACAATCGAGTGTCTCTGGTCCCTGATGTCACGATTTCTGCTTTCTTCTCCCAGGCAGGTAAACTCTTCATCTGTAGGTTATCACGTTGAGTCCTCACCAGAATGGACATACCCAGGGGCCAATCTGTCCTTCAAAGGGCTTGCTTCCATTCTGTGCAGAAAAATAGAAGCAGTGGCCAGGAACTTCAATCAGTGCTTTCAGATTCCAAAACTATGACACTGTCACACTGGTGTCATTAAAGCTAACTAACCATATTAAACGAATATTAAAATATGGGCTCCTTTGCATAACGTAATGAGCAAAACCGCTTTTAAGTTTCTCCCTGTGCTTTGAGGTGAGGTGGCATTTACATTCCCAAACTTTGAAGTTGGAACAAAATGTACAGGTAGAGGGTACTAGATCAAATAATAATCAACTTCAAAAAGCATTTTGGCTGTTGGATGTCCCAGGGCTAATTTCCTCTAGACATTTTAAATGTAAATGTCTAAACTCATTTAAAAATTGTAAATTGGTCTAGGTTCAATCAAAAAGCATCCTGACGCAGAACAGGGAGACCGGGCTAATTGTCATTTGTTTGTCAAATGAATTCCATTTGGAAAGCAATGAAACCTCCAAGCTAATTCTTTTAAGGTGAGCTGGTAGTTGTATTATCAGTTAAATGCAGTAAAATGCATAATCAGACGATGATAATGAAAACTGAACCTGTGTTAGCGGCTGGGGCTTTGCCCGCCACGGGGCATGGAGTGATGAAACTTAAGTACTGTAATGTTGCCTTGGCCACAATGGCACCAAGTCTGGTCTTTAGCCTTACAGACACTTTCTTTGCATTTTAAAAAACTTTATCAAAGCACCGTGGCAATATAGAAAATGTCAAAGTGAAATGCACTGTAGGCAAATTGAGATTTCATTAAGTTTAAATTTATTGCTTTTGACTGATGTATTACCATGCTTGTTAAGAACTAGTAATTTGGAATATCTGTCCGCCTGGTAAAATAGCTTTGTCTCCGTGCATATTACTTTGTATAGACTTTGAAAGACCACAAGAATTCACATCAAGTGTGGCTGTTTTTCAGCAGTGTTTTGAAGATTGGAAGGCATCTGGTCTTGTGCTCTGATAAACTCGCACACGCTTCCTGAACGTCTTGTCGAGGCATCGGAAGTTTATTGTAGAACTCGTCTTCATGGGACTTTTGTGGGTTTGGCCAGAGGGTGGGATGGGCCCTAAGGCAGAGAATTGAAGTGACTCTTCTGCTGGGTCTGTTTCGTCTTCACACACACAAAGTGGGCCTGGGTGAGGGCTGACAGGTGAGGACTGAGGGGAGATAGATTGGGTTCAGTCAATAGAGACGCAGAAGTGCAGTGGTTTGGGGAAGGAAGATGGTGTAGTTCAACCCCGCGGTCTTCCAATCTAGGAAGCGGAGATCCAGAGGACCCACAGCTGGTGGGGGCAGAAGCAGTCAGTCTTGGTGCTCGTGCTAAGTCATCAGAGAGGCCTTCCTTCATTGTTTAGCCACCACGGTCCCCTCCTGCCCTGCCCACACTGTTGGTTTCTAACACATTGGTCAGCAAACTTTTTAAAGCTTTATTGTGGTATAACGAATACAGAAAAGAACTGAAGAATTTTAAAACCTGTATTTCTTTTCATATTTATTTATTTTATGTTTTTATTTTTCGGCTGTGCTGGGTTTTCACTGCTGCTCGCGGGCTTTCTCTGGTTGCTGTGAGTGGGGGCTGGCTCTCTAGTTGCACTGTGAGGGCTTTTTATTGAGGCGGCCTCTCTTGCTGCATTGCATGAGCTCGAGGCATGCAGGTTTCAATAGTTGCGTCTTGCAGGCTCCAGAGCACAGGCTCAGCTACGGCACACGGGCTCAGTGGCCCTGGGCCATGTGGAATCTTCCCGGATCAGGGATCGAACCTTGCATTGCATGGCTTCTTAACCACTGGACCTCCAGGGAAGACCACACGTTTTTAACGTTCCCATTTTAGTGAGTTCGGACGTGTGCATGCGCCAGTGAAACCATCGTCACAGTCGAGGCACTAAACAGATCCAAAATGTCTTTGTGTTCTTTTGTTTGTGGGTGGGGAGGTTGCTTTTCGGTAAGAACATTTAAATCAAGAACTACCCTCCTGACATAAAGTGTATGACTCCACATGGTTGATGCTATAGACACTGGCACAGCAGATTTCTAGAACTTATTCTAGACTTTTGCTTGATTCAAACTTTATACCCATTGAACAACATCTCCCTACTTTCCCCACCTCAGCCCCTGGCAACCACCATTCTATTTTCTGCTTCTGTGAGTTTGTTTTATTTTATTTATATGTTTTGGCTGCGTGACTTGAAGAATCTTAGTTCCCTAAACAGGGATTGTACCCTGGGCCCACAGCATTGAGAGCAATGAGTCCTACCCACTGGGCCATGGGGAATTCCTGAATTTAACTATTTTGGATACATCATATATGTGCGTATCCATATATGTGGATATGCAGTATTTGTCTTTTAGTAGCCAGTTTATTTCACATAACTAATGTCCTCTGGCTCATCCACATTGTAGCAAGTGGTAGAATTTCCTTCTTTTTTGAAACTGAAATTTTTTTGTAGAGAGACACACAGTAGGCCAAGAGGCAAAGCCAAGTATGTATGTGTTTAAATGACCAGAGGGGGAAGAAATTTGTATAAGTGTTTGTGGATGAAAAAGCAAATTAGAATATACCACTTGAGTACAATATTTTGTAATACAGGTCTACTAAGGAGAAGCATGAACTTCTTTTGGGGTAAAATAACATTTCACTTGACTAGGATTCCAATGGAAAAACCATTCTTAGCTCACAGGCTTAATAACCACAGGCAATGGCTGGTTTTGCCTGTAGGTCACAATTGGCAGGTTCTGGCTCTAGCAACGTGGTACTTTTCATTTTCTCCACTGGACAAATCATCTTCTAGGATCACCTTCTGACTGTTTGCTATTTAATTATCAGCCTGTCTGCACAAGAAAAGCAAGGCCCTGGAGAACATCTTTGGCCCCAGGAATAGCAGGTATGATAGCTCTAGGGCTGGCACGTGGTACACACTCCTGGGATGCTTGGTGACTAACCAGTGAATCCAGGTCCAATCACCAGGTCAAATAGATGAGAAGACACATAGCCTACCAGAGGGATAGGAAAGGCACATAGGTTCATCAGTACATCCCACTTACCTTATAGCAGCTCAGTCGCTTAAGTCGTGTCCAACTCTTACGACCCCATGGACTGTAGCCTGCCAGGCGCCTCTATCCATGGTATTCTGCAGGCAAGAACACTGGAGTGGGTTGCCATTCCCTTCTCCAATTCCTTTTCCTTTTGCTATTACAAGCAGCGGTATTACTGAAACAAATAACAAACTTCAGGTTATTTCTGATTCTGTCATTATTTCAATGCCTTGATTCCTTTCTAATTTTGCTATTACAAGGACATGATCAGAACATGGCATATTTTAATACTTTTACTACCTTGCAGTTCTTAGCTGTATATAAATACCCCAAGACCCCTTTTGTCATGATCATAAATGCACTGACTTCTGTATCCAGCTGCCCTGCCACTTCTCTGCCCTCCAAGTCCAGGCTTCTCTGCAGCTGAGAGCAGCTCCTGTGCAGCCATTCACTTGAGCATCTAATCAGGTGAGACTGGCCTGGACTGTGCTCAGTGGAAATGTGAGCCTTTCAGAAATCTGTTGTCAAAAAATATTGAAAAGATATTTATTTCCTAAGAGACTAGCTTTGCAAGTTCTACTGTGAACATGTTTGTATCTGAATAGGCATCAGTCCATTCTATAAGACCGTGAGACTGAAGTAAGCGCTCCGCTCTGCTTGTCCAGTCAAAAGAACTGGTAGGAAGATAGGAAGGGCCAGACTCCCAGAGGAATCTCTCTGGTCATTTCCACACCAATTAACAACAGAGGGTACAGCAAGGAGAAAATGTCCCATTGTGATTCAAACCCAGGTCTGGCCTTTAAGGCGGAAGGCCCTGTTTCTCAATTAGGGAGTTCAATTTTGCCCCTCCCCATCCAGGAGACCCTTAGCAATGTCTAGAGACATTTTTGACCGTCTCAACTTGAGAAGGGGGAAGCCAGGGATGCTGCTAACATCCTTCAATGCACAGGACTGTCCCCTGCAGCAAGAGATCATCTGGCCCCAAATGTACATAGAGCCACTATTGAGTATCCTTTTTATTTTTTTTAAATGCAGCCTGCAAAGTGCAGATGGGGATCTAGGGCTTCTACCTTGACATTTGGATCATAGAGAGTGGAGACCAAACAATCCCATCTATGAAGAGATAAAGAGACTGAACTTCAGCATGGAGCGCTGCATCAGTGTCTGTCTTTGAAGGATATTGAGACGACAGATTTGGAGGACCAGGTACACCAAAACACCACTTCCCTCAAGAACAGCATGACCATCCATTGCTGAAACAACCCATGTACCTTTTTTTGAAATATATTTTTAAATTGTAGTATAGTTGATTTATGATGTTGTGCCAATTGCTGCTGTACGGCATAATGACTCAGTTGTATACATATATACATTAAAAAATATATTTTTCTATTATGGTTTATCCCAGAGTTGGATAAAGTTCCTTGTGCTATTCAGTAGGACCTTGTTGTTTATCCATTCTAAATGTAATAGTTTGCATCTACTTATCCGAAACTCCCAGTCCATCTCTCTCCCTGCACCCTCACTTGGCAACCACAAGTTTGACCTCTATGTGTGTGAGTATTTCTGTTTTGGAGATAGATTCATTGGTGGCATATTTTAGATTCCACATGTGAGTGATGTCATATGGTATTTATCTTTCTCTTTTTGACTTACTTCACTCAGTATGATAATCTCTAGTTGCACTCATGTTGCTGCAGATGGCCTTATTTTGTTCTTTTTTGTGGCTGAGTAGTGTTCCATTGTCTGCATGCACCACAGCTCCTCATCCATTCATCTGTCAGTGGACATTTAGGTTGCTTCCATACTTTGGCTATTGTGAATACTGCTTCTGTGAACATAGGGGTTCATGTATCTTTTTGAATTACAGTTTCGTCTGACAACCCAGATCAGATCAGTCGCTCTGTCATGTCCGACTCTTTGCGACCCCATGAATCACAGCACGCCAGGCCTCCCTGTCCATCACCAACTCCCGGAGTTCACTCAGACTCACGTCCATTGAGTCAGTGATGCCATCCAGCCATCTCATCCTCTGTCGTCCCCTTCTCCTCTAGCCCCCAATCCTTCCCAGTATCAGAGTCTTTTCCAATGAGTCAACTCTTCGAATCAGGTGGCCAAAGTACTGGAGTTTCAGCTTTAGCATCATTCCTTCCAAAGAAATCCCAGGGCTGATCTCCTTCAGAATGGACTGGTTGGATTTCCTTGCAGTCCAAGGGACTCTCAAGAGTCTTCTCCAACACCACAGTTCAAAAGCATCAATTCTTCGGTGCTCAGCCTTCTTCACAGTCCAACTCTCACATCCATACATGACCACAGGAAAAACCATTGCCTTGACTAGATGAACCTTTGTTGGCAAAGTAATGCCTCTGCTTTTGAATATGCTATCTAGGTTGGTCATAACTTTCCTTCCAAGGAGTAAGCGTCTTTTAATTTCATGGCTGCAATCACCATCTGTAGTGATTTTGGAGCCCAGAAAAATAAAGTCTGACACTGTTTCCACTGTTTCCCCATCTATTTGGCATGAAGTGGTGGGACCAGATGCTATGATCTTCGTTTTCTGAATGTTGAGCTTTAAGCCAACTTTTTCACTCTCCACTTTCACTTTCATCAAGAGGCTTTTGAGTTCCTCTTCACTTTCTGCCATAAGGGTGGTGTCATCTGCATATCTGAGGTTATTGATATTTCTCCCGGCAATCTTGATTCCAGCTTGTGTTTCTTCCAGTCCAGCGTTTCTCATGATGTACTCTGCATATAAGTTAAATAAGCAGGGTGACAATATACAGCCTTGACGAACTCCTTTTCCTATTTGGAACCAGTCTGTTGTTCCATGTCCAGGTCTAACTGTTGCTTCCTGACCTGCATACACATTTCTCAAGAGGCAGGTCAGGTGGTCTGGTATTCCACCTCTTGAAAACAACCCAGAATCCTAGTTAAACTGCACCTTTGTGCTCCTCCAATGTGCTGTGAAACACTACTCACTATCAATTTACTAAGCCCTAACTAAATCACTTAATCACTAGAATTTTTTTCTGAGCTGTAGATTTGTGTGTGTGTGTATGTGTGTGTGCATGTGCGTGCGTGTGTGTGGGGGGGTGAGGAAGGCATTCACAAGAAGTCTAATTTGCAATAGGAATTATATATATATTTTAAATCCAGGTTATATTCTAGAATCACAACTCACTGAGTATACCCTCCAGTTCTTCTTTGACTGCAATGTCAATTTGATGTACGTGATGACTCTGAAGGGTTCTAGGACTTTAATTCAACAAGGAAAGATTATTTGAAGATATCTAGTGTTTCATAAGGCAGAAGAATTAACAGGAATTTCAGCCAGGCTGGAGGAAAGAAATTTTGAAAATCTTCTGCTAATTAGAAAATTAACTCCTCTAAGCTAACTGCTAAGTCACTTCAGTCGTGTCTGACTCTGTGCGACCCCATAGACGGCAGCGCACCAGGCTCCCCTGTCCCTGGGATTCTCCAGGCAAGAACACTGGGTTGCCGTTTCCTTCTCCAATGCATGAAAGTGAAAAGTGAAAGTGAAGTCGCTCAGTCATATCCGACTCGTAGCGACCCCATGGACTGCAGCCCACCAAGCTCCTCCGTCCATGGGATTTTCCAGGCAAGAGCACTGGAGTGGGGCGCCATTGCCTTCTCCTAACTCCTCTATATATGAACCTAAATCTATTCTGGCTTGAATGCTTTGTGGATACATATGTCAGTGCAGATGCCCCTTGTCAGGGGGTGAAATTTTTATGACTCTATATTAAGGTGGTTTAAAATAAAATAAAAATCTGTTAATCTGATCAGTCTGACCCACCTATGTTTCTGAGGGTACAAAAAGGGTATCTATGGACAGAATTATTTGGATGGACAGTAAGTTGATCAAGTCAACTGAGAAACACAAATGGCTCTAGAGCAATAGCTCTCAAAATGTGACCACAGAGCAGCAGCATCAGTTAGCAATTTGTTAGAATGCAAATTCTGGACACCTACCCCCACCCCCGCCAAACCTACTGAATCAGAATCCCTGAGGGTAGATCCATACTCTTTCAACAAGGCCTCTCTTATTCTCTGTGGTGCCTGTTTGAGACCCTCTGCTCTGAGTATCGGAGAAGGCAATGGCACCCCACTCCAGTACTCTTGCCTGGGAAATCTCATGGACAGAGGAGCCTAGTAGGCTGCAGTCCATGAGGTCGCTAAGAGTTGGACACGACTGAGCGACTTCACTTTCACTGTTCACTTTCATGCATTGGAGAAGGAAATGGCAACCCACTCCGGTGTTCTTGCCTGGAGAATCACCTGGACAGAGGAGCCTGGCCGGCTACAGTCCATGAGGGTTACAAGAGTCAGACACAACTGAGTGACTGAACATGCCCTCAGCTATATCCTAGTACACTCAACACATGGTCAGTGCAATCTCATATACAGCGATAGAATTATGGGCTGTTAACTGATTGACTCGGTATTAAGTTGACAGTATTGCAGATTCCTGAATTCAGATAAATTTTATACTGGATAGTGTTAGAATTTGATGTTGTTTAGTTTACAAAAGTTCTTTTAAAAATTGGCGATCCATGTTTGATATACATGATAATTCTTCATACAGGATGGTTAAATATTTCTTTCTTGGTTCTAATCATTTAAAATTTAATAATTAATTATTTTTAAACAAATAAATTAATTTATAATTAATTATTTTTAAACAAATAAATTAATTTATAATTAATTATTTAGGAAGTATAATTGCTTTACAATGTTCTGTTCATTTCAGATGTACAACAACACGAATCAACTATGAGGGTACATACATCCCCTCCCTCTAGAGCCCACCACCATCCCACCGCTCTAGGCCATCACAGAGCACCGAGCCGAGCCCCTGTGCTGCACAGCAGCTTGCCACTAGCTCTCTGCTTACACACGGCAGTGTATCCATGCCGTGCTACCCTTCCAATTTGTCCCATCCTCTCCTTTCCACCCTGTGTTCTCCATGTCTGTGTCTCTGCGAAATAGTTAAATATTCTTAAATTATTCTGAGTAAATGGGAGCTTGCTGTTTATTTATTTTTTTCACTCTGGAGCTAGCCAAATTTTTAATAGAAAACAAAGTACCTTCTTTGAGTGGTCATTATAAAAAGGAAAAACTGGCTGAATCTTGGAGAACTCCTGTTTCATAGACACAGCTTCTAAATTCAATAAATTGTAGGGCCATAAGTGGCTCATAAAAATTATTATAGCTCCTGGTTTCAACAGAGAGTTCTCATTTTGATCCTTTTCTTCCCTCCTAAGATGTCACTTGGGAACTATCCCAGGTTGGGGGGCTGTTGAAGAAAACTAATGTTCTTCTCAGCAGGCTACTGTCACTCCCTCTGCAGGGACATCAAACACTTGCCTTGAATGTATTTGCCAAAGATCATACTTATTAACTTAATTCTATTGGATTTGTAAGATCCAACATGCAAATTCATGTATGTCAACACACTCATTCATGGAAATGTGTATTTCTGGGCAAGAACCAGTCAAGGTTGCCAAGAAAAATAGGAGCCCTGTTCTAAGCTATCCATCTGCCATCCTTCTTACTGGTTTCAACTGAGATGATCTTAATTGAGGATTTAAAAATATTATTCAAAAAAGAAGATTATTTCAGTCCAGTTTAGAACACGTGAGACTGTGAATATAAAAAATATATTTACCAAGGTTGCTGTTAATGTTGCCATAGGAGGGAGGCAGGAAAAATGTGTCACCTTGAATAAGTTTTACCTTTTTCATGTTCCCTCTTAATGCGTTACTGAATAATGAATGGTTTGTGGACCATGTTTATTTCAGCTCTGGAAATAAGGTCTGCAACTCAGAAGGAGAAAAAAGATAGGTTTCCAATCGCTAGCAATGATAAGTGGCCCTGCGCGAATAAATTTGAAAGAAGGAGGCTCTACAAATCCTCTCATTAACATCATGACACGTTACAAGAGAAAACTCGTACTGGATAAAAAAAGTTGGAAGCAGGCTGACACTTAAGAGGAAAAAGTCCTAACCGATGCCCCTGCCTCTCTTTGTCTCTCTCTTTCTCTCTCTCTCACGCACACACACAGGTCCTTCATGATCTAGAAGCAAAGAAGCACTTTGCTATTGTTTAGTCACTAAGTCATGTCCAACTCTTTTGTGAGCCCATGGACTGTAGCCCGCCAGGCTCCTCTGCCTATGAGATTTCCTAGGCAAGAGTACTGGAGTTACCATTTCCTTTTCCAGGCGATCTTCCTGACCCAGGGATCGAACTCATGCCTCCTGCATTGGCAGGAGGGTTCCTTACCACTGAGCCACCAGGGAAGCCCTCAGAGTCCCTAAGTCCTTGGAAACAGAAGTCAGACAGCTGTGGAAATGTGGTCACAGGACAGTATAACCTGTGGATCGGTACAAAATGGCACCTCTAGGACAAAGACACTGGAATCACTTGCATAGCTGCCTCGGGAGTGTGAAGGCACTTCTAGTGGAGACAGACATCTGGAAACAGATAAAGTCCACGAAGAATGCCTCTTTCTGACTTCAGAGATTAATGTAGATGTGCACACATTAGTTCTGTTTTAGGGAGACTCTTCTCTGTTACAGATCCCGGGGATTGGGGCGATTGGATTACCAAATAATGGGTCGCTTTAGTTCTGCCATCGTCACTTATCAGGTACATTAGTTTAAAACCTGCAATTTTGAACTTAGCATTACTGAGCTTTCCAAAGATTAAATTACCCAACTTTTGTTGGTGTGTGTCTCTGTGAAATTTCCTGAAAAGGATAGTCCTCCTTCTTTGTGCGAAAGTGAAGCCAAATCACATACTTTATTGATATTTAGAGACATACAAATGATCGTGCTAATGTACTTTAATGTCTGTCTGCTTGACTGGAAAGGCTGTGGGTTTGTGCTTTGGGGCTTTTGTTTTTCTTAAGATAATGTGGAACACTGTAGTCTCTTTGTGAGCTTAATCGGAGTAGGTAGATTTTTTTTTTTTTCTTCCTCTTGTTTTTCCCAAAGCATTATTTCAGATGAAGTTTTACACCAAAAGTCTTTCTCAAAGGAGGCTCCGTGTTTGCGCCTGCTATGGGTACAGCCTCTACCTTGGTCCAGCACACAAAAAAAAAACAAAAACCATATCCCATGCCTGTTTGTCCTCTTAACAGCTTTGGTGGAAAATGTGAGAACACTGATGCTTTAACAAAACTGAGTCGATTTAACACTCTGTACTCAAAAATGCCTCCACATAAGGGGAAGAGTCTTAATCTCTAAGCCATGAAGATTTAATGTTTTCAGAGTAATTTTACAGACATTCTGCCTGCCAGTGCCCAGTAGGGTTTAGAGTTCTTGAGTCACCACGGGCTTAATAAGCATCCAGGCATGAACCAACTTTGTAGTTTTGAGCGAGAGGAATAAACGTTGATCCGTGGTGACTGAGCAGAATTAAGAGGTAATTTACCTGCTCTCTTTTTAGGGAGTTTGTATATACCTTCTGCCTATTGGAGATGAATTATAAGCCAACTCTGGCAAAGATAGGAATGGAACCAGAATATCCCAGCAAAAATGGTTGATGACATCTTGAATTTCTCTCAGAAAGAGATGAATATGCAAGGATAGTAGTAAGTGATCTGCTAAGGTACTGAAGAAAGAGGTAGGGTTTGCTTAAATCACAAGCATAAAAAAAATCCAGGGGACATCAAAGTCCATGTCTGCTCTGGTCATTTAAACAAAGCTCAGATTTCTGGTAGCTATTGGTAAATGGATTTTTGGTCATTCAGGAGTCTGTGATAGATAGGCATGGTTAAAATATATTTTTCACCTATATAACCTCTAGGGTTTGATACTGCTGTTACTACTGCTGTTTACTCGCTTCAGTTGTGTCCGACTCTGTGAGACCCTATGGACTGTAGCCCGCCAGTTTCCTCTGTCCATGGAATTCTCCAGGCAAGAATACTGGAGTGGGTTGCCATGCCCTCTCTAGGGAATCTTCCCCACCTAGGAATTGAACACAGGTCTCCTGCATTGCAGGCAGAGTCTTTACCACTGAACCACCAGGGAAGCCCAGAATTTGGTACTATATTGATTTAAAAAATGAATTTATCGAACGGTTTGTGAGAAATATAAACAGCAGGCAAAGATGAATATTGTGGCTTTATTCCTAAATTTTTATGTTGCAAAAATGGCAAAGCTTAGGCTGTTTCATGTTATTATCATAATCCATAAGTATTTAGCAACCTGTGAAAATGATAGTTGCCACTCTAGTAACACAAAGAAAGGTGTCTTAATTAGTCAGAAAACTGTATTCCGTTCCTGTAAATTTCCTGATGTCTTGGTAGACTCAGGTCCATTTAAATCAGAAGATATTTTTAGCGATGAGTTGCTTGAAATGGTGAATCTAGACACGATACTCATAGTAGCCCATTGGCATTACAGCATTCTGAAACATCGCTCTCTGTTTTTGGTTCTGAGTCCTCAGTTTGGACATAGAAAACTTTCTGGGAGGCTCTATTTTCCTGACCTGAATTAGAATTCAGAGTGGGCTGAGATGTTTTTCCCCATCTTTCTACACACCCCCAAGTTTGTATTGCTCCCTGGTCTATTTCAGGATGTTTATTACTCACGTTCACTCCCAGGTGTGGGAATGCATGGGAATACAGTATCTCCGATCTTACAAACGGCTCTTTGGGTCTGGCCAAATCCTCTGAAGGGTCTCTGGCAGCAAGAGGAGCTTTAAGTAGTTTATTTTTAAGTTAAATATCGGGAAATCATCTATTGAGGCTTTTTCCCTAGCCACTTAAACCGCATATGAATTGAGATACCGAAAGGAATTTAGTATTTCTCTTTAAACAAGATATACTGTTTTCAACTGCAGAAGAATAAAGCCAGGAGTCAGATTGTGCCTGGAGGCTGAATTCTCCTGCACAAAGGGACTCGGGGGACAAATGAGTGTGGGGTGCACTAATGGGAACACAGAGTTCCACAGTTCCTTCTCAGTGGCGACTCCAGAGAGGCGAAGAAAGGATAAGCCAGGAGCATCAGGTCACCCCTGATAAGTACAAAGAAGTTGCTCCGAGTGCTTTCTCCCATTGTGCCGGTTACACTTATTGGTGTGAATAATGTTGTTTTGTTTTCAGAAAGACAGTCATGAGCAAGAAAAAAGAGTGGGGGAGTGATAAGCCGAACTCAGGGAATTTGAGAATGACACGTTTGTGATAATATATGTTAATTTAGTTGGATGGATGTGAATATTTTCATAAAGAACAAAGAGAAAGATGGACTCTAGCTTAGATTCATCCGTTTAGACTTTTATAGAGGCATTACCCGTGTTTAAAATGCACAAATCTCTTGGAAACATTTTTTTTAAATGCATATTTTTGTGGTGGCTTATTTATTTTAAATTACCATATTTTTCTTGCTTTGGAGATAAAAACTCTAGTGGAGCCAGACTTCAAATAGATGATGTTCTGAGCACATCAAAACAAAGAAAGTGTTTCTGAAACCAAATAAAAGCATTTTTTGAATGACTCCCTCATCCATTCAAGGCTCCTTTCAGCTTAGCGGCACTGGCTCAGATAAAGTCCCGAACACCTCACAGCCTATTCAAAAGTATCAGATTCAACTGAAGGTGAAGAAAATGGGCTATCTGCAATATTCATGAGTTGGGAACGTCCCAAGTTTGACCATTGTCTGAATGACTTTACAACCGCTTGGGGTATGTATTACATAACAGATATTCACAGGCACCCAGCACTCCTATCAAGTCAAACCTTGTAAGTTAGTCCAAAGCATCCCCCCGCCCCCAGCCCTGCCCCGTTCTTTTCTAATTCAGGTCCTAAGGAAAATACTGCCCAGGCTTTGAAGTGTGCTATCCTACCCCTTGTTTTACCAGACTGAACTAAAGGCCTCGATAACCCTTCTTCAGGTGGTATTAACTCAACGAAAATGTATTGTTTTCATCTATTGGGGCTAGTGTTTTTCTCTCACTGGACCAAAGCACATCTGAATGTAGCAAAAAAATCTGAAATGAGATAGGTTCATTTTACTGGGACAATCTGAGTCCTCAGCAAGAGAACTAAGTGATCCAAATAACCCTGGAAGAAAGGATGAAAGGAAGGGATGAAGGAAGGGAGGAAGTCTGGTTACACTCTGCCCAACAGGAATGCAATATTCAAGGTTCTGCTACTGGATAAGGAGTTGCAAGATGAATGATATTCATTTTTACTATTTCCATCTCCAAGTAACTGCCCTCTGCTTAAGAC
This sequence comes from Bos grunniens, assembly GCF_055505025.1. NCBI lineage: Eukaryota > Metazoa > Chordata > Mammalia > Artiodactyla > Bovidae > Bos > Bos grunniens. The sequence continues at coordinate 38,433,317 of NC_141190.1, read as the reverse complement.
ACAACCTTTAACCGAAGTGAAGTGCAGTGAAAGTCGCTCAGTCGTGTCCGACTCTTAGCGACCCCATGGACTATACAGTCCATGGAATTCTCCAGGCTGGAATGCTGGAGTGGGTAGCCTTTACCAGCTGAGCCTCCAGCCCAAGAATGCTGGAGTGGGTAGCCTATCCCTTCTCCAGAGTGTCTTCCCAACCCAGGAATCGAACTGGGGTTTCCTGCATTGCAGGCAGATTCTTTACCAACTGAGCTATCAGGGAAGCTTGGTCAAACATAAATACATAGGACTGTATACCTCAGAGCATGGGTTGTTGGAAAGAGCACCCGGGTTTGAGTCCTAACTCTGCCTTTAACTGTGACCTTGGACAAACAACTGGATTCTTCTGGTCAGTTTTCCCATCTACATATGAGGATATTGAATCTCATCTCAAACCACATCGTTTTATTATCTCCACTATTCTCCTTCTGCCCAAACATTCCAGCTGAGACTTTCCTGGTGGTTTAGTGGTTAAAAATCTGCCTGCCAATGCAGAGGACATGGGTTTGATCCGATGTGGAAGATCCCACATGCTGCGGAGCAACTAAGCCTCTGCACCACAACTGCGGAGCCCATGCGGCCTAGAGTCCAAGCTCCGCAACAAGCAAAGCCGCCACAGTGAGACGCCCTTGCACCACAGCTAGAGAAAGCCCACGCGCAACAGTGAAGGCCCAAAACAGAAAAGAAGTCCTAGCTGGGTGGCAGGCCAAGTGTGACATCTAAGACTGCCCTCAAAGCTAGGGGAGACAACAGGGAAACAAAGCCTTGGGAACACCAGGGGAGCCGATGAAGCATCAGGTTGAATTCTGACCTGCCCCCAGTATACGTTCACATCCTAACCCCCAGAAACCATGACTGTGACCTTATTTAGGACAAGGTTTTTGGCAGGTGCAGTTAAGTTATGAATGTTGGGATGAGGCCATCCTGGATGACCTAGGTGGGCTCTAATCCAATGACGGATGTCCTCGTAAGAGACAGAAGAGGAGAAAACACAGACGCCAAGGAGAAGGCAGGTGAAGGCACAGGCAGAGAGTACAGTGACACAGCTACAATCCACAGAACATCTGGAGCCAGCAGAAGCTGGAGGACGCAGGAAAAAATTCTGCCCAGGACCGGGACAAACTGAGACTCAAGCAAGAAAGTACTACAAGTAGACATCTTGATATAGGACTGCAGCCCTCCGGAACGGTCAGAGAATAACATTCTGTCATTTCAAGCTTATTGTAATATGTTATGGAGTCCTGAGATGCTAACGTAGTGCCAGCCTGGCTGCTCCACGCTGTCCCTTGAGGGCCACAGCCCCAGGCTGTCTGCAGGCTGCATGGGGCCATGCCAGGCACATGGTACCACATCTCTTCTTTTTGGATGACAGCTTTGACTCGAGAAAGTGCAACTGAAGGATGTATAGGACAGTGGCGAGGCTGCTGGGCTGGATGAGGTGCTATTTCAGGGACTTGCCTGTGTGTTTCCCTTCCGACCAGAGCACGATGCCTCCATGCACTTCACTTCAAGTCCATGGATTTGCAGGAATGATTGGTCCATTTATAAATTATCAGAGAGGTTTTAGGCTTCAAGGAGGTAGACTTTTTCTGGGCAGGAGTTAACAATAGTCACTGGCTGATCTCTGTGGAAGGCCGAGAAAAAAGGGTGAAGAAAACAGTGTCAGCTCTCTTGTCCTTACCTGCATCTTCTCAGTCCACCTGCAGAGAGCATCTGGGCACCTGATCAGGTGGGAAAGAATGAACATGTCCTTTCCCACCTATTGGGATGGCCAATAGGCAAGTCTATGAGGGAACAATTTCAACTGGTGACCCAGCCTTTCGAGACGTTTTTTCTTAGCTACTCTCATGCAACATTACCAATTCTCCTAGCTCCCAGTGTTTAATCGGAAGAAAGGGGACTGTGAGAGATGAAAATATTAAGTGGAGGCCATGCTCCCACCACCCCTCCCCCTAGCTCTCACCTTGGGATCTGAAGCTCCGACACTCACTTCCAGAAGCAGGAGGCTGAAGGGAGGGGAGCCACCTCTACACAGCTTACAGGGACCTTCACAGTCCATCGGGTCCCCTGCTTTCCATGCATCTGACCAATGCTACCCTCCGTTCAGAGCTCAGCTTAGTCATCACAGCTTTGGCAAGGCCCTCCATGATCTAGACTGGCTTATGTGCCTTTCTGGAGGGTGCTAAGCCACCTTGAAATGATTCTACCAGAGGGCCTCAAATGCCAATCAGATTTTCCCTACCTGCATGTATCTGCCCCAGAAGCTTCTCAAAGAGGGCAGCGCATCTGCTTTTGTTTTATTTTTTTCTTTATGTGTCTATGGTTGCATATGTAACACGTTAATAAGGCATCATAAGAGTTTCAGGCATTACATAATAGTAAAAAGCGGACATCTCCCTCACCCTAACTGTGCCCCCACTCTCTGTCCTCAAGGTAAATTCTGATCACCATTTGGCAAGTCTCCAGCCAGACTTTTATCTTGGCATTCACAAACATGTGTCCATCTGGCTAGCTAGCTAGCTATCCATGCTAGCTAGCTATCCATCCATCCATCTAGCCTATCTATCATCTATCATTTAATCTTTCATTTTACTCTATTTTCCTGTAACTTGCTTTTTTCCTTTAAGGCAATGTTTTAGAGATCTCTTCATGTCTGTACATAGCCATCAACAGAATTTCATAGTAACCCGCTCACCCACAGCTAGACAATCAACTTCCTCTCTCTGTTGTGAGCCAGGCAGCAAGGCCCAGCCTCATTCATATCATTCTCATTCATGTGTACCATTACACAAGTGCAAGTAGTTCTTTTAAATAGATACAATTGCTGAGTTCCCTTTTTAAACACTCTGGTGATTTCTATAAGGCCTCTTCCTCCCTTTATCCTTTGCCTGTGCACTTGGAGCTTTCCCAGATTGATCCTATCTCTGGGGCAGGTTTTCCCTTTTTTGAGTTTTAGTTTTTGCTACATTCTAGGTTTATTTCTGTATAGGTTTGATCTCTTCTTTCTACCTTTCAGTAATTCCTTAAGATGTCTCTCTCTTTTTGGCGTTGTTACAAAACACACATACACACACATCACTCCTTTTCTGATAGCTTACGGAGGTGACAGTCCCAGTGCTTAGGCTGCAGTCTTGAGCCAGGTTGAAAACTACCCTATGTCCCCTACCTGGTACTTGACACAGAGGCTGTGTTGTCTGTGCTTGACCTAGGTGTCCGCCTTGACATCGCCAAGGCAGAGTCTGTGTTGAGAGAATAAATGAGTTTTTGCTTTAGGCAGGTACTAACATTTGACCAAGGACACATGCCTCCTTCCAGGGGTTGATTTGGCTGTGCTGGGGGATTACCCTTCAATTAATCACACACAACTCTATAAGTTATTGTGCAGCTGACTACCTTCCTACATGGGAGAAAAGGTGGGGTTGGTTTGTGGGAAAAATTTGTGTATTTAATTTCACGTAAATTTACCATACAAGATGATGATTCCAGGTTGTTCACGACGGTCGTGAAGATTCTCACCAGCCAGCAGCAAATCAATTTAATGAAGCTCAATTGGATGACTTGTGTCTGATTAAAGGATATGTTGGCATACATGTCAGGCACTCAGCTGATTTTTAAATTTCCTTTAAAGATGTAATAACACGAAATGTAAAGGGATGCATGACCATTAGTAGGAGAATGTCAAAGGATACTTGAAAGCGAGTACCTGCCCAGGATACTTGGCTTACATTTTCCAAGTTCCACTTGAGATTCACAGAAATACTCTAGCAACCTGGATTCTATTTATTGAACCCAAACCAGGCCCTCCTCTGGTGCCTGGCGCCGCCCGCGTGCGCTCCCGCTGACAGGTGCTGCAGCTGTAAGCCCTGCTGGGCCCTCCTCAGCAGCCATCTGTCAGCGAGGACTTCGCTCCTCCAGGCAACAGGCGTGTTGATAAGAATATACACTTTCTGCAGTTGACAGACTTTGCTATTCAAAACACTGTTAAAAAAAATGGCTATAGGAATTTAATTAGCAACTTCCATTAAGAGATTAGATGAGAAGAACAAAGAGAAACCAAGGGAAAGTCTTCTTAATAAAACTGGAGATGCTGCAGAATATTCATAGCATAACAAAGGAAATGGGAAATCTGTTCTGTGCATTGTTAGAGGTGACAGAGAAGTTCTGATGTTTTCTCATAGCCCGGTGTGTCTACGACTAATGAGGCGCTGGGTGGAGGGCAGAGCTCCGACCGAGCACCGCATCCTGGCTGCAGCAGGTAACAGGTGTGGGAGCCCGCAGCGCTGTGATGCAGCAGAACCTGTGCGTTTTCTCATGTTCCCCACGCGTGGCTCCTGCGGCTGGCTCACTTAGCACCAACGTTCAGGAGCAAACCCTAAATGGACCAACTGGCTTACGACTGTGCCACGGCCTCTGGTCACCTCTGTGAACTGGTCATCCAGCTGATATTTGTGTGTTGGGTCAATAGAAGTGAGAGCATATATAGACCAGAACAAATCGATCCCTTCTACTAAGAAATCAGATGCCTATGAGGTATTCAGCAGTTAGCTTAGTCATGTGTGTGTGTGTGTGCGCGCGCGCATGTGTGTGTGTATTAGTGAAGGGGTGGTGGTACATTATGCTTACACAAGGCCAAGGGTTGTTTTGTTTATACCCCATAGAACAAATGGTTGGCTCAAGACCCTATGGTGAAGGCCCAAGCATGAATTCGTGATTCCTTCAAGTCAATACTCTTATAAAGGTTGCATAGTAAAGTAACCCAGTGATGACAAAGGCCAAGAAGAATGGCATTTAGGAAAGGAAGCTTCGGTCCAGAAAGCTACCAGCCATTCCCGGCAAGTAGACACTTCTATCAGAATCAAATGTTTCCCCCAGTGCCCCCGAGACAGTGAAATGGTTTCTGTGTTACAAAGTCTATTTTGATTTTGATCTGATTCAAAGGGTTGATAAATAGATTCAGATGGGAACCCCCATGCCATTATCAGATTGAAAACAACTAGCTCATCATTTTCATTTTTAACTGACATAAACTCAGATGTACTAAGATTGTCTTTACATTTTCCAGAGGAAGTCCAATATCCACAGGAAATTTGAGAATATAAAATTTATATAAACTTGGGTTTGCATCAAAACCAATCCATGCTATAGTTCTGCCAAATGCATGTGCACGAATGTGTGCGCGTGCACACATACACACACACACACAGAAATGTCTAGGAAAGTTAAAATGAAATTCTTATGAGATTAACTCTTCTTAGCTCCAAAGCCAAAATTAGGTAAAAACTACATTAATTAACAACTGAGTCACAACCTTCAAACTGTGAATACAAGATATCTCTGTAGTGGGTTCTAGTTACTAAAAGGTTAATTGATTTTTTTATTTCTAGGGGAAAAAAATAAGGCTAATTCAAGATAATGAGATAGATGGGTGGATTTAAGTGGAGGAAAAAAGCTAGAAAATTGCTGATGGCTTGGCAAAAGAGCCAAAGGAAATTATCATCGTTGTCTTTTGTTCTTGTGAACTCAAAGCCGTTTCTTGTAGTTGTTAGTGTAAAATGAGCTAAATTAGAGAATGTGTGATTTCAGTGGCTGCTAAATGTAGCCAGCCCCCTTTATGTGGGTCATAAGTTCTGCGCTCAGGATGTTGCAGGTTGACACAATGATGGCCCCAACGCTTCTGGAAACTGGGGCCTCCTGCTTCCTCCTGCTGGTCCTCCCTGGGGCCCCTTTCTGCATTTTCTCTGAATAAAGTTCCCTTAGACCAATGGCTTATAGTTACACAGTCTTTATAACTCATATGGAGAACCACCGATCTGTATTTCCACATAAAGAAGGGGTTAGAATGGGCCACTGGCAAAAAACATTATTTCCTGAAATTGCCAATAATAAGAAGACCCCTGACCACCCCACTGTGGATCTCTCTCCCTCTGTGTGTCATTACAGGCGACTAGAAAACATCTCTCTCTCTCTCTCTGAATCTTCTTCTTTAGGCCCAACTTCAGAGTTGAACAAATTTCCATCTTTCTGTCATGGACCTGGGAAGCAAAGGTGCTTTTTCAGTGACTTCTGGTGTCTTGGAAAGTCCCTGCTCCCCTTGGGATTTCTCTATCAGCCAGGCTGAGGCCCTTGAGCTGTGAACTACAATACTGGGAAGCCCTTCTAGCTTTGGCTGCACAGACAAGAATGCATTCACTACTCAAACTTTTCTTAAGCACTTACGATCCGTCAAGCTCTTTTCTAGGCACTGGAGATAGAACAGAAAGAAAACAAAAGGAAGGGCATAAATATCTGCCTTCATGGAGCTTACATTATAGTGGAGAGAGATGGGCACAAGTTAAAAATTGTGTTCAGTGCCATGGAGCTTCTGTTAACTTGAGAAGAAAGATCAGGAATTCTTTTTGAATGTGGTAACTTCTGTGGAGAGAGGGGGTTAGTTAGTGTACGGAACACTGAGGCACCTCCCCCTCTTCGAAATAAGGCAGGGATATTTGTGGCTTCTGCACTTCAGAGGTCAAATGAAAAAAAAGAATATCAGACATAAATAATATGCGGGAAGAGCTGTGACGTTTTTCACCAACAAGGAGAAGCTCACAAAGTGAAGATGTAAACCTGTGGTCAGTTCAAGAAACAGCGTGCTGGACAGGGAGTTTGGGATGGACACACACACGCTGCTCGGTTTAGAACGGGTAACCAACAAGGACCTACTGTATAGCACAGGGAACTCTGCTCAATGTTATGTAACAACTTAAATGGGAGAAGAATTTGAAAGAGAATAGACACATGTATCCTTAGAATTGAATGACTTTGCAGTACAGCTGAAACTACTACAACATTGTTAATCGACTATATTCTAATGTAAAATAAAGAAAAAGAAGACATGTGCTCAAGAAAATTAAATACTGCCTTATATATTTCTTCTCCTTTTTAAAACAAACATGGAACAGAAAAATTTTGGAAAGAGGAAGCAACCTTTGGCTCTTGATCTTGAGAAGTCAGAGGTGGCCAAAGCTATTTAGGGAGGAAGAGGGCTATCTGATCTTTGGGGAAAAGCCAGCCTGCTTTTCCTAAGATTAACCTTATAGGAACAATGTCGTCCTCTATCCTGCAGTATCTCTTTTAAACTTAATGTTTAAATAGCTATACTTAAGTGATAAGGCGCTAGCTTTTCACCTCCAGGATCCTAACTGGATTCAAACTCTAGTCTTCTGGGAAATGAGTTCGGTCATCTAAGCTGTGCCTCATAGACAAAAGTCCTTATCTCCATACTCCAAGCATAATTCAGTCCATCATGGTAGGACTGAAAGTCTGCTCTTGGGAAAAGAAAGAGAATGAGCTGGGGTGAAAACTAAATTATTGAAGGAGTTAAATCAATCCTGAATTCAAATCCCAACTGTTTAAGTCATAGTACCTTTCTGTTCAGACTACAAAACTGCTTTTCACACTGTACCTTGAAAGGAGGAAGTCACTTAGTGATGCTAAGCCTCCAAAAATGAGGGCAAAGCTGCACAGAGGGAGAAGTTTGAGCCCTTTAATAAATTTACATTTCCTTTGAATGCTGGTTTCCTTATCAAGCTCAGAAGAATACTTCACATCTTTGCCCTGTATGTGTGCTGCAAGCACAACTGTGACTTTTATCTTTCATAGACTTGAAGATGTCTAAACATGTCAAGGAAATATCGTGTGCGAAGATGTGTTCGAAAGCAGATTCAGTAAGTTTAGAATAACACAACCCATGTTGTCCCCCAAACACTCTAAAAATAAAAATAGAATTGAGCCAAAAAGGGACTTCCAGAGACCCGATCTCTGGTTTACTTTGCTTGGGACTCAGAAAGGAATGATTACAGGCAAAATGCTTTGACAACTCAGCCTATTGATGAGAAATAGACTAGGGAGGGATACTTTGAGTCTTTTGAATGGCTTGCTTTCCAGGTATCAAGAGGCATGCATTTATCTCTCCCGCCCTCCCTGCCCCACACCACCCTGACCCGCCACTGGCCTGCTCCCACCCCTCTGCTCCCCTCCTCTCTATGCGCCATTTATCAAGTTGGCATTTTGCTCACAATAAAATGGATGACAGTTTCATTACAGAATGGCATCACTTGTCAAACTTTGAATTACTGATCATAAAAATATCTGTTATGCTTTGAAGGATTGTTGGAGGACTTCCACTTTATATAAATATAAATATATATATATATATATATATTTTATCAGTAGGACTGTTTAGTGCAACACGCACAAGGAGAGAACAGAGGAGGGGAAAGGAGAAATCCAACCCAGCCAAGAAGCCCAGGGTTGGCTGTATCCTACCCATACCAACAAGCTTCTATCACAGCTCTAGACAGCAGAAATAAAAGGGAGCTTTTTGGCTCACAGCTATAAAAAAAAATTATCATAGTGATGAAGTTCCTCAGCCATCAACAGAGCTGTGATAACGCTGTTTGATGATGATTTTCCCATGAATGTTAAACAGCCGCCACTGCAGAGGGAAAGGAGCTTATCTGCACCTAATACTGATCTCTAATTCCTGCCCTTCTTGAACCATCCATTTTCTAACAGCATTAACTGGCAAATTTACATCCCATCTTAATGCTGCTAAAGAGGACAGGAGATGAAGAGTAAATGACAGCAGTGTAATGAGGGTGGCTTTTTTTCTCCTTTCTCTTTAATGGCTAAAGATTTACACAATTGTCTGTAAGCTTATATAGAGAGCTTACCTGAACCTTTTCCCAGCATGGATTCAACTTACAGGAGCTTTTGTTAACTAAACACACATAAATATTTTTAAGGAGGTTTAATAGTGTGACTTCAAAAGAAAGTCAAGAGATGGCAAAAAGAAAAAACAAATTTCAACGTCACGAATAATATAAACGTCTCCAAGAGCTAATGATTTCCGAACAAACAAGGTGGTAAAAATAACCACCTAACATTCTCTTAGGTTGAAGAATGTTAACCTAAGAGCTCAAAAGATTTTGAATATTAAGGAATAATTAATTAAAACAAGGATTTAGAGAGAGCTATGTTCCGCATGCCACCAAGACCCAGGATTTCTCTGATCGTGTAACATCCATCAAAATACTACCTGTTCACTAACAGGGTGTGAAGAGATAGCAGGTAATTTCAATGGTAAGTCTGCACGTTGGGAGCTACAATAGCTCGATGTAGGAAAATCCCATTTGTGCATTCAGATGATAAAAGTAAACCAAATAAAAATCACCATGGACGAGCCATTTAACATCACAGGCTCGAAACCTTGAAGTTGTCTTTGACTCTTCTCTCTCTTTCATCCTCTTTATCCAATCCATTACCAATCCTGCTTTTCCTTCCTTTGAAATGTTTTTTTTAATTTACTCCCTTTTCTCTCCTGCTACTCTAACCCATGTCTCCAGAACCTCTCGTTTTAAATGGTATAGATTCTTCTTGTTTTCTTCTAGCCTCTGTGGGCCCTTCCACTGTATTATTAAAACTATTTTAGTGTTTTCACTATGTAATCTGACTTCTTAAAAAAACAAAGTTCACTATTTGTGTCCCCTGCCCCTGTTTCTGCCTGCACTACTTATAGCAACGATTCTTAAAGTGTGATGGACCACAAGAATAAATGCTTAAGCATATTAAGCATACATTTAGTGAAAGGTGTGTAAGACTGGTGCACTGAAAACTACAAGACATTTTAAAGGGAAATTAAAGAGGTAAATAAATGGACAGATGAGCCACATTCAAAGGTTTGAACAAAGGTTGACAAGCTTTTTCTATAAATGGCCAGGGAGTAAATATTGGTCTTTTCAGGCCACACAGGTCTCTTTGGAGTATTTTTCTTTATTTTGTTTTACTACCCTTCCAAAAAGTAAAACCACTTTTAGCTTGAGGGCATACAAGAACAGGCTAGATTTAGGCTGCAGACCATAGTTTACTGTTCCCTGGCTTGGAAGATTCAATATTATTAAGTTGGGAGTCCTCCCCAAATTGATCTCAAGATTCGATGCAATCCCAACATAATCCTACTAGGCTTTTTTGAAGAAATAAATGACATTATTTTAAAATTTATATGGAAAAGGAAAGGACCTAAAATAGCTAAAACAATTTAGAAAAAGAAGACCAGAATTGGAGGACTCACCCTATCTGACCCTGTGACTTATTCTAAAGCTATAATAATCAAGACAATGAGGCATTAACATAAAAATAGATCAAGAAACAGACTTGATCTGTCCAGAAATCGACCCACAATTATGTGGTCAATTGATTTTCATCAAAGATATCAAGGTAATTCAATGGAAATAAGTTAGTCTTTTCAACAAATAGTGCTGGAACAAATGGATATCTGAAGAAACTTCAACCATTATCTCACACCATATATAAACATGAACTCAAAATAGGTCATAGATCTAAAAGTAAGAGCTAAACTGATTAAACTTCTAGAAAAAATATGAGGATATCTGTGATATTGGCAGAGACCAAGATTTCTTAAAGTGAAAAGTATTTGTCGCTCAGTCATGTCTGACTCTTTGCAACCCCATGGACTGTAGCCTGCCAGGCTTCTCTGTCCATGGGATTCTCCAGGCAAGAATACTGGAGTGGGTTGCCATTCCCTTCTCCAGGGTACCTTCCTGACCCAGGGATTGAACCCATGTCTCCTGCACCGTAGGTAGATTCTTTACCATTTGAGCTACCCACTGGATACCAAAACACATAAAAGAAAAAAATGATAAAAAATGTTTTTTCAAGATGAAAAATTTCTCTTCTTTGAAAGACATAATTTCAGAAAAATAAAAAGGAAAGTTAAGGGCTGGAGAAAAATGTTTACAAAATATCCAACAGTTGCTTTGTATTCAGAGCATGTGAAAAAGCTCTGAAAAAAAAATGTGAAAATTTATTGCTAAGTCGTGTCTGACTCTTTGTGCCCCAATTGACTGCCCTTCAAGGCTCCTCTGTCCATGGGATTTTCCAGGCAAGAACACTGGAATGGGTTGCCATTTCCTTCTCCAAGGGATCTTTCTGAACCAGGGATCAAACCTGGGTCTCCTGCTTGGCAGGTGGATTCTTTACCACTGAGCCACCAGGGAAGACCCTCAAAAGCTCTACAACTCAATAATAAAAAAACAACCCAATTAAAACATGGGCAAAAGACTGGAAAAGAAACTTCACAAAAGAATATAGTTAATAAGCATATGTGAGTATGTTCAACATCACTAGTCATAAAAGAAAGGCAAATTAAAACCACGATGTGAATGAGAAACAAACCTATCGGAACAAGTAAAGTAATAAAGATTGATAATACCAAGTACTGGCAAATTCTGTGGAGCTACTGGAAGTCCTATGCGTGGTGGGTTAGAATGTTAAATGGGGCAGCCATTTTGGATAACCGTATGTTACTACCTTATAAAGTTAATTTAATGAAGCCAGATATGAAAGAAATTTGAATATATGTAAAGTAAAATTATTCTTCCACTAAATATTTTCTGTTCTATTATTCTCCATAAAGGTGTTCTTTATGTTTTATTGCTGTTCAGTCGCTCAGTCATGTCCGACTCTTTGTGACCCCATGAACTGCAGCATGCTAGGCTCCCCTGTCCTTCACCATCTCCCAGAGTTTGCTCAAACTCAGGTCCATTGAGTCAGTGATGCCATCCAACCATCCCATCCTCTGTCACCCTCTTCTCCTCTTGCCCTCAATCTTTCCCAGCATCAGGGATTGTAATAGGCTTATTAGTATCATTTTAAATATAAAAATATTAATATTTTAAAAATTCCTCTGTGCTAATTTCTATGTGGTAAATACCGAGAAATACAACCCATACAAACAAAAGCTCTTTGGGATTCTCAATAATTGTTAAGAGTATAAAGGGGTCCTAAACCAAGAAACTCGGAGAACAGTTGGCTTATAAGAGTCACCCAAATGGATACTTGAAGTTCTACATAACTGGGATGTTCTTATCATTCAGGCTTTATCTATTCTCAACTGAAATCTAGTTCTCCAGCTGGGCCATGATCTCTCTCCATACCAGTTGATTGACTTTGAGGTCAGGTTCATGACTTACCTGTTCATTCTTTACCTAATCTTAAGTTGCATGACTTGGCAGCTTTTTTTTTTTTAATCCTGTAGGTCACAGTGTCCTCACCTGCAGAATGGGGATTACAGTGGGATCAATTTCATAGTCTTGTTGTGAGGACTGAGTTTATGCAAAGCCCGTAGATCAGTGACTGATGATGGTAGGCATGCAGTCCCTGTGAGGAGGTGTGTAATTGTCTTTGCTACTGTTATCAACCCTGCTTCCCTCCATCTTTGGAAATGGCATTTCTTCATGTTGCCCTACCACCACCACCCCCATCCTTGAGCTCTGGCATCTCTAATTAATGTCACTTGGTTTTGCTCTCTTTCTTCTAATTGCTTGAATCTAATTCTCATTTTACTTCCCCAACTGTATCTAAAGCTTCTTTGAACCAAACTCTTTCTTAGGCACAGTTTACTTAACACTGAACTGGGCAAACAATAGATGCTCAACAAATACTTACCGAGTTGTTAGCTTCCAATTCTGTAGTATGGGAACAACAATAGTAGTGTCTTATTTATCTCTTCATGGGTATGTTGCAAAAATTGTATGTGAAGCGGTTGAACTGCCTTAAAAAAAACCCCACAAATCAAACCAGGCCCGTTTCTTTATGTTCCAATATGTCCTAAGGTCACGATAAGGAATCTTTTTAGAAACCACTTACTGTTAAATGGATGCCCCTATTTATATTTTCTCTTAGAACTCTGAATTCCTTTGGCTTGTTGAATTTTTTATACCTAACAACGCTGTTTTGTGAAATAAGCATTTGGGGAAATATCAAAACTGGCTTCATAGGACTTATGAAGATGACACTTTCTCTTGACCCTGTTAAATATGTTCTCACTTAAGATTTTGCATTGTCAATTCTCTGCCCATGATATTCTCAGGAGGGAAAGGATTAGTCCGTTAAAATCCTAACTGAACAAGACCTCACTGGCATTTTGAAAGCATTTTTGCAACATTATCAGAACTAATTTAATTGGTACAGAACTTTTTTCAGATACGGTGGTCATTAAATTTTAGCTCCAGTTTTTTCAGTGTTGAGCAAAATAATTTCACCTACACCAAAAACATCATGCTCTAAGGTATCCTGCTGAATTGATCGCACCGATTCTATACCTAACAGAAAAATAATATTAATTCCTTTAAGAAACATTTATTGAGCATCAGCTATGTACCTGGCCCTGGGGACATTCAGTGAGGTTCAATTCTAATAGCAGGAGACAGAGAAAAAAACGAAAACTGAATAAATGAGATTATTTTAGATAGTGATGAGTGCAAAGCTAGCATTAAATTGGATGACAGGAAAGAGAATGACTTGGGGCTGGGGGGGTTCTGTTTTGATAGAATGAACAGAAATTACAGATAATGGGGATCCTCTGAAGGTCCTGTGGGTAGGACTCAGCGCTTTCACTGCCTAAGGCATAGATTCAGTTCCTGCTTGGGGAATTAAGATCTTGCAAGCTGCCAAAAAAAAAAAAAATTACAGATAGATTTTTCAGAGATATTCAAAATATATGTCTAATGAAAAGTCCTGTATGGGACTTATTTCTGTGAAGGGTGATTTTATTGTCATCTTTTTTTTTTTTCTGTGTTTTCCTAATTTTTTACTTAAAAATGTACCCCTTTCATAGTCAAAGAAAAAATGTATATACAAAATGTTATTCTCATAGCAAAACTGTGTTCACCTTGTGAATAAAGATATCATAATGAGAATTTCCTAGTGGCCCAGTGGTTAAGACTAAGACTCATGCAGGGGGCATGTCAGGCAAGTTCCACATGTCACAAGGGATGGCCAAAAAACAAAGATACCATAATGATCTTAAATTCTAAAGAGAGACTATTATTTGAGAATTCTCTATATTCACAATGTGGCTCCCTATTCAGTAAGTTACTATTCATAAAGCACTTGGATGAAGGCTTAGCACCTGATTAGTGGTATGTATGTGTTTGCTAAATTAATACACTGATATGTTGAAATGATCTCTAATTCAATTTAAGTGACTTAGCAAAAATGACCAAGTGCAATTCTGTTTTCTAAGCATTGTGAAGCCTAAAATAATGACATGGTATGAAATTCAAGTCTGAGGGTCTTGTATCTCTTTTTCTGTCTCTCTGTCTCTCTTTCTTGGAAAGATATAGCAGCCTTGCTTTCAAGAAGCTTAGAAATACTGAGATAGAAAAACATGCACACAACTATCATTCTGTGATAGTAAGGTTTTGTATTTGCAGCAAAAATTGATTGAACAGTAGGTTCTGGTCAAGGAAGGAAGAGTTGATTTCTTCTTGAAAGTCAAAGTGAAAGTCATTTAGTTGTGTCCAACTCTTTTCGACCCCATGGACTGCACACAGTCCATGGAATTCTCCAGGCCAGAATACTAGAGTGGGTAGCTGTTCCCTTCTCCAGGGGATCTTCCCAACCCAGGGATCGAGCCCAGGTCTCCCACATTGCAGGCAGATCCTTTACCAGCTGAGCCACCAGGGAAGACCTGATTTCTTCTTAGGTTCAATCAAATTCAAAGAGGGGATTTAATCATTTCCACTTTATTATTGAACTTCTTCCTTTCATTGGTTTGAAATCTAAATGCTTATCCTTTCAAAGATGTTTATGAAATCCATAAGCAGGCTTCATAATGAATTTGTGATTTTTTTTGTGCGGCAAAGTTTGGTTAAGTTATCACAATGTCTCCCAAGAGAAGATGCTTTCAACCTAGGCGTGGTGGATCGTATGCAAACGCTAGGTGGTCCTTGATGTTTCTGGGAGTGATCATCACACACTCACACTTGCTTCACTTTGTCGTGTAAACATAACTCACACAAACTTTGTGCCAGAAAAACACCAGCTAGTAATATTAACAAAATGCATACATTTGGCCCCTTATTCAGTTAAGGTATGGCCCATATGAGAGCCTGGAATTAATGGATTTCCATCCGTGGATGCAGAAAACATCTACAGCTGTCAGCCAGTTGGAACGAGTTTGTGAGAACAGCCTTTGAACCCCTTGCATCGAGATTTCTGCTATTTAGCCGGAGAAGGAGACTGTTGATTGTGGCATGAGGACCTCCACCCGTGGCAAAGGTCATGAGGAAGGAGGCTCGATATACGCAAAGGCGGGATTGAGCCTCAGGAGTCCCCCTGGAAATTCTCGAGCATCTACCCCCAAAACCAGAGTCTGCCTACTTTACTACTTTGTGCTCTTACCTACACCTCTGACTTTACGGGGGGCTGTCCCCCACCACCTCTTTCGGAGAAGGGGTTAACTTAGAGCTCCAGTTAATAAAAACTCCTGGGCGTGACAAGAGTGTTTTAACCTACAAACTCCTCTGAAGGTTCTCTAGCCTGCCTGACAGGCTTGTCCGGCCACATGTGATTGCTCACAGCCTCCCAACAGTGAGAGGCACGAGATGCTTTAAACCTTCTAAAAACAGGTTCCTTAGAAAAGTTAGAAAACCATTAGTATAAGTATAGTGGGCTGATTAGAAATTGTATTGGTGAAGGGTTTTTCATTTGTTGAGCCAATGTTTGTTGCTAAGTCTCCACATCCCCTGCTCTTACACACATTAATGAATATATAGAAGAAATAAGTATTAACCTTTGATATTAATCATGTTAGACCTTAGGCTAAGTAAATTCTTTCCTTAATTAAAACCCACTACACCCTCACCCTATAGGAATGTAACTTTATCTGGTACCTTCGGAAGGTGGAGTCTTTTTTAAGAATAATCACCCCTGGAGAAATAAGTGTCCTGGTTGACTGACTGTTGTCACAAGGAGAGGGTCATAAATTGTCAGCAGGCCCCCTGGCCAGAAGATGATGTAACACCCCTAAGACCTCTGTATACATTTGTATGAAGCACCTGACTGATAAAAGTCAGGACTGCTGACCCCGCGTGACTTTTGCATAACATCTCAGTGTATAAAAGTAGACCGTGGAAAATAAAGAATTGGGATCAGTTTCTCGAAATACTGGTCTCTCCATGTTGCTCTCTCTCTCAAACTCTGGCTGAGTCTCCATCTGGAGCGCAGAACCCACCAAACTTACTAATTTTGCCTGGGTTTCTAAGATCTGACCGGGGAGGTCTCAGTGTCTCCTCTCCTTCCGGAGAATGGAAGGACGCCTGCGGTCTACGTAAGTGGTGCAAACTTCTTGTCTTGAAGTTTTATTGGTCTCCCACGTAAGCCAAGCTACTCAGCCTCTTTTCTCCACTGAATTTTCCTACTGAGCTATCCTCATTCTATTACTCTTTACATCTCTAATTAATATCTAATTGAAGCTATTGTATCCTGATCCTCGCCGACGCCGTCCTCGCTTCGAACTCCCTGGATCAGCTGGGGCTGGACCTCAGCAGTTGATAACATAAGGAGGTTTCTTGCCACTCTCACTTCTTGTCAGCCCTTAAGTCCAATAAATGTTGTCTTCTCAAAAGCCCATCTTGAAGGTACTTCTTTTGGGAGGAAAAAAAAAATCACGGAAAACTTTAATCTGGCATATACAGGCACTTTTCACTTTCCACTGCCGCATTCTTCATATCTCTGCTTATTCAGCACTGCTTCATATACATCTAAACAGGAAGCCTCCAGAGTATGAATGTGCTGGTTCTAGAAATGTACCTTTAGGTTGATTATGTGGTTCTGAGAATATAGTTTCTCTTGGGGACAAAAAAATGTTAGAGTTGATAGTCAGGTTTCCTGGCAGGCCCCAAAGCCAATATTAGCTTACTGTTCCCAAACTATTACTTTTAAAATAACAGCCTAAAAAAGAGAGAGAGTGAGTGTGTTTACTTATTTGTGTAAGGATTTTTTCAGCCCTAGAAGGATCCTCCATCACATGGAAGTGGCTTCGTGGAGGTGACTTTGGTACTGTTTGAATTTTGAACCACTGGAAATGTTATCTAGTCCAAATTTGATAATTAAAAAAAAAAAATGGAAGCCCACTTACAAATGATAATAATTTTATCAGTCTGGACCCTGATCTCAGGAACAAGAAGTGAAATGAGAGGAAGAGACTGTCGTCTCCTTCCTGATTCATAGCTGGTCCAAAGCAAAATTTGGGGGAGCAGAGACCACAAAAAGAAAGCTTGGTATCCTTTTTCTTACACCTCTTCTCTGCCTCCTGCTCTACCCGAGCCCTAGTCCCAGGTGTCCTTAGCGCTCCTCTGACCTCGCTCCCTCCCCACAGTGTCACCATCTATTTCAAGAGAGTTTCTCCTGGCCTTCAAAGATCTTCAGTTATTTTACCTCCTTCCCATAGCTTGACAAGGGATTCCCTGGTGGCTCAGTTAGTAAAGAATCTGCCTGCAATGCAGGAGACCCAGGGTTCAATCCCTGGGTCAGGAAGCTCCTCTGGAGAAGGAAACGGAAACCCACTCCAGTATTCATGCCTAGAGAATCCTATGGACAGAGGAGCCTGGCAGGCTAGAGTCCATGGGATCAAAAAGAGTTGGACACAACTGAGCGACTAACACAGTCCGACACACTGCATATTTACTCTTACGAGTGCCCTGTGCTAGGTATTGGGAGGAAAGAAACTGTGTCAAGCTATTTTACCGTAGTATGTGAATGACCTAAAATTTCATAACTTTCCATGAGTCACTTGCAGATTTCAAAGGGATGATTATGAAAAGAAAATTAAAAATGGCAGTGAAACACAGCAGGTAACATGTGGGGCGTCTCAGCTGGTGGGCTGTTTCTGGCTCCATGCCTCCTCTAGGCTTGGTATTTTTTTCCATTTCTGAACAAACAGCTCTCCTACAAGCTCTAGGTTTTCCCTAATGTCTCTCACGGCAGTGGCTGCAAGACCCAGTGGAGAGGCTTTGGTATAGAGCAGGGTAATGGCAGTGTTTTCCCTCTTTGGGTGACCTGAGGGGGTCCATCTGGGTGCTGGTCAAGTCAGTGGAGGCCAGTTTAGTCTTAGAGTCAGATCTTGAGCAAAGTTTTCCACCTGAGACATCCAGGGGTGAATTGAGCCAGAGGCTAAGTCCAGAGTCCTTGGAGTGTGCTGAGGTCTACCTAGGAAAACAGTCAGGGTCAACATTGAAGACTAAGACAGCTGGAATGGGAAATAAAGTCAAGTGTGAGGCTCCTGGTAGAACTGGAGTGGAGAGGGCCACGAGAAGGAGTCATGGGGAAAAGCCACGAACCACATTTGATTGTCCCTTGTCTCCCTTTCTGGCCATCAGCAGGGTGGTTATGGACAAGGTGACTCAAATGGGGCAGGGCTGGGGAAACAATGTGTGCAAAAAGCATTGCTCCTTGGTCTATGGCCATGGCCTTGATGGCTCGATGTCATTTTGTTTTGAGTAAACATTTGGAAAATTGTGGATATGCTTTCAGAATTTTGTCTTAAGATGTCACAAAGTACATCTGTGGTTAGTACATAACTGTGGTCTCCTGTCTCTTCATACCAAAAGCAACGGTCTTTAGAGTTTTTTGAAAAATAGATTCCTTACCGTTAGCCCTAGTGCTAACTATCAGAGAATTCTGACCTTCCCACCTGACCTACCAACAAGGCTGTTTGGCCCCTGTGAGCCTAGCCCCACCCAGGTCTGCTGGTACATTAAGAACATGTGATGTCTAGGCATCTGGAATAGATGAAATTCTGGATATCCCACATGGCCTGTGTTGTAGTCTCCTTCTATGCCAGCATAAGATAACTCTGCCTATCTAGTCCTTCTATGCCAGTTTCTGCTACATTTGTATCCTGGCATCAACAGAATCCTAGTTTCTGTCCCCTCTTATAGGATCTGCCAGCTCCCCTATCTTAGATCTAGCCCTGGTTTCCAAATGCACGAACACAGTTCGAGGAATTGATTTGTCTACCAAAGACCTAGATTTCTCTGGAGACTGATGACCATGTACTATATGCTAAGTCACTTCAGTTGTGTCCGACTCTTTGTAACAATATGGGCCATAGCTTACCAGTCTCTTCCATCCATGGAATTCTCCAGGCAAAAACACTGGAGTGGGTAGCCATTTCCTTCTCCAGGGGATCTTCCCAACCCAGGGATCAAACTCCAGTCTCCTCCATTGGCAGGTGGGTTCTTTACTGCTAGTACCACCTGGGAAGCCCTACTGATGACCATATCCACCCAGAATTCTCAGCACTACATTTTAATCCACTATCTGGACTGGCTATCATAAATGTATCCTCAACATCCCCTATCTGGGATAGCTGACTTGAACTTCTGCCCAGTGCTGACCTTTTCCTGACTGCTTCTCTTCCCCAGCTCCTCCACCCACTTTGGATCTCATTAAGGGCTGCATTAGTTTCCTTGGCTCTTACTGTATTGGTTCCAGCTCAGGAGTGGACCAGGTCATGGCTCCCAGCATACCCTGGATGAGGGCTTTTTATCACATTGGAGAGCTTGCTTCTGCCACAGAGCTCCTGCCTAAACTTTTCTGCAGTCATAAAATGGCTACATCTCAGAGTCCATTTGCTGATAGTAACAATACCCCCCAACACTTAAGAGTTTGTCACACACTATCTAAATTGATAGGCATTAAACCCTATGAAATAGGTAGGTCCAATATTATCTCAGCGTACAGATCAGGAAGCTTAAGCTTCTGAGTTAGTTGCTTTTGTAAACGCATCCAAAAAAAAAAAAAAAAGTACTTGGCTGAGAAAGCACAAGTAAATGACCCAGTTAAGAGCTACCACCTCTGGGCGCACTTTGAACTAACTCATGTTCCCAACCCTGGTAATGTAGGGCCTCATGAGAAAGTCCAGTATGATTCCTAACTGGCTTATAACCTTGATCAAAAAGCTGATATTCACTGATTCGGTAAATATTTCTTGAGTGCCCACCATGTGCCAGGCACTTTTCTGGAGGGTTAGCACACATTAGTTGACAAAAGGGACAAAAACCCTAGTGCTCAAGGGCCCTTTGCACTTGGTGGTCTGTTCCTTAGGAGTTCAGTTCTTCCTTAGCTGGTTCAGATCTGACTCTGCCCCAGGCTTCAGCTCTCAGATGGAGAGAACTATACTGGTGTTGCTAGGCTTTGCATCTGTGATTCTGTGACTCCCCTTGAGGAGCCCTTTCAGTTAGGAGCTGACAGTCTGCTTGTGAGTCCCTGACTTCCTCCCAATAGCAAATTTGGGCAACACTATTGAAAATCCTCTTAGAGAAGAAGCAAGAAATAAAATAACATGATTCGTCCTTAGTGCAGCTGTTGGAACGGCTGGTGATGCGACAGCTGGGGTGGCTCTTAATGCCAGTCTTTCAAGTGAGGCTGAATGATGACACAGAACCAAAACGCAGCTCTGTGATGTTGCTTGATTTTCAGTTGGTTTTACAAAAACTATTTCACCGGGGAAAATCATTTTAGAGGAAAGACGTAAAACCTATAGCTGGGCTAAAAATATGACATTTCTGCGGTGTGTGTTGAGCTTCAGCAAAGAAAATAATACAGAGTTGATTTGATTCACAAAATAAGCATTAAAGATCTGTTATACACTATAATTATCTCGGAATTTTTTTATATGATGGGAACATGAAAACCCAGCTCTTTGCTGTCAGAAATGTTTTCTTTCATTCCATTTTTTTTCTAATCTTCCTTAAAATATTGGTGTGAATTAAACTCACCAAGGAGGAAACCAGCAAACATCTTTCATAATACAGTTATGAAAATAAGAGCAGAGCTGTTATTACTCCCATCTGGGACACCAGATGTTTGCAGGCTGGTGTGCGACTTGAAGCACATTTCTGACCCCTAAACCAAGACCTGGTTAAATGTATTTAAAGTGTCCTCTTTCCTGCTCCAAACAAGTAAACGCAAGTGAGCGATAGCAAAACAGAAGTAATAGTATTGATAATCTGCTAAGAAGTCATGAGAAATCACTGGCAAAGTAAAGTGACTTAAGGAGAATCTGATTGTATATAGTGTTGATAATACAGAACAAGGGTGATGAGTTCATGCCATGAGAACATCCTATCAGGCTACTGCCAAGAGCAGGAAGTCCAGTACAGGAAGTGTCCTCGAAACTTTCATCTTGAAATGTCAGAAGTAATATACATTTTCTTTCTCCATATATCTAGAGGGTCAAGAGTGGACACACATATAACAAAACTGAAAACAATCAGTTTTATTTTACTTTGTAATCAGTTGTATTTTTTCTCTATTTAACTCTCTATCAGTTGTATTTTTTCTTTGTCATTTGTTGAAGGCCAAATGGTCCACCCATTTATCATTTCAGCACTGGAATCTCAAGAAAATGCCCTCATCTGAGGTGGGTTTGGTTGCCCATCATTTTGTCCATCCACAATCATTGGAGAGTGGGGCTCCATTTGAAGTCTGTAATGAGAGAGGGAAGGGAAATGGGATGTCTAGGAGAGCACTGACTTTCTGCTATCAACCAATGGATTTCTAGAAGTTTCTTCTAAGTACAAAACATTTGAGAAATACTCCTGACAATATATATGTAATGTGATAGGTTTATAAGATGGTTAGTTCTTCAAAGTTCAAAAAAACATACAGCGACTGTCTTGACCCAGGATGGCATGAAACAGTTCTCCTGACAGTTTGATGACAAGGATATGAGAAAAGAGTTTCTGTGCAGTAAAATCGTGTGTCTACTTAACTCTGTTGACAGTAAAATATGGATTTCAGATTATTCTATGGCTTGGAAATATACTTTGTTGAAACCATGGTTTTCTTTCTTTCTTTTATAACACCAAATAAGACTACAGTATGATTTGCACAGCAAATACTTCAAGAAATTTTTTTAAATAACTGAACTTTAAAGAAACAAATTAGAAGAGAATTTGCATCATATCAGGGCTAATGAGTTTTTTAACGTTTGTATTTATAACCAAGTACGTGCAATGTGGGAGACCCGGGTTCGATTCCTGGGTCGGGAAGATCCCCTGGAGAAGGAAATGGCAACCCACTCCAGTATTCTTGCCCGGAGAATCCCATGGACGGAGGAACCTGGTGGGCTACAGTCCACGGGGTCGCAAAGAGTCGGACACGACTGAGCGACTTCACTTCACTTCACTAGTGCACTTCCCCTTCTTAGTTTAGTGATAGAGCCTACATAGAAGTTTTTGATGCAAGTAATTTTTATATATTAGATTTTTATATTCTATATAGGTTGTTATATGATTAATTTTATAAGACAGATTATTTATCTGTAGTTGTAAAGAGTCATCCCTTAATGTACCTATTTTGGAAGTTTGGACTTCCGTGTATCATTTTTCCCTAGAATGACCTCAATGTATCACATAGCTTCAATTTTCTACTCCCTGTGCTTCATAATCCATAGTTAACCAGGAACGAGGGGAAAAGAAAAAGATCTTTTTTCTTGTCTAACTGTGTAGAGAAAAACTGCAGATGGCTCTAATCCAAAGCCTTTATAATAAAGTTTTATTAAAAGCCAATGTTTATTATAACTTTAAAAGACTAAATAATTCTTCTAAGACCCAAAAAGGTTTTTCATCTTGCATAAATAAGATTTTGTATAAAATCTTCATATAATGTTTATGCAATGGCAAGGCAACTCTCTACCTCAGTTTCCTCATTGGCAAAATAAAAAGCTTAAAACATTGAACTATTTGATTATAAACTACTTCTAGCAGGCAAGAAAAGTGGTACAAAGAAAGTTTGTGTGTGTGCACTTTTCAGTGAGCTTTGGGTCTCAGAACTGAAATCTTCTCTTCCTTGTAAGATTATTTTGTATAAGACCATGATGTACAAAACACTAATCAGCATTTACTTATTCATAATTCATTCAAGGAAGCTCATTATTATGGCCTTTCACAGTCTCTGCCCAACATACTTTATTTTCATCTTGCATTTAAGACAGAGAGGCTTGCTCCTCACATCCCTTGTGGATACAGCCAGGAATGAGGGTATGATATCCATGTGCTCAACTATAAAATCTGAAACACATTCAGTGGGCTGACCTCAACAGATGTTTTGGTGAGAGCTTCTAAGTGGAGCCAAAGAAGGGTGGAAAATTAGGTCACACTGCTAGGAAAGAAGTAAAGACAAAACTCTTGCCAAAGAATCATTGTAGAGAGCAAGAAAAAGACCCTGGGTTTATTGCTTGGGTGTGGAGTCTAGTTCTTTCTCTGGGCAGTAGGGAACAAGGTTCCCTCTGGCTGTATCCTGGAGAAAACAGCTGATCCTTGGCATACTATGCAGGGGAACTGTTTGATCTATCTGGAACTATAAGATGTTTCAGGGTCATTTTTTAGAATTAGTCATTTCTCTCAGGAATGCTTGTTCTTTTCATAAGAGAATAAAACCAATATCCGGGCACTAGGTTAATGGATTGCTACTGGGGAGTCATTGCTTCTAGCTTCTAGCACCTCTCAGCTGCCAGTTAAAATATATATGTGTGTGTGCATACATCAGTGAAAGTCACTCAGTCATGTCAGACTCTTTGTGACCCCATGGACTGTACAGTCCATGGAATTCTCCAGGCCAGAATACTGGAGTGGGTAGCCATTCCCTTCTCGAGGGGATCTTCCCAATCCAGGGATCAAACCCATGTCTCCTGCATTGCAGGTGGATTCTTTACCAGCTGAGCCACCAGGGAAGCCCATATTATGTGTATATACATACACCTATAA
This sequence comes from Bos grunniens, assembly GCF_055505025.1. Lineage (NCBI taxonomy): Eukaryota > Metazoa > Chordata > Mammalia > Artiodactyla > Bovidae > Bos > Bos grunniens. Next base: position 38,409,666 of record NC_141190.1, on the reverse strand, counting down.
ATATTTCTGTATGTACATACTGCATCTTCTTTATCCAGTCGTCTGTTGATGGACCCTTAGGTTGTTTCCATGTCTTGGCTACTATAAATAGTGCTGCTATAAACACTGGGGAGCGTGTACCTTTTCAAATGGGAATTTTCATCTTTTCTGGATATAAGTCCAGGAGTGGGATTACTAGCTCATACGGCAGGCAACTCTTACTTTTAGTTTTTTAAGGAACTTCCAAAATGGCAACCCACTCCAGTGTTCTTGCCTGGAGAATCCCAGGGATGGAGGAGCCTGGTGGGCTGCCTTCTATGGGGTCGCACAGAGTCGGACACGACTGACGTGACTTAGCAGCAGCAGCATACTGTTCTCATAGTGGCTGAACCAATTTACATTTCCACCAAGGCAATAGGAGGGTTCCCTTTTCTCTACATGCTCTCCAGCATTTATTAGTTGTAGACCTTTTGATAATGGTCATTCTGACTGGTGTGAGGTGATACCTCATTGAAGTTTTGATTTTCATTTCTTTAATAATTAGCAACGTTGAGCATCTTTTCATGTTCCTGTTGGCCATCTGTAAGTCTTTTTTGGAGAGATGTCTATTTAGGTCTTCTGCCCATTTTTGATGCACAAAAATTCACTCAAAATGAATCACTAACCTAAATAGAAGAACTAACTAAATCCATAAGCTCATAGAAAAAACATAAGGGTCAGTTATCATGACCTTGAATTTGGCAATAGATTCTTACCTATGACCTAAAAGCACAAATAACAAAAGAAAAAAATAGCTAAACTGGACTTCATCAAAATTAAAAAAATTTGTGCATCAAAGGATACTCTCAAAAAAATAAAGACAAACTACAGAATAGGAGAAAGCACACGCAAATCACTTACAAGGTTTAGTATCTAGAATATATAAAGAATTGAAAGTCAACAACGACAGAAAATAGACAAAGAAAAAGGGAACAATCCAATTTTAAGAATAAGCAAGGGACTTGATTAGACATTTCTCCAAACAAAATATATAAATGCCTGAAAAGCACTGAAAAGATACTTACTTATTAGTCACTGGGCAAAATGTAAATCAAACCAGATACTGCTCCAACCTACTACAATGGTTATAAGTTTTCAAAAAAAGTAAGAAAGAAAACAGCAAGTGTGGGCAAGATGTAGAGATGTTGGAACCCGTGTGCATTACTTGTGCTCCATTGCTCAGTTGTGTCTGGCTCTTTGTAACTCCATGGACTGTAGCCGGCTAGACTTCCAGACTTCTCTGTCCATGGGATTTCCTGGGCAAGAATACTGGAGTGGGTTGCCACTTCCTAATCCAGGGGATCTTCCTGATTGAAGGGATTGAACCTGTGTCTTTTGTCTCCTGCATTGGCAGGCAGATTCTTTAACACTAGAGCCACATGGAAAACCCATACATTACTTGAGAGGAATGTAAAATGGTACAGCCACAGAAAACAGTTTGGTAGTTCCTCAAAAAACTAAACAAGAAATTACCATCTGACCCAGCAATTTCACTCCTAGGTATGTATCCAAAAGAATTGAAAACAGGGACTCAAACAGATACTTGTGTGCCAGTATTCATAGCAGCATAAAGCTAAAAGATGAAAACAATCCAAGTGCCCATCAATAGATGAATGAATTTTAAAATGTGGCATATACCTACAATGGAATATTCTTTAGGCATAAAATAAAGGAAGTTATGATAAAATGTTCAACATGGATGAATCCTGAAAACATGCTGAGTAAAGTAAGCCAAACACAAAAGGACAAATATTATCAAATATTAATATATGATCCAACTTTTGTGAAATACCTAGAATGGGTAAATTTATAGAGACGGAAAGTGGATAAGAAAAGAGGGGGAAGGTGGAAAGAGGAATTATTGCTTGATAAGTACAAGGTTTCTGTTTGGGATGATGAAAAAAGCTTTGGAAAAAGATAGTGGTTATGGTAGCTATGGTATAATAAATACTTGGTCTTTGTCCCTGTTCTGGTCACAAAGAAGATAAAACCCTTGTACTCTCCTGAGTGATAGGAAAGCCTTTTGTTTTTCATAAAAAGCCCCTTTCGATCATACCTGAGTTCATGCTAATTGACTTAGGGTGAGGCTCCTAGATGTTTCAGGATGCAGACTGGCCCCCAGAAAGACTGAGCTAAGATCAGAGAGTTGGAACTTTCAACCCCACTTCTCACCCTTCCTCCTGTATCTCTGGGCAGGGAAGAGTAGCTGGAGAGTGAGCTTTATAAAAACTCTTGAATGAAGAGATTCAGAGAACTTGTATGTCAGTGAATACATTGAAGAAGGATGGTTGTACAGCAATATGAATGTAATTAAATACACTGAATGGTACACTTCAAATAGTTTAAATGGCAAATTTTATGTTACATGTGTTTTACCATATTTAAAAAAGCAAAGAATTAAAAAAATACTAAAGATTAGAGAGGTTGGAGAGCTTGTAAATCAGTAACTGGTAGAGATTGGATTTGAACCCAGATCCATCTGAATTCTGGGTCTTTATGTTCTTAGATACATAGCAACTGGATTAAACTGTGTACAGCCATCTTTCACTTAGAATTTTTGAGCTATTAGTAATAGAAGAAAGGTGGTCTTTACAGACCATCAGCCTCAAGGGATGGGCATGTTGGAAGAAAGAGTGGGTGCCAGGTGATCAGCTAGAAGGCTAGTGTTGTAATACAGTAGAGAGAGAACTAGAGTCTGGACCAGGGATGTGGTTATGAGAGTGGAGAGGAAACAAAGCTGAAGGGAAGAAATGACGATACATACTTGATGATGCCTGGAAAGAGACAATGAAGGATCCACAAAGTCAACCTTGGGAAGAGGAGAGTGGTGGGCAGCTGCTGGCAGAAATAAGATATTTGAAGAAGACCCCTCATTTTCAAAATGCTCAGGAATGTGTTCTCATCTCCCAAGCACACAAACCCTGGAGTCCCCTTAAACTGAGCTTGTTAATGTGGGTAAGAGGGAACTAACTGCTGGGAACACAGACCCCTCTATGGACTATCCCCCTTCCATGGAGGCAGGATTAAGTTAACATATACACAACAGGGACCTATGAAGAGGAGAAGACAAACATAAGATACAAAGGATATGTTTTGTCTATCTTCTACCCAACCTAATCCAGTGATAATTAACACCTAGTTTTATTGTTTTGGAGAAGGAAACGGCAACCCACTCCAGTATTCATGCCTGGAAAATCCCATGGACCGAGGAGCCTGGTGGGCTACAATCCATGGGGTCGCAAAGAGTCGGACACACCTGAGCGACTTCTGTGTGTGTGTGTTTATTGTTTTATCTCTTTAAACAGAAACGGCCAGCTTTTGTTGTTGCTTTTACAAATGAATAACATGCTCGAGTGTGTGCTCAGTCGCTTGTGTGCGATTCTTTGTAACTCTATGGACTGTAGCCCATTAGGCTCCTTGGTCCATGGAATTCCCAGGCAAGAATACTGGAGTGGGTTGCCATGCTCTCCTCTAGGGGATGTTCCCGACCCAAGGATCAAACCCCCTGCATTGCAGGCAGATTCTTTACCCAGTGAGCCACCTGGGAAGCCCATGGACAACAACATAAATACACCTAAATGCCCATCGGATATGTGATTAGCAATGGAGAAAGAAGCAATGCAAAGCCAGGCCAAGGAGGGGCTGTGGCAGGAATGGAGTGAAAGGAGGGATGTGGGGGAGTGTTAAATTCCCTCCTCTTCCTTCCACCTGCGCCTCTGTTCAGCTTTGCATGCTCCTCTGCACATCTACGGCTAGAAGAAAAGCCGGTCTTCTTCCATAACTGCTGCAGCTGATGTTAAGTTGACAAATCAGCTTTTGCAGCCCTTGGAGACCCAGCAGAGCTATCTAGAGAGACAAAGACTACTGATACTGAGGCTGTAGTACTCCGCTCTCACACTCTCCCTCAAGAGACCTAAGTGATAGATACTGAGGCTGCAGTACTCCGCTCTCACATTCTCCCTCAAGAGACCTAAGTGATAGATACTGAGGCTGTAGTACTCCGCTCTCACATTCTCCCTCAAGAGACCTAAGTGATAGATACTGAGGCTGCAGTACTCCGCTCTCACATTCTCCCTCAAGAGACCTAAGTGATAGATACTGAGGCTGCAGTACTCCGCTCTCACATTCTCCCTCAAGAGACCTAAGTGATAGATACTGAGGCTGCAGTACTCCGCTCTCACATTCTCCCTCAAGAGACCTAAGTGATAGATACTGAGGCTGCAGTACTCCGCTCTCACATTCTCCCTCAAGAGACCTAAGTGATAGAGTTTTACAGAACCTGCCAGATGTTTATATTCTAACAAGCCAAAGAGGAAAAAAAAACAGAAAACAAAACTCAAAGCAGATCTATTAATTCAAGAATTTTACATATTTATGTGCTCGATTGCCATCTCTTAGGACTCTCCAGGCTTTTCACAGGAAGGAGTATATTGAAGCTGAAAGAAACTATTCCTAAAAATACAGCACAGAAGAGGTTTCTGATCAATTCATTGTGTTTTTATGCAGCAAAATGCAACAACAGACATGCAAATAGATAGACTATTGGTCTATCACATAGAGAGTGGGTTACAAAAATGAATCAGGGTTTAAATGTTAACAACACTTAGGAAAGCAGTTAGAAATGTGATGATTGTATTTGATCTCACAGACTTGAAGCACCTTGAGAACAGTGACTGCATCAACTACATTCACTGCTGGGGCCCATGTGAGCACAGAGTAGGGCTCAATATTCACTGAATAGAGAGATGGTGGTACCACTAGTTAATTTGAGTGATGTCATATAGTCTTTCTAATTGTATTGTGGGTAAAAGATGCTCTCCATGGTGACATCAGAGTAATACAGAAGGATTTTAGCACATTGGCTTCCCTGGTAGCTCAGCTGGTAAAGAATCCGCCTGTAATGCAGAAGACCCTGGTTCAATTCCTGACTCAGGAAGGGATAGGCTGGAGAAAGGATAGGCTACCCACTCCAGTATTCTTGCCTGGAGAATCCCCATGGACAGAGGAGCTTTGTAACCCCATGGTCGCAAAGAGTCGGACACAACTGAGCGACTAAGCAATTAACACATTGATGAAGAAAAATGCTGCTTTGGTGCAGAGGTATTGCATCTATGAATTTAAATCTAAGGTGAACTTGAAGACACTTTGAGGTTGCTTCTTAAGTTTGAGGTTGAGGTCAGTTAGCTACTCATTTAACTGGGAGTGGAAAGAAATCGGAACTTACAACTCTCAGCTGTTTCCCAAGGTGGCCACCTCTGCCACCTCCTCCTCCTTCACTTTTGGGGGGAATCTGTTTTCTTGTACCTACTCAATCTAACCTGCAGGAGAATGCCAATACTCTTAGGTGTCTTGGCCTAGATGTGGCTAGATCTCTTCTATTCTTGGTTTGCGTGAAGGAATAGTTCAAAGCTACCCTCACATACTCCATTTCAGAACATGTATCCTGTATTCATCCCCTATCTGTGATCACAGATAGCTCAGGTAACACTGTCACCCAAAGAGGTGCATCTCAAACCGTCATGTGTATAGGCGTCTCTGGGGAACATATTAAAAAATGCAGATTCTCTGGAGTGGAGCCTCCAGGTGAGGCTGATGCTGCTGGTACATGGACCACATGTAGAGTAACAGACTTGATTGTATGTAACTCATTGCTTGTATCTCTACAAGACCTGTGTGCGTGAGTGCTATGTTGCTTCAGTCGTGTTCGATTCTGCAACCCCAAGGACTGTAGCACGTCAGGCTCCTATGACCATAGGATTCTCCAGGCAAGAATACTGGAGTGGGTTTCCATGCCCTCCTCCAGGGGAATCTTTCTGACTCAGGGATCGAACCTATGTCTCTTAGTCTCCTGCATTGGCGGGTGGGTGCTTTACCACCAGCGCCACATGGGAAGTCCTCAGGTATATATACAAGATGTATAAAATGCTAAATTAAACTACTTGGTCTTTTAGCCTGAAACAGTTTTGAGTCAGTGACTCTGAACTTCTGATGGAATTCTCAGTTCCTTCCAGAGTTTTCTTCCAAGTCTTAGCTCTGGAGGTGGGCCCCCAAACCACCCTCCTTGCCCTGGACTCTGCAGCTCCTTCACCTGGAGTGATGACAATGACAGCTATTCTCCAACATGTGAAGAATTCTTCCTATGTAACTCCACAAATTCTTCTTTTGACTTGGATTTTCCTGCATAAATTTTGCCAATATCTCCTAGAACCTAGATCCTGCCAGCCTCTACTGTTTCAGCCTCTGGAAGCCAGACCCTTGTCATCGATCTGTTTTGTTTTCCTGAGTCATTTCATAAGTTCCTTGTTCAGTTCCATGCTTCATTTATGGTGACAATTTTGGACCTAGAATTAATCATGCTACTGGTCATGTTAACTGGCTCCATTGCCATTGCCTTGGTCAAAATCACCAGAATGCTTCACTAGAATGTTGAATGTCTTAACTCACAAGCCTATATGTCTTTTGCCCTCTTCCAATCTGCAGTTTGACTGATATTTTTGAAATAAGAATCCAATGATCTCTTTGTCTCTCTCCACCCCAAGAAGCAGACTACCCCCTCATTCTGTGCTGGTGAGTGAGTTTTCCTAATCCATCCTTTGCATGTCTCAGTTTCACAAAGGGGATTTCAGCTCCAACTTCCTCCCTCCCTCAGCCGAAGCCTCATCTTCTCTTAGTCAAAGCTTTGTTACCGAGATCAAAAAGTCCTAGAAGGGCAACCATGGTGCCCCTCACTGGTCTATCTAGTTTCTTAATCCCTTCCAGCAACTGAGAGTTTCCCCTTGTTATGAGATCTACTCTGCAGTAAAGAGAATATGTTTTATTCTGTGTGCAGCATCGAGGTGTTTTAGCAGGAACATTTTTAGGTTGCCTACTGTTCCAGGGGTCAAAACACCTTGCTCTCTGCACTCACCCTACACATCTTTCTGGTTTTCCACTGTTTATTTCCTCATTAAGATTTCTAGTGCTATCCTTTCCACCAGGAAGTCTCTCCTTACTTAAACTTTCAGCCACAATGAAAGGTAAATTGTATAAGAAATATTTCCTGATTCCTTGATAAAGTCGGGCTCCTCTCTTAACATATGTTTCTATGGTTCCTTCTATGGTTTCCATGGTACTCTTCTTACATAAATAGTACTTATTCCAATTGTACCTTATAGTCTACACCTCCTTCCAAAAGCTAAGCTCCTTAATAGGAGGGCAGAGGCCATGTTATTAATAGTTTCATTCCACTGTCCATGGCTTCCAGTGCAACATGGAAGTAATGCTAACCAGCATACATTGAGCTCTTTCTGTATGCCTCACCATAGCTCCACTGGTATCCCTGTTTTACAAATGAGGAAATTGAGGGATAAAGAGATTAAGTTGTTAAGATCTGAAATCAAATCCAGGCAGTCTGGCTCCAGAACCTTCTATCTAAATCTCTATTTTGTGAAAGGTTGTTGCTTAGTGAATTTGGGGGGAAATGACTCTTCTTGAGAGCCCAGAAACTCCCGTGCTCCCTGCCAGGGCCAACCAAAGATGTCTCCTTTCTTCATTTTTCGCCATATGACCCTTTTCCCAGAACCTTCCATGGATGCGCTTCCTGGATGAGGAACCCCTTGAGCTGCTGCTTATTTGCATGGCAGGGATTGTTGGCAAGCCTTAGCCTGGTCACATCACTTGTCTGCCTCCTTTCCCATGATCTTGATGAGAACTCACTCAAGTGACGCTTGGAAGAGATCTTTCAGAACTCTGCAGCTACCAGCGGAAGCAGATTCTGATTCAGTATCTGAAGCCTGAGAGTCTGCATTTCTAACCACTTCCCAAGTGATGCTGATGTTGCTGGCCTACAGACAGCTTCGGGAGGGTCAGAAGCAAGGTCGGCATAATCTGCTCTCCAAGCTTTCATTTCCTAGCTTGTTTTTGCAGCTGATACTATCTACTTTGTAATATTCATATGAATAAAAGAATGTGTGTGAAGTACTTGGTACTGTGGTTGGAACATGTTAGGTGTTCAACTAATGATTTTCTTGCTTTTCCTATTTTAGTTTTCTAAATATTAGTTGATATTAAATCTGTAAAGATCTTATCATTTAATACAATATTTCTACTGAAAAATTAAAACATATCCACACAACTCTTGAACCATTTTTAGAAAAGGAATCCAATCAAGGCATTGAAAATATTCATCTAACATTATGTAGCGTAAAGGAACAGTCATCCTCACCTCTTTGAAACTTAAATTCACTCTGTAACTACCTAACCTCCGGATATTCTCTGCTGACTATTAAAAGCTGATGATGAATCACACTAAGAAGAAACTCTTATAGCTTCTGGGTTCTCACCATTTGCACCATTACTGCAAATCCATAAATTGCCCAGAACTGTAGCTTTGAAGGTTGTTAGCTCTCAAGATTTCTATTATGAATTGGCACTTAATCTTTGATCCTGACATATCTTTTAGGCTTCCTATTTAATTATTTACTAAATACACATTTAAAAGCCCTAGAAACCAGACTTCTCCATGGCGGCTGTCCACCGTGCTCACCTCCCCACCTGTGTTTCTGACCTCTGGGCTGCCCAGAATGCTGAGCTGCATCCACATGCCTGTGTTCCAAGGGACTCTGCTAAGGGATTGATCAAGGAACTTCTCTTGGTCTGGAACTCAGTAACTGACATTCTGACTGACACCAAGCATGAAAATCACATTACCCTGGTTGTAAAAAAACCTTCACTGGCTACCTGTAAAGTACAGGATTATGTGTAAAGTCCTAGTTATTAACTTACAAGTCCTTAAACTGACTTGGTTTTGAATACCTCAGAGACATCCTGCAACCATACATTCCCAGTCATTTTCTTTGGTCTCAGTCAATTGGATTAGTTCTTTTTGGCTGAAGACATTGAGCTACAGGGCATTTTTAATGTTTGCTCTCTACTTATGGAATTTATTAACCATGGAGGTCAGGCTGTCTTACTCTCTGTCAAGCTTTCAGTCCAAATTTAAGAGGCACCTTCTCCAGATTGCTGATTTGGCTAAATAAGCCATAAATCCATCCACTGTTGTTTAGTTTTTCAATCACTGTTCTTCTTTGGTATTTTTATGTATCTGCTCCAAGAGTTTGTTTGACATGTTACATTTAAATTTTATATTATTCCACTTAATATCTTTTTTTTTTCACCTCCTGACTTGAAACACTGTCAAAGTGAATTTACTAATTAAATGCTTTGCATGACATATTACCTTTCCCCATCTGCTTCAGAAGCATGTCACAAGGACAATGAGATGTGAAAGTACTACTTAGATTGTGAAATATCAGGTCTTATATTCAATTATGTACATATGTTTCACCTTATTTTGGTTCCTTATCAATCACTCCACTGTTAGGGTGCTCAGAAATTAATTGTTGAATGGACTTATATATGCTAGACACACAGGGGGACCGAAGTATAGGTCATGCGTTTCTTCAGCAAATTTTAATCTAGCATCTTTTGATCAGTATAAATATGTCTAAAGTTAACTAACAATAAAATATTTAAATATCAGGTGACAACAGAGAAAAACATGACTCAGGTCACTACAAAATTAAGAGCCAAATATCAGGTTGGCCAAAAAGGTCGTTTGGAGTTTTCTGTACCATCTTAGGGAAAAACTTGAATGAACTTTTTGGCCAACCCAATATATTCTGCATATAGTCCCAGCTCCATAATTTCTGAGCAGAGTGCCATTTCTGAGGCTGGAGCAGTGGAGGGAAATCTGACCGAGATGTTGGATTTGCAGTGGATCCAGGTATGTGTGAGGGAATAGGGTAGGCAAAGAAGAGGTGAGGAGGCTGTAGGGTTGAAACAAAGATGGAATGAAAACAGGAAGAAAACCCAATGACATTTTCCTTTCAAGTGGGAGGAAAGGTTTTAAATTCGACCCGTTTGGCTGGAAGATGATTCAGAAAAAATATACAATAGATAGTGTTTTGTGATACATTTATCAAAATAGGAGTTTCTTTTCCTGAGGAGATAAGTTTTTTTTCTTAGAGTGTCAAGACTGTCAGCTGGGGTCAGAGAGATGGAGGAGACCACAATGGGGAGGTCAGTAGAGTTCTCCAGAGAAAGGCAATGAAAGGTTCTGTTGGTGATGGTGTTTTACTTCCTGTTTTGATTTGTTTCTTTGAGGACTGGGGTGGTGGGGTTGAGATAGGGGAGGGCAGGTTCTGAGATCTAATGCTAGAACTTGATTACTTATTTGAGAATCACTGCTCTATGAAATCTCGCCACAGCTCTCACAAAGTCTATGGATCCTGTTTGGGAAGAACCATATTCTCAAGATATCATAAGAAATCAGAGTCAATTCAATCCATCCAGCTCAATTCTATTCAACAAGTAGTTACCAGGGCCTTCGTGCTTCTGATGTCATTGTTGTTGCTGCTGTGATGAGCCGAAGAAAGAGGGAGCAGAGTGCAGACTGTGGTTGCGAAGATAAACCTTACTCAGGGGAAACATTTACCCATCAGACGAAACAGAGGCCAGGTCTGGGTAAGATCAATATCAAATACGGTTGCTCTGTGCTCCCAGATTTCAGAGAAAGACCGAAGAGGAAGAGAGAAGATTTGTTTGTGGAGAGAAAGTCCTGGAGTTGACTCTGAGGAACGGATGCCTCGCTGCTTAAAGTAGGGTCCATGGACCAGCCACACCAGCATCATTTGAAAGCATCATAAAAATGCAGAATCTCAGGCCCTGTCTCAGAGACATTGAATCAAAATCTGGATTTTAAAAAGACCCCAGGTGATTTATACTTTCATCTCCAAAAGGACTGTGTTAGAAGATGCCAACTCAACTGCAAGAATGAAAACATCAGATAGACACACCTGGGAAAAGAAACGGGCCTTCAGGGGGTGCCCCACTTAGCTGAGTACTCCCCAGATCCCCCCTTCTTGGCAGATCGCCTAAACTTTAATGGATCTTGCATGAGCATCCAAAGACAGGATTGGCCTCATGTACAAGGAAAGAGTCACTTAATAGCCAACCCTGATGAAATATACTCCTGAGCTCTGACAGAAATGTTGAAATATTTGGACGGTGGGCACAGGCTTGGGAATAGGCAAGGACTGAAATGCCCTCTCTAGCATGTCTGGTTTTACGCGTAAGTGCCTGCAGGTATTGATTTGAGCCACTACCTTCAATGGGTGAAAAAATTATACACATGCCAAAAAAAAGAAACACCCCCAAAACCTAGCTTCCTGTTTCTGTCGTATAAGTTCATGCTTGCCTGGTTTGAATTAGAGTGCTTCATTATGGAGCAAGGAGAGAAGAGACATTTTAATGGAATTGGCAAAACCCAAGCCACAATGCCCAACAGAATAGGGCTGGAAGTAAACAGCTAAGCCCTGGCTTTCTACATATGAAAAGGGTTTCTCTTGCCTAGGATTAATGGAGTGCTTAAACAGCTATAGGGACCCTTTTATAATTATTACAGTCTTTCCTTTCCTTCCTTCCTTTTTTCCCTTCCTCTTTCCTTCCTTCCTTCCATAAGGTTTTAAAAATAATGTAGTTTCCATGCAAATCAAAACCAGCTGAAAGCTTGCCAAGACCAAGATGTAATTGAAGATGGCATTTAAGCCTTTGTGTCTCCTCTGTCTCCAGAGATATCATCATAAAATAAAAGACTTCACCAGGTAACATTTTCTTCATTATTCAACATCACAATTCTGAAGCGAAAAAAAGATAATTAGACATACGGTGCTGTCGACACATAGTTTATGAGGAGCTCCTAGTTAATTAGTTATGGTAAAAGGTTTTTATATAGTCATAATTACTTTATATTTCAGAGGAAAAGAAGCAAACATCCGTGTATTTTATTTTACCTGGTGACAAGTTTATCAAAGTGATGCTGGTGTTTGGATGATCCTTCGCCACCTTCTTCAAACTTCCTGGGATCTAATACAAGGTGTCACGAGGGGATTGTAATAGCTCAGCTCTTGTCAACTTTAATAGGACCCACACATCTGAAAGCCTTACACACCATCTGGCTAGGCTCTATAAGAAAATATCATCTTGGTGTCCTGAATTTCCTTTGTCATCGATAGGGAGTTCACCTATGGAATAATTCAGAGCATGGTTACAGCAATTTGTTTAAAACATGAGACGAGTCATCTTCGGGAAAATATTTTGTCTATTCTAACTTCTGGGGGAGCCACTGAAGAAAACATGATGGCAAAGTAATATGCCAAGAAATGTAGCATTCTACAGTTTATTTGTTGAAAAATGTTGGCTTGGCCAAAAGGTTTGTTCACATTTTTCCATTAAACCAACCTGAATGAGATTTTTGGCCAACTCAGTAATTACAATCTATAAAAACTTCCCCACCACCACCAGGCATTTCTAATAAATTGATAATTCAAGATAGCCTAATTAAGAAATGAAGGGAGATAGGGATTAGCAAATGCAAACTATTATATATAGGATGGCTAAACAACAGAGTCCTATAGATAGAACAAGGAACTATATTCAATATTCTTGATAAACCATAATGGGAAAGAATATGAAGAGTATGTGTGTGTATATATATATACATATATATGTATAATTAAATCACTTTGCTGTACAACAGAAATTAACACAGCATTGTAAATCAACTATACTTCAATAAAGTCTTTTAAAAAGAAAAAAAATGAACTTAAAAATAAGATCCATATTATTAGTTTTGTGTCTGCACCAGTTTCAATCATTTCTTAGCTGAGGGGAGAATCAGAACACTTCTGTTATGTCCTATGGGTGTCCCAAGCACAGATTGTGTAATCTCCAGCAATACCTACCCACGAGAGAAAATTGATCAGGTACCAACATGCCCTGACTGTTGATTTCCTAGGATGTCAAATGGCTGACATTTGCCTGAGTGTACCATCAAAATGTACTCAACTGTGGGGCTAGAACACAATTTTCCTCAATCACAGTCCAGTGCTTTATTTCTCAGAACAGAAGGAGGAAACCTGAGATTTGAGTTAAAGAGGGAAAATGGTACAAAATGCTAGTGTCCCCTTCTCCACAGCTGGGTTTGACAGCTGTCTAACCTGGAGAGTCAAAACGGCAGGAGTGTGCTTCCCTCTATTCCCGCCATCCTATTTGGTATCAGAACACTCATAGAGAGACACATGGGAATGACCACAGTGGCTGTTTCTTGAGTGTTTAGTGACACTTGCACTTTATCACACACTACGCTTCACCACGGACTCGCTGCCTCTTAGATGAATGTCCTGTGAAAGTGTTGGTTGCTCAGCTGTGTCTGACTCTTTGCCATCCCATGGACTGTAGACTCCCAGGCTCCTTTGTCCATGGGATTTCCCAGGCAAAAATACTGGAGTGGGTTGTTGTTTCCTTCTCCTTGGGATCTTCCTGACCCAGGGATCAAACCCTCCTCTCCTAAGTCTCCTGCATTGCAGGCAGATTCTTCACCATCTGAGTCACCAGGGAATCCCAGAATACTGGAGTGGGTTGCTATGCCCTCCTCCAGGGCATCTTCCCAACCCAGGGATCGAACCTGGGTCTCCCGAATTGCAGGCAGATTCTTTACCAGCTGAGCCACAAGGAAAGTCCAAGAATACTGGAGTGGGTAACCTACCCCTTCTCCAGGGGATCTTTCTGACCCTGGGATTGAACTGAAGTCTCCTGCATTACAGGTGAATTCTTTACCAGCTGAGCTACCAGGGAAGCCCAGATGAATGTCCTGAGGTGAGGTAATTAATCTTTCTAAGATTAATTAATTAAGATTTAGTTTCCTCACCTATAAAAAGAGAGTAATAATAGGATTAAGACAGATAGCAAATGTCAGGAAATTAGCACAATGCCAGACATATAGTAAATGCTTAGTAAATCTTAACTATTGTTATTTTTATTTTGAGAGCAGCTCTCTGATTTTAGATACCATCATTATCCTCATTTTATAGATGGTAAAACTCAAAGAAGTTAAATCATGGTAGCTAGGATGTGGTTTAAAAAAAAAAAAAGACTGAGTGCCGAAGAATTGATGCTTTTGAATTGTAGGGCTGGAAAAAACTCTTGAGAGTCCCTTGGATAGCAAGGAGTCACATCAGTCAATCCTAAAGGAAATCAACCATCAACCCTGAATATTCATTGGAAGGACTGATGCTGAAGCTGAAGCTTCAATACTTTGGCCACTTTATTCGAAGAGCGGACTCATTGGAAAAAATCCTAATGCTAGAAAAGATTGAAGGCAAAATGAGAAGGGGGCAGGAGAGGATGAGATGGTTAGATAGTGTCACTAACTCAATGGACATGAACCTGGGCAAACTCCAGGAGACAGTAAGCCTTCTCTGGTGGCTCAGATGGTAAGGAACCTGCCTGCAATGCAAGAGACCTGGGTTCCATCCCTGGGTTGGGAAGATCCCCTGGAGAAGGGAATGGCAATCCATTCCAGTATTCTGGCCTGGAGAATTTCATGGACAGAGGAGCCTAGCAGACTAAGATCCATGGGGTTGCAAAGAGTCGGACACGATGAGCGACTTTCATTTTCACTTTCCAGGAGATAGTGGCTACCCTGGTGGCTAAGATGGTAAAGAATCTCTCTGCAATGCAGGAGGTGCAGGAGATGATGGTTTGATCCCTGGATCGGGAAGATCCCTTGGAGAAGGAAATGGCAAGCCACTCCAGTATGCTTGCCTGGGAAATCCCATGGACAAAGGAGCCTGGCGGGCTGCAGTCCATGGGATGGCAAAGAGTGGGACATGACTTGCTGACTGACCACATACAACACAGGATGTGGTAAAACGAGCATATAAACCCAGGCTCCAAACTTGAACCACTGGCCTCATCAGAAAAACTGTAACAACCCTGAACCACGGTCATCTTCTTGTTTGACTTTCCCCTGTAACCTTCCATTCTGGTGGGCATCTTGGAAAACAAGATCTAATGCTTCTGGTTCTTGGGACTTGTGTGGCTTCTGTGTGGATCAACAATATGTCAGAGCTTGGCCTGAGTATCCCAACATCATGTCCTTCAACTTATCCAGGCCTCAATGCTTCCCAGCTTATTTGCTTGTTTAAAGGATGGGTGGAGGAGACCCAGCAAGCATTTCCCCCACATCCTTGTTCTTCTAGCCCACCTGATTGTTCTTTTGTGGTGAATGACAAGGCTCTCACTTGCTCTGGACTTTTCCTCTATAATTCTCCCTGCATGGTTCCCATTTCCAACATCATTTTCTAGAATGCTAACATATTTTTCCTGGATAAATCAGGGAAGGATTGCCTCATTTCTTTAGTCAGAGAAAAATCAGTCTCAGCATTTGCCTTTCTACTATTTATCCCCTTTGATTTTTTTCAAGTGGACCAAGAAAAGGAATGCACTCAAAAAGAAATAAAGGGAGGAAGAAAGGTAAAAAGAAAGAAAGGAAAGAAGGGAATGCGTCTTTAGTGTAGGTTCCATTGTGGCTAAATGCAATTCCATGGTGTGGTGAGGTGACACATGAAGATATGTCTTTAGGTAGGAATCATTTAATAGCCAAACTGAAAAAAGTCTATTCAGAAAGACAAAATAAACTTTATTTGACATGGGGCATGTTGAGAGCCTGAATAAATGAGATCATTAATGTGTTGTAATTAAGTGTTTCATACACTGCATCCTTATTTTCACTTTGAAGCTAAACTTATGTTTTATGCCCCAGAAATAGAATGATGACACAGAAGTATGCCATAGAAAGGAACAGCCATCTTTAATCTCATTTCCTTGAGGTAGTTAAGAGAATGTTTACTATTTCTATGTATATTTTTTAGCTATGATTCTAATCTTTAATTGTTGTCATGTAATCTAGGGAAGAAATATCAATTTAGAATGACAGAATGTTTGGAAATAATCTCTTTTTCATCTCTCCTTAAAATAATAAAAGTTTTAATATGTCTAAGGCAAATAGTTTCTAAAGTTTGTGATATTTCAGGTTCAATCAATATCTTTGGGTAATGTAGAACACTTATATATAAAAATTTTGAATAAGTAATTCCCAATTAAGCATGTTAATTAATTCTCAATTATTTTGTAATTACACTAATTACTAATGTAATTACAAAACTGAAGATTAACCTGGAAATTTGGAAGAGCAGTGCTTCTGTTAACAAAACAGGAATAAATTACATAGGCAAGAACAGACACAGGGTTCTTTTATTTTGTTTGCCTAACTGAATGCCTACAAAGTACAATGTAATCTGGGAACATCCGACTTTAAGATTTAATCCATTTGCAAAACCATAGAATCCATCCCATCTTCCATTTCACTCCCACACGTATCCTTTGTCTTCAATGTTGCTGATTTTTCAAAAGCGTTACTAGCGATGAAAAGATCATCTCTAGCCATAAAAGGAAAAATAAGACTAGGCCTTTCTATAGCATTTTTGTCATGACAATTTGTCATTGTCATTTTTCCAACAGCCGAGGCTGTTGCTAGGCCTATTGCATATTCAACAGGACTAAGAAAGTATCAGTAACCTTTGTTTGCTGAACTCAACCTAAAGACGCTATAGGACATGCTCTTTGGGATGCTGGCTTGAATTACAGGGACCTCTTTCTTGCTTAGGTTCAGATAGCTGTAGGAGAACATTGGGGTAGCTTCCAAATAGTAAAAGCTAAGCTGTTTGAGATGATGAGCAATATGATTTCTTAACCATTACTCCTGATTTTATGTATTGTTTACTTTGCATACTAATGCTATTTACGAGGTTTAAGGGTTTATATTTCTCTATGCTTTACTGACATTCACTGAGTTGGTCAATCAGGTGACCACTGGGGTGTGTGTGCGCACATGCAGGCTTCTATCCTTGTCTACTGTGCCTGGTTCTAGATCTTGACTATGCAAAGAAGAAAAAAGTAAAACCTCAGCCTTCATGAAGCTCTCACCCAAGCAGAGATAATGTCGCATAGTTTTCTCAGCATAAAATTACAGTTTAAAGAACACAATTTAACAGCAGGGGGTGAGGGAGGGGAAGCTCACTTTGAGGATATGACTCATTGAATAACAATTTCCAGCTCACAGTTCAGGTTGACCTAGCCTAGACCTGTGGTCAAAAGGATGTTGAGGATTTGCATGTGATGGAGTAATTCACCCCATTCTTATGTGGTAAGGAAAGAGTCAGCTTTGCTCCTTCCATCTCTAGGTTTAGGGAGAGGCATTTCTCCAAGAACTAGTGGAGAAGAATCCATCGGAATCTGATCTAATCCTCATTTCCCCTCAGAGGCTCACTGACTTAGGTCCTAAAACCTACTCTTAACTCCTAATGAAACAAATTTTCTTCTTCTGAGGTAGAGCACCCATGGCCCTGGAATGCCGTGAAGAATAACAAACAAATGCTTCTAAAGTACTTTAAACGTCCAAAATGAAATTTGCCACATGAAAGCCGAGTATTGTTATTAATGACAGGAATTGCCAACATGCTAAGAACAAAGGAACGCTCCAAGCACTTATCATTCATCTTATGCTTTTTAATCCATTGTGCTTTTCTTTAACAGCAAAATCTATCTTGTTATAAATTATTAGTTGTAAATTACTTGTTTAAAATCTCATGACTGTTCATTTGAGTAAACCATGAGGTAGATTTCTGGTGTAATTTAAAATGCTCCCCAATGAGCTATAATTCATTCACTATTAACATAAAAATAAGAGCTATAAACCATAAGAAGAAATGAGTCATAGTTGCATCATAAGATTTAACTTCAGAGAAATAGTAAAAACTAAATATTATTTTCAGTACCTTGGGATTAACTATTATTTGCAACCCAACCACTGGTAGCACTCTATTTTGTGATAGAAAGCACGAAAACATATGATTAATCCTGATCTGCCATCTATTAACATTCATCTAGATTAGTGTCTCCCAACCCTAGTTTATTTCACTCTGGGGCATTTCCAACTATCTCAAGGGATGTTATGAAATTCTTCCAAATTGCCTAAACAAAATTGATTTTAATTCACATTAGTATTAAAAATAAATGTATACCATATGGCAGACCAGGGGAAAGAAAATACTAGAAAGTCAAACTAATAACTTAGAAAAAGCTTCCAACTCATTAGCCAACTTAAGTGAGGATTTAGATAACGCTTTTGAAGCCACAAATTCTCAGCAAATAGGAATGTAGTTCTGCGAACCAAGAAAAACAGCACTGAGTTTTAAGTCCTTAAATTGCATATTCGAAGTCTCTTGATGAAACACGTTTCTTTACCATGAACTAATCCTAGTTTCAAAAACTTTTACAGACATTCCTGCTCTCTCACAATTTAGGTAAGGACAATGTTTTATTCCTATATACTGTTTCATGGTTTATAATATGCTTCCATATACAGTATCTTGGGCTAATAGGAAATGCTGGTGACCCGTATGGCCACAGGGAAAGAGAACACAAAAGGGCTATCTCAGTGAAAGATCTTTACTAAATGCAAACTCAAGTGGAATAAGGTTATACTTCATCACTGAAAGGGCTTCCCTGGTAGCTCAGATGGTAAGGAATCTGCCTGCAATGCTTAAAGTTAGTGAAAGTGACTAACACTTCCACTTCACCACTGAAAGCTTAATATTCTTCGTGGTGCACTTGGGATGAAGCGGGAAGAGTGAAGGGAGCTCTTTTGCTTTTACTTTTCCAGCTCCAGTGCCACAAAGTGAAGTCGCTCAGTTGTGTCCGACTCTTTGCGACCCCATGGGCTGTAGCCCACCAGGCTCCTTCCATCCATGGAATTTTCTAGGCAAGAGTACTGGAGTGGGTTGCCATTGCCTTCTCCAGGGGAATCTTCCCAACCCGGGGATCGAACCTGGGTCTCCCGCATTGCGGGCAGACGCTTTACCGTCTGAGCCGCCAGGGAATCCAGTGCCACAGGTGGAAGCTAAATGCTGTATGAACTTGATCTCACTCTCTCTAGTGAAAGAAAGTGAAAGTTGCTAAGCTGTGTCTGACTCTTTGCGACCCCATGGACTATACAGTCCATGGAATTCTCCAGGCCAGAATACTGGAGTGGGTAGTCTATTTCTTCTCCAGGGGATCTTCCCAACCCACGAATCGAACCGGGGTCTTCTGCGTTGCAGGCAGATTCTTTACCAGCTGAGCTACCAGGGAAGCCAATCTCTCCAACTCTCTAATAAATAAAGGGGAGGGACAGTTAGGAATCGGCAGTAGACAGCGATAATAGAAAATGATTGATTCAACACAAATTTAATTTAAAGTAAGCAGTGTGGGTAGTGATCTCTTGAGGAAACTGGGTGAGCAGGCAGCTGACCACATGGGTAGAAGCTGGAAAGCTCAGATCCGGGGAACTTTAAAATAAAACCTACTGCTGAAGGCATCTGAGATACAGGAGGAGATCCAGGTACAAGTTAACTCACCCTTTAAAAAAAACCAGCTCTTATAAGCAAAAACAAAGATATGCTTATTGTAACACTCAGGGTACTGAAGAGTGTTTTTCATCTTTTTAATTTTTTTTAACTTTTAATTTTATATTGGAGTAGAGCTGATTAACTATGTTGTGATAGTTTCAGGTGGACAGCAAAGGGATTCAGCCATACATTTACAAATATCCATTCTCCCCCAAACTTGTAAAACCCAAATTCACCCCTATTTGTGATGATAAGATCTATCTCATAATCTGATTTTAATGCTTATTCAGAGGAAAGTAATTGGAAATAATACCTTCACAGTTTTAGTGTTTTCAGCATGAATATAATTTTTAGTATACCTTTATTGAATAAATATGCTGAAGGTGTCATTATAAGAAGCAAAATGTTGAAGAAGCTATTAATCATTTGAAAATTCTAGTTCACATAGGAAATATTAAATCTGCCTGCTAAAGAGTTATATCAGACTACATTTAACTCATCAATCCTAATATTAAAATGCAAAGCACGATGGATATGATTTTTCATGCTTCTAAGTTATCCTTTTTTTTTTTTGATTAATCTCTGGGCTTTTTGTTTTGTTCCATTGATCTATATTTCTGTCTTTGTGTCAGTACCATACTGTCTTGATGACTGTGTCTTTGTAGTAGAGCCTAAAGTCAGGCAGGTTGATTCCACCAGTTCCATTCTTCTATCTCAAGATTGCTTTGGCTATTCGAGGGTTTTTGTATTTCCATACAAATTGTGAAATTATTTGTTCTAGCTCTGTGAAAAATACAGTTGGTAGCTTGATAGGGTGGAGAAGGCAATGGCACCCCATTCCAGTACTCTTGCCTGGAAAATCCCATGGACGGAGGAGCCTGGTAGGCTGCAGTCCATGGGGTCGCTAAGAGTCAGACACGACTGAGCGACTTCACTTTCACTTTTCACTTTCATGCATTGGAGAAGGAAATGGCAACCCACTCCAGTGTTCTTGCCTGGAGAATCACAGGGACTGGTGGGCTGCCGTCTCTGGGGTCGCACAGAGTCAGACACGACTGAAGCGACTTAGCAGCAGCAGTAGCAGCAGCTTGATAGGGATTGCATTGAATCTATAGATTGCTTTGGGTAGTATACTCATTTTCACTATATTGATTTTCCAATCCATGAACATGGTATATTTCTCCATCTATTAGTGTCCTCTTTGATTTCTTTCACCAGTGTTTTATAGTTTTCTATATATAGGTCTTTAGTTTCTTTAGGTAGATATATTCCTAAGTATTTTATTCTTTTCGTTTCAATGCTGAATGGCATTGTTTCAAGTTATCCTTTGATTCTCTTCCGGCAGGTGGCAGAAAGTATAAACAGACTTTGAAAAGGTTTCTGGTCCTTGTATGAAGGCTAAGAATCATAGAAGTAGTTATTCTTAGTTGGTTTAATAACAGTTGCTCACTCAACAACTTTTCAAAAACTCTTAGCAGTCTAAGGTCCTGGCCTTCAAGAAGTCTCAGTTCAGTGGCATAAGAGATATAGTCAAATAATAACACATTATAGTAAGAGCTGCAGAAGAGGTATGTTCAAAAAAATTCTAGAAGTTTATAATAGGGAATGAAAATTTCTTTCTAGGGACGATGGGAAAGGCTTCTCACAGAGAGTAGCATCTGGGTTCCCAGTTGAAAAGCAGAAGCTATCAAGTACAAAAGAAGGACATTCAAGGCTGAGAGAGGAGCAAATGAAAAGTCAAGAAGATACAAAAAGGCATTCTTGGACTTCCCTGGTGGTCTACTGGCTAAGAACCCACCTGCCCATGAGGGGATGTGGGTTTGATCCCTGGTCTGGGAAGATCCCACATGCTGCTTGCCATAACTAAGGAAAGCCTGCAGGCAGTAACAAAGATCTAGCACAAACAAAAGTAAATAAATAAAATAAAACCACTTTTTCTTTTTTTAAAGGCATGCTTCAGGGAGGAAGGGGATGGGTTTATGTGCCTGAGGTGTAGTCTACGGTGGGCAGGAAGACGCTAATAACAAAAGGGAAAGGGAAGCTATACTACAAGTTGGCAAGAGGGGAGATGTGGGGTTCTGGGGAAATTTCCAGGGGAAAAAAAAATGAAAAGCACTCACAATATAAAAACCTCCAGGAAAACAGTATTGGATTTAGCAATCTCCAACTCATATCCAATTCTAAATCTTTTGTTTGCATGGATGCTAAGTTGCCATTATATCTACTACCATGGGCAAGAATCCCTTAGAAGAAATGGAGTAGCCATCATAGTCAACCAAAGAGTCTGAAATGCAGTACTTGGATGCAATCTCAAAAATGACAGAATGACCTCTGTTCGTTTCCAAGGCAAACCATTCAATATCACGGTAATCCAAGTCTGTGCCCTGACTAGTAATGCTGAAGAAGCTGAAGTTGAATGGTTCTATGAAGATCTACAAGACCTTCTAGAACTAACACCCAAAGAGATATCCTTTTCCCTATAAGGGACTGGAATGCAAAAGTAGGAAGTCATGGAATACCTGGAGTAACAGGGAAACTTGGCCTTGGAGTACAGAATGAAGCAGGGCAAAGGCTAATAGAGTTTTGCTAAGAGAATGCACTAGTCATAGCAAACACCCTCTTCCAACAACACAAGAGAAGACTCTGCACATGGACATCACCAGATGGTCAATACCAAAATCAAATTGATTATATTCTTGGCAGCCAAAGATGGAAAAGCTCTATACAGTCAGCAAAAACAAGACCAGGAACTGACTGTGGCTCAAATCATCAACTCCTTATTGCCAAATTCAGACTTAAGCTGAAGAAAGTGGGGAAAACCACTAGACCATTCAGGTATGACCTAAATCAAATCCCTTATGAGTATACAATAGAAGTGACAAATAGATTCAAGGGATTAGATCTGATAGACAGAATGCCTGAACTATGGATGGAGGTTTGTGACATTGTAAAGGAGGCAGTGATCAAGACCATCCCAAAGAAAAAGAAATGCAAAAAGACAAAATGGTTGTCTGAGGAGGCCTTACAAATAGCTGTGAAAAGAAAAGAAGTGAAAGGCAAAGGAGAAAAGGAAAGATATACCCATTTGAATGCAAAGTTCCAAAGAATAACAAGGAGAGATAAAGAAAGGCTTCCTCAGTGATCAGTGCAAAGAAATAGAGGAAAACAACAGAATGGGAAAGACTAGAGATCTCTTCAAGAAAATTAGAGATACCAAAGGAACATTTCATACAAAGATGGGCTCGATAGAGGACAGAAATGGTATGGACCTAACAGAAGCAGAAGATACTAAGAAGAGGTGACAAGAATACACAGAAGAACTGTACAAAAAGATCTTCATGACTCAGATAACCTTGATGGTGTGATCACTCACCTAGAGCCAGACATCCTTGAATGTGAAGTCAAGTGGGCCTTAGGAAGCATCACTATGAACAAAGCTAGTGGAGGTGATGGGATTCCAGTTGAGCTATTTCAAATCCTAAAAGATGATGCTGTTAAAGTGCTGCACTCAATATGCCAGCAAATTTGGAAAACTCAGCAGTGGCCACAGGACTGGAAAAGGTCAGTTTTCATTCCAATCCCAAAGAAAGGCAATGCCAAAGAATGCTCAAACTACCGCACAATTGCACTCATCTCACATGCTGATAAAGTAATGCTTAAAATTCTCCAAGCCAGACTTTAACAGTATGTGAACCGTGAACTTCCAGATGTTCAAGCTGTATTTAGAAAAGACAGAGGAACCAGAGATCAAATTGCCAACATCCATTGGATCATGGAAAAAGCAAGAGAGTTCCAGAAAAACATCTGCTTACGCTTTATTGACTATGCCAAAGCCTTTGACTCTGTGGGTCACAATAAACTGTGGAAAATTCTTCAAGAGATGGGAATACCAGACCATCTGTATGCAGGTCAGGAAGCAGAAGTTAGAACTGGACATGGAAAAACAGACTGGTTCCAAATAGGGAAAGGAGTACGTCAAGGCTGTATATTGTCACTCTGCTTGTTTAACTTATATGCAGAGTACATCATGAGAAACGCTGGGCTGGAGGAAGCCCAAGCTGGAATCAAGATTTCCAGGAGAAATATCAATAACCTTAGATACGCAGATGACACCACACTTATGGTAGAAAGCGAAAAAGAACTTAAGAGCCTCTTGATGAAAGAGGAGAGTGAAAAAGTTGGCTTAAAACGCAACATTCAGAAAACTAAGATCATGGCATCTGGTCCCACCACTTCATGGCAAATAGATGGGGAAACAGTGGAAATAGTGACATACTTTATTTTTTTGGGCTCCAAAATCACTGCAGATGGTGACTGCAGCCATGAAATTAAAAGACGCTTGCTCCTTGGAAGAAAAGTTATGACCAACCTAGACAGCATATTAAAAAACAGAGACATTACTTTGCCAACAAAGATCTATCTAGTCAAAGTTATGGTTTTACCAATTGTCATGTATGGATGTGAGAGCTGGACTATAAAGAAAGCTGAGCACTGAGGAACTGATGCTTTTGAACTGTGGTATTGGAGAAGACTCTTGAGAGTTCATTGGACTGCAAGGAGATCAAATCAGTCCATCCTAATGGAAATCAGTCCTGAATATTCATTGGAAGGACTTATGCTGAAGCTGAAATTCCAATACTTTGGCCACCTGATGTAAAGAACTTACTCATTGGAAAAGATCCTGATGCTGGGAAGGATTTGAAGGCAGGAGGAGAAGGGGATGACAGAGATGAGATGGTTGGATGGCATCACCGACTCAATGGACATGAGTTTGAGTAAACTCCAGGAATTGGTGATGGAAGAGAGGCCTGCTGTGCTGCAGTCCTTTGGGGTCACAAAGAGTCGGACACGACTGAGTGACTGAACTGACTGAACTGAAATTGCTTCAGTCATGTCTGACTCTTTGCTACCCCGTGGACTGTAGCCTGCCAGTCTCCTCTATCCATGGGATTCTCCAGGCAAGAATACTAGAATGGGTTGCCATTTCCTCCTCCTGGGGATCTTCCCAACCCAGCGGTTGAACCCCTGTCTTTTATGTCTCCTATATTGGCAAGTGGGTGCATTTACCACTAGTGCCACCTGGGAAGACCTCTGAATCTTCTAGTAAGTTGTTTATTCAAGAGAAAACTAAGCTAATGGTAGAAATCAACAAGAAAGTGTTGTTTCTTTTTTTTAGATATATTGCTGGAACACACTTATTTTATGATGAACTCATGGTTGTTATTGAAATATTTTACAATACTCTTCAAAAAAGCTAGAAAGGATGTACGCCTTGAATATTAAGAATGGCCAGATTCCTATGATTCTATTGGAAAATTAAAAGACTTCAAGTATATGAATTTAATGTGACCACAATCCACGTTTACAACTGAACACTTAGAAATGAGACCAAATTTTCACCTCCTGTGTTTCCTCTGGCTATAATCTTCCCAACTATACCAAGAAGCTCCTGGGAAGTATGCCTATCATGAAAATTGCTCAATTTTCAAAAGTGATCTATGAATCATAATGGGAGTCTTGGTAGTTAAGTGTCTACAATAACATAAAAATGCCTCCCAGCCCCTCAACAGGTGGTAGAAAGAAGTCAGATGACTCTAACAATGGCCTTTTTTACTTCATTTAAATCCTAGCATATCAGACAATATTAGAAGAAAAACAAAACAAAACAAAAACCTAGAGCATGGGTATAACAATATATATAAGCTTATAGGAAAATAATATGATACAAGAGATAGGCCTAGTGCAGTGGTTCCAAACTGCCTGGGTTAGAGTCCTGGATCCGTCACTTAGCCTCTGTGCAATCTTGGGCAAGTTATTTAACCTCTCTCTGTGTTAGTGCCTGCTATAAAAACTCATGCACCAACGTCGTCTACTACCCAGGATTATTATAAATGTTCTGAGTGTCTTTACCTCCCCAAAGTCTCCTCCAAGCTGTCTCCATTCTGCTTCTGGACCCTGGAGGCTGGCCCAGAAAAGTGGCAACAATGAGCTCTTCACCCTGCAGCTCTCTCTCCTGTTTGGCTGATGGGAGGGACAGTCAAGAGAGCTCGAGGCAGGGGGACTTCCCTGGTGGTCCAGTGGTTAAGAGTCTGAGCTTCCAGTGCAAGGGGGTGCGGATTCGATCCCGGCTCCGGGAACTGAGATCCCACATGCAATGCAGTGTAGCCAAAAAAATAAAAATCTTAAAAAAAAAATGATGGGAGAGAGCTGGAGGCAGGAGGAAGAGTGAGGGCCGGATGTTTATTCTCCTTGTTCCTCTCTGGCAGGTTGCCACGGTTGTCTGCAACCCACTCTTTCTGGGTACATATAACTACTCTCTTTCCTCACCCCTTCAGGCAGGCCAAGGGGAGGTAAAGGCTCCCTACTGCTGTCAGCCACAGGGCTGTGCAATCTTTTATTGCGTTTTCTTAAATCCCACTCACACCTTTGTAAATATTCTTTTTATTCTCTTCACTTCAATTTATCCAATTTGAGTGTGCCATCTGTTTCCTGCCAGCATCCTGACTAATAGAATGAGTTCCGCTTTGTAAAGCACTTAGAATAATAGCTGGGCCAGGATAAGCACTGTATAAGTATTTGATAGATACAAGAAATAAATGAGATTTAGAAACTTTTTTGTCGTCGATTTAAACATATCTTTCTGCATCCTGTCATACAATGCAAAATCGTCAGAAACATTTTCCCAAATAAAAGTGTTTTCTTCAGCAGAATTTCTGTATATAAAAAGCCATCATTCTATCCTAATGTTTTTAGTGCTTTGGTTAAAAAAATTTTTATGTAATTCAATAGGATCCTATGGGGAATTTATGTAACTCTATTCATTGTAATCATATAATAAACATATAATTATTTCCTCCTTTTTTCTACTTTGTTGATCTTCTCCATATACCTTTCATCACATTTATAATACTGTCTTTTTTTTGATACTTTAAAACAATCTGCAATATAAACATATATATATTTTAATCAATTGGTCAAATATAACAGTATTTATAGTTTCTAAAACTATAAATGTATGATAAAAAACAACAGGCTTGTTACTTCTTTGCATGAAAGACAAGAGATTTTGCATATTGGATTCTACCTTTCCCATCAATTCTTTTTTGTTTGGTTGGTTGTTTTAGATTGGTTTATTTATTTTTGACTGTATGTGGGTCTTTGTTGCTGCATGCAAGCTTTCTCTAGCTGCAGCAAATGGGGGCTACTCTTTGTTGTGATGCACAGGCTTCTTATCGTCGTGGTTTCTCTTGTGGAGCATAGGCTCCAGGTGCATGGGCTTCAGTGGTTGTGGTTCACGGGCTTAGATGCCCCACGGCATATGAAATCTTCCCAGACCAGGGATTGAACCGGTGTTCCTTGCATTGCAAGGCAGATTCTTAACCACTGGACCAACAGGGAAGCCTCCGATGATTCATTCTTAAATCTGAGGTTCTAAAACCCCTGTCCTTCCCTATTTTATATCATAAAGTTTACCTACTTTGTTTATTACT
Organism: Bos grunniens; assembly: GCF_055505025.1. Lineage (NCBI taxonomy): Eukaryota > Metazoa > Chordata > Mammalia > Artiodactyla > Bovidae > Bos > Bos grunniens. Next base: position 38,382,830 of record NC_141190.1, on the reverse strand, counting down.
TTTTTAAATATATATATATCTCTTAAACCAGACAACTGGAGAAGGAAATGGCAACCCATTCCAATGTTCTTGCCTGGGAAATCCCATGGACAGAGAAGCCTGGCAGGCTACAGTCCATGGGGTGGCAAGAGAGTTAGACATGACTTCTTGACTAAACCACCACCACCACCACCACCACCACCACCACCACCAAAACAGACAGTGGCAGCAGCTTTCTAGTTTGAGCTCTTCTTTGCTTATTTCTGTAATGACTGGTGGTTCATCTTAGCCTAGCATCTCCACTCAGTATTTTTTTGTTCTAGTTCATATCTTAACACCCTAGAGTGTGGCTTCCAGCAAGTGGCCAAAAAAGAAAGTCTGAAACATTGTAGATCTTAGAGTATCCTTTCTTTTGCTTTTCTATATCAGTGACAATTTTGACTAAGAGATACACTCTCAGGTCTTAAGGGGCATATAGATGTTATTCCAGTTTCTTGCAATAACTGCTAGAGTAGAGATATATGAAGACAGTCTGGTTTTTACCAGTCTGAAATTAAGCAAAGTTGCTTGCTAAAAGACCATCATATAAAAATCAATTGTGTTTTCCTACTCCAGCAGCCAACATTTAGAAAAATACAATTTAAAAAATATATGTACTATTCACAAAAACAACTAAATGTATAAAATATCTAGAAATAAATTTGCCAAAAATTATGAAACTTCATGGGCATACGTTAAAGAAGAACTAAATAAATGGAGAGGTATACTGTAACCCATGAATGGGAAGACTCAGTCTTATAGAGACATCAATTTCCTCATCAAAAGTTATACATTCAATGCAACTGGGACAATTGTCTATCCATATGTGAAAAAACGGATTTCTACTTTACATCATACAAAATACCGTCAGTACGGGTTCAAAACCTAAATATGAAAGCAAAATATTAAGTTTTCTAGAAGAAAAAAAGAGAAAGTCTTTCTTATTTCATGGTAGGGAAGCATTTCTTAGATACAAAACCCACAAGCCACATGGAATCAATTTGACTACATTGAAATGAAAAACTTCTACTTATCAAAAACTACCATTTAAGAGTGCAAAGAAAATCCACAGACTGGGAAAGACATTTGCAAAACATTTTAACAAGGATGAGTGTACAACTCAATGAGAAAAAAGGCAATCTAATAGAAAAATGGGCATAAGACAGGCACAGATATCTTATGGGAAAGAAAATATGAATGTCTAATAAATGAATAAAAAGCATCAACCTTATTAGATTCAAAGAAGACTTACGATCACAGGATATACCATTTTGTACCAACTGTATTGGCTAAAAAGTTAAAAATTTTGAGACTATAAAGTGTCATTAATGATGTTAAACAGTAGAAACTTATTTATTAATGAGTGGGAGTGTAAGGATACAGTCACTTTAGACACGTTTGATGTTATTCAATCAAGGTGCATGTACTCTTCTAAGACCAGTTTTTTGGGCAGTGGGTCTCAAAATTGTGCATCAGAATCTCCTGGAGAGCTCATTAAAACACAGATTGCTGTCCCTGTGCCCAGAGTTTCTGACCCAGTAACTCGTGATGGGATCCAAATATTTGTCTTGCTAACAAGATGGCAGGTGACACTGAGGCTTCTGGTACAGGATCACACTGTGAGAACCACTGTTGTGGAGAAACTCTTAAACATGTAAATACGGCCTTGTGTACAAGAGTGTTCATAGAAACATGTTTTTGGTAACAACAAAAAACTAACAACCCAAATATTTGTGGAAGAAAGAATGAAAAAGTAAGCTACAGTATGTTCATAAAATATTGTAGAGTAATACAGTGACTAGTGAATAACCAGCAGCCAAGTTCATCAACCTGAAGGAATATCAGAAAACAACACTGAGTAAAAATATATGTTGCAAAAGAAAGAATATGGGATAATGCAATTTAATTAGCTTTCAAAAGCTTGCAAAATTAAACTATAATTGCTTAACAATAAGTGCACTTATATTAAAAAGCCAAGGTAATGATAAAACTCCACGTAGTGGTTACTCTTGGGAGTGTGTATAGACAAATACAGTCAAAGAAGGACAAGTGGTGGAGCTTAACAGTACTTGGTAAGGCTTTATTTCTTAAACTAGAGAGCATACAAATGTTTGCCATGTTATACTTAAATTTTTCTTGATATGTACAATATTTTAAAATAATGTAAAAATAGCAACTATGTTTTAAAAGGTATTTAAACTTTCTCTTTCAAAGTTCAGAACTCTCATATCCTAATTTTAAGTAGATATAAGGTGGGTATTTGTTTCTTTATGGCATTGGTTTTCTGTTCTGAAGAGTTTTACCCATGTACGACTTTAACTTTTGAGCCTTTACTGTTGTTTGATCTCCAGAATGTCTATTTTATCACAATTTGGATCTCTCTGTATCAGTCATCTTTTCTTGAATTTTCCATTTCTATCACATCCTAGGGCTTCCCACAGAGCTCAGTTGGTAAAGAATCCGCCTGCAATGCAGGAGACCCCAGGAGATTCCTAGGTCGGGAAGATCCACTGGAGAAGGGATAGGCTACCCACTCCAGTATTCTTGGGCTTCCCTTGTGGCTCAGCTGGTAAAGAGTCCGCCTGCAATGTGGGAGACCTGGGTTTGATCCCTGGGTTGGGAAAATGCCCTGGAGAGGGGAAAGGCTGCCCACTCCAGTATTCTGGCCTGGAGAATTCCATGGACTGTATAGTCCATGGGGTCACAAACAGCTGGACATGACTGAGTGACTTTCACTTCACTTCAGTTCACCTGGTTTATTTCTAAAGTTTATCTTCTATTTTCTTATTGTACTTTCCAGCATCATCCATGGGCTTCCCAGGTGGCGCTAGCAGTAAAGAGCCCCCTTACCAAGGCAGGAGACCCAGGTTTGATCCCCAGATTGGGAAGATCCCCTGGTGGAGGAAATGGCAACCACTCCAGTATTTTTGCCTGGAGAATCCCATGGACAGAGGAGCCTGGCTGGCTACAGTCTATACAGTTGCAAAAAGTTGGACACAACTGTAACAACTTAGCATGCAGGATCATCCATAAGAATTTTGAACTGATTTACAACTAGATTCCTGCCATTTAAATTTTGCTTTTCCATGAAAAAAAAAAAACAAAAAACTATGGAAGACACTAGGTTTACTTCCAAGTGAGGGATTCTTAACTGAGATTGGTGAAATACCTGAAACCATGTTCTGTGATTTTTATCTGGGGAGGAAATTTATAATTTTATCAGATTTCATTAGGTGGTCTATTACTGGAAAATGTTTACTTCTAAGAACTATTCTGTTCTTCTTATGTTGGAGAAAAATTTGCTCCAAATCATATTTCTGTTAATTTATAAGTTTTCCTTACTGATAAGAATCTTGTTTTACTTTATAGTTATGTTAACAAAATATCACAGATCAATTTCTTAGTTTAGATTTTGGTGAATATCCAACCTAGACAGCATATTAAAAAATAGAGGCATTACTTTGCCAACAAAGGACCATCTAGTCAAGGCTATGATTTCTCCAGTAGTAATGTATGGATGTGAGAGTTGGACAATAAAGAAAGCTGAGCGCCGAAGAATTGATGCTTTTGAACTGTGGTGTTGGAGAAGACACTTGAGATCCCTTGGACTGCAAGGAGATCCAACCAGTCCATCCTAAAGGAGATCAGCCCTGGGTATTCATTGGAAGGACTGATGCTGAAGCTGAAACTCCAATACTTTGGCCACCTTATGCGAAGAGCTGACTCAATTGAAAAGACCCTGATGCTGGGAAAGATTGAGGGCAGGTGGAGAAGGGGATGACAGAGGATGAGATGGCTGGATGGCATCACTGACTCAATGGGCGTGAGACTGAGTAAACTCCGGGAGTTGGTGATGGACAGGGAGGCCTGGCATGCTGTGGTCCATGGGGTCACAAAGAGTCGGACATGACTGAGCGACTGAACTGAGTATCAAATATTTTTGTTCAGCTGAGCAAAAATATTAAAGGCTAAATTTTTAATTTCTGACCATGGTACTGCTTATTCTATCAAACTGGGCTTTCAGGTTCATGATAAAATATCAAATGTTCTCCTTTTTTATCATACAAAAAGCCATGAAAGTGAATACTAAAATATTTGTTTGAAAGGAAAAGATTATTTCCATTTGGCAAAATTTTGGAAAATGTGCTGGAGAAATTGACATTTGCCCTGAGGTGGGTGGGGACAGGAGTGGAAAGTGCAGTTGGGTTAAAACAAAACCAGCCAACCAGCCAAACAAACAAAAATAGGCAGCATAGAAAAGACAAGGTAATGGGAAAGTTCATGAATATTGATCTTTTCAAGGAATCGACTTTTGGCTTTGTTAATGGTCTGTATTTTTTGTATGGTTTTTTACTTAACTATTTTCTGCTCTTTAGTTTTTCCTTTCTACTAATTCCTTTGGGCTTACTGTCTCTTATTTTATGGGTCAAGCATAGTGTTAGTCGCTCAGTCATGGCTCAGTCCTTGCGACCCCATGGACTGCAGCCCACCAGGCTCCCCTGTCTATGAGATTTTCCAGACAAAGATACTGGAGTGGGTTGCCATTTTAATTTTATTTCATTTTTTCTCTAATAAAAACATTTTAAGCTAGAATTCTCCTTGTAAGCACTGCTTTAGCAGCATCCTTAACTATCATTCAGTTTAGAGTATTTTCAGTTCAAAATCTATGAGTTGCTATTGTTCCATTTCTCAGTTGTGTCCAGCTTTTTTTGACCTCATGGACTGCAGCACGCCAGGCTCCCCTGTCCTTTACTATCTCCCACAATGTGGTCAAATTCATGTCCATTGGGTTGGTGATACTATTTAACCGTCTCATCCTTTGCTGTACTTTTCTCCTTTTGTCTTCAACCTTTCTCAGCATCAGGGTCTTTTCTAATGAGTCAGTTCTTCGCATCAGGTGGCCAAAGTATTGGAGCTTCAGCTTCAGCATCAGCCCTTCCAGTGAATATTCAGGGCTGATTTCCTTTAGGATGGACTGACTGATTTGATCTCCTTGAAGTCCAACTCGAGTCTTCTCTGGCACCACAATTCGAAGGCATCAATTTTTCAGCTCACAGCCTTCTTTATGGTCCAGCTTCCATACCCACACATGACTACTGGAAAAAACATAGCTTTGACTAGACAGATCTTGGGTAGCAAAATGATGCCTCTGTTTTTTAATATGCTGTCTAAGTTTGTCATAGTTTTCCTTCCAAGGAGCAAGTGTCTTTTGATTTCAAGGCTGCAGTTACCATCCACAATGATTTTGGAGCCCAAGAAAATACAATCTGTCACTGCTTCCACTTATTCCCCTTCTATTTGTCATGAAGTAATGGGAATGGCAACCCACTCTGGTACTCTTGCCTGGAAAATCCCATGGATGGAGGAGCCTGGTAGGCTGCAGTCCATGGGGTCGCTAAGAGTCAGACATGACTGAGTGACTTCACTTTCACTTTTCACTTTCATGCATTGGAGAAGGAAATGGCAACCCACTCCAGTGTTCTTGCCTGGAGAATCCCAGGGGCAGGGGAGCCTGGTGGGCTGCCGTCTAAGGGGTCGCACAGAGTCGGACATGACTGTAGTGACTTAGCAGCAGCAGCAGCAATGGGAATAGATACCATGATCTTAGCTTTTTGCATGTTGAGTTTTAAGCTAGCTTTTTCACTCTCCTCTTTCATCAAGAGGCTCTTTAGTTCCTCTTTACTTTCTGCCATTATGTGGTATTATCTGCATATCTGAGGTTGATATTTCTCCTGGGACTCTTGATTCCAGTTTGTGACTTATCCAGCCCAGTATTTCTCTTAATGTACTCTGCATATAAGTTAAATAAGCAGGGTAACAATATACAGCCTTAACATACTCCTTTCTCAATCTGGAATCAGCCCATTCCGTGTCCTGTTCTAGCTATTGCTTCTTGACCCACCTACAGGTTTCTCAGGAGACAGGTAAGGTGGTCTGGTATTCACATCTCTTTAAGAATTTTCTACAGTTTGTTGTGACCCACACAGTCAAAGGTTTTCATGTAGTCAATGAAGTAGGAGTAGAAGTTTTTCCAGAATTTCTTTGCTTTCTCTATGATCCAATGGATGTTGGCAATTTGATCTCTGGTTCCTCTGCCTTTTCTAAACCCAGCTTGTACATCTGGAAGTTATTGGGTGTCAGTTCTAGTATGTCCATTTGGTTTTTTCTTATAGGTTCTAATTCTCCATTAAGATTTCAGATTTGTTGATTCTTTATATATTTTCTTTAACATTCATGAGTGTGGTTTATAATGGCTGATTTAAAATTCTTGCCTGCTAATTTCAGTCACTGAATTCTTTCAAGGTCAGTCTCCATTGACTGCTTTTTGGCTCACATTTTTTTTCTTCATGTACTTAGTATTTTGGGTAGTATCCATTCATGAATGATATATATTGTAGAGCCCCTGGATTTTGTTGTGTTCCTCTGAAGAAACTGATTTTTTTTTTTTTTAAAGTGGGCAGTTAACTAACGTCAGGCTCCAAACTGTGTCCCTTGTAGTGAACAGCCACGGAAACCTTTGTCTAGTCCGTTTAGCCTTAGGTGGACTACTTGCACAGAAGATTGGGGGTCAGCAACGATTTGTGCAGACTTTATGCACAGAATGCATTGCCCGTCCCCCCTCGTTTTGACTCTCTTCTTTCCAAGATTTCCCCCTCACTTTCCAGTTCAATCACCTTGAACTCTTTCTCCTGGCTCTTCATGCCAATAAGACTTCAGGTTTTCTATCCAAGTTTTGAGTGACTCCTGTTTGGCAAGGACTGGGTCCTGCTTTCTGGCAAAAAGCAGTAATAATGGGAAACTGGCCCGTTGTCATTCCCTTCTTCCAAAGGCAGACTCCTCTCCAGCATTTGCCAGCTTGGTTACTCTTTGATGCCTTTGGACAGCTGCTTTTTATATTTTGTTCAAAATTTATAGCTGTTATGTGCACAAGGATTACCAGAAGCCTGTTCCATTTCTTTTTTGAGCTTGTTTGTATCTCATATTTTTTCTTTTCTTCTTCAGTATTTATCACCTTTTTTCCCTCCCGGGCCCCCCGAGGGCAGTTCTTTTGGTTCCCAGAGTTCCACAGCCTCTTCTGAAAGTAACCCCCATCCTCATCGTTCTAATCAAGTCCAAGGAGACAGAGAGAGGATGAGAATAAATTATTAATGACCTTGTCTTAATGACCACAATGGAGCATTTTCTTCAAAGCAGCAATGTCTCTAGACCTCCAGCCATTCATTCAACTCAGAAAATATTTACTGAGTGTCCACAAGGTATCAGGCTCTGTCAAAGGCCTTTCAGATACAGTGACAAGCAAAACTGTTAAATATCCCTGCCCTTAGGGAAGTAACATCAATAAACAATAGACATAATAAATAAGCGTTACAGTCTGTTAGAAGATGGTAGCTGGCCCCCTTCATTCTTATTTCTAGAGCAGTCCTGGCTCTTTGGAATCATTCCAACATCCTCATTTTCCTTAACTTTACCAACTCTTGAGTTGTTGTCTCAGAACAAATAAAAAGGCAGTGAGCCCTGAAGGAAAAGCATTTGGTTTCAGCTGCTGCAGTGACTCAATTTCGCCACTGGGTGGGCAAAAATAAAAGGAGCTAAAGAGTAATTGCAAAGGGTTAGATGGCAAAGGGAAAGCCGTGATTCAGCTATTGCAAAATTCCACCTAATCTCAGCTCTTGATGTGACCTCTCTTCTACCTTTAGTGCAAAAACCATACATTCAGATACAGTAATTTCATCACAGAGTAGTTTTTCTGCGCCTGAAAATGGGAAAGTGCTTTTTTCTAGCACAGGATTTTGTGTGTGTGTGTGTGTGTGTGTGGTGTCTGTGTCTGTGTTACCCAGGTATATATGTGTGTGTGTGTGTGTGTTGTGTCTGTGTTACCCAGGTATATGTGTGTGTCTGTGTTGTGTCTGTGTGTGTGTGTGTGTCTGTGTTACCCAGGTATATGTGTGTGTGTGTGTGTGTCTGTGTGTGTGTGTCTATGTGTGTGTGTGTGTGTCTGTGTTACCCAGGTATGTGCCTGTTTGGGGCTTCCCAGGCGGTGCTAGTGGTAAAGAATCTGCCTGCAATGCAGGAGACCTAGGTTTGGTCCCTGTGTTGGGATGATCCCCTGTAGAAGGGAATGGCAACCCACTCCAGTATTCTTGCCTGGGAAATTCCATGGACAGAGGAACCTAGAGAGCAACAGTCCATGGGGTCACAAAGAGTTGGACACAACCAAAGTGGCTTAGCATAGCACAGCACAGTCTCTGTGTTAGTTGCTCAGCCATCTGTGTTAGTCATGTACGTGTAGTCTATCATTATTAACACTTATTTTTTCTCTTTTCAATACATATGTGCACTATAAGTATTTGTGTATGTATATATGTGTATATGTGTGTATTCTACTAGCACTAATACACATATATATATATACATATATCTTTGTTATATATTTTACATGAATGTATAAGTAGGTAGGATTTCCCATGTGGCGCAGTGGTAAAGAACCCACCTGCCAGTGTAAGAGGCACAAGAGACACAGGGTTCGGAGGATCCCCTGCAGAAGGAAATGGCAACCGACTCTAGTATTCTTGCCTGGGAGATTCTATGGACAGAGGAGCCTGGCAGCCTACAGTCCATGGGTCACAAAAAGTTGATTGAGCACACACACACACGTGCGTGCATGCGCTCAGTGAATATTAGTAAACATTAGGCACAATGCCAAGCTCTTGACAAGGCTTGTTTCATTCACAATACCCCTCTGTGGGTAGCAGCTGCCTTTGAGAATGGAGGAGGAAAATTGATAAAATATCAATATTCAGAGTGTGGCAGGCAAAGGCCTCTTAAACTAATACCTCATCTGGGAACGTGGCAGGTCTAGCAACAAGATATCGTTAGTATGTTCACTGATGACAAACTCAACTGCGAAGTAAATAGGTCATATATATATATATATTCATACTCTGGCCAGAGTATCAATTTATTCATTTATCAGGGAGTATTCACACTTCTTATAAAAATAATATCCATCTATTTATTTGGTTACCTCAGGTCTTAGTTGTCACACGTGGGATTTTCGTTGCATCATTTGGGCTCTCTAGTTGTGATGGCAGGGATCAGTAGTTGCAACATACAGACTTAGTTGCTGCACAGTATGTGGGATCTTAATTCCCTGCTCAGGAATTGAACCCGTGTCCCCTACATTGCAGATTCTTAACCACTGGACCATCAGGGAAGTCCTGGAGTGTTCACACTTATGGAGCAGAATTGTTAGTTCAATAAGCATTTCTGAAATACCCAACATGTACTAAGGACTCGAGAATAATGATAGGGAAGAAGACGTGGCATTTGCATGAGGGAACTTTCAGACCAGCCTCTGCGGGCCTGAGGGATAGGAGGTGTATTGGGTAGAAATGGTCCAGGGACCACCTGAAAGTGGGTTGCACCCTAATACAGGCCAATCTATTGGCTAGCACTCTGCTGGAGCCCACATATGGGTTAGGAAGAAGGACACCAAACTGGCTTTCCAGGAGACCATTAGGCCTTGCTCTGCCAGTCTTCTGCTGAGACCCTGGACAGTTACGTTAATGCCTCACACATACTGAGCACTCACAGTGCATCCAGGTCTGTGTGCTAAGTGCCTTAACATGCATGGCCTCTCAAACCGAATCTGAATTACCAAGTGTGACAGTGTAGGTTTACCATGATTCAGCTCCAACATAGCCCATTCTTATTTCTCCTCTTCTACAGGCACCCTAATCTGTAGCCATATTGCACTGCTTTCCATTACATTTATTTCCAGCTTTAGGTGACACACTCTCTACTCCCTGGGTCCTCTTTTCTGACTCAGTCCATCATAATGCTGGCCATTCTTCCAGGCCCAACTCACATGCTAACCCTCTCAAAATTTTTTCGTCACAGGATCTTTGAATATCATACAATTTTTCAGCTCATTCATTAGCACTCAGTTCAGTTCAGTTCAGTCACTCAGTTGTGTTCGACTCTTTGCAACACCAGGAATCCATCAGCAACTCCCAGAGTTCACTCAAATTCATGTCCATTGAGTTGGTGATGCCATCCAGCCATCTCATCCTCTGTCGTCCCCTTCTCCTCCTGCCCCCAATCCCTCCCAGCGTCAGGGTCTTTTCCAATGAGTCAGCTGTTAGTATGAGGTGGCCGTGGTATTGGAGTTTCAGCTTCAGCATCAGTCCTTCCAATGAACACCCGGGACTGATGCCCTTTAGGATGGACTGGTTGGATTTCCTTGCAGTCCAAGGGACTCTCAAGAGTATTCTCCACACCATAGTTCAAAAGCATCAATTCTTCAGCACGCAGCTTTCTTCACAGTCCAACTCTCACATCCATACATGACCACTGGAAAAACCATAGCCTTGACTAGATGGACCTTTGTTGGCAAAGTAATGTCTCTGCTTTTGAATATGCTCTCTAGGTTGGTCATAACTTTCCTTCCAAGGAGTAGGCGTCTTTTAATTTCATGGCTGTAATCACCATCTGCAGTGATTTTGGAGCCCCAAAAAATAAAGTCTGACACTGTTCCACTGTTTCCCTGTCTATTTGCCATGAAGTGATGGGACCAGATGCCATGATCTTAGCTCTCTGAATGTTGAGCTTTAAGCCAACTTTTTCACTTTCCTCTTTCACTTTCATCAAGAGGCTTTTTAGTTCCTCTTCACTTTCTGCCATAAGGGTGGTGTCATCTGCATATCTGAGGTTATTGATATTTCTCCCGGCAGTCTTGATTCCAGCTTGTGCTTCTTCCAGCCCAGCGTTTCTCATGATGTACTCTGCACAGAAGTTAAATAAGCAGGGTGACAGTATACAGCCTTGACCTACTCCTTTTCCTATTTGGAACCAGTCTGTTGTTTCAGGTCCAGTTCTAGCTGTTGCTTCTTGACCTGCATACAGGTTTCTCAAGAGGCAGATCAGGTGGTCTAGTATTCCCATCTCTTTCAGAATTTTCCACAGTTTATTGTGATCCACACAGTCAAAGGCTTTGACATAGTCAATAAAGCAGAAGCAGATGTTTTTCTGGAACTCTCTTGCTTTTTCAATGATCCAGCAGATGTTGGCAATTTGATCTCTGGTTCCTGTGCCTTTTCTAAAACCAGCTTGAACATCTAGAAGTTCACGGTTCACGTATTGCTGGTGATGGAATTCCAGTTGAGCTATTTCAAATCCTGAAAGATGATGCTGTGAAAGTGCTGCACTCAATATGCCAGCAAATTTGGAAAACTCAGCAGTGGCCACAGGACTGGAAAAGGTCAGTTTTCACTCCAATCCCAAAGAAAGGCAATGCCAAAGAATGTTCAAACTACCACACAATTGCACTCTTCTTGAAGAGATCTCTAGTCTTTCCCATTCTGTTTTCCTCTATTTCTTTGCATTGATTGCTGAGGAAGGCTTTCTTATCTCTCCTTGCTATTCTTTGGAACTCTGCATTCAGATGCTAAGTGCCTTTTAAAAAGTCATTTTAATGTTCTCAGTTCTGATTACAAAAATAAATAAAATATTGCTTATTGTAAATAAGTCAAATAATAATGGCAACATTTTGGCAAACATGTCACACTCCTCTCATGGTCTTAAGTTTGTTAGGGACAAAGACTGTATTGCATTCATCTTTCTATCTCCTCCAGAATCTATCCACTATAGCTCCAATATGTCTACTCCAAGCTTGGTTTATAGTGAGAACTAAATAGATCTTTATCTGAATGAAGGAATTATGCTTAGAATTTTTATAGCTAAACCTAGAGCTGATTTTGTTTATTGTTTAAATTATTTTTATTGGATATAGTTGATTTTCAATCTTGTATTAGTTTCTGCTGTACAGCAAAGTGAATCAATTATACATATAGGCATACATATATCTAGGGGTTCTTGATGAAAGTGAAAGAGGAGAGTGAAAAATCTGGCTTAAAATTCAACATTCAAAAAACTAAGATCATGGCATCTGGTCCCATCACTTCATGGCAAATAGATAGGGAAACAATGGAAACAGTGACAGACTTTATTTTCTTGGGCTCCAAAATCACTGCAGATGGTGATGGCAGTCATGAAATTAAAACATGCTTACTCCTTGGAAGAAAAGCTATGACAAACCTAGACAGCATATTAAAAAGCAGAGACATTACTTTGCCAACAAAGGTCCATTTAGTCAGGGCTATGAGGAGATCCAACCAGTCCATTCTGAAGGAGATCAGCCCTGGGATTTCTTTGGAAGGAATGATGCTAAAGCTGAAACTCCAGTACTTTGGCCACCTCATGCGAAGAGTTGGCTCATTGGAAAAGACTCTGATGCTGGGAGGGATTGGGGGCAAGAGGAGAAGGGGACGACAGAGGATGAGATGGCTGGATGGCGTCACTGACTTGATGGACGTGAGTCTGAGTGAACTCTGGGAGTTGGTGATGGACAGGGAGGCCTGGCGTGCTGCAATTCATGGGGTGGCAAAGAGTCGGGCACGACTGAGCGACTGATCTGATCTGATCTGATGGTTTTTCCAGCAGTCAAGTATGAATGTGAGAGTTGGACCGTAAAGAAAGCTGAGCACTGAAGTATTGATGCTTCTGAACTTTTGAAGACTCTTGAGAGTCCCTTGGACTGCAAGGAGATCAAATCAGTCAGTCCTAAAGGAAATCAGTTCTGAATGTTCATTGGAAGGACTGATGCTGAGCTGAAGCTCCAATACTTTGGCCATCTGATGCGAAGACCTGACTCATTGGAAAAGACCCTGGTGATGGGAAAGATTGAAGGCAGGGGAGAAGGGAACGGCAGAGGATGAGATGGTTGGATGGTATCACCAACTTGATTGACATGAGTTTGAACAAGCTCTGGGAGTTGGTGATAGACAGGGAAGCCTGGCAGGCTGCAGTCCATGGGGTCGCAAAGAGTCAGACACAACTGAGCAACTGAACTGAACTAAACTGAATACATATACATATCTATATAATACATATATCTTTTTTAGATTCTTTTCCCATATAGTTCAGCAACTGAACTGAACTAAACTGAATACATATATTCAGTTTATATATTTTATATTCATATACACATATGAATACATATATTCAGTTTATATAGTTCAGCAACTGAACTGAACTAAACTGAATACATATATTCAGTTTATAGATATATACATATCTATATAATACATATATCTTTTTTAGATTCTTTTCCCATATAGATCACTACAGAGTATTGAGTAGAGTTCTCTGTGCTATGCAACAGATTCTTATTAACTATTTATTTTATATATAGCAGTGTGTACATGTCCATCCCAAACTCCCTAACTATCGCTTCCTCCTGTTTCTCACCCCCAGCAACCAGAAATTCATCTTCCAAGTCTGTGAGTTTCTTTCTGTTTTGTAAGTTCATTTGCATCATTCTTTTTTAGATTTCACCTAAAAGGGATGTCATATGATATTTCTCCTCTGACTCCTCTAGAACACTCTTGCTCAGTATTACAATCTCTTCAATCTCAGTGTTGCTGTAAATAGCACTATTTCATTCTTTTTTATGGCTGAGAAATATTCCATCGTCTATTTGTATCACATCTTCTTTATCCATTCCTCTGTTGATGGACATTTAGGTTGCTTTCATGTCTTGTCTGTTGCAAATAGTGCTTCAGTGAACACTGGAACGTATCTCAGTGAACGCATCTTTTCAAATTATGGTTTTCTCTGGATATACGCCAAGAACTGGGATTGCTGGATCATACCATGGCTCTAGTTTTAGCTTTTTAAGGTACCTCTGTACTGTTTAGAGCTGATTGTTTTTTTTTAAATTTTATGTGGGATTTATGGTCAATGATGTTATTAACATGTCTTTATTTCTAATATTATATACTTCTCTAAAAAACTACTAAGAAAATCATTTTGTTACTAGATTAAAGGAAATGCCTGTGCTTTCTTGGAGTGTGGGCCAAATCCATTCCTGATCATCCGTTATTGCTAGAAATCCTATTCCCTTTATCTCCAGACCACTTTGGAGATGAATTATTTAATTCATGCTGAGAACATTTCAGTATTTGAGGTTGTTCACCTTTCCGAGTTCCTCAGGTATCTGCAAGAATTTGTGAGTTAAAATATTCCTGGGTTATAGGTCTTTACTTCATTGGAAATTGACTGCACATTTTTATCATTAAATCATGAGCATCACAGATGACTTTATCCTTTCTGCTGAAGGCATGTTTCTTATTAGACTCAAGCTTTTCAACCTACAATTAATGGCTCATAGCACACTAGGGAACATTTATTAATTTTCATTTTACTTGTTCTTTGAAGGTTATGGGGGTTAAGGGTTCTGAGTTGGAGTTATTGAAATTTTAAAAGGTGTAAATAGGTAAATATTATAGCTCTTGGAAAAGTGAGACATTTTTCCCTTTAAGCAAGTGATTAATATTACTAATAAAAATGTCATCAGTCTTCCCTGCCAAGGTTATGCAGTGAGAAAGATATTTTGTATGTGTGTGGTTTGCTTTCCCTATCAAATACGGCATTTTTGAGAGAATACTTTATATAAGAAAATTACTTTTAAAAATAGATTCTTAATGCTTTGTTGACCAAATAAAGTAATTCTAAATGAAAAATAGTACCTTCCTATGTATTTACTGAAGATTTTTCTTGACTATTCTTGATGGCTTATATCAGTGTTTGAGATGCAGGGAATTTTTTTTCCTCTTATCAGATCACCTAACATGAATACTATTCTTGCTGAAGGCTGGATTTCTGAAAGGTAGGCCTATTTCCTATCCTTTTATGGATAGATTACTTACTTTATATTTCATTCAAGTTTCATTTGCAGGCAAGTTTCATAAATAGTTATTTCCTTAAGCTACTATTTATAGTACATGATGTTGGGTATATATATAATAAAATATGTAATTTTGGCATCTGTCAAGTAGTATGTTGTTGAGATATAACTCACATACCACACAGTTTACACATTTAAATGGTTTTTAGTCTATTCACAGAATTGTGTATCCATCACAACAATCTAATTTTAAAACGTATTTGTCACCCCCAAAAGAAATACTGTGCCTACGAACAGTCACTTGCCATTTTCTGCACTTCACCAGCCCTAGACAACTACGAACCTAATTTGTGTCCATAGATTAAGCAGTATTTAAAAAAATACATTATCTTATTCAAAAAAGATAATTTTAATTATCTAAAAAGTTTGGTGATTTTATGACATTATTAAAACCAATACAGTCAATAAGGGCATTTTTCTTTATCTTCTCACTGATTTTATCCTCAAAATAAAGCATCTTATTTGCAATAATTTCAAATCCATTGTTAAGTTACAGTAGCATTATGTCCGCCTGTGCTGCCCTTCTGTTTGGTTAGTACCAGAAAGTTCTGTATCTATACCTACTCCAGTGCAGAAGTGTTAGAAAAATGGTGAATATGTCAATGGTTAGCATGAAGCATACTCAGAGCAGAATGTCTCAAGCAACTCCCCTGTCCCTCTGTTTCATTCTCCAGTTCCTTCTACTTCACCAACACGTACACATACGTATGTGCACACACACGCTCACACACACATATTCACACCCACACACATGTATGCACACAGAGTAGCCATGGTCACATACAGTGGAAGATGCTAGAGAGCAAACTTTATGCAGTGACAACCAGGAGTGTCAATACAGGTCCAGTATAGAACTGACACATTTTTGCTGCTTCTGCTAAGTCGCTTCAGTCGTGTCTGACTCTGTGCGACCCCATAGACGGCAGCCCACCAGGCTCCCCTGTCCCTGGGATTCTCCAGGCAAGAACACTGGAGTGGGTTGCCATTTCCTTCTCCAACGCATGAAAGTGAAAAGTGAAAGTGAAGTCACTCTTAGGCACCCTATCAAAATAACATGTGTTGTATATTTTCATTGCATGTATATATGGTTGATTTCTGAATCCTAGCGGGGTCACAGAACATTCTCGAGAGGTCAGAAATGCAAATGCTTATTTCTACTGATTTTGCTCATGGCATCATCAGAAAGGCTGGAGGTCATTCATTTTTTCCTTCATACAACATGTACTGGCTAAAGATAATGTGAAGGGCACAGTGCAAGGTCCCAGGGAAAAATGAACACCTAAAAGCCAGCTTCCTTGGGAACTGTTACTCAACTTCAGCACACAGAAGGAAAGAGTTCAATGAATCATGCATCTCTTCCTTTTTCTTGAAAAATTGCAGCCGATATTTTTCAGGAAAATTCAACATAATTGGTATATACCCATCTTTTTAGGTGAATTAGGTCTTAACTGACAGCTAGCCCATTTTGTTCTAAAATTCAACAAACTCTTGGAAAATCTTATTCCATACAATCTTTTGAATATGTCATTTGCTATTTATATTTGATGGCCTTAAGCAAAAAAAAGTTATAAAAGGTATTAATGCAAGTAGATAATAAAGCTGCATTCTATAAATCTATAGCGGCTTACAGTAATCATTAAAGCATGCAAAAGTCTTTCATCTATTCAAAAATATGCAGTGCACAGAATGTCTGCTAAGGTGCATGACAAGTCAGAGTTAAATATATATTAATAAATGAATTAGCTTCATAAATAATAGCCATAATGACATTTTAGGAGACAATAAGTCTGAGGATTGTCAGAAAACGGTTGATGTATGAGCTTCACGTCTCAGTGATTCTTCAAAATGAATAGGCTTTGCGAGATAGTTCAGACCCGCGACCAGCCTATTTCCTTGAATAATTTACTTGTTGTCAATTTGTACAGCCACATTACACATGCAAATTGTGCTGCCTGTGCAAACACCACTTGGAGATGATAAAAACAAATTTACGAAGGCTATAGAAGAAGGATTTATTTCACTTTCTCACCCAGGTCAAGCAATACATGTATCTGACGATTGTGTGTACCCAATTTTGTTGTAATTATATCAGCAAATTATTCCTTATAATCTTATTATTTTTAGCAGTCTCCTTGTGCTTGGGATAATTAGCTTTCTTCACTCAGTGTAAAAACAATTCAACTTGCCAGCCAGGCAGGGCATAGCTCCATTATCTGTTTTGGGTTTAAATTTATTCCCTATATTCTTGGACACTTTGTGTAAATTAAAAATTTCATAGTCCCTAATACTGTACACGCTGTTCATTCAGTGATGAATTAAGGCCCCTAAACCTCTCCGTTTGCTATTAGATATCTCACCCACTTTATATGTTAATCTGTGCTAATGAATTCCACAACCCCTAGCCACAGCGAGATGACTAAAATTATTACCACTTACAGAGATAGGCCTTTTTCATTTAAAGTTCAATTCAAATTGCTCCCATAAACAGTCTGCCACACAAAGATACCTCCTATAAAGGAGAGTTACTTACCTATAAGTAGAGTTCTCTGAAGGTAGTATTATCTTGGGATGCACATTCCTAGGTCACGTGCCCTCAGGTGTCTGGTGTGGGGGGAGAGAACTCATAGCTGACGGGTAAGACTTTCTTTCCTTGGGGCACTTCATTAGCTCTGTGGCCTGTATTCCTAAGGGTTATTGGTGCCACACCCCTTCATGCGACCAATCCCTTCTTGGCAGACCAGTCCCCAAGTGCAGTAGGAGGCCAATGTAGCCTTCCAAATGAGAAGTGAAGGACTGGTTACCATAAACAATGGCTGATGATCAAGAAACACATTTTCCATTTTAAAAGAAGTTACCTATAAAGTAATATGCCTAATAATTTTTTAAAAAATGAGTCTTTGCCTATAGTATGAAATGTTAAATGTTTGTCTACTTTTTACAGAAATAGCATTTTTATTGCAGAAGAAATGAAAGTGACGGTGTTAGTCACTCAGTCGTGTCCAGCTCTTTGTGACGCCGACTGTAGCCCACCAGGCTTCTCTGTCCATGAGATTCTCCGGGCAAGAATACTGGAGCGGGTTGCCATTTCCTTCTCAGGGGATCTTCCTGACCCAGGGATCAAACCCTGGGTCTCCTGCACTGCACGCAGATTCTTTACCATCTGAGCCACCAGGGAAGCAGAAGGAATACATTGTCACTATGGAAGAGCTAGAGAATATAGATCAACAAAAAGCGTAAAAATCACACATATTCTCACAAAAAATCCTGTCACCTAGCGATAGTCACTGATAATGTCTGGTATCTATTTTTACAAACTAGCTTTCTACACACTTTTACATAAGCTCTTAAGATGGCAGCAAAATCACCAGTCTTATTAGGTCCCTCTTCACCCCATTTCTAGGACAAGGAGCATCTGCCCTGTTTGCTCCTAAGTCTCCAAATGAACCCATTTTAAGATGCTATTTGCTGTCTTCCTCTAAAGTGGAGAGATTCCCAGAGTTTCAAGGGCTGAGCCCTTGGTTCCTTCCATCCCTGTTTCCTCAACAGAATATTCAAGCCGGTTCTCCTCCTGCTTCAGCTCGAAAATACTCTCAGCGCGTACCATCTTCCTGAATAATCTTTCACAAACAGTACAGCAAGTCACAGGCATGTCAGGCATGGTCTGAAGGCTGGGTCCCTGTGCCAGACTTCACCAGACCTTACATACACGGTGTTCTATTGGTATGGGTGCTGCTTCATGCTAACTGCTGTCTCTGCCCTTGATTTCCACAACCCCCTGTGAGAACAGGCGGGGCAGGTGCAGTCACTCCTGCTTCACATATGAAAGCATCTCAGGTACCAGAGTTTAAGAGGCCTTCCCGGGAGAAAAGAATCAGTTTCCGAGTCTTTGTGACTTCTAGACCCAAGAAGAGGTCTTGGGTCTAGAAGAGGTCTTCATTTCAATCCTTGTCCTGTATGGCTTTGGAACTTAGGGCATTTGGGATCTTTTCAGTATTTCTCCTTAAGGGCAGATCCCTCCAAAGGTAAAGCTTTGGAAACCTTTTTGGTTAGAAACTCAGAGCTTTGTACATTATTTTATATTGAGTTTTCCTTAATTATTTATAGCTGTAAGAAGGCTATTTACCTAAAGCAAATATTTTGCTTCAGGAGAGTTTATAATAGTCTATCTTTTATAGTATCCTCTGCTGAAAAGTCAAAACAACTTCTTGGAAAAGGAGATTTTTTTTTTTCAGTCCACAGGTCAGAAAATGCGCACAGGTGAACTTAATTCATTATGACGCCTGGATGTAGTATGAGTGAGATGCTGCTGAGCCCTTCCCAACTGTTTGTGCTTCTCTTTTGGCCTCAGGGTCACTCACAGTGGTAAACACACGGGGAGTGAGGATGGCACGTCACATGTGACTTACACAATGAGAGGAACATCAACCTAGAGAAACCATTTAATCTATCACTTGAAAGTTTGAAACATCATGCCCATGATAGATTGGGCAGCCTGCAATTAACCCGAGTTAATATTTGGCAGAACCATACGTACAGCTCTTAACATCTCATCTCACAGAAGGTGCTATATGTTCTGTTAATAAAAACAAGATGTAGTTTGAGCGTCTTCTCTGGATCACAGTATGTTCACCTCATTGTCTCATCTCCATTCATGAATCTCAAGTGCAGGCGTGGTTCTATAGTGACCAAGCTCTGAGAAGCATGAAGTGGGCAGGGTTGGGATTCTACGCCTCAACCATCCCCAGAAGTGTCTTCCCCCTTCCTCCTTCCAGTCGACCCTGCCTGTATGCCCTGTGACCTCCTCATCTCCCCTCCCCTTGTTAAATTCCTCCTGTCTGGAGATCAGCTGGTAGTTTAGTCAAAATGCAGGGCAGTGGCTAATAGCACTTCCTAGGTTTTCTCTCCCAGGATCATCTTCATTTTGATTGGAATGGATCCTAGTAAGAAAATATTTAGGCACCAGGCAAACATTTCCAGTGACCGTATAACGATGTGACTTGGATCCAGGTTCTTGGGGATTAGGGATATTTTACTTGTAGAACTGTTGAATGCCACGAGGATGTTGAATGCCAGTTCAATTGTTGAATGTCAGTTCTTTTTTTGGTCTGTGTGACAACTTAGAATTCTCTTTTTTTTTTGCGGGGCGGAGGGTGGTGGTGGTAATTTACTCTTATACAGAATGAGGATAAAAATGAACTCTCTCATGACTGTGGTGATGATATGATTGGTTAATATGTGTAAAAGCAATTGGAATGGTACTGGCCTTTAGGAAGTACTCAGGGCGGTTTGTAGATCTTCCTCTTCTTCCTGGGGTAGGCAAGGTGGCATAGGAAAAACCCGTGGGTTTGGGAAGCAGGTGATCTTGGCAGATGGCAGATCTAGATTCTGCCACTCGCTAGCTATGTGATCCAGGACACAAAGTCTTTCTGAACTTTTATTTTCTTTAGTATAAAATAAGGATGATAAAAGTATCTTATCTTACTGTCATGAAAATTGAGATTGTGCGTATGCTATGATTAGCAAAGCATTTTGTGCCTGGCAAGTGCACGTTAATGAACTGTTATTTTTGGTGCCAATAAAGGCAAAAGGGCTTCCCAGGTTGTGCTAGTGGTAAAGAATCCTCCTGCCAATGCAAGAGACACAAGAGACTCGGGTTTGATTTTTAGGTCCTTTATGTACTTTGTGTCCCTTCAGACACAGCTGAGCGACTGCACTCACTCACTCAAAGGCAAAAGACATACATGTATTTGAGGTCGCAGCACAGTTTTCTAAATATTAAATTGCCTCTTACAGTCACTTAGCTAAATATGAATGTCAGCTTGTTTGCATTTAAATACTGAGAGTTTCCAGGTTTATGAATCATAAATCCCATTTTCTTTACGTAAATATTTTTCCACTATCCAAGACAAATAAACAATAACAGCAAACCACAACAGTATTATTTGGCAAACATTTTAATGAAATGCTATGGAGGTGCTAGTAAGAGGGTTGTTACTAAAAAGAAAAATTTAGTATATCTGAAAGTATGAAGTATATGCTAATAAGACTTCAATGAACCAGAGAGTAGAGAAAAGAACAAGTAGAAATTCTATTATTAAGCAAAATTATGAAGAAAGTTCCTTAAGTTTCTTTTTAATTAAAAAACTGGAAAACTTTGAAAATTATTCTTTCAATCTCTTTAAAGTCCCATTTAAAAATAGTTTACATATTATACTAATATATCCATCAGATAATTGCCTCTATATTTCAAAAAGGAGCCCTACGTATATATCATACTAACAAAATTACTGTAAACTACAGTCTGGTTTCCATTAAATTCCCTGAGTTTCCACTAAATTCCCTGAGTTTTCACTTTTTCTTTCCTCCATAGTCTATTGCCAAGTTGTTTATATTTATATCCTCCAAAGTCTATGGCTGAAATAGAAAATAGTCTTTTTTTTTTCAGGTTTGGTCTTGCAAGCATCTTTTACCTAGATTATTGTTATAGTTTCCTAAAAGACTTCCCCAACTTCAGTCTACATGCTTCTATCAACCTCTTTTAAGCCTCTCCATAATTTGATCTCTACTTGATACCCCCCTCCTTTTTTTTTTTTTTTCTGGTGGTGAAACTGAGGCGCAGGGAAATTTAAGGAGTTGAGCAGAGTCATGCTATATTTAGGCTTTCCACATGGCGCTACTGTAAAGAACCTCCCTGCAGTGCAGATGTAAGAGACACAGGTTCGATCCCTGGGTCAAGAAGATCTCCTGAAGGAGGAAATGGCAATCCACTCCTGTATCCTTGCCTGGAGAATCCCATGGACAGCGGAGCCTGGTCGGCTACAGTTTATAGGGTTTCAAAGAGTCGGACACTAATGAGCAACTTAGTATATGTGACTTTGTGACTTCAAAGTCCAAGATCTTATCACTAAACCATGCTACTTTTCCCCAAACAAGACCTATAATTTCCCAGACTTTCCTAGAATGAAATTTCCCTACCAGATATGCCTATTAAATTCTTTTTATCCTCCTACTTCCCTTTTTTTTTCAAGGCCAGTGTATATCCTATCTCTACCAAGAAACTGTCCTGAAATTTCAATCTGATTTCACTGCTTCCTACTTACTGCAATCATAACACTTTATTCTGTTTTTGAAATAGCACTCATTGTTGTCTGCTTTATATGTTAGGGTTATTTATATCTGTCTGTCTCTCCAACAAGATTTTAGATTTTTGAGTGGCAGGGACCATGTTCTTATCTTTCTCATTTAATCGTCCTTCCCTTTCATCCTAAAATAGTCAATGTCTCCCATGGTGCCTTGTATCTAGTAGAAATTAAATCAATATTGAATAAATTGCATTAAATCTTCATTTTAAAAATGTAAGAAAGTAGGTTCCTGTATTTTTGAAAGAATTGTAAGGGTTTTTTTTTTTTTTCTAATAGCATTTTTAATGAAAAATGCCTGTGATTAACTAAGTATTCTTGTATAGAAAAAATTTTCTCAACAAGAAGTTATTCTATATAGGTAAGGAAAAGTTTATGCTACATTAACTCATTTTTCATCATGTAATTATTGACTGAATGTCCAGTATATAGGACAAGAGAGCAGGCAGACATTCAGTTCAGTTCAGTTCAGTTGCTCAGTCTTGTCCGACTCTTTGTGACCCCATGAATCGCAGCACGCTAGGCCTCCCTGTCCATCACCAACTCCCGGAGTTTACCCAAACTCATGTCATCGAGTCGGTGATGCCATCCAGCCATCTCATCCTCTGTCATCCCCTTCTCCTCCTGCCCCCAATCCCTCCCAGCATCAGGGTCTTTTCCAATGAGTCAACTCTTCGCATGAGGTGGCCAAAGTATTGGAGTTTCAGCTTCAGCATCAGTCCTTCCAATAAACACCCAGGACTGATCTCCTTTAGGATGGACTGGTTGGATCTCCTTGAAGTCCAAGGGACTCTCAAGAGTCTTCTCCAACACCACAGTTCAAAAGCATCAATTCTTCAGCGCTCAGCTTTCTTCACAGTCCAACTCTCACATCCATACATGACCACAGGAAAAACCATAGCCTTGACTAGACGGACCTTTGTTGGCAAAGTAATGTCTTTACTTTTGAATATGCTATCTAGGTTGGTCATAACTTTCCTTCCAAGGAGTAGGCATCTTTTAATTTCATGGCTGCAGTCACCAACTGCAGTGATTTTGGAGTGGTGCTTAATATAAAAAGTAGTAAAGTGAAAGTGCTAGTCGCTCAGTCGTGTCCAACTCTTTGTGACCCAGTGAACTGTGGCCCACCAGGCTCCTCTATCCATGGAATTCTCCAGGCAAGAATACTGGAGTGGGTAGCCATTCCCTTCTCCAGGGAATCTTTCCGATTCAGGTTATCAAACTTGAGTCTCCTGCATTGCAGGTGGATTCTTTACCGTCTGAGTCACCAGGGAAGCCCCCAAATCTTTATCTTAAAAACTGTAACCAAAAATGAATAAACTCTAACAACAACAAACAGCAATAAGATTCCATGAAAAACATAAGAGTGTTTAAGAAGATACACACCCATCTGAATTAGAAATGCTTGCATTTCCAGTCATGGCCAAGTAAGCTCCTCTGTGGCCCACCATTCTACTGATGGCAACTCCAGACTCTGGAAGAAGCAAAATTATTTCTTGAAGACATTGGAGAGTGAAAGAAAGCAGTCAGACACTGGAAAGTTCAGATACCCAGAAGAAGCGGACTCAAAAGGATGAGTTTATCATTGTTTTCCAGTTAGCCTGAGAGAAGGTCATAGCTAGCTTTATGCTTAAAGGCTAGAAATAGATTGGAAATATAATCTTACTAGGAAAAGAGTTTGGATCAATCACAGCTGCTAAAAAGTAAAAAGGTGTCTCGAAAAGAAGAGAGAGAGGGTAAGCCCTCTTTATTCTATTTATAAACTATGCCTTAATCTTTGGACAGGGCTTCACTGGTGGCTCAGTGGCAAAGAACTTGCCTGCCAATGCAGGAGACACGGGATGGATCCCTGGATTGGGAAGATCCCTCAGAGAAGAAAATGGCAACCCACGCCAGTATTCTTGCCTGGGAAATCCCATGGACAGAGGAGCCTGGTGGCTGCAGTCCATGGGTTGCAAAAAAGAGTCAGACGTGACTTAGCAACTAAGCAGCAACAACAACAACAAGACTCTTTGGATGATCCTTGAACTATGCAAGTTAAGGACAGAGTCCTAGCAGCCCAGCTAACACTAAAATAACTGAATTTAGATTTTAACTGCCACCTGTCACAGGGAGACAGAGCTTGTGCTTTGAGCTTAGCCAGTTAACTGCCTGCTTGGAAACAAAGCAAAAGCAGCAACAACAAGAACAAAACAATGTTCTTTAGAGAAACATAAGAGAATCTAGTGTTTCTACAATGTGTCCTTCACAGTTTCCAGGATGAAATCCAAAATTTTTCATTGTCTATAGATACGGGAAAATATGAAACATTAAAAAAAAAAAGAAAGTCAATGGAGACTAACCTGGAATGCCCCCAATGTTGGAATTGAAAAATAAAAAATTTTAAATAGTTATGCTAAGACTTGAAAGGAGAATACTATACTATAATGAGTGAGGAGACTAGGAAATCTCAGTCAAGATATATAAATTACATAAAAAGAACTGAATAGAAATGATGGAACTGAGAAATAAAATACATATAATGAAAAATTTACTATGTAGCTTAATAACAGTATAAGTATGACAAAAAAAAAAGAGATTCAGAGAACTTGAAGATACATCATTATAAGTCATACAATCTGAAGAACAGAGGAAAACATTTGTAATAAATGATCAGAGCCTCAGGGTGTTGTAGATCAATATCAGAACGTCAAATATTTGAGAAATGGAATGACAGAGGGGAATATAAAAAGTGTTTGAAGAAATAATGGCTGAAAATTATCCAAATTTGTTTAAAGACATAAATTTTCTAGTTCAAGAAGTTCAGTGAGCACTTAGCAAAACATATAAAATCTAAAATGTGCATCTAGAAACATTATAATCCAACTGCTGAAAACCAAAGGTAAAGAGGCAATCTTAGAAGCATGTGAGGAAATTTCTGTGCTTCAAAAGACACTTAAGAAAATAAAGACACAACCACAGACCTCATTAGTCATTAGGGAAATTAAAATTAATATCACAAAGAGATAACACTAGACATTTATTTGAGTGGCTAAAATTCTTTTTTGTGTCTCTGGCAAGAATTTGGAGCAACTGAAGCTTTCACCCATGGCTGATGAGAATAAACAGTGGTACAACCACTTTGGAAAACAGTTGGTGCTACTTATATAGTTAAACACAAATTCCATATAACCCAGCAATCCCGCTCCTAAGCATTGACTCAAGGGGAATGGAAACTTTATTCACACAAAACCTACATCAGTGCTTTCAGTATTCTTTGCTCATAATTCAGAATTGGTAAAGATGAAAACCATTTTAAATATCCTTCATCTGGTGAATGGATAAATAAACTGTGTTTTAGCTACGTAACTGAATACTACCCAGCAATAAAAACGAACAAACTGCTGATGGATTCAACATGAATGATCCTCAAATGCATTACATTACATGAGAAAGGCCAGACTCAAAAGACTACACACAACTAGATTTTACTTGTATAACTTAATTCTGGGAAGGGCAAAACCATGAGGACAGAAAGCATCTCAGTGGTGTCCAGGAGCTGTGGGTGGAGGAAATAACTTACTTCAGAGAGGCATGAGGGAACTTGAGTCGATGGCAAAATTTCATGTATCGGTTGCAGTAGTGGTTACATGAGTATATGCATTTGTCAGATTTCATAGAATGTACACTATCAGGGGTAATAGAAATAGAAATCTTTTTTCCTTTCTTTTTTTATTTTTTTAAATTATGACAGTATGATAACACATTTACAGGAGACTTGGAAAATACAGAACAAAATTACATATACTGGTAGCTCCACTGTATATTGCAATTATTTTTAAGTAGATAAAGTATGGTTTTTAGTTGCAGTTTCAATATCAAACTCTCAAAAATTAATAGAATGAATAGACAAAAAGAGGAAGGATATACTAGGCCGGAAAAGTACTATGATCCAATTCTACGTAATTAAGATTTATACAATTTTCACACAACAGTCGGACACAAATTCAAGTTCCCATAGACATAAACCAGGAGACAGTGGAACACATCCAGGAACATAAACAAGATGCAAAAACATCACGGTCTAAAGATATTGAAACCATACAGCATCTGTTCTCTCCTCACTATAGAGTTATGTTTAAAATCAATATCAAAAGATATTTGAAAATAACCCACATATTTTCAAGTGCAATGGGACATTTACCAAGAGAGATCTTTGACAAAGCCATTGAAAGCCTCAGTAAAGTTAAAAGACTGAAAAAACTCAGAGGGTGATTGCAGAGAAGAAAGCATTCAAATGAATAATAAAAGAAATTAATATCAAAATGAGAAATTAATATCAAAGATACTTTAAAAACCTACAGTAAGGAGTAAATTTGATTGTACTTAAACTCTACCTCAATGAACTTGACTTAGAAAAAGAATGATATTTTCAGGTAAAAGAAAATTAAGAAAATCCATTGCTAGCAAATGTACGCTAACAAAACATGGTAAGGGAAATTCTTCAGAATGAAAGTAAATAAAAGCAGATATAAATTCACATCCATAAGATGGAGTGAAGAGCATCAGAAATACTAAATGTGTAGGTAGATGTAAAAAACAAATTCCACCTCTTTATTCCTTTAAAATACATTTATGGTTTAAAGCAAACACTGGATTGTGGGATTCACAATGTGTGTAGCTCTAGCATCTGTGACAATATCAAGGTTGTGTCCAGAACAGCAGATGTACCTGTACAGCTCCAAGGTTTCTACATTTTTCATGAACTGTTAAAATACGAAATTTAAGTCATCTGTGAATAGTTAAGGATGAATACTGTAACCCCTAGAGTGACCACCAAAATATAAGATGAAGAGGTAAAAATAAAAAGCCAATATATAAGTTTAAATGAAATTCTAGAAAGGACCTAGGAAATGCACTTGGAAAGAGGGAAGACACTGCTCTGGGGATGGTCAGGCTCAGAGCTGGGAAGCAGGATGGCAGAGTCTGTGTGACTCAGTTACTGATTTGGTTGGATGGGCTGAGAACATAACCATGGAGTAAAATGTGCTTTCCTTTCTTTTCGATTCGAGTATAGTTGATTTATAGTGTTCTGTCAGTTTCAGGTATACAGCACAGTGATTCAGAGATTACATCTATCTCCATCTGTTTCGGGACCCGGGTTTGATCCCTGGATTGGGAAGATCCCCTGGAGAAGGAAATGGCAACCCACTCTGGTATTCTTGCCTGGAGAATCCCATGGACAGAGGAGCCTGGTGGGCTACAGTCCACGGGGTCACAAAGAGTCGGACACGACTGAGCGACTTCTCTCTCTCTCTCTTTCTCTATCTCTTTCAATGTATTCTTTTTTCTGATTTTCTTCCCTTACAGGTTATTACAAAATATTTTTTTAATGTGTTTATTTTTGGCTGTGCTGGGCCTTCATTGCTCTGCACCTGCTTTCTCTAGCTGCAGGGAGCAGGGGTTACTCTTCATTGCAGTGCTCGGGCTTCTCATTGTGGTGGCTTCTTTTGTTGCAGGGCACGGGCTCTAGGCACACAAGCTTCAGGAACTGCAGCACTTGGGGTCAGTAGTTGCGGTGTGCAGGCTGTAGAGTGCTGGCTCAGTGGTTGTGGCACATGGGCTTTAGTTGCTCTGTGGCATGTGGAGTCTTCTTGGTCCAGGGATTGAACCCGTGTCCCCTGCATTGGCAGGCGGATTTCTATCCACCGTGCCACCAGAGAAGTCCACCAAATATTCCGAGTAGAGTTCTCTGTGCTATACGGTAGGTCCTTGTTGAAAATGAGCTTTTCTTAACTGGAATTAAATAAGTAAATTTACCCACAGTTTAATGGTAGAAAGCAATTCAAAAAAATGTCCAGGTTAAAACCTAACAAGGGTAAAGTTGTATGAGACAGATCACTCAGGATGGCCTCAATTTAGCAAATACATGGTTTCAAGTGTCTGTTTCCAAATAGTTACAAGAAATTCAGAAAAGCCATTTTACTAGAGACAGACAATATCCTAAATGCCAATGCAGTTCCCAGGCCATAGAAAATAATGCCACATGGCAATAAAAACCAAACAAAATAAATTATAATACTGAATAAGAAATGACTCTTGCTTACTCTGCATGATGGAAGCTCTGGAAAGCTTTCTGAAAGGCTCTGTTCGACACATTCAAGGTGAGATGCTAGTTCCGTAATTAGTTACTTCACTTTAAACTTTCAGCTTTCTTTTTTCTCACCAGCACATCATCACTTTGTGCTTGGCAGTCAGGATGAGTGTGGTGGGTCGTGCTGTTTTATGCATCACAAAAAATATGATGGAGAATAAGACACCAATATGGCTGGGTTAAAACTGGAAAAGAAGTTTCCAAATGAGGTACCTGTGTCTATGAGTAAGAGATTAACTGGAATTTCCATCTTGTGAACAGAGCATCCTTTTCCATTCTCTGCACCAGAGGATATGTGTTGGCCAGCCTCCAAGCAGGCCACCTACATGACCACTGCTTACCTGGAACAGTTTTGCTATTTCTTGGAATAAATTGAGGATGTGGTACTGAAGATGGAAGGGAGGTGAGAAGTGGCATACAACAAGTATGTTTGCTTGAGCAGGTTATTTCAAAGTCAGATTTGACTAAGGGAGTTCCTTAATGAAAGGGATCCTCGAAGACTGTGTTGAATTCATAAAACTGAATGCAGAATATGAATGGGTAGAAAGGAGGGAGCAGTTAAAGAGCAAAAGCATAAAAGTGAGAATGAAAGGGAATAAATGAATGAGGAAAATATTACCCTTGACGATCAGATTTCTTTATCCTCATTACCATTACTTTTATCCAGATGCTTATCATTTATCCCACGATGGTCTTCTAGCTAGACATCTTTCATGTTGGCTCACCTACTTCCAAATCCATCTTTCTTATTCACAAGACTATAATATTAATCTCATTGGAGTACCTGCTTCTTCTAATTATTCCCTTGATCAGAATCCATTGTATCGAGGTAGAAATTGTGTGTTTGCCTTAAGGAAGTGCCCTAAGACGCTGACCCAAGTTGGTTTCTTATGTCTGACCTAAACCACAGCATTCTTGCCACTCTACATTGGTTCCTAAACACCTTCCCTGTTTCTCTTCATCTCATGCCTTGACATCTCCACTTCCATCATTCATCTGTCTTCTCCACAAACACTTACTGGATATCGGGTGCCAGGACAAGTGCTTTGCCTTCAAAGGAGCGCACAGTCCACCAAGGTTGGACTCAGCTATGACCACTGGTTGCATTTCAGTGTGATGAAGCCCTAGCTGTGCTGTGCATCAGCTATTATAAAGGCACAGAGAAGAAAGCCATGAACTGTGTGTCAGAAAAGATTTAACTGAGGAGATAATATTTTGATCTAGATTCTGAGCTCAACAACTATAAAGAGACAAGCATTCCAGGAAAAAGAGATAGCACATGCCAAATTCCATTCTGGGGGTCTTCCCTATGGTCCTATGGTTCAAACTCTGTGCTTCCACTCCAGGGGTCCCGGGTTTGATCCCTGGCCAAGGAACTAGGATCCCACACATTGTACAGAGCAGTCAAAAAAATTCTTCTTTGGGACTTGTGTAATTTCTACTTGTATCATGGACCTCATAATTTTAGTAATTATGGTACAAAATGTGTCATTTAAAACTACATTACATTTCTTGCACTAAAGACTTCTTGACAGGACAGTTTACATACTTCATTTGTATTCTCTTCAAGCCTTAGCAAAATGCTAAGCATTAGGTCCAAAGTAAGGACCACAAAGATGCTGACAGCTTAATCTGGCAAATACGTCAACATTTATGTACTTGGTTCTCTCGTGTATGTGTCCCCGTGGAACTTTATGGACACTAAAATTTGGATTTCATGTAGTTTTCACAAGTAATATTATTCTCCGATGATTTTTAAACAGTATTTTCAGAGCAGTTTTAAGTTCACAGCAAAACTGAAGCAAGGTACAGAGATTCTTCTATATGTGAATCGCCCTCCCCCAACGTCATGACAGATACTCCCCACCAGCGTGTTGCATCTGTTACCACTGATGAGCCCACAGTGATACATCATAATCACCGAAGTCCATGCTTTACATTACCGTTTGCTGTTGGTGTGATACACTCTACGAGTTTGGACAAATGCTTATGGTATCATTATGGCATCATATAGAGTGTTTTCTCTGCCCTAAAAATCCTCTGTGCTCTGCCTATTCACTTCCCCTCCCCTCAAACATGCACACACACACTCCCTAGTTTTTACCTGTAAAAACTTTACATGTAAAGGGAGGAAACTGGTGTTTACTGACTATTAACTACATTCCAAGATGAATGTTAAAAGCTTTACATGTGTTTCTTCCTTTAGAGAGATTAAGCAGACAATGGGCTGTTTTGGAAGATGAAAGTGTTAGGAAAAGGGAGAGTAACACATATTTCAATGCAGCAATCAATGAATTGTTGAATAGGATGGGATTTGATAATAGGATGGGATTTGATTACTCACTACATACTGAGAAAGATGTAGAGAGAAGACACATTTTGCTCCTGAAGCCTCTCTTTCCATGAGTTCCCCCCCACACTGGGTAGTGATGATGTCTACACTTTATTGACTGCACTGTGTTGGGATTTACCAGGAACTTCACTGTAAAAGGGGCAGTGTATGACAGTGGAAAGAGCAGAAACTTCAGAGTCCAGTGAAACTTTCTGATATTAGTTTTGCATGTTATTATTGTGCCTCTTGAGAAACCTGTATGCAGGTCAGGAAGCAACAGTTAGAACTGGACATGGAACAACCGACTGGTTCCAAATAGGAAAAGGAGTACGTCAAGGCTCTATATTGTCACCCTACTTACTTAACTTATATGCAGAGTACATCATGAGAAACGGTGGACTGGAAGAAACACAAGCTGGAATCAAGATTGCTGGGAGAAATATTAAAACCTCAGATATGCAGATGACACCACCCTTATGGCAGAAAGCAAAGAAGAACTAAAGAGCCTCTTGATGAAAGTGGAAAAGGAGAGTGAAAAAGTTGACTTAAAGCTCAACATTTAGAAAACTAAGATCATGGCATCTAGTCCCATCACTTCATGGCAAATAGATGGGGAAACAGTGGAAACAGTGGCTGACTTTATTTTTTGGGGCTCCAAAATCACTGCAGATGGTGACTGCAGCCATGAAATTAAAAGACACTTACTCCTTGGAAGGAAAGTTATGACCAACCTAGACAGCATATTAAAAAGCAGAGACGTTATTTGTCAACAAAAGTCCATCTAGTCATGGTACGTAGTGAGTGATTAAATCCCATATCCAGTATGGGATCAAATCCCAAATCCAGTAGTCATGTATGGATGTGAGAGTTGGACTATAAAGAAAGCTGAGTGCTGAAGAATTGATGCTTTTGAACTGTGGTGTTGGAGAAGACTCCTGAGAGTCCCTTGGACTGCAAAGAGAACCAACTAGTCCATTCTAAAGCAGATCAGTCCTGGGTGTTCATTGGAAGGACTGATGCTGAAGCTGAAACTCCAATACTTTGGCCACCTGATGCGAAGAGCTGACTCATTTGAAAAGACCGTGATGCTGGGAAAGATTGAGGGCAGGTGGAGAAGGGGACGACAGAGGATGGGATGGTTGGATGGCATCACCGACTCAATGGACATGGGTTTGGGTAGACTCCAGGAGTTGGTAATGGACAGGGAAGCCTGGCGTGCTGTAATTCATGGGGTTGCAAAGGGTCGGACTTTCTAAGCAACTGAAATGAACTGAACTGAACTGATTGTGACCTTTGACTATATTTGTGACATTAGATCAGTTTCTTAAACTCTTGGAGAAGGAAATGGCAGCCCACTCCAGTATCCTTGCCTGAAAAATCTCATGGACAGAGGAGCCTGGTGGGCTGCAGTCTCTGGGGTCGCACAGAGTCAGACAGGACTGAAGTGACTTAGCAGTTAGCAAACTCTTGAAGCCTTAATTTCTTTTGTCTGTCAAATGGATACAATAATAACCACCTCTTGGGTTTATATGACATTAGTTACATAATAGCAAGCACCTCTCCTATCTTCCTATGTACAACCCAGTTGGACCAGAAAAATCTAAAAGTAAGGCAGGATGAATAAAGAAACAGTACTTTTCTTTGGCAACATCCTATATTACAGAAATTTCCTTTCCTCAAATGTCAACTGTTGCTAATGTCATAGTGTTAGTTGTTTGATATATTCTTGGAAGATTAACATTACCTAGAGATGCTTCAATTTGCAAGTTTAAAAAATCCAGACAGAGAAATTGTCATGCAATATCGAAGTTCAGAACTCCCTTGATTCTATTTTTTTGCATAAGTCATTAGCCTAATTTTTCTTCAATGCAGAAAGTAAGGCATTTTATACAAATGGAAAGAACTGTTCTCTTTCTCAGTTTCAGCAAGAAGTACATTTATCATGTGTTCAACAAAGTTGCATTTACTTTTTCCAACTGAGACATATTTAAGGGACTTCAATATATTTGGGGAAATTTTCATCAGAGATTTAGCAGCTACCAAAAAAAGACCTCCACAATTAATCTTTTATAACATGAGTGTGACTTGTAATCTCTACGCTTAGGATAAGTAAGTAAGTGTTAGTTGCTCAGTTGTGCCCGACTCTTTGCGACCCCATGGACTGCAGCCCACCAGGCTCCTCTGTCCATGAGATTTTTCAGGCAAGGATACTGGAGTGGGTTGCCATTTCCTTCTCCAAATATTACTAAATATAAGGAAAAACAATTCATAAACTATAATATTTCTTAGCAAAGAAAAACTGCTTTATGATTTTTAAGATGTTTGAAAATTTAAATGAAACTTACATGTTTGAAATTAGTGCCAGATGTAACACAATTCAAGCACAATTGTCTAGCTGAATCACATTTAATATGATTTAGTAAAAGGAATTCAATAATTCTGTATTTCATAGAAATCTCACAAAAACAAGTATTTCATTCACAAAATGCATGATTTGGCAGGTTTCCAAAGCAGGAATTTGCTGGAGGGAAGGTAAATTTATTGATTAAAATAAATCAAATGACTGACATCTCCTTTAGAAAACTGGCAAAATAATAATATTCAGAGACTGAAAGTCTTACCACCAAAACCAGAAGAAAAGTCTGACCTATTTACGTGTATTATAGAAATCCAATTATGTCACAAGAGTAAGTTAATCAGATATTTGAGCATTCTCAAATTAACACTGAGAACATTTTAAACTATGTATTTTGGGAGTAGGACTTTCCAAAAATCTTTGGTATGAAATCTGGTGGTTGTAAGTCTTTGGAGTACTTATATTCCCCATTTATCCATTGCAGATTTATATGCAGTAAATAATGAGTATTCTATGATAGAATTTATATAGAAACAATCTAGACAGTTCTTAAATAGGCCGACAATACTTCCTTCCTATCCTTTGTCTCAGTTCTTCCCTCTCAGCATTTGTTATGGACTGAAAATTTAAACACTAAAATTCTAAACCCAGGGTGGCTGTATTTGGAGATGGGGTGGTTAAAGAACTGATTAAGGTCAAATGCGGTCATAAGGGTAGGGCCCTGATCCAATAGGATTAGTGTCTTCTTAAGAAGAAACACCAGAGAGCTTTTTCTCTCCCTTTTCCTCTCCTTACATAGCGCACAGAGATTTTATGAGCACTTAGCAAGATGACTGCTGCCTCCAAGCCAAGAGAAGAGGTCTCAGAATGAAATCTACTTTGCTAGCCCCTTGATCTTAGATGGTCCAACGTCCAGAACTATGAGATATAAATTTTTGTTGTGTAAGCTGTATAGGCTTCCCTGGTGTTCAGTTGTAAAGAATCCACCTGCCGATGCAGGAGATGAGGGTTCCATCTCTGGGTCAGGAAGATCCCCTGGAGAAGGAAATGGCAATCCACTCCAGTATTCTTGCCTGGAACATCCCATGGACAGAGGAGTCTGGCAGGCTACAATCCATGGGGTCACAAAAGAGTCAGACAGTGACTAAATAACAACAACAAAATTACTTAATCTGTGATATTTTATTATGGCAACCCCAGCAGACTAAGATAGCAGTTAGGAAGCTTAATGTAACAGCCACAACAGAATTTTCCGACACACTCTCTCTTTAACTGCTTAACTTGTTTACGTATCTGGACGCAGGGAAAACATTATTGAGAGGCTGGACACACTTGCCCCAGAGAGTTTCATACAGATGCTTAAATCATTCAGCCCTGCTTCTGTTTTAGAATCAGAGAATGTGAATGTAAGAAAGGGTCTTTGTGACCCAAGCTTGTCAATTCAGATTTTGCTATCATTCTGGGGGCATAGAAAACTACTTCATACACCTAGCACATCTTCTGGAAAACAAAGGGGGTTAGGTAGTGTATACTTAAGTATTAAACACCTGTTTATACTAAATTATGACATGTTATTGAGTGCCATATGCAATTTTTACACATTTTTGGAATGCTTCAAAGGCATTATTGATAAGGTTAGTGACAATAACAACAAATAGCTGAAAGACTGGAAATGAATGGGGGCCAGGTAATGCCTTAAGGGGTTTATACGTATTTTGTTACATGATCGTTACAACACTAGAAAACAGAAATTTTTTTTTATTATTACAGAACATTATTTCAGAGTATGAAAGCATTTCTAAAATAGTCCCACTCCCATCATGGTCATATCCTGTTTTATTTTCCTCATAGTTTTTTTGGTTATTTCTTTCCCCCTTGCTTATTTTTTATGTTCCTCCCAACCCCCTTCGCAGAGCCTAAGTCAGTGGCTGCCAGGGAAAAGGAACTCAATGAGCTTTTGGCCAAGGCCACACAGCCAGTCTGTAGCAGCTGCCACCATCAGCAGCAGCTGCCACCATCAGCAGATGCTAAGCGCCACGAGAGCAGGGGTAGAGACCATTTTGCTCTCAACAGAGGCTGGCACGGTTCCTGCTCAAAAAAATATGTACGGGGAGGGGGTGGGAAAGTAAGGAAGCGAGCTGGGGGGCGGGGGGGTGGGGGGAGTTTGAATGAATGGAAACGTTCCCAGAAGGGTCTAAGAGCTTCTGCAGCGAGTCCCGGTCTTTGGGGAATGAACTCAGTGCCAGGCACTTTCCTCACCACAGAGCACTAGAGTACGGCAGGG
Source organism: Bos grunniens (assembly GCF_055505025.1). Lineage (NCBI taxonomy): Eukaryota > Metazoa > Chordata > Mammalia > Artiodactyla > Bovidae > Bos > Bos grunniens. The sequence continues at coordinate 38,347,762 of NC_141190.1, read as the reverse complement.
GATGGAAAAAGAAAAAAGTCTTTAAGACGTCTAGAAGAAAGGAGAAAATGGCGAGAGAAAAGCAGAGGGAAAAAAAGAAGTAGAAAGAAACGAATCGCCCTTTTTCGTTTATTTAAAAGGCGAGCCAAGCGCGACCGGTTACCATGGCGACCCCAGACCAGAACGGCCCCAGCCCATTGGTCGAGATGTCGGAGCCAATGAGAAGGCGCGATGTTGGCAGGCCTTAAGATGGCTGCCGGGCGGCACGGTCCGGACTGGTGAGTACGGCTGATTGCTAGGCTGGTTCTTGTGCTTCAGGGAGACGGACCCAGGGAAGACAGGGTGCCTGGAACAAGGGAGCAAGCGCGGGAGGCCTCACAGCCTCTCGGCCGAGCCGTAAAACCTTTGGTCAGGCCTGCAAAGCCTTTGACCGGGCTCGTGGGAGCGTCGGCTGAACCGGCCTCCGCCTTGCTCTGACGCGGCGTCGCGGCGGAGTCCCCGTCCTGTTGGTGGGAGAGGAGTTCTCCGTCCCACCCCGGCCGGAGTGAGACGGGATTAGGCTTTCGACCCGGGAAATGGGCTCTTGTTTACAGTTGCCGTACCCGGAAACGAGCTGCAGTTGATGGGAGAGTCAGCAAGGTAAACATCCTACATCAGAATCTGTGGCGCTTAGTTCTGTGCCGGGATGGGATTCTTCCCATTTGGGCATCGGAGTGTGGCCCAGCTGCAGGAGAGCCTGCAGAGTTCCGGGTGGTTCAGCCCTGCAGCGAAAGGTGTACGTTTCTAGAGCCACCCCTCTTGCATTCTTGCACCCTGTAAATATTCTTACGGAGACATCCAATTTTAAAATGGGCCTCGAAATATTATTGGCTACCTGTAAATCTTTCTTGCAGGGTCTTGAATCTCGGGGAGTGTTTTCTAGCCCTAGGCTGAACAAGACACTCACTTTGACATATGCATACGGGCAAAATCCTGCTAAATAGTTTATCTGGTTAATCGGATTGGTAACTTAAATCCGAAGTCAGGCCTGAGATTCAGTTGTACTCTCTGTACCTTTTTGAGAAAACGGAGCACATTTATTTCATAAACGTAAACAGGGCATTAATGATGATAACATGCTTAGAAGTATTTCAGTTAAGTAATTAACGTCCAGTCACAAAAACTGATTATTGTGTAAGTTATTTAACAGGATCTTCAGATTGGTAGGTGGTGGTTCACGATTTCTGTAAGATTTAAGTTCAGATCAGACAAGATTTTCAGTTTTCCGTGATTATTTTTATTTATTTATTTTTTTGTCTTCCTTCTTTTTTTTTTAATTTAATTTTATTTTTAAACTTTACAATATTGTATTAGTTTTGCCAAATATTGAATACAAAATTTGGGAAATAAGGCAACTTCATTCAGTAAAAATGGAATTGAGAGTCTAGAATATGAGCATCAGGGGACATTTACCTATAAAGTGCTTAGATTGAGTTTTGATTATAAGCAGTTACCTGGACTTTAGAGAATGTGGTATTATTACCCAGGCCTGTATTCAATTTGGTATAACATTTTTATATAGCTTTCTTCCCTTAAAAAGTGAGAAAAAAATTTCTTCTTGATCAAATTTTAACATTATTACAGGCTGGGGACATTCTTCAGACCCACTCTCAAATCTCTGTCACCAAGAATATAACATTACTAAACGATGCACTCTGTAGAGTTTTGAGTTACAGAGTTCTATTTTTCTAAGATTAGTGGATCACCAACCATTGGATGAGTCTGTTACCGCATCTGTAAAAGGGGTTTGGATAATAATTCCTAGTGGTAGGGTCATTGTGAGGGTTAAGGTAGAACAGTGCCTGTCACGTTGATTGTATGCCACTTAGAGCGAAGACATGGTTTGTTTTTCCTCTTGGTTCTGTTTCTCCGGTCACAGTGGAGTTTCTTTCTCTTTCTCCAGAGCGTCTTTTAGGTGTTTTCTCTGAAGTGCAGGGTCTTACTGAAAACTAGCAAGCGTGGCTGTGGTGGCTGGGTTAGGAGAGAAACCTTATCTTCTGGGGTGTTGGGGTTTAATTAGTATTGTTCTGACTGAGAGGGAATGGAGTGTTATATCAAAGAATGAGGTGATTCTGGGCATTTGGGCACACATAATATTGAGATCCATAAAAAGGCATATTAGAGCCTCAAGACGTCTCAGAGATTTGATCAAACCGTTCATGTTTTAGGTTAAGGGTGAAGACCCAGACAGATGCAGTGGCTTTACTACAGTTATGTTGTTCAGGACTAGAAACCCATCTTCTGACTTCTGAAACTGTTTTTTTTCCTCTGCCTTACCACTGGCTCCCAATCCTTTCACAACCTAGAATCCCATTTATTGTAATTTGATGTCTCCATGGATGCTGTATTTTGAAATATTGCTTCTATTAAACTATACCCATTAATTTGTGTTTTTTCCTTTTTAGTAAAACTCAGGCCTTTAGCTACCAATCAGATGAATGAAAATGTGGTGAAGAATAATGTTTCATTGAATTTAAGTTTCCTAACCTAAAAGTGCATGATATTGTTTGAGGGAAAATGAAATATGTTGAGCTTTTTGAGTATTGAAATTAGCTTAGAAATCTCCATTACTGTCTTCATAAAACTTTGAAACGCTTAGCTGAGGAACTGCTGAGCTGTGCCATGTTCTTCTAGATACAATGATATCTGCCCAGGTGTGCTAAGTAGTAGCTGTGCTTAGTTTCCAAGGGCAAAAGAAAGCCTAGCCATTCAGGCTAGGATGTGATATAAATATTTTTGTTCATCATAAATCATGTCAACCCTGGACTGCATAGCACACACTGAATTTTTCTTTGTAGAATAACTGTGGATTAGGAAGAATCTTCACTCCAGCAGTACAGAGTATGTGAAATGGAGAAGCTGATATTCAAAATCACAGAGAATAGGGGGATTCACAACACATGGACTGTTATATAGACTTGACTATAATCTACACTAAAAAACTTGTTTCTTGGTCTCTGGTATGTGATGTTTCTTGAGAATGGCTGAGTAATGCCCACATTTGAAGGGTTACCTGCTTTAAAATGAAAGAATGCACCCTGAAAGGTATAAGATGAGAGATGCTTCAAAGAACTAGAGAATCAGAATCCAGAGCAACCCAAACAGAAGTAACAGGAGGCCTAATGGGACTAACCGGTACTGTAGTACAACTGGAAATGTAGAAATAACATGCATATGCTTTGACTAGAAAGACACTGATTTTGAACCTAAGCCCAAAACAAGTCACAAAGCAGCCACTCCGTATTGGCTGATTTGCAGTTAGAGCTGCTGCTCAGGTGGGCAGCTTCACTTTGCAGGCTGCTTGGTTAACTATCTGTGTTTGTCAGCGGCCACCAATTTGTCCTGCTGTTTGTGTATGTGTATATGTTACGGTCATAGGAGAATGGCACATCGCTTTAAAGATAATTAGGGATTAAGTTCAGAAACACATCTTACTTGATCTTCGCCGCCTTTTATGGATTTGGACATAGAGTCCACTTTTAAAAAATTATTTTAGTTTTTCCCCCACCATGGGCACACACAGGAAGTTATCATACTAGCCAATAGCCTGCTGAGGACAGTTCTTAATGCCACATCAGCAAGAACTTATTAAACATAGATGAAGTTGAGGAAGTCCAAAAGTCATCAGAAATTATTAAGGGCTGATGAAGAAAGGCATGCCCTCTCCACAGCTACTAGCCCTGCTTCCCAAGGTGAAGCCCCTTGGGGTGCCCAGAGCATAGACTCACCGTGTGAAGACACTGCAGCAGTGGCCCAGTGGAAGAACTGTGCCCATCTGAGCTGCCACAGCTGAAGTCTGGGCTGAGTGGTACTTGGCTGCTGATGGACAGAAGCTTGCCATTTGTATAAGAATGTTGGTTCCATGAGGTTAGGCATTTTTGCCCATCCTGTATACTGCTGTTTCTATGTCTTTCTAGTGCCTGGCACACACTGGACATGCAGAAGATGCTGTGGACAGGGAGGAGAAACAGTGGCTCCAAAATAGTGCTAAGAAAGCTAACTCTGAAACTTGTTACCATCCTAAAGTCCTGAAATGGATAGTGAGTCTGAAGGTGTATTATATGCCAGTGGCAAAGTCATGGTAGAGCGGATTATTACAGCCTTCCTCCTGCTTCGCGGGACAGTAGAAATGTTTTTATTAATAGCTCCACACCTGTTTTCTATATTGGCATGTTATACGTCATATCTTTTGTGCTAACTGTATCTCAGTACTACCTCTACTTCCAACTTTTAAAATCCTCAGTCCAGATTAGGGATGGATTCAGGTTTCCCCAGTGGCTCAGTGGTAAAGAATCTGCCTACAGTGAAGGAGAGGTAGGTTCCATCCCTGGGTGGAGAAGATTCCCCTGGAGGAGGAAATGGCAACCCACTCCAGAAAAGTCTGAACTTCAGGCAGTCCAACTGCCTGACAAGTCACATGGACAGAGGAGCCTGGTGGGCTACAGTCCGTGGGGTTGCAGAGTTGGACATGACTGAGCAACTAAGCGTGCAGACACATAGCCGGTTTTATAGGGCTTGGAATTTATGTAATTTGAGTCCTCGTCTTTAAAAAAAGGAATACAGATTCAAAATACAAAATCAGGTATAGTGCTTTGGAAGATCTTATGCAAAAGATGAGCCTTAAAGCTTAGGTTCTGTTATCTGCCTGGTAATTTGCTTCTGATTTTATTGCTCCATTCAGAAAACCAGACATCAGCATTTTTAATTGAAAGTTCATGTCAGACTGTGGAAATCAGGGAGTTAAATGACTTGTATCAATTACTAAATGAATGCACCTCAAACATTAGAAATTTCAAAACTGCCTTATATAGATGCTGCCACTCATAATAGAAATGATAAAAATGCAGTACATGGCGACAGAAATAAGTGATAATGGCAAAAAGAACCAGTCATTGATCAAGTCCCCAGAACCTCCTGAACACCATGTAGAGTGTTTCAGTAGCTTACCTCATTTCATTCTGAGAATAACCCTGTGTGCTGGGTAATTAGCCCCGTATTACAGATGAAAAAACAGGGTCAGAGGTGTTAAAAATGACTTCTTCAAAATTACAGTTAGAGTAGTTAGATGTTAGAAATCTTCTTCTGAAAAAGCCATGACAGTGTTTTGGTGAGGATGTTTTTCAGAGAGCCAGCAGCTAATGAGACTGGACCCAAACTGTGAAAAGTGAGAGCTGATTCTTTGGACTTGGGAGGAGGTCCTTAAAAGTTATCAGGAATCCATTGTTCAGAGTATGCAAAATGCCATGATACTTTGTCTCGGAGACAGTGCTGGTGGTTTTCTTATACTCGATTAACACAATAGAGGGCAGAAAGCGAAAAAGATTTCCACCCTTCCGTTTTATTCCTTCAGTTGACGGTAAATCCTGAGCAGAACAACCAACTTCTCTATTCTAGGCATCTTTTAAATGAACTAGTTTTGGCTTATTATGTATGCTAAACTAGACTGTGCCATGGAGATTAAGAGTGAAATGTACTCAATTATAATTTTAGAAAATGATTACAACTTGAATTTTTAAAAATTATTTTTATTAGACTTAACAATAGTTAATGATTCTACCAATGGGCTATATAACTAATGATAAAAGTAACTCTGAACTTGTTTTCCAAATACAGTATATTTACTTTAAAAAGCTATACATTTTTGTTAATTTGTAAAGATTATACTCTATTTAGTATTACTTTAACAAACAGTGTAAAAGGTAAAACTGGGGACATCCTTTTTACCACCATACTCTTCTCAAACTGCTTGCACAGCTCAAACATTTTCCTTTGTGTAATTGTTTTCCTCCTCCATAGATAGTCCTCTGAAGTTTTATATGTTCAAACACAGATGAGAAATCCAATTTTATTTTCTTTTCTAATTGTTAACAGCTTGAAATGTAGTGTTACAATTCTTAAATTACGTGCAGTGTATATTGTTAGGCTTTTAACATTCTTGAACTATGAATGCTTTTACTGAATTTCCTCTTTTTTTTGGACAAAATTATTCATGTATTACAGGATCAAGATTTTGTTGTCATTAAGTCATTCAGCTGTAGGCGTGTCTTATAACAGACTTACTTAAGCTACCTTACACTTCTAAAAATTTATATAAGCAAAATATTTAAATTATTTTGATATGGAGAGTATATTCTGCTTTATACCAATTTTTTTAAAAGTGTAAATGGACTTTTCCCCAACCATTGATATAATTATTAGATTCCTGGTATATCTTTTAATGGTCTTAAAATTCATTCCATGTCTACTTTATATATCTTAATTCATTTTTTTTCCCTCGAGCAGAAAAGATGTGGAGTGGGCTGTTACCTCCTGGCCTAAATGAAAGTGATGTTGAATTGAATTCTGACGATGATACCACATTAGAGAGCTCTGAACTTAACTTACAAGAGGGTAAAGAAGATGGGACCTTTGAAAAGACAGAGATGGTAGATATTCCTACAGATGGACCAAACACTGAAGCAGAGGCAAATATAAATGCATATGAAGAGTGTCCCTCTGGAATTCCCTTAAATATGTGGAATGTAGGTTTTCTCTCATGTGTTCTTATTGAGGTCTGTGCCTGTGTGTCTCTGCCAGGGTCAGAATGTATGTGTTCTTGGTGGGTAACGGGTAGGGAAGATTGATTCTGAATGGTTTTATTACTCTCTGGGTCTGTGGCCAACTCATTGGTCACTCAGGTACTTGCGTTCATCTTTGTTTTGTTTTTCATAAAAAGAGGAAGAAAAAAAAAACATTTAGTAGGATTAACTTACTTAACACAGTACACAAGGAGTTTCAGTCTTAATCTCTTTGTTACAAAGTCTATGAGTCATTGACTTTTACCCCTAAATTATCAGATTGACGTGTTTGGAAATAAATGAAGATCATTCAGGTTGTAAAAGTCTCAGACAATAGAGTACCTTAAGAAGAACTAAACTACTTTCATTATATTTGTATTTTTATAGATGTTAAGAATATAGTTTTTATTGACATGTTATTTTTCAGATGTATACTTTGCCTCAAAACATATTTGCTCTTTTTTTCTTTTTTTTGCTTTTATGTAGAAATTTCAAGAATTGCATAAAAAGCATTCTGAACAGAAAACTTCAGCTTCTAGATCCGAAAAGAAAAAAAGAAAACGCTCCAGAAAAGGTGTTTTAATTCAGGTTAATTGTCAATAGTGTTAAATTGTGACCAGTTGGAGTTAACAATTTTTAATAACCATCATTTGAAATAACCAAATGCTTAGGTATTGACACTTTGTGAATTCTTTTCAGGTAAATTGAAGAATGACGAAGAATCTCATAGGTAGGTGGAATTTAAAATATCTGTCTGTCCTAGTATTGCAGAACTTGTACACATAGTTGAATTACCTCTGAAACCTAAGAAGTAGTTGATGTAATATAATTGTGGTAACGAATTAAAAATGGTAAATGTAATAATGAGTACATTTTGTATGAAACATAAGTTATTGTCTATCTTTTTACAGTGAACAGTCTTCAAGTGAAACCCAGTGGAAGGAGCTTACCCAGTATTTTGGAGTCAATGAGAGGTTTGACCCCCCTGTTAAAAGGAAAAAAGTTGAAAAGGTAAGATCTTTGTTAGTGCATCTTCTGTTCACCAGTAGGAACTGTTTGTAATTAATTAGTCTTGCCTAAGGTATTTCTCCTCGTTAATTCATTCAGTGAAGAAGTTAATGTGTGCAGGATGCTAGATAAACAAGTAAATATATAGTTACAAATCATATGGAGGCCGCACATTAGCTGAGTGGTCTGGGAAGGCCTGTCTCATTAAGACTGAAGGACAGCAAGGAACCATCTATGTAAGGCCCACTAGTGTAGAGGTGATAACCTGAGTAAAGATCCTGCTGGGGAGGAAGAGCCATCATGGGACATGTGAGTAGCAGTGAGAAGGTCAGCCTGGATGGAGTCAGTGAGGAGGAAGGTGGGTAAATGGCCCAAGATAAGACTGCAGAAGCAGGCAGGCAGGGCCCAAACTGTGCAGTACCTTTTCATCACAATGCAGTTGAGAACCATTCAAGGGATTCATGTGCAGGGAGTGGTGATCACAGTTACGTTTGAAAAGATTGCATTTTACATCGAAGATGGACTTTGGAGCAGCAAAAGCAGATGAGAACAGTTAAGAGACTCAGCCAGACATGAGATGATGGGAGCTTGAGTGAGAATGGTGCTGCTGAAGGTAGACGAGAGGATGGATCTGAGGTGCACTGTAGAAGTAGAATGGACAGTATTTACCTCTGGATTGCTTGTGGGGTGGTGGGGAGATTGGAATTAGGAGGACGGGAGAGAACCATGCAGGGTTTTACTTAAGCAGTGGTGTGAATAGTCACATTGATTACAACGACGAGAAAGCTTTGGAGGGGAGAAGATTTAGAGCGAGGCCTATCCAAAGTTCATTTCGGGGCATGGGTGGTATCAGTAAGAGAATAGAGTAGACCATTGGTAAAATGAGGCAGGAGCTTGGAGGAGAGTCTGAGTCTCGAGACGTATGCTTGGCAGTTGCCAGTCTATAGATGGTGTTAATATTTGACAGAGGCTAGAATGAATGAGTCAGAGAAGGCAGTGGCACCCCACTCCAGTACTCTTGCCTGGAAAATCCCATGGATGGAGGAGCCTGGTAGGCTGCAGTCCATGGGGTCGCTAGAGTTGGACACGACTGAGTGACTTCACTTTCACTTTTCACTTTCATGCATTGGAGAAGGAAATGGCAACCCACTCCAGTGTTCTTGCCTGGAGAATCCCAGGGATGGCGGAGCCTGGTGGGCTGCCATCTATGGGGTCACACAGAGTTGGACACGACTGAAGCGACTTAGCAGCAGCAGCAGCAGCAGCAGCAGCAGAATGAATGAGTAACTTACACATTTATCTAGGAGAATGTTGACAGACTTCAGGAGCGGAAATTGAGCTCTGAGCTGGAATGGAGGTACAGAGGCCTCTTGGTTAAAGCCCAAGGATATTGTGTCTTGCATATACGGACAGGATCACTGCCGTAGACTATTGTTATGTACGTAGAGATCGTTACTGTTTTCTGGTTCATCAGTATTTCTTGGGAAAAACTGCTTGATTTTTAAACCCATCATTGGGGTTTAAAATTGGGTGCCTCACTGAGGGCACATGCATTAAAGAACTGACATAACAGAGTTTTTACATGTGAACCGTTGATTCGAATTTTGCCAAGAATTCTTGTCACTTAGTCTGTGGAACACTGGGGAATTGGTACCAGGATCACCTTGTACTGCAACTAGTTAGAGATGTTGAGCCAATCTCCTTTTCCCAAATGTTCAAGCAGGTACAGAAATGCTGAATTTCTTACTGAAATCACTGGTTAGAGCTGAAGCTAAAACCCAGACTTTAAAACCCATTCTCAGTTCTCCAGCTTCACCATCCAAGAGGCTGATAAGCATTTTAACGTGATTGCTGTGCTCTTGACCACTGTGACTCTGGTGGGCTGGGAGGAGGGATTTTGTGGGGAGGATGCTCTTGACTGCAGCAAACCTGTTCCAAAGCATGAGGTAGGAGGCTCATGCTGACAGCAGTGGTCCCCAGGCCATCTCTGGCCCACCTGCTTTAGAGTCCTAACTGCTGACTAGATTGTTATTTTGAGGGAAAAAATGGTTAATTCAAAAAAATTTTTTTTTATATTTTACGGGCACGCTGTATGCACGCAGGCTCTTAGTTCCCTAACCAGGGATCAGACCTGGGCCCCTGCAGTGAAAGTGCCGAGTCCTAATCTCTGGATCACCAGAGAATTCCCAGAAATGGTGAAATACTGGTTCTCATCGGAAATATCTTTTAAAGCTGTGCTTGTGAATTAGGTGGTCTTTGATCTTCAGTTGTTTATAATATTTGTTATGTTTTCTCATAACTATATGGTAAGTCACTCAGTCATGTCTGATTCTTTGCAACTCCATGGACTGTAGCCTGCTAGGCTCCTCTGTCCATGGGATTTTCCAGGCAAGAAAGGGTTGTCATTCCCTTCTCCAGGGGATCTTCCTGACCTAGGGATTGAACCTGGGTCTCCTGCATTGCAGGCAGATTCTTTACCGTCTGAGCCACCAGGGAATCCTGTATTTACTTTAGAATATCTAAATTGTTTCTTAGTGAAGTTAAAGCTATAAAATTCAGTCTTTTAACCTTTTCAAAACGTAGAAATCATGAGAGTATTTTTTACAGCCTATCTGTATTAGAGTATTATTTCCCTATGTGTATGAAATTGTACCTTCTTGATAATTGGCAAGATATGGCTAAGTTATCCTTTTTCTAAAGTTTGGAATTTGTGAAGAGTAACTTTAATAAAGGATACTAGGACTCCTTGTGCAAAGACTTTTGTACAGCTCAATTTTAAGAGCTAGTGTTCTGTTTCACATTGTATATTAGATGTATTCTAGAAAAAAAAGATAAGTCAAGCTCCATTTTAAAAAGAAATTTCTGTTTAAGGGAAGACTGCTATAAATCCTTTTATGTATGCTCACTGATCTGTTTTAGAAGTTTGGATTTTCTTTTTTTTTTTTATTATTTTTTAAATTTTATTTTATTTTTAAACTTTACAAATTGTATTAGTTTTGCCAAATATCGAAATGAATCCGCCACAGGTATACATGTGTTCCCCATCCTGAACCCTCCTCCCTCCTCCCTCCCCATACCATCCCTCTGGGTCGTCCCAGTGCACTAGCCCCAAGCATCCAGTATCGTGCATCGAACCTGGACTGGCAACTCGTTTCATACATGATATTATACATGTTTCAATGCCATTCTCCCAAATCTTCCCACCCTCTCCCTCTCCCACAGAGTCCATAAGACTGTTCTGTACATCAGTGTCTCTTTTGCTGTCTCGTACACAGGGTTATTGTTAGCATCTTTCTAAATTCCATATATATGCGATTTTCTTAACAGCAGTGTTCTTCTGTATGAGTGACATCTGACTAAGAAAGTCATGGCATCTCCTGAACAAGGAAACCGATGCTGGCCAGGCTAGTATCGCCCAGGATGTTGCCAGCACTTATTATTCTATTAGTAAGTGTAAGCATAAGAGGAAAGGAAGGATTCGGTGAAGCCAGATGATTTCATATTCTCTTGGTAGTTCAGCTTAATTGCATGCCAGCAGGTTCACCCTTGTTCTTTGGGGTCACTGTTTTCCATGCCCCCTTGGGCTATCATGCCAGAGTCTCTACTGTGAAGCCAACAGAGTAAATAGATAGTAAAAGATGTCCACATTGGAGCCACCAAGATAAAGGCTAAGAATAAATGTCAGTCCACCAGAAAATAGCCACTGCCGGAGAAATCTAGAGAGGATCATGAAAATCCGTGATGCAGTTTGTACAAAACCAGCATGGATTTCTGCTCTATTATTTTACTTCTCAACCCTTTTAGTCTCCTTTTCACTCAGTCACTCAACTCTCAAGAATGGTAAAACAAGACGAACTTTTTAAGTCTATTGTGTGATCCATCTTTTTTATTCTTTTCTTCCCCCCTCTTTTTTTTGGAACACTGCCAGATTATTGAAACTTGCTCAACCAAGGATGTGCATTTATAACACTGCTGTCACCTGCTTCCCTGACAATGCAGAGAGGCCTGTATTTTAAAATATAATCTCCCTAATATATAGAGCTGTTTTAAATTGTTCTTGTATTAAATACAGCTATAATTGTGTTTCTGGCAGCAGTTCTGGGTCTTAAAAAACTTCTATAATCGTAACATAGTTAATGTTGAATCTATTTGGGAATTTCTTTAGAATAAATTTTACTCATTAATTTCATTATAAATGCCTTAAGTATTCTTCAGTTGCATCAATTTGATTAGTCAGCAGTCATATTTAGGAGTAGTTTTATGTCTACTTAATGGGTACTTTTTGGCAAGAAAAACCAAAGGTACATTTAATAATTTATAGAGTAACTGCACAAGGTCTTTGATAATTTTTGTTTATGAGAGGAAGCTGCTGTTGTACTGTGTGGCTATTTTCAAACTTGTTTTTTTAGAAGAATACTTTTTCTTACTAGGCTCTCACATGGAGATCAGGTACACAGATCACAGGCTGGCTGCCTGGAGTGGGAGGGAGTCGGGTGGCTGGTGATGGGAATGTAGAGGTACCCGATGTTCCCCTGGTATCAGGTACCGAGTTTTCTCTCTTGGTCTTTATGTGATCCCTGTTGGTGGGTTAATACCCACCAGCTATTATTCTCTTAATACAGATGAAGCAACTGAAGCCCAGCATGATTTGTCTAAGAAAACAGAGCAGGTTGAAAAGGAAAATGGTCCCAAATCTAGATACTTCTGAAGTAATAGTCCAACTTAGTTTTACTTTGTTGTTTATTTGCTAAGTTGTGTCCATCTTTTTTTTTTTTTTGCGACCCCATGGACTGTAACCCACCAGGCTTCTTTGTCCATGGGATTTTCCAGGCAAGAAGACTGGTGTACGGGTTGCCATTTCCTTCTCCTGGGGGTCTTTCTGACTTGATTCAAGTCGTTTAAGTGGGTGTGATTTATATGTAAAAGTAACAACACTTAATTCTTTTTTTCCTTCCTCGTTTATGGAGAGATTACCTAATTTTTTCCCTAGATATTTAGATCTGATCATAGAACAGCAGACTTGAGTGAACAGTTCATTTGTATTGTTTAAAAGTTGAATGTATTATCTGATTGAATATTCAGTAGCAAAATGTCTGTAGAAATGCATTATGTTACAGTTTGACCTAAACAGTTTTAATCGGTATATTAAAAGAGATTTTACTACACACACACATATGATTAATCCTTAATGTTAAGCCTAGTACTCATAAGTTTCTTAGATACTTACAGTACTACTGCCTTGACATCTGCAACAAAACTGTTAGTTAGCGGTCACTTATTCCCTCATGGGAACCTGTCAGATACTGGCCTTAGATAATTTTCCACCTGTGACCAAATTGCCATCAGTAAGTTTGTACTGAGATATATCTTAAGCTAAATTCTGAATCCTGCCAGAGGTATCTTAGGAGCACACTGAGGCCTTATCATCAGTCCTGTCGCCATCAGTTCTGAATATTCATTGGAAGGACTGATGTTTCAACTGAATTTGAAATTCCTATACTTTGGCCACCTGATGCGAAGAGCTGATTGATTTGAAAAGACCCCGATGCTGGGAAAGATTGAAGGCGGGAGGAGAAGGGGACGACAGAGGATGAGATGGTTGGATGGCATCACCGACTCAGTGGACACGAGTTTGAGTAAACTCCGTGAGTTGGTGATGGACAGGGAGGCCTGGCGTGCTGCAGTCCATGGGGTCGCAAAGAGTCGGACATAACTGAGTGACTAAACTGACTGACGGATGGACTGAGGCCTTGCAGAGGATCAGCAGTGCTTCTGTGCCTCCTGCCACTCCTGTGGTCTGAAAGATGCCCTAGATATTTCCGGTAAAGGTTACTCTGGGGTCCAACTTATGACCTGTAGAAAGCATTACTACTCAAATCTTAGTTCGTGAGATGACTGACTGACTCAAAGTTGAAATCTTGGGTCTTACACTGTGTCTGAGCCCTTGACTAATTGTAACGAAGTCTGTAGTTACATAGACCTTCTCTTTGTTTTAATGGTATCCTGATAGATATAATGTGAATACCTTATTTATTGAGTGACTACTATGTTCTAAAACTTTGCTAGGTATTCTTTGCCTTTACTGTAACTCTGCAAAGAATGTGGTAGTATTCTCATTTTACAGGTGAGAGAACTGCAGCCTGTAGAGGTTTGGAAACAAAACTCAGGGTTTCTTGGCCAGTAGGTAGAGGAGCTGGAATTTGAATCCAGGTTTGACCTCAGCAACTGTGTTCTTTGTAAACTGTTGTTAGCTTTTGGTCTTAAGGTGATAGAAATGTTTAACCTCAGGGTTATTATTATTATTATTTAAGCATTTTAAAAATATTTGGAATGTTACTATCTTCTTATAGAAGCAGAGTCTGGGTGTGTGTATGGAAGCAGAAATTTTTCAAAGCCAAAAGGAGCTATTATATTTTACTTAAATAAATTGCTTAAAAAGAAAAAAGAAAGGAGAAAAGGGGGAGAAGAAAGCAAAGTCGTATCTAGTGAAACTTATTGATATTAAAAAAAAAACTTCTAAAAGAGCTAAAAACAAAGTTGAACATGTAAGAGGAATTCTAGAATTTTATTTCTAGGGGAGAATTTTAGTCGTCCATGCCGATTCTCTGATTTTCTCTAAGGAAACTGAAGCTTATGGGTTAAGTACCTCCTTTGCCTGGTGCTGTGATCACCTTCTCTGACTTCTGGCCCAGTGCTCTTCCCACTATATTAGAGGCTGGTTGGAATGGCTCGGGGAATGGGAGTTCGTCGATAGTAGAGAGATTTGTAATTTTAGCTCATTTATTTTTCAGTGAAAATTATACCAATCAGCTCAGCAGTTCATATGTTTCCAGAAAAGGGGAATGTTCTTGTTTTCCATTTTGGGGACTTTCACTGTAAGCTGTGTCTCCATGGTAACCAAAGGGAGTTAAGTTGATGGATTTCTAGGCCTCACCCCCAGAGTTTTCTGATTCAAATTTGAATTTTTAACAAGTTCTCAAATAGTGCCGATGCTGCTGGTTCAGACTCGAACTTTGAGAACTTAAGGCTTAGAGTCTAGTTTGAAAAGTTATTCATGAGTTGCAGGCCCGAAGGGAGGAGGGGAGACTCAGGAAGGGGCTGAAGGACTATGAGAATAAATATGATGGTGCTAGAGTATGGGGTCCAAATGAAGCCCCGACAGGTTCACTTTCTCTGAGGACTTGAGGTAAGTGGAAAGGCAGAATCCTGTGTTTGGAGAGAATTCTAGATTGTGAAGCTCTTATGTGGCCTAGAGCAAGAGTATTCAAAGGTTTCGGGAGATAATGAACTGTGCCTGAGTGTAACCCAGTATACGCCTTCTTTCTTTGAAAAAGTCTGATTGTCCTCATCATCCCTTACCCACCCTCTTCTAATAAAAAATCACCTAGGCAAACCTATACATAGTCATGTAGTTGATTTGCATTCTGGCACAAGCTCAGTTCACAGACTGGCATCATTTGCAGACTTGACCTGGAACATAGACCACACTTGTAGAGTCCCTGGCCTTGAGTGTAGGTTTGGGGTGGGGGTAGGGGCTGTTATTTAGTGGCCCCTGAAGATGAAGGATGTTGGAAGAGTGAGTTCAAGGATGTTGTTTGGATCATCAAGAGAGGAATTCTGCAGCAATACAAAAAAGAGAAATTTCTGGAGACTGGTGGATGATCACAAGACCAGGGTGGAAAAAGGATAGTCGAGCAGCATGGCCTGGGCTCAGAGCCTCTGAGAGCCTACTGAATGACACTCTGAAGCTCCAGTCCAGAGCGAGGGAAAAACCACATCGTCCCCCAGGCCTGGGTGGGGTGAAGGATTGTGAGAAGGAACAGTCTTCACTTAACACAGATGTCATCAGTGATAGCCTCCTGGGTCTTTGCTTCTGTAATCTTTTTAGGCACATTGTGCGTGGGCATTCTTAAAGTCTTGTTTCAACAAAGGCTCCATGGGAGTGAAGTTTCTCTTAAAATCAAGCAGTACTCTGATGGAAGAGACATTGCTTGGACTTCTTTTATTAGGTTAAGTAGGGAGAAGTCTATTAACCAAAAATGAGGAAGATACACTAGATAAGCCATTGGGATAAACTTTTCTTCTAAGAAACATATATTAGACTATCTCTTTAAAAAATTTGTATTTTCTTTGGTAATTATTTCTACAAACTAAAACTCAGTTATTTAAGTCTAACAAGTATCTTTTCATAGGATAGGATATATCCTACCTAGTCTGTTGGTAATCCCATGAACATTTTAATTATAACTTCATGAAGTAGCTTCAGCTAATAAATAGCATTTCCATAGGAAAGTAAAATATAACTTTCCTCCTGTGTTTAATATCCAACTTAGTACCCATAGAGACTAGGTGGGGCTGGTGAATGAAAGTATGGGCAGTAGAGAAAGGCAGAGGAAAAGGGTGGTTTAGAATATGGGCTCTGGGCAAATCTATTAATAGATTCATGTGATGGCTTAACACTTAACAGACTTTGACTTGGATAAATTGATGAGTCCAAGCTTCTGTTTCTTTGTGTTCAAAACAGGATAACAGTTTTATTTCATCAAATTGTTACATGGATTAAATGAGCTTTCTTATAGTGAGAAAGGATGTGCTATATAATAAGTATGCCATAATTTCTAACTTACTATTATTAACATATTGTTATCAAGGGAAAGTATAGTCGTTAGAATCACAGAAATGTGGATTTGCATCTCCTCCTTCTTAATTCAATTAATCTGACCCTGGCTAAGTCATTTAATATTGCTGATTCACTTTCTTATCAGTAAATAGGAGTGGTAGCAACTACCGTATGAGGTCGTTGTGAGAACGCAGTAGTCTAAGTACATAATGTGTTTGGTGTGGTCCTGTGACATAGTCTTTGCTAGCAAGGGTTTGCCTTTCTTTCCTGCCTCTAAGTTTGAGATTTCTTTTCTTTCTAGTCGGGACTTGAAAAGAGGATAGACCAAGCTGTGGAAGAGTGGAACATTGAGAAGGCCGAGGAACTCAGCAACCAGCTAGCTACTCGTGAGGTGAGTCGGCCCCACCATGATGCTCTGCTGTGCTTTCACATCTTCTGAAATGAGTGTACGTTCTTTGCATGATCACGAGTAAGTGCAGTGTTCAAATATTTGATCTAAGATTTTCTTTTCTGTCCATTTTCTTCCCTCTTAATCTCCTACTTATTTTGAAATACTGGGTTTTATTTTTGTCTTTAATGTTAATAAATTATTCTTATATAAATCTTAATGCTGGAAATAACCCACGGTTGATCTTCAGCCTCTAGATTTGATCTAGTTCAGAGCTCTGTCTGCCAGTTGTGCTGAAAAGGCTAGCTTTCTTTTTCCATTTTCATCTTTAACTCAGTTTAACTCTCCCTGAGGGCGGCTGCGTGTTCTGGGGTCACATCTCTCTGCGTGTTCCTAACCCTTTCTCCCCAGAATGCTTTCTTACTGCATATTCTAAATAGTTCCCTCAGCTCTAAAGAAGTCTCAGCCTTTTTTTTAACCTAAAGTCTGTAGTATAAAGCTAATAGGTATATTGAATATTCTTTTCCCAAGTACCAAGGCATCCAGAAGATTCTCACTTGCACCCTCTGGGAGAAAGTTGCAAAATTTGTAAAACAATTTCTGTTTGCCCTTCACTCAGATACCTGAAATGTTAACAGTCAACATTTGCTTGATCATTCTTTTCTGATTTATGTGTGCCTTATTTAGATTTGCCAAATATGTCAGTGATTGCCTTTATAATAAAAGAAAATTTTTCTTTTTTCCTGTCTTGGACGCTGAGTTTTGTTGTTGTCTTTTTAGTCTTCTTTAATCTGGAATGTTTCCTCCGTCTGTCTGTGTTCCTCAGGACCGCAGTAGTTTTGAAGAGTAGCTGATGGTTTTGTAGAATGTCTGTCAAGTTTGCTTTGTCTGGCGCTTCCTCATGATTAGATTCATGTCGTGCATGTATTGGTGGGAAAATCACAGAAGTATCCTCAGTGCAGGATATCAGAAAGCATGTGGCATCTATTTGTCTACTTTATTGATGATGTTCCTTTGATTATTTGCTTAAGGTGGTGTCTCCAGGTTTATTCTAACATTATTCTTCCCTGTGTAAATTAATAAGTATCTCGCAGAGAGGTGAGAGATGATTTGAGACTCTGTGAATACTCTTTATCTCACTATTCTTTACCTACTAATTTTAGCAGTCATTGCTGATTGTTTTCCAGCTTGAGACAATTACTATTATAATTAAGATCTTGAAAACATTTGAGTGTACTTCTCATCTTTACCTGGCAACTCAGATCTAAAATTTGTCTTCAGTGAGATACTGGATTCTAGAATCTCTTATGTATCTATGTTAAGTCTCCCAGTAACCTGGACAGTTGGCATATAGTTTCCCTCCGTGATGGGTATATTTTCCCTAAGGTATGCTGGGAGGGCTGGGGTCGTGGGCCCTCGTGTCCACCAGGGTTGCTTGTTCAGTCCCTGCTTGTCTGTCTCATCAGTGGTCACCTGTGAGCAGGAGGCCGCGTGTCAGAGCAGAGGTAGAGCCTCTGAGGCCTCAGACCTGTGTGTTTCCTTTGAGGGTATTGAATTTCTGTTTCTGTGTTTTTATTTGTCATACTGCTATTTTTGAAATGGGAATTGCATACTACTGACTAGGTATTTTCCATTTTAATAATAGTAATAAATAATTATAATAATATATAATATAATAGTAACAATAATATTTATATAAATAATAATACCCATTTAGGTTATTCTTTCCTGTCACGCTTTATGACAAATGAGATTGCTTTAAAAATATACCCCATTTTCAGCATTTGTAAAGATAGTAAGTATTTTCTCAGGAGTTCTTTTTACTTCCATACCAGCATAACGCTTTGTTCTAGTGAAAGAAAATTTATCTAGTGTGGGGTTAACGACTTCTGGTTAAAAGGAAAAAGAGTTACCGGGGCCCTCCTCTTTTCCTTGTATAAGTGGAAAGACATCTGGAAAGTGTTTACTGGCCACAGACACTGGAGAGATACTGATTACATGTTAATTAAACACCCATGGAAGAATAACTAAAGTAATCGAGACGTAATTCTTGAATAAATAGTTTAGTTTGAGGTTTAAGTTTTTCGTGTTTATCTCCTTTGTGCCAATCACTGTGGATATGAAAGATGAGATTTTGAGAAGTAAGTAATCGTAAGTTTGGGGCAGAAACCCTTTATGAATTAAAGGTGTATATGCATGGTGGGTGTCCTTTTGGAAATCAGGTGTACTGGTTTTTAATCAGTACCGTTTTCTTTTTTCAAGAAGCAGTGAGTGGGATGTGCTGATAAAGCCTTTGCTCAGAGGCACAGATCTCAAGAGTTCTTAAAGCCTTTTCCAACTGTAATAAGTGAAACTAATTTTTGATGTTTAACATTTGTAAGCCTGTGAAACCAACAGGGCCGTATCAGTATTGGGAAGAGTGAAGCCAAAAGTAGAAGCCATGTCTGAGAATGGGCCTTGAAAACGGTTCCTCAAAACAGAACAGAACAAAACAAAATAAACTGGTATGTCAAAATAAAGCCGTCAGTGCACTAGCATGACACAGCAAGCACGTGTTTTTCCAGAATCACATACCCTTAGGTTAATGATGACATTAAAGATGGGTGTAATCTGGCGTGGGGGATGGCTTAAGTTCACATGTTGGAAACCGAGATTGTGCTGTCAAATTTGGCTTTGCCATGTAGTAAAGTGGTTGCTTTGGGAAAGTCCATCCTATCGATTAAATCCTTCTTTGTTGTTAACAATCTTGGAGGAGAGATAAAAGTGGAAAAATACACTTGGGTTTGTGTCATACTGATGAAAATGTTCTAATTTGAAAAAAAAAAGCTCTTAAAAAATGACTATTTATGTATGTATACATACACATGCACACTCACACACACGTTTGAGCACATTTATAGCTTCTTAACCTCAGGCCTGAACTGGAAGAACATTCCATTTATTGATAGTGATCCTCAAAAATGCCATCCTTTGGTTCTTATCTTTTCTGACACACTTTGTTACAGTCCAGATCATACCAATTTGTAGAAACAAGTATTTAAAATTAAGTGCTAAGCCTAGATTTAATAAAGTAAGCGGCATTTCAGTTGAATCTCACATTTTGAAAACAGACTTTGTCTCTAGGCATCTTCATGTTAGGCTGCTGTACATAAAAACCAACTTGGTTTGGCAGCAGACAGTGAATTTCTACCATTGAATGAGTCACACCTACATTAACTAGAAAATATATTGCTTTCAATTATAGCTGTGCCATGTTAGGGCAAAAATGAGTGGGGAGGAGAGGCTGCCAGTGAATTTTGTTTGAGCTTTGTATATAGCTCATGCCCCTGAAGGTTACCTTTTCTGTAAGTGATTCAAATAGGATGATCTTTGACAGCACCAACTAAACTTAATTCCTTGAAAACATCAGTACATACTTTATGTTGTAATGTTACAACTATTTTATGTAACTTATAGTAATTAAAAAAAATAATTTGCAAGGTATTAATATTCATATCTGAAATATTTTGGTTATAATCTGCTGTCTTTGCTAAGGTCAATAACCTTCAGTTGGAGTAATGATATAAAATGTTTCATATCTTAAAGCTTTTTGCACCAACTTATAACTTCAGCCTTTTGTACTATTAAACACAGTATTTATTTAGAATCTAACCAAGGTGTCACAAGTACAAATGATAAAAAACAGTGTCTCACTTTGATAGTGTTCTTCTTATAGGTAATGATAAATATTTCATTGGCAGTATGAATTAAACTGAACATCTAATTTTAGCTTTATTAAATTTCTTAAATAGGCTACTTAGATTTTTGGATTCCAAAACATAGGTGAAGTTAATAGTGTTGAAATAGTAATAGTTTGTTAATATTTAAATAGGGCAAGGTAGGAATGGTCTTTTTAAAAAACCAATGTTTGAATTGATTGAGTTGTATTCTTTCCTAGCTAAATACATTAAATACTCTCTAAATTTGGGGCAGATTAGTAATTTGTTGGTGAAGTTCTATTTTTAGAGCCATTTCCTAGAAAAATCTTAAGGCGTTCTTGTTGGAGAGGGGTATATATACACATTTGAGGCATTAGTTTTTGTATTTTATGTTAATGTGTAGGAAGAACTATTTCTCAGAAATATTTCCTATGCTACAGCACTTGTTCTGGCACTCAGAATTTTTCCATTACAATTCATTGTTGGGCTGTAGTTTCCTTGAGAGGATTCTGGCTGTAATTCACCCTTTGATTTTGATTATTAATTTCATGTCGATGTACACACTGCATTGTCTTGATGGAATAAGAGCTTCAGTTCACCCCCCTCCCCCCAACATAACCTCCCCTGATAGAACAGTTTTGACAGATGTAGCTATCAAAGTACCTGGAGCATTTGCATATCCAGAGTTCAGAACTGACACATTTGTTTCAATTTTTGAGATAGAGATGCTGCCAAACCTGGTTAAGTTTGAAGTTGCTTCTCATCAGTGCTGTTTCCAGAGCTCTGATATTTTAGGAAAGTTGTTTGCTTGCATCACATAAAAAAAAAAAAAAAAAAAAAGAGCTGAGTTGATGGATATTATAGTGAAGAAGGTCTTGTGGTTCTAAACTCTTGATTCTCTAATCCAGAGGGCAAAATTATTTTCTTCCTGTTTTTGTGACTACTTTTAGAACTCTCTTAACAACCCTGATTCCAGAGGTAAGGCTATTGTTCAGATATGAAGCTGAACATATATTCCAATTAGCTGTTATCAGAATTTATCACTAGAACCTGTGACTCTAAGAAGGCCAGCAGGTGCTTTCTGTTTTCTTAATTATTATGATTTCTAGCCACTGAAGATAGGGTAAACAAAGTACAAATACATTAAGTAGTACCTGTTGGTACATAGTAAGAATTTAGAATTGAATATCTCCATTTAACATCTTGTTTTTACAGAAAGGAGATTTCCTGTGTTGTGAATTCCAGGAGTGTATATGAAGAATACATTGTTTCAGAGTCATCTAATGCCTGTGAACTGTCTGGCAAAATTTATTTTATGTCCCTCTTTGAAATTTTACTCCCCTACCTCCCACCCCTTACTTTTACTTTCTTTTGGTCTTTCCATTAGACAGGAGAGTGTAGGACCATTTTCTTTGCAGTATATTTCACTGATTAGCACTGGGAGGGAATCTGGGACACTGGGGCAAAGAAGTCCTCACTGAACAGGCTCTTGCTGGTCGGCGGTGATCAGCCACCTGGGGAGGCTGCCTGCCATGGAGGGAGGGGTGTGTGCCTCCGTTAAGGATCATGTAGAAATGACTCACTTTCATTAACTTTGGTCATTTCTCAGTGGTTTTTTAATTTAAACGTTCCTCTTTGTGTCATTTTGTAGTCTGTGCATAGTCCGGGGGGCTTTTCAATGGTGATTTTAATTCTTTGAAGCCTTGTTCTCCTTAGTTCTTAAAAGTAATTCAGTTATTTCATATAGATGAACAGGTAGCACAATGTATGGAAAATAAGCTCTGCCTGTCCAGGTGAGGGAAGGCCTAGTTGAATTCCTTTACGTGAAGCTGAAAGATACGTTCTTTCCTATAAAAAATGGTGTACATCCTTGAAGTTGGAGCATTTTAATATGAGAAAAATAAAAATGGTACTGAGTGATGGGGTTTCCTCTCAGGCTTTTAGGTGTGCTTTTTAGATCTCATTGCACTGAGGACGTTTTCTTTTAACCTCTGGGGAATGATTGGGTGATCACCTAGAGTGGTGTTCCTTATGCTCTCTTTTAATTATGTTTATGGTGCTTTTAACAAACCTTAAAAAAAGATTTCAGATGTTACAAGTCTAATTAAAGAGACAGACAAAGCACAGTTTATACTGTAGATTTTTTCTGCAGTTCAATTAATCAGCATGTTTTCTCTTTTAATTAAAACCATTTTAGTAAATTAAAGCCCACAGCAAAACACATATATAATTTGTTTGTAATTAGCTCTTAATTGGTGGTAGTTGAAGCTTAGCACCCTTGGTTTCTTTCTTCATGATTGCCATTTTATTAGCAGCCAGTCATTAATTAATCTTTTTCTAATTAGCTTATAAAACTGTTGATGGCACATTATTGTAAATGTGATTTTAAGTTCAAAGCTTGTTAATAAGCTTTCTTACTTAGAAGAACAGAGATAAAGAAATTGCTGAAAACAGTACTACAGTTCTTTAAAAAAAAGAAAAACTGTCTTTCTGATGGGGACTGTGTAAAGCATCTAACAGCTTATGGTTAATTTTTTTCCCTTATGAATGGAATAAGTTGCTTGATTATAAATGTCTCTATCCAGGAGTAATTTCAACAGTATAACGTCTTTTCTCCCCCCTTTGGAATACTGTAATCTACATATAATTTGAAGCCTTAATAGTCATCATTAAACCAGGTGTTACATAAACTATTTCACTATGAAATCAGAGTTGAGGAAAGGTGAATCATACATATTTATACATGTAAATATACAATATATGTAATATGTCTATACAAATATATCTTCTATTTTAAAAACAGGGTTTGTTGGGTTATGCCTTGAAGTAAAAACCATTTGGCTTTAACTGATTTGTAGTTAAATAGGTGTTAAATAACAGGTGTTTGTGCAGTTGTGTACACAACATAGATATATGTAGTACACAAACATGGAAACCTGTGCATGCACGTTTTAAGGTGACAGTGAAATTAGGCTGTTCTTTCTAACAGAGGGAAGAAGACTTGATTTAAAGTCAGTATTTAAATGACTGGATATGCCATAGCTTATTTGCTGTCCTCAGAGCTTCGGCATTTCAGGTATGTCCGTGGAAATGTACCAGTCCCACTGAAGACATCCTGAATTCACTGCAGCACCTGCCATGTTAACCTGTGGTTTGAATAAAACACATTAGCCACGTCATATTGTTTATTGAAATATATTACCGATTTCATAAAACTTAACTTCATGGTATTCTGAGCTGTTCATCAGTAATTTTGCAAAGTTTTGAAAGTTATTAAAAAGAAAAAAATAAAGCATCATTGGTCCTTGGAAGTGCTTTTTCTTCTTTGCTGTTTGAACTTTGCATGTTATTTCAACTTTGGCTATTTCTCTGCTTGTTTTTAAGAAGGCATTTTATGATGCCATGCAAGAGACACTAGAAAGGGATAGCTGACAAGGAAAAAATTAAAAATTGGATAAAAAGTAAATGAATAATGTCATATTACCAAAAAGATGAGAGGCTAATTTGTGCCGACTTTTTGCTAATTTTGTTCAAGCCTCAAAATGAGGAGCTGTCAGCGTTCTGTGTAGCACTGATGACAGTGCCAATGATCCATGAAATAAGCTGCCGCTGGCTTTGTTCTGATAAGAATGAACAAATCTGCACAATGTTCGGCTCCCAGAATCTCATTTTCATACTTGCATGCAGGCGAAAAGAAATAAGCTGTTTGCAGGCTTGATTAATCAGACATTGGAGGGGTTTTTGTCTCTTTGATCTCTTTCGTCTCCTAGGTAACTTGCTTGACATTAATGTTGAGCTTGAGTAAAGACAATCAGGAATTGTCGACCAAACTGATATAAAAATTAAAGACCTTAACACTTTAAGTACTCCAGTAATGGTTCCGCTTTACTTCAGAAAACATCTGTTTTCATTTAATTAAAGAACAAAAGAGAATGGCATAAATATTTTTCATAGAGACCTATTATTCCAAAGTTAAAGTATGATAATTGGTATTTTTAAATAAGTGCCTTGAAAGTGTGCAAAAGGGAGGGAAACTTCATAAATCTGTTACAAGCTAGTAATTTGAAGATGAGTAAAATATTTTATGAAATGGATAAGAAGTTTACAGTGATGCTAGATGAAGCTGTTTGAATCAGATTCTTTAAATGATTATCAGCAAACTTTAGCAGGGCAAGGTTTAGCGAGAAAAACTAACTTTATTTTGCAAGTGTTGTCTTTTAAAAATCTTGACTATGTTACACGATGTGCCATTATATCTGTTTTACAACCCAATATGATTTACACATGCTCAACCTGTAAAATTGAAAGGAATTAAAAAAGTGTCGCCGTGCATTTGCTTGAGGTTATGCAGACGCTTTTACAAATCTTCCAAGTGGCTGTAGAGATGAACGCCTCAAGGGTCCAGCCGGGGCCCTGCTTTCCCAACCAGCTAAAGCCCTTATCTGAAATCCAAGCAAAGTACCATTAATCTTTCTGAAAGACCTTTTATGGCTTTTAATATATCCCAAATTAGAACATTTTACACCCTTGGTTCCTGAAATATGGTGATAAAAAGCCTTTAGAGCTTAATTTTCCTTACCGCTTGCTCTGACCAATTTGCAGTTCTTTGTGATAATGTTTAGACACCTTAATTAAAATGCAGCAAAATATTGGATGTTCTATATGGAAAATGCTGATACTTTGACGACACACAGAAGAAATTCTGTATATATTTTTATTCTTGAAAAAAATTTCTTCCCACTTGGTGTTGCTCTAGTTATCTGATGACCCGAAGCCGTTTTTTAATATAAAAACCATTGACCAGGCTTTTGTGATGTTTACATTGGGCCCGAAGATGCTTTTTTTCTTTTTAGAGAAGCGAAAGGGGGATACTTGGGGACCTATTCTGTTTGTTTGTAATATTGAAACATAGCGTGGTATTCTTTTTCTTCTGGAGCTTGGCTTAGTCTTCTTGCCTGGGAAAACAGGTTTCTTCTCAACTGTCTTTTCTATAGAAGATCTTATGATCCTTTCAGATTTCCAAATATTTCCGTTCTTTTTCTTTTCTCCTTGGGAGTAAGTAAAACACATTTATCTTAAGCATGCAAAGGCCCCAGCCTTGATAGGACTTTTCATCATCCTTACAAGCTAAAAGATCCTTTCAGTTAAATACATAGACCAGGCTTGTTTAATGTTTATCAGTTAAAGAACATTTCATTGAACCTAACCCCAGGCAAAATACAGTTAGAAAACAGACTTTCCTACAAACAAGTCTGTTGGAAAGTATTGCCTACGTACCTATCGCTTACGCTGTTCAGTCTGCAAATCGATGGAGCCCTCCCATGTAAATACATGTTTCTTACGCTGCCATGAAGTATTTGTAAGAAGTTTATTCCGCGTCTTACGTGGTGCGTGTGCTCTCAGTCTTATCTGCGATGCTGATTGTGCTGGGTTTGGCCTTCATGTTGCTAGAAATTCTCCCTTCTAAGAGTTTGTGACTATGCTGAAAGGAGTTCCACGTGAATCAAATGACCACAGTCAGGGTCCAGACATACTGAGATGGTCTTTGGTTTGTCTACTCCAAATCCAGAAAACCCATGTTGGGAAATTTCAGTAAGTTAAAAATATAAGCTGCACCATAATTTACAACAGTTTCAAGAAATAATTTTGTCTCACGGTTAATGGTACATAGCAGCTGTATACTTCAGGTCATTTTTGTTTCATACTCAAAAGTATAGGCTCACTTTAAATAGAAGATAAACTAGCTGAGGTGGGGTGATCTCAGCAAAGCTATTGTATATGAGATTTGTATTTGCTGTCTAATAAATAGGAATATAATTAGACAAATACGGAATTCCGTGTTTTACCTTTTGGAGGTGGGAGACAGAGAAGGAGACTATTCTGCGCGAATGTGGGGAGACCCAGCGTACCTCTTAAACTGAAGGCGAGCTGTGTGTCCTGATAGTAGGCAGCTCCTTAGGTGCGCTTCCTACTCCCCTCGCGTCCCCCAGCACCCCTTCGCCAGGTGGAATTGTACTCTGACCAGAGGGCTGTGAGCAGAGATGCTGTGTGCGCTTCTGGACTAAAGCACCGAAGAGCCAGTATGAGCCCCTCCAGCCAGCTCTTCTCCGCCACTGAGACTTGAAAGCCGTATGTTGAGATGCTGGCAGCACCAGATGGAGAGCCTGGCCAGTCCACAGCTGACGTGAAGTGAAACAGAAATAAAAGTTCAACCAGTGAGATTTGGAGATTTGTCAGATACTGCAGTTTTGACTAGCCTAACCCAACAGGCACTAACTTGATTTTTTTTACATTTATGACAAACGGATGGCTTTTAGTCGATAGGAAATCCATCTTCATGATGAATGATGCCACAGCATTCTTCTGAGCTTTGTTTTCTCCTTCGATGAGGAAGCTACAGCCCTTTGATTCTTAGCCTTTTCTTAGTTGACTTAAATAAACTGTTCTGTGGTGAAGAACTGAAAGTGAAAAGAGAGCCAAGAGAACAGGGCAGGGATTGAAGCCATCAGATGTAACTGACAGCCCCTTCTCCCTAGCTCCCTCCACCCCAGCCCTCTTGTTCAAAGCCGTGTCTGCAGCACCCGCAGCAGTGCCTGGCAAAATAATGCATTGGTGCCCTCATGATATTGGTTGCATGAATGTCCTCCTTGTGAGAAAAGATGGTGACGACGGTGGTGGTGCTAGTGTTGGCTTAGGTATCAGGAAGACTCTGACTTGGTCTCTTGTCCCAGGTGGGCTCCCAGCCACAAGTCCTCCTTCCTTCAGTGGCTTTCCTTTGGGTTTCGACCACCTCAGCATACTGGCTTGACTGTCACATTGTTTCCATCTGCTTACCTTCTTTATGTGTATTCTCTCCTGGACTGAAAAATCAGATCTGTTTTTGTTCTCGTTTGTAAACCCTGGACAGTGCTTGATGACTGCTTATTTCTTTCATCCTAAAAAGAAGCTGTCCTCCAAGGTGAGCTGAAAGGAGTGGCAGGCAAGCCAAACCTCACTTTCCTAGGTCAGCTTCTCTGCTTACACGTGAGCCCCTAACTGCCGGCCGTGCCTCACTGTCGGCAAGCAGGTCCCCAAACCTTGGGCTGTGATACTGTGGCCGGAGAGTGGCTTCTGGGCCCTTTCCTCTCGTACACAAGTCTGCCGGCTGCTGAAACGCAGTAGGCTGCGGTCAGAGAGAGAAAAGGAAAGAAACACCAGGAAGAGGTTTTTGTAGCCTTTGTTGTTTTAACAGATACTTTTGAGCCTTCCATGTAGGCGGGCATTTTTAAAATTGGAGCCCACTAAAAACAGAAGAGCCCCATGCCTGTCCTGGAGACACTCACTGAGGAACAGCTCTGCGGCCAGAGGGCCATGGAGAGTCCACTGTCGGAACTGTAGGCTGTGGCGTAGAAGCTGAAGGGCTGGAGAAACACAAAAACGAAGATGGTGTTGGGTTGAGTTAGAGGAGTTTTGGGGGGCGGGGCCGCGAGGACGCTTTGTTCTGCTGGGACCTTTAGGACTGGGGCGGATGAGTGGAAGGAGGGTGAAGGGGGCTGCTGGCAGGGAACGCTGTGGTCCTGGGGCCCCGCCTTTTTGCCTCCTGGCACCCCTTATATTCTTTTTTCTGTCAGTGAGTGCAAAGCGATTGCCCATCACACAAAGTGTGTTTATCAAGTAGTAATTAGCTTTCCCGTGTTTTATTAATCACATCTATGACTGCCAATCCGAGCTTCTGATCAGTGTGAGATAACGGATGCGCCCATACCGAGTTGCTATAATTCTAGCCCAAAGCAAAGACACTGGATGTCTCTGTCAGCCTCCGCCGCCTTATCAGGGTAAATTCCTGTCTGTCCTACTGAAATGCTGAAAGCGCTTCCAGATCTTCATCCACAGGCCTGGTGGGCCCTCGAGGGGCCTTGGTGTGGGAAGGAGCTCCATCCGGGAGACTTGCATAGCTAGGGTAAAGGGCTGGCTGAGGGAGCAGAGGAGAAAAGGGACTGCATCTTTGCATTTGTGGTGGTACTTTGGCGGTTTCAGAGGCCCAAGCATTAAGAATTTCCATTCTTTGCACGTGTAAAGTAAGGTTGACTTGGCTTTCTTACCCACAAATTCTCGAGTATCTGTATCATTGTAATTCTTGTATCAGCTAGAATATTTATTTTCACTTTTTCTTGTTTGTAATTCTTAGCTTGGTGTAAAAATTGCCAAAGCTATTGCCTGCCACAACTTCGTGAAAGCCAAAAAGGAGGCTGAAAATTCACAGGTTGCACGAAAAAAGAAGAAACTTGCCTGGGGGTGAGTTTTAAGAATTTTTTTAAAATTAGTGATTCTACCAACTTCATAGCAATTACAGAAATCCTGTGATACATTTTGTGAATCCAGTTTGTGCATAATGTTATTCATTTTATTCTTTGGATCTTTGCTGCATGTTTATCAGATTATAAATATAGAGGCATGTTTTCATCCTATTTGATATTTATTTTGTAATTGATGGAGTGTGCGAAAACTTTTTTAAGTTTATTTTACTTTGGCACTTAGTAAACATGTTACTTCAGTAAAGTATTTAGAAATGAATCGAGATTTTCATGTTCTTCATTTTAGATTTGAAGCAAAGAAGAGGTGGGAAACCAAAAGCAACATGGGATATATGTGACTTGCCAGAGTTCTTCAAGACCTTTGAGGCTTCACTCGAGTCTTCAGTTGCTCAATTTACTAAAAAAGATTTTGTCAGAAAATTGATGGAAGTAGAAAAAATAAGCATAAAATTTGGGAGTTGATTATCAAATCGTTTTTCAGTCTTTTTCTAAAGAGTCCATCCCACTGAAGTGAGTGAAGTGGACCATCCCATTATTTGTGCAAGTAATCCAAGCATATATACAGGGGGAAAGAAAAGGATAGGATTTATTTATTTATTTATGTAGACCTCCAGTATAGAATCAGTTTTACTTTTCCTCCATTTGCTGGAGCATAGCCAGTGAGCTCCGTGTACTTCCTTATCTGCACGCAGTGTAACTGCACTCACTCTGGAGCTGTTTTTAAGATGGGCATTTGTTTATAATGGATTAGTCATAAGTGCAAGAAAGATCCTGTGTTTACAAATGCCTTTATCTTAATGTTACAAAAGTAATTATCGGTTCTTTATTGTAGGCAGTAGAGTTGATATTTCATAGTAACATAATACAGGTAATTGTTAATCTTTGTGTACCTTCAGGTTAAATAACACCATTTTAAAAAAGGACAGAATCTAACAGTATTTGGAGAATGATTTAAATTCAGGTTCTCTGCCTGGAGATGTCTTCCTAAATATCTCTCTCAGCCGTGTCACTCTTTAAATTATGAGATGGTTCTTGGAGAAATTGATGTAATGGTTCTAGACAGTGATAACTCCAGACATTGAGACCTTGAACCTTCACTCCTCTCCCCCATTGCTCCGGGAACCACTGAATGCTTGCATACGGATAAAGAAGACTGGCGCCCTGCTAAGTGACTTTCACTGCAGGTGTGTTTCAGAGTCCCAACTAGAAAGGGCTTTGAGAAATTGTCTCAAGTTGGTGGACAAGCCCACAGCTGGATGCTGTGATTTTTTTTTTTTTTTTTTGCAAGCCTGGGTTATTTTGGCAGCTCCCTCTTGGTGCTCAGTCGAGGTAAAGAACTGCTTATTGTGGTTTCCATCTTGTCCCTTCCTGCTACTTCATCAGAAGTTTTCTAACCATCCAATACAAACTTTCTCTCTGTTGGTAGTATAAATTCAGGAACATAGAAGATGAATCATGGTGATGGTATTATTTTGTTAATTTTAGACTTACAAATAGTAACCAAATTTTAGTAATTTATGGTGACATATTTAATGTTTTTTTCCTGTTCTGGAATAACTGAGCAACTTGTTGCTATTTGAAAGAACAAAAATCATATCTTGCTTCCGTTTAGATGGTGAAAACTAGTATAGCAGATAAAGTGAGATTTTAGGAAATTGTGTCCCTACTTATGGACTTCATTGTGAAAAGATATTCAGACCAAACATTGGAAAATCTTATATTTTAAGACAATATTCCCTGTTGAGTTTTATAGATATAATCATACAGCCTTTACCTGTAACATCTTACTTTAGGCTCTTGGTAGGTGAATACAAACTTAGAATATAGGAGATTTTCCTCTAAAAAAAAGACTCATCACGGGGGAAATATTCATTGGTTTTGTCTGAAACATGAAAAACCTTTCTCTTTGAAAAGCAAGCAGGTAGTGTAACATTCTCACGTACGGGGCTCCAAGACAGTCGTCCCCCTGCATTGTCTGCTCGCCTTTTCCCGCTGACCTACTTCCTTAGCACGTTTCCTGACCCCCTCTGGGCATAGTTCCCCTCTCTTCTCATGGTGAGGCCTGGCCAGAGTGGTCACCTTTAGGGTCTGGTTTGGGAGCCCCTGACCCAAAGTCCAGCTGTCTGAACCCTTCTTCCACCTGCCCTGGGGCCAGCAGTTGCTCATTCCTTCCACTCAGGAGTCCCACGGATGAGGACATTGTCCCTGAGTGGATGGCATTATGGTGGAATCAGGTCTCAGGGGATTCATTGGATAAGAGGAGCCATGTTGCAGAAGTCCCTTTCCCTTCGAGTCCTGGCTTGTGAAAGAGTCCAAGATCTCTTCGAGTCCTGGCTTGTGAAAGAGTCCAAGCTCATCCAGCAGAAGAGGAGTGGGAGGGGAAGAGGATTTGAAGAAGAGGAAGGCACTGGTTTTCTTGGGTTAGCCCTGCTGGCATATCATTTGGGACCACTTTATTTTTAATCTGCTTTAATTTGAATTTTCCTCATTAAAGCATTAAAATGGAGACATTATTCTTAGAAAACCCAGATTGCCCCAGAAGTATAGTCATTTGTCCTCTCCGTTTGGTGACAGTGAAATAAGGATTCTCTTTGGATCAGTAATAATTTCAGTTCCTGAAGCTTTAACATGTGCATTTACTACCATCAGAATGCCTGAATTAGATTAGTAATGTAAATGTCAGTTATTGTTAACTGAGATTAATATGTTTCAGGCCATGGGTATGCCATTAATGTAACTATGATTTACTGTTTGAGTACTTCAGGCTAAAACACCTTACTAAAGAACAATAATTTTGGGCTTTGCAGCCCTGGTTCTGAGAAGTAAAGTTGATAGTGCATTCCTCTTTGGAAGCCCTCAGGATGTTTCTGATTTTCCGCAGAACATTCTCATTTCTTTCACCAAAAGGAGAGTTTGAATATATAATCTCAGGTTTGCTATAATTAGTTCTGATGACAGACCTAAATACCTTGGCCCAAACTGTAAATCAGTAGTTAAACAGGTTTCTGCAACTGATCATAAATCTCAAACTCCGTATTTTAAATGTGCCAGTTTTTTTTAGAGAGACAGCTAAGGAAGGAGCAGGCCAAGGACAGGAATAAAATCTTACCTGAACTTTGGTTAACAGCTTAAAACTTCATCTTTAAAACGTACCGAGTTCCCTGATGCCTTTTGTCTAAAATGTTATCTTGTAAATATTGTAATAACTTAGCTTATTCTTCACTCTGATAAGACAAGTTTGAACTTCGTTCTTTTTTATATAATTTTATTTATTTATTTGGCAAGCAGGAGCTGCCCCGGCTGCTGTACTCGGGCTTCTCGTTGCGGTGGCTTCTCTTGTTGCAGAGCAGGGGCTCTGGAGCACAGGCTCGGTAGTTGTGACTCACGGGCTTAGGTGCTCTGAGGCACGTGGGATCTTCCTAGCCCAGGATCGGACCTGCGTCTGTTGCATTGGCAGACGGATTCTTTACCACTGAGCCACCAGGGGAGCCCCTGAACTTAAGATGAATATTAATTTTCAGATGTTCAAATTTTCATTTGTTGGGTAAATATGTCACATTTTTAGAAGGGTATGTCCTGCTAAACTATCAAAAACTATCGGGTTGATCCTTAAAAAAATTGCAGACAGTTGGCATCTTACTTCAGAGATCAGCTTTGAGGAAACAAGGTAATAACCTTAACATCAGGCCCCATTTTGGAAAATTAGTGAAACCTGGTTAACTTCAGGACCAACTGAAATAATTCAAGTTTTTCCATGTTGGCAGAAGTTGCTTTATTTTTAGTATCTGGCAGAGCAGCAAATGCTCTGCATGTCAATTTAATGTTTTTTGAAGCCAACTGTTTATTCATTGGCTTAAAATTTACACTCTACTAAAGTCTTTGCCTTGACTTCCATGAAACAAATAGTAATATTTGGACAAAATATGTGCACGAAAATCTTTTTCCAAGACCAAGTGTAGATTAGTGTTTGTGGCATCAGTGCCTTCTATCATGGTAATAGATCAAAAAAACAAAACAAAAAACTTTGAAAAGGCTAAGTCAAAACCAGGACAGTGCAGTTCAAGGAATTAATTTTTATTATGAAATAATCAGAGCATCTTTCTAGATTTTCAGGTTTTTAAACTGCTAAGAAATGGAATCTCTATAGAGTAAATTTCAGTGAACTGTCAAAAGATTATTTTATTGATCTACGTATTTATTCTTGACCTTGATAACATTCTGAGACAGTGAGACCTGTTTTTCCATTTTTGAGGGTGGGGTGCTCTGTAGATTTTGGCAAAATGAGTGGAGCTGCATTCTTTAGTCTTTATTATTTTATCCTCCCTCCATATTACTCACTGTAAAAGACACATGCGTGCATTCATGCACTCATTCAGTGTTGTAGCTGTAATCAGCACAAAGACTGACTGGGGAAAGGATTCCCAACTCCAGTTAAGAACATGGAAGCGTGTAGCAGATCAAGATGCTGTGGAGAAACTCAGGAGTCAAACCATCTGTGCCCTTGGGTCTCAGTGAAGTATATTGTTTCTTCATCTCCTCTGATCGGTGAGCGTTCTAGGGATGTGTGTTCATTTTGCTAGAATTTCTTCAGACACAGCAGTACTATCAGAGATCTTCCAGCCACTCTAGCCTTTGTGACCTTGATCCCTGAAACACAACCACAGGCCTTTGTTGGGACTATCCATTAAATGCCATGCAGTATGCTGGGTGTTTAGATGTGCTTTTCAAATCAATAATTAGCTGAGAGATAATCATCTTTTTATTAGTATTAGTAATTCCTTTTTACATTCAAGTAAGAAAGCATAAGACTTTTCTGAGTAGGATGGAATTTAGAAAAAAATGAAGTACATACCTTTTATGTCCAGACCAGGTTTCTTAAGGAAACAGAATAAAAGGGACTGAAGGGAAGGAAAGGTACAGTGTCCAAGAAAAGCCCTGGCTCCTGGCTGCTCCTGCCCCAGGGTCCTTCCTGTGTCCTCTCTGGCATCATTCTAGAAGGCCCAGCCCACACCCCCGCCCAGGGCCCATGGGCCGCCTCTTGCTGAATTGCTGCAGGGGGCCTGCTCTGTGACAGGTATGGAATGAGGTAATCTTTTCCCACCTCTAATTTCTGAAAGGTGTGTCTGTCCAGTTATTACTTGTTCATTGAACTGAAAGGTTCAGAAACCAACAGCTCTGGTACAAGCTGTAATTATTGATGTCTGTTTCATATTCATCTGTAAGTTCTGGCATTTGATCAAGAAGTTAATATATCACTTCATTTTCAGGCTGAATATGCCTCAGCTATAAACATTATATTTTTTGATGGATAGTATACAATTACAACTGCCCAGAATAAAAAGTGTTTTCATTTGTAATGTGAGTGATACTAGAAGTAATTATGGATGTCACAAGGAGTAGTGAAACAATGAAGCCTTGCGTTGCTTCAAGTTCCTCCCCACTTAATATCTGAGAGACACTCACTGAACACCTACCCTGTTAGACACTAAGCTAACTCATGCCGATGCAAAAGTGAATGCGCACAGTCTGCTGGGAAATGTTTAGGAAGCATGTTTTGGACAACTTGATTTTCAGGTAGGCTGTTAATACAAAGGGACTTCCCAGGTGGTTCAAGTGGTAGAGTCCGCCTGCCACTGCAGGACACATAGGCAGGAAACGTGGGTTCAATCCCTGGGTGGGGAAGATCCCCTGGAGGAGGAAATGGCTACCCACTCCAGTATTCTTGCCTGGAAAACCCAAGAAATAACCTGGAAGAAAAGTGAAAGTGAAAGTCACTCGGTTGTGTCTGACTCTTTGCGGCCCCATGGACTATACAGTCCATGGAATTCTCCAGGCCAGAATACTGGAGTGGGTAGCCTTTCCCTTCTCCAGGGGATCTTCCCAGTCCAGGGATTGAACCCAGGTCTGCATTGCAGGCGGATTCTTTACCAGCTGAGCCACAAGGGAAGCCCAAGAAATAACCTACATGTAATAAATAACCTAGATGTAAATTTTTTAATTACATGGGCACACGTTCTTTTCTCTGCAGGATGTGAAGTCTCCTCGCTGGTTAGCTTGGCTAAAGTCATTCACTAGCTTAGCACTCACCTCACAGGGACTGACACCCTGACTTTCACCATATTTTGTAGCCTCACACAGACGTGAGGCCCACTGAGGTGAAACGGGAATGAATGCAGCTGTTTTGTACAATGCTCCATAATTTAAAGCTTAGGTTTTCTTAGGCTGTATCAACATGTCCTTCATTCTACAATGGCTATGTCACAGTGCCTGCCCAGGGTAGGGAAATGTTAACTACTGCAATAAATATGCCCCTGAACTATAATGACTCGAACAGTAGAAGTCTATTTCCTGCTCATGGGACAGGGGACATCCCCATCAGTGGGGGGCTCTCCTCACAGTCATTCAGAGATCCAGGTTGACAGCAGCTCTCTGACTTTCTTTTCCTAATAAATCTGGGGGTCACCATCCCAGCCAACAGGAAGGGAAGAAGCCACAGAGGAACACTTGAGGAGGTTATGGGCCTGGCCTAGAAGGGGAATGGGTTACTTCTGCTCGCTTTGTACCAGCTAGAATCTCATTGCTTCACCTAACTGCATCAGAGGCTGGAAAATGTAGACTGTTTCCCTGGAAGGAGGGGAAATACAATTAGTAAACAGCTAGCCACATCCATGACCATCACATATGACCTTGATGTGTGGTATCCAGGTGATGCTAAGACATGTTGAATACCACAAACTACTACTTGTGACTTGATGTGAGCATTGTACTTGGATATTTTGACAGAGCTGATCAGAAAGCCTCTCATGTTCGTCAAGTAATGTGCATGGTAGATAGAGGTCTCAAGTATCTCCTACGATGTATGGGAAATGCTGAAGTAGAGTCACATTTCAGCAAGGCTCAAATGAGAATGTAGTTGCCACCTGGGAAGTCCGTCAAGGTCATAGGAAAGGCAATGCTTCAGTCAAGTCAGATCAGTTGCTCAGTCGTGTCCGACTCTTTGCGACCCCATGGACTGCAGCATGCCAGGCTTCCCTTCCATCACCAACTCTCAGAGCTTGCTCAAACTCATGTCCATCAAGTCGGTGATGCCATCCAACCATCTCATCCTCTATCATCCCCTTCTGCATTCAATCTTTCCCAGCATCAGGGTCTTTTCCAGTGAGTCAGTTCTTCGCATCAGGTGGCCAAAGTTTTGGAGTTTCAGCTTCAGCGTCAGTCCTTCCAATGAATATTCAGGACTGATTTCCTTTAGGCTCAACTGGTAGGATCTCCTTGCAGTCCAAGGGACTCTCAACAGTCTTCTCATAGGAGGGTGTTTGGACTTAGGTCTCTAGGGAGTGAGGATGCATCAGCATATATTAAACAAGAGATGTACATGTTGGCATACGAGAGATGGTGGTTTAGGAGTCAGGCCTGAAGCTAGGACAGCTAGGGTATTTCAGTATCCTGGGGAGGAACTGATGAGACCCTAAACCAAGGCTGTGGGAATTGTGGGGAGAGCGTGAATGCTGGAAGTTTTTGCGGGGAAGACTTGACATTTGTTGACTGCACAGGGCCGTGGTAGGGTTGGGTGCCCGTGGATGGTGATGTGGGTTGAGTGAAGCAGGTAGCAGAGAGCAGGTAATATAGGTAGAGTTTAGTAATTTAGTTGTGTGAAATCAGACATTTAATAATAACCCTGATGCTGGGGGAAGATTGAAGGCAGGAGGAGAAGCGGGTAACAGAGGATGAGATGGTTGGATGGCATCACTGACAATGCACATGCGTTTGAGCAAACTCCAGGAGATGGTGAAGGGCAGGGAAGCCTGGCGTGCTGCAGTCCATGGGGTCGCAAAGAGTTGGGCGTGACTTAGAAACTACATATTCAGGAATGTAGATGATAACTTAGACACACTGTGTCCAGCCAAACACCATGGAATTTCCTTCTGGAAGGTCAGAAGAGAAGGCTGTTGAAGAAAACAGGTAGAGGCTTATTTAAAAGATGGGATGTCAACAGCAACACAACACTGCTGAGCCACTGAGCAAGGTAAGAGTGGCATCAGAAAGCCTGGTGATCTGGGTCAAATCCAAGATTTAAATCTGGATCCCAATAGGTGGTGCCTCAGATCAGGTTTCCTAGAAGTAATGTCCCAGATGTCTTTTGAAAGCAATTTATAAATGTTTTATAAATTTATAAATGTGTGCATTTCTGGAAACACCTATAAGAGAGAGAGTGAAGCCCATGAGGAAGTGAAAGAGCTGGTCAAGCCATGGCTCTGTGAACCACTCACCTCAAAGGAGCTGGCTCCTCACACCCTCAGCCCCGTCAGCCGGGGCTGTGGGTCTGTCCTGGTGCACCACTGCCCTGGGCAAGGGGGCCTCCCTTGGTGGAGACACTTCTGTCAAAGAGGGGCAGCCTGGCACTGCTGGGGGATGGATAAACCCCGCCAGCCACACACACACACACACACACACACACACACACACACACACACACACAGAGTAAAGTGAGGTGGATGTGTGTGTGGACACAGGTCAGACAGTCCTCACACACACACACACACACACACACACACACACACACACACACACACACACAGAGTAAAGTGAGGTGGATGTGTGTGTGGACACAGGTCAGACAGTCCTGATCATGGCGGCAGGCTCAGCTCTACCCAGGGGAAGTTATTTGAACCAACAGCGTGGGCTGGTGGCTTGAAGTCAGAAGGGTTTAAAGAATCTGCCCCTTATCTGATAGGGCTTTCTTGATAGCTCAGTTGGTAAAGAATCCTCCTGCAATGCAGGAGACCCTGGTTCAATTCCTGGGTCAGAAAGATTTGCTGGAGAAGGGATAGGCTACCCACTCCAGTATTCTGGCCTAGAAAATTCCATGGACTGTATGGTCTATGGGGTCACAAAGAGTTGAACATGACTGAGCGACTTTCCCTTTCACTTGTCTGATATCTTGATTACATGAGAAACAGAGATGCTTGGTAGTGGTGGGTAGAAGCCTGCTGGATTCGAATTCAGAAGTGATTATTGACTCCAGTAATAAATGAAACCCCTTAATAACGGTCCCTGAGATGTATGAAAATAGAGCTGCTTAAAGGTTTTAAAAACGCATGACCAGGGACTTCCCTGGTGGTCTAGTGGTTAATACTCTGTGCTGCCAGTGCAGGGGGTACTGGTCAGGGAACTAAGATCCCACATGCCTTGTGGCACAGCAAAAAGATTAAAAAAAACTCATTAGCACTTGCAAGCACACCCATGAGCAACTGTGAGTACAGCAGGTGCTGTACAAGGGTTTGGACACTGGATAAAGGATAGAAATTGAAACCATCTACTACTAGAAGACATTTGCTTAAATAGGTATATATCTTATAGTTGCAGATGATTTCAATTTCTATCCTTTTTCCAGCTTCCCAGGTGGTGCTTGTTGTAAAGAACCTGCCTGCCAATGCAGAAGACATAAGAGACACGTTTGATCCCTGGGTCAGGAAGATTCTCTGGAGGAGGGCATGGCAACCCCCTCTAGTCTTGTCTGGAGAATCCCCATGGACAGAGGAGTCTGGCAGGCTGCAGTCCATAGGATGGCAGAGTTGGACACAACTGAAGTGACTTAAAATATGCACTTAAATAGGTAGATAAATGTATGTACGTATTTTGATATGTACATATAGTTACAGACAGGAGGAACTCCCAAAGTAAGTTCAGTGGAACCTTGGGCCATTAGGAAAAACAGGTTTCTGTGGTCAAATGCATTTGGGAACCATTGCATGTTATTGCCACTGTGACCTTGACAGCTGTGACTTTATCAGCACCTCAAGGCCTCTGAGAAGTCAGTAACCCTCTGCTGGTGTTTATCACAATGCTTCTCAAATTTGTTGAACAAATTGATCTTTTTTTTTTTCCCCCAC
The DNA here is from genome assembly GCF_055505025.1 of Bos grunniens. Taxonomy (NCBI): domain Eukaryota; kingdom Metazoa; phylum Chordata; class Mammalia; order Artiodactyla; family Bovidae; genus Bos; species Bos grunniens. Next base: position 38,309,286 of record NC_141190.1, on the reverse strand, counting down.
CCACCACTTATTAACAATCCACATGTTTACTCACAACACTCTGGGAAACACAAACCTAACTGTACAACATCTAGAATAGTAACATTTTAGAGTATATAACACTTCTCTTGCTCTGGGGGAAACCTTTCTGGGAAGGGCCTCTGTGCTTTCTCCCTTTAGATTTTCGCTGAACCACACCCCCGCCCCATCCTCTACTCCCGAGTTTTCCTTGGTATTTCTTTCCAGAGCATGGAAATCATATCCTTTGTACCCTTATAGTGTGTAGATCTCTGAGTCCAACCCAGACCTACTGAATCTCAGCATGTTGCTTGGAACTGTTTTTGTTTGATTTTAAAGGTCTCTGTGGTTTCTAATGCAGCTAGACTGGCACAGAATTACAGGCCAATATTTTATGTGGATGGAAGGATGGTGGATGGATGGATGGTTGGGTGAGTGATTGTATACATACCTGGTCCTTCCAGTCAAACCATTTGGAGTCTTGATGTCCTTATTAAATAATCGTGGCTGATTGAGAATATAAGCCTTGGGACTATTGTTACTGTTCTACTGAAAAAAACTTTTAAACATGTTGAGAATCATTACAGTTTGTCCCCTACATACAAATGAATTTCATTCCTAGAGCTGAAGGATCATCAGCAGTAGGAGATGGAGGGCAAGCTGCAATTTTACTCACGCCTGATGTTGATGAAATGCGTGTTTGCATCTTACAAAGTTCTCAACTTGATGGTTCATTTGTAGGGGACTTTCTGTCTTGTATATGTTCCTGCCTTAAAGAGACACCTTAATTTTACATGCATCATATAAGTCTAGCAGGTTGAAAAGTTAAAACGTTTTTCATTATACTTTCATTATATTCTTGGAAGCATCTCTCTAAAGAAGTGAATACATGTTATATATTTTTTATAGAGGAGGAAACTGAGATGCTGGGAGATTTAGGAGAGAACTCTAAAGCAAGCAGACCCTCTCTATAGCATACAAGAGCCAGGGTTAGGGCCCTGGCCAGGCCTTTGCTCTTTCTCCCTCTTCCAGTGATTCTTAAAGTATGATCCATGAACTACCAGCAAGCGGAAGAATCACTTGTTAGAAATGTAAACTTCCCCGTGTAGGAAGCTGGGATGGAAGAGACGAAACAAGCCAATGAAACTTGCACATCTTATCACAAGATGGAGCTTCCCTTGTGACTCAGCTGGTAAAGGATTTTCCTGCAATGGGGGAGACCTGAGTTCGATCCCTGGCTTGGGAAGATCCTCTGGAGAAGGAAAAGGCTACCTACTCCAGTATTCTGGCCTGGAGAATTCCATGGACTACAGTCCATGGGTTTGCAAAGAGTTGAACACAACTGAGCGACTTTTACTTTCACTTTTCTTTCACTTATCACAAACCATAGGGAGAGAGGGATACCTCAGTATAAAAATACTGAGTCTAATTCCATTAATATAAATGCTCATATCCCCAAACAGGCTGGCTGTACTCATAAGCCACTTTCATTAAAGGAAAAAAGAAAAAAAAAAAGGCCAGAAAAAGAAAGGTTCCGTGTCAAAGAACTCAATTGGAATCCTCGCTTGGTCCTCGCTTCCTTGCCAGCAGTGCTCAAAAAGAAAAGAGAAGAAAATCCGAAGTCCGTGTGCATAAAAGTTCCATTCCCCATGGCGGAGGGTTTAATTAAAATCTTCAGATGTTTCTCTGCAGCTTGGAAGGCATTTTTTATGAAATTCATATATTACTAGAAGTGGCTCCAACAATTCTCGAGGTCAAAAGCTTTGTAAATGACATCAGTGGATCAGGATCTCACCGCGCCGTTCAGGATCTCACCGCCCTCTTCGGGATCTCTGTCCTGGTTTCTTTGCCTCCAGTCTTGTGGCGGGAAGGACTGACTGCTCCAGGAGGCAGTGGGGTGTTTTCCAAACGTGCAAATGACAGAATCCAGAAGAAATGGACTTCCCCGTGTGTTCTTCCCTGATTCTTTTAGTAAATATGTGTTGAGGGCTCGTCACATGCCAGGTCCAAGTGGAAGCACTGAGGATACAGCAGTGAGCAAAACAGACAAATCCTGAAAATCATGGAGCTTGTATTCTAGTGGGGAACACAGACCATAAACAAACTAGACAGCATCCCGGTGGTTCCCGGGGGTGAGCTCCTGGGCCGGCAGCCCCTGGCAGATGGAGAAATGCATGTTCTCAAGTTCTAGGACACACATTGATGTGACAAACCCTCCAGGTGACGCTGATGTACACTCAAGTTTGAGTACTCACGTGGTGAGAAGCTATGGAGAAAAGGAGAGGATCCAGAGTGGGTGTGGCTGATACCAGCAAGTGTTAAAACAGTGAAGCCATTATCCCCGGACTCTGGAGGAGCCCAGATTCCAATATCAGCACTCCCACTATGAACTATGTCACCCCAAACACATCATCCTCTCTGTGTCTTGGGTCTCCTCCTGAAAAATGGAGATACGAATAGTACCTATCTTATAGGACTGTGAGGATTAAATAAAATGATGAATATGAAAGTGCTCAGGGGACTTCTCTGGTGGTCCTGTGGCTAAGACTCTGTACTCCCAATGTAGGAGTTCCGGGTTTAATCCCTGGTCAGGGAACTAGATCCCACATGCCGCAACTGAGTTTGCATGTCGCAAACTGAATAAGGTCCTGCCTGGTGCAACTAAGACCTGGTACAACCAAATAAATAAATAGTTTAAAGATCCTGACACATAGCAAATCATATCCTCATAGGGAGATAGTTCTCTGGGGGTTTCTTGCATTACTGCCGTTTTGCAAGCATGGTGCTAACTACCCTTTGTTGCAAACTATTTTTGTGAGAGTGTTTGTATATAAACAGGATTCCCTGATGGCTCAGCAGGTAAAGAATCTGCCTGCAATGTACAAAACATGGGTTCGATTCCTGGGTCAGGAAGATTCCCTGGAAAAGGACATGGCAACCCACTCCAGTATCCTTGCCTGGGAAATCTCATGGACAGAGGAGCCTAGTGGGCTACAGTCCACAAAGTTGTAAAGTGTCCTACATGCCTGAGCACGCACACACATGTATGCACATTGTGTGTAAGCAGCCTTAGAAGATTGAGATTGAGATAGTGTCTCTCTCTGGGGCAAAGAGCAGCCATGCTTACTGTTCAGTATAATAAAGAATGTCCTCCTTTGGAGCTAAGGCAGCCAAGCTTACTCTCTTTATAAAGATCCAGTTCTCTAAGGAACTTCTTTAATGAAAGCCATGCAGGGACAAGTGTCATCACACCCTCTTAGTATCACACTATTGGAATCAGTGCAAAAAGTGCTGAGACAGTGGCTATTGCTTGTGAGTACAATAAGTCCCCTACATAAGAACCTTCAAGTTGTGGACTTTCAAAGATGTGAATGTGCAATTTACTAGTGAAGATCTGATAAAATTGAAGGCCTAGAGGAAGGACGAAGAGAGATAAGAAGAAGAAGAAGTAACTGAAGGACCAAAGAGATTCCCTTTGCCTTTGCAAGAAATGGCAAAGGGATTTTCCTGACTTGAGGAGGCACTGTTAGATTTTTGAGACACAGGGTCCAAACGTAGAACTGTACATGAAGGTTGCAACAGCCGTACAGAATGCAATCCAGTGCTGCTGTGTCTTCTATGATGGGAAGAAAAGAGCTACTACTCAGACATACTGGATTTTCTTTTTTTAAAAAAACAGGATAGATAGAATTGAATCCAGCAAGAAACCAGAACGTATGCCATCAACATCAGTTGCAAGTGAGATTGCAGCTTGCCCTCTGTCTCCTATTGCCATTGATCCTTCAGTTCTACCACCTCCCACCTTTTATCCCTCCTCCAGTCAGTAACTCTTCTTGCCCATTCACTCACTGCCAGCTCCTGGATGCCAGTGGTTGTACTGTACTACTGTACTTTTCAAGGTGCTGTGCTATAAGATTAAAAATGTTTACTTTTTTTGTTTTTATATATTATTTGTGAGAAAGTATTATAAACCTACTACAGTACAGTACTATATAGCTGATTGTGTTAGTTGGGTACCTAAGCTAACTTTTTTGGACTTATGGACAACTTGGACTTATGAACACACTCTCAGATCTGAACTCATTCATATGCAGGGGATTTACTGTAATAAATTGTCCTTGGTCTCTGACCCAGGAGTCTAGTATCCTCTAGCAACATCCATGAAACAGTAGCAAGCTGACTTGCTGGCTTTAAATAGGGTGGGATCTCAGCCCTTTCGGAGCTCTTGATGGTACTGTATGAATGTTTGTCTGAAGATGTTATTCCCCTATGTGCCAAATTTCATAATAAACAAAAATACACCTGGCGACTCCAGCCTTCAGAGAGTTTCCTAATGACCCAAAGAGGTTAAATATCTATGTAAAGATGACTTGAAAGACAGTAAAGCAGGTTTGAATCTAGGTTCTGGACTCTTACTCACTATGGGAATTCTCTAAGCCTCAATATCTTATTTGTCAAGCAGTGTTAGTAATGATGCTTATTGTGTGAACTTGTGGACGTTAAGATAATGCATGTAGAAAGTTTAGCCCAAGGCCTGGTGTGCAGTAAACACTCAGTTATCATTAGCTGGCATTACTATATGTTGTGTATACAAGATGATCAGAGCATTTTCTACCCTCTCCCTGGATCTTTAGGGAAATCATACCCCAATACTGTACCACATTCCAGGCAGAAGCTGCCTTTCTACTATCCAAACACCTACTCAGTGTATTCCTGGATTCTGTCCAAAAAAATTCTCCAAATTCAGCTCCTATAGATGGGGTAGAGGACTGACTTTAGAGGCAGAAAGCTCTCATTTCATATATAATTTGAGGTTTAATAGGATAATATAATAATTTGAAGTTTATATGGTTCAGTTCAATTCAGTCACTCAGTCGTGTCCGACTCTTTGCAACTCCATGGACTGTAATACGCCGGGCTTCCCTGTCTATCACCAACTCCTAGAGCTTGCTCAAACTCATGTCCATAGAGTCAGTGATACCATCCAACCATCTCATCCTCTGTCATCCCCTTCTCCTCCTGCCTTTAATCTTTCCCAGCATCAGGGTCTTTTCCAGTGAGTCAGGTCTTTGCATCAGGTGGCCAAAGTATTGCAGCTGCAGCTTCAGCATCAGTCCTTCCAATGAATATTCAGGACTGGTTTCCTTTAGGATGGACTGGTTGGATCTCCTTGCAGTCCAAGGGACTCTCAAGAGTCTTCTCCAACACCACAGTTCAAAAGCATCAATTCTTTGGCGCTCAGCTTTCTTTATGGTCCAACTCTCACATCCATACATGACCACTGGAAAAACCATAGCTTTACTACAGACCTTTGTTGGCAAAGTAATGTCTCTGCTTTTTAACATGCTGTCTTGGTTGATCATAGCTTTTCTTCCCAGGAGCAAGAATCTTGTAATATCATGGCTGCTGTCCCCATCTGCAGTGATTTTGAAGCCCAAGAAAATAAAGTCTGTCACTGTTTCCATTGCTTCCCCATCTATTTGCCATGAAGTGATGGGACTGGATGCCATAATCTTCATTTTTTGAATGCTGAGTTTTAAGCCAGCTTTTTTACTCTCCTCTTTCACTTTCATCCAGAGGCTCTTTAGTTCCTCTTCACTTTCTGCCATAAGGGTGGTGTCATCTGCATATCTGAGGTTATTGATATTTCTCCCAGCAATCTTGATTCTAGCTTGTGCTTCATCCAGCCTGGCATTTCTCATGATGTACTCTGCATATAAGTTAAATATTCAGGGTGACAATATACAGCCTTGACTTACCCCTTTCCCAATTATATGGTTGGTTGGTTGTAAAGATTTGATTACTGTACATAAACTCCAGCACATGCTTTATATTCAGTCAGTGTTATTCAGTCCCCTTGGCTGCAGCAGTGTGTTTAGTGGACCATTCCTTTTCATGACTGCGTCCCAAAGACTTTTTATAGTGGCTGGCACATAGCAGGTGTTCAATAAAAAAAAAGAAAAAAGACTGACTGAACAAACCCAAGTATCTACTATATAATTAATAAATTCTGAAAAAAAGTTTTTTGGCCATGCCATGTGGCATGTGGGATCTTAGTTCCCTGACCAGGGATTGAACCCACACCCCTTTCACTGGAAATACAAAGTCTTAACCACTGGGCAGCCAGGGAAGTCCCTAATTCCTATTTTCTCTTCCTTTGGAGACGTTTCTGCTCTAAAATGTCCTCAGTACATTTTTCTGAAATCAAAAATTCTTGACAAAGCTCCTCATTTCCTCAACTTCCTCTCTGCCACTGGCTTTTAAACTTCTACAGGCCACAGAAAGACCCTCTCTGTGAAAAAACACACATGTGAACATATACACAGAATTCTGGCATGAACCCAGTGGTTCTTGGTTCTCCTAAACCCAACCAATTTAGAAGACCCCATTTAAACACTTCTGTTCCACAGGACACGGTCCACCAAGATAAGAAGGCCAAGAAAGCCCATCCCCTCTGTCCCAAATCAACAAGATATTAAGGACAACCTGTATAACACAGTGGCTATTTCCACCTTCTGGTCAAGTCTGCCCCCTTCATGGATCACAGCTTTGTCGTGGTGAAGGGGTTTGCATAACTTGAATGATGCTATGAGCCGTGCTATGTAGGGCCACCCAAGATGACCCAAGATGGATGTGTCATAGTGAAGAGGAAGACTGAAGATAAAAGGAGAAGGGGTGGCAGAGAATGAGTTTGTTAGATAGCATCACTGACTCCATGGACATGAATTTGAGCAAACTCCAGGAGCGGGATGGGGAGGCCTGGGCATGCTGCAGTCCATGGGGAGGTGCAGGGGATGGGATGGGTGGTCACAAAGAGTCGGACATGACTTAGCAACTGAACAACAGCAAAAGCCAAGTCTACATAAAACCTACTTCCCATCTACTTGTGATTTAGGGGAGCAAAGCTGAAGGAATTCAGATATTTTAGGTTCCTTAAAATAGGCTTGTGATCTTTGAAAAAGCTCATGGAAATGTTATTTGTAAAAATAGGTTCATTCAGTCTCACTGATCATGCTTATCATCCTGAGAAGTCTTAATGTACTTTCTATATTTCCCCTCTCCTTCCATTCTCTAGCTGTGGGAACACCCAATGGTCAAAGAATTATCAGCCTTCTCTGGGCCCTAGAAAACTGGGCAGTCAAGACGTTTCTGGAAGCCGAAAGGAGAATTGAACAGGAGAAGACTTTCTAAAATACATCACATCAAGTGCCATGTTTAACCTCAAAAAACACTTCACCAGGGTTGGTAATTGATTGACAGGGAAACTCAAAGGGAGAAGTGGGGAATGGATGAAAATATGTAAACTGCCCAAAGGAAGAACCTGAAGAGTTCAGGCATAGATTTTCTGAGAAGATGAAAGTATAGGCTTTCACGTATTCACAAATTAGGCAGTGAATTTTCTCCATTTGGAAGCTTATAAAAAGAGAATGATCTGCTGCCCAAGACAAAGAAGAAAATGATTTGGGCCCAGAGGGAATTGTCGCTCATACCTGCACTGTCCAGGGGGCTGGAGGAGGATTAGAGCCGCCATTTTGGCTTCTCTAGAGTGAAGCAGCAAAACAATGTCTAGTGGTTGCTAGGCAACCATTAGCTCATCACTCTGCCCTTTCCCATTAAACATTATCTGCCTTCCTAGATTGTTTTAATTTATATTTTTAAACAGGGAAGGTAAGGCAACAGAGAATTATCAGTGTGACCTAACACTAAAAATGCATTTGAGGTAAAGGTTTTTGCAAAGGTTAGATCACTCTTGGGTGAGATGTTAAAATTAGTGACCGTTGACTAAAACCTCTTCCCTCAAACGTTTCATCACTTGACCTCATGTTTCCCAGTGCCAAAAATAACACTGGAGACAGAAGATAATCTCTGAAGGTTGTAAAACTTAAGGTCACGGGTTTTTACCTTGATTCAGTTTGATTCATTCTCTCCGTGCTCTGCTATGACCTACCCCAACCTAGAGCTTGTTGTAAAGCAAGTTTATCAGCAAAGAATGGCTGTTCAAGGTGGTGAAATGGAGTTCTGGCTCTGCTCAGCTTTGCAGGCAACTGAAATCATGTTATTCACAGTATCTGAGCAGAGAGATAGGGAAAGACCACCTGTTTATGTAAGGAACAATTTCTGGAACATAAAAATGAAAAGTACCGGAAAGACAATATGAGTCTTTGTTCGGGAACTCATGTGCATTTCAAGTTTTAGAGATACATTTGTGACTTTTACAAAAGAGGATGAGGAGATACTCAGCAAAAAGGGTACAGAACCAGAACTAGGAGATTTACTGTTAGCCTGCCATGGACCATGCACATAGGGTCTTTTTTTGAATTTCAGCGGGTTCACTGTTTAGCTCAGGGGACCTGTCTGGGAAGGGATTCGGGGGAAAAAGGTGAATTCCACAGACCGGGGCTCAAACACTTAAAGCTGCATTTATAAAGTTAGCTCTCTCACTTCCATACATATCCAAGATAAAGGAGATGAGAGTGGGTATAAGGTCTGGGAGAGTGAAACATGCAGCTAAATAGATTTCAAGCCTGGTTCTCCTGCTCATAAGTTGTGTGACCTTGGGCAGCTTTCCTGTATTGTTTATCTGTAAGTGAGGGTAATAATACCTACTTCATCAGGGCTGTTATGAAAACTAAACAATATAATGCTTCTCTCTACAGTAGAGAAGCACTGGGTCACGTTGCCCCTTTCAGATGTCTGTTATTCTTCCAGACTGTATTTAGTGTTCTAAATGCAACTTCATCTGGACTGGAAGCATATATATACCATATGATTCCAACTATATGACATTATGGAAAAGGCCAAGATTTGGAGACAATAAAAATAATCAGGGTTTACCAGGGCTGGGGCTGAGGGACAAGAAAAGAGATGAAAATGTGGAGCACAGAAGATCTGCAGGGCAGTGAGCGCACTCTGTATGATATAATGACGGATCTGTGTCATACATTTGAATGAACACCGAGAGTGAACCCTAAGGTAAGCAGTAGGCTTTGGGTGATTATGATGTGACAGTCTAGGTTCATCCTGGTAACAAATGTATCACTCTGAGAAGTAATACTGATTATGGAGAAGGCTATGCACGTGTGGGGGCAGGGCATATGGGACAGCTCTGAATCTTCCTCTCAATTTTGTTAGAAACCTAAAGTCAAAGAAGTCAAGTCTCTCAGTCGTGTTCGACTCTTCGCGACCCCATGGACTGCAGCCTACGAGGCTTCTCCGCCCATGGGATTTTCCAGGCAAGAGTACTGGAGTGGGGTGCCATTGCCTTCTCCATGAGAAGGTCCAGGGCTCACCTATTTTGTAGAGCCACAGAAGCTAATGAGTTAATTTGTCTTTGGACTGAAATGAAACTGCTCTATAAAAAATTGTCTTTACATTAAAAAAGAAAAGAAGAGAATGTAGGCTTCCCTCTTGCCATCACTTTCCTCTGCAAGCTTACAGTCCAGTGCAGGAGAAAAAAGTTATCAGACTCACTCAAATAGATTAAGAGTAAACTGGGGTAAGGGCTTCCCTGGTGGCTCAGTGGTAAAGAACCCGTCTGCCAGTGCAGGAGACTTGGGAGGTGCAGGTTCAGTCCCTGGGTGGGGAAGATCCCCTGGAGAAGGGAATGGAAACCCACTCAAGTACTCTTGCCTGGGGAATCCCATGGACAGAGGAGCTTGGTGGGCTACAGTCCATAGGGTCACAAGAGTCAGACAGGGCTTAGCAGCTAAAAGAACAAACAACAAAAACTGGGGTAAATGGTGTAAAGGAACCCTTGATTCTAGACAAGGCCACAGTGAATGGACATGACTGGATCAAGATCCAGGAGGACCTACGGGACATCCTTGAGGACAGGGGAGTGGGATTCAGCTCTGAAAAGGTGAGTCCATGGAAGCGAGGGGACACACAAGGGGACGGTCTACATGAGGCCTCCTGGGGCAGGGAAGTGGCACACATGGAGGCTTGAGGCTGTTGGGGTAACTAAGAGAAATCCAGGAGTGGATAGGTCAGGGGCAAAGCTGCAGGTCAGGTATAGTAGAAGTCCGGCCTGACCACACAGCGTGTTGATGACCCAACTGGGCTGTGATTTCAATGACCGTGTTTTAGGTCTTTCCTTCCAAATGAGTCGAATTCTCTGAAGACTCTACCTTTCTTTACTTAGAGGTTGAAGGCTTGCCTACAAAGACTCCGGGACCCATGACTAAATGGGTGGGCATCTCAACTTCCAGCATGTGTACCTTCCCTGATGCCCCTGGTTTGGTGTGTTTTCCCTCTTCCTACCATGTCCAATGGGCTTCCCAGATGGCACAGTGGTAAAGAATCTGCCTGCCAACGCGGGAGACACAGGAGATGTGATCCTTGGATTGGGAGGATCCCCTGGAGGAGGGAATGAGAACCCACTCCAGTATTCTTGCCTGGAAAATCCCATGGACAGAGGAGCCTAGTGGGCTACAGTCCAGGGGATCACAAAGAGTCATGTATGACTTGCCCAGTAAAAAACCACACCACCATCACCATGTCTAATATCTCTCAGTCCAAAGACATTCTGTTTGTCTTCTCCACAGAGAGGGTGGGGAAGGATATCAGTTTAAAAGGCACATTCTTGTAAACAGATTTTCCATCTGTGCCCCTTATTTGTCCAACCACCCTTCACCCCCATGTCCAGAGGCAACTGGAGTTATTATAATGTCTTATACCCTGTGTGTGCTGAGTGGGTCTTGGCTTTCCCCGTTGGCCCCTTAAGGATCTGATCATCTCAGGTTTACTTTATTCTTTTCAGCTTCTATTAACTGGGTTGCTAATGACTCTTTTTCTATTTACTGTCCTTGTAGATACATCCTTTGAAAAATGATTTTACTACTATCTGGTGAAAGGAATAAAAATTGATATGTTCCATCCACCATTCTTGTCCAGAATTCTTAGTTTTTTAAAATCAACTCCATGAAATGTGATATATGTACAATAAGCCTCATCCATTTAAAATGTGCAATTCAAAGATTTCCCTAGGGGTCCAGTGGCCAAGGCTCCATGCTCCCAATGCAGGGGTCCTGGGTTTGATCCCTGGTCATGGAACTAGACCCCACATGCCACAACTAAAGATCTTGAAAGCCACAATTAAGACCTGGCACAGCCAAGTCAATAAATACATTTTAAAAAAAATTAAATGTGCAATTCACTAGTTTTAACAGAAGTATATATCTAGAAACTTCTACCATAATTAAGATACAAAACATTCCCATCACCCCCAAATAGTCCTGGTGCCCCATTCGCAGTCCAAACCTCCCTCCAGAGTCTCACATGGAGACAGTGTTTTTATCACTATAGATTAGTTTGTATTTTCTATAACTTGATACAAATGGAATCATGCAATATTTTCTCTTTTGTTGGTCTGGTTTTTTTTTCACTCAGCATAATGCTTTTGAGATTCATTCCTGTTGATGCATACACAGGGGTTTACTCTTTTGTATTACTAAGTAGTCTTCCATTGTGTGGGTATACCACCAGTTTATCCTCCTGCTAAAGGGCATTGTTTCTAGTTTGGGGTTATCGTGACTAAAACTTCTGTGAAGATTTGTGCACAAATCTTTGCATGGAAACTCTCATTCTTTTTTTTTTTTTTTAGAATATTTATTTACTTGGCTGTGCCAGGTCTTAGTTGCAGCATGTGGATCTTTGATCTCCATTGTGGCATGCAGGGTCTTTAGCTGTGGATTGTGAACTTCGTAGCTGGGGCACATGGGATCTAGTTTCCTGACCAGGGATTGAACCTGGGCCCCCTGCATGGGAAGCTCAGATAGCCACTGGACCATCAGAGAAGCCCCTCATTCATTCTTAATTTAGCTATTTCAATAGCCAGTTACTGGGTCTTGCTGTCCTCAACCTTTCCCAGGCCAGTGTAGCCTGAACATTGCTTCCAGAACATTCTTCCCAATGCACAGCTCTGATTTCATATCTTTAAAGATGTCTCATAGTCTATAAGTAAAAGTCAATATTTTTTATTGCCAAGAGCATTCACATATCTTTTCACATCTCTCATAACCCACCTCTCCTCTGACCACATCAAACCCACTCTCCAGAAGCCCCCTTCACACTCGTGGATCCCTGGACCTTCCCCTTCCCTACTCTTCCAGGAGAGCCTCCCCCATCACTGTTCATGAGTTGTTCAGGAATTACAGCTATTACAGGAATGGAAAAAGGGCTACCGCCTCCATGAAATGCAAGTTGGCCATCGATCTCGGCTTCCATTCTCCACCCCTTGTATACCCCTCATGGACTGACTGTGCTTTGCACAGAGGTGGCTTTCTACCTGTTGAGTAAACATGTGGGTAAATTTTAGCTCTGAGTGTAGGACATAGTTAACAGGATGCAATGTATCTTGCATCACTGGGAGATGAAACAAAACATACAGATTATCCAGGTAACCTAAAATAGTTAGTGTTGAAAATAAACACTTTATGGAAGTATTTCTAAAATGAGTGATAAATGTCTCTTCCTTCTTAACCGGATTTAACTGAACATAACTGAGACTGGGTAATGGATCAGAGTAATCACTATAATGATCGTTTGTAGGTCTGTATGGTGATGGATGTCCATGGGGCAGATGTATACAGCACTTTCACACCTTCACTAAATATCCCCATACAGCTGCACTTGTATTTCCTTTCTCCATTAGGTTGTCATTTCTGACCACACAGTGTCTAGTTGCTGCCTTCTGTTACTCATAATTACCACTGAGATAGCCTGCAGTATAAAGAAATGGGGTCTGTTCAGCTGCATAGACATCAATCCTTAAAGACTGTGATCATGTGGTTGTGATAATACCATCCCAGGCACAGTATAGAGAATGGCTTAATGGCTAGAGCTGTTTGTTAGTTGACATAGGTTATGTCTTCAACAAAGGAAAGGGGGCCCAGAAAGCAGTGAACTGATGGAGGTGACATACTCGTTAGCTGCAGAACTGAGACCAAAACCTAAGCTCTCAAACTCTTGTCCCAGGACTCACTCTTTCTGTACAATTTATTTACAGAAAGTAGAGATACACAATTCTACTCTAATTTATATCTACATTTTGGGCGGCTGAGTTTCAGGAAGCATCATCATCAGATAGGTATAATTTGGCCGTGTAAATATTCAGCAATGTGGATCTCCCCACTTTCTGTTCTCTGGGGAAACTATTTTTATTCTGCACAAAAAGTTCTCCTCATTGCCACAATGAAGCCCATTAGGGAGCTGCTCATTGTACCAGTTGGGGAGCATGTATTTGCAATTAAAAGCAATGAAGTTTCTAGGAAGTCACAGTCAAAAAATTGTGCTCAGATGTGTAAGAGTGGATCCATATGCAGAAAGAAGGGTCTAATGGGCTTGGTTGGACTGGCTTGGAAATTAACACTGCAAGGTTTTCCCTTGCAAGACTCCAAGGGAAAGAATCAGTAGGTTGGAACCAGGCTGGCTCTATGAGAGGCTGTGATAATAACTGATTTGAGAATTCCTTGGAGGATGGGATGAAGCCCTGGACAAGGAGAGAGACTGATAAAGATTGACTGGGCTGCTCTTCAGTGAGGTCTTCCACCTTCATACCCTTCCTCCTCTCAGACCATCTCTTTTCAGTCTTTTCTGTTGAATCCTTAAAGGCAGATCCCCAAGTCAAGAGATCTCTTGTTTATCTTTGAACCCCCGTGGGTGATCATATTATTGGGCCCAATTCCTTACCTCTCTCTGTATTCATCTTTTCTTAGTGACTTTGTAGTTCTCCCACCAGCTCCATGAGCAGAATGGCAGAGTATCATTTCATGCTCCTTGAATCTGGGCTTAGCCATGTGACCTGTATTGGTTAGTGATATATGGGTGAAAGGACAATTTGCCAGCTCTGATCCTGAGCTTGTATTTCCTGATGCAGAGCTTGTTGTTTGGTTCCTTTACCATCACTATAAGAAAAATATACCTACGTTAGGCAGGAGATCAACAGACCATGAGAAACATGGAATGTGGCTGCCCCAACCCACCAACAGACCTGCAATGAGAGTTACCAAGATGTCTGAAGCAGTCATCAGCTGATCCCAGACTAGATCAGCTAAATCCAAGAAGACCCGTAGATGTGAGCAATTATAAATCATTGATACTTTAAGTCACTGAGAGTTGGATGGTTTGTTACACTGCAGAACTGACACCAACCTCCAACAAGCTGAAAGAAAGGTCTATCAGAAAGCAAAAGAGCTGCTAAATGAAGGGTCAGGACAAGTCCACCTACTGTGTTAGAAACAAACAGCTAACATAGATAGAGCCCTGCTTTATTCCTGGATAAGAAAGGAGGAGGAGGAGCATGAGGAAGAGAAAAAAAGAAAAGGGGAGTGAGAAGAAGGAAGAAAGACAAGAAGGAAGGGAGGAAGAGAATTTGGGGCAATTGATTGAGAAAAAGAGAGATGAGCCTACAGCTTAAAAAAAGGAAGGGAACTTTGCCTGAAGATGCAGAAGAAGATCATTCTTTTGACTTACCAAAGGAAGCAAAACTTTTAGATAGCTTCTGCTTGGTACTTGTAATAAAATTGGAGAAAATATGGACTTTTGAAAATAAGCTAAATGTAAGATAAGACAACAGTATTAACAATACACACTCTTTGGATCACTTACTCTGGTTCACTTGCCAGCTGCCACACTGTGAGGATGCTTGAGTATTCCTATAGGGAGGTCCGTGGGGGAGAAGCTTAGACCTCCTACAAACAGCCAGTATCAATTTGCCAGCTTTGTGCATGAGCCATCTTGGAAGTGGGTCCTCCAGCCTTCAGATGATGGCTGTTGGAAGAGAGTGCAAGGCGGAAGGTGCAATGAAATTTGCAGCCTACCCTCAGAAGCCACACTCCATCATTTCTTCAATGTCCTAGTGGCTGCATAGTCAGCTCTATTCACTGTGAAAATGACTATACAAGAATCATGAATGCCAGGAGACAAGAATCTTTGGGGGCCATCTTGGAGGCTGACTACTACACTCTGTGTATGAGATACTTGCTTAGTGGAAGAATTTTTCCAGTAAACAATAGTTGCTAACACTTATTCTGTCTTGCTATGTTATAGACCCTGTTGAACATGCTTTACACGTGTTTAACCTTCCCAACAACCCTATGGGGTAGGTATTATTATCCTCATTTTACAGACCGGGAAACTGAGGCATTAAGAGTTGGAGTAATTTACCCAGTGTCATTCACTTAGTATGGACTGGCTTCAGAAGCCACACTTTTGTAAGCAATGCATTATCCTGCCCCTTAAGCATACAAAATTTTATCACTACAGCTTGTTTGCAATTATTTTGTAGGAGTGGAAGAGGAAATACCAAGAATAGGAGGGACCTAAGAGAGGTGAGGGTGTCTTACTTGCTACCATACTAAGAATAGCAATTCCAGAATCCAGAAGCATCTGCCCTACCAGAATGATCAGAGAGCCTCTCTGCACAATGTCCAGGTGACAGTTGGCTCCCTGTTTCCTGTCACTGCCTGCTGCCATCCTCAGGATGCCAGCTGCTACGGGGTGTATGCCACAGCCAAGATGCCCAAGCATTTTCACACCTCCCTAGACAAGAACACAATTAACTTTCCTTTTAAATAAACTTCCCAAGCCAGTCTATTACTAGTTATCTGCTCTTTGCTGCCATGGGGTGCAGATGAGTGGGGAGTACCTCACTTACGTGTTTGATGAACATTGAGCAGTAAATTATAAACAAAAACTCAACCTGCTCAGAATAGCCCACTCCTGTACACTTGACCCCAGGAGGTTATGAACTTGCACCAGAAGAAAGTAACTGGATTTCCTGGGGCTGCCTCTGAGGCTCCCAAAGCAGAACAGGACTGGGGTAGACCAGTTGTATATTGAGACACAGTTGAGGCTCTGTACGAAGCCACCTGCAAAGTTAGGCCACCTCCTCCTGGGCTCTCAGTCAGGTTTTTGTGTCTCAGAAGATACTGCAGTGCCAGGCTTGGACAGGAAAACCCACAGGGTTTCTCACAAAGAAATAGAAAGTGTGGCTCAGAGCAGGGTGCAGGCATGAGGGAATAGCCTGCAGAGCACAGTGAGTGGGCACACTGCCATTTTTGCTGCTCTAACTTCATATTCCTTCTTTCTTTCTTTCTTTCTTTTTGGCTCAGAAGATGACTTAACATGTGGCTCACAGCTGACTCTTGTGGGGATCTCGGATAAATGATGAGAAGAAAAATAACACCTGGGTACCTTTATACTGTTCCTTCTGTGCAGATTGAGGATGGAGCCAGATGGCCTCTCTGCTCCACTCCCTTTATTTATGAAAGGCTTCACTTGCTTTTCAACAGGACAAGAGGGGGGGGGGACACTGGAGTTTCGTGTTCAGGGACAGGAAAGAGTGTGTATGAGCAAGCAGCCCTGGTAAGCCATTGAATAGGGACATGGTCACTGGGGCCCATGTCAATGGGGCCCTTTCTCTTCCAAAAGCCCTTAGCTTGTGGTCCAATCAAGGACTGCTGGAGGTCATAAGAAGAAGAGCATAATAATAAGCACTTGTATAGTGCTTCCCTTGTAGCTCAGCTGGTAAAGAATCTGCCTGCAATGCGGGAGACCTGGGTTCGATTCCTGGGTTGGGAAGATGCCCTGGAGAAGGTAAAGGCTACCCACTCCAGTATTCTGGCCTGGAGAATTCCATGGACTGTGTAGTCCTTGGGGTCGCAAAGAGTTGAACATGACTGAGCGACTTTCATTTCTACTTCATAGTGCTTATTGGGACTTCCCTGGTAGCTCAGGTGGTAAAGAATCCACCTGCAGTGTGGGATACCTGGGTTTGATCCCTGGATTGGGAAGATCCCCTGGAGGAGGGCGTGGCAACCCACTCCAGTATTCTTGCCTGGAGACTCCACATGGACAGAGCCTGGCAGGCTACAGGCCTAGGGTAGGAAAGAGTCAGGCACGACTGAGCGACTAAGCACAGCACGTGGTACTGTCACGGAGCCAGGCTGTCTTCAAAGTGCAGTGTGTGGCAGTCTCTTGCAGTAGTAGATGGATTCTTATTTCAGTTTCACAGATAAGAGAAATGAGGCACAGAAAGATTAAGTTATCTGCTCAGGTTTGCTACTGCTGCTAAGTTGCTTCAGTCGTGTCCGACTCTGTGCGACCCCATAGACGGCAGCCCACCAGGCTCCACCGTCCCTGGGATTCTCCAGGCAAGAACACTGGAGTGGGTTGCCATTGCCTTCTCCACATGTTTATCCACATGTAAATGGTAGAGGCAGGAACTCAGACTCAGGCAGTCCAGAGCCCATGTTCGTAACCACCATTCTCTATTGCTTTAAAGCAGGAGGATCCCTGAAGCCAGGTTTCCCTAACATCGCGCTCTCCTAAATGACTCATTAGTTTGCAACATCTGTGTCCCGCTTCTAATGTCACTTACCTAACATTCTGAATTAAACACTATGTTTAATTAAACGGTAAAGAATCTGCTTGCGAGGCAGGAGACCAGGGTTCGATCCCTGGGTTGGGAAATTCCTCTGGAGTAGGGAACGGCAATCCACTCCAGTATTCTTGCCTGGAAAATTCCACGGACAGAGAGGCCTGGCAGGCTACAGTTCATGGGGTTGCAAAGAGTCGGACACAACCGAGCGACTAATACACACAACACACATTTTAAAAGGAATCTTTTAAAATGATGAAGATAATTTTCATACTAAAGATGAAAAAAATCAGCATCGTTTGCCATAAGTAGAAAGGAAATGTGAACATAAATTCAGTGAACACAGTGTTACTGAAGTTTAGCTGGGTACTGCTGCCGCCCTGAGTTGAACGATGGAGAGAAGAGGGAGGGGTCGTGCTCACAGAGCTTGCCTCCGTGGATGCTGTGTTCTCTCAATGAGCCACGTGGCTTGTTCCCTCCACTCTGAGAAAGCTGGTCTAAGACATCTCTCTTCTTCTTCTTCTTTTTTTTTTAATCTCTGTAAAAACAATAAAATAAAATTTACACTTTATTATTTTATTTATTTCTTTTTGTTTGGTTTGTTTTTCATCTTTTGGCCATGCCACATGGCATGTGGGATCCTAGTTCCCTGACTAGGGATCGAACCCATGCCCCCTGCGTTGGCAGCACAGAGTCTTAATGACTGGAAAAGAAAGTGTTAGTCACTCACTCATGTATGACTCTTTGCGATCCTATGGACTGTAGCCCTCCAGACTCCTCTGTCTATGGAATTCTCCAGCCTAGAATACTGGAGTGGGTAGCCATTCTCTTCTCCAGGGGATCTTCCCAACCCAGGGATCGAACCCACATCTCCAGCATTTCAGGAGGATTCTTTACTATCTGAGCCACCAGCGAAGCCCCTTAGCTGCTGGATCACCAGGGAAGTCCAAGACATCTCTCTTTTTATCGCTGAGGAAACAAGTTCAGAGAGGGGGACTGTTGTGCCCGTGAGCACATTGGTGGCTGGGCCTGGACCAGCACTTGAGACTTCCAACTCCCCAGCACAGCGGCCCCTGCACACCCATTTCTAGAAACATTTTCACGCAGGCTGCACCTACCAGGTTCATTCTTGAGTGAATTCTGACCATTTACATCTTCGCTGGAGGCATACCCTCTAAGCTGGTCCTCCAGTTCACGCGTTTCTGGAGTAATTCCAAGCTTCCGCTCTCCCAGCTGTCACTGTCTGTCCTGGAGAGAGCCCCAGGCCACGTGTGAGTGTGGACTCACGACCCCTTCACCTAGTGGGGTCCGCCTGTCATTGTGGTATAAGTCACTTAACTTATTTCCATCTGCCAACCCATTTAGAAGTTCGGCTAATAGCACTTTCTCTATGTAAATACTTCAGAGGGCTGTTGTTAGAATCCAAGTGAGGTCATGGATTGGAAGATGCTCTGGTAGAATACACTGCTTTAAATAAGCACGCTCGTACTCACCCCAACACTCACTTATCTGGCATCCATAAGTGACAAGAACCGCGAAGGAAGGGAAAGGTGTGTGAACAGACGAAACAGATATCTCCAAGTTGACTCATGCATTCGTGGGGCATCTACTTATCCTGCAGCACAATGTGCCAGGTGCTAGCAGGGTACGAAAGAACAGAGATAGGGTACCACGTGGCTCTGGTTGAGGAGGTTCACAGTGTAAAAGATACCCATGCACTAAACCAATGAGGTTCTTCACTGTGCGGATCCTTAACGTGGGCACCACCAGTCTTCCATGGTTCCCAATCTAACGGGTTTGCTCATCTGTTTTCCGAAATCACATAGCTTCAGAGCTAGAAGATGAGAAGGAGGCAGGGGCTAATTTCCTGAGCAAGGAAACACTGAGTTGATGTAGAAGAGGGGACGACTTGGAGGAAAGAGATAGGAAAGCCAAGAAGCAGGAATTTATACAATGAAGTCTGAGGTCTCATAGTGGAGGAGCTCAAAACCTTACCTCAGCCCTGAAGTTTGTTGTTTTGTAGAGTTTAGTTATAAACCACCACATATTCATAGTTACCTCCAGAATTGAGGGCTTTGTTTCTACTGTTCCCTCCACCTGGAACGCTCTTCCGTAGACCTCTGCTGGCCTGCCTCTTCAATTGCTTCAAGTTTCTGCTCAAGTGTCCCCAACCTCAGTGACACCCACTCTGGCCACCCTCTGGTCGGTATTTCCCATCCTGCCTCTGGAACTTTTCCTCTATTTTTTCCTGTAGTACTTAGCACCGTTGGACATACTACTTTATCTATCATCATCTATTACCTATCATTTATCTATCACGTATGATGGCTTTTGTTTGACTCCCTTCTATGGAATATAAGTTCCTTGAGTGCCAGAGTGTTTGGTTACCCGCCTCCCCCGGCGGCCCCCACATAGGTCCCGTGGCCAGAGCATGTATTAGGCACTCAATAAATATCTGTTGGTTAACCTCCAACTCTGAGTCATTAAGGAAAGGTCAAAATGTAGTTAATATATGTTAAAAAGAGAGCAGTTGACAGCTGCTTTTGCCTTCATCATCTGTCACATTATCGCATGTCAGTGTGCACCTTGTATTCATTCCTGGAGAATGGACCCCACCTTCCTCATCTTTACACCCAGCCTGAGCCAGGACCTACATAGAGAAGCCACGCCCTTCTCCAGCCTGCCCCCTCTCATGGACTTCCCATGATGACTTCTCTGAAAGAATTTCTGCAGAGAAACAAGTTTATTCTTTTTTTTTTTTTTTTTGCCATTTGCCCAGTTTTCTTTACAATTTTCTTTCTTTCTTTCTTTTTTTATTTAACCAGTCCTTAGAAAGTCACTGAGGAGATAAGTAACCAGGATCCCTATGAAATAACTGACATAAAGAGACAGAGAAAATACTGTATCGCAATTCACTCGTCCATGATCAGCTATTTAGAGGAAAAACAAAAACTATAAAAGGCAAACTTTTAAATTAGCAACCAAAAACGCCCCGCTTAACCTAAGTACTTTATAGGCTACCGTTGCCATAGCAACTTGAAGCCCATCTTGGTGGTCACTGTGCCCAGTTCTATCGAAGCTAAAAATTACTTTAACTTTGTGCGTATGCTTGGCCGGCACAGTAAAGTCTGGGTTAACAGAAAATTAAAACTTTTTAAACCAGTGAAATTACTTTTACTGGAGCAAAAGAAACCTCTCAATTCTAATAGTTTTTCTTCTAAAAAAAAAAAAGCATAATTTGTCGGACATTAAAATAACAAAAGGGCTTTGAGAAAGGATTATGGGTTTCTGATGTTTCACCAACAGAATAGATTTACTTTATATCCGACTGATGTTGTAATCTTGCATTCTGAGGTAATGGTTTAGCTCTTTCTCTTCCCATAAATAAAGATTTCAATGATAGCACTTCATTCCTTCTCTAGAGCATTCCTTTGGATTTTTTTTTCTTCTCAGACTTGTAAACCATTTCACCAGGATGGAGTACAAATTGGATGCAGGACTTCTTTCGGGGGGCAGGGAACTCATTACCAGAGGTTTTCATTGCGAGGAGCTTAAAATGGAAAATGTTTAAAGTCTGGAGAGTTTGAATGGAGGTGCTTCGCATCAGATGCTTTTGCTAACCACAAGAAGGAGGAGAAATTCTGTTTTTGAAATGGAGAGTTCAAAGTTCTCTTCTTAAACCCAAAGGTGCCTGGCCCTGGGATTTCTCTGAGCCCGAGGATGCCGATGAATACGAACTTGGGGTAATTCTGATTTCAGAAAGAAAGTGCCTGTTTACTGCCCTGGCCCACTGATCACGTGCATCTCTTTCCCCCCATTGCAACCTACAACCTACAAATCTATGCGGGCAGCATAGATTTAATTAGGGTGAAATCTCTTTAAAAATTCACATATATATCCCTTCCTCTGTAAAGCAACTGCAGAAGCTAGCCAGGCATTGAATATCTTTTGAAACCAAACAACTGTATGTAAATAAAGGGCTGTTATTTACCAACAAGAGGACAAAGCCCCCAGCACCCCTTCAGCTCCAGGCCACTGCAGGACACCTCTCCTGGGCAACTTCAGACTTATTAGCCTGATTGCCAACTTTGGTTTGTTATTCACAAACTCACCCTGAGCCCTGCCTTTGAATGCAAAGAAGAAATGGTGTTTATGTTCCAGATTTTCTGCTTTATTCTCAGAACTGAAGAAAATGCTGAAGTATTTTCTGCCTCAGCAGAGCCAGCAGGGAAGAAACACATGGTGTAATTACCTTAAACAAGCAGGCGATGGAGATCGCTTCTGCAGTTGCCTGGTAGGAGCCCAGGGAAAAGTGGAGAACACAGGGATGGCCTGTCTACACTCAGCCTTCAGTGTATCTGCTCACTTGGGGACTACAGGAGGGACCCACAGTGTGATAGATACCTTCAAATGTGGCCCAATTTAGTGACAGAAATGTTTACTGCTCTCCAGCCAGTAAAACACATACTATTATTTGGATCTTTGATTTTTTTTGAAAGATGAAAATTGATGAAGACGTTTCAATGTTTTTTTTTAAAGAAAAATCATTGTACTCAAGCAACACAAAATGACAGGGGCAAATCTAAACTTTGCAATTACTAAAGATCATAAAAAAATAGATAATAAAAAAATCTATTAGAGAGGCATCACCAATGATAAACACTTATGAATCTGAAACAGAGATAGTTTCAGATGAAGATTTTGATCAGGACAAATCAATCAGGCCATTATTAAAAGTACAAATAATATCCAACATTTGACCTTAAATAATCTCCAGTTCTGGTATCTGATTTGAGACCTGGTTCCAATAGAATCAGCTTCCTCCATAACCACTAAAAAAGGACCTATCAACTATGTCTCTGTTTTACTCTCAAAAGCAACTGGGCTTGCCACTGAGGTTTAGGCTTAAAAGGAATGTTTTTATTGAACAGTCTTCAGAGTTTCTCTACCAGTTAATAATGCCTGATTGTCCTTGCCAAGGTCAGGAGGCAGTTGGTAACCAAAGGCCTGGGTGGTGCTCTCACCCGCCTCCCCTCGGGAATAGGTTTTGATGGGGAAGGAGCACGTTAGTGGGAGAGGGTACGTCTCCTGGTGCCCCCCACCCCCAGTGCCCTGTATCTCCCTCTTGATAGGCCGGCAGATTTATTTCTCCTAATTTCTACTATACAGTGTATGCAGTGTTCCTTCTTCGACTAATTAATGTGAGAATAGAGACTCAGAGAGGGTATCCCTCCAAAGAGTTGTTTTTGAAGAGTGACAAATTAATCCCCTCGGATATGCCTGGAGGCAGACAAGATATCTTCTGTTTTGTTTTGCAAAATTTTGCAATTAGATGTGCAAAAGTTCCATTTTTAGTAAAGATTTTGTTGACAAATTTCACTCCCTTCAGAAAGCGCGCACACACACACACACACACACTCCATTTCTGGGAAATAATTCTAAGGAGAATATATTTTTGGACAGATGAAAAATTCCTGGTGTGCCCCGCCAGCTTCCCTACCATCTCTCTAACAGACCGGGAAATTCACAGCTTGATGCAGAATGTCCCCATTAGAAGTGGCTGCCTATCCTGGAAGATGGGCACTGTGTACAGTCACAAATCCTTTCCTCACACCCATTTTGATGGTGGGACATCTGCAAGAGGGTGAATGATTTATCCAAGGTCTCATTACATTTGCTTAGTGATGGAGTCTGGATTCAAATTGGAGTACTTTTATTCAATCAAACTCTTGACACTTAAGACCATATTTCTGTCAATATCATTTACATTAACTAAAGCTGGGTAGCTTAAAGAATAACAAGATTATGCCTGAAGATAAGGGCTATCTTACCTCTGAATCCAGTACCTGAATACAAGGAGAAAGGTGTCTACAGATCTTCATTTAATGCTAGACATTTAGTGTTAATTTCTTACTGCCAATGCACTGGGGTTCTTCTCACCCAAGAGTCCTGGTGAACACTGACTGTGTCCCCAGTTGCAGTCCCCCTAAGACCCTCATGACTGTTCGGGTTTTGTGTATTTCTTCAGGTCGCATTTGTGCATGTGTACTAAATCGCTTCAGTCATGCTGGACTCTCTGCGACCTTATGGACTATAGCCTGCCGGACTCCTCTGTCCATGGGATTCTCCAGGCAAGAATAGTGGGTAGCCATGCCCTCCTCTAGGGAATCTTCCTGACCCAGGGATTGAACCTGAGTCGCCTACATTGCAGGTGGATTCTTTACCACTGAGCCACCAGGGAAGACCTTTAGGTCACATCAGCAGGCCTAATTCTCTAGTCTTCAGGTTTTTAGTGTTTGCATTTGGGCAACATGAAAGAGGAAGCTGACATGATATTTAGCCAAGGACAGAACACTTTTCTGGGACTAAGATGGTATAACCTTGGCCAAGCCTGGAACTTAGAGACCCCTGGAAATAGGACAAGGGCATTTATATTGTCCAATTATTGCTCTCTGCCATACCTAGTTCAAAGAAAAGACAGAGAAATGCAAGAAGATGGGATGGGTCCTGGCAGTCTCAGGGACCGGTGACTTGGGACATTTGTCCCCCAGTTAGGTTCCCAATGGTTGTTGGAGCTAGTAGCCAGGATGGAGCTTGCAAAATTGTGAGGTGATCCAAGTTTGTATTTTATACCCCTCCTTGTGGATCTTCTCAGGGCTCACTGGTGTCCCCACAATCAATTGCCTGGCCATACACCAACTCTTTGTAATGTCAGTTCTTTTGGACAATACAGATACCAAATATGATTATTAAAACCAAGATTTCTGGAATCTGACAAGCCCAAGTTTGCTTCCTAACCACTTCATTGCTGTATAACCTTGGACAAGTCACTTAACCTTTCTGGATCTTAGCTTTCTTATCTGTAAAATGGAGATGATAATACTGCTTATTGGATAAGGATTATGTGAGATTATGTATATAAGGTACTCGGTGCCTGGCCCATGGTAAGTGCTCAGTAAATGGTAGATGATTTTTATTTGCTGTGTATTTTGAAGATATAGCTTAAAGAGTACTAGGCTTAAGGTTGTGGAAAGGGTTCTGATTCATGCCACAACACTGGATGAACCTTGAAAACATTAGGCTAAAGTGAAAGAAGCCAGACACAAAAGACCACATATTGTAGGATTCCATTAATATGAAATGTCCAGAATAGGCGAATCTATAGACGCAGAAAATAGATTAGAGGTTTCCAGGGGATGCAGGGAGAGGTGAAGGGGAGTGACTGCTTAATGGGTCCAGGGTTTCCTTCTGGGGTGATGAAAATGTTCTGGAACTGGAGAGGGGTAATGGCTGTACAACATTGTGACTGTACAAAATACCGCTCAATTGCATATTTTAAAATAATAAATTTTATGTGTGTTTTGTTGCAGTTTAAAAAATCATGTAAAGCACACCCACATGTTTTTAGCCAACTGAGGTCACATAGTTACCTTGATAGTCATAGAGGCATAATCTATCTCTGAACTCACTTACCCTTAAGATCAGTTTGTCAGAATCTAAAGCTAAACCTCCAACCTAAACCTCTAAGCCTAAACCTAAACCTCTAAATCTAAACCTAAGCCAGAATCAAAACCTCCACATTTTAAATAGAGCTTTATCATTTGCTCGCATTAAACTACATTTTCCACAATACTGTGAGGTAGGTGGCAAGTAACATTGCCCCCATTCTACAGATGAGAAACTAGAGGATCAGTGAGAGTAGAATCCGCTGTGGTTGTTCTGTGTGCTGTTTTACAGTGTTGACATTATGTTCTGAATTCACAGGAGAGCTAATGGCTGTCAGAGGTTGGACTCATATCCTTGTTGGACTCAAATCATTGGTCCTGGGTCAATGTCACATTTCTCGATAATACATTTTATATTACACGTAATATATTTTATATGATACATATTGCACTTTAATTTTATGTTAATCACTTACAAATGATATTGTATTAGTGTTTATTCCTGGCTGACTCACAAGGAAGGCAGATTTTGTCTACGGAGACTTTGCGATTGGACCCATGGCTTCCTTTATTTAACTGAAAATTACTGCCCTCACTAGGGGCCATTAGCACATCAAAATGGTGTTTGTGGAGCCAGGAAACGTGATACATTATGCTTGAATTTGTTCTTTGGTCCCCAAAGATGAATTGTTGATTTGTGTTTTTAAACACGCTTTCAAATGCTAAGAGACCCTAATGAGTTAAATTAACATACTGTTGTTGTTTTTCGGTCACTAAGTGGTGTCCGACTCTTTGTGATCCCTTGAACTGCAGCACGTCAGTCTTCCCTATCCTTCACTGTCTCCCAGAGTTTGCTCAGATTCATGTTTGTTGCATGATGGTGTGGCATGGGCACAGTGTTCCAATGACGGGGCTGGAGACCAGGATGAGACAGTGGATACAATCACTACAAACTCCCCGATTTCTGAGGCTGTTTGTCACAGGACAGAGTGTTTCCTTTACCTTGTAATTTAATAAATGCATCAATCCTTTGACTTGGGGAACTAAAGCTGCCATTTCACAGGTGAGGACATGGAGGCTTAGAGAAGCAAAGTGGTGCCCATTCAGAGCTCGTAAGGACCATTCAGACATGGGCTGGGGCACCCCAGAAACCATCCCAGAGAGCACCCGTTTGCTGGTGACATCACACATCTGGTCGGCTTTTGGACGTTCACGGCACCTGTTGGGTTTCTATTATAAACTACCCAGAGCTCATCTCAGTACTGATTTGGTGATGAGGTCCCATGATTCTACTTGAAGATCTGACTTATATCAACAGAAGCTGGTCTCTTCATGTAACTAGGTGACCCAGCGGAGACCATGGCAAGCACCATTAGAGGCTGTTAAAAGAGATGTTTGGATTATTATTCATAGTGCTGCAATGAACACTGGGCACAGGTATCGTTTTGAATTACGGTTTTCTCAGGGAATTTGCCCAGGGGTGGGATACCTTGGTCACATGGTAGTTCTATTTTTAGATTCTTAGGAACCTCCATACTGTTCTTCATACTGGCTGTATCAATTTACATTCCCACCAATGGTGCAAAAGGGTTCCCTTTTCTTCATGCCCTCTCCAGCACAGGGAGCTCTGCCTGGTGTTCTGTGAAGACCTAGATGGGTGGGATGGGGAGGTGGGAGGGAGGTTTAAGAGGGAGAGAGCATATGTATACACATGGCTGATTCAGTTCGTTGAGCAACAGAAAGTGACAACATTGTAAAGTAATTAAACTCCAAAAAAGAGGGAGATGTTTGGGGGTGGCCCCTAAAGTCTGCTGAGGTGCTCAGCTGATTTCTCTGAGTGGATGGAAACCTAGCCCTACTCCATGGTGATAAAGTATCAGCCACGTTTGGAAAATCTGGAGACATCCTCTGAGTGGATCTGTTCCTGGGGGGCCTAGGACACCATGGCTTCCGGTTGAAGTTGTTAATTACCACCACCATCTCAGCTCACTTGGTGTTTATTGGGTATGTCGTGCTCCCGTATGTATGGTCTTGGATTATGTCAGCTGCCATATGGGGTCAGCACTATTATTTTTCTACCTTGCAGAAGAATGTACTGAAGCTCAGAGCAGCTGAGCGGCTTTCCTGAAGGTATAGTACGCACTGATTCGGTGTCTCCTGCTGCACTCACCTGCAGCAACCCAGCTGGCCCCCTCCCCTGGGTGGTTCTGGCATCCCTGCTTGTCCTCATGACCTGTCAGCTGAGCTCCAGAGGCAGTGTTTCCATCATACCCTATTGAGCCAGGGCAAAAGTTAAGCTAAGGAGGTCAGTGAGAATGAGTCCAGGGGTTCAGTCAACCCATACTTGGCTCTCATATTTTAAGGCACCGGGGAAGATGGGCCAGGAATTGCTGAGAATCAAGGGCCTCTGCTCTGAGGAAGGTGTGTTTTGTTTCATTTAGTAGAAAATCATCTGGCCCTGTCTGAAGTGCTCTAACCAAAGTCTAGCTCCCCAGATTCCACCTCAATAGCACCTATATGCTATTTTGAGCCGTTTGACACTTATGGGGTCTCCCTGGTGCTAGGGAAATTGGGCTGCTTCTTAATATGTAATAATCACCATTACCTCTCAATTACTTAACAAATAGACAAGCGCAGGGCCGTGTTATTTTGAAAGCACCTCCTGAGAATAGCGCTGGAGATCTCCAAGTGCTACCCAGAATTAGCTGGGAGAGGACAGGGAGTCAGATCTTTTACTATGTACCCAGGGGAAGTGTACCTATTATGCACTAATGGCTTGGGCAGGGCCATGACTGTTTCATGCCCTTTCACTGTAAGCTCTGACCTGGGAGACACCTGCTCCTTTTCTTGCGGAGAGAGAGCCAGCCCATGGAAGAGGGTCCAGCCAGGGCCCTTCTGTTGTTAACACTTGTGATGGATGATCTACTTTGCTCTCAAGCCTAGCAGTGTGTGTGAGTGCTATGCTCAGTTGCGGCCAAATCCTTGCGA
Source organism: Bos grunniens (assembly GCF_055505025.1). Lineage (NCBI taxonomy): Eukaryota > Metazoa > Chordata > Mammalia > Artiodactyla > Bovidae > Bos > Bos grunniens. Next base: position 38,281,476 of record NC_141190.1, on the reverse strand, counting down.
CCCCGTGGACTGTAGCCCACCAGGCTGCTCTGTCCATGGGATTTTCCAGGCAAGAATACTGGAGTGAATTGTCATTTCCTGCTCCAGGGGATCTTCCCAACCCGGAGATCGAATCTGCGTCTCTTGTGTCTCCTGCACTGCAGGTGGATTCTTTATTACTCTGCCACCTGACTTACCTCCAAGTCAGAGACCAGGTAGCCATTCAGGAAAGGTGAGAAAAAAAAAATAAGTAAATAAAGTAGTGGGGAAAAGAGAAGTGAAATTGTTTGATGTAGTGTGTAGACCAAAAAAAAAAAAAAAGAGGAAAAAACCCAGAAAAACTGGATTGTGGGGAATTCTCAGGTGGTTCAGTGGTTAGAACTCCTCACTTTCTCTGTCAATGACCTGGGTTCGATCCCCGGTTGGGGAACGAAGATCCCACAAGCTGGGTGGTGTGGCCAAAAAACTAAATAAAAATCCTATAAAAAACTGGGTTATGAGACATCACCCTCTTCTTTTTTGGAATTACAGTAGCTGCCTTATGTTTTGAGTTTGCCAAAGAAGCCAGTATTAGTAAATTTCTGTGTAAAGGATTTTTTGGGCAAGTTAAACATAGCCTATTTTCTTAAGAAATATATTATTTCCCAAGGCAGTTTTTAGGGTCTTAAGCAATCACTGTTTCCTATGAGAAAGTAGGAAAAAATAAGATCTTTAGTTTTATATCCAAGATTTGATTTAGATTTAATGTAGGATTGCAACTTTGAGCTTTGATTTTTCTGGTGCCATGAAAATTAAAATTAAGTTTGGCTTTAACCAAAAATCCTCAATGCATAATGAGGATTTAAACGTTAGGGATCTGACTGCCCACGAAACTTTTGATTTGATTTTGATTGGCGTCTTTGAACACTCAGAGCAGAAGGCACACATTTACTTTACAGGAATATGGAGACTTCATGTACTCTGCTGGCTTTGCGTGGGTCTTTACACCAAGTGAAAAGCTGTGCACTTCCTGTAGAATCAAGGACTCGGGAAGTAAAGGGGAGAGAAGAGATGACCCTTTCAGAACCCCGATTCCCACTAAAACAAAGTTAAGCTCTTTGTAACTATTGATCAGGAAATAAATCCTCTTTAGTATTCCACAGATGCAGGAAGACCTCTCTCCCTCTGCTTTTCTTCAACTCTTCCCGCAAATACATAGTTTATACTGACCTTGCATTTCTTCTCACAGACCTACCAGTCTGGAACTTTTCTGACCTTAATTGCTGATTTTTTTTTTTTTAACCTCCTCAAAATAGGAAATGAAAATATCTTAGCTGGTGAGGTAGACTTTTCCATCCAAAAAAAAAAAATATTCCAAACTATTTACCGTTTTCAATTTGCTGGAAAGAAAAATAGTGATATGTTTGGTCTTACTCAAGTCATTGTAACCTGTAATATCTCATATTCAGTATCTTAAACAATGCTTTTAATTATATTCAAAGAGTGATGATGAAAATACTTTAGATTTTTATGCTAAAAATCAGAGATTATGACTCTACATGATTCTAAGAAACCCATTGATATTTTTGAAGATGTATACATTTTTCTTATGAATTCTCAGGCCAGAAATACTCAACTTCACTCAACTCGCAAGTCTTTGCCAACAGTTGCTAGTGATCAGCCACTGCAGAGGCGGTAGAAGAGGAAGTGATGATTAGCACATATATGTTTATGTTATTTAAGTAGAAAATCCATGAGCCATTGGTAATGAATTGAAGGTTAAGTGACAATTTTTCTTTACAACCACTCTTGTCGTCTAGTCTGTGAACTGAAAACTGGATTAACCTTTAATTACCCTCCACGATCTCTCAACCCCAAGACATTACCACTCCTACCAGTGGTATCTTCATATACAATTTAATGAGAGAAACATCTGTTTGCATATTTGATATCATTAATATTATGCAGATGAATAGATACTCACAATGTGATGGGCATTTGTGCTAACATCTCATTTTCTTTCTTCATTTCTAGTCTTTCTTCCTCCACCCACTGATTCAGCTGGACTTGTATTAATTAGAATTAAAATCTGTCTAGAGCCAACCGTCTTGTGCAGAATGCACAAATGCAATGGAATCTGAATGCCTGCAAAGCTGCATTGTAAGCAACTGGGGAAAACAGTGTGTGTGATTTAAAGAAAACTATGTTTTCCCCTCTTTAATCCAAATTTTAAAGAAATCCTTTGTATATCTATTTTTGAAAACGCTTGCTTTCACATACAGGTTTCTTCTGATGACTGTATCAAATACTTCCTGTCTGGAGTTTGACAGTTTTAGCACTGACAAATGCTTGGAGCCCAAGCCAATCAAATCTTTATTTTCTAGCCTAAGTGACTTGCCTGCGGTCACCTTAGTGGCCAGTGATGGAGCTGGGCTGGGCGGGAGTCTGAGCCTCCAGACTAAGCCTTGTGATTTGTCGACTGAACTGTGCTGCTTTTCTATGTGAATAAAGTTTGAAGACCTTTCTAACAGCCAGTAAACCCATTTCACACAGCTTTCTTGAAATTCTATCTGGTTATTAATTGAGGCAGTTTTAAAGGTATATACATATGCATTATAAATGTAAAATGCCTGCTAGAAATACAATCATCAATAAATGTATTTTATGTATGTATGTGTTTTGATTCTTGCACGTGCAAAGTTTCCATTTTTGCATCGATCCAAAGATAATGAAAGATTCCTTAAAGATTTTCAGGGCTTTAATTTCATGGTACATTTTTCAATACTTCTCTCAGTATGAAAATAAAGTGCTGTTTCTTTATGCTTTTTAAAGTAAAAGAAAACCTCTCAGTTCTAACTTAATTTCACCCCCTTCTGATTATAAGCCTTGAGCCAGGCATCATCCCCTTTAGTATTTCCAGCTTCTCAGCATATGCCATGGAAATTATTTGATAGACCTACTCCCCATGACTGTATTGTCTCATCAGAATGAAGAAAATTCTTGGCTTTCATTAGTGAATCCATCCTCATTAATTCAAACTAAATGGTGGTGGTGGTGAAGGGGCAGCCAGATTAACTAGTGAATACTTTGAACCATAGACATTTTTTTTATGGGAATGTACTATTCTTACTTCCGTGGATGTTCTGTAATTAGAGCTGGGCTGTGACTCCAGGTATTCAGGATACATGATTAAATCTGTTGGTTTGTGATTTCATATCCATTATTTGCAGGCAAAGCTGCATTGCTAAACTACTGGAAGCAAATTGTTCTCTCAACACTTTCAAAATTCTCCTTATACCCTACCTGCTCATTTACGCTATAATATAAAAGTTAAAAAAGCATTTCTATAAAAGAAAAAGACAGAGAGCTAGTTCAGATGGAATATGGGTTATTATCATTTCCAAATAAGTAAGCTATTTATCATATGCTCCAAGTAGAAATGCACACAATGTGACAATTTTATTTCAAAAGGCATTTTGAGCACCTGGCTTGAAAAAGAACACTGAGCAGAATGAGGGTTCTATGGGAAGCATAGTCCTTCTGTGCAATCATTTTTGATGTCTACTTCCTACTATTGTCCTGCAAGTAACACTTAAATACTAGGTGAAAATGTGACTGTATGAATGCCTGCCACACCAATAATAACAATATTCAATATTCATTAATGATAAACATTTGTTGGCTGGATGGGTGAATGGATGGAAAGATGGACTGTGGCAGCATAAGGCATTCTAATCCTGTTAGCCATTTCTAGAATCTGAAGGAGCCCACTGTTTCCAATGATCTAAGTACTAATTCTAGTCCTGGGGCAAAATTTTGTAAAGAGAGATGTCACTGTAATTCATGGCTTCTAGCAATAGCTGTTCAATCATGTATTTCGTGGGTATCCAAAAATGAATTCCTAATGACTCTAGAATTGCTTGGGCAGTAAAGTTAAGGTGTATGTGTATGTGTATGTGTGTTGGGGGCATTCATAAGAAGTCTACCTGAAATCGCATTTACTAGATAATTGGAAAGTTCAAATTAGATTCCAGCTTCACTTATTCTTGTTATTTTATATTAGTCTTGACCTATAGATTCTTGGGACTTCCCAGGTAATGCTAGTGGTAAAGAACCCACCTGCCAATGCAGGAGACATGAGAGATGTGGGTTCGATCCCCAGGTCAGGAAGATCCCTTGGAGGAGGGCATGACAACCCACTCCAGTATTCTTGCCTGGAGAATTCCATGGACAGAAGAGCCTAGTGGGCTACAGTCCATAGGGTCGTAAAGAGTGGGATATGACTGACCACACACGCATGCATGCATAGATGCTCTTAATATGTTTCTGGCTGTGTTCTAGACTCTAGAATCTATAGTATGTGCTCTTGGGTGTGCTGATTTATGGGTCATGAGTACATTTACTCCAAGACAGAAGGGAAAAGATGTTAGGGGATGTTCAGAGCCAGATTTCCCTGTGGGGTGTTAAGGGTGCATCTGCTGATCCACTGGTTGGAAACCTTTAGCTTCTGCTGTAATTGCACTTCACCCGTTTCTGACCAAATTAGGTCAGAACCCTTGGCAAATGATCAAGCTTCTGTTTGCATTAAGAAATGGAAGCACATGTGCCTTACCTAGATGCACCAGAAGAATCTCTTGGGCTGACCTTGGTTTTCCATGGGTCTGTCATGGAACTCGGGGGCATTTGACACTGTCAATCATCCCCTAGGGCAAGGAAAGTAAATACTAGAACTTTTATTAACATGTTTTTGTGAAAAGGATACTTATTACAATGGAGTAAATCTGTATATGTATATAATTTAATCATAACTATGCATATGCTGAGGATGATCAAATACTTTTACAGGGATGGGGATGCACGACCAAAAAAGTCGGGAGACCTCTAGTCTGTGGGAAGACACACTGTGCATTCCCCAGCGCCACTGAGCAGGGTACTTCCTTGCGTCTCCAGTTTTGTCTCCCACTACTCCCCCATCATTTCTTGTGCCTCTGGACAGTCTTGACATCCCAACCCAATTTTCAGATCTGGGCTATGCTCTATGCTGTCATGTCCCTCAGGGCCCTTGCTCTTCCTCTTTTTTGAACCTTAGGTTTTCTTTTCCTCTGCTTAGCGAATCTTTATTTGACTTTTGTAAACAGTTTCCTGTACTTTTTGCACAGAGTGAATCTCTCTTTCCCGGAGGCCCTGCCATCCCCACATCGTGTCTCTGTTTGGTTGTCTTCTGGACAGCATAAGATCATTTCTTCTACCTTGGTGCAGAAATGCTTGAAGAATGAATGAAAGAAGTGAAAATAGTCTTCACTGACAACCAGCTGCACTGTTTGGACTCTGTGCCTTGTTCGGGTCACCAGGAGGGGGCGCTGTTGGCACTTTCCGTAACAGGGGAGCCTGGTACAGTGAGATCTTTCCCAAAATGGTAGAGTCTGATTCCAGTTCTGTTCTTTCCTACCCTTCTCTTACACAGTCACTTGGGAAGGGGAGAAAGACTGAGCCAGAAAGCAAAACAAAACTTAAGACATTATGATGAAATTTTTTGTGCCTGGGATATCATGGGAAACTCAGACCGGGAGACCCCAGCATGTGGGTCCAGCCTTGATGGATGGAGTCACAAATGCTACTGGAGAAATTGCTGATGCTGCCTTGCCTCTTCTAGATCCTCTGCAACAAGCAATGGGTTATAAAAGAGGCTTTTGAAAATATCATTAGCTGAGAAACAGCAAACAACACCCATGAGCAGATTTTGTGAGGCACAAAATCGCTTCTCTGCTTCTGAATGCAACCAGGTTGGAAGATTCACTTGGCTTCCCTTGGTAAACTGGATAGAAAAATGCACCAAAGTAGGCGAGATCTTTGTATTAGCCGTAATGGCAGAGAATGCATTGTCATTTGCCATGACAAACTATGTTTTTAAGAGGCAAGCAATTATGAAGGAGTTGGTCCCAATAAAAAAGGGTACAGAATGTTTCAGTCCCATCCTTTAAAATTGCTATTCATTTTTTTCCATTTTATTTTAATTCCAGGACATTTTTGTACCTTGGTAATAAATTAACATTTCAAAAGTACTTTTACCTGCTGAGATGGTTCATTCCGCTAATATGGGTAACGCTGTGGACTCGAATAATTAGTGTAAATTGCCTTTGAATAACACAGAGCTGGGAACAACTCTAACTTGCTAGGGCTTAATGCCCCTTGCCGTACAGGATGAAGAGTCCTTAATGGGGCCTGGAAAAACAACTAATACCTACAAATCAAAGGAGAAAAGCCGTTTTTGATGCATTTGTCTGAGAGTGTGAGTTTTAAACTAAATTGTTAATACTTCCTCCCCTGCTGAGGGTCATGGATTAGCTAGGCTGGGAGATTCTTTGAGAATCTTTCACACTGACCAGGGGAGGTAGGGGGTTCCAAATACAAGTGTTTTCTTAACCCTAATCCCCACCTCCCTGACCAGGACAGCTCTGCATTTCTCTCTAATTAGGTGAAGAATTAGGAGGTGGATAAATGTGTTCAGGGATGAGGATAAAGTGATTAGTTCACTCCAGACCATGATAGCGATTTTGAGGCGCTACTTAGTCCCTTTCAAGATGATAACTTTTCTCTCTTTTTTTTTACAAAAACGTTTTCAAGCAAACCTCAAACATGTATTTATAAGCAATGATAATCATCTTCAGGCAAGTTTAGGGCAGTGTATTGACAGACAATTTTTACTCTCCTTTGCATTTATTTGCTTTTCATATGATTTTTGTCCCATAGAGGAATATCTGGAGCTGTTTCTAATCTGACTCAAGTTTTATAATTATTTGTGCAATCTGAACACAATCTAATAACCTAACCAAAAGATAATGCATTCACATTTAAATGATCCTTTCAATGAAAGAGTGGAAAGGACACACTGCTTAGGAGCTGAGATAAAACCATTTTGACACTTTTCTGCATATAAATAGATACTACTGTGTATGCCCCCCACCCTTTTTTTAAAAAGATCTTGTAGATATTCTTCACTGAAGTGTAATTTTGAATATCAGGCTGATGAAAGAGGTTACAGAACAGCTTCAAATTTTGGTGATATTAGCAACGTTCACCCTTGACGACTATCCCAGGGCTACCTAGATCACCAAATCAGTTTCCATACACAAAAACCCCAGCCACATACCAAAAAGAACATATTGCTTTTTACGCTCGGACAATCCGTACCAGAACTGCACGCGTCAAATTTTCCTCTGCTTCTGCCATTTCACTCACTTGTAGACTGAATGTATCCCCATTTGTCTTACCTAGTATATGTCTTTTGTGCTATAAAGATGTACTGGAAATAACCTGAGGAAAAAGAAAAGTGGTAGCAATAAATAACAAAACACGTTCTACCTCTTTTCAGAGGGCGTTGGAAGGCCCAAGGCCTATTCTGGTTCGTTTGAAGGCCCATGAAAAGCAATGATCTAATTGTGACTTTCCAAAACAAGTTCTTCCTGTTTTCATCTTTCTTGGACGTCCATCCTGGAGGATGATAAATGAGCCAGAGCAAACACAACAGAGGTGAAAAGTAAAACTGTAGCTGTGTGCTGGGTCTCCACACTTAATTTTTTTCTTTCTTTTTTTTTGAGGTTTAGGGTTTTATTTTTTTAAGAGCATATTTGTATATGTTGATGTTTTTTCCCTTAAAAAAGTAAAGGAATAGTAGGTTTACAATGTTGTGTTAGTGTCAGGTGTACAGCAAAGTAATTCAGGTACATATGCATGAGCGCATGTGTGTGTGCTCAGCCATGTCTGACTTTTTGCGACCCCATGGGCCCCACCAGGATCCCACCAGGCTCCTCTGTCCATGGGATTCTCCAGGCAAGAACATTAGACTGTGTTGCCATGCCCTCCTCCAGTGGATCTTCCCAACCCGGGGATCTAACCTATGTCTCCTGAGTCTCCTGCATTGCAGGCAGATTCTTTACTGCTTGAGCCATTGGGGAAATCCCATGTATATGTGCATCTTTTTCAGATTCTTTTCCCTTATAGGTTATTATAAAATATTGAGTATAGTTTTTGGTGCTATACAGTAGGTCCTTGTTGGTTATTCATTTTATATATAATAGTGTCTATATATTCATCCCCAACTCCTAATTTATCCCTTCCCCCTTTTCCCTTTTGGTAACCATAAGCTTACCAAAAACCATAAAATAAAGTGACAGATTTTATTTCGGGGGGCTCCAAAATCACTGCAGATGGTGACTGCAGCCATGAAATTAAAAGACAATTGCTCCTTGGAAGAAAAGCCATGACCAATCTAGACAGCATATTAAAAGGCAGAGATATTACTTTACCAACAAAGGTCCATCTAATCAAAGCTATGGTTTTTCCAGTGGTCATGTATGGATGTGAGAGTTGGACTATAAAGAAAGCTGAGCGCTAAAGAATTGATGTTTTTGAACTGTGGTGTTGGAGAAGACTCTTAAGAGTCCCTTGGACTGCAAGGAGATCCAACCAGTCAATCCTAAAGGAAATCAGTACTGAATATTCATTGGAAGGACTGATACTGAAGCTGAAGCTCCAGGATTTTGGCCACCTGATGGGAAGAACTGACCCATTGGAAAAGACCCTGATACTAGGAAAGATTGAAGGCAGGAGGAGAAGGGGATGATAGAGGATGAGATGGTTGGATGGCATCACTGACTCGATGGACATGAGTTTGAGCAAGCTCCAGGAGCTGGTGATGGACAGGGAAGCCTGCTGTGCTGTGGAACATGGGTTTGCAGAGTTGGACATGACTGAGCAACTGAACTGAACTGAACTGAACCATAAGTTTGTTTTCTATGTCTATGGGTCTATTTCTCTTTTGTAAATAAGTTCATATGTATCTTTTTTTCTTTTAGATTTTGCATATAAGCAATGGCATTTGCTATTTGTCTTTGTCTGGCTTACTTCACTTAGTATGATAATCTCTAGTTGCTAGGCTTAATTTCTGAGTTACTCTCAGCCCACTGAGAGTAGACATTTCTCCTCTGGATCACACGATGGTGGATCATAATAATGGAAGGAAGGCACGTCACATTGTTACTTAAGGACAACAACAGCAACATGAAACAACTTCCAAACTGCAGCAAGTTTTCCTTTCCACTCCTACAAATATCATGGCCTGTTTAAGCTGTGATGCCCAATTACGCTACACAGGACAGATCACACTACATTACCCAGGATTGTGTTGCCCCTTGATCTTATCAGCTTTGTTTCCTAAACTACAAAAAGATCCAAGATAGCGCTGGTTAGCAGTTTGACTTGGACAATTTCCACAGCCATCCATCACTGTCACCGGTTAGCAGGAGGCGTCAGGCACACAGCGAGGAGGCAGGATGCTGTGTTGACAGGCTCTTCCCAAACCACCCCTTCACTTCCCATGGATGCTTGCCCTTCCTCACTCCTGCAACTTTCTTTTCCTCGGTGAAAAGAAGTCTGTACCAGATAAGAGAGAGGGAACATATAAGGTAAAATACACACGTTGTTATTGGTTGGTCTCCAAGTCCTGTCTGATTGTTTTGTGACCCCATGAACTGTAGCTTGCCAGGCTCCTCTGTCCATGGACTTTTCCAGGCAAGAATACTAGAGTGGGTAGCCATTCCCTTCTCCAGGGGATCTTCCTGACCCAGGGATCGAACTTGTGTCTCCTGCATTGACAGGCAGATTCTTTACCGCTCAGCCACCGGGAAAGCCCATAAAATGTACATTCCCAAGCTAAAAAGCAGGTAGAAAGTTAGATGCCTGAGGGAGAAGAGGCTAATTCACACATTACAGCTGACCAACCCCATCTTCTGGGTTTGACTTGGATAAACTTTGTGCCCATAATGGGAATTCTCAGGAGAAAGATACACATAGTCTAGCAACTGGGATTTAACTTTTTAAAAAAAAATCAACTCTGGGATTATTCCAAATGTGTCCATTTCTGTTTTATAGTCTGGCTCTTTTAAATAGCCTTAGGAGTAAGCTAGGACACTTGGATTCTGACCCCCTGTAAATTGGAGTAGATGGCACCTTTTTGGGCACTTACTCCTGTTAGGTATCACTGCCTTGTCCAGAGATGTGAAACAGAATGAGATTTGAAAACAGAATCTATTACCCTATTTGTGGTCAAAATCTGATAGGATCAAGTAACAGATCTCCCAGTAGAAATATCTACGTGTCATGGAGTAAACTTGATCACTGTAAGAATATAGTTAATGCAGCAGGAAAGGATAGCAAACCAGAATATTAACATTTCTGTTACCTCCTTACAAGTTCAAGGAGTTTGGCCTCTTATCACTTTATAGTGAGTATAGAAAGGAGGAGTGATCTCCTTTAATTTGGAATTATTTAACTGAAATGTGAGGTCCATCGGCCTTGCTCTCACCCTTCTGGGCTGGCAGACATTGGTATGCAGAATCCATGAGAGAAGGAACAGTACACTATCAGAGGGAGACGTGTTTGATTATTCTTTAAAACCAACTAAGAGAAGTTAATCTCATTGAACTTCTTTTTATTCAACAAAAGAGTTGGATGTTTCCAAGTCTAATGTGACTATAATGTTCATTAAATGGACTTCTTTACACCTTTAAATGGATTAACGGTACATCTTCACAGTTTAATTATTATACATGTCATTCAAAAAAATCACAGATCTAATTCAGGGGATGATAAAGCCCTTTCTTTTATGACGATGGAAAAGACACAGCAGTAAATGGGTGTGATTTTTATCTGGGCCTTTTTTTTTTTTTTTTAAAGGGCACATGTTGCTCCAAGGAGGTGGGAGGGGAGGCCGTTGTGAATGTACCACGTGTTTCTGCCCTGCTCATTTGTGTGTGGAGATTTAGGAGCTGACCATGCTGTAGCTTGCCCCTTCCGGACTCAACCGTGCCAGGCACCTCAGCTGTTCCTCCCGCCCAAGCCTGCTCAGCTAATGACTTCAGTCTGTCCAAGACAGCTCTTAGGCAGATAAGCGATAAATTATGCTCCCCTTTCAGTCTCAGGCCTTTGGGGCTTCTCTGAGTTCCTTTACCCAGACCTTTCTTGAAAGACAGAGACGCCTTCTCATCATGCCCCAAGAAATAGCAGTTTGGTTTTTACATGTACATTTGACATCAACTATCTTTGGGTCCGTACTTGCCTCCTTTTTTTTGGCTGGGGGAGCATTAAACTTGGCATAGTCTGGCAGCTCATGGGTGTCCTAGGAATGTCACAGGCTGTGCTTGACTCCGGTGGGTAAAGAATGTTCTAGAAGCCATCTGAGAGCTACCAGGACATTTTTCTCCCTAGGGGATGGGAAGTCTAGAAGAGGGGAGACCTGGCACCCCACAGGGAGTGATTCGGGCTTTTCTGGTTTAAGTTGAAGAGAGCACAGATTCATCTTCATTCATTCATTCATTTCAGCAATATTCACTGGGAAATGATTATCTGTCAGGTCCTGGGCATAGCCTGTGAGATGCAGCAAGAAGGTGAGCAGATACAATTCCTCCTCTCAAGGAGCATTCCATCTAGAGACATTGACATATAATTTTGTAAATCAAAGGAGGCACCAAATTTTCCAGGGAAAAGGGCTAATATTTGGCAATCTGGTTGGAAGGTGACTCCAGAGGTCTTGCTTTGATGTTGTGTTTGCCTAGCAAATTCACACTATTTTTATTTATATTGTACCTATATGGAGTCGCTTTGTAGTAACCGATGCAGACCTGGGGGAAGAAATGAAGCCCCTAACCCCTCTCTTAGGGTCACCATGAGACATCTTCCTTGGAACCAGTCAACAACCTTTTAAGCTCCTGGGAAGGCCAGCGTTGGGATCACAGGTGAGGATGTCAGGTGTGTCTTTGGACAGGATGTTCAGGATGTCACTGAAGAAGAGTCCATGTGTCAGGTAACCCAGGGGGAAACACCAGCGTGGCTACTTCCAGTGACTGGCCTGACAATTATTCATCCTCTTGAAGCCTCAGTTCTCACATCTATAAACATGGATGATTAGACCCATCTTTCAGTGTCTTTGTGGGGATTTAGAAACAACACATATATAAAGAGTCTAGCCCCCTCCCTGGTGCTCAGTAGGTGTTTAGCAAATACTAGTCCATCTGTCCTTCCCTATCAGCTGCCCTCTTCATCACCCTCCTTGTTTTCTCTGCCCCATTATTAATCCTCATAATTCATCATTTAACTCTGAGTCAGGTCTTACTTCACGAACAAATGTAAAACTCAAAGCCTATCTGTACTGGGATCTTGGCCTTCTGAAAGGAAAATCGGAAGACATTCAAAATCCCAAGGAGCGGTGGAATGATGCCCAGTGGGGCTGACATTTGGTCAGATGGACACACCTTTGATGTGGACACCCGCAGAGCTACACGATCACAGACTCTCAAAGCCAGAGACCCTCATTTCAGGCTCACTCTGAGCTTGCTACCTCAAACTCCATGTCCAGGGTGTGACTTATAGCCCTGGATTGTGCACGAGGCTGGTGTGGCCCAGGCTTAGCATGCACGCTCCCCGAGCCTGGGCTGTCCAGGCTCAAAGCTCAGATGTGACACTTCTGCTCCCATCACTGCCCACTTCCTGGTCTCCTTTGCTTCTGGTGTTCCACAGGACCAGCGATGGGTGAGGGTACTCTTAGAAATGCCTGCACTGAGGCAGCAAGCTCTTTCATAAATCATTTAAGATCCATGTTGTACCAATGTCAATTATGAGAATTGATTGCCCCCCTGAAGCATGAGGAATTGTGCTGCAGAGAGTCAACATGAACTAGGCCCTGTAAGCCTCTGCAGCCTGCCTTCTGAAGGAGCGTGAGGCAGGCACCTTGATAAAGCAAACACCAGCCTTTCATTGTGCACCAGGTACTGTGTCCCCATTTCCAAACTAATAAATACTGAATGAGTAAATAATTTTGTTTTCTCTTTGCACTATAAAGATTCAGTCTTATTTGGCCAAGTAACTGCAGAGAATATCATTAAATACTTTTCCAATAGTGCTTTCTCTAAGCCAGAATCTGCTCTTGGAAAATGCCTACGGATCAGTCTAGAAAGTCAAGGTGGAAAGAGGTGCAAAAGCAACTCTCTATAAGAGGCCCTTCAAAATCGGGACCATCCTCACTGAGAGAAAAATCAACGGTGGAGAGATGAACTGTTCACTTACTCATTCACTCAGTCACTGGTTTGTCTTATTATAGTACTTTGAAAATGTACCATGGAATAGTAAGTTACAGGAATTAAAATGTTATCCAAACAAATATATTTCGTAAATGATAAAAAGCCAGGGAAAATTTTAATTATAAAAAATCTGATTTGGGGATATTTAATAGAATTCTAATATTTAATTTTTTATGTATAGAGCATATATATAGCTGTAACTTTTATCGCATAATGGTGAGGTTAGATACATAAACAAAATGCATGTTACATAGGAGATGATAGTAACACCAAAGATTTCTGGCTCATTAGCCAGAAAACAGATTACTACTTCAAAATTTTTCTCTACCGGGGCATTCTGTGACGATCCTATTTCCATCTTAGATTAGGTGAATTTGATCCATAAGATAGGAAGGGTTAAATAGATGCATTATATTTTATGTTGATTTTGTGCTAGGTTTATCGGGTAACAGACAACATACTTTGATTTGCACTTACATGGAGACCTGACACCAGCTTCGAAGCTTGGGAGGGAAAAGGATTTTTGTTCAGCAAGTTTCTTGTTGGACAATTAACATGTGGAAACGATACCACATGTATGTGAAAATGGTAAGTTCACATTGAGTTTCCAAAGGGTGGAGGCTCATTCTTCTTACAGCATGACTGTGACAACTGTCCCTGATAGAATACATGGGATCATTGTATTTCCATCTCCAAGTGATGATCAGAAATGAAGCTTTGTGAATTCTTTCCTAAGGGGGCCACCTGTCACCCTTCTGTCTCTGTATACAATGCTATTTTGTTTCTGAAGACCTCGGTCCAAGTTCAGCTCTTCCAAATGTTAGGGACCAAGTCCTGACACCCCCTGTCTTGCTGTGATGAACAGATACATTCTCTGCCGGTTATCCACCCTCCACCCAACATGTGATGCTGCCCTTCCTAAGTGCCTGTGGCAGGTACGTAAAGCAAACAGCAAAGCCAGGTGCCCCACCCTCATTGCTTGCCCGTCAGCAGACTTGACTGCTGAGACATTCGTAGCAGGGGGTGACTCTCCCCACCCCCATCCCCCTCGCCTCCTCTCACCACTGCCTGCTGCTCTGGGTCCATGGCGGCTGCATCGGGCTGCTGCAGACACCCAGGGCTGGCAGCGGCTCCACGTGGCCGATGGTCAGGTGAACTGGGCTTCCGGCACTTTGCTTAGGGACTCAATCCAAACACCAGCTCCACATCTCTTCAACTGGCAGACCAGTGGTGTGTGCTCAAGGCTTTTCCTCTGAGGCTAAACAGAGAATGCAGCTTGACTCTGAGACTCACAGGCTCTTTGGGGTACAGCTGCCTTGTAGATCTCTGGTGGATGATTCAAGATTTTTCTCTTTCAGGGGCATTCTGTGATGGCCCTATTTTTTGATCTGTGAGACAAGGAGCCTTAAATGCCACCATATTTTATGTTAATTTTGCCCTAGGCTTATCAGGAAATGGACAACATGCTTTGAGTTGTGATTATGCAGAGACCCGACACCAGTTTTGGGTGCTTGGGAGGGAAAGGATTTTTGTTCAGTTCAGTTCAGCTCAGTTCAGTCGCTCAGTCGTGTCCAACTCTTTGCGACCCCATGAGTAGCAGCACACCAGGCCTCCCTGTCCATCACCAACTCCTGGAGTTCACCCAAACTCATGTCCATCGAGTCAGTGATGCCATCCAGCCATCTCATCCTCTGTCATCCCCTTCTCCTCCTGCCCCCAATCCCTCCCAGCATCAGGGTCTTTTCCAATGAGTCAACTCTTCGCATGAGGTGGCCAAAGTATTGGAGTTTCAGCTTTAGCATCAGTCCTTCCAATGAACACCCAGGGCTGATCTCCTTTAGGATGGAGTGGTTGGACCTCCTTGCAGTCCAAGGGACTCTCAAGAGTCTTCTTTAGGAAGTTACTTATGGTCAATTAACGTGTGGAGACTACCCAGGTAGTATGTGAAAGTGCTGAGCTCACGTTGCATTTCTAAAGGTGAAAGCCTACCTCTTGCCTTTTTCCTGAGGCCAGAAGCCTGTGTTGCTTGGTTCAGTGATAGCTTTAAATAGTAGACTTTCCTCAAGATCGGGGGGTGGGGTGGGGACCTCCAAGAGATACAGCCTGGTACCGTGTCCTTATCAGGGATCTGCTCTCCTAGGCAGAGATGTGTGGGTAGATGATGATCTCCAGGAGACCATCTAATAGTACTTTCACAGATTGTGCTTTGTGCTGACTTCTCTGAAACAAGGAGGGGAAATCCTTGCCAAGTCTCTTCCATTTGATGATGTTTTTCCACTGGAGTGGAAAGTGCTTTTCAGGGTTTGGGAGTGAGACAGGAAACCACATTTGAGTGCAAGTCCACACAATCACAAGAGCCTGGGCGAATTTCTTCGGGATTCATAGTATTATAGGTCCATGTGGATCGTGGCTGTAACATTACTCAGAACTATAATTTCACGCTAATTAGGACTTGTCAAAACCCACTTCCTGAAAGGTTCAGGTTGGTGCTAGTGAGGCAGATTTTAATCAGTAACCAAAAGCATTTATTCCTAACGTACGAAAAACCCTTAGGACTCTGTTATGTCACCTAAAGATGTCCTTGCTCCAAGCTGGGCCCAGTGAGAGTGAGTGCCAAACTGATGTCTTAGCTTGTTTTACTCTCAAATTCTCTTGCAAAAGTGATGGTTCTTTAGCAACATCGCCCAGCCTCCTTCCCTTCCTCCAGCTGGACAGACTCCATCACGTCAGTGCCGGAGTGGCTAAACTGAGCACGGCCATCCCCATGTGCTTCTGTCCACAGCCCCCAAACTGACACCTGTTGAAATAATTTTGGAACCACATTTGTAACTAATAGCCACCAAGATGTCAACTCAATTATTCTGACAATAGGGCAACCCAGGAGACTCCGCTTCTGCCCGGGCTGAGGCTCCCAGCCAAGTTCAGGCTTGTTGTCTATTATCTGACAAGCCCAGGACAAAATTAACACTAAATATAAGGTAATTTAATTAACTTCTCCCATCCCAGCAGGCAGGTCCCAGCACCCTCGGCGCCCCAGGCCTTCTAGGCAGCAGAGGAGTGTTGCACTCCCAGAGGAAACAGTTGGGTTGTGCATTTATTGTTTTCAGTGGGTGATTTGCAACCAAGGATTTCTATGAAACTCCGTTGAGCAGGAAGGCAAAAATTTAGTTTTTTCTTATTCTTCAAGACACGGTAATAAATTGTATGCAAATCATTTATAGGAAAACACACCTTAAGAATCAGGATTCTTCAAGGAATAGATGTGTGCTTCCTGGAGAGGAAAGGGGAGAGAGAAGAGTGAGAGGGAGAGAGAGAGAAAGGGCACAGTAGACCCTGGTTTAAAAAGAACAACAATAATAAGACAGTCTGAGAGGGTTAAAAAAAAACAAAGAAGTTATAATAAATACAAGAAAAAATACACTTTGTGAAATTGTTTTATTATGAAGACCTTCCATGAGCTGATATTTTTAAGGGGCATAAGGTCACTTTTATTTCCAAATTTCAACAAAGTTGGGGTAAGCTTTGTGACTCAGTGGTAAGGAATCCACCTGTCAATGCAGGAGACACAAGTTCGATGCCTGGGTCAGGAAGAACCCCTGGAGTAGGAAATGGCAACCCACTCCAGTATTCTTGCCTGGGAAATCTCATGGACAGAGGAGCCTGGCGGGCTACAGTCAACAGGGTCACAGAAGAGTCAGACACGGCTTAGAGACTAAACAACAACAAAGCTGACCCTTGACTCATCCCCAGGGAAGTGAACATCAAGCTATCTAATTATTCCTCCCACTTTCCTGCTCTCCAATATTAAGCCAACACAAAGGACAAAAGCAACAGGTTAGGAGGTTTATGAGCGAACATTGCAACCTTTCAGTCTGTAAAGATGAAGTGGACAGTTGGAAAGGCAGGGTGAGAAAAATTAGGCAGCTTATCATGGCTGTGAATGTTAGCAAGCTGAGCCCTTCTTTTGCTTGTAGCTCATCACTGGAGGTCATGGGAGAATGTGGGCTTTTCACCTCTGTCCGTGGAGTGGGAGAGATTGCCGAGAGCCAGATCCATGTTCCCACCTGGGTCTCCTGGTGACAAGCGACAGCCACGCTGAAGGCTGGCTGGGCTCGGTGTGTGTGGCTATGGGACGTGGCTTTTCTCTACATGAAGCCAATTAGATTAGGCATCAGAACAATAAGGAGGCTGCAGCACATTTCCACGTGTAGATGAAATCAGGTACCTGGGTGAGGAGAGACCAGGTCCATCAAAGCCTGCAGACCTCATTAAAAGGCAGATCAGCAGGATGGACTAAAATCATTAAATATGTTAATTTGCAGCCAGGAAATGAAAATCTGGGGAGAAGCCAGTGGTTGACAGGTGCCCCAGCCTTGGGTTTTCATCTCGGCTCCCTGGGTTCTCTCCTTGGGTGAACTTGGGCAACCCCAGGTTCTCAGGCTGCCAGTGACCTTGTCTCTTTTGTGAGGGAGTTGGTGTGCATCACCTACATGTCACCCTCTTTCCATTTAGTTGATAACTCGGGACTCCAGACACTATAAGTAAGTGCTTCTAAGCCAAGGTGGCACGTTAGAATTACCAGGGACCTTTTAAGTATCCCAGTGCCTGGACCCATCCCAGACCTATTCCACTGGCGGGACTCAGGAATCAATATTTTTCAAAGCTCTCTAGGTGATTATGTGGTCAAGACTGAAGACCAGCAAACTCTCATTCTTTCTAGTAAATAGGAACGAGAGACACTTAAGTTCCCCTTCCCTGCCACTTCATCTCACATCCTTGAGAAAAGCTGGTATTTTCTTGGTGAGAGGAGATCAAACAAGTTGCTCCAGCTTGAATTCTTTTTCTGGGCAAATAGCTTTGAATCAGTGACGGATCACCAGTGTAGATAACAACAAATGGCTGGTCAGCTTGCTGATGGATAGAGCTGGAGAAGCCTGAAGGGGCCGTCCCATGCCAGTGTGGAATGTATGGATGGGCTGCTTGGAAGACTTGGAGCCCATCTTTGCTTCATATTCTGGAGCGCCCGGCCTCTAGTGAAGCACAGGCATCTCTTACCATGGTCCCTTGACAGCCCTCCAGCAGGGAGAGAAAACTGAGACCCATGAAAAAGTCAGTATGAAAACCGATATAATTACTCTTTTAGGCAAACCGCACTGCACCGTGTGGACTGCTGTCCTCCCCCAAACTCATGTCCTCCCCAGAACCTCCAAGTGTGACCCTATTCAGAACAGAGTCATTGTAGAGGTGGTTAAGAAGGTCATACTGGAGTAGGGTGGCCCGTAATCCACCGTGACCCATGAAGACAGGAAGCAGGGAGACACGCATGTGTCTCTGTGTGTCTATGTCCTGTGTCTACACAGGACACTACGTGTATTAGTTTGCTTGGGCTGCCATACCAAATCTCATAACAGAAACTGGTTTTCTCACAATCCTGGAAGCTAGATGCCCAAGACAAGGGGGTCAGCAGACCTGGTTTCTCCTGAGGCCTCTCTTCGGGCTTGTGGCTGGCTGCCTTCTTGCTGTGTCCTCACATGGTCATCCATTGACTGGTTGCTGTTGTTCAGTCGCTCAGTCATGTCCAACTCTTGCAAGCCCGTGGACTGTAGCCTGCCAGGCCCCCCTGTCCATGGGGTTTCCCAGGCAAGAATACTGGTGTAGGTTGCCATTTCTTTCTCCAGAGGATCTTTCTGACCCAGGGATCAAACCTGAGTCTCCTGCATTGGCAAGCAGATTCTTTACCACTGAGCCACCTGGAAAGTCCCCACTGACCTGTTACCTGTGTCATAATCTCTTCTTCATACAGGGACATCAGTCATATTGGATTAGGGTCTACCCTAATGATCCCATTTTAACCCAGTTCCTTCTTGCAGGCTATAACTCTGAATACAATCTCATTCTGAGCTACTGAGGTTAGGGTTTCAGTGCATGAATTGGGGTGAGGGGAACACAGTTCTGCCCATAACACCAAGAGAAGAGAGAGGCCAAGACTAGAGCCACACATCTACAAGCCCAGAAAGTCTAAGAATTGCTGGAAGAGGCACAGAGCGCCCTCCCTGGAGCCTTGAGAGGCTCTGCTGACACCTTGATTTCAGACTTCCAGCTTCCAGAGCTGCGAGAGAAGTTTCTGCAGCCCCCTGGTTTCTGGTAGTTTGTTACAACAGCCCCAGGAAACTAATACGGCTTGCCTTCTGCCTATTCCCCTGAGCATCTACGATGCGACTTAAAGGTGCGCTGATTTTCCAGCCAAGCTTGCGTTTTCCCCTTCAGGCAGCAAGAGAGCCTCAGGAGCGGATTTCTCACCTGTTGCTTCGGCAGCCATCACCGCCCGTCTCTGCACACCTTTCCGCAGGGGACCCTGGGGAAGGCCAGGCCAGGCTGCGAGGAGCAGGGCTAGTGGGGCTTATGGTGAGGAGGGACGTCTCCTACCACAGCTCACTTTTTCTGGGGAGTGATCTTCAGAGCTCAATTGTCATTTAGTTGCTCAGTCATGTCTGACTCTTTTGCAACCCCGTGGACTATAGCCCGCCAAGCTCCTCTGTCCATGAATTCTCCAGGCAAGAATACTGGAGTGGGTTGCCATTTCCTTCTCCAGGGGATCTTCCCAACCCAGGGATTAAACCCACAGCTTCTGAATTGTGGGAAGATTCTTTAACCACTTAGCCACCAGGGAAGCCCTCTGAATGCAGTGCTGGTTGCAGATCATCCATCAGAAGTTCTGTGTGGGATCGGCCCTCGTCTTGGGACTGAGGGTGATTTTAACAGGGATCTGTTGCCCGGGTATTGCCCTCAGCATCCCGCCTAACCTAAGCTCCTTTGCGAGCGGCGATGACTATGACCCAGGCCCTTCTGTGGACTGAGTGCTGAGGCCCGGAGGCAATGGGCCCACACCACTGGCGTCCTTGTTATGGTCATGAGTCAGTGTGGACCTTTGTGGTTCAGCAAATTCATTTACAAAAGGGGATTGCTGGGCTCCTGAATGTTGATTCTCCAATATTTTGACCACCTGATGCAAAGAGTTGACTCGTTGGAAAAGACCCTGATACTGGGAAAAATTGATGGCAGGAGGAGAAGAGGTCAACAGAGGATGACATGGTTGGATGGCATCATCGACTCAATGGACATGAGTTTGAGCAAACTCCGGGAGACAACGAAGGACAGGGAAGCCTGGCGTGCTGCAGTCCATTGGGTCACAGAGTCAGAACTGAACAACAGAGTCAGAACTAAGTAACTGAACAACAACACTCCCACCCCCACCCCCCACCTCCTTTGCAGGGTCTAGCTGGCTGGCTTTTGGACCACACGGGTGGGTTTCTAATTCTGGAAGAGCCAGAAAAGGGGAACAGGCCACAAAAACCACACAAGGAAAATGTGTAGGAAGAAGCTCCAGCTGCAAAGGACAGGGCATCACAGGAACCCCTAAATTCCCGGATAGAGGAGCTCCCCTGGGAACCATTGAGGAGGCTGTGACTGTGCTCCCCATGGCAGAAACCTGTTGAATGCATGATGACTAGGTTTCAACAGGGAAACAAAGATGCAGGAAAGCCACTCCTGTGAGGTGTTTTGCCCATAAGAAGTCCGCGGCCCCAGGTTCTGCTCCGGCTGGATCCAGGCACAGTTCAGCTTCAGAGCTGCCACCTCCCCTCTGAGTCTCAGTCACAGGAGGGACTCAGGATGGGTGGCCTCCAACCTGCCCTGACTTGGCCCCCTTTCTTTGCAATCGGTGAAAATAGCAGGAGCAGGCATGATTTATTTTGTTTGTTTGCTTATTTGCTTGCTTTTGGCTCCCACCCTTGCAAATGAGCCCCGGTGTGTAAATCAGGCCCTTGAAGCCTCTCTGAAAGGCAGGAGGGCCCGAGGAGGGGAGACAGGCAGTGCTCAGCATCCATCCTTCCGGATATCTGCAAATAACGAGCAGAGAAGGCCGTGCAGAGCCCAGGGCTTGTCTGAAATGGTGCTTCCAGGGCAACTGGGCTTAACAGTGATTTTGAAATGCAGGAGGAAGGGAGAGAAGGGGCCAGGGAGAGGAAGGGCCCCAAAGTGGAGAGCTGCCCCAATTAGATCGGCGAACAGAAGGCAGCCTTTCTCCCTGGCAGGAAGCACCCCAGCATGCGATGAGTGACTAGAAGCCTCTGCGAGGTGCCCACTTTTTCAAAGGGAAATGTAATTTGTAAACAATCAACATCTTAACAAGCTATAAACAACCACTCCTGACTTCTAGCAGATTTACTGATGCTTGAGTGACTAAAATTCACAATGTTTTCCCAAACCAACTCCGTTAATTTGTGGCCTGGTATTCATTAGGGACCGCCTCCAGCTCTGCTTCCAACCTAATGATGCAGGGCTGGGTCTGAGCCCTTTTCCATCAGGGGTGCAGGCCCGGGCAGTTCAGTCTTGTCTTCTTCTCTTTTTCACCACGGCTGGCCTTGGACCTCATAGGATATTATGTGTGTGCTTTGTTTTAAAATTCTGCATTTAAAAAATCACCCATCATTTATCACTCATCTCAGATGAGCAATTGTGGGCCCATGGTGGCAGGATGCTTTTTCTGCCAGGCTCCTCCTCTCTCCCCACCCCACCCCCAACCAGCCCCCACCTCCTACCCTCCCCCCACCCCGGGGAAATCAAGAAAAACAAGATTCTACTTGTCCAGCCCCTCAGAGGCTCCCCGGAATTGTTGGAATCGTCACAATAAGTGGTAGTAATAGAACCATATACAGGATGGTAAATACAAACTGCTCTGTGGAGTGGCAAAAAATAATGAAGTAATTAGGTGAACTATTATCAGCACCTGTGACTGATTGGTGCAAGCACGTCTGTAGCTTTATTATATTATTTTTTGTTGGGAACAATAAGCAGATTCAGAAGTTGCAGAATGTTAGCCCCTGCCCCCAACTTCCCTCTCCTGAGGCCCCCATCACCCCAAGGTGCATGGTCTGGGGGGTGGAGGGGAGCTGTCTGCTCAGCTGGTGGAAACCCACAGCAGGTAAATGCGAGTCCTGCTTCCCAACCCATTAGGGTTAATACCCCTTTAATTAGCAACTGATGGGCCACCTAAGAGGTGCTATTTCAAGCGCTACGTCTAGGCTAAACGTGTGTCCCACAGACAGACCCAAACCAAGGGACCATCAAGACAAGGGAGACTTTCAACGCTGCTCACTGCTGGTTCTAAGTGGAAACGACTGTTTGAATGCTCAGCCTGCAATCTTGTACCTGGCATACCGCCCTTTCTCTGTGTCGGAATTTCTGCACGGAAGTGCCCAATTGCCAGTAATAGTAATTACTTGATGATGATAATAAAAGTTAACAGTTGTAGTATTACTATGCACCTGGCCCTGTTTTAAGCATTGTATATATATGTTTACTCATTTACTCTTCACAATGACCCAGGGAGATATATACTGTTATCATTCCCATTTTATAGATGGAGAAACCAAGGCACAGAGAAGTAAAATGACTCACTCAAGGTCCCAGAGCCAGGATTCCAAGCCAGGGAGTTTTGTGGCAAAGTACACACTCTTAATCCTCTTTCCACTTCCCCTCTTCAGTGGTTTCCGTATAGTACTATGGACCACGGGATACCCACAGTGTGTCTCGTAGAGGCTGGGCAAGAAGGGGGATAAAGAATGTGAAAAGAGTCATGCTAAGGACCAAGGCAAGACAATAGTTCCTCAGACTTGCCAATAGACAGGAGAATCCAGTACCTTTCCTTAGCTGGTGAAAGTAGATCTCCAGGTACAACCATCACACATACTAAAGCACACACCAGAATTCTAATCCTCATCTAGAGAGACATGCCATGTTGACACAGGACATCCTTTTACTAAGAGCCACAGATGTGCTTAGGCTCCTCTTGGATTTCCTGTCACCCAGAACCTCTAGGAGTCCACAAAATTTGACTGACTACTTACCTTAAGGATTTTATTTTTAAACCAACTGAGTTTGTTGAATTGCTGGCCAAGTGATTCTGCTTTGCAAGTTTAGGTTCAATGGGAGACAGAGTCATTTGCCATTTCTGGCAGAAGGAGGCTGAGCAGTGAGTGGATATTGCTGGATGACCACAGTTACCCAAATTAGCCAACCTCTTTGGACCTCAACTTTATTATCTATAAAATGGGAATAATAACCCACCTGGTTCATAGGTTGACTGTGATGATTCCATGAGTTAATAAATGTTAAGCACTAATTGCTATTCTATGTATAAAGGTGGGTTGTCCATGAAGCCAATGAAACTTAAACTTTAGGTCTTAGGGTTTCATTTTTGCATGTCACCTCCCCCAAAGCACTATATTTCATATTTATCATTTTGATCTTTTTTTTTTTGGTGGTGGTGCCAGCTGGCTTGCAGGGTCTTAGTTCCACAACCAGGGATTGAACCCAAGTCCCCTGCAGTGGACGTACGGAGTCTTAACCACTGGACCACTAGGGAATTCCCTTCTTTTTCTTAAAGAAGTCTCAGTTTGCATAACTTCAAGCCCTTCAACACCTAGATCCACCCCTGGATTAATCTGGAAAAGGAAGCAGTGGGTTTGGAAAATGGCTGTAGTCTCGCCTAATGCAAAAATGCAAGCTTCCAGGTCTAAGACATCAACACACGTGTGAAGGACCCTTCTTTGTGGAGAGGGGCACAATTGTCTTTCTAAGCAGACAAGGAGCTGTAGAAGATAGCATATGTGAGGCTCATGAGAGAGGGCCCAACTCGTCCCAGTTTCCCTGGGATGGCACCGGTTTTAAAATCTAAAGCATTAGGTCTCGGAAACAAACCCACTTGGTTCTGGGCAAACCGGGAGGATGGGTCACCCTCCTTGTTGAGGACAGACACATATCACTGTTGGTCACCACGGAGCTCCCAAGTAGCTGAGTGCTTGGCGTCAGGTAGGGGTTCGGTAACTCTTCGTTGAGTGAGTGGTGTGTAAACCAACCATGGTGCCCCGTGAGCTGGAGGAGGGAGCTGCATGGGCAGCTGGGGGCGGGGGAGCAGGTAGATTGCCTGGAAATCCAGGGTGCAAATCAAGCCTGCGATGGTGAAGTTGGATCAGAGAGCTTGGATCAGAAGTTGGATCATTACTGGAGGGAGGAACGTGGACTATGATGAGGGCAAGCGCCCACACGCGGGTAGCCGCCCAGATCCGGGGTAGTTTCTGTTTACTTCTAGCTACCTGATACAAACAGCACGGCTTCCACTGAGAATCTGCACATTGTCGTTTTCTCAGCTCGGAAACTACGCCTGTGTCCAGGCGTAATCCAAGCTGGATCTGGCTGGTGGCGGGGTGCGGTGGGCAACGGTGCTGCAGGCGGGTCTGCGGCGGGCTATGGGCACACGGGCGCGAGCTGCTCAGGCCCCGGTTCCACATGCTGTGTAGACTCCAATTACCCAAGGACTAAGAGATCAAACGGCCCAACTGTGCTCCACAATAAAAGAGGAGCTCTTACTTTTACTCTGCCCTGCACCCTCCAGCCAGACCGTGCAAAACAATGTACCTCATTGATGTCCTCCTGAGCCCCAAGCCTTCCTGCAATTGTCTCCACTTATCCCAGCAACATCTCTATAAAGTGGCCGGGGAGAAAGTCAGAGATTTTAAAGAATCGCCCGGAATATTACGGCTACCATAGATGGCTTGAACCCCATGCTCCTACTTTGCTAAGGACAGAGAATTTTTAAATTATTATTGATTTGCATTTTCAGGTATACTTGAAAGGTGTAACGTTGGAAGGTGAGGGAAATTATTTGCACTGGCCCTTAGCTGAGCTATAGCACAGATGCAAAGGACCTGAAAGAAAACAGAAAATCCGTTGAAAGGCCAAGGACCAGAGACTGAAATTTTTGCAAAGTCTATTTTTTTCTTCTCATAGTACAAGCATAGGACATCACAGTTGGGATTTCTAGAGGGGGGTGTGTGGCATACATAGCCAAAAATGAGTCTGCTTTTTTTCCCAATGATAATGTCAATTAATAGGCAAATATTCTGGAAAATGCAATCGCTTTGAACATACAAAATTAAGGAAAGTTAAAAGATTTGTGGACATCTAAATATGTAGGCAACGATGGAGTTCTAAGCCCACAAATCTAATTTGCTTTTCCATATACCAGTATTAAAAAAAATACTTTTCGCTCTCAGGACAACAGATATAGAAGAATACTGTACTAAAGTGATCAAAGAAATTTCAGGATTTTTTGATAGGTGACGTCACCTGGATAATAATCAGGTTCTTCATGTTGCTACTTATTTATAGGCTTCTCTAGCAATGAATGATACAGATACCTTAAATGGATCCATGGTTCCCCTTGATATAGAAAGTGAAAAATAGATGTTTGAGATGTATCTGAAGCTCTATCACAACTCAGGGATCAGGATTATAGCTCAAAAGGCAAAAGCAAGTATCTTTTAGGTTGAGCATTCTTCACTTACAGCATATATTTACAATAAAAATGGACCTTAAGACAAAATGGTCTTGCCGGCTTTTCTATTTGGAACTAATAGACTAAATTGTTTCTCATTTGATGGTCTTAAAAAGTTGTTAATATGACTTTGAAAGCAGCATTTTTCAAGCACTGTAAACACACTAGTGTAGAAAACTAGAGAGAAGCAAAACTGTCTGATGTGTGAGATTCCTAAACAACTTGTCTTCATCTTAGTTATTTACTCTCAAATACTGAGTGCCCTTCCCACCATGCCACTGTACCCACACTTTGCTTATTTAGTGATTTTTGTGAAATTTACACCTAGCTGACTTATTATCCCATTTCAAATTGCCTTGAAGTTATTTAAAGCTGAAACAATGCAAGAAGAACTCAGAGTGTTCACTCTATTTTGAATTGCTTGCCACCGCAAGAAGAAACCTGGAGATACTTTCTGCTATTAATTTTGGATCTACTCATTCTTTGTACTACAATAGCCTTCCACTAGAAAGTTAAAAATCAGGCTCTTGATAATTGTAAAATGGATATTTTGATCAATTACAAAAATGTCACGATCGCGCATACGTATAGGAATTAAGACGTCTTATGAATTAGCACCAGACAATGGCTAAAATGAGCCACCTGCCACAGAACTTCCCCTGAGCAAATTCAACAGTGCTAAGCAGGTCCTCCGAGTTGTAGAAGTCGTGGCCAGATTATGGATTTCTGCACACAGTGATGGTTTCTGTGGGAAGAATATAGCAGGGAACGTCACGTTACTTACCTTGTTTTATACCACAACTGTTGCAGGCAAAGCTTTCTCCGATGACTTCCCAGTTTTGCTCCGGATCCAGAAAGAAAACAGTTCCCCCGAATAGTTACTTCCTAGGTGTTCCTTAGGACAGAGATTTTGGAAGATAATTTGGCATACTGTCCTCAGTGGTCCCTCTCAGTTTAAAGCCTTAAAGATGGACAAACGTACATTGGTTTCCTGGCAGGCGCTGAAATTCCGAAGCAGACAAGCTGGCTCCAAAAATCTTTCCCTGGAAATGAGCACACTTTCTCATAGAGCCACTAGATGGCGTGTGACAACCATTTGTGTCAGCCCACACAGGCTTCCCATCTGTCAATAACTTAACCAAATGTGCTCTGAAACAGTTCCTGCAAGACAACTTTGCTAATAGATGATCATCATTTCAATCTTTATATGGAAATTTAAATGTTTCTGATTTATGTTTTGGAAGTAGAGAATCTCTTCACTGGAAGAGATACATCAGAAAGTGTACTTGCTATGTACTAACATTAATAAACATGGGCTCTTAAAGCTGAATTAAGATACAAATAATAAATGTCAAAATGTGGCCTGCCCATTTATCTACTCAGGCTTCAACAAACTTTTGTTAAGTGAAAACTGTGTGGTAGATGTTAGCTGTGCTTCTAAAATGTTGAAAGAACGTTTTTATTACCAGAAATTAATCAAATATTTGAAAATAAAGATGTCAATTCCATGTTTTACACTTAAGTCACCAATATAATGTTAAAATGAAGTAAGTGCTGGAATTTCAGCAACTTCATATCTGAGGTAGAAAAAAATCTGAAATTCAGGGGCAAAAGAAATCAAGTAGAGCACTTGGTAAATTCTCTTCCCCTCACAGCACAATATGATTCCCCAAATCCCCGCCTTAATAAATGTAATCTCCTATAAAGAAAATAAGCTAATAAAATATACCACTTCTATAGTAGGGTCAGTTTTCTCTTTTGTGTCCTTTGTTACTAAATATAGGTCAGAGATACTGAGCTACTCATAGGAATGAGTATTTTATGACATAATTTTTTTTTGTCTATTTGCTGATAAACCTTAATAATAATAATGACTTTTTCACGGTGTTCAGAAGGACATGAGACGATTTCTTTAAAAGTTAGTTCCACACCTGTGGAGCTAATCAACAAATCTCTAAGATCTATTCCACTTTTAAGAATCAATGATTAAAAGAAAAAAAAAAAGGAGCAAATTCTTTCACCCTTCTCATAATAGGTGTGATATTTCTTCTAGATCAGCCTCTACCCCAAAGGAAAGAATGGTCTCATTTTTAGAACTGCTGGCTGTTTGTTTGAACTGAAGAATTAGTTGCATTTCAAAATAAAGACATGGCTAATGAAATGATTAAAACATACAGAACATTAAATTATAAGCAGATGGGGGTGAGAGGAGGGAAGGGTGGATGGTGAGTTTGCTAGAGACCTGAGTCCAGGAATGTTGACAGCTTTGGGTTTTTTCTCAATAATACAGAAGATGATTATTTAAGCAATAAAAGATAGAAAACAACTTCTGAAAGAAAAAAAAAAGTTTGATAGGAATATGCAAGAAGAGCCAGAGAGTAAAATCCATGTGTATTGTAAGGGTTTAAAGAGATGGCTGCTACAGAAGGAACCTAGATATTCGCACTGATACTGGGAAAAGGAGCCAGTATATTTGCAAGTGTACCATGAGTGATAAGTCCTACATGAGCAAAGAGGATCAGACAGGCCCAGAATAGGTCGTGGTTCAGGGTCTGGAGTCTTCAGAAGAAAGTCAGACATCTCCCCAGCCGTTGTCTGGTCCCAGGTATTCAGGTAACCCTGCCTCTCTTCCCTCCTCCCTGAAGTTTATAATTTTAAATTCTGCTCCATATAGTTAAAACATAAGAGCTCGATGAGATGAAGTTTAGAACAGCTGAAAAAGAAGTTTGGCGAATGGGAGCAGTTCACAGACTGTGCAAATGGTCTCAGTGACACTATAGTTCGGCAGAATCCATGAGAGTTTTATCTTGAATTTCTATCAGGCCGCATTCAGCGCAAGCTGGTTCCCTGGAAACAGACATTAAAAAAAAAAAAAAGCCCCAAACTAAAACCTGTGTGGTGTCTCTCTCTTTCCTCAATATACGATGGCAGGTTTGACTCATCTGAGCTGCCTCCCTGAACAGCAGCCCTGATTGTCCTCGAGTGTGGGTTAATGGATGTAGGTCTAGAGATAAAGGAAACACACCCTCTAAGATTTTGTCTAATTTTTAAAAGGCATCTCACCTTCCTAAGTGGTGTGTCTTCTTTGTCCTGGATGTCTGCAAGAGAGAGGACAGCCCTGCTGCAGTGACTGTGGCTTGCACCCGGGGCCAGGCTGGGCTCAAAGTGAGGGCCAGGGTCAATTTCAGAATTGAAAGCAGTCTTTGCTTTAGTAACAGAAAAAGCACACCAAAGCTAAGTGGGGTGCGCGCGCGTGCACACACACACACACACACAGATGGTCTCTCCAGGAAGGAATTTGCTGCCCTTTTTCTCTTTCAGGTAAATCCGTGTCTCCCATTGGTCTGAGCTGCCCTTGTGCGTGGCCATAGTGACTGTATGTCTCACCACGTGGTGCTGCTCTGAAAACCCATCAATCACTGCAGGATCTTGTTTCTCCAGCACCATCCACTGACCTTGAGCACTGCTAAAACCTAAAGGTGGAGGTCCAGGCTATCCTCTCGTGCCTCATTGAAACCCTCAGAGTCATCTCTGCCAGGAGACAAGGCCTATGTGTTCATGACTGGAGGGAAGGAGTCTCCTTCCCAAATATTTTGCCCCATTTACTGGGAAGGTTGGGGTTCAGTGGAAGGCTTAGCTGCACCCGACCCCAGTAGCCTGGTTTGAGAACAGTGATGCCTCTCCCCCATCCCTGCTCTGACCACTGTAAGATTTTTGTGTTTGCTTTTTTAAAGTGCTACTGAATGTGCCATATAGTAAGCTTCATTCAGTTCTTGGGAGGTAAATGACCATAAATGTGTACACATTTAACACTTATGTATGAAAATATACAAATAATATTTACTGGCAGTCTACCTTTAAATTTGGAAATTTTACAGTTTTTCCCATCCCTTTATGAGAAAAGAACGTTTCTGAAGAGGTTGAGACCATTTATCTCTATTAGTTACTGGCTTCTGGAAGCTCAGAAGCTGGGATGGTTTGGGGAATTATTTGGTAGCCCAAACAGCAATGCTTATCAGGGCTTGGAGAGGACATGAGACCTGATGGGGTGACAAGTGTGGGCAGAACTATGCTCTGTGTGGGGATGGGAAGGAGTCAAAGACCCACGAGAGCCACCTCTCTCTGTCTGTGGCCCTGCCCACCTCTTCCTGGTCCCTCCAAGGTCCCCCAGGAGCAAAGGGAGGACTGAAACTCTGCAACTGGACTGGAAAAGCCCATATCCTGATCTTGGATCAGGCACACCCCTGTCAAGACCTTGCATTATGTCTTCTAAAAACTCAGCTGAGTGATTGCTATCATCGTTATCCTCCCCCTCATCTTCATCATCATAGAAGTTAGTAGAAACTAACTTATTGAGAGCTTACCACCTTCAAGGGGCTATTGTAAGCACTTCACATGCACTGTGGCATTTCGAGCTCCTAATGACCCTATGAAGTAACATCCAAGTTCATGCCAAGTCCTGGTCAGAACAGGGCTCATAAAAGCTCTAGGAAGAATAACCACGGTCGGCATTGTGTATGAGACGCATGCATGGGAACAATGCTTTGAAAGATGACAGAGGTACCCAAGTGTGATTCATCAGCAGGAGCTCATGGACTCCTACTCAGAGTCCTTGTGGAGGAGGCAGGCTGCTGGCCCTGCAGGTCTCAGGGCACCCGGCTGTCATATTTACAGGTCGACTGGCTCCATCTACAGGGGATTCAGAGACATGGATGGGCTACCCTGGTCCTGGAGACCTCACCTTGAGGATGAGAAGTAGAGATGAGATGCAGACTGACAGAAAATTGTGAGGAACAGTAGCACAAGGTTCCTGCTGGAGACATATGCCTCCCATGCTCTCAGCTTCACATGACATTCTGGGCCCAAGGAGCATCTGAGGAGGTGACTGAAGATGCAGGCACTTGGACTGTATCCCTAGAGATGCTAATTAGCTGAGTATGGATTGGGCCAGGGAATCTGCATTTTAATTACATTTCCAGGTGCTCCCAGTGTTGGGGGTCCAAAGACCAGAAGACCAATTGGAAATGGGACTGCAATAGATTGAAATTGACAGAGACTGGGAGCTGAAACAGAGACAGGTCAAAGTCATGCATCCTGCCTTGGGAGCGGATGCTCAGAAGATGAAACAAGGCTCAGATTAGCTCTGAGGTCCCCGGAGCACAGTTCAGGGATGTGACCAGCCAGGAGGAGGCTGAGGGGCGCCTCCATCAGCCTGTGGTCCAGCTGCCTGGGTGGAAACAGCTGAACTTCAAAAGAAGCCTGGGGTTTACCCAGGCTGTGGTTGTGTGTGTGTGGGTGGGGCACCCAGAGGAGCTGACAAAAGAACTGAAGAACAAGAAGAGAGACAGAGATTTGGGGAGAAATGAACAGACTTGAGATCAGGGCTTTATTTAGGAAGGCAGTGGGCACACTTGGAAATGCCTTCCACATTTGTGTTTTCATCAGCACTGAATTGTAAAACCATCCTGGTAATCCTTCGAACATCTGCTCAGAGAAGTTGTTTCACGGTAATTCCACCTGAAACCCTTTCCTGCACCCACAGTTTAAGGACTTCCATTAAAACATCCTGGGACCCAGGAGGCAAAGAACCTGGGGTATCCTTGTCACTCCTAGCAGATGCTTTTGTGAATTCCTTCCCCCCCCTTAAGAGACAGTGATTCTAGAGAGTTTGGCTAAGAGGTGGAGAAAACCCCAAACAAACAAAAGAAAGCCACTCAGGATTTGGAAGACAGAATAGCTAAGAGCCCAAACCATGTTCTGTCTTCGGAAGACAACAGAAGACAGGGCTCCTAGCAGTTTCACAATAGGTGAGATGATGTTATCGAAGGAATTGCTTTCCATGGCTTAAGTTACAGGAGGGAAAACACAGGCTCAGAGTTTGAGAAGATTGAAAAAAAAGAAAAAAGAAAAAAGAAAAAAGAAAAACCAAACCAGGGGATTGTGCAGAACAGGAGAACAAGCAAAACAAGGGAATGAACTGCCAAAGAAAGTGGAATTTCCATCCCTGGAGCTATTCTGGGAGAGAGGAGGGACCTCTTTATTACAGGTTGTTTAGAATAATGAACTCGATCCCAGCGCAAGGCATGGGAATGGACTAAATGACCCCGGCCAAGTTCCTTCCAGTCCAAACAACTCCATAATTATTGACCCAGGTGGCCAAGGGTTGGTCTCAGAGGAGGAAGAGTCCGCTTTCAAATGACTTGCAAGGGCTCAGTTGCCAGCAGTGCTTTGTCATTGATTGGATCGTTTTCAAGTCATTTTGCTCAGCAAAAACTCCAATGGGGAGGCCCACTCAGCAACCGGTTTTGAGCCTTTGCTGAGGGTCTCCAGGTTTCAAATCTTTCTGGCCAAATTTAATTCCCAGCTGCCCTGTACAGGCTCTAGAAAGATCCCAGAGGTCTCCTGCAGAATTCTGTGGCTCTCTGGAGAAAGGGAGGTGGCAAATGCCCTCCCTCTTTTTCTCTTGCTGGAAAGTTCCTTCCATTGGCCTCTAAGGCTGGTTGATGGAGTTTCTCCCCAAGGACGTCAAGCAGAGTCTACCTCGATCCTGCTTGCAGCCACTTGGAGTGAGTGGGACATGACTCTGGCCTCCTGGTCTGCAGTTTTGCTATTTTGTCACCTCACTTGACATGGCATGTCTCCCTGTCCAAAAAAAAAAAAAAAATGTCAAAAGAGACTCCTAGTCGATTTTAGCTCTCCAATTCTCTCTCATCTTTCAGTTTCTGGGAGACTGTCTTAAAAAGAATTTTAGGAAATGGGTTTCAAGCTTTTAT
Organism: Bos grunniens; assembly: GCF_055505025.1. Lineage (NCBI taxonomy): Eukaryota > Metazoa > Chordata > Mammalia > Artiodactyla > Bovidae > Bos > Bos grunniens. Next base: position 38,249,215 of record NC_141190.1, on the reverse strand, counting down.
GTACTTACACAATAAATATTTCATAACAATAATTTAATGAAAGCATCAACCCTGATTTTCTCAGGCTTCAGGAGCACGAGGGATAAAGGACCCCCACCTTGATGAACAAACCACACCTCCCTGACTCTCCCACTTCCATGACACTTAATGCATAGGGCCTCTCAAAGCCCCAGAAGGTTCTTGAATGAACACCAACAGTCACAGAGAGGCAGTCCACTCTAGCTCCCCTTCACAAGAAGCCACACGGAAGTGACAATTTTTTTACCACCCCTGCTGCCAGGACCCGCAGTGACAAATGGATTTCCTGACAAGCTTGCTGGTTCCAGGTGGTTCCAATATGACAAAGCCAGGGGCCCAGCAGTGCAGGATTCCTCAGAGTCCTCTGCATGCTGAAGACACACCAGCAGGTTCAAATCCTGCTGAAATCTGGAAAGACCTCTCTCCCTTAGTCCCTACCCACCCCACCTGTCTCTATGTCTCTGTAAGAAAGACTTAGACACCAGTCACTTAGCTTGGCCAAGGTATTAATACCTGTGGCAGTGGTTCGGTTGCTAAGTTGTGTCCTACTCTTGTGATCCCATGGACTATAGCCTGCCAGACTCCTCTATCCGTGGGATTTTGCAGGCAAGAATGAGTGGGTTGCCATGCCCTTCTTCAGGGGACCTTCCTGGCTCAGGGATTGAACCTACATCTTTTATGTCTCCTGCATTGCCAAGCAGGTTCTTTACCACTAGCACAAGCTCATATGCACAATGATGTTTATTGAAATGTCATTTAGAAGAATAAGAAATTAGAAATCAATGAAATGTTTGACCATTAAAAAACAGGTGGGTAAATTATGAAACATCCCCTTCTAAAGGATGGTGCATAGCCATTAAAAATTGTTTACAGAGGCTTTGTAGTAGCAAGGAAAATGTTTGTCAAATAAGATTAAGTGAAAAAGACAATCAGAATACAGAATTTTATATTCAACTGATCGTAATCATATAAAAGAAAAGCAAAATTATGTATAAAAGGTCAGGATAGATACATAAGTAAGCATGACCAATATTTGTCTTTAGGTAGTAGAGTACTGAGTGATTTAACAAATACATTTCTTTTTATTTTTCTGAATATATCAAATTTAATCAAATGAGAGTAGCTCTTAAATAATGAAAAAAATAAGCATTAAAAAAATTCCCATCCCATTTCCATACAGGTGAAAATGAAGCCTGCTTCAGTTGATGAAGGGCACACAAGTTCAGCCTCCCACATAGGACACTCTGGCAGCCAACGTTCCTTCCTAAGAGCATTATTGTTGTTGTTGAGTCATTAAATTGTGTCCAACTCTTTGCAACCCCCCATGGACTGCAGCATGCCAGTCTTCCCTGTCCTTCACTATCTCCCTGAGTTTGCTCAAATTCATGTCCATTAATGCTATCTAACCATTTCATTCTAAGCTGCCCCCTTCTCCTTTGCCTTCAATCTTTCCCAGAATCAGGGTCTTTTCCAATGAGTCGGCTCTTTGTATCAGGTGGCCAAAGTATTGCGGTTTCCGCTTCAGCATCAGTCCTTCGAATGAATACTCAGGGTTGATTTTCTTTAGGATTGACTGGTTGATCTCCTTGCAGTCTAAGGGACTCTCAAGAGTCTTCTCTAGCATCACAGTTCGAAAGCATCAATTCTCTGTGCTCCGCCTTCTTTATGGTCCAGCTTTCACATCCGTATATGACTACTGGAAAAACCAAAGCTTTGACAATATGGATTGTCAGCAAAGTGATGTCTCTGCATTTTAATATGCTGTCTAGGTTTGTCATAGCTTTTCTTCCAAGGAGCAAATGTCTTTTAATTTCCCAACTGCAGTCAATGTCTGCAGTGATTTTGGAGCCCAAGAAAATAAAATCTGTCATTGTTTCCACTTTCCCCCCTTCTGTTTGTCATGAAGTAGTGGGACAGGATGCCATGATATTAGTTTTTTGAATGCTGAATTTTAAGCCAACTTTTTCACTCCTCTTTTTCACCCTCATCAAGAGGCTCTTTAGTTCCCCTTCACTTTCTGCCATTAAGTGGTATCATCTACGTATCTGAGGTTGTTGATATTTCTCCTGGCAATCTTGATTCCAGCTTGTGATTCATCAAGCCCAGCATTTTGCATGATGTACTCTGCATATAAGTTAAATAAGCAGGGTGACAGTATACAGCCTTGATGTACTCCTTTCCCAGTTTTGAACTCATCTGTTGCTCCATTTCTGATTCTAACTGTTGCTTCTTGACCCACACACAAGTTTCTCAGAAGACAGGTAAGGTGGTCTGGTATTCCCATCTCTTTAAGAATTTTCCATAGTCTGTTGTGATCCACACAGTCAAAGGCTTTAGCATAACCAATGAAGCAGAAATAGAGGTTTTTCTGGAAATCCCTTGATTTTTCTACGATCCAGCGAGTGTTGGCAATTTGATCTCTGGTTCCTCTGCCTTTTCTAAATCCAGTTTGTACATTTGGAATTTCTTGGTTCACATACTGCTCAAGCTTAACTTGAAAGACTTGAGCAACTTTGTTAGCATGTAAAATGAGTACAATTGTATGGTAGTTTGAACATTTGGCATTTTGCATTGCCTTTCTTTGGGACTGGAATGAAAACTGACCTTTTCCAGTCCTGTGGTCACTGCTGAGTTTTCCAGATTTGCCAGCATATTGCTGGCAAAGATTAAAGGCAGGAGGAGAAAGGGATGACAGAGGATGAGATGGTTGGATGGCATCACCAACTCAATAAACATGAGTTTGAGTAGGCTCTGGGAGTCGGTGATGTACAGGGAAGCCTGGCCTGCTGCAGTCCATGGGATCGGAAAAGAGACACGACTGAGCGACTGAACTGAACTGGAAGTGGCTCCTTGTGAGGCTCTACCAGTAGGGGGAGCTAGAGGGAGATGGAGGAGGAAGAAGAGGCTTGCTCCTTCCTCTTGGTTTCCCCTTTCTGAGTACCTCTCCAGACTGGGCTGCTCCACCCTGGCAGTTGCATTCCTTCCTGAAGCCGTGGCTGAATCCAGTTCACAGTTTTTCCAGGGCCTACAGAACGAACCTCATGGAACCCCTTAGCAGCATGTATTCTGGCCAGTCCTTCCTCCTCAGAGGTCTGGATCCCACTCCACCAGGCCCTCTTCCAAGCTTCTAAATTTTAATAATCCCAACTTGCCCTTTGTTCCTCCAGCCCTAGTAATGGTTGTTTGTGCCTTCTGCAGTAGCTACCTCTGTAATGCCTGAAGGTGGTCTTTTTAAGTCTTTTGGTTATTTAACAGTTTTTTTTTTTTTTAACCTTATTAACAGTTCTTCACATTAAATGATCTCTTTTCAGATAGATGGAGTGATTTCTGTGTCCTGACTGTACCTTGACCCATATGATACACATTTCCCAAAGATGAGAGTCACTTGGGTGACTGTCCGGACACTTAGGCTATCCATTATTTATTCATTTCCACTCATAGATATTCAGCATTATCTCAAATGGAAACTTCTTACTGGCTATTAAAATTGATCCCAGTCCCCCCACCAGTGACCACACTTCTTGACGAGTTCTTTAATGTGTCATCTCTGTTTCCTCCCTTTCTACTCATTTCTTGATTTACTTCAATTTGGTTTCTGGTCCCACCAATCTGCTTTGTTAAAGTCAGCAATTTGGACTTTTCTGATGGAACAGTGGACGGGAATCCCCTGCCAAGGCAGAGGACATGCATTCGATCCCTGGTCTGGGAAGATCCCACCTTCTGCGGAGCAACTAAAGCCCATATGCCGCAACTGCTGAAGCCCATGGGCCTAGAGCCTGTGCTCCACAACGAGAGAAGCCCCTGCAGTGAGAAGCCTGCACACAACGGAGAGTAACCCCCACCCCACCCACTCGCTGCAACTAAAGAAAGCCCAAGTGCAGCAATGAAGACAAAAAGAAATAAATACTTTTAAAAAGTCACTGATGTGTGTTTTGTTTGATGGACACGCTTTTTCAGCCCTCATTTTATGGGATTACTCAGCAGCACTTAAGACTTGTCTTATTCCTTTCCTTTTTACGCAGAGGCTGAGGAACATAGACTCCTGCCCCTTGTCCCTTTGTCACCTGGGGGGCCACACTCCCCGAGTTTCCTTCCTCGCTTTCCAAGTCTTCTTTTCATGGCAGAGTCCCCAGGATTTTATATGCTGACAGTGCAGAAAGCTCAGCCTTAAGCCCTCTCTTTATTCATTGCTACCGAAGTCATCTTATCCACAGCAATCGCTGCTGCAGGTGAAGTATTAGCACACTTGCACTTTAGCTCAGGAGTGCCTTCTGCATCCCAAACCCATATGTACCACTGCTCCTTGACCTCTGCCCTTGCGTGTCTCACAGGTACTTCAAACTCAACAGGGATAAGAAAAAACTCATGTTCTTCCCCCATATCTGGTCATCTTCCAGGGTCCCCTGTTTTAGTCAAATGTACAATCTTCCATCTTGTAGTACAAACCAAAAACCCAGGGTTTTTTTTTTTTTTATGCTTCCCTCTGTCTCTAGACCCAATTATTTCCAAACGTGTCCCCTTTACATTACAGATGTCTCTTACAAACATCTCTGCTGTTGCCTTCCTGCCATATTCTTTATCTACTGCAATGGCCTCTTAACTGAGCTTCTTTTTTCTACCTTTCCCTCTCCCAGGGCCTTCTCCAGACTGCAGTTAGAGCAGTCATCTAAAGAAGAAAATCTGAGCATGTCACCACTCAGCTTAAAGCATGTCAATGATTTCTGTTTACTCTTAGAAAACACTGAAATCCTTCCCAAGACCTTCAAGGCCCTGGCCCATTGCCAACCTCAGCCAATACCCTTCTCTTCCTTATTCTCTGTTCCTGTTCACCTCCTGTTCCCTCCTGTCTCAGGGCCCTTGTACATGCTGGTCTCATTATCTGAAATGTCTATTCATTCTTCTTAGCTCAGTGCAGTGATCATTTCTGAAGGAAGCCTTCTCTGATTCCCTCTCTCATTGCTCCGGACTCGATAAGGGCCCCTTCACATAGCACTGTGAACCTGCCTCTTCCTGGAGGCATTTCCCCAGTCGCAGTCTTACATTTGGGCTTCCCCAGGTGGCTCAGAGGTAAAGAATCTGCTTGCCAATGCAGGAGTGGTAGCAGGAGCCATGGGTTCCATCCCGGGGTTGGAAAGATCCCCTGGAGAAGGAAATGGCAACCTACTCAGTATTCTTGCCTGGAAAATCCCATGGACAGAGGAGCCTGGTGGGCTACAGTCCATAACATTGCAAAAGAGTTGGGCACAACTTCAGTTCAGTTCAGTGCAACCCGTTAATTGCAGCATGCCAGGCCTCCCTGTCTATCACCAACTCCCGGAGTTCACCCAGACTCACATCCATTGAGTCAGTGATGCCATCCAGCCATCTCATCCTCTGTCGTCCCCTTCTCCTCCTGCCCCCAATCCCTCCCAACATCAGAGTCTTTTCCAATGAGTCAACTCTTCACATGAGGTGGCCAAAGTACTGGAGTTTCAGCTTTAGCATCATTCCTTCCAAAGAAATCCCAGGGCTGATCTCCTTTAGGATGGAGTGGTTGGATCTCCTTGCAGTCGAAGGGACTCTCAAGAGTCTTCTCCAACACCACACTTCAAAAACATCAATTCTTCGGTGCTCAGCCTTCTTCATAGTTCAACTCTCACATCCATACATGACCACAGGAAAAACCATAGCCTTGACTATACGGACCTTTGTTGGCAAAGTAATGTCTCTGCTTTTGAATATGCTATCTAGGTTGGTCATAACTTTCCTTCCAAGGAGTAAGCATCTTTTAATTTCATGGCTGCAGTCACCATCTGCAGTGATTTTGGACAATTTTACATTTATTCTGTAGCTGAATGACTCACATTGGTCTCTTCATAGGTTTCATGTTCCAGCTCAGGGACCATATCTGCCTTGCTATGCCCTAGAATTCTCAAGTCCATAACTGGCTTTTCCACACAATAAGTGAGCATTTGTTGAGTAAATGGATGAGTTTAAACAGAGGACTGATGACCTCAGGATGCTACTCTCTCAGTAGCTTTACACCATGGAAACTTTCCACATGTTTGAATGGAAAATGTTGCATGACTATAAAGAGATACTGTTCTGGAAATAGAACTGCCTTATGATCCAGCAATCCCACTGCTGGGCATACACACTGAGGAAACCAGAATTGAAAGAGACACGTGTACCCCAGTGTTCATCGCAGCACTGTTTATAATAGCCAGGACATGGAAGCAACCTAGATGTCCATCAGCAGATGAATAGATAAGAAAGCTGTGGTACATATACACAATGGAGTATGACTCAGCCATTAAAAAGAACACATGTGAACCAGTACTAATGAGGTGGATGAAACTGGAGCCTATTATACAGAGTGAAGTAAGCCAGAAAGAAAAACACCAATACAGTATACTAACGCATATATATGGAATTTAGAAAGATGGTAACAATAACCCTGTATACGAGACAGCAAAAGAGACACTGATGTATAGAACAGTCTTTTGGACTCTGTGGGAGAGGGAGAGGGTAGGATGATATGGGAGAATGGCATTGAAATACGTATAATATCATGTATGAAATGAGTCGCCAGTCGAGGTTCAATGCATGATACTGGATGCTTGGGGCTGGTGCACTGGGACGACCCAGAGGGATGGTATGGGGAGGGAGGAAGGAGGAGGGTTCAGGATGGGGAACACATGTATACCTGTGATGGATTCATTTCAATATTTGGCAAAACCAATACAATATTGTAAAGTTTAAAAATAAAATACAATTAAGGGAAAAAAAAAAAAAGAGAGAGAGATACTGTTTCAAGCTGAAAGACCACAGATTAGACCACTACAACCTGAAAAGGAAAATCCATGATAAAAGTTAATATCTCTCTGACTTAAAACGGAAAGAAACTTTTCTTAAGCATTTTTAAAACTAGAAATATATTTTCAAACAAGAAAAAGGCAGATATATATTTCATTTACTATTGAAAGCAGAAAAGTTAGACTTGTTATAGCAATGGAGGCAACAGATTTGATACGAGACAAAACTTAGTAATTTACTGCCTGAATCCAGAAGGGACAACTAACTACCTAGAAGTGTTTGGAAAAGAATGTCCTTTAACAAATACACTTTTTATTTTGACATGAATTTAAATGTATAAAAAAGTTGAAATGTAACGTAGAGGGAGGTCCCATATACCCTACCCACAACTTCCCCCATTTGTAAGCATCTCATTTATAATCATGATGCATTTGTCAATATAACCAACTTTTGCATATTGTTTACTACTAACTAAACTCCAGAATTTATCTTGGATTTCATGAATTTTCCCACTCATACTCTTTTTCTAAGGTCAGTCTAGTCAAGGCTATGGTTTTTCCAGTAGTCATGTATGGATGTGAGAGTTGGACTATAAAGAAAGCTGAGCACTGAAGAATTGATGCTTTTCAACTGTGGTGTTGGAGAAGACTCTTGAGAGTCCCTTGGACTGCAAGGAGAGCCAACCAGTCCATCCTAAAGGAGATCAGTCCTGGGTGTTCACTGGAAGGACTGATGCTGAAGCTGAAGCTCCAATACTTTGGCCACCTCATATGAAGAGTTGATTCATTAGAAAAGACTCTGATGCTGGGAGGGATTGGGGGCAGGAGGAGAAGGGGACGACAGAGGATGAGATGGCTGGATGGCATCACCGACTCGATGGACATGAGTTTGAGTGAACTCGGAGAGTTGGTGATGGACAGGGAGGCCTGGCATGCTGCAGTTCATGGGGTTGCAAAGAGTCGGACACAACTGAGCAACTGAACTGAACTGAACTGAACTGACCCTTTTTCTGTCCCAGGATCGAATCCAGGATACCACACCATATTTAGGAACTTTCCTTTTTCGAGGGAGAAAAAATAAAGGGCTCCCAAACTTGCTACTGATGAGATGAGAAACTGAATCTGAACTCACTGGCTGGGATGAACTGCCAGTGAAGTGAAGTACGTATTTTCGATGAGTACTTACTGAGCACCTAACATATATGTTACATTACTTACATGTATTTTTATATAATGTGTATTATAATAATAGTTATGTTTTGAGTGATTATATGCACTGACTGATTGCATCTTCACAAAATTCTATGAGGTTGGTGTAATTGTCATTTCTGTTTTATGGATGAAAGCACCAAGTCTTGGGGAGCTAAACTTGCTCAAGATTATAAGGCAGAGAGTCTCAAATCCCTGTCAGCTTGACTCCAAAGTTCAGCATGTTAATCACCATTAGAAAATTCTACTCAATGTTCACTCTGTGGATATATCAGTGGTACAGTTATCTATTGCTATGTAACAAACCTTTCCAAAATTGGTTATTTAAACAACTATTTTATTATGCTTATAAGTCTGAGGGTCAGGAATTCAAGTAAGGCACAGAAAAATGGCTTGTCTCTACTTAAACTGACTCAAATGACAGAGGATGACTGGTGCAGCTCACAGGGCTTTACATGTTGGGGACCCTGGTTCTGGCTCTTGGTTGAGTTCCCTGACTCTTCTTTTTTTAATATTTATTTTTTAATTAGAGGATAATTACAATATTGTGATGGGTTTTGCCATACATCAACTTGAACCAGCATCACATGTACATATTTCCCTCCCTCTTGAATCCCCCTGTCCCCTCCTTCCCTTTCCTACCCCTCTGTGTTGTCACAGAGCGCCAGCTCAAGGTTCCCTGTGTCATATATCAAACTCCCCTTGGCTATCTATTTGTATATGTTTCAGTGCTACTCTCTCAAATTATCCCAACCCATGGCTTTTTCAGTCACATGTCTGACACTGACCTAGAGTAGTTGGATGAGCTGGGGCTTTATTTCTTTCTCCCTTTCTCTTTCTCCCAGGAGTGTTTCTATGCAGTTAACTTGGGCTTCTTCACAGCCTGGTAGTCTCCAAAGGATGGGTCTTAGATGGCAGCTGGATTTCTTCAGAATGACCATTGCAAGAGATGGGCTGGAGACTGAAACAATGTCACTTCTTGTATTGGTCAAAACAGTCGCAAAGTGCAACTAGACTCAAGGGAAGGGGAAACAGACCCCAGATGGTGGTGGTGGGGGTGTCATAAAATGTCACTGCTTAAATTCATCATAATCAGATACATAATCATAAAATCAGAATTACTCTCTTTCAATGCTTTGGAATAGTTTCAGTTCAGTTCTGTCTCTCAGTCGTGTTTGACTCTTTGGGACCCCATGGACTGCAGCACACCAGGCTTCCCTGTCCATCACCAACTCCCGGAGCTTGCTCAAACTCATGTCCATTGAGTCAGTGTTACCGTCCAACCATCCCATCCTCTGTCATCCCCTTCTCCCATCTTCAGTCTTTCCCAACATCAGGGTCTTTTCCAATGAATCAGTTCTTCACATCAGGTGGCCAAAGTGTTGGAGTTTCAGCTTCAGCATCAGTCCTTCCAATGAATATTCAGCAAGGAGATCCAACCAGTCCATTGTAAAGATCAGTCCTGGATGTTCTTTGGAAGGACTGATGCTAAAGCTGAAACTCCAGTACTTTGGCCACCTCATGCGAAGAGTTGACTCACTGGAAAAGACTCTAGTGCTGGGAGGGACTGGGGGCAGGAGGAGAAGGGGACAATAGGGTGAGATGGCTGGATGGCATCACCGACTCAATGGACATGAGTTTGAGTGAACTCCGGGAGTTGGTGATGGACAGGGAGGCCTGGCGTGCTGCAATTCATGGGGTCGCAAAGAGTCAGACATGACTGAGCGACTGAACCGAACTGATTTCCTTTAGGATGGATTGGTTGGATCTCCTTGCTGTCCTAGGGACTCTCAAGAGTCTTCTCCAATACCACAGTTCAAAAGCATCAATTCTTTAGCCCTCAGCTTTCTTTATGGTCCAAATCTCACATCCATACATGACTAGTGGAAAAACCATAGCTTTAACTAGATGGACATTTTTTGGCCAAGCAATGTCTCTGCTTTTTAATATTCTGTCTAGGTTGGTCATGGCTTTCCTTCCAAGGAGCAAGCATCTTTTAATTTCATGGCTGCAGTCATCATCTGCAGTGATTTTGGAGCCCTCCAAAATAGTCAGCCACTGTTTCCCCATCTATTTGCCATGAAGTGATGGGACCGGATGCCATGATTGTAGTTTTCTGAATGTTGAGCTTTAAGCCAACTTTTTCACTCTCCTCTTTCACTTTTATCAAGAGGCACTTCAGTTCCTCTTTGTTTTCTGCCATAAGGATGGGGTCATCTGCATATCTGAGGTTATTGATATTTCTCCCAGCAATCTTGACTCCAGCTTGTGCTTCATCCAGCCTGGCATTTTGCATGATGTACTTACTCTGCTTATAAGTTAAATAAGCAGGGTGACAATATACAGCCTTGATGTACTCCCTTCCTGATTTGGAACCAGTCTGTTGTTCCATGTCCAGTTCTAACTGTTGCTTCTTGACCTACATACAGATTTCTCAGGGGGCAGGTCAGGTGGTCTGGTATTCCCATCTCTTTAAGAGTTTTCTATAGTTTGTTTTGATCCACACAGTCAAAGGCTTTAACATAGTCAATAAAGCAGAAGTAGATGTTTTTCTGGAATTCTCGTACTTTTTTGATAATCCAATGGAGGTTGTCAATTTGATCTCTGGTTCCTCTGCCTTTTCTAAATCCAGCTTGAACATCTGGAAGTTCACAGTTCATGTACTGTTGAAGCCTGGCTTGGAGAATTTTGAGCATTGCTTTGCTAGTGTGTGAGATGAGTGCAATTGTGCAGTAGTTTGAACATTCTTTGGCATTGCCTTTCTTTGAGATTGGAATGAAAACTGACCTTTTCTAGTCCAGTCCATTAAAATGATAAGTATACATTAAATAACTCAGAAATGTTGATGGTGATCATGGCGGGACATTAAGCTGGAGGGTAAATAGAACAGAAAGGGTAGCAATATTCTGTTACTTATGAACCCTGATGGTTAAAACACAGTGACTCCCAGGAGAGTAGTGGACAGTTGAAGAAGCACAGAAATGGTATGTTATCATTAATGCTTCAATTTCCACTGTTTTTATGATTTCCTTTCTCATGGTTATCTTTACTTTTTTAAGGTGTTGGGTTTTTACTGGTTCCCTGGTAGCTCAGATGGTAAAGATTCTGCCTGCAATGCAAGAGACTAGTGTTCGATACCTGGGTCAGGAAGATCTCCTGGAGAAGGCAATGGCTATCTACTCCAGTATTCGTGTCTGGAGAATCCCATGGACAAAGGAGCCTGGTGCACTACTGTCCATGGGGTCACAAAGAGTCGAACACAACTGAGCGACTTTCACTTTTGTCTTTTAGCATTTTATCCCTGTAAATGTCATTGTTCTGTCTTACAGCTTCATATGCCCTTCTCTGAATTTTTTTTAAAAATTAAAACTTTTATTTTGAAATGATTGTAGATTCAAATAGAATTGCAAGATATAACACACATCTCTGTACCACTGACCTAGTTTCTCCTGATGACAACACCTTGTAAAACTGTAGTATGATATCATGAACAGGAAACCGACACTGATAAGATCACGATGCAGAACACTTCTATCTCCATAAGGATCCCTCAAAGGTGCCCTTTATAGCCATACCCACTTCCTTCCCAACCCAAACCCTCTTTAACCCATGGCAAGCACAAATTTGTTCCCCATTTCTATAATTTTGTCATTCAAGAATGACATAAAAGACATTCATTCAAAACAAACCTAAAGGGAAAGATATATGTGTGTAACCTTCGGGGACTGGCTTTTTTCAATCCCTGTAATTCTCTAGAGATTCATTCAACTAGTGGTGTGTATCGAGAATGCATTCATTTTCATTTCTGAGTGATATTCCATGGTATGCGTGGACTGTAATTGAATCATTCACCTATTGAGGAACATCTGGGCTATTTCCAGATATTGGCTTTTCCAAAAAAATGGTGCTATCCACATACACTTACAGGCTTTGTGTGAACATAAGTTTTCATTTCTGTAGGATAAATTTCCAGGAGTCCAGTTGCTGGGTGGTATGACAATTGCACATTTGGTATTTTAAGAAACTGCCAAACAATTTTTTCAGGGGGCTATACCATTTTCCATTCTCATCAGCAGTATACGGGTGATCCAGTTTCTCTGCATCATCTCCAGCATTTGAGTTGTTGTTATTTTAATTTTAGCCACCCTGACAGGTGCATAGTGATAGGGCATGCTTTTAGTTTGCATTTCTGTGATGGTTAATGATGTCGAATATCTTTTCATGTACTTATTTGCCATCTGTGTAGTCTCTTCAGTGAAACGTCAGTTCATGTCTTCTGCCCCTTTTCTAATTGGATTGTTTGCTTTCTCACCATTGAGTTTTGAGAGTACCCTGTATATTCTAGATACCAGTACTTTGTCTAGCATGTGGTTTGCAAGTATTTTCTCCTACTCTGAAGCTTGTCTCTTCATCCTCTTAACCATCTTTTTCAGAACAAAAGTTTAAAAAATTTGTGAAGTGAATTTATCAAATTTTCTTTTGGTGGTGTGAAATTTTGGTGTCAAATCGAATTCTTTTCCCGTTCCTAGATTCCAAAGATTTTCCCTAAAACTTTCAGTATTATCTTTTACATTTAACTTAGTGATCTGTTTTGAGTTAATCTTTGGATAAAGTATGAGACTCAGGTCAAGATTAATTCCTTTCTTACATCCATTTGCTCCAATACCATTTGTTTTAAAGACTATCTTTCACCAATCAAACTGTTTTTTGAACCTTTGGAAGATCAGTTGGGCATATCTGTGTGGGTCTATTCCTGGACTGTATTCTGTTTCATTGATCTATGAGTGTATTCCTCTGTCAGTGCCGCACAGCCTTGGTTACTGTAGCTATGCCATAAATATTGAAATCAGGTAAACTGATTCTTCTCACTTTTTTTTTTTTTTTAACATTTTTTGGCCATGACATATGGCATCCAGGATCTTAGTTCCCCAACCAAGGATTGAACCTGTGTTCCCTTCAGTGGAAGCACAGAGTCTTAACCCCTGAACTGCCAAGGAAGTCCCTTAATTTTTACTTTTAAAAACTTGCCTTAGTTATTGAAGTCTTATTCCAAGATTATTATTTGGAATAATCTTGCTGACTTCTACACAAATCTTGCTGAGATTTGGATACAAATTATATTAAACTTATCTATATGTTTGGGTAGAATTGGTATCTTTGCTACTGAGTCTTTCAATTCATAAATGAAGTATTCATTTATCTATTTAGATCTTTGATTTCCTTCATCAATATTGTATAACTTCAGCAAACAAGTCCTATTTTATTAGATTTATATTTAAGAATGTTATTGTTTGAAATGGTAATAAATAAATAAGTGGTATTATATTTAAAAATTTCATGTTATGTTCATGGCTGTTATATACAAATATACTTGATTTTTTGTGTATTTATCTTGTATCCTGTGACCTTGCTAAACTGGCTTATTCTATGAGTTTTGAGTGTAGATTTCTTGGAATTTTCTATGTAAACAATTGTGCCATCTGTAAGTAGGGGCAGTTTTATTTCTTCCCAATCTGCATTCCTTTTGCTTTCTTTCCTTGTCTCATTACACTGGTTGGAAAGACCAGCACTATGATGAATAAGAGTGGTGAGTGCCTCATTCCTGATGTTAAGGAAAAAGTATTTAGTCTTTTTCCATTAATTGTAATGTCAGTCGTAGGTTTTTGGTAGATGCTCTGTTCTTTTTCTGAGAGGTTTTTTGTTTGTTTGCTTTTATTAATATCATGAATGGGTTGAAGTTTGTTAAATGCTTTTTCTGCGTATCTTGACATGATCATACGACTTTTTGTTTTTTAGCCGGTCATTATGGTGGATTACAGGGATTGATTTTCACATACTGAACCGGCCTTGCATTTCTAAGGTGACCTACATTTGGTCATGATGTGTAATTCTTATATTGCTGAATTCTACTTGCCAATATTTTGTTAAGAAGTTTTGTATCTCTACTCATGAGGAGTAATGGTCTATAGTTCTCTTTTTCCTACTGTCTTTGCCTGGTTTTAGTACTGAGGGCATACTAACTTTATAAAATTTATTGGAAAATATTCCCTCCTCTTCTTTTATTTGAAAGAGATTGTGTAGAATCAATGTTAGTTCTGAAACTCTTGTTAAAATTCTTCAGTAAAACATCTAGGTCTGGAGATTTCTTTGGGTGGGTGGTTAAAATTATAAATGCAATTTTCTTAATAGTTATAAGGCTGTTAAAATGATCTATTTTGTATTGGTGAGTTGTAGTAGTTTGATTTTTTGAAAGTATTTGCAATAGGTTTATTTTATCTAAATTGTTAAATGTATGCATGTAGAGTATTTGAAGTATTTCCTTATTATCCCTCTGATATTTTCAGGATCTGTGGCAATATTTCATGTATCATTTCTGATACTGGTGATTTGTGTTTCTCTTTTTCAGTCTTCATAGAAGTTTGACAATTTTATTTCTTCTCGAAGAACCAGTTCTTTGTTTCATTGACTTTCTCTTTTTATATTGTTTTTATTTCATTTATTGCTTCTCTTATCTTTAAATTTTGCTTCCTTTGTTTGTTTTCTTTGTTTATTTTGTTCTTCTTCTTGGTCCTTGAGGTAGATGCTTAGATTATTGATTGTATTTATGGTTTCCATCCCTTTTATCACCAATTTGTTTTTCTTATTATATATGAAATGAATTTCTTGTAGACAGCACATACTTAGGCCATGTTGGTTTTTTTAAAATACACTCTTCTAATCTCTGAATTGGTATATTCAGACCATTTACATTTAAAATTATTGTTGATATGTTGGGTCTTAAGTCTGCCATCTTTTTCCTGCTTGTTCTCTGTTTTTAATTTTTCTGTTTTTTTCCTCAAATTCCTGTGTTTCACTTAAACATTTCTTAAACTTCAAATTTGATTTATCTATGGCAGTTTGAATGTATCTCTTTCTAGAGCTTTTTGAATGGTTGCTTCAGATATTATATTGTATATACATAATTTATCAGTTTACCAGTATCATCATTTTACTGGTTTGAGAAAAATGTAAAAAGCTTGTCTTCCTTCATGTCATTTTATCCTTCTTCATATAATGGTTCAGTTCAGTTCAGTTCAGTCGCTCAGTCATGTCCGACTCTTTGCGACCCCATGAACCGCAGCACACCAGGCCTCCCTGTCCATCACCAACTCCTGGAGTCCACCCAAACCCATGTCCATTGTGTCAGTGATGCCATCCAACCATCTTATCCTCTGTCATCCCCTTCTCCTACCCTCAATCTTGCCCAGCATCAGGGTATTTTCAAATGAGTCAGCTCTATGCATTCAGTGGCCAAAGGATTGGAGTTTCAGCTTTAACATCAGTCCTTCCAATGAACACCCAGGGCTGATCTCATTTAGGATGGACTGGTTGGATCTCCTTGCAGTCCAAGGGACTCTCAAGAGTTTTCTCCAACACCACAGTTTAAAAGCATCAATTCTTTGGCGCTCAGCTTTCTTTATAGTCCAACTCTCACATCCATACATGACTACTGGAAAAACCATAGCCTTGACTAGATGGACTTTTGTTGGCAAAGTAATATCTCTGCTTTTCAATATGGTATCTAGGTTGGTCATAACTTTCCTTCCAAGGAGTAAGTGTCTTTTAATTTCATGGCTGCAATAACCATCTGCAGTGATTTTGGAGCCCAGAAAAATAAAGTCTGACACTGTTTCCACTGTTTCCCCATCTATTTCCCATGAAGTGATGGGACCGGATGCCATGATCTTAGTTTTCTGAACATTGAGCTTTAAGCCAACTTTTCACTCTCCTCTTTCAGTTTCACTCTCCTCTTTCACTTTCATCAAGAGGCTCTTTAGTTCTTCTTCACTTTCTGCCATAAGGGTGGTGTCATCTGCATATCTGAGGTTATTGATATGCATATAATATCCTTCTTCATATAATAAGAGTGTGTTAAATATTTCCTTTAATACATTTAGAAATATGTCAGACTGTTATACTTTTTGCTTCAAGCATCAACAGTAATTTAAAAGACTCAAGAGGAGAAAGAAAGTCTATTATATTGACCTGTAATTTTGCTTACTACATTCTTTCCTTCTTCCTGGTGTTCTGATATTGTTTCTTTTATCATCTCATTTTTATTTAGAGAACTTTCATTAGCCATTCTCTTAGGGTAGATCTGCTGGCAAGAATTCTCTTCGGTTTTCTTCATTTTCTCTGAAAATGTGTTGATTTCTTCTTAATTCCTGAAGGATATCTTTCTTACGTGTAGGATTATAAGGTTGTCAGTTCTTTTCTTTCGGTATTCGAACAATGTTATACCACTGCCTCTGGCCTCCATGATTTCTGATAAAAAATTCACTGTCATTAGAATTGCTTTCCTCCTATAGATAAGGTGTTGTTTCTCAGTAATTTCAAGATTTTTTCCTTTGTCTTTGGTTTTCAGAAGTTTGACTATGATGTATCTTGGTGTGGCTCTCTCTGGGCTTATTCTGTTTGGAGTACACTCAGTTTCTTAAATCTAAAAATGTATGTATTTTACCAAATTTGGGATGTTTTCAGTCATTATCTCTTCCAGTACTTATTCAACCTCACTCTCTTATTTTCCTGTCCTTCTGGGATTCCAAGGGTACAAATATTCAATCTTTTATTAAAGTCTCATAGGCACCTGAGGCTCTGATCATTACTTCCACTCTAATTTTCTCTGTTGTTCAGATTAGATAACTTATTGTTCTATCTTCAAATTCAATGATTCTTCCCTCTGTTCCCTTCATTCTGTTGTTGAGCCTATTTATTGAATTTTTAAAGTTACTATACTTTCCAGTTATGAAACTTCCATTTAGTTTTTCATTATATCTTCTATGGTTTTGCTGCAATTCTGTCTTTTTAAATTTGTTTCAAGTTCATAATTGCTGATCAAAGCATTTTTATGATGGGTGTTTAAAAATTTTAGGTAATTCTAATATCTCTGTTATGTCAGTGTTGCTTGCTTCAGTCGTGTCCAACTCTCTGTGACCCTATGGACCATAGCCTGCTAAACTCCTCTGTCCATAGGATTCTCCAGGCAAGACTACTGGAGTGGGTTATCTCAATGTTAGCATCTCTTAATTGTCTTTTTCATTCAGGTTGATATTATCCTGGTTTGTGGTATGATGAATAATTTTGATTGAAATCTGAATATTTTTAGTACAATGTTATAAGACACTAGATCTTAATTTAGTCTTTTGTTTCAGTTGGCTTCTCTTGAGACCACTCCAGCAGGAAAAGGGGGAGGGGAGAGAGGCACCACCTCATCATGGCTAGGTCTCTTCTTGACCTCTGTTGAGGCCTATTCAAAAGGGAGGGGTGCTTCTTGTTAGTGCTGGGAGGGTGTGGGGCTTCTGGCTCCCCATGAGGCCTCCAGTGACAGCCTGGAGTGGAGTGGCCTCTGGATGTTGAAAGTTATGAAATTCTGACTCTTCAAGTCCACCATTTCTGATACCACCAGTGAATCAGGGTAGTGGGGGCACCTCATTACTGTCGTGTGGGAGTTAAATTTAAACTTACTGATACTGCAGGGGCATGGGGGTTTGAGCTCTTTACTTCCTGTAAAGAATGGAAGTCTCAGCTACAGGACCATCTCTGACATCATTGCAGTGAGGATGGGGGTGGGATTCAGACGTCTCCTTATAGCCTGGTGGGGACTTCCCTGATAGCTCAGTTGGTAAAGAATTTGCCTGCAATGCAGAAGACCTAGGTTCAACCCCTGGGTTGGGAAGATCCCCTGGAGAAGGGAAAGGCTACCTACTCCAGTATTCTGGCCTGGAGAATTCCATGGACTGTATAGTCCACGGGGTTGCAAAGAGTCGGGCACGACTGAGTGACTTTCACTTACAGCCTGGTGAGAGTTGAGGTCTAAAATCCCACTTGGTCTTTACTGTCATGCGGTGGGGCTGGGGCCACAGTTTTCTGTGATGTGCTGTTGCAGCCAAAAAGTTGTTTTCTAAAAGTTTACTTTCTTGCAACGCTGTCCTTTCCTTATCCTGTGGTGCAAGACAGCAGGCTTTTTGTTGAGGCTTTTTTGTTTGCATCTGTAGGTATTCACAGATTACCTGCTTTATCAGCACCCAGTCTGGAATGTCTAGAAAATTCCTCACTGTGCTGTTTTTCAAGTCCTGTGATCCCTAGCCCATCTACCTTCTTTCCTCTGCCTTTCAGAGTCTTCTCATGCTTGTCTTATATATTGTGTCTGAGATTTTTAGTTGTATTTTGAGGAAAGGATAGAGAAAAGTACACTGACATTATCTTCCCAGAAGGTGAATTTCTGTTATCTTTATTTTTAAAGAATACAAAGGATTTTGTTTAAAAATAATAATTTTAGTTTGCACAGTAGGAAAACAAATACAGCCAATATGAAACAAACTTAGGTGTAAAACTTGGAAATAAATGCTCAACATGGTCTTTTAAAGAAACCTATAGTCATTAAGACTATTCAAAACCTTCCTAGAATAAAAAGAATGTGCCCTTATACTTTGAGTTCTTTATACTTTCTTATCTTTGATCTTGTTGGATCCTACTGGGAACCCTGTGAAGGAAGTAAGGCAAATATTATCATTCCAGTTTTACAGAAGGGGAAATGGGACCATAAAAATCAGAGCGAAACATAGGACCTATTAAAAATTTATATTGAACCATTGGCATATTTGTTTCCCTACTTTAAAATAAATAATCCTTTTATAGAACATCATAAAACTAATCTTTCCTGAAGGCTTTCTACCCTTTCATCAAAAAAGAGAGTATTTTACCTACTCTAACGCTTCCAGGTTCCAACAATGAGAAGATTTGTTTGGAATCAATGATAGGATGGAAATTTACTACCTTGGCACCCCCCTCAGAAATTCCCCACCGTATCGTCTCCCACTCATGAATCATCTTTTGAAAGTCTTGAGTTAAATGCTGAATCCTCATCTGGACCCAAGCTGGAGAAATGGCATCCTCTTTGAATTTCAGATTCCTTCTGTGCAATGGAGACTAAACTCTACCGTGTTTCCCCTGCTGCTGTGTGGGCAGCAGGCTGAAACATGGGAACCATTCTGAAGAATGTGTGATGCTGAAATGAGATGGTGTCCATTCTGATCCTGAATTACAGGCAAAGCACACTGTAGCTGAGTTTTTCTTGGACACCAAAGATTTTCATATGCCACAAAAATTTCTCAAGTGTGATTTTCCACTGTCTGCCTCCATAGTTCTGCAAGAGGCAGGGAGCGCCGAGGAAGTGGTCGTAGGGCTTCCTTTTGGAAATACAGCCTGAAGAATTTCTCTGTTTAGTTTGGTTGCTATGTGCAGATTAAAAAGATTCAAATGCAGACTCTATTGAAGAAGAGAAGGGAAATAAAGCAATACCTTAGAACATGAGGAATCTTTTAAAAATCATGATAAGAGAGAAGTGTTTGAGAGTCAGGAATTGAGACCTGGCAGAGTGAGATGCTGAATTTATTTGTTGTTATGTTAGTTGCTCAGTTGTGTCCAACTCTTTGCAACCCCATGGACTGTAGCCTGCCAGGCTCTTCTGTCCATGGGATTCTTCAGGCAAGAATACTGGAGAGGGTTGCCATTTCCTTCTCCAGGGGATCTTCCTGACCCAGGGATTGAACTCGGGTCCCCTGCATTGGCAGGTGGATTCTTTACCATCTGAGCCAACAGGGAAGCCTGATTTATTTAGGTATTCAATAACGGCTCACCAACACAAGGCACTGTGACATGGAGAAACCATTTTCCCAATTAGGCCAGGGTCTGGCTCTTTCATCTATTGTCAACACTTATCCATCGCCGGTTCCTCCTATCCGAGGCAATTGCTGGCAGCAAGAAGATTCAGCCTCTGTCCTCAGGGAGCTTCCGGCTCAGCTGAAGAAGCCAGACATAGAGACAAGAAGATGAGGAGTTGCAAGCGAATGGCACAGATGTGTCCTTGGTTCTGTTATTTTTGGACTGGGCTGGCCCTAGGAAGTAGGCCTGGGAGGTAGCAGGGGGAAGAGGTTTCAGCCAGAGAAGAGAAGGGAGGAGAAGCACTCGAATGGGTCTCTGCCGTTACTTCAGGGCAATGGATGAACATGCCTCTAGGATCTCTGCCAAGGAGATAGTTTATAGAGGAACATAGTGGAAAGGGGGGCCCCAGAGACAGGACAGGTGAGACTGGGACTTTCCTTGGCAAGGAAGGAACGCTCTTAGGGGTCAATGGGGAAATGAGAGACACATAGAAGGAAATGCATCAGTAAGATGAATCCAGCAGTGGAGTTCCAGATGGGTTGCAGAGAAGAGACCTGCATGAAGTGGTGACAGGTCATTTGTATAGAAAGAAATGTTCCCTTTTTGGTTAAACAACAAACCTCCACAAGGGAATAATTAATTTGCATCCTCTTGATGTGTTTACAATTAATATGGTCAAATAAATGTCCAAAAATTCAAATTCAGCCAAGTTCAAGCTTTGTCAACCCTGGGGATTCCCTAATATAATCACAAAGCTATTATTCAACTGTCTCTGAACATCTTCTGAGTCCCTGCACTGAATTAACACTCCTACATCTAATTTGGGATGCAGAACTGAAACTATCATATTTTTACTCACAGAAGGAATATCTCATAATTTCGACTACTATGTCTTCTCAAAATTACAAAATCTGCTTCACGTTTTTTATTGAAGTATAGCTGATTCACAACACTGTTAGTTTCAGATATACAGCAAGGTGATTCAGTTATGCATACATATATATCTGTTCTTTGTCAGATTATTTTCCTTTATAGGTTATTACAAAATATTGACTGTAGTTTCTTGTGCTATACAGTTCAGTTCAGTTCAGTTCAGTTGCTCAGTCGTGTCCAACTCTTTGCGACCCCATGAACCACAGCACGCCAGGCCTCTCTGTCATCACCAACTCCTGGAGTTCACTCAAACTCATGTCCATCGAGTCAGTGAAGCCATCCAGCCATCTCACCCTCTGTCATCCCCTTCTCCTCTTGCCCCCAATCCCTCCCAGCAACAGGGTCTTTTCCAATGAGTCAACTCTTCCCATGAGGTGGCCAAAGTATTGGCGCTTCAGCTTTAGCATTAGTCCTTCCAATGAACACCCAGGACCGATCTCCTTTAGTATGGACTGGTTAGACCTCCTTGTAGTCCAGGGGACTCTCAAGAGTCTTCTCCAGCACCACAGTTCAAAAGCATCAATTCTTCAGCGCTCAGTTTTCTTCACAGTCCAACTCTCACATCCATACATGACCACTGGAAAAACCATAGCCTTGACTAGATGGACATTTGTTGGCAAAGTAATATCTCTGCTTTTTAATATGCTATCTAGGTTGGTCATAACTTTCCTACCAAGGAGTAAGCATCTTTTAATTTCATGGCTGCAATTACCATCTGCAGTGATTTTGGAGCCCCCCAAAATAAAGTCTAACACTGTTTCCATTGTTTCTCCATCTATTTGCCATGAAGTGATGGGACCGGATGCCATGATCTTAGTTTTCTGAATGTTGGGCTTTAAGCCAACTTTTTCACTCTCTTCTTTCACTTTCATCAAGAGGCTCTTTAGTTCTTCTTCACTTTCTACCATAAGGGTGATGTCATCTGCATATCTGAGGTTATTGATATTTCTCCCGGCAATCTTGATTCCAGCTTGTCCTTTTAAGTTATCTATTTTATATATTTTTTGTTGTGCTTAAGTGATGTGATGTTTGTATTTCTTCCTCTGACTTATTTCACTTAGTATGATAATCTCTAGGTCCGTCCATGTTGCTGCAAATCACATTATTTCATTCTTTTTTCTGTTGCAGTAATATTCCCTTGTGTTTGGTACATCAGCTGCTTATCCTTCAAGGGGAAAAATTAAGTCATCCAAATGACTAAAAAGAAGCCCACTTCCAAGTATACATAAGACTAGAAAGAAGTGGGTTGGGCTTGTCTCAGCATTGAGATGCAGTAATGCCCTTCAAGACCAGATACTACCAACCTTTCACTTCAGAGATGAGGGTGTCAAGACCAGAGGGGTTTGGGGCCTGCCGCCTGTCCAGTTGGTGGTCAGATGGGACCATGCTGGTTTCACCCCATAACTCCATCTTCTGATGTTCACTGGGATGTCTGCTCATATCTCTGGCTGCCCTGGCCCTTGCTGGGCCTATTAGACAATAGGTATGAGCATTGCTTCCTTGGTCTGGGATCTGAGTGGACAGTCTTTCTCAGAGTGGAGTCCCATGACAACTCTGTTTCCAAATTCTATCACAAGTTTCTTTGACTTTTCTGGTTCTCAGTTGCTTCTTCTTTAAAATAGACTTATACCTGCTCCGTGCATGTTACAAAGCTCTGATTAGGATCAGGGAGATTGTGCATGTGAACTTTCTTAGAAAATAGGAACTCATGATGCAATTATTTCTATATTAGCTGATTTATCCTCCAGTCAACTGTGGATTGGTTTGATATAAGTCATCAGGGAATAGTTTTTAAAGCCCTTGATTTAGTGCTGTTATTCACACCAAAAGCTCTGGTCAGACTTATACTAGCCTGTCGGGTGTGTGAAGAATATAATTATTCTAAATATCTTTTGTCTCACGTCCATAAGGTTTTTTTTTTCCCAGGACAGAGAGGAATGTCTTCCTTTCTGGCTCCCAGAATTCGATTCAATAATGTTTACTGAAACAACGTGCTATAGGAAGAATCATGCTAAGTGCTGAAGAGATAAGTGAAAAGAGTCCAGCTGCCCAGAGAAAACTCACGACCTGGAAACGGGAAAAGAGCTCTTAGTATCCCGACTTGAGAACCAGACATGAATTAACTGCCAACCTCGGGTGATACATACGCTAGAGCGTTTGCCCTTCTGAGAAGCAACTGACTGACAAATTAGCTTGATTTTGAGTGTGTTGATGCCTCTAACTTTCAGGTTGGGGCTATTTGAAATCACCGTTTGCCTCCCTCCCTATCAGCAGTTGCTCTGGCCGCGTGTGGCACCTAGCTTTGACTCATCCGAAGAATCACCATCCATCCATTTGCCATGTCCCACCCCATGCTCATCTAGAGTGATTTCCACATAAACTCACATGGTTCCCATTTTAGACCTTTCCAAGTGGAGCGTAAGATTTCTTTATCCATTTTCTTTTGTGCTTTTGTAGAAATTTAATTTTATTTCCTACACATTTTAATCCAATTTCTTTGAAAAAAATATTAAGGCACTTAACCATGATCCTATGAGATAACAAAGTTATGTGTGTTAGCTTGCCAAGGTTGCCATGACAAAACACCTCATACCACAGAAATTTATTCTCTCAGAGCTATGGAGGCTGGAAGTCAGAGATCAAGATGTTGGCAGAGCTACAGTCATCTGAAGGCTCCTTCCTTGCCTCTTCTTAGCTTCTGCTGGCTCCTGGCAATCCTTGGCAATTTTGGGGGGATTGCAACTTCATCCCTGTAATCTTGCCTCCATTGTCACGTGGCATTTTTCTTGTGTCTCTCTCAGTGTCTTCTTTTCTTATAAAGACACCAGTCATTGGATTCAGGGCCCACCCTGTTCTAGTATGACCTCATTTTAATCTAACTAATTATACCTTCAATGGCCTTATATCTAAATAGGTTCACATTCTTAGTTTTCCCCCAGGTGGATATGAATTGGTGGGGAGAACTTCTACCTCCTATAGTAAATAAGAGGGACTATCGGCAGTGAGATAGGAAAGTTGTTGTTCAGTCACTAAGTTGTGTCTGACTCTTTTGTGACCCCGTGGACTATAGCCCACCAGGCTCCTCAGTCCATGGGATTTCCAGGCAAGAATACTAGAGTGGGTTGCCATTTCTTTTCCAGGGAATCTTCCCAACCCAGGGACTGAACCTACATCTCCTGGTGGATTCTTTACTAGTGAGCCTCCAGGGAAGCCTGGCAGGGGAAAGGACTTGCCAAATAAAATGAAGAGGAGGTTGACATCCAGAGGCTGCTGTAGGCTATTCCATACTTTTTTTAGAAGACAGGCTGCAGGCTTGTGGTTGCAATTCCTTACACGGAGTTACTATAATCAAGAACTTGAGTTCTAGGGTCTGACCATCTGGGTTTAAATCCTGATTGATTTCATCAATATGATTGGAGGCAAGTTAATTAAACTCCTTATGCCTCAATTTCTTCATCTATAAGCTGGGATTAATGACTATTGGGGGAATAATGAAATAAAGCATGTAAGGTGTGTGGCACAAGTGAAAGTCAGCCATGAAGATATTGGCTTTCCAAAGTCTAGAAGGTGAAATGTAAAGGAAGTCACAAAGTTCTGATGTGGGAGGGGATGGCCAAGGAGTGATGAAGTCTGGCTGAGAAGTTTAGGAAAGCCTCCATGGAAGGGATGGCCATTACAAGGACTCGGATATTTGGAGGGGGGTGGGCACAGGTCCTATCCAGCTGTCAGGAAAGTGTAGGGTCTTGGGGGCTTGGGGCAAGTCTGGTCTGGAACAGAGAATGAGCGAGGAGGTGTGTAGAGCTGATTGAACAAGTTGGCTGGGCCCATGCTGGACACCAGGATGAAGACCCTGACCCAACTGGCACAAGTGGTGCCATCTTGCCAAAGTCCTGATACCCACAGAGAACCAGGAGGAAGGGCATTCCCTGGTCTCTGCAGGAGCCTATATCATCCCATGCCATGTATCTCTGTATTCCCACTCATAAAACCTCCTCATTGCTGTTGGTTTTCAACCCAGTTGTAAATTTTGTAGCTCTGCTTTGATGTACCACAAACTGTCCCTCATCTCCCCTCTTTGGTAGAACCAGAACTGCCCATTGTTAGGGTTTTATCCTACTTCAGATGTTTTATTCCAAATTCCCAGTTTTACAACCTGGTGTCTTCTGTCTCTCCACCCCCTCACTTCTTTATCTATAAACAGGGTTATATATGTGACTCTGTGTCTGGTCCACTGTGACCCCTGGATCATTTCCAGCCTGTCTCCTTGATCTGTAGATGTTCTAAATCTTATCCTGGCCTAATTTGCTGCTTCCCTCTCTGTGGGGCACTGTGATGTGCACGCATAGTACTGCACTGTATCAGGACTGTGGCAAGCTGCTCTCCTCCCAGCCACAAACCGTAAAATTAAGATCGGCGAGACTCTCTTGATTAATTTCATTCGCCTGTCTTTAAATCCGTTAAAGAAAATGCCTGCTTAAATCATTCTTTTACAAGCATATTTGTAAATAATATTTAAAAAGCACTTCATCTAATTATTCTTACCACAGCTGAATGTTAACAGATTGAAGATGAGATATATGTTTAGACAGAACTAAGGTACCAATTTTTTCTCAACAATAGATGCTGCCATTAACAAAATTAAAACAGAAGATGTACACCCACAAAAATTAATTTGCAGCAGGCTTCATCATTTCTCTAAGCAAAGCCAGTCTCTCCTCAGCTGCCTGAGAAAACCCATAAAAATTTCTGAGAAGAATCTGGAGTTTGGGATTCCACACTAATTGCTTCCCCTCCCCTTTTACCTCATCTCCTTTTCTTGTCCATCTTGACCGCAAAGGGACAAGTAGTTTCCATATCCAAAATACCTTCAGCTCTGCTGGGGTGAGGAAGTCAGTGGGGAGCGGTGGGGGCAGGCCGGGGAACCACATAAATAAATGGGAATTTCTACACAGACATGAGGATTTTCGTTTTCATTTTTTTTAAATGAGAAGAAGGCACGAGTATAAATTCCAAAAAGAGCAATTCGTTTAAGTCTATCATTTTTGGCAACACAATAGAACGCACATTGGGATGAACAGTCACAAATCACTTCCCTTCCCACTGTCTGTTTTCTCCACCATATGTTGTGGAGAATACAGTTCACATACTGAAGTTTCGCCTCCTTTCCATGTGAGAAAGCACATTGCTATATCAGCAGCCTGGTCACCGAGCCAACGTTTCTTGGAGCGGTGGGGGTGGGAAGGGAGAGGAAGGTTGCGGGGAAGACAGCTCACCTTCCAGTCAGAGTATTTATTGTAAAGCCTGGGGAACCTTCAGCATAGTTTGCTCCTCAGTAACATGGGCTGGACTGAGCTGGACTAGGTGCTTCCTGCAGTGACTTTTACTGACTCCCAGTAATCAGGTTCTGGGTGTGAACTTGATGGGCCACCAGTGTGAACACATAGCATAGATGTCCCATCAGTTTTGTTTTTTTTTCTTTTTACGGTTTACCATTTTATCCACCAGGGTCACCTCCCTTCTCCATAGCGAGTGCAGCGTGTGAATCCAAGTATTTACTTAGTCAAAAGCTTATGATATTGTCCATTCTCCTTCATGGTTTCCCCCACCCCATCATAGCCCCTCATCTGATCCACCAATCGAAAATTCGACAGCAGTGACTGATGAAGAAGACAAAAGGTTACTCCACGAAAGCCTCACAGTTCCAACCTTGTTGTTGTTTAGTTGCTAAGTCATGTCTGACTTTTTTTTGACCCCATGGGGGCTGTAGCCTTCCAGGCTCCTCTGCTCATGGGATTTCCCAGGCAAGAACATTGGAGTGGGTTGCCATTTCCTTCTCCAGGGGATCTTCGTGACCCAGGGATTGAACCCCCACCTGCATTGGCAGGGGCATTCTTTACCACCAAGTCACCAGGGAAGCCCCTCCAACCTCATTAGTACTTTGCTATAACCCGATGAGCTGATCTACCCACAATGCACCACACAGAGAGAAGTGTGATGAAGGCTAAAGAGAAATCTAAAGCTTTAGTCTTTAGGGAAGGCTAAAGCTGTGATGACCTTTCCTTGCCATCTCGGTTATGACTGGTCGGATGCTCTCTGTATCATACATGTTATAATCTCTGACCTTCCGTGTACATGGCAAAGATGGCCCTGGTGAAACAGGTTTTCTGGAGACATTCTAAGCTGACTTAGGATGAGGTCAAATATTTGACTAGGCCCCACTCTTTCATTTATTTAAAATTAAAAAAAAAAAAAACAACCCACTCCCCAAATCAAAAAAACTTGTTTTTTTTCTTTTACACCATGACAGTGTTTGAAACAATGTTTTCAACATGTTCCAGTATTTAATCCATTGCCAAGTGCAGGCTGACCTGTAGGAAACTTCATGAAAAACAAGGAAAATCTTTTTTTTTTTTTTTTTTGGCTCTTGGGAGTTGTAAGAATCACAGGTAAAAAGTGAATTAGATTCCTAAAATGATGCATCAAACTCCTTGTCTAAATTAAACTGAACAGATGTGGAAAAAATGAGTCAGGGGCTCCCCATATAATTCGAAACGAGCTTTCAGGTTCCGCTTCCTAAGGCCGATTTCAGCCTAAGCCGCCTTATTGCCTAAAATCTGCAACTTGATACTAAAAGCTTGTCAGAATTAAGTGCACGCTTTATAAGTTTACATTTTACAGTCTAACTGTTTTTCTTTGATATTTGACAGGGACACAGGTTCCCATGTCATCTGGCCTTGAAGTACTTTTGGAACTTTCTCCTGGACCAATTTGAGGAAGCTCAAGATTGCCATGAGTTATAGGCCTTTAAGCTGCCCGCCCAGCCGCCGGCCGTTGGGCTCACACTTGAGGGCTAACACCTGTTGGCTGGACAGAGCAATTAATTTTTTTTTTTAAATGCAGTAAGCCGCCAAAAATCAAAGCTAAAGGATAAAAATATAATTTTACCTCTTGAGCTTCCAGGGGTGACCTTTGATCTTATCCAATGTCTGTGTGGCAGGAGGCACCGATCTTAAATTTTCTTCCCAAAGAAGCAGCTTTGAAAGACACAAGTTCTGAGAGCTGGCTGCACGTGTCTATCCTCTGTCATTTCACTCTTGCGTGATTATTCACACAGAGACCCGAGATCTCCACTCAGAACAAAGAATCAGAACTACCAAGTGTCCCCTTCTTTAGGAAAATTCTAATTGGAAGCTCTAAAATTATACTGCAGTCCATCCCTTGTTAGATCAACTCTTATTTCCCTAAGAGGCATTAGTTGGGTTTTCCAGTTGACGATGATAATGTGGCATTTGTTTCAGAATATGTCTGTACATTAAATAGATAACTGTGAACTTGAAAGAGCTAAATACCAGTCGTGGACTGGGGCCTGGCCACACGGACAGCCTCCCTCCTTCTCTAAACCCTTTGGTAGCCAAGACAAGGTCACTGATCAGGGTAATTTGCAGGAAAAGTCAATTTCTCAAGTACCGAAGCAGGTGTTGTGGCACTCTATGACAATTTACTGAATCTAAATTGAGGAAGTTGAAAAAAACCAAAGGTCATGATCTGTAGGAAGAAAGGAGGAAAGGAAATCTCTTTGACTGTATTTTTAACTCCTTTTCTACTAAGACACATTCACCAACCGAAATGATTAGTCCTAAAAATAAATAAATGAAAATCAGAATATCTCACTGTGATCAGCAACTTATCTGATTAAGTCAGAGGAGAGGAATTCAATTTTGCTTGCATTCATAAGGAAATAAGCCCAATTTATAGACTCTCAAGATCAGGTCTTTTGGCTTATGACTGTTTAGAAACAAAAATCAAACCAAGATGTCAGAACTTTCTGTCTTAAGAAAAATTAAATATGTTATAAACATTAACGATATACATTTAATACTTAGTCTGAGTGCTGAGTTGAGTCCAACTCTTTGGGACCCCATGGACTGTAGCCTGCCAGGTTCCTCTATCCATGGGTTTTCCCGGGCTGGAGTGAGTTACCATTTCCTACTCCAGGGGATCTTCCTGACCCGGGGATTGAATTCGTGTCTTCTGTATCTCCTGCGCTGTCAGGCAGATTCTTTACCACTGGTTAGCACATTGTCAGGTGGATTCTTTACCACTGATTTACCATAAAGTGTGGAATATAATGTATGATAAACATAGAATCTATAACTTGGATTTTTTTCTTTTAAATGAGCACATTCCCTACTTCTCCAACCCTAGGAAAAGAGAACACAGCTAAAATGAAAAATACTTTTAGGAAGGGAAATGTAACACGACCTTAGTTGTTGGTGTAGCAAGGAGAACATGGGGTGTGGAGTTAGATTTAAACTTGAATTTTAGTTAATAACTAATTAACTGTGTAATTATAGTTAATCATTTAACCTCTTTAAGCCTCTATTTTCTCACCTGTAAAATTGGGTGTTATTATAAGGATTAAATGAGCTAATATATGGGGGGGTGAAATTTTGGCAAACTATACATACTAATTATGATTACTAACCTTTAGGATATCTTTATCCTGAAGGATGATATGTATACCACTGGTGTGTATGAAGTTATAAGCCTTTGAGGTTAAAAAAAATGTATCAATTAGAAGAAAAATGTTAAGTAAATAAGAGCACAGGTGGAAAAATATTGAAGGTGGCAGGTGAAAGACTGGCATTTGGGTGACTTGCCAAGATTTAGTTAAGTTCTTCTTGGGAGGTAAGGAAAAGAGACGGAGTTCCCAAACTCCCTAGTGATGTTTCCTGCAAAAGAAAATTTTTTTAAATTTTGGTAAAAAGTTAAAAAATTAGTTATTTTTAGTTAATTCTAACATTTCAGCCTAAGAAGAAAATCCATTCACTTGCTTGTCAGTTTCTCTTATTCCAGAGGAAATACTCATGAAAACAGTATTCATGTAATCGGAAGATTTCTGAGTTCTAGTTTGTAGGTCAATGATTTAAAGCAATTTTAAGCGGAACAAAATTCTCTTCCAGCATAATCTGAATGCCCCACTGGGAACTCATGTCCTTTGTCTAACAAGGTGTGCAGGTTGGAATATGATAGCCACAGTTATCATAAATGTCATGTACGCCAACTCCCTTGTTTTGTGGATAGGGAGATTGAAGACCGGAGAATGACAGCTGTCTGGTGACTGTGGATGTTACAGATTTAGGACTGGGAGGGGCTTTGTGTCCCATGATTAAGTTCAGGGCTTTTCCTAGTTTCTAAATGTCAAGTGCTTAATGTTCCAGCTAAGTAGAGAGGGATCGTGGAGGATGCCATTGTTACCTGCGGCATTTTGACATTTAAATCTCCTCCAATCTTTTTTTCATACTGGTGCTAGTGAAAATCTTATGTAGAACACAGAGGGCAACCTTGAAAAACATTAAGCACTCCATACATTAAGAATTGAAATGTAGGTCGAATATTATTCTTCCAGACTCATATTCTCACCTGCTTTTAAAGTTTATGACTCTTTAATATTCCTAGTTTAGTTCTAAAGTTACTTTTCTTGTGTATGTTGCCTCCCCTTGGGTTTAAAGATATTGGGTTGGCCAAAGTTTCATCTGAGTTTTTCTGTAACACCGTGTGGAAAAACCTGAATGAACTTTTTGGCCAACCTAATTCTTTCAAAAAGGTGCTTCTTAATCTTAACCATAATGTTTGTGCACCTCCTACCTTTATTACAATATTTTAATATTTGGTGTTGCTCATTGAAAATTCACCATACAGAAAACATTGGTCTATAAGGAAGAGAATTTCATTGTTGGTACATCTCATTACACTTGAACACTTAACCTGAAAATAGTTGGCTTTTTATTTGTTGTTGTTGTTCAGTTTCTCAGTCATTTCTGACTCTTTGTGACCCCATGGACTGCAGCACACCAGGCTTCCTTGTCCTTCACCATCTCCTGGAACTTGCTAAAACTCATGTCCGTTGAGTCGGTGATGCCATCCAACCCTCTCATCCTCTGTTGTCTCCTTCTCCTCCTGCCTTCAATCTTTCCCAGCATCAGGGTCTCTTCTAATGAGTCAGCTCTTCACATCCTTGCTTTTTTTATTGTTACTTATTGTTTGGTCAAACAGATATTTTCCAGTGACCTTTCAAATAAATTGCTAGAAAATGCATTCTATGTTACCTATCAGGATTCTGTGGTCATTTTGGCTTTCAGAAACCAAGTTCCAAACATGTGGAGAGACACATTTCCTGCAGTGATGAGTCCCAGAACATTCCAGCATTTTACTCACACTCCTGGCACTGTGCCCTCCAGAATTGAATGTCAAGTCTAGAGGTTCATTTATTTTAAAGTTTTATTTTTTTTTTTTTTGTATTTTATTATTATTATTATTATTTTTACTTTACAATGTTGTATTGGTTTTGCCATACATCAACATGCATCCGCCATGGGTGTATACATGTTCCCCATCCTGAACCCCTCTCTCAACTCCCTCCCCATACCATCCCTCTGGGTCATCCCAGTGCACCAGCCCCAAGCTTCCTGTATCCTGCATCGAACCTGGACTGGCGATTTGTTTCTTATATGATATTATACATGTTTTAATGCCATTCTCCCAAATCATCCCCCCTCCCTCTCCCACAGAGTCCAAAAGACTGTTCTATACATCTGTATCTCTTTTGCTGTCTCGCATACAGGCCTTGAAAAACTGGAAATAGAACTGCCATATGACCCAGCAATCCCACTGCTGGGCATATACACTGAGGAAACCAGAATTGAAAGAGACACGTGTACCCCAATGTTCATCGCAGCACTGTTATAACAGCCAGGACATGGAAGCAACCTAGATGTCCATCAGCAGATGAATGGATAAGAAAGCTGTGGTACATATAACACAATGGAGTATTACTCAGCCATTAAAAAGAACAC
Organism: Bos grunniens; assembly: GCF_055505025.1. NCBI lineage: Eukaryota > Metazoa > Chordata > Mammalia > Artiodactyla > Bovidae > Bos > Bos grunniens. Next base: position 38,217,702 of record NC_141190.1, on the reverse strand, counting down.
ATTTGAATCAGTTCTAATGAGGTGGATGAAACTGGAGCCTATTTTAAAGTTTTAAAATTACATTTTAGGATCGTGAGCCTGCGCGTAGGAAGCAACGCGAGAACCTGGAGTGAGTCCGCGAGTCCTGCGCGTGAAAAAAAAAAAAAAAATTACATTTTAAAGTTGGAAATGTTTTATATAATGAAAATTTACAATAATAGGATGAAGAACTCCTGTAGATCTTTCAGATTGTCCATGTTCACACTCTACCGCAGTTATTTTATCATTCTTGACAGAGAGATAGAGATATTTATTTTCTCTGAAGCATTTGAGATTAAATTGCAAGCGTGATGTTGCTTTATTCCTAAATATTTCAATGTTTATTTTCCCTGTATAAGGACATTCTCCTACACGGCCACAGTAAAAATAATCAAAATCAAGAACTGAGCCTTAATATAGGACTAATATCTAATCTGCTTCCCAGGTGGCTCAATGGTAAAGAATCCACCTGCTGACATAGAAGACGTGGGTTTGATCCCTGGGTTTGGAAGATCTCCTGGAGGAAAAAATGGCGACCCACTCCAGTATTCTTGCCTGGGAAATCCCAAAGACAGAGGAGCCTGGTGGGCTACAGTCCATGGGGTCACAAACAGTCAGACACAATTTAGCAACTGAGCACACTCACAAGCATTATCTCGTCTACAGACCTATCTTGAGACCTATCTCAAAAATGACAGAATGATCTTAATTCATTTACAAGGCAAACCATTCAACATCACAGTAATCCAAGTCTATGCCCCAACCACTAATGTTGAAGTTGAATGGTTCTACGAAGAACTACAAGACCTTCTAGAACTAACACCAAAAAAAAGATGTCCTTTTCATCATAGGGCATTGGAATGCTTATTCTTGGAGCCTTGATTTCCTCTAGTCAGTGGGATACACAAGCTCTTTCTTCATGAATTACAGGAATTAAGTAAAGCATTAGGACTGGAACTGGCCCATTAAGGGCCCTGTCACTGATAGACATGACTGATCTCATCATTTGCGTGAGCTAACAGGCAAATGCACTTTGTTTTGCATTAAACAGGAAAAAAATATTCTAAGTCAATGGAAAGCAATTAGCATATTGATTTCCCACAGCTACTCTAAGCAAGTTAAAGGGATCTTAGCCCTCCTCACAAAAGAAAAAAAAAATAATCTCAGCCTTATCTTGGAACTTTCAAATTAAGAGAATATATTAAACTAAGATGGAGTAGGAAATGGCAACCCACTCCAGTATTCTTGCCTGCAAAATTCCATGGATAGAGGAGAGTGGCAAGGGCTACAGTCCATGGGGTCACAGGGGCTGTTTTATTTTTATACTGCAGTGGATACTTTGTCTACAGTGCATTAAATGATATACCAAAAAACTTTCTGACTGTCAAATTATATTCCTCTTCCTTGTCTAAGAGGTCTTAAAATAAGACATCTTATCACAGAGGCTAAAGAAAATTACAAAGCTCCATTCTTATTTCCTTTCTTTCTTTCTTCCTGGAAGGGACAAAGAAGGAACACCTCCAGCTTGGGAATGTGACCCCGAGCTGATTAGCCAGGCAAATAAACAAATACAGTAAAATATACAAATAGAGGTCGCCACACCTGCAGACAGGCAGACAGGGTGAGAGGGGACCACGTTGGCCCCTTTTCCACCACCACTGACCGTCCTGCAAGTGCAGCTGTGACACCACTTTGCCTCCAGCAAGGTCAGAGCCCAGCGGGCCACAAACAGAGGCAGCATTGTCTCCATGTCCACACAGAACAGCATCCCGTGTGCTCTGGTCTGCAGCTGCAACGTGGCTTCCCCAGAAAGCCGTCTGCCATCAGCCACCCTTCTTCCATGGACTCACCTTCCCCAAAATGCCTGATCTTGACCATTTAAACACTCTTCCATTTTCCTTTGGTGAACATGAGACTTCTAAGCTTTCTTATTTGTACAAATTGCCTTTAAATGAGAAGGTATTTGGCCTGTGGTGGGCACTGTCACCTGGAGCTCAATGAAAGCTATGATTAATGAATGATAAAGCCAGTCACTGAGCCATGACATTGTTACAGCACTGTCCTAGGCAGGAAACTAATTACATGTGGAAATAATCATTCAACCTGAGAAAGGTGTTTCCTATTCATTAGAAAATACTATGAAGAGATAATACTTAAGAAAAAAAATGTTTTTACTATACTCTGGGCCAAAAGAAAGGATTATTCCATTCTTTATAATGAATTTGTTGGGAAACCTCAAATTTGAATTTTGGCTTAGTTGTAGGTTTTGCTTTGGGGTGAAAACAGTGTTACTCGATTATAAACAATTTAGTACATGACTAGTTCTTGAAAAATATATATCTCTAAATGAAAATTTTCAATTTGTGTTTCATCACTGAAAAATCTGGTAGGCAAAAATGTTTTCAAGACTATAATACAAGCTTAGGGGAAATTTTGGTCATTATTGTTCATTTATTTTCCTTATTGAGCTAATTTAATTATCATAGAGACACAAACATTAGCTCCAGTGCTGGGCTTCTCACATCTGTTAGTAAAGATTTGATTAGGGCTACACAAATGTGCTAGATTAAACTATCTAGTCGGCGAAATTCAAGCCACCTGGATATTTTAGCAACATCAATAAGAATAATTCTCTTTTTCAAAATCAGTAAATCCAGGCTATATTAAAAAGAATTAATTAATGAGTGCCAGATAGGCAAAACAAACATTTGACAACGAATCATATTATCAAAGGTTTTGAGGGAGATCCTTCTCAGCTTATGTTTAGATGTCAAATTATATTACCAAAACTAAACAATCTGTTAAAATGATGTCTTAATGCAATAAGTCTCCTGCGCCGTACTTTTTTTTTTTAACTTCTTAAATATTTATAGTAGAAAAAAAGATATGCTCTATTTAACAATGATAATCAAATCACAAGACATTTGCCCCAAAATATTGCCTTAGATATTTCCAAGAGCTGTTAACACAATTTAAATCCTATAAGAAAAAGAAGCTATTATGTAGTTTGGTTAATATATAATGCATATCATTTGAAGCAGCACAACACATATTTCACAGAAGATCTGTAAAGATACGGGCATTGAAAGAATTAATGTATAAATATTAGGTGTTTTATAGGATACATAAACAATTCTAGAACAGGAAGGGATGCCGAAAATTGACTCCTCCAGGGCTGCCCAACTTGCTCTTTAGTGGATGGGTAGTAACTATTTTAGGCTTCCCAGGTAAAGAACCTGCCTGCCAATGCAGGAGAGGCAAGCGATGCAGGTTCAATCCCTGGGTTGGAAAGGTCCCCTGCAGGAGGGCATGGCAATCCACTCCTCTCCATTCTTGCCTGGAGAATCCCATGGACAGAGGAGCCTGGTGGGCTACAGCCTGTGGGATCACAAAAAATCAGACACGACTAAGCACACATGCACTCACAGTAACTACTTTAGGTTTTGTGGGCCAGATGGGCTCTGTCACAACTGCTCAACTCTGCCCTTGTGGCTGCAGACAATAGTAAACGCACAGGCATGGTTGTGTCTCAATAAAACTTTATTTATAAAAGCAGACAGCAGACTGGATTTAGCCCATGTGTCATATTCCAATGATCCCTTATGGAGCCCAACCTCTGTATTTTGAAGATCAGACACCTTAGGTCCTGGGTGGGAAAGTAACTCACTCACAGCTAAACAGAAAGTTACATAACAAGTGGCAGAGCTAGAGCTGAAATTGACCTTTCCAACTTCTAGGCGGGCACTCACGCTGGGATGAATTAATTGCAATGACACGTGGACAGGTGGCCATGTTCAAATCGAAGGTCTGCCTCTGTGTTAAAGCACATCCACATGCTTCATGCATTGATGTCTGTAGAATTGTGATGTGTAGATGATTCCTCAAGTCTCCAGAGAATGAGTAGCTTTTCAGAGACCTCAGCAGAGTCACAAAGAATATTTTTTTGGGAAAGGAACATGAACAGCCTGACAGTTACTGAAGCATGAAAATGCTTGACTGAAAAGCCACACATGGCTTGCTTCCTTAAAAACCATTTCAGTCCTGGAAAACTGCATTTCTATTGAATATTTATAACAAATATTGAATAAGAAGAATCTAAAGTGGAAAAAAAAAACCTGTGTGTTGTGATTCCAAATTAAATCTTATTTTCATGGTTGACAGTGTTTTGCATTCCCCACGTTTGCATTGTATAAAAAAACCGTCATATTACAATGCCCTTTTCCAGCACCAAATAATAAGATTTCTAGATTAACACTTGAGTCACCAACATCCATTTTCTGGTGGGGTTTCCCATTTTCACATAACTCATTCTTTTCATTTGGAAGAAAGTGGAAGAAACGGGACCCTAGGAAATTCTACATGGAGAACTGGATCAGGGTCTTTCTTCGAGGGTGTCTGTGGACGTCTGCGTGGAAAGGCTTGGTAATCGCTGCTCTGAAACTGACAGTCCAGAAAGACATGATTGATGAAAGGGAATTGGATGTTTGAGCCAAAATGGACCGTCATTAACTAACTGAACCAAGTAAACGAAACGGAGTTTCCGAGGGGCATGGGGCACATTCTTCTGGAAAATGTGGGCTCAGTGTTCAGGATGTGTTTCACCGAAGGGGGTGGGGGGAGTGGAAGGAGCCATTACTTAATGGCTCCCAGCTTGTGAAGGTGAAATAACCCACACTATGTAGGCTTTTTTTTTTTCCCCCTTCGGCAGTTCTGTGTTGGTGTTGATTCACACATTTCCATTGGAACAGATGAAGGTGTATCTTCTCATGTGTCATGCATTTTCTGGTCCTGAAAATCACAAAAAAATGTTTCTGTACTAATAAATGCAAATAGGATTCTGCTACTGTAATTGTTTTCTATGGTAGGCATTTTAAACCAAGTTAGTCAATTAAACTGTATTATTTGAACTTCAGCTTATGTGAGCAAACAAAATTGTATGTGTGTATAAAATAAAATTATGCATTTGTGTAAATTCATATTTTTTAAAAGGAGAAAAGAAATTTTAATTGATCTATTTTTTTAAATATCTAGTGGATCTATTTTTGTTTATTAAAAAAGTTTTGCTGTGTAGTTGGTTAAAGTCATATTTGCATATATAGTTCTCTTTCTTGATCCAAACAACAGTAGGTATTTCAGAAATCTTATTTATTTTATAATATCTCATGTTAGAACTTAACTTTAAAGTAATAAGTAGTTTTTACAATATAATAAAAAATCTATACAATTATTGACATATTGGAGTATATAATACTTTTTAAAAAATGTTTTCTAATAAAAAGTTTGTCCCCCCCAAAACATATCCACCAGATTGCTTTAGGTCAAGGATAACAAAAGCATGAATGATTCAGATGGACACCTTTTGAACTTTCCTCAGGAAGACTTGAGTGGTAGGATAACTTAAAATCTTAACCAGAATGTGTGCAGGTGGCCATTTCTCGGCTTGAAACATCTTGAAACAGTTTCCGTGCCTAGCAAGGAGGCTCCTGGTGTCAGAAAGTGGCTTGCTTAAGAGGGAGGGAATGAGAGTATGTAAATGAGCGCATATGTATTAGTTCAAGAGCAAGACTGAGCACCTTAAAGGTTAGAAGCCCAGAATCTCATTACCCTCCTCTCAGAATCTGGCCAGAGTACACCAAGTGACCAAAAATGCATTTTCATTCTGTTTTATTAACCGAAAGAATTTCTGTTTTGGTTTCTGTAATAGACTATGAAGAAATACAGGACGGCCTGCAATGTATTATTCTGCAAGAGTAACAAAGACAAACAATTAGCAGACTACTGAATTCGAGTGGATTTACTCTGGTGGATGTTTACCTAAACAGAAGTCTGGGCCTTGATTTTAAGTATTAACGGATGAAAATCTTGGCTGAGCTGTGTGAGCTATTTCAGCTTATAAAACAGAACTTGTGACAAGTGTGTAAGAGTTTGTAGTATACATTTTTGTATTAGCTTTATTCCTTGCTTCATGTTATAGTTACACTTTCTTAAAATGTTATGTTATCTTGAAGAATTTCATGTATCTCTAGAAATACTTTAGGTCCTTTTTGGAAATAGAAAGTTGCATATATAGTGTGTAAATTTTAAATAATCATGGAAATTTAAAGATGGTATGATTCAATGACAGGCACAAATTATTATAAGAAAACCTGAAGTCATTAGCCCAAATAAAGGATTAGAATTAACAATGGAATTGAACCTAGAGTATAATTAATGAAGTCTCTAATTGTGCTTCCTGTGTTAGTTCATTAAGCCTCACTATCGAATGGATATTCGGGCATCTGTCTCTAACATCTGTTGTCTCATTGATTCCCTGGGTTGAATCCATCAACGCCTGGGAGGAAGGGTATGATTTCCCTCCAAAACTGAACATACTGGAAAAAAAACAAACCAATAACCGTTCTTTAATATGATAGCATGATAAAGAAGGGAGTTTAACTAACCTGAGACTTACATGAAAAGATCAGAGATTATGCTAAATGAGTTCACTAAATGAAAAATAGAAAGTATAATTTTCCCAAGAAATTTCACATTAGCTGAATTCAATTGCAATCAAAAACACATATCAAACACCTACTTGTCACAAGATGTTCTTGGCTAATGATGGCTCTTATTGACTGAGCACTTATCTGTATCAGACTCAGTGTCAAGGTTTTTATGTACTTTATCAAGTTTAATTTACTCCTGCCTTGAGGGCCAGTGTTGGTATTTCCATTTGCAGCTGAGTAGACTGAGGCCCAGAGACATCATTTGACTTGCCCATTTTCAACCAGTAAGTGAGGAAGTGAGGCTCCCCACCTGCTTCCAGCACTGAGCTTGTATCCAATACTCTGAGAATAAAATGTCCCCTCTGGAAAGCTATTTCTTGCGTGACTTAGTTGGCTCAGGCTGCTATAACAAAAGTAGTGTAGGTGGCTTAAACAAACATTTGTTTCTCATAGCTCTGGAGGCTTGGAAGTTTAAGATCAAGGTGCCAGCAGATTCAGTGTCTGGTAGGAGCCCACTTCCCAGTTCATTGATGACTGTCTTTTTGCTGTGTCCTCACATTGGTGTTTTATAAGGACACTAATTCCAATCACAAGGGCTCCACCCTCATGACCTCATCACCCAAGGGCCCCAGGTTCTAATACCATCTCATTGGAAGGTTACATTTCAACATATGAATTTTGAGAGATCACAAATATTCAGCCCATAACACAGAGGGCCTGCAAAGTTTTCCCCCTGTTCCTTAATGATCCAGAAATAAAAATGTGAATAAGAAATCAGAATGTCAAAGCTAGGACACAAAATCTGTCACTTGCTATGGATGGCTGATGTCAGGGGGAGAAAGAGATACTTTTAGAAGTGTCTCTAGATACTTAGGCTCATTTTAATATCTGCTTATGTAGGTTGTGTTGGGTTGGCCAAAAAATTCCCTTGGATTTTTCCATAACATCCTACAGAAAAACCTGAACAAACCTTTTGGCCAACCCAATACACAGTCCACAGTGTGGCCACCCTGGCCATGCATTATCTTTCGTTTCTGCGCTCTACTGGTGATGAGATAGGAGATGGGCAGATGTCTTCTCAGATAGATGACTGTTCTCAGCACCATGGACTCATTTGTCAGAAACAAAAAGTTCACAGCCTATATTTGGATCCTGCCATATGACCTTTTCCCAGTTGGAAGATTCTAAATAGTCTCACAGAGCTCAGAGATTAATGGTGTGGAGAAGAAATAAATTTATCTTTTTCTTGTTTTATGATGACCTTTATTGTGCTCTAGATAACCTTTTATGATGACCTTTAGTGTTCTAGATAACACACTCATTAAGAATTGGAGAGCAGAAAGACCTAGAAGATGGCAGAGGCACAGAAAGAAGCAAAAGATGTCCTTGTCATTTAATCAGATTGTTAAGTTCCAGGACTTTACATTAAAAAAGAAGGAATAGTTGCTTAGGCTATTATTAAAAGCAAACAATAAAACTAGCTGAAGAATAGTTGGCTAGTAAAAGCAATCCGAGGATAAGTTAAAACTTGGATGCAGTGTGCTGGGTTAAGATACTTTCCCTGCAGATAAATAAATGTATAGTAAAGCTCATTGCTACTTTGAAAGTAATTTGGCTTCAGCTTGCACTGGCAGATGGTTGTATGTATAAATATTTGCTCATGGCCATTACTATTATTAATGTATACCATTTGGGAAGTTTCAGAGTTCTAGTCATATGGATTTATTAGGAAATGTTCTCCTGTCTGAGAGATGTGCATTGCTATAGTTTTCCTCTTTTGCAGTAAAGTGTGAGTCAAGCAAAAAAATCTGAAAGTGGACACACTGAAGAGGGTAAAAGACTAGCTTTATTTTTACCCATGTCACCCCTTCGCAAGGTGACACAGCTTGGTGCCAAAAGAGGACCCTAAGCCTGTGGTTTCTCCCATGGGTGGACATGAGAGCAAAATGAGCACCTGGGTTCCTCATCCTTGTGGGATGATCCCCCGGAGGCTACTTCCATCCTGCCCCATGCAGAACGTGGAAAGGTGGGGACAGGGATCACCAGGGCTACATCTTCTAGGGGCAATGAGGAACAGCTAGGAGCAGAGATAGAGGATACAAATTCACAAGCAGCATGTGGATCTCATAATCTGGACACAGTCCTTTTCATTGGCTTGCAGACCCTACCAAGAGGCCTGTCCACGAAACCTTCAGGACAACCTGCCTGCAAACCCCCAATCAGCCAATGTACTCTGCAAGCCCCTGTGTGTGACCCCCTGCAAGCTCTTGCAAATGATGTATGTGAGGCCCTACTAAGAGATCTACAGAGGCCTACAGAGATCTCGATAGTAGGAATGGATGTCAACAGCTAACTGGACTCTCTGAACTGGACTGGATGTATAGACTTGAAACTTCAAGGTACTGCCCAAGAGAACATGAACAGGAGGCTCTAAGCACCCAGGTTGGCTTTGGGGGATCAAGAGAAGACACACAATGCTAAGGCTTTCCCTCTTAGAGGGAACAAGAGGAGCAGAGCTAGTACATCCCAGGGGCTCTAGCTGGGCTGACTGGTAAAAGTCATTCTTCCCTGAAGCCAGTCACTAAAAGGTGGAGCTGGTGACAGCTTTTTCAAATGCAAAAACAGGAGGCTTGGGAACACAAAACCTCAAGGAAACATGGCCCCTCCAAAGGAATGAAATCAAACTACATTGGTGGAGCACAAAGAAAGGGGGATTGATGAACTGCCTGACAAAGAATTCAAAATCATCATCTGAAAGTAGCTCAGTGAACTACAAGAAAACACAGACAACTAAATTAAATCAGGAAAACAACACTTGGACAAAATGTGAAGTTTAATAAAGAAATAGTAAACATGTAAAAGAACCAAACCGAAATGTCTGAACTGAAGATTCAACAAAGAGTTTCAACAACAGAGGTTTGGAAAAAGCATTTCATCAATAAAGAAACGCAATGGCAAATAAGCACATGAAAAGATGCTGAACATCATTAGACATCAGGGAAGTGAAAATTAAAGCTGCAATGAGATACTACTACATATAAAGTTAAATGGGTGACTGCCTCAAGTGTAGGTGAGAGGGTAGAGGAATTGGACCTCTAGTATCCTGATGGGAATGTCAAATGGAAGGATTGGTGTAAAAAGGCTCAGTAGCTTCTGAAAATGTTAACTATTTACTGCCATATGACCTAGTTATGCCTTTTTTTTTTTTTAAGTCTTTCAGTCACGTCCAACTCTTTGGCACCCCATGGGGTATACAGTCCATGGAATTCTCCAGGCCAGAATACTGGAGTGGGCAGCCTTTCCCTTCTCCAGGGGATCTTCCCAACCCAGGGATCGAGCCCGGGTCTCCTGCATTAGGGGCTGATTCTTTACCAGCTGAGCCACCAGGGAAGCCCAAGAATACTGGAATGGGAAGCTTATCACTTCTCCAGCAGATCTTCCCCTCCCAGGAATCAAACTGGGATCTCCTGCATTACAGGTGGATTTTTTACCCGCTGAGCTGCCCTAGCTATTCTACTCAGGGGTATTTACCCAAGAGAAATAAAAGCTTATCCATAGGAAAACCTGCACAGGTTCATAGCAGATTTATTAATTTATTTATTTTTCTTTAATTTTTTAATTGAAGGATAATTGCTTTACAGACTTTGTGGTTTTCTGTCACATCAACAAGAATCAGCCATAGGTACACCCATGTCCCCTCCCTCCCAGATCCCCTTCCCATCTCCCTCCCATCTCAGCCTTTAGCCTGTCACAGAGCCCCTGTTTGAGTTTCCTGAATCATACAACAAATTCCCTTTGGCCATCTATTTTATATACGGTATTGTAAGTTTCTATGTTAGTCTCTCCATACATCTCCTCCCCGTCTTCCTCCTCTCCTCCCGCCATGTCCATAGTCTGTTCTCTATGTCTGTTTCTCCATTGCTGCCCTGAAAATAAATTTATCAGTGCCATCTTTCAGATTCCCATATATATATATATGTGTGTGTGTGACAGTATATGATATTTATATTTCTCTTTCTGACTTAGATTTTTTTTATGCTGATCTTTTGTTCTAATTTATTTTTTTATTGAAGGATAATTGCTTTACAGAATTTTGTTGTTTTCTGTCAAACCTCAACATGAATCAGCCATAGGTTTACAAATATCTCCTCCCTTTTGAACCTCCCTCCCATCTCCCTCCCCATCCCACCCCTCTAGGTTGACACAGAGCCCCTGTTTGAGTTTCCTGAACCATAGAGCAAATTCCCATTGGCTATCTATTTTACATATGGTAATGTAAGTTTCTGGGTTACTCTTTCCATATGTCTTACCCTCTCTTCCCCTCTCCCCATGTTCATAAGTCTATTCTCCACATCTATTTCTCCATTGCTGCCCTGTAAATAAATTCTTCAGTACCATTTTTCTAGATTTTGTATATATGCGTTAGAATACGATATTTATCTTTCTCTTTCTGACTTACTTCACTCTGTATAATAGGTTCTAGGTTCATCCATCATTAGAACTGATTCAAATACATTCCTTTTTATGGCTGAGTAATATTCCATTGTGTAATAGCCAAGATCTAGAGATAACCTGGAGAAGGAAATGGCAACCCACTCCAGTAATCTTGCTTGGAGAATCCCATGGATGGAGGAGCCTGGTGGGCTACAGTCCATAGGGTTGCAAAGAGCCAGACACAACTGAAGTGACTTAGCATGCACATAGAGACAACCAAAATGTCCATCAACAAGTGAATGGGTAAACTTGTGGCATAGTCATAGAAAGAAGTACTACTTAGCAATAAGAGCTTCCCAGGTAGGGCTAGTGGTAAAGAACCCATCTGCTAATGCAGGAGACATGAGACACGGGTTTGATTCCGGGGTTGGGAAGATCCCCTGGGGAAGAAAATGGCAACCCATTCCAGTATTCTTGCCTGGAGTATCCCATGGACAGAGGAGCCTGGCAGGCTATAGTCCATAGGGTCACAAAGAGTCGGACATGACTGAAGTGACTTAGCAGGCACTTAGCAATAAAAAAGGAATTAACTATTGATAGACAAAACAGTGTGGATGGATCACTAAATAATAATGCTGAATGAAAGAGGACAAGCAAGAGTACGTATTATATGATTCCACAAACATAAAACTCTAGAAAATGCAAACTAATCTACAGTGTCAGAAAACAGGTCAGTTGTCACCTATAGATAGAAATGGAGGGATTAGAGAAGACTTTGGGGGTTATGGATAAATTCGTTGCCTTGACTGTGCTGAAGGTAGAGGTCAAAATTTATCAAATTATGTACTTTGAACTTGTGCAATTTGTTGTATGTCAATAAAGTTTATTTAAAAAATAAGCAAAACTAAGAAAGTATATTTATAGCAAATATGATAACCATACCATATCTATAATAGATATAAAAGTTTGTGTACATTGATATGATAAACTAATAGTTTCAGCACAGCCAAATAAATAAATAAAAATTTTAAATATTAAACTTCAAAAATCTTAAAAAACTAAGCCCACTAATAGTCCAAAAATAAATGGGCAAAGGCCATAAATAGTTTTTTTAAATAATAAAAGTAAGACTAGTGCTTTAAATATGAAAATGCTCAATGTCTTAAAGAATTAAAATGGGAATTAAAACAACTTAATAATATCAATTTTTACTTTGGGAAATATATTTAAGTGATTAAAAAACATTCATCAAATTATGATGAAATAGTCCCTCACATATTGCTAGTTCAGTTCAGTTCAGTTCAGTCACTCAGTTGTGTCCTAGTCTTTGTGACCCCATGGACCGCAGCACACAGGCCTCCCAGTCCATCAACAACCCCTGGAGTCCACCCAAACTCATGTCCATTGAATTGGTGATGTCATCCAACCATCTCATCCTCTGTTGTTCCCTTCTTCTCCTGCCCTCAATCTTTCCCAAATCAGGGTCTTTTCAGATGAGTCAGCTCTTCGCATCAGGTGGCCAAAGTACTGAGTTTCAGCTTCAACATCAATCCTTCCAATGAACACCCAGGACTGATCTCCTTTAGGATGGACTGGTTGGATCTCCTTGCAGTCCAAGGGACTCTCAAGAGTCTTCTCCAACACCACAGTTCAAAAGCATCAATTCTTCAGCACTCAGCTTTCTTTATACTCCAACTCTCACATCCATACATGACCACTGGAAAAACCATAGCCTTGACTAGACAGTCCTTTGTTGACAAAGTAATGTCTCTGCTTTTTAATATGCTGTCTAGGTTGGTCATAATTTTCCTTCCAAGGAGTAAGCATCTTTTAATTTCATGGATTCACCATGTGCAGTGACTTTGGAGCCCCCCAAAATAAAGTCAGCCACTGTTTCCACTGTTTCCCCATCTATTTCCCATGAAGTGATGGGACCGGATGCTATGATCTTAGTTTTCTGAATGTTGAGTTTTAAGCCAACTTTTCCACTCTCTTCTTTCACTTTCATCAAGAGGCTCTTTAGTTCTTCTTCACTTTCTGCCATAAGGGTGGTGTCATCTGCATATCTGAGGTTATTGATATTCTCCCAGCAATCTTGATTCCAGCTTGTGCTTCCTCCAGCCCAGCATTTCTCATGATGTACTCTGCATATAAGGTAAATAAGCAGGGTGATAATATACAGCCTTCACATACTCCTTTTCCTATTTGGAACCAGTCTGTTGTTCCATGTCCAGTTCTAACTGTTGCTTCCTTAATCTGCATACAGGTTTCTCAAGAGGTAGGTCAGGTGGTCTGGTATTCCATCTCTTTCAGAATTTTCCACAGTTTAGTGTGACCCACACAGTCAAAGGCTTTGGAATAGTCAATAAAAGCAGAAATAGATGTTTTTCTGGAACTCTTGCTTTTTTGATGATCCAGCAGATGTTGGCAATTTGATCTCTGGTTCCTCTTTGTTTTCTAGTGATCATATAAATTTATATGTATATATACTATAGGGCTATATGCAAATTCATATATGGCTTCCCTGGTAGCTCAGATGGTAAAGAATCCACCTGCAATGCAGGAAAGGTGGGTTTGATCCCTGGGTCGGGAAGATCCCCTGGAGGAGGAAACAGCAACCCACTCCAGTATTCTTGCCTGGAGAATCCGATGGACAGGGTAGCCTGGCAAACTGCAGTCCATGGGGTCACAAAGAATCAACACGACTGAGTGACTCAAGTTTAGTTTTAGTTTAAATATATATATATATATATATATATATATACATATATATATAGGAAAACAATTTTCAATGTGCACTATATATACAAAACAACATACAACCCTGAGCCTTGAAAATAAACTTGATATTGATTCAGTAATTCTACTACTGGAAACCCATCCTAAGAGAAAAAAATCCTAAAAATGAAAATCCGTCTTTTCCCCAAAGATATTCATGGCAATTATATTTATAATAAAGAAGTCTTGGAAACCGTATAAAATTGAATCTTAAGGATTTTTTTTGTTGTATCAATTATTTGAAAAATTACACAGCACTATACATTTACAACAATTCTATAATAACTGGAGGGGGAGATTAAAAAACCAAATAAAAGTACACAAAAGCACATGATTATTACAATTATGTTTTTACAGTGTATTTTATTTATTTTTGGCCTGCTGAGTCTTCATTGCTGCGTGGTCTTTTCTCTAGTTGTGTGAGTTGGGGCTACTCTGTAGTTGTGGTGCTTGGGCTTCCCAGTGTGGTGCTTTCTCGGTTGCAGAGTGCAGGCTCTAAGGCTTGTGGGTGTCAGTAGTTGCAGCACACGTCATGTGGGATCTTCCTGGATCAGGGATTGAACCCCGCAGGCAGATTCTATACAACTGAGTCACCAAGGAAGCCCCTAAAATGTATTTTTTAATCAAGAAAAGACATAATAAAGTGAAGATTGGATTTGATTCAGCTTCCCTTCTTTTGATCTTTGAATGTTTCCAATTTTTTTAGTGACTGTGTTATATTTTTGTATTAAGGAAAAAATTCATTTAAAAATACAGAAGAAGAAGAATTTTATAGTTTGAGAATAAAAGTTTGAGTTTCAAGGTCTTTTTTTCAGTTATTTGAAAGTGAAAGTGTCAGTCGCTCAGTCGTGTCCGACTCTTTGCGACCCCATGAACTGTAGCCCACCAGGCACCTCTGTCCATGGAATTCTCCAGAATAGAATACTGGAGTGGGTTGCCATTCCCTTCTCCAGGGGATCTTCCCAACCCAGGGATTGAACCCAGATCTCCCTCACTGCAGGTGGGTTCTTTATCATTTGAGAGGGTGTTTCCACTTACAAAATGATATTTGGAAAGACCACTATCGAGTTCGCATCATTGCCATCAACTATTTGTGTGGCAAGATTCTGTTTGTCTGAATCTGTTTCTTTGTCTTCTCACTGAGAGAACTGGACTAGTTCTGTACCTTTCAAAGCGTGTATTTCTAGAGTACCTGCTCTAGGCAAATTGGGAGCAGGGATGCTGGAAAACCTGTGCTGTTCTCGGGATCAAAGATTTCCTCTGGGAGCTTTATGATGAGTAAGTTTTTGAGAGCTGGTGATTTCCCATGAGCCAGTTGCAGGTTGTTTGAAAGAACAAACACTCAGAGGTCTCTCTCACTGAAGAGTGAAAACAGCCTTCAGATCAACAGGTAAATGCACATTTATCCCAGAGGCATGTCCAGATCAAATAAGGTCAGAGGAAAAATTTTACAGGTCAGATCAAAATAAACGCTATTATTTCTGAGAGCCTTCATAATACATCCACCATCAGCTCAGAGAGAAGCAAGAGGAAGAAATGGCAATGTGTGGTGATAATTTGCGTGCATTCTAAGTCACTTCAGTCATGTCCAACTTGCGACCCTATGGACCACAGCCTACCAGGCTCCTCTGCCCGTGGGATTCTCCAGGCAAGAATACTGGAGTGTGTTGTTGTGCCTTCCTCCAGAGGACCTTCCCAACCCAGGGATCGAAACTGCGTCTCCTGTATCTCCTGCATTGCAGGCAGATTCTTTACCACTGAGCCATCAGGGAAGCCCAGTTTAGAGGAGGTAAAGGCAAATACTAGTAATGTCTGTGTGGAGGGCTGACTCTGGACATTATGAACTCAAAGTGTGTTCATAACCAAGTTTAATTGGCTCTGAAGACTGAGGGTTTTATAATAACCCGGATGCTAGTTCTGAATGGATCACAAGTTCTACTCTCATGGGAGGATGATGTCGCTCTAAACAAACACCTTGACCCCAGAACACATCTTCCCTACCTCTGAACATTCTGCCTGCCTTCTCCATCCTAACTTTTTAATGTTGATGACGCCAGGGGAAGCAGGGTGCTACAGACACTCATCCAGAAAAATGTGCTAGCTGCTTTTAGCTCAGACCAACTTCCAGCTTCTGATTAAAGCCTGAAAAGAGAATCTATTTTGACTTTCTCCTATATGTAAAAAATGATCATTTGCTGAGGGTTCCTTGTGCAATTCGAAAAGAAAATGGTTAGATGTACGCAGGCAAGTACCAGCTTGCAATGACAGTTTCAGTGAAGATGTAGAACGTATCAAAAATATATTGGTAGGAATTTTCTGTTTGTTTTCATTATCTAATGTTCACTAGGTTGGTGGGAGGTGAGGGTGTGTATATGTGTGTGTTTCCACGTAGGGAGAAAGTGCAAAGTTATTAACAATTTCATCTGCAGAAACTGATTGAAATTGTGTTCACTGACTCACAAGTGAGATCCATTAAAGGATGCTGGTTGGCACTGTCTTCTGAAAAGCAGGTGGTGAATAAGAGATTGTCATGCGGGTTTGTGTGTGGGGTGGTGGCAGTAGTGGCCACTTCTGAGACAAGGGTTTTGAGGGGTGGTTTTAAAGGGGTTTGGCTCGAGTTGGAGGACCCTCCAGGCTCTGGCGAAGGGTTTGACAGCATTTAATGGGTCACACTCTGGCTTGTCACATCCTCAGGAAAAGCGGATCGGTTTCCTAAGTCCACGAGTGACAGGATTATTGTGTAAGTGCTTCCGAAACGCTTTCATCTTGACTGTTCTCATCTGAAGCTGTTGGAAGGGGCTTTGCCAAGAAAAGCAAAGACTAAAACCGAAACAAGCCCAGTGCGAACGTCCTGGGTTTCACAAGCGCCACGCCAGGGACTTTGGATTTTAAACGGCGTGCCCTCGGAGCGGGTCGGGAGCAGGGATGGAAGCTCATCACAGGACACAGCGGAAAGGAAGCAGAGGGTTCAAACCACGTTTCTCTGCCCCGGGCCGAGCCATCACTCGTGGGGAGTTTCCACTCCAGCCAGGCGTGTCAGAACCTCTTCAGAGACAAGCCCATCCAAGGGCTATATTCTGGGCCAGGCAGTGACCCAGTTTTATGCACGACCCAAGGGATAAATGCGTTTTGTTCCCCAGCCTCCTCTAAAGAGCCAGATGCTTTCTCAGTATTCCTCTTGATCCTAACACACTAAGTGTCTCCTAAGAGTGGGTTGTGGTCTCCCTGCACCAACATTATCTGGAGCAAGTGTTTAAAATGCAGATTCCTGCCTCCAACCACCCTGACCTACAGAATCAAAGTTTGGGGGATTCTCACCCCGAATCTGTAGTCTTAAGCACAGGGAGGTTTGAGGAGCCCTGAGAAAGGTGAAGAGGTGTGGTTTGACTTTTTTTTCCCTTTAGTCATGCCCCAGCAGCAACACTGCCCTGTATGCTCCTCCTCTGGACCCTCAGATTGGAAACTGGGACACTGCGGTGGGGGGGGCATGTACATAGGACCCCTTCACATCCAACCATCTCCTGGGACTCATTTAATCAATGTCTTTGGTAATCAAGTATGGTCGCCTCATTACACCTGTCCACACCACCCCCTGCCCTGTCCATTCTGTCCTTTGTCTCTAACCCCACCCACCCGCCTTGGGTCTTCTTGCGCAGCCCTTTTCTTCTCGTCCCTAAGTGCCCTACAGACTGGCATCAGGGTACTTCTTTTTTTGCTATAAACAGACTGACTTTTGTCATTGGCAGTTTCTTTGGAAATTCTTTCTATCCTTAGCACAATTTCCATTCCAACCAGGAGTGTCTCAGAGAGTGTCTGCAGAGAACCAGAATCTCTGCAGGGAGAAATTCATGCACAGACTACATTATGGCAGGACCCACTGATGGCACGAAGTGCAAAGTAGGACATATGTCTCCAGTATGTTTACTTCCCCTCTGACAAGTGTCGTCTATCCTGATCTTTTTGTTGTTTATTCACTAAGTCGTGTCCAACTCTTTGTGACCCCATGGACTGCAGCACGCCAGGCTCCTCTGTCCTTCACTGTCTCCTAGAGTTTGATCAAATTCATGTCCATGAGTCGGTGTTTCCTGACCTATCACTTGCAAACTGGAGGCCCAGGAAAGCCAGTGGTGTTGATCCAGTCTAAACCCAAAATCCAGAGAACCAGAGGGTCCAATGGTGTGACTCCTGGTAAATTCCAGTGACCCAAGAACCAGGAGTGCAGAAGGCAGAAGATGAATGTCTCAGTTCAAGCAGAGAGCAAGTTCATTCTTCTTCTTTTTGTTCTAATTAGGCCCCCAACAAATGGGAAGAGACCCATTCATGTGGGGGAGGGGGATCTTCTTCACACAGTCAAATGCTAATCTCTTCCAGAAACATCTTTACAGACACACCCAGTAAATAATTAATCATCAAAATGATTATAGAGGATAAAAATAAATGGATGCCAGGAGAAGAAAGAGACGCAGATTCAGTCCCTGGGTTGGGAAGATCCCCTGGAGGAGAGCATGGCAACGCACTCCAGGATTCTTGCCTGGAGAATCCCCATGAACAGAGGAGCCTGGTAGGCTACAGTCCAAGGGGTCGCAAAGAGTCAGACACAACTGAACAACTTAGCACTCACATAGAAACCTTACGTGACTCAATCAAATCCTTAAATGTAAAGAATCTTAGGTAAATCCAAGTTCTTGTTAGGGATGCCAATCTAATAATGGTCCTTTAAGTCCCCTTTAAGACACACAGAAGAAGATGCGGAATCCCGTAGCTCCCTCTTCCTGTATCTCTGAGACTCCAAGCAGGATAAAGCAGTCTAAACGCAATGATGCGCTTTGTAGAGCTGAAGAAAGAGAAAAAGAATCAAGTGAGTAGATTGGGGAAAAATAATGTTATATTGAGATGATATATTGAGGCAAATTGAAGGAGCCTCTCATTCATGCCCTAATGAATGGTATTGTGTTATATAACTTACGGGTTGCAAGATTATTGATACTTTCATTCTACTAGCTCATGAAATTAGTTGATGGTGGAATAAATCTTTGTTATGTGAAGTGGAATGCTCATGTTATTTGGGGACAGAAAATCACCATGACCTTTGAACCATCTCCTCTCACCTTGCCTAGAGCCTCCATTGTCACAGAATATTCTATTTAGAAGGAAGCCTAAAAACTCTCATGTCAATTACTATTAGAGTAGGCTACTGGCTTTTTCAAAATCACAAACCTCATTTCTTTGAAGGACGTTTCAGTTTGAGGTTAGCATGGCCTGTTTCTATGCACTGTGGTGGCACAAGAACACTTTGGGTCTGGTAGAGAAGGAATGGAAAGTACAATTGTCTAACTTCCCAAGACAGATTAGAGAACATTGATGTAGTGCAAAGATGTTCAGATAAACTAATCTAAATATTAGATAAACTAATCCATTAGGTCCTAGATGGATTTCTGGGATGAATATATCAGAGTCTTTATGAAAGCTTCAAGAACAGATTGTCTTCTAGATTATCTACTTTCTATTTTTGACACTAGTCTGACCTGTTAGTGAGGATTCATTTCACTGATAACTTGATTAGAAACTCAAATTGTGATGTCATCTTTCCCCACCTCGTTGTCATTCTCAAATCTGTTTATCTTCTAGTGTTTCCAGCTCAGCAGATGACTTACCTTCACCCTTTTGCACCCACTTTTCCCTTCAATATTCATCTAACCAAAGGGCAAGTCTAATTAATATCCACTATCCATCACTCCCTTTTCACTGTCATCTCATAGTCCAAACACCACCATCCTTATCCCAGATCATGGCCATTTACTCCTAACTTCTCTATTTCTTCTTGTCTTTCTGTTCCTTCCCCATCTAATCTCTGCACAGTAGCTAGGATGATGTCCTCAAGACACCAATCTGACCATATCTTACCTTCAGTGGATCCCTCTGTGATACTCTGGCATGGCCTCCAAGGCATCATCTGACTTCTGGCCAACCCCCTCCTGATTGCATCACTTTTTAAGCACTCCCACCATCACCCTGCCTTAACCATGTAGACTTTCACTCTGTTCTTCAAATGGGCTAAGATCCTGCTGATTCAAAATCTTTCATTCACGCTCTCTTATCTTTCTGGGCCTAGATAGATCCCCCGATTTTGCATCAACCCCTCAAACTTGCCTGGCCAGCTCCTTTTTAACTTATCTCACCTTATATGTCAGTTTCTCAGAAAGACCTCCCTGATCCCTGAGATTTAGATTCCTTCTGTTAGATGTGCTTAGAGCTCTGGTAGCATACTGTCTTTAAAGGGTCAGAGAGTATTTTTTACTTTATTTGGTCTCTGTAGCAATTACTCAGTTCTGCAATTATAGTGGAAAGCAGTCAGAGACAATATGTAAATACATGAACATGACCGTGTTTCAATAAAGTTTTATTTATAAAAACAGGCACTGGGCTAGATTGGATCCACAGAACATAATTTACCAACCCATGCCTTACAGCATCCTATTCTTTTGCTTCATAGTATTTACAATGATGTGTAATAAGGTCATTATATCTGAATGATTATAGGTTAATGTCTGTCTTTGCTCCCTGGATTGCTTTTTTATGAAGACAGAGATCAAACAACAGCACCAAGGGGGACAAATAAAACAGCATGTGACTCAAGCCAAGCTGATTTTTCCCATCAGACTTTATCCCAAGTCTGCTTCAGCTTAAGCAATGAGGAGGATACTTGTGGAGGACAATAACCATAAGCATATATATGAGTTGGAGTTGCTGCAGCCTTCTTGGCATCATGTAGAGCCTGAGTATGGAGCCAGCACTGGGGAAATAGGTCTGAGAAATGAAGAGAATAAATTGGATTGTGACTATATCATTCAGGCTCTGGCTCAAGCCCTATCTGACATGTTTACTATCTTTTGTGTATAAAGTTACATAAACCGATATATTCTCATTTTTATTAAACACATTTTAATTAAAATTTTCTGTCACACACAATGGAAAAATATTTTCTCATTTGCACAATGGGAATAGTAAAACAAATAAAGGGCTATCATAAGCCTTAAAAACTATATATATATATATATATATATATATATATAAGTATTGTACATAGAAACCACTCATGTTTATAAAATGAATGAGTAATTATTCTAACAAATTCATATGATTCTATAAAGGATTACTTTTAATAATGTCTTTACCTCTTCATCCCATTTAAAATCTTGAATATAGAAAATCTTGCTCTTATTGTCATTTGGAAAGCAATCAAAATGGAGGTATCATTTCGATAGATAGAACAAGTCACCATGGAAAGGGGATGTAATAACAATAATAATAACTTGTTTTATCCACAATTTTAGCAATAGATAATTTATGTAAAAAGAGACTTGCAGACACCTCATGAAAGAAGATATACAGATGGCAAATAAGCATGTAAAGCATCAACATCATATTCATAAGGGGAACACAAACTAAAACAACAATGATGCCATTATCCCCTATTAGAGAGGTCAAAATGCAAAACACTGACAATACCAAATGCTGGCAAAGATGTTTAGCAACAGGAACTGTAATTTTTTGCTGCTGGGAGTAAAAATGGTACAGCTACTTTGGAAGACAACTTCTGGCAGTTTCTTACAAAATTAAACATACTCTTACCATACAATCGAGCAATCAAGCTCCTTGGTATTTACCCAAATGAACTGAAAAGTTATCTCCATACAAAAGCCCACACATAGATGTTTACAGCAGCTTTATTCATAATTTGCAAAACTTCGAAGCATTCAAATCCAAGATATCTTTCAGGAGGTGAATGGGTAAACAAACTGTAGTACATCCTGTCAATGGAAAAATATTTAGGGCTAAAAGAAATAAGCTATCAAACCATGAAATGATATGGAGGAAGCTTAAGTGCAAATTAAGTGAAAGAAGCCCATTTGAAAAGACTACAGTTGGTATGATTTCAATTGTATGACATACCAGAAAAGGCAAAACCATGGAGACAGTAAAAAGATCAGTGGTTGCCAGGGCTTTGAGGGGGAGAAAGAGAAAGAGGCTAAGCTAAGCACAGAGGATTTGTAGGGCAATGAGGAAACCAGTCCATCCTGAAGGAGATCAGCCCTGGGATTTCTTTGGAAGGAATGATGCTAAAGCTGAAACTCCAGTACTCTGGCCACCTCATGCAAAGAGTTGACTCATTGGAAAAGACTCTGATGCTGGGAGGAATTGGGGGCAGGAGGAGAAGGGGACGACAGAGGATGAGATGGTTGGATGGCATCACTGACTCGATGGACGTGAGTCTGAGTGAACTCCGGGAGTTGGTGATGGACAGGGAGGCCTGGCATGCTGAGATTCATGGGGTCGCAAAGAGTCGGACACGACTGAGCAACTGATCTGATCTGATCTGATCTGAGGAAATGATCTGTATGGTACCATAAAGGTGGATACTTGTCCTACATTTGATGAAACTTTGAACACAAGTTTGTGTGCACAACACACAATGAGGCCAAACTGAAAGGCTGGAGTTTGCAGAGAAAGGTTTGTGGCAGGGCCCTGCAGGGACATGGGTGATCAGGCTCTAAAAGCCCTGAACTCCCCAAAGGATTTCAGCAAAGCACTTTTAAAAGCCAGGTGAGGGATGCGGGTCTCAGGGTCTGTAGTCAATGTGTGCCCAATTCTCTAATTAGCTGATGTTGAGGTAGCAGGGAGGTGTCACAAGGGTTAACATTATCAGTCCTCAGGCTCCAGGAGGCCTGGGGCTATGTGCTCCTGATCCTCAAGTAGTGAACATCTTCTATTTGTTGGAGAGGGAGGTTTTTTACATCTGCAAAACAACTCAGGAAATGGGCATCAAATACTATTATCTAGGTACTTCAGAGAAGAGCTAAAGCAGAAGATATGGGGGAAGGTCCCATGAGGTTACAATACCTGTAGAATGTGCAGCACCAAGGGTGAATTCTAATTATACTGTTGACTTTGGGGGATAATGATGCATCAGTGTAGGATCATCAATT